>NC_141172.1:15532500-18032500 GCF_055505025.1 Bos grunniens
GTAATGGATGTACCTCCAATCATTCCTGTTTCTAGGAAATCTAAACGCTTTAGAGGCTTTAAATATCAGAATATGGAGGAAAGGATACAGGTAGTGCCTCCGGAGGAAAGAAATCTTCAGATCAGTGGCATAGAAGAGGAAAAAACAGGTGAAACCCAACTAACCGCACACAGAGAAGATGACAGTAACAAGCTAGAACTATCAAGATCACTCATGAAAACCTCACTAGATGCTAAAACTAAGATAAACACGTGTGGTGATCAAAACCACATTTCTAAGATGGGAAGCTTTGGTGGTGAGAAGATGCATGTTTGCATTTCAGGAGAAAATATATCTTATGCCCCTCCCAGGCACAAAGAAATCCAGACAGGAAGTCATAGTGAAAGGTATCCAAAGAGGACAAGACATGTAAAAACTGATGATACTCAAAAAGAAGAGACCGAATGGCTATCTTCACCAAGCCAACTCCAATTCTCTTATTCAGACGATCACTTGAAAGACAAAGTTCTGACAGCACCAGACGATAGTCAAGACTTGACTATTTTTGAAGACAGCAGGTTAGTTGAATTTGGTTTAGATAAGGAATATACTGGAAATGACACTCCCTCTGACTCTGACACTACGAAGAAATGTCTTCGAATTTTCAGTGAGTTCACACAAAGCCAAGATCATGAGGGAGAGACTGCTAAACAGGTTGGTCACTTTTATTTTTTTAATCCTTTTCCTAAATCTAAAAGCGTTTCCCTTAAATACATATTCTCTATATTCTAAACTTTATAAAATATATGTACCATCTATTATATATTTCTAATATTAAAATTAAGATACTATAATAAAAATAAAATTTTAATTTAAATAACATTTAATAAAAATAATAATGAAATATATTTATAATATTATAATTAATAATGTATTAGAATGACAAGGCTAAACCTTGGTAAGTGGCCAGCCATTACATCTTGCAAGCTTGACAGTTTCCAGAGGCCATGGTATTATGTACAGTAACTGATAGCTGATTTGTCAAAGGAATCTTTTATAGGAATATCTGTGCATGTCAAATTATCCAAAATAAGTTATTTTTTGTGAATTATTTTTTAATAATTTGCCCAGTGTTTTGCATTTTGGATTTCTGTGGCTCTTCAGGAAACAATAAATTTGCTTTTACTACACTGAAATTGGATAACTCTTATCGTTTTCCCACTAGGCTTCAGGAAAGCAAATGGAATTAGATATGCTGTATTACCAAAACATTTCTGGACCAAAAAGGAGAATTGCACACACTGCCAAGGTTGAGGTGAGTCATTTTGTTTCTCTTTCTGTCCCCCATCCCTCCCTCCCTCCCTCCCTCTGGCTTTCTCGCTGCACTTAATATAAAGTTACATTGTCATTTCAAGCTCAAGTGTATTCTAGTACTTGTTACCTTTTATCCACTAGGGGGCACAAGCGGGCAGTCAACAAATACACTGCCTACTTGTAAGAGTTTTTCAAAACCTTCCTTTTTTCCCCATTATCTAACATTTTCATTAAAAGCAGGTATATTGTTTTTGTATAACCTTTGAACTATGAATTAATATGGTCAATCCTCATTATTTTCAGATTCTGTTTTTGCAGATTCATCTATTCAGTAAAATGAATTTGTATCTTTAAAATCAATACTGATGCTTCTGTGGTCCTCTGTAGATACACACTGGAGAAGGATATGGTAACCCACTCCAGTGTTCTTGCCTGGAGAATCCCATGGATGGAGAAACCTGGTAGGCTGCAGTCCGTGGGGTCGCACAGAGTCAGACACGACTGAAGCGACTTGGCAGCGGTGGCGGGTAGACACACACAGTGGCAAAAAAAAAAAAATTGAATTCCCTGACATACACATTCCCAGCTAAGACTAAACACTGGAACACGGCCTTCTTGTCCAGTGGTCATACTGTTAATCTTATCTGAGTCTATTTAGTGCCATATTTTCTGCATTTTTGTGTGCTTTGTTGGTGATTTTGTTATTTAAAATGGTCTCCAGGTGGAGTCCTGTCCTCTGTTCCTTGGAGCAAGAAGATTGCACTGTGCCTGACAGAGAAAATGTGTGTTAAAACAACTTTGTTCAGGCATGAGTTATTAGTGCTATTGACCACAAATTCAATATTAATCAGCAGTCTACTAAATGAAGTATTTTTAAACAGAAACACACACATCGCAAGGTTATGTATTGACTTATGCAGCTGTTGTGAGATGCCTGTAGTAGGAGCAGTGGTTTGGTATTCTCTAACCCCTTGTTTGCCAGACTCTTATCGAATCTAACTAGAGTGAGTAAAGGGACTTGACTGTTTTCAAAAGTAATTTGAACCTCTTATAAATTTATATTATAAATGTTTAAGTTGTTTTATGAGATGTAAAAATGTTATTTAACGCAAACTTTCTCTGCACTCATCTCTGTATTACTTGTACTTGGTATATACTCACAGTAGAATCTTTTGCATGTCATAAAAAGAATTTATGCTTCTAAGTCGCAGGTAACAGCTCAAATTCCAGTTCTCAGAAGAGTTGAATGTCCTTGAACAAATATTTAATTTCTTTGTGCTTCATTTCCATGTCCATGAACTGGAAGTAGTGAATGCCTGCCTATCCCAGAGCCAGATATTATAGATATTTACTAAACTAGTTTCACTCCCCTTCTGTCTTATGAAAAAAGTTTTGCTAGAGGCTAATCTTGTTTCCTGTTCATTGCAAATGTTGTGATATTTATAGTTTTCATTTTACTGTGCTATATAGTATCTTTCCAAATTCTTAATTTAAATGATTGTTGGTTTCATCAGTGACTTTTTTAAAAAGTAAATTCTTACACATGGAAGTAACTGGACAAAAGATAAATTTATCGTTTAAAAAATATTTTGCTGTTTTGCCTTCTAGAAGGGTTGTGACAGTTTACAGTCCTACAGTGTTCAGAGTTCCCTCCCCACAAACCTTACAGAAAGTGGATATTGTTTTTTTTTTTAAACCTGTAAATCTGAGTGAGATTTTATTTCCTTATTTTGTATTACATTTCTTTGATTACTGGTGAAGCTGAACATTTTGTGATATGTTCCCTTCTAGTAATGAACATTGCTGTGGAGGAGTCTGATGCTACTTTGCTATCACTCCCAGCGTGGGTCACCTGATGCGTTTGCCTGGCTACCTAGAGGATTCTCTTCTTAAGTTTGAATTCCAGTAACTTGAGTAGAATGTCTTATTAACACTTAAACCTGCAGACAAAGTATCTTTTTCTTATAAGATTATATTTTCTTTCTTATTTCAAGAAAAATTTCTTATATGCTTAAATAGTTGTTCAGTTTTATTATTTCAATTTATTTTGGGGTATACTCCAGTTATGTGTGTATTAGAGCACATACAGTATTATTCATGCATGTTCGCTTAGTCATGTCCAGCTCTTTGCAACCCCAGCACTCTGTCCAGGCTTCTCTGTCCATGGCATTCTCCAGGCAAGAACACTGGAGTGGGTTGCCATTCCCTTCTCCAGGAGATCTTCCTAACCCAAGGATCGAACCTGGGTCTCCTGCATTGGCAGACCGGGTTCTTTACCACTGAGCCACCTGGGAAGCCCATGTAGTATCATAAATGTAGGCATTTCCAAAGAGCTTTTGTGCGAAGAGGAACTTGAAATTATCCATCTTATCAATTTTTAAAATCAGTTTTCTTTTGTATTATGTTGATGTTTATTGGTATCAACCTGAAAACAGATGACTAGTCTGTTCGGGGGATAATCTTGTTACTAATTAGTCGCACTGGGATCTTTCAGACCCAACAACAAGTAGTGCAGATGATGACTGCCGTTAAGGACGGGCAGGCTTTTGATCCTGCCACTTCAGAACAGAAGAAAAATACCTTTGTATGTCCAGCCTCTCAGAGCCAGAGGAAAGCCTTAGGAGGTATGAGAAAAGCTTTGTTTAGCCAATTATTTAATAAATGAAATTTTACTTTATTTTAAAAAACATTTTCTATAAAGTCCATATATTACCAATTATATCACATAAAGCTTTACATGAAATAATATGATTAGCATGATGTTTATATGTTAGGCAATAAATAGTCATTTTGCATGCATTCTTACATGAGGGAAGTTGCTTTATAAATTAAATTTGCTCTTCTAGGTTATCCTGGAGTTGGTCACTTGGAATCCTTTTGTGTTTGCATTTTTTTTTTCTTCAAGGGAAGAATATATATTAATATCTCAAGCCTATAAGCAAAACATTGTGAAATTCTGAGTTGATAAAATAAACTCAAATCATCTGAGACTAATGACATTAAAATATACATTTTCCTTTTTCTCCCATTCGTTTTGAACCTCTTAGAAAATTCATGTACATCAAGCAGCCTTCAAGAGGATGTAGTTCCTTCAAAGGAAAATCCAGTTGCAAAGCCAAACAGATCACACATTCCTGTGAAAACTATTGCTTCTTTTCCTGTTAAGGTACTATAAACTCAGTCTGAGGACCAGAGCTTTATCTCTAATAAATGTCTAATCCTGCCCACATATTGATCCCCTTAGAGGGTGGCTGTATTCTTCTCTCTCGAAAATCTCTAATTCAGATAAATGCCAAACCTCCTGAAGAGAAATTTCAACCTTTTTGGTGACCCTTAAATAGAGTTATTTATGCCTATTTGTCACTTTCAGTTAATTTGGTTTTCCTGGCAGGCTACATTCCATGGGATTGCAAAGAGTCGTACACGACCGAGAAACTGAATGTGCACACATGCATCCTTGGAAATGTTAGGCATGTATTTTTCAGACCTGTATGCGTGCTCAGTTGCTCAGACATGTCTGACTCTTTGTGACACTATAGACCGTAGTCCTTCAGGCTCCTCTGTCCATGGGATTTCCCAGGCAAGAATGCCAGAGTGGGTTGCCATTTCTTGCTCCAGGGGATCCTCCCAACCCAGGGATCAAACCCCCCAAGTTTTGGCAGGTGGATTCTTTACCACGGAGCCACCTCGGAAGCACCTTACGTCTATAGCTATGATTAATTTAAGCCATCTCAGATTTTTTTCAGAGCAGAGATGGACATTGGAATATGCCTTTCAAGGCACAGGAAGTGAGGGGTGTATATAAGTATGTGAGAGAGACCGGGGTATGGGACAGAGAGAGACAGACCTTCAGAAAATAATGCCCACAAGTAATAAGATAGTACAGCCTTACATCTTTAGTCATTTTTCTCTTACTTGTGGCAGTGATTTTTTTTTTCTTTTTTTACCAAGTATTCCTTGTCAAGGAACTGTCAAGTTTTAAGGCTTTCCCCCTCCCTGAAAGTGAGGTAGTTTAACTCATTCTCGAATTCCCACAGTCTCTTAAAGTCCTTCAGAAGGAATGCTCACCTCGTTTCTGGCTGGGATCATTTGAATTTTTATTTATTTATTTTTGTCCGGGCTGGGGCTTTGTTGCTGCATGAGCTCTTCTCTAGTTGCGGTGAGCAGGAGCTTCTCTCTAGCTGCGGTGGGCAGGCTTTTCATTGCAGTGGTTCCTCTTGTTGCAGAACTTGGGCTCCAGGTGCGCGGGCTTCAGGAGTTGTGGCATGTGGGCTCTAGAGCTCGGGCTTAACAGTTGTGGTGCCTAGGCTTAGTTGCTCCACAGCACGTGGGATCTTCCTGGATCAGGGATCGAACCTGTGTCTCTTGCACTGCAAGTGTGTTCTTTACCACTGAGCCACCAGGGAAGCCCCTAGTTGTGGTCATTTCAATATTGAATATGCATGGATCTTTCATAAATTTTAAGTCCAAACATTTTTCTCAATGCAATGGTAACTGAAAGGCATTAGGATATATATATTTGTTTTAAGAATGGTAAACTACCCCCCTTCCACCTCAGAAGCTGATCTGAGGACCTCATCTGGATGCGGAAGCAGCAGATAGATGGGTAATCAGATCAGCCTTAATAATGGTGGACACACCTGAAACTCTCACGTTGTTAATCGGCTCTGTTCAGTCAATGCCTGACTCTTTGCGACCCCATGGACTGTAGCCTGCCAGACTCCTCTGTCCACAGGATTTCGCAGGCAAAAATACCAGAGTGGGTTGCCATTCTCCATAATCGGCTCTACTCCATTACAAAATAAAAAGTTTAAATAAAAATGGTGGATGTATAGGCAGCCATCCCATTTCCTCTTTTGTGAGTATAGATGATTTATACCTTGCCTTTATTCTACTTTTAATGAGTTTAAAACTTGGAATAATTTTCAAATTTAATTTTGACATAAAGCTCACCTAAGATACCTTTACCCCTAGACACATGGTTGGAATGTTAAACAGAAAACACACGTATTCTTTTTTCCTCTAATCAGTGATTTTATATTTATCAGGATGGTGAAATACGAGGTGGCCATCGGAAGCAGGCTTTAGGAGCATCAGAATCCGCACCCAAAGTCCCTGATGAAGTAAGACGGTGTTATGTCAACCTCTTCTTTGACAAGTATTTGAAAGTTTATAAAACAGAGGATGAGGCATTTAAGAAGGTCAGTACTACATAATATATCTGAAAACACACACACACACACAATTATACTGAATGAACTCGTAGGGCACAATTACCAAAGAAATTTATTAAGTTTATCTCCACTGCTTTTTTTTTTTTTAATTTTATTTTATTTTTAAACTTTACATAATAGTATTAGTTTTGCCAAATATCAAAATGAATCCGCCACAGGTATTGAAGCCAGGCTGTGGGCCTGGGTTTTCCCTCTGTCTTGAATGGCTTCTCTGGTCTTTGCGTGCGTGCTAAGTCACTTCAGTCATGTCTGACCCCTTGCAATCCCATGGACTATAGCCCGCCAGGCTTCTCTGTCCATGGGCTTCTCCAGGCAAGACTGGAGTGCGTTGCCCTCCTCCCCCAGGGGCTCTTCCCAACCCAGGGATTGAACCTGCGTTCCTTAAGTCTCCTGCGTTGCAGGCAGGTTCTTTACCACTAGTGCCACCTGGGAGCGTTGTAAAAAGTACTCTGGTAACTTTTAATGATTAAAAACTGTCTTCATCCGTGAATTCCTATCTAGGCCAGTAGTATATTAATCCGAGTTGTGTCTCCTGACTTTATATACCGTCTGGTGAGCCAGTCGTCACCACTCCCTATTACATACGCCTGCTGTGCGCATTTATACGCCATGCCTGGCTTCTTGCAGCACCTGTGTTTGTAGTTCAGTCAGTTCACTTCAGTTGCTCAGTCATGTCCAACTTTTTGTGGACATGACTGCAGCATGCCAGGCTTCCCTGTCCATCACCAACTCCCGGAGTTTCCTCAAACTCACTTCCACAGAGTCAGTGATGCCATCCAACCATCTCATTCTCTGTCGCCCCCTTCTCCTGCCTTCAGTCTTTCCTAGCATCAGGGTCTTTTCCAATGAGTCAGTTCTTTTCACATCAGGTGGCCAAAGTATTGGAGTTTCAGCTTCAGCATCAGTCCTTCCAATGACTATTCAGGACTGATTTCTTTTAGGATTAACTGGCTTGATTTCCTTGCAGTCCAAGGGACTCTCAAGAGTCTTCTCCAACACCACAGTTCAAAAGCATCAATTCTTTAGCGCTCAGCTTTCTTTATGGTCCAACTCTCACATCCATACATGACCACTGGAAAAACCATAGCTTTCACTTTACAGACCTTTGTCAGCAAAGTAATGTCTCTGCTTTTAAATATACTGTCTAGGTTAGTCAAAGCTTTTCTTCCATGGAGCACGTGTCTTTTAATTTCATGACCTCAGTCACCATCTGCAGTGATTTTAGAGCCCAAGAAGATAAAGTCTATCACTGTTTCCATTGTTTCTCCATCTATTTGCCATGAAATGATGGGACCAGATGCCATGATCTTTGTTTTTTGAATGTTGACTTTTAAGCTAGCTTTTTAACTCTCCTCTTTCACTTTCATCAAGAGGCTTTTTAGTTCTTCACTTTCTGCCATAAGGGTGGTGTCATCTGCATGTCTGAGGTTGTTGATATTTCTCCCAGCAATCTTGATTTCAGCTTGTGCTTCATCCAGCCTGGCATTTCACATGATGCACTCTGCATATAAGTTAAATCAGCAGGGTAACAATATACAGCCTTGACGTACTCCTTTCCTGATTTGGAGCCAATCTGTTATTCCATGTCCATTTTTAACTGTTGCTTCTTGTCCTACATACAGATTTCTCAGGAGGAAGGTACGGTGGTCTGATATTCCCATCTCTTGAAGAATTTTCCACAGTTTGTTGTGATCCACACAAAGGCTTTGGTGTAATCAATAAAGCAGAAGTAGATGTTTTTCTGGAATTCTCTGTAGTTGCTACTCAGTTTTTTTTTTTTTTTAACCAAATTGAAACCTTTCAAATCAGTGGCAATAGCTGTAGTTGCTATCCCATGCACTTTTAAAAAATCCAGTGTGGAGAAGTGAGGACTCTATCTTACTAGATAGAGTCGTTGCTGTTATTTAGTCACTCAGTCGAATCTGACTCTCTCATTACCCATGGACTATAGCCCACCAGGTTCCTCTGTCCATAGGACTTCCCAGGCAAGAATACTGGAGTGGGTTGTTTTTTCCTTCTTGAGGGCATCTTCCAGACCAAGGGACTGAACCCACGTCTCTTGGCAGGCGGATTCTTCACAACTGAGCCACTGGGGAAGCCTGTTCTAGATAGAGTGAGTCCCATCTAAAGGCAAGCAGACACTTCTCAGCTCCATCTGATTATTGCAGTTTGGAAATTCAAGTTCAGAATTTACAGATTTCTAGTCTTTCAATACTTTCTATTTTAAAATCTCTATTTAAAACACTGTTAAACACACTTCTGAGCACTAGACTTGGGCTTTGTGCTGCCCTTCTCTGGGGCAAATTCAGATGACTCTGGAGGTTATTTTTATTTATTTATTTATTTTAATTAAATTTTATTTTTAATTGGAGGATAGTTACTTTACAATATTGTGATGGTTTCTGCCATACATCAACATGAATCAGCTATAGGTATACATATGCCCCCTCCCTCTAGACACTGTAAATGGGCTTCCCTGGTGGCCCAGTGGTAAAGAATACGCCTGCAGATGCAGGAGACATGAGTTCAGCCCCTAATCCAGAAAGATCCCGCGTGCCTCAGAGCAACTAAGCCTGTGCCACAACTACTGAGCCTGTGCTCTAGAGCCTGAGCCCTGCAACAAGAGAAGCCACCACAATGATAGAGTAGCCCCTGCCACTGCAGCTAAGGAACAGTCATGCAGCAGTGAAGACTCAGCACAACCAGAAGACAAATAGAAAAGAAGGCAACGTTAGAAAACCATTCACCATGGGTGAATGCAGGAAGAGGCAGATTTCAGATCAATACGAAAAAGGCCTTTATAACTGATAGTGAAGTGAAAGTCGCTCAGTCATGTCCGACTCTTTGCGACCCCACTGACTATACAGTCCATGGAATTCTCCAGGTCAGAATACTGGAGTGGGTAGCCGTTCCTGTCTCCAGGGGATCTTCCCAACCCAGGGATCGAATCCAAGTCTCCTGCATTGCAGATAGATTCTTTACCAGCTGAGCTACCAGGGAAGCCCGCTTTACATATTCTGGATACAGATCTCTTTGATAAACATTAGCAAAAGTTCTGTCTGTGGGTTTTCTTCTCACTTTCTTGATGTTATCAATTGCAGCACAAAGTTTTTCACCATGATGTATTCGAATTTATTTTTCTTGTGGTCTTAGTATCCTATGTAAGATAACTAAGTCACAAAGTAATTTTTTTTTCCTAAGAGATTGAGAGTTGTAGTTTTATACTTAAGTGTATGATTGTTTAGAATTGATTTTTGCATAATGTGCGAGGTAGAGGTCCAACTTCACTCTTTTGAGTGTGGATATCCGGTTTCATAGCATCACTTTTTCAAAAGATTGTTTTTCCCTCAATTAATTTTCTTATCACTTCTGTTGAAACGTAGTGGAACTGACCATAAATTTTTTTCTATGATTCCATTCCATTGATCTCTATTTCTGTTGTTATGTTAGCACTATACAGTTTTAATTACTGTAGCTTTGTAGTAAGTATTGAAATTGAAAGTGTGAGGTCTTTAAATTTGTTGTTCTTTTGCAACACCATTTTGGTCCCTGGCCTATCCATGTAACTTTTAGGATCAGCTTATATTTCTCAAAAATATCGAGTTACGATTTTGATAGAGGTTGTTTTCAATCAGTAGATCAATTTGTGGAGTATTACCATTAACAGTGGAGAAGGCGATGGCACCCCACTCCAGTACTCTTGCCTGGAAAATTTCACGGACAGAGGAGCCTGGTAGGCTGCAGTCCATGGGGTCACAAAGAGTCGGACACGACTGAGCGACTTCCCTTTCACTTTTCACTTTCATGCATCGGAGAAGGAAATGGCAACCCACTCTAGTGTTCTTGCCTGGAGAATCCCAGGGACGGGGGAGCCTGGTGGGCTGCCGTCTATGGGGTCGCACAGAGTCGGACACGACTGAAGTGACTTAGCAACAACCATTAACAATATTCAGTCTTAGAACCATGAACATGAAATGCCTTTACATTTATTTAGATCTTCTTTAATTCCTTTCAACAGTTTTTGTATTTTTTCAGAGTACAAGTCTTGAAGTGCCTTTGTTGAGTTGATTCCCATGTGTTTTAATCTTTTTTAAAGTCCCTCATGTAAGGGGGGAAAGCTTTCCGTTTTTCTTCATTAAGTACAATAGTAGCTGTTGGGTTTTTGTACATGCCCTTTCTCAGTTTCATTTAAATTTTCTAATATATTGCCATAGAGTTGTTTATAGTATTCCTTTATGACTCTATTTCTGCAAGTGCTATAGTGATGTCTTCTTTCATTATTGATTTTAATAATTTGAGTCTTCTCATTTTTGGTCAGTCTAGCTAAAGTTTTATCAATTTGGTTGATCTTTTCAAAGAATTCAACTTTTAGTTTTGTTGATTGTCTCTATTTTTAATTATTTTTTAAAGTTTATTTTTAATTGAATGATGGTTGCTTATAATATTGTGTTGGCTTCTGCCATACATCAACTTGAATCAATAGGTACATATATGTCCCCTGTCTCTTGAACTTCCCTCCTACCTCCCACTCCTTTAATTCTTTATTTTACTTCCACTCTAGTGTTTATTATTTGATTCCTTTTGCTTTCTTTGGGTTTAGTTTCCCATTAAAATTCTAGTTTCTTAAGGTGGAAGGCAAAGTAGCTGATTTGAAATCTTTAAATATAGCCATTTACAATATTATTTTTACTCTAAGCATTATTTTAGGTGCATCCTATAAGTTGTATGTTGTGTTTCCATTTTCATTCATCTCAGAATTTTTTCCTTTTTATTTCTTCTTTCATCTGTTTGTTATTTAGGAATGTGTAATTTAATTTCCACTTATTTATGAATTTCTTAAATATTCTGCTGTCTGTAATATAGTACCGTTGTGGTCGGAGAACATTCTTTGTATGGCATTAGTCCTTTTAAATTTACTGAGGATTGTTTTATGACTTAACTGCTCTACGAAAATGTTTTATGATCTGCCCTAAAAAATATAATATGTGTACTTGAAAAGTATATGCACTTTTTTAGAAGTATATGTATTTTCTTGCCTGTGGAGTATTCCATAGATGACTATGAGGTATAATCACTTCATAGTTGAAGTATCGCACTTTTTCTTGGTTTTCTGACTTGTATCGATTATTGGAAGTGTGGTATTGAAGTTTCCAGTTGATTGTTGAGTTATTGTTTACTCGATTCTGTTAGTTTTGCTTTGTGCATTTTGGTGTTTTGATATAAGATGCATGTATGTTTATAATCATTTTGTCTTCCCAATGGATTGATCCTCTTACCATTATAAAATGTATTTCTTTGTCTCTAGTAACAACTTCTGTTTTAAAGATTCTATTGTCTGATGTTGGTGTAGCTGCTCCAAATATCTTTGAATTAATGCTTACAGAGTATCTCAATTAGCTTCCTTTTGCTTTCAGCCTCTTTGGTCTTTGAGTTTAGTGTGTGTCTTGTAAACAGCATATAGTTGACTCATATTTTTCCCCATTCTTCCAAATGTAAATGGAGTGTTTAATCTATTTACATTTAATTCAGTGACTAATAACTAATAAAATAGGATTTTACTGTGTGATTTTTCTTTTTATTTCCTCTACAATTGTTGCTTTCTTTTGTGTTAAATATTTTCTAGTTTACTGTTAATTGCCCAGGTCATTTCTTTGATTATATCTTTTGAATTGTGTTCTTACTGTTTATAGTAAGGATTACAGTTACCATTTTAATTTCTGACAATCTAGTTCAAATTAAAACTAATTAATTTCAGTAGTATTCAGAAAATTGCTCTTGTAAATCTCCCTTTCTGTCATTCCTTTTTACCACTACTGTCATATATTGCATCATATATTATAAACCTATAATTCAATTTTATAATTCTTGCTTTATTTTATCATCTCTTAGATATTACAAAAACATTTATTCTTTTGTATATTTTCCTGTGGAATTACATTTACCAGTGGTCTTCATTTATTCATGTGGATTCAAATTACCTTTTACCGTCCTTTTCAGACTTAAAGAATCCCTTTAGCATTTCTTGCAAGATAGATCTGCTAGTGACAGATTCCGTCAGAGTTTATCTGTGCGTGCTAATTCACTTCGGTTTTGTGCAGTTCTTTGCGACCCTATGGGCTGTAGCCCACCAGGCTCCTCTGTCCATGGGATTCTCCAGGAAAGAATACTCAAGTGGATTGCCTTGTCCCCCTTCAGGGGATCTTCTTGACCCAGGGATCGAGCCCATGTCTCTTACATGTCCTGCATTGGCAGATGGCTTCTTTACCACTAGTGACACCTGGGATTATCTGTGAATGTCTTAATATCCTCTTCATTGTAAAGCAGAGTTTAGCTGGATATAGAATTCTTGGTTAATAATTTTTTTCTTTCAACACTTAAGAGGTGTCATTTCACAAGGATTCTTTAAACATGATGCCACTTTTCTGTTAATACTTTCAGGATTTTCTTTTTGTCTTTGACTTTGGTCAGTTTGACTGGCATGTCTAGGTGTAACTCTCTGTAAATTCTACTTGCAGTTTGTTGAGCATCATGGATGTATGGATTAATATTTTACATAATATTCAGGAAGTTTAAGACAATTATTTCTTTAGTATTTTCTGCTCCTTTCTTTTTCTGTGCAACTCACATTATGTGTATATAGGTCTCTTTGATGGTGTCCCACAGACATCTGACGTGCTGTTAATTTTTCTTTGTTCTTTTTTCTTATCCACAAACTGAATAATCTAGTGATTTGTCTTTAGGGTCACTGTTTATTCTGCTAGCTTACATCTGTAGTTGAACCCCTACAGTGACTTGTTGTGTAGTTTTTGCACCTTTTAACACCAGAACTTTGATTATTTTTCTATTTCTCTTTATTGGTACTGTCTATTTGATGAAACATCATTTTCACACTTTCTTTTAATTCTCTAGACATTGTTCCATTAGTTTTTAAACATATTTACAATAGCTGATTTAAAGTATGTGTCTTTTGTTGCTCAGTTTCTCAGTTGTGTCCAGTTCTTTGTGACCCCATGGACCATAGCACGCCAGGCTTCCCTGTCCCTGACCATATCCCAGAATTGGCCCAAATTCATGTCCATTGCATTGGTGATGCCATCCAGCCATCTCATCCTCTGATGCCATCTTCTCCTTCTGCCCTCAATCTTTCCCACCATCAGAGACTTTTCCAATGAATTGCCTGTTAGCATCAGGTGACCAAAATACTGGAGTTTCAGCTTCAGCATCAGTCCTTCCAATGAATGTTCAGGGTTGATTTCCTTTAAGATTGACTGGTTTGATCGCCTCACTGTCCAAGGGACTCATAGGAGTCTTCTCCAGTGCTGCAGTTTGAAGGCATCAATTCTTTGGTGCTCTGCCTTCTTTACAGTCCAGCTCTCATAACCATATGTGACCACTGGGAAGACCATAGCCCTTGTCATACAGACCTTTGTCAGCAGAGTAATGTCTCTGCTTTTCAACATACTGTCTATAGGTTTGTCATAGCTTTCCTGCCAAGAAGCAATCATCTTCTGATTTCATGGCCACAGTCACCATTCACAGTGATTTGGAAGCCCCAGAAGAGGAAATCTGTCACTACTTCCACATTTTCCCCTTCTATTTGCCATGAACTGATGGGGCTTAATGCCATGATCTTAGTTTTTTTTAATATTCAGTTTTCAGCCAGCTCTTTCACTCTCCTCCTTCACCCTCATCAAGAGGCTCTTCAGTTCCTCTTCACTTTCTGCCATTAGGGTGATATCATCTGCATATCTGAGGTTGTTGATGTTTCTCCCAGCAATCTTGATTCCAGCTTGTAACTCATCCAGCCTGGAATTTCTCATGATGTGCTCAGCATATAGGTTAAATAGAGTGACAACAGACAGCCCTGTCGTACTTCTTTCTTAATCTTGAACCAGTCAGTTGTTCCATACAGGGTTCTGACTGTTGCTTCTTGACCTACATACAAGTATCTCAGAAGACAGGTAAGATGGTCTGATATTCCCATCTCTGTAAGAGATTTCCACAGTTTGTTATGATGCACACAGTCAAAGGCTTTATCATAGTCGGTGAAACAGAGGTAGATGTTTTTCTGAAACTTCCTAGCGTTCTATATGATCCAGTGAGTGTTGACAATTTGATCTCTGGTTCCTCTGCCTTTTCTAAACCCTGCTTGGATGTCTGGAAGTTCTTGGTTTGCATAATGCTGAAGCTTAGCATGCAAGATTTTAAGCATGAGGAGATGAGTGGAATTGTCCACTGGTTGGAGAAGACTCTTGAGAGTCCCTTGGACTGCAAGGAGATCCAACCAGTCCATTCTGAAGGAGATTAGCCCTGGGATTTCTTTGGAAGGACTGATGCTAAAGCTGAAACTCCAGTACTTTGGCCACCTCATGCGAAGAGTTGACTCATTGGAAAAGAGTCTGATGCTGGGAGGGATTGGGGGCAGGAGGAGAAGGGGACGACAGAGGATGAGATGGCTGAATGGCATCACTGACTCGATGGACGTGAGTCTGAGTGAACTCCGGGAGTTGGTGATGGACAGGGAGGCCTGGCGTGCTGCAATTCATGGGGTCGCAAAGAGTTGGACATGACTGAGCGACTGATCTGATCTGATTTTGAACATTCTTTAGTACTGCCCTTCTTGGAAATTGGGATGAGGATTGACCTTTTCCTGTGGCCAGGGTTTCAGTCCTGTGGCCACTTCTGGGTCTTCCAGATTTCCTGACATATTGAGTGTAGCACTTCGATAACATCATCTTTTAGGGTTTTGAATAGCTCTACTGAAATTCCTTTGCATCCACCTGCGTTATGGACAGTGGAGCTTCCTAAGGCCCACCTCACTTCCCACTCCAGAATGTCTGGCTCTGGGTGACTGACCATCCCATCATGGTTATCCAGTTCGTTAAGATTTTTTTTGTACCGTTCTGTGTATTCTTTCCATCTCTTCTTGTTCTCTTCAGCTTCTACTAGGCCTCTACCATTTCTGTCCTTTATTGTTTTTTTCTTTAAAAGACCAAAAGTCTGTGTCTATTAAGTCCAAAATTTGGGCTTTCTCAAGAACATTTTCTCTTGGCTGCTTTTTTCCCCCCTGTTTGTGATATTTTCCTGCTTCTTTACATGTATCATGACTTTTTGTAGAAAACTATACAGTTAAATAATGTATTGGAATAGATCTAACATCAGATAGATATTTATTTTTTGCTAGGTTTTTGTTAATTTTTTTCTTGTTGCTTCTTAACTTGTTTACTGTCTTTTCTGATATAATCTTGTAGATTCTATATTGTTTCCAGTGTATGGATACTAAGTTCTCTGGTGGCATTTTTAAAATTCTTTTATTTTTAATCTGGGCTTCCCTGATAGCTCAGTTGGTAAAGAATCTGCCTACAGTACAGTAGACCCCAGTTAGATTCCTGGGTCAGGAAGATCTGCTGGAGAAGGATAGGCTACCCACTCCAGTATTCTGGCCTGGAGAATTCTGTGGACTGTGTAGTCCATGGGGTCACAAAGAGTCGGACACGACTGAGTGACTTTCACTTCACTTTTAATTTTAGGATTCACCCTGTATCAACACAATTTAGTTATCAGCCAGTGACTTAGCAAAGTTTCTTAAATGCCTAGGGGATCTTTGTGAGAAGGCATGCCTTCAAACTTGTTTATAAGACAGTCTTAGCTTTTACTTCCATTTTGTGCAGGGTTTCAAGCCCAGCTGTGAATGAGTTCATGGGAACTTCTCTTTTCCAAATCTTTCTTGGGTCACCTTTTATGCCCTAGAAATATGTCAGAGGTTTTCAAAGTCTCTCGTGGTCCTCTAGTTTCCCCAAGATTTCCTTTTACATTTCTGGTCAGGTTCTTGTTTACCCAACTGAAATCCTAGCCTTAGGTACCTGCCATGTTACCACCCAGGTGCTACTGCTTTGAGAATACTCCAGGGGATTGTTGCTGTTCACTCACTCAGTTGTGTCCAATTCTTTGTGACCCTATGGACTGCAGCATGCCAGGCTTCCTTGTCCTTCACTATCTCTCTGAGTTTGTTCAAACTCACATCCATTCAGTTGATGATGCCATCCAACCGTTTCATACTCTGTCGCCCCATTCTCTTCTTGCCTTCAGTCTTTCCCAGCATCAGGGTCTTTTCCAGTGAGTCGGATTTTTGCATCAGGTAGCCAAAGAATTGGAGCTTCTGCTTCAGTAAGAGTCATTCCAGTGAATATTCAGGGTTGATTTCCCTTAGGATTAACTGGTTTGATCTCCACGCAGTCCAAGGGACTTTCAAGAGTCTTCTCTAACACCACAGTTTGAAAGTATCAATTCTTCGACTCTCAGCCTTTTTTATGGTCCAGCTCTCACATTCGTACATGAAAAACTATAGTTTTGACCATACGGACCTTTGTCGACAAAGTGATGTCTCTGCCTTTTAAAAGGCTGTCTGGATTGGCCATAGCTTTTCTTCCAGGGAGCAAGTGTCTTTCAATTTCTTGACTGCAGTCACCATCTGCAGTGATTTTGGAGCCCAAGGAAATAAAGTCTTTCACTGTTTTCATTGTTTCCCTGTCTATTTGCCATGAAGTGATGGAACTGGATGCCATGATCTTAATTTTTTGGATGCTGAGTTTTAAGCTAGCTTTTTCACTCTCCTCTTTCACTTTCATCAATAGACTCTTTAGTGCCTCTTCACTTTCTGCCATGAGGGTGGTGTCATCTGCCTATCTGACGTTATTGATATTTCTCCCAGCAATCTTGATTCTAGTTTGAACTTCACCCAGTCCAGCATTTTGCATGATGTACTCTGCACGTAAGTTAAATAACCAGGGTGACAATATATATACTCCTTTCCCAATTTTGAACCAGTCTGTTGTTCCATGTCCAGTTCTAACTATTGCTTCTTGACCTGCATACAGATTTTTCAGGAGGCAGGTAAGGTGGTCTGATATTCTCATCTCTTTCAGAATTTTCCAGTCTGTTGTGATCCAGACAGTCAAACGCTTTAGCATAGTCAGTGACGTGAAGTAGATGCTTTTCTGGAATTCCCTTGGTTTTTCTATGACCCAACAGACGTTGGCAGTTTGATCTCTAGTCCTCTGCCTTTTCTGAATCTGGAGGTTCTCGGTTTGTGTACTGTTGACGCCTAGCTTGAAGGATTTTGAGCATTATTACCTTGTTAGCATATAAAATCGGAGAAGGCAATGGCACCCCACTCCAGTACTCTTGCCTGGAAAATCCCATGGATGGAGGAGCCTGGTAGGCTGCAGTCCATGGGGTCACTAAGAGTCAGACACAACTGAGTGACTTCACTTTCATTTTTCACTTTCATGCATTGGAGAAGGAAATGGCAACCCACTCCAGTGTTCTTGCCTAGAGAATCCCAGGGACGGGGGAGCCTGGTGGGAGGCCGTCTATGGGGTCACACAGAGTCAGACATGACTGAAGCGACTTAGCAGCAGCAGCAGCATGTAAAGTGACTGCAATTGTGTGTAGTTTGAACATTGAACTCGGGAGGGATAGGTTTTTAATTTTTCCTCTAATAAGTTGAGTTCTGTGTCAAATCAAATACTGACTGCCCCCTGAGAATAGAGATTTTTCCAGAGAGCTGGTTGTTCATACAAAATATTGACTGTGCTCTAGGGATGATGCTTTTAATGTAGCTCTGAAAGAGGTCTGTCCTTTCTGTTGGCTACCAGGCTCCTTTTTTTTTTTTTTTTTTTTGCAGCTATGATGCCACTAAGCTGGGGAGAAAAGGGAGTGGGAACAGCCTGAAGATAAAATGGTGGAGCCCACGCTGTCTTACTGAGGTTCAAAGTTTCTCTTAGACAATTTTTGTTTGTTTGTTTTTCATTTGGCTTTATGTAATTTTCAGAGTTTTGAAATGGTTGGATTAGTTATTTCACCAGTATTTTTTATTGTTTGTGTGGGACAGTTTGTGAAGGTTCTTGTCGTGCCATTGCAAACATCTGTCACCTCTAGGATTCTGTGTACGTTAAAGAATAATGGCAAAGAGAAACCAAAGAAGAGCCTCTCTAAGAGAAACGTTACCCCTTTTCTTCCAGCTTTGTCTGTTTCAGCATCTCTGTCCTGTCTTTGGGTACTCTCTCCAAACCCCCATAGTGGTCTCTTTGTGATGATTTATTGTAGTGAGGAGACTCCTTTCTGAGGCCCCTGGGCACACGTAGATTCAATTTGCAGCTCTGCAGTGGTAGGCAAGACACTGACTTTTCTTGAGCCTCCATTTCCTCATATAAATTGATGATCCTTGTAGAATCACAATGAAGATTAAAGGAGAAAACATTTAACAAATTTACACCAAACCTGTACATACTAGGTACACAATAAATTATTAATATAATATACAATTTATTGGGCTTCCCTTGTAGCTCAGTCGGTACAGGATCTGCCTGCAGTGCAGGAGACCTGGGTTCGATCCCTGGGTTGGGAATATCCCCTGGAGAAGGAAATGGCAACCCACTCCAGTATCCTTGCCTGCAAAATCTCATGGACAGAAGAGCCTGGTGGGCTGCAGTCCATGGAGTCGCAAAGAGTCGGACATGACTGAGCAACTAACACGAACTTGGTTCTTTTACTTCATCCCTTCTTACTGACCTGTAAGTAAGTAAATAAGTAAATAAGTAAGTAAGTAAATAAGTAAACTCATATTGAGTTATGGTATAAAAATAGTAATTAAGGGGTTTATGAAAGTAACTAATAGAAGAAAGATAATGAAAAGAGGACCATGTCTTTCCTTTGCTGTGTGATCTTATGCAAGTTATTTAGTCACTTTGAGCATTAGTTTCCTTGCCTTTTAAATGAGAATACTATAACAGTATGTGTCTCTGTTACAGTAGATTCTCTGTTCATTGAGAATCAGATGAGTTCATGACATTGAGGAAGCTTTGCACCATGCACACTCTACAAAAATACAGTGGTCTTTAATTTATGAAGATAAGTGCCTGGCTCTTGAATTAGCTTCATGGGATTAAATTTAGTGTTGTTTCTTCTCAAAAAATATAAACACAAAAATGTAAAATAAATTGTTTTTATTTGTGGCACCATTTCCCTCCATCCCTTGAGTAAGACAAGTATTTTGTCATATTTATTCATGTGTTGCAGATGACATTTATTCTTCATAGAGTTTGGATTTAATATTTTCATTTTGTTATTCACTTTGTGATTTAGGCTAAAACAGAAGAAAAAGTCATTTATGAACACTGTAGCAGTCAAAATATGTATGTGAACATAGCAATAAATACTCTTAAGAAGCTGAGAGACCAAGGTAATTTCTTTTCAATTAAATAGTAAGATAAACACTTGTGATTAACACCTAACACTGAACGTGTTTTCTTCATTAGCAGGGTTGTTTTTAGATATTCAATGAAGTGTATGTTTTAAATATTCTCTGGAGTAAAATGTGCAGGTGGCACTTTTTGTTGTTGAAAATAACCAGTTAGATTTGAAATTAGCCGTGTAAATATAACCTCACTGATGAGATTATCACTGATATATTTATATTTGATTTCTGAATATAAAAATAACTCACCTCCATGTGGAAGAGTAGTTCTGAACCTTTAAAAAATCATTATTGTCTGCCTAATAAACCTATTTTTTTCTACCTCCCCCAGTAAAATTAAGTACTGATTGATAATGTTTTGTCAGTTAAGGAGTTTTGGAGAGCCACATACCATTGTGATATCTAAGATTTTTCTCATTCCTCAAGAGCCAATTTTACTCCTTTGGAAACAGTATGATACCCATTGAGAATACATGGCAATGAGTTCAAATAATACAGAAAAGCATCTTTTTTAAAACAAAACAAAACAAAGACAGCTGTCTTCCAGATCTCTCATACCTACCCTTCTTTACATGACTACAGAGATGTGTATAATATTAATGAATACAATCATTTTATGTATAGTATGTCTCACTTTTCTTAGGTATCATAAAAGTCTTTAGTCAGCTAATCTGGAATCCATGTTCATACTTAGATCTATATCATACTTTCTATGGACTGTATGAAACTCTACATTGTATAGAACCTATATTGTAAATATTCCATTATATGGAATCTGTAATACGGATCAACCAAACACTTTTGGATAGTTAGATTGCTCATATTTTTTGAGTATAAACTCTGTGATAAATATATGTGACCTTATTTAAACCTGAGCTTGTGCTAGCAGAAAAGGTCTGTCTGCATGTTTAAAATTGGTAAATATTGTTAACCACCCCAGAAAGGGTTTGCCCATTTAATTTCCCTACCAATAATGAAGTATATGGTTTTCCTTACATCTTGCCAAACTTTCTCATTTATCCTGTTTCAAAAAGTGTGAAGATATAGTAAAAAAAAAAAAAAAAAAAAACAGTTATCTTAGTATTTTTAATTACTATGAAGTTGAACACCTTTATTTCTCTTTTTATAAATTTGCTCTTGGCATCCTTCTGCCCCCACGTCCACTTTTTAAATTGTTCTGTGCATTCGGGACAGCCTTTTCCGTGTGCTCTTTTACTATGCTGCAGATACTGTCTTCAGTTTGGCACTTGTGTGTCAGCCTTATTTATAAAGTTTTTTTTTTTTTTTATAATATAGAAGTTATTTTCACAATGTAGTCAATCCCTTCTTTCTGGCTTCTGGGTTTTGTGTCATGCTTTGAAAAGCTATTCCATTCTCAAGAATATAAAAACTGTTCATCAGTGACCATTTCCTTATGGCATTTTTTTAATGTACCGTACTTTAAGTAGACATAAATACATGTATTAAAATACAAGATCTTAGATTAATATTTTCATGGCATTCTAGCTTTTCTCCCTTTTTCTCATGTTAAATATAGCACACAGAAATAAAACATGCAGGTCTAAATACATAGTATAAATATTCCCAATGAAAATAGAGATGGTTTGCAAGCTGTTACAGTTGTGGTAAATGATGATGTAAAACCCATTCCCTTATATGGAATCTATAATACAGATCAGCCAACACATTTGGTTACTCAAATGGCTCAAATTTAAACATACTCTATCCAGGAGTCAAAATGTATTCATTTTAGCAAATGTGATACCCTGACCTTTTTAGTAGTTGAGTAGATTTAACTTTTTCCCAGTTTGGAATTGATTCTGAAGATGTTTGTTCTCACAGGCTGGTTGGATGTTTTAAAATGAAAAGAAATATCTTACTACACTAGAGACATTTTTATGTTCTGTATGTTTTTATGAAGTAGACAAAAGTAATTCATCATCTCAGGAGAAAAGATCCTGTGTGTTTTAGATATGTCTGGAAGCAATAACGATAATAAGACAACTGGATTGAAAAAGAATGAAACGAAAAATGGTAAGCTTACTGTGATAATGATACGCCTTTGTAATTGTGACTTTAAAGGGAAAGTAAATTTGGTTTACTACAGCTTTTAAATTATTATGAAGGATCAACTGCATACTTTGTACATGTATATCCTTTTTAAAAATTAGTATAAATTGGGGATGAAAAAGTGGACTTTTAAATAATATTTGGGTTGAATTCTCAACTTTTTTTTTTTTTTGTAGTTAATGTATGTCTAGTTAGTAAGTAGTGCTGCTTAAATTTTCAAATTGTACCTGCATTGGAATACCTGGAAATCTTCTTAAAAATGCAGATTCCGATCAGTAGGTCTGAATACAGTTTCAAAATCTGAATTTAGAATAAGAAAGAAGGTAGAGAAAATATTTGAATTTGGTTGTGTTTTTATTAAAACAGATGGCTGTGCTTCTCTTTAAAAAAATGTCTCCTATGTAAGGATTGAAACAATGTTGATGCTTTTAGAATCTCCCAGTCCTTTTCATAACAAAAGGATTTAAAGCAACTTTTAAAAGAGTTTGCTAAAGAGTGTCTAGTAAATTCTGCTAGAGTTTTTAGAAATAGAGTAACCTTGAAAGTTCATTAGAGTGAGGGCATCTGGGACTGGGTTACTGATGTTGGAAAGAGATTCTTTTTGAACTTGAACTCTTTTGCCCTTGTGAGAGTCATCATTTTCCCCACTATCTCCTGCTTATAAGCTTTTGTACTATTCTTATCTGAGTAAATATTAAGAATTGTTAAGATTTCAAGCCAGAAAACCTAGGTGTGCCAACTGTGCTGTGTGACTCGGTCACGTGTCGTGACTTTTCTGAACCTCATTTAACTCATCTGTAAAAATGAAGTCAGTTCACATGCTATTCTGGGTTACTATAAAGTTTATTTTTATTTATTTAGATTCCACATTTTTTAATTTTTTTCATTTTTTGGCTGTGCCTCGTGGCAGGCGTGCAGGATCCTAGTCTCGCCTACCAGGGATTGAATCCACACCCACTGTACCGAGAGTGCAGAGTCTTAAGCACAGGACCAACCAAGGAAGTCCCTAGTGTAAAGTTTAAATCAGTGTCCTTAGAATGGGTTTTGGTGTATTTAATATGCACCAGCTATTACTGATGTAATTCTTACTTTACCATCTGCTTCCCAAAGCTTAGGACATCACGTGGTCCAGGGAACAATATTGATTTGTTGTTGTTGTTAAAGGATACAAAGACGTGGACTTTTTGAGGCTATCATCTTACTTAAGTTAATCAGAATTCTGCTATTTCATATCCAAAAGGGTTGACAGACTCTAACCTTACCATCTCTTAAAAAAAGGAAAAAAATGCTATTTAAATTGTATTGAATGGCTTTTCTTTTTCTCTTAGGACTCACAGGAATTATGCTCTACAGACATCTTAAAGACTACCTTCTAAGTGAAGAACAGTTACGAGAAAATAACTACCCCCAGCCCAACCCTGAAAAACCAGGGAGTATTCTTTTAAACCCAGGCATGACAAAAACTCGTGTAAATGATCGTAAGTATATGGATCTGAAAATTACCCTTTCTGTGTACTGAGACTGGAGCCATAAGAGTCCCAGTGTTCTGATATTTTCCGATGAACACAAGAATTGTGGCCAGCATCATTAAACTGCAGGTAGAAACATAACTGCCTTTCGTTTGATTTCCCTTTTCTGTTTCATTTTGTTCCGAGTCTCTAAGTGCTTTATGTACCTAATCAATTTTACTAAGTCTTCTTAGTAACCATTTTCAGGTAAGTGCTATTACCACCTCCCTTTATACCAGTGAGGAAACTAAGGGTTAGGGAGGTCAAATTATTTCAGAGTTCACTCAGAAAGTAAGTGGGAGAACCAGGATTTGAACCCAAGGAGTCTGACTGACGCTTCTGCTTCATATGTATCCCTGTACATATGTAGGCAGTGCTGTATTCTGTATACTTCGTACCCTTTCACTAGGAATTCTTATAAAAAGACTTACAATTACTCCTATTATTTTATATTTTCTCCAAATATTTTCTCCATACTTAATGTATTTATACCTATTTCCTCCCCTTGCAAAAAAGAGAGAGCAAGGGAGTATTTAATATTAACACAACTGTCAAATCTTAGGTACATCAGAGTTTGAAATGCACTTATATAAATATTTTTCATTGGTTAGAAGATATTTATCTTCATCTTTTATGTCTTTGGAACTTGTGTCTTGGGATTATTTTCACCATTTGTTTTACCTTCTCTTTAAATCCTCTCATTGGAAGGCAGTACACTTAACGGTTAAGAACCTGGACTCTGAAGGAGGACGTCGGGCAGATCTGGGCCGGGATGTTGAATCAGTCACAAGTGACCCTCCCAGCCTCTGAATAATGAGATGACGGTCGCTACCCCCGTCGGGTTCATGAGAGTCCGTTAAAACTGTGCAGCTGAGCTGCTTGGCACAGTGCTTGCTTCATAATCTCATAAAAGGCACTCACATAAGAGTTGTCACCATCATCATCGCCATCAGAGCCAGCTTGAGGGTCATTAATGAAAAACAAGTATTCATAAGTGGGTCCAGGGACTTCCGTGGCCGTCCAGTGCTGGGTGTTCGGGTTTGAGCCCTGCTTGCGGATCTAAGGTCCCACACGTCACATGAACATGAGCAAGAAAATTAAGACAGAAATGGGTCTAGTGAAAAAGCCCAGATATACTCTCAGTGACTTAAACAAACAGATCTCTGTGTCTAAAAGGAAAGCACGGGTCCTAATTCAGGAGTTACTGTGTACTAGTGAAAGTGAAATTCGCTCAGTCATGTCCGACTGTGCGACCCCATGGACTGTAGCCCCATGGAATTCCCAGGCAGGAATCCTGGAGTAGGAAGCCATTCCCTTCTCCAACTATGTACTAGAGTAGATGACAATTCAAGCTGGTGACAGTCAGGTTGTGGTGCTGCAACCACAACTGCCTGGTGGAGGGTTGACTCTGGAATCAGGAGAAGGCCTCTTCTGAGCCGTGTCATTCCTGATGCAGGAGATGGCTCAGCTGTAAGCACTCCTTCACACAGTCCTGTTCTTTCCCTGGTGCTTCGTGATCACGCTGAGTCTGTGCTCACGCCAGGATCAGGAATGCAGAGGCAAGGCCCTGCACTCAGGTCCTCGTTTTTCCTGCCATCTCTTCAGGAACAATTCTCCTGTTCTAGCTTCTAGGAAGACCTGCTGTCGATGTGGGAAGATCTACGGTGTGACTTCTACAGGCAGACACAGCAGGACAGAGGAATGTCACTACCATTTTGGCCGAGTGTTGAGTCATAAAGGTGAGTATCTGGTTCTGTTTCATTTATTTGACAAGCCGAGCCGGTGCCAAATCAGTAGAAAGGTGGGATATTCATTTCAATATGTATTTTTAAATACAACCTGGTAGAGAGAAACTGTTGATTATGAAGTTTCCATTGTACACACCCACTTCTGAGCATCACTTCTTAACTTAGCTGGAGCTTGCTGGCTCAAGAGGCATGTCTGTGACTACTCTTCTGCCCTTTTAGGACCTCAATTCAAGCTGCTGGGGCTTGCCAGGTGGCTCTAGCAGTAAAGAATCCTCCTGCCAATGAAGGAGGCATAAGAGACTTGGGTTCCATCCGTGGGTTAGGAAGGTCCCCTGGAGGAGGGGAAATGGCAACCCACTCCAGCATTCTTGCTTGGAGAGTCCCATGGACAGAGGAGCCTGGTAGGCTATAGTCCATAGGGTCACAAAGAGTCACACCTGAGCTTACCATACATATCAGGCAGTTACCTGTTGACTTTACCCACTTCTCACAGGCCAGCATTAGAGTAATTTTGTTGCTAATAGCTTCAGTTCCTTGCCCCACCCCACCCTGAGAGAGAAGGGACACACACTTGATTCCCCGGCCTGGCCCCCATTTTCCCCTGCAGCACAGTAAACTCCCAACAGCCCCCTCAGATGGTGATTTTTCCTACTCGAACCAAAAAACCTGGGCACGGTCATCATCATCTCCCTCTGGCACACTCTTTCTTTTAACATTTTTATTTATTTATCCATCCATCTGTTTAGAATGCAGGGGTTTTTCTTTGTGCCACGTGGCTTGTGGGATCTTAGTTCTCTGGGGATTAAACCCTGGGGCCACAGCTGAGTCCTAACCACTGGGCCGCCAGGGAATCCCCTGGTGAGCCCTCTCATCTCAGAGTGGCCACATCCCACTTACTCTACCTCAGAAGCATCTCTTCTGCCCCCCCACCCCCGCTGCCCCTGCCAGAACCACACCACCCTCACTTCCATCCTAAACTGCTACAGCGTCCTTCTAGGCTCACTCCATCTGTTATGCCTTTTCCGGTCTTCACCGCCCCTCCCCAGTCTATTTCTCACCCAGCAACCCCGAGAATAATTTTTACATCACAGTTCTGTTTACCTCACTCCTCTGCTTTCATGAACGTTCTTCAGGAACTTTGTCAACCCTGCCAGATTTGACCTCTACTCCGCTGCCAGATCTTGTACCCTTTCCATGGTTATCTTCATGCCACACTGGCCACCTCGAAAGGTACCTTCTAACCTGCTGTCTCCTGTCCCTTTCGCACAGCTGGTTTCCTTTCATCGTTTGTTGTTGATCAGTCGCTAAGTCATGTCCGAATCTTTGTGACCCCATGGACAGATGCACACCAGGCTTTCCTGTCCTTTACTATTTCCTGGGAAGGAAATCTAAAAAGAGGGGATATATGTATACATATAACTGATTCACTTTGCTGTACAGCAGATGTGCTAGCCCAACACTGTAAAGCAACTGTACTCTAATAAAAGGTAAAAATAAATAGGTTGTCCCTCTTCTATCACAACATGCTGTCAGTGGCTTTGGTAGCACATGACTGCATTTTGTAATGATTTAGTAATTTATCTGCTGTGCCTGAAAGACTACAAGGTTTTGGAGGGTCCATCCCTCTTTTTTTCTCCCCATCGTCAGGCTGTCACTTAGCTTGGTACAGGCCGTAGGTAGCTATTTGGATAGATGGTGAACAGATGAATCATTTATGTAGATATAGACACGAGTAGAAATGCTATTATCATAATAAGTGGTATGAATAAAAGTAGGGCAGAGGAAGTAGAGAGGAACAGTGGATATGATTGTATTACAGAAGAAATATAAGAACAAATAATATAGTGAAGATTCCCAGCTGGCTTAGTGGTAAAGAATCCACCTGCCAATGTAGGAGACGAGGGTTTGATCCCTGGGTTGGGCAGATCCCCTGGAGAAAGAAATGGCAACCCATTCTAGTATTCTTCTCTGCGAAATCCCATGGACAGAGGAGCCTGGCAGGCTACAGTGGGTTTGCAACAGTCGGACATGACTTAGCAACTGACCAACAACAAAGTAAAGACTAAATACCAAAGTAAAGATTAAGTAAACTTAAATTTGACCTGAGTGTTTTGGATTAGCTTTAGAGGGTAGGGGGGACTGTAGATTCCAAAAGGGAGGAAAAAGAGGAAGACACTGCAGAGAATAAGAGTAGCAGACTGCGGCTGGGTGGGATCCCTAGAGCACACGGCGTCATGAACAGGAGGGGATCACTAGAGCACACGACGTCATGAACAGGAGGGGATCACTAGAGCACACGACGTCATGAACAGGAGGGGCCTTCGGAGCTGGTGGACCTGAGATTTGGGTCTGTTTTATCACTTACTTTCTCTGAGACCTTGGGCAGGCTTCTGAAGCTCTCTGAGCTTTTGTTTCCACATTCATAGAAAGAGCTTTGCGTGGCAGTTTAGTGAGCTGATGTGCCCACGTCCTGGCTTACAAGCTGTGCTCTGTTAACACTGGTTCTTGGCTCTCTTTCTCATCTCGGGAGAAGATAAGATAAAGCTGTAAGATATCAAAATTGGATAAGTAAGCCAGAAGTGCCAGCATGAGAAATTTGCATTTGATTTGTAATGTACAAATGAAGCATTTGAGGAAAGTAATGTAATGAGAATGTGCTTGAAGAAGCACATTTAAACTAACTGCATTTTATAGAAAAACTGGTACAGAAATCACTGTAGGCAGAGGGGGTTATAGGGAACAGTTGGGGGAACATTTCCTTGGGCCAGAGGGAAGAAGGGCTTGGGTGGATAAGGGTACAGGTGATATGGAAGGTTGGAGAGAGAGAAAAAGGAGAGAGATGAAGGCTTGGCATTGTTGCTGTGAGAATGTGCAAAGTGTCTGGCCAAAGGAGAGGAAGAAGAGAATGTTGGGATTTTGGAGGTCCTGCCAGGGTTGGGGACAGCATCTGTGTTATGGTCTCAGGCCGTGTAACTGGGTGATGTTTCTTGGGTCAGATCAACAACTCAGATACAGAAAGGGAGAGGCTGGTGGTTGGAGCCACCACAGGGTTCCAGCAAAGAGAGAAAGAGAGTAGAATTTAGAGAGGATGGCTGAGGTAGAGTTAAGCAGGGTAAAGAAGGGACACTAGGCAAGGAGCTGAAGATCAGGACAAATGATAGGGGAGCGAAGGGAAGAAGGGGAGGAAGGCATTCAGGACATGCGCAGTTATAACTCACCTTCAGAATCCAACCCCTGGCAACTTCCCTGTTGGCCCAGTGGTAAAGAATCTGCCTTACAATGCAGCGGACTGGGGTTTGATCCTGCTCAGAGACCTAAGCCCAGGCACCACAACTACTGAGCCCGTGTGTCACAACTAGAGATCCGTGCGCCCTGTGGAAAAGATCCCGCGTGATGCACTGAAGATCCCACGTGCCACACCTAAGACCCAGTGCAGCCAAAAAAAAACAAAAAAATGCAACCCCCGAGAATTCTGCTTCCTGGAGTCAGTTTTTCCTGTTTGTTACATAAAAGCTAGAAAAGTAACTATACAAAATAACTATACAGAGTTTTAGACCTTAGATCACTTGCATGGTAAAGTCTTAATGCTCTTTGAGGGTAAGATGCTCTGGGAGTTAGCCACTCTGCCTTGTCAAGCTTGCTCATTTGATCTTTCTTTTTTGTGTGGTTTGCAGTCCTTGGTGGCTTAGGAAGGCAGTACAGCTGTTGCAAAGGTGTTCTTGGATCCCCCGGGTGTCAGGTCGCCAAGGTAGGGCTTGCTGCCCAGAATTCTATTTGTGTCAGAACCAGAGTCGCTGTCTGCTGCACAGACCTAGAGGATAGATGAATATTTGGTCTATTATAATTCACTGATTTTCAGGTGGTGAAATTTTTATGAGCTTAATTCCTCTTGCCAAAATACACAGTAACTTACTTGGCAATGTTTGTTTCAGCATCATGTTCATAACCAAAAAGAAAACCTAGGGGGCTTTGTGAAGACATTGGTCAAGTTCCCAGCCCTCGACAGGAATCCCCCCCGTGTGTTTGCCGTGAGCTGTGAGGTGGTACGTTGGTTGTACGTTTTACCTCATGTATATGTGTGTAAGGAACTTTCCCAGGCTTTCTCTCTCAGTCCCACATAGCTCTGCAATGCTGTTCACATGTTTTGGGTGAAGCAACTGTAGCTGAAAAAGAATTAAGTGACTTGGCTGGGTCCCAGCACTTAGGGCTAGGCACTAGGGCTTCCCCGGTGGCTCAGATGGGAAAGTATCTGCTGGTTGTACGGGAGACCCGGGTTTGATCCCTGGGTCTTAAAGATCCCCTGGAGAAGGCAATGGCAACCCACGCTCGTACCCTTGCCTGGAAAATCCTGTGGACGGAGGACCCTGGCAGGCTACAGTCCATGGGGTCGCAAAGAGTCCGACTCGGCTGAGCGACTTCACTTTCTGCACTTAGCGATGGAGCCAGGAGTTGGCCTATGATCCTTTTTCTATTACCTATTGATTCTTTTTATACATAATCACTGCTTGTTCTACTCATTACATTGCTGAAATTACATGGGTGGAAAGTGTTATTAACACTGCTGTTATCCCCCAAACCATTGCTGCTGCTAAGTCGCTTCAGTCGTGTCCGACTCTGTGCGACCCCATAGACGGCAGCCCACCAGGCTCCCCCGTCCCTGGGATTCTCCAGGCAAGAACACTGGAGTGGGTTGCCATTTCCTTCTCCGGTGCAGGAAAGTGAAAAGTGAAAGTGAAGTCACTCAGTTGTGTCTGACTCTTTGCGACCCCATGGACTGCAGCCCACTGGGCTCCTCCATCCATGGGATTTTCCAGGCAAGAGTACTGGAGTGGGGTGCCATCGCCTTCCCCGCCCCAAACCATTATAAAAGCTTTAATTTTTAACAAACTGTTGTTTATAGAGACAGTAAAATATTTATAGGGATTTATCTTCTTTTATATGAGAATCAGTACTAAATAGTAGGGGGAAAGCAGAACTTGGAATCTGAGAGCTGGGAAGCTCCACGGCTTATCAGGCAAGTCCTGGATGATCTGATCTGTCAATTATGAGGTTAATGATAATCCCCCAGTGATGGTGAGAATCCGATACACTGATATATGACAGAGTGCTTTGTATGTGTCAGACATCATGTGGACAGTCATCTTTAACAAAACATAAAATTTTTATTCCTTGTGGCATATTTGGGGAGCAGATTTGTGGACTATAATTATAGAAGAGCAACATACAGTTTCAAACTTAGGTTTTTAATCGGAGACAGTTAAAGCTGCTTCTGGCTTAGAAATCAGATTTCATTACCATGTTGTCCTCTATGGTGCCAGGTTTATGTAACCATAGTTTGGATTTTTTTTTCCCCACTCAACGAGGTTTATAACTGTGTTGTCCAGTATGACATCCACTAGCAAACAAACACATAGATGTAGTGAACAGAGTAGCCGCTACCAGAGGGAAAGCAGGGGAGGGTAAGACGGGTAAGGGGCTCAACTGTCTGGTGAAGGTGAAAACAACATTTTGGTGCTGAAGTGCACTGTAGTGTATATAGAAGTCAACGTACAATGTTGTATACGTGAAGTTTACATAATGTTATACAACAATGTTAACTTCAGTAAAAATGTAATTAAGTTGAAAATTCAGTTCTTCAGTCATTCTAGCCATATTTCAAATACTCAGTAGCCCCTTGTGGCCGGTGGCTACCCTATTGGGCAGGACAGAAATAGAACATTTCATCTTCACAGAGGTTTCTATTGGATAGCATTGATCTCTAATGAAAATACTGGTAAAGCCTAAGCCAAGAAAATGAAATTATTTTATTAGCAGAAATATTACTAACATTGAGGGAAAAAAATTAAAACTTGGAACATCTTTGATATGACTGTCAGATCCACTCACTGGCTTTTGTTGGCAAAACTGAACGACAGGATGAAATTGTGTATTTTAGTTAGAAATATTCCTTTATTATATCTAAGATGTTAAAGTGGGTTTACTCAGTGTGGTGTATAAATTTAATATCTCTGCCTTTATAGTGCTATACAGCCAAAGGCTTGGAACCTACTCGAGTAACAGTGGTGGATCCCAGCCTCCAGGTGGTCTATGACACATTTGTGAAACCAGATGAAGAGGTCATTGACTATAACACTAGGTATGCATTATACAAGGGGTTTATTTTTCAAATTATAGAACATTCAACATGTAGTTTAAGTTTTAGCCTAGGTACCTTTACTGGAGTCAACTTTAGAGCATGAGCTACACTATTTTAATTTATTTATTCAAAGTTATTCATGTTCTGTTGAATTCCTTGCTAAAATTATGCAGGCACTGTATTAAGCCCTGGGTAACTCTTTAAATAAGAGATATGGGCTTATACCCTCATGGTGTTTACATGTTGGAGCGGTCGGTAGAAGGCTAGAGAGAGAGGCAAAAATATTGAATAAACCATTCATTCATTTATTCTTTCAACCATTAATAGGTTTCTTCTGAAAATATCATGCTATGCTCTTCCCATTAGGTGAAAATTTCTGTAATCCTGTAGACATGTCGCTGAGTATACACAGCTTTTATACAGCATGCAGAACACTGGTTCAGTGCAAATTCTATTTTATTATTACTAAAGTATGGCATGTTTCTGATCCAAACTCAAGGGTAACTTGAGATAGTATAAGATATGCCTTTAATTTTTAAAAACCTCATATAAAACACCCAATAATATCATTGATTAACTGAATTGAATTTTCTAAAGGCATACAAGCCATATGACATAACACATATATGTATTTAAATATAAAATAGAAGACACTGATCTTATTCTAGAATGAAAATTTAGAAGTGTTAATTACTGATATGATTGTATTTATTCAGTTTTCTTTAAATAACGAATTTTCCAATGGTACTTAAGTATGTCTTGTATGTGTGTGTGTACCCACTCCAGTATTCTTGGGCTTTCCTGGTGGCTCAGACGGTAAAGAATCCACCTGCAATGCGGGAAACCTGGGTCGATCTCTGGGTTGGGAAGATCCCCTGCAGGAGGGCATGGCAACCCACTCCAGTATTCCTTACTGGACAATCCCACGGACAGAGGAGCCTGGTGGGCTACACTCATGGGGTCACAAAGAGTCAGACACAACCGAGCAACTAAGCACAGCACAACACAGCGTTTGTGTGTACACATTTGTATATGTATATGTAAATAAATGCACACATGTATACATGTATGTGAACAAATATGACTTTATACACATACACATAGATTCTTTACCGCTGAGCCTGGGGAAGCCCATATATATATTATACACACTATATAGTATATAGTACATGTATTACACAATTTGTGTGTGTATGTCCATAATTTTGGAGCACAACAAGGCAAAATGGGAGTGAATTAAAAGTTGTGATAAGCTTTGAGAATAATTACAGAGAATTCTGCTAACAAGCACTCTAGCAAATTCCCTCACATTCATAAAAATGTTTGTATACATAAAAACTCAATAAAAGTTCCTGTTACCAGAAAATGCATTTTGTTACTAATCTTTCTCCTTACCTCATTTGCTGTTTTTTTCCTACTCATTTTGGCCATATCCTAATAGCCCCATCTATTTTACTTTTTTTAAACTTTATTGAGTTATAATTGGCAAAAAAAATCATACTATATTTATTGTACTCTTATTGGTTCTTGTTCTTTCGTGGATTTAATGTAATCTTTTCTAGCTCCTTTTTGGAACAAGTCAGGAAATGTTTTGGTAATTACTGATAGTCACAGCAGCAAAATGAGAATTGAAGGGCTTGCATTAAAAACAAAAGAACTTTCAAATCTTAAAAGGTCAAAAGGATTCAATGGATGACATTTTTTAATAACTGCTTTAAAACAAATCCAAGTACTCTATCCATGATCATTTCCTCTTAATCCAAATATTTGACTATGAATCACATTCCTTAATTAAGCCAGATGATGTAGCCAGCTGTCTTTTTTTCCTTATAGGAGACAATAATATTAACATATAGCTTAAGCTGAAAATACCTTTGCAGTATTTTTCTTTTCTCCTACTCTGCACTAAGGCACAGCATTAGCCATGTTTCAGAACACTTATTTAGTATGTGCTTCATGAAAACCACGAGGATACTCAGGTTTATGCATGTAGTTTTCACTGTATGCATACATTTTCACTAGATTCTCCTAAGCCATTGAAAAGTGAAAGTGAAGTCACTCAGTTGTGTCCGACTCTTTGTGACCCCATGGACTGTAGCCTACCAGGCTCCTCAGTTCATGGGATTTTCCAGGCAAGAGTACTGGAGTGGGGTGCCATTTCCTTCTCCAGGGGATCTTCCCAACCCAGGGATTGAACCTGGGTCTCCCACATTGCAGGCAGACGCTTTACCGTCTGTGCCACCAGGGAAGCAATACACATAGTAGTAGTGTATATATGGCAATGCCAGCCTCTCAATTCATCCTAAGCCATTAAGATTGGTAGTTAATCCTACTTTACAGATGAGAAAACTGAAACCAGAAGGTTAAGTAACTTGTTGAAAGTCAAATATAATAAGTAAATGGCAGAAACATAGCATAGTTCAAACTTAAGTTGTCTAGACTCTGCTTAGGGCTCCATTTGCTTTTCCATGTTCCCCATGTTTCATCTTTAGCTTTGTCTTAACGTAGATAGGCTAACTTTACTAAATTGTCATTGACAAGACTCAGATTATACAAAGATGAGAATTCACAAAGGAGCTTTATCAGCTTGTAATAATGTCTCCTCCAGCCTTACATGATTGATCCAAAGTATAAATTTTGCCAAGTTATACCAATATAACCTAATAAAGGGGTAGTTGACAGTCATACAATAAGATCTTTGTTCTGATCATCAAATGTTTGTCTTATTGAGTCAGTAATGTAGTCTAACTGTAACTGATGAAATCTACTGAGCTGCATTCTTTACTTACATGCATTGTGCATCTTATTGGGGCAGGTTTTCTGGTGTAGCTGAAGACGACTTGAAGAACATGAAGACCTCAGTCCGTGATGTGCAGGCCATCTTACTGAACCTCTTCAGTGCTGACACTATACTAATTGGACATAGCTTTGAACACAGTCTCTATGCGCTTAAGGTAAGGAGTTACAGGCTCACCTTCTTACAAACCTCGTGTTAGCCAGGTAGTCATTATCGGTGTGTCATCACTCATGCTCCATTTCCCCTTTTTTGACAAGGAAGACAAGAATCACTGTCTGTGCTAATGACACTGTCCAACTATGGTAAACCAAAAGCAGTGTAAGAGAGCCCAAGTCATGTGGCTAATCAAGATCAGAAAGTCCATCAACTGTGATAAAGCCAAAATCATTGTTTGTTTTGACATGACCTTTGATTAATATCCAAATAGATAAGACTGAGTTGATCTAACAAGTTGTTATAGTCACATCCTGGAAAATGCTTTTTCATGTTAAGTCAGGTAGGCCTTATAGGTAATCTTAACATCAACGATATGCTCATTTTACTTGGCATGATAGAGCTGAAGATCTCCCCTTTAATATACCTCTGGATTAAAATGGTCTGTTTTTTGCTCCATGTTCTAGGAGTTCGCAGTCTATGGCTCATGCCAGCCACCTGTTTTTGCAAACATTTTTATTGGAACAGAACCGTCACACCCATTCACTGATACATTTTCTGTTGTGCTTTCACACTACAAGGGCATTGTTGAGTAGTTGCTGTTGAGTAACAGAGGTGGTGAGGGCTGCACGCCTAAGCTATCTATAATTTGGGACTTGAAGAAAGGGTTGGTGGCTTTCCCTGGCCTAGAACAGTGCCCTGCGATACAACTTTCCATTATTTTAACTATCCAAGATGGGGGATATCAGTTGTGTCCGATTCTTTGCAACCTATGGACTGTAGCCCGCCAGGCTCCTCTGTCCATGGGGTTCTCCAGGCTAGAATACTGGAGTGGGTTGCCATGTCCTCCTTCAGGGGATATTGGACATCAGAGATATCAAATGTCTGATTGAGAAAATGATTTTTTCAGTTTCTTAACTGCAATAGTTGCACGAGGCTCGTGGCCACCACATTGCACAATGAAGCTCTGCAACGCTGGGGACCGTGACTGTTTCAGCCACCCCAGGACCTAACCTTCACGCAGAGAAGGGTTAGTTCTTCTTTAGTGCCAGAACACAAGCAGGCTTCTTTAATTCTCCTGAGTGAATGCCCCCTCTTTCTCTGCAAAGCTGGCACCATAGTATAGTCGCTTCCCACAGCACCGTTGTGTGCACGTGATGGAGGAGACGCAATGTCCTCCCACCACACCCCACCCAAGTGTGGGCAGAGACGTGGGATATAAGCTTTCTGTTGGAAAGGTCTTCACAGACATGTCCCTCTGTCACCTCAGAGACAGCACCTCTCAAACAGTTTCTCACTGGGACTTTCCTGCTTCTCATTTTCTAGGAACTGTTATTTCATCTGCCTCCAAGACTAGAAAATTTCAATGTTTCTTTATTCCTTGTAATCAGTCTGTGTCTTCCTTCCAGATTACTCATAGATGTCTCTTTTTTTGTTTCCACAACTACCTTATATTTTTGCTCCATCCTTTTCAGCCAGGTACAGTATCTAAGAGGTGACCGATACATTAAGTGAGAATCTATAGTGTTTCTGGACAGGGCATCATAGGTGTTAAACATTAAATTTCCAGCCTTTTTCTTCTTGATCAGTCTTTAAATGACTTGTCCTGAGGCTAACCTTCTTTTACGCCTCTTTAAATTACAGCTCTTCGAATGAGGAATGCAAATGGTACCTGACTGTCTGGACTCTGTGGTCTGTTCCCCCTCCCCCATATCCATCCTATTGTAAACTTGACTCCCTTCTTCCATGTGAAAGCACAGGGAACTTGAACCTTGATGGGACTAGTCCTTTTCCATGCTCCCTCCCCAGAGAGAGACAAGATAAACCACTGAAATGGGACTTGCACTGGAGTGAGGTGTGCCCCCCTCCGTTGAGTCCCAAGGTGAGAGGAGCCTGACTCACCCCTGGCTGCCGCCTCCCAGCCAGTAATTATCGGAATCCCTCTGAGCTCAAGCTGACTCCTAGTGGGATCTCTTGGGAGGAAAGTAGACTCAGCAGTCAGGCTCTGAGATTGGATTTCTTTCCAATGTACTAACTTGGCTGAGGCAACTTTAACCTCTCCAAGCCTCAGTTTCTCTGGCTGTAAAAAGGGGACAGTGAAATACTGACCATGCTGGGTTAGTCTGCAATTTGTAGTGAGATAAGCCAGGTAGTGCTTAGTGACTGAGCTGGTATCACTGCTCATGTTCCTTGGTTTTGCAGTGTTGTTTCTGCTGCTACAGTTCCTGTTGCTGCATCAGTTTTCTTATTCTTTGGGAAGAATTTCTAAAGAGGTTTTCTCTTTCATTTGACAGTTAATTCATACTTCAGTTGTGGACACGACAGTTCTGTTCCCTCATCCGCTAGGCTTGCCTCACAGAAGATCCCTGAAGGGTTTAGTGGCTGACTACCTGCAGAGAGTCATTCAGGATGAAGGTAAGAGCCTGCTTGTTCATGATAAATATCAAGCTCATGAGTCTGACGGGAGTGAATACATCATGAGGGTCATGGTAAAGGTCCCCTGTTTGAAATACTTCCCTGTGGGTTTTCTCCTAGGGTAGAGAATCTCGAAGTATCTGTTTAAGAAAAATGTGTTCCATGCCCACTGCCTGGCATAGTCCTAGATATTCCACAGGCCTCAAAACAGCAGTTGGCGCAGACTGGTGACCTTGGAATTCATACATAAAACTTTTGTTGGTGCAGAGATCTAATTCCATCCTAAATGCTGCTCTGTACCTCTTTTCATATGTGATTTTCATTACACCTAATGAGAATCTAAAATTGATTGGGTCCAAGGTATCTCAGTGGCGCTAGTGGTAAAGAACCTACCTGCCAGTGCAGGAGATGTAAGAGTCGTGAGTTCCATCCCCAGGTTGGGAAGATCCCCTGGAGGAGGGGAAATGGCAACCCACTCCAGTATTCTTGCCTGGAGAATCCCATGGACAGAGGAGCCTGGCAGGCTACAGTCCACAGGGTCGCAAAGAGTCAGACGAGACTGAAGTGACTGAGCACTCACGCAGATTATCTCACCCAAGGTAAATAGTGAGCTTTTTGTAAAAGGAAGTGTAACTTAAATGCAACAGATTCATCATGCGTGCACTTGCTTTGTAATGGATTGGTAGATCTTGCTCTCAGAACTTTTTTACTTTTGGTATTTTTGATGTAAAGGCCCAACATTAAACAGGCTCACCAAATGCAACAAGTACAGCCACCAGCTATCCTGCTAGTCGCATTGCCATAAGCACGCGGTATGTGTCTGACTTGGAATGGAGGTTAGTTACTCTGTACATTTTGTGCAGACCCATATAGGCCCCTCTGTTGCACAAGATAGAAAAGGAAGTTAATTTCTGAATGTTAAAATGTTATAATGCTATTGTTTCTACAGATGCCCCTCTGATCATGTCATTTATTGTACAAGAATCCAGATTTTATCTTGTGGTATTTATTCTTTCATTTTATGTCTATTAGACACTCACCAATACCATCTTACACAGGATCTTTATATTATCTGCTTTAAAATATTCATATCTCAAATGCCCCAAAAATGCTATTCTAAAATTCATAATGTGTTCTGCTGAAAACAACCTGGGAGCATGGACACAAAAATATTTCATCTTACAACAAAAAATGCCCTATATAAAGCAAAGTTAAAGACCACCACAGTTCTCTCAGAGTAATTCAAGGAAACAAAAAATAATACACCATTTTACAAGTGTAGCCCATATGATTTTTCTCAATCTCAGACCTCACTTATTATTTTGTAGGCTTGGTATTTTGGGCAGATTTCATCTGCTTTTTAAACCCATGTCATCTCATATCTAAGGTCACTCTCTGTCTAGGAGGTATATTTTTTCTAGAATCTCTCTTTCTGGCTTCTTGTCAGATCTGTCATCCACCGGTGTCTGTCACTTTCTTGTTGCATATCCCTGGAAAAGAGGTTCATGGAGAAGGTGCTGATGTGCTATGCCATCATAGGAACACAGTGACCATGTGACTGAGGGCAGGGTATTCAGAAAAAGGGAGATGTTTGTTCATCTGCTGCTGCTAAGTCGCTTCAGTCATGTCTGACTCTGTGTGACCCCATAGACGGCAGCCCACCAGGCTCCGCCGTCCCTGGGGTTCTCCAGGCAAGAACACTGGAGTGGGTTGCCATCAGATCTATGTAAAACATTTCTAAAGCAACCAGTGGTGGTTCTAGGTGTGAAATAGTGATATATTGATAAGTGGCCAGCGTTGATTCTGTTATAAACTCAAGACCGTTTTGAGACCATCCGTGGGCAACCTCACAGGGAGTTGTCTATGTCTAACATTTTATTTTTTGTCCTATTCTATTTGGAGGTCACAGTTCCAGTGAAAATGCAACTGCCTGCATGGAACTGGTCCTCTGGAAGGTAAACGACGACCTGAAAGGAAAGAAGTAACCACCTGGCCCAAGAATATCTTAAACCTCTGCACTGCTTCCCTGACTCCTTGGCCTCCACTGCTGGCAGTAGAGTTCAATCTATAATAACATGAGGTTGCCCCACACTTTCAGAGAAGAGGAGAAAGAAAAGCACTGCCAAGGTTTATGTATTACATTTTAAAGGTTGGATTTCCACAGCAGTTTCTAAAGTTGTGTCTGGGGAGGGGTGGGGAAGGAATTAGGTTGTTTGGATTTTGACTAATCTTCATAGGCCGTGTGCAAATGACCGTGGAAGATGCTTTAAAGTTGAAGTAATGAGTCCAGGACTTTCACAAAGTTCATTTTTCAGATTACTCAAAATTTCTTTTCCTCTTTAAATACCTGGAACCATTATACTGCTAGGAGTCAGAAACATCTTTTCCTAACAAAATCATAACAGTTTTCTTTAGATCGCCTATATAGAAATAGATGTAGAGATTTTCTTCACAAAATACATGGATGTGAACGTAAGCTTTTCAGTGTACTGTTAACATAATACAGTTTGGTCACTGGGCTATCGTGTAAGGTGTTTTTATTCTAACTGGTGTACTCTTGCTTGATTTTGGTTTCTGTTAACCACTCACTGATCTTTTTTTTAAGGCAGTATCCTGTGGATCTTCTTGTACACTGAAATCTAATCTATATTCCAAGTTCTGGAATTATCTAGTTCCTTAAAGGAGTTGGTTCTTCCTTTCTTAATTGCTTTTTGATGATATGCACACTGGCCTGTGGAAATGACCCAAGTTCATTCAGTTTGCTGACCTTTGAGTAAGTATGAATCTTTAGTATTAATTCGGTTAACATGCTACAGAGCTACAAAGGTTTCTTTGTCAACAGCATGGATGAGTCACAGAGATGTCAGTCAGATGGCCGCTGTGCCAGAAGTGAATCCGTGGCCTTCTGACAGTTGATTGTGATGCTGTGTCAATCCGTAACACACCTTAGGCCGACTGCTTCAGTATTTTGAATTTACAAGTAAATCTTAGTATCACTGAATTCCTTTTTCTTGATGCCACCCTTTCGTAGTCATCTCTTGTACTTGACGTGAAGTAAATTTGTAATGATGTAAATTTATTTTAAATATATATAATCAAGAAGGTCAAGCTGTTAGAGAAGGTAGCTGTTATTGTGTATTCCAAAGCCACATGCAAAATTTGAAGACATTATCTACATTTTTCAGAGATACATTCATCCCCATTCATGTACATACAAACCAAGAGTTGTCAGGAGCATCTTCACAACATTTGAGTGAAAAGGACTGTGACGTATTTGGACCTACTTTCAGTGGCTCTTTGTTCCAGCCCCTGCTCTGCTGAAGAATAAATGGCGCGGCAGCAGTGTTACTTTGCCTATCCTGCTGTGGGTGAAGAGCTTCTGGACAAATGCAGTTTCCTGGTCACTGTTTCTGATGCGTGAAGTTGAGCAGATGGCAGGAATATGGAACATTACACAGTACATAGGACACTGCAACACAGTTAAGAGATTCCAGGTTTAAGCCCTCAGTTCCTACTGGAACCAGAGGTACAGGAAAACAGTAGAATATTTCTGGGAGATGTTTCTAATCTTGTGAGCTTCTGATACATCTGGTTGAATATACTCACCAACTGCTGTCTGCGTATTGCCACCACATTAGAGGATGATAAAGTGTTTTCTTGAAAGTATAATAGAGACGGTTGGTATTACTTATGAGACACATTCCTAGACAAAAAGTGGGTAGGCAAGACATTTATTCACTTACTATATGATCTCAGTATAGCATGTGCCTACAATATAAATGGTAAACTCACACCTGATCAAAACTAGAACTTTTTACAATGTGCAAGACAGGTAGGGATGTTAATCTGCTATGATACATGTCACATGTCTCCCAAATATAACTACAAGCTTCCTGTTTTAATTTCTTAACAAACACATCGATGTTATCTGAGAAACTAAAGCCTCTTAGCTTATCAAACTAACACTTCTTAATGTTCTTAGGCTTCTAAGGAATGAGATTTAAGTTGGCTTTTTAGTGTCTACGTTTAGGACTGATTTGTTGGCTCTGGAAACACATGAAAAAGTTGTCAAATTAACAAAGGAATCAGGATGGCTTCTACAGGTGAGGGGGAATATTTAGAGATAGAAAAAGCTCTTTACATCACTTAGGTTAACATTTAAGAGACCTAAATCCATGTCCTGTTAGAACTCATACCTTTCCCCTCCTTTTTCTCACCTGTGCCGACAGGTTTACTAATAGTATTTTCTTCTACACAGTGAAACATCTTAGAGCATCCAATATATAGGTAAATATAAAAAAAATATCTAGGACAATGAGTTATGCATTACAGTAACTGTACTCTCACACCTTCCCATAAAGTCCATGTTTTTAGAAAAATATATTATTGTATATGAAACCACAGGCATTCTGATTCCAGCACATTCTTACTCAAAATAGTATATACAGTCCTAGTCAGAAGGTGCTACAGATTCACACAGGGGTCTTACAGTCAAAGTCCCAGGCAAGCGACAATCTATATACATGTCCATTTTCTGTCACCTCTCTTGGCAGAGGCTTGCTCGCTGAGCATCAAGGTATGAAGGGTCTCTCACGCCGGTGAAGGGGAAACAGAATATACAGATGAAAGTGGTCGGTCCTAGGCTGCTTCTTCTGCAGAACAGTCGATCCCCGCGTAGGTGAACTTCTCGTAAAGTGTGGTGTTCACATAGGTCTAGGAGAACAAGAGTGGTTCAGAGACACGAGCCGGCTCAGTCCTGCCTCCGCTGGGAGCAGTTACGGTCATACCCCAGCTTCCTTAGCTTGTCTCAGCTCAAATACAGATGCTGTGCACTCAGTCATGTCTGACTCTTTGTGACTCCGTGGACTGTAGCCCACCAGGCTCCTCTGGCCATGGGATTTTCCAGGCAAGAATACTGGAGTGGGTTGCCAGTTCCTACTTGAGGGGAGTTTTCCTCACCCAGGGATGGAATCCCCACCCAGGGACTGAACCCGCCTCTCCTGCAGCTTCTATGTTATAGGCAGGTGGATTCTTTGGCACCACCTGCTGCTGCTGCTAAGTCACTTCAGTTGTGTCCAACTTTGTGCGACCCTATGGACTGCTGCCCATCTGGCTCCTCTGTCCAGGGGATGGTCCAGGCAAGAATACTGGAGTGGGTTGCCATGCCCTCCTCCAAAAGCCCCAAAATACCAATACTGGGGATGGGGGATATTTCTCTCTCCTCATTCCCTCTGTTGTATTTAACCACTTTCTTCCTGAAAAGCATCCCTTGACTTCTGCAAGTAAGATTTCTTCCTCTCACTTTTTTCAGCCTCCTGGCTTCTCTATCCCATGGTCTCTCACTGGTCCTTGCTGACATGCACCACATCCTCCCAGACCCCTTCCTCTGCTGCTCATCTTCACATCTCCAGCTGTGTGACCTCACCCACATCTCTGCTTTCATTGCCAACTGGGTTTTGATGACTTTGAGCATCTTCCATGACTTCCAAATTCCCTAACCTAGATTTACCTTTTGAACCTCAGATCTGTGTAGCCAATTAACTATCCACTACAAGTTTTTACGGAATTCCTGACCCTCCCCGTGGTAACCTGAAGCCCGCATTCTTGTCGCTCTCCCGTTTGTCCCTGGGCAAGTCACTTTCTCCTTTCTAAGTATGCTCCTTCATCTCTAGAATGAAAGGGTCAGGCTGTATGACAGATTTAAGATTCCGTCTAGCTCAGACAAGCCAGTTCTGTATGTTGTTCTACAGTGTCTGACTATATCTTATATAGGAATCTGGTTTCCTCCAAAATTGTAACTTTCTCAAAGTTGAGTCTGCATCTTTTATGGCCCTGTAGCACCTCAGGTTGGTTCAAAAGAACCTGCTGACCTGTATCCACTATTAACCACAATGGACACATGAGGAATTCCAATGAAAGAACCCACGCCTTGAGTTCCATACTCACCTTTCGTTCTTCTAACATCCTGTTTAAGGACACCAGGATCTGGGCAAATGAGGGCCTTTCATAAGGCTTCTCCCGCCAGCACTGTCTCATGAGATCATACCTTTGAAAACAGAGTGTTTAGTGTCCAACTGTGCTTTAGTCCTGGGCACAGCCAGGTGCAGGGTTTGGAATAAAAGAGAATGTAGCCACACAATGCATGGTCATCTCGCTTAGCCAGCAGAGGACAGAAGTACTACAGCTAGGAAGGTTCTAGGAGGCCTCCCGCCTCCCCAGCCACATCTCCTTTCTTCTCCCAGTGGATCTAGTGCCTACTTTGGGTACCATTCCCAAGAGATCTTGGTCTCAGCTATCCTGATCATCTGGGAAGAACTGAGTTGTGTGTCTAGGGTAGGCTTTCCCTCAGAGTATTACATCTCTCAAAGTGTCAGTGTTTCATTTCTAAAAGCTGGCTCTGTGCGCAAATAAATTTGCAAAATGCTACCTATCACACCTCCCTCTTAGTGACTGACTTTGTGAAATCGTGAAGTCATTCTAGTAAAAACCAACAACCTTTTAAACCAGGTTTAACATAGAAGCTTCCCAAACACAACTGATCACAGAACTCTTTCCCCTTGTGTTATTAATTTATGTCTCACACATTCCACAAACACAGTTTACGAAGTGCTAGTCTAAGGTCTTTCTCCAGTGTGGCCAGAACTACCTGTATTGTTAAAACGTGGATTCCTGGGACCCACTCCAGATTTACAGAGTCATGTCCGAGAGCGGGGCTCAAGATTTCACATGCTTAACAGGCTGGTTTCTCACTGGCAACCATAGTGCACAAAAGGCTCTCAGCTATCAGCCTGGGGTGGTAGAGATTCTAGAAGACTTTATCCTTTAACAGAAGTTTCCTAAGTGAGTTAAAGCAGTGAAAACATCACTCCTTAAAGGTGGGATTCAGGGACTTGGTCCAGTGATGGCTTGAGTGCATTCAGGTTTTCCCACGATGGTCTAGGTTTATATTTTACCCTCATCCACTCTTAGAAGTGGCTTGGTTTGGACAATCAATTCCTTGTTCAGCCTAGAGCCTTGCACTCTTCATATTATGTCATTTAGGCAGCAACGACATCAGTTGGTTCTGGGAATGGCAACATCACTAGAGAAGCATTCTTTCCAGGAATAAGAATATATATTCCTGGAAAATAAGCCCTTTAGAAGCAAGCTTTTATAAAGAAAAGCTTATCTTCTTTAGTGTAACTGCTCTGAAATCTCTACCGTCAAAGTTAGTCTCAAGGTTTCATACATTTATTCATGGATAATTTCATGAATTTATGAATACATGTATTCATAGATTATAATTAAATTCATAAATTATTCATACAAATCTTTTCTGTATGTGTTTCCCCTTCTCATTTCAACCTTAAGATTCAGCCAAGAATCACCACTTTAAATTCCACCTGAATTTCTATGCCTGGAAAACTCTTTATTTCCTGCCCATTGCTTAACAGTCTTAGTTTCAAGGTTCTGAAATCTTGAACTCAAAAATCTTGCTTGAGTTTTCTGAGGGAAATGTCCCCCTAGACACATAGACTCTTGTTTCTGACTGGGATTTGTGTGTGTACACATACATACATATTTGTATGTATCAGATAGCTGCTTCATTACAGTCAGTTCAGGAAACATACAGAGGGGAGCTTAGGACAGAATGGCCCTGAGGGAGGCCTGACTTACACCTCGTCGTCACAGTTTAGCGGCTTCTCCAGTCTGTAGCCCTGGGGCAGCTTCTCGTAGAGTTCTGCACACGTCATCCCACAGTAAGGGGTGCCGCCTGGAAGACAGGAAACGGTGCGCCCTGAGCCCCCCTTGGATGCAGAAGGCACTGTCTCCTGCCCTGGGGCTCTACAGCCAAGGGACTGGAAGAGGGGCGTGAGTCAAGCAACGATAAGCACCCAGAGTCGTCATCCTCTGGGGCAAACCCACTGCACGTCACAGCTGGACTTGGCTACAGACCGTGCCCCCGTGCGGCCACTGCTTCCTTCTGGCCCTTGCTCGTCCCCAAGTCTGTCTACACGCAGCATGTCTCTTGCCATGGTACCAGTGTACCAATGACATGGATCTTTTTCCCAATTGGAATCTGTATTTACATAATGCAATTCCTATTTTATCTATCATAGTTACCATCCCAATGTTAACTAGAAAAGCAATATATTTTTATTGTGGAAAGTACAAAAATAATGAAAAAACTACTTTGAAAAAATCCTGTATGGTCTTTCCAGTTTTTTTTTATGTGTGATATTTATAAAACTGAAATTATGGCTTATGTGAAAATTTTCTGCTTTTTGGCATATACATTTTCACATGGTATTAAATGGCTTTTGACATATATCCAGATGAAAGTGTAATTCAAAAAGATACATGCATCCCTTTGTTAATAGCAGCACTGTTTACAATAGCCAAGTCATAGAAACAATCTAAATGTCCATTTATGGATAAAAGATGTGGTATACACACACACACAGGAATATCACTCAGCCATCAAAAAGAGTGAAATAATGCCATTTGTGACACTATGGATGGGCTTAGAGATTATCCTACTAAGTGAAATAAGTCAAAAAGAGAAAGACAACTGCCGTATTACTCACGTGCAACCTAAAATATGACAAATGAACTTATTTACAAAACAGAAGCAGACTCACAGAGGACAGACTTGTGATTGCCAAGGGGGAAAAGTGATGGGGGAGAGAAGAAATGGAAACTCGGAATCAGCAGAAACAAACGATTACATATAGGATGGATAAACAACAGGTTCTGCTGTATAGCACTGGGAACTATATTTAATATCTTGTGACAAACCATAAGGGAAGCGAATATGGAAAATTATGTACACACATACATAAAACTGAGTCACCTTTGTACAGCAGAAATTAACTTTAAATCAACTATACTTTAATACAATTTAAAAATAAATGGCCTTTGAAAATGTGACTTGTCGTAGCAGTACAATATACTGTCTTAAAGTTGCAGAAGAAAACTTATAACAGCTTTATGACATCTGTGCACACGTGGAGACAACTTAGAATGAAGTTCTTGGCTACCAGGTCATCAGTGTTAAATGTGACTTTAGACACTGGGCTTTCACAAAGAGAGCCATGGGGATAAACACACTCATGCAGGAAACCCGCAAGGTTCTTTTCCCAAGTGGCATCTGTCAGCACCGAATCCGAATGTTACCCATGAAAGGAGATGGTGAAGGAGCACAGGGGGGGCCCACTCCGTTTGTGCAGAGCTTCACCTGGTAGGTGGACAAGGATACTCACCTAAGCTCACAATCTCCCACAGTAACACACCATAGGACCATCTGCAGAAGGGATGAAAGAGAAAACAGTAATCAGCGCACGCGTTGGCCAGTCAGCGTTCTGCCCCCAGAGCTGGGGCAACTGACTCTAGGTCAGAAGAGGGCAAGTTCCATGTCTTTTTCCTAGGATTGGGTCTTACACAGAGCGTGTGTTTATCTCCCCTTTGGCCAATGGAAGGATTGTAACGGGAACACTGGCAAAGCCCCCACTTGCTTTAGGTAGAGAATGCAGGCTGACACTACAGAAAGCAGGGGGTTCTAGGCCAGACAGATTTGCATCCGATCTCATCTCTGTGTGACATGGGACAAGTGACTGGAACTGCTGAGGCCTCTGACTGTATTCTTCCAAAAGTGAGGACACCCATCTCTGCCTCAAAGTTACACAGAGATGACATGAAGGCACACAGAGAGAACACAGTCACCGCCCAACCTCCCCCCATCCCCAGGCATAACAACTCTCCCCCCACCCCACCCCCAAATGAGTCAACCCAACCCTCTGGGCCTGTTCTTCCTCCTGAAAATAGGGAATGTGGGCAAGAGGGCTCAGGTCTCAATCCCAAAACTTCCTCCCCTGCCACCAGCCTGAGACTCGTCACGCAGGCTGCAAACGGAGATGGGCCCTACTGACTGCCTTCTGTGGGGCTTCCCAGGTAGCACTAGTGGTAAAGAACCTGACTGCCAGTGCAGGAGACATAAAAGTTGTGAGTTCAATCCCTGGGTCGGGAAGATCCCCTGGAGCAGGGCATGGCAATCCACTCCCGTACTCTTGCCTGGAGAATCCCATGGACAGAGCAGCCAAGTGGGCCACAGTCCGTCGGGTTGCACAGAGTCGGACACGACTGAAGTGACTTAGCATGTGTGACTGCCTTCTGTCCCTGACACTTCCGACCCCCAGCAGCTACTCTGGGCCACCTCCTCGGATCTAGGTCCTTGTGCCGAAGACAGTCTGGGCAACGGAGTCACAGGAAGGCCAGGATGCCCCTGACTCTTAAGGAAATAAAGAATTAACCACTTGAAGTCACTCCCCGACGTGCAGAAATAAACCCAAAGCCTGCCATCAGGGGAAATCATTTCCTCTGTGGCTTCGTTCAGTCTGTTAATTTATTTCCTGGGCTTAGTGATTAGCTTTATTCCACAGAGGGATGCAATATTCCTGCTTCTCTTCAAAACCTTTGTCAAATGGATATTTTTCTGGGTCCAAAAAAAAAAAAAAAAAAAATCCCTCAGCAGTGAGAGGCTTACTCACACGTCACTGTTGGTCGTATACACACTGTAATTTAGTGACTCGATCGCCATCCAGCGCACGGGGAGTCTTCCCTGGAGAATACAATGTAAGAGGCTGCTTAGGCTCAACAGGGGCCCCTTCCCAAGGCTCATCGGTGGCCTGAAGCTGGGGGGGCTCACCCCAGTTCTCAGGGAGGTCCCCAGACAGAAGGCATGGCAGAGTCGGGATATTTTTGCATGTCCCACCCACAAGTCTGTTTTTTTAAGTTCAAAGTCCTGCAAATTATGTAAGCTCCACTTACCTCAAGGGGTTACTACCACAGTTTCATGTAAAGAAAAATGATGTGTGTGTGTATGTGTGTGTCCTTTCAGTGGTCATACAATTATTCACTTCGTGGCTGTCAGAGGTGCTCAGAGGTTTGAAAAGAGAGATGGGCATAGGAACTGAGGATTAGGCTATAATGTGGGAAAGCCTGAGGTGGTGGGAGGAGACCAAAAGCCTGGAGGAGAGGCTGGAAGGGTTTCCAGGGGAGGAGACACACGAGTTCAGTTCTAGAAGATGTGTAGGTACCACCAGGTGGATGGGGGAGGAAAGAGCACTTCAGGCCAAAGGGCAGAGAGTGCATGTGAGTCAGCTATGTGGTGATGACTTCTACCAATGCAGACCAGGGACGTTCCTCACGTCTACATGCTGTGTTCTCTTCAACATCTGCTCCCTTCTATGTCCTCGCCTCCACCTGCCACCTGTCACTCTCTTCTCCTTCACACTGGGGGATGGGAAGAGCTGTCTGCATTTCCTGTTTGGCCCCTGCTCTCATGTACTCCCGCTTGCTGGCCTCTGACCCCGTATCTCCTAGTTGTTCATTTCCATGCACGCCTTTCCATTCTTTGTGTGACCGCTCTGATATGTCCACATCTGTCTGTCCCTGCTGCTGTCACCTCGGTTCAGGCCACCACCATCTCCACCTGCCTGCTGACAACCACCTCTCCGCTCATCTCCCCGCCTCTGATTCCACTCCCTAATGACCTGTTCTCTGCACCACACTCACTCTAAATGGCGAACCCAAACATGTGGTTCCTGTCCTTAAAATTCTGTACTATCACTCTGGTTACAACATCCCCAGTCCTTAGCTGAATCTCCAAAAGCTGGCATCCAAAGCTTTCAAGACCTTATCCCCACCTCCTCCTCCAGCCTTGAGTTTTAACTCTTCCTCTTTTTTGCATCACCCCCTAGTCATATTGAGTTTCTTTTTTTCATAACTGACTTTCTTAATTCCCCAAAGTTTGGTGCTTTCCTCTGCCTCTCGGTTCTTATATATACACTGCATCCACCAGGTCCTGCACTTCATCCTCACGCCTCCAGTATCTGTGTCACAGTTACTGGAAAGCTTCACTGTGCGTCCTCTGAGCTCCCGAGGGACCTGCACTTTCCTCCTTCTCAGCCTTCTCCACCATTACAGTTGATTGTTATGTGTCTCTGAGCTCTTTGAGGGAGAACACTGTGTCTTAATATTATCCCCAAGCCCAGCACAAGCTGAAACATTGTAGTAATAAATAAATCCACGCTGAGGGGATCAATAGATTAATCAATGGTAGTAAAACCCCAAATCACTTAAGTACATTATTTTGCAACACTTCCAGTACTAGAATCGCCCTGGGAGAAGTAAAAAACTAATGCAGGATGCTCTCTCTACAATAACTGAATCAAAATATCTAAGTGGTAGGACTTGGCACCTGTCTTTTTAAAAGTTTCCCAGACAATCTAGGAATCGACAATCTCTGACTTCCGTAGTAAGCCAGAGAGTAGCCACTCTGCCCTCTGTTGGTAATGTGCTACGTTGCACCCTTCTTGCTGGGAGCTTGCTTCTCTCCAATCCCTTCTCTTTCCTTCCCCTACCTTCACCAAGTCCTTTTCCTCCCCAGACGCCATGCTGCTACTGAACGCTTTGCCCTTCCACTGGGAGATACACTAGAGCCCTAACCAGTGCTCCGCCCCTCTAAGCATTTCCCCTAACCCCATAAGATACAGAAATCCCTGACCTTTATGAAATGTCAAGCAAACCAACCTTAGCCTTGGGGTACTGAGGCAAGTAACCAAAGTAAATGGGTAGGATTATGGAGCTAAACTGTGTTAACCTCTTCTCATCACCACAGGGCTTCCCAGGAGGCACTAGTAGTAACAAACCCACCTGCCAATGCAGGAGCCATAAGAAACACAGGTTCAATCCTTGGGTTAGGAATATCCCCTGGAGTAGGAAATGGCAACTCACTCCAGTATTCTTGCCTGGAAAACCCCATGGACAGAGGAGCCTGGCGGGCCACAATCCATAGGGTCACAAAGAGTTAGACACGGCTAAAGAAACAAACAGTTGGCCAACTGGAGGTGTAGAATTGGTATAGAATTTAAAGGCTCAAGAGACAGTTTTCTATGACAGTTAACCTGGGGTATCCTCTAATGCACATTAATGAAGTCTCTATGTACAGTTGGGAAGGTCCCCTGGAGGAGGAAATGGCAACCCACTCCTATTTTTGCCTAGAGAATCCCATGGACAGAGGAGCCTGCTGGACTATAGTCCATGGGGTCGCAAAAAGTTGGACACGACTGAGCGACTAATACTAATACTTAAAGTGACTTAGCATGCGTGTGGCACTCCCTCTTCACGGCATCCCAACCCCAGAGTGAAGGAAGGCGAGAGATTCTGTAGTGGAAATAAGAGGGTCCCATGTGGCCCAGGAGGAATGGGGAGAGCTGGAGCAGATGGATGAGTGGTGGGTCCTGCTTCTGTAAGACCAGCCCAGCCACTTTCCAGAGAAAGGTCTGCTTTGAGAGGGGCGAATCTGAAAAGTTTAGGGAAAAAACTGTTGCCTGGCAGCCAACCTTCAGGGAGTCACGGGAGACTTCCTGAGGTGCTGATGTCAGTAAGTATCAAGGACAAGGGGCATGGTACTCTCTAAGAACCAAAGGACGCCCACTTCAAACCCTCATCAAAAAAGGGAGTGGAAAGTTCCAAAACGATTAAGTTCACTGTGATCATAACTATGGAAAAGACTGTATGCTTGTGGAAGGAAAAGAGTAAAAATAAATTGTGTCAAGGTTGTGAACTGTGGATCATTTCCTCTTGAAACCATTCTTGAATATTGTTTCTGTGTTATCTTGTCAGTAATTAAATAAGTATATTTAAAAGAAAGGAAACCTAGGCTTGAGGATAAATACAGAAGCTTGAGCCTTGCTAGGAGGCAATTTGATATCTACAAAAGTAAAAAGACTCTCTCTATATGTTACAAGAACTGGAGTCATCCCAAGAAAGCTGAGCCCAAGTAGTGCTGGGAGAGCCATGCCATCAGAGAGACCTACCCAACACGTGCAAAGACTATAGGGTGCGTCAGCCCCAACACCCTGCACTGCCCAACTGCAGGGAAAGCAGAGGGTGGTGGCATGTTGAAAGCCCAGCTAATGTCCAGGGATGTGGCATTTCCAGGGCTTTATGATTCCAGGTGGGCAACAAGAGCATAACAAGTCCAGCTTCTCTCTGCTAACACTGTGAGGCTCCCCTGGGATCTTTTATTTGAAGGTAAAATTTGGCTACTTGGGAGGCTAGATATCATTAGGTGAAAGTGTATTTGATGGGGGCTTGATGAATGAGCAAGCTATGGTTTTTCCTGTGGTCATGTATGGATGTGAGAGTTGGACTATAAAGAAAGCTGAGCACCGAAGAACTGATGCTTTTGAACTGTGGTGTTGGAGAAGACTTTTGAGGATCCCTTGGACTGCAAGAAGATACAACCAGTTCATCCTAAAGGAATCAGTCCTGAATATTCATTGGAAGGACTGATGCTGAAGCTGAAACTCCAATATTTTGGCCACCTGCTGCGAAGAACTGACTCATTTGAAAAGACCCTGATGCTGGGAAAGATTGAAGGCAGGAGGAGAAGGGGATGACAGAGGATGAGATGGTTGGATGGCATCACCAACTCAAGGAGTTGGTGACAGACAGGGAGGCCTGGTGTGCTTCCATCCATGGGGTTGCAAAGAGTCGGACATGACTGAGTGACTGAACTGACGAATGAGCAGAGAACATTCAGAAAAGAGGGAACTCTTATACGAGCATTTACAACTCATGAGTTTCTTTCTAGAGCATCCTTGTGACTTAGGAAACCTCGTTGATTCACTTCTTGAATGTTTTAGAAAGTAGGTTAAACGTCTTTTTCCCCTCATCCTATATTTGCTGTGTAAAAGGGGACTGTGGGAGCTCCCCAGAAGATGCTGAACGAGACCAGACTTGGGGGTCTGTGCTGGATACGGACCCCAGCCCCTCCAGCACGAGGCTTGCATGTTCAACAACTTCACCACGTGTGACAGAGCCTTCTTCACTGGTAAATACAGACCCTCCAGACATTTTAGGTATCAAAACTGAGAATGGACATTTGCTGGGCTGAGGCCTTATGAAATGGCAGAAATGGTCAGGGGCCTCCAGCAGCACAGAAGGATGGAATTCTAAGAGAAGCAACCTAAGGACAGGGAAGGGTGCCCCTGAAAGGGTCTCATCAACATCTGAACTTACCATCGTCTTTTTCACATATACTTCTTGACCTCGGGATAATCCAAAATCGGCTATCTTGGCTACGTAGTTTTCACCAACTAAAATGTTCCTGGCAGCTAGGTCCCTGTGAATAAACTGAAATTAAAAAAACAAAAAAAAGTCATATTTTCAGCATCATATTTGCTTTTTCACTTCATTTTGTTTGCACAAAGAGCAGGAGCTTTGGGAAATCTAGACGACAGTATGAAAAAGTGTTTTTAAAAAGCTACCAGAATCCAGTTTCCTTTAGTTCCTCTTCTAAATGTTCAGTGAGTGGATTCTGCCAAACGACCCACAGGTCTTTGGAGGAGCATTTCAGGAGGAAGCACCAGATCATGCAATATTCCAATGACCATGAAAGGCCTCTGCTTTGTGTGTTATGTGGAGTTACTTGAAGCTAATACTAGTGAAAGCACCTCATCCAAATACATATGATGAGATTCACTAGATAAACACACCATTAGCATGGAACATGAACTTCTATATAACGAGATAGAATATTAACAAACAGAATAAAATTAGGGAGAGTTTGAGAAGGAATTAAGGAAGAGAGGTGAACTGGGAAAAAAAAAATCTAAACTGATACCAGAGAAAATTTTGGAAGAAAGATGCTCAAAGCAAGGTTCCCAGAACAAACCTGTTTTTGGCTCAGGTAGTCCATACCCCGGGCCACATCTGCTGCAAAATGGAGAAGCTGCTGGGAGGACAGTGTGGAGGCAGTGCTGTTGGCGATGGCAAACGCGGGGTCCGTCTCTAGCACTCGGCTCTTTCGCAGGAAGTCCAGGAGGTTGCCATGGGGGGCGTACTCAATGGCCAGGTACAGGTAGCCTGTGGGGCAAGGGAGGAAGCATCACTCTTATCAGTAGCCCTAAACCCCGGTGATATTTCTGAGATGTGCTTTGGTCCTCGGGGACTGCTTATAAAATTCCATTTTATCTTAAAATAACACATCTAGTGGTACCGATATGGGTAATGCTGGGGACAGGAGGGAAACAAGTGACATCATTCCTGCAAAAGGGGGCCATGCCTGCACTCGGGCTTCCCCTCTCCACTCCTACCGAACAGCAGGCTCCCTGAGCGCTTCACCCACTGGGGAACACGGGTAGAATGAAACCAAAGCATCTGCTCCAGATGACCGAGGAGAGCTAGTCCACAGCACCTTTTAGTTTTTATTCTGTATTGACTGAGAACCTAATATGAGCCAGACATGTTATTCCAGTATGAATCCAGCTTCTCCTGGGGTTATTTTTTTAAAACAAACAAATGATTAAATACCCAAAGCAGAAGGACCCAGACTAGGAAACTTTCTCTCTCTCCTGACTTCTGCTCCTTCCTAAAATCCAGACTAAGTCATTAGATTGTTGAGTGCATCACTGGTCAGCAAAATCTAGTGTCAGGGATTGCAATTTTGCTTACAGAAACCAGAAATGTCAACCTTTTAGGAAAAAAATAAAATTTTTCCTAGAGGAAAGTATGGTTCATTGTCTTAGTTTTATTCTAAATAGTTTCCTCCCTTTTCTTTTTTGAATGAGATGAAATCTGCTTTGATAACAATTATTCATCTTTGGAGCCAATGAAAGTATAGTGCTCTCTTTTACTATTTTTTAAAAGTGAATTATTTGGTATATACTTCTTATGTCAAATGAATTTAAACTTCAAAGATATCCTAAGAAAGTGAGGATTCTCAAAAAAGAAAAAAAAAAGCAAGCTTCTAGCACTGAATCCTGCTGTACTATAAGGAAAGATATACCTCAATTCTGGTATGAAGGTATTTTCTCACTTTACTGAACAATCAACCAACTATGTGACAATAGAGGAAACTTTTAAAAGACATATATTCTGTCACTCTAAGTTTTTTTTTTTTTAAACATTCATTTACTGCTGTCCCATGCTGATTACTGTTCTCAGGAAATTGCTCAAAAATAAGTGTCATTACTTCATTATTTAACCTAAGAGACATTATCTGGCTTTTAGAATTACACCCTTATTGGATCACAGAATGATATATTGTTTGAAGTACCAGTATTTTTAGTTTAATAAATTGAGGAAAAGGAAGTAGTCTCTTTTCCATTGTTGGTATTTGTGCTGCAAAGTCAACAAGAGGTTGTAAAGTTTGCAAATAATTACCATGTGGAGCTTTTGCGTTGGAGTAAATTTTTCCATGAGAAATTAAGAGTAAGCATGGATTTAGAGCTGCAAATCCAGGTAGCATGCAGAGGTAAATCCATAGGTTTCTTATTACCTACTCATTCACAGCTAACTCCACACATTACAATAGGAAATACTCAATAAACATTTGAATTAATAATATAATTTGAACTTAAGGGTATGTGTGACATAGGATAGTTGTAAAGAAAGCTTCAATGTAATTGTACAGGGAATTGTTTTGGATAAAAACAAAGTACTATTAGATATAGGCTTATTATTATTTGTTTAACCTAAGTATCACCAGTCCTTTCCCATTACAGTAGATGATTGGCATTCACAGATTTAACATTTGGAGTATTGGTTACTTGGGTTTGGAGGGAGAATGAAAAGTCAACTAAGAAGAACCAACATACTTCACTTTTCCTGGTACAGAGTGCAGCCTCCATCCACCTAGTAGTGACTGAGAAAACCTCTGGATTAGCAAAGATGGGAGCATGTAGGAGCTGTGGGTATCTTTGGGCATTACTAATTGAACTGTATCAGAAGCCAAAAGACTCACCCTTGGGACCCACCTTCAAAAACATTCCACATCTCAGCACAGTCTATTCATGGGGCCAGACATTCAGACTGAAATTGCAACTTAAAAAGTAGGTAGCAATCTTAGATGACTTATCTTTCCTAACTTCAATATGGAATGTGCCTGATTTTCTTTCTTATTTTAAAAAAATCTGGCAGGAGAAACAGGAAAAGAGCATCTTACCACGATGTTCACACGCTCCCAAGAGATTGATGATGTTTGGGTGGTGTCCAAGTTTACAAAGAACCTCCAGTTCCCCAGCAAAGTCCCTGTGGTCATCTTTGGAAGCGTATTCTGGGAAGAAAGTCAAGAGTCGTGACCCCTTTCTGTGATGCCTCATCAGAAACAACTGTACCCCCTGATCCCCATCACCTTCAAGTACACTCAGCTGTCACTGGGTCTGGAAAACGTTAGCGAAATCGAAGAGGTGGCTCTATCACAGGGGCTTGGCTGTCCACATTTTGGGCCAATGCTTCTTGTGGTTGGGGGCTGTCCTGTGGCAAGGAGGATGTTTAGCTGCCCCCCTGACCTGACCCACTAGTTACCAGGAGCCCAACCAAAAATGTACCCACATCACCAAGTGTCCCCCCTGGAAACCAAATCACCTCTGTTTGAGAACCACTGCTGAAGCCCTCAGATATCCAGAGAAATGGTCTGGTTGAGATGGAGCTGTGTCCATTCTCAGACCCTGGCTTTCCAGAGACAAATACGCCAAGGAACAACACCAAAATTTTAGTGAAACATTGCCAGTAGTGAACACATCTTACTTTATTATAATAATTTTACTTTGCTTTTTACATAAACCAGAATAGAATACTGTGCTCAGTTGTGTTCAACTCTTTGCAACGCCATGGACTATAACCCACCAGGCTTCTGTGTCCATGGGATTTTCCAGGCAAGAATACTGGAGTGGGTTGCCATTTCCTTCTCCAGGGGATCTTGCTGATGAAGGGATCAAACCTAGGTCTCCTGCATTTCAGGTGGATTCTTTACCAACTGAGTCACCAGGGAAGCCCACATAAGCCAGACTTGCTGAAAAAATTTAAATTTCAATGACACTTTTAAAGAAGTTGCTTCGTAGTCAGGAAACAGTTGCGTTTCTTTCTGTTCCTGTCATTCTGTCTCTCCATAAGCACTTTGATCAGAGGCAGAATCACCAGTCAGGCTGAAGAGAAAACTCTTTGGCTGATGTGCAACTGGTTGGTCAGCCTTGAGTTGGTGACAGTATGCTATGATTGCTTTTTGAAGAAATAACATTGGGGGAAAGAGTGATAGAGAGCTGGTAGCCATGTGCATGCCTGACCATGCTTGAAAATTATGGGAAGGTTTCATATGGGCTAAGGGGACCCATGAGGCTGACAAGTAACAATTCCAAGTCTAGTACCCTGTTTATACCACAGGAGCCTAAGGGTCAATGCCTCAGGAACATTTTAGAAGCAAAGCTCCTTGTAATAGGTTGTTGGTTCACATCAGTAAGTGCCCTCTTAGCATACATGACTTTTCCTGCAAAACTTTCTGCCCTGGTGCGCTGTTAAGTTATTCTACCTCTTTACATGGACATGAGATGGACAATCAGCTCAGGTCAGATCCCAATCAGCATAGAAACTGATGCTACAAAGTTCTACACCCTCTCCTCTCACCGTTTTTACTGCTTCCTAAAACTCCTGTGACTAAAGTTGGAAAAGGAAAAGGAATTTCTGGATTCTAGTAGGGTTTGTCTGGGTGTGTGTCTGTGTGTGTGTTTTGAAACATTACTGTCTCTGAGCATAAATAATACTGTGTTTATTTTGTTTTGTTCATTTCCTGACATGTGTTTTCTAGCAATGCAGAAAGCAGTGATGGCTTAATAAGATTTAGGGTTAATTGTCATCTTAGGCTTAATGTTGCAGTCAAGAAGAAGGAAAACCCATCAGCAGCCTTAGCAAGTCCTTATTATGGAGCTGCCCAATAAAAGCGGCAATTACATTGCCGGCTCTAATACATCACTTGCCAAGCCTGTGTGCTGTAAAAACAACAGTGCAGCTTCAGAATCAAGTCATCTGTAAACTGCCATTTCACACGCAACAGAAGACAGCTAGTACTGCCAGGGGACAAGTCAATCTGCTTTCTCGGAAGATCTTATTCAATGAGGGCGCCCTAAGCAGTCTTGAACACAACTGGAAAAGATCTAGTTTTGTGACTATAGATCAATGGTTTCTAAGCCTGAGTGTATAGAAGAGCCCCTGAGCAAGTTTAGGGACCCCAATTTTTCCCTGCATCACCCCCAGAAATTTGAATAGATTAGAACCGCAAGGAGGAAAAACTCAAGTAGATGCATTTCTAACTATTTCCAGGAAAGCTGATGTAGATAATGCACGAAGATAGTGATTTGCCAAGCGTGGTCTCCAAATTCTGAGACTCAGCATCCCATGGGAACTAATTAGAAATGCAAGCCCTCTGGCCCTGGGCCAGATTTGCTTAATCAGAAACCATAGGGTGGAGCTGAAGAGTCTGTTTTTTAACAAGTCTCCCAGGCGATTTGGACGCGTGATCAATGCTGAGAACCACTGCATTAAGAGAAACAGTAACGCTTCTTGAAAGTCAGCAGGGTGTGGCAGAGAGTCTGTGTTCTCACATCCCAGTGAATCCAGACAGTGGCGTCTAAACAGCTCATGCCTTCAAGTTTACATCCTGACCCTCAAAGGAAATATCACCTTCAGCTGCACAGGACAGCTCCATCTAACATCATGCCAATGTTTTGTTTAAAAGAATATGAGACCTTAGAGGAAAGATTCAACAGGAAGTCAAACTGTCCCCCCACCCTAGTAAAATGCTGACTTGATGGGGGCATGCACTGACCTTTCATCCTCTTGATGGCAGCGTCCATCCGTAACCCATCCTTCTTGATGCGAGCCTTAAGAACCTGGCCAAAATTACCCTCCCCAATCACATCTTGAAATTTGATGTCATTCCAGTCAAGCACTGGATAAATGGTAGGATCTGGGTTGTTTTTGGCCTTCCTGTTCAGGGCAAGAGTTCCTGAGTTGAACTGCACAGCTGGTTCTTCCCTCTACAAAAATAATGGTTTTGTGTCAGGATTTTTCATAATTTTTAAGGTATATAATACCTTCTGGTTTGTACCCACACTAGGTGAAAAAAAGAAACAGTATACCCAATTCTAGAATGAAGATGGAAATAGGGTTCATCTAATAGGTATCCCATGGACGGAGGAGCCTGGTAGGCTGCAGTCCATGGGGTCGCTAAGAGTTGGGCACGACTGAGAGACTTCACTTTCACTTTTCACTTTCATGCATTGGAGAAGGAAATGGCAACCCACTCCAGTGTTCTTGCCTGGAGAATCCCAGGGACGGGGCAGCCTGGTGGGCTGCCGTCTGTGGGGTCATGCAGAGTCGGACACGACTGAGGTGACTTAGCAGCAGCAGCAATAGGCCCACTTGGATGAAGTGGCAGCCAAAAGAGTTGCATGCCTATGATCCTAGGCCTCAGTGGGAAAGCATGCTACAATCGATTAGTTATGCCTGCAGGGATGAGGGAGGGGAGGATAATAGCATGTATGTCACAACACACACTTGAGTTACTCACACTTGAGGGTCTACCCTGCTGTGAAATGAGCAGCTATTCAGTTCTGGTTTGGTAAAGAACTCAGAGATCTATTTGGAGAAGTCACAGGACATGCCTCTGTGAGAGCTTTTTTCCTAGCTTCATCTTGGTCTCCTTGGCTCTTACTCACTCTCTCCCACTTGTCTTAAAGCTCAGAATCTCTCAAGCCCAAGATAGTGTCTCCTTTTCTCCTGAGTTTCAGTGACTGCTGGCAGTATCAGGACAAAGCATCAGTACCATGATGAGCTCCAGCACTGTCTAACCCCCTGCTGGACCTTCCTCTCTAGTGACAGCCTGAAGGGCATCTCAGGGACTCGTATCAGGAAGATTTACCTCATTTGGAATACGTAACTGTATTCAGTGCTTCATATATAGAATCAGTAAAGTTGGGTACAGATTAATTTTACAGAGCTCGAAATCACAGAGAAATGTTCAGGCTATACTATCTCAAGGATTCAAACGGGGTGCCTGTCAGTAAAGTACGACTTTGTAAACCCTTGCAACTGGTCAAAATTACTAAATGAAAGAAAAAAGTAGTGCCGAGTGCCATGAACTCTGACTGCAGACTGAAGGGTACACAGGGATGGCGATCCACATGTAGATATAATTCATATATATATGGGGGATACTATTAGAAGTACAAAATGGAAACTGGAAATTAAAAAAAAAGTGAAGAAAATTGATCTAGTATCAATATTCATGACTTATCACTCTGAGGTACGGTTCCCCTCATGCCCTTCAACTGACAATAATGGTCAGTTGTTTATATTGCAAGATTACTCTCACTGGTGACTTATCACTAGGATGACTCTATTCTCTTTTTGATGGGGCAGTAATCCTGCTTTAGGCTTAGTTTTCTGCTTAATTATTAAGAGTAACCTTTTCACTCTCAGAATTGTTCTGAATTGGACAAGAACTTATATAGTCATGCTAGTTATCTCCCATTTCATAATGGAAGACAAAAGATGAAACTTGCCTAAGGGAAATACTTCCTTTACAAGTAAATTTTCTGACCCATATCTTTAAAATACTGCTTGGAAGATGAGACACTACCACATTTTGGAAGGCTTGGGCCATTCTCCTTTGGACGTTTGCCCTCTTCAGCTGCAGCATGATCAGAAAGGCCAACAGCACCGTCAGGCAGGTCATTCCCGCTGAGCCGAGGATGGCGATGAGCAGCATCTTCCTGCCTCCGAGGTCTGCGGGTGCTGAGCAGAAGGCAGGAGAAGCAGCAGGTTAGTCTAGATGGGGAGATAGGCCACGACCATTTGCAGAAGTCACAGTGTAATGTGAACATCATGGCAGCCTGAGTCCTGCCACCTAATTGCTAGGTGACCTAGTGCTACTCCGTTATTGTCTGGAACTCACTGGAGGCAAGTCTGACTCACAGGCTGTTAAAAGTTCAAAGGAATGTGCAAAAGGGCTTTTTACAAGTCAACATGCTAATCACCAAAGCTGCTAAGTGCCAAAGAATTGATGCTTTTGAACTGTGGTGTTGGAGAAGACTCTTGAGAGTCCCTTGGACTGCAAGGAGATCCAACCTGTCGATCCTAAAGGAAATCAGTCCTGAATATTCATTGGAAGGACTGATGCTGAAGCTGAAACTCCAATACTTTGGCCACCAGATGTGAAGAATTGACTCATTGGAAAAGACCCTGATGCTGGGAAAGATTGAGGAGGAGAAGGGGATGACAGAGGATGAGATGGTTGGATGGCATCACCGACTTGCTGGATGTGAGTTTGACCAAGCTCCAGGAGTTGGTGATGGACAGGGAGGCCTGGCGTGTTGCAGTCCACAGAGTCACAAAGAGTTGGACACAACTGAGTAACTGAACTGAACTGATGCTAATCAATAATTGTTGCCCTTTGTTCAACTTTCACTTCCAAGTACAGGCCCAAGCAGATGAATATTATCTCATAATAGTGAGACTGACTAACTATATCTATCACTTTGGGAAAGTAACTAAACTTCCCTGAACAATAATTTCCCCACCTAGAAAATCTTGCAAGCTCTATGACGCTAAGAGCACAGACTCTGTAAGATATTTTGATTTGGGTTTTTCTTTGGGTTCTTTTAAAGAGCTGAAAACAACCTGAGGATACCAATGGGAGAAGCAAAGAAGGAAGGAAAGAATAGAGAAAAGAGAAAAACTATTGAATTTAGGGCTCAGGTCAAAATGGACTATTAAAGACTATGGTTTAACTCTTCCACTTCTTTCCCTTGCTTAAATTAAAATACAATTAAATTCAATGTATTTTTATGAAAAGCAGCATGTACAGCATGATCTCATCCAACAATTATTCTTTTGATTAGCTATCTTTCCCACTATCTCCACACATGTGTGCATAAAGAGATGTCTGAAATGGGATGGTGAGGGGTTTTTAGTTTTGTTACATCTTGTTTTTAAATTTTTCTCTTTGTATTTTATTTGTAGCTTGGATTTAGGGCCTGCATGTGTTCTATGAAAACACAAGTAATTATAGAAATGATGCATTTAGTAAGATTGTCATCTGAAAACTACGATTCTCTGTAATTTACAGACTCAACATTCCTTGGATATTTCAAACATATTCCAAAGAATCAGCACTGAAAACAGAGCTTGTTGGATTTTATTTCTTAAGCCCTAGGTAGCCCTCAAAAGAACCAAGAAGTTTTTAGTGCTATGATACTCTCTGTAAAAATAGGCTGGTCTGAATTATAAATTTGCAAAAATCACCAATTCCTTCTCAAGTCCCTCTAGCTACATTCCCTTGAACAAGCTGTACAGTGCAGAGGGTGAGGACATGCAATTTCAGACTAACCTCAAAGGGAAGTCTCCCAGAATCTTCAACCCTTCCCACCTGTGGTGTCCTTGTTCACTAATTACATTCAACAGGTTTTACCAGCCACAAACACTGGAGAGGATTAAGAGGTACAGCCTTCCAGTTATGAAATAAAGAAGCCACAGGGATATAATATACAGCATATAGAATATGGCTAATAATACTGTAATAACTTTGTTTGGAGACAGATAATTACTAGCCTTGCTGTGGTGATCATTCATAATATATGCAAATGTCAAATCACTACATAGTGCCCTCAAAACTAACATAATATTGCACATCAACTGTATTTCAATTTAAAAAAAGCACAAACACTGGCCTCCTGTGCTTGGCACTGAAGGATCTCTGTCTCAAAGAGCTTATTCTCTCTGAGGTAGGGGTTAGTGATGGACATAGAGCCATCCTAACCTGGATCTAAAAAGTAAAAGACAAGTCAGAATAGCATAGCATCACCCAAGTTAAAAGAAGAGTTCATTTTGAGAAAGAATGGAGTGTGGTTCCTGGAGCCTCCCATTGAACCACTGCACAGGCCTTCCTCCACTAAGCTGGGTCCTTAGTCTTCTTTTTCCACAGAATCACATTCAGATTCCTCAGACTCTCAACTGCTAGATGGGGACTGCTGATGGGCTAAGTTCCTTTAAGGCTTAATAATAGAAAATGGATCAACAGGGTATCCCTCCAAGGCGCATTTTCATCTTAAGGACCTCTTTAGAGATGGTGATGCCTATTAAGGACAAGCCTATTGTATCACAAGATGTGAATATGGAGTAAATATCTTAAAACAGTGGGGCTTTTCTGGTACTCCCCAGAAATAATAATATGCAAATACCTGTCTACTCTACCAACCTTGAGATTCAGAAAGAGTCGTCAGTTCATGAGAAGAAGTTGGATTGCTTGAGCCTATATTGTTCTCTGCAAAGATGTCCACCTGGTAAACTGTTTGGGGCTCAAGGCCCTTGAGCTGATACTGGGTGATGGTGGCATTCTTGATCTTCACATCAATGTGCTGGTCTTCATTCTTGCCCTGAACCTTGTAACGGATGATAATAGCAGAAATAGAATAGCCATCCAGGATTGTCCAAGAGATCACAGCCGAAGAGTCTGTGATGTTGAAAATCTTGATGTTTTCTGGTTGAGGAGGGACAACTAGAAATTAAAAAAACAAAAACATGTTTTTCTTACGATGCATTACCATCTCTTTGACTATTATGCTTTTAAGAGAGAATGAATGTCAGCCCATAAACCATGAATGGCTACTCAATGTTATCTCTGATGGTAACTCCAGTCAGTTTGTGGTGGACTCAACACAGACTTGACAACATGGCCACATATGGGAAACTGGCAACACACAAATCACATATTTGCCATCCTTACACTGAATTAAGACCCCGGAAATTGTTACTCCACAAACTGCTATTCTACTCTTCTTGATGCTGAGGAAAACAAAGATTATGAGAGCTGACATTTACATAGGCCCTTTCGTATTGTAACTCATTGACTCCACATAACAATCTTACTGTTAGTATTGAGGCCTGGAGACAATAAGTGACTTGGCCACGGTCACACAGCTTTTAAGAAATAGATTCAAGTAGAAGAAATAAGGATTCCTATTAGTTTGCAGTTAGCCACCAGCCCATAGGAACTATCCTTGTTAAGCACTTGTTAGAAAATATGTTAAGCACTTAGTAGACATATACCAAAAGCAAGATGAAGCGTATGCATGCATCTGCACACTTATAGGTATACTTAATGTATTAAAATTATACAATATTGAATGGAAAGATATATAACAAACATAATCTTGGCTTAACAAACAGAATTTTGGTTGTCTCTGGGGAGACAGGGAGAGAATTAGAGTAGGGATGATGATCAAAGAGGATTTTGATATATCTGTATTGTGGAATTACTTTCACAAAAAAGGCTGAAAGCAAAGATGGCAAGATGTTAACAGTTGTTAATTCTGGGTTGTAGAAATGTAGATTTTTATGTATTATTCTCTGTACTGGCCTATAACTTCTGTCACAGAACTTTTTTAAAGATGAAGAAGACATGCCTAAACACTGACAAAATGGTTGAGACTTCCACATTTTATTGATACAAGAAGAGACTGGTTGGAGAAACCCAGAGCCAGTTTGTACACCTGTTACTGGGGAAGTGGAGGCTCAGCTACAGAAGAGAAACTCAGACTCTGGCAGTTGACAAGAGACCACAGGATCCCAGTGTTAGTGATAGTTGGTGTGACCCAGAAACACCTGGTCTTTCCAAGGACTCTGAAATGCACAGACAGTTCTATGGCAGGGAATCAAATAGAACTTTCTGGTTCCTGATGAAAAAGCTTTCAAGACTACAAAGGAACCCTAGAAGTTCCAACTAATTTTTAATGGACAATCTGAATGGAGAAGAGCCCGAAGAGCAGTTTGAAAGAAAAGTTGTTTTATTGCTCTCAAATATATACCGTAATGCTAAGGATTATCTGTTTTGCAGATTTTCAAGCAAAGTTCCCTGGCTTTTAAGATTAGGAGACATCTATCTATAATGAATCACCATCTGCTTAATAAATAACTCCACTGAAAGGAAAGGTAGGGATCCCTAGTGGTCCAGAGGTTAAGAATCCTCATGCCAGTGCAGGGGACACGGGTTCAGTCGCTGGTCTGGGAAGATGCCACACGCCGTGGAGCAACTAGGCCTGTGTGCCACAACTACCGAAGCTGGCGAGCCATGAGAGACCCCGCTCTGCAACGAGAAGCCATCACAATGAGAAGCCCACACCCCGCAGCTAGAGGGTAGCCCCTGCTCAATGAAACTAGAAAAAGCCTGTGCACAGCCACGAAGACCCAGGAGAGCCGAAAATAAACAAACTTTTTTAAAAACAGGAAAGGTAAATTGTAGGACAGGTCTGCCTGAATTATTGTTAGTCCAAACATATGGAGCATTCATATATATTGCGGGTCACTAAAATGATTTGAGGTGTTGGGGGGAGGGCACTCACTGGCCTCCACTTACAACTAACTACCTGTCATGGTTTCTAAGAAGCAGACTTGAAGTGATGGGAGCTAAATCTAAGTGGCGGCCACCAAGCGTCATTCAGGCAAGGCTGGGGCAGCACAAGTTACTTACTGTCGCTAAGGGTCCAAGCGATGAGATCTTCGCTCCATTCCCCCTGGGCCTTGGTGTTGACTCTGGCTCGGACTATGTACTGCTCCCTGGGGTGTAAGTTGTTAAGCAGCACTGAAGTCAAGTTGCCTGGCACTTTAATATTCTGCTGATCACTATTCATTTGCACAGATCTCCTCTCGACTTCAACATAAAAGTCATCTTCTGAGCTTGGGAATATTGGTTGCCAGGTCAAATTTAGAGTGGTCTGACTTTTTGGTAGGAGACTGAGACCTCTTGGAGGAGGAAGACCTAGGAGAAACCAGAAGGATCATCGTTTTTATATGAAGTGAAGCTAACAACAGCCCCAAAGGACAACCTTGGCTTCTAGAATAATATACAAGCTAGCAAAGAAACAGCCGCTGCTGCTGCTGCTGCTGCTGCTGCTAAGTGGCTTCAATCGTGTCCGACTCTGTGCAACCCCATAGACGGCAGCCCACCAGGCTCCCCCGTCCCTGGGATTCTCCAGGCAAGAACACTGGAGCGGGTTGCCGTTTCCTTCTCCCATGCATATAAGTGAAAAGGGAAAGTGAAGTCGCTCAGTCGTGTCCGACTCCTAGCAACCCCATGGACTGCAGCCCACCAGGCCCCTCCATCCAGGGGATTTTCCAGGCAAGAGTACTGGAGTGGGGTGCCATTGCCTTCTCCAGAAACAGCCACTAGCAGCCATGAAATACTTTTTACCCCTACCAAAATAGCAAAGCTTTAAAACATTAGTGTGTAGTTTGAGTAACTGTAAGACAAAAATACAACCCCTCTGAAGGACAACTTGGGAATATTTTTCAAGAGCCTTAGAAATGATCATATACTTTGTATAATCTGACTACCAGGGATTTATCCTGAAGAAATAACTCAAAGGAAGCAAAAAGGCTAGGGACATGAAGATGTCCTTTACAACATTATTTATAATAACAAACAATCATAAGAAACCTAAGTGCTCAAAGTAGGGAAATGCTTTAATAAATTATGATATAGCCATCCAAGGGATTAAAGGATTATTGTGAAAAGTACAGAAGCCCCTCCAAAACTTGTAACACATGAGAAGTATTCTAATTTCCACTCGGAAAAAGTTATGTCTACCATTGGTGAAAGAGGAAGGAAACTAAAAAAATTGGAAACACTGGATTTGCCAAGGTTGTGGGGTTGCAGGTGAGCATTCAGTGTTTCTGTTCCCATTTTGAACAGTATGTTTTAAAGCAACTTCAGGGTTACATCCCCTTAGCAGGGACAATTTCACATATGACAACACAGCGATGGCAGGGCCAGGCTCTGATCACATCAAGGTTTGGCTCTGACCACAGGCTGTGTGGCCATAATTACCCCCGAGAACCTGAGCCACCAGAGAGGTAACTGAATGGAAACAACATGAGTTGTGAAATCAAAGAGGCAGAAGCATACCCCTTTAGTTCTGTGACCTTAGGAAAATTTATGTAGCATGAAATAAAAACACTCGCCTTCCAGATTCAGGAGGAGAAATGAGATAATGGAGATGAAAATGCTTGGAAGGTGTTTGGGTTCCATCAACATTTTCTCCCTCCCTTCCTATCTTATCTTGTGTCAATGGACAGAGAAGGAATCTGCAAGTTTTCAACTAGTAACAGCACACTGATATTTTAAACTCCAGATATACAGTATTTTCAAAACATAGAATAGGGGATCCTCTCCTCATGCATTTTCAGTGGGGACATTACTGCTCCTAACGGGGCAAAAATTGGTCCTCGGGGTATGAGAAAATTTTAGATAATTACAATGGTTTATGAAGGACCACAATATATAAACAGATTTATGGTATTAAAATTCATGGCAGAAGAGACATTAAAACAAAACAGAGATGGTGTCTTAAGGACAAAACTGTCTAAGAAGCTCTTTAGAGGGTTATAATTTAAAAAATAATAATACAAAGAGGTGGAAACAAACGAATGTATATATAACAATCACTTTGCTGTACACCTGAACTAACACAACACTGTAAATCAACTATACTCCAATAAAATGAAAAAATAAAAATAAAAAATAAAGTAAGAAGGCTGCGAAACTTGGTTAGAGGTGACAGAAGTGTCGATTTCCACTCCTCAGGAGAGGGACTCTCGCTAACAGCTTTGACCACCCATGGACGAGGGAGAACCAGCAATCAGGTCTGCCACCTGCTTGGCACCATGCTGCAGGTCTCGTTGGTCTTTTCTCCATAGCCTTTGCAAATTGCGAGAGGTGACGTCACCTCCTTTTGCTCTTCTCTAAAGTTCCAAAATAAGCCACCTGGAACGGTCAGGCAGGCTTATAACGACACAACAGAGGGAAAGAGGGCTGATGGTCTACAGCAAACCTGCAAACCTTCTCAGCCTGTGCCGTGTACAGGGGAGCAGCCCCATAAATGGTCATTTCGTCTTTCCCCTCCCTTTGAGAGCACGGCTTACCCTTCACCCCTCCCTACCTGCCCTCTTTCTGCCGTGTGTTCAGAGTGTGTCCTGTCCCCTCCCCTCCTGGCCTTCCCGGCCTTTGCCACTCAGTCAACACACTTATACAAAGTGCAACTGCCAAATGAATTTAAAAACAAACATCAGCAAAATTCAAATGATGGGAAAAGATGAACCTTTAAGAATTCCCTTCCCACCCACCCCTGAGAACTACTTTGAAATATTCCAAGAGCCCTCTGAATACATCCTGGCTGGAACATATTCTGAGAGCTGAAGACAGCACACTGTGGGGCTGTTAAGTGTTTTATGTTCTGTTCCATAAATACTTTCCATCTGAGTCAGATTATGCCCTTCCCCTTTTGATTCATCAGCACTGGCCTAGGACAGAATAAGTTACAACCATCAACCAAAAAAGATACCATCTCTGTTTTGTTTTAATGTCTCTTCTTTGTAGCAGCAACCTGATGACATTTCAGGGGCTCCTAGCATCATAGTCATGGAGGTTCCTTTTATCCTCTAAGTCATATGTAGTTTCCAGGGTTATTTTCTTTTTAAGATCTTATTTTTTTTTAATGTGGGCCGTTTTTAAAGTCTTTATTGAATTTGTTATAATCTTGCTTCTGTTTTATGTTTTGGTTTCTTGACTGCAAGGCAAGTGGGATCTTACCTCCCTGACCAGAGATGGAACACACAGCCCTGCATTGGAAGGCAAAGTCTCAAGCATTGGACTGCCAGGGAAGTCCTTGCCAGTGTTACTTGTGGTGTTACTACCTGGTGGGTTCCCAGGAAGCCATTTCTTACTTGTACAATGCTTCTACAAGCATCAGAGTAGCTCCCGAGTTTCATTTGGTTCATTAAGGATGCTGCTGGTCAGATGAACACTGGGAGGGAGATGTGGAAGGAAGAGTGTGTGAGGAACGCACAGCCTTTGCAGAAGAGCTGGACGCTTCTCCTAGTTTCTCACTAAAGCATCTGATAGCCTTCTGCCTTTAGTAAATGGACAAAAACTAGGAAAACTCATCAATCGGGGAAGGATTTGGTGTCTTTGGGCTCCAGGTTAAAAAATAGTAATAATAACTGGAGAAACAGAAAGGGATCAAGTCTGAAGATCTAGTATGATGATGAGGAATCTGATACATCACCATAGCCAAGTTATTAACCACTCTGGGACTCTACTTTTCAATCTATAAAATGGGAAAGATGACAATTCTAAGAATTAAATAAATGTGAACCTGAAACTGTAAAGCACTGACCAAGAGATAGGAACAGAATGCTTATACACAAGGCACACTGCAACACTAAGAGAACTTTAAAAGGACTCACTCAGACATTTCAGAGGAGGGGACCTGGGTAGCAGAAAGCTGGAGTTCAGGTTAGTATCAAGGAAATTTCACAAATTCAAAGGCTCCTCAGTGTACACAATAGAAGACTGATAGCTATTGACTGATATTGATCCTTCAAGAAATAGTGCTACACTTGGAATGTGTAAACTTAAGACCAGAGCATCATACATCACTGGGGAACTTATTAGAAATGCAGATTCTTGAGCCCTGTTCCCACTCCAAACCTTCTGAATCTGAAACCCTGGAGGCGAGGCCCAGAAATTTATTTTAATAAGCCGGGCAGATGATTCTGATGGAAAATACTGTTTGAGAACCACTGATTTAGAAACATAGAGGTAGAGACTTCCCTGGCAGTCCAGTGGTTAAGACTCTGCACTTCCACTGCAGGAGGCATGGGTTCGATCCCTAGTCCAGGAAGTAAGGGGATCTAAGACCCTGCATGCCATGCCATGAGAGAAACAGGGTGGTATATATCATATGGCTCAAGGAGATAAAGGAAATAGGATGGGGAAATGGAGGGATAGAGCATAGGACTGCCGTTCTTTAGGTAAAAGCCTTTCAATCTATTCGATATTTTTACCATGTGCCTGAATGACTTTGAAAAGCTACAAATTACTTTATATTTCTGGAGTATGTATGCAGCAACAGCCTGGCCTGGGCCCTTAGGATGGAAACAGGAAGCTGGTGGAAAAACTCAGGAGCCAAGACTGAGCACAGTTGCTACAAAGTAAATCCCAAGTCCTCAGGGATGTCCCTGCCTTCCTGAAGGCTCATCTGCTTCCTTCTCTGTCCCCGTGGATCACTCCAGCCCCCTTCCCCAGGGAGACAGACCAGGAGAGCAGCCCAAATAAAGGGCTGGCTTGACTCCAAGTCTCTAGTCTTCCTGTCACTTTCCCACCCATTCAAAAGCAAACCCCTTCCACCACCCTTCCCACCCACCCGCTCACCTACCACCACCCTTCCTGGTCTTCCTTCCTCTTTCCCCTTCCTCCCCCACCCACCCAGCTCCTGAATAAATGCCTGTTTGCTTCAGCTGACCGATGGAAGCTGTTGTGAATCTCCTCACAGGGCCAGGATGGCCTTCTCCGCCCTCTCCACGCCGGACCAGCTGCACGCAGAGCTCGTATTCCGTCCGAGGCTCCAAATAGTTGAGGGTAACAATCTCATTTGTCACTGAGAAGAGGGAAAGTCCAGGAAACTTAAGTTGGCAATCTTTTACATTCTTCAAACTGGAATGCTGTTATTGTGATGGGAACTAATGCTTGGTTTTCAAAAATACAATGTCTGAGTAGAACAGAGGGGAGATTCCATCTTCAGGGTCTCAGTGTTCCTACTATAAAGAAAACAAGGCTTTTTCGTGTAAGTATCTCTGTGCCATTCATACATTTCTGCTCTAGTGTTTCTGTATTTTCATTTGTAGAGTAAAATCAGGCACATCTTCAACTATAGGGAATACCAATCAGATTTAGGGGGAAAAACTCAATTAGAATAATAGAAAATAACTGCCTTCAAATGCAAACAGTGATTTCAATCAAGCTATCAAGAGAAAAGACTCTTTGAGGGTTTGCTTACACTAATCAGACAACAAATTTGTAATAGTCATGTCATAATAAATAAAGGGTTCTGAAGTATTTGAAAATACCTCCCAGAAACAAATGACATATGCTTCTTTTCTTCTGAGCTATTTGCATGAGTACTGCAAAGGTAGATTTTTGCCTTACACATGATAAAGTCAGTAAGGAAAATACTGGACTGTGTTCAAGGGTTTTTAGAAAACCTCTTTGTGGATGTCCATAAAGAGACAATGCATTATCAATATCCTTTTTTTTTTAAGCTGCTTTTTCAAAAGACCTAGCCATTGTCAATAGAAACAACAATCCAGCAAATTAGACTTATGCTCCTGGGATTCTGAATTTTGGATGAGTGTTCAAAAGAATGTGAAGAGCTCCGTAATACCACCATGATTCTTTTCAACGTACTCAGGTCAGCTAGTGTTTTTAAGCCCCAAACCTTCGTTTTCTTTTTTGGTAACTTCCTTGATTATATGCGCTTAGTCGCTCAGTTGTGTCTGACTCTCTGCGACCCTTTGGACTGTAGCCTGTGAGGCGCCTCTGCCCATGGGATTTCCCAGGCAAGAACACTGGAGTGGGTTGCCATTTCCATCTCCAGGGGATCTTCCAGACCCAGGGATGGAACTAGTGTCTCGGTGTCTCCTTCATTGCAGTCATGGGTAGAGGGCCCTTTTAGGAATTCATGGGCATAGTGAGACTAGAGTATTGATGGAGGTGTGTATGTTCCCTACAAGTGTGACTGTGGCATGTCTCACGATAAGATGGCACAATTTAAGCAGCTGGGTCAATAGATGGTGCTCAGCTTTTAAAAAAAAAATGCTATTACATCATCATGCAATAAGCAGGACTGTAATTTGTTTCAAAGTAAATTTAACTTAAATAAATTTAACTGTTTTCATGAACGTTTGACATTTTATTACATTTGGGGCTTTTGCTTTCAAAAAGTTGGGGATGGGCCTGTAGCCCCACCTCCCCCTACCCCAGTTCAGTCAGCCACAGCCCAAATTCCTTCCCAAATTTCTGTGAGTTAGGAGAATGCAGACAGGGCAAACTCAAATAAGAAAAAAAAAAAAAAAAGAAAACGTGGTTCAGTAGCAACAGCTGACTCATTGGAAAAGACCCTTGATGGTGGGAAAGAGTGAAGGCAGAAGAAGACGAGGGTTGACAGAAGATGAGATGGTTGGATGGCATCCCTGATTCAATGGACATGAACTTGAGCAAACTCTGGGAGATGGTGAGGGACAGGGAAGCCTGATGTGCTGCAGTCCATGGGGTCATGAGGGGTTGGGCACAGCTTGGCGACTGAACAACAACAGTAGCAACAATCACCCCTCAGATGTAAGCAGATTAAGTCCCTGCCTTTCCAGTGGGCCCTGGACTTCCCTGTTACTGTATTCATAGCATAAACACATGTCCTTTACCATGACCAAGCAAGACAGAGTCAAAATGGGACTGGAGATCCAGAGGAACCTGGACAGGAAGCATTGATGAAGATAGTGACTCCTGACACAGGCTGGTTCTGTGCCCCATTTTACACCATGATTTTCAGAAAGGTAGACCCACAACTCAGAGGAGCCATCACCCCGCCACTCTCTCCTGAATACTCCAAAGTAGAATCCTCTGCCACAGCCCCTACCTTGGGGTAGAGGGTTGAGATTGAGAAACAGGATTTCTACATTTGGGGACAAATTTCTTTTCCTGGTGTCCCATCTCTCGCTGGAGCATTTCCCTGCCAAATCTTACCTTGAATATGCCGCCAAGCCTCATAGTGATTAACAGGTTTGTACAGAAGCTTCTTGGATTTGATTGGTCCATCCCCAAAGTAAGGCTCAGAGCTGATGTTGATGACAGCAAAGTTGTGTCCAGTGTCGATCACCTTTGGGGCATTCAAGGGCTTTGGAAGAACTAAATAAAATGTCAAGAATCAGATCAGTCCTTACACTTTGGATTTTTACCGCTGTTCTGAGATAGGGGTAGTGGGTGAGTGCCTTCACATTCCTGACAAAGCCCGCTTCGAGTTCTCTGATCAGATTCAACGCACTTACCCACTCGGTGATCTCCTGGCTTTGCTCTCACCCCTCCCCCCTGCCACCCACAGAGTACTTTCTTAAAGAATGAGCACTCCTCTGATCAAGAGTTTTCCATGCGTTCCCATTACATTTTGAATAAAATCTGAAATTCATACCATGACCTGCCAGGCCTTGCACAATAGCACCCCTGCCGCCTCTTTAGCTCCCTCATCCTCTCATCCAACACTCTCCAGTCCCAGTGACCTTTCAGTTCATTCACCTAACAATGCACCAGGCTCCTTTCTGTCTCAGATTCTTGGCTGATACTATTCTCCTGCAAGGAATGCACCAGAACCCCCACAATTCTGCAGTTATGGCTTACTCATCATTCAACTCTCAGCTCTGATGTGACTTCCTCACAGTGTCTATCCCTGAACCTTTGTTAGTCTCACATGCCACACACTTCCACAGATCTTCTCCTTCACTGCAATTTTCAGAATTCATTATTCTTTGTGTGATTATTTAATATCAATCATCCTACTAGACCACCAGGCTATGTCTGTCTGTCTGTCTCTCTCTGCTTACAGCAACATAAATTTATTATCTTACAGCTCTGGAGGTCAGAAATCAGAGGTCTCTGGGGGTCAGTAGTTAGTCTCACTGGGCTAAGATCAACGTGTTAACAGGGCTGTGTTCCTTTCTAGAGGCTGTAGGGGATAATTTGTTTTCTTCTTTTCAGCTTCTTAAAAAACACCTGTATTCCTTGACTCATGGTCCCTTTATCCATCTTCAAAGACAACAAACTCATGTCTCTCTGACCTTTCTTCTGTTGTGATACCTCTTTCTGACAGTCTTTAAAGATTCTTTACCATTTGATAATCAGGTGGCTCAAATGGTAAAGAATCTGCCTGCAATGCAGAAGCCCCGGGTTTGATTGCTGGGTCAGGAAGATCCCCTGGAGAAGGGAATGGCTACCCACTCCTGTATTCTTGCCTGGAGAATCCCATGGACAGAGGAGTCTGGCAGGCTACAGTCCATGAGGTCACGAAGAGTCGGTCATGACTAAGGAACTGAACACACCTATATAATCCAGAATAACCTCCCCACCTCAAAGACCAGGTATTCTCAATGGGACTGAAATAGTACCCCCAACAAGGTAAAAATTGGTTCTGGATGAGAGAAAACATTCTTAGATATTTCAATGGTTCTTAGCCCCCATAAGGGGCATGGTAAATAAACAGATATACAGTATGTTTACCATATGAAGCAAGTTCTGGTTTGAAAGGAAAGGATGTCTTGACAGGCTGTCAGTATCCTGTTTACTCAATTATAGAAGTAGCTCAACTTATTCAACTTGCTTTGAGTCTTACTGAACTCCCGTGAGTTAAGAGGTCCATTAGATTCCTGGGGCATGGAGAACATGTATGGGGGAATGGGGTGGCCAAGAAAGGAGACAGACTGTGAATCGGTCTCTTCTACTCATGCACAAGCTCCATGGTGTCACTGGACTTCACTTATGAAATTCAAAGGTAAAATTTCAAGTTGAAGACAGCAGAAACTTAAACCAAGTGTAGGGCCCTGTGTGGACAGGTCATAAGCCCATGAGGCCAGCCCTGCACATCACCCTTGCTGTATGAGGGGAGCATTGCAGTATTTGGAGATGGGGGTCTTTAAAGAGGCAATTCAGTTACAGTGAGGGCTATAGTCATCACTAATCCCGTATGACGGCTGTCCTCATTAGCGTGTTACTCAGTCGTGTCTGACTCTTCATGACCTCATGTACTATAGCCAGTTAGGCTTCTCTGTCCATGGAATTCTCCAGGCATGAATACTGGAGTGGGTAGCCATACCCTTCTCCAGGGGCTCTTCCCGACCCAGGCATTGAATCCTGGTCTCCTGAGTTGCTGGCGGATTCTTTACCATCTGAGCTACCAGGGAGGCCCTCATAAGAAGATCAAATTACCACACACACACACACACACAGGGAAGACCCTGAGTAGATACAGGGAGAATATAGCTATCTACAAGCCAAGAAGCAAAGCCTCAGAAGAAAGTAACTCTGCTAACACCTTGATCTCAGATCAACGTAGATTACGCTGATCACCTAGCCTCCAGAACACTGAGAAAATTAATTTCTGTTGTTTAAGCTGCTCAGTCTAGAGTACTCTGCTACCACAGCCCTAGAAACCTATTACATATGAATATAACACACTCTACTTATTCTTTCTAATGCTGATGGATATTTGGACTATTAGGAATAAAACTCCTCAGAACATTCTTGAACACTGTTTAACAAATGCAGTCTTTTGAGCATAAACTTAGCTGTAGAATGTCATCACAGGGCAAGTGTATGCTTAGTTTTAGCATATATTGCCAATTTTCCAAAGTGGTTGCTCTAGTTTGTATTCTGGGAGGAAAGTCTAGTATAGTCAACCTTCTATATACAGGTTCTGCATCTGCAGATTCAACCAAGGGCAGATCAATATTCAGAAAGGAAAAAAAAAACTCCAGAAAGTTCTACAAGGCAAAACTTGAAATTTTCCATGTGCCAGCAACTATTTACAAAATATTTATATTATAGTTAACAACAATTTACATAGCATTTACATTGTATATGGTGTTACAATAATCCACCTTATCTGCAGGGGATACTTTCCAAGACCCCAGTGGATGTCTGAAACTGCAGACAGTACCAAATTCTACATACACCATTTTTTTCTCCCATACACACATACCAGAGGTAAAGTTTAACTTATAAGTTAGGCAAAGTAAGGGAATATTCAAATTGCTAGCATCACATTGTTAAATACAATAAAGGTTACTTGAACATGAGCATTTTGATACCATGACAGAGGAAACGATAACGTAGATGTCTAAGTGACTAATGAGTGGTATACATGGGATGAAGGGAAGACCCACATCCCAGGCAGGATGGAGTGGAACAGTGTGAGATTTCATCACGCTACTCAGAATAGTACACAATTTAAAAATTACATATTGTTTATTTCTGGAATTTTCCATTTAGTGTTTTGAGCTTCATTTGACCATGGGTAACTGAAACCGTGGAAAGTGAAACCACAGATGGGGGGGTGGCTATTGTTTAAGTAATCTAGAGATGATTTAAAGTATACAGGAGGATGTGCGTAGGTTGTACACAAATACTACACCATTTTATAAAAGGGACTTGAGCATCCGTGGAGTTTGGTATCCAAAGAGGTCCTAGAACCAATTCCCTACAAACACTGAAGGAAATCTGTATCTCTGTATCTTTTTTAATATTATGATTAAAGACACTGCTCAATTTACCTACTTGCAATTTTCCATTTTGAGGATACCAGTCAGTCAATATGACAGTGAAGAGGCATCAGTGACTTAGAACAAGAGATATTTCAATGGACTGATGTTGCGTGCTGTGTCTTATTTAAAAAATAAAAATTAGAATCAGTGACTCTTCTGAATCTTAGCAACATGGTTTGTTTTTTTACTTATTATTTACTTTCCATGGACAGCAAATATTCCAAAAATAACATAATTTGTCTTGTCTGCATATCATTTCCTTTCTTCCAAGAACAAATATGACGTAAGAAATTATTTTGATTGTGTTAATGTTTTACTGAATAAAATAGATCCAGGCTTTTCCAGTAATCAAAAAAAAATATTAAAGATTCTGAGGTTGTTTCTGTGGGTTCTCAGGGCAGAGAATCTAACTCTATGAGGCTCTATTTATGTTACTATTGTTACTGACCTTTTTTTAAAACAAGATTATGTTCTGGGTATTTACTTTCATTGACAGAAATTACCTCTAGGATCACCCAAAGATTCCTAATCAAGTAGTGAAGTAGGTTACATACACAACAACTTCAGTTATCTTGCTTCCTTATCTGGGAAGATAAGGAGAACAGGAGAGACTGAGAAAGCAAAATGATCTAGAAATGATGATGCTGGGTTGGACCAGGTTCCAAACTGAGACTGGCTGTTCACGAGATGGGCTACCTTAGGCAAGTCACCTAAACCTCTGAACCTAGTTCCGGACTGATCAAGACGGGATAACAATACTATTGTGCCTGGTCTTTATAAAAATGAAGTAAGATAGGACTTTCTGGTGGTTCAGTGCCTAAGACTCCACTCCTAAAGCAAGAGGCCTGGGATGAATCCTTGGTCAGGGAACTAGATCCCACACGCCACAACTAAAGATCCTGCCTGCCACAACTAAGACCTGGTGAAGCCAAAAAATAAATACCATGAATATTTTAAAAATAATAAGATGAATGAAGCATTTAGTCCAATGCCTTTCTAGAATACATACCACAGAGTTATTAGGTGCTTTTGTCTAAGTACATTCAAAAGTAACTTTCAAATTTAAAATTTGTATTACCTCTCTGTACAACAACCAAGGGAACTTGGAGTTACTTCCACTCTATTCCTTCCCCTCAAGCCTCAAATGTACACAAATCCACTTGGAATAATTCCAAATTTTGAAACAGTATTTCATAGTAGGAAGAATAGTTAGAACTCTGAATATATAAGAAAATCATTCATGTTCACCCAGGCTTCATATTAAGTGAGTAGTCTGCAAATTAAGATTCTCTAACTTCTCTGTAGTGAATCAGAAGTCAAGACAATGACAAAGTTAAACTTTCTACAAAAATAAAATCACTACCAGACTTGTGCCAGATGCAATTCCACTACTTAACAATCTCACAATCACTCTGAGTGGTAGATAAGCTAAGCTTTATTTACAAATAAAGAAAGGTTCAGACAGGTCACCTAGAGCCAGACGTCCTAGAAGGTGAAGTCAAGTGGGCCTTAGGAAGCATCACTAAAAACAAAGCTAGTGGAGGTGATGGAATTCCAGTTGAGCTATTTCAAATCCTAAAAGATGATGCTGTGAAAGTGCTGTACTCAATATGCCAGCAAATTTGGAAAACTCAGCAGTGGCCACAGGACTGGAAAAGGTCAGTTTTCATTCCAATCCCAAAGAAAGGCAATGCCAAAGAATGCTCAAACTACCGCACAATTGCACTCATCTCACATGCTAGTAAAGTAATGCTCAAAATTCTCCAAGCCAGGCTTCAGCAATATGTGAACCGTGAACTTCCAGATGTTCAAGCTAGATTTAGAAAAGGCAGAGGAACCAGAGATCAAATTGCCAACATCTGCTGGATCATCGAAAAAGCAAGAGAGTTCCAGAACAACATCTACTTCTGCTTTATTGACTATGCCAAAGCCTTTGACTATGTGGTTCACAACAAACTGTGGAAAATTCTTCAAGAGATGGGAATACCAGACCACCTGACCTGCCTCCTGAGAAATCTGTATACAGGTCAAGAAGCAACAGTCAGAACTGGACATGGGACAACAGACTGGTTCCAAATAGGGAAAGGAGTACATCAAGGCTGTATATTGTCACCCTACTTATTTAACTTATATGCAGAATACATCTAGAGAAGGCAATGGCAACCCACTCCAGTACTCTTGCCTGGAAAATACCATGGACAGAGGAGCCTGGTGGGCTGCCGTCTATGGGGTCGCACAGAGTCAGACACGACTGAAGTGACTTAGCAGCAGCAGTAGCAGCAGAGTACATCATGAGAAATGCCGGACTGGATGAAGCACAAGCTAGAATCAAGATTGCCAGGAGAAATATCAATAACCTCAGATATGCAGATGACACCACACTTTTGGCAGAAAGTAAAGAACTGAAGAGCCTCTTGATGAAAGTGAAAAAGGAGAGTGAAAAAGTTGGCTTAAAACTCAACATTCAGAAAACTAAGATCATGGCATCTGGTCCCATCACTGCATGGCAAATAGATGGGGAAACAGTGGAAACAGTGGATTTGGGGGGCCTCCAAAATCACTGCAGCTGGTAACTGCAGCCATGAAATTAAAAGATGCTCAGTCCTTGGAAGAAAAGTTATGACCAACCTAGACAGCATATTAAAAAGCAGAGACATTACTTTGCTAACAAAGGTCCGAATAGTCAAAGCTATGGTTTTCCCAGTGGTCATGGATGGATGTGAAAATTGGACTATAAAGAAAGCTGAGCACCAAAGAATTGATACTTTTGAACTGGGGTGTTGGAGAAGACTCTTGAGAGTCCCTTGGACTGCAAGGAGATCCAAGCAGTCCATCCTAAAGGGAATCAGTCCTGAATATGCATTGGAAGGACTGATGCTGAAGCTGAAACTCTTAACACTTTGGCCACCTGATGCGAAGAGCTGACTCATTTGAAAAGACCCTGATGCTGGAAAGATTGAGCATGGGAGGAGAAGAAGGGGACAACAGAGGATGAGATGGTTGGATGGCATCACTGCCTCAATGGACATGAGTTTGAGTAACCTCTGGAAATTGGCAATGGACAGGGAGCCTGACGTGCTGCAGTCCCCAGGGTCGCAAAGAGTTGGACACAACTGAGCTACTGAACTGAACTGAACAGAGAGGTCAAATTCATTTGCTCAAAGCCACACCCAAGTTTACTAGCTGTCAGCCATAAAAATCAAACCCAGGGCTATGTAATTCCAAAGGTCATAAACTTAATCCCTCCTTTCCATTTCAATGCACGTAATTTTTTTGCTTAAGGCTTAGTATCCTGGAGAACATCCAAAAGGCATTTTAGTGGTCAGAGGGCATTTCTATCTAAAGGCGGCGCCCAGCAATACATAAATGCAGAACCATCAAGCATACAATCTCTTCCCCTGGAAAATGGAGCTTACCTTTAACAGAAATGTTGAAAGGCTTTTCCACCATCCCAGACACTGTGTTCACACTGCAGACCCAGACTCCTGAGTCAGGGGGTAGGATCCGGTTGATGGTGAAGGTAGCCACGGAGAGATGACCCGTGTGGTTAAAGTCTTTTGGCTGGAAAGGTCAAATACAAAAAATAAAACAGAAGCTTCTACAGAGGTATAAACACAAAGGTTCATAACACTGACCCCATCTCATTGTTCAATAAGAAGTTTTCTAGGAGAGATTAAGAAGATCAGTCCAATGCTTGTATAAGCGTTGGCTTATTTCCAAAGCTATTGTAGTAACCCTGCAAGTTTATGTTGGATTGATGCCCTCGCAGATCCTGCTGTTGTAGTTGTGTGTTTGGGAGTATGGGATAAACACTTCCAAGCAAAAAGTCTAATTCCTTCTAAACTGCTTCTGGTAACATTTGTTCTTTTATGGTCCAATGCAGTGATGGCTGGGTGAAATGACAAAATGGCTTCTGAAGTGTTTGAGAGGCTGGCTGAGTATGGTATTCTGGAAAAAGTCAAGGCTCTGAAAACACATGGGCCCAAGCTCACATCCCAGCTCTGCCAATTCTGGCCAATTGCTTGGGCTTCCCTGGTGGCTCAGACACTAAAGAATCTGCCTGCAGTGCAGGTTCAATTCCAGGCTTAGGACAATCCCCTGGAGACGGGAATGGTAACCCACTCCAGCATTCTTGCCTGGAGGATTTCATGCACAGAGGAGCCTGGTGGGCTACCACCACGGGGTCACAAAGAGCTGGACACGACTGAGTGATTCTCACTTTCTTTATTTATTTAGCTTCACCCAACCAGTTTCCACTTCTGCAAAATAACTAACTAATGTTAAGTGAGACGTGTGTAGTGTGGTCAGCTCTCACCAGAAGGTAGCTGTGACTAGGAAAGGCCAGCAAGATTTTGGAAGCTGTCAGTCGGCTCCTACTATACCTGCTGCTGCTGCTAAGTCACTTCAGTCATGTCCGACCCTGTGCGACCTATAGACGGCAGCCCACCAGGCTCCCCCATCCCTGGGATTCTCCAGGCAAGAACACTGGAGTGGGTTACCATTCCTTCTCCAATGCATGAAAGGGAAAAGTGAAAGTGAAGTCGCTCAGTCGTGTCCGACTCTTAGTGACCCCATGGACTGCAGCCCACCAGGCTCCTCCACCCATGGGATTTTCCAGGCAGGAGTACTGGAGTGGGGTGCCATTGCCTACTACACCTAGTGGATTGTTAAAGTGGAATCAGGAACATCTGATGTGTGAATATTCTGCATATTCTGCCCCTAAGACATCACTTGGATCTACCTTCTGGTCAAGTTGATTTTTGGTCATCTTTGAGAGAAAAATAAAATAACTAGTTCCAAGTCTTTAGATAACAAAATAAATCAATTTCCTGCAGACCACTTGTGACACAGAGACATTTGAGGTGGTACCTGTCTCTGCTGCATTTGGCACTGTTGGGAGAGGGAAGGGAAACATGTGGGAAAGTAGCTTAGTCCTTATTTCTTTCAAGCAAAGCAAAACGATGTGGTAGCATCCTAACCAGTGGTAAGTGCCAGATATGAATACCCAGTCTTGTCTGAGATGCGATACACACACACACATACATATACATGATAGAATACTACTCAGCCATAAAACAGAATAAAAATGATGCCATTTGCCGCAACATGGATGGACTTATTATCATACTAAGTGAAGCAAATCAGACAGAAAAAGACAGATATCATATGAAATCAGTTACACATGGAATCTAAAATATGACTCAAATGGTCTTATTTACAAAACAGAAACAGACTTACAGACACAGAGAACAGACTTACAGTACAGAGAACAGACTCATAGTACAGAGAACAGACTTACAGTACAGAGAACAGACTTACAGTACAGAGAACAGACGTATAGTATAGAGAACAGACTCACAGTACAGAGAACAGACGTACAGTACAGAGAACAGACTCACAGTATAGAGAACAGACTCACAGTACAGAGAACAGACTTACAGTACAGGGAACAGACTTACAGTACAGAGAACAGACTCATAGTACAGAGAACAGACTTACAGTACAGAGAACAGACTTACAGTACAGGGAACAGACTTACAGTACAGAGAACAGACGTACAGTACAGGGAACAGACGTATAGTATAGAGAACAGACGTACAGTATAGAGAACAGACTCACAGTACAGAGAACAGGCGTACAGTACAGAGAACAGACGTACAGTACAGAGAACAAACATACAGTATAGAGAACAGACTTACAGTACAGGGAACAGACGTACAGTACAGAGAACAGACGTATAGTATAGAGAACAGACTCACAGTATAGAGAACAGACTCACAGTACAGAGAACAGACTTACAGTACAGGGAACAGACTTACAGTACAGAGAACAGACTCATAGTACAGAGAACAGACTTACAGTACAGAGAACAGACTTACAGTACAGGGAACAGACTTACAGTACAGAGAACAGACGTACAGTACAGGGAACAGACGTATAGTACAGAGAACAGACGTACAGTATAGAGAACAGACTCACAGTACAGAGAACAGACGTACAGTACAGAGAACAGACGTACAGTACAGAGAACAAACATACAGTATAGAGAACAGACTTACAGTACAGGGAACAGACGTACAGTACAGAGAACAGACGTATAGTATAGAGAACAGACTCACAGTATAGAGAACAGACTCACAGTACAGAGAACAGACTTACAGTACAGGGAACAGACTTACAGTACAGAGAACAGACTCATAGTACAGAGAACAGACTTACAGTACAGAGAACAGACTTACAGTACAGGGAACAGATGTACAGTACAGGGAACAGACGTACAGTACAGAGAACAGACGTACAGTACAGAGAACAGACGTATAGTATAGAGAACAGACTCACAGTACAGAGAACAGACTTACAGTACAGGGAACAGATGTACAGTACAGGGAACAGACGTACAGTACAGAGAACAGACGTACAGTACAGGGAACAGACATACAGTTCAGAGAACAGACGTACAGTTCAGAGAACAGACGTACAGTACAGAGAAAAGACATACAGTACAGAGAACAGACGTACAGTACAGAGAACAGACATACAGTATAGAGAACAGACTTACAGTACAGGGAACAGATGTACAGTACAAGGAACAGACGTACAGTACAGGGAACAGACATACAGTACAGAGAACAGACGTAAAGTACAGAGAAAAGACATACAGTACAGAGAACAGACGTACAGTACAGAGAACAGACGTATGGTATAGAGAACAGACTCACAGTACAGAGAACAGACTTACAGTACAGGGAACAGACATACAGTATAGAGAACAGACTCACAGTACAGAGAACAGACGTACAGTACAGAGAACAGACGTACAGTACAGAGAACAAACGTACAGTATAGAGAACAGACTTACAGTACAGGGAACAGACGTACAGTACAGAGAACAGACGTATAGTATAGAGAACAGACTCACAGTACAGAGAACAGACGTACAGTACAGAGAACAGACTCACAGTATAGAGAACAGACTCACAGTACAGAGAACAGACTTACAGTACAGGGAACAGACTTACAGTACAGAGAACAGACTCATAGTACAGAGAACAGACTTACAGTACAGGGAACAGACTTACAGTACAGGGAACAGACTTACAGTACAGAGAACAGACGTACAGTACAGGGAACAGACGTATAGTATAGAGAACAGACGTATAGTATAGAGAACAGACTCACAGTACAGAGAACAGACGTACAGTACAGAGAACAGACATACAGTACAGAGAACAGACGTACAGTACAGAGAAAAGACGTACAGTGTAGAGAACAGACGTATAGTATAGAGAACAGACTCACAGTACAGAGAACAGACGTACAGTACAGAGAACAGACGTACAGTACAGAGAACAGACGTACAGTATAGAGAACAGACGTATAGTATAGAGAACAGACGTATAGTATAGAGAACAAATGTATAGTATAGAGAACAGACTTATAGTATAGAAAACAGACACGGTTACCACTGCGGAAAGGGAGAGGGCTAGTGGGGCATAAATTAGGAGTTCGGGATTGGCAGATACAAACCACTACATTAAAAAAAGGATTTAGTCTATAAGAGAGGGACCTATATTCAATATCGTGTAGTAACTTTTACTGGAAAATAATCTTGAAAAATAGAACTGAATTACTTTGCTATATACCTGAAAATAACACAACACTATAAATCAACTATGCTTCAACTTTTAAAAAAGCTATAATTTGTTCTACCAAAAAAAAAAAAAGAGAGAGAGAATAAGTCTTACACGTAGCACTGTCCCATCTGGCTTCACCAGGGTCATTTCTTCATTAGCAGGTCGGGGCCAGCCAGATGCTTTGCAGATGGGGTTGAATTTACCACTGTTCACTTCTATATGATCTGGCAAATCCTCTATCTTTGGAGTCATCCTTGGCACACCTGAATGAAGGAAACAACACTGTGAAACCTAATCTTTAACACAGCATAAGCAGAAAATATGAAAGTAGTTACCATCTAGCAAGTCATGTACTGGGCAAGAAATTGGCAAGTATTTTATTGTTTTATCATTACATAATAAATTTTGGGGGGTAGTTGCTCTCCATTCCCATTAAAATGGTTACCAGAACCAGAATTCACACTCTTTGCCATAATGATGTACTTTCTCAGGGTCCTAGGGGATACGGTCTCAATGCTGAAATGGTCATCATCACCACATCTCTGCAGATCTGACTGTCCAGTCCCTCTCTTGCTTTTTAAGGGAATTTATTTTTACAAAAACAAAAACCAAAGCCAGTTCTTCTTCCACTCTGCAAGCCCCTGATTCTCTGATCAACAATGTGATCATTAGTTTTGACATCTGAGAGATGTCTCATTGATTGGGAAGACTGCAACTGGCTGATGATTAATTATATTCACATTTACATCCAAGAAGTGAAGTGGAATAAAATTCCCCTAATCAATTTCTCATCAGTAGCCAAATAAAAAATACTGCTGCCAACATGGAAAGGAAAATAAATGCCTCTGATATCAATAAAGGCATCAGGATTCCTTACTAATATCTGCAGAGTAGAGAATGAATAATCCTGAAATTTAACAATTTTATCCTGAACTGTGGGGTCTTAGAGAGTTTTGGACCACATGTAGGACACAACTGAAAACGGTCCAACACTCGGTAAATAATGTAGGAGATGGACATGCACTTAAAACATTGGAAAAGTGGCTGAGTCCTTTCCAGAAAAAAAGAACAGCAGTCATTTACAAGCTGCTCCATAGCAGTGTTGAGAGGAGGTGGGGGTCAGGGTAAATGCATCAATATTGATATTGTATATTATTATCCTATCTCTCAAGCCTAGAATGAAACAAGTGAAGTGTACGGAGCAGGAGAAGAAAAGGTCTAATAGCCACAAAGGTATTCTTTGATACATCTGCAGAGCTGGGGAGACTATAATGAGAAAATGTGCCAAACTGTTTAGCACACTTAGGTACTGGTGTTGGAATTGTTGGAAGTGCTCTAACACTTTCAATCCATGCCTTTTCTTCTCTGTCCCCTTGCAGTTTTCTGCGATTGGATGGAGGTTAGAGGAACAGGTAGAGGGTGTGGGGAAAGGGGTCTGCCCCTTGAAAGCCCAGAATCTGGGTCTAAGTTTGAGAGTCTCACTTTTTTTTTTGCAACACCGGCCTTAGTACAGAAAGGAAGAAGTGAAACAGAAAAGGCAAATCATTAAGCTTGTTTGTTGCCCACTTTCAGTCCATCCTCTGACAGCCCCATAGCCTTTCCTCCCCTCTCTACACCCTCCCAGATTCTTACCCTGTAGCAAAGTCCAAATCCTGGGGTAGAAGGGAAAGTATAAAGCTGACCAGCTAAGGCCTTTGAGAAAACAGTTGGTATTTCTCTCCATACTTGTTCTGATATTTAAAACTCACAGAGAAAAGACTATAAATGTCTTACTACTCTGAGTGCAGATTTCACTGGACATATGTTATTTATATTTGTTTGACTGAAAATGTAATATATGTTTATTATTTTTAAATTTTAAAAATATGCTTCTTTTGATTTTAAAAAGTATATTCTAGAACAGGGGTTAGCAGACTTTCCTTAAAGGACTAGATAATAAATATTTTCAACTTGGCAGGCCATATGTTCTGGGTGGTAACTACTCAACCCCGTTGTAAGAGCAGCCTCACATGATCTATGGTAAACAAAGGGGCATGGCTGTGTTCAGACAAGATTTTTTAATGAGAACAGATGGTAGGGCAATAAAAAGGAATGAGAAGCATACTGATATGTGCTACAATATAGATAAACCTCAAAAACAGTATGGTAAATGAAGAAAGCCAGCCAAAAAAAATCTAATTTTGTAATTCTTCAAAGTAATTCTTTCACTGCTGTGCATATCCAGGGAAAAGTCTGGTCCTAGAAAAGACCGTCAAAAAGGCAGACAGAGCTCTCAGTGGCTGGTTATCACTTACTGTGCTACAAAGAGCACGAGGTTCATTCTCTATGGGAAAGGCCAATGTGAGAGTCCATAAAGAAGGTTCAGAAAGTGGTCCTTTAGAACAGAGGATCTATTCTTCCCTACTTCTGCTTGGAAACAGAAGGAGTTTAAGACTCTTGGGCTCGTGGGGCAAGAATGATGCCAGCAAAGCTGGGTTCAGATGTGCTGAACTCGGCCCTGATTACAGTGTTACCTTGCTTTACCTTCTTTCTCACACTGGAGCCCTTGGCGTCCTGGAGAGCAGAGGCATCCTTGGAACCGATCACACTTCTCCCCGTTGGTGCAACTGCACCTGAGCTTACAGTCTGGTCCATAATAACCAGGCTGGCATGCTGTCAACAAAGGCATCAACAACTAGTGTTAATATGGGGGAAGGATGAAGATTCAGGCTGTAAGTGGCTAGTTTTATTTTTCTCTCCAAGCTATCAACCTTACTGGTTATAAAAGGTAGTAAGTGATATATCTGTATTACCAAGAAATTAAAGGTTAGAGAAATTCTGATTCCAGGCAAGTTGAATAAGCACTTACCAGGCCACCTGAAAGCACTGATGAGTGATGAGGTGGGAGGGAGGATGGGAAGGACCAGGAAGGCTCTGAGGGGAATTAAAACTTGGAAGATGGGAATGGTGTGCTCCCCAGCTTTTAGTCCCATGGTCAGCACAGCTGACACTATGTGGGGATGTTAGAACTCCAGAGAAAACCTGAAGTCTTACTGGTAGAGAAGTCTTAGAGGACAGAGTCAGGGCAACTGCAGCCACTTAAAATTGGGAGGGAAAATTTAGAAAGGAAGAACCAGAGGGAGGAAGTCCCAAATTTTTGGCTGCTCCCAGAACCACACATCTTTAAGTGCAGGCTCAACACAGCCCAGCTAAAGGTAAAAGGAATGAACTGAGTCTGAGCTGATGCCTGGGAGTCAGAGTTTGCAGTTTGAGTCACCCCAAGTTGATTGCCTTACAGGACATAACAAACAAAATAAACACTCCTGAGAGGAATATACTGCACTGCAGAGTCTCCTCACTGTAAATTTCACAATGTTTAGGATACAATCAACACAAGGAGAAATGGAATAGTGCCACGTAGTCCATCTTCCAGCAGTGCCAGATGTGGAAAAAAACTGACTTTGGGGAGCAAATACTGAAACGTCTTTGAGCTCTGGCTAACTCACCACATTAGCATTTGTTAGGGAGGGTCTAGCATATTTGCCTACAGATTCACGTTAAGTCGGGCTCCCTATTTGGCTCAGTGGTAAAGAATCTGCCTGCAGTGCAGGAGATGCAGGAGACGTGGGTTCTATCCCTGGGTCAGGAAGATCCCCTGGAGGAGGAAATGGCAACCCAGTCCAGTATTCTTGCCTGGAGAATCCCATGGACAGAGGAGCCTGGTGGGTTAGCTTCGAGTAGGTGAAGCTACTAGTATCCACAGAAGATAAGATCTTAACTTCCTCAATTTTCAAATCCCAAATCTTGTCTGTATCTGACATAAAAGTACTGATATTTATGACGTAGTGAAAAAAGTAAATCTATGCCTTTCCAGCCCAAAATGTGGTCTGAAACCCAACAGCATCATCTGGGAGCTTGTTAGAAATGCAGACCCTCAGTCTCCAGTCCAGACCTATAGAACAGAATCTGTGTTCTAAAAAGATCCCCAGGTGATGTGTATCAGCAGCACTTTCTAAGTGGTCCAGAGTCTTAATACAAAAGCATATTTAACTTTGGATGAAAGTATCTTTGATTCAAAACCCTATAGCTCAGCATAGACAGCTGACTGAGTAGTCCAGGTATGTCCTATACACCGATGTCTGGGAAGCTGGGAATCCTCGGTATACCTGCTAGAACCTTGTTTCTTCAGGGTGTGACTGGCCCATACCTTCATTGCACTGCAGACCCTTCCAGCCTGTGGCACAGGAACACCCATAGGGGTCTGGGAGACAGAACACGAAGGACTTGCATCCCTCTGGTTCACTACACCTTTCTTTACAAGTTCTGCCAAATGTGTGCGGTTCACATGCTATGGGAGAGAAAAAGATGATTCAGAGGCAAATACCCAACCCTTTGAAAGGCATGATTCTTCTTTTCAAGGGTCTCTCCTAGACCACTGAACGTGGAAAATATTCCAGTCTGAGCCATGGAATGGTCAGGGTAAAGAACCCTCATGGTCCACCTTACAGATAATGAAACTGCCTTTTGGACAGGACATAGGAGCCACTACTCCCAGTCATGCAGGTCGTGCATTGCACAAACTGATGGAACGGTGTTCACATCAATGACGTCACAGATTTGTACACCTGTCACAACTTTCCCCTGGTGGCTCAGCTGGTAAAGAATCCACCTGTGATGCAGGAAACCTGGGTTCAATCCCTGGGTTGAGAAGATTCCCCTGGAGAAGGGAACAGCTACCCACTCTAGTATTCTGGCCTGGAAAATCCCATGGACTGTACAGTCCATGGGGTCTCGAAGAGTCGGACACGACTGAGTGACTTTCACAACTTTCCAGTGGTTGACAATAAAGAGCCTTTTCTGAATTTACACAAAGGTACCATATGGTGTCACAGAGGCCATTTAGCTTCCATCCCAACTGTGTCCAGATCTAAAATTTGGATCCAGCAATGATGGATTTTAAATCCACAAGGTACTCATCAAGCACTCTTGACTTACCCTTCTCACATGTTCTCCCCATAAACCCAGGAGGGCAAATGCATTCCCCAGTATCTTCATGGCAGATCCCATTGTTCATACAAGCAGTGCAGATGCGGTTACATTCAGGTCCCCACTTCTGAGCTTCACATCCTTTGGTTAAGGAAAACAAAACTCTGGTGAGTGGAGCACATTCATTCCTCAAAGCTCTACTGAGCACCTGCGACATGTTAGCCACATGAGTGGACGCTGGTGAATGAAGATAAATAAAACACAACCTCTGCTCTCAAAAAGCTAAGAGTCCAATGCAGGAAACAGACATGTAACGGAACATGATAAAGACAAAGACAGAGGTACCCAATTATTTTTTTAACTTTTCATTTTATATTGGAGTATAGCTGATCAACAATGTTGTGATAATTCCAGGTGGTCAACAAAGGGACTCAGCCATACACATACATGTACCCATTCTCTCTCAAACTCCTCTCCCATACAGGCTGCCACATAACATTGAGCAGTGCTCCTTGTGCTATATATACAGTAGATCCTTGTCGGTTATTCATTTTAAATATAGCAGTGTGAGAACTACCTAATCTGTATTAGGGTTGGAATAGGGCATAAAGGAAGGCTTCCCGGAGGAGGTGGTATGTCAGTTGACTCTGTACGACCTCCTAAGTGACAAAGAAGATAATGCTGGAGAGTGTGTTCTGGGCAAAGGCTAGATTGGGAGGGAAACATAGTATGCTTGAGGAGCTGCAGGTACAGTTAGAGACAAGAGCAGTGGTTTTCAAAGTGCGACCCCTGATGAGTAGCATCTCCAATTATCTGGGAATCTGTTAGAAATGCAAACCCCAGACTCCTATCCATGACTTACTGGATGAGAAACTCTGGAGGTAGCTTAGTACCCTATGCTTCACAGGTGTTTTAGATAATTCTGAGGCATGCCAAAGTTTGGGAACATCTAGTTTAAAGAATCCCATGGACGGAGGAGCCTGGTAGGCTGCAGTCCATGGGGTCGCTGAGGGTCGGACACGACTGAGCGACTTCACTTTCATTTTTCAGTTTCATGCATTGGAGAAGGAAATGGCAACCCACTCCAGTGTTCTTGCCTGGAGAATCCCAGGGACGGGGGAGCCTGGTGGGCTGCCGTCTGTGGGGTCGCACAGAGTTGGACACGACTGAAGTGACTTAGCAGCAGCAGCAGTTTAAAGAATGTGGAGAAAAACCTAAATGGGCAAAGAATCTGAAAAAGAATAGATATATGAATATGTATAACTTTACTGTACATATGAAACTAACACAACATTGTAAATCAGCCATACTTCAATATTAAATAAAAATTTTTAAAAGATGAAGAATGTGGAGAAGGGAGCCAAGCTAAAAGGGGAAGCAGGAGCTAGTAGCACTCACATATTTTTCAGGTAGAAAGCGCAGAAGAAATGAAGCAAGATCCAAGGCCGAAAGCACAAGAATGTAAGAGGCTTCCCAGATTCGTATTTCCTGGCTCCTCCACTTCAGTGCCTGGCGATCTGAGATTGTTAATTAGACCCAAGGATACCTTCTAACATAAGGAAAAGTCAGGGGGAGTGGGGTGGGGTGACCTTTTGTGGTCAGGAATTTAGTTTAATTTTTCTTCTGAAAGGAACTAATGTCTTTGTCCCTGAATATGAGTCTCACAGTGGTAAACGTGGACCTGTGCCAACGGCTTATAATATTTTTGGCAAGAACTCCTGGTTATCAGTATTTTCTCTAGAATAATCAGTAAGACTGTCAACACAGACCCAGTCTGACAGGCAACCACCTAACAGATAAAGCTACAAAATGTCTCAAAGCTAGTGTTTACATGCCTTCATGTATAAAGGGGAAAATCCTACACAATCAGTGATTTCTTAAAAGCCAGACCCCGGATTATCTTCAGACGCTGAAAACTAACGCTGACAGAACCCTGGGATAAAAGTGGGTCTCCTGTCACAGTAACCCGTGTACCAATCTGTAGACCTGTCACAGTTTCACTCTTAATCCTGGGAAAGAGAAAAGGATTAAGCTTGAGGAGATAAATGGGGTGATCTCCCCGGGATGAAGGCAGGAAAAGAGTTCCTTGATAAGCAACAAGTACGCAATTCGTTGTCTTTTAGTCACTCAGTCGTGTCCGACTCTTGCGACCCCATGGACTGTAGCCTGTCGGGCTCCTCTGTTCATGGGATTTCCCAGGCAAGCATACTGGAGTGGGTTGCCATTTCCTTCTCCAAGTATGCAGTTAGGCCTCTGTGATTTTCTTCAAAATATAAAAAGGTTTTGTGTTTTAGGAGACTATAGATCCATGGCATCCAAAGATAAATCTTACAATCTTAATGTTTTCAAAAAATCTTAAAAAAAAAAAAAAAACTACATTGGAGTACAGTTGCTTTACAGGGTTGTGTTAGTTTCCACTGTACAGCAAAGTGAATCTGCTACACTGCCATGGAGAGAATTTATGCTGAAAAGAAACCCTGTAAGTATAACCAGTTTGATTTTTAATACTCAGTCTTTATGACAGAATACCACACTTATGGCAGAAGGTGAAGAACTAAAGAGCCTCTTGATGAAAGTGAAAGAGGAGAGTGAAAAAGTTGGTTTTAAGCTCAACATTCAGAAAACAAAGATCCAGTCCCATCAATTCATGGCAAATAGAGAAACGGTGGAAACAGTGACAGACTTTATTTTTGGGGGCTCCAAAATCACTGTAGATGGTGACTGCAGCCATGAAATTAAAAGACGCTTAGTCCTTGGAAGAAAAGTTATGACCAACCTAGACAGCATATTAAAAAGCAGAGACATTACTTTGCTAACAAAGGTCCATCTAGCCAAGGCTATGGTTTTTCCAGTGGTCATGTATGGATGTGAGAGTTGGACTATAAAGAAAGCTAAATGTCAAAGAATTGATGCTTTTGAACTGTGGTGTTGGAGAAGACTCTTGAGAGCTCCTTGGACTGCAAGGAGATCCAACCAGTCCACCTTAAAGGAAATCAGTCCTGAATGTTCATTGGAAGGACTGATGGTGAAGCCGAAACTCCAATACTTTGGCCCCCTGATGCGAAGAGCTGACTCATTTGAAAAGACCCTGATGCTGGGAAAGATTGAAGTCAAGAGAAGAAGGGGACGACAGAGGATGAGATGGTTGAATGGCATCACCGACTCAATGAACATGAGTTTGAATAAACTCCAGGAGTTGGTAATGGACAGGGAGGCCTGGCGTGCGGCAGTCCATGGGGTCGCAAAGAGTTGGACATGACTGAGCAACTGAACTGAACTGATTCCTAGGGTTCAAATTTACCTGAAAAGATATTCTAGTTATGAGAAATGGACAAGTGCCTTCAACTGTACCTCATTTCTTAGTAAACATAAAAGAGGCCAAGCAGGGAAAGTGTTAGTCATTCAGTCGTGTCAGACTCTGAGGTTCCAGGGACTGGAGTCTGCCAGGTTCCTCTGTCCATGGAATTCTCCAGGCAAGAATTCTGGAGTGAGTTGCCATTTCCTTCTCCAGGGGATCTTCTCAACCCAGGGATTGAATCCAGGTCTCCTACATTGCAGGCAGATTCTGTATTGTCTGAGCCACCAGGGAAGCTCCAAGTAGGGAAAAGTACTTTTAAAAGTACTTTTAAATGGGATGGTCGTGACCCAGCTCAAACTTTGTTAGAATGATTTTAGGTATTAGCAGTGCTTTTCCAACAGTTTTACTGAAATGAGAGCAAAAGAAAATAAATGTGCTTCTGACAGTCTAAAAAGGAGACAAGTTGGAGATCAAAATGTGTTCGAAGTCTTTTATCTTAAAAGTTCAGGAGAATTTTAAATTCTAAACTACGCTAAATCTTATTTGCTCTGATGTTAAAGAAAAAAAAGCTTTAAACCTTTTACCATGTATCAATATCTGATGTTTCTGATATTGTTATGAAATTTGCCAATTTATCCCTGATTCTGAGCATGGAACATGGTGCTATATCACATTGGAGAGACCATCTTTTTATTAAAAAAATTTTTTTTAAGTTATAAAAGTATGATAACACATTTACATGAGACTTGGAAAATATAGAACAAAGTTATATATAGTTCCACTATATATTACAATCATTTAAGTAGATAAATTAAGATTTTTAGTTGGAGTTTCAATATCAAGCTGGAGAGCCCATCTTAATGAAGTGAATGCAAATTGTGTCCTTGCCATTCAGATTCGCAAAGAAAGGAGATGAATGAAAGGGGATTTTATTTGCCCAAACTAGATGACCCACACTTTTCATAGGTCTATTGTCATACTGCAATACCTGTTTATCTATTTATGTATGTACCTGCTCTGCTTGAGAATTACCTGAGGGACAGTCAGTCATCTTATTATCTTTGTATTCTCAACACCAACATAATGCTTGGCAGAGACTTATAATCCACACAGATTTGTTGAATGAATGAATGCATGAATATAATGCAAAGCAAAACAAGTACTTTCATGAATTAGGGTGCTGATCATTAGAGGAATGACAGGGCATCCCTGTCAGAATACTTAGACCCGAAGGCCTGAACATTTCATATCATGAACACCTAACACAACTGGGGAAAACTCAGGGCAAGTTTTTTGCTTTCTATAGATCAATTTTTGGTAAAAATGACTGGTGATAGTTACTTTCTACCTTGATAGCTATAATAGGGGGAAAACATTTTCACTAGTTCTAATACTCTCATTTTTCAAACCTGAAAACAGAAAACACATTTTGGAGTTAAATGATCTCAAAAGTGTGTGATTTATGGGGGACTTAGTGTTTTAACTCGGAGAAAGCAATGGCACCCCACTCCAGTACTCTTGCTTGGAAAATCCCATGGACAGAGGAGCCTGGTGGGCTGCAGGCCATGGGGTCACGAAGAGTCGGACACGACGGAGCGACTTCACTTTCACTTTTCAGTTTCATGCATTGGAGAAGGAAATGGCAACCCACTCCAGTGTTCTTGCCTGGAGAATCCCAGGGACGGGGGAGCCTGGTGGGCTGCCGTCTATGGGGTCGCACAGAGTCAGACACAACTGACACGACTTAGCAGTAGCAGCAGCAGACTAACCCAGAAGGCCTAACTCTTCTCCCAGTAGCAGACACCTTTTGGGGGGACTGTCCAGCTCAGAGGGATTCCCATTTTGTCTGAGGAAACTGCTGCTATTCAAGTGTGAGGCCCTAGTGCCCTCGCTGTAATATGCGGCTCCACCCCCATCTATAACTCCTTGGTCTAGGCAGGTAGACACCTGACAAATATTTAGACCAATCTGACTCTTTATCCTGAGAGTTTAACATTTAGAAGTAAGTGAAACATCACTGAAGCTAAGTTAGGGTAATGGTAGCACCCTCCCACACTGCAGTGCTGAGCTGCAGATCTTCCCTGGAAGATATTTTCTGGAACTTGCTTGTCAGCCTTTAAATCAGTTTTTAAGAGTCTTTAGTATACTTCCAAGTCATCCCAGTTTTTGCTTAAGTATCCAGAGTCAGTTTTGGTTACTCACAACTCAAAATTGTAACAGCTACACCGTCACTTACTCCGGACTATGAGCCTGGTGAAGGCTGAGGTGAAGAGGTTTCCTCCTATGTACCTGGCCGAGTACACGCCAGCATCCTGGGGCTGAGCGTGAGGCACTTGCACTTCCAAAATGTCAGGGACTTCGTGCCGGGGCACCGAGTGGATGAAGGAACCTGTAAGGGAGAAGAGTGAAGAGCCATGGGTCACCCTCACACACTCCTGTTCCCTTGTCTGGCCCCTCCACTTGATCAGCTTTCCCTGACCTGATATAGAAAATGTGCTCAAGCATATCAGATGTGGGAGAAGAATGAAAAGGTTGCTATTGAATGCTCTCCCAAAACTCGAGAAAGGGATGGTGTTGGAGTAGACAGGTTAGTCTCTGAGGTCCACCACTGAACACATGAAGATGAGGGTAGCCTAACGTTCTTATCTTCCACAGGGAGAGGCAACTAGGCAAACCTGGGGAAATGTCAGGTAACCTTGCCAACCAATCAATTAAGAGACACCTAGAATTACTACTCCCATCTGTAAGCCTCACCTATCCACAGAGCTTAGACTAGTCCCCATCAATATCTCAGCTGCATGAGACAATTGCCACCAGATGCTGCCAAATAGTAGTTGGACACAGACAGATTTGCATTGCACAGTTAGACCCCAGAATCACCACCAACTGGCGTTCCAGGTTCACTCTGCCCTTTCCCTTAGCCTTGCAATCAAACAGTGTCACATATCACATGGCAGAATTGGAGACCCCAAGATTCCATCATGATGGAATTTTGTTGAACATTCATAGTTCATGTTGCATATTCCCATAACATCTTATGGAAAAGATGAACTTTTTGGCTAACCCAATACACTGTAGGTACATTTCACATATGTATGTAAATCTCCATTTTACTTAATTTACTTAAGTAACCAAACGTGTTACCTAAGACAGCTTCTATCATAGAATTTGTTTGAGCTTCCTGGTGGCTCAGACAGTAAAGAATCTGCCTTCAGTGCAGGAGAACAGGGATCGATCCCTGGGTCAGGAAGATCCCCTGGAGAAGGGAATAGCTACTCACTCCAGTATTCTTGCCTACAGAATTCCACGGACAGAGAAGCCTTGTGGGCTATAGTCCATGGGGTTGCAAAGAGTCGGACAGGACTGAGCAACTAACATTTTCACTGAGCAGCTTGACTTCAAACATCTGCCCCCCCAGACTGGCATGAGATAATGACCCAATATTGCTTGGCTGTCTGATGCCTTACACAACAGTGCGGGAATGAAACAAAACATATGGACTCACCATTTTTGTAAATCACTGCGTCTTCTTCTTTAATCAATACCTTTTTGAAAGATATGTTCACATTATCTCCCCTGTCCACAGTCATAGTTAAAGTAGCTGGTAGAAAGGAAGCTATTAAAAGAGAGAGAAAAAAGCCAAATGAGAAAATGAGGTTACATAGCTTCTCCAGGAACAACTGAAACTTGAATCAGAGGATGAGATCCGGGACTTGGCAGGAGTCAGGGGATTTTCATGTTAGCTTAGAGAGCTACCCTGTGAAGGCACACGATGCCTCTGCACTATGCTCAAAAGCACCTGGGCTTTAGGTACATCTTCTTGCTTTCCTTAGTACCTGCCAACCCAGGCATGGCACTCTGCAAGACTCCCACAGAGATGCTGTGGGGCAGATGGTGATGAATGTGGACCCAGAGGGAGAATGGTATAGATCAAAGAGCACTGTGAGCACTGGAACGAGACAGTCCTGGGCTTAAGGTCACCCTCTGCCAATTTCTGAACCTCTTTGACCCCGTTACTTCACCTCTGAACACCTCAGCTTCCTCATCTGTAATTTGGAAGTACAAGTATTTGCCTTAAACAGTTGTTAGGAACATTAAAGGGCTTCCAAGGTGGTGTAGTGGTAAAGTCTGCCTGCCAATGCAGCAGATGTGGGTTCAATCCCTGGGTTGGGAAGATCCCCTGGAGGAGGAAATGGCTACCCACTCCAGTATTCTAGTCTGGAAAATTCCATGAACAGAGGAGCCTGGAGGGCTACAGTTCATGGGGTTGCAAAAGAGTCAGACATGACAAAGAGACTAAACAGCGACTAAACAACAACAAACATGAACATTAAATGATATATGTCAAAGCCCTGGGTGCTTAGAAGAGGTCAGGATCCTTCCCAAACAAAAACGAAGGCCACGCTGCTGTGCTGACATGTGCGGTGTGGCCACGAGTGCTGGGGAAGGCAGACAGGGGACCCCGGGGGCCACTTTCCAGGGCTCCCTGTCTCCTGACTAGAAGCTTCATTTCGCAACCTCACCCAAGTGGCTCGTACTCTCTGCGACATGCCCTTCGGTTCCTGTGAGAATTTTTGTGACCATTTCATGCTGTTGTTCCTTTCTCTGTGGTTTGTTTATATTTTCTGCTCCTTTGTGTGAAGATTGTTTAGCTAACCGTGGGACTTCTCACTCGGCATTGTATTCTGAAAGGGAACCGAGATTCCCCCTTCGGCTCAACTCCAGTGTGGTTGTTCTTTCTGCCCGTTCTGTGGTTCTTTATTATTTCAGACTTTGTGCCTTTTAAGCTCCCTGTTTTGTGAGGATCTGAACACAGTCACACGGCAGTGTTCTCCTGCCGTGCAGCCTGCCACCTCCTGCCTTCATGGCTCTAGGCTGACGGATCTTTGCTGAGGACTAATGAGGGGCATCCACAAGCCAACCTTGCAACTTGGGCTTCCTGATGACACCAGAATCTGGCTCAAACTTTACACATAGTCAGATAATCGTGTGACTTGACCGGATCATGAAAACAATAAGCTCCTATGAACCAGGCATTGTTCTAAGAACCTTGCACATATTTAATTTTCATAATATCTCCAGGAGATAGGTACTACAATTATCCTAATTTTACAAATGAGGAAATCAAGGTACAGAGAGGTTAAGAATTCTCTTCAAGATTACACAGCAAGTTCACGGGACAGCCAAGATTTGAAGTAGGTAGTTCGGTTCCAGAGGCCTCTCCTAGGACTTTTTTTTTTTTTTTTTAAAGAAGTATTTATTTATTCTTTATCTTTTGATCACACTGCATGGCATGTGGGATCTTAGTTCCTTGACCAGGGATCGAACCTGCACCCCCTGTGTTAGCAATGTGGAGTCTTAACCACTGAACTTCAAGGAAGTGCCCAACATTTTATTTTTAAAATGAAATTACTGATGCCTACATTAGAAGATGACTTGCTCGGGACCATTTGGATTGGTTAATTAACTCAAAGACCTTACCCAAGAATATAATTCACTTATTTCTTAAGGAGTGGAGAAGAAACTATAAGGTAGTAAAATGACATTTTTACTCTTAGTGTTTATTTATCGTTAAATTGAAGGAGACAACTGAAACTTAGCTCAATTATTTTTCATCTATGGGAAACATCTTTCATTTTATGTCCATTATTATTTTGAGTAATTACCTAACAGCCCTATGAAGACAAGATATCCACATCTATCATGTGGGTGGTGGAGTTAAGGGTGACTAAGCCCCTTCTTGAAGGCCTCCTGACCATGAGTAAGTGTGAAAGTTGAGACACACACTTAAGACCTCCAGCCTTGTTCCAGACATCAGCCCTTCAGAATCATCCTCCCCTAGGCGCATGTCCTTACTTCTCACTTCCAGCCATTCAGAACTGTGCTCAGTGCTACAAACAGACCACGTGATCACTCACATCCACTTCTTCCCTTCTCTTCCCTTTCCCTGTGTCTCACCAAGTCCTACTTATTCAGCAGTCTCCATTGAGACATCACTTTTTCCAAGGGCCTTCCAGAATCCTAGAATCCAGGTTCAGTTCAGTTCAGTTCAGTTCAGTTACTCAGTCATGTCTGACTCTTTGCAACCCCATGAACCACAGCATGCCAGGCCTCCCTGTCCATCACCAACTCCTGGAGTCTACCCAAACCCATGTCCATTGAGTCAGTGATGCCATCCAACCATCTCATGCTCTGTCGTCCCCTTCTCCTCCTGCCCTCAATCTTTCCCAGCATCAGTGTCTTTTCAAATGAGTCAGCTCTTCGCATCAGGTGGCCAAAGTACTGGAGTTTCAGCTTCAACATCAGTCCTTCCAATGAACACCCAGGACTCCTTTGAGTGTACATTGGAAGTACTGGAGTTTCAGCTTCAACATCAGTCCTTCCAATGATCGCCTTTAGGAAGAACTGGTTGGATCTCCTTGCCGTCCAAGGGACTCTCAAGAGTCTTCTCCAACACCACAGTTTAAAAGCATCAATTCTTCGGCGCTCAGCTTTCTTCACAGTCCAACTCTCACATCCAGGAATCCAGGTTAACTGCCCTAGTACTGTCTTCCCACATGCTCTGCCCTTCCCAATTACAGCCTCACGCAAAGTGTATCTCTCCTACTGGACTGGGCATTCCAGGAGGGCAGGCTCATGGTGGTTTTGGAAGGCAGTGCAGGGTGGTGGTTAGGGCCTTGGTTCTGGGATCTGGCCACAGTACATCTTCCCAGGTGTAATAAAGGGAACCAGGTATGTAAATGCTTCTAAGTTACAATGCTTATCTATTAATAGAAAATCATAATGGTTCTCATCAGATATGCATCTGCTAATGATTCAATTACACAGCAATGTGTATAAAAAGTTGCTAGGGAGATGTTAGGCACATAGTATTTAAGAAATGTTAACATCAATGAGCCTCCCATGTGTGGCTCAAATAGAGGCTTAAGGATACTTGTGGAAAGAATACATAAAAGAATCTGATTTCCAATTTTTCTATTTTCTTTATATTTTTAACATGTTCATTTGAGTTATTCAGATACAAATGGCAAATCTGTCAACTTCATAAATCATGTTTGGGAAACTGCATGTTCTTAAAGCTATTTCTCAAATGAAAATAGGAAGAAAAATAACATAGCTGTCCTCTGATAGAACACTCTGAAACAGATTTTTAGATGTGAAAGTGTTTCAAACTTCATTTATACTTCCCTACCTGCAAATGCAATTTTCAGGGAGGTTTGAACAAACTGCTTTTGACTTTTTCAGATGATGCCATTGATAGAACAAACAAAAAAAATCCTTCTGCCATTCGGCTATTTGGACTACGTGAGCCAATTTAAGCCGTGTTTTGCCACATCTCAAATGGATTTTCCACTTCCTCCCCAGATACACGAGTCAGCAGCAAGCAGGAATATAGTGGTGTTTATCCTATCCTCCTGTGTCCCTAGGCAGGCGCTCCTGAGTTCCCAAGAAATTTTAGTAGTGAATTAATAGTGTCATGAAGACATAGTGTTGGAGGTTTTCTTGACTCACCATAAAAGATATCACTTTCCTTGCAACATATTTCAGCCATTGGATGGTCAATCAAAGAAAATCAGTTCAACAGCCTGATATGATGTTATTCAAATACAGGAGAGAACATACTACCTATTTTTCTATTTTGTCTAAACCTCCACAATTATGTCGACAGCTGATATTAAAATCTTCCATAATTGAATGGGAAAAGTAACAGTTCCACTAAATTATTGCTCATTCCAAGGCACTAAATAATGATAATTATTGAACATCTAATGTAAGCCAGATAATGCTAGCGGTTTCATTTGATCCTCAAACGTATGTGGTAAAGTCTCTATCTCCATTTATTTTTCAAATGAACAAACTACGATTTCAGTTAAGTAACTTGCGCTGGGTTATACCAGCACTTGCAGAGCTAGGCTCAAACCCATGTCTGGCTGACCTTCACCCCCATGTCTCTGTGCTCTAGGTTGCTTTTTGGGGTTTCCATTAGAGTTGTCGTACTTTACAAAACAAGTGCTCAGACTGGGGGAGGGCTGTTAACCTTAAGTGAGGGTGATATGGAAAGGGTAGTACAACACAGGCTCTGAAGCCAGACTGCCTGGCATCAAATCCCTTTCCCACCACTTACAAATGGCTATTGTTATTATTATGTAAATTGTTCTGCAATATCTCACTTTACACGGGCTTTCAGGAACATAGCTACTATGTAAATCGAATCTTACACTCATGGGAGCTGGCTTCTCGCATGTACCATCTTATTCTTATTTAAAACCCAAGACACTTTTGAAGATATACCCATTTCACAGATGATTAAAAATGAGACCAATAGAAGTTGAATAACTCGCTAAGGTCATACAACTGGTAAGTAGTAGAAAACTAATTAAACTCAGGTGAATGTGAGTCTAAAAAACCACTTTCTCCCCACTGTTTGTCACTATCTATGCCTGCCTTAGCCTCATTTAACTGAATTTAAACTATCCTTACCAGTGCTGACCTGGACTCTCACTTTGGAGGGATCATTATAATTGTTTTTAGACTCCCAATGTTTTGGTTTAATACGCTCTATGGTTTCCTATTTATACATTTCCAAGACAGCCCAGAAAAGGCATTTCACATTTCATTGCTGTGAGGCCACTGGGGCACAAATCTCAGATCATCTTTGTTCAGAATGTGGACACATCCGCAGAAGGACATAACTCTTAATACAAGTCAAATCCCAGATGCCACATTTGAAGAATAACAGTCGACTTCAGCCATGATAGCTTTGGCACACCTCACATCCCTTTGTTCAACCTCTCTTCCCTCACTGGAGAGCCGCATTCCTGGGAATTTCTGTTGTGCATTTTTCCCACTCGCCTGGTGTCACTTAAAGGTGAATGTTAGGGTTTTGCTAAGAAAGCCTTTTCCCTCATTTTTGATGAATAATGGTTTTATCACTTTGATCTTAAAATCCTGCTGCCTTAGGGCAGAACAGAGTCATTAAACGATGTTTACAATGACATCTCCTCCTGCCATGAGTTTGGTGGACTGGCCCAAAGATACAACTTGTACTCACTTCCATTTTTCTCTGGTTGCCCCACTTCCACCACATCACTGCCTTGCGAGGCACAGCAAGGAGTAACACTCTTCCTTTTTTATATAATCAAATTTATTTATTTTCAATTGAAGGATAATGCTCTACAGCATTTTGGTTGGTTTCTGTCAAACATCAACGTGGATCAGCCATAAGAAGGCTCTCGACATCCTCCGTCTCAACTGCTAAAATTAAACCACTATTTAACAAGAATGGCAGCCTATAAAAAGGGTCCCAATTCTTCATCCCCCCTTGTAACCAAACTCTTGGCTGTTTAACTGTGTAGTGCCCCCCATCTGGACTTTAGCTCGACTCTTTGACTTGCTTTGGATAATAAAATGAGACAAAAGTGAGGGCGTACAGTACTGAGGCTAGGTTTCAAGAAACCCTGTATGTTTCCACTTGCTGTCTTGTACCCTGCCGTCTCCGTGAGAATATACCTGGGTTAGCTTGTTAACAGATTAACAGTCAACTGGAACAGAGCCAAGGAAGCCCAAGCAACGCCAGCCTGATAAACCTACAGCCAGCCAACATCCATACACTTGAGAAAGCCACCCAATCAAGACCAGCAGAGCCACTGCATCAAGCCAGCTGACTTAAACACACAACCTTGGACTGTGGATTGTAGTATGCCACTGTGATTTCAGCTGTGTGTTACACATAATTACTGTGTCAATAGATAACTAATACACCAAGTAACCAATTAAACTGAGCTGGCAGTGGACAGCTGTCTTCATTGCTATGAATCATATCATATACATGTAACATGTCCAGGTCTCCGTGAGGACCATGGAGTCCTCAGTAGAACATGTGATGTATATTTTCATTTCATTTCATAAGCTAGGCACAATGTCTAGTGAAAGGAGTGTATATGAGGGAGCTGGACTGGATTAGCTCTTATCACTAATGCTCTGTACACTAGAGACAGTAACTCTTGGAAAGAGGCAGACAAGGTCTTCAAACTCCACACTCAGGGGGCTCGTGCCCAGCCTGAGTGAGCAGCTGCCAAGACAAGAGGCAGGTGTGTGTCTCAGTAGACCTCATCTGCTCACAACTAAGAGGCATGTTACCTTGTTGGCGCATCTTCATGGTCCGTATCCTTATTGCCTGTCCTCGAACTCGCCCTTCACAGAAATAAGCACCATTGATTTTACTAGCCTTTTCTCTCTTCCAAACAACTTTTTTAGCCCATTCTCTGGTCGCGTCTTGAGTCACTTCCAGTGGATCCTGGTGCTGGTTCATTAAGGCTTCAAAGTCCCTTCCAATGGTGATGGGCTCATGGGGACGCCATCCAGAGGCAATGCAAGTGAGGGATGTCTCAGCATCAGATACAAGAGGTAGGGAATTGATCAGGATCAGGTCCATGGCACCATCCACTGTTGCTAAAAGGAAGGAGGGAACATAATGTATAAGGAAGGTTATTAACATGGCCCCACAGGATAAGGTGGTTTCACAAAGCTTTGTCTAAGAATAACTGTGTGAACAGTCTTTCTAAAATTCTACTCTGACCATGTGCTTATCTTCCATTGGACGAAATCTGAAACTCTTATGGCATCAAAACTCCTTGTCACCTAGACCCTGCTAACCACTCTTACCCCACCGCACTGTAATGGACTGTTACTCATTCTCCATTCCCCAAACAAGCTGTGCACAAGGTATCTTTACCACTGCAGTGCCTGAGACATAGTTAAATATTCAGTAAGTGTTGAGACAGATTCAGGATAATGGCTTTATCATTTTTATTATCAACTATCATTAATAATTACTATTTATGCTATTTATGATAATTATTAATCAATTAGTGATACTGTGGTTCTATCCCAATAAATGGGGCTTCCCAGGTGGGCTAGTGGTGAAGAACCTTCTTGCCAATGCAGGAGACGTAAGAGACAATGGTTAAATCCTTGAGAAAACCAGTGGGAAGATCCACTGGAGGAGGGCATGGCAACCCACTCCAGTTTTCTTGCCTGGAAAATCCCATGGACAGACAGTCCACAGGAGGGCTGCAGTCTATAGGGTTGCAAAGAGTCAGACATGACTGAAGAGACTTGGCACACATCCCAGTAGTAAAGTATTCTAAAGAAGTATGTCAATTACATACACCATATGCTAACTTTATAGACTCTCATCATTAGCAAGGTATTGTCTGATTCCATAATAAATTCTACAAGGTGAAGGGGAATGGAGTGAACTTTGCATTTCCCCCTGAGCCTCATCTTTGACAAATGTAGACAGTGTATTAAGAAGCAGAGATACCACTTTGCCAACAAAGGTCTGTATAGTCAAAACTATGGTTTTTCCAGTAGTCATGTATGGATGTGGGCTGGACCATAAAGAAGGCTGAGTGCCAAAGAATTGATGCTTTTGAACTGTGGTATTGGAGAAGACTCTTGAGAGTCCCTTTGACAGCAAAAAGATCACACCAGTCAATCCTAAAGGAAATCAGTCCTGAATATTCATTGGAAGTTAAAGCTGAAACTCCAATATTTTGGCTACCTGATGTAAAGAGCCAACTCATTAGAAAAGACCTGATGCTGGGAAAGATTGAAAGCAGGAGAAGAAAGGGATGGCAGAGGACAACAAGATGGTTGGATGGCATCACTGACTCGATGGACATGAGTTTGAGCAAGCTCCAAGAGATGGAAGGACAGGGAAGCCTGGCGTGCTGCCGTCCATGGGGTCACAAAGATTCAGACACGACTGACTGACTGAATGATGACAAAGACCTGTCTTGCAGGATTCTTGTAAAGATTAAATGAAATAAAGTACATAAACTTCCAAGAACTGTGTCTGTAATATATGGGGTACTCAATGATGATTATTTCATTTCTCTTTATTCTGTTTTCTGAACACCTCATCCCAAACCTCAAATCTCCCCAAATGTAAAAACAAAATTCTACCTGACTTTCAAAATAGTGATAACGCGCATTCACAAAAAGAAAACCCTCTCATTTTACTTTCTTGCTCTCCTTCTTCCTCTTTCCCTCTCCCTTTCTATTCTCATTTCCAAAGTTTCTAAGATAAGCCAATGGAATCTTGCCTAGTCTCTCTTCTTGGTGAATGTGGAAACACCAGGGATGGAGGATGTTTTTTGGCTCCAGTGATGATTGATTCTCAAGTCTATATAAAATGATCAGGAGACTAGACAGGTCAAACACATCAGCTTACAAGGGTCTAGTGGAGTCCCAGAGATCTTTGTGTAGATGGAAAGGGATTCAAGTAGGTTATGTGTTATCTCATTTAATAGTCATCAAATTCTCCCAACAACCCCAGGAGGTATGTGCCTACTATCTCATTTTCAAATATAAAGAAATGAGGGTGCAAAAGATTGAGTAGCTTATTCCAGGTCAGAGCTGGAATTCAAATTCTCACTGGTCTTTCAGTTCCTTAGCTGTACTGCGGCCTTTTGTACCCCAAAGCCTTTGGACATGGTGACCCCTGTGCCTGGAATGCTCTTTTTCACTCTTCACAAGGCTAACTTTCCTCATCCTTTGGGGTCTGAACTTAATGCCTATCTCTTGGAGGTCTTCTTTACCTATCTTATCTATACTATCTACACACTCTCATCCCACTACCCACAGTACAGCCTTCTATTTGTTTCCTTCATAAAGATTACCAAAATCTGGGATTATTTTACTTGGTCTCTCTTTTCCTAGATGATAAGACTTAATGAGCATCTGTTGGATAAATGGATGAATGGACAGATGGACAAATTTTATACCTGATCTGACTTATTCAATCTCACCAATTCACTTGGTTCCCACTTTCAGAAAAATGAGGTTAAAAAGGAAAGTTTTCTTCTATTTATAATAGCCAAGACATGGAAATAATCTAAATGTCCATTGACAGATGAATGGATAAAGAAGATATGATATATATATATATATATATATACACACACACACACACACCATGGATTATTAATTAACCATAATAATGAAATAATGCCATTTATAGCAACACCAGTGGACCTAGAGATTATCATCCTATGCGAAGTAAACCAGAAAGACAAATAGCACATAATACCACTTATAGGTGGAATCTATAACATAACACAAATGAAGCTATCTCTGAAATAGAAACAGACTCACAGATGTAGGGAACAGACTTGTGGTCACCAAGGGGGAGAGGGGCAGGGGAGGGATGAAGTGGGACACTGCGGTTAGCAGACGCAAGCTAACACACATAGGATGGATACACAACAAGGTCCTATGGTATAGCACAGGGAACTATACTCAGCATTTCACGATAAACCATAATGGAAAAGAAATGAAAAAGAACATATAGATGTATAACTGGATCATTTTGCTATACAGCAAAAATAACACAATGCTGTAAATCAACCATGTTTCTTTTTTTTTTTTTTAATTATTGAAAGTGCTCTTCTGAGTCTAAACTGACTCCTTGCCCACATTTAAAAGACTGTTTTGAAAAAAAGGAAAAAGACCCTTTTGATAATTACTGAGCTCATGGGGGTGGGGAAGTAGATGTTATGTTTTTACAAAATACCATAGAAAGGTGGTCAATCATTGCTGAGGATTTGGAGTAGCTATTCATCTACAAGACCTACTCATGCCAAGCTCTGTGCCTGCCATGAAGTCCTCATATAATTTTTTTCAATGGAGTTTGCCAATGTTTGATATATGCAGTGATGTTTTAAGGATGATTCTACTAGGAGATACATTTTAATCTGACTCTCTAGGAAGAATTTCAAAGTCAAGTCTTAACGTAAGTAGGAGTTGGTGCTGTAATTTTTTTCTTGTAAGGTTAACTCAACACACTGAGGGTAGAAAACTTGACTAGAATGGATTGTCCAAGCCTGACCCTCAAGCATCTATCTTGCTTCTAGCCTCATTGGTTTAAGATTTCAAGAGCGGGAACAGAGGTTAGGATAAGAAAAGTATCACAAGAGAGGATGAGCTATCAAACCTAGGAGGGGAACTGCAGCCTCCAAAATAACACCAGGGAACAGCTGCCCTTCCACACGCACACACAGCCCTGCTCCCAGCAAGTGCCACCTCTTCTCCCACACTCACTCATTCCAGATTTACTCCCAGAGAGAGTCCTCAGGAGGAAAGAAGCACAGTAATTCTTTCAGCTCCAATGAGATCCTGGCTCATTTCTAGGGCCAGTTGAATGCTTTGCCAAAATCAAGGGCTCTGCTCTGAACTCACCAAACTGGGTCAGCACGGGCCATGGTTTATTTAATGACTTTAGGAAATAATAGAAAAGGCAGCTGATTTGAAAAGACAACCACACTGCATCTGCAAATCGTTTCTAGGTATGGGTCTAGTTTCTTTTTCCTTTTGCTCCTCCCGGCTCTCTCCCATTACTTTCAGAAAGGGAAAGAAAGGGAAATTGTATACACTGAGAGTCTGGATTTGACTACACATTGCTACCCTTCTTCAGCATGTCAGTTACAGGAAGCTCTCTTCCACCTGTGATTCTCTGTCCTTTGTACTGCCATTTACCATAAAATAGCAGAAGAAATGTGTATATGAGCTTTAGATATGGGAAGAAGTACTTACCAGGTTGCTGGAATGAATTTTAAAAATCATCTGTCTTTCTTAAAATAAGAACCTATATTTTTTCTTGTTTGTATAGATCTAGAGAATTTCAGGAAGGTGATTCATGAAGCTAAAAATAAGGGTGACCCATTGGGGAAAATGCGGTCACTGGGGGACAATGATGCAAAGAAAACTTTTCACTGTACACTTAATGCAGACTGACTTTTGAACCATTTGAACATTACCTACATGCCAAAAAATAAATGTAAAAATGTAAATGTTTTTTCTTGTCCCTAAAAATGGTGCATCTGGAAGGGAATCAAGAACCAGAGAAATATATATGTCTCTCATCATTTATTCCTACACACAGCCAAATCTTTTTGGATTACATCCAAATAATGCATTTTCTTTCCTTCTCAACTTCGGACTGGTGAGAGGAAATGTGATGTCATTCTATAGCACTGAAAAAAAAATTGATTAAAATAAAATTTAAGTAAAGGGAGAAGGAGAGTGGCCAAACTTCACTTTCAAAGAGAAAAGAGAAGCTGAGGCCCCACTGCCACAAGTACAGTTGCAGCCTGTGGCCTCTTGAAAGGGTTCTGCCACTGGCCCCATGAAAGGTGTAACTGCCACTGCATGACTGGTGCCATCAAGAATCTACTGCCACTGGTACTTTCCTGAGAATAACCGCCAAGAGACAGAGCCCCCCGGGCTCACACGGATGTTCGTACCCACACCAACACCTTTTCTTCTACCACAAACTATCCTCTCCAAGTCCGCTTGGAGCCTGGCTTTGGGTGGTTTCACCACAATCACAGCCTGAAGTCGTCTGATCAAATTCATTAATTAGTTCAACTTACTCTACTAATAGCAAGGCTAAGAGACTTCCCTGGTGGGTCAGTGGCTAAGACTCTGTGCTCCCAATGCAGGGCGCCCAACTTTGATCCTTGGTCAGGGAACTAGAACCCACATGCTGCCAAAAAAAAAAAAAAAGACTCCTCATTCTCATTCTGAAACAACAAAGATTGAAGATCCCTCATGCTACAACTGAGACCTGGCACAGCCAAAATAAAAATAAATAATTTAAAGACAAACAAAAAAAATCAAGGCTAAGAGTCTGCTATAAGTAAGGTGTGTATGGAATTTCATACATCTTACATGTTTTGGGGATTGATACTATTTTCCCTCAGCAAAGATTTTGCAAATACTTTTCAATATTTGAAAAAAGTGTGTCATGTTTGTAAGGAAATACTTGCTGCCATAACTGGGTGCCTGCTGAGTTAACAAATATTGTTCATCACAGTTGAAGCCCAGCAGTATCTTAGAATGTTGTTCTGTTCATTATATGTTCTGTGTGTTGTACTGAACGCCTTTAACCTTCTGCAGTAAAATTTTCTCACTAAATTTCATTGTGGTAAACACAAAATGCTGCTTAAATTTAGTTTCTGCATATAGATTTTCGTGTATTCAGTATTGCTTTTGCAAAAAAATAGAATCACTTAAGGACAAGTAAAAATAAGAGAAATCCCCTAAGAAAGAACTTAGAAAATGGACCAGGTGTGGCTGACAGGGAACAAAAATAAAATGGATCTAGGCAGTCAATGGCACCCCACTCCAGTACTCTTGCCTGGAAAATCCCATGGATGGAGGAGCCTGGTGGGCTAGAGTCCATGCGGTCGCTAAGAGTTGGACACAACTGAGCAACTTTACTGTCACTTTTCACGTTCATGCATTGGAGAAGGAAATGGCAACCCACTCCAGTGTTCTTGCCTGGAGAATCCCAGGGATGGGGGAGCCTGGTGGGCTGCCGTCTATGGGGTCGCACAGAGTCGGACACGACTGAAGCGACTTAGCAGCAGCAGCAGCAGCAAAGCCCCTAATGAGAAGCTTGGACGACAGCAAATCATCCAAAACTTGTGGCTGGCCTGCAAGGACTGTCCAGCTCACTTACTAGTCACCCAACTGTAGCTTCTGAAGTGTTTCTGGTTTGTAAAGCTTGCGAACAACAAAGCTGCCCTTTTGCTTCAGGATAACCTTGATTCTTTTCTGAGATTGATTTCTAATTTAGGATGACACTTCGAATAATGACCCACTATCAAAGACATGGAAAATAATCTTTCTTTAAAAACATTCATAGAAAGGATTATGGACTTAAATCTACACCCATATCGAAGAATATACTGAATTAGAAAAGAGTGACAAAGTCATGCTTTTAAAACTGTATTTCAAGGAGTTGTTATTTCTCATTTTCTAAGGAAGGTATTCCAGAACTTTCTGAGAGAGGTGGAGGTGAAATCAAGAGAGTGCATTCCAGGCACTCCCACATACGTATACGCTCACTGATCAGCTCAACTTTTGTCTGTTTTACATTTGAGCTCCACATAAGTTTTCATTTGGGAAAAAAAAGAACTTTCTTAAATAAAATGTATAAAACCTCAAAGGTCATCACATTACAGATGAAGAAAATGAAAAGGTTAAACATGAATATCAATGAAAATACATTTCCCCGCCTCACAAGGTACTGACTCCAAATAGTCTGCTGTCTCACATACAAGTTCATCACAGCAGAGTCAACTGTTGATTAATGCAGTTCCCGTGTCTTTGAAGCACTTGCCAGCTAAGAGCAAAAGAACATTAAATTATTGCATAGTGAGGCTATTCCCTTGTGCTTCTTTTTACCTCAGAATTGTGGTTTTGGGTGGAGTCTCACTGACATGTGTTTGGAATAGGATACCATGTCTGCAGAACAACTGTCCATATGTTTTCTTGGAAGTGTGGTATTGACTATGCTTCAATTTTTTCCAGAGTCTCCTTGGTTGCCTCACCTTTGTAACTCCTTCCAAGCAGTAGATATATTAAAATTCTAAATATTTAAAATGGCAAGGAGCACTAACTTAGCCAAAGTATATTTGAAATCGGGCAATTGGCAATGAATGAAAAGGTCTTGGCCCAAAGTTCAAGGCCCTGGCAATGAACCAAAGAAGCAAAGAGAACCCCAAAACTATCCAGGATTAGTTGGTGGAATTGTTTGGATTTTAGTTTAGGTATTTTTTAGGGTGTCCAGAAAAGAATACTTTTCTTCAGCTTTAAAAAAATACTCTAAGTTATTTATATATCTATTCATCCATTTACTAATTTACTGAGTACTTCCCAAGTGCTAAGGTACTGCACTTGACCCTAGGACACAATAATTACTAAAACAGATCTGATCTTAACTCATATGTAAATAGACAAATGTGGAAGACAGACATGCAAACCAATCACATAAATAAATGTAACACTGGAACCATGACAGGTACATGAAAGAGAATTATATTATTATACTCTGGGATAGCATAATAGTGAACTTAGCCAAACTTGGCTGGTGTGGAGGAATGGTTTATAAATCAGCTAAGGCTCCCTGAGGAAGTGACATTTGGCCTGATGGAGAGTTGGAATTACCAGGACAAAGCAAAAAAAATACAAGAAACCAGTCAGGAAAGTTTTCCCCCAAAGGGAAACCACTGAGCAGGATTCTGAAGAATGGATACATGTTTAATAGGACTCACCACTAGAATATTCTTTCTTAAATCTATCCTAAGTGAAAGTGAAAGTGTTAGTGGCTCAGTCGTGTCCAACCCTTTGCGACCCCGTGGACTGTAGCCTGTAAAACTTCTCTGTCCATGGGATTCTTCAGGCAAGAATACTGTAGTGGGTTGCCATTCCCTTCTCCAGGGTATCTTCCTGACCCAAGCATCAAACCCAAGTCTCCCGCATTGCAGGCAGATTCTTCACCATCTGAGCCACCAGGGAAGCCCTAAAGCAGACATTAATTTCTTTATCCTGAATTCCAAGACATTCTGGCACCATTTCTATGTAGCAACTCTATGTTAAAGTATTTTTAGCATCTTCTCTGCCTTTTTGTGTCTCCTGAAGAAATCCAGTTCCCAGGCACTTTCCAATACATTAATCTTTTTTCTTTGTTTGCAGTATCCTTTCATGTATGTAGTAAGTCTGAGCAATAACTTCATCCTCATGGCTCCTTCCAAGAAGATACTGGGCAATTAATGAGAAGATACCAAAATGCACAAGGCTGGACATAACCAAAGGAAGCTGCTAGCTTTTTAACTGCATAGTTGGGAGTTAGACAAGGACATCCTTGATATGTGTAGGCTGTGTCTAACAACAAACTGTTTTCACTCAGGAGTTTTGCCAAAGAGCATGGCGGTTTCCCACCCTTGCATCCCAGACAGAGAGGATCCTCGTCTGCCTGCTGGAGGAAATGGCATCTCTCCCCACCTGTGAACACCAGGAATTTTCCATTCAGGATAAATATCACAAGTTCTAGTTAGACCATTAGAATTTGCACCAGTTTGCAAGCAAGTCTTTATTTTATACAGGGAATAGACAGAGCGTCCACACAGTGAAACTTCACAAAACACACACTTACATGCAAACTCCATTCTGAAAGTTGGGGCTGGAGGAGGCATGGCACCATCAAACCTAGGATTGTTTAAACTGGAAAAGACTTTGGAGATTGCCTGGTGCAAGCCTCGCATGTTATAAAGGGTAAACTGAGACCCTTGGAAAACAGACAGATTGGTAGTCATTCAAAGGCTAATGGCAAAGCCAGCCCTCAAGTACGAATTTCTCTCCAGGGCCCTTTCTGTCACCCTAGGGTAGTGGGGTAAAAGGACAAATCTTTAATGTGAGGGAATTTGGAATATTTATGAATTTGACAGGATGGTACCTCAAGAATTGTGAAACTTAGTAGAAACTGGGCTAGAGGAGGAAAGACACCAAGGAGAGGCAACCAAAATGCTGGGAAGGGCACAGGACAGAGAGTGGGAATTACCAGAATAAGGTTTGCCCACCACAACTTCCCCCAAAACTTACAGTGCTGCTTTATACTCTTTTCTATTATTTCACCCTGAGGGAGGGATGCTCTGTAATTGAATCATATTTATCCACTGCCAGAAAATGTATCTGGCGTGAGAGGAATCCATCTTTGGAGCCAGGACACCTTCCCTTTCTGGGCTCTTCCTCTGCTTCAATCACCTGCCAAGTTCCCTTCTTCCCTTCTGCTGCCAAAAGATGTGCACAAACGTGCAGACCCACTCCCACAACCAACTATTTCTATCGTCCAAGACAGAATTCAACAAACTCTTTAACTCCTAAGTGTCCTGTTCTCCAGGGTCCAATAAAGAAGGCAATTTGGGTTGATTTGCTTGCATAATAAAGAGAATAATCAAGAATAGCTTACAGTGATGACCCACTGAGAACTATCAGAAGAGCAAAGCAAAGCAGTGAGTCTACAGCGGAAGAGGTTCAGAATCATGACCATTTCTAAGAAGAGACTGACAAAGAAAGCGGCTAGCACTCTCAGCAGGCTTCAGACGACAACATGTTGGGAAGGAATCAAACTTTGTTTATTACAGACCATGTAACAGATACTGTGCCAGGTGCCTTACAAACTTTGTGCACTTGAATTCATGAAGGAAGGCATTCACATTCCATTCTATAGGTTAAAAAAAAAATACTCAGATTTTCTGTAACATGCCCAGTGACACAGAAGTAGAAAGATAGAATCTGAACCCATATCTAAGTTGCATTTGCAGTCATGATGCTTCACTCTAAGCACCATGAGAAAAGTCCGTTTTGCCTATTGTCCACCATTGTATATCTAACAATTAGCAAGTACCCTGATATAAACAAGCTATTCAATAAGCACTGATGGAGGACTACATGGATAAATAAATGAATAAGTGGGGCTGGCTTTTGGTGAGTGAATTTATTCAATAAGAATTTACTTAATAAGTACTATGAGCTGGGCTTTCAGTAGGTGAAGAAAAGAACAAAATATGGTTTCTGCCTTTAAGAAGCTTACAGTCTGGTCATCCAAAGTCACTACTATATGCAAATCCATAAAGGAAAACACTAAGATTTCAATATAGAAAATGTCAAAAACTTGTATAAAATTATCAGCCAACTACAGTAGATTGAAAAATAATGGTCATAATAATTTCTATTTCTTTCCATTGAGAAGTGAATCTATCTTCTCTACCCTTTGACTCTCGGCTTGGCCGTGAGACTAGGCTTGGTCAGTGGAACATTAGCAAATGTGACAGAAACGAACAGAGGCTTTTGATCTGCTTTTCCCCTAGACTAGCTGCTTCCTGCTTCTCTGTGGGATCCTGAGATCACCCTGAGGTAAAGTTCAGACTAATCTACTGGAGGGTGAAAGACCAAGTGAAAAAGTCAATAAATCAGTAGCAATTCACAGAGGAAGAAAAACAAATTGCCAACTCTAGGGAACAAATGGTCACAATATTTTACATTTCCTTGGGAATGCACTTATGGGAGGGACGTGCTTGCAATACCTATAAAGTTACATGAAAGCCAACCCTAATTCATCACTTATTATATGTCACTTATTCCATGTGTGTAACGTGGAATACTGGAAAGGAAATGGCAACTCCAGTACTCTTGCCTGGCAAGACGGAGGACCCGGTGGGCTAAAGTCCATGGGGTCGCAAAGAGTAGCACATGACTCAGTGACCAAACAACACCAATATGTAGTAACTTAATCCTCATAGAATCTTATGGAATATGTACTATGATTATCTTTATTTTACAGAAAAGGAGACTAAGACAAAAAGAAGTTAAATATATATCATTGTCACACAGGTAATCAATGGTAGAACGGAGATTCAAATTTAGGCAGACTGATTTTAAAAGTCACTCTTTTAACAATTAAATTATACTCATATTACACCAGTTGATATAAAAAATCTATCTCCTAACAATTCAGTGAAGAAGGTTTAGTTTTTTCAATGGTAGTGTTGGAACAATTGGACATCCATATGAAACAAAGACCTAAACTAAAACCTCCTACCTTATACAAATATTAAATGAAAATGGAAAGATATAAAACTTTTGGGATATTGAAACATGTAAAATATCGTGTAAGAAATGAGTTGCCAGTCCAGGTTCGATGCACGATACTGGATGCTTGGGGCTAGTGCACTGGAACGACCCAGAGGGATGGTATGGGGAGGGAGGAGGGAGGAGGGTTCAGGATGGGGAACACAGATATACCTGTGGTGGATTCATTTCGATATTTGGCAAAACTAATACAATTATGTAAAGTTTAAAAATAAAATAAAATTTAAAAAAAAAAAAAAAAGAAAGAAAAATCTTCATGATGTTGGATCTAGGAGGTGAGCTGTTAGCTAGGACACCACAAGTATGATCTATGAAGAAAAAATTGATAAATCTGACTTAACCAACATTTCAAACTCTGATTTGTGAAAGACACTATTAATATTAAAATACAAACTACAGATTGGGAGAAAATATCTGCAAATCACATATATGACAAACAACTTACACCCAAAATATATTTTAAAACACTCAAAACTTAAGAGCAAAACAACTGCTCTCAAAACAATTCAATATTTTTAATGGGCAAAAGATCTGAAACACTTCACCATAGAAGATGTGTGGATGGCAAATAAGTACCCAGAAAGATGGTCAATATCATTATCTACTAGGCAAATGCCAAACAAAACAATGTGAGATACCACTACACACCTATTAGAAAGGCTAAAAAAAGAAAAAGAGCCCCCAAACAAACAAACAAATCCTGATAATACCAAGTGCTAGCGAGAATGTGTAGCAACTGTGATAATCACTGCTTGTGGTATGTAAAATGGATGGTTCCAGTCACTGTGGAAAATGGCTTAATCATTTTTTATAAAGTTAAGTATACATTTACTACATCATCCAGCAATCCCACTACTACATATTTACCCTACAGAAAACTGATGTTCATACACTGAACGCTTTTCCAGGCAAGAGTACTGGAGTGGGGTGCCATTGCTTTCTCCGTTATGAAGTAAAGTGAAGTAAAAGTCACTCAGTCATGTCCGACACTTTGCGACCCCATGGACTGTAGTCCATGGAATTCTCCAGGCCAGAATACTGGAGTGGGTAGCCTTTCCCTTCTCCAGGGGATCTTCCAGACCCAGGGATCGAACCCAGGTCTCCCACATTGCAGGTGGATTTTTACCAGCTGAGCCACAAGGGAAGTCCTAGCAGCTCCATTTATTCATAATCACCCCAAACTGAGAAACCCAAATGTCCTCCAATAGACAAAAGCATGAACAGCTGTGGTACATCCAAACAATGAAAATAATACTCAGTGATAAAAAGGGATAAACTATTAATACTTGCAACAATATGGCATTATGCTGAGCAGTAGAGACCAATATAAAAAAGTTACACGCTGTATGGATGCATTTATATAACCTTCTGGGACAGGTGAGCCTATAAAGATAGAGAGCAGATGAGTGATTGCCAGGGATTAGGAGTGGGACAGTTATGACCACAAAGAAGTGGCACAGAAACTCTTTCAGGGGGTGCAGGAATTGCTTTCTCTGTATTCTAATGTGCCAGCAGTTGCAGGAACCTATATATGCATTAAAACTCATAGAGCTGGAGCTTTCCTGGTAGTCCAGTGGCTAAGATGCTGAGCTCCCTGTGCCGGGGGCCCTGGTTCAATTCCTGGTCAGAGAACTGGATTTCACATGCCACAACTAAGAGTTTGCATGTGTTTAGTCTCTCAGTCGTGTCCGACTCTTTGCAACCCCATGGACTGTACGTAGCCCACCAGGCTCCTCTGTCCAGGGGGATTCTCCAGGCAAGAATACTGGAGTGGGATGCCATGCCCTCGATCTTCTCAACCCAGGGATCAAACCCAGGTTTCCTGCTTTGCAGGCAGATTCTTTACCTTCTGAGCTACAAGGGAAGAGTTTACCTACCACAACTAAAAAGATCGTGAGTGCCACAACTAAGACCTGGGGCAGCCGGACAAATAAATATTAGAAAAAACCTCATAAAGCTGCACACACACCAAAATTAACTGTATGTTAATTTTAAAATTATTTGGCAAAACCAATACAATATTGTAAAGTTTAAAAATAAAATTAAAAAATAAATAAATAAATAATAATTTTAAAATTATGATAAACCTTCTTAATTACCAGAACAAATATGTAGATAGGAGATATTTCCTGCAGTCTCAACTGGAAACACAAAGATTATGCAAAGGAACATGGGTAAATAAATGATGATTCATTCATTTGGTTGAAGACTGTAAGTTTGCATGGAATTATATCCTTGATTTATTAAGTGAAGAAAACAAGATGCAGAACATTTTTGCACAAATACTGAGAAAATCCTAGAAATCATACACCAAGCTGGTAACAGTGGTACTTCTGACTGATGAAATTGCCAGGCTTAGGGGTCAGGGGTGGGGTGAGGAGGAAAGCAGATGTCCACTTATTGTCTTACTTATTTAGCATTGCATTTCTTTTGTCATTTTAAAGATTTTTATTTAGAACAAAAACACACATAACTAACCAATCCAATGGCAGTGTTCTACTTAATTACTGACACACTTGTCTCCTTCCTTAGACAGTGAGCTCACAGAAGAAAAGACCTCTGTTTTGTTTCTCTCCAGTTCCTAGCACCAAGCACTCTGTTTGACAGAATGTGTGTATTTTTAATATATTTAAGTTGAATTTGAAGAATTCAATAGTAATTAAAAGTAGTACATCTTTTTTTTTCTTTTTGGAATTTTAAGTCCAAGAATGCTCCTTTGATTAAGTTTTGCTATAAATTTTCTTGAAAAGATCTTTGTTTACTGAGTTTTTAAAAATTAGTTTTTATTGTAGTATAGTTTATTTACAGTGTTGTGTTGGCTTCATATGTATAGAAAAGTGAAGCATATACATATATCTATATATGATTATATATACATATATACGGAGAAGGCAATGGCACCCCACTCCAGTACTCTTGCCTGGAAAATCCCATGGATGGAGGAGCCTGGTAGGCTGCAGTCCATGGGGTCGCTGAGGGTCGGACATGACTGAGCGACTTCACTTTCACTTTTCACTTTCATGCATTGGAGAAGGAAATGGCGACCCACTCCAGTGTTCTTGCCTGGAGAATCCCAGGGACGGGGGAGCCTGGTGGGCTTCCGTCTATGGGGTCGCACAGAGTTAGACACGACTGAAGCAACTTAGCAGCAGCAGCAGCACATGTATGGTGGTGGTTTAGTCAGCTAAGTCATGTCCAACTCCTGTGACCCCATGGCTGTAGCCTGCCAGGCTCCTCTGTCCATGGGATCCTCCAGGCAAAAATACTTTAGTGGGTTGCCATTTCCTTCTCCATCTCCTGCATTGCAGGCAAATTGTTTACTGACTGAATTACCTAGACTCCTCTATATTCATATGTGTTATACATATATGTATATCAACTTTGGATTCTTTTCCCATGTAAGTCATTAAAGAATATTGAGTCAAGTTCTCTGTGTTATACAGTAGGTTCTTATTAGCTATTTATTTTATATATAGTCAAAGAGGTACATCGTAAACCAAGGTGACAATTTTGTGAATTGCTAATTGCAGGGCACCATCAACAAGATAGTGGAGTTGTTAAGACTTTTGGTCTTGAAGTTCTGTCTCATTTCCATCATCTGTAAAATGGGAAAATAACATCTAAATCATTGACTTTTGTGTAAAGGATTATTAGTATTAGCATGGCACGAAGCCAGTGTGTTCAAGTGAATCTGTACGAAACTATAGTAGTCTGTGTTAGCCCCAGAGGAAGGGATTTTTTTTTTTTAATTTTAAGTCATCTTGGAGCTAAGTTACCCACAGAATGACGAACAGCTAATGGCTTTGTTCCCTGCTGTGTGACCACCCTCCCGCACACTTCAAACCCACATGAGCAGGAAACAGGCCGATCATGAGCTAAGGAAGATTCCCTGTGTTTCCTTTCAAAATCCTTTGATTCTTGTCCCCTTTCTTATAGGAATGACCTTAAGAGGAAACCAAATCTCTGCCCATGCAAATGACTCTGGAAAAGCAGTTCCACAACCAGCTTGCTGGTGTGGAGGGAGCCCTGGAGAGATCAGGGTGCTACTCAGGGATGGACACAAACTGTTGCTCCATGGGCGTCTGCCAGCTGACCCTCAGGAAGACCACTGACCTACCCAAAAGCCTCCCCATTGTGTCCCTGGACCAGAGAATCCTCCCTGACATTTTCCCCCTCATCTTTAAAAGTGAGTATGTGAAAGTGAATGTACAGTCCATTAAAAGTACAGTTCCTATACTTGGTTTCACTTTAAAGCAGGACAGTAGCTCTGCATTCTGAAGTATCAGCCCCCATAGGCTCATTGATGGGGTCACAACCTTAACTCAGTAGTTAAAGAGGGCTCAGGGACCCTCTAGCCTCATTTAATTTAGTTTAGAAATTCCTTTATTACAGTTCTCGAATTCACTGGCCTTTGGACATTACCTGAGTTATTCCTGTGATTGGAAGTCTCCTATTTGGGAATCAGCTTGTGTGGTCATATTCCTTCTTCTCCATCAAAAAAAAATTTTATTGCATACTTCCAAACTATAGATGCATTTGTCAGGTAGAATTCCAAATATAAAATTTATGTCAGTTTTTCCCCTCTTAAACTGCAAGCCTGAACATCTCAAGAGGTACTAATCTATGTGTCTTTGTTAAGAGGGGCTTCCTGACAACCCTGAGTATCATAGTCAGTGTCACCTCCTTGGGCCTCTGCCAGGCCCTACATTTATGCCAGCGACAGTGACATCTTTCCAAACCTGTCGGGAGCTCTTCTCAAGGAATCACCCTTGGAATCTTTGCATGAGACTTCCTTCGATGATTCTTTTATTTCCACGTCACCTGGTGAACACTTGCTTAGGCTCCAAGGCTTGACCCAAGCTCTCACACACCCTGGGGAACCTTCCAGGTAGCCCAGGGCAGGGACTGTATCCCAGGGACTGCATAGGTGAGGTACTGAGTAGGTGTGGCGATGTGATGGGCCCTGATCCTACATACAGCAGCTGCCTGGGAGTTTATCACTCAGGAAAACAGCTCCTCCTTTTTCTTCCCAAGAAGACAACCTAAGATCTACTTAGACTCTTCTGGCAGCAAGGAGACAGAGCCTGTTACTTGAGGGAAAGCAGTTCAAAAACATGACAGCCAAGAGGCAAATTATTGCGTGTTTGAGTTGGATACCCTGGGCACGGGCTGGATCCATTTTCACGTCAAATTTAACACAGAATGTAAAGTATCACAGGGTCTCACTTTCTGAGGACAGGACAGGGTTTGGTTTTTGCGCCCTTCGCCAGCTGCTCTCCAACCCCCTCCACTCAGCTCTAGGGTCATGGGGGCTACCTGTGTCCCATTGGGTTCAGCCACTAGGGGCTCCAGAAGACAGGAGGGTAGAAGGGGAGGATGGTCCCTCCTCACTGAGCCACCTACAGACTTCAGCTCGGTGGGGAGCCTTCTTCTGCCACTGCTCGATTTAGGTCCAAGAACCAGCCCTTCCCCTCTGCCTTCAGGCCTACACTTGTTTCAAGCACCACTCATGTTTCAGCCATTCCCTTTATGTAAATGAAATTTTGTGCTGATGTCTGAGAACTAAATCGGGTGAGCAAGGCTTTGTGCATTTTGGCTGGAGACAGGATTCCAGCTTGGTACCTACTTCTTGACTCTTGAAGCAGACACTTGGGCACCTCCCTAGCGCTGCTATTTCTTGAAGGGGCACAGTTTCCAAATCACTGCTATCAAGTATTTGCTACCTGTTTCTCAACTGCAGTGTGTCAATTATGTACAGACAATTCCTAAAATGATTAGTTGTAATATCAGAACTATAGTTTATTAACTACTTACCACCTTTCAGATACTTTAAATCCATTGTGTTACTTCATTTTCACAATGACTATGAATTAGTCATTTATATCTCATATCACAGATGAGGAAACTGACTTAGACAAAACAACGGTGATGACTAAATGAGATCTTAAATGTAAAACATCCGGGACAGCGTTAGAACTCACGACTTCCTTTTCCCTGACAGAGAGGTTAGCACAGTAGGTCCCTCATGTGTGCTCCTTGACTGCATATCCATTTGCTTTAGTACCTTAGTAGAAAAATCTAAGTCTGCACATCTTAAAGAGCAGTGCTCTGTTAAATCTAATCTCCCATTCATCCTCCTTGCCAAAACTCAGCAAGTGGCCATGGCCTCAGCCCAGAGATTATAGCCTGACCCATGCTACGGAAGACTCCATTTCCGTTTTCACAGGGATCTCACCAACTCCTAGGGCTTCAGTTATCATCTGTTCCAAACCTAGATCTCTAGTTCCAACCTCTTCCCCGCTATTAAACTTATTATAGTAAGGCCTCCTGCTCACCTCTGTAGGCGTCTCAACTGTGATACATCTAGAATGAACTCAGCATCTTCTCCTCTCTTCGCCTTCTCTCTCTCCTTATCTCTTAAACCTCTACCTTTCTAATTACAGATGCTTGAAAACTCTGAGTTATTGTCAACAGCCATCTCCCCATCACTGTTTGTATCCAATCACCATATTCTGCCCCTCCTAGTTCTGTCTTATCTCTCACATTCAACTGCTTTTCACACCTTCATTGTCACTCACTTGAACTGCACAATCTTAGTGCCCTTGTCTCTTTAGCCCCAAACGCTCCACAGGCTTTCCTTTCCTGGCCATTGATGACATCATTTTTTTCCACTGAGGATGCCCTTCCCCACATACATTTATCTGTTCAGGTCCAGTCTCTTCCAAGATTCAGCTCAAATCTCAGCGGTACTAGGAATTTGTCTTCTATTATGCTGCACAATTCAAAAAGTAAAGCTCAAATGTACAGACTGTGGCAGCTGAAGATTCAAACCCACTATGCTTGTTTCTTGAATTGAAGAAAACAAAGGAATTTAAGATACAGCAAAGATGAGGTGATATTTAATTAACAACATCCTGAAATGGAAATGTATATCTTAATAATGAAGTCAGATATCAGCTTTAAAATGACAGCTGACTAGCACCTTTGATGTAGCCTCTCTCAGCTTCCCGCTAAAGCCATGGGGAAAAAGTGAAGAACTGCAAATACAGAGCTAACCAAGATAGTCAGGCTACCTATTGGCAGCACCCAGTAATCACAAAGGTCGATGAGTTGGGCTGAACAAATGGATTTTCAATACTAAAATATTTTTAATGTCAAAAATTCCTCTTAAAATTAAAAATATATGCTGTAAAAAGTAACTGGGATCTTCAATTCCATATTAAAGCAGCCCAGACTTAGAAGGGAACAGGAAGGAGGGGGGAAAGTTAGTATGTGCTAAGCTCTTTGCTGATACACTGGAGTTCAAAATATGGTTTCACTATTTATTATTATAAACAGAGAGGCATAGGTTAAAGAGTGTTTTTTGAAAAACATAAGGGTAACCACTAACAAAATAAGAAACAGGATGTATACAACAAAAATGACTAGAGAAGATAAATGTAAACAAAATGTAGGCCAAGTAAAGACAGGAAAAAATAAGACTAAAAGGAAACAGCAGGAAAAATTTTTACATTAGAAAAAAAATCAAAGTATAAAATAGCATGTCAGAAGTTAAGATTAAATATATTATTTGTGATCGAAAGATAAATGCCTAAAATCACCTGCAGAGGGGCGCCTCTGGGGGTCCAGTGGTTAAGAATCGGCCTTGCAATGCAGCAGACACAGGTTCAATGCCTGGTCTGGGAAGATCCCACATGCCTCAGGCCAACTAAGCCCAAGTGCCACAGCTACTAAGCCCGTGCTCGAGAGTCCTCGAGCTGCAAGTCCTGAGCCCATGCACAGCAGCGACAAAGCCCATGTGCCGAGAGCCTGTGCTGTGGAACAAGAGAACCTATTGCAATGAGAAGCCCGTGTACCACAACTAGAGAGGAGTCCCGCTCACTGCATCTAGAGAACATCAGACCCAGCACAGCCAAAAATAAAATTAAAAAAAAAAATTTAATAAAAAACAGTGGTTCACATCAAAAAAAAAAACTTAAAAAAACTTAAAAAGTCACCTACAGAATGACAAATATTCCCAGAAAAAAATGAAACCTTCAAAGATGATGCTTAAAATCTTGAAAACAAAGATATAGGCAACAACTTATCAAGAAATTAAAAAAAGAATGACGAAAGAAGAAAAAAAGATTACAAATACTAGTTTTAGACAAGTGGAATTCAAGACAGAAGGCATGGGATGGGACAAAATCTATCATGTATCTTTATAGAAAGTAAATTCCATAATGAAAGAATAGTGGTTATGTATCATAGTGCTCTAAACCATATAGAATCAAGTAAAGAAAATACAACTGGTAAAAGCAAGAAGAACATGAAGAAATCACAATAGTTCTGGGGAGATAATAGCATCCTGCTGCTGCTCCTGCTGCTAAGTTGCTTCAGTCATGTCTGACTCTGTGCGACCCCATACACAGCAGCCCACCAGGCTCCCCCGTCCCTGGGATTCTCCAGGCAAGAACACTGGAGTGGGTTGCCATTTCCTTCTCCAATGCATGAAAGTGAAAAGTGAAAGTGAAGTCGCTCAGTCGTGTCTGACTCTAGTGACCCCACGGACTGCAGCATACCAGGCTCCTCCATCCATGGGATTTTCCAGGCAAGAGTACTGGAGTGGGGTGCCATTGCCTTCTCCGAATAGCATCCTACCTCTCTCATGAAGTTGACTAAAAATCAAAATACCATTTAGTAATAATTAGACATATATGTAATTACAGATGTGTCCTTCAGGCGCTGTGCTGCGCTGAGTTGCTCAGTCGTGTCTGACTCTGCAACTCCATGGAACGTAGCCCGCTAGGCACCTCTGTCCATCGGACTCTCCGGGCAAGAACACTAGAGTGGATTTCTGTGCCCTCCACCAGGAGGTCTTCCCGACCCAGGAATCGAACCCATATCTCCAACATCTCCTCATTGCAGGCAGGTTCTTTACCCACTGGGCCACCTGGGAAGCCCGAAATCACCTGTACTGTTTTATATTTTTGTAGATCTTTTAGACCAAGCAGTTTGAGTTGAACCTGCTTAACTTAATCTTGCCATGGCTCAGAGGTGATATTCAAAATATTTGCAACCTGGGCCAGTGGACACTGATTTAAGCACCAGAAAAGGTTCTGAGGGACGCTGATGGGCCAGACATGAACCCTTTAGTTGCTTCATTGTTGGGAGGTCTAGACGTCTTGAAGGAGGGATCTAGACAACCAGGCAGCAGGTCAAGGGGAAATTAGGAAGCCCAAGCAGCAGCTATTTAACAAATAGCACAGAGTTAGTTCATTGTCCTAACAATGAACGACGAAGCAGTGCAACACAGGAAGCTATCAGCCCTGCTGTAACACATGCTATCCCAGACACACCCAGACACACTCAGCTCAGTTAAGTCCAACAGAAGGAAACTGCCTTTGCAAGAATCCCCAATCACAACAAAACAGTCCCGCACCACACACAATAAATCAAGTGTAACAGCATATCACTGAACAAAAAAAGAGAGAGAAACCAATCCCCTAAAAATCTTCCTTCCTTGCTTAGTCACTAAGTCGTGTCCAACTCTTTGTGACCCCATGGACTGCAGCCCACCAGGCTCCTCTATCTATAGATTCTCCCAGAGAAGAATACTGGAGTGGGTTGCCATTTCCTCCTCCAGGGGGTCTTTCTGGACCAAGAATCGAACCCACATATCCTGTGTCTCCTGCATTGCAGGCAGATTCTTTGCCTGATGAGCCATCTTAGAGTCTTCTAAATAATTATTAACTCTCAAAAAAATCATAACTAAAGAGATATGATTTGTAGAAAATAAAAAATAAGAATCCAACTTTCAAAACTGCTACAGCGAGTCCAAAGATTAATTTGGAGACAAACTTATAGTTTTAACAGCTTTTCTTGTTAAATGAGTATTTTAAAAAGTCAAGAACTATACTCAGGAAACATTTGTAAAAAGGACTAATAAGACTTAAGAAATTCAGGGAGAAAGAAAAAATAAAACTAAGTAAGAATATTAATCAACTTAAAAACAGAAAAATGAAAATTCCAACAGCTGGTCTGTGGTGTGGGTAAAATTTACAAGAGCAGGCAGCTAAAGGACTTTAACAGATTGGCTTGTCTGATACTTGTGGCAGAGTGGTTTGCATTGCCACAGTACAAACCCCATCATTGTCTCAACTCAGGAGTCAAGTGCAGTTTACTCACAAGTGCATTATCTGTCTTCATGTCTCTGTGATTGTGTCTATGTGTCTGTCTGTACCTGTTTGTCTGTCTCTATGCCGGAAAATTGTTGCCATTTTTATTTTTAATTGAAGTAAAACGCTGAGCTACATGCCAGGGTTGACACCAAGTTCAACAGAGACCACAAGTGCAGAAGTGAGCCAGGGTGTGCTATGCTTTAAATCAAAATCAAAGCCAGAGCTCAGTGTAGGAGGTAACCATGGGGATGTAAGTGCACTGGGAATTCCAGGGGAAACCTGGGGGAGGGCATTTGGATTCCTCAGGGAGAGATATGAAATCCAGTCTTATCTAGAAAATGTTAATGTTGGCTACCTCTGGATGGCGGTTACATTGTACACACTAAATTAAAAGATAAACGTTTTAAAAATTGAATTTTTTGAAAGGAAAGCCAGTGACTTGGGCTCTACACGTTAAGCCTTGGATTTACAGTGGTGTCTTTCATCATAGTGAGGTGTCAGAAGTGTCTTCCATGCTTCCAGGTGCCCTGTGCAGGGCTATATCTATCTCAGGAATAGCTCACAGTGCAGTGGGAGGCTGGGGAGCTTAGCATGGCTGAGCAACAGAGTGATGCAGTGTGTGGTCAGAGGCTAGGGGATCAAGCCACCCTGGGTGTGAATCCCAGATCTGCCAAGTGCTACTTATGTAATAGAGGACAATACACAAAGCACGTGGCCTCCTGTGTCTCAGGCTGGTCATCTGTAAAGTGGAGGCGATGATACCTCTAAGCCTTTCACTGAGGACGGAAAAAAGTACACACTATATAAAATCTCTTGTGAATTTTATGAATAATGTGTGTGGGAAATGGAGCAGTCGATAAACGGTGATGATTTATGATTCTCTGAAGTTGTGAGACTAATGGAAAGAAAAATGGGGTTTGCTCCCCTACAGAGTAGTCACAGCTATACCTTCCTGTGGTGACAATCTTGCCTGCAGAGCTGACGTCAGGAAAAAGCTAACGTTTTTAGTATCATTTTCAGGTCCAGAGAGTGAGCTAATGAAGACTAGCCAGCACAGTAACAGTGGAGTGGGACAAGGGTCCTTTTTGAAATGTATTTCATGTCCCTTTTGTCCCTTTTTCCATGTCATAATACCCCAAAGAAGCAACACAAACATGGTCAAGAGATGAACTTGTGTGTGTGTGTGTGTGTGCTAAGTCACTTCAGTTGTGTCTGACTCTTTGCGACCATACCTGCCAGGCTCCTCTGTCCACAGAATTCTCCAGGCAAGAATACTGGAGTGGGTTGCCATGACCTCCTCCAGGGGATCTTCCCGACCCAGGGATAGAACCCGTCTTTTACATCTCCTGCATTGGCAGGCAGGTTCTTTACCACTAACGCCACCTGGGAAGCCCAGAGATGAGCTCAGTTAGCCTAACTTGTTCCTGGAAAGTTGGGACTTGGTTCCATCCAAGTGCTGGCATTCTGGGCTGCATTGCTAAAGCTTCCGTCCTCTTTAATTTGTTAGCTCTTCAAATGGACTTGACTTCCAGTAGGGGCCATTAAATTTCAATCTATGGTTTCTTTAATGAGGAAATCTGACTGCATCAAAGAATGACACACACGTATGGTCTAAAGTCATCCCTGGAAAACAAGATAGATATACCATGTGTTCTACAAACTGAAGTAAAAAATCCCTGGATTCAGAATTTTAAAATGGGACTAATCTCCGAAAGCCCTGGGTTTCAAACAGAATTTTTGATTCTCTTCATTTTGGCTCCTAAAGGAATTGAAAATTATGTTAAATAGATTTAGCTCTTAGATTGTAGAATGTAGAAATGTATTTAAAGGAAGCCAGAATGTTTGCTCTATTGTACATACTTGAAATTAAAATTTCATTGCTGAGGCCAGTGTAGCAAATTTCAAACTTTTAACACTTGAAAGGGAGCAACATTCCAATGGTCAACTAAGAAGGAAATTAGCCACACATTCAAGTTTCCCCAAGCACCTATCCAACGCCAGGTTTACAGGCAGTAAATCTCAGAACAAATAACATGATGCTAACTCTCAATTCAAGTATACATAATATTAATATCCATACAGTAACACTTCATCCACCTAAAACTCTGCACTCTAGCAAACAAACTTCACCATAACACTGACAAAAATCAGTGGTATAAATATCATGACTTAAGACACAGCTCCTTTACTCCTAGAAGAGTCTCTCAAACCTCCAGTCAACACCTTACCAACCTCTACATACAGGCCTGACTTTCTGGTTTCCAGTCTACAGCAAATAGAAAAGACAAACCAGCTTTCCACAGCTCATACTTCATTCAGTTTCAAAAACTACTCTGAACCACTACCTGCTTCGCCAATAATTCCTCATACAGGATACCTGTCTATCACTCCCAGCTCCGGGTCTCTGCCAGAGCAAATCCTACAACTGTGTCAGTGGTTCTCTAACGTGGTTTTGTTTAAGCCAAGACAGAATTTTAACAAATGTAATATCATATAGAAGATAATACATGAAATAAAGAATTACTCTGGGTGAAGTTGGGGGGCTGCTGTCTATGGGGTCGCACAGAGTCGGACACGACTTAGCAGCAGTAGCAGCAGCAGGCATACTCCCGTAACTAGTTTGCATACAAATACTAAAGAGCATCCATGAACTGAGGACATGGGTTCTCAAGTTTGGACGTGTCACATGGCCACTAGCATAACAGAAGCCACCGTGCAAGATTGCAGAGGGCAGTGGTGGGCTGCAGTCCTCACCTCAGTCAGTCTCAGCTGACTGTGGCTCCCAAGGTTGATAAGGATGATGGTGGTGGAGCAGCTAAAGACACAGAGCTGGAAGTCACACCCTGCTGAAAGATGCCCCTGACACCAGGCATTCTTGGACATTTCCAGTTATTTTGCGACCCTCAAGACAAGTCAGACACAACTTAGTGACTAAACAACAACGACAAAAGTGAGCCATGACTCTTCTTTATTAGCAAATAATAGCTTAGAAAGAGTGTGTATATGACACTCTAAACCCTTTTCTGATACGTAAGCCCTCATCCCTCACACTTCCTTGAATCCTCACTCCCTCCTCAGGGTTAAGTCCAAGTGAGGCGAGGAGGTCCAGGGATAAGAGGAACCTATTTGTTTCACACATTACTTGATTGTAATGTGGCAGCGTCAGAAGGCTTGGATGAGCTGGGTGACTTCACTTTCCACAAGGTCTCTTCTGCCTTATGTTCAATGACCCTGTGGTTGAGACCTTTATTTTTCTCTTCCAGTTCCCATGACAGAAGGGAGCTTGCACAACTGGGTTTATGTTTAAAGATGATAATTAACAGATGTTAAAACCAAACAATCAAACCTGTCTGTCTCTGTGTGTATATACAAATGCACATATTCACATACATATATATACACAGAGAGATCAAGAGATAATATATGTCTTATATCATTAAGAAGTATGTCTATTTAACTCTGGTGGCTGGATTTTTAAAATGTTTTCCTGTGTATCCAAATTTTTTCATAGGAACATGAATTATTTTTCTGATCAGAAAAATATACATTTTGAAGGAAGCTAAACCAAATGCCATAATTTGGAATAACTACACAGAACTTTATTCTGTATAGTAGTTTTTCATTCTCAGACTGAAAAATCAACTGAATATTGTGAAAGAAACATTTCTCATTATCTTTCTTGGCCTTATTTCAATAAGCCATCTGCATGTTCCAATAAAAATGTTTCTGGAATCCCTCTTCTGTAATAACTTGGCATTAATTAATATCTTTATGGTTATGAACATTTTTTGCACTCATAATAGATACTGGTCTTGATAAATATGGGTATTTTTACATTTATCTTTATCCTGTTAGGTGGTAATAATTTAATATTATAATAAGAATCAAAGAGTATCTCTAAAACCACAAAAATAATATATTTAGTGATCCTTTTAGTCCATTCAGATTATAAATTACTTTAAAATATATCTCCTCATTATGAAATCCTTTTTCAAACACCAGATCAAGCCTATCTATACAAAATGAGAAGGGAGAAATGGTTAAAAAAGAACACTATTAGTCTTGTTAACATTTTGATTTACATCATTTCTTTTTTCCCAGAACATATATAAGGAGAAACTGCAAAAACCAATATACATAGTTTTTCCTTTGGTAAAAACCAAATGCAATTTCATATCCTGAATTTTTACTTAGTCTTATCATAACATTTTTCTTTACAGTGTCCATTTCTATCTAAAAAGCTATAGTGTCTGAGAGTGAATATTTAACCAACTCCAGCCATGGAATTGTATTCTCATTTTTTTTTTTTAGTCTTTGCTAATTTGATATAGAAAACTATTATCTTTATTTTGATTCATTGTTATTTAGAGAGTGGACTTTCTCACATGTTTATTAGCCATTTGTATTTCCTCCTTTTGTGAATTATTTGTTCCTCTCTTTTTTCTACTGATGTTTTGATTTTTTCTATCAGTTTCAATGAGCTTATTTTATGGAAATACTTTAATCTGTTATATGCCATACTTGTTGCAAGCATTTTTCTTTTGTTCTTTCCCTTTTAATTATGCTTATTGTTGGACTAACAGATTACATATTCATGTGCCTAAAGGTATTGATTTTGTGGTTTCTCCCATTGTTTTTAAACTTAAAAAGGCCCTTTCCATATAATAAGTCAATAAATATTCACTTCCATCTTCTTTTGATTGCTTGATTTTTTTTTAACCCATTTGCTCTTTAATCCATTTGGAATTTACTTTGGTATATAGTAACAGATGGGATTTTTTTAAACAAGTCTTTTTTTCCAAACTAATTTTCCCAGAACTATTATTCCTCTTCCTACTGATTTGTGTCCTTTATAAGATATTAAAATTTTATATAAATTCAGATTTTGTTCTGGCCAGTCCAGTCTGTTGATTTATGTGTTCATATTCTTGGACTGTACCCCACTGTTACTACACTATGATGCTCTGCCTTAAGATCTAATAGAGCTATTTCAAAGACATTACTCTCCTTTTTTACCCCTAGAACTTTCTCAACTACAGCTCCTGCTCATTCTTCATGATAAAATTCATAATTATTGGGACTTCCCTGGCAGTCCAGTGGTGAAGACTCCATGCTCCCAGTACAGGGGCATGGGTTCAATCCCTGGCCATAGGGCATGGCCAAAAAAAAAAAAAATCATAATTATTTTGTTAATTTTTTTAAAACAATATTTTTCCCCCTAATGCTATGTTGTATTTATTGTAGGTATCATTTACAGGCATTTTCACAAATAGTTCTATATAGTCCTCAAACTCAGGGTGGGCCAGTATATGCTGACTCCATTTTTTTCCAATTTTTATTTGACTATAGTTAATTTACGATGTTGTTTTAGTTTCTGCTGTACAGCAAAGTGAATCAGTTATAGCTGCTCTTGTAAAGATTCTAGAAAGCAACATCTTTTGATGAGAATTGTTAGGAAGAAATGTTTAGAACTGAATGTGATGAAAATTACAAAATCTTGCTGAGAAATACATAAGAAAATTATAGTAGTTAAAATTATGTATCTGTTTTGTAGAAGAAAATATGACAAAAATGTAACTTTCCCCCAAATCAGATTAGCAGAAACCTATTCATTTATTGAATATCTACTGTGGTTAGGGCCTGGACTTGGCTCTTTAAAAACTGCAGAAACCTTTATACAATGTTGAATGTCAATATCACAATAAAACTGGGGAAAAAAAGATTTATATCAACCTGAAAAAAATGTATGTCTACCATGACTTATCTGTCAGGAATGACCGGTAGAGGCAGTGATGGGAAGTGGTAACTCACCTGGGACCTTGTACTTATGCCAAAATATGGAGGAAATATTTCACTGGACAAATACTTGAATAATCCCCATGGAGTGAGGAATGGAGGGAAGAGGAAATTCCTGAAAGCCAAACTTGAGGAACAATACAGGATCTCTGCTAAGATTCCAGAGGAGAAGGGCTGGATCCCCAGGCTGGCTGTTGTATTGCAGAGTGACGTATGCAAAGTGGAATTGCCTGGAAGAGTAGAGGCTGTGGGAGGCAGGGAGGAGAAACAAGGAGGCTTGGAGCTGGAGAGGAATTTAGCCAGAGGAAAGGGGAGTTGTCGACTCCTGAATTTATTATTTTACACACTGGACAACACAGATCATCTTCTCCTCTGACCCAGCGAAAGCGCTTTGTTACTTGCTGATGCCACAGAGTTGGATCGTTTTACCTTGTTTGGCATCTCAGAGTGCTGAGTCTTGCTTCTAACTGGATGTGGGTGAGAAGAGGCCTGCTGCAAGCTATCCAGTCACATCTGGGCTACACAGTACACAGAAATCCTGCTACCCACAAGCCCTAATCTGACCGATTTGGCTGTTCCCAGCCACATGCTTCCATCTCTACTGCCTGCTGTCAGAAATGCCCTCTTGGTGCTCTGCGATGACCTAGTGGGATAGGGGGTGGGCAGTGGTGGGAGGGAGACTCAAAAGGGAGGGGATAAATGTAGCTGATTCACTTTGTTGTACAGCAGAAACTAACACATTATAAAGCAATTATACAACAATTCAAAAAATTAAATTTGCTCATCTCAAAAAAAAAAAGAAGAAGAAAGAAATGCCCTCTTGCGTTTGAAAGTCTGATTCCAGCCAAAGGACCCCAATTGCCCCAGAAGGAATCCGTTGCTGTCTCTCCCGTGCTTCCCCTGTGCGTCTATGGAAACTTTAGTGCAGTTTGCGTCATTTATGCATTCGTGTATGAACAGTCTATCCTCATCATTAGTTGGGCTTCCCAGGTGGCTCAGTGTAAAGAATCTGCCTGCCAATTCAGGAGATCCAAGAGACATGGGTTCAATCCCTGGGTGGGAAAGATCCCCTGCAAGAGGAAATGGCAACCCACTCCAGTATGCTTGCCTGAAGAATCTCATGGACAGAGGAGCCTGGCAGGCTACAGTCCATGGGTTGCAAAGAGTTGGATATGACCAAGTACGCACGCACACATCATTAGTTGATTCTATATTTATGAATTTGCCTATAATTTATTTATAACCTCAAAATTGATACTCATGTTGCCTTCCCAGTCACCTGAACACACAGGCAGAGCAGGGAAAACCCTGAGTCATCAGACACATCTGTTCCCGACTGAGGTGAAACAAGGCATTGTTCTACTGGGCTCTCAAACAGAAAACCAGTGTCCGCTGGATGGTTTATTTGGTGCCACTTTTTCACATTTTTACAATTTTTGTTGGCAAAAACAATACACACAAATGCAAAACTGGGTTATGCATTGATCAGGTCACAAAAACATTTGGACTTGCAGAAATCTAACTCAGTTTTGGTGGTTTACAGAATACAGCTACCATGAGTAAGAAGAACCTACTGTACGACCATCTGCAACTTAAACATCCCAACAGCAACCTCCATAGCAACACAGACTTTGTTTCATTCATCTTTATACTTGCTGGACCAGTGTTAAGCACAGAGTAAGAGCTCAAATAATACTAAAGACTAGAATGGATTAGGAAGGAAGGAGATAAGACAAAGTGGGATGGAATAGAACAGAGTGACATTTATACAATATCTTGGAGACAAGAGTGCTCCTAGGAGTAATAGCTAGTGGCATAGGGAGACAGAAGAAATAATGATAGCTAATATTTATTGAGCATTTTTTATGAACACGCACTTGGCTAAGCATTTGACCTACCTGTATCATATAATCCTCACAACTCTTTGGTGTGGTAATACTATTATCCCCATTCTACAGGAAGGTGAAATGACTTGCCTACGGTCACACAGTTACCCCACTACTGCACAGTCTAGATTCATGTGGCACATAATACCACCTGTCAAGGTGAAAGGTGGGCTTGGTGGGGGGTCCTAAACCATGAGTTTCATCAGGAAGCAGCCTCGAGGAGAGGAAGAGAGCCTCTAGCAGAAGTTAGCTTGAGTCACTGGCTCTCCCAGACTTAATGGGAAGACAGTGATGCAATGAATGATTTTCCCCCAAATGGCAAAAAAAAAAAAAAAAAAGAAACCAGTTTTTTGTTTGATTCCAGAAGGAGCTGGCAGAATTCATGTATTACTCACATTGGAATCACACTCTGCTGAGGCTTGTGTACTCTAGAGCCAGTCAGTGGTCAGGGCTGTGTCCAGGACTGCTGTGAGATTACTACAGGCCTTGGAATACAGCTGAGCTTCTGCAGCTGTTACGTGTTTCTGGCTCCAGTTCCACACCTCCTGGCAGATGGTCTGTGTGAAAATCTCTGCTCACTCTGGGTGTGAGAGATACACTGCGGGGGAGGGGCATGTGGTGCGGAGGCTGGGAGAACAGGGCAGCACCAAGCCAGCCCAAGCTGCCAGAGGCCATATAATCACTTAGAAGACAAAGAGAGGACTTTATAAATGAGTGGTTTGGAGGATTTTCAGAAGATCACTCCTCTGAGCCCTTCTGCTGGTGGGAAATGGCCGATGCTGAGCTAGTTCATCAAGTCAACCCGAAACCTTCCATAGCCACTCTGGTGGCAAAGACCCCAAATATCCTCCATCATGCATGGATGGTGATGGGTAGGTGGATAAAATTAGTGGCAATCTTAGTATTTACTTAGTGTTTTCTAAGTTTAAGTGCTGGTCTTAATGGTTTACATGAACAAATTCATTTAATTCCCCCTCCCCAAGCCTCAAAAGGTAAGTACTATTATGATGCTTGTTTTTCATTTTTTTTTTTTTTATGATGCTTGTTTTTCAGATGAAAACAAGTAACTTGCACCACAGTGCAAAGCTAGTAGTAGCTGTAGTAGATTGAATTGTTGACCCCCAATCTTCAGCTCCCTTTTGCATCATTCCCTTGCTTTGGCCACACCATGGGCAGAACGTAGTTCCCAGACCTTGACTTAGGGAATGACAGTGTGCTAGTTCACAGCCTAAGCCTTGAGAAGACTCACTTGTTCATTTGTTTCTACTTAGTGCTCTTGTGTTTCTAACATCACCATTAGAATAACACCCCCCGGGCTGATCCAAGAAGGATGAGATACATGTGAGCAGGTCACCCAGACAACTGGCACACCTACAGCAAGAGGCAGAGCTGCAGCAGCTGCTGCAATCTGAAGCAGAACCTCCGAGCGGTACTCAGCACACATCAGGTGAACCGCAAATCGCACAAAGACATGTGAGGAATGATAAATGTTGGTTTAGTCAACAGGTTTTGGGAGTAGTTTGTTACACAGCGATAGCTAACCAATTCTATGGTAAAACTGGAATGGAAGCCCAGGCAGTCTGACCAAACAATACATCTAATTTATATTGCTTTCCACACTCCCTGCTAAAGTGAAGAAATGGCCTCTAATGAGCTGAGTAAGCTTGTGCAAAGTGCTAAACTCCCGGGGCCTCAGTATCTGTAAAAGGAGCAGGTTCAATCAAAACAGTATTACTTAAGGTATCAAACATTAGCTCCACGTTACACTAAAAAAAAAGGGGGGGGTGGAATTCAACAATTCTCCTGGAATTAGTATTGTGTGAGAAAACAATTCAATAACCCTGGATTAGATAATCTTTTGAGTCTTTGTCGGTTCTAATATTCCTCATTCCAGGTAGTGGTGTGTGGCTCCCCTGTGTACCTCCATTACCAAACATTTTTGAAATTAAAATAATTATCTAATTCAGGCAATTTGAGACAACATCCATGGGAAGGGGAGAATACCTGTGATGGAAGAGGTTTTCTCTCTTTCCTTCAAACCTTGGCATATCCTCCTAGCACCCTGAGCCAACAATGGCAGAGGGCACCTCACCCTTCTACTAGATCAGCCTAGAATCAACTTTACAGAAAAGCACACAGAAACAGGAAGCTGCTGTGACATGGGACATCTCCCAGAGAGGAATCTAGGCTTGCTTACTCCATTTCCTTACCTCCCGCTTACTCTTCAACCCAGGCCCTGCCCATCCACTAGAAATGCTTAGCAGCAATACCTAACTGCCAAATTCTCCAGTCTCTCTCGTGATCCTGGCTCCTGCCTTTGTACATTTTGATGTAGATGAGAAACTCCCTCCTCCTTTGGCTTGTCGCCTTCAGCTTCCTCTTCCTCCACCCACATCACCCCTTGACATAGGTGTTCCCGAAACAAACCCTTTCTCCTCTTTTTGGCAATGTCACCCCCTCACAGGGCTTCATCCCATATCCTGACAACTCCCATAACTGACTCTGACCCTGCCCACTCAGCCAACCTCAAGCCCAGTTACCTTCTCCCCAGTCCACCTCCCCAGCTTCGGTCTTTGTACCCTACAGGGTAGCCACATAGAACCATTACACAAACATTTCTTAAACTTTTTATCCCTCATTTTTCATGCTTCTTCCTCAGCCTAGAACACCTTTCTTCCTCACATCCACTCCTGATTTTCCACAAGGCACAATCCTGCTCATCCTTCTCAAACGTCGCCCTCTTGGTGACACCCATGTTTTCTTCCAGAATAACTCCCTCCAGCCTCGATATTCCCTACGCGCACTGTCTGCCTCTAACAGAGCAGAGCTTCTCACCTGCCAGACTAAAAGCCACCTGAGGTCAGATCCCTCTCTTAACCATGTTTGTAACTTGAATGCCCAGCAGATTCCCCACACACAGAAAGGGCTCACTAAATGTTTGCTTGAATGAATGCATATAACTGACCTACTTGTTCCTCCACTTTGGCCACTGCCCACTACTTTGCATGCTGACTGCTGGGCCTTTTCTGAGGAATGCTCAGGGTGCCCAAGGGGTAAACTAGGTCTTAACTGTAATTTATTAATAAATGTCCCCTTTCCAGGTTTCCTAAGAGGAGCAAGAATAGAGTCTAAGTCAGTCCTCTGAGACAGGTTGATCACCAAGAGACTCCCTTCTGCTTAATCCATTAGTATTATTTATGTGCCCAAATTACTTTTCCATTTTTAATCTGAACACACACATAGAGTTCTAAAAAAGTATTGGTTACTTCATTCTTTTAGAGCAGTGTCTCTCAAATTGCATTAATTTAGACAGTATTTTCATGATTTTTGCTGAGTCTACATGAGACTTGTATAATAATTATTCTATTAACCATTCTCTTTAAGTTAATTCATCTTTTTTTTCTTAACCTCATATAATGCCAAAATACTCATGAAAGTACATGATTGTTATGATATATACACACATATGGACTTTCCAGGTGGCTCAGTGGTAAAGAATCCACCTGCCAAGCAGGAGACTTGGGTTCAACCTGGGTCGGGAAGGTCTCCTGGAGAAGGAAATGGCAACCCACTCCAGTATTCTTGCCTAAGAAATTCCACAGACAGAAGAAGCTACAGTCCATAGAGTCACAAAGAGTCACACACAACTTAGCAACTACACAACATCTATACACACATATATCTATATACACATATTAATTTCATAATTAAAAATGCTCTGTTTAAATTGCATCACATAAAATCATCTTTCAGGCCAGCAATAGTGTATCTAGGACACTTGGGGAAGCACTGGTCAGAACACTGAATCCGATGCAAAACTGTTATTAAAGCATTTCTCTTGCAGCCAGGATACTATATTTGGTGCAGAGAATGCTAATGTGTCATTCAGCCCGTAGCCTAGTGGGAAAACCATCAAATACACTGTAAATTGCGATTTAATATTCTAAGTTCTATGTCAGGGACAAACGCAAGGGTGCCTGTATCCAACACCTCTTGGAGACCAATGCAAATCTTCCCCATTCCCACTTTAGCTCCAATGCTTCTACAATCACTTCTGAGCAGGCCTCCATCGGCTTTGAGCAGATGGAACCTCAAAGTAGCTCACTCAGAGCCTCTGGGAGGATCTCACACTTCCTCCCCTGGGACTTTCTGGCACAACAGCGCAGGACCCCAGTAACTTATCGGCTTCTTGTGTCTACATGAGCCTGGAACAAAGGGAAGGAAAGCAAAGTATGAAGGCCCAGAGCTACATTTCATGAGGCTCCTTAGAAGGTGTGGAGCACCAGCATTTGGGGCTTCTCTGGGGGCTCAGATGGTAAAGAATCCACCTGCAATGCAGGAGACCCAGGTTCAATCCCTTGGTCAGGAAGATGCCCTGGAGGAGGGCATGGCTACCCACTCCAGTATTCTTGCCTGGAGAATTCCATGGACAGAGAAGCCTGGTGGACTACATGCAGCCCACAGGGTCGCAAAGTGTCAGACTCGACTGAGCAACTAACGTTTCACTTCACCAGGCTTTTGAGTCAGTGGCCAACATGACAGTACATGCTTGTACACTTCCATTCCCCTAGCCCCTCATTCTTGCTCCCTGGGATCACTTCCCAAATCATCTACCAGGAATGAGCTTAGTCTGAAGTGAGGCACACTGCACTGGGAATTGACAATCCCACATAAGATTTTCAAGAACGAGGAATTCATAGGTTTGGGATAAATGAGGTGGGAACAATCTAGAGCAAAGCATCCTAGAGACACTTTTCAGTTAGGAGAAAAGTGAGAAAAGAGGAAATTGGGGGCTGGCAGGAGAAAAAATGGGGAGCACCACCTTGCCAGCTGGTAGGGCCATGGAAGGAACTCCCTACCTGACACTCCAGATTTTTAGCCAGAGCCCAAGAACACACAGCTCTAAGGATTTCTCCCCTTGTTCTGAGACAAGGCCAGGCTTAGGACAAAAGGAGGCAGTGGGGTAGTAACTCAACAACAGGGAGTTACCTCAAGGAAAGGTGGGAAGCTCCATCTGGCATAGAATGAATTGCCTACCCTTATGGATAGAGATGTGCTTTGAAAAGATGGACATTAAGTGACATAAGCGCCTCTAGCTTTGTTTATAAGTAAAAAAGAACATCAGATTTTTACTGAGTGCTCGTTATATACCCACACCATACAGTGTATATTTAAAGTAGTATCTTTTAAAATCTTCCCCTTGAACTATGTGAATTTATCACAATCAACTCTGGAAAATTCTGAAAGAGATGGGAACACCAGACCACCTGACCTGCCTCTTGAGAAATCTGTATGCAAGTCAGGAAGCAACAGTTAGAACTGGACATGGAACAACAGACTGGTTCCAAATAGGAAAAGGAGTACATCAAGGCTGTATATTGTCACCCTGCTTATTTAACTTACGTGCAGAGAACATCATGAGAAACGCTGGACTGGATGAAGCACAAGCTGGAATCAAGATTGCAGGGAGAGATATCAATAACCTCAGATATGCAGATGACACCACCCTTATGGCAGAAAGTGAAGAAGAACTAAAGAGCCTCTTGATGAAAGTGAAAGAAGAGAGTGAAAAAGTTGGCTTAAAGTTCAACATTTAGAAAACTAAGATCATGGCATTCAGTCCCATCACTTCATGGCAAATAGAAGGAGAACTAGTGGAAACAGTGGCTGACTTTATTCTTCTGGGCTCCAAAATCATTGCAGATGGTGATTGCAGAAATTAAAAGACACTTACTCCTTGGAAGAAAAGTTATGACCAACCTAGACAGCAGAGACATTACTTGGCCAACAAAGGTCCGTCTAGTTAAGGCTATGGTTTTTCCAGTAGTCACGTATGGATGTGAGAGTTGGACTATAAAGAAAGCTGAGCGCTGGAGAATTGATGCTTTTGAACTGTGGTGTTGGAGAAGACTCTTGAGAGTCCCTTGGACTGCAAGGAGATCCAACCAGTCCATCCTAAAGGGAATCAGTCCTGAATGTTCATTGGAAGGACTGATACTAAAGCTGAAACTCCAGTGTTTTGGCCACGTGATGCGAAGAGCTGACTCATTTGAAAAGACCCTGATGCTAAGAAAGATTGAAGGTGGGAGGAGAAGGGAATGACAGAGGATGAAATGGTTGGATGGCATCACCAACTCAATGGACATGAGTTTTAGTAAACTCTGGGAGTTGGTGATAGACAAGGAGGCTGGCATGCTGCAGTCCATGGGGTCACAAAGAGTCAGACATGACTGAGCAACTGAACTGATACTGATACTGAATAAGTGGCGCTAGTGGCAAAGAACCCACCCATCAATGCAGCAGATGCAAGAGACATGGGTTTGATCCATGGGTCAGGAAGATCCCCTGGAGGAGGAAATTGCAACCCACTCCAGTATTCTTGCCTAGAAAGCCCCGTGGACAGAGGAGCCTGGCAGACTACAGTCCATGGGGTCACAAAGAGTTGGACATGACTGACCACAAAGCACGTGAATAAGTACTGTAAGCAGTACTGTTATGAGTCTCATTTTCTGTGAACCAGCTTGAGGTGACCATGAAACACTAGTTGGAAGACAGCACAGTGAAGTGTTTTAAAAAGCCCAGAGTTTGGGTTCAGGTCATTCTGAGTTTAACTCTTGCCTCCATCAATCCTACTGAGATCATGTGGTCGCTCAGGACTACTCATTTTTGAGAGACAGAGAACAACTCAAAATAGCACAAGAAAAGAAATGTAGCTGGCTCACATAACTGGAAGGGGCTGGGATAGGCCTCTGATCTAGAGCTCAGATAATTCCGGACTGCCTGTCTGGGCTGTGTTCTGTTCCTGCCCTCATTCTGTTCTACCAAAGACTAGCTTCCTTGAAGCACCCAAGGAAGCTGATGGCTCCAAGTGAAGAGTGTCCTCACTGAAGAAAGAGAACATCTTGCTCAAAAATTCCCAGAGGACAGTCCATGTGGCCCTGTTGGGTCATACATCCTCCATCTGAACCAACCACTGTCATCAGACTGACAGTACACGGATCAGTGATTGGCAGTCCCATCACTGGAGGGAACGCTTGGTGGCTTTTGAAAAACAGGAATGCTGGGCAGTCCCAGATAATGAATGTCCACAATAGTTTAACCTTAGTGAAGTCACTAACATTTTGTGAGCCTCAGTTTCACCATCTATATTAAACAAACAAATAATAATACCAATTGCATGAGATTATTGTAAGATATTAAAAGTCATATTAAACTCTTGGCACATGATGACATTCAGCCTATGGTAGTCATTTTTGTTATTCCTGGTCCTGTTGTTGTTTTATGGTTGTTTTTTTGACAAGGGGATGGGAATTCGAGGGCCATCTCAGATTCCCAGATGTCTACAGGACTTCTGTCCCTGGGGTGGAGTCCCCTTTGGCTCTGGAGCCAGACGCCTTGCACAACCCAGGCTCCATGTGCCAAGGTTAAGCTGGTTCACCATCTGACGGCCGCGGAGCAGTGAGTGCCTCCCCGGCCCCAGCAATGTCAATACTGCCTTCCTGACTCCGCCTATTGTATCTGGAGGAAAGTGGCCGGGCATTGTCTTCTAGTGCTCCCCCCAGGAAGCATGATATCACCCTCTAACAAAAGCGGGAAAGCTGACAGATCTGCTGAGATGGGTGTGCCTGCTACACACACCTCACTGGTCAAGTCCTGGGCAGGGGGCTGTGACCAGCAGGGAACAAACAGCAGCCGCCCACGTGTCCCTCTGCTGGCTGCCTGATGGGCTCCCGTGGCTCATCTTTAGGTTTTTTTCTCCCTCTGTCTGTTAAGTGTGCCTACCATGTTAGACATGGCACCTCTAGGCAGTGGGAACGCACTCCCACTAATCAACAGCTTTGTTAAAAAGGGTCAGGACTCTGCCCGTCTGGCAGGTTCATGTGACCACACCTGTCCCTGTGGCCTTTGGGAAGGAACAAGGGAGAAGGGTGGTCAGAGTCCCGGAGTGACAAAAGGAGGCAACGGGGGAGGGATGTAGAGGAAAGCAGGCAAGTCTTGATCTAAAAAAGCATTCTGCACATGTGACGAGAATTAAGGAATGGTCTGACTAGACTGGTGGGAATTGGGTTATCAGTTTAAAATTCCAGAACTAAGGGAGGCAACTTTAGACGTTCCCCTTCCTGAAGACTGGGAGAGATGCCAGCTGACCCTCCGCCATCCCTCCCAGCTCCGGCTCAGCTGTGCTGTCAGTGCAGCTGGCTCTCTGTGAAACAACACACCTGCAGTCTGGTGCCCCCAGGCCAAGCACGGATGCTGTCACCCTGCTGCCCCATCTTATCGTCCCCTTCTTTAAACTCTCTCCTTCTTGGCCACAGCAACGCCAAGTCTCTGAAATCCCAGGAAAGGAATCTGTCTGGGTTGGCCTCTCCTGCCAGCTCCTTGACTGCTTCTTCACGGAACCCTAGGCTATCTCCTCCTTCTCTTCTCTTCTCTTCACTTCACTTAAATCTCAGTATGTGTCCATGTCCAGGACCTTACTTACTATACACAAAGATTCCTCTGTCTCAGTCCCTTGCCCAGTTCTCTTCTGAGTTTCAGACCCAGATAGCCCAGTTTTGCTAAATATCCACCATTAACATGGAAACTCAAAATCAACACGTGCAAAATAATTGTTTGTTTCTTGCCAGCCTGTCATCAACCAGGTTCCTTCTGTCATGTTTCCCAGCACAGTGAATGGCAGCACCATCACCCAAACCAGAAGCCTGGAGCAATGTTTATTCACCACCTTCTCTTCCCACAACCTCCAATAAACAACCTATCACCAGTCCCTACAGTTTCACCGCTTAAACACTTTCAATTCCCCTCTTCATCCGGGCCTTCCTGCCTGGAGAATTGAGAAGCCAAACTGGTCCAGGCCTAAATCTCTGCCGTGTCAATACATGCTCCACACTCTTACCAGAGTGAATTTTCCAAGACGTAAATCAGATACACTAGAACAAACACCACACTAAATTTCCACATGTACAGAAAAGAGGTACAGATGACTTAATATGGCCAATGAGGCCCTTCCTGACCTGAACCCAACCTTAATTCACCACCTCCTCCCTACATTCTAGCCTTACTCAACTTCCCTGAGCTTGCCCTGCTGTTTCACACTCTGTGCTCCTTCTGATGGGAAATTCTTTCTTCCCTTTTCCTTTTTATCTACTTTGTTTTAAAATCATTTGGCCATGAGTAACTCATAACTACATCAGCCATAATATGGGGCAATATTCATTATTATTTAGGAGTTCTGGGAAAGTGAGGAAAATCTAACCTACAGATTATTTTCAATATTAAATTATATTCATATAAATTTAGCAATGAAGTTAGCATTATATGTTTTTAGTCACTTATGTTTAATTTGGATTTTAGAATTGCATTTTTTAAATTACTGAATCCAATAAGTATTTTTACAGCTCTTGAAAAGCTAGATTTTTATATACCCCTGATGCTGGGGAAGATTGAGGGCAGGAGGAGAAGGGGGTGACAGAGGATGAGATGGTTGGATGGCATCACCGACTCAATGGACGTGAGTATGGGCAAACTTCAGGAGATAGTGAAGGACACGGAAGCCTGGCATGCTGCAGTTCATGGGGTTGCAAAGAGTCAGATATGACTTTACTGAAAAACAACAATAATTATAGTATTTATCATAGCATCTTATAATTTATTCTCCTATATTTATCTTTCCTACCAAAAAGTGAGTTTAGCAAGGGGAAAAAAAATGATTCATCCTTTTTTCTGCATTCCTGGTATCCAATACAATATTTGGTACAAAGTAAGTCCTCAATGTGTCTTCACTGACTGAAATGATAGTTGAGTGAATGAATGAATATGGGCAGGCAATAACTCAATAAATATCTATTAAATAAAAACTATGCATATCTTTAAAGTAATATTCAGCAATCATACAATACATAGTATTAGGTAAAGCTCTTGTTAAACCCACTTTCATGAGTATACCTTTCATGTTTCACACCTGAGAGAAGAAAGGGACTTTCTTTTGACCTTATTTACATCAGATATTTAACATAAGCCAATGTTTTAAGATATGAGTGATTACTACTTTCAATACATATATGAAATTGATTATTACTGTTATTATTATTTCAATGTTTAAAAACCCTTCGTATAACAACAAATGCTTTCTCTCTTTTTTTCAGGTCTGCTGTGGCATACCAAAAGTTTCTTACTGTGGCATATTAAACTCCAAGCACTACGGAGAATAGTAAAGAAACAATACCTCTAACAAAGATGTTAGAGGTTAACTGGGCTAAATCCACGTGCCCAGAGTTCAAAGACACAGCCTGTGTGGTAAGGGAACTCAGAATTAGGAGAAGAACATCATGAAGAATTGGCCTAGGCAAACTGAGTTGAATTTTGTTTGCAGAGCAAGCATAGAGGATGTCTTTTCCAAATGGATAGAACAGCATGAACAAGAGCCAAGAGGAAAATATACATCATTCGTGGAGAAGGACGTGGCTGAAGTGGAACAGCCATGAATGGGATAGGTGAGAGAAAGCACCAGAAAACAGGCCGTGTTCTGGCTTCGTACTGGGAGAGACCAGTACGAAATTTGAGGAACCAGCTAATGTTGAGGGGTTTTAGAAGGAGACTGCTTCTATGAGTAGTAAGTGACCCCCTCCACCTGGAAAAGATTAGACCGCTCTTAAACAAGCACAGTGGTCCTCAGAGCAACAGTTCTCTTTCAATTATACTAGCTTCACTTGCTAAGAGAGTTCTTACTGGCTGACTAATGCATATGCATTATCACACTTGATGTTTATAATGACTCTAGGGGTCAAAAGTATTCTCAACTGTAAAAGATGAGAAAACTGTGTATTAGAGCAGTCAAATAACTGGTCCATGGTCACCCAATTTGAGCTTAACTCCAGGTGTGTAAGAGAGTCCCTGTTGGCTCAGTAGTAAATAAACTGCCTGCTAATGCAGGAGACCTGGGCTTGATCTCTGGGCTAGGAATATCCCCTGGAGAAGGAAATGGCAACCCACTGCAGTGTTCTTGCCTGGGAAATCTCATGGACAGAGGAGCCTGGTAGACTACAGTCCATGGGGTCACAAGAGAGTTGGGCATGACTTAGTGACTAAACAACAACAACCAGGTGTGTAACCTCACAATCCATACTCCAGATTCCTTCTCCTGCCTTCTTGATGAGCTCCACCTCAGTCTCAGAGCAGTGGCTTCAGAAAGTCATCACAGCCCAAGGGCATGTGCTTTTTCTTCTCCTATGCCAAGTTGATTGAGTTACAATTTAGTGTAAAGTGAGTGTAGCTGGGTCCACATTCAGAAAACACACCCAGTGTGATTTCAGTGGGCAAAGATCTTGGTGGCTCTTCGGAACCCTTATCTACCTCCTAAGTGATCAATGAGAAGCCACTGATAGTGAAATGAAAAGGATCCTCTTTTCACATTCCTAAATCTATCCATCATCCAACCTGATCCCTCCTCAGAGTGGGAACTCACTCCTCAGGGGGACGGTGATCCGGCTTTTAGAAAGTTTCTATCAATAAAGTCAAACTATCTTTTGTGCAGGTCCCTCAGCCCCTGCATCCCAGACCTGGAGAAATACAGCATCAATCTATGGTGTCATCTAAATGGAAACCCATGAAAATACTGCTCCTTCATCTCTTCTCTCCTGACTATATGTGCTCATATGACAAAGTGTCTAAAGCACTTTTCCTTCTGCCTGTCTACTCTGTTTGCTGTCAAATTTCTTAGTGTCACCAGTGTTTAATGGGTATGCTTTGAGCAGTAGATTGAAGCAATTGCCATCTCTAAGTCAGATCTTATATTTTTACTAAGCAAACAGTTTACAGCCACGTATTACCATTTTAGCAAGTAAAGGACGTGTTGGCTCCTGTAAATTTTGTGTATCACCAAAACTTAGATGTCACCCATAGAGCTCTCAACACACCAGATCTCTCTGACACTGAACATAATCTATTTATTGAACCCCAATGCAAACTCCAGTACTTTGGCCACCTCATGCGAAGAGTTGACTCATTGGAAAAGACTCTGATGCTGGGAGGGATTGGGGGAAGGAGGAGAAGGGAATGACAGAGGATGAGATGGCTTAGATGGCATCACTGACTCAATGGACGTGAGTCTCAGTGAACTCCGGGAGTTGGTGATGGACAGGGAGGCCTGGTGTGCTGCGATTCATGGGGTCGCAAAGAGTCGGACACGACTGAACCACTGAACTGAACTGAATGTGTAACTTGACATTTATCTATTTTGAAGTGGTATCTTCTGGCTTTGTTTCAGCTTAGACAAATCTATCTGAGTCGTGATTCTGTGCTCTAACCAACAAACCATCTATAGGGAATGAATTGGTGACACAATCACACACATTTTTTTAGGAATAAAGTTCCAGGAGATGAATTGATAATGTCAGAAAAACCTGGAGCTCACCCATCTGAATCCCTCGAGAATATATAGTATAGTCTTCTGAGATGAACTGGACAAGTCCTTCTCTCCAGGAGAGATGTTTTAAAAGAACCAAACTCTCGAAGGAAGTTCTCACAGGGTAGGACTGAAAGGGAGAGGCTCAGAACTCCCAAAGACAGTGATTAGGAGAGAATCTGGGGAGAGGGCAAAGCACCTCCCTCTGAGAATAATTTCCAGGTGTGTCTCTGATCCTAGCTTCCACACCTCCACCCTTGATTACTCAGGCTTGCTACTAGCCTTCTAAGACCAACCCCAATCAAGAGGTTCCATCTGTGACCACTTCCCTGACCTTAGAACTGAATCTCCTCCGCCACTCCAGAAAAGATACTCACTATCTCTGAACCCAGGTTGTTACTCAGAATGTCAAATGAGACAGGAAAGAGGCAAGACGACATGCTATAGAGACTTTCCATTGGATCATGTTGATCACAGAGGACATATTATGATAAAGCAGAGAGAGTGATTTGTTTTATTGCTGTTCTTTCTATACAATGCTTTACAGAGAGCAGCCTGGTTTGGTAAGAATGGGAGAGAAGGGGAAATCTAGTATGTTTCTGAGAACTTGTTTGTAAGCTGGTATTGGCCATGATCCTCCACTGGGGGAAATCTACCAGAATCTAGGTGGATTTGATAAAAGTCTTCTAAAAGTTACATACATCCTCTTATGCATTAGCATCTACCACCCAGAGTCACCTTCACTGAAGCAAACGTGACATTCTTTTAGTTCTATCTGTTCAGAAGTAGGGAATGAGGAACAACCCACTGAACTAGAGAGAGAAGTCTGTAAGTCATGAGCCCCTTGCTCCATTACTGTGGTCCAGCAGTGGAGTTTGGATGGAAGAATGGGATCCTATGCCTGTAGACATAATCATACTGGATTCTTGCTGTTGCAACTCTCAAGCCTTCAGTGTTCATATTCATGGAGGCTTAGATGGAAAATGTAAGTTAGGATTTAGCACAGCAGATCTACTCCAGAAACCCACGTTACTGGTGTTAACCTTCATTTTCAACAAGAACATGGAACCCCTCTCCTTGAGTCTCAGCCTGCTGAAGTTAGTGCTGTACTTTCAAGAAACCTAAGGTTTAGACACAGAGCAACTGTTTTGCCACATAATTTTTTTGCATATGTGTTTGTTTAAAAGTACTTTAAAACAAAACTGGGGTATAGTTGCTTTACAATGTTGTGTTAATTTCTGCTTTGTTTGATTTTACAACAGGTTTTCTAAGCCTATATTGCAAAGTGCCATAACAATCACTATGGGGGGAAAAAAATTAAAACAGAGTGTGTGTGTCTTTGTGTATGTGTGTATGTATAGTAGTTAACCTAAAGAAGTATTTCAGAGCCACTATATACCCCTGGTCTTTGCATTACTATAATCCCTGATAAAGAAGCAGTTCCAGATTTCAAGGTCACTGATAGATGTCACACAGAAAAAAAGCAAATTGAGAATGGAATTATGACAATTATTTGGCTTAAACGTGCATATTGTTGGAGAAATCAACATTATTTCCACATGAATATAAACACTTTCTACATAAATACTGAAACTATCTCAGATAATCTTTCATTTCCCAGCAGTTTGTGTTACTCAGTCTTAAAATATTACTATAGCAATATATTGATTACTGACAACAAACTGAAGAGCTATAAACTACTTTCCATACAATTCTGTTATATTATTGGATTAATTTCTGAATAGTTAATAATATTGGAAACATGAAAAATATAAAATAGTATAGTAGATACTTAGTAGAATTTGATCCAAGTATACCTAACATAGTCCACATCATTAAGTTCAGTAAAATTTCCCAAATTCATTTCCTATATCAATTCTATTTTCATTATAATAATTCTAATGCTTTCAAACTGAAGGGGAGAGATTGATGGCCATTACACTGTGATCTGTATTTCGTGATTTGATAGCACTTTCATAGGTATCCCACAGGGTAAGTGAAGTGGGAGCCACGCCGCCATCTAGAGAATCTGAGCACCAAACACCTTAAGTCTATACTCAGGCCAATCATTCCTTAAACCCACAATAGGTTTCAATGCACTCCTGAGGCCAGTGATCTGGGTAATTGCCTAAACTTTCATTTCACTGGGCCAGTGAAGACTACAAATCACTATATGCCAAATAGTTTTTGAAATAAAACACAAATTATATAACCCTTATCTCCCTGACCCCATCTATAGTAAAAAAAAAAAACCAAAAAGCCTAGCATTTGACCACTTTGAATAAAATAGGATGCAAATATGAAACCTTTATAGAAAAGCATTTTTGTTCTCATTTTTAAAATGACACTCTGTACAGTGCCTTAAGTGGGTCCCCATCACTCTCAGCATAAATTTGACTTTTTTTCAGTGACTGAAGATTTCCTCTGAAGCAGGTAAAGCCAGGTTTCTTCTTTTTTTGTATCGAATAAGGAAACAAGCTAGAATGAGGAGCAGTAAAATAATGTCCCACAGTAAATATGTCTCTTCAAATAAAGTGACCTGGTCAGTCCCCACAGCATCTGTGGTGACACAGGGGGCAATAATCCAGAAGGGAAACTAGAAAAATCAGTTCACACCACAAGGACTTTCCAGGTGAATCCTTCCATTTACTGAATGGAGATTCACAGAGAAACAGTCCGTGACACAGCTGCCCCTTGTTAACCAGCAATAAGCGTTGGTGAGAGAGCCCAGAGTCACGGTTAAAAAAAACTTAAAAAAAAAAAATAATAATAATAAAGCCAAACCTTACCAGAAAGGAGCAAGCTGACTCCGCAGAGAACTAAGCCGGCTAAAGAATCCATGCTTCCCCAAATCTCTCCATCCAGTTTCCGCGGACATGCATGAGGTCCCAAGGATCCTTTCAAACACCCAGAGGTTTGTGACTTTCCATTCGCCTGTCCTCCTAGGTCTTGTTTACAAGTCAGAGGCAAGAAGGAACAGCACAGAAGCGGGCAGTCCCAGTCTAATTTCTGTCTGAGCACAGGGAGTTTTAAGTTCCTTTTTCCTGTTTCCTTTGTAGATTAGGATGGGAAAGGCTGTATCTTAAAGGCGTTTGGTATCAGCAGGGCTGGGGGCATGGTAAGACCTGTCCATCTTGCAATTCATCAAAACACTTATCTATGGCTGCTGCTGCTGCTGCTGCTGCAGGGGTAGAGGAATTTTAGTTGGAAGTGTGGGTCCTGGTCAGCACTTTCAGAAACAATAGGGGTATCCTCTCTGAGGCGGGAAACTGAGAATAACAAGCCCTCCACCTATGTATGGTATGTGCTGATGACCGGCCCTTCTCAGCCCTCTAACAGCTCTCACGGGTCTACTTGGGAGCCCTGACAGAAGGGGCTTTGGGTGTGGGGAGCAGTTTTGGCTTTTGTTTTCTTGTTTTAACCCCACGTGGTTTGAATGGGGAAAAGACGTTTTCGTGCTGAGAGAACACAACCCCCCGCCCAAAACAATTAATATGGGTTAATTAACAGTGAGGTCAATGCTCAATGTGGCCACAGAGACCAGAGTCCAAAATTGTTAGCCTGTTTTCTTTTACACAGATGGCTTCTTTTTTGGCCAAGAGCCCGAAGATATCTATGCTACTGGCTACCGCATTTATTTTTTTATTAACAACTCATCTGGAGATGATCTAATTTCTTAAAGAACTGGCAGAGAAGGATTTCAGTAATAACTAGGAGGGATTTCATGGTTACTGGCCAACTTACTTTCAGAAACAAATTATACACAAGATTTTTAAAATAACCTGTGTAAAAACCAAATAGTGTAAGTTTTAGGTGGGGATAAATAGTTTAAGATTTAGGTGGGGATAAAAATATTATTTATAAGAGCAGAGGGAGTACATAGACCAAAAAGAAAATAACCACTGGGATAACCATATCTACAATAAGTTCAGAGACCCTAAATTTATGCAGATGACAATATCACAAAAATACTAATTCTGAAATTAGCACGGAAAGCCCATACCTTAGTCATCACCTTGCCTTTATGCCCTAGGAAAGAGGTCTCTGCTCTTTTTCCTACTCAACGGCAGATGCTGCTAGTCTCGCCTGATTTCTGTCTTGGGTTTTATCACCTCAGTGATGATCTTGAGAATCGATTGATGTTTCCAGGCAGCTAAGGTAGAGAAGCTCAGGCTGTGTTTTCAATAGACCTGGGTTCAAACACTGGCTCAGCCATGTGTAACCTGAGACAAGTTACTGAAACTTTGAGTCAGTTTCAGTAGCTGTAAAATAGCAATAATATCTCCATCAAGGGGAATTTTTGAGAGGATTAAATGTTTGAAAATACATAGAAACATCTGGCACTGGGTCTAATTCATAGGAGACTTTTGTTAATTGTGTTAACATATTCATTTCCTTTCTTCCTTCCATTCCGTCTCTAAAAGCTTCCTCCAGAAGGCTAGTCTCTACTTCTCTGAGATGGCTTCAAGTCTGGCATCCTAACAAAGCAGTCTAGGAGTCAGGGATTCTGGGTACTAATCCCAGGTCTGCCATGATCTGCCTGTGAGGCCTTGGACCATTCACTTCCCCATCTGTAGGCCTCGGTTTCCTCAACTATGTAAGTGAAGGATTTAGACTGGATATGACTAATTCCCCTTCTGATGGTAACACCTCATAGTCTCAATGACTAAACTGTCCCACTCAGCATCTCCATGCTGATTCCTGCTGCTGCTGCTGCGTCACTTTAGTCGTGTCCGACTCTGTGCGACCCCATAGACGGCAGCCCATCAGGCTCCCCCGTCCCTGGGATTCTCCAGGCAAGAACACTGGAGTGGGTTGCCATTTCCTTCTCCATTGCATGAAAGTGAAAAGTGAAAGTGAAGTTGCTCAGTCGTGTCCGACTCCTAGCGACCCCAGGGACTGCAGCCTACCAGGCTCCTCCGTCCATGGGATTTTCTAGGCAAAAGTACTGGAGTGGGGTGCCATTGCCTTCTCCGACGCTGATTCCTAGGTCCTTTCATCTGAGCAGTTCAGAGATGCTAACTGTGTATCTTTGTCACTGTGAAAACTTAAGGGGTGGGAGGGTCACAAAAGTGATTTAAGCACATGGTATCTGAGACTTTGTGAGGCCCACTGGCCCAAAGCCATATGGAGCAGCAGTGGAAGGAAGGCCTTGGAAACAAACAGATCCCAGCGCACCTTCCCCCCCAGGCAAAGCTTCCCCTGTTTGTGCTTGATGGGCACACAAGGAAGCTGTCACTGCTCTTGCTCCTTCCTGTTTGCTGGTTCTTGAGGGCTGAAGGTGTTGCTTGTGTCCTTACCTGGGCTGCCTGCCTCTGATCAGCTTCATCCTTCCCCATCATCTAGAAGGATCTCCTCTTACCTAGGGCTGTCAGTCATGTTCTTTCCTCCATTATCTGGAATGGGTGACTCATTTTCACTCTTCTCTCTATAATCCAGAAATGTCACTCAGTTTATTTTTTCATTATGCAAAGGAACTATGTAGTTTAATTTCATCTTCCAGGATACAGAAATATTATTGCATGTAATCCTTTTCTCTGTTGTCCAGAATATTGATCCCATATAATAAGCAAGCTGGGTTTCTTGAGTCTATGATTATATAGCTAGTTAAAATGTGAAGCAACTTTTCTCTGGGATGTCTGAACCTTTGGTGTGTAAATTCCAGGTATAAAGTGAAGATAACTTGTGAACAAAAGTTCCCAGACATGCTCTGACCCAGTTTTCTGCCTTACTGGTCTTAGAACATGGCGAACCAATTGAGGAACAAGAGTATGAGCTTCACTACCAAGTGTGGGGCCAATAGGTCAGCAAAGCTGATTGGCAACAGGTTGGGAAGTTGCAAAACTGGATGGCATGCCAGAATTTCCAAGGGAAGGGAGAGGCCATTTCCATGTCTGGACAGGACTTTCCCCAATACATAACGTATTAAGGAAATACCACATACTTGGACATGGCCACAACCCTTCTCTTGAAAGCTGGCTGTGGCCATCATTGGGGTATCTCCATACCCTGAGGAGCCTTGCTGGGGACCAGCTGGGTCAGCTCTCTATCCTTCAGCAGTTCCACCCACCCAGAAATGTTGAAATGCTCTTCTCATTCTGGCCTGATTAATACCTAGTTATCTTCTGGGTCTCAGTTCAGAAAGGTCTTCCCTGACCTGTTCAATCTGAATCAGGTCTCCCCTGTTATTCCTTCCCACCATCCTCTCCTTTTTTTTCACAGTACTAATCACAATTGGTAATCATGTACTTGTGTCTTCTTTTTAATGTCTCTTTTCCCCTCAGCTGACTGATACCTTCATGAGGCAGGAAACATATCTAATTGATTCCCCACTGAATTCCTAGACCTGAGCACAGTGCCTGGTAAGTCTTGGTAGGTCTTGAATATTCATTAAGTAATGAACTAACACATGAATGAAAAGACTCCCATCATTGTTTATATACTCATACCTTGAAAAGTCTTTGGAGTCAGGCAACCCTAGATTGCAAATTTAACTCATATCTCTGAATCTCAGATTCCTCATCTTTAAAATGGAAGCAAATAATGTCTAATTCATGAGATAACATATACATAGTATCTGGCACAAGTACATATTTAATAAGGGCTTTCTATAAGTTTCTTCTCCATCCACAACCACCACACCACCCCTGGACTGCAATATAGAGTTATCTGCAATGAGGAAGCAAGATCCAACAAAGGCTAAGTAACCTGAGCACCTGTGGGTAGCAGAGGGAGTATTAGAGTACTAGCAAAGGGAGTATTAGAATCCTGGTCTCTTGGTTTCCAATTTTTTTGCAAAGTTTCATATATGGCTCTCTTTCTCACAGTTCATCTGTAGACCACAATGTGCAAAAAAGTAGATAAAGAGAAATGTGGCCAACGTCACAAACACCAACCCAGGTGTTTAGGAAAGAAATCAGGCCTTAGGAAAGAATTTGAAACTTGACAGGTAATGGAAAAGTTTGATGACACTGATAAATGCAGACATTTAAAATTTTTATTATTTTTGGCTGTTGCGGGTCTTCCTTGTCATGCGGGCTTTTCTCTAGTTGATGAGAGCAATGGCTACCCTCTAGTTGCTGTGCACTGCCTCCTCAGTGGGGTGGCTTTTCTTACTGCAGAGCACAGGCTCCAGGGAAGCTGGGCTTCAGTCGTTGTGGCTCCTGCACTCTAGAACACAGGTTCAGTAGTTGTGGTGCCTGGGCTTAGTTGCTCCACAGCATGTGCGATCTTCCCAGATCAGGGATCAAACCAATGTCTCCTGCATTGGCAGGCAGCTTCTTTACCACTGAGCCACCAGGGAATCCCAAATGTAGACATTTATCACTGTGCTTCCAAAATAGCAGGAAGTAATATCAGAATCTGTGGGCACCCCACTGCCATGCTCTAGGGAAGGGAAAGGGACTTCCTCACTGGTCAAGCTGGCTATGTGTGAGTTTTCTAGACACGGTTATAGCAGAACAAGAGAGAAAACCAAACTAATACACAAGCAAGGAAAATAAGCAAAGAAATGAGGCACTTGGCTGATGTTTCATTTTCTCACCTCTCCTTTTTGTACTTAATATGTGAAAAAACATCTACAGAAAACAGTAAAAGTCTTTGAGATGGATTAACAAAACTAGCAATGGATAAATTAAAAATGTGATGAGGTATGGGAAATAACTTACACAACGTTCCTACTGTGTTAGTACTGCATGTCTAGAGGCCACTATCACAAATATGTAGCGAAAGTCTTAGATGCATATTCTCTGGCCCAAAAGGTCCACTTTTACAATATAATGCAAGCCCAAAGCAAATTTGTGCCCCAACATTTATGTATGAAGTATTGTTGATAATAATAAAAATCTGAGGCTTCCTTGGTGGTCTAGTGGTTAAGAAACTGCAATGCCAATGCAGGGGACACTGGTTTGATCTCTGGTCCGGGAAGATTCCACATTCTGCTAAACAACTAAGCCTGTGTACCACAACCACTGAGCCTGCGCTCTAGAGCCCACGCTTGGCAGCAAGAGAAGCCACCGCAATGAGAAGCCCGCACACAACTAGAGAATATCCCACACTCAATAGAGAATGTCCATACACAGTAATGAAGACCCAGTGCAGCCACAAATAAACAAACTGTTAAAAATATCAAAACCTGGAAATATTCTAAGCAGCCAAAAAAATGGATTTTTTAATATAAATTATGGTAAGCAGTGAAATACCAGGCAAATGTCAAAATGTTGTGATGGAAGCATACTGACATGGAAACATTAAAGGATGCTTATGGTATATTATGGGCTTCCCTTATGGATCAGCTGGTAAAGAATCTGCCTGCAATGCAGGAGACCTGGGTTTGATTCTTGGTTTTGATCCCTGTGTTGGGAAGATCCCCTGGAGAAGGGAAAGGCTACCCACTCTAGTATTCTGGCCTGGAGAATTCCATGGACTGTATAGTCCATGGGGTTGCAGAGAGTGTAACACAACTGAGCAACTTTCACTTTCACTTTCACAGTGTATTTGGGAGAAAAAAACAGTTCAGACAGCATGAAATTTACACACATGCATACACTCTCTATACATGTATATTTATCTATCATACATTTATATATATATATATACATATATAAAATACACAGAAAAATGTTAAAAGTTACTATTTCTGGATTATTGAAAACCCGATCTTTATTTTCTTTATAATTTTCTATACTTTCAGCTTTAAAGAACTAATGAATCTATATGCACAAATGAATACAATTGGGGGAAAATCCTTGAGACAGTTGACCCAGGGCAGTAGGATGCACCTTAAGACATCCACTGGCAAGTATGCAACAGAATGCAGGTGAACTTCAGCCTGTGGGAGGTGAGCAGAGTGGACTGTCAGCTTCCCGCAGTGCAGCCCTGGCATTCTGCCTTTTGCAGGGCTGTGGGCACTGAAGCACCACAGCCATCACATCAGGCTTCTCAAGGACTTTTCTGAACTCTCTTTGTGAACCCACTGTACCTAGCAGTGGCTAGCAGAAAAGGAACGGTCATCAACAATTCAGTCTTGGTCTTCAGCCCAGACACCACAGTTAAAGTGGCAACAACCACTTTGGTCTGGAGCAGAGTTGATGGCCATGGAAAATACCTGACCCTCTCGGAACCCCATTTACTCTAAATCTTTTTTTTTAGCATCTAAATGGCAAGCGCTGTGCTAATTGTTGTAGGAAGAGACACAGATATAGACGATGTGGTCTCTGCTTTTGAAGCTCACAATTACATAATCCCAGCATAGTGACAATGCCTCAAAACAGGAAAAGTTAAATAAAAACTAGACATTGTGTGGTTAAATACTGAAGGGTGGTACTGGCAGTAAAAGTTGTCCTAGTCTGTTTGGGATCCTTTAGCCCTCAAGGCACTAATTCTCATGCCTTTTTTTTCTTCTCCTGATATTGCCTTGGCACACGTGGCATCTTTCTGGATAGACTACAAGCCCCTTAGGCAGGGCCTCAGCTCTTTTAATGTGCACTTGAAAAGAATATGTATTCTACTGGTGGCTGGGGTGTTCCAAAAACTACACTTAGGTCCAGTTGGTTCATAATGTTGTTTAGGTCCTCTCCATCCCCACTCATCTATTTTCTACCTGTTACACTAGTTTCTAAAAGCAGAGGGTTAAAGGTTCCAACTATAATTATGGATTTGTATTCATGCTTTCAATTCCATCAATTTTTCTTCATATATTTTAAAGGTTGTTAGTTTCATTCATATTTAAGATTGTTATGTGTCTTTGTAAATTGACTCACTTATCTTTCATTAATATCTATCTTTATCTCTGATAATATTTCTTGTTCTGCTGCTGCTGCTAAGTCGCTTCAGTCACGTCCGACTCTGTGCAACTTGTTCTGAAGTCTTCTTTAATAATGTGGTAACTTTTGAAATGATCACAGCAGACTTATTCTCTGGTCTTCACAGTTACTTATTTACCCATAGCTCTACCCCAAAAGGGCCATATAGAAGGAAATCTTGAATTATGTACTGAAACCTGAAGTGTTTACCAGGTGAACCATAACAGTGGCAGGGAGGAGGGCAAAACAGGCGATTCTGACAAATGGGCCAGTAGCCTGAGCCAAACACGAAGATATGAAATAGTATACCATGTTGGTGTTGTTCAGTTGCTAAGTCATGTCCAACTCTTTGCGACCCCATGGACTATAGCCACCAGGTTTCCCTGTCTTTCACTATCTTCTGGAGTTTGCTCAGGCTCATGTCATTGAGTCGATGATGCCATCCAATCATCTCATCCTCTGTTGCCTCTTTCTCCTCTTGCCCTCAATCTTTCCCAGCATCAGGGTCTTTTCCAATGAGTCAACTCTTCACATCAGGTGGCCCAAGTATTAGAGCTTCAGCTTCAAGTCAGTCCTTCCCATGAATATTCAGGGTTGTTTTCCTTTAGGATTGACTGATTTGATCTCCTTGCAGTCCCAGGCACTCTCAAGAGTCTTTTCCAGCACCACATTTCAAAAGCATCAATTCTTCAACGCTCAGCCTTCTTTATGGTCCAACACTCACATCCATATATGACTAATGGAAAAACCATTGCTTTGATCATAGAGATCTTTGTTGGCAAAGTTGTATCTCTGCTTCTTAATATGCTGTCTAAGTTTGTCATAGCTTTTCTTACAAGGAGCAAGTGTCTTTTAATTTTATGGCTGCAGTCACCATCTGCAGTGATTTTGGAGCCCAAGAAAATAAAGTCTGTCACTGTTTCCATTTTTTCCCCATCTATTTGCCATGAAGTGATGGGACCAGATGCCATGATCTTAATTTTTTGAATGTTGAGTTTTAAGTCGGCTTTTTTTTACTCTCCTCTTTCACTTTCATCAAGAGGCTCTTTATTCATACTCAGCTTTCTGCCATAAGGGTGGTGTCATCTGCATATCTGAGGTTGCTGATATTTCTCCCTGAAATCATGATTCCAGCTTGAGCTTCATCCACCTGGGCATTTCACATGATATAATCTGCATATAAGTTAAATATGCAGGGTGACAATATATAGCCTTGACATACTCCTTTCCCAATTTGGAACCAGTCTGTTGTTCTAAGTCCAGTCCTAACCGTTGCTTCTTTACCTGCATACAGGTTTCTCATGAGGCAGGTAATGTGACATGGTATTCCCATCTCTTTAAGAAGATTTTACACAGTTTGTTGTGATCCACCCAGTCAAAGGCTTTAGTGTAGTCAATGAAGCAGAAGTAGACATTTTTCTGGAATTCTCTTGCTTTTTTTTATGATCCAACTTATGTTGGCAATTTGATCTCTGGCTCCTCTGCCTTTTCTAAATCCAGCTTGTACATCTGGTAATTCTCGGTTCATGCACTGTTGAAGCCTAGCTTGAAGGATTTTGAGCATTACCTTGCTAGCATGTGAAATGAGCACAATTGTATGGTAGTTTGAACATTCTTTGGCATTGCCTTTCTCACTGCATTACGGTAAATGTAATGAGCAAGGCTGAAATAAGTGTGAGAAAGGGCTTAGCCTGAGACTGTGCATTAAACAAACTGGGTCCAGGCTTAAAATATCCTAGTAAGGTCTATCAGAGAAGGCAATGGCACCCCACTCCAGTACTCTTGCCTGGAAAATCCCATGGACGGAGGAGCCTGGTAGGCTGCAGTCCATGGGGTCTCGAAGAGTTGGACACGACTGAGCGACTTCACTTTCACTTTTCACTTTCATGCATTGGAGAAGGAAATGGCAACCCACTCCAGTGTTCTTGCCTGGAGAATCCCAGGGACGGGGGAGCCTGGTGGGCTGCTGTCTATGGGGTCGCACAGAGTCAGACACGACTGAAGCGACTTAGCAGCAGCAGCAGCAGCAGTAAGGTCTATAACAATGAGAAAGAAAAGGTTTTAAATCAAAGTATATCATGATTAAGTGACCTTTTCATTTTAGGAGGATCACTCTGAGACCAATAGACATGTTACATTTGTAGAGATTAAAGTCAGGAAAACTCATGATAGATAACTATTGTAATATGTTATTTAAAGATCATAAGTCTTAATTAAGGCTATAATCACATCAGAGGTAGAAAGAATGACAAGTGTTACAGTGATAGAAATATTAATTTTAATGACCGGTGTTCACACAGAGGGAGGAGAGTAGGATAAATCCAAGGTTGCTGCTTTGTATGATGAATGGACATGGTAGAACTCACTATGAAAGGGCCACAGGGCATGAAGCTCTTCTGTGGGGAAATACAAAAAATTCAATATGAAATTCTATTATAGATATATTGGCTTGGATTGGGCATGGGATTAGTTCAGTTCAGTTCAGTCACTCAGTCGTGTCCGACCCCATGAATCACAGCACGCCAGGCCTCCCTGTCCATCACTAACTCCCGGAGTTCACCCAAACTCATGTGCATCGAGTCAGTGATGCCATCCAGCGATCTCATCCTCTGTCGTCCCCTTCTCCTCCTGCCCCCAATCCCTCGATAGCCAAGTCCAAATAGATGCTTAGTTTGCTATGAGTGGATACAGTGGTATGAAATTCATGAGAGGAATCTGAGTATTGCCACGGGGACTGAAGAGCTAACCTGACATGCAGAGCAGCCTGGACCATAAGGAGTCGATGGAGGAAGAAGAGTGAGTAGAGGAGTGTGAGACAGGACTCCGAGAGGCAGGAAGAGGGCTCTTTGCAATGACTCTAACAGAGTACTGTCACTCTGGTTTATAATTCTTGTTTGCCTTCTAGGCTATGAATTCTTCAGCAGCAAGGACCAGGTCTTAGTCATCCTTGTATATCTAATATTTAGCACAGGGCTTCACTCACAGATAACTAAATGAAATTTTGGTAAATGAATACAGAAGGGCTCACATTTTAGAGAACAACTTGACCATTCAAAACAAAACCATTGCAAATGTCCTTAGATGGTTGATAGTAAAGTAGTTACCAAATTGTCTCTGATTCAATCCAGATATACACTATAGAAACCAGCTTTTAAGGAGCTGGTAGAAAAGCAAGAAGTACAGGGCTTCAGAATTGCCAACTTAAGAATTACACAGATCCCACACAACTGGCTATTTTACCCTGGCTAACTCAGTTCTTTGAAGTTTAGTTTCCTCATATGTTAAATGGGTGAAGGTGGAAGGGCACTCTCTTTTGAAATAACATTTAATTTGTGTAAAGCATCCAGCATAATGGCTGAAAATGATGACAGCTCTTATCATAATCACTATCATCAGATATAATTCACACTTTTTACAGGTTTCAAAACAACCACCACCACCTGTGACAACTATAGAGAAAACTGAATTGACTCTGCTGCTGCTGCTATGTCGCTTCAGTTGTGTCTGACTCTGTGCGACCCCATAGATGGCAGCCCACCAAGCTCCGCCATCCCTGGGATTCTCCAGGCAAGAACACTGGAGTGGGTTGCCATTTCCTTCTCCAGTGCATGAAATAAATCTACCATGCTTCCTTGTAGAAAATTGTCTGCCCGTCTTTCTCTTATACTATGAATAATGCATACGTATCTCCAGCAGCTATTTTTACAAAGATTTATAGAGTTGAATGGCAACCCACTCCAGTATTCTTGCCTGGAAAATCCCATGGACAGAGGAGCCTGGTGGGCTGCAGTCCATGGGGTCGCTAAGAGTCGGAGACAACTGAGCAACTTCAGTTTCACTTTTCCCTTTCATGCATTGGAGAAGGAAATGGCAACCCACTCCAGTGTTCTTGCCTGGAGAATCCCAGGGATGGGGGAGCCTAGTGGGCTGCCATCTATGGGGTCGCACAGAGTAGGACACGACTAAACTGACTTAGCAGCATAGAGTTGAAACATGAAATTTACAAAGCCTTTAAACTCTATTTAGGAGACATTTCAGTTTGGAGAACTTTATATTTTGATATCTTAGAAAATCAAATAAAGGTAGTTTAACTAGTTCCTACATAAGCAGAAGTTTATTCAATTCCGTGCTGTTAGCGCTGATGGGTGAAGTGTCCAGGAGAAGGTTTCTGAAGAGCCTGTTTTTTTGCACATAATATTTATAATGACAACATGTATGTGTCCATACATGAAACTGAATTTACCCCCCACCAGGTCAGTCAGGAATACAGGCATCTCACTGTAAAATAACTAAGCAGTAATTCTTTGACTTCTAAAACTGCCTGCAAAACTGCTAGAGGTTCAGGCCCGAATCTCTGCTTTTGCCTCCTCGAGGGTTATAGTAAGGGTTATGAGATGGGGGGTTATGAGATACTTGCTTGTGCCTGGCATTGGCCCCATGAAGGGCTCTGCATGTTGTGACTCATGGCTACTCATCAGCTGTGTATTGTGAACTCTTGGCATGGCCTGCACTGCCCTGCAGGAGCCATCCTGCCAACCTCTCCAGCTTTATCAGAGCCTCCCCATGGCCTCTGCACTTAGGCACAATGGCCTCCTCACTGTTCCCGGAACATTCTAAACTCATAGCCCGGTAAGCTATTCCCCCCAGGGGCCTTTATAATAAATTTTCCCTTTGTCTTTAAAGCTTTCTCTTAACCACTTCAGTGAAGTGGCAAAGAGATGGAGAAAGAGAACAAATTAACCTTAGATTGTGTATCTTCTCTTCAGCCACACCCAATCACTGAGATAGCAATCACAGTCCTTCTTGTTAGATACAGAAACAAACAAAAAAAACTTGTAAAGAGGAATTTAACAAAACAACTCAAAATAGAAACCATTTTTTTCAGTAAGGAGAGTTTTTTTCTCTTGCATTTGGCAAAATATTCTATAAAAGGCAGAGACACAGAGGCTGTCTGTGCTATAAATTGCTTGACACTGGAAAGTCCATATTTGAAATGACTTCTGAAATTGGCATTCTAGCACCAAATTAAGTTAATAATATTAATTGATGTTATTTGTCAAGACTTTAACCTGGCTTAAAGGACAGAAAGTCTATAAGCAGGAAAAGTTTATTTAATAAAAAGAAATTCACTTAATCATGTATATACATTTAATTAAAAATGCAGATACATATTAATAATACCTACAGACCCATACACAATTCATGCTATGGAGGATATAATCAAACTAGACTGTCTCTAAGTTGAACAGGTAAGGTTCTCCCCAGTATAGTATAGCATTTCGTTAAGAGAACAAACCTCAAAAACAGGAAAAGAAGCATAAAGGCCTAAGCCCACCATTTACTAGCATGTTACACTGGATATGTAAGCCCTGCTTCTTTATCTATAATAGCAGTTTGAAAGTACTCACTTTATGAGGTTGTTATAAAGACTCTATGATAATGTATATACAATACTTAGCAAGGTGCCTGAGATGGGGTATGTACAAAATAAACATTACTATTAATGTTGTTAAAGCTTCAGAAGGGAAATTAATAGCCATTTGTATGAAGCTTGAAATAATGTATCTTAGTGATTAAAAGATGAAATAATTAATATAAGAACTGTGCACATAATTTTAAGTGATCACAAGAAAAAGGAACTATCATAAATAATTCAAGTATACTTCTGTTTTCATTTATTCCCAAATGTAATGGTTTACTCAAGTGTGGCTTATGCCTTGATTGCCTCTTTTAGAAACAACAAATGTTGGATAACCTCATTCTCCTCAAAACAGACAAGGCAAATAGAATTGAAATTGAACTTCCAGTTTTCAGACAGTGAGATAGTCACATGCAGTAACTACTTCTCCCTCTCAAAATCATTAAAATAGAGTCAATGAATTCTTTAAGGATGTAAAGCCAACCTGCCAAAGAAAATGGGAGAGAAGGCAGAAACCACAAAATCTCAGAAGCTGGAAAATTTGTTGGGCTAGAGTTACCTAATACAACAGGCACAGAAATGCTACCGCTAAGCGACTGAATCTTGATAAATTTATCAAAGGGCTCCTATTAATAGGAAGAACACTAATAGATGTTAGATAGCATTTTGAAAATTTCCTTAGTAATTGCCATGAGGAAACATGAGTTCTCTGCATAGTAGGTATATAATAAGTAAGAAAAAATTATATACTAAATTTGCACACTTACTTTAAAAATATGATAAAACATGAAATTTAGCTAAAAAGGAAACTGGTCCAAAAGGTAAAAACTTAAACTATAAGACCTCTTTCCTGCAGACCAACAGGAAAAGGGCCTGATTAATTCATGGCCAAGTGAGCTAATGACAAAAGATAACATGAAAATGAAATCTGAAGCAAAATAACTGAAGTATTCTTATTAGCTTGCTTTCTCAACACCCTGAGAAACTTAGGTAATGAGACTACTATCTTAATTTCTTACCACTTTAATTTTCTTGTTTCTTGCATTATCGTTGAGTGTAAGATGAGAACATTCTGGAAAATATTTACGTATATTTTACTGAGAAATTTGTCAACTTTTTAAAGGACTATACAGACCCGATTTTATAGTTTTTTAGATATATAACATTAAGTCAAATTAAGTGGGTGGCATGTTCCTGTGAAGGGTGAAAGATTCTTACTCTATCCCTGCAAAAAGTTAGGGGTAGGATATATAATATTCTTTCACAGTAACATTGTCTTTCTTTATCAGCTCCAGGTTTGGATAAGCTCTAGGTCTGGTCTTCATCAGGTTTCCACTGAACTGAAGAGAAAGGAGTGAAGGTACAAGCAGGCATATCTTACAGGGTGGGAGTGACTAAGAAATACTGTATCTCTTCTTTTAAGTCTAAATCTTCAAAGACAGTAATGGTTAGAGGGTAGTTTAAACTATTAAGCCAAGGAAATGCACACACCTAATACCTAACTGTCAAACGGGAAATTCACGACTTGGTTGCATAACTGGAGGGTAAGGAGAATCTTTGGGATTAGAATAAACAAACATATATACAAACAGTTGTACAAGTGTAAAAACCCCAAGTGGTTCTTCCTATAATTTGGAGAACTTTTTAAAGAAGGGTGCCCTGGACATTCAAAGTTTATCTAGCAACAACCCAAATTCAATGCGAATCAAACAGAATTATCTTCCTAATTTGCTCCTCTGCTTTTGACTCCTTTTCTTTTTTTTTTTAATTTTATTTTATTTTTAAACTTTACAATATTGTATTAGTTTTGCCAAATATCGAGATGAATCTGCCACAGGTATACCTGTGTTCCCCATCCTGAACCCTCCTCCCTTCTCCCTCCCCATACCCTCCCTCTGGGTCGTCCCAGTGCACAAGCCCCAAGCATCCAGTATCGTGCATCGAACCTGGACTGGCAACTCGTTTCATACATGATATTATACATGTTTCAATGCCATTCTCCCAAATCTTCCCACCCTCTCCCTCTCCAACAGAGTCCATAAGACTGGTCTATACATCAGTGTCTCTTTTGCTGTCTCGTACACAGGGTTATTGTTACCATCTTTCTAAATTCCATATATATGCGTTAGTATACTGTATTGGTGTTTTTCTTTCTGGCTTACTTCGCTCTGTATAATAGGCTCCAGTTTCATCCACCTCATTAGAACTGATTCAAATGTATTCTTTTTAATGGCTGAGTAATACTCCATTGTGTATATGTACCACTGCTTTCTTATCCATTCATCTGCTGATGGGCATCTAGGTTGCTTCCATGTCCTGGCTATTATAAACAGTGCTGCGATGAACATTGGGGTACACGTGTCTCTTTCCCTTCTGGTTTCCTCAGTGTGTATGCCCAGCAGTGGGATTGCTGGATCATAAGGCAGTTCTATTTCCAGTTTTTTAAGGAATCTCCACACTGTTCTCCATAGTGGCTGTACTAGTTTGCATTCCCACCAACAGTGTAAGAGGGTTCCCTTTTCTCCACACCCTCTCCAGCATTTATTGCTTGTAGATTTTTGGATCGCAGCCATTCTGACTGGCGTGAAATGGTACCTCATAGTGGTTTTGATTTGCATTTCTCTGATAATGAGTGATGTTAAGCATCTTTTCAAGTGTTTGTTAGCCATCTGTATGTCTTCTTTGGAGAAATGTCTATTTAGTTCTTTGGCCCATTTTTTGATTGGGTCATTTATTTTTCTGGAGTTGAACTGTAGGAGTTGCTTGTATATTTTTGAGATTAGTTGTTTGTCAGTTGCTTCATTTACTATTATTTTCTCCCATTCTGAAGGCTGTCTTTTCACCTTGCTAATAGTTTCCTTTGATGTGCAGAAGCTTTTAAGTTTAATTAGTTCCCATTTGTTTATTTTTGCTTTTATTTCCAATATTCTGGGAGGTGGATCATAGAGGATCCTGCTGTGATGTATGTCAGAGAGTGTTTTGCCTGTATTCTGCTCTAGGAGTTTTATAGTTTCTGGTCTTACGTTTAGATCTTTAATCCATTTTGAGTTTATTTTTGTGTATGGTGTTAGAAAGTGTTCTAGTTTCATTCTTTTACAAGTGGTTGACCAGATTTCCCAGCACCACTTGTTAAAGAGATTGTCTTTAATCCATTGTATATTCTTGCCTCCTTTGTCAAATATAAGGTGTCCATATGTGTGTGGATTTATCTCTGGGCTTTCTATTTTGTTCCATTGAGCTATATTTCTGTCTTTGTGCCAGTACCATACTGTCTTGATAACTGTGGCTTTGTAGTAGAGCCTGAAGTCAGGTAGGTTGATTCCTCCAGTTCCATTCTTCTTTCTCAAGATCGCTTTGGCTATTCGAGGTTTTTTGTATTTCCATACAAATTGTGAAATTATTTGTTCTAGCTCTGTGAAGAATACCGTTGGTAGCTTGATAGGGATTGCACTGAATCTATACATTGCTTTGGGTAGTATACTCATTTTCACTATATTGATTCTTCCAATCCATGAACATGGTATATTTCTCCATCTATTAGTGTCCTCTTTGATTTCTTTCACCAGTGTTTTATAGTTTTCTATGTATAGGTCTTTAGTTTCTTTAGGTAGATATATTCCTAAGTATTTTATTCTTTCCGTTGCAATGGTAAACGGAATTGTTTCCTTAATTTCTCTTTCTGTTTTCTCATTATTAGTGTATAGGAATGCAAGGGATTTCTGTATGTTGATTTTATATCCTGCAACTTTACTATAATCATTGATTAGTTCTTTTCTGTATGACAGAGCTTATTAATTGTGCTCTATTCATATTTTATAGACTTCCCTGGTGGCTCAGATGGTAAAGCATCTGTCTACAATGCGGGAGACCTGGGTTTGATCCCTGGGCCGGGAAGACCTCCTGGAGAAGGAAATGGCAATCCAGTCCAGTACTATTGCTTGGAAAATCCCATAGACAGAGGAGCCTGGTAGGCTACAATCTATGGGGTCGCTAAGAGTCGGACACAACTGAGCGACTTCACTTTCACTTTCATATTTTATATTCTGTTATTCTATCTGTACTTTTAGAGAAATCAGAAAGAAAAACTCCACTAAATTAACACTAATAAACTTTATGTAACGTAACCTCTCCAGACTTCAGTTCCCCACTTGTAAATGAGGAATCAAATCACATAGGTAGAACTCAGAAACCAGAAACATCTGTTCATACCCCAGGTCTGCCACTGTGTGCCATGCTAGAAAATTTTAGCAACTTATCTGTATCAAAGTCTCCTTGCTTTTACATTTTTGACTTAATGATTTATCTGATGATGTTCCCATGTTTGTTATATTGTAGAAAGTTAAATAATAGCTTTGAGCCATAAAATTAGTCCAACATATACTGCAGTTTGTATGTATTGTCTTTTTTTTTTTTTTTAGATAGAGTTGAAAGGCTTCTAGTAAAGTGCTTCAATCCACTTGACAACCATGTTCCTGCCTGCTTAAGTGACTGCCTCTAGTTGCGTCCACCTGAAATATTTTTGTCCCCATGTCCATTTATCTCTACTCACACTTTGAAGCCCAACTCAATTCTCATCCTATCACTGAGAACTTACCTGAATATTTCAGTGAAAATTAAACTATAATTGAACTTTCTGTATGAACAAGAAATTCATTATGTATTTCCATCCTTTGTTATGCTCCTTAGTCACTAAGTCTTGTCCGACTCTTTTGTGATCCCATGGACTGTAACCCTCCAGGTTCCTCATCCATGGGATTTCCCAGGTAATAATACCTGGGAATGGGCTGTCATTTTCTTCTCCAGGGGATCTTCCCAACCCAGGGACTGAACCTGTGTTTCCTGCAAGTCTCCTGCATTGCAGGTGGACTCTTTACCACTGAGCCACTGGGGAAGCGATTTCTACATTAGCAATGTATAATAAACTATTTGTTTTCCATGCATGACTTGTGCTTAAATTATTCATTCTCTTATTTACTTCCTGTAAGCTCACTGAAAATCTATGACATGCTCTGAGATCTTGGACTTTATGTAATATTTCTTTGTAAAATGGGAATGGAAATTCCTATCTTTTTGAGGTTGTGGAAAATTGAATAAGATATACATAAATACATATTCAAAAGCAGAGACATTACTTTGCCAACAAAGGTCCGTCTAGTCAAAGCTATGGTTTTTCCAGTAGTCATGTATTGATGTGAGAGATGGACTATAAAGAAACCTGAGCACTAAAGAATTGATGCTTTTAAACTGTAGTATTGGAGAAGACTCTTGAGAGTCCTCTGGACTGCAAGGAGATACAGCCCATCCATCCTAAAGGAAATCAGTCCTGAATACTCACTGATACTGAAGCTGAAACTCCAATACTTTGAAGTCACTTGATGCGAAGAACTGACTCATTAGAAAAGACCCTGATGCTGGGAAAGATTGAAGGCGGGAGGAGAAGGGGAAGGCAGAAGATGAGATGGTTGGATGGCATCACTGACTCGATGGACATGAGTTTGAGTAAGCTCTGGGAGTTGGCGATGGACAGGGAAGCCTCGCATGCTGCAGTCCATGGGTTCACAAAGAGTTGGACACGACTGAGCGACTGGACTGAACTGATGCACTATCTAAAATGTTACATATATTTACACATATGTAACTACAAAGTAATGAAAATACTTTTTAGAATAAAAGGTTTAGTCAATAATATTTGAAATTTGCACAAATCTATAATAATTCATCATTGAAAACTAGAAGTCAAGATAGGAAGTAAAGCATCTAAGGCAATTTGTTCTTCCAGTGAAAAAGTATTCCCTAGTACATTATAACAAGACTGCAGTCTTATAATGTCATTAAAAGTTAAAAATCTCTTTATTTCCATTATATAACATGTGAGAATATATAATAACTTCCATTTAACAATATTAGCTGTTACTATTTATTGAGTACTTTCATGGCAGGCACTGTGCAGATGCTTGACTGTGCAGTTCATCTATTAATATATTCTATAAGGAAGACATTGTTTCCCTTATTTTGCAGTTGCTAAAACTGAGAATTAGAGAAGGTTGTTGGTCCTGGGTTACCCTAACAAGTGGCAGACCCAGGATTAAAACCCAGATTTGTCTACCTCCAGAACTCATGCTCTTAACTACTATTCTGTATGTGTTCCCCATTGTTCTGAAACAAATATCCTTTATATTGGATTGACCAAAAAGTTCATCTGGATTATTCCGTAAGATGGTATGGAAAAATTCAAATGTACTTTTTGGCCAACCCAATGTTGTAACCCTTTCTTCTCCTGGAAAGGCTGTTATAGTAATAACCCAATCTTCTTAGTTGATCTAAGTCTGGTTGTAGGGCTTCTATGATATGCAGTATATCTCGAAAGAAGGAAACCCTAACAAGAAAAGTCCTATCAGTGTGGCTTACCTAGTTTTCTTCACTATACAACACTTTTTTTATATATACTAACACTGAGCATAAGTTTTTTTTTACCCCTTTAAACATTTTTTAGTTGGAGGATAATTGCTTTACAGTGTTGTGTGGTTTCTGCCGTACAACATCACAAATCAGTCATAACTATACCTATATATACATATATTTATCCCCTCCCTCTTGAGCCTCCTCCCAGCCCCCATCATCCTGCCCCTTAGGGTTGTTACAGCGCGCCAGGCTGGTCTCCCTGCGCTATACGGTAGCCCTCCCCTGGCTATCTATTTTATACATGGTAGTGCATATGCGTCAATGCTACTTTCTCAATTTGCCCCACCCTTTCCTTCCCCACTGTGTCCACAAGTCCATTCTCTATGTCTGTGTCTCCATTCCTTCCCGGCAAATAGGTTCACTGGTACCATTTTTTGAGCATACATTTTTAAAATCAGAATTGTATAATGTCAAAAACAATCCATTTATAAAAAAATATCTGTTCAGAACCTACCATATACAAAGCATTATTCTAGGCATTATTGAGAATGAATGGGTCCACATTCTTTTATATACCAATCTATACTGCAAATTATACAGAATTATAGTAAGGTCATTGTTTCATTTTCTTAATAAAAACCCAAGTGCCTACTAGCATTGTTCAAAGCACAGGTGTGTACCACAATTAAAAACACAAAGTCCCTTCTGTTATGGAGCTCAAATTCTAGGTGGGTTGGTGTAGGGGTGGCAGAGAATTAAATACTTAAGAATATATCATAAAGAGATAAAATTGTAAGTGCTGTTAAGAGAATAAAGCAGGCTAATATAAGTAGAGTGTTGGGGGGTGGAGTTCAATTGAATGATCAGAAAAGGCTTCCCCAAGATCCTGAAAAACTGATTTGTGTGTCCAGGCAAAATGTTTAGCAGAGGGAGGTCACTAGAGGTTTTAAGCAGAGGGGAAGATTATGATCTAATTTGTATTTTAAACTTATTACCTCAAATAAAATTTCTGAATGACAAATAACATCTTATACAAAGTGAAAAGATAAGGCATGTCCTGAGAGAAGTTTTTAGGGAAATATATAGATAGATAGATAGATGTAAATAAACTATGGGATGTAAATAATTTGGATTCAAAACAGTAGTAGACAATGAACATGAACAGATAATTTGCAGAAGAAAAATTAATGTCTAATAGTTGTGTGAAAAGATACTTGATCTCACTAGTTATCATGGAAATCCCACTAAAACAACAATCTGAAAATATTTAAAGTCTGAAAATACCAAGTCCAGGAGATGACTTGGTGGGACTGTAAATGAGCACAACCACTTTAGAAAGAACTAACTGAAAATGTGATAACCTATAGTCTAGCAATTCTATACCTAGTCAATTAAAGTCGTAAGCATGAGCATAAAGTGTCACATGGCAGAGTGTTAGCTGGGGCATTATAATAGAGAAAAGTACAGAGCAACCTGAACACCAGTCGGTAGCAAAAGAGTAAAGAGTAGGTTGTGGTTTTTTCATACACTGGAATAAAGTAAATAGCACTTAAAATGAATAAATAAGATTTGTAAGAATCAACATGGATAGCTTTTTAAAAAGTAATGTTTGATTGGAAAAAGGTGTGGAATGATAGCATTTATGTAGATTTCTTAAGCACACAAAACAATTCTATATTTTGTTTATACACACTTATATGGAGTAAGAGTATAAAAACAGCCTTGAAGGATAAGCACTAAATTTAAGATAATGATTTTGGGCTACAGGGCTGAAGAAAGAAACAAAGAAAACATCACCATACATATTATATCTATTTCTATCATATTTGTAATGTCATTCGTATCTGTAAAGATAAAATATTAATAACTTACTAATTCCTGGTGGTGGGTACACTGGTATTTGTTGTTAAAATTCTTTGATTTAATATTTACTGATTTTTAATTTTTTCAATGAAATCAAAAGTATTATTACCATAGCTGTGCTTAAAGAATGGATTATAGAGAAGCAAGAGATCACTTAAGGTCCAAGTGAAACATGATGGTGGCTTGAACTAGGATTATAATTTAAAAATGCAAATAGACTAAACAGGTGATATTTTGGAGATAAAATTTTAGAAGTTTCTGTTGAATATAAGGGGTAAGGGAAAGAAATGAAGGATGTCTCTATTTTAAATGTTTTTACATATAAACTTACTTCATACTTGGAGTTTGATTTTGTTGGGAAAAAACATAGATAATATGAAATACCTGTGCAGTTTCATTAAATATCATTTAGAGTCACTTCCCTACTGGCTCAGATGGTAAAAAATCTGCCTGCAATGCCAGAGACCCAGGTTCAATCCCTGGATTGTGAAGATCCCCTGGAGAAGGGAATGGCTACCTACTCCAGTATTCTTGCCTGGAGAAGTCCATGGACAGGGGAGCCTGGCAGGCTACAGTCCATGGGGTCACAAAGAGTTGGACAACACTTGCATTTTCATAGTCACTTGAGACAGTTATTGGTTAATTTCTTCAGTTACAGAGATATGAAAATTATACTTCTGTATTTTGTTGGGAGTTGCTCTACTCCCAAGGAATACAATGGCAGCACATAAACAGAACTTGGTTAGCTCAACCTTCCCTTCATCTGGACCAGACCGTCTCCCAAGTTGCCCATGGCAGTGACTAGATCTTCAACTCTCTTAGTTATCTGTCTTGTAGTGGCAGTGCCAATGAGTATCTTAGAGGAAACTTTTGAATTCTACCCTGAATCTATATTACTATTCCCCAAATGAACAGTGTGCTTGCCAATGAAATACAGCTTTAATAAAAGTCTCAGCCACAGTTTCAATGACAAAATAGACCCTCTCATACAGACATTTTGGAGAGCCCATGTCAGTCTTAAAAGTCCTGGGTTATTCTGGGATGCTGGTCAGAATATGGCGTTTAGGCTCAAGGTGGATCATAGGGACAGAAGCTGTAACATTCACTTGAGCTTAGTCACTCAGTCATGTCCGACTCTGTGACCCCATGGGCTGTAACCCAGCAGGCTTCTCTGCCCATGGGATTCTCCAGGCCAGAATACTAGAGTGGGTTGCCATGCCCTCTTCCTGGGAATCTTCACAACCCAGGGATCAAACCCAAGTCTCCCGCATTGCAGGTAGATTCTTTACTGTCTGAGACACCAGGGAAGCCCCCAAATGTTGGAGTATCCTTCTCCAGGGTATCTTCCTGAGCCAGGAATCGAACCAGGATCTCCTGCATTGCAAGCAGATTCTTTACCAGCTGAGCTACCAGGGAAGCCCATAATATTCACTTGAGTACCTTTAATCACTTTAGAAAGTGATTATTATCCCATAAAATTTGAGAAAGCTGGTATGAAATAAATGAGATGTCAGGTCCTGAAGAACCCCTGGAAGTTTTACATGAATGCCTCAGGAAAAACATATTTTATGGTGATAAAGGTTTCATGAATTTGGCAGTGGGTTTACAAAAAGACACTTGGTTTAATTTTCCGGTATCAGTCAGTATTGACATTTACCAAGAAAAGTTATCATCATATGAACTTGCACTGCTTACTCTTCCATTAGGATTTAAGTTCAGTCTGGGGAGGAATTTTATTGGTCTTGGTCACTTCTTTATTCAATTATTAGTTGAATGAATGTGATAAACAGAAACAGACAGCCTTACCTTCTGGTATGGTTGTCTTTATATGTACAGATATGTTTTGCTTTCCTCATATGATGGACTTTATACCATTAGCAGTTCCTGTTACTGGCAATGAAATTATGACAAATAAATATGAGGATGGAAACTATAATTGGAGAGAAAGTAATTGCAGGGGGTTGTGGCATATGCTGCATAAATAATGGTTGTAATAAATTACCACAAAATTAGTGGCCTAAGGCAACATAAATTTATTATCTTACAGTTCTGGAAGTCAGAAGTCTGAGGGGTCTAGGCTAAAATCCTTCTGGAGGCCCTGGGGAGATTCTATTTCCTTTCCTTTCCCAGATTCTAGAGGCTGCCTGCATTTCTTGGCTCACAGCTCCTTCCTCCATCTTCAAAGAACATCAATTGCTTCTAAATCTCATGTTTTATTTCTCTGGCTTGGACCTTCTTGCCTCCTTTTTCAAGAGAAGTTTGTGATTTCACTGAGTTCACCCAGATAATCCAGAATAATCTTCCCATCTCAATCCTTACTCACAATTGCATTGTTTCTTTTGCCAAGTAAGGTAACAAGTAACTCACGGCTTCTAGGGATTAGGATGTGAACATTTAAATTCTGTGTACCATAGCCATTTTGGAAATCTTCCACTGATGCTTTCACTCTTTGCTCCTTCACTATGTTGTTTCAATGTAAAAAACTGAAAAATTTTGAAGTCTACAGGCACATAGCAGAGTTTATGTGGAATAAACAAAATTGGAAATTTATTTCCATCTCAACCAAGAAGATCTGATTATATAACAGATGGGAGCAGGGGGACCACTACTTCTTTTATCATTTCAAAAGATGGTAATATGAGTTATAAACAATGATTTTCAAACAGTAAGACTAATCCTTACCTTATCCCCATTCCTCACCTTCTGAATGTACTGAAACCTGCTTTTCAGTTAAATTCAGATGTGAGCTGAGCTTCAAAATAGCAAACTTGGTAGGGCAAGCTCTTAGCTGAAGGATGTTGCTTTTATTCTAAACATTTTTTATAGTTTCTTTTTTGGAATTGTCTTTAAAGACACTTCACCAGACACACAGGAAAACTGGCTCGTTATTTTAAGGTCACAAGGTACTTTGCCTACTCTGTCTTCTTCCCTTCCCCATTGTTTTAATCTACTCGCCTTCATCCTTGCTCCTTCCTCTGCTGATACTAGTGCCAGAGATCTGTGAGGCTGAGAGGAAGGCCTGGGGAGCCAGAGTGCGGCTGGGAAGGGGCCAAGGAGAGCTTCACGTGGAGCTCAACAGGTAGCCGACTGCAATGTTACCTCATTTGTGTGACCCAGCCTATTTTAAACACTGTTAAATAACAATATTCGATAATTTGCTAGGTGTCAAAAAATCATGTTGTTAAAGTAAATCCCTATTGAGTATAAATATTATTTTAAATAAAAGGTATACTAGTCAAATAGACTTTTAGATATACTGTTCTTTGATGGGAGAAATTGGGGCATTGGATGAGAGACTAGAAAAAGCTTCCCTTACACTGATATTTTTTCCAAAGAAGGTCTCAGTTTAGAGGTTTTCTTAGAATAGCTCTGTAATTCAAAGCTTTTCAACTCTGGCAATTAGAGTTTACTATCTAGATGATACACAGATAAATGAGGAAAATATTATTGACACTGGCATCATATAAAATATTTATACCATAGAATACAGGCTGCAAACTGTTTTTCAATACTACAGTTATTAAAAGTAAGTATAATTCACAAACCTTCTGCTATTATCAATTACTGAAGTTACAGAAGATCTGGCCTGACCGATTCTTTCAGAGGCTTCATTTAGACGAAAATGTATAAATATTTTTAACTACTATGTGTATTTTTTCTTCATTTGACCAATTGAGGTTAAGTTTCAATGAAATATATCTGTAAGAGTAATTTATTTATTTCTTTTTCAGATTTTATATTGGGGTCTAGCCAATTAACAAGCTGTGATGGTTTCAGGTGAGCAGCAAAGGGACTCAGCCATGCATACACACGCACCCAATCTTCCCCGAACTCCTCTTCTGTCCAGGCTGGCACACAACACTGAGCAGAGCTTCATGCACGCTACAGCAGGTCCTGTTGATCACCCATTTTAAACACAGCAGTGTATACATGTCCATCCCAAACTCCCTAACAAGAATAATTTCAGAGCAGTCAAAGGAAGTGCAAAAAATCCTACTTTAGATTATAATCTCACATAGGAATTTTTTTTTTGCCTTATGGGACAGTCTTCCTCTATTTTATAAAACTGCCATTTGGCTTCCTCCTGTGACTCATCCCCTTCCTATAATCAAAATAAAAAGTTCTAAATTCTAAATCTATGCTGTGCAGTTTGTAGCCACTATCCACATGCGCTATTAAGCATTTGAAATTTGGCCAGTCTGAATTGAGATTTTCTTTAGGTGTACAATATATATCGAATCTTAGTTTTCAAAAAACTAAGATCATGGCATCTGATCCCATCACTCCATGGCAAACAGATGGGAAAACAATGGAAACAGTGACAGACTTTATTTTCTTGGGCTCTAAAATCACCACAGATGGTGATTGCAGCCATGAAATTAAAAGACCCTTGCTCCATGGAAGAAAAGTTATCGACAAACCTAGACAAAGTATTAAAAAGCAGAAACATTACTTTGCCAACAAAGGTCCATCTAGTCAAAGCTAGTTTTTCCAGTAGCCATGTATGGATGTATGGAAGGAAATGACAATCCACTCCAGTACTATTGCCTGGAAAATCCCATGGACAGAGGAGCCTGGTAGGCTACAGTCTATGGGGTCACAAAGAGTCGGACACGACTGAGTGACTTCACTCACTCTCACTCATGTATGAGTCAGAGTTGGACCACAAAGAAGGCAGAGCACCAAAGAATTGATGCTTTTGAGCTGTGGTGTTGAAGACTCTTGAGAGTCTCTTTGATTTCAAGGAGATCAAACCAGTTAATCCTAAAGGGAATCAATCCTGAATATTCACTAGCAAGACTGCTGAAACTGAAGCTCCAATACTTTGGCCGCCTGATGCAAAGAGCCAATTCCTTAGAAAAGACCCTGGTGCTGGGAAAGACTGAAGGCAGAAGGAGAAGGGAATGACAGAGGATGAGATGTTGGATAAGAGTTCTGAATGTGAAAAGAATGGGAGGAAAATCAATGTGTTTCTGTATTGACAGGATGAAATCCAATGGAGGAGAGGCTAAAGCCATAGGAAGAAGGGGATGAAACACCGAAAATTAAGGAAGATTCAGAAGGAAGTAGTAGAAGGCAGCAGTATAGGAACTAGTCTTAGGAAGAGAGAGGCCTTCTTCAAGAAAAGAAAGACTTAGAAACTATGCTTCTAAGACATATTCTCATGAGAGAGATGCATAGGTGCTTCTTCAAACTCAAAGTCCCACGTCCTTTTAAAGTAGGGATAAAGTCGGATTATTACAAGATAGGATGAGGGGTCTGACGCTCATGGTAGTTGAAATTCCAGTGAGTTTTCCTCACTGAGGTGCAATGTGTTCGTGCTAAGTCTCCTTTCGAGTCTTCATTTGGAAATGTCCTTTCTGTTTACATTTCTGAGGCTGTGACCACACTATGTCAAAACATTAGCTTGGTATGGAATTTCAGACAATCAATCCAACATACTCTTTAAAAAATTCTTTTCATCAGGTCATACTTTAATACTTACTGAAGATAAGTAAGAGATATGGCTTGTTGAGGTTACTGTTTAGGGAGGGGGATGGCAGTGCACACTGAGGTCATGAAGTTTCCTAGAAATAAACAGTCTGACAAATCAGAGTATGTGGTAAGGAAAACTTGTCCTGGAAATCTAATCTGTGGTCAAGAAAAAGATACTGGATCACAGAAATTTTGAATGTTTATTTTATGGAAGAGTTTTATCTTTTTTTTGGCTGAAGTAGGGGGATTTTGGAGATAATACAGTGGTGAGAGGTTTTGTAATAAGTTTGCTTGCCTCCTATTATCTGTAGTTCTTTCAATTAGCTGTCTCTTAGGGTCTCTTATGGATACTTCTCATGGTCTAACTGGCTATCTCTACTGTGCCACAGAAAAAGGAAAGAAGGCAACTGGACTTTCACAGCTTCACCAGAGCCCCTTCTCTGACTCTGAAATATTTCTAGCAGGAAGAGGAACTGAGCCAAGGAACACGTTCAAGGCTAGATGTCTCCAGGAAGGTAGGGCCAACTGGCAGTAAATGTCCATTTGGCCTTCTGATAACCACCATGAGCAAGGCACGGGGCTTTTGTGACATTTAAAGCCAAGAGCTCTAGTACACTGCAGAGATTTAGGCTTCATCCATCCATCTACTGTTTGGCACTTTTGTTATTTCCTCCCAAGGGATGCTTGCTTTTCTCTGTAGGCTACATGGGAAGTCAGAGAGGCTGGAAAAGCAATTTTCTCTTCCTCTGCTTCTTAACCATTTCCCCTACTCCTGAGACACAAAGCCCCTGCTTTGTCCTTGGCTGGGGGGGTGGGGTGGTGCTGGTTGGCCTCTAAGGTGGCCCTCCCCCACTCCAGTAAACTGAGGGAAAGTTCATTTTAACAAGAAGCTATTTAAACACTGAGAGAGGCTTTTAAAAATGAACTACAGTTTACTTTGATAAAAAAATTCAGGTTGAGCTTATGGACTACAATATGGACAGCAAATATTTTCACCTTCAGCACTGGTGGTGTAGTGGTGAGCACAGCTGCCTTTCAAACAGTTTCACCTTCATGTTAATCAAGACTTCCTTTAGTAGGGTGAATTTATCTGTTGAAAGTGACAACACAGAAATGAGCTAATATTTCAGTTTGGCTAGTCGTAGTTCTTTCTTGATCTATACCAAATACAATTCTAATCAATTAAGTTTGCTTTCTTTCATGGTGTCACTATGTTGTTATCATGGTAAAAATACTGTTTTACAAAAAGACTTTGAAATAAAACAGTAATTTTGAAAATCTCATTTTAGTTTTTATATTTTTTCTTGTGAAATGCTTACCTAGTGTTATTTAAGCCTCTTTTAGGTAGAAGATCACTCAATTTTCTGACTCATGCTTCCTCCAAACTCTCTTCTACACTGGACTCTCCAGTGGGTGTTATTTTCCCTCCTATGACACAACTTCTCTTTATGCGTAACCACTCTTGACTTGAAGGAGAATAAAGTTGACCAAGCAGAACAGCCTATTTATCAACTAGGCTATTTATACACACGTTATTCCTATGTCCCTTGAGATTATACAGTTAGTTTCAGAGCAGTAATTCATTACAATATGTTATGAGGAAAGATACTGAGGCAGCAAAATATAATCTATTATCTACTAAAAATAAGCAGTAAGAATTCAGTTCAGTTCAGTTCAGTTGCTCAGTCGTGTCCGACTCTTTGCGACCCCATGAATCGCAGCACGCCAGGCCTCCCTGTCCATCACCATCTCCCGGAGTTCACTCAAACTCACGTCCATCGAGTCGGTGATGCCATCCAGCCATCTCATCCTCTGTCGTCCCTTTCTCCTCCTGCCCCCAATCCCTCCCAGCATCAGAGTCTTTTCCAGTGAGTCAGCTCTTTGCATGAGGTGGCCAAAGTACTGGAGTTTCGGCTTTAGCATCATTCCTTCCAAAGAAATCCCAGGGCTGATCTCCTTCAGAATGGACTGGTTGGATCTCCTTACAGTCCAAGGGACTCTCAAGAGTCTTCTCCAACACCACAGTTCAAAAGCATCAGTTCTTTGGTGCTCAGCTTGAATTAACCTTTTGTTATTACAAAGTTATAGTAAGTATTTTAATAGAATTTTTTAAATTATATTTTTTAGCATGAAAACACATTCTGCATTGTGTTCCTAATTAAAACACAAGAAAATTCTTAGTTATAGTGATGAAGGCAGTTTGGTTTACTTAAAACAACTAAAACAAATATATGTAGTGCACGGTCAGTGTGGATAATGCCAATGATGGCGAGAGTGCAGGCAAGCAAGCATTCCTGCACACTGCTATTCGTGTCATGTTCCTGAGGGCAATTTGTGTCAAAAGGCCTTGGACTTTTGCTTTTGACTCTTTGAGCCAATCCTGTGAGTTAAGCACTATTATTCCATTTTATAGACGAAGAAACGAAATTCAGAGACTAAGTAACTTCCCTAGGTCATATGAAAAGTTAGCAGTGGAGCTGTGGTTCAAACTCAGTTACATAATTCAAAGCTTACGCCTAACCACACCCCACTAACCTCATTCAATACATGGGTGTTTGTTTTCAGAAAGTATTCCTATAAATAAAATAATATACAGCAATTTAACATGTTGTTGTACAAGAGTATATAATGACATGAATAAATGTTTGCAAAACTATAAACAGCAAAAGTTTAAGAACAGTATGATCTTAATTTAAAAAAAATATATAAATATATAATGAAAAATAGGTATGTATGACATGTATATAGACGCACATCTTAAAAGACTAATGTGATCAGAAGTAATTTTCTTCATTTTATCTGTCTTTCCTAAATTTTCTACCTTTGTATTAAAAGCTATCTTTTTAAAGATGCTCAATCTCAGTTCTCAAACTGTGAATCTGCGATTTAAAGATACAACCTGCTTTTATTTTAAAAGGTAGATAAAAATGAAAGATACATTAATTTTAAATTAGATCACCACAGTTCCCTAGTAGTCTGTCAGTTTCTTCTTACTTCAAGTATAAATGTTCTTATTTATTAAGGTTGTTCATGCTGGAATCAAATAGCTAAAGGAAACAACTACAGAGAAATTGGGCAGCAAGAACCCCTGGAGCTTCTCTTAACTGATCTTTCATCTCCAGTGTGAAGAGCCTGACTCCACGCTCTAATTCTCTTACCCTGCCTGAATTTTACGCTGTAACATGAAACCAGAATACGGTCCAAACCAGGGACTCCCATTAGTGAAAGAGTATAAAGAACTCATGTTTATTTACTGATAAAGATAATGGTGGGAAAAACAAAGATTTTGCTAACTTTCCGATGTTGATCTTCATTAGTGAGACTATTCAGCATGTTTGTTCAGTCTGCAGCTTCTTTCCATACAACTCACAAGGTGTTATTTTAACAGGAATGAAACTCACTGAGCAATGTGACTGCCTGAGGAAGAGCCGGTTTAAGCAGATAGTAGCCTCCAGGTCTATCCTAGCAGAGAGAATATTCTTGTTGGATTTGTTGAAAAGCTCTGAGAGGAAGGAAGAGACATTAGTAAGAATTTCCCTCAGATAACACATTTTAGTTTAAAGAAATCCTGCTTAATTATGTTCCCCAAATATCATACATGAATAATTTAGAATGGAAGTTGGGAATTTTGCTTTTTTCAAGAAATTTTCAATCTTTTTCTGCCAAACTTCACAATGTTATAATACAAACACACATATATAATGACGAGGCAATTTTCCTCCTATTTTCTTTCTGAGTAAAGACTGGTTAAGTTCTAGCTCAATGATTACAGCAGAGCTGTCTCAACTATCATATGTCCTTTCTACAAGTTAAAGTATTAACTGTATATATGTTTTTAATTTGAATTTTTATTGCATGTCTAACTATTATATGTACATCACAGATAATTTTGAGAAAGTACCAGAAAGTTCAATGAAGATGAAAAGACCCACAATCCCACTACTCAGAAAAAACTGTAATATTAATAGTATATATTCTTCTTGAGCTTATTGCACATTAGCATATTAAGGGTTCTGAGCAGACAAGAAGAGAATAATTTACCTTTGTTTAAAATAATGCTTCCCTACAGATGGCTAACAAACACATGAAAAGATGCTCAACATCACTCATTATCAGAGAAATGCAAATCAAAACCACTATGAGGTACCATTTCATACCAGTCAGAATGGCTGCGATCCAAAAGTCTACAAGCAATAAATGCTGGAGAGGGTGTGGAGAAAAGGGAACTCTCTTACACTGTTGGTGGGAATGCAAACTAGTACAGCCACTATGGAGAACAGTGTGGAGATTCCTTAAAAAACTGGAAATAGAACTGCCTTATGATCCAGCAATCCCACTGCTGGGCATACACACTGAGGAAACCAGAAGGGAAAGAGACATGTGTACCCCAATGTTCATCGCAGCACTGTTTATAATAGCCAGGACATGGAAGCAACCTAGATGCCCATCAGCAGATGAATGGATAAGAAAGCAGTGGTACATATACACAATGGAGTATTACTCAGCCATTAAAAAGAATACATTTGAATCAGTTCTAATGAGATGGATGAAACTGGAACCTATTATACAGAGTGAAGTAAGCCAGAAAGAAAAACACCAATACAGTATACTAACGCATATATATGGAATTTAGAAAGATGGTAACAATAACCCTGTGTACGAGACAGCAAAAGAGACACTGATGTATAGATCAGTCTTATGGACTCTGTGGGAGAGGGAGAGGGTGGGGAGATTTGGGAGAATGGCATTGAAACATGTATAATATCATGTATGAAACGAGTCGCCAGTCCAGGTTCGATGCACGATACTGGATGCTTGGGGCTGGTGCACTGGGATGACCCAGAGGGAGGGTATGGGGAGAGAGGAGGGAGGAGGGTTCAGGATGGGGAACACAGGTATACCTATGGCGGATTCATTTTGATATTTGGCAAAACTAATACAATATTGTAAAGTTTAAAAATAAAATAAAATTTAAAATAAAATAAAATAAAATAATGCTTCCCAAATTCCTTTGACTATGAATCCTTTGATGGTATAACACCTATTAGAAACCTGAAGAACTCAGGATCTAAGGAACATATTTTATGAATGCCACCTTAATGAATGTATCAGTGTGCAGAATCTTTGGCCATACTAGTACCCGAGTTAATCAAATTCAACAAGCTTCACCCTTCTACCTAAACTCACACAGAACTAAAATTGAATAATTTAATGATAAATATTTACTTCAGGTAAGGAACATGCATGGGAACTTTCACCATATGTAAACTGTATCTCAATAAAGCCTTTTAAAAAAGAAACTAATCTGCTTGTGTTTCATGAAAACTGAGAAGTAGAATAACTTGAGGAATGCAAGATCAGAGCAAAGGAAGGATAGTTTTAAAGAATACTTTATTCTGGGAAAAGTGACTCATTCTTCCCAAAAAAGAGGATACATCTTCAGTTCCATAATGTCTCCCCAGATTGACATGATACATTTCTACCTCTTCCACCTTTTCCTTTCAAATGTGTTGGCAATGCTTATAAATTAATCTACTTAAGTCCTCCTGTAGTACTAAAGAGTGAATGCATACTCCAGAATAAAAATGAACAGCAGCAGCCATAGTCCAAAAGAGTCCACTGTAAATACAACATTTATTTTAAATTTCATGCTTTTCCTAGCAAATACATGTAAGAATTTTTTTAATGCAAAGAGTAAAAATATTAATCCCCAATAAAGAATGTCTTAATTTCACAAAGGAATAACTGACATATAAAAAATGTTACGTATTTACCTGTGATTTCATATGCCTTAAAACATCAAATATATCCTGCTTGAGAAGTAAAACTCAAAACTAAATACCTCCCTTCTATTCTTATTATTTATTTCTAGAAGCAAAAATTGGCAAGGTTGATAAATGCTAAATCAGAATCATACTCCAAGCATGCCTCCTAGGCTTGACATATGAAAAGATGATAGCATTTGCTGCCACAGATGGATTATACCAACTAAATGAATAACAACAGCCACTTTTTGTTTGTTTTATCTCCTGGTTCTTTGAGACATTTTTATCACCTACACAAAAGAAATCTAAATATAAAGGGAGATGATACTTTTTTAATACATAAGATATTTATTAAACTATTATACTATTTAAAGCATCATTCTTCAAAGTTATTTCAAAAATTTTTAGGTAAAACTCGTCAAGGGTAAGCAATTTTTTAATGGCGTGTACAAGGTTTAGCAGCAAGAGAACATTTCTATAGAGACTTGCAGTTGGTTCAGACTCAGTTTCTGCTCATGCTATGCAGAGCATCCACGATGTTTTTATTATACTCTGCAATCTGCTTGGACACATTCTTCATAATCGGCCGGTAATCACTCTCTTGACTCTTGGTTGCTATGACTAATTACATGAGTTAAGAGGGAACAATATCAATACAAATATTAATCTAATTCTGTGATGCAGAAAAGACCCAAATTACACTAGTATTTTTCTTACTGAAAACTGAAGATGGCACAAAAAAGCACAATTAGAATAGTTTTTAAAAAACAAACAGTATTTTAACAGATTAAGCATCAAACCTAAACCTAAAAGGTCTAACCCTAAAAGGCCAGGCCAAACTTGTTTCAAAAAAGTTGACCTATGCTATATAAACATTTTTAGAGTTAATATGTTATTCATCTCTATCTGGTGATAGAACACTTCAATGTTCAGAAGAACCACATCCTTTAGAGTACCACACAGAATTTCAGGCAAGTTTCTAGACGTCACTCTGCTTCAAAATCATCTACTTTATGTCAGATAAAACCAGAGTTCTGGACTTTAACATATTGTGAATACAAATCTGCTTTTAAAATAAACTGCACAACCACTGGGAATAGAGCCTTTAGCATCTCATCTGGAGGGAAGCTGGGTCCACGCTGCCCTGAGAGGATGTTCAGTAGCATCCTAGAGAGCCTATGCAACCAATGAGTTAGAATCTAGTTCTCTAATCAGAGTTGCTCTTGAATAGGTCAAAGAAGGGGCCAGGAGACAACATTTGGGGAAACGTTTCTTACACTCACAATACCTGTTGTCAGTAGCTGCTTCCATCTATGATTACACAAAAAGATGAGCAAAAAGACTGAACGTAAGTACTATCTTGATAGAAATAAGATGGGACATAAGTACTATCTTGGTAGATGAGATTGAAGGTCAAATTTCTCATGTGTACACTTGGTTATCCCTCCCTTTGCTTCCCAGATATCTAAGGTACAGCATTATAAATAACAAAAAATGACCATACATACACACATATACATATATATGGTTATATATAATTCTCCCAACAAGTCTATGAGAAGGAAATATTAGCTGTATTTGAGATGATAAAATTGCAGTTTGAACAGTTAAGTAAACTGTTCAAAGTCCATAACCTATACATAGTAGAGTCAATATTTAAAATTAGATTTCCTGACTCTAAAATGAGTACTTAGTCACTATGCCACACTATGGCTTTGTATGGTCTGCTTTCTATTAGTTACTTTAATACACACACACACGCACACACACACACAACTGTAGAATGGAAACTAAGTCTTATTCATTTCCCACATAGTTTAGCCAGTATTTTGTACATATTAGGTATCTGATGTTGAACTGAATATTATTTCAGTCTTTAAAGAAATTCCTAGAGAAAAAAATCCCTCAGTCAAGTTCACTTGCAGTTTTTTAAAGGATACATTCTTTCATCACAAAATTATTTTGCTCATGGTGTTGCCACTTCCTCTCCAAATTTGTAAGCTAAAAACACAAAAGAAAAATGTTCACCAGTGCCCATATTCAAAACAATTATATACTCCTTTGAGATATAAGAAAAAAACCCTCAATTTTAAATCTTTTCAACTCCCGCATTTTACTGAGATAAAGCCACGACAGACAAAAAAGAAATTAGAAAAAGTTAAACAACAGTAAATATAATACTAAATAGGATGTTGAATTCAACAAGTTTACTCTGTTTACTTTAATTGGAACATATTTATTATACCAATGAACATACCAACTGAAAGACAATTTATGATATTTCCCTTTCCTAAAAGAAGTTTAAAAAGAAGAATGGGACATGATAAGAATCTCTCCTTGAAATCTGAAGGTCTAATGCCATGAAAGTACTACATATTCTAACACTGTCAAAGGTTGCGCTATATAGGAGAAACTTCCTTATTTCCAGGGCTAAATTTCCTGTCTAATTTCACAAGCTGTGATAAGAGCAGAGCTGCAGTGTAAAGATTATAAGAGGGCTGGTAAAAAGCTGGCATTCTTACAATAATTTCTGCATCAACAGGAAGCTAATGTGGATATTATATTGATGGTTGCTTCCTCCAAAGACAATTTTACTGTTATAGAATTAAATTGTTTTTCTGATTTAATTAACCTTGTAACTCTGGGTTATGGTCTTTTTAAGATGCACATAGTTTTTTTCCTAAGCAAAGTCTGAAAAATGAAACATTAAAATAATGTTCTGCCTGGATATTTCCAAGAAGTAATAATCATTTAAAAAAATCTGATAATTGAAACAGCATTCATATTTCTTCCTAAACTCAAGTTAAAATTATTCTCAGGGCATAAGTTCAGTATCAGTGTAGCATCTATCCCATTGTTTCCTCCAAAGATAAATCTAGATATTAGGATGAGTCATAACTAATTATATGAACTGTATGTGCTGTGAGTTAATGCTACGAAATCAGATCCAGCTTCCCCTGATAGAACCTTGAAGTTCAGATGGACTTAAGGAAGTAGTCAGCACTTTTTGACAATAAATCTCAAATAACCTTTTGCAAAGTCAAGTACCAAATTTTCCCTTTGTTTCATACAAAGGGGTGGGCTTCTTATTATGTAGCAAACCTCTTAAGTGCTACATGAATATTGGTATAAAAGCAACTCTATGTCATATGGTCAAATTCCTTCTATACATTTATTTATTTCAGTGATATATTTAAACCTTGCCTTTAAACCTCCAAGGATGTCAAGAAGCACACATCTTTTTTTTCCCTACAACTTATTTTAAAAGTCTATCATGAATTCTTTATATTTTCTCCCAAACTGTAAACTGCTTTTCCATTTTCTTGATTGTTTCATTTGCTGTGAAGAATCTTTTTAGTCTGATGGGGACCATTTATTTATTTTTGCCTTGGTGGCTTGTGCTTTTTGGTGTTATAATAAAAACTTGTTGCCAAGACTAACGTCAAGGAGCTTTTTCCCTATGTTTTCTTCTAGGAGCTTTGCAGTTTGTTCCAATATAAATATGTTTAAATGATATCAAATAAATAACCACTCAAAAAAAGTCTGTTATGCCATGTTATTTATAGATGTCAAAGCCAGTTTTCAAGAAAATAACTTCAAAAAATAGGGAGGCCAGGATTTGATTCAAACAACTGGGATTCATAAAAGGCAAACCATAATACAGAGAAGCATTGTAAACTGTGATTTATGTTACAAATTCCTGTAAATGGGGTTAAGAATAAGATAATCACTTAATGTGGGAATAAACAAGGTAGCCACGGACTGGCTCTAAGAAACTGTTTGTTAAATGTTTTTCTCTTTAAATCATCTATTCAGTGAAAGAAGAGGGCTGAAAATCCATATGAATTATCAATGCTCTTTCCTATGAACCATAAGACAATGGCCTCATTAACTTTTTCTTAGGTTTTCTTCTCCAGTATCCATTCCAACTCTAAACAGACTAGGATAAATTTGCTATTTACAAGTCTATAAATAGGATTGTATATTATGAAGCAGAGACAGAGTAATTGACTAATAAATTTGAAACATGTAAATTAGTGACTTCTAAGTTTTTGGCAAACTCTGATGAGAGTCCATCCCTTTTATGAAGAAAATAAAGTTTACCTTTTTTTAAAAGGTACATACATACAATGAAATAGCTGACATCCTAAAAATATCAAAAAAAGAGCTTGAAAACATATAAGTAAGCAAATAAATGCTTAAAGACTGTATGCATAGAATGATTTCATTATTTGTAAGAACAATATAATTAAGGGTGTATAACTACAAAGGGAAACTCCAGGAGTTGGTGATGGACAGGGAGGCCTGGCGTGCTACGATTCATGGGGTTGCAGAGTCGGACACTGAGCAACTGAACTGAACTGAACTGCAAAGGAAAAAAGTTTACAAGGATATTATACCAAAATGTTAATGATGACTGTCTATCATGATCATGACACCACGTGAAGAAAAAACTTAATGCATTTAGCATTAATAAATCATAGCTGCAAATTGTTAACATAGGCTAATTTGATGTGAGAATGACCAACCTTTATCAGACCATAATAACTGATTTTGTATATGACACGCATGCTTCATTTAATCCACCAAAAAATACTTATTGAACACTTATCATATGCCAACCACTAACACAGTGCTGGGGAGAAAGTGAGTGACAGAGACAAGGCTTCTGCCCTTCAATCTAGAAGACCTCAGACCTTGTTTAGGTAATTATCAGTAGGATGAGTGATATGGAAAAGGGGTTTGCCTTTGCATCCTGAGTAAATCATCATAAATGTAAATAAAGAACTTCAAGAATAGGACTGCTCTTCATAGCATTATTTGAACAGTTTTAAAATGAGAAATAACCAAAATGTCTAACAATTTTTGAACAGTTTTAAAATGAGAAATAACCAAAATGTCTAACAATTTGCTATGCTGCTGCTAAGTCGCTTCAGTCGTGTCCGACTCTGTGCGACCCCATAGACAGCAGCCTACCAGGCTCCCCTGTTCTTGGGATTCTCCAGGCAAGAACACTGGAGTGGGTTGCCATTTCCTTCTCCAATGCATGAAAGTGAAAAATGAAAGTGAAGTTGCTCAGTCGTGTCCGATTCTAGCAACCCCAAGGACTGCAGCCCACCAGGCTCCTCCGTCCATGGGATTTTCCAGGAAGAAGTACTGGAGTGGGGTGCCATTGCCTTCTCCGGCAATTTGCTGTATCCATATAAATATTGTATAGAATCGTACTGAAAAAAAAAAAAATCTACTGACAAGGGAAAGTATAGTTAATGATGAAAAACAAGTTTCCAAATAATACGTACAATATAGTACCATTTCTATAAATATACAGAAATAATGTATACTTATGTGTATGTATAAAGTGAATATATTCATACCACATACATATAGACTACAAATATCTATCCACATATGCATAAAATCACCTCTTCTGGGTGGTGGGATACTAGTCATTATGGCTCATCTTCATTATCTGTGGCATTGATGTATTAGCAATGTTTCTGAATTAAAAACACTTTACTTTTGATATTTTTAAAAGCTATTATCATAATGACTGTTCCCAGAATAGTGCCAAGCCTAGAGCTGGCCTTCGATATAGGTTTAGAGAAGGCAGGAGTAAACTCATTCTGAGTGGAGACTGTATACAATCTAGCTATCTTCAAAGCCAGAAAATCTGGTAGGTAAACAAAGCAGATTAAAAAAAAGGAATGGGTTGCTTTGCGGGTGAAAATACAGATTAAGAGAACATGCCAGATAATCTAAAAATAGAAATGAATTTCAATCTTTTTTTTTCTTTTTTACCTGAGAATGTGTCTCGTTTTCTTGCAGTTGTGTTTTTAGTGTCTCCCATTCTGTGTTTAGTTTCTCCATTATTTTTTTAAAGGCATTTCTGCGAGTTGATAATACTGTTTTCTCCTGATGTAATTTCTACATAGATCCAAATGGAAGTAAATTAAAGGCTTTAGCAGGTATCTAGTAAATCAATTAAAATAGCATTTGACTTAAATAATTTCAATAATATTCTAATAAAATCCTACCAAGGCTAGAAAACCTGTTTGTAAAAATATTCTTCTAACTATAATAAGCTAAATTGTGTTGTTGTTGTTTAGTCTCTAAGTTGTGTTCACTCTTGCAACCCCATAAACTGTTGCCCACAAGGCTTTTCTTTCTGTCCATGGGATTTCCAGGCAAGAATACTGGAGTGGGTTTCCACTTCCTTCTCCAGGGGATCTTTCCAACCCAGGGATCAAACCTGAGTCTGGTGGATCCTGGCCGGTGGATTCTCTAACTGCTGCGTCACTGGGGAAGTCTATAATAAGCCAAATTAACATTAACAATATAAATAATAACTTATTAGGGCTGACTTATGTGTTTGTACTCCACCAGGTTTACTTTAAGTTAATGTAAATGGCAAAGAAAAGCCACTGAGAAGTCTTAAGTAGAGAAATATCATAATCAAATTTGCATTTAACAAAGTTTATATTTGTTGAAGGGCTTCCCAGGTAATGAAGTGGTAAAGAACCTGCTTGCCAATGCAGGAGATGAAAGAGATGCAACTTTGATCTCTGGGTTGGGAAGATCCCCTGGAGTAGGAAATGGCAACCTGCTCCAGTATTCTTACTTACAAAATTCCATAGACAGAGGAGCCTGCTGGTCTATAATCCATGGGGTCTCAAAGAGTCAGTAATGACTGAGGACACAATTATTATATTTGTCGAAGTACTCTATCCCTTGCTTTTCAATTTTTGTCTTTTGTTTTGAAATTCACTCTAAATTCCTACTTTGTATATAAACATCTTTATTTTTTCCTTATATATCAAGTAATCAACTGAAAATAAACTTACAAAGTTTTAAAAACATATATTATTAAATTTAATCAAGAAAAACAATTTGAATTACAATTTCATAGCATTGTTACCATTTACCTTTTTCTTTTCTTCACCTGATGATTTTAAAGCTGCCAAATCATTATATGTCTCTAGATCAGTTATCATTTGCTTAATTTTATTTTTTAGAGACTGTTGTTCCTCAGTCATTTTACTTTCTAGAAGCTCCATTTTTTGTAGATCCAACTGTAGCCTCTGACTGTCTGAAATGTAGGAAAATTCAAAGGCCATACTTAGTTGAAACTTTAGTTCTTTCACAAAAGGAAGTTAAATCACTAAACATCATGGTTTACAAGAGTGTCTGCACCAGAAACATGTTCATTGTAACCATTAAGACAACATAAGTTTTTAAAAAATTATTCACCCTCTAGGTAACCAACATAACCTGATATGTATTAATCACATTTGTCTCCATACTCATATAAACATATAAGAACACATATAGTTCTTTTTCTTACTTCATAATTAACATATAAGATAAATATTCATTATTTTTAGTATGTGCATGACATACATACACAGTTATGTGGGGGAAAAAGCAAGTTATGAAACATTATGAGCAAAATTTTATAATTACATATATAGTCAGTTCTCATTATGTGTGGTAGTTATATTCTGTAAAATCACTGTACACACTGAGTTAGCAAGCATTTAACCCCTATGGGAAATACAGAGTTAGTTTCTGTGAGCCTCTGACAATATTTTTATCAAGAAACTAATATATAACTTTGCTTTATGTATATTTCTCTTCAAATATACTTTATTTAATATATACTATTAAGTTGTTAAGACTGAACTAAAGGCCAACCATGAACTATGCCTCTACAAAGCTTATTCTAACAGACATATTTTCACTGTAAGGCGTATCACAGCCTTCTGCTTAGAAACACTTGTCAACACTTCAGCACTATACTTGGAGGCCATTTTCAATGGGAAAAGCACGAACAAAAATACATAAAAATGTGACATTTTAAAAAGTGACATTAAATAATGTACCATGAAAAGAATGCTTGTAAGTTCGTGAACTAAACCAAGAGGCATAGTGTTGCCTTATTCAACCTCCACTGAGAACTTGAGCATTCAAATTTTTTACCTCTGCATGTGTTCACAAATGACCATGAAAGTACTGCAAATATGAATTTGAAATACAAATTAATTTGAAATACAAATTAATTTTAGTGAGAAAGCAAATTTACAAATACAGAATCCATGAATAATGATGACTGCACATTTGTGTGTGTGTATGGGTATGTGGTGTGTGTGTTTCTTTCTTTCAAAAGTACTGAGCATTTACTATGTGCCAGGTGCTGATGGAAATCAACAGAGACACTTTTCACTCAAGAAGCTATATTCTAGAGGTTAAATCAAAAAATTAAAGAAGCATTTATAGTAAACTGGAAAACTACTATGAAAAGATTACAGGATACAGGATATCTTCTACTATGAAAAGATAAAGGATATTGGTCAAAAGAATTCTCTAAAGCTATGCCTTTTAACTGTTGCCTTAAGCATTAGGAATCAGCCACACAAAGGAAAAAGTGAGTTTCCAGAGAAAATAATCACCATGTGCAAAAATGTCTAGAGGTAAGAGAGCACAGTATTTCTAAGCAAATAACAGAAGTTTGGTATGCCTGGAACCCACAGTTTGAAATGGGTGGTGGTAGGAGATAAAATGGAAAAGTTGAAGGATAAGTTCATAAAGGGCTTAAGTCAAGATAGGGAACTGGGACTTTATGCTAAGGGCCATGGCAAGTCATCAATGAGTTTCAAATCAGAGAGTGACATGCTTAAATTTTAGAAAGTTCACTCTGGTTGCCACATGGACAGTGAATGGAAACAGCATAACTATGTTTAAGAAGACCAGTTGATTCAGTGATCTAGGCAAGAAATCTTACACTGCTGAGAATTTTTTTTTCATATGCCAGGCAAATAGAAAGGCATGGAGGATACAGCAATGAACAAAGAACTTACACTTCAGTGGAAGAATGCTATACATATATTTGATAAAATATACAATTAGTGAAAATGAAAGTGAAAGTCACTCAGTCGTGGCCAACTCTTTGCAACCCCATAGACTATACAGTCCATGGAATTCTCCAGGCCAGAATACTGGAGTGGGTAGCCTTTCCCTTCTCCAGAGGATCTTCCCAACCCAAGGATCGAACCCAGGTCTCCTGCATTGCAGGTGGATTCTTTATCAGCTGAGCCACAAAGGAAACCCAAAAATATTGGAGTAGATAGCCTAACCCTTCTCCAGGGGATCTTCCCGACCCAGGACCCAGGGGTCTCCTGCCAGATAAAAATACTTGTAGAAACAAAGCAGGAGAGATCTGGAGGGACTAAGAAACATGAGGGATTTGGGATTAACAAACAGGCAATCGACCAAATACAGTGGTTGAGTGAAAGAAGTCAGTGCAGAATCCCACTTCCAAACTGAATAAATGAGTGTATGGGAGGGTAGGCAGAAAGAGATAAAATTTTTGTCTGTAGGAGGGAGAGATGATACATTGAAAGCGATTTAGGATTTGTTTAGTTTGAGAAACCTCAAAAACATCCAAATAAAGATAAGTAAATATGCCCATATAGAGAAATATGGGTTGAAAGCCCAGAGAAAAATGTGAGATCAGAAGATACAGTTTCTAAAACCATCAGCACAGACATGGCACCTGAAGCTATAGGAGTGGTTGAAATCATCAAGAGAAAAGGATTCATGACTGCACTTACAAAAATACCAAATTTTTAAAGACTAAATTAACCTGAAGGATCCATATAGAATAAGAAGTGACCAAAGAAATAAAAGAAAAATCAGAAGTAATGGGGAAAAAACATTTCAAGAATAAAGGAGTGGACTGTAGTGCAGAATATTAGAGATTTTTTTTTAAGATAGCAAAATATGTGTTGCATTTACTGAACAGCAGAACCTAGGTATATACCTCCTGAGAATAGATTTTTATAGAAAGAAATGGAACCAAGAGTGAGATGATTTTAAGAAATTTGGCTGTGAAACCTTTGAAAGACAGGAATAGCTGGGCAGAGAATACTTGGGAAACGTTTTTTCCCCCCAAGATGTGATAAAATACAGAAAAAAGACTAAAAGAATACCAAAATTTTAATAGTAATAAACTTCTGATAGTAGGATTATATTTTTAATTTTTATTTATGCTTGCTTATATCTCTCCTAAATCCTCTATAATGACTATGAATTACATTTATAACCAGAAAATAGTATTTTAAAAAATTCTATTCTGGTAGGATTAAATATTAATAATACCTACTTTCTCTATTTCAGAGACTTAACTTTGTGACGCTGGCTTTAAAAGTCTCTTTTTTAAAGGGAAAAGAAGGAAACCAATATTACTGAGAACCTGGAACGTACCTTGCTTTATATCTGATTTACTTTTCTTAACAGCCCTGAGATAGGGTGGAAGGGGTAAATGTTACTATATAAGGAAACTACTGAAGGTAAAAGGAGAAAGGGGAGGTAGAGGATGAGATGATTAGACAGCATCACCATCAATGGACATGAATTTGAGCAAATTCCTAGAGATATTGGAGGACAGGGGAGCCTGGCATGCTACAGTCCATTGGGATGCAGAGTCAGACATGAGTTAGCTACTGAATAACAACAAAAAGCTTAGAAAGGTAACTGCCCAAGGTCAACAACCAGTCAAGCTTTGGTGCTGAGTGATATCATCATCTTTATGAAATATTCATTTTTAAGATAACAAATATCACTTTATGACCCAAAACGCCTCTATGAGCTACAGTGAGCTAAGGAAAGAAGAACAGTAATACCCGACCAATTTGCTACTTCAGGCTTCTTTCCCCAGGCATCATACATTGTTCTGGAAATTTTATTCCAGCTAAGTCAAAAACAGATACTAAAATGGAACTGAAATGTATGTCCTGTATATCAAGATGAAGAAATCTGAATTCAAACCTCCCTTAGCCAGTTTCCTCTCTCCTGTATTGCCAGAGACTGGCATGGGAATAATCTGCTACATACTGTAGTCACTTATTTGTAGAGGCATACAGTGATACAGTTTCATAGAATAGTTTATGTTCACCTTTCCTCTATTTTCAAGTAGGAATATGAATACATTCCACCCAAAAATATAGTGGTATTTCAGAGCTATTGTTGTTCAGTTGCTCAGTCATGTCCGACTCTTTGCAGCCCCATGGACTGATAGTATGCCAGACTTCCCTGTCCATCACCAACTCCTGGAGTTTACCCAAACTCATGTCCATCGAGTCAGTGATGCCATCCAACCATCTCATCTTCTGTTATCCCCTTCTCCTCCTGCCTTCAATCTTTCCCAGCATCAGGGTCTTTTCCATTGAGTCAGCTCTTCACATCAAGTGGCCAAAGAACTGGAGCTTCACCTTCAGCATCAGTCATTCCAATGAATATTCAGGACTAATTTCCTTTACTGGTTTCATCTCCTTGCAGGCCAAGGGACTCTTAAGAGTCTTCTCCAACACCACAACTCAAAAGCATCAATCCTTTGGCACTCAACCTTCTTTATGATCCAACTCTTACATCCATACATGACTACTGGAAAAACCATAGCTTTGACTAGATGGACCTTTGTCAGTAATGTCTCTGCTTTTTAATACACTATAGTGTAGGTTTGTCATAGCTTTTCTTCCAAGGAGCAAGTTTAATTTCATGGCTAGAGTCACCATCTGCAGTGATTTTGGAGCCCAGGAAAATACTCTGTCACTGTTTCCATTGTTTCCCCATCTATCTGACATGAAGTGATGAGACTGAATGGCATGATCTGTTTCTTGAATGTTGAGTTTTAAGCCAGCTTTTCCCCTCCCCTCTTTCACCTTCATCAAGAGGCTCTTTAGTTCCTCTTCACTTTCTGCATAAGGGTGGTGTCATCTGCATATTTGATGTTACTGATATTTCTCCCAGCAATCTTGATTCCAGTTTGTCCTTCATCCAGCCCGGCATTTCACATGATGTACTCCGCACAGAAGTTAAATAAGCAGGATGACAATATACAGTCTTGACAAACTCCTTTCCCAATTTGGAATCAGTCAGTTGTTCCATGTCTAGTTCTAAATACTGCCTCTTGACCTGCATACAGTTTCTCAGGAAGTAGGCAAGGTGGTCTGGTATTCTCGTTTCTTGAAGAATTTTCCAGTTTGTTGTGATCCACACAAAGGCTTTAGCATATGGAATGAAGTAGAAGTAGATGTTTTTCTATAATTCTCTTGCTTTTTCTATGACTCAAGCAATTTGATCTCTGGTTCCTCTGCCTTTTCTAAATCCAGCTTGTACATCTGGTAATTCTTGGTTCATGCACTGTTGAAGCCTAGCTTGTATGATTTTGAGCATTACTTTGCTAGCATATGAAATGAATGCAATTGTGCAGTAGTTTGAACATTCTTTGGCACTGCCCTTCCTTGGGATTATTTCAGAATATCAAAAGCCGAACACAACATCTTGCTAAAAATAATATTTAGGGACAGAAGATTTTTATATTAAAAGTAACATATTTCAGAATAAAATACAAAATTCATAATGACTAGGATGTATCATTCCCTGTATATACATATTATTTTTCTCTGGCTCCTTTTATTGTTTACTGTTGCATTTCAGCAGTCATGATGATGTGCTTAGGTGAGCAGTTTTTATATTAACCTGTTTGGGGTTTGAAGGGCTTCTTCAGTTCAGTTCAGTTGGTCAGTCATGTCCAACTCTTTGTGACCCCATGAAACGCAGCACACCAGGCCTCCCTGTCTATCACCAACTCCCGGAGTTTACCCGAACTCATGTTCATTGAGTCAGTGATGCCATCCAACCATCTCATCCTCTGTTGTCCCCTTCTCCTCCTGCCCTCAATCTTTCCCAGCATCAGGGTCTTTTCAAATGAGTCACCTCTTTGCATCAGGTGGCCAAAGTATTGGATTTTCAGCTTTAACATCAGTCCTTCCAATGAACACCCAGGACTATTCTCCTTTAGGATGGACTGGTTGGATCTCCTTGCAGTCCAAGGGACTCTCAAGAGTCTTCTCCAACACCACAGTTCAAAAGCATCAATTCTTCGGCACTCAGCTTTCTTCACAGTCCAACTCTCACATCCATACATGACTACTGGAAAAACCATACTTTGACTAGATGGACCTTTGCTGACAAAGTAATGTCTCTGCTTTTTAATTTGCTGTCTCGGTTGGTCATAACTTTCCTTCCAAGGAGTAAGCGTCTTTTAATTTCATGGCTGCAAAAACCATCTGCGGTGATTTTGGAGCCCCCAAAAATAGTCATCCACTGTTTCCACTGTTTCCCCATCTATTTGCCATGAAGTGATGGGACCAGATGCCATGATCTTAGTTTTCTGAATGTTGAGTTTTAAGCTAACTTTTTCACTCTCCTCTTTCACTTTCATCAAAAGGCTCTTTAGTTCTTCTTCACTTTCTGCCATAAGGGTGGTGTCATCTGCATATCTGAGATTATTGATATTTCTCCCGGCAATCTTGATTCCAGCTTGTGCTTCATCCAGTCCAGCATTTCACATGATGTACTCTGCATATAAGTTAAATAAGCAGGGTGACAATATACAGCCTTGACGTATTCCTTTTCCTATTTGGAACCAGTCTGTTGTTCCATGTCCAGTTCTAACTGTTGCTTCTTGACCTAGGTCTGTACAATTTTTTTCATCAAATTCAGAAAAATTTCAGCCATTTTCCAACTATCTTTTCTCTCCCATTCTCTGTCCCTCTTTTCTTTTTGGGACTCCAATTACATGTAAGTTAGACTGCTTGAAATTGTCCCACAGATCATGAAGGCTCTACTCTTTTTTTTTTCTTCTTCAGGTTAGTTAATTTCTATTTATTTATCTTTTCAGTTCACTGATTGTTTTTCCCAATTGTCTTCTATCTTCTGTTATGATCAGTGATTTTTTTCATTTTAGTTGTATTTTCAACTCTAGAATTTTCAGTTGGTTCTTTTTTTGTTATTTTCATTTCTTTGTGGGATTCTCTACCTGTTCATTTATTATGATTTTATTTCCCTCAAGCCTTTAAATATGCTTATAACTCTTAAAGTCCTTTTCATTTTAATATCTGGATTATCTCAGGTTCAGTATATAGTGACTGATTTTTCTCTTGACTTATATTTTCTTCTTTCTTTACATTATTAAATTTTTATGGTATAATGGACATTTTAAATGATGTTAGAGACTCCATATTCTGTTCCTTTGAAGAGTGTTGATTTATATTATAAATGAACAATTAACTTTGCCGAAATTAATAAAACTCTAAACTTTTCTCCTTTGGAGTACATAGCATCGGAAATCTCTGCATTCAGTTCTTTCAAATTCTGCTTTTCCCTTAGGTAACATGAAGTCTACTCTATGCATATACATTTCAGTAGCCAGATAAGTATCTGGTTGGCATTTATACACAGATTTCTGGCACTTCTTACCAGGATGTCTCTCTTATACAGGGCAGGTAATGGGTAAGTAAGTTGGTTTTTTCATGTAAGATTTATCAAAATTTACTTGGAATTAATTTTTATTATCTATACAGATTCAGAGACATTACTTTGCCAACAAAGGTCCGTCTAGTCAAGGCTATGGTTTTTCCTATGGTCATGTATGGATGTGAGAGTTGGACTGTGAAGAAGGCTGAGCGCCGAAGAATTGATGCTTTTGAACTGTGGTGTTGGAGAAGACTCTTGAGAGTCCCTTGGACTGCAAGGAGATCCAACCAGTCCATTCTGAAGGAGATCAGCCCTGGGATTTCTTTGGAAGGAATGATGCTAAAGCTGAAACTCCAGTACTTTGGCCACCTCATGCGAAGAGTTGACTCATTGGAAAAGGCTCTGATGCTGGGAGGGATTGGGGGCAGGAGGAGAAGGGGACGACAGAGGATGAGGTGGCTGGATGGCATCACTGACTCAACGGACGTGAGTCTGAGTGAACTCCGGGAGTTGGTGATGGACAAGGAGGCCTGGCGTGCTGCGATTCATGGGGTCGCAAAGAGTCAGACACGACTGAGCGACTGATCTGATCTGATCTGATACAGATTCCCTAATAGAAAAATTAAGTACAAAGCTGCTATTAAACCTTTCTCTACTATCTAAAAAATCAGAAAGATTAAAATATACCTGGAAGGTGACATCATAATAAAAATATGTTCAAGAATTGAGTGACTCATAGATTATTATTATGACAAAATCACACAGGATATTAAATATCAAACAGTAAAAAAAAAAAAAAAAGCTTCAGAAGACATTGATTTTAGAAAGAAGGTTGTTACCAATCACATTTGTCCTAAGTTGGTATAATTAAATGTGAACATTTCCTCTGTCCCTTTAAAGAATCTAAAGGCTCAATAATATTGACATTTGTTATTTTATAAGATACACATGGACTTAAGTGTTGTTGAGAGGGCTTTCGTTTTGTTGGATTAACATTTCTACTAGGGATGGAAATAGTTAAGATGAGAATCAAAGCACTGAATCAAAGTCACTGAGGCTTATGGTGTTTCAATGTTCCAAATAGGAAATGTACTTAGTTTGTATATTTTGACTGTTCAGTAAAAAGCTATATAAATCTAACTACAAGTCTAATTTAAAGATATATTAGGGAAATACACTTAAAAACTACATATACTGCTTTTCCTAGAGAAAGGGAGAAAATGGTTGGTTGGTATAAAGTTTATCTTCCTTTAACAGCAGGTCCCCATGAAAAGCTAAAACCTTCTCCAAGAGAAGAGACAGGAAGAGGATGCAGACTAGTTCCTTCTGATATGCTATGAAGTTGAAAAGTTTACCAAGCAGTGTGTACATAGTAGCAAAATCTCAGAAGGAGCCACTTTGACCTGGGGAAATGTTCCTGAAATATTCTGCCATCAGAGCATTTGTTTATTCTCTGGCGTTTCCTTTCCAAAAATATAAATAAAAACTATTGCTGACAGGTTCCTTGCCTCTTCACTCATGCAGTTTATCAGTGCTTCTTAATCTTTTTTTTTCATTGTTGTCCCCCAAAGGAGCCATTTGTAGACTACTGTTTTCCTAGTCACCTCCCATGAAGTTTTTATATTACAGATGTATATCTGTTTATGTACAATGACCCTTTGGAGGGCCACAAACCATTATAATTAGTGTCTAAAATTTTTTTTTACCTTCCTCCCAAGAAGTAATTTTCCTCCTTGGGAGTGATTTGCCCCATTAAGAAACATAGAGTACACCAAGAAGATTAGGTGAGTTCCAATTATAACTTCAAGGGCCAAAGGAAGGCAGTTCACAAAAAGGGGATGTAAAATTCATTATCTCTGAAAGCTGAATCATAATATTCTAAACCTCTTATGGCGATCTCCAGATAGCAGTTTCTTATTGGGGATGATGTTAAGGAACAATAAAAAAAACAATGTATATGCATGGGTTAAAATAGCACTTGAAAACATCTGAGTACAATACTGCTATATTAATATTTAGAATGTATAACCAACAAGGACCTACTGTATAGCACATGGAACTCTGCTCCCTCCTGGATGGGAGGGGAGTTTGGGGACAATGGATACACATATCTGTATGGCTGAGTTCCTTCTCTGTTCACCTGAAACTATCACAACATTGTTAACTGGCTATACCCCAATACAAAATAAAAAGTTTTTTAAAAAAAGTGAGCACAGAAAATGAAATTAATTGTAGGGGTCAGATAATTCAAGCTTTAAAAGGGAAATTTTCAGTAAAACCCTTATCAGAGTAATAAACTGGATTTTTATCTCCACTGAAACTAGTTCTCATTTTTTTTATTAACTAGGCTTTTAAAAGAAATGTAAATACAAAATATAAAAATATGAAAGGAATACAAAGTTATAATTACTGAATTCATTTGCTAGTTCTGATATTTACTCTTTAAAAACTGTATGTTTCTTATATAAAGATAGCTTAAAGGAGGCAAAAACTTGTTGAATTAATACTGACCCTAGATAATGAAAAATTTTAAACTATGGCCTAAAACACAAAATAGAAGTTTCTTAGATGAAATAATTAAACATAAAATACTTCAGCTTATGAAAAAAAGAAAATAAAGGTGTAAAAATATTCATAGTTGTATACATCCAAAACAGCTGAAAGACGATTGTGAAGAGATATTTGTACACTCATGTTCATTGAAGTATGATTCACAATAGCCTTCAGGTAGAAACAACCTAAATGTCAACAAATGAATGAATAATGAAAATGTGGTAGTTACGACAGTACAGAATATTTTTCAGCCTTCAAAAAAGGAAATCCTGCCACATGTCACAACACAGATGAACTTTGAGAAACATGACAAATGAACTAAACCAGTAACACAAAGTCAAATATGCATGTTACCACTTGTAACACAAACAGAAAGTAGACTATGGTTAGCTGGGGCGCAGGAGGAGGAGAAAATGGGGAGCTGCTGTTCAATGGGTATAAATACCACTTTTGCAAGATGAATATGTTCTAGATATCTGTCACATAACAATGTACAGATAATTTACTATACTGTACACTTACAGACAGGATGGTAAATTTTATGTGCTTTTTACACTGGGTTAAACAAAATATATTATTAACAGTCACCTCTTTTTTACTTTTTTAATGTGGCTACTAGGAAATTTAAATTATATATGTGGCTAGCATTACATTTCTTTCAGACAGTGCTGCTCTAATCTCATGTTAGTCATAACTGAAACTAATTATAATTAAAATAGTGCCACCTGCAGGACCTCTCCTAATTACCCAAGACCAGGGGGATATGAGCCCTGTGTACCTCCATTGCTCTTTATGCTTATATCATAGTACTGTTTCATTATATTTCAATTATTTCTCATTCTACCAGATTAAAAAATTTCTTGAAGAAATAGACTGGATTAAAAAAAAAAATTGTTGTTGTTCAGTTGCTCAGTTGGGTCTGACTCTTTGCAACCCCATGGACTGCAGCATTCCAGACTTCCCTGTCCTTCACTACTTCCCGGAATTTGCTCAAACTCATGTCCATTGAGTTGGTGATACCATCCAACCATCTCATCCTCTGTCATCCCCTTTTCCTCCTGCTTTCGACCCCAGCATCAGGATATTTGCCAATAAGTTGGGTCTTCGCATCAGGTGGCCAAAGAATTGTAGCTTCAGCTTCAACATCAGTCCTTCCAGTGAATACTGAGGGTTGATTTCCTTCAGGATTGACTGATTTGATCTCCGTGTTGTCCAAGGGACTCAAAAGAGTCTTCTCCAGCACTACAGTTCAAAGGCGTTGATTCTTTGGCACTCTGCCTTTTTTACTGTCCAGCTCTCACATCCATACATGACTACTGGAAAAGCGATAGCTTTGACTAGATGGACCTTAGTTGGCAAAGTAGTCTCTGCTTTTTAACACTCTGTCTGGGTTAGTCAACAGCTTTTCTTCCAAGGAGCACGTGTCTTTTAATCTCCTGATTGCAGTTGCCATCCACAGTGATTTTAGAGCCCAAGAAAATAAAGTCTATCACTGTTATCATTGTTTCCCCATCTATTTGACATGAAGTGATGGGACCAGATGCCATGATCTTCATTTTTTGAATGTTGAGTGTTAAGCCAGCTTTTTCCCTCTCCTCTTTTACTTTCAACAAGAGGTTCTTTAGTTCCCCTTAGCTTTCTGTCATTAGAGTGGTGTCATCTGCCTATCTGAGATTATTGATATTTCTCCCGGCAATCTTGATTCCAGCTTGTGCTTCATCCAGCCTGGCATTTTGCATGATATACTCTGCATAACTGTTAAATAAGCAGTGTGACAATATACAGCCTTGACATACTTCCTTCCCAATTTAGAACCAGTCTGCTGCTCCATGTCCAGTTCTAACTATTGCTTCTTGACCTACAGACAGGTTTCTCAGGAGGCAGGTAAGGTAGTCTGGTATTCCCATTTCTTTTATTCCCATTTCTTTTAGAATATTTCATACTTTGTTGTGATTCACACAGTCAAAGGCTTTAGCATAGTCAATAAAGCTGAAGTAGATGTTTTTCTGGAATTCTCCTGGTTTTTCTGTGATGTGCTGTGCTTAGTCATTCAGTTGTGTCTGACTCTTTGTGACTCCATGGACCATAGCTCACCAGGCTCCTCTGTCCATGGGGCTTCTCCAGGCAAGAATACTGGAATGGATTGCCATGCCCTCCTCTAGGGGATCTTCCCAACCCAGGGATTGAACCCAGGTCTCCTACATTGCAGGTGGATGCTATACCGTCTGAGCGACCAGAAAAGGCCATGCATATGGAGTGGGTAGCCTATTCCTTCTTCAGGGATCTTCCTGAGACAGGAATCAAATTGGGGTCTCCTGCATTTGAACCAACAGATGTTGGCAATTTGATCTCTGCTTCCTCTGCCTTTTCTAAATCCAGCTTGAACATCTGGAAGTTCTCGGTTCACATACTATTGAAGCCTAGCTTGAAGGATTTTAAGCATTACCTTGCTGGCATGGGAATTAATGCAATTGTGCAGTAGTTTGAACATATTTTTGGCATTGCCCTTCTTTGGGATTGGAATGAAAAGTGACCTTTTCCAGTCCTGAGGCCACTGCTGAGTTTTCCAAATTTGCTCACCTAGATAAGCATGATGGTCTTATCCCTCACCTAGAGCCAGACATCCTGGAGTGTGAAGTCAAACAAAGCTAGTAGAGGTGAAGGAATTCCAGCTGAGCCATTTCAAGTCCTAAAAATCTCTGTGTACCTAAATTATAGCAAAGGCACAGAGCAAATATTCAATAAATGTTAAATGAATGAGAATATGCCAATGAATTACTATGAAGTGGATATGAAAGTCACACAAAATTCTGAGCCTATGAATGACTGCAGCAATAGGCAATCATAAATTATATACACAGTCTTTAAAAAAAATTAAGGAGAATAACAGATTTTTAAAGTTCCAATTTGTTACAGAAAAAAAGGACATTAAAATCTACAGTTTTCTCACCTGAAGTCAGATTCCTAGCCGTACTCTGTGATTTCTGCATTTCAGTAGATTTAAAATTGAGATCATCCTGCATCATTTTCAGCTCTTGATTGGTGATAGAGGATATCTGTTTCATACGATTTATATTCTGTATTTGCAGAGACATAAAAGTGGAAAAAATTCCATTAATTTAACTTTCCAATAAAACTCTTAAAAATGCTGCTAAAGGACTGGATGTTTTGAAATATATCATTCATTACATATATATATTTTATAAAAGAAAACATGATATTCAAAGTCAGATTTCTCAGTAAGGAGAGGTTAAATTAAAATTCAGAATTGTTTCTTTTATATTTGCTTTATTTCACTGTAGAAAGATTCAACTATGCTATTATAGGAACTAATTGGATTTAGAATATTGAAAAGAGATCAGGTATTTTTTCTCCTATGGTACCACACAATAGTAGCTGCTCAATAAACATTAATCAAGATATTCATTAGGTATCCTGTGCTCTTACGTAATAGTGAACATTTGCGGTTTTTGAGCTGTATTTTTAAGGTAACCACAGTAAAAATAATGAGGACAGTAAGACTGGCACATGGCACTTACTCGACTGCTGTGCTCCAAAAGCGAAACAATGCTGGCTTCTATCTGTGCCTTCCTTTCCAGTTCCTGGTTCTTAGTGTCCTCAAAAGTCTCAATAAAAGCTGTCGATTGAAAAATATGATGAAAGGCTACTGTTGGTAAAACTAAACACTATATAAGCTCTGATTTGTAGGTCTGAGGAATACTTTTTAGAAGTTCAAAGCAAATTTTTAACTATCACTTTAATTTTTTAACCCAAGGGTAATTAAATTACTCAATAAGAACATTTCTACATACTTTCAATCTTTTAAAGTTTAACTATTATGATCTTAATACAAATACACTAAATATTTATAAATGCAGGCTCAGAAGCAACAGCTGATAAGATGGAGATGAGAAAAATTCCTATGGTTTTACACTAGTATCTCATTGATATAGCTACAATTATTAACATCTGTAATTGGCCACTAACTTTACTTCTGAAAATACTACTATACCTTTTTTACCTGAAAATTGAGCATTTTCCTTGTAATGCCAAAATAGTCTCAATTGAATAAGTTTAGTGATTTATTCAGATTATAAATAAATATTCTAAGACATCATTCTTTTTCTTCTCTAATATAAAATTAGTATATAATTTGCTCTTATTAACATTCTTAAAATATTTCTATGGATCTTCCAAAAATTAACTTAAAATAATTTTACTATTTGCATGAAACAACAAATTAATTTTGAGGTAGTTTTTGGTACTTGTTGAAATTTTTAAAGTAGTCTTGCTGCTACTGCTGCTGCTGCTGCTAAGTCGCTTCAGTCGTGTCCGATTCTGTGCGACCCCATAGATGGCAGCCCACCAGGCTCCCCCACCCCTGGGATTCTCCAGGCAAGAACACTTGAGTGGGTCGCCATCTCCTTCTCCAATGCATGAAAGTGAGAAGTGAAAGTGAAGTCGCTCAGTTGTGTCCGACTCTTTGCGACCCCATGGACTGCAGCCTACCAGCCTCCTCCGTCCATGGGATTTTCCAGGCAAGAGTACTGGAGTGGGGTGCCACTGCCTTCTCCGAAAGTAGTCTTGGGATATTGCTAAACCAGAGTTGGCCGTTACTGATTTATAACATGCTTCTATGAAGGTAACAACTGACATCAGACTTACAAAAATGTCAAATTCTAGAAAAATGATAATTTAAAAGAGACTAGTAATCATTAATATAGTAAATTTTTATAAACTTTTGAATGTACAACATAACTTAAAGTCAACATCTATTTACAAAGTTAAAATTCAGATTAAAAAAAAAAAAAGTGAATGAGAAGCCACAACAGAAGTTTCAGTTAGTGACAGAACCAAGAAACAAAATCAGAGATGAGGGCTAATATATAACGAGTTAGGTATTATGAAAAGCGTAAAAAAGGTGAAAGATATTAAGGGTAAAGCATGTAAAAGAGAACATCCAATGTTCAATCAACGAGTGGTCTATAGACTCTCTATACAGACTATAAACGTAAATATTAGCTTTTGTATCCCTAACATACAATCGTACACACGTATACACATGTACAAAATCTTTCTCTAATCTTTACCCATCCCTAAACTACATTAGATATTTAGTAATACTTCAAGTCAAATGCTTTGAATGTCCACACTTCTGCACTTATTATTAGTCACTGTATCTTCCCAAAGTGAGATCTCTGATTTAGTATAAATGAACAACTATCTGAGAATATATTTTCACATCTCTAAGATTATCACTTACTGTCCATATTTTCCTCCCTCTTTTTTAGCTCCTTGTACTTCTGATTCATTTCACCTACAAGCAATAAAAGAAAATAACATTAATTAAAAACTCCAGTTACAGTACTCAAAATTAGAAATATCTCTTAGGTTCTCTATATGCTATTAGTCATTACATATTCAGAGTTTAATATTAATGTTCAATTAGGTGAGATTGATTTAAATTGATTTTATTTTAAAAGTTATATATTTATATGCTTGACAACTTGGTAAAAAACAATCTCCTTAGTGGAAAGAACTGAAAAGGTCTCCAAAGGTTCTCTATTTTAGTTCCAATTTCAACCTACACATGAACACACTGGTGATGGGAAATATACACTCCCACAGAAGTTCATCTCATCTCTGAATAGCTCACAACAGCAAACAAAATAGCAGGGTTAGTGTCCTCACAGAACTTAAAGTCTAAGGATTTAACAATTTATGGATGTGAGAGTTGGACTGTGAAGAAGGCTGAGTGCCGAAGAATTGATGCTTTTGAACTGTGGTGTTGGAGAAGACTCTTGAGAGTCCCTTGGACTGCAAGGAGATCCAACCAGTCCATTCTATAGGAGATCAGCCCTGGGATTTCTTTGGAAGGAATGATGCTAAAGCTGAAACTCCAGTACGCTGGCCACCTCATGCGAAGAGTTGACTCATTGGAAAAGACTCTGATGCTGGGAGGGATTGGGGGCAGGAGGAGAAGGGGATGACAGAGGATGAGATGGCTGGATGGAATCACTGACTCGATGGACATGAGTTTGGGTAAACTCCAGGAGCTGGTGATGGACAAGGAGGCCTGGCTGCGGTTCATGGGGTTGCGAAGAGTCGGACACAACTGAGCAACTGAACTGAACTGAACTGAAGTGCTATTAGATGAAAGTAAAGGATATTACAGCAGTACACAGCAAAGACAATCTAGTTTGGGGATTCAGGAAATTTTTCTCTAAAGAAGTAATATTTAACATGTGTGCATTATAAAGAAAGGATGAATAGCAGTTACTGGGTCAAATTATAGAAGAAGTTCAAAATCAAAGCATTATAAGTACTGAAATTTGAAAGTGAGGATGAATATGGTAGCACAAAGAACTGAAAGAGAATATGAAGAGAAAAAGTGGTACAAAAATGAGATAGGAGAGGGTGGGATGAATTAAGAGAGTAGCATTGACATATATATACCACCATGTGTAAAACAGATATCCATTGGGAAACTGCTGCATAGTACGGGGAGAGCTCAGCTCGGTGCTCTATGATGACCAAGAGGGGTGGCATGGGGGAGGTTGAGAGGGAGGCTCAAGAGGGAGGGGATATTTGTATACTTACAGCTGATTCACACTGTTGTACAGGAGAAACTAATACAAATTGTAAAGCAATTATACTCCCATTAAAAAAAAAAGATGAGATAGGTTATGAGAGACCTTACATGGAATATGTTATAAACGTTTGGATTTTCTCCTAAGGACAATGGTAAGACTATTGAAGAATTTTAAGAAGAGGAATAAAATTATCAATTTGCATTTCTGAAAAATATTTCTGATCAGGAGAATAAAAGACTGGAGACAGTAAGACCAGTTAGGAGGTTGTCACAATGACCCAGTTAACAGATGAAGACTGACCAGTGGCAATTAGGATATAAGGTAGAGATTTTTTTTTTTTTTTGAGACATTTAAGAGCTAGAGTGAATTGATTGTGGTGAGGGTTGGAGATGGAGAACTCAAGTATGACTCCCAGGTTTCTGTCTTGGGCAACTGAGGACATTGTCGTATTAGTTACTTAAAGAAAGAAAAAAGTAAGTCGAGGAAGAAGTTGCTTGAAGTAATTCTAGACAAGTTGTATTTAATATATGTGAAACACATGATTAAAAGGGCAAAAATCCAAGACCCAAACACAAGGACAAAATTTGACATTTTATAGCTGCATGAAGGGATCATTAGTAAAACTAGATCATGATTATTTTAGAAAAACAGGATTTTTAGTATAACAAAAATTGAGATTTGGAGGCCCAGGGCCATTTTCTTCAACTAGTAAGATGGCTGCAGTCCTGTGCTCCCAGGATCCCAGGTAGAGAAAATAGAATAGATTTGTGCTTGCTCCAATCTTCAGTTTCTTCATTAAAGTCATTTGGTTCTCAGCATTCTGGAAAAGCTAAGGAATTTTACTAAGATGATGCCCAGCAAAGATGGAGAGAATAAGAGATTTCTAAGGGGGCTCCTGGTAAGAAGCTGACATTTAGAACGACTTTCAGAAGAAGGATTCGAAGAGAATGGGGGAGTCAACAGTTAAAGACTAGAGGCTAAAAACTGACTGGTCAGCCTGTGTTCTATATAGCCTCCTATTAAGTATACCGTTTTGCCAGGTGCCAACTAAAAGAGCAATAATGCTAGGGAGTGAAGTAGATAGAGTAGAGCCCCTAATTACATGGCACCGATAAATTTCCACTTGTATACTTGCTTGGGTAGGAAGTGAGCTGCCCATCTATAAGGTGATGGCAAAGTCAGAGACCCAAGTAGGCAGACAGCTTTTCTGCTTTCAGGTCTGAAAACAGTTTTCCCAAATTCATTAAGGATAGCCCTTACACAGAAAAAAAAAAAAAAAAAAAAACTTGCCAAGGCCCCCACAACAGTGTGTGTGTGTGTGTGTGTGCGTGCGCGCGTGTGCACGCGCTACTCACTCGCTCGTGTCTGAATCTTTGTGACCCCATGGACTGTAGCCTGCCAGGCTCCTCTGCTCATGAATTCTCCAGGCAAGAATACTAGAGTAGATAGGTAGTTTTCCCTTCTCCAGGGGATCTTCCTGACCCAGGGACTGAACCAGGTGTCCTGTATTGCAGGCAGATTCTTTGGCATCTTAGCTAGCAGAGAAGCCCACAATAGTACTCATAGTAAAAAGCTGAAAGCAACTGAATAAGGATAGTAAATACCCAAAGGTCATGAATTCCCAGTCAGGGAATACTCAGAACCAACGGGAAACATTTGGTTCAATCTGACTAAGGTTTTGAATGCATTAACATTAGTGAACTACTACTCAGTTCAGATGAACAACAATGGTCTCAGCATACTGATGCAGCATGATTAGTTTGATAAGGGGAACAGGAGGGATCTTTTTTTTAACTTGTAATAATAAAGTTTGTGTATGATTAAATTTTTAAAAAAATACATTGTAGATGCATTAAGATTAGTCTTATAATGATGTTACCATTCAGTTATTTGTAGCATTAGTTTTTTGGATGAAAAACAGAGAATACGAACTTCTTATACCATACATGATCTGGAATATCCTCATAGGAAGCAGATATGCACGCAAATGTTAAATAACATGTGTGAAGTAGCAGAAAAGTTAGTATTTGCTAAATCGGTCATGGCCTAGGTTTCTAAGAAACTCTTAGTCCTTGTGTGGCTGTGTCAGAAGTCCTCTTGGGAGACTGTCAGGCATTAAGGGATTAAAAAAGAAGGCCTGTATCGTAGGCTTTACAGGAATTTAATAACCATTTTATCTTTCCTCTTCTAAACTTAAGAGAATTTTCTACACAGGATGTTTTCAGTTTCTTATCTTGCTTGTTTGTTTCTCATCAGGCTTCCCTGGTGGCTCAGAGGTAAAGCATCTGCCCGCGATGCGGGAGACCCGGGTTCAATTCCTGGGTTGGTAAGATCCCCTGGAGAAGGAAATGGCAATCCACTCCAGCACTCTTGTCTGGAAAATCCCATGGACGGAGGAGCCTGATAGGCTGCAGTCCAAGGGGTCACAAAGAGTCGGACACGACTGAGCGACTCATCTTGCTATTAGACCTCAAGACACATAATCAGGCTTACCCTCCTGCCATTTCAGTGACGTTGTTCACAGGAAGATCATGATTCCTTAATTATCAAATCCAAGGGGCAGTTTTGAGTTATTTCACTCTGCAATATTCGATACTACTGATACATCCTTCCTTCTTCCAATTCTTTCCTCCTCATGTGTTTTGCTGCTTGCAGAGGCGGCTTTTCTGGTTTTTCTGACTTTCAGATCTTTCCTTCTCTGTCTTCTCTTCACAGATTTCCCTTTCTTCATTTAAATTCCAGATTATTCTCTTAGTTGACTTCTAATGTTACATTCTTTCCTTTTCTCCTTTGCCTTTCGCTTAAGAAGCAAAGTGACAGACATAGGAGAAAAGGAAAGATAAACCCATTTGAATGCAGACTTCCAAAGAATCTCAAGGAGAGATAAGAAAGCCTTCTTCAGTGATCATTGCAAAGAAATAGAGGAAAACAATAGAATGGCAAAGACTAGAGATCTCTTCAAGAAAATTAGATACCAAAGGAACATATTGTGCAAAGATGGGCACAATAAAGGACAGAAATGGTATGTACCTAACAGAAGCAGAAGATATTAAGAAGAGGTGGCAAGAATTAAGAACTATACAGAAAAGATCTTCACAACCCAGATAATCATGATGGTGTGATCACTCATCTAGAGCCAGACATCCTGGAATGCCAAGTCAAGTGGGTCTTAGGAAGCATCACTAAGAACAAAGCTAGTGGAGGTGATGGAATTCCAGTTGAGCTGTTTCAAATCCTAAAAGATGATGCTGTGAAAGTGCTGCACTCAGTATGCCAGCAAATTTGGAAATCTCAGAATGGCCACAGGACTGGAAAAGGTCAGTTTTCATTCCAATTCCAAAGAAAGGCAATGCCAAAGAACACTCAAAGTACCACAGCTGCCCTAATTTCACACGCCAGCAAATATTCAAAATTCTCCAAAGCAGGCTTCAACAGTACATGAACTGTGAACTTCCAGATGTTCAAGCTTGTTTTAGAAAAGGCAGAGGAACCAGAGATCAAATGGCCATCATCCGTTGGATCGTTGAAAAGGCAAAAGTTCCAGAAAAACATCTATTTCTGCTTTATTGGCAATGTCTAAGCCTTTGACTATGTGGTTTACAACAAACTGTGGAAAATTCTGAAAGAGATGGGAATACCAGACCACCTGACCTGCCTCCTGAAAAATCTGTATGCAGGTCAAAAAGCAACAGTTAGAACTAGACATGGAACAACAGACTGGTTCCAAATCGGGAAAGGAGTACGTCAAAGCTGTATATTGTCACTCTGCTTATTTAACTTATATGCAGAGTACATCATGAGAAATGTTGGACTGGAAGAAGCACAAGCTGGAATCAAGACTGCCGGGAGAAGTATCAATAACCTCAGATATGCAGATGACACCACCCTTATGGCAGAAAGTGAAGAAGAACTAAAGAGCCTCTTGATGAAAGTGAAAGAGGAGAGTGAAAAAGTTGGCTTAAAACTCAACATTCAGAAAACTAACATCATGGCATCTGGCCCCATCACTTCATGGCAAATAGACAGAGAAACAGTGGAAACAGTGACAGACTTTATTTTTGGGGGCTCCAAAATCACTGCAGATGGTGACTGCAGCCATGAAATTAAAAGACACTTGCTCCTTGGAAGAAAAGTTACGACCAACCTAGACAGCATATTAAAAAGCAGAGACATTACTTTGCCAACAAAGGTCCATTTGGTCAAAGCTATGGTTTTTCCAGTAGTCATGTATGGATGTGAGAGTTGGACTATAATAAAAGCTGAGAGCCAAAGAATTGATGCTTTTGAATTGTGATGTTGGAGAAGACTCTTGAGAGTCCTTTGGACTGCAAGGAAATCCAACCAGTCCATCCTAAAGGAGATTAGTCCTGATATTCATTGGAAACATTGATACTAAAGCTGAAACTCCAATACTTTGGCCACCTGATGTGAAGAGCTGACTCATTTGAAAAGACCCTGATGCTGGGAAAGATTGAGTGCAAGTGGAGAAGGGGATAACAGAGGATGAGATGGGTGGATGGCATCACTGACTCAATGGACATGAGTTTGGGTAAACCCCGGGAGTTGGTGTTAGACAGGGAGGCCTGGCATGGGGCAGTCCATGGGGTTGCAAAGAGTTGGACATGACTGAGCAACTGAACTGAACTGAATGCTACATTATATCCACGGAAATCCCACTCATTCTTGTGGTTGAAGAACTCTTTGTCTTTTTCCTAATTTTCAGATTGTTTTATCCAATTATTTATTAGATATATTTTTGTGGATACGTTTTAGGACATCCTAACACACAGCATGTATGCATGCATGCTAGTCACTTCAGTCACGTCCAACTCTTTGCGACGCTATGGACTGTAGCCCGCCAGGCTCCTCTGTCCATGGGATTCTCCAAGCAAGAGTACTGGAGTGTGATGCCCTTCTCCAGGGGACCTTTCCAACTCAGGGATTGAACCCACGTCTCCTGTGGCTCCTGCATTGGCAGGCAAATTCTTTACTCCTGAGCCATTCCATAGTTAAATGCATCAGTCTTCTCCCTCAAAGTCTGTACCCCTCTGTATTCGCTACTATGTTTGAAAGCCCTTCACCATCATAATCATGCAAGTCAGAAACCTGGGAGATTCCTATCTGCTACTCCACTCAATCCCATGCTCCAAGTTACCAAAACATGGAGCTGAAAGATGTATCTGGTCAATGTCTCCAGCTATACAGCTAGTCAGCTGCATTAGGTAAGACAGACCCCTATATCTTAGCAGATTCCCAAGTTTCAGAAAACCTCCTCCCCCATATCATTGCGGCTAAAAAGAAAAGAGATCAGATCCCTAGTGAACTCCTCTATTTTGTAATTTCTCAGTTGGTGGATTAATATCTGAGCGTTCCATGAGAGGCAATGTATAGACATGGGTCATCCTAAAGTAGGGTAAAACACAGGGCTTGTTTTACCTCAGGAAAAAGGTATCTGCCCTTAGGTTTCTTATTATAGAAGACAACAAGATCATAGACGAGGGAAGCTAATTGGCTGTCACACTGGAGGTGTAAAAAAAGCAGGCCAGCAAAAGGGTCTAATGAAGAGACCAAGGAGATGGAAAGGAAACGCTCATAAAATGAGGGTTATTTCACAGCTACTTTCAAACTCTGAGTATTTGATGTGATCTGATCACCATTTTCCAGAATACGTAGCTCCCCAATCTTCTCTCCACTGTACAAGGTACGTGCTAGTGACTCCCTGGCCACAAGGCCCCCAAGTCAGCAGACTTACTGATTTTAGAGGAGAAAAAGCAGCAGAGAGCAAATAAAATTAATGCCGAGGGGCAAAAATTAACCCCGAAGGACTTTTGCTGGAAGGACTTTTTCCTTTCTAGCACTTGGGATCCTTCTGAGGCAAGGTAAACCTCCCAGTACTATTGATATTCAGTACCATCAAGTGTTCCTTATTTGGCATGGTTTCAGCCCCCTTAACATCTGTTCATTGTACTCTTAGTGAATTCCAATCCTTTATTCCTTTTAAAGTATGATGCCAAAAACAGGATTCCAAACAGACTATCACTTCTCATAGTCTACATATTCATCTTTTGTTAATGCAAAAGGATTAGGATTCCAGCTGTTCTGGAGGCTATATCACATGAATTCACATTGAGCTGTTATCTAAATCCCCTTTAACATTTTCACATATTTTAGTAAGCTATAGCACTTCCTTCTCCCCAACTCCTACTTCAATTTTAATTAGTTTTGTAGTCCTATTAAATTTCAACTTTTTATATCATCTCTTACCTTTTTGTGTATCACTATAGTAGTAAGAAACTAATATATCAAATACTACTAAACTGGTAGGTTAAAATGAGTACATATAAGTTTAATGTTCTCAACTAACTTTTGGCTTCAGTTCAGTTCAGTTCAGTCACTCAGTCGTGTCAACTCTTTGCGACCCCATGGACTGCAGCACGCCAGTCCTCCCTCTCCATCACCAACTCCCGGAGTTTACTCAAACTCATGTCCATTGATTCGGTGATGCCATCCAACCATCTCATCCTCTTTCGTCCCTTCTACTCCCACCTTCCATCTTTCCCAGCATTAGGGTCTTTTCAAATGAGTCAGCTTTTCACATCAGGTGGCCAAAGTACTGAGTTTCAGGTTCAGCATCTGTCTTTCCAATGAACATTCAGGCAGGACTGATTTCCTTTAGGATGGACTGGCTGGATCTCCTTGCAGTCCAAGGGACTCTCAAGAGTCTTCTCCAACACCACAGTTCAAAAGCATCAATTCTTCAGTACTCAGCTTTTTTTTATAGTCCAACTCTCACATCCATACATGACTACTGGAAAAAACCATAGCCTTGTCTAGACAGACCTTTGTTGACAAAGTAACGTCTCTGCTTTTTAACATGCTGTCTGGGTTGGTCATAACTTTCCTTCCAAGGAGTAAGCGTCTTTTTTAATTTCATGGATGCAGTCACCATCTGCAGTGATTTTGGAGCCCCCAAAAAATAAAGTCTGTCACTGTTTCCACTGTTTCTCCATCTATTTGCCATCAAGTGATGGGACTGGATGCCATGATCTTAGTTTTCTGAGTACTGAACTTTAAGCCAACTTTTTCACTCTCTTCTTTCACTTTCAAGCTTCACCCAATTTATCAATCATACATTCTCTACAAAATGTTTTAAATTTTGCCAAGAAAGTTTCTTTACAGCTATGCAGACAAGTCTGGTAATTCTATCTACTAGAGGCATTTAAAATATATACAATAAAAATCCTCTAAATATGTAAAAGTTAAATTATTGCCTAAAGTCTCACCTTTTCTAAAGAAAAGAGAAAGTACCATTTTAAAAAGTTTCTTCAACAGAGTAATGTCAACAAAATCATATGGTCTAATGAGTAATCCTTGGCATGTATACTAAATACAATGTTAAGTTCTTAATTATTTCCTAAAGCAGTGGTTATCAAACCTTAGCATGCATCAGAATCATCAGGAGGGTTTGTTGAAACAAACTGCTAAACTGTATTCTCAAGGTTTCATGTTCAGTAGGTTTGGGGTAGAATCCAAGAAGTTTCATTTCTAACAAGTTTCAGATGATGCTAATGTGCCTGGTCTGAAGATAACACCACTATACTAATGAATAGTTTAACCAGTCTCCAAATTGAACACCAAGAAATGACTCATTCTTCACTGAATGTTTATTGAGAAACTAAAGAATAGCAGCATAAAGATGTCATTTGAAATCTCAGATACCAGATGGTAAGCTGAAGATGTTATCCTGTATGTTCCAGAGAAAATACTAAGGGGAAAATTCTTTCCAAATATGTTTTGAGAAAATCTCCATGACAGTTATTCAAGTTTCAGTTTATAAATGAATAGCATTAATACTAACAACCAATAACTAACATTTATGCACAATTTTAAAACTGCATGCTATTCTGAGTCATACACATACACACTCACACAACTGTTCATTTAATCCTCACAGTAACCCTAAGAGGAAGGTAGGTACTATTATTATCTCCCTTTAAAGACGAAGAAACAAAGGTACAGAAAGGTCAAGTAGCATGGCTAAGATCAGCCAGTAAAACAGAACAGCCCAGATTTGAATCCTGGCATTCTGGTTGTAGAACCTGTGCTCTAAAACAAAACTATTCTGTCTTCATAAATTCTATTTTATCTGACAAAATCAGAGAATAAAAGCTTCTAACCTGGGCCGTGGAACTATGAGTAGGAAGAAGTAACCTACAGACAAACCAAAGGGTTGTATTCTATGTTTTTACTATTCTTTTTTTTGGCACTCACTAAACATTTAATGGTTGTCTTTTTTACTGTTCTTGAAAGCAGTATATAAATCATGGAATAAACTGAAATGAATTCATTTGAAACTTAAGACAGTAATCTTATGATCCTATAGCCTTTTATTATGACATATATTTATCACATTAGAGCTGTTAGATATTTAGATGTCTGTGATATATTCTATTAATAACCACATGATAGTTTGTTTCATCAATCTCTGGGAAAATACCATACTCTCAAATTGAAGGAATAATTTATAGTTAGTGATGATGTCCAAAAATCCTTCTTGGGGAGATATGTGACTGTACTTTGTAAACTGCGTTCCTTAAGCCCAGTCTGAGTATGTAGATGTCCAGAAAATTAGCCCCACCTTGTGGATCATCATAGTAACACAGATTCAGGCCTTGGAGAACACTGAATTGTCAGAGAACTCTGTATTATCTTGACTGACAAAAACTAATAACTAGCACTGGTGAGGAAACACTTTTACACACTGACTCTATGGACATGAGTCTGAGTGAACTCCGGGAGTTGGTGATGGATAGGGAGGCCTGGCGTGCTGCGATTCACGGGGTCACAAAGAGTCGGACATGACTGAGCGACTGGACTGAACTGAACTGTAGTTGTATAAAATGGTACAACCTTTTCTGGAAAGAAATTTTAAAAAATAATAAAAATTGTATACATAAATAACATTCTATTCAAAATTTCACTTCTAGAAATTTAGTCTACAGAAATAAACAAATTAACAAACATGTATGTATCAAGGGGAAATTTTCAAGGTTATTTACTGCAGCATTATTCTTGGTAGTGAAAAATTAGAAACAACCTAATGTCAATCAATGTAGAGGCTTCCTTGGAGGCTCAGTGGTAAAGAATCCTCCGGCCAGTGCAGGAGACCTGGGTTAAATCCCTGAGTTGGGAAGATCGCCTGAAGAAGGAAATGACAACCCATTCTAGTACTTCTGCTTGGAAAATCCCAGGGACAGAGGAGCCTGGTGGGCCATAGACCACGGGGTTGCAAACAGCTGAACATGACTTAGCAACTAAACAACAACAAACGTCAATGTGGATATAGCTAATGTTACTTAAAAACCATATCAACATGACCACAGCTAATAGTTTTTGTAAGTACAAAGTTAAAAACCTCAAGCTCAGAAGAACTTTATAGTGTATCACTTAATTAAATATACACATATATAAAATATATATATATATACAATTATATATATGTGTGCTATGTATAGAAAAAAAGTCTAAAAGGCTATGCTGTAAACAATGATTACCTCTGAAGTACAAGTATGAGGAGAAAAGCAATGAAGGATGAGTATGAGGAGAAAGGAGATGCCTTTTTACTTTATACACTTTGGTACTGCTTGAATTTTCCCTATGATAGTATATACCAGATTTGTATTTAAAAAGTATACAGTTAAAAAATAAGTTATTTGGAGTCTTTAAAATAACTTGAACTAGTTTAAGGAAAAATTTTAAAAAGCAGGAAGGGGTAGGTATCCTTATAGATGCTGGTTGATAATTGCACAGTTAATGAAAACACATGAGAATGGTCATTTGAGGCAAAACATACACACCCACAAACCAGTAAAATGAAGAACATTCAAGATGATTAAACTCTTCAGAAATTCTGGATAAATTTATAACTTGTAATTTTTCTATAAAAGTTGAGTGTGCACCTCGCCCCACCCCACCCCCAAACTCCTCTAAAATGACAGTAAAAAGAATTTTTAAAGGTCAAACTCCTGGCAATGAGGAATATAGGAAAGGAAACAATAATAATAAAGATCCCCTGGAGGAGGGCATGGCAACCCACTCCAGTATACTTGCCTGGAAAATCCCATGGACAGAGGAGCCTGGTGGGCTACAGTCCATAGGGTCTCAAACAGTCTGGCAATGTAACTTTTAGCAAATTATAACTTTAAGGACTTAAAAAATGCCTAAATATGATGAATTTAATGAAGCTGTTGGATTACAGTACCACCATTAATACCTAGCAGAGAATGTAACTATACCTAAACCAATATCAAAAGATGCCTTTAAATTTAGAATAAATTATGCAAAACTTTTAAAAGTTTATTTGAAAATCAAAAGGTTGGAGGAGTACTAACAAGGTCAGACATGAACAAACACATTTATGGTTTAAATCCTATCTTAACCAGAACCCCTACAAGGCAAAAGGTAGCCAAGCTGGATTATATACAGATGCCATACATGGAAGAAACCAGGTAACATCTAAGAAATTAATAAAATGGGTCAGAAGGAATGAAGCCAGGGGTAGAGATAAGTATGGACCAGAGAGTCAACCTGATAATCCTCCACATTTTAAGAAGCAGATTATCCACAATCTTAAGTCAAGGGACTCCTGAGAATGCACACATAGAATCCACCTCTTTATTGGAAAAATAAAGAATCCACCTCTTTATTGAAAATCATATACTGCGAAGGTAGGAATCCTCTAGAAGGTAATAAAACTGTTGCTAATTCATCAAGCTCTCTCTGCATATGAGTATATTTGTATATCTTAAAAACTAGAGGGCCAGACTTCCCTGGTGGTCCAGTGGTTAAAAATCTACCTGCCAAAGCAGGGGACATAGGTTCGATCCCTGATCTGGGAAGATGCCATATGCTGCAGAGCAACTGAGCCTGTGCATCACAACTACATAAACTCTCGTACCCAGAGCCACACCCCACAAAAAGAAAAGCCACCGCAATGAGAAGGCCCATGCCACAATGAGAGAGTGGCCCAGAGCTCACACCCCACAAAAAGAAAAGCCACTGCAATGAGAAGGCCCATGCCACAACGAGAGAGTGGCCCCCACTTGCTGCAATTACAGAGAGCCCACACACAGTAACGAAGACCCAGCGCAGAAGGAAAAAAAGATTAACTTCTTAAAAGAGAACTGCAGGGCCCAAAGAAGTGATTAGAGGCCAATTATCACCTTTAATTGACTCTACAGATCTTTCCCTTCTAAAATACAGGACTGGAAATTCCCTCATGGTCCAGTGGTTAGGACTCTGTGCTCTCACTGTGGCAGGCTGGGGTTCAATCCTTGGTTGGGCAAGTAAAATCCTACAAGCTGCAAGGTGTGGCCAAAAATTAATAATCATTTTAAAATATTTAAATAAAATAAGGCCTGTTTGATTCATTCCATAAAGATTTATTGAATGCTTATTTTCCCAGGCACTATGTTGATGAAAGAGGAAACAAGACACAGTCCCTGTCCTGGAGGACACACAGCCTAAGAGAAAGACAAACATCTAAGTAGAAAGTGGTAGTCTTGTGGTCAATGCATTTATGCCAGCCATCTGCTCTGATAACAGAGGGGGTCATTCCCTTAGCCCAGCCCAGAAATAGGTCAGGGAGGAAAGTCAGGGTTAATTATGTTGGACATGAAAGGATACGTGAGCTAGATCTTAAAAGATGAGAAGTTAGGGAGATAAATAACAGGGAAAAGAACATTCAAGATAAGGGAATAAATAATAGGAACAAAGGATTGAACGTGAAACAATCCTTTGATATATGGTAAAGGGGGTGAGGTGTGAGGTACCACTGGTATAATAGATTACTGTTATTATTAGAATGTAAGCATAGAGATAACGAGGGATAGAAAAAGAGATTGACGATGAACAGGCCAGATTATGGAAGAACTAGAATGCCATACAAAGATTCTTAAATTTTATCTTGTAGGTCATTGAGAACCACTGTTAAGTAGGAGAATGACAGAAAATCGCATTTCACATAAGTCAGTCGGCATACTGTGGTGGATGAATCTGAGAGGGAGCAAGAATGGAGGTGGGGAGACCAGTTAGTAGACTAGTGCAGTAGTTCAGGCAAGAAATAATGAGATCCTTAACTAAGAAAAATCCCTATGCTGTTCACAATATTCAGGATGATCATAGGGTAGTAGAAGAACAGAAAACTAATCCATTGAGAGATATATATGAACACATAATACTTATATATCACATATATTCTTATATTTACATATATAAATATGGGCTTCCCAGGTGGCACAGTGGTAAAGAGTCCACCTGCCAATTTAGGAGACACCAGAAACACAGGTTTCATCCCTGGGTCAGGAAGATTTCCTATAGTAGGAAATGGCAACCAATTCCAGGATTCTTGCCTGGAAAATTCCATGGAAAAAGAAGCCTGGCTGACTATAGTCCGCGAGGTTGCAAAGAGTTGGACATGACTGAGCAAATGAGCACACACCCAGACATGTGTGTGTATGTGTGTACAAAATTAAAAAGCATATGTATATATACTTTTTTGCTACTTTTTTTTCGTAACTATTATAGATTGCATCTTTCTACATTAATCAAAAAGGACAGGGAATTCCCTGGTGGTCCAGTGGTTAGGGCTCTGTGCTTCCACCGCAAGGGGGACAGGTTCGATCCCTGGTTGGTGAACTGGATAGTGCAAGCCATAGCACGGGAAGAAAGGACAAAGAATTTTTGAAAAAGAATGTTCGAAAACGAAAAGGAGAAAGGAAGCTACAATTTAAAGCATTCTATTTATTTTAGAACTGGGATTCCCTGGTGGTTCAGATGGTATAAGAGTCTGCCTGCAATGCAGGAGACCTGGTTCAATTTGTGGGTTGGGAAGATCCCCTGAAGAAGAACAGAGGAACTTTTAGAACTAGCAATTAATAAATTTAAATTTAGAATGTGGAATATTATTTAAAATGTATCCTATAAAGTATCTGAAATCAAGAACATTTTCAGATTTCTCAGAAATCTGCAATACTAGATCTATATAAATTAAAAGCAATAAAATAATTTAATAAAGAAAATAACATGACCTTAATGAACCTACCTTACCATGTGTACCATTTAATATTCATAAATCTTAGTGAGGTAGGACCATTATATTTATTTTGCAAATGAGAAAATGAAAGCTTAGATAAGTTTACTTTCCTAATAATCAGGGCTTAAAGTTTGTCTGTTTTTAGAGATCCCATTGACATGAGAAAATGAAAGTGAAGTCACTCAGTCGTGTCTGACTCTTTGCGACCCTGTGGACTGTAACCTACCAGGCTCCTCCATCCATGGGATTCTCCAGGCAAGAATACTGGAGTGGGTTGCCATTGCCTTCTCCAGGGGATCTTCCCAATCCAGGGATAGGACCCGGGTCTCCCACACTGCAGGCACACGCTTTCACCTTTGAGCCACCAGGGAAGTACATGTAGCCACTTACATGTACCTACTTACATGTAGCCACATGTAAGTAGGACTGTAAGCATTTCAAAAGAATATTTTCATTTCACAAATATAGCACGTCATATCAGAAAGCCAAGATCAGGTTTGGGCAATAAAACTAAGACTTTGGGGTCAAAGAGAACTTGGTTTATATCTAGACTCTACCTGTTATTAGTTGTGAAAATATGAGTAACTTCTCTGAGCTTCAACAAGTATAAAAGAGGTTAACGAGGCTTCAAAGGGTTTCTGTAAAGATCACAAACTAACCAGTCCAGATAAGTAATCAATAGTAGCTAACACTATTACTCATAAGTCAAGAAGAAGTACAAATAAAACTAACAGACTGCATTAAAATTGAAATAAAAAATTTAGCAAAAGTACACCCTTTTCCCCTGCTACGTTTCTTCAGCCATTATTGTTGTTGTAAAGTCGCTAAGTCCTGTCCGACTCTGAGACTCCATGAACTGCAGCATGGCAGGAGGAGGAGTTTGCTCAGATTCATGTCCACTGAGTCAGTGATGCTATCTAACCGTCTCATGTTTTGCTCCTCCAAAGGATGAAGGAGCATCCTTGCATCCCCTCTTTCTCCTCTTACTTTCTCAGCATCAAGATTTTTTCTGCTCTTTGCAAAAGAAGAATTTTCCACAATTTGTTGTGATCCACAGTGTCAAAGGCTTTAGCATAGTCAATAAAGCAGAAGTAGATGCTTTTCTGGAATTCCCTCCCTTTTTCTATGATCCAAACAATGTTGGCCATTTGATCTCTGGTTCCTCTGCTTTTTCTAAACCCAGCTTGTACATCTGGAGGCTCAGTTCATGTACTACTGAAGTCTACCTTGAAGGTTTGAGCATAACCTTGCTAGCACGTGAAATGAGCACAAAATGTGAAAGTCAAAGTGAAGTCACTCAATCGTGTCTGACTTTTTGCGACTCCATGGACTATACATATACAGCCCATGGAATTCTCCGGACCAGAAATCTGGAGTGGGCAGCCTTTCCCTTCTCCAGGGGATCTTTTCAACCCCAGGGATCAAACCCAGGTCTCCCACAATGCAGGCGGATTCTTTACTGGCTGAGACACAAGGGAAGCCCAAGAATACTGGAGTGGGTAGCCTATCCCTTCTCCAGTGGATCTTCCCGACCCCAGGAATCCAACTGGGGTCTCCTGCACTGCAAGAGGATTCTTTACCAACTGAGTTATCAGGGAAGCCCTAACTGTACGCTTAATTGTATAGTTTAACATTCTTTGGCACTGCCCTTCTTTGGGACTGGAATGAAAACTGACCTTTTCCAGTCCTGTGGCCACTTCTGAGTTTTCCAAATTTGCTGACATATTTAGTGCAACACTTTAACAGTAACGGGCTTCCCTTATGGCTCAGCTGGTAAAGAATCCGCCTGCAGTGCGGGAGACCTGGGTTCGATCCCTGGGTTGGGAAGATCCCCTGGAGAAGGGAAAGGCTACCCACTCCAGTATTCTGGCCTGAAGAAGTCCATGGACTGTGTAGTCCATGGGGTTGCAAAGAGTCAGACATGACTGAGCGACTTTCACTTTCACTTTAACAGTAACATCTTTTAGGATTTTAAATAGCTCAACTGGAATTCCATCACTTCCAGTAACTTTAATAGTAATGCTTTTGAAGGCCCACTTGACTTCACACTCCAGGATGTCTGGTTCTAGGTGAGTGACCACATCATCATGTTTATCCAGGTCATTAAGACCTTTTTTGTATAGTTGTTCTGTGTATTTTTGCCACTTCTTCTTAATCTGTTCTGCTATACTAGGTATATTATTTACAATACCATACCTAACTTTAAGAATATATAGTCAAGTGTTGATAATCCAATTAACATACTAACTGGTTTGCAGTTAATATGTGATTAAAGTGCCATAGTAACCCACATTCCCCCTTTATTAGAGAGAAGCTGGTTAGAAATCTGTAACGCCCAAAGTCTCCCCCAAACACACACACACTGCAGCTCCCACATCCACACCACAGCGTTTCCACCCCCAGAGCTCTGGTTCTTCCTTGGCTCTTCAAATGCCACTGCTAGGGGAAGGTGACAGAGAACTCGATAATCAATATTTGCTACCTCATTACTGGGCCCTCTGGGGAATAACTTCCTGACCTTTTGTGACATTTATGACTTGATCCTCACTCCTCTGCAACTCTACCACATTGCCCATGAAAAGAAGTATAACTTAGAAATCTGTGAGCAACTTTAACCCATTTTACTTGATTAAAAAAGAACTTCTTGGCAAAACAAAATAAATTCTTATTTTTTTTTCTTTTTTTTATGTTTTTCTTTTTTTTTTAATTTTATTTTATTTTTAAACTTTACAATATTGTATTAGTTTTGCCAAATATCGAAATGAATCCGCCACAGGTATACCTGTGTTCCCCATCCTGAACCCTCCTCCCTCCTCCCTCCCCATACCCTCCCTCTGGGTCGTCCCAGTGCACCAGCCCCAAGCATCCAGTATCGTGCATCAAACCTGGACTGGCGACTCGTTTCATACATGATATTATACATGTTTCAATGCCATTCTCCCAAATCTCCCCACCCTCTCCCTCTCCCACAGAGTCCATAAGACTGATCTATACATCAGTGTCTCTTTTGCTGTCTCGTACACAGGGTTATTGTTACCATCTTTCTAAATTCCATATATATGCGTTAGTATACTGTACTGGTGTTTTTCTTTCTGGCTTACTTCACTCTGTATAATAGGTTCCAGTTTCATCCATCACTAGAACTGATTCAAATGTATTCTTTTTAATGGCTGAGTAATACTCCATTGTGTATATGTACCACTGCTTTCTTATCCATTCATCTGCTGATGGGCATCTAGGTTGCTTCCATATCCTGGCTATTATAAACAGTGCTGCAATGAACATTGGGGTACACATGTCTCTTTCCCTTCTGGTTTCCTCAGTGTATATGCCCAGCAGTGGGATTGCTGGATCATAAGGCAGTTCTATTTCCAGTTTTTTAAGGCATCTCCACACTGTTCTCCATAGTGGCTGTACTAGTTTGCATTCCCACCAACAGTGTTAGAGAGTTCCCTTTTCTATACAACCATTTTAAGTTACATACAGCTTTTAGTTGGCTTTAATTCAATACTAACTATATTTAGTATTGTAGTAGTTTAGTATTTTAGCAATTAAACTTAGTGATATCACAAAGAATTAAATAATAAACCCCAGGCAAAGAGTCCCTGAGACCCTAGTACTATATAAATATTGCTATGTATCTATTTTTTAGTCTATTATTATATATCATAAAAATATTAAAAAATTACCTTGGTGTTCTTCTAAATCCATGTCAAGTTGTCTAATTTCTTCATTAAATTGATTTATTTTTTCTTTTATATCTGTTAACCTGTTGAAAATATTATTTATCTATGACAGATGATTTTGCTATTCAATAAAAACATTTAGTGATGATGTTACAAAATCTTTAATCTTTTCTAATCTGCAGAAATAATATTGATAAAAATATGCTTTATTCTGAGAATAGAACTATAAATTTTGAGAGAAAAATATTTTTTCGTGATTCATCTTTAAAGTACAAGTGTATTCCGAGAATGTCAGCTTGCCTGACTTCAACAGCAGACACTTCCCCAAAGTTCTTTTGAACTTTACTTGTCATACTAAGAAAATAAAAAAATCTTTAGCTAAACTAAGTTAGAAAGTTTGTCTTAAAAGTTGGAAAATAACAGAAAATTTACCATTGAGACCAGATTATATGGGTTAAAATTTTCACAAAAGCAGTTGTACTTATTACAAAATTATAGTAATCATTAGAAAAAAACCAAGATCATAGCATCTGCTCCCATCACTTTATGACAAATAGAAGGGGAAAAAATGGAAGCAATGTCAGATTTTCTTTCCCTGGGCTCCAAAATCACTGCAGACAGTGACTGCAGCCATAGAATTTAAAGACGCTTACTCCTTGGAAGGAAAGCTGTGACAAACCTAGACAGCACATTAAAAAGCAGAGATGTCACTTCGCTGACAAAGGTTCATATAATCAAAGCTATGATTTTTCCAGTAGTACAAATGTGAGTTGGACCATGGACCATAAAAAAGGTAAAAAGGTTGAGCACCAAAGAACTGATGTTTTTGAATTTGGTGCTAGAGAAGACTCTTGGGAGTCCCTCGGACTGCAAGGAGATTCAACCAGTCAACCCTAAGGGAAATCAATCCTGAATATTCTTTGGGAGAAATTATGCTGAACCTGAAACTCCAATACTCTGGCCACCTGATGTGAAGAGCAGACTCACTGGAAAAGGCCCTGATGCTGAGAAAGATTGAAGGCATAAGGAGAAAAAAGGAAGCAGAGGATGAGATGGTTATATAGTATCCCCGACTCAATGGACATGAATTTGAGCAAATTCCAGGAGATAATGAAGGACAGGGAGCCTGGCATACTACAGCCCATGGGGTTGTAAAGAGTTGGACATGATTAGTGACTGAATAATAACAACAAATAGTAATCAAGACAGTATGGTACTGGAATAAGAAAAGACACATATAGCCATGGAATAGAATTGTTTTGAGTCTAGAAAAAGGACTGTATCTATATACACTGATTTTTGACAAAGGTACCAAAACAGTTTAACAGAGGAAGAACATCAAACAACATTTGTTGAAAGAATATTTCAACAAATGGTACTGGGACAGCTGGAAATGCACAAGGAAAAGAATACAATTGGACTCCTACCTCATACCATTCACATAAGTTAATGGATCACAGATCTAAACATAAGAACTGCACTATAAAACAGTTAAATAAAAGTAAAACATAAGCATAAGTCTTTGTGAACTTGAATTAGGCACTGGTTTCTTGACACCAAAAGCACAAGCAACAGAAGAAAACAAACCAGATATCATCAAAATTTAAAATTTCTGTGTTTCAACGAACACCATAAAGTAAAAAGAATACCCACATAATGGAAGAAAAATTTTGCAAGTCATTTACCTAATGAGAGAATCTATTTAGCATATATAAAGAACTCTTACAATTCAGTAATAAGACAATAAATGGACTTCTTTGACAGTCCAGTGGTTAAGACTCTGCACTTTCAATGGAAGGGACTCCAGTTCAATCCTTGGTCAGGGAACTAAGATCCTGCGTGGCACAGTCAAAAATAAATTAATAATTCAATTTAAAATTGGGAGGACTTCCCTGGTGGCCCAGTGGTTAAGAATTTACCTGCCAGTGCTGGGGACATGGGTTCAATCCCCAGTCTGGGAACTAAGATCCCACACGCCATGGGGCAACTAAGTCCATGAGCCACAACTACCGAGCTTCCACACCCTAGAGACTGTGCTCCACAGCAAGAGAAGTCACTGTAAGGAGAAGCCCACGCGCTGCACCTAGAGACTGGCTCCCTCTCCACAACTAGAGAAAGCCAGCATATAGCAACAAAGAGCCCATGCACTGTAAGGAAGACCCAACACAGCCAAAACACGAATAAAATTTATAAAACTGAATGGAAAAAAATGGGCAAAGAATGTGAACAGTATTTTTCCAAAGAATATATACATATGACGAATAAGTGCATGAAAAAAGGTTCAACATCATTCATTAGTCATCAGGAAAATGCAAATCAATGAGATACCACTTCACACACACTATAATGGTTATAATAAAAAAAAAGGTAATTAACAAGTGTTGATAAAGTCATGGAGAAACTGGAATACTTAGTCACTGCTGGTGAAAATGTAAAATGGTTTAGCAGCATTGGAAAATAGTCTGGAACCTCCTCAAAAAAGTTAAATATAGAGTTATTGTGTGAATCAGCACTCCCAGGTAAATTCCAGTCTTGGTAAATATACAAGAGAAGCAAAAATATATGTCCACACAAAAATTTGTACATGAATCTTCATACCAGCATAATCCATTATAGCCAAAAAACAGAAACAATCCAAATGTCTATCAATTAATGAATGGATAAATAAATACGGTCTATCCATGCAATGGGATATTATTTGGCAATAAAAAGAAATGAAATACTGATACATGCTACAACATAGATGAACCTTGGAAACATTCAGTTCAGTCCAGTCACTCAGTCATGTCTGATTCTTTGTGACCCCATGGACTACAGCACACCAGGCCTCCCTGTCCATCACCAACTCCCAGAGTTTACCCAAACTCATGTCCATTGAGTCGGTGATGCCATCCAACCCATCTCATCCGCTGTCAATCCCTTCTCTTCCCACCCTCAATCTTTCTCAGTATCAGGGTCTTTTCAAATGAGTCAGTTCTTCACATAAGGTGGCCAAAGTACTGGGAGTTTCAGCTTCAGTTTCAGTCCTTCCAATGAATATTCCAGACTGATTTCCTTTAAGATGGACTGGTTGGATCTCCTTGCTGTCCAAGGGACTCTCAAGAGTCTTCTCCAACACCACTGTTCAAAAGCAACAATTCTTTGCTGCTCAGCTTTCTTTATAATCCAACTCTCACATCCATACATGACTACTGGAAAAACCATAGCTTTGACTAGACTGACCTTTGTTAGCAAAGTAATGTCTCTGCTTTTTATATGCTGTCTAGATTGGTCATAGGGCTCTCTTGGTGGCTCAGAAGGTAAAGCATCTGCCTGCAGTGTGGGAGACGTGAGTTCGATCCCTGGGTTGGGAAGATCCCCTGGAGAAGGAAATGGCAACCCACTCCAGTATTCTTGCCTGGAGAATCCATGGACGGAGGAGCCTGGTAGGCTACAGTCCACGGGGTTGCAGAGTCGGACACTACAGAGTGACGTCACTGTCTTTCTTTTTCTTCCTTTCTAGGTTGGTCATAACTGTCTTTTAATTTCATGGCTGCAGTCACCATCTGCAGTGATTTTGGAGCCCAAAAAAATAAAGTCTGTCACTGTTTCTACTGTTTCTCCATCTATTTGCCGTGGGACCAGATGCCATGATCTTAGTTTCTGAATGATGAGCTTTAAGCCAACTTTTTCACTCTCCTATTTCACTTTCCTCATGAGGCTCTAAGGGTGGTGTCATCTGCATATCTGAGGTTATTGATATTTCTCCCAGCAATCTTGATTCCAGCTTATGCTTCATCAAGCCCAACATTTCTCATGATGTATTCTGCATATAAGTTAAATAAGCAGGCTGACAATATACAGCCTTGATGTACTCCTTTCCTGATTTGGAACCAGTCTGTTGTTCCACGTCCAGTTCTAACTGTTGCCTCTTGTCCTGAATACAGATTTCTCAGGAGGCAGGTCAGGTGGTCTGGCATTCTCACCTCTTGAAGAATTTTCCACAGTTTATTGTGATCCACACAATCAAAGGCTTTGACATTGTCAGTAAAACTGAAATAGATGTTTTTCTGGAACTCTCTTGCTTTTTCCACAATCCAACAAATGTTGGCCACTTGGTCTCTGGTTCCTCTCTGCCTTTTTGAAAACAAGCTTGAACATCTGAAAGTTCATGGTTCACATACTGTTGAAGCCTGGCTTGGAGAATTTTGAGCATTACTTTGCTAGCGTGTGAGATGAGGGCAACTGTGTGGTACTTTGAGCATTCTTTGGCATTGCCTTTCTTTGGGATTGGAAGGAAAACCGACCTTTTCCAGTCCTGTGGCCACTGCTGAGTTTTCCAAATTTGCTGACATATTGAGTGCAGCACTTTCACAGCTTCATCTTTTAGGATTTGAAAACAGCTCAACTGGAATTCCATCACCTCCACTAGCTTTGTTCTTAGTGATGCTTCCTAAGACCCACTTGACTTGGCATTCCAGGATGTCTGGCTCTAGATGAGTGATCACACCATCATGATTATCTGGGTCATGAAGATCTTTCTTGTATAGTTCTTCTGTGTATTCTTGCCACCTCTTCTTAATATCTTCTGCTTATGTTAGGTCCATACCATTTCTGTCCTTTATTGTGCCCATCTTTGCATGAAATGTTCCCTTGGTATCTCTAATTTTCTTGAAGAGATCTCTAGTCTTTCCCATTCTATTGTTTTCCTCTATTTCTTTGCACTGATCATTGAGGAAGGCTTTCTTATCTCTCCTTGCAATTCTTTGGAAGTCTGCATTCAAATGGGTATATCTTTTCTCCTTTGCCTTTCGCTTCTCTTCTTTTCATAGCTATTTGTAAGGCCTCCTCAGACAACCATTTTGCCTTTTTCCATTTCTTTTTCTTGGGGATGGTCTTGATCACTGCCTGCTGTACAACGTCAAGAACCTCCATCCATAGTTCTTCAGGCATTCTGTCTATCAGATCTAATACCTTGAATCTATTTGTCACTGCCACTGTATAATCATAAGGGATTTGATTTAGGTCATACCTGAATGGTCTAGTGGTTTTCCCTACTTTCTTCAATTTAAGTCTGAATTTGGCTTAAAGAGTTCATGCTCTGAGCCACAGTCAACTCCTCTTGTTTTTGCTGACTGCATAGAGCTTCTCTATCTTTGGCTGCAAAGAATATAATCAATCTGATTTCGGTATTGACCATCTGGTGACGTCCATGTGTAGAGTCTTCCCTTCTGTTGGAGGAGGGTATTTGCTATGACCAGTGCATTCTCTTGGCAAAATTCTATTAGCCTTTGCCCTGCTTCACTGTGTACTCCAAGCCGAAATCTGCCTGTTACTCAAGGTATTTCCTGACTGCCTACTTTTGCATTCCAGTCCCCTATAATGAAAAGGACATCTTTTTTGGGTGTGAGTGCTAGAAGGTCTTGTAGGTCTTCATAACCATTCAACTTCAGCTTCTTCAGCAATATTGGTCAGGGCATAGACTTGGATTACTGTGATACCGAATGGTTTGCCTTGGAAACGAACAGAGATTATTCTGTCGTTTTTGAGATTACATCCAAGTACTACATTTCAAACTCTTTTGTTGACTATGATGGCTACTCCATTTCTTCTAAGAAATTCTTGCCCACAGTAGTACATATAATGGTCATCTGAGTCAAATTCACCCATTTCAGTCCATTTTAGTTCGCTGATTCCTAAAATGTCGATGTTCACTCTTGCCATCTCCTATTTGACCACTTCCAATTTGCCTTGATTCATGGACCTAACATTCTAGGTTCTTATGCAATATTGCTCTTTATGGCATCAGACTTTACCTCCATCACTTTACATCCACAACTGGGTGTTGTTTTTGCTTTGTCTCCATCTCTCCATTCTTTCTGGAGTTATTTCTCCACTGATCTCTAGTAGCATACTGGGCACCTACCAACCTGGGGGGGTTCATCTTTCAGTGTCTTATCTTTTTGCCTTTTCATACTATTCATGAGGTTCTCAAGGTTCACTGAAGGGTTTGCCATTCCCTTCTCCAGTGGACCACATTTTGTCAGAACTCTCCACCATGACCCATCCATTCTAGGTGGCCCTACATGGCATGGCTCATAGTTTCATTAAGTTAGACAAGGGTGTGGTGTTCAGATTGGATAGTTTTCTGTGATTGTGGTTTTCTGCCCTCTGATGGAGAAGGATAAGAAGTTTATGGAAGCTTATGGGAGAGACTGAGGGGGAAACTGGGTCTTATTCTGATGGTGGGGCCATGTTCAGTAAATCGTTAATCCAATTTTCTGTTGAAGGGCGGGGCTGTGTTTCCTCCATGTTATTTGACCTGAGGCCAAACTATGGTGGAGGTAATGAAGATAATGGTGACCTCCTTCAAAAGGTCCCATGCACTTGCACTGGTACACTCAGTGTCCCCAACCATAAGGGAAACATTATGCTAAGTGTAAGAATCCAGCCACATAGGACTATACATTGTATGCTTTCATTTATATGAAATGTCCAGAACAGGCTAACCTATAGAGACATAAAGCAGAGTGGTTGCCTAGGGCTGGGAATTGGGGATGAGAGATGTGATGGGATATGGGTTGTTAGTGGGGTGACTGAAGTGTTTGAAAATTGACTGAGGTGGTGGTTACACAATTCTGTGAATATACTAAAAACCTCTAAGTTGTACACTTTAAATATGTGAATTGTATAGTATGTATTACATCACAATAAGGCTGTTTTAAAAAAGTAATTATACTACATAATGGCTCCTAACTAAACATTCAAAGAATTATTTAAAGCTATAAATAAAACTGAAAGCTGCATTGTCACTATGAACCCCTGAAAAAAAGGACTAACAATATGCATCTCTTATACACTTACACAATTTAAAAGATGAGAAATGAATGTAAAATGTCCTAATATAAATGTACTTACTGTCGCTCCATGCTGGCTATTTCCTGATTATCTTCTTTAACCTATAAATGTACAAAGAGAAAACAGAATTTAAAGAACTGTTCATTGTTAGGCCATCTTAAAGAGATTTTCCTTCTAAAGGCATGTACTAAAATGTCAAATCTAGTCTCTTTCTTTTAACTTATTTCTTAAAATTCAACCTTTTAAGTTAAAAGGAACATCACTGGGGAACTAGTCACAGATTTTTCTTTCCTCCTCAAAGAAAGAGTGGTGACTGATATATCCAACAAAGCACAATGAGATTAACACATTTTCAGGACCGAATCAGTTTAAATAAATATCTAGGATGTTTGAGACTGTCTCCCTACCCCTGCTCCCCCTATTACCTACTCCCAACCTACACACAAAGTAGAGTTGCCAGATTTAGCAATCCCCATTACATTTCAATTTCAGAAAAACAATGAGTAACTTTTGTGGTATGTCAAGGCTGTATATTGTCACCCTGTTTATTTAACTTATACGCAGAGTACATCATGAGAAACGCTGGACTGGAAGAAACACAGGCTGGAATCCAGATTGCCGGGAGAAATATCAATAACCTCACATATGCTGATGACACCACCCTTACGGCAGAAAGTGAAGAGGAACTCAAAAGCCTCTTGATGAAAGTGAAAGAGGAGAGTGAAAAAGTTGGCTTAAAGCTCAACATTCAGAAAATGAAGATCATGGCATCCGGTCCCACCACTTCATGGGAAATAGATGGGGAAACAGTGGAAACAGTGTCATACTTTATTTTTCTGGGCTCCAAAATCACTACAGATGGTGACTGCAGCCATGAAATTAAAAGACGCTTACTCCTTGGAAGGAAAGTTACAGCCAACCTAGACAGCATATTCAAAAGCAGAGACATTACTTTGCCAACAAAGGTTCGTCTAGTCAAGGCTATGGTTTTTCCTGTGGTCATGTACGGATGTGAGAGTCGGACTGTGAAGAAGGCTGAGCGCTGAAGAATTGATGCTTTTGAACTGTGGTGTTGGAGAAGACTCTGGAGAGTCCCTTGGACTGCAAGGAGATCCAACCAGTCCATTCTGAAGGAGATCAGCCCTGGGATTTCTTTGGAAGGAATGATGCTAAAGCTGAAACTCCAGTACTTTGGCCACCTCATGCGAAGAGTTGACTCATTGGAAAAGACTCTGATGCTGGGAGGGATTGGGGGCAAGAGGAGAAGGGGACGACAGAGGATGACATGGCTGGATGGCATCACTGACTCGATGGACATGAGTCTGAGTGAACTCTGGGAGTTGGTGATGGACAGGGAGGCCTGGCGTGCTGCGATTCATGGGGTCGCAAAGAGTCGGACACGACTGAGCGACTAATCTGATCTGATCTATCATCTTTATGTATATATTTATTCTGAAAGATTATTCATTGCTTATCTGAAATTCAAATTTAACTTAATCTTCTATATTTTATTTAGCAATTCTATCCCAGGATCACTCTTTAGTCCCCTTCAATGATCTCTTTCCAAGGAGTTTCAGAGATTCTAGATTATAATACCTTTATGGAATGATTCTAATACCTAAATAGCTCCTGTGTGTGCTAAGTTGCTTCATTTGAGTCTGACTCTTTGTGACCCTATGTACTTAGCCCACCAAGCTCCCCTGTCCATGGGATTCTCCAAGCAAGAATATGGAGAGGGTTGCCATGCCTTCTTCCAGGGAATCTTCCCAACCCAGGGATTGAACCTGCGCCTCTTGTGTCTCCTACACTGGCAGGCCAGTTCTTTTCCACTAATGCCACCTGGGAAGCTTGAGGTGATCCTTACTGTTCTTACAAACCCATTGGATTCAATCTAAGACCACAAAGGAGTCCCATTTACAGGTTATTCACTAGAGCTGTTTCCCAAATATATAGGCTCCTAAGGGCTGTATGTTTAGGGTGTTTTAGGGTGTCTCAGGATAAATAATAGGCTAAATTAAAGCCAGCCTTGGCACAGTGAGAAAACTACTGAACAGATGTGATACAACATGCTGACATACTGTGATCTCACAGGACATTTTAAATCCATTCACTTTCATCCAGGCACTGATAGAAATAACCACACAAAGTCATCAGCCTTGGGGCACTTAACTTTCCAAATATGAGGCCTAAAGCAAATAATGGAATACATTTTCTGTAAGATTGTCTAATTATTTACTGACCAATAAGAAGAGTTTTTCTTGTAAGGAACCAAAACATTAAAAAATGATCAAATATGCATGAAGACCATACAAAATTAGAATTTAAGTAAAAAAAATAAAAAGTTTTTATGTGAGAAATGACTTTTATCTGGATTTTCTTGGTCAAGCAGTTCATATTAATTTAGGTGGAGTTTGCTTTTCACCCTTTTGTTTTTTAAATAAGCTTATTGGCTTTCTGTTCAATGCATATGCCTTAAATAAAACAAATGTATACATTTACCAAATCCTGACATTTTAAAATAAGTATGTTTGTTTTTCCTACCTGCTTGAGTAATCTCTCTCTTTCTTCCATTGGAGATCCCATATTTTTGTCTTCTGCAATCATCTGATCTCGATGGGACTCCAACTCATAAAGTTTTTCATGTAACAATACAGCCTCCTGTTTTACCTGGGAGTGTGCGATTTCCTAAAGAGAATTAAAAAAATAATTTTAGTTTTATCAAAAACTATTCAAATAGTTTCCAGTTTATAACTAAGGACAAATTTAAACTACGAGCTTTTTTAAATAGAGATATCAAATATCTATAATACTCAAGAACGCTACAAATTCTAAACACTGAAGAATAAAAATAAATCCCTATATACGTTTGTAAGCGATTCAGTCTAAGATTCACAAGAAGGTGGTAGCTTTAGTTTATTTTAGTTTCTAAATATAAGACCTAAACAAAGATACAGACATCTCTACCAGAGGGAAGATAATAAAGAAAACAAAATGATCTATGTATAACTTGAACCACAAAACCTAATCCAAAGGCCAAAGAACTGATCTCTAGAAGGAAGATATTTTCCCCTAAATAGATCATATATATGTTTTCCTACAATGTTATGGGTTGAATTATATCCCCCCAAAATATACGTTGAAGTCCTAATCTCCAGCACCTGTGAACGTGACCTAATTTGAAATGCAGTCTGTGCAGATTTAATTAAGTTCTGATATCTTGAGCTCATTAAGGTGAATCTTAATCCAGTATAACTACTGTCTTTATTGGAAAAGATAAAAACAGAGATACATGAGGATAAAAACAGAGATACATACATACACACACACACACAGAGATACATGAGAATGCCATTTGATGACACCGGCGAACAGAGTGATACAGATACAAGTTAAGGAGCAAATACCAAGGACTGACAGCCAGTACCAGAAGCTAAGAATAGGCAAGGAAGGATTCTACCTAGTGTTCCAGAGGAAACAAGTCTCTGCTGATACTTTAAGACCTTTAGCCTCCAGAAGTATTAGAATATTTCCTCTGTTGTTTTATGTCACTCAGTTTGTAAAACTTTATTACAGCAGCACTAGGAAACTAGTAGAAATGAGTAGTAAAATTACCATGTATTCCCCACTGTTCTACTGTTCACAAAGAGAAAATAAGGGATAGCATAATTTCAAAAGAAAATAAAAAGAGCTAGGGGTGTTAGTGGTGATTATAATGATGAAAATGACATTTGAAGCTACTATTTATTGAGCATGTATTCTCTGCCAGGCACTATACTTCAAATTCTTTATATACCTTATACATATATACTTTATAAGTATATATACTTATATATAAAGTATAGACTTTATACTTCATATTCTTTTAACACTCAAAGCAACTCTGTAAGACAGTACCATTAATTCTGTTTTACAGATGTGAAAATTGATTATCTGAGATCTAAAGAATTTTTCTAAGTTAACAAAAATAAAAGTTAATGCTGATATCTGAAAGCAGGCCCACAGCATTAATAAGATTTTTAAGAGGGAAGAGCTCCTCCTTTTTGAAAGCCAAAGAGAAAAAATAATATAAAAGGGAAAAAGTGAACAAGAGGAAATGTCTGAAAGTCCACAGGCAAAGGGTTATATACACAGTGTAAGTATTAGGTTGGTACAAAAGTAACTGTGGTTTTGGACCATGAATTTTAAATCATTATAACTAAGCTCAAACACATCTTTATTAATGAAAATAGCAACAACACATTTTTGCTAACAAGAAATGTTTGTTTATTCCTGTAGCATAAAAATCCGTGCTTCAGGATTCGACTAGCTCTTGGAAAGCATTTTCTGCCTCCTGCTGGTTGTGGAAGCACTTCCCTGCAAAAAGTTGTTGAAATGCTTGAATAACTGGTAATTGGTTGGTGAAAGGTCAGGTGAATATGGTGCATGACGCAAAACTACATAACCCAAATTTTTCAACTTTTGAAGCATTGCTTGTGTAACATGGGGTCGGGCATTATCGTGGCAAAGAATTGGGCCATTTCTGTTGAATTCTTTCTGGATTCAGAAAGCTGTAGAGGATCAGATGGGCTGCAGACCACCAAACAGTGACTAAGACCTTTTTATGGTATAAGTTTGGTTTGGGGAAGTGCTTTGAAGCTTCTTCTCAGTCCCATCACTGAACTGGTTGTCACCAGTTGTCACATAAAACTCACTTTTCATTGCATGTCACAATCCAATTGAGACATAGTTCATTGTTGTTCCATAGAATAAGAGAAGACAACACTTCAGGATGATGATTTTTTTGCTTTTCGGTCAGTTCACAAGGCACCCATCTATCGAGCTTTTTCACCTTTCCAATTTGCTTCAAATGCTGAATGACTGTAGAATGGTTGATGCTGAGTTCTTAGGCAATTTCTTGTGTAGATGTAAGAGGATCAGCTATGATGATAGATCTCAATTGGTTTTTGTCAATTTCCGATGGCTGGCCACTGCACTCCTCATCTTCAAGGCTCTCATCTTCTTTGCAAAACTTCTTGAATCACCACTGCGCTGTATGTCTGTTAGCAATTCCTGGGCCAAATGCAGTGCTCATGTTGTGAGTTGTGTCTGCTGCTTTATGACCCATTTTGAAGTCGAATAAAAAAAAATCCTCAAATAAAAAAAATTGCTCCAATTTGCTTTTTGTCTAACATCATTTCTATATTCTAAAATAAATATAAATAAATAGCAAGTAATAAGTCACTAGCAAGAAAACATGAAGTGAGAAATATGCATTAAAATGATGTATAACAGAACCATATTTAAGAATGTATTACAATATCAAATGGCTGCTGCTGCTGCTAAGTCACGTCAGTCGTGTCTGACTCTGTGCAACCCCGTAAGACGGCAGCCCACCAGGCTCCCCAGTCCCTGGGATTCTCCAGGAAAGAACACTGGAGTGGGTTGCCAATTTCCTTCTCCAATATCAAATGGCAAATTTCAACAATTCAAAGCCACAATTACTTTTGTACCAACAATATATTAGCTTCAGGTGAAAAGTCATGATAATAAAACATCAACAGAAAAAAATGCAGACATTTTGAGATATCCCTCTTCACAGTATCTTCCCCTTCCATTTTACTTAACCACTTATAGACATGTTCAAATTTCATCTTGATAAAACCATTCCTGAAGACTCAAGCTCATGTTGATCCTTCACCTGATTTTTTTCACACACCTGTGAACTGAATCAATAATACTTAGCACAGTAGTGAGCATACAGCAGATATTAAATATTTGTTGACTGATATTTGACATAATGTTGTTTTAAAGAACAAGTCCACCCTCCTACCAAAAAATTCACAAAGGAATCCAGCTAAGGTTAAACAGAGTTGGGATTTACCTTTTCTTCATTTGAGAATATTGTAACATTTCTTTACATTTCATGTAGTTTTAGGCATATATGTACTAATGCCAAAAAGAGTGACATAAAAAATTTATTTCAAAAAAGAAATACAAGGAATCCAGATCAGAAAGAAGTAAAGCTCTCCCTTTTTGCAGATGACATTATACTATACATAGAAAACCCTAAAGATACTATCAGAAAATTACTAGAGCTAACCAGTGAATTTAGCAAAGTCACAGGATACAAAATCAATACACAGAAATCACTTGCATTCCTGTATACTAACAATGAAAAATCAGAAATAAAAATTAAGGAATTCATTACTGCAACAAAAACATATAAAATATCTAGGAATAAACCTATATAACTGTATATAGAAAATTATAAGACACTGGTGAAAGAAATCAAAGACAACATAAACAGGTGGAGAGATATTCCATGTTCCTGGGTAGGAAGAATCAATATTGTGAAAATGACTATACTACCAAATGCAGTCTACAGATTCAATGCAATCCCTATCAAATTACCAATGGCATCTTTACAGAACTAGAACAAAAAATTTCACATTTCATATGGAAACACAACCCCAAATGGCCAAAGCAGTCTTGAGAAAGAAGAATGGAGCTGGAGGAATCAACCTTCCTGACTTCAGATTATACTACAAACCTACAGTCATCAAGACAGTATGATACTGGCACAAAAACAGAAACATAGACCAATGGAACAAGAGAGCCCAGAAATAAACCCATGCACTTATGGATACCTTATTTTTGACAAAGGAGGCAAACGATGGATTGATAATGCATGCTATTAATGAATATATGGGGAAATGCACACTTTCATACATTGGGATTAGGAGTATAAAATGAAACAAGCTTTTCGGAAGGCAATTTGGCAATGTCACAACATTTTAGAAGTTTGTAACTTTTTACCCAATGTGGGAAATTTATCTTAAGATACACTCATAGTAACTCAGCAAAAATGTATATTTTTACTACAACATTGTTTCATAATCTTAAAAAAAACTATGAAAAGCCTAGTCATCTACAAGGCTGTGCTATATATAATCATGCAATGTAGTATAGTGCAGTAATTTCAAATAATGAGGGAGATATCTTAAGAGTTGACATGAACAGACATTTGAGAGAGAACGTTATATTAAAAAAAAACAAAAGCTGCAGACAGTATATCCACTGTACATTCGACTTGAGGTTTTTGTCAACAGTAAAACAAAGATAGGATTAGAGGACTGTTGTGAAGGTAAAATAACAATGCTGGTGACACATATGAAGAGCTCAAAAAAGCACATAATAAGCACTCAGCAAATGTAAGAGCAACTGTCTAGAAAGAGAGAAAAGAAACAGGGATCTTTACATTCATCTTATTTAATATTTTATAACAAATATGTTTTGTGAATTTTAAAATGCTTTTCGCTCAGTCGTGTCTGACTCTTTGCGACCCCATGGACTGTAGCCTACCAGGCTCCTCCATCCATGGGATTCTCCAGGCAAGAGTACTGGAGTAGGTTGCCATTTCCTTCTCCGGGGGAATCTTCCCGACCCAGGGATCGAACCCAGGTCTCCTGCATTCCAGGCAGACGCTTTAACCTCTGAGCCACCAGGGAAGCCCTCAAAATGCTTTACATAAATAATAAAGCAAATGCGAGCTTTTACATCTTTAACGAACTGACCTCCCCTTTTTCATTTGTTTTTAGTCTCTTGTTCACATGTTTTAAAATTACCATTAGATTTTGTGTGCCTCAGCAGGCACCCTGATTTTTGTACAGGTAGGTACTCAATAACTGAATCTGCCATGATGTGCCAAGTCGCTTCAGTCACGTCCCGACTTTTTGAGACCCTTTGGACTGCAGCCTGCCAGCCTCCTCTGTCCATGGGTTCTCCAGGCAAAAACACTGGAGTGGGCTTCCATGCCCACTGAATCTATTTTTTTACTATTTTTTATACTTACAGATTCCAAGCTCTCTTTTTTCATATTCAGTGAATCTAGCTGTTGCTGAAGTGTATCTAATTCCTAAGAAGAAGGGAAAAAAGCAAATATATATGCAAATTACATAAGAATAATTTATTTATCAACATTTCAAATATATGTGTTGAAGTAACTTTTGTAAACATTTTCAACCCATATCTTATAATTTGACTAGAATTTATTAACATTATTTCTATTTTGCCAATTTATTTCATCATTATTAAAAATCTTACCATGATCTACCTTTTAAATACTTCATGAATTGTTAAAAGGGAGCCAGAACTTTTCAGTGAATCATCACTGTGTTTGGAGAATATCAAATATCAGAAGACTTTAAATTAATGATGTTACTGTTTAAAGCTATAATTTTTATTTGACTTTTTAACCATGTTTCCATATTTTTTGACCATTTTCTCTTCAGGCTAAGACCTATAGCAATTTACATAACACACTCTTAGGGATAAGACCCTTCAACTGTTTACCATTGACTCTTGAACATAACAGGTTTGAACTGCATGGGTGCAATGACATACAGATTTTTTTTCAAGAAATATGTACTACTCAGTCCAAAGGTGGTTGAATCTGTGGATGCGAAACCTCAGACACTGAGGGCAAACTGTAAGTTATACACAGGTTTTAAACTGCACAGGGGTTGCTGTTCCTAACATACAAGTTGTTCAAGGGCCAACTAGACCCATTCAAAAACCCCTGTGCAATATTAGCTATATTTTGATAGTATTTCAGCATTTTTATAACACTCTTTCATCAATGTTTTATCATGTTTCATAAATTGTTTCTGAAATAAAAAATTATATTAAATTGTCAATAAAGAATTATCTGAGAAACTAAAACTACATTCATTGATATTTGTGGGGACTAATTCTCTTTTAATTGCTTGCTTAAAGAAAATCTGCGCATGAAAGGGCAATAATACCTTGCAAACCTGAGTCACCATTATGACTGAATGCTGAGAGCAGTCTCAATAACCCCTCAGCAGTCATTCAAATTGCTTACCATATTAGGGGACAACAGCTGTTCAAACTGAGGACACAGCAAGTAAAAGGTGTTTATTAGGAAGAAAGAAAAGGAAAGAAAGTAAATATCCATATGGCTCTGTTGTATATGGCCTTTTAATGTTTTCATTAAAAGCTCATTAAAAAACAAGCACTTCATGTATTGATATCTTTATGACCTGCAAAAATGAATGATGCACAGAACTGAATAATATAGTAAAAGTTACGTCACTGTACAACATAAGAAAAAAAAGTTTTCTAGATGAGTTTTTTCAAAATTTAAAGGTTTGTATGAATCATCTTGTTAAAATGAAGACTCTGATCAGTAGGTCTAGTCAAGCTCTCAGGGGATGCCAATCCTGCCCACTTTCAGAACATATTTTTAGTAGTAAGATTGCTGTAGTCCAGCATAGAGTAGTAGCTAGTATTACCTGTAATAATTTCTCATTTGTGGTTTTCATTTCTATATACTTGACTTGTTTTTCAGGAGACATATTTTTGATAATACCCTCTGCTGCTTGTTTTTCCTGTTCAATTTCTTCTTCTACACTTCTAATTTGTTTTTCCTTCCTGAAATCAAAAGTATGCAATATTCCTCTTACTATAATGAAGAGAAAATCAATTAACTTTACTCAGTCTCAAGTACATAGGATACTTATAAGTTATTCAACCGCAGTTTGTGATAACTCCTTATGCTGGTGTTCAGTTGCATAGTTGTGTCTGACTCTTTTGCAATGCCATGGACTGCAGCCTGACAGACTCCTCTGTCCAAGGGATTTCCCAGACAAGAATACCAGGATTGCCATTTTCTTCCTCAGGGGATCTTCTCAACCCAAGGATTGAACCCGTCTCCCCTGTACTACAGGCAGACTCTTTATCACTGAGCTACCTGAACACAGAAATTTGCCCCATCAACACAGACTTTTTTAGCATCCATCTCTTCTCATCCCCAAATCCTTCTATTTTCTTATTCTCCACTTTACTTTCTTGTAAGAAAATACAAAGTTTATCACAGAAAATCCTTAAAGTCTTATATAGATCAGAATGCATTTGTACTTCTTATCATATCCTCAAGATTAACAAGAAAGTTAAATTTTAAAACAGTGGTTTTCAAGTATCTTTTTGCTATAGAATTCTTTGATATCTTGGAAATCTTGTACGGTTTACCAAATCATTTAAAGTAACACAGCTCTGATTACACTGCAGAGTAAGAAAATCAACAGTCCAATCTGATTTTAAAGTTCATAGCTTTAAATTAATATATTTTCTTTAACTTCTTTACTGCTTTAATTAAAATTGATATTTCTAAATTATCAACTGTTCTTTAGCACTGTAAAATAATTAGCTAATTTCCTTGAGAATATAATAGGAACATTACAAGTCTAATTATATAAGTAGTACCCACTCCAGTGTTCTTGCCTGGAGAATCCCAGGGACAGGGAGTCTGGTGGGCTGCCGTCTCAGGGGTCGCACAGAGTCGGACACGACTGAAGCGACTCAGCAGCAGCAGCAGCAGTATGATATTAATTACAAACAATAACCATCTTTATCAAATAATCACAAAAAGTACCAGTGATGTGCACTTACTACCTATGCAAGATCAATTATACAAAGGGTAGAGAAAAATTCTGAAAAAAATAGAGGTAGGATGATAGTTATCATCTAAATACTTCAAGATTACATATAAAAAGAAATTTTGAATTTGAATCTTGAATCTTGCTTGAAAATTAAATTCTGTTTCAATATCACAAATTTCTACTTTAAGTTTAAAATATAATTATTCTATTCAATCTCTTTCAAATACAGATACCAACTTTAACAGTTTTCACAATCACTAGGTAAGTCTCACAGATCCAAATATCTATCCTCCACACACTTTACACTCTCATACCCTACTACCATAATAAAATAATCTAAACTCTGAAATTTTCCTATAGACAGAATCTCATAATAACCAAATAAAAGATAAATATAACGAAACAGACAACCTGCAATTTCTATTTATTTTTTTTTCTATTTTCAAAAGAAAAGAACAAACCAAATGATGACATCTCTTTTTAAAACTGTTTAAAATGGTTACAAATTAGAAATTATATCATTAATAAATCAAAGGCCCATAAAGGGCTTAGACGTTTGGGTACTGATAGATTCCCAGAGATTTTATGCCAATTGGGACAATTTAATTTTCATAAGAAGGTTACCAATCAGCAATTTTCTATTTTTCTACTGTAATAGGCTATTTTCTTTTAAAGTGTACCTAACTTTTTAACATTAAAAAACTGTACAGGAATATAAGAACTACTAAGTACTTTTGCAGCTCAAAAAGGTTATGAATTTAAGCAAAGGGTTGAATCAGAATTGTTATTTTTCCCAAAGTATTGCTCCATAAATATGGAAAATGTGGCAAACCATATTCAGAGAGTTGTTTTCTTGGAAACTCTATGTGCTTCAGATAAAAGGAATCAAAAGTTAACTGGTATTAAATGAAGTTCCCAAAACAGTAACAGATGAAGAAAATTAAACCCACCAAGGAATTTCTATTTATTTTTGTCTCGTTGTTAAACAGAAGTAAAGTCTTCACTTTGAACCTCAATTACTATAGCATAATAAATGTGTCTGCTGCTGCTACAATTTACATGGTTATATGCACTCATAGATATTTCAAACATAAAACAACATCTACTTCAATCTCTTTGTTTCACACATTAGGGATACTGAGTTAAATCTGTTAGAACTAACTCATTCTGAACCCCATGATTATTTATTACCAACAATGAATTTTAACTATGTTTTTACCTGATCTATCTACTACAATTAGATGTAAAATGGAAAAGTATTCCATTTTACACAGAAGTTACACAAGGAAGCACAAGGAAGGTAACTGATTCTTTGAGGGCCACACGATGGCCAAGGGGCGGGTCTTCTGATGCTTTGAGCAGTCTGCTCCTGTTATAACTTGGCAGTAAAACCACCAATGATGGTGTTATAAAATGAGTAAACAACAAAGGTGAAACTCACCGGAATACAAAACTTAGTGGGATCTTTTCAACTTGAGTCTTTCAAAATATAAAATACCTTTAGGACTAACATTTAAATCACTTTAGCAATGCATCTTTCAAATTATGCATTTTTAATATTACATACTTTAACGGACAAGGTAAATTTGTTAATATTTAAATTTCTTAAGAGAAATTAAGAAACACAAAGATTAAGCTAAAGCCACCTTACTTGTTATACTAAAAAAGTCAAAGATGACTTTAAGAAATTATTCTTCGAGTCAATCTTTTGCTAAGGAAGTCTAGTTTGTTTTTTTTTTCACCTGTTCAGTGAGTACAAAGGTTAAGACAAAGTGAAACAAATCACATGACATAGCTTTTTTTTTTAATGGTGTAGAAGAAAGACAGCAGATTCCTTACACACCAGTCCCAGAGACAAAAGAAAAAAGGAAAGGTAAGATCCTATATATTTATAGGTTTGGTGATTGTTGTTGAATTTTTTAAAATCATATTTACACTTAAGTCTATATAAAAATCTTTGTCTTTAATAAGTGATGAAAGAGCAGAAAATATAATTGTGTTTTCATGACAGCTATCTTAGAAATACAAACCTGGACATGGCCAAAACACCTTTTCCAAATAGAGTAATAACGTAAAGCAAAGTAATTTGGGGGGAGGAAGATTTCATTTAGCCAATCAAGCTTATAAGATCTTTTAATTTTGAAATATATTAATCACAGAGCAATCGGAAGTGACATTAACCTAAAAACAAATTTGTAACATGAAAAAAGACTGGATTATAGGTGATAATTGTTAAAACTGGGTGATGATTCTTTTCCTGAGAGGTTTTTTCCTTGAAATTTTCCATTATAAAACTTTTTAAATTTGAAAAAAATAAAAAGAAAGTTAGTTCTATGAAATTATAAGAGAAAAGTTCTTAATACCTTACTATAAATACATTGAACTCTGGTATAAATATCTAAAATATTTAATGGAAAAACTGTATTACAGTATACACACTTTATTTAACCAAGCCAAAATAACAGTGGTATCTTTTTATTTCACAGTATATAACAGCCATATAAGGTACATGACCAAAAACTCAGAAATTCACACCTGAAACTGTGCTAAGAAGAACATTGTTTCTTTCTCAATATCTACCATTTCCTTTTGTGTAAGTCTCTTTTCCTATAATTAGGGAATAGGCTATATAAAAGAATATTTAATCTTGTAAAACAATTTTTTAAAAACCTGATATTCCATTTGTTCTCTATTTTTTAATCACTTAACTCAAACCAAAATATCATTTCAAAATAAATTTCAAATTGAGAAAAAAATTTAAAGGGAGAAAAAGGCAATAATAACTGTTTCCTTTTAAATCAACTTTTTAAACAGGGTAAACTGACTCAAGAATAATTTCTGCTATCAGCTATTTATTTCATCAATTTGATTTCTTCAAGATAGCCACTGTGTCTGTTTAAGGATTTGTTGGCAAATGTTTCTGTCTAAGGATTTGTCTGTGTAGTGTTGTGACAGTCAACACCAACTCCCTTTATCAGTCTTTTCCCTCTCAAAAGATGTACAAATAAAAGAAAAGCCCCATGGCCCGTGTGGCTCAATCAATGCATTTCATAGCTTTAGACCTACTAATGCTTTAGATTTGTTGACTGTTTTCTTGAACAAAATCTACCTTAAGCTCTGAGTATATGTCTTTTCTAACTCTAAAATTTATCAAATATAAATTTAAAAAGATTCCTTTTCTTTTTTTTTTTTTTTTGTGTTTTATGGGATTTTTTATTACATAAAGAATTGCTTAAGCTTGTAAACAGACAAGATATGGGTAATTGAATACAGGACTCATGATGTTTAACCAGTGCTCACAACTTTGCAAAATATCACCTTGCTATGTGAATAACCCCCTGGAAAGGAGAACTTACGTAAATGGAGTTCAGTGTCAAATAAATTAAAATTCAGAGCCAAGTTAATCTGACACACTTAATAATATGCATCATTATAGTGGTGCTTGCAAATTAAGAGTAAATGAGAAATGGTTCACTTGGTGATTTTAATTAGCACCTTACAGTCTAATCAAAATGTCTAGGTTTGGCTCGGAAAGAGGTGAGATGAAACATGGTAAAAGATTCCTTTTCTAACCCTTATGATTTTATCCACTTTAGCATGATAGTATAAAGTAGCTGATAAACATAATAAATACATGACAATCCTCAGTCTCCATTTCCACAGTCTCACAATCCTACCTGACCTCCATTACCTCTTCTAGCTGCTTCTATTTCATGTCAACCCTTTTCTTTATAGATTATCTGCTTCCTTTATTCATCATTATCCTATTTATCTCTTAAAAAAAAGAACCCGGAACTTCTCCCTTACCTCTATATTACTCACATGGGCATCCTACAAAAACATCACTAAGAATTTCACTACACCATTGAGAAATACCAAAACAACCATTGGAGGTTGCACACTTACTCCAAGAGATCGCTAAACATGGGCACTTAACCTTTTATACATGATTCAGGAATCCCCTTTTGTGGGCAGTGGTCTGGCATAAGTGATAGCTTGAAATCATTTCTGGCTCTAAAAGGGATGCTATTATGATCTACATTCAAATTGCAAAATCTAGGAGAACAGTGGCTTTCCCTTACAATTTTAACTTAGCCGTGGAAAGAAAGAAATTGGAAAGGGAATAAACATAAACAGATCATCAAACTGAAGGCAATGAGGAAGTTAATTAGAATAGACCAGTATTGACATAACAATAAATTCCTCATTGCTAACACGGCAACACACTTTAGTAACTTGAAATGAATCTTGTTAACTGAGTAGTTTCTTACTCCCTGTTCTGAAGGAATAAACTGCCCTAAAAAATCATAAGCAACTAATTATAGTAAGTGCTATAAGAAGGTTCAAAAGACTAAATTTTTAAAAATCACTAAGGATGATAATAACATAACATATTCATATCCTTTCAAACAGCTCATTTGCAGCAGTTTCTTTTTCAAATTAACTAATAGATAATTTTAAAATTAATTTTTATTGGCGTATAGTTGCTTTATGCAGCAGCTTCTAACACTGATTTTAAGAAAACAGATAAAAATAAGAAACATTAAGGTCATGAATAAAATGACTAAATGGAAAGTATTTAGTGAGAAGAATTACTGAAATAAATGACAATTTCTAGTTAGGGCATGTTGAATGTACCCACTAACATTAACTCCTGTTCAAAAACCTAATAAAATGAAAATAAAAGGTAATATGAAGTACAGAAACTTATAATGACAAAATGAATAGAAGAGGAAACAGAAATAAAATCTAGAAACTAGAAAGCTAAAAGTTAAGTGGAAACCAACTAGGAAACCAAAATTTTCTGAAGCCAGCAGCGGGGAAAGCTGAGAAGCTACTTGTTTTATACTGCAGAACCCCTAGACGGCTCAGAGATTGGCAGCACCAGGTATTCTGGAAGTAGAAAAGGAGAGGCTGAAACAGCTCAAAGTCTTTCTCCCGGACACTGCCCAGTCAGGTAAAGTTCCCCTCCTACCTAAGCAGAAAAATGAGGTGTTTTTTTTTTTACTCTGTGGAGAATAAAACTAATGGAATCTGGGCACAAGTGACTGCAGGGATATTATGTCAAAAGCGGGGAAAATAACATTAAATACTAATTACTGAGCTAAACCCAACTTTTTCACCAGTCACCTCTCAGAATGCTGGCCACTTTGTGTCACCTTTTCAGGCAGTAGATCAGAAAAGTCATTTTGAAGAATCTAAGCAGCCCAAAAGGAACAATCTAAAGATAATGACGTTAGGGATTCCCCAAGAAAAAGCCTATTAAGGTCACTGTATAGTAAAGTCTAAAGTTGTGTAAGAGCTGGGAATTCTCCAGGGGGCACAGTGTTCAATCCCTGGTCAGGGGGCCAAAGAACCAAAACATAAAACAGGAGCAATACTGTAACAAATCCAATAAGACTTTTAAAATGGTCCATACATCAAGAAAATATTAAAAAAAAAAAAAAAAGAACCACACAAATGCAGTTTCCAATCAGTTTTTTCATTTTCCATTCATATACGTAAGTCCTAAACCAAGTATTAGGCAGAGGAACCAGAGATCAAATTGCCAACATCCACTGGATCATAGAAAAAGCAAGAGAGTTCCACAGAAACCTCTATTTCTGCTTTATTGACTATGCCAAAGCCTTTGACTGTGTGGATCACAATAAATTGTGGAAAATTCTGAAAGAGATGGGAATACCAGACTACCTGACCTGCCTCTTGAGAAACCTATATGCAGGTCAGGAAGCAACAGTTAGAACTGGACATGGAACAACAGACTGGTTCCAAATAGGAAAAGGAGTACATCAAGGCTGTATATTGTCACCTGCTTATTGAAGTTATATGCAGAGTACATCATGAGAAACGCTGGGCTGGAAGAAGCACAAGCTGGAATCAAGATTGCCAGGAGAAATATCAATAACCTCAGATATGAAGATGACATCACCCTTATGGCAGAAAGTGAAGAGGAACTAAAAAGCTTCTTGATGAAAGTGAAAGAGGAAAGTGGAAAAGTTGGCTTAAAGCTCAACATTCAGAAAACGAAGATCATGGCATCCGGTCCCACCACTTCATGGGAAATAGATGGGGAAACAGTGTCAGACTTTATTTTTCTGGGCTCCAAAATCACTGCAGATGGTGACTGCAGCCATGAAATTCAAAGACGCTTACTCCTTGGAAGGAAAGTTATGACCAACCTAGATAGCATATTCAAAAGCAGAGACATTACTTTGCTAACAAAGGTCCGTCTAGTCAAGGCTATGGTTTTTCCAGTGGTCGTGTATGGATGTGAAAGTTGGACTGTGAAGAAAGCTGAGTGCCGAAGAATTGATGCTTTTGAATTGTGATGTTGGAGAAGACTCTTGAGAGTCCCTTGGACTGTAAGGAGATCCAGCCAGTTCATCCTAAAGGAGATCAGTCCTGGGTGTTCTTTGAAAGGACTGATGCTAAAGCTGAAACTCCAATACTTTGGCCACCTCATGAGAAGAGTTGACTCATTGGAAAAGACTGATGCTGGGAGGGATCAGGGGCAGGAGGAAAAGGGGATGACAGAGGATGAGATGGCTGGATGGCATCACCGACTTGATGGACGTGAGTCTGTGTGAACTCTGGGAGTTGGTGATGGACAGGGAGGCCTGGCATGCTGCAATTCATGGGTCACAAAGAGTCAGACACGACTGAGTTACTGAACTGAACTGAAACCAAATATTAACAGATATGGGAAGTTTAAAAGAAATCCTCTAATATAAAGGATACTTATTAAAAGAAACTGGAAAACGTGACCTGAAGACACAAAGGCTTTTCAAGGGAAAAAAAAAACAAACAAACAAGGGATACAACAAGAAGAAATAAGAAAATATATTCATATGCCAGAATACTACAAAAGAAATTTTCAGAGAATTAAAAATAGCTCTGAGAATTAAGAAGATAACAGGAAAAAGTAAACTTTAATAGAAGAGTTTGAAGATAAAGTTTCAGAAAGCAGAGCAAAAACACACAGAGATGAAATGCAGACAAGTACACATAAAAGATTAGAAAATCATACAAGGAGATCCAATTCCTTTTAGAATTAAAGGAGTTCTAGAAAGGGAGGTAAAATTATCAATATCATCAATGAAATAATTCAGAAAGATTCCCACTGTTTTCCGATTGAAACCACCCACCAAGTACCTATTACATAGACTTTCACAAAATAGACTCTCACAAAGGATCATGAAATTTCAGAATAGCCACATTAACGCTATATTGTACAGCACAGAGAATACAGCCAATATTTTAATAATAACTATCAATGCAGTATAGTCTTTAAAAATTCTGAATCACTATACAATATACCTCTAACTTCTATAATATTGTTTAGCAACATACTTCAGAAAAAAAGCTTTGGGGTTAAGAACTGGCAAGTTACGTAAAAGGATAAAGAATTAGAATGGCATAGCATCTCATTTCTTAACAGTAAGACAGTCATGGTTGGTTGAATCCACAGAAGTAAAACCTGTGAATACAAAATCAGGCCCTTTGTAATGTATATTCATTACATTACACCATTTTATATAAGGAACTCGAACATCTACAGATTTGGTATCTGCAGGGGCTTCTAGAAACCAATCCCCTGCAGATACCAAGGGATGACTGTACTAGAAATCCGAAGACAACGGGGCAATGCCATCAACCATTTGAGGGAAAATCATTTCCTACTTAGAATTCTAAGAAATCCTACTTAAAATTTCTAGCCAAAATATCTTTCAAGGTCTAAAAAGTATTTCCTCTTAAGGACCTTTTCAGGAAGGAAACTCCATGGGAAAAAGGCAGTAATCCAAAACAAGGCATTCTAGAAAACAGGAATCCAGTAACAAGGGCAAAAGAGAATCTCTACAATGAGGATGGAAGGAGAGTGGAGGTCAATAATTCCATAGAGAGCCTAATGATCAGCTTATCCATATCAGAGCATGGCAGCAGGATCTAGGAGAGACTTTTTCAAGCAAATGAAATAGATTAAAATATCTAATATACGTAAACTATTGAGAGATTTGCTAAGAGTGTTTGTGTATAAATTAAAGGGTGAAAAAACCCTAAGCACAGGAAAAGAAAACAAACACAAGTAACTAGATAAAAAAGTATGCAGGAACAGAATAATAATCCTGTTAACAGGGCTCAGTCTTTGACAGTTTTATACATTCTTGAAGTATAAACTGAGTTACATAAACTGCTGCTGCTGCTGCTAAGTCGCTTCCGTCATCCAACCAAAATGACAATTGACTATGTTTGGACAGTGAAGAGACACTGGATATATATTTGATGCATTGAAGATAAGGAAAGTGAAGAGACAGTAGATATATATTTGATGCACTGAAGATGAAAGTAGTGAGCTATTGGAAAGCAAGCTGAGGACTCTCATCTTCCAAAATGTTAAGTCAAAGGATAATATCAATAGATAATGCCTAAAGTCGAAAAGTGAAGAAGTAGCAATATGAGTATATATTTAAAGATGTATTAATATATACATACATAAGTATATATATCCTTCTAGACTTTCTTTTGTGCATATATATATAAAAATTTTAAAATGCACAACCACCTCAATTGTTTTAAAGTTCCTTTCAATAGATCTAGGAACTAAAAAGATATCCTGAAAATTACTCTTTCATTCTCCCCAGGAGCATTTCAGTTTCTAAGATCAGAGTGCAGGGAGGGTGAAGGGATCTTTCCTTGTTTCCTATTTTACATATTTTAAGAAAAAAAGACTTAAAAGGAGTAAAAAGGAAATCAAAATGTCCTCAAAAGACTAATGTTCTAGTCTCCTAACAAGATGTAAACACTCTCTTTTCTATCAGGTTAGCAGTATGAAAACCATGAGCATCACAATCTTGTTTTGGCTGCTCTCCATGCTATTATTATCAGACAAAAGCCAGACTTCTAAAACAGTAAGTTTTTACAATTAAAGCAGTGAAAATATTTTCAAAGGTATATTTTGGGTAAATTTAAACAGTAAAATATTGAAGGCAATATAACCAAAAAAAATCAAACTATCAAAATGAACTCTTTAGTTAGTAGGGTATATTCAAAACATGTGATCTCTGAGCCAGATTGTAAGTGGACAAAAGCAGTCTTCTTTTTATAAAAAACTAAGTTCTTTAAAAGCAAGAAATACATAAAATTTCACTATAAGATCAGAGATTAGTTAAGACATAAAAACACTTTAAAATGTAGAAAACTTTTGTAAAAAACATATTTATGAGGGAAATTATTGTTGTTACATTATGATTATGATTATTACTATTAGGGGACATTTCAACTGCAAAAACAGTTGAAACAAGAACTATTTCTTTGGATCTATATCCACATAGGCGACACACTTCTTGTCGGCTGACTTTAACACATGGCTCAATTTCTATTACAAGATATTTTCCTTTAAAACACCAAAGTTTGAGCTGTTAACCCTATAGAGTTAGATACCAAATGTTGTTTTTTAATTATTTAATAATCTTAGATATAATGTTGGTAGCTCTGATTTTTTAAAATTACATATTTTTACATTATTTTCTCATTATAAACATCCATCTTGCATACTAAAATACTAAATAAATTAACAGAATTATTTACCATTTATTTCCACATATATAAATGGTAATATATCAATATTCTTTCAATAATAATTATTTACTAACTGTTGGAAGATACCTGTATGACTTCAAAATTTCCTTAATCTTCAACACTCCATCCCAATTTTAAAAAGGAGTATTTGCTTTACCTTTTTACATATTTTAACATCAAAGGATTAGATAGTAAACTTTTTTCCTAAAAGAATTTCCTTCCTATGTCTAAATGCCTAGATATGAAAATTTGGGAAATTTTGTCAATATTTTTCCTTATTAATGCATTTCAAATTTTCTCTTTTTTAGGAAGTCAAATGTAATTCTACTGCAAAGAATTATTCTTTGATTCCAGCAAATATCAGTAAAAATGTTACTATACTTGACCTCAGTTATAATCAAATTACTCTAAATATTACAGACACAAGAGTTCTACAGACATATTTTTTACTCAGTGAGCTCTATTTGGTTGAGAACAAAGTCACTAACCTATTTAATAATAGTTTCAGTAATCTGTCCAATCTAGAAATTTTAAATATCTGTAGAAATTCCATCCACACAATTCAACAGAGTGCCTTTACAGGATTACATAAACTGAAAAAGTTGTATCTCTGCCAAAACAAAATAGTTCAACTGAATCCTAAAACATTTTTGCCTCTTAAAAACCTGATACTATTGAATTTGCACGGCAATTTGATAAGCTATTTTGATGTACCACAACTGTTTCATCTGGAATTCATAATTTTGTATGGAAATCCATGGAACTGTTCCTGTAGTCTACTGAATTTGCAAAACTGGTTGAAGACATCGAATGTGACACTAGGTAAGCATTTATAATTTAAATTAGTCAAAACCAAAATGATTGATTTTGGCTTGTGCCACCCTAGAAGTGTTTCTCATTTCATGTCTTAAAGCAAAGGAAACTATTCCTGTTTAATGGAAACAGGAGAAAACACTGAAAAGTAGTTGCTGAATACAAGCTCTCCCTCTGCCTCTCGAGAAAAAAAGAAATAAGAGAAGAAGCTTGAATGTTCTACATATGTAAGATGAAACTGTCACTCTGTATACTGTTTGCACTTTCAACACATAAGACTTATTTTCTTTTACTGTTTTTTAAAAATTTATTTTTAATTGGAGGATAATTGCTTTACAATATTGTGTTGGCTTCTGCCATACAACAGGGTGAATCATCCACAAATACACATACGTCCCCTCCCTCCTGAACCTCCCCCTACCCCCATTCCATTCCACCCCTCTAGGCTGTCACAGAGCACCAGGTTGAGCTCCCTGTGCCCATACAGCAGCTTCCCACTGGCTATCTATTTTACACATGGTGGTGAATATATGTCAGTGCCACTCTCTCGATTTGTCCCACACTCTCCTTCCCCTGCTATGTCTAAAGTCTGTTCTCTATGTCTACGTCTCTATTCCTACCCTGAAAATACCATTTTTCTACATTCTGTATATATGCGTTAATATGCGAAATTTATTTTCCTCTTTCTGACTTACTTCACTCTGTATAATAAGCTCTAGGTTCATCCACCTCACTAGAACTGACTCAAATGCATTCCTTTTTATGGCTGAGTAATATTCCATTATATATATCTATATATCTATATATATATAGATATATATCTCACAATTTCTTTATCCATTCATCTGCCAATGGACATCTAGGTTGTTTCCATGTCCTAACTATTGTCATTTTTAAAAGTACTTCTTTTCTAAGGATATCCTGTCAGAGAGTAGGTGGAAGTAGGTACCCTATTTTCTAAACTATATACCATGGTCCAGATGTTTACCACAATCTAAATCATAACATCTTTACTAACACAGACAAACTGAACAATACACAAGAACTAAACTTAAACTGTATTTATAAAATAACTTAATAAACAGAAATAGGCATCTTTCTTCATTTTGTTGTTGCTGCTGCTGCCGCTGCTGCTAAGTCACTTCAGTCATGTCCAACTCTGTGTGACCCCATAGACGGCAGCCCACCAGGCTCCCCCGTCCCTGGAATTCTCTAGGCAAGAACACTGGAGTGGGTTGCCATTTCCTTCTACAATGTATGAAAGTGAAAAATGAAAGTGAAAAGTGAAAGTGAAGTCGCTCAGTTGTCTGACTCTTCGGGACCCGATGGACTGCAGCCTACCAGGCTCCTCTGTCCATGGGATTTTCCAGGCAAGAGTACTGAAGTGGGTGGCCATTGCCTTCTCCACATTTTGTTGCTAGACAAATATAATTAGCTTCTTTCTTACACCTTTAATCACAGATAGATATGTCAAAAAAGTTCCAGATAAAAAATTATAAGATGTTGTTAACCATAATAATTTATTAACCATAATAATCTTATTTTCCATAATAAATCTTATTTTTTTCTATTTTACTAGAAAATGAGAGCATCACCATGTGTAGCTATCCAGATATCCTGAAGTGCTACAATATCAAAACAGTACCTTACAAGGCTGAATGCTACTCAAAATTTCCTTCATCTATAACTGAAGACCTTCACATTCCTTTTCAGTCCATTAGCAATTCAACATTTAATAACTCTCTGAACAACTTGACAAGAAATTCAGGTAATTTGTTTTGAATATTAATATTGCTGAGGATAGCATACTAAATAAACTGAGATAGTTCTCATTTTTCTGCATTTTAAATTTCTTGAAACAGTGTAAAAGAACAATTCCTCCACTCAAGAAATGATTAACAAAATATTGGGTTTCTTAAGTAGGCTCTGCTAGTTATTAGTCAAATGCCATTATGCAAATTATTTTACTTCTCTGAGCCTTGGTATTAACTAGTTAAGTCACAATACTTAACAGGTATAAATCAATAATGTTTCTGAGCGAATGGATAAACAATGCAAAGATAGGTAGTTATTTTGAAAAAAGGTATTCTTGCACCACAATATGAAATATCTTTATTTACTGCACTTTTAGTAACTTTTGCTTATAGATTATGGATATTTATTTCTAATACCAATATTGGGGAGTTATTAGGACATGTAATTATGATTATTTTATTTTTGTCAATTTAACAAAATTCCTCTCCTACCCTTTCTTTCTCGTTATTCCATTTAAGAACATGAATCTCATGGAAAAAGCTGGGCTTTTCTTGTCGGTGTTGTTGTCGCTGTAGTGATGACTTCACTACTCATTTCAATTGCTATCAAATGTCCAGTATGGTATAATTTTCTGCTTAGTTATAATCATCATCGTCTGGAAGAGCATGAAGCAGAAACCTATGAAGATAGTTTTACTGGAAATCCAAGTTCTCCTTCACAGATACCAGACACAAACTCTGAAGAAACTACAGTAATATTTGATCAACTACATTCATTTGTGGTAGATGATGATGGGTTTATTGAAGACAAATATATAGATACTCACGAATTACGTGAAGAAAATTAATTTCTTTCAATATTTGATTTTTAAAAAAATGTTACCAGCTCACTCACATTTTACGCATGGAAATTTTGATCAATGATATACTGAACTATGGCCAGTAGACCATCATATTAATTGCAACACATAAATATCATAAAATTACACTCTTCTCATTGGCTTTGTGCAAGTAGGTCCAAATACAGTAACTGCCACTCCTTGATACCTAACAGTTAAAATACTAGCATTACTATTCTCAGCAGTATATATGAGACCCAAAATAATAGTAGGAAACAAATCTACATTATTCTTTAATTAAAGTGAACAGATTTTCGTATTAGCCAGATATTTGATGTAACACCTATTAAAGTTTTACTGATTGGAATCAGTAAAGAAATAAAACTTTTGGAATTTTATCATGAGTTGAAGTGAAAAACAGAGATAGTTTAAACTGACAACACACTAAGATTGATTTTATGCCCATAGAATGAATTCATGAAATTGGAAAATGCTTTTTAAATCTTTTTAAATGCTTCCTGAATTGGCACAACAAATTTCTGAAAATTTAGCAGCAATTTAAAGCACAGGCATAACGTCAGGCACAATCTCTCGATTTCAGTTATGAAGAAAGACTGTCATCAAAATTAATGTCACAACTGAATAATATAGTAACTTCCAAAGTGGAAATTATCTATGCATCTTGTTTTAAAAAATACCTATTCTGCTCCTTTGGGGGACATTTTTATTCAAATGATTCTGTTCTGGAGCTAAGGAATCTTCAGTTAGCCTATGGTTAGTTCTTTGGGATGCTGTAGGCAGAGCCAGCCATGTTTCCAAACTTGTTTTCTAGAACATTAACTTCCGGAGAGACATTACAGGATTTACAGGATGGAGGATTAAAAGATACATGGTCAAAGTGAAAGTCGCTCAGTTGTGTCCAACCCTTTGCAACCCATGGACTATGCTGTCCAAGGAATTCTCCAGGCCAAAATACCGGACTGGGTAGATGTTCCTTCTCCAGGGGATCTTCCCAACCCAGGGATTGATCCCAGGTCTCCCGCATTGCAGGTGGAAACTATTATAGAATTACGAGAAAATACAGGGTTTAAACAAAGTCAAACAAGCTTCTTTACTATAGGACTTATGGTAAGAAAGGACTTTGCTACCCAAGACTTTACTAAGCTAAACTGCTTTCTACTCTTCAAGAGCATAATATTAAGAATTTGCCAAATTTCTTGACAACAAAACCTTTTCTTTGATGCATGGCTACTAACAGGTCATAGCACAATAATGGTCCAAAGAACACTGGCTTTGAAACTATTACAAGAAAAGTCTAAAGTGAATTATTTGCTAATTCTTTATCATCAATTGGCTATAATTATAATTTTAACAAGTTAATGTAAATAGTGGCACTAAAAACTGTAAAAAAAAATCCATCATTTTTACTTTTCATATGTGGAACAATTTAATATACACTATTTATCTATATATATTAGAAAAAAATTTCTAAAACACAAATATATTTACGGATTAAATAATATGGTGTTTTAGAGTTTCTTCATTATACAAGAGAACAGCATCCAGTGGTGTACATGGAGCAGGGCTGGATAAAAGTTGATGGAGATGGGTGCTTAGGAGTATGTTATTTTATTTTTGTGTATGTTCAAATTTCTCTGTAACGTAAAGTTTCTAAACTGTGTATAACTGATAGTTCCTTAGAAAAAAGAGACTAAAAATAATGTAGATGTACATTATTTTCTAACAGTCATTTTTAAGGTTATATAAATAGTAAATTCAGTTCAAATGTGTACTGAGGAAAATAAAAATTGTTTAGGATGATACACTCTGTGAAATAAAATAACTGAATCATTTATAATGCATATTTGCTTGTATTTATAGGAACATGTTTTCAATAAAGGATACAAATGCTTTATGTGTAGTATTTCCTAATAGATAACATAAATTATATAAATGTTATAATTTTAAATCTCAATTATAAGAGTGAGATAACTATATAAACATAAGGCATTTTTTTCTACTAACCTATCATTTTACCAAATATCATTTCCTAATTAAAGAGGCAAATGTTCATATTTTATAAATATAGTAAAAATGAAATATAACTATGAAAAATATCAAAGACTACATCAAATCTCTTATATTCAAAAGACTCATAATTAAATATTGGGTATTCAATAGATAACTGATTAAACAAAGAAAAATAAATGGGTTTAAAATTATAATTATGTATATTTTTAAGGGATAAATGATTTTGGCTAATACCAAACCAGAAAAGTATAGACATTAGAAATGGAAGAAAATCAGGTCAAGTAGGTGTGTGAAACTGAATTAAAGCCAGATACCATAGTAACATATTGAGTCTATATACTATAACCACTTCATAAGTAGGTGTTCCATAATAAAACATATGGTCTCATGCCACAGTAAATGGTGGTACTAAAAGAGAAGAGAAAGAAAACATAGGTTTTTTTATACCTGCTTTCTCAAAGTATGGCATTTCCTGCTCCCTTTAAATGTATAGGATAACATAAGGTAAATTCTTGCATTATTAAAATGTTGGCCATCTGATTGAACACATGAAATAAATCTATCCTCCTGGTACATATAAAAATAAACTTTACAAAAATAATTTGTCTTTAATTTAAAATTCCTCTTAAAGGGTCAGGGGACCCTATCTCACTCAGCCTTAGTTACAATAGATATTAAGTTTTGAAACTGCTAACATTTTCAGGACAAAGTACCATATTTTAAGAACATTTTCCTTAATCAATGAACCAAATAGACATAGAAACCTACATCATCATTAAATTTATAATCTGTGAGTTATCTTTTTGGATAAAATATCTATAAAACACATACATATAACATTTACAAATCTGACAGGTGCATTACATAGGTTTGTAGATAAATGAAAAAATAAATGAGGACTAAATGCTCTAATGCTTTCTTGGAGTTGAAGCTTCAATACTTTGGCCACCTGATGTGAAGAACTGACTCACTGGAAAAGACCCTGATGCTGGGAAAGATTAAAGGCAGGAGGAGAAGGAGACGACAGAGCATGAGAGGGTTGGATGGCATCACCGACTTGATGGACATGAGTTTGAGCAAGCTCCGGGAGTTGGTGATAGACAGGGAGGTCCAGTGTGCTGCACTCCATGGGGTTGCAAAGAGTTGGACATGACTGAGTGACTGAACTGAACTGAAATGTTCTAAACTATATAAGGTTCTCAGTGGGTTATAGTTTATTATATCTTATTTTTTAGATACCTAAGAAAGTATTTTATATGTAGTAAATCATGAATATTTGTTAACTGGTCTAAAACCAGAGCAACAAAAAGAAAGTTTTCAAGTATGTGCCTGGTTACCACGAATATGGGATTTTCTTTATAAAAGGGAAGAGACTTCCAGTATATTTGTAATTTAAGATAGCACTTTATAGGAGCAGCAAATGATAGGGGAAAGAGATTTCTTTGTTTTTAATGAAAAGAAAATTACCTTCCTTTACCTTTCAAATAATTCATCCTTATATTTTAACATCCTATTTTTCATCAAGTATTTACTGTACATGCGGAGGTAATATGACAGTATTTTTGATGTTATAGAATTTTGGTTATTTGGGTTAATTATTATCCTTGCTCTCAAGGAAATTAATATTGATAAGTTTATGGAACAAAATGTGTACAGTGTTTGTACAAAATAGCTCATCTTCTGTTTGCGCTGCTTTAGACAATACTTAAAGTCAAAAAGTCAATAAAGAATAATTATGTTAACTACTGATAATGTCTGGATATTTGTGTCCCTCCAAGATTCATATGTTGAACCAAAGGTAATGGTGTAAAGGTTGGGAGGTGATTAGGTCATGAGGGTATAGTCCTCATGAATGGGATTAGTAAGTACCCCTTATAAGAGATTCCAAAGAGCTTCCTAGCTCTGTCTACCATGTGATGATATCACAAGAAGGTATGAACCAGTAAGAGGGCCTTCACCATAACAGGACTATACTGCTGCCTTGATCTTGGACATCCCAGCCTTCAGAACCCTGAGCAGTACATTCCTGTTGTTTATAAGTTACCAAGTCTATGATATTTTGTTACAGTGGCCCAAATGGACTAAGGTCACTACAACTTCCACTATCTTTGTAGGCATTACTGTCACTGCCACATTTACCTTATCATCAAAGTCAAAGTTACTTGGGAGCTTCCTGGGTGGCTCAGTAGTAAAGAATCTGCCTGCCAATGCAGGAGACCTGGGTTCAATCTCTGATTTGCGAAGATCCCACATGCCATAGAGCAAATAAGCCCACGCACCACAACTATTGAGCCTGTGCTCTAGAACCTAAGAGCAACAATTACTGAGCCCAAGTGCCACGACTACTGAAGCCTGCATGCCATAGAGCCTGTGTTCCCCAATAAGAGAAGCCACCACATGAGAAGCACAACTAGGGAGCACCCCTCATTTGCTGCAACTGGACAAATGTCCACACAGCAACAAAGACTCAGGACAGCCAAAAATAAATAAAATTATTGAAAAAAAAAGATTTAAAAACAAAAGTTACCTGGTATTTGGTCTTTAACCAGGTTATAAAGATGCACATACAACCTACATCTATAAAGTAGATTACTAATATAACAATTAATTATCAATTAGTAAGTGAATAATAAAATAATATAAATAGCCCATGGAATAATAAAGTGCATTTCATTAGACTGGGGCTTAAATCTCATAATTTGAATTAGTTAAGAAGTTCAAGTTAAAATTGCAAATGGTAGAGATGTTCTTATCCACCTTAGATTTAAAACTCAGAGAGGTAGAAATTTTATCTAAATGAAGACAACAGATACATTAACAATGTAGTCTGTATTGCAAATATTCAACATTTTAAAATTTAAAAATGCAACAGGGAAAAACAATGAACAAAACTATAAAGAAATAAATGGTTCAGAAGCTAAACTACCTATACAGGTCACTTATAAATCTGTTTGATTTCTAAATGGATTGTACTCACGCTTGTCTTTCGGTGAATATAATATCCATACTTTGTGTTTCTCGATCATTTTGAGCTTTAAGCTGAAAAAAGAGTTAACTGAAAAGTTAGTGATAAAAAATTACCATTAAGCCAAACTATCTCTTTAAAGCTCATTCTGATTATGAAATCAATTAGAGATTATAAAAATAATCCTAATGCCACAGGCAAAGTTTTAAAAAATGCATATGCTTTATTTAACAAACCACTACCAACACCAAATACAAAGAAACACTCTTTTTCACAGGCATTATAATCTCACACCAAAAATATTCATTGTTTACTGACCTGTTAAGTAATCTAATGTAAACTTTACTTATGTAAACAGAATTTCAAGATTTCATTATGTGTTCAATAGTTGATTAGTATAATATGTCAAATCTAGACCCAACACAAGTTTTATTCTTAAATCATTCAGGATTTTACCTGAGTACTCCTATTTGACTCAACCTGCGCATAGTCAGTCTAGACTTTGGATAAAGTGTCTGTCTACAATGCAGGAGACCCAGGTTCAAGCCCTGGGTTGGGAAGACCCCCTGGAGAAGGAAATGGCAGTCCACTCCAGTACTATTGCCTGGAAAACCCCATGGACAGAGGAGCCTAGTAGGCTACAGTCTATGGGGTGGCAAAGAGTCGGACACAACTGAGCGACTTCACTTTCACTTTCTTTCTCATAACTATAAGAACACAAAGTTTTCACTGTTTATATTTGGCATTAAAAATACAGTTTTTAAATTGAGAATTCTCCTGTGTTTTAAAGTTAAGAAGTTAAGAACTTCACTACATTATTATTGCTTTTGTACTTATTTGCTCAGTCGTGTCCAACTCTGCGATCCCATGGACTGTAGCCCACCAGGCTACTCTGTCCATGGGGACTCGCCAGGGAAGAATACTGGAGTGGATTGCCATGCCCTCCTCCAGGGGATCTTCCCAACCCAGGGATCGAACCCAGTTCTCTCACATCGCCGGCGGGTTCTTTACCAGCTGAGCTACCAGGGAAGCCCCAAAATTTAGAAGAGTCATTTCATAAATCCTATACTTTTATAGTCTTTGTATAAATAAACAATAAACTATATAAATTTTATTTTCTTCCAAATATTTATAATCAATTAAGCTAGCTATTATAATTTTATTATTTTCTACCAAATACTCATTAAGAACACTGAATACAATTTCTCATTTAGTAATCAAAAGTACTGTTATGTCTGGCATCATATGGCCATTATTCATTTTCTCCTTTTCTAATACAACTCTTCACTGAGTACTCAGCTCCATGTGCACAAATATTAAACCAGAAGGATTGCAAACTAATTTATATACAAGGATATATGGATGGGACTCCCTAACTAATACTGAATGAGAGACCAGTTCGAACACAGCCTTGTAGAAAGACACTACAGCATCCACTTGAGAGAGTCAACCAACAGGAAGAAATTTTAAAAGAGCAACTAAGGGAACTCAAATATAACAGTAGTATTTAGGATCAGAGTAATACCTATCTTCATGGTACATAAGGTTTTATCAAGTTACTTCCAGATATAAATGCTTTATTTTAGAGGCTATGTAGATCAACTGCTTATAAATTTTCTTACCATGTTGTAATCATTCATTACTTCTTCCATTTCAGTATTGGTATTAAGTTTATCTGCCAACTAAAAACAAAAGTGCAAAAAGAAAATTCTATTAGTCTTCATAAATTCTATAATCCATAATACAGGTATTCAATCTTACAAATAGTTATTTAAGTATTACTACTTCCAAGACAAAACAAATATTGAGCTACTTAAATAAGCACATTCTATGCATTAGGGCAATCAACAAACTACATTTTTAGGAAGGAAAAGTAAGCAGTAAAGAACTATTTTTCCTGCAGACAGCACCTCAAAGAGCTTTGCCTTCTCTGAAGAGATGTCTAAGCTTATAAAGAAGGATGTTGAGAAGACAAAATTTGGGGGAAGATCTTTCTCCTTTTTTTCCCCAGGGGGAAGAAATGTTAATGGATTTACAAATTTACACCACTGAAAATGTTAAATGATTTAATCTTTTAAAAATTATAAAAAAATTAAATTGAAAAAAAAATCTACAGGGCAAGGCACAAACAGAACACTTCAAACAGAAGCCTACTTCAAAAAGTCAGGCAAAAAAAAAGTTAGGCAGCGACAGCAACAGCAAATATATTTATCTACTTACCTTGTGCCAAACCTTGTTTTGAGCTTATTATATGTATTGTTTCACTTAATTATCACAAGTACACTATGAAGTAGATATTATTATCTACATTTTGCAGATACGAAAATTTAGCAAGTTGTCCAAGCAGAATTTGAACAGGAAGGCTACTAAAAGCAAACTACCTGGATGTAATTGACTCTAAGAGACTAAACTTTCCTAATGTAATATATATTACTATATATAACATTTTCAATTGTGATATGGATAAGTGCTCTTGTTATTGTTATTGTTCAGTTGTGTCTGACTCTTTGCAACACCATGGACTGCAGAATGCCAGGATTCCCTGGCATTTACCATCTTCCACAGTTTGCTCCACCTCAGGTATATTGAGTCGGTGATGCCATGCAACCATCTCATCCTGTCATCCCTTTCTCCTCCTGCCTTCAATCTATCCCAGCATCAGGGTCTTTTCCAATGAGTCAGTCTTTGCATCAGCTGGCCCAAGTATTGGAGCTTCAGCTTTAGCATCAGTCCTTCCAATGAATATTCAGAGTTCATTTCCTTTAGAATTGACTGGTTTCATCTCCTTGCTATCCAAGGGACTCTCAAGAGTCTTCTCCAACACCACAGTTCAAAAGCATCAGTTCTTCAGTGCTCCACCTTCTTTATGCTCCAACTCTCACATCCATACAAGACTACTGGAAAAACCACAGCTTTGACTACAAGGACCTTTGTCGGCAAGGTTATGTCTCTGCTTTTTAATACACTGTCTAGGTTGGTCATAGCTTTTCTTCCAAGGAGCAGGTGTCTTTTAATTTCATGGCTGCAGTCACCATCTGCAGTGATTTTGGAGCCCCCAAAAATAAAGTCTGTCACTATTTCCATTGCTTCTCCATCTATTTCCCATGAAGTGATGGGACCAGATGCCATGACCTTAACTTTTTGGGTAATAATGCTAATAAGATCTAATATTTACTGACACCTTACTCTGTGTTAGATAACTGGCTAACTAAGTGCTTTCTCTGTATTAGAGAAAAACCTACAAACAGCATATTTTACATACTATTAATATTTTTATATTAAGTAACTTGCATAATTTATTCTCATGTAACTAAAAATCCCTTTCATCTGTCTTTTTGTATTTTATAAAAAATTATTTTTCTCATATTTAGAAGATTATTTACTAAAAAAGTTGCACAGAACAGTATGGATTATAGTGTGAAAATATACTATTAATATAGTCAGAAATTCTGTTTATCAGTACAATATAACAACATCAAGTAGGTTTATTATAATGTACCTAATCATTATGGAGCCATGTTTCTTACTTTGTATATCACTCTTTTTAAATTGGAGAAGCGAGATACAAGTTTTCAGTAAGTTCAGAGACCACTGCTGCCTAAAGTACCCACAGAGCAGGAAGAAAGAAAATTCTGAAACATTAGAAATTTTCATGGGGCCAAGACTACTCCAAAGACTGAGCCAGTAATCAACACTGAAAACAAGATCATTTCTTCTGGAAATCCACACTAGGAAGCTTCTTCTGGAAGTCCACATTAGGAAGCAAAACTGTGATTATATTAGATGCCTTATTGTGACAGAAGACAAACACTGTATTTTGAATGAAATGGAAGGATAAAGGCAAGTTTGGTACTAAGTAAATTTTTAAAACATCATGATGACAACACTCTGTAGAAAGATAAAAGTATTTTTAAAGCAGTGACATTGCTAGTACTCAATACATTTTATATACTCCAAAAAATATTATTTTAAAATTGTTAGGGAAAAAAAGTATGCATGTTCTATATTTTTAAGTGTTTTTCTTTTAAAGGCTGGAAGAATACCTATTAATCTGTAAAGGCAAAATATTTCTTGGGAGGGAAAGTAGGGAGAAAGCAAATATATACTTTAATCCTTACACTTGCTATGGTTTCAATCTTTCTCACTATGTATGTATTCATGCATTATTTGGTATTTAACATTAACATGTTATAGCATTTTCTAAAGTGGTAAAAAGCAATGAAAATATTCAAAAGAAATTCTCTCAGAAAAGACCAAATACCATGTTGTAGTCTGCTAGTTGTCCTTGAAACTCTTTTATTTCAACAGCTAAAGTCTCAGCTCTGTAAATATAAAATACATTCATAAATACATAAATAGGCAGATGAGCATTATGAATATTATGTTTAACTACAAATTTAGTACTAAAATTCTGAAACATATTATATCAAATGTTACTCATAATAAAAATATACCTTGCATACTTTAACTGCAAAATTACTCACCTCTTTTCATATGACAAATACACTGAATTCTCTTGATTGTACATTTCTATTTCTTTCTGAAGTTTACTGATTTCTGTTGTGAGTTCACTTATTTTACTTCTAATGGAAAGAAATAAAGAAATTAGTAATGCTTCCAATTCAGAAAACAGTCTCTCTAGTTAAACAAAATAAATTTTTCATAAATGTGTAACAATATAAATGGTTTTGTGAAATTTCACTACAAAAAGAAAAACAATTTAAGCAGCTTATTTGATTACAGTGGTATACTCCAACTGAGAAATTGATAAAAGTTCTCTACTCATTAAAAAAGATGAAACAGTATTAGAATGGGAACCTGGACTAACTGGCACAATCTATAGACAGAAGTAAATGCCTGTCACTCTCACAGTTCTTGCTACCCTCTAGAATAGAGTTTTTCAAGAGCAGCACTATGGACATTTTAGGTCTTTGAATAATACTTAAAACAATACTGTCTGTGCACTGTAAGATGCTTAACCGTCTCTCTGGCGTGGATGCCAACGACACATCACCCAAATCCAGTTATGACAACAAAAAATGAGTCTAAAAATTGCCAAATATTCCTTGAGGGGGCAAAATCACTGCCAGTTGAGAACCACTGTTCTTCACTCACTTGACATAAGTAGGTAATTGTAATTTTCAGTACAGAAGCACAAATCTTGGAGAAGAGAGGCAATGTGATGGTGAGAAATGGCTCTATCACCTTTCCTTCTTTTGATTAAAAAGTGACTAGATATCAAAACCGATGGCCTCACTCTCATTCTTACTGACATCAGCTTTGAGGACAGATGGGAGAAAACCTTCCCTTCTCTTACTAACTTCTAGGAATTTGAGGATCAAAAGGATTCAAGTAACTGAACAGCAAAAGAATTAAGAAGGACTAAAAGAAAGAAAACAGAGATTTCAGGATACAATAGAAGGATGCATTAAATAGAATGCAAGTAAGAGGGAAAGAAGACACAGAGGATGAACCAACCAGAAAATACAGTAAAATGGAAAAATGGAGATAGGCTAGCAGGGCATCTGAGCAGAGAAAAAAGTAGGTAGAGAGAGAAAAGAGTTCTTAATTTAGAGCTGCATACTTAAGAGATATATAACAAACTTATGAATTAAATAGGCCACAGTTATAGCAACTGACTAAATATATACTTATGTAAAACTCTGCAGTAATTATTATAAATAAGTATATGTATTTTATGGAGAAGGAAATGGCAACCCACTCCAGTATTCTCACCAGGAGAGTCCCACGGACAGAGGAGCCTGGTGGGCTACATACAGTCCAAGGGATTGCAGAGTCGCACATGACTAAAGCAATTTAGCAGACATGCATATACATTTTATCATTCACACACATATCTATGAATAATTTCAGAATACTTAGTGAAAGAAGCATAAAATATTCTTCTCATTAGATGAAAAACAGTGAACTGGAAATATATAGCTCACATCCATTCTAATACATAAAATTTAAAATCTCAGCCTAACTATACCACCACCATTTGTGACGACATCTATTTAGAGCCAAATTAACCATAAATTATGTCAAAATACAAAATAATCTTAAGAATTAACATATCTAATTATCTCAGTAAGTACTATAGTTAAAACTTCACGATCATTCATAGGAAAAAAAAAAAGTATATAACATACCGAAGAAGTCCAAGATAGTAAGATTTGTCTAAAATTTGCCTCTGGGGACCTAAAAAAAATTTTTAGGTATTAGTGTTCAGTTTGAAAATGTCACCACATTAGCAAATCCAAAGCACAATCAGAATTACACTCAGTAATTTTCTAATAGCTCTTACAAACGTCCCAGTAAGTCTAAAAATCTGAAAGAAGCAATGAAATAGAAAAGAGAACTAATATCTTAGCATCATGACGTAATGGAAGCCTGAATTAAGATGACAAAGATGGGACTAGACGTTGGGCTGTTAGAGTGGATTCAAAAACAACCAACAAAAACACTGGACTCTACTGGTTAGGGTGACTGAATGGAAACTGGGACTAACGGGGTCTAGAACAGGACTAACCAAGAGAATGTTGTGCAACGATGGAAATATTCTATAGCAGCATTGTCCAATAAAGTAGCTACATGGGAATACTGACCATGTGAAACATGGCTGGTGGTATGTGAAAAGAAGAGAAGCAAAGAGAAAAGGAAAGATATAAGCATCTGAATGCAGAGTTCCAAAGAATAGCAAGAAGAAATAAGAAAGCCTTCCTCAGCAATCAATGCAAAGAAATAGAGGAAAACAATAGAATAGGAAAGATTAGAGATCTCTTCAAGAAAATGAGAGATACCAAGGGAACATTTCATGCAAAGATGGGCTTAATAAGGGACAGAAACGGTATGGACCTAAGAAGAGGTGGCAAGAATACACAGAACTGTACAAAAAAGATTTTCATGACCCAGATAATCATGAAGGTGTGATCACTCACACTCACCTAGAGCTGGACATCCTGGAATGTGAAGTCAGGTGGGCCTTAGGAAGCACTATGAACAAAGCTAGTGGAGAAGATGGAATTCCAGTTGAGCTATTTCAAATTCTAAAAGATGATGCTGTGAAAGTGCTGCACTCAATATGTCAGCAAATTTGGAAAACTCAGCAGTGGCCATGGGACTGGAAAAGGTCAGTTTTCATTCCAATCCCAAAGAAAGGCAATGCCAAAGAATTACCGCACAATTGCACTCATCTCACACGCTAGTAAAGTAATGCTCAAAATTCTCCAAGCCCAGTTTCAGCAATATGTGAACCGTGAACTTCCAGATGTTCAAGCTGGTTTTAGAGAAGGCAGAGGAACCAGAGATCAAATTGCCAACATCCGCTGGATCATAGAAAAAGCAAGAGAGTTCCAGAAAAACCTCTATTTCTGCTTTATTGACTATGCCAAAGCCTTTGACTGGGTGAATCACAATAAACTCTGGAAAATTCTGAAAGAGATGGGAATACCAGACCACCTGACCTGCCTCTTCAGAAATCTGTATACAGGTCAGGAAGCAACAGTTAGAACTGGACGTGGAACAACAGACTGGTTCCAAATCGGGAAAAGGAGTAGGTCAAGGCTGTATATTGTCACCCTGCTTATTTAACTTATATGCAGAGTACATCATGAGAAATGCTGGACTGGATGAAGCACAAGCTGGAATCAAGATTGCCGGGAGAAATATCAATAACCTCAGATATGCAGATGACACCACCCTTATGGCAGAAAGTGAAGAACTAAAGAGCCTCTTGATGAAAGTGAAAGAAGAGAATGAAAAAGTTGGCTTAAAACTCAACATTCAGAAAACTAAGATCATGGCATCTGGTCCCATCACTTCAGAGCAAATAGATGGGGTAACAGTGGAAACAGTGGCTGACTTTCTTTTTTTGGGCTCCAAAATCACTGTGGATGGTGATTTCAGCCATGAAATTCAAAGACGCTTGCTCCTTGGAAGGAAAGTTATGACCAACCTAGACAGCATATTAAAAAGCAGAGACATTACTTTGTCAACAAACGTCCATCTGGTGAAAGCTATGATTTTTCCAGTAGTCTTGTATGGATATGAGAGTTGGACTATAAAGAAAGCTGAGTGCCGAAGAATTGATGCTTTTGTACTGCGGTGTTGGAGAAGACTCTTGAGAGTCCCTTAGACTGCAAGGAGATCCAACTAGTCCATCCTAAAGGAGATCAGTCCTGGGTGTTCATTGGAGGGACTGATATTGAAGCTGAAACTCCAATACTTAGACCACTCGATGCAGACAGCTGACTCATTTGAAAAGACCCTGATGCTGGGAAAGATTTAGGGCAGGATGAGAAGGGGACAAGAGAGGATGAGATGGTTGGATGGCATCACCGACACAACGGACATGGGTTTCGGTGAACTCTGGGAGTTGGTGATGGACAGGGAGGCCTGGCGTGCTGCGGTTCATGGGGTCGCAAAGAGTCAGACACAACTAAGCAACTGAACTGGTAAAATACTTTTATTTTAACTAATTTTAATTAATTTAAATAATCACAAATATTCGTGTTTGTAAAAATACAAATAATTTATATTAAAATACAAATAGCTATTGGCTATCACAATGGACAGCATAGGTTTAGACTATAAATTTCTCAATGTAGGCAAGAGATTATGATTTTATATAATTTGTCAGAGACTTTTTAGGAACACAATCTTACATTTCATTTCAGTAGGACTAAAAAAGCATTCATAGGTTAAATGTCCCAAACCTTGAGAGAGGTGAAGTGCCCTGCATGGCATGAGAGAAAAGCCTAGGAAATATTGACTGAAATCCATGCTGAAAAGAGGGAGAGAATGTCTCACTAGAATGGGAAATGAGGCACTGGAACAGGTAACAGCAAAAGTCACAGCAGATAGTGGTACATGCTGGTAACAGAACTTTTCATATAAGGTTTTGAACTATATTTGTAGAAAATGACTCTTTTCTTAAATAATACTTAAATTATTAAATAATATTTGCTGCTGCTGCTGCTAAGTCGCTTCAGTCATGTCCAACTCTGTGCGACCCCGTAGATGGCAGCCCACCAGGCTCTGCCATCCCTGGGATTCTCCAGGCAAGAACACTGGAGTGGGTTGCCATTTCCTTCTCAATGCAGGAAAGTGAAAAGTGAAAGTGAAGTTGCTCAGTAAGTGTCTGACTCTTCGTGACCCCATGGACCACAGCCTACCAGGCTCCTCCGTCCATGGGATTTTCCAGGCAAGAGTACTGGAGTGGGGTGCCATTGCCTTCTCCGAAATAATACTTAATACTTAAGTATTAAATATTAAATAATACCGGTTATTATTTAAACAATACTGGTTCTTTTTAAATAAGAATCTTATTTAATCTTAAATAATTAAATAATATTTAATTATTAAATAATTAATAATACTGGTTCTGTTTTAAAGGAGAAATTAATACAGTAATAAAATTTGATGAGTTCTCTTAGAATTGCACCCTTAAGGTTTCTGCCCTTAAGGTTTTTAAATAAGAAATAGTAAACACATAAACGATTCTGTGAATACAGTTTTAAAGACTAAATAACTACAAAATTTTGAGTCATTTTCCTCCACAGCATTGATAATTATTAAGCAAGCATTTCTAAACAACTGATTTTTTTTCATCCTTTGGCCACCCTGCATGGCACATGGGATCCTATTCAACCAGGGATCAAATACTGTGGCCCCTGCATCAGAAGTGCAGAGTCTTAACTACTGAACCACTAGGGAAGTCCAATAACCGACTGGTTTTCAATATTTAGTGAAATAAGTTGTATCATAAGTAAGAAAATTAAATTTGCTGAAAGGTAGGATATATTATATTATAGAAGTCGGTATATCATCTTATAATTAATTTTGTACTAGTATGTTCATCCCTGATAAGTAATTTGAACATATACAGAAAATTTAAAAACTCAATATGAAACAGTTCCCTATGTTTTGATTTATATATATATATAATAGACAACTTTTTGAATCAAAACATATAGTGTTATTATTATTATGCATTTCTAAACACATAGAGACATAAGGAGAGATGTAGTATAAAATCTATATGTTAGCCCCACTTCCTTACTTAAGCATCATAATGGAATAAAAATTATTACCAAAAGTAACACTTCTGGTCTCACTTCTCATAAATATACAAATACCTACCATAGTCATTTGATATGGAAACCAAGAAAAACTATTTCAGAATATTTCTATATAGTACTAGAAATCTAATTTTCATTTCTGAGTTTTCCTTCAAATTATTTCAAATTTCTTCAAAGAAATTATAGTACCAATAAGGACCTACTTACTCTATAGCATAGAAAACTATACTCAATATTTTATAATAACCAAAAGGGAAAATAATTTGAAAAGAAATATATACATGTATATGTATATATAACTGAATCACTGTTCTGTACACCTGAAACTAACATAATACTGTAAATCAACTATACTTCCATTTTTAAGTTATAGGAAAGTTCACCAGAAAAATGACTAAAATAGCTAATACATGTATATAACTCCCTAGTTCACAATGAATTCTCACATTCATTCTCTTACTTAACCCTCAAAATTGTTGAATCAAGGAGTAAGAACTGAGTAAAACAGCCTCTTTCACTGCGTAATTCTGATTTAGCAATACACTGTAATAGCTCCCAGGTGGCGCTAGTGGTAAAGAACCTGTCTGCCAACACAGGATGTTAAGAAATGAGGGTTCCATCTCTAACATCTAGGGTCAGGAAGATTCCCTGGAGAAGGGAAGGGCAAGCCACTCCAGTACTCTTGCCTGGAAAATCCCATGGACAGAAGAACCTGGCGGGCTACAGTCCATGTGGTTGCAGAGTCAGACATGACTGAAGTGACGTAGCACTGATATACTATAATACTTCTTATACAAAATATGTTCATCTTCTTAAAATAGTTACCTTTCATACCAGTTTTCATCCCACTCAAACCTTGCTGTGTTACAGGACGATCAGCAACTTTGATTTGAGAAGACAGAACTCCTCCTGTCCCTATGGGACCACCACGAGAGCCTGGTCTTGCTGTTCCAGGTGGCATCTAAATGACAAGATTCAGTTTCAATAAAATAGAGAAATACTGTGCCTTTAATATTAACACTATAAAAAGAATATCAAAAATAAAACTAATATTCTATATAATATGTAAAATTTTCCTTACATTTTAAAATGTTTAAAATAGTAAATAAAATATCTAAAATTAATGATAAGTAATATTTTTCTTTAAAATGTATCCTATGTGTTAGACATATTTATACCACTGCCAATCTGTAAAGGAACAAAATGTCCATATATTTGTCCTTATTTAACAACAGGACTAATGGTGAAGCTGAAGCTCCAATATTTTGGTCATCTGATGTGAAAGACCAACTAATTGAAAAATGTCTGATGCTGAGTAAGAGTGAGGGCAGAGGGAGAAGAGGAGGTAGCTGGATGGTATCACCAGTCAATGGACATGAACTTGAGCAAACTTCGGGAGATCGTGAGTTTATACAATATACTTGTCTACATTTTCTGCTAATACATTTAAATTTCATTTTTTAGTATAAAATTTTGAAAATATCTAGGATTCTGTGTGAGGGAGGAAACTGGTTTATTAAAACAAATGGTTTACCAATTATTCAGCAGTACCGAATATTCCATGCTTTCCTACTAATTTGAAATGCAACCTTCTTCACTAATTAAATTCTTACTTGCCTAATTCCATTTCTGGTCTATTCCATTTCACTTGGTTTTGGCACCAATACGGTATGCCCCTAAATTGGTGTAGCTTTAAAATAAATTTCAGTATGAGTATGAGTACGCATCGTCTCTTAACATTGATACAATCGTGTCTAACTCTTTACAACACCATGGACTATACAGTCTATGGTATTCTCCAGGCCAGAATACTGGAGTGGGTAGTCTTTCCCTTCTCCAGGGGATCTTCCCAACCCAGGGGTTGAACCCAGGTCTCCCATATTGCAGGTGGGTTCTTTACCAGCTGATCTACCAGGGAATCCCAAGAATACTGGAGGGGGTAGCCTATCCCTTCTCCAGTGGATCTTCCCAACCCAGGAATCGAACCAGGGTCTTCTGCATTGCAGGCAGATTCTTTACCAACTGAGCTACCAGGGAAGCTCTTTATACTTCTAGATGTTTAAAAAAAAAAACACCAGACATATAATAGTATGCTTATAGCATAAAGAAAAACAAAGAATCTCTATTTATTATAGACAGGCTTTTCAAATTCTACCAGGATATACAAATAATAGTTCAACAATTTGTTTTAAACTTACACCAGTTGCCACTCGAATATTTCCTGATGGGGGTCGTATTCCAGAAGGAGGCCTTCCTGTCAATCCAATCCCACCTCGAGAAACAGGGCGAACTGTTGAAGGTTTGTGATTACTGGCCATTATTTGCTCAGTTTAACCACTGGAAACAAGAATAATTTAATTCTCCTTTGATACCTCCTATAGCAAGACAGGAGTGAACCACATATCCTTTCAAACATTTAATCCACTGTGACTTTTCTTGCAAATTGCTATTGTAGGTACCACTATGTACAAGGTTAAGCCTGCTTTAATTTTGTTCAGTTTTGACAGAACTGTTCCATTCAGAACCATGGAATCATTTATTATAACATGCCCTCCTCATTTCCCTATCATCTTATCAAACTGCAAGTCCCTCTACTTACCCTTCTCTCCTGGGCTCTCACTCATACTCTAGTTAAGTTTTCTCTCTCCTTGCAAAACCAGTATCTTTCTTCTCTGACTATTTTTATCTGTGCTTTCTAGTCTATAGTAAATTCCCTTATATTCTCAACCCTGTTATAAATACTTCCTTGTACTCGTCAACTTAATAGGATCCTGTCTTCTGAAAAAACTTTTGGTAGTGAAGGCTATCTTAGTTTCTTGTCCAAGGCAAAGAATGAATACATGGCACTCTCCTTGCTCCACAGTGTAATTGGCAAACATCATCCTTCAAAGTTTAAAAAAAGTAATAAACAACAGGATTCTCTTCCGTTGAGGACCAAGTAATGCAACTACATTGCCTTGGATCTTTCCTGGTTGCTTTTATATAGGAGCCACCTAATCTCTCCCCCATATTTACTAAAGTCTTGTATATCTTATTCAGTTTCTCCATTCAAGTACCACCAACAACCTGGATGATTTCCATATGGATATTGGATTCAATATGTAACATTCTTGCTTCACAGTTCCATGACCCAAATTTCAGCAACCATTTCAATTCTAATTCCTGGCCATGGCCAGAGCTGGAGCTTATCATCATCTGGAATTGCTTCATCTCAAATACCTTAATGAAATACTTTATTCTCTGGCCTTAATTTCCTCTCCTTCTACCTTTTTCTCACCTTTATTCTCACAAAAGACCCTGATGCTGGGAAAGATGAGGGCAGGAAGAGAAGGGGACGACAGAGGATGAGATGGTTGGGTGGCATCACCGACTCAATGGACATGGGTTTGGTTAGACTCCAGCAGTTGGTAATGGACAGGGAGGCCTGGCGTGCTGCAGTTCATGGGGTCGCAAAGAGTCAGACACGACTGAGCGACTGAACTGAACACCTCCCCTTAAACTATTGCCTTCATTCATTCTCTCCTAGTTTATCAGCCCTCTCTTGTACTCAGCAGAATAAAATATCATTTAAAATTTTGACTATTTAAAATAGCATTTTAAAATTATGGTCATAATCTATTAGTATCTTATAAAAACAATTTAGAGGGTTATGACCAATATGGGTTAAATATGAAATAGAACAGAAGATGTAAGAGGTTTCACTGCACATAGAAAGGGTACTGTTTCATTAAATATTTGTTTCTGTTATATTTGTGTAAATTTACACATATGTGTACACGGGTCTATAACGTAAGATATATGTCCTATTATGGGTAATGTTCAAAAGTTTTAAAGATTCTGAACTAGAGAAAGAATATGGAGAAAAAGAGTACCCAAGACTCTGGCCTGAGGAATGTAAATATATACAGGTTGCACAGAAGAGGGAAAGCTTGTATAAGAGACGGAAAACAAAGACTCAGAAAGCTAACAGAAAAGCCAGGAGTGTGTCAGAGATGCCAAGAGAAGGCAAGAATGGTCAGCCATGACATTTTCTTCTGGGAATTCAAGTAAGATGAACACTGAAATGTCCATAGAAATTCCCATTGAAGAAGACATTAGTGACCATGATGGTCATTTTCAAGAATTCCTTTCCTTCTCAACATTAAATTACTGTTTCATGAGCACCATCAACTAATTTGCATCCTTGAACACTTCTTCAACCCATTTCACAAATCAGAAACTATTCTCTACATTCAACCTGGACTGCTGAACACCGCTGATGGAAATCTCACAGCTGTATATAATGGAGAACTGCAAAGTCATAGTCACCAAGTTTAGATGGATCTTCATATCTCTGAAATTATTTTATTTATCCTTGATAAGCTACTGTCCTTGATGATTCCAATTCTTAACAACTTTTCTACTCCTGCCTCTTTCAGCAGATAACTCAATTTCGTAATTAAGAAAATTAAGATGTGAAATCCATCATATTTGGAGCAAATCAACTTACCTATATCAGTGCTGCCTTCCAATCTCAATAGCCATGACTTCTCTCATTCAAGATCATTCTCTATTCTGATTTATCCTCTTAATCCCACACCTCTGGGACATTAGCTTCCCTCTCCTTGCCAAACTCCTTCTCCCTAACCCCTGCTCCAAGCTCCTTCGGAGCATTATCCAGCTCCTGAGAAGGGGACAACAGAGGAAGAGATGGTTGGATGGCATCACCGACTCAATGGACTTGAGTTTGAGCAAGCTCCAAGAGTTGGTGATGGACAGGGGAAACTGGCGTGCTGCAGTCCATGGGATCACAAAGAGTCGGGCTCTTTGAGCAACTGAACTGATTGACTATGTCTTTAAACTTTCTCCTTTCTTTGAGTCTGGTGTCATGTTCCATTCTTTCCTAACCCTAAAAACTAATTTCTTGATTCTGAAACCACCTTTAATTCTGTCCTATATATTCTTTTTCTACACAGGCAAATTCTAAAATATTGCAACCATCTCTGTGATACTCCCCTCTTCTGTTTCTCCTCTTTCAGTCTCCTTCATTTTATTCTACCTGCCTCTATTGTAGTATTTCTCAAGATATGAACCAGTCTATTTTTCTTTTTCCTCTCTACCCTCTCATTGATCCACCTCATCTATACTCAGGGTTTGAGCAATTAATAAGCTGATGACTCACAATACTGAATCTCCAGTCCTGACTCCTCACACTCCCTCTGAGGTGTTTATATCCAAATAATTACTTGCCATTTTCACTTCAATATAGTGTCAACATTTCAAAATAAATGAAAATGTAAACTCACTGTCATCTCTCCTGAATTTACTCTTCCTCCTGGTGTACCTCCTAATCACACAAGCCAGAAATTTAGTCCTTGATTTCCCCCTCTCCCTCATTTCCCATGGTTAATCACATAATCCTACTTTTATTTCTAAATGTTTAAAATATAACTTCCTCTCCATTGCTATTATACTGTTTAGAGCCTCATGGACTCAAGTCGATTATTATATTGGCCTCCTGACTAGTCCCTTGCATAACACACATCTTGCCTGTTATTCTCCCTAGGAATCCATCAACCACCAGTTCATAACCACCCTACCTTCTTCTATTTGAATTTACAGGTCTGTCTGAACTGCTACTACGCATCAGTATACATATCTATCCCAGGACCTATCACATCAATCTGCTTAAATACTTTTCCACCTTGAAGGCAAGAGCTGGATCTTATTCATCTTTATATCCCCAGCATTAATCTCAGTGCCAGGCAAAACCTTTGTTTTATTTTGTACCTTCTGAATTTCCTCCCACATGAAGGCATTGCCAGCTAAAAAAACCAGCTACAAACATTTACTAAATTATCAAAAAGAAAATAAATCACTTCTTGAACCAAAACGGCTTCTCAATTTCTATAGCCCCTGCCCAGTACTTCTTCTCTGGGTTTCCTTGGCATTATTCATGATCAATCCTGGAATTGTTTCTCTCCTCTCTGTAATATTTTGTTTTCATATAACTCTAACTAGGCTGATGACTGATAAATCAGTATCTCCAGTTCTGTCCTTAAAACTGGACATCAATTCTGAGCTTTCAACTATTGGGGGGGGAAGGTGGATTTCTATTCAGATATCCCATTATTACTTTACATTTAATATGTTCACAGCAGACTTAGAATCTTCCCATTCCAACTAGCTCCGTGGTTCTATTTTCTGGCCATTTTGAACTCTTCGGACAAAGTAACAGAATTATTACTATTATTTCAAATGGAAAAGTAAGTTTTATAAAATGACTTTTTCAAAGGCAGACAAGGTCTATAGTCCAGACAGTTTCTCCCAGGGACTTCCCTGGCAGTCCAGTGGTTAACTCTCTGTGTTTCCACTACAGGGGCCGCCAGTTCCATCCCTGGTGTTGGAACTAAGGCAGTGGCAAGGGGGAAAAAAACGGTTTCCTCTCAGAGAAAGTTAAGACAATAAACCTTCCTTTATTCAGGAAAAATAGTTGGGGTTACTCTAGCTTTCCTGAAAACTTTAAGAAAATGGACAATACATAGAATTCCACCTGATTTTCTTTGCCACTGTTTTATTACAGCGGGGGAAAATTTTTAGTTAACATTTGATCAGTTCCATGGGGTAAAATACAAGGGAGAAGCACTAGTAACAAACATGCCACTAATTTCGGGGTTAGTCTTTCAAATATTCGCATAATCTAAGGGGTTATTCACACAACTAGAGAGGTTCCAGAAAGATTAGGGAAACTAACGGAGCTCCGACAGTTACCAGCCGTACACCCTCAGGGCGTGTTTTCTTACTATAGCATGGCGAGAGCTCCAGCTTGCAGTCTTTGTGACGATTTCAGATACTGAAATACCTGGCTCCTAATTATTATCACAATCATTATCCTCCCCAAACCAACCGTTTTAATATATTTGAAGAAGCGGAAAGTTGCTAAGTCCCTTGTGCTATGACCAACAGACAGACAGCTATTATTACTTCGAGCAAAATTCAGCCCACAGTTAATTTTCTGAGGCGCTCGGGTCGTTCCCTCTGGTCCCCTGGCAGGTCTGCTTAGGGGACTGTGTGAGAAAATCTCTTCTCATGTTCTGCAGGACTAAAAATGGGCCTTCCTTAGCTCGGCGTCGGGCTGGAGAACTCCTAAGAGCCGGGTTTATTTTGTTTGAAGTGCATCAGCATCGCCCAAGCTAAGATAACCAGTAAGGGAGGCAAGGAGAAAGTTGGGACCGGGGATTTCTCACCTCAGCCGGCGCTGAGGGGTGCGAAAGGAGCGCGGTCGCACCACCCAGGGGCACTCGAACTTCTTGCGAGCCCTCCACCACCGCGTAGCCCACCGGTCGCCCCGCGAACCCGCTCCCTAACAGGAAAAGCCAGGTTCACCTACGTGCACCTTTCCTAGGCCCTCAAAGCCTAATCTCTGGTAGCCTCGAGCCTTTCCGTCGCCCGGCAACAGGGGGCGGGGTACCTCCATCTGATTGGCCAATCCTCGGCCTCAGCTGAGAGAAGCGAGAGTGAAATGTTCTCGCGATATTTGACGACTGGACTACTCGTACCCTCGATACCTCAGAGCTTTTCTGGAAGAGACAGGAAACGGCATTTTGGCTAGGAATGAATATTTTATTTGGAAACTCGTTTTCTTTATAATCAGAATAATCTCTCTGATTGTGTACCTGAGGTGAACTCACTCCAGCGAGTTTTATTATATCGCTGTGTAACGTCACTTGTAGTACGTCAAACTTTTTAATGAGAATTATTTCAAGTTGTTCCGTGGTAGGCAGCATTCGTGGTAGTCTTTTTACTTCTAATTAGCGGTAGTTTTCTTTTCATTAGAAGGAAGGAACACAACATATTAAATACAGCATTAAGTCCCGATGCGATTCTGGAAGCATATGTTCTCACTTCATTGAAGGCTTTATACCTTTAGGCTTCCTTTCAGAGTGATTCTGTGAGGACTGAATTTACAGCGAATTGGCTTAAAAGAATTATTTTAATATCAATGTTTTTAATTAAAAATGAGACTACGTCATCTCAAATCCTACTTCTCTAATAAAGGGAACTTTTAAGTTTTTTTTTCCAGTTTTCCTATAGTCAGCTTAAATGTGATGGGAGCTGTATATATATATGTGTGTGTGTGCATAAATATATATATATATATATAAAACTTTTAACATTTTCACATTGTTTCCATCTTGCATATATTCTTTATGTCCAGTTTACTGTTGTATGCCTGCTTTCAAGGAGAAGGAAATGGCAACCCACTCCAGTGTTCTTGCCTGGAGAATCCCAGGGACGGGGGAGCCTGGTGGGCTGCCGTCTATGGGGTCGCACAGAGTCGGACACGACTGAAGCGACTTAGCAGCAGCAGCAGCAGCCTGCTTTCAAGTAGGTTAAATCAGTGCAATACAAAATGAAATACTGTTCTGTGACTGAGTTCTAGAAGTTTGTAAAACATTTTCGTGTAATTACTCCACTTGAGATCAACATATTTGTAGTAGTCATTTGTTGTCTTTAGGGTCACTGCAGAAAAGGGAAGTCGGAGAAGGCAATGGCACCCCACTCCAGTACTCTTGCCTGGAAAATCCCATGGACAGAGGAGCCTGGTGGGCTGCAGTGCATGGGGTCGCGAAGAGTCGGACACGACTGAGCGACTTCACCTTCACTTTTCACTTTCACGCATTGGAGAAGGAAATGGCAACCCACTCCAGTGTTCTTGCCTGGAGAATCCCAGGGACGGGGGAGCCAGGGACACAGAGTCGGACACGACTGAAGCGACTTAGCAGCAGTAAAGGGAAGTAGAATTTGCCATCCCAAAGTATGCCACATTGGTAAAAGGCTTATTTTGAGTGGAAGGCAATTGAAAAGATGTAAGATACAAGAAAAGCTCTCCATTCCGCTATTTGCGTAAAGTGAAAGTGAAGTCGCTCAGTCGTGTCCGACTCTTTGCGACCCTATAGACTGTAGCCTACAAGGCTCCTCTGTCCATGGGATTTTCCAGGCAATAGTTCTAGAGTAAATATCGCCTTTTCCTTCTCCAGGGGATCTTCCCAACCCAGGGCTCGAACCTGGGTCTCCTTGCATTGTAGACAGATGCTTTACCCTCTGAGCCACCAGGGAAGTCCAAGGAGAACATAAAATTTCAAAGTCGCCCTTCCTTGCCTCTTAAACAGAAGGGCAAAAGTTAATCATTGGAGACCTTTATCAGCCTGGAGACTGCACCAGAGGAATCTAATAAAAAAAAAAAAAAATTAACTGATTAGGCTTTACTGTTAGTTTCCCATCTAATTGCCTTGCCATAATGCTGCCTCTAAAGACTTAGTCCTTTTATCACTTGTGTAGAAACTTATTGTTCCTTTGTTAAGATGCTGTATAAGCCCAAAATCTAGTCACCGAACTATTCGTTTCTGAATTTCTCTTTGATTATATATAATACATGTAACAACAAAAACGTTTTTCCGTTCTTAATCTTTTTTACTACAGAGCCCCAGCAGAAAAGCTAGAAAGAAAAACCTTCAACTTCTAATGTCCAACTATTTCATATGGTCTCATAGAGAATCTACTGACATGCCTTTTCCGTCGGTGTTTTCAGACATAAGGGAGACCCAACATTTGCCATTTGTATAGAGCTGTGACAGTTTGAGAGAAAATCTTATAAAAACAAAACATTCTCTAAAATACTAAGAACCCGGTTTAGTATTCACAGAATTTAAGGCAAGTGATTGTTTCCAGTTTAGTCCCAAGCTCTCTCGTCTTACATTAAAAAACAAACAAACAAACAAACAAAAAACTTCATGAGACAACGCAGTGTTGGGGAAATCGGAATAAGATTGCTCCCAAGACAACACGCGAAGCGAACTCAATTAGCCAGGCGGACCAACATTTAAAACTCAAATCAGCCGGGCGGACCAAGATTTAAAACACCCGGATTTGGCGCTCCTGTGACTCACGCCCCGCTGACGCATGGCATTCTGGGATTTGTAGTTCGGACCACATCCGGTATCAAAATAAAAAGCTCAGCTAGGGCTCGGAGAGGACTTGGGCTCGGAAAGGAACCAGATTCGGGCGGCCAGACGAAGAGGTCGGCGGTGGTATCTGTTCCTCAGCTGGCGGTCCAAGCGACAGTCGTCTCCGTCTCGGCCTCAGCAGTCAGGACGCACACACTCTGCGTCATGGCGGGCTGAGGCCGATGATGAATTCCGGTGTGCATGTCAGGGTTGCTGTGTCACTCGGCCCGCTCGGCGCGCCCCTTCCCTGCCGCCCTTCCGCACCGGCCCTTGGGTTCTTCCGGGCCCGGCGTCCCTCACTTTGCAGGCGCTCTCCAGCCGCCCGCCGGGCCTCGCCGACTGACCGATCTCGCGCGGTGCCCCGGTCCCGGGCGCCGGACCCACCAGGGCCATGGCGAGCGGCTCCTGCAGGTACCGGCTGAGCTGCTCGCTCTCGGGCCACGAGCTGGACGTGAGGGGCCTGGTATGCTGCCTCTATCCACCGGGGGCTTTTGTGTCCGTGTCCCGAGATCGCACCACCCGCCTCTGGGTCCCAAACAGGTGAGCGCCCCGAGTCCCGTTAGCCCCCAGTTGTGCTGCAGGCTTCCTGCGGAGTCCAGGAAGAGAGTGCCCCTTCCCTCTTCCCTCTCTTCCTGGCCTTCACTGCGATCCGCGCTCCCTCCCAGTTCTGAGATAACTGGCTCTCTGGGTACGCCGTGTAAGAAACCTGTGAGATTTATGTGGAAAGAGTGCTAGGTTAGGGAAATAGAGACCTACTTTCTTGTCCTAACTTGACCACTGAAAAAGTGAGTGACCTTGGACGATCCTTTTATTTTTTGTGGCTTCAGTTTGTGAACGATGATTTTGCCGTGTGTTCGATTTGAAAATTTTTTGATGCCAGGTGAACCCTCATTAATGAGGTAGTGTGAAGGCATCTGGCATGTGATTGAAGTAAATCCTCTTCTTTACTAAGAATTTGCTCTGTAGTCTTCCCTCAAATTTGAGAACTAAGGTTCTCAAAAATTGCATTGCAGGAAGTTGCCTTGGCTCCTCTCCACGTTATCCAACGCAGAGTTTCTTAGTCCGAGTTAGGTGATGGACTTGAGTGGAGGAGAGGAAACTCCTCAACTGTTTTATGGATGTGGGGAGAAGGTGTTTTCTTGAGAGAAAACCCATTGCCTTCAAAAGATTTTCAAGAGATTAATCAGGTTCAAGGGTTTAGCCCTGATTTAGCTGGTTGTAACAGGAAATGCTTCAACAGTACGTGGATGGTGAACTTCCAGATGTTCAAGCTGGATTTTGAAATGGCCAACATTTGTTGGATCGCAGAAAAAGCAAGAGAGTTCCAGAAAAACATCTACTTCTGCTTTATTGACTACGCCAAAGCCTTTGGCTGTGTGGATCACAACAAACTGGAAAATTCTGAAAGAGATGGTAATACCAGCCCACCTGACCTGCCTCCTGAGAAATCTGTATGCAGGTCAGGAAGCAACAGTTAGAACTGGACATGGAACAACAGACTGGTTCCAAATTGGGAAAAGAGTACTGCAAGGCTGTATTTTGTCACCCTGCTTATTTAACTTATATGCCGTGTAGTACATCGTGCGAAACTCCAGGCTGGATGAAGCACAAGCTGGAATCAAGATTGCCAGAAGTATCAATAACCTCCATTATTCAGATGACACACTTATGGCAGAAAGCAAAGAAGAACTGACGAGCCTCTTGATGAAAGTGAAAGAGGGGAGTGAAAAAGTTGGCTTAAAGCTCAGCATTCAGAAAACTAAGATCATGGCATCTGATCCCATCACTTCCTGGCAAATAGATGGGGAAACAACGGAAACAGCGAGAGATTTTATTTTGGGGGGCTCCAAGACCACTGCAAATGGTGACTGCAGCCATGAAATTAAAAGATGCTTACTCCTTGGGAGAAAAGTTATGACCAACCTAGACAGCATATTAAAAAACAGAGACATTACTTTGCCAACAAAGGTCCGTCTAGTCAAAGCTGTGGGTTTTCACGTGAGAGTATTGGACTATAAAGAAAGCTGAGTGCCGAAGAATTGATGCTTTTGAGCTGTGGTGTTGGAGAAGACTCTTGAGAGTCCCTGGGGCTACAAGGAGATCCAACCAGTCCATCCTAAAAGAAATCAGCCCTGAATATTCATTGGAAGGACGGATGTTGAAACTAAAACTCCAATACTTTGGCCACCTTATGCAAAGAACTGACTCATTTGAAAAGACCCTGATGCTGGGAAAAATTGAAGATGGGAGGAGAAGTGGACGACAGAGAATCAGATGGTTGGATGGCATCACTGACTCAATGGACATGAGTTTGAGTAGGCTTCAAGAGTTGGTGATGGACAGGGAAGCCTGGCGTGCTGTGGTCCATGGGGTCGCAAAGAGTTGGACACGACTGAGTGAACTGAACAAAACAGGAAATTTAAGACCTAGAAGGCAGATTTCTTTTTAGAAAGGGAAAAATTGAGGTGAGTGAGTTTATGTAGTAATTCTCACATCAGAGATTTCACTCAATGAAACCATACATTTTCATCCATAAATTCAGATGATCACTATTTATTGAGAGCCTCCTTTTTGTTTGTGATCCTGAAGAAGAAGAATAAGACTAGTTTCCTGTGTTTATGGATCTTAGCTACAGTCTAGGAGGGAAGATGGATGAAGAAAACAACCAAATAAATAATTACACTTTGGCATGTGTACTGTGAAGAAAACAAATAGAGAGTTGAGTGGAGAGAGATGTTAAAGAAGGAGGCTTCTCTGAGAAAGGTGTATTGGGTTTTTATTTCTTCTTAAAAGGCACTGAGCTGGAGGTAGTCAAGGGAATGAGGAACGGAAGTGAGTCAATTGGAAGAGTATTGTAGGCAGTAGGAAAAGCAGACACAGCTCTGGACCAAATAGAAGAAAAGTCCCTGTGTGCAGGAGGGAATGAGCTGTGAAGTGCAGGTAGATCTTAGGCAGAAGCCAGGACGTGCCCAGAAGAGGGCTAAGGAAAGGAGTTAGTAGGTAGAAGCCCCCAAAGAGTTTCAGCAGGGAGCAGCATGATTTGATTTACCTGTGGAGAAGTTTCTGCTAGCTTCATGTGGAGAATGAATTGCAAAGGGATAAATGTGGAAAGAGATCTGTTTATAGGCTTTTGCAGTCATGCAGCCAAGAAAAATTAGGGATTTATAGAGCAAACTCCTATATTGAACTGGATCAGGTCTTCTCTAACTTAGAGATTTATGATATGCCAAACCACTTGGTAACACTGATATGTAACTTCTTGTGTATTTGAGTACCAATTACTGACTAAACTGCATTTAACGTTGAATTCAGTAGAAGCACATGCCCAGTAGGTTATGAATGCCACAGTAAGGAGTCGTTAAAGAATGCTTGTTGTAATCGTTGAAATCTGTTGGATAGCTGAATCCTTAAACTTTCACATGTTTTATAGGACTGTGCTAGATTGCCAAGAGCTTAAATCACTGGATCACAAAAACATGAGGAACTTTGAGCTGAAATGATCTTCTCTTTAATAACTAGTTTTTCTCACTCAATTCATGTTGTCTTTTGGTTTTGTTTTTTAGACTTTTGTTTTTGTTTTTAGACATGTGGTTTTCGACTAACACTGATGATTTCCAGGCACAGGGCTCAATAGTGGGACTGGTGTGATAAGGTGGTTTTCCTCTCAGTTCCAAGAGAACTGTAGAACTATAGTAGAGCATCTCATAGTCACTCTTCAGGCAGCCGAACTAGTGTCTCAGCCATACCTTTAGTGTCATGAAAAGTCTCCTCAAGGCTGACATCCTGACAGTTTCTATTTATTTCATGGTATATTAATGAAATTAGTAAAGTGCAGTAAAATGTTCGGAGCCAAATAGTACACGTTTTCGTTTTCTCATGTCCATTGTTGATAGGGTTCTGGATTAGGGTAATGTAGGGATGGATTGGTAATGAAGGGGAAATTAAGTTTCAAGGAGGCAAAATAGTTCTGTTGCTAAGTCTCTTCAATTGTGTCCGACTCTGTGCGACCCCATAGACAGCAGCCCATGAGGCTCCACCCTCCCTGGGATTCTCCAGACAAGAACACTGGAGCGGGTTGCCATTTCCTTCTCCGATGCATGAAAGTGAAAAGTGAAAGTGAAGTCACTCAGTTGTGTCCGACTCTTCGCGACCCCATGGACTGCAGCCTACCAGGCTCCTCCGTCCGTGGGATTTTCTAGGCAAGAGTACTGGAGTGGGGTTCCATTGCCTTCTCCCAAAATAGTTCTAGTGTGGACTAAATCTGATACCTTATCTTTCACAAGGACCCTCTGAAAACCCAGAAAGCCTCCAGGCCTTCTGAAGGTGCTTCAGATTGGAGACTTTATTTTTTGGTTGTACATTGACCTGAACCAGTCAACATGCCGTTATTGCAGATGGCTCCAAGCCTCTAGAAGCCCACCTCACAGTAAACTGGATTTCCCAAGTCTATCACCAGTGATTGCTTTGCCTTTTGAAAACTATCTGTGTTTGAAAGACTCCAACTTCAGATTCAGCCTCATTCATTAAATATTCCCTGACCATGCCAAGGCTGGAGTAACTTCTCCCTCATGTTTACTCAGCACTTGGGTCCTTAGTCAAGTGGAGTTTATTTAGAAATTAGAGCCATTGCTTTCTGCCCTCCAACCCACTATTCCCTTTTCTTGGAGGCAAAATTTTCATCTCTTTTAATGGCTTATTTTTTAATTTTTCTTCCATATTTGTATATAAAGTGCTATACTGCTATTTCTTTAAACATTTTTTTAGTTCTCTGTTTTAGTGTTTTCTGTTAGTTCTTATCAGGGAATATGAAAACATAGCTCTCTTTTCTGCTTTCTGCCAATCTACCTCAAATAGGCATCCTTTCTATGCCCCGACCCTTATAGTTTAATTTAGACTAAATCAGTATTTTGTGACTGTACAGAATCTGTCTACACCTGAGGTGTGGAATAAACTATGGTAGCTTTTCCTCAACAATTTTATGATTTCCTTGTAGTTAATAATTATCTTGTTTTTTGTTTTTAACTTTCTATGAATGCATCACTAATTCAACTTTATATTGTTTACTGATCACCTAAATCTCCTTTCAAGACCTCTAGACACTGGTTGTTTTACAGTTTCACTTTCTCACTTGATCTGGTGCACAACTAGTCCTGGGATCTTCCTTCACTGTCCTCTTACGCCATTTTTGGACTCTTGCGTTGAATTTCTTCTATCAGTTATCCTTAAACTTTCTTGGTTTTCTTCCTTGACACCTTATTAGAATACATCCTCCAGGAGCTTCTTGAAATACAGCACAGTGATAGTGTATTAAGACCTACATTTGGAAAATGATTTTAGCCTGCCTAGCTACCTGAATAATAATTTAAAAGTTTGTAGCATTGTAATTTCCAAATAATTTTTCTTCAGAATTTTGAAGCCATTATTCCATTGTATTCATTGTGTTACAGTAAGTCTGAAGTCATTGTGATTCTTGACCTATTTTTTTTTTCTCTCTGGAAGGCAGTCTACATTCATTCATTTTTCAGGTTCATTAAATGTGGCCTCTTTGAATGTGAAAACTCATGTCCATATGTTCTGGAACGTTTTAAATTCTTTAGTTTTATTGTCTCCATTTTATCTGTCTTCTTTTGTGGAACTTTTTATTCATATATTGAACTTGTTTTTAAATTGCTTTTTTATTTCTCTCTGTGTATCTCTTTTTTTTCTCTCTCTCTACTATACTTTCTCAAAAATTGCCTTGACTTTTTGTGAAATTATGTTTTTGTTTCATGGTTGCAATATCTTATATCTCTAAGGATGCTAATGCTGATTTTTTATTTTTAAGTTTTTTCTCCCTAAGTGGTCTGTTTCCTCTAAATTGGTTGTTTCCCCTCCCTGTTTGTTTTGGTCACTATATTAGCCCAAATGTCTAGTAATTCTTATCCTGCGCTTAGTATTAGGGTGTGTGCGTGTTCAGTTGTGTCGACTCTGTGACCCTATGGATCATAGTCCTTCAGGCTCTTCTGTGAATGGGATTCTCCAGGGAAAAGTACTGGACTGCGTTGTCATTTCCTCGCCCAGGGGATCTTCCTGACCCAGGGCCTCTGCATCACAGGTGGATTTTTCACCCATGCACCACCCATACCCCAAGGCTCAACTGTGCCTGTGTTACCGCCCTCTCCTTCCAGCCAAAGACTTTTCTGAAGAAAAAACTTCTGACTTTTGCTGGGTACAAGGGGCAGTTTGTTTGTTTGTTTTTTCTTGATGCTGTATGCATTTTTTCCCCCCACTGATTCAAGAAGTACTTAATGATTATCATGTAGAACACTGTGCTGCAAATTTAGGAAGATGAAAAGAAAAACCAAGTCTGGACTCTGCCATTAAGAGCTTCACAGAACACTACACACAAACATTGATACTAGAGAGTGCTAAGGGACACATTTAGGTAGATTTAGTACTTTATATAATATAGACTTTTTAAGATGTCTTATCTTTTACATTTCTTTGGACTTATTGATAAAATGGTTTCTGAAACCACATTTTTAAAAAACCGCACCAAAATAGACAAGTTAAAATTTTACATGTGTATACCTATGGCCGATTCATGTTGATGTATGGCAGAAACATCACAATATCATCATAAGGTAATTATCCTCTGATTTAAAATAAAATTTAAAAAAAAGAAAAGATTTGGAGGAAAAAAAAAATAGCTACTACCAAATACCTTCCTTTGAAGATTTTTTGAAATGATTCCACTTCTGACTCTGAAGACTTTCAACTAGCTTTCCTAATTCTAGTTCCTCCTTTTTTTGTCCCCATTTCCTAGAGATACGTAATGGTGCTCATTCTTGAGCCTTTTGGAGGTTCATTGGTAAATTGGGCCTCTTACTTTCCCTGTTCCTGTTTAGAACTCATTTTATTCACGTATCCTAAGGCTGTTACTACATTTCTGTCAGTTTTCCGTATTCAGTGTTATAATTGTTCCTTTTTTTTTTCTTATTCTCTCTGACCTTGGGGATTTAATACCTTTCTTAAAATAAACATAGATAGAAACAGAATATGCATTATACAAAACAATGTGTATTGTTATAATGGTGTTTGGAAAAGGAATGAATGAGTGTGTGTGCAATATTTATCTAGGACTCTTCCCTCTTTATGTACACTTGTGTTATCTCCTTTAGCTGAACCACAAACTCCTTGATTTAGTTTGAGTCAGAAATATAATTCTTTAATTCCCCTCAGCAGCTAATTTATTGCCTTCCACATGGTGTGTGTGTATATATATATATATATCTGTTGTTTGTCTTATTATGTAAGGCAGTGATGCCAAGTAAATGATATGTATAACAGTTTGGTAATTATTCTAATCCCCAGGCAGTTATTAATATCCTGTGTCCCTAGAGCAGTCATTTATATGTCCCTGTATTAGTCCCTTTAGTTCACATATTGAGTGTGATTGATAGTCTAGCTACTTAGTATTAGTATCTATACTAATGAATACTAAGTTAATGTTTCATAGTACGAAAAGGTCCTCAGTAGTTTTAGGCTTATAGATAGTAGATTCCATTATCCCAGTTGCATGAATGTTTCACTTCACTAGAAATTTCTTAGGGTAACAACGGCTGATAAGTAGAAATAAAATAAGGGGACCAGTGTATATCTTATTAACTGTCATGTCTTTCCAGTCCTAACAGGGGCTTTACAGAAATGCACTGTATGAGTGGCCACTCCAATTTTGTCTCTTGTGTATGCATCATACCTTCAAGTGACGTGTACCCTCATGGACTAATCGCCACTGGAGGAAATGACCACAATATTTGCGTTTTTTCACTTGAGAGTCCAGCACCACTTTATGTACTAAAAGGTCACAAAAACACTGGTGAGTGTAACACTTTGGCATTTTTCTGTTTGAATAAGTGTGATCTTTTTGAAGATAAAATTCTTACATCAGCTTTCCCTGGTTTTATTATTATTATTATTATTACCTATCACTGTGGCTTGATACAGAAAACCTTTTGAATCATCATTGTTCTATAAATTCTCTGTTATAGACTTACTGTCATCAGTAAGGGCTGACATACTTATATACGTAAAAAGCAAAGATTTCAATTATAAAAGGGAGAGATTATAGTTTTATAAGCTTTGTAATTTTGGCTTTTCAACCAAAATTTTGTAAGGAATTCATTTACTCCGGAAAACTGAGAGCACTTCCTTTATCTTTGGACTGTTATTTCCGTATTTATGCAGCAAATTAAGTCTCAGAAGGAATGTATGTAGGGGATCTGATATCATTATATGAGAGTATTTAATACTTTTGAATAATGTTTTCTGTGATTTGTATATATTTCTGTCTCTGTTATATTCCTGGACTTGTGATTGCTTAACAGCTCTTGGTTATAAAATGATACAGTTAATCAATACAGTATGTGTACTTTTTGTTGTTGTTGTTTCTGAAATAGTTTGGGATATCTGTAAGCAAATAGTATGGCCCATAAGCATTCTAAACTGAATTCCTTTAAGGAGTTTGCAAAATGCTTTGTGTGTAGGTATGGGAAATCTACAATACAGAGTGATACAGATTTTTTTAGAACTTTTTTTAAAGGACATCCTCAAATGTATATAAAAGTAGAGACAACGTATTTTAAGAGAAATACTATAATGCTCTCTTCCACCCATGTATTTGCATAGCTTTAAGGATTATCAACATACGGCCTATTTGGTTTCATCTTCTGCCCCTTCCACAACATTATTTTAAAGGAAATTTCCAATATACTATTTCATTTGTAAATAGTTCAATGTATAGCACTATAATAGGGTTTGGTAAACTTTGTCTGTACAGGGCAAGATAGTAAATATTTTAGGATTTGCAGGCCATGCAGTCACTTTCATAACTGCTCACCTCTGCTGTTGCGTGGAGAAGCAGCCATTGACAGTAAATAAATGAGTGAACATGTCTGTGTTTCAGTAAACCTTTATTTATAGACACTGAAATATGAATGTCATATAATTTTCATATGTCAAGAAGTGCCTTATTTTCCTCTCACCCACTTAAAAATATAAAAACTATTATTAGTTTGTGCACCGTACAAAAACAGGTGGCCCACAGGCCGTAGCTTGTTGACCCCTCAAAAAAAAAATTTACTCTAATTCTGCCATTATTTCTGGATTTAATACCTAGCATGTTTAGTTAAGAACCTACCACATCTACTGTTTGTTTACCCTGTGGCACACTTACCCAGAAAAGACAGGTAAATGCTTGCCTTCTGCCCTCCCCCACCTCTTTTGATAGTTTCAGAATGAGTTGATTCCCTAACATCTTGTTTTCTTTTTTGATTCTCAAACTGTCCCAATTGAAAGCTTCTTTAAACAATTGGTTCCTATGGCGTCTTCTTTTTTTTTTTTTTTTATTGAAGGATAATTGTTTAAAAGAATTTGTTGTTTTCTGTCAAACCTCAACATGAATCAGCCATAGGTATACATATATCCCCTCACTTTTGAACCTCCCTCCCATCTCTCTCCCCATCCCACCCCTCTAGGTTGATACGGAGGCCCTGTTTGAGTTTCCTGAGTCAAACAGCAAATTCCCATTGGCTATCTATTTTACGTATGGTAGTGTAAGTTTCCATGTTACTCTTTCCATACGTCTCACCCTCTCCTCCCCTCTCCCCATGTCGATAAGTCTATTCTCTATGTCTGTTTCTCCATTGTGGCCCTGTAAATAAATTCTTCAGTACCATTTTTCTAGATTCCTTATATGTGCGTTAGAATACAATATTTATCTCTCTCTCTCTGACTCACTTCACTCTGTATAATAGATTCTAGGTTCATCTACTGCATCAGAACTGTCTCAAATGCATTCCTTTTTATGGCTGAGTAATATTCCATCATATATATGTACATGTACAACTTCCTTATCCATTCAGCTGTCGATGGACATCTAGGTTCCTTCCATGTTCTAGCTATTGTAAATAGTGCTGCAGCGAACAATGGGATACATGTGTCTTTTTCAGGGTATATGCCTAGGAGTGGGATTGCTGGGTCATATGGTCGTTTTATTCCTAGTTTTTTAAGGAGTCTCCATACTATCTTCCATAGTGGCTGTATCAATTTTTATTCCCACCAACAGTGTAAGAACGTTCCCTTTTTTCCACACCCCTGTGGCTTCTTGGTAAGCCCTTACTTTAGATACTATAGAATGTTCTAGACCTGAAGTCAACAATTTTGCCAAGAACCTTATGTTTTTCTTTTAGTGGGAGATAGTATTTAGAAACCTCGATTTGAGTTGTGGTCCAGGATTTTTTTTTTAATTAATTTTGTTTTGTAATTAAACATAACAGTTTACAAAGAAAAAGCTGTTTAACACGGTGAGTTCAGAGAAGTCTGTGTTGCTTTTTCACACCGTCCTTTTCTTATAAGTAATTTTTTGTATTATTCTATTTTCATGTGAAATTTTAATTTTTGTTAATTGGCGGAAAATTGCTTTACAGTGTTATGTCAGTTTCTGCCATTCTGCAATTTGAATCAGTCATAATTATATATATATATATATATCCCCTCCCTGTAAGTGACTAGTTTTTTATTAATAGCTCTGTTCTTTCTGGAAAAAAACAAAAAAAATAGCATATCTATGTTACCCCTTTCTTAGATAGAAGGTAACATACTGTATTTAGTTTTCTACCCTGGCTATTTTTACTTGATAATACTGTCCTGGAATACTTTATTGCTGTATATAGAAATCTTCGTTCATTTTTACAGTGGCATTATATTTCATTGTGTAGCTATACTAAAGCTATTTTAGCTTATTCAACTGGTCTCCTATTGATGGATATCTAAGTTTCCAATCTTTTGCTCGTACAAATGTCTTTTGGTTGGGTTTTTATGTGTGTGTGAGTGTAATTTAGGTATGATATCCAATTCTGGATCAAAGGGTAAATGCATATGTAATTTTATTAATTATTGCCAAACCCCCTAATTTGGTGTCATAACCTTTATTGCATTTCCAGCAGCAATATTTGAATCCCTTCTTCCCTTACCAGTCAAATATGTTGTCAGATTTTTAGATTGTTGCCAAAATGATGTTTTAGTATGGGGTAATTTGCATCTCTCATTATGGAGGGGGACATTTTTTTAAATATGGAAGGCTCGTTGGCATTTTGTCCCCCTGAGAGCTATATTCTTGTTTTCCTGTTTTTGTAATGCAAAGGTTTATTTTATGTAATCATATGTATCTTGATTTTGTAAAGGTGTTTCTCATAGAAACCTGTGCAGTAAAAATATTGCTTCATATTTTAAGGGTATTTTTTCTGCTTGCTTTATTTCTAGTTTATCATAGGTTATCTTTTATTATTTTGTTAAGTTGCTTGATGATTTGGGGCCAGTGTTATTTCTTTCTAACTTTTTTAATTTTAAAAATACCACATCAGTGAGTTGAAGATGAAGAAATTAATGATTGACATCCTTATGTCATGTTGTTTTTTTGTCAGCTTTCTAGCCCAAATTTTGTGTTCTAAATGGTAGAGTCGTCCTGTTTTTTCGTCAACATATGTATAACACTTTCCAGTTACATTCAGTTCAGCTCAGTTCATCACTCAGTCGTATCTGACTCTTTGCGACCCCATGAATCGCAGCACGCCAGGCCTCCCTGTCCATCACCAACTCCCGGAGTTCACTCAGACTCATGTCCATTGAGTCGGTGATGCCATCCAGCCATGTCATCCTCTGTCGTCCCCTTCTCCTCCTGCCCCCAATCCCTCCCAGCATCAGAGTCTTTTCCAATGAGTCAACTCTTTGCATGAGGTGGCCAAAGTGTTGGAGTTTCAGCTTTAGCATCAGTCCTTCCAAAGAACACCCAGGACTGATCTCCTTTAGGATGGACTGGTTGGATCTCCTTGCAGTCCAAGGGACTCTCAAGAGTCTTCTCCAACACCACAGTTCAAAAGCAGCAATTCTTTGGCGCTCAGCTTTCTTCACAGTCCAACTCTCACATCCGCACATGACCACAGGGAAAACCATAGCCTTGACTAGACGGACCTTTGTTGGCAAAGTAATATCTCTGCTTTTTAATATGCTATCTAGGTTGGTCATAACTTTGCTTCCAAGGACATGAGTTAACTGGAAAAGCTGAGCCTTTAGGTTCTTTTCCCTGAGCTATTTTCCCAGTTGAAAGCGTTTATTTTCATGGCAACAACCTTAATTTTCTTTGCTTTGAACATACTTTACATCCATCTGGAAGTTTGGCACTGTGCAGGACGGATGGCTGTGTTTCTGAGTTGTACCTGTTATGTAGCTGGATGTCACTTGTCCTTTGGTGCTGAAAGGACTTCTAGGGTTTATATTTTTCATCTGGGCTTGAGAAGCAGTTGGCTCTTTCAGCTCTGCAAATCCCTAGGTTTGGACTCTTCATTCCTGCTTAGGAGCCAGCCAGTTCTTGATCTCATTCCTTTCTTTTACTACCTAGCCAGATGCATCCAATAGTAAATGACTCCTAACGCAGGAGTCCCATTTTCCAGCCTCTTTTCCTTAGAAAACAAATTTATCATGTCCTGAGTTAATGCCAGTGGCAGCTTTACCAAATGTTCCTTACTATGTAATAAGGATCATTGGTCTCCTCTCTGTGTTAGCAATCTCCTCATCACCTGTCTGTTAAACTAATCCCATATATTTCAGGTACTTGCTTTAGTGGTGCCTCACTTTTGCTGCTAATTCTGACTCAGTGAAGTAGGCTAGGTGACACTGTGGTAACAGACAGCTCTAGGGTCACAGTGGCTTAATGCAGTCAGCTTGCTTTGCTTCTTATAGCTCCAGTGCAGCAGGTATCCAGATGACAGGCTCCAGTGCAGCATGTGCTTTCACAGATGCTGGAGCAGTGGGGAGGAGCATGGCCTAATTTAGCTCCTGTTTTTAAAGCTTCCACCTGGAAATAACATGATTGCTGCTCAATTTTTCAATGCCAGAACAAGTCATGTAACATGCCTGAGGCCAAAGGAACTGAAGCAGTTCAGTCTTATAATTTGCTTAGAAGGTAAAGAGCAGACAATATTTTATGAATATCACTAATGGCTACCATGCACATTAAATCTTTACATGTTCCATGTGCTTCCTGGAAACCTCCCTCTTGGTACCTTTTAGTCACCTGTTGCATTCATACTCCCTGGGTTAATGTCATCTCCAGATTTCCCTATTTCCTAGATCCCTTGTTTACATCATTCTTAGCTTACTCTTTAGTATAATACAGCTGTTGCAGCTTCCTAAGAAAGCTGTAACATGGGGGTTAAATATATTTTGTATTTGCATATTGGAAAATAGCTTTATTCTAGTCTTATATTTGACTGTTAATTTGGCTAGATGTAGAATCCTGTGTTAAATCCATTTAACTTCAGAATTTTGAAGGCATTGCTCTATTGTCTTTTAGTGTATGGTGTTATTTAGAAATTTGATGCATTTCCCCTGTCTTTTCTATGGGACACTTCTGGTCCCTTCCCAAACTTTTGGGATCTTCTCTATTTCTAATGTTACGAAATACCACAGTGCATCTCTGTCTCTGTTTCTTAAAGTGCCTTTCACTGGATACTTCTGTAGGTTCATTCAGTCTGGATATCTTGACCTTCACTTTGAGGGAATCTTTCTTATACTGTTTCTTTGTTTCCTGCCCCAATTTCTCCTCTTTCCCCAGTTACTTCTTCATGGAATCTCTGTTACTTAGATGTTTGACATTCTAAAATTGTTTTCTAACTTTAACTATCCTTTCCTGTTTTCTATATCTTTGCCGTTTGGGTCCAATTCTCAGACTTTTTTCCCCCTGGTTTTTTAGTTTGGTTCTTCTATTTTTAGCATTTATTTTTCTTGGTCTCTCATTAGTTCTTTTTTTATATAATACCTGTTTGCAAATAATATCAGATTGAAGATTTTTCTTCTGATTTCTGAAATTGGATTTGTTTCTTATGGATATCTCAAGCCCTTTTCCCCCTTATTTTTCTGTTTCTTTGTTGTGGTTTTTCTTTTTCAAGTGGATGGAGCTTGGTGATTGGTGGTCTTTGTTAGAGGTTGAGCTGATGGCCTGACATTTTAGATGGAAATCCTTTCAAATGTCTGCATCTGGAGTTCTTGAACATTATTCAGTCCTCTAAGAATGCTCCTGCCTCTTGCCTAGGTGAATGGAGATCGATATATGCCTGACTGCTGGTTTTGTGGGAGCAGGTATAGGTACCACATTTTAGGATGGAGACTTTCTGCTTATTCTGTGTTTCTTGGGGCTCCTTATTCCAGCCATTTATTATGCCTGATGACCTGAGTCTAGAAACTCAGCTGCAGTTCCTCCAGAGGATAAACCTCCTATCTCCTTCCTGCAATGGGTGAGGATGTGCTTTCCTGACACTGTAGGCTGAGAGGAGAGTTCTAGTGTTTCACTGCATTGTGTGCAGGCTTTGAATCACTGTTCTCATTTCTTAGGTTCTCTGCTTAGCCCTATCCTCTGTGGAACCTAGTGGATACTATTTAGTATCCATAGTTTTGTGGGGCCAGTTACTCTGCTTCTAACCTCTTTCGGTGTAACCTCTTCCTTTTTGCTAAGTCAGTTATATTATTTTGTCTTCTTTGTCCTTGTAAATTAAGACCATTTATAGCATTACTGCGGACAGTCTGCCATTTTAAATCAGAACTCTTGACTTTTTTGTTTCCATGTTTTTAGATAATTTTTCATATTTATAATTTTTAGCTTGTACAGTTTTACATCAAGGTAAAGCATTTAATTAGCCATCTCATTACTGTTGAACACTTAGCTTGACTCTATAGTTTTTTTGTCATGTTGACTAGTGTGACCCTAAATAACTATGTAGTGTTCCAAAATCTTTTGCATTATTTTTCTGTATAGTTTCTTAGAACTGGAAGGGATTGTGCAACCCACTTAATCCTGCTCCCTCCTTTTACAGATGAGGAATCTGATGTTAAATAATATCCCTATGGTCAGATAGCTCCTAAATGGAATGGTTTGGACTTGGATCCAGGGAGCTTGGCCCTAGAATCTGTACTTTTCTGTATTTCCATTGAGTTAAGCCTTAATTAGCCAAATACCCTCACTTCATAAAGTGAACTTAAAATTGTAGTGTTTTAGTAACTGGCAAGATTGAGCATTTTTCTCTATGCAAATATGTTAATTAACCTTTTTCTCCTTTAGTTTGTAGTCTTTCATCTGGCAAGTTTGGGACATTACTTAGTGGCTCATGGGACACAACTGCTAAAGTCTGGCTGAATGACAAATGCATGATGACCTTACAGGTACAGTAGTTCTGTGCAAGTATTTGATAAAATAATTAAATATGATGATTCTGTGGCAACTTAATACCCATTTTCCTCACAGGGTCATACAGCTGCAGTTTGGGCAGTAAAGATATTACCTGAACAGGGCTTAATGCTAACTGGATCAGCAGACAAGACTATTAAACTGTGGAAAGCTGGAAGATGCGAGAGGACTTTTTCTGGTAAGATCACAGTAGACAGCTTTTGTAATCTCATTGCTTCATATTTGCACAGGTGATTTTTTTTTTTTTTAATTTAGAAGTTTTAAAGTGATACTTGAAAAACATCAGTGTATTTCAGCCATTTAATTTGGGTGAGTATAAATTTTCTGACAGTTAATATGTCATATCTTTTTAAAAGCTGTGCTGAGATCTGTCATAAGACAACCAGATATGGGCTAATAAATAGCTACTTCATAAGCTATAATATGGCTATGTGCTTCTATGTACGTTATTTATGTAATTTTTGGTACTCAGTTATGTTTTGGTTGTCATTTGAATGATTTAGTCTGAAACTTCCAAGCATAAGTCTTACTAAGTGTGGGTCAATTGAGTTACCTTCATATGTGTGGACAACCTCACTCATGCTTTTATTAATATTGAAATACATTGTTTAATAATAAGAATTTTCAGGCTTTGTTTATGTTGTACTTTCAGGTGGGTAGTCTTGTAAAACCTCAGCTATTAAATAACTCCTAAAATGAGGAATTGGCTGTCTAGTATTAGTACTGATGATTTATTTGTGTGGCACTTAAATTTTTGATGCGATTTTTGTTTGTTTTTCCTTGCTTCTATTTATTCCTTAAAGTTGATCAACATCTTGGATAATACTGCAAGAAGTCCCTTGTGCAGATAAAAAAACTATCTGTAGGTGGAAAATGGACAATGAGTCAGAACATCCCTCTGTTTCTGCTTCCATACATACACTATATGTGTCAAGTTTTATTAATCTGTTATAGGTAATCTAAATCAGCAAATACTGAGCATGGAAAAGGTTTAGATGTCTGATCTCCTTTATTAGATTACAAACTTCTGAAAATGTTTTGTCCTTTTAAAAAACATTGTAGCGACATCTACAGTGCCTCAATTAATATTGAAAAAATTGAATCTTACTACGTTTTTAAAAACATTTAATGTCCTTTGAGAGGAATAAATACATACACGTATATATAATCTAGCTATACAATAACAAGTTTTAATTCAGTAAATTCTTGCCCTTTTAAAAAAATCAAGTGCTTAATTTTTATTTTATCATTTTAATGCCTTCATTATATAAATTAAGAAATATTTCCCTTGGTAAAGCAACAATGTTTAGCTTTATATGTTTTGGTTGAATCAAAAGAGTGAGAGAAGTTGTTATTTGAATCAAAAGAGGTAGGAAATAAGAGGCAGGAAACTTGAATTCTTGCTTTAGCTCTGCCACTAATTGTGTGGTTTTAGATAAATTAATCTCTCTCAACCTATTTCACATTTGAATAAAGTTTATCCTATGATAGATTTTATTTCAAACTCTTAAATAATTGAAATCTTTTTTGTAATCCTGGTTTTTGTTTTCTTGGTGCTTTATAAATACTAATCTTAGTATTATGTAGTGAGAAATTGAGGAGCTATTTACTTTGTTATTCATGTGTTATATTTGAGTATTATGTATGTTATGAATAATAACTCTTGTTACTGGGGAAAAAAAGTTGAAATGAATTCTCAAGTAAAAATCATGGGGGAACTTCCCTGTCAGTCCAGTGGTTAAGACTTCACGCTTCTACCACAGGTGATCAGGTCTGATCCCTGGTTGGGAACTAAGGCCCCGCATGCCACACAGCCAACAAATAAATAAAGGATTTCCTTTAAAAAAAAATTGTATGAATCAAAATCCCATTTCTGGAGGGTTTTAAGAAATAATGTAGAGAAGATATGATAAATATAAAATAACTTCCTAAGACTGGTGATTAAAAAATACTGCCAAAACTACACTACCAATTTTGGCTACCAGGCTTTTCTAAGGGGAAAAAAATGTATTTCTCTAACTTGAAAATCAGTTTTTAATATTCACTGGTATGTTTAATAGTGTTAGTAAATTAAAATACATAGAGCCATCAACCAAATGATCCATTCTTATTGATTTATATATATATTTTAATACAGGGCATGAAGACTGTGTAAGAGGCTTGGCAATTTTGAGTGAAACAGAATTTCTCTCCTGTGCAAATGATGCTAGTATTAGAAGGTGGCAAATCACTGGCGAGTGTCTTGAAGTATTTTATGGTCATACAAATTATATTTATAGCATATCTGTCTTTCCAAATTGTAAAGGTAAGATTGTCTTATACTACATATTTAAAATTCTGTGTTGAGTGTTGTTCTGTCCCATCTTGAGGTTGGGAGGTGGTGCAGAGTGCTAATGGTTTAAATCAGTTTTCAGTTTACTAACTGTAACTTGAATAATTTAGTAACTTTACTTTGTAAATATATTTTTCCTAAGGAGAAAACTGTTATGATATCTTTATATTCATTCAGACTTGATGGTTGTGTTGTAAAAGGTTCTTGGGCATCTGAAGAAAGATTTCATACAATTTATTGGTGTAAAGTATAGTAAGATGTGAACATACAAAAATGTAATTTTTTGAAGTTGTATATGGTATAAGTGACATATACATAAAATTTAGAACTATAATTTATAAGTACTTTAGGGTTTAAATATCAGTAAGTGACCTGATCTGATCTGATCTGATGCCTATTTAGAAAGGTAGTATATATAAATACTGAATTTTATTTATTCAGGCTAATTTTTCCCATATTCATTAATTTTAGATTTTGTGACAACAGCAGAAGACAGATCTCTGAGAATCTGGAAACATGGGGAATGTGCTCAAACAATCCGACTTCCAGCTCAGTCTATATGGTGCTGCTGTGTGCTGGACAATGGTGACATTGTGGTTGGTGCGAGGTATTCACATTCTAGTCAATCAATCAATGATATGTGTCTAGGCCTTAGGTAGGGAGCACAGAGATAAGCCATAGAATTTCAGGTGAACTGGGGAGATCACAGGTATATTTGTGTCACTAAACAAAACAGTAGTAGGTATAACAGCTTTTGCATTAGTGATACATGATATATATTGCATTAGTATTGTATTACAGGTTGTACAGTTGAAACTTGAAATGAGAGAAATTACAAATTGGTGTGGGCAAACCTTTTGGAGAAGAAATTTGAATTGGGTTTTGAAAGATAATGAATAAAAACAGCAAAGAAAGTTTCTATCAAAAATAGAAGTACAAGTAAAGTGTGGCATGGGACCAGGAGTGACGTGTGTGGGAGACGAAGGCAAATGGTGGAGGACCAGTTCTGGGGAGCAGTGAGTGACAGTGGTAAGCTGGTAGGGTGGGGCTTAATCGTGAAGAGCCTGGAATGTCCGGCGTTTGTTAGATTCAGTGCTTGGGGTTAAAGGGTTATAGCTCTTGAGTAAGAAGTGGTGAACAGAACTTAGGAATCATTAAATATGTAGGTTAGATTTAACTAGTGGTGACAATGGACAGGAAACCAAATTAAAAAGCAACTGTAGGGGTGGGATGTAAAGTTATGAAATATTATTACCCCCACAGTATTAATAGATAAAAGACCAAAAAATGAGATAATGCAGAGGGAAAATGATCAGAAAGGGGGTGAAAAAAAAGGATAAAGTTTCAAAGTTTGAATGAGTAGAAGTCCACATGAATAAAAATGGAGAAGTGTGAGAACTGGTCTGGTGAGAAAGGTGATAACCTCCTGGGATCTGTGCTGTTAAGTCACACTCAGGCAGTTGGACTGGATCCCAGTGTAACAGCTGGGACCGCAGATCAAGATTAGCACCAGACTTCCAGAGACCAGGGATAGGGCATCTGAACGAAGAAATAGAAGGGAAGGAGCAGTACTAAAGGCTGAATTTATGCTACACTGTGGATAGAGAAAGAAAAGCCAGTAGCCAAAAAAAGAAAAAACAATCCAGGTGTTGAAATTCAAACTTGAAAAAAAGAGATTTTGGAGGCCAATTGTGATCAGTGTCAGTAAGTACATGAGGGGTTAAGGAATGAAAAGTTAGAAAAGCTTTTGGATTTGCTTTGAAAGATGTTAGTAGTGACCTTTTTGACATCACATTTTGATAGAAAATGATAGAAAACGGTAGTAAGAGGAGACAAAGACTTTTTTGAAGAAATGGATGAAGGAAAGGATCACAGGCTACTCTGGCATTGAAGTCAAGAGGAAAAAGAGAGTGACAGCCGTAAGAGAACGGGATCTACTAAAGCACGTGTGTGTTACTCCTTGGCTGGGTCAGGGTTGATATGTCGGTTTAGTTATTTTCACCCTAAACTTATTTAAAATTGAAGAAAAATAAATAAAGTGATAACATTTGCTGTTAGTAGAAGGTTAAGTAAGAAAGTTCACTATAGAGCTGAGTGAGATTAATACAGTTGAAAGTGGGTAACTTGCCTCTCTCACCACAAAATTTTGAAAAGAGAAATTATGGAAACCAAGTCATTTTCCCAAGAATAGAAATTGGGCCTGCCATCTAGTCCAGAGGTGAAGCTGTTTTTTTGTTTTGTTTTGTTTTGTTGGGTAACATTGCTAATTAATGGAATAGCAAGGACAGGCTCCATGTGTTTCTAATGAATGGATATCGAGCATCTAGTATTTTCTAAGCCTTATGTTGGGCATTTGAGCCCTTGTAAGTGAAACAGTTCACCACTCTTTTGTATACCGTAATACATGTGTACTACTAACTTTGAAAGTGTATACTATACCTGTAGATTTTTGTGATGGTAAATATTTAATTTGGAATTGAAAATTGTGTTAAATATATATCTCTTTGTTCTTTGCCAGTAACTTTTTTCTTAAAAAGTCTTTTTCCATCCTTTCTGTTGCTTTGGAAAGTAGAGAGTAGTGTGCTGAAATCAGCATAGTTCTATATTCAGCAATAAATATGTAGTAACATTTTTCATATTCACATATACAGATTATTTTTGCTTTGGATCTTTTAAGTGTGATAATGTTAATACATTGTGGTAATGACTTAAAATCAGTTTCTGTTTCATTACAGTGATGGTATTATTAGAGTGTTTACAGAATCAGAGGATCGGACAGCAAGTGCTGAGGAAATCAAGGCTTTTGAAAGAGAACTCTCTCAAGCAACCATTGATTCCAAAACTGGTGACTTAGGGGACATTAATGCTGAACAACTTCCTGGGAGGGAACATCTGAATGAACCTGGTAAATATTTCAATGTATCTAGTAGTAAAAAACGTTACCATGTTTGCCTTTTGGAATAATCAGTGACAGAAAAAAAGATTGTTTTGTTTAAGTCATTCAGTATTATTTTCATTGCCAGGCACCAATTTCTGAGAATTTTTATTATGCATAATCACAATGAGAAACCCATGTTCTTTTTGCCTCTGCCTCATCATTTTAAAGACTTTGAGCTAAGTTCCCCATAAACAGGAATCTTTTTTTTTTTTTAATACTTAGTTCATGTATATGGTAGGTGTTCAGAAGTCAATCATTTAATAACTTTTGGTTGACTTGATTCTCTGAGAGGCTGTATAGACTAAAAATGAGTTTAAATAATGGAATGTCTGCTTAATGAGTTAGGCATCATTTGAGCTTAAAATCAGGACAGTGGTTGTCTCAAATGAAACTTTATGTTGGATGGATCCGTGATCCCTTGATCCATGAATCCCTGGGGGTTCTGAGATCCTTTCAGGATATCCATATGGTCATAACTAGTTTTGTAATACAAAAATGTTATTTGACTTTTAACACTGTGTTAACAAAATGGTATAAAAGCAGTGGTGGGTAGAACTGCTGGCTCCTTAGTACACAGATCAAGGCAGTGGCACCAGACTGTTCAGGTGGTCATGGTGTTCTTCACTGGCATGCAGTTATTGTTTTTAAGAAAAAATGCATCTGCTCTTAAGAATGTTCCTGAAAAAGCATTAAAAATTGCATTTTGGCCCTTTAGTACATGTTTTTAACGTTCTGGCTGACAAGATGTAAAGAACACCTACAGTATACCAGAGCGCCACATGCCTCTGGGTTAAGTACTTCTGCAGTCATTGGAGTTGCAGGCTGAACTTTCCCTTTTTTCATGGAATGCCACTTTTATTTCGAAGAACAGCTGTAGTTATTCAGACTTAGATATTTGGCAGGCCTTTTTTGGAAAATGAATGAAATGAGCATGTCACTCTAAGGAAAACGATTGATAGTATTTGTTGCCAAAGATAAGATTCAAACTTCCAACTGAAAATTGAAATTTTGAAAGACTTGTAACATCAGTGGTAATATTAACAAATGAGACTTTTTAATATTGAATAATAAAATGTGTAATCATATAGAAGATCTGTATAGATCAGTGATTTAATCAGTGTTTTCCAGATGACCAGTTTGTGGTCTAACAATCATAAATGAGTAAAAGAACTGTTCAGAGTTTGATGGACCAATGGATTTTAGTATAATAGAGCATGACAAGTTCATTGATATGATTTTAGATTCTAAAGTTTTAACCTTTTAGGATCTGCCCATGTAGAATATCCACATTTTTCTGAAAAGGCTGTTAGACCAGTCCTCTCTTTTCAACTGTATTATCTGTGTGACATGGGATTTTCTTGATATACTGCAACCGAATAACAAATTACAAAGGTTAAATGCAGGGTCAGGTATGATAATCCAGCTGTCTTCCATTAAGAGAGACGGTAAAGAGATTTACGAAAACATACAACAACGCCCAACGCCAGTCTTCTTACTAAATTTCTAAAACTAATTTTTCATTAAACTATTACTTATTCAATATGTAATGGATCTATTGGGCTTCCCTGGTGGCTCAGTGGTAAAGAATCTGCCTGCCAATGCAGGAGACGCAGGTTCAATCTCTGGGTCCTGAAGATCCCCTAGAGAAGGAAATGGCAATCTACTCCAGTACTTTTGCCTTGGAAATCCTATGGACAGAGGAGCCTGGTGGGCTACTGTCCATGAGGTTGCAAAAGACTCAGACATGGCTTAATGACTAAACAACAATAACAAAGAGATCACTTACTGTTTTCCATGAAGTAAATATATTTTTTATTCTTCTCATTTTTAATTTCAAATTCAGTAAATCAACTGATACAACCCACATAAAAAAATTTCTTTGGATTTCTGAAACCAGAGTTTGAATACGTTCATATCATTTCATGTTTTTAATATTCTTATAGTTCTTTGCAAAAATGTGATCTTTTTGTCCATACATATATACACATTCAGTAAATATTTACTAGGTACTTACTGTGTACCTGGCATTGTTCTAAACTCTACACAATACAGATTCTTTTCTCACAAATTTATACTCTACAGGAGGAGGCAGATAATTTAAAAGTAAGTAGATATACAAGTATGTCAGATAATGATAAATTCTATGGGAAAAGTAAAGCAGGAGTTGAGTTTTAATAAAAATCAAAACAGGAGTTATAAATTCAGTGGTCAGGAAATGTTTACTACTTAGGATAGCACTAGTTGCTATAACAGACAAATCCTAAAATCTCAGTGGCTTAACACAAGAGAAGGTTTATTTGTTGTACATTTAGAGTTCAGTTGATGACAGGGTGTCCTGGAATATGTACTCCTCTGAGTTATTCAGGTGCTCGAGCTTAAATCACCATCTTCAGCAGGTGCTTGCAGGGTCCCCTTGGTTATAGACATTCAATCACTAGATAGTATAAGAGGGGAGGGTAGAAAATGATGGACTAGGTTTGGAACCAGCATATATCAGACCCTAAAGCTGAAACTCCAATACTTTGACCACCTGATACGAAGAACTGACCCATTGGAAAAGACCCTGATGTTGGGAAAGATTGAAGGTGGGAGGAGAAGGGGAGGACAAAGGATGAGATGGTTGGATGGCATCACCAACTCAATGGACATGAGTTGAGTGGGCTTGAAGAGTTGGTGATGGAAAGGGAAGCCTGGCTTGCTGCAGTCCATGGAGTCGCAAAGAGTCCGACACAACTGAGCAACTGAACTGATATCACACCCACCCAGATTCCACTGACCATTACTCAGTATGTAATCTTGGGACTCCATTGTAATAGGAGCAGGAATTTCTAGAGGACAGCTAGGTGCCTCTGCCACTGAAGGCCTTCTGAGAATGTGACTTTCAGGTAAAGTTCCTAAGGAGGGTCGGAAGCAAATCTTGCCAACATCTGTGTAGAGAATATAATAAGCACAATAAACAGCCAGTGTATTTAGACTCTAGGGGGTTCCAGGGCCTATATTAGGAGGCCATTGAATCAGTCCAACTAAGAAATACTCGTGGCTTGTACCAATAGGTAGCATTGGAGATGGTGAGAAGAGTTAGTTGTTCTAGCTATATTTTAATGATAGAGCTGATGGAATTTGCTGTAGGATTAGAGTTGAGATAAAGGAATCACTCTTCTACTCTTTTTGGCCTGATCAGCTAGAAGAATGGAGAATCATTTACTGAAATGAAGTATTGTCAGAAGACATTTATTAATAAAACTCGTTTTATTTTTGATTAGCCAGCTACTTTTTTAGTAGAATCACATCTTTTTAATCATCCTTTATTTAATAGAGTTTCCTTTGAAGCCTTATTTTCTTTTTGGCCATTTTCTAGTAGAATTATGTTTTAAAATATTTAATATTTTAGGTATAAACTTTAACATTAAAAATTTTTCAATCTAAATGTTTGTAAATTTTACTCTGCCTTTCTCTGACTCACACAATTTTTATTTTAAGGTACTAGAGAAGGACAGACTCGTCTAATCAGAGATGGAGAGAAAGTTGAAGCCTACCAGTGGAGTATTAATGAAAGGAGGTGGATAAAAATTGGTGATGTTGTTGGCTCCTCTGGTGCTAGTCAGCAAACGTCTGGAAAAGTTTTATATGAAGGGAAAGTATGTCAACTTCTGCTTTCTAATTACTATTATCTTAAAGCATTTGACAAATTAATGGTTTTGTTTCCCTTTCCCCATGCTAATAAAATTTTCTTTGGTATTTTTACATTTAAAAATACATTTCAGTGGGGAGATTCTCAGTCTTTGAGTAGTTTTTTTTTGTTTGTTTGTTTTTAAGTATCTTTGCATGCAGAGAGAGCTCCTTTTGTGATGGATGCCTTTTGGTAGTTAGATGCATAAGCTATTCGCGACCGTTTTGGGTTTGGCACTTCTGTGCTACCCTTCCTCTCATGCTTCATGCCTAGCTGCATTTAACTTGACAGGCCATGAGGGACCCTGCAAGGCTGTGCTTATAATGCTGGCATGTGTTTTATGAACATGTTTGCAACAGCTAATACTTTTGGCCTTGAGATCAGCTAATTGCCAACCAATCTTTGGTTTTATAGTTAATGTGTTGTCATAATCCATCCCCTAAGTCTACCCCAGAGAACTACCATTCTTACAGCACATGCAGATGGTTGCTGTTAATCATTATCTGCCTAGTAGAAGTTTTAACATTGTGCTTTGGAGAAAGTTTAACACTATCATTATTAAAATAACTCTGTGTTATATATACCTTTAATATATATGAACAAACAGTAATCATTTATCTCCTTTTTATATTCCCATTTAAGGAATTTGATTATGTTTTCTCAATTGATGTCAATGAAGGTGGACCATCATATAAATTACCATATAATATCACTGATGATCCCTGGTTAGCTGCATACAACTTCTTACAGAAGAATGATTTGAATCCTATGTTTTTGGATCAGGTGGCTAAATTTATTATTGATAACACAAAAGGTCAAATGTTGGGACTCGGAAACACCAGTTTTTCAGATCCTTTTACAGGTAAGTTAGGGTTTGTATTAAGTCTTATATATTAATACTCCCATCAGAGTTGATTATCTTTTGTGTGTGTGTGTGTGTGTATTTAAACACCTATTATGATTAACTATTTAAATAAAAAAATTAAAAATAAGATCTACAGCAGATTTATATTTTTGAGCTTCAAAGTATATAGTAATGTTGTATTTATAGAAATAATTGTAAATTGTTCTCTTTCAAAAATACAGCCACACTGTAAACTAAATAAAATTAAGAAACTAATTCAGCCATTTGAAATGCAAAGGAACTTGTAAGTTTCTTCATGTTACTGTTTCATGTTATTTTGGTGAAATTTATTAAATAGAAATTCTGTTTCACATGGGGCTAAACTGGTTAGTTATGCATCAAGTCTAGAACTGAACTGTGGGTAATTTTAGTTCATGTGTTATTTGTATTCATCATGTTCATTTTAAGTCACTTGTTTATTACATAGTATACAGTGTTTAAAGTGTTATAAATGGGATTAGGTTTTCATGCCAGGAGTATTATAACCCCAGTAGTATTAGTCTTGAGTCCTTGAGTGGAGTTTAATTCTAGAAGTGTTAGCCTGAGTTCTAGGTCCCGGAAACCAAGGCTATGGTATGGGAGGAAATACAATTCTCCCTCTTTTCTTAAATACAGGGCCAGCTCTAAATAAAATTTTGAAATTGACATTTTATTATTAAATGGGTTCCTGTCATTTCTGACCCCATCTTTCATGTGCTGGTGTTCTTCCTTTTTACAAGCATTGCACATTCTGTTCTTGTCTCAGATCTTTTTTTTTTTTTTCCTTCTTCCCTCACAGACACTCCTAAATCATCTTCTCTCCTTCTAGTTCAAAATTCTATTGTTCATTCACATCATAGAGCTAATCTCAGCTGCATGTTGATTTAAACAGAGGTATCAGACTGAATCACTACGGAACTATAAATAATGGAACCCTCGCAGATAGACTTGACAGAAAAAGGGAAAACAAAGCTTATATCTGGATATTTCTGGTTGGAGTATCAGCCTACAGTACAAAAGAGTACTGTATTGTATAAGCTGTCTTGTGGGATAGATAGAGGACAGATGTTAAAGCAGCTGTCTGTATCTGGAAATCTAACAGTCTCCCCTTTTTTACTCTTCCGAAACCCTTACCAGCATCCTCAGGTATATCTTTGGTAGATGCCTCCAATTATTTCCTTAGAGATACTAACAAAGCCTACTCACACACACCACACATTTGTAAAGAAATAAATGGGAAATCTGTTTCCTTTGTAGCACTCATCCCCTTTGTAATTTTCTTCTCCAGTAGGTTGTAAGCTTCAGTGGATACAAGCAATCTTGTTCCCTGCTGGATCTCCACACTGAATGTACTATTTGACACATGAGTTAATGAACCTGGAGGTTCTCTAAAAGATTAACATTTACTGCCTGTGGTTTTGATAGCAACAACAGCAGGAATTCTAGTGAATTTGTATAGGAACAGAAACTGATTGTGTGGTATATTATTTAGGTCAGAGACCAACTGCAATTTATCTTTTTATATTTGAATTCCTAGTCATTTTACTACTTAAGTGCAGAAACTAAGATATAATAAAAAGTATTAAAGTTAACAAAAACAAAACTTAGAGAATCGCTGAAATTTTAGTTTTTTACTGACCAACTGTAAGACTTCTGATGATAACCCCTCTTAAGATAACTCCTCTTATTCTGTCTTTTGTTGCCTTGCTCTTTTTTCTCCACACTTGGGAGTCTTCTGATGTAAGCAGTGTGCTATTTATGAAAGTCAGAATTTTGACGTGCTTCAGATTTTCCTTTGTTTACATGCACAGGTGGCGGTCGGTACGTTCCAGGCTCTTCATCAGGATCTTCTAACACCCTTCCTGCAGCGGATCCTTTTACAGGTGGGAAACAGTTTTGAGCAATATGTCTCTCTTCCTAAAATGTGTAATATTTTGCATTCTGTAGCTTAACATTTTGAAGATATTATCCAATAACTGGTAATTCCCTTATCGGTATTTCCAATTTTTATGAATCTCCTTTTTAACTTCCTTTTTTTCTTTTTCCTTGAGTACTTTTCTAGCTTTCCCTCCTGACTTTTAAAAACATATTATTAAAATTCATCATTTACTCCAGTGGTCCTTCCTAAAAGGAGAGTAGCGTCATTAAAAGCCTAGATTTTAGAGTCAGACAGACCTTGGTTCAAAATCTGGCTCTACCACTTGTGAGAAGTTGGCAAGTTACTTAACCTATCTGAGCCTATTTTTTTTATCTGTGAAATTAGATAATAGGGGAATCCACCACCCAAGACACAGCATGAGTGCTGTCACTGGCGAGATGCTACTGATCATGAGCAAAGAAGGAGCCATGTGAGTCCTGGATGTTGGATGGAGCAGTGCAGTCAAGAAGTTTGGCCAGGCACATTTTGCCTTTAGCATGGAAGGAGACAGTCCACCCCGCTACCCAGGATTAGTCTTCCTAATCTAAGTTATTAATGGCCTTCATGAAGCCCTGGAAGTGTTGGTGTAGCTCTTCAAAGTGACTTTATTTACCAAAGGTATGCATGCCTCAGCATCAACACTACTGGAAAAAAATTGGACTTTAATGCAACTGAAGAAATCTCTGTTTTCAGAATAGCATTTGATGTATTTTATGATGCTGTTGTTGGATCTTCAGCCAGAGTTCCTGGACAATGTACCAAATTTGGGAAGAGATTCATAGCATTTATGGTATCTATTGGTCCTGCAGACTTAGTACTGTGAGCTCTAAAAGTGATACCGTATGGTCCTATCTAAACCATAGAAGGGACCAACATGCAACCTTGGGTCATATCCTGAAGCTGTGAACTGCTCTCAGTAGGCTTCCCTTCTCCTGAGAATGCATTGGTGGCCTAGATGCAAATAGCTCCACCCTGTGCAGTGTACCAGTGTACTACAGAAACCAACTATCAAGCTAAATGTTGTGATAGCATGATGGCTATTAAGGAAGTCTTTGGTGACCCTGAAAAGGTAGTAAAGATCTGAAGAGTAGATCAGATGATCACTTTCTGTGTCGGCATACTCGGGCACAGTGATGCCCTGAAACTTAGAACAACAGAGTTCCTGAATCTCATTAGCACCTCTTTTTGGAACAGAAAGACTATTATACCAAGCTTCAAACAGTACCAACAAAGTCAAGAGAACAACTGGGGCCATCGTAACCGAAGCATGTCTCACTGTTGCACAATATCAATAACTCAGAAGATTCACTGATTATGGAGATATGCAAGATAGCATACTAAAAGTCCAGGAAAATTCTAAAGTAATAGGTTAACTGAACCACAGTTATCAAAAGATAGATAACAATATTTCCATATTGAGATGTTATAAAAAATCCTGTAGTACATACAAAGTGTTTAGCAAAATGCCTGGAATATATTAATAATATTTAAACTCTCAATATATGTTAGCTCTTATTATTGTTGATATCGTCCCTCCAGTTTTACCAATAGCCCTGGGGTCAGAAGATTTCTGCATCTTACTTACAACTTAAGGTCAATCTTAATTCTTTTTTTTTCCTTATTTATGGAATGCTTGTTTAAGTTAGTTATTGCAAGGTCCCACCCACAAAAATTCTGATACACTACATTGGTGAGGAGGTTAAAAATACTTATTGTAGTCTGACCCCTTAGCCAGGAATTCTGATTAAGTGGTCTTTTTGTTTGTTTATTTTTGACTGTGCTGGGTCTTCATTACTGTCCATCAGCTTTTTCTAATTGCAGGGCTGTGGGGGCTCCTCTCTAGTTGCTGTGCGCAGGCTTCTCATTGCAGTGGCTTCTCCTGTTGCAGATCACACTGGGCTCTAGGGTGTGCGGGGCTCCAGTGATTGTGGCACATGGGCTCGTAGTTGCAGCAGCTCCCAGGCTGTAGAAGACAGACCCAGTAGTTGTGGCACACGGGCTTAGTTGCTCCATGGCATCTTCCTGGACCAGGGATCAAATCGATATCCCCTCCCTTGCAGGATGAATTCTTAACCACTGGACCACCAGGGAAGACCCTGATTAAGTGGTCTTGGATGTGGTTTGCTGTTAGGTAGTTTTAAAAGCTCCCCGTTGGTTTTTAAAATGAAGCTAATTTGGAGTACCACTAAGCATTTATGGGCAGGCCCTGGGAATCTGCATATTGAACCAGTGACTCTCATTCATATTGGTCTGAAAACCACATTTGGCACACTGTAGGACTACATTATGCCTCATAATGCCTTGGGCAAATTATTCAGCCTTCCTTTTCTAAATTTTTATGAATAACAATGATACCTAATTAATATTTAAATGAATTCCTGCATATAATATACTTAGCTTGCTAGCCAGCATATCCTGAAAACTCAGCAAATCCACTTACTCTGTGTTCTTCATTATTTTAATGAATCCCATTCACCTTTGTAGCTTTGTTTGCTTTTTCTGTTTCTGTTGCACTGGTTATACCAACTCTTGAACGTTAAAATCAGAGGGGCTAGAATAATAAGTAGCTCATCTTCCTTCTTCCCACAAAAGCTAATTTGTGGGAAGTCCTAAAAAAGGACTCTGAACATCTCCAAATTCTGCTGATTCTCTATACTTGTTTTTCCTGTTTCTTTCTTTCCATTGTCAGTAAAGCAGCTGCAAGTATTCTCAAATGTGACACTGGGCTATTATCATAGTATCTCTGACTCTCACCTAGTTTCTTTTCCATTTGTCTTATATGCCAGCTAATCCTGTGTCTGTATTTCAATAGAATAGTGTCCACCTTTCATAGTGGAAACTTGTGACTTTCTCGCCAGTCTAATAGCCTTTGTAATTCATTAAACTTCTATAATTATAGTATATAAGGCATGTAATTACTTGAGGATAACTTCCCTGGCTAAGTTTATTGGCTGACACTGTTCTAAGCATTTTGCTGTAATAAATTTACTACCCATTTATTAAGCCCATTTATTAAGATGTCATTCTGAAAATGTAACTAATAATGAAAATAAGTCATTCTGTGTAAAGAAGGAGCAGTTTGAACTTTAGTATAATTTGCCATTACCCTGTGCTTACTATGAGTATTATTGCATTTTAGGTGGTGGTCGGTATGTACCGGGCTCTGCAAGTATGGGAACTACCATGGCTGGAGTTGATCCATTTACAGGTACACACTTTTCACTTCCTTTTCTTGTTTTTAGATTTTTAAAATTCATTAGAACTTTTATGTAATAAAAGTTTAAGAAAATTGTCATCTTTTTCTTGCTGGAAAACATTTTATACAGTAAATCAAGACCAAACTTTTGACCTGACTTTTTTTTTTTTTTTTACTTTATTTATTTATTTATTTTTTTCTAATTTTATTTTATTTTTAAACTTTACATAATTGTATTAGTTTTGCCAAATATCAAAATGAATCCGCCACAGGTATACATGTGCTCCCCATCCTGAACCCTCCTCCCTCCTCCCTCCCCACACCATCCCCCTGGGCCGTCCCAGTGCACCAGCCCCAAGCATCCAGCATCGTGCATCGAACCTGGACTGGCAACTCGTTTCCTACATGATATTTTACATGTTTCATTGCCATTCTCCCAAATCTTCCCACCCTCTCCCTCTCCCACAGAGTCCATAAGACTGTTCTATACATCAGTGTCTCTTTTGCTGTCTCGTGACCTGACTTTTTGAGTGTTCTCAGAATTGTGTCATTACTGCATGCTGGAATCATCTGGGTAGCTTAGACAAAGTCCTTCAGCCTCATCCTCAGTGATGCTCACTTGATCTAACGTTGCTCTGGGTTGAGGTCTTAGCAAGGATAGTTTTATAATTTTCTCATATGCAACCAGGATGGAAAAGTGCTGTTCTGTGTTAAGGCTGGTTTCCTCACTATCCTTACAAAGTCTTAGTTTGTTCCCATGTCTTACCCTTCATTCTTACATAATGTGTTTAGAATGTTATTTACTATATTACACATTGAGAGGACTCAGAAAAGAATTTGCTTTTACCATTTAGGCCTGGAATATTTGGCTTTCCCTGGAGCAAGGTTTTTTTTTTTTATTCTTAGTATCTAGCATAGACCCCAACGAATCTTACTTGTTCATCATTGTTGAATACATGCAGGCATGCTTTTTCCCTCTGTATTGGCTGCCAGTAAAATCCAGAACTGAGTTTATGGTTCACCTCTTGAAAGTTTGAGAGATCTCTTGGCATATATATTTCCCTATGTATTATTTTTTTAAATTTATTTTATTGAAGTATAGTTGATTTACAGTGTTGTATGACTTCTGCTGTATAGCAAAGTGATTCAGTTACATATCAATTTATGTTTTTTCATATTCTATCACCCTAGTGGAATTATTGAATATAATTCTTTTGTATTGAATACAGTTCCCTGTGCTATTCATTCAGTAGGACCTTGTTTATTCATTCTGTATCATTCTCTACCTGTTTATTATTTTATATGAGAAATATAGAGAATATATGTGACATGTTATTAAGCATAATACAAAATTCATAAACCCACCACTCTACTTGAGAACTAAGTTGGAATATGATTTTGTAAGCTATTTTTTCATTGCAAAAGTAACATTGGCTGGCAGTATTGAAGTTTAACTTAGTGATTAATTAAGATTAAGGACTCTGGAGTGAGAATGCTTTGATTGAAGTCTCAGTTCCACTACTTTTTATGTGTTTTACCTTGAGCAAGTCATTTTGTTTCTGTGCCTGTCTTTTTCTCATTTGCAAAATTATATCTACTTTCTAGAGTTAAGAGTTTAAAATTACAAAATTTATATAAATAATTTTCTACAGAATAAATGCTTAGTAATGTTAGTTGTACCCGTTATACTACAAAAGAGTCTTAAAGTTCACAATATTTCCTCCCATTTTTCAGAAATTAAAGTCTTTTAACAATTTTTATATGCTGAATAAAGGTGCTGAACCTTTACCTAAGCCATTGTCATCTCTCACCTAGACTAATGAAATACTGGCCCGTGAATTGGTCTCACAGTGGTCCTCTGTTTATGCCCCTCCCATGATTAAAGCACTGTAATAGCTCCCCATTGACTGTTTTCTCTTGCCTTGCATCACATTCCTTTCTGCCTCTTTTCTGCCATACTGACCTGCTTCAGTGTCTTGAGCGTGGCATGCTGTTTTCTACCTCAAGAGTTTGGTACATGTTGTTCTCCTTTGGAATATTTGTACCTTTTGCATTGCTATTTAGACCACTAGTTGTTGTTTGGCTTTTCCCCTCCTTTTTCTTTTTATTTAATTTTCCTATATAGTATTTCCTAAATAGTATTTCTTTGGACGAGGGGTATCTCCTCACCGCCTCCCTTCCTGACCTTCAACGTGGGATAGCTTCTCTAGGCGCTCTTGCGCCTGCTCAGCCACCGCTCCTTGGAGGTGGGGTTAGTCCTCCCGGCTGCCGCCCCTGGCCTCAGGCGTGGGGGCGTTGGGTAGCTCCTCCTGGCCACTGCAAAAAGCAAAATGGCTGTCTGGGGAGCCCTTACAAATAGCTATGGAAAGAAGAGAAGCAAAAAGCAAAGGAGAAAAGGAAAGATATAAGCATCTGAATGCAGAGTTCCAAAGAATGGCAAGAAGAGATAAGAAAGCCTTCCTCAGCGATCAATGCAAAGAAATAGAGGAAAACAACAGAATGGGAAAGACTAGAGATCTCATCAAGAAAATTAGAGATACCAAGGGAACATTTCATGCAAAGATGGGCTCAATAAAGGACAGAAATGGTGTGGACCTAACAGAAGCAGAAGATATTAAGAAGAGATGGCAAGAATACACAGAAGAACTGTACAAAAAAGATCTTCACGACCCAGATAATCACGATGGTGTGATCACTGACCTAGAGCCAGACATCCTGGAATGTGAAGTTAAGTGGGCCTTAGAAAGCATCACTACGAACAAAGCTAGTGGAGGTGATGGAATTCCAGTTGAGCTATTCCAAATCCTGAAAGATGATGCTGTGAAAGTGCTGCACTCAATATGCCAGCAAATTTGGAAAACTCATCAGTGGCCACAGGACTGGAAAAGGTCAGTTTTCCCAATCCCAAAGAAAGGCAATGCCAAAGAATGCTCAAACTACCGTACAATTGCACTCATCTCACACGCTAGTAAAGTAATGCTCAAAATTCTGCAAGCCAGGCTTCAGCAATATGTGAACCGTGAACTTCCTGATGTTCAAGCTGGTTTTAGAAAAGGCAGAGGAACCAGAGATCAAATTGCCAATATCTGTTGGATCATGGAAATAGCAAGAGAGTTCCAGAAAAACCTCTATTTCTGCTTTATTGACTATACCAAAGCCTTTAACTGTGTGGATCACAATAAACTGTGGACAATTCTGAAAGAGATGGGAATCCCAGACCACCTGATCTGCCTCTTGAGAAATCTGTATGCAGGTAAGGAAGCAACGGTTAGAACTGGGCATGGAACAACAGACTGGTTCCAAATAGGAAAAGGAATACGTCAAGGTTGTATATTGTCACCCTGCTTATTTAACTTATATACAGAGTACATCATGAGAAACCCTGGACTGGAAGAAACACAAGCTGGAATCAAGATTGCTGGGAGAAATATCAATCACCTCAGATATGCAGGTGACACCCTTATGGCAGAAAGTGAAGAGGAACTAAAAAGCCTTTTGGTGAAAGTGGAGAGTGAAAAAGTTGGCTTAAAGCTCAACATTCATATCACTTCATGGCAAATAGATGGGGAAACAGTGGAAACAGTGTCAGACTTTATTTTTTGGGGCTCCAAAATCAGTGCAGATGGTGACTGCAGCCATGAAATTAAAAGACGCTTACTCCTTGGAAGGAAAGTTATGACCAATCTAGATAGCATATTCAAAAGCAGAGACATTACTTTGCCAACAAAGGTCCGTCTAGTCAAGGCTATGGTTTTTCCTGTGGTCATGTATGGATGTGAGAGTTGGACTGTGAAGAAGGCTGAGCGCCGGAGAATTGATGCTTTTGAACTGTGGTGTTGGAGAAGACTCTTGAGAGTCCCTTGGACTGCAAGGAGATCCAACCAGTCCATTCTGAAGGAGATCAGCCCTGGGATTTCTTTAGAGGGAATGATGCTGAAGCAGAAACTCCAGTACTTTGGCCACCTCATGCGAAGAGCTGACTCATTGGAAAAGACTGTGATGCTGGGAGGGATTGGGGGCAGGAGGAGAAGGGGATGACAGAGGATGAGATGGCTGGATGGCATCACTGACTCGATGGACATGAGTCTGAGTGAACTCCGGGAATTTGTGATGGACAGGGAGGCCTGGCGTGCTGTGATTCATGGGGTCGCAAAGAGTCGGACACGACTGAGGGACTGAACTGAACTGAAATAGTATTTCCTAAATGACCTTAGTGAAACTTCCTGGGCACACATATATGCCTCTTGCTAGATTCTCTACTCTGTCATAGGTCCTCAATGCATCCTGTACTTTTCCTCCAGAGAACTTTTCATTGTACTCAATTGTTTGGATGATATTTGATTTGCAATTTCCTTACCACATCTAGTGGAGAAGGCTATGGCACCCCACTCCAATACTCTTGCCTGGAAAATCCCATGGACAGAGGAGCCTGGTAGGCTGCAGTACGTGGGGTCACTAAGAGTTGGACACGACTGAGCGACTTCACTTTCACTTTTCACTCTCATGCATTGGAGAAGGAAATGGCAACCCACTCCAGTGTTCTTGCCTGGAGAATCCCAGGGACGGGGAGCTTGGTAGGCTGCCATCTGTGGTGTCACACAGAGTCGGACACGACTGAAGTGACTTAGCAGCAGCAGCAGCAGCAACCACATCAAGACTCTTAACAATCAGGAGTACAAGCAGTGTCTTTGATCATGTCAGTAAATATTTTATCTTTGGAAGCAATTAGAATTAATTTTGTGCACTTATCTCATTCTTCATTTATCTACCTTCCCCCGTTCTACTTCTAATACACTCAGAAGATCAAAATGTTTTATTCACATTTTTGCACAATACCTTAATTTTGCATCAGAACAAAAACGTTGTATAAATTAAGATTTGAAATGAAAGTAAGACATAAATTAGATTTAAATTATATTTTAGTTGAATTAGCTTCATTTAACTTTATTTACTGAGTTTTCATCTGGTGGCTATGTTTTATCATCAGATACAGAGTTAGTGTTACTATAATGGATATTTAAGAAGTAAATACATATTCCCTTCAGGAACTTACAACTGGGAGGGATTTATGAAAATGATTAGAGAAAATGACAGTGCCTACTACATCATTTGGAATGAGAAGAGAGAGAGCAGTATGCCTAGAGAAGGAGGAACTGGACAGTTTCATAATTGTTCTGTATTCTTTGATCTTTTAAAAACTTCTAATTTAGATTGAATCTTAAAAATATGAGAGAAGTAGAAAATATGAAATGGAAAGGCTTTGTTTTTCATTTAAGCTCCCTTTCCCAAAACTAAAATTTATTATATGAACAAATATATGTAGTATATAATATCTTAGAGATTTGTTTCCTTTCTGTTTTTTTTTCTGAAGTTGGTTGGTATTTTATTGCATGCACTGAATAGTTATATATCATAATTTTGATGACAAAAGTCAGAAAAATCTTTTTTTTGGCCACTCTGAATGATTTTCACCTTCTATTCTGTAAACAGGAAACAGTGCCTACCAATCAGCTGCATCTAAGACAGTGAATATTTATTTTCCTAAAAAAGAGGCTGTCACTTTTGACCAAGCAAACCCTACACAAATATTAGGTAAGTTTATTTTTTTAATTTATTTATTTTTAATTGGAAGATAACTGCTTTACAATATTGTGTTGGTTTCTGCCATACATCCACATGAATCAGCCATAGGCATACATATGACCCCTCCCTCTTGAACCTCCTTCCCACCTTCCTCCCCATCCCACCCCTCTAGGCTGTCACAGAGACCCAGGTTTGAGCTCACTGCATCATACAGCAAATTCCCAGCGGCCATCTGTTTCCCGTATCATAATGTGTATGTTTCAACGCTACTCTCTCTATTCATCCTCCCCTCTTCTTCCCCCACTGTGTCTCCATTGCTGCCCTGCAAGTGGGTCCATTAGTACCATCTCTCTAGATTCCATATATATGCATTCATATACCCTGATAGCTCAGTTGGCAAAGAATCTGCCTGCAATGCAGGAGACCCCCGTTCAATTCCTGGGTCAGAAAGATCCTTTGGGGAAGGAAGGCATAGGCTACCCACTCCAGAAATCTAAAGAGTTCGCCTGCAATGAGGGAGACCTGGGTTCAGTTGGGTTGTGAAGATCCCCTGGAGAAGGGAAAGGCTACCCACTCCAGTATTCTGGCCTGGAAAATTCCATGGGCTGTATAGTCCATGGGGTTGCAAAGAGTCAGACAGGACTGAGTGACTTTCACACAACATTTAGGTAAGTGTGTTTTAATTAAATACTTTTCTTACATATCCACAGATTCTGAGATGCTCTCTCAAGGCTGTTTCTCTCCTAAGCATATGCTGGGAACCAGGTGCTTACATGATAGAGATTTGTATTTTGGTATTACACAACTGAGTCAACTAAAGATATACAATCTGATAATGGACATTAATACTTTATAAGAAACCTTACACAAATCTAAGTAAATACTTTTTGATGACTTTACTGAGAAAAAATATTAAAGGGGAAAATATCAATCCTATCCCCTAAATTCTTACTGTTTTCAGAAAAAAAATAAAACAAATCAGCAAAGCATTTAAAAAACAAAGATCTTGTCTATAAATCTGAAACTGCTCAGTTGGTTTTGATTACTTTTTCTGTTAATTTATTTTCCTCCAAACAAAATGACTAAGTTTTTCTTTTTCTTTGCTTTTGACTAAGAGTATTACTAACTCTGTTTGCCACAAAGATTATGGTGAAAGTCTATTGAGATAACATACATATCTGAATATATGACAGTGGTGTTACTGTTTTGGGGGGCTTTTGTTTTGCTTTGTTTTATTTTTTGTCATTATTTTTCATAACATCTTTATAAAAATCATAGGTCTTAATTCCTTTTTTTTTTCCAACAATAAAGAAGTGCATACACACTTCTAGGCAACTTGTCATTTTTAAACTCTTGTAGAGATCTAAAAGACCTCTTACTTTTTGCATTCCCTAAATAAGATTTGTTTTAATACTCTGTTAAACAGCTTTTAATGCCAAAGAATAATGAAACAGATCCAAGTTTCCAGTTACAAATGGTAAAAATTTTGAAATTTTAACTTGTTTATTCTTTTTTGTTTTTTTTTTAACTTGTTTATTCTTTGAGATAAAGATTTTTGACAAAATAATGTCAGATGACTCAAAGTAACATTAATGATGACAAGGATGCTGATATTGAAGTTGCATGTGAAGAGTTTGAAAGACATTGTTTCATGAAATGTGAATATGGTGGGAAAGGCAACATTTCCATTAAACGTGTTTAAATAATTTGATGTCAAATGTACAGATGGAGCTCAGTCAGTGAATTAAATATAAATACACATTTAGCTTTTGACTGGGCTTCTCAGGTGGTGCCAGTGGTAAAGAACTCTCCTGTCAATGCAGGAGATGCAGGAGACACGGGTTCAATTCCTGGGTTGGGAACATCTCTGGAGGAGGGCATGGCAATCCACTCCAGGTTTCTTGCCTGGAGAATCCCATGGACAGAGGAGTCTGGCAGGCTACTATCTGTAGTGTCGCAAAGAGTCAGACACAACTGAAGCAGCTTAGCATGCATGCACACAGCCTTTTGACTATATCATTGGCGTCATAGAAGTTGATGTAAGTTGGCTAAAAGTTATAAATTTTCTCAGTGAGAAAGTAGGGGATTGACTTGTATGTGCTATCTAATACTGCTCTGAAAAGCATTTAAAATGATAACAAATACAGTATACCTAAAAACTTACTCAAAAAGCTTCGAAGATCTTAGAGGATAACAAATTATCACAGTAACCTTTCTTTTTGTATACTGTACTTAGCTTAAAAATACTCACAGGCCTTATTTTATGGTCTTTGATAATTGCTGTGAAAAATCTTATCTCCCCATGGTGTGTGGTAGCATATTCTTATTGAAAACGTTGGCATTTATGTATATTATATGTGGCTAATTACAGTTAGAGAATACTGATGGTTTGGATTTGGTTCTAGGTAAACTAAAGGAACTTAATGGAACTGCATCTGAAGAGAAGAAGTTAACTGAGGATGACTTGGTACTTCTTGAAAAGATACTGTCTCTAATATGTAATAATTCTTCAGAAAAACCCACAGCCCAGCAACTTCAGATTTTATGGAAAGCTGTTAACTGGCCTGAAGGTACAAAAATTACTTCTAAAACTGTAACCAGGAAACAGAGAGTGTATCTTTTTATTCCTATCCATACTACTGGTGTTTTTAGATTAAATAAAAGTTAAGGTGGTAGTTGAAATTTGCATTGAGAAAAACTTCACAGGATTCACTGTACCACTTTAGTCCATAATCTTCTCTGGTCACATACCTTATGAGAATGTGAAGGTAGTGTGATGATCCCCATACATGGACCATTTTATACATTCTTCCAGAGCATTTGTGAATCCCCTGCGAGTCATCCATGAAACTCTTTGTGACCTGTTAACCATAGGCTACAAACATTTGCTCCAAGTATTTTTCCTCTTATTTAATTTACTTAATTCTTTTTTATTCCAGAAGTACCCTCTTTCCTATTGTTTGTTCATGATTGATTTATTGGAGGAAAAAAATCATTTTTCTTGCAGAATTCCCCATGTTTTGAATTTGATCACTTAATGTGTCCATCTGTCTCTTGTTTTTCATGTTAGACATAATTAGATTCTGGTTCAGTAGTTTTTATCAGGTGAATGTCCTTTATAAATGACGTTGCATACTACCTTTATATCACAGGGCCCATAATTTCTGCTGTCCTCACTTTCAGTGATAATAAGATTATTTGGAGCATTCGTTCTTGTTCAGTTGCTCAGTTGTGTCCTACTCTGCAACCCCATCGACTGCAGCAGGCTAGGTTTCCCTGTCCTTCACCAGGTCTCCCAGAGTTTGCTCAAACTCAGGTCCATTGAGTCAGTGGTGCCATTCAGCCATCTCATCCTCTGTCTTCCCCTTCTCCTGCCGTCAATATTTCCCAGCATCAGGGTCTTCTCCAGTGAGTCAGCTCTTCACATCAGGTGGCCAAAGTTTTGGAGCTTCAACTTCAGCATCAGCAACTTCCAGTGGTGGCTCAGCTGATAAAAGAATCCGCCTGCAATGTGGGAGACCTGGGTTCAATCCATGGGTTGGGAAGATCCCCTGGAGAAGGGAGTGAAGAGAATACTGCAGTACTCTGGCCTGGGGAATTCCATGGGCTGTATAGTGCATGAGGTCGCAAAGAGTCAGACACAACTGAGTGACTTTCACTTTCCTTTAGGATTGACTGATTTGATCTCCTTACAGTCCAAAGGACTCTCAAAAGTCTTCTCCAACACCGTAGTTTTAAAGTATCAATTCTTCAACGCTCAGTATGCTCTCAACAGTATGAAAAGAGCTTTCATTCACTTGGTGTCTATCCAGTCCCTTAACTGTATATCTCTCCACCAACATATATAAACATCCTATTAGCATTTGTCAACTAGAATTCTTTTAAAAAGAACTTTCCCTCCTCAATTCTTTGGTCTTGTTTTAGGATTTTTTTAAAAGCGAGTTCCCAATCCTATTTTTTTCCACAAGCATTTATTGAATATTCATTGTATGTTAAGCTATCTTAATAACCCAGGAGAGTTACTATATTTTAAAACAGATGTGATCTTACAGCAATAATTCCAGCCTCTATAAATATGAAAAATCAGTTAACACAAAATTTAGAAATTACACATTTGTAAAGCAGGCAAATGATTTTTAACATGTTTAATTTTTTAAAAATAAATTTTTCTTTTTCACAGATATTGTCTTTCCTGCCCTTGACATTCTTCGGCTGTCAATTAAACATCCCAGTGTGAATGAGAACTTCTGCAACGAAAAAGAAGGGACTCGGTTCAGCAGCCATCTCGTCAGTCTTCTGAACCCCAGAGGAAAGCCAGCAAACCAGCTGCTTGCTCTGAGGACTTTTTGCAATTGTTTTGTTGGCCAGGCAGGACAAAAGCTTATGATGTCCCAGAGGGAATCACTGTTGTCCCATGCAATAGAACTGAAATCAGGGAGCAATAAGAACATTCACATTGCTCTGGCTACGTTGACCCTGAACTATTCTGTGTGTTTTCATAAAGACCATAACATTGAAGGGAAAGCTCAGTGCTTGTCAGTAATTAGCACAGTCTTAGAAGTTGTACAAGACCTCGAAGCCACTTTTAGACTTCTTGTGGCTCTTGGGACACTTATCAGTGATGATTCCAATGCTGTACAATTAGCCAAGTCTTTAGGTGTTGATTCTCAAATAAAAAAGTATGCCTCAGTATCAGAGCCAGCTAAAGTAAGTGAATGCTGTAGACTTATCCTAAATTTACTGTAACAGTGGGTTAGGGGACTGAGATTTTAAATTGATGAGTGTTTTTTTCTTTCACATTTCACATGACTGATAACAGATGATGAAACAAATGCTGTGGATTAAGTAAAATTTCAGATCCTGTAAAGTGGGGTAGTGGGGAGAGGGGAAATAAAATTTTTGCACTGATGAACTGTGAAATTTTCCTGTGTAATGCGGGCAGGTTTTTAAGAGCTTTAGAGATAAATTAAGAATGAGCTATGACCACCAACAACACAACTACAGTGGCAGAATTCCCTTACATTAGCCACCTAGAAGAAAAGGGCTTTTATTTATGTAATCTGCTTTTGCTATTATACTTGTATACACCAGATTGTTATTTGTTGGTGGTTGTCTTTTATTTAATTTCCACTCTACTCATTTTCATTGCTTGATTCAACAGCACTGAATGATTTCAAAGTCTTGTTTTAGGACAAATGCTTTAGAATTAAAATTAAGTTTGTTACAAATTATTCCATATATTGAGATGTAAAATAATTTCTTCATTTAAGTCCTTTGTAAATAGAAAGTTTGTTTAATGGCTTATTTTTAGATGATTGAGAGCAAGTTACTAATTTGTTAGGTATTTGAAAGCAAATTTGTTAGGTATCAATTCAGTCATATGAAGCCCCAAATTGACTACAAGTTCATGATCCAGTTTCTTTTCCCCTTCACTATTTGGGATAACTTCATTATTCCAGTTTCAAAAATAATCTGATTGTTTATTTTTGGTTATTTCTATATATCAGAGGGAGTTTGGAATGTGTTGAATATTATCAGACAGTTGTGCAAGCAAGAGTACATCAAACTGTTATTTGCAAGTCCAGAGACTGTCATTGGAAATTAGTATTTTTGAGCCCCTAAACATGGTCCCAGTACTGTGTTGGGACCAGTACTTCGATATTTAATCCCCAAATCTCCTTAAGTGTAGGATGATGTTATCTCTGTTTTCAGAAGTAAAGATGGTAGGATGAATCATGATTGGAAAAAGGGAAAAGTACATACCGTTCTATACTTCCTAGAGAATGAGTGGGGGAGAGGAGCATATCACAAGTTTGTCTGTGAACATCCTTGCAACTAACAGCAAGCAGGAACCAATCCGTTAATTACTAATTTATTGTTTAAGAGGACTTCAATTTCTTGGGAGAAGTTTGACTATTCCTAATCTAAAATAATGAGCTTTATTGTCAACATTTATGGTATATAGAACCATGAATTTCCTGGCTTAATGCCACATTGTAGTCTAAGAAGAACAATTTGTCCTCAAATAAGGAAGGAAACCATTTTGATTATCTAGATTAATTCAAGGAAAAACTTCTGGAATATCAGAATGGGTAAAATGTAAATTGAAGGGACATATATTTTGCTAAGTATTAAATTGCCATTTTCTGGTGTGTACCCAGAGTTTAAATATTGTTTGCTGGTTCCGTTAGTAACCCATGCTTTGCTTTTTGCTTAATTGGGATTTAAGGGGTTAAGTCCAGGTTAAATGACATTAAGAGTATACATTAAGAGTATAACCTGGGTCAGCCTGGTTCGTTTACAATACAGTGCTTTGTTTTTAACATATCTTGTTTAACATGCAATTTTAAGTACAGTTTATCTGCAATATTTTGAAATACTAGGCACCTTTGTATAATTGTAGGATGTAGAGTTTTGGTTAAGAATAGATTACTAAATTACTTTTTCCCATGATTCCCTTATTTTTTTTCTAAACAGAAAAATACACATTCACACATCAAATAATAATTGCCTATAATTCCACTACCTGGAGAAAAACCATTCTTATTTAACATCTTGTGCCATATCAGTTGGTATGTAAACATGTTTTATTTTTTTAAAAAGGATTGTATGATACACATTGTTCAATAACCTGATTTTTTAACTTGACATTTAGTACACATATTTCCATCTTAATAAATATTATTTTATATCCATGTGCCCATTTCCTATTATCTAACATTGTTTCCAATTTCCAACTATTAAGCAATGCTATGACAATACAAAGTTCCTGCAAATTCCTTAGGATACATTGTATACTTGGATACAGTGGTGGGTGGGTCAAGACAGTGCACATTTTTTAAACTTTGATAAATGCTGTCAAATCACTTCCAGTGATAAAAGTCTTGTGGTTAATGTCCTTCATATTGCATTAGAAGTAGTTGCCTGCAAAAGATCTAAGTTATCTTTGCCTCTAGTTTATAACTATTACAGTGCCTCTAGCATTAGATTTTTTTTAATTTCATTTATTTATTTAGCTGCACTAGATCTTAGTTGTAGCATGCAGGATATTCTCACATTACCTTTTTTAAAAGAACATGTTAGGAAATTCCCTAACATTTGGTCCAGTGGTTAGGACTCCATGCTTCCACTGCAGGGGGACTGGGTTTGATCTAGGGGAACTAAGATTCCACATGCCGCATGGTGCAGCCAAAAAAATAAATAGGTATGTTATTATGACTTCAGGACTAGCTGAATTTATAAACAATACAAAAAAATTTTTTATGTATCTTGTAATCTTAAATGATTGAAGAGGCATAGCTAAAAACATTCTTCACAAAGATAATTCTGAAGAAAAGACTGGGTTGTAGCTTCCTTAACAGTTATCACTGTATTATGGTTATCTTGTGAAAAAATGATAAACTGTATAGAGGATTGTGACATAATCATTCTTCTTAGAGGTTTTAAGATAGAAATCATCCACCTGCACCTGAGAGTAGGAAATACGTTCAGTCATTTTTAAAATAATTTATAATTCTAATTTCTAATGCATTCTTCTATAGAAAACTGTACACAGTATCTGTCTGGACGGCTACAACAAAAATACCATAGATGTGGTGACTTGTCACAGTTCTGGAGACTCAGTGGTCCAAGATAAAGGTGCTGACATACTTGGAGTTTGGCAAGACATCTTCCTGGCTCTTGGATGTTGTCTTCTTCCTGTGTCCTTGCATGGCTGAAGGAGGAGGGAGCTCTCTGAGACTCCTAATTCATGCATCCTCCACTTTCCAGATCAAATGACCTCCCAAAAGTGCCACCTCCAAACACCATCACATAGGGGATTGTTTCACATATCTTGAGGGGGTGCATTCAGTCTATAACACATAGTGTAGTTGTCATTATAGATACAGTTTTGAACACTTTCACATTTTTTCCACGTGTTTCAATTTTTTAATGAAAAGTTGAAGTACAGTGAACACTCGGACTTGCCGACTGATTTCTGCAGTTAACGTTTTCCATATTTGCTTTTTCTCTTGATAATACTTTCTTTTGAAATTATTTTAAAAAATAAGTTACAAAGAACACTTATCAACTGAATACTTCATTAGGCTTCTTCTAAGAATAAAAACATTGCAAAGAATATTCTTATTAATACTACATGTTTAAAATTAATAATCTCATAATATCTAATATCTGGTGCATATTCAAATTTCCTCATTGTCCTAAGGATGTTTTTTAAATTTTTGTTCTAAAGGCTCTAATCTATTAATAAATAATCAAGGTTTATGTATTGTATTTAGTTATTTGGTTATATAGCTCTTTGGTCTCAGTCTACAACAGCATATCTCTTTATTTTTTTTAAAGATTTATTTATTGTCTGTGGTGGGTCTTTGTTGCTGACACAGGCGAGCCGGGCCTACTTTCCAGTTGCAGTGTGAGGCCTTCTTGCAGAGCACAGGCTCCTAGATGTGTGGGCTTCAGTAGTCGCAGCTCACGGGCTCATTAATTGCGGCTCATGGGCTTAGTTGCCTCACAGCATGTGGGATCTTCCAGGACCGGGGATCTAGCCAGTGTCCCTTGTTTTGCAAGGCAAATTGTTAACCACTGGACCACCCGGGAAGCCCTCCTTTTTTTTTTTTCTTCCTCTTCTTTTTTATATAATTAACTTTAAAGTGTGTTGGCCAATCCAGAATGTGACGTACACCTGTTTTATATTAGTAAAAAATGTTATTTAAAAAGGATATATTTATTTGACTGCACTGAGTCTTAGTTGTGGCTTGTGAGATCCTACCCGGGCCCCCTGCACTGGGAACTCAGAAGCTTAGCCACTGGACCACCAGGGAAGTCCCAATTTGTTTAAAAAAAAAATCTTATAACCCTCTATTCCTTATTAACAAATTACTCCAGTACTGAGTGGCTTAAAATAACACACATTTGTTATCTCAAATTTTCTGTGAGTGAAGAATCCTGCCACAACTTAGCTAGTTCCTCTGCTGCTTTATTTCACATGAGACTTCAGTCAAGGAGCCCACCACGGCTGGGGTTTCATCTGAAGGCTGGACTGAGGAAAGATGTATGTTTTAAGCTCACTTGCACAGTGTTCAGTTAATTAAGGACTTCAATACCTAGCTGGCTGTTGGCCAGAGGCTGCCATCAACTTTTTGCGTTGTGGACCTCCCTGACATGGCCAGTTCATGTTTGTTCTTTGCAATGCTGCTCAACTGGTTGTTGAGAGATTGCTAGCAGGACCAACGAGAATCTTTATAATTTAAGAGACAGACATGACATCCCCTCAACAACAAGATACTCTATTAGTTGGAAGTAAGTTACTCAAAGAAGAGTGGATTACACAAAGCTATGAATACCAGGGAAAGCAATCTCTGGGTGGCCCTCTTCGAATTTGCTTGCTACACCTGTTTCCTGTAGATGGAAAGCTAAATCCAAAGGCTTGGTTAGACTGAAATTACACTATTGTGGCAAGAATATTGAGAGGTAATGAGTACCTGCTTTTTGTTTGTGTGTGTGTGTGTGTGTGTTTTGTTTTTTTTTTTTTACTTGATAGCATCATGACTGTTTCCTTAATGATGTTTGCTTCCCTTAACTAAGGCAGGTTCAGAGAATAAAAATGGTACCATTACCATTCTAGTTACCATCTCAACAAAAATGGGGGAATATTCTTTTTTTTTTAAGTTTTCCTGTTCTTAAATATTTTATTTTTCCCTTTGGAAAAACAAAATGGTTATCAGATTTTATTTGTTTAATGTTTAAGTTTAGGATGCTTGCTTTCCAGGGATACTAAGAAAGGCATGATCTTGACTTTGAGGGCAATAAGTAAACCACTCTGGTGCATGTCACCGAGGAAACTAGCCTTCAGAATAAAGCAGGTAATGGAAGTTTTAGAGGAGAAAGTTTACAGCATCCTTCTGTAAAGTTGGCAGGCTGATATTGGTCCTAGGCCTAAGATGAAGTCCTGGGACTTAAAACTTGCCCTTGGGTTTCCTGGACACATTATAATCAGTAATAATCAGATGGCAATGATATTTTCATTAGATATGCTCTGATAGAGATAATATATCATTCTACATTTAAGGCATGTGATATAGCAATGTTTACTCATTGGTTTGCAACTGAATTTAAAACCAACCAGTTGAGCAGTGTTGCAGAGAACAGACAAATTTAAGTAAACTGAACAGCATTCATCAAGCAATTACCTTATGCTAGTTCCTAAGATTATCTTTATTCCCATGGGGAAAGTACTGCTAGTAATCTTACTTTTACAGGTGAAGATATTGAAAAAGATCAAGTAAACCTTTATTTGACAAGTCAGTAGTAACAAAACATTTAATAAATTGACAAAACTGGATATCAATATGGAGAAAAATCTCAATTTGGAGTAGCCACTTTGCCTGATCATAACAGCTACTGTGATGGTTGGTAACATGTAACATTGATATGTTATGTGGTATGTAACACTGATACATAGATACAGGTTGATACTGAAAAAGGTGGCCTGAAGCCCTCAAGCCACATTTCTTTCATTCTTGTGTCTTCAAAGGGACTAATAAATTCAAGAAATATTTGCTCACATCTACATCATTTAAATTTTCAGTAGTAAAAGCAACCAAGATGCAGTGTAATATAGCAAGAGTGCTGGATTTGCAGTTAAAAATCCATATAGTTCAATGACTTTTCCACCACTTACTAATAAGTTAGGGCAAGTTGCTTAAACTAAGTCCCAGTTTACACATCTCTACATTGAGATTTCATAGAATAGAATAATAAGGTATTTGTGTAAAAGCCTAGTAAAATATCTGCTATATATAATGTGTTTACCCAGCATTCCTTTCAAAGATAACCAAGCAAGCCTACTATCTTCCTAACAATGAAAGTGACTGCTATATACAAAGAATATTCAAAAGGTAAAGAAAAATATTAGGTTTTATTGCTATAGGGAGAGAATGTGCCCACATAGGTGGTGGGGGGGGGGGTGGGGGGTGTTGTCCTGATGATATTTTCATAAAAGCAGTTAGTTGGAACTCTAAACACAAGTATCCTTACACTTCTTTATAATACTACAGAACCTCACTATGAAATACAGAGGTATATCTGTTAGAATATAAAAATAAGTGGCAGTGCAGTGGTTGAGACTCTGTGCTTCCCCTGCAGGGGACATGGGTTTAGTGGTTGGAGAGCTAAGATTCTGCATTCCACACAGCATGGCCAAAAAAAATTTTTTTAACCCCCACAACTATCCATTCTACAGCTGTGGCACTGAATAGTGACTCATTTGCTATCAAATCAGCTTTGAAGTCTCTTCTAATAACTATCAGAAAAATATTGTGATTGACCCAACATTTCGTTCGGCTTTTTCTGCAACATCTTATGGAAAAACACAAACTAACTTTTTTGTCAACCTCACACAAGGAAAGGGGATGTCTAGAAAGAAGGTGAGATGGTTGGATGCCATCACTGACTCAATGGACTTGAGTCTGAGCAAACTCCAGGAGATAGTGAAGGACAGGGAAGCCTGGCATGCTGCAGTCCATGAGGTTGTAAAGAGTCGGACACAACTGAGTGACTGAACAAGAAGAAAGTATGCATACAGGTTAACTATACCCACAGTAATACTGCACAGAAAACAATTACAAAAATTATCAGCATTAATTTAGCCAGGAGTTTGGGGTTTGTCTGATCCTGGGTAGGCTCATTCATGACTCTGCCCTAGTCTGGACTTGACAACTTAGCTGGAACAGCTGAGCTCTGTTTGTCTCATCTTTCTCCTGGGACCAATGGGCTAGTCTGAGTATATAACTTTCAGGTGATGGTGGAAGTACATGCATGGACCATCCTAATGGCCCAAGCTTTTGTTGAGATTCTGGTGCCCATCTGCTTAACATCCCCTTAGCTTAAGTAAGTCATATAGCTGATTCCACTCTGCAGGAATTATGTCTCTAGTTGTGGAAGAAGGACACTATCAAATTACATGGAAAAAGGCATAACTACAGAGAGAGGTGAAGACCTGGCGCCATGAATGCAATTTACTACAGTGGTGATACAGAAAGAAGCTCTGTGTGGATCCACCACTTCTCAATACAGAGTTTAACAAGCATGGAGTCTCTAGCATGTGTCAGATACTGTATTACATGTTGAGACTACAAAGATATGTAATACTTGGCTTTTGTTTATGAGAACTAACAATATTTTGAAGAAGATACTGAGCAAGAGCCTGCAGTAGTGAGTTTTGGTTGCTCGTAGGGAAAACAGTAGATTACAAAGGAAGAAGCCGCTAATCTTAGCAGGATTTAGAATGGAAACACGGATTCTTTAATGTTTGAGCTACCTGGCAGATGAAAGACAGGCTTCCCAGGTGGTGCTAGTGGTAAAGAACCCGCCTGCCAATTCAGGAGATGCAAGAGAAGCGGGTTTGATCCCTGGATCAGGATGATTCCCTGGAGGAGGAAATGCAAACCTGCTCTCCAGTATTCTTGCGTGGAAAATTTCATGGACAAAGGAGCTCGGTGGGCTACAGTCCATGGGGCCACAGGGAGTCAGACATGACTGAGCAACCAAGCACACATAAGATAGAGAAAATTTCTCACCTAGTGAATCTATAAAATTCCAGAGAAGTACTGATTGCCCCCGGCACTAACACATCCTATCCCTAGACAACCACTGTGATTCATGCTTACTGAGTTGCTGAAGAGTAGTTACAAAAAGGCATATAAATCCCACTCTGTCCACCCTACCATGTATTTGTCTTCGGGCAGAAAAACAGTCCTGAGTTTGCTCACAGAGCTTTAGGTTCACAACAATATTTAGTGCTGGGCCTCTTAACTTCTTTAATATTGGGTTGAACCATATGAAAATGCCAACATACAATCAGTTTTGACCTACAACATAGGCAATTCCATCGTGAGGCAGGAGATAGATGGGCTCCAGGCTAGATATTCACAACTAGCTTCTTGTTTACATTTCCTGAGGAAGGGGGCAGGTGAGGTTAGATATTTACAATGAGCCTCCTGCTTGCACTTTGAAGTAGAAACAACAACAGAAACAGGGTAAATAGCCAGATTTTGCCTCTTGAAGACATTTTGAGATAACAGTCAAGGCAGGAACAGAGAAGGGCTAAATCCTGTTTGAGTAAAAGATCAAGAGATCATACATTCCCACCTTTGGGGCAGGGAGACTCCACACATGCACAGAAAATCTCCCTGGGGGTCAAAAAGGAGGGGAGAACACCCAAGAACAGGTGATAGCAAGGCCACCACCATAGCCGATTAACAATGTTGTGAGAGTTTCAGGTGAACAGCAAAGGGACTCAGCCATACATACACATGTATCCATGTGGGCATGTGTGCTCAGTCGCTTCAGTTGTGTCTGACTCTTTGTGACTTCATAGACTGTAGCCTGGCAGGCTCCTCAGTTCATGGGATTCTCCAGGTAAGAACACTGGAATGGATTGCCATGCCCTCCTCCAGGGGATCTTCCTGACCCAGGGATCAAACCCACATCTCCTATATTTCCTGCATTGCAGGCAGATTCTTTAACTGGTGAGCCTCCGGAGAAGCCCATATATATAACCATTTTCCCCCAACTCCCAGGATGTCACACAACACTGAGCAGAGTTTTATGGGTTATAGGTCTTTGTCAGTTATCCGTTTTAAATACAGCAGTGTGCAATGTCCATCCAAACTCCCTAACTATCCTTTCCCCCCATCCTTCCTTCTGGCAACCATAAGTTTGTTCTCTGTGAGTTTGTTTCTGTTTTGTAAGTAAGTTCATTTGTATCATTTCTTTTTAGATTCCACATATAAGGGATGCCCTATGATATTTCTCCTTCTCTGAGTTACTTCACTCAGTAGGACAATTTCTAGGTCCATTTTGTTGCAAATGGCATTATTTCATTCTTTTTAATGGTTGAGTAATATTCCATTGTATATGTGTACCACATCTTCTTTATCCATTCCTCTGTTGATGGATATTTAGGTTGCTTCCATGTCTTGGTTATTCTAAACAGTGCTGCAGTGAACACTGGGGTGCATGTATTCTTTCGGATCATGCCCAGGAGTGGGATTGTAGGGTTATATGGTAGCTCTATTTTTAGTGTTGTAAGTAACCTCCATCCTGTTCTCCATAGAAGCTGTAACAGTTTACATTCCCACCATTAGTGTAGGAGGGGTCCCTTCTCTTCACATCCTCTCCACCATTTATTGTTTGTGGATTTTCTGATGATGGTCATTCTGGCTGATGTGAGGTGATAGCTCATGGAGTAATATTTTATTTATTTATTTTTGGTTATGCTGGGTTTTCATTGCTTTGCTTGGACTTTCTCTAGTTGCCATGAGAAAGGGGTACTCTTTACTTAGGCACAGTATTCTCACTGTGGTGACTTCTCTAGTTGCGGAGCACAGGCTCCAGAGCATGCAGGCTCACTACCTGTGGCGAGCAGGCTCTAGGATGCTCAGGCTTCAGTAGTTGTATCTTAGTTGCTCCGTGGCATGTATCTGGAACAGGGATCAAATCTGTTTCCCCTGCAGTGTCAGGCAGATTTTTATCCATTGTGCCACCACGGAAGCCCTTGATCTCTGATTTTAAAACCAGGTTTGTGTTTAGATCCAAAATCCTACTGGGCAGCCTTCAAAGTTAACAGTCATAAAACTATGATCCATAATCTATTTTCAAAAACTCACTTGTCCCTTTCTTGTCCCTCATGCACTCTATGCAAGAAATATACAATCTCCAGAGGCACTACCCAGATTCGCTCTTCACTGCTGCCCTCACACACTTCTCTTTTTCTTTTACACTTCTTGCCTCAAATTCCTTTTAAAAATGGCCTGGGATTCTCTTACTGGTCACCTTCACTCCTAAACTCTTCTCGCTTCCCTCCCTTTCAAAAAGCCAAGAACTAGTATGAAACAGCAGTTCATGAGGAAAGAAGGGAGGGAGAAAAGGTAGAAGCACTGATACGCCAACAGTATTTTATTCCTGCTCCCCTTTGCTCAACAGAAAGAACTAATTTACATTTAAAAGGTCGATATACTTATTTTCGTAGATAAATGGTTAAACAACATCAGACTATCAATGATGAGGAAACAGCGTTCTAATCAGTGGAACAGTATTCAACATTGTAAGCTGAGAATCCAAGTTAAAACCAATCTTATATGTTAGAACTTACTTTTAAAAAGATTTCAGGTGACATTTAAATTGCCTCAGCCCTTCTTTTTCAAACTCGATTACATAAAACAAGAAAAATAACGTGCCGATAACTTTTGAACAATTTTTTTGGGGGGGTACAAAATGATGTAATTTTTTTCTTAAGTTATTTACGGTGGTATTTTTCTGACATGTGCCAGACGGTCAATAACCAAGACGCCAGTATTTGACTATTAAATAGAGAAAGGATAAATAAAAGCGCCAAGTGCCTTCAGAAGTGAAAAGGAATCATGCCTAGAAAGTAGTGTTAGGGTAAAAATAAAGCAGCAAGAAACTGCTCTTGTACAACTTCTAAAACACATTAAAAAAAATTGTCCATGTGATGATGATAATGAGTTTCTCCTAAATTTGCTTCACTGTTGTTGAGTCAAACAAAAATTGAAAGACAAATGAAATCGGAAGATCAAACAATATACCTTCAGCTTACTGTGTACTGTATACGGACAAAGATTGAAAAACAGTATCAACAAGGCAAAAAGCTATTGTAACGCTCCATCTATGGTTCTTTGTATATGGAAACATACAACAAAAATCCTCCCACACTACTCACCCGCCCACAAACTCTACAGCCAACCTCTGCAGTAGGCGGAGGGAGCTTGATTGGCCCCCACCCTGCCTCCAGAAACGACTTTTGACGTTTGCGGCGCGACCGGAAGTGACGTCAAGCTGCGACGCCGGCTCCTGCAGCTCGCCGCTGCGGGAGGCTTTTGGTCTATCAGAAGACGGCGTCTTTCACCGGATGGTTGCTGGAGTGGGATCATGACGGGGAAGAAGTCTTCCAGGGAGAAGCGGCGCAAACGAAGCGGTCAGGAGGCGGCGGCGGCCCTCGCGGCGCCGGACTTGGTCCCCACCGTAGGCGGCAGTGGCAGTGGAAGCACCAGTGGCTGCGGGAGCGCAAGCGGTTGCGGGAGCGTCACCTGCTGCGGGAACACTAGCGTGAGTGGAAGTGTCACCGGCGGTGGGAGCGGCGGCAGTTGCTGGGGTGGCAGCAGCGTGGAGCGCGGTGAGCGTCGGAAGCGGAGAAGCACTGACTCATCTTCTAGCGTCTCCGGCTCCCTGCAGCAGGTGCGTGCGCGTCTTTCTCGTCGCTTCTCGAAGCGGCCGCGGTTTCAGAAAGCGGGCGAAGAGCAGAATGTGACTGCGGGATGCGGAGCCTGCTGTCGCTCCTGTTAGGGCTGCGGTCCTAGGTATCCAGTGTCTGAAGTTCACGTTCCTAAGTTCCCTTGACCCCCACACTCCCACGACTTGAACTTAAAATTTCTGGGTTTGCTGATCGTCTGATGATTGCCTTTAGCTCCTTCCACACCTTAGTCTCCCTGAAAAGTATGGGTCAGGAACCAGCCTTCAGTGCCCTTGCAAGCCCCGCTTTACTTCTCTTCATCTACTTTATACAAGATGAGAAAATTGAGGATCAAAGAGATTAAGGAAGTTTACCGGTAGTTACCAGTTTGTTAATAACACCTACATTGGAATCCAATATCTGATTATAAAAGCCCTCTTTACTGTGGTATACAACGGAATATTACTCAGCTATTAAAAGGAATGCATTTGAATCAGTTCTAATGAAGTGGATGAAACTGGAGCCTATTATACAGAGCGAAGTAAGTCAGAAAGAGAAACACCAATACAGTATATTAACACGTATTTATGGAATTTAGAAAGATGGTAACGATGACCCTATATGCGAGACAGCAAAAGAGACACAGATGTAAAGAACAGACTGTTGGACTCTGTGGGAGAAGGCGAGGGTGGGATGATTTGAGAGAATAGCATTGAAACGTGTGTATTACCGTATATGAAATAGATCGCCAGTCCAGGTTCCATGCATGATGCAGGGTGTTCAGGGCTGGTGCACTGGGATGACCCTGAGGGATGGGATGGGGAGGGAGGTGGGAGGGAGGATCAGGATGGGGAACACATGTACACCCATGGCTGATTCATGTGAATGTATGGCAAAAACCACCACAATGTTGTGAAGTAATTAGCTTCCAATTAAAATAAGTTAAAAAAAAAAAAACAAAGAAATAAAACCCCTCTTTATGCACCTTCAAACTGACAAAATACTGCCGTTAAAAAAAAAAAAGTTTGCTCACGTTATAAAACAGATGCAGGAAAAAAATAAAAACACATAAAAATCAGTTGCAGGACTGTATGCTTTAAATATATACAACACAAATGATGGGAAATGGAAGGCTTTCTTTATGCTTCCTCATTAATTGTTTGATACTCAGCCCCTTCATTAACTCGTCAGCCTTGATATTTCTTATTTTTTGTTATTTTTCATTATCTAAGGCTTTTTTCTTTTTTTTTTTCAATCTTTTAGTGTAGTGTTGAACGCAGGCATTCATAGCAGGCATTCTTTTCCCATTCCTTTTTGTAGTAGAAACAGTTTTAATTTTATACCAGTAAATCTATTTGTCATAGGTTCTGAAAGATATCTGATCAAGTTAAGGAAATTTTTAATTTCTGGTTTTTCTGAGATTTTGTGGAGTTTTATCATATACCTTTGGGGCATTCTGTTGAGGGGTCATACAGTTTTCTTTCTTTAATCTGATGTAATTTTATTGATAAATTGTCCTTGCTTTTTGAGATAAATCCTATTTGATTTGATTTGGTTGTTGTACTTGACTATATAATTCAGTATTTTTATTAAATACGTTTGTGTTTATGTTAAGTTAAATCAGATTATGGTTTTTATTTTTGTAGTTACCCTGTTTTGTTTTAGTATTGGGCTATGGATTGAGTTGGGAAAACTTAACTTTTTTTTTTTTTTCATGTATTCCAGAGTAGTTTATATTTTTCTCTCAAGGTTGTACTTTACTGTTGGACCATACAGCTGTTTGGGTCTGGTGGATTTTTCTAGGGGTAGTGTATTTTTCCTTAACGCCTCTCACCTTTTTTTCTCCCCCACTTTCTTAGATAGTTATAAATATATTCAGTTTTTCTATTCCTTCTAGATTTAGTTGTGGATCAGTTCAGTTCAATCACTCAGTTGTGTCTGACTCTTTGTGACCCCATGGACTGCAGCATGCTAGGCTTCCCTTTCCATCACCAACTCCCAGAGCTTGCTCAAACTCATGTCCATCAAGTCAGTGATGCCATCCAACTGTCTCATCCTCTGTCATCCCCTTCTCCTCCTGCCTTCAATTTTTCCCAGCGTCAGGGTCTTTTCCAGTGAGTCAGTTCTTCACTTCAAGTGGCCAAAGTATTGGAGTTTCAGCTTCAGCATCAGTCCTTCAAATGAATATTTGGGACTGATTTCCTTCAGGATTGACTGGTTGGATCTCCTTGCAATCCAAGGGACTCTACAGAGTCTTCTCCAACACCGTAGCTCAAAAGCATCAATTCTTCATTGCTCAGCTTTCTTTATGGTCCAACTCTCACATGCATACGTGACTACTGGAAAAACCATAGCTTTGACTAGATGGACCTTTGTGGACAAAATGATGTCTCTGCTTTTTAATATGCTGTCTAGGTTTGTCATAGCTTTTCTTCCAAGGAGCAAGCATCATTTGACTTCATTTTTGGATATCACCATTCTTATCTTAAATAGTTTGCATGTTTTTAGTACTCTATTATTATGAGAAGACCAGTAATAAGGATTGTGTAAGCATTTGCATACAGAACTAAACTGTACTTTTATGAGAAGTACTTCATTGGGAAGTCTTACAAATAGGGAGGATGATTATGTATGCATTTTATAAAATCCATTTTGGTGACAGTATACAAAACAGATTGGCGAAACCTTTGATTAGATGTAGAGTCCAGTGTGTGTGAACTCAGTCACTCAGTCCTGTCTGACTCTTTGTGGCCATGGACTGTAGCCCACCAGGCTCCTCTGTGCATAGGTTTCTCCAGGCAAGAATACGGGAGTGGTTTGCCATTTCCTACTCCAGGGGAATCTTCTTCATCCAGGGATCGAACCTGCATCTCTCGGCAGGCAGATTCTTTACCACTCATGCCACCTGGAGGTAATCTAGGCAAAAAGGATGTTGCCTTGGCTCAGCATTCTGGCAGTAGACTTGAGAGACTGGATAGATTTGGAAAATAGGAGTCAAAGTTGATTGAATTGTCTTAAATTACTTGCCTGCTTTGAATATGATTGGATATTTAACAGTTTTAAAAATGACAGTAGCTCTGGTAAGCAGTGGTACTTTATTATGTATGTGATTTGTAACATTTTGCTGCTATCCTGTTTCTTTTTAAGAATTAAAAATGACCACACATACATAAAATTTTTGGGTGAATGGTCTACTGGAGGAGTATTGTATTCTTCAGAAGTCTGAAATTATAGAAAACTATTCAATATTGAGTATATTTTCATTTGTGTGTCGTAAGATATTCTTCACTTTTTATCAATTTGTTGATAATTACAGCCTGGAGAGTAATGTCAAAGAATACTGAGCAATTAAATAGTCTTTTCTATGGTTTTCAATAACTGATTTATGCAACCAAAGAATTTGAAGATGTTTAATAAAGATTTTATTAAATGATGTATGATGTTATAGACATATTTTTATTGTTTAATGGTTCTTTATGTCTTTTAATTTTAGGAGGCCAAATATCTTTTGCCACCTCTGGAAAAAGAGTTATTTTTGGCAGAGCACAGTGACCTTGAAGAAGGTGGATTAGACCTGACTGTGGCATTAAAACCAGTTAGTTTCTATATATCAGACAAAAAAGAAATGCTTCGGCAGTGTTTCTGTATCATAGGAGAGAAGAAGTTACAGAAGATGCTTCCTGATGTGTTAAAGGTACTTCATGACATAGATTACCAGGTTCTCCACTATATAGAAATATACAAAAACTTTCTTTGTAGCAGTCATTTTACTTAATGGAAATTATAATTGTATGTTTTCAACTAAGCTACTTCAAAAAGATACAGGGATTTTGCAGAACCATAATGGCTTTGTGTATTGAAAAATTTGCCAGAAAGAAATGGGACACTTTACTATATTTAGGTAAGGAATTTTTTAACCTTCTGGGAATAATTCTATTAAATATTGGCAATTTAAGTAACTAGATTAGATATACACTGATTCTTTTGCTTTAAGGAGTATACTGCTGTGTAACAGTATGTAATAAAGAAAGAAAGTGAAAGTGTTAGTCACTCTCATGTCAGACTCTTTGTGACCCCATGGACTGTAGCCCATCAGGCTCCTCTCTCCATGGAATTCTCCAGGCAAGAATACTGGAGTGGGTTGCCATTTCCTTCTCCAGGGGATCTTACTGATCCAGGGATTGAACCCTGGGTCTTCCATGTTGCAGGCAGACTCTTTACCAACTGAGTCATCAGGGAAGACCACAGTATGCAATGATAGTTGGTAATAGCCTGTATTTCATTAAATTCTTAAATGTTTTTGGATGTTTATTTCTAAAAATTACTCAGAAACGTATGTGGTGTTGTAATTTTACTGATATGGAAAAAAGACTTGGGCAAGTTAAACCCAACAGCATATATATCAACGATGAATGGAGCCAGGGCTAGAATATTTAAGCCTTTAGTGGTATTCGCCTAACATAAATAGGAGAAGACTCTTGAGAGTCCCTTGGACTGCAAGGAGATCCATCCAGTCCATCCTAAAGGAAATCAGTCCTGAATATTCATTGGAAGGACTGATACTGAAGCTGAAACTCCAATACTTTGGCCACCTGATGTGAAGAGCCGACTCATTTGAAAAGACCCTGATGCTAGGAAAGATTGAGGGCAGGAGGAGAAGGGGACGACAAAGGATGAGATTGTTGGATGGCATCACCGACTCAATGGACATGGGTTTGGGTTAACTCCGGGAGTTGGTGATGGACAGGGAGGCCTGGCATGCTGTGGCTTATGGGGTCGCAAAGAGTCGGACACGACTGAGCGACTGAACTGAACTGAAATAGGCTACTATTAACAATATCTGGGCACCTGGCTCACTCTTTAGTTTGTTCTTTCATAGTTAACATGACTTTATATATTCCAATTAAAACTATAAATTATAATGTTTGCATGTTAACTGGCAGGTCTTCAGATTTTATCCCATAAAAAAGATTTATGTGACTTCATTTGTTTGACTGCACAACTTTGCTAAGCAAGACTTTTTTTTTAAATGCTTGCTGTTTTCTAGTTTACTTTGGTGCTGTATTATATAAATGCATTGTTTAAAATATCATTTTCTTTAGAACTGTTCAATAGAAGAAATTAAAAGACTTTGCCAGGAACAGCTAGAGCTCCTGTCTGAAAAAAAAATTTTGAAGATTCTTGAGGGTAAGAATGCATATTTCTACCTTCTGGTAACTTAGTATAGGTAGTTAATACTATATTTAGCATAAATCATGAGGTATTTTTACTTGACTTCAGCTTTATTCTTAGTCATTAATTAATATTTTTACTTCTCTTTATAGAAAATTATAGTTTATATCGTAGAATAGCATCTCAGGAATGGACTTTTTGATGTATGTGTGGTTTTTCCAAATCAGTTATGTAGGTAAGAACATTTAAATTTGTGTGAAAAAGAAAAAAGTTTATCCAAAATTCTATAAAAAATTATAGAGGAAGAAAAATTATTAAAGAAGGCAAAGACTTCTCTTAAGATATTTTTGAGTTTTTTGCTTTCTCACTGCTTCAAACTATCCATTGAATACCATTTCTGCTCTAATAAGAGCCAAATACAGAGTTAGAATAATTTCTTGCAAATTCCTGACATTTGTCTGTCTGCCTAAAGTAAGACTCTTCTTTGCAATACAGTACCTGTAGAATTTTGAATTTTTAAGCTGTTTTTTTTTTTTTTTTGACTCTACAAGGATTTTACTATCAGCGTTACAAGAGAAGGAACAAAAAAATGGAGACTTTCAATTTCTAGAGATAACATCTTTTTAAAATGTAAAATGGTTTATATATATGCACACACACACACATTCTCATTTCTATACATTTTATGCATTTATAGAATAGATAAATAGGACAGATACCTAAAAAGGCATTTTAAATATAAGAATTAAAACTGTCATCTTTGAACAACTGTCAGGTTTCTTAATCTGTCCCTTTATAGATGAAACTTTCTGTATAATGATAAGTTGCTCTGACTTTTTGTCTTATAAGCGTGTTTTCAATTTTTTTTTTTTAATGTCATTCACAAGGTGACAATGGTATGGACTCTGAAATGGAAGAAGAAGCAGATGATGGCTCTAAGATGGTGTCTGATGTAGTTAATCAGTAAGTTAAAAGCATTCATTGTAATTTCAGAATTCCTTTGTTATCTCTGGTGATTTCTTACCTCAAGAATGTGATTGTTTTTCTATGCTATAGTTATATAAAGAGATTCAACAATGTTAGATTGATTTTTTTTACTTGTAGTGATTGGTCCTTTTGATGTGAGGATGGAATTAATTGCTTTCAGGATTAAGATAATTTTATTAAACTACTACTCAGTAATAGGACTATAACAGTGCCCACACTGAAGCAGAATCACATCTCTCATTTGGAATTTGAATATGTATACTACTACTGATACCCACTGTTTATTAAGTACTTACTGTAACAAACATGTTAGTAGTATAGAAGACTTTATCTCACTGAATTCTTCTACATACCTCTTGATGTTTGGTAATAATAGCTTCTTTTCATGGATCAGATAGTCAGCTGGTTCATTTGATGTCTGTTCAGTCAGTTCAGTTACTCAGTGGTGGTCAACTCTTTGCGACCCCATGGACTGCAGCACGCCAGGTTTCCCTGTCCATCACCAACTCCCGAAGCTTGCTCAAACTCATGTCCATCAAGTCAGTGATGCCATCCAACCATCTCATCCTCTGTCGTCCCCTTCTTCTCCTGCCTTCAATCTTGCCCAGCATCAGGGTCTTTCCCAATGAGTCAGTTCTTTGTTTGATATAGGTACATTTAATTTGATTATTGTGATGATGGAATATAGCTGAAGTTTTGGAATGCCAACTAATGAAGTGACATGCTAATTTTCTAGGCTATTCTGCTCTGCCATGGGCTCATTAAACTTTCACCCACTTATTTTATCATGTGTTCTGATTTTTGACTAAAATACTTTGTTTTTGGTCATCACCAAAGACTGACTTGCATCTCTGTTTGCAGTTTGGCTATAGGCAGTAGCCCAAATAAAAACATAACCAGAGATAGTAACATAAATCAGTAGCACATATTTAACCTGAAACCTGAGTATATTTTTATTTCTAATACAGTGCTATTGGGTAAGTATCACTGGAAGACAACAATTTAATTTCATATTATAACTATAAAGAGCATCAGCTAACCTACTTATACTGAAGCACTGAAGAAATCATTGTATCTTGGCTGCCTCATAATCAGTAGATTTTTGGTCATCACATTCATCTTGCTTTGGAATGTCATAGGATGATTTACACTTTCCCACAAAGTATAAAGTGTACACATTTCTACAGTCTTGCTACTGACTTTTCTTCAAAATGTGGGTGGGTGGGTTAGTTGCTTAGTCGTGTTCGACTCTTTGTGACCCCACGAACTGTAGCCCCTCAGGCTTCTCTATCCCTGCGATTCTCCAGGCAAGAATACTGGAGTGGATTGCCAGTCCCTTCTCCAGAGGATCTTCCTGATTCAGGGATCGAACCCAGGTCTCCTGCATTGCAGGCAGATTCTTTACCATCTGAGCTACAGGGAAGATCTCAGCCAGGGTGAAAGTGAAAGTGAAGTTGCTCGGTCGTGTCCGACTCTTTGTGACCCCGTGGACTGTAGCCTACCAGGCTCCTCTGTCCATGGGATTTTCTAGGCAAGAGTACTGGAGTGGGGTGGCATTTCCTTCTCCTTTCTTCAAAATATGTAGCTTTAAATTGCTTATATATATACTAGTCTGGTTTAGATAGTTTAAGCCTGTCACTTTTAGTTTTACATTTTAGTTTCTTAAATAATCTAAATTAATCATCTTCTTTCTTGATGCTTTTTACAGAGCATCAACTTTTGCTTGATTACTTTTGTTTTGCCTTTGTTTAAATGTGTTTATCCAATTTTTGAAGTTATCCAATGTTTTCAAGGTTAAGTCCTTTTTTGTTCACACCTGAACACTACTGCTACTTTTCTACTGTTAGAACTGTTTAATGGATATCTAATTAGATTAGAAATTTGTTTCTTTTGTAAAAATTACAACAAAGTACAGTATTTGACTTCTGAACTTTTCTAATGAAAAAAAAAAAAAGGTGATTAGATTCAAAGTGACTGTTGTGGAGAACCGAGTTTTACACTGTTACCATGAGACAATGTTACCATGAGACGGGTCATGTTAGCTTTTAAATGCTGCAGTGAGTAGGTTAAGCAATCAGAAATACTACTCAAAATTGTCATTGTAGCCACTTGTAGACCTGATAAGTGTCAGATCATTGAAATTCTTCTGAGTTATTTGAGTATATAGGCTTTAAAAAAAATCATATTTGTAAGCTGCTGCTGCTAAGTCACTTCAGTCGTGTCCGACTCTGTGCGACCCCATAGACAGCAGCCCACCAGGCTCCCCCATCCCTGGGATTCTCCAGGCAAGAACACTGGAGTGGGTTGCCATTTCCTTCTCCAATTTGTAGCTACAGGATGCCAAATAAATAATAATATTAAGAGCACTGTATGCCAGACCCTGTTCTAATCACTTTACTTGCTTCATTCACTCATTGGGTTTGTATACTAGCCTTGTGAGTTAGGTGGTATTAGTATCATCATTTTACAGATGGACAGATAAGGCCTAGAAAGATTTACGTGCCTGAGATCACACAAATGAATGTGGAAGTAGAAGGAATGTTAGTTATTAAGAGACTATAAGTGTTCATGTAAATGGACCTGGCTTTAAAACACTTAACCTTCTCTAAAATCACTTTGTACATTTGTAAAATATGGGTAATACTTGGCCCCAATAGGATTATTGGGATAAATGGTAGTGGAGTGGTAAAGAATCCACCTACCAGTGCAGGAGATGCAGGTTTAATCCCTGGGTCAGGAAGATCCCCTAGAGTAGGAAATGGCAATCTGCTTTAGTATTCTTGCCTGGAGAATTCCATGAACAGAGGAGGCTGGCGGGCCATGATGCATGTGGTCACAAAGAGTCAGACATGGCTGAGCAACACTAATGTAACTTGTTTGTTATTTTTAAGAAATTTTTACTGTTTCGTTACTAGTTATGAATAGGGCAATACACTGCACTGTGAAACAGTGAAGGTAGGACAGGGAAATAACGTGGGAGAATGTTGGCCTTAGCCCACATTGCTGACTTGACAACTTGCCACTTGCTCTGTGCTCAGAGGTCAGTTCAGTCCTGTTAATTTCTGTTGAGTTGAACTGAACCTGGTGGGCACGCTCATATAAGCTTAATTCCAGGGCTTCAGCAGACTATTAAGTTAGTTAACATGTTTGGTACTTGGTGCTGAAATTTTTCATGTTTTTTATTACCTGCTGGTTTTTTACTCTAATAGATAACAGTAGTCTGACTGGTCTGGATGCTGAGGGAACAGTTATGAGTAGGCAAGAACCTTCAAGGAATTCAGCAATTTGGGAGAGGAAAATAAGGCTGAATACATTGAACAGGTAGCTTCTGTGGAACACATGATTAATAGGCAGTAGGAAAGGAAACTTCAGCAAACTAACGATAACTCTCAAAGAAGTAGAGTTAGAACACAGATGTAGTTTCAGGAACTCAATTCTGAATTCCTAAATTTAGGAGACAAATTGATAAAGAGATTAGCCATGACTGGAGGCTACATCATTGTGCTAAGAAATTAAATTGAATAAATAAATACAGAAAAGTAGAGAGAAACCACACACAGAAAGTGTAAATCCTTATGTAAACTTGGTTACCTGCTTATACATGGTCAGCTGGAAGACAGTTTTAGACCTATCTTGAACATACTAGACATCCTGGAAAGAGAAATAAATAGCTAGAAAAAAATTGAAGAAATGATAGAATTAACATTCTTTATTTAAAGACATAAGACTGTAAGGAGAAGGATAACAATCTGGTTATGAGCTGAATTGTGTCCCTCCAAAATTCATACAAGGAAGTCCCTAACCCTTAGCACTTCAGAACATAATCTCATTTGGAATAAGGTCTTTAAACAGGTGATTTGTTTGTTGTTTAGTCACTGAGTCATCTCTCATTCTTTTCCAACCCCATGGACTATATAGCTCACCAGGCTCCTCTGTCCATGGGATTCTCCAGACAAGAATATGGGAATGGGTTTCCTTCTCCAGGGGATCTTCCCCACCCAAGGACTGAACCTGTGTCTCCTGCTTGGCAGGTAAATTCTTTACCACTGAGCCACCTGGGAAGCCCAAAGAAGTTATTAAGTCAGTCCAGTCTGATTTGTGTCCTTACAAGAAAAGGAAATTTGAGTGCACTGAGAGACACCAGGGCTGGGCACACACAGAGCAGAGCCATGTTAAAGCTGTCTGCAAGTCAAGGAGAGGCCTCAGAGGAAACCAACCCTGCAGACACCTTGATCTTCAACTTCCACCTTGCAGAACTGTGAGAAATACATTTTTATTGCTTAAGCCAGCCAGTCTTGGTGTTTTGTTATGACAGCTCTAGCAGACAAATACAAACTTATAAGTATTATATGTGTGTACATGTGTGAATTTCCTGGTGAAATTTTTCCCCTGAACTTTTTATTTTGGAAAACTTCAAACATATTTTGGAGAACTTTAAACTTATGTAAAATTGAAAGAATGATATGCTAAAGATCCATATACTTTCTACCTAGATTCAGCAACAGTAAGATCTTTCCAGTTTTACTTTCTCTTTCTCCTTATATTTATCCCTTTTCCCCAGGAACCATTTGTATTAGGTTGCTAGAGCTGCCAGAACAGAGTACCATAGACTGGCTGGGTTAAACAGCAGAAACTTATTTTCTCACCGTTCTGGAGGATGAAAGTCCAAGATCAGGGAACTGACAGGGTTCTTTTCTCTGAAGCCTCTCCCCTTGACTTGCATATGGCCACCCTCTTGCTGCCTTTTCACTTGATTGACTTCCCTTGTGTGTTTCCCTGTTGTCTCTCCCTGTGTGCTATTCTCCCCTTATAAGGTCACCAGTCACACTGGGTTAGGGCCCACCATTATGGCCTTCAGTCCATTCAGTTCAGTCCCTCAGTCGTGTCCAACTCTTTCCAATCCCATGGACTGCAACAGGCCAGGCTTTCCTGTCCATCACCAACTCCTGGAGCTTGCTCAACCTCATGTCCGTTGAGTTGGTGATGTCATCCAACCATCTCTTCCTCTGTCATCCCCTTCTTCTCCTGCTTTCAGTCTTTCCCAGCATCAGGGTCTTTTCCAAGCAGTAAGTTCTTTGCATCAGGTGGCCAAAGTATTGGACTCTCAGCTTTAGCATCAGTCCTTCCAATGAATATTCAGGACTAATTTCCTTTAGGATTGACTGGTTTTATCTCGTTGCAGTCCCAGGGACTCTCAAGAGTCTTCTCCAACACCATAGTTCAAAAGCATCAATTCTTCAGTACTCAGCTTTCTTTATGGTTCAGCTCTCATATGTATACGTGACTACTGGAAAAACCATTAGCTTTCACCAGACGGACCTTTGTTGGCAAAGTGATGTCTCTGCTTTTTAATATGCAGTCTAGGTTTGTCATAACATTTCTTCCAAGGAGCAAGTATCTTTTAATTTCATGGCTGCAATCACCATCTGCAGTGATTTTGGAGCCCAAGAAAATAAAGTCTGTCACTGTTTCCATTGTTGCCCCATCTATTTGCAATGAAGTGATGAGACCAGATGCCATGATCTTCATTTTTTGAGTATTGAGTTTTAAGCCAGCTTTTTCACTCTCCTCTTTCACTTTCATCAAGAGGCTCTTTAGTTTTTCTTTGCTTTCTGCCATAAGGTTGGTGGTATCTGCATATCTAAGGTTATTGGACTTACTTTAACTTAAATTAGCTTTTTAAAGGCTCTATTTCTAAAATGGTCACATTCTCAGCTACTAGAGTTAGGGTTTCACACACGAATTTTTTGTGAGGAAATAGTTCAGTTCATAACCTATTAAAAACTAAGTTGCAGATGTCATAACATTTCATGCTTAAACAATTCAATGTGCACTTCTTAAAAATAAGGCCAGTCATCAGAAATAATCAGTATTTCAAATAATATCATTTAATACATTGTTCATATAAAATTTGCCCAATTGCTAAAATAAATTTATAGCATATTTATTTTTTTAATTAATTACCTGGTTGATTCTGATCCAGAATCCAGTGGAATTCATGTGTTATGTTTGATTGTTAATATTACAAAGTTGAGTTTTCTTTTTGTTTACTCTGGGTTTGTTGTTTTTTGTTTTGGTTTTGGCTGTGCTGAGTCTTTGCTGCGTCACGCGGGCTTTCTCTGATTGGGGCACAGACTTCTCTGGTGGCACACGGGCTCTAGGGCATGTGGGCTCAGAAGCTGCAGGTGCGTGGGCTACTCTGGTTGTGGCACACCTGCTTAGTTGCCCTGCGACATGTGGCATTTTAGTTCTCAGATCAGGGATTGAACCTACACCCCCTGCATTGCAAGGTGGATTATTAAATCAATAGACCAGCAGGGACGTCTGAAAGCTGAGTTTAAAGAGAAGATGTAGATAGATAAAAGCTTAATGAATAGTCCAGGAACTTAGTTCACATCTTAAAGGAACTTAAAAAATAACAAACCAAAAGAAAGTAGAATAACAGAGGTAAACATTAAAACTAAAGACATAGAAAATAAAAGGATAAATAAATTTATAAACTTGATTTTTGTAAAGGCAAGAAAATAAGATGAATTCTTCTTAGATCTGATTAAGGAAGTAAGTGGAGAGCAGTTAAAATCGAGATTAGTGAGGAAGGAAGAGAGTCATGCATTTTATGAGTTTGAAAGAATAGAAACTGCATGCAGCATTGTATAAACAAATTTGAAGCTTGCAAATGGATATTCTATCAAAATACACATTAACCAAATTAACTTCTCCCTAAAGTGGAAAACCTGAAGAGATTAACAACTAAGAAATTAGAAAGGTGAATAGAGATCTGTTGAAAAAGACAAGGTGAATCCACAGCATTATTTACAAGACTCAATACTTGTAACGTGTTTATATCTAATAAAATGTTCAATAATGTTATTAATTTCAAATAGATTACACCTATGCTATTTAAATTAGTCCGAGCCCTAGAAAAAGATGAAAAGATCTTCAGTTTACTTTATGACTTCTCAATAGTTTTAATATTGCAAATTTCATACATAGTGTCAAAAAAAATGTGGGCGGATTATAGGCCTTCTCACTTGTGAATATAGATGCAAAAATTCTAAGTACAACATTAGCATATAGAATCCAGCAGTATATTAGTGAATATGATTTACTCTAGGAATTTATAGAAGACTTAATTAGAAAGTCTTTTAGTGTAATTCATTTCAATAAATTAAAGGAGAAAAGTTCAGATAAGTAGATGCTAAAAATGCCTTTGATAATACCCAGCAGTCATTTCTAATATAAGCTATAGGTAAAAAAGATATATAAAACTATTCAGGTACAGTAATGACCATTTGATTAGACTTAACCACTCGGTGAACTAAAATGAGGAATCAGACAAGACCATTTGTTTTCAACATTTCTTGAAGGTTCAAGCAAATGCAGTAAGACTAGGAAAAAACAAAAAGCCACACACACGCAACATGAGTGGTAGAAAGTAATTAACTGGTCAAAGGCAGCTAAAAAGATGGGATGATGGAGGCCCAGAGATTGGAGTGACGTACTTTGAAGATGGAGGAAGGAGCCAAAAGCTAAAGAATGCAGGTAATCTTAACCTGGAAAAGACAAGGAGATGAATTCTCCCTTGGAACCTCCAGAAGAAATGCAGCACTACCTTGATGGTAGTGTCCCAAGACTCACTTGGGATTTCTGACCTCCAGAACTATAAGTAATGTAAGGTATGTTGTGTTAAGCCACTGTTGCCTCTGTAATTTGTAACAGAGGCAATAGAAAACTAATGCAAGGTACTTGACATAAAGCCAGAGTTACAGATTGTTGCCTATAGTAATAGAGATAGTTTACTCAAAATTTAAATATTTAAAGTTTCAAATGGTTTCCAGCATTTAAAAATCAGGTGATAGTTAACCAAAATTTGGATTTTTGAATTGCTCAAAAGTCAGATCAGCTTTTCCTGAGGGGAGCAAAAAAAAAAACAAAAAAACTTAGAGCTGAACGTAGGTACTCTCTTTTTGTGTGGCATGTGTATGTTTCACTGTGCCACATAGTACTACATTTGCCTGTAAGTTTAAAGGACAGAATGTCTAGAAAAGGAAGCTCTGGTTCAAGGGAAAATGCATAAAGGCCAAAGGTTTGCCTTGGAACCAGTTCTGTCAGTTTTTCAGGGTCTTATCACCTGGGACACATACCTTTACCTCTTTATCCCTGTTTTGATGAACACAAAGAACTTTAAATAGATCTGGATAAAGCAGTCTTTATTATTAAAAGCGCATGGAAATTTTGGTATTTTCTTTTAATGAGTAACTTATGTGCTTTTGTTATCATGCTTATGGCAAAGGAGATAGTATTAAGGATTCTTAGGATTGTCTAAGAAGCTGTAAAATGACAACTTTAAGTATGAGGTGTATGTATATATATGTGTATATATATATATGGTATTTAATATGCTTTATGTGAATTTTCTCATAAACCATTAAAGTTTGAAAATTCAGTATACACAGATGTTTTTGCACAATTTAAAAAAATTTAAAATGAGATTTTCAGTTTTATATGATTTATATGTTTATAAAACAAACAGCTTTGTATGTTTGTTATATTCTAAGGTCAGCTTTCAAATACATGTTTTTTTCCCCCAAACTCTCTTGATTTCTGCTGCTTTTTGAGATTTTGATTGCTTACTCATACATAGTTTACAATAGTTCTCTTTCTTTTTTTTTTTTTTATAATAGTTCTTTTTTACTTTCAAAAGTATAACAAATAGTAGTTATAAGAAATTTTTGACAGTGCACTACTTTAAAACTTGAAATTAGTGAGTGTTAACTTATAACAATTTTAATAGAAATGAGATGTAGTAACTATGAAGATAGGACAGTCATAGTTTCTAAATATCTTCATTTTTAGAAAGGTGAGGGTTGAGATTTTCACTTTTGTTCACCTTAGGTGAATAAGTGGGCAATTTTATGTCGTATTGAGATGGTGTAAAACCTTAGCATGTGTAATTTTGCAGTGTTTTAAAACTTAGATATTGTGACAAGAGTTGCACATGCTACCAATTGTAAGTTGCTTACCAAGAACATCTGTTTTAAGTAAATAAGATAATATGCCTGCACGCAGAGTGCTGTCTTCATTTGGAAAAGAAGCTTTATTGTAGCTCTGCTGCTGCTGCTGCTGATTGTGATTTCACATAAAAATAAAAATACAAGCACTTTAGGGAAATCTTAGCAATGTTCTAGTATTGTTCTCATAAATACTTTTATGAATTTTAAATTAATACGCTTTCAGTGAATGATATTGAGGGAAATGTCAGTGGAAATGAAGCTGTATTTCTCTATGGGTAATAAGCAGTGTTGAGATGCTATCCCAGTTCTGAAAGGCAGAGAAGTTTAAAAACCCAGCTTCTCAAACTTAAGGTATACTGCAGAGCAGATTTGCGAGGAGTGTTCTGGAACTCTAGTCACTGCTGCTTAGCAGAGGATGGGCATATTCTAAACTTCAGCTACTGAATTCTAATTCTGGATACTTAACTTTTTGAAAAAATAGGATACTCCTAAACAGGTCTTGAAAATGAAATGAAGTCGCTCAGTCGTGTCCGACTCCTTGCGACCCCATGGACTGTAGCTTACCAGGCTCCTTGGCCCATGGGATTTTCCAGGCATGAATACTGGAGTGGGTTGCCATTGCCTTCTCCAGCGGATCTTCCCGACCCAGGGATCGAACCCTGGTCTCCTGCATTGTCGGTAGACGCTTTACTGTCTGAGCTACCAGGGATAGGGTAGGAGATTTTCCATTATACATATAATTTGAATAACAACTAGGATTGTGTTTATGACCACTCTTGTATTGTGGACCTGTAGTGATATGTGGTAGAACTCTGATGCTGTTTGTTGGTTGAATTAAAAAAAACATTCATTTCTCTTCTGTTTTTGGTAAGGGAAAAGCATCCATGCCCTTTTTGATGAAGTATAGCTGTCTTGTGGGTTCAGCTCACTGTCATTAGAGTACTCAGAGTTCAATTTGTTCCAATTTAAGTCACTTATATTCCTTGAATATGTATGTATGAGTAACTTTCCAAGGGGCAGGAGTACTCAGCCAAATACTGACTCTCAATAAGTGTCAATAAAACTGAACTTACTGGGAATAAAAGACTATTGCTTCATAAACTGTTATTAAGCTTCAATGGGATAAAGTATTTGAATAAAGTTTATGGTGCTCTGAAAGTGAAAGTGGCTCAGTCATGTCCAGCTCTTTGTTACCCCATGGACTATACAGTCCATGGAATTCTCCAGGCCAGAATACTGGAGTGTGTAGTCTTTCCTTTCTCCAGGGGATCTTCCCAACCCAGAGATCGAACCCAGGTCTCCCACATTGCAGGCAGATTCTTTACTGTCTGAGCCACCAAGGAAGCCCACAGCGCTTTGGAACATTGAATTAATGGGCAGCATGAATCTACAGTATGTGATTAAGTGAGCATTTTTATCAATGGATACAAAAAAGGCATCAAGTAAACCCAAGACCAAGCCTTATTAGGAATAATACCTTCAGAAATTGACCTGTGATTCATCAAACTCACATAACCCACTCTGGAATGTATGAAGTTGTTTTGTAATGCTTGTTTAACTATTTGTTTATTTAACTCTACCTTGAATACTTATTATTCAGTATGTTCCCTCCCATATTATTGGAAACCTCCTCCTTTCAACTTCTGCCAACTTGATAACTTTGAAGCAAATCTTGACCCAGTTCTTTTTAAATATTTAGCAGATGGACACCTCTCTGAAATCTTTATATATATTCCTTGGAATAGGAAGGCCTGAGCTTCTCAGAGGTCTTAGATAAGCTTGAATTGTAACTGTGTTTTCCATTGGGGAATTTTGAGGGTCTTTGGAAGCATTTCTGATTTTGTAACTGTCTACACACAAAAAAATTATATTCTTTGTGTTACAGAAACCTAATTTTTAAACTATATCTGTTGTTTTTTCATCAGTCATTTTAGTGCCTCATCTTGCTGCTCAAGCACTGGATTAGATGTAAGCAAGTAGTTTTCTATTCTCTGCTCTTTTCCTTATCACTTTTTTAAAAAATTTAAGATTTTCTTAATCACTTACCTAATTGTTTGTGTTAATTGTCTTTTCCATTCACTTGAAAAATAAATCCACTTACGTTCAGTGCACTAAACTGGTTTGTTAATTCCTGTTCTTTATGCCAGTGCACTTTTCCCACCATTTGAAGGTTTTACTTACCAAGGGTCACTCGTATTTATTTCCAATACAATTACTGTAATTTTATAATATGGTTAAATATAAAAACTGACGAAATAGCAGTATGAAAAGATCAGTTGATCACATTGAATGCTTTGGAAAAACTCAAAGTACAGTTGTTGTTAGCTGTGGGATAACAGCAGTAAAAGTTTGGGTGGCATTGTGTGTATGTGTGTATATATATATATAAAGGGTTATCTTTTTCTGCATTCAGAGTTTTCTGTTTTAACTAAGCCAAAAGTAGAGATGTAGACAATGGCTTATGTGAGTAGGATGAGCCTGAACTCTTTTCTGTGGATTCTTTCCAAAGATCGGTGAATGAAGATGCATTCCTGTTTTATGTTAACCTAAGATGCTTAAATTATATATATAACTTTTAAGTGTTTCCCTGTGTAAATTTTTTCTTTTCCAGTAAAGTGATACCACCTGAGTTAGAAAAAAGTGATTTCACTGTATTAGATTATTTTTACTCTTTTATTATGAAAAGTGTCATCTATCTAGAAAAGTAGAGAGACTAGTATAATGAATAACTATTGCCTAGATATAACAATTATTACCACTTTTCATATTTGTTTCATCTGTTTTCTTGAAGTACTGTAAAGTAAATTGATTCTAAATGTTTATGTTTGAAATTTCAGAGAATAAGGACGTTTTCCCACATAGCCATGTGTCTTGCGTCTGTAATTTAACAGCTTGTTTATTCGAATGGTAAATACATGCACATGTACATAGTATAATTTTTAAAAGTATTCAGTGAAAATTAGTCTCAGTCTTTTTCCTGTTTCCCATTCTGAATGCCTTCCTATAGGCAGCCACAAAAACCAGTTTCTTGTATATCCTCCCCAAGATGTTCTGTACATTTACAAATGTATAAGTGTATATATATTTTTTCTTCTCACATAAATTGTAGCATACTGTGCAAATTGCTCTGTACCTTTTTTCATTAAATCTTTTCCATTTAATAGTATGTCTTTTCTTGGATTTTGTTTTACTTGGTGCATATAAGGCTTCCTGTACGTATGTGTGTGTGTGTATGTATACATACACGTATATACATATATACATGTATACACACATGTATCTGTGTACTATTCCATCGTTGGATATAGCAAAAGTTTGTCAGTGGACATTTAAATGTTTACTGTCTTTTGTTACTTCATATGGTATGAATATATCTGTACGTAAGTAATCATGTTTTTCAGTGATTATATAAATACCTGTAAATTAATTGTTGGATTAGATGTTTGGGCATTTGAAACTTTAAGAGGTAACTGCCATAATTGACTTTCACAGAGTTTAAACTGATTTCTACCTGTCCCTACAAATGTGGAGTATATGTTTTCATATACTTTAGCTAATACGATATTATCTGACATTTTGATGGTTGTTCATCTGTTAGGTAAAATTCTCACCAATATACCACCAACTCTGCACTGGGAATTTTTATCTATAATCTCATAAAGTGAAGTGAGAAGTGAAGTGAAAGTCACTCAGTTGTGTCCGACTCTTAATGACCCCATGGACTATACAGTCCATGGAATTCTCCAGGCCAAAATACTGGAGTGGGTAACCTTTCCCTTCTCCAGGGGCTTTTCCCAACCCAGGGATCGAACCCCAGTGTCCCACATTGCGGGCAGATTCTTTACCAGCTGAGCCACAAGGGAAGTCCAAGAATACTGGAGTGGGTAGCCTGTCCCTTCTCCAGGGGATCTTCCTGACCCAGGAATTGAACCCAGGTCTCCTGCATTGCAGGCTGATTCTTTACCAATGAAGCTATCTCTTACTGTGAGTGAAATTGACTGTCTTTCTGTATGTTACAGAGCTGTTTGAACTTCCTTTTCCTCCGAGCTCTTTGTCATTTTTTTTACCTTTTGTGTGTATGTGGGTAGAGGGTTTTGGTCTTTTTTAATAGTCCATTGTTCGTGATATGGGTTGCAATTTTTTTTTTTTTTTTTTTTTGCTGTTGCTTTACTTTGATTATAGCTTTTATTTATTTGTTTTTGCACATGTATAAGTATTTCAGGTTTATATAGTCTGATTTTATCAAGCTTTTATGGTTTTCGGGTTTTATATTTAGAAAAGGCCTTCTCCGTTCTGAAATTATAAAAAGTATTTTTCATACTTTCTTCTGGTACTTTATGGTTTTTTAAAATATTGAAATCTTTGATTCATTAGGGATTTATTCTTGGTTACCGGTTGTTATTGCTCTTGTCTGTCTTTTCATTGAGAATTTCCACTGTAAAATAATAATTCCATCTTGGTTTAATAGCATATCTTAGTTTTGCCAGTAGAAATAAGTATTTTCCTGTGAGGCTTGGGGTCAAATTTTGAATGCAAACTGACTTGGTACTTTGAAATATAGATAATGACTACTTAAAATTTTTAGTATTACCACTTGGAGAACTATATCTTTACGTAGGAGAAAGTCTGCATAAATGTAAAAAATGAAGGTTCTCGAGTTAAACTAAACCTGCATTTTTAACAGCAGACCTCCACAGCTTACTGTATCTCTGACTTTTGGCAAGTTACTTAACCTTTCTGGGCCTGAATTACTTTGTTTGGACATATAGAAGTAACATCAGTACCTACTCATATGATTGTGATGATGATTAAATCAGAAAAAAATTGTAAAGTGCTTAGAATAGTACTTGTTGAGAAGCAGTGAAAAATGTTGCTGTATTTGCTCTAGAATTTTAACTTTGAATTTGTAACAATCACTATTCTTAAAATTCCACTTTACATTGATGAGTATTGGGGATTCCCTTCCCCAAATTCTTTTTATGAAACCCTAAAGAAAGCAAAATAACTCATCGTTATTTTTAATTATTATTTTTTACTGTTACTGCCTTTTTAAAAAACAATTTATTACTTAACAAGTTTCTAACTTTTTCATTTATTAAAAAAATAGTTTAAGAGAAACTATTGTATACATATTTTAAAGCATAGAAGGATTTTTTTTTTACCCACAAATATAATCAATTTGTTAGATTGCCATTACTCTATGCTCAGTTATTTATTTATTTATTTGTACAGTTCAGGTTTTTGTTTTCTTTACACCCATCATTATGCTCAGTTATTTTAAACTCAGTATGTATTCTAAAGAGCATTGATTACCTGTACCCTAATTATGTCCTTATGTCCTTTTAAGTTGCTATTAGGCTGTGATCCTTAGGCAGGCTATCAAAATAATAGGATAAATTTTTCAGAAAACCTTCACAGAAAATGCCACTAATCATTGACAATATTGCAACTTAAAACTTGGATAGGACTCCAAGTTTAACGTTAGTAGAATGTTTGCATATCCTACTTGTACCCCTTTAAATAAAGCACTTACAAAGTGATCTCATTCAACTTAAAACTGGAAAGGCTTGAAAGCAGGTGTATAGGGATAGAAGAAAGAGGAGAACCTCTGTTTCCTTTAGTCACTTTTGTATAGAATAGAGCCCCCCACTTAGAGAATTGCCTTATTTACAAAAACTTATAATTGTAGAGAGGCAATTTATAGAACAAATTCTTAAAGAATCATGGATCAGAGAAACTGGAATATGGTAACTGATTTTTAGAATTACATTATTTGGGGAATGGAAATGGCAACAAGGGTTGAATTTTGCTATCTTGAGTAATGAGCTTGCTGAGGGAAACGTTAGAGGTATGGATTAATTTGCTGTTTGGAAAAAGCCCTTTGAGAAAAATAGTTTTGCTGCATTCCATGGTGTTCGAGGGTTACATTTGAGCACTATGTGATTTCATTTTTGTGAACTTGTTCTAAGACTTGGCAGTACCCCAATTTGAAAAATATTAAAAGTGTAATTTAGAACAAAATTCATTTTTATAAAAAGAGTATATAGTTATGTGGGTTTGGACATTTATCTACCATCGCAGCCACAATAAGACCCCTTCCATCACACTCAGAATTTCTCCCATGGCTCTTCATAGTCCACTTGTTCTCCTGTCTCCAGCCCTTGACAACCACTGATCTGATTTTTGTCCTTATACTATTTCTTTTTCCAGAATGTCATATAGCTCAGTACAGTATATAGCCTTTTGAGCCTGGCTTCTTTTACTCAGCATAATGCAAGTGAGATCTGTTTATGTTGCTGTGTGTATCAGTAGTCCCTTCCTTTTCCTGGATGAGTAGTTGGTATTCCACTGTGTGGATGTACGATAGTTTGTTATCCTTTCTCCAGCTGAGGCCATATAGTAGGTAGAAAAATGACTCTGTGGTCTCTAGAACCTGAGAATGTCTTACTTTTGTATACTGACAAAAGGGATTTTGCAGATTTGGTTAAGGTTAAGGACTTTTGAGGTGGGGAGATTATTCTGAATTATGCAGATTATCTCAGTTCTCTTCACATTGAATAATTTAAAGGGAAAGAAGAGTAGGTCAAAGAGATGTGCCATGAGAGGACCTTGACAGGCAGCTGGCAACCAGCAAGGCAGCAGGGACTTTGGTCCTAGCATATCAGGGAACTGACAGCCCAAATGAGCAGGGAATGAATTCTCCCCTAGAGCCTCCAGAAAGGAAGGCAGTTTGTAGGGACTTTGATTTTAGTGCAGTGAGACCCCGCCCAGACTTCTGACTTAGAGCTATGGTATACATTTATGTTATTTTCAACTATTGACCATATATATATGTGTTAGGTCTGTTTCTGGACTCTCTTCTGTTTTGTTAATCTAGGTGTTTATCCTTTCTCTAATACCATTACTGTCCTAGTCACTGTAGCCTTTTAGTCTTGAATGTGATAGTGTGCATCCTTAAACTTTGTTACTCTTTTTCAAAATTGTTTTGGATACTCTAGTTTCTGCCTGTGTCTCATTTTTAATAGTACAGAACTCATAAGTTGGTAGACTGGCTTCTTTCAGCCTCTATATTTTACTCCTAGGAGAGTGGAAAGAACCAAGGGTTATACCTATTGCTAGGCTAGTTTGCCTGATTGATAGTTGATTTTTGCCAGAACGGGAAGAATCCTGATCCGATTCTCTTTGTTTATCCTTCTGTTGAGGTCTCTTCCCAATATTTTTCTTTTGGACAGGAAATTGATTTTTTTTCTTTTAGAAATATAAACCTTAGTAATTCACACGTGTGGTTCTTTTTGGTTAAGTTGTGCAGATCTCCCCAGTGTATTACTCTGATTTAAAAGCAAACTCATTCGAGTTACAAGAAAGAATCCTGCCTAGAACTGTATTGGAGGTAAAAGAAAGAAAGGTGGACTGATGTTGGTTTGAGAACTTAAATCCCAAGTATAGACATAGGGCTCCCTTATAATTCAGAGCCAAGACTGTAAATTAAGCTGTTTTAAGGAGCACTGCAGATGGTAGAAGAGAAGTGGGAGAATTAAAACTTCCTTTCTTTTTTCTTTATGGAAAAGAGTACAAGAAGCATTGTGAGATTCTTAAACTCACACCAACCATGTGTTCCTTCCCTCCCTCCTTTACCTCTTCTCTCTCCAGTTGTTAGAAAATTCTGACATGGTTTTAAAGTGTTTGATAGAAATATTTAAATATCATTTAAATATACATTGGAATTCCTCTAGTTTTCCTACCTCTGATACTTATATCTTTTATCATCTGGGGGTGACATTTTTTATTTTCCTAAAGCTGGAAATAAGATGTATGAACACAAAATTTTCTTATACTTTAAGACATTTCCTATTTTGTTTCTATCTTGCCTTTTATATTCTTTAGTGAAAATCTTTAAATTGTATTACAGAACTCTGAATGTGTATGGGAGTTTTAGTTGTAAATCTGTGTCTGGAATTGTTTTCAGCTTCGGGTGATACTGATGTAAAAGCCTCTAGCTTTTCATTTTTCAGCCACAAGGCGGTGTGCTGCCTCTACTGTCTGCAGTTTTGTGGTTTTTTTTGGTGACTTTTCTTCAACAGCCAGATCAAATCCAACTCAAGAAAAAAAGAACATTATAAAAGTTCACTTCAGGCAGTAAAAGAAATTGTTTATGACAGCAGATAGTCTTTATAGAGGGTTCTAGTTTTATCTGGAGGTGATTCAAGGAGCTTTCACAGAGAAAATAAAAAATGAAATTAAAATAATTCATAAAATAGTTTCATTGCTTTATTAATTTTTACTTGGAAAAACTTAAGAGTTATTAAAATGTTTCAGGAATAAGAATAATATAAGAAGTATACATGTATGCTTTACCTAGATTTATCTGTTATTAATATTTTATCCCATTGCACATACTCTGTTTATATACTTGTGTATTTCCTTCTGAAACATTTAAAGCTGAGTAACATACATCATAACATTTTACCTCTAAGTACTACATTGCATTTTTTCCTAAGAATAGTGATATTCTTTTTCATATAACCACAATACATTGTTAACTTTAGTAAATTCAGCTTTAGTAAATTTAACATTGATAAAATAGTTTTGTCGAATCTGCCATCAGTATTTCCATTTGTCTCTTGACTCAATAATATGCTTTATAATGTTTTTCCACTTTAGTTGAGGAGCCTCACATCAGTTGTAACATTTAATTGTCACTACTCTTTAGCTTCCTTTAACCTGGAATGTTTCCACAGCCAACTTTGTATTTTATAACATTGACTTTAACTTCCCTCCCCACTTTTAATAGAATAGTACTCATTCCCACTTTGGCTTTGTCTGATGATTCCTCATGATACAGATTATATATTCTCAGCTGTAATTTTGACCGCTTCCAATTTGCCTTGATTCATGGACCTAACATTCCAGGTCCCTATGCAATATTGCTCACAGCATCGGACTTGCTTCTATCACCAGTCACATCCACAACTGGGTATAGTTTTTGCTTTGGCTCCATCCCTTCATTCTTTCTGGAGTTATTTCTCCAATGATCTCAAGTAGCACATCGGGCACCTACTGACCTGGGGAGTTCCTCTTTCAGTATCCTATCATTTTGCCTTTTCATACTGTTCATGGGGTTCTCAAGGCAAGAATACTGAAGTGGTTTGCCATTCCCTTCTCCAGTGGACCACATTCTGTCAGACCTCTCCACCATGACCCACCCATCTTGAGTGGCCCCATACGGCATGGCTTAGTTTCATTGAGTTAGACAAGGCTGTGGTCAGCGTGATCAGATTGGCTAGTTTTCTGTGAGTATGGTTTCAGTGTGTCTGCCCTCTGATGCCCTCTTGCAACACCTACCGTCTTACTTGGGTTTCTCTTACCTTGGACATGGGATATCTCTTCACGGCTGCTCCAGCAAAGCGCAGCCGCTGCTCCTATCCTTGGATGAGGGATATCTCCTCACTGGCTGCCCCTCCTGACCTTGAACGTGGAGTAGCTTCTCTTGGCCCTCCAGCGCCTGCGCAGCCGCCACTTCTTGGACTTGGGGTTGCTCCTCTCGGCCGCTACCCCTGACCTCAGGCGTGTGGTAGCTCCTCTCGGCCGCCGCCCCTGACCTTGGGCCTGGGGTAGCTCCTCTAGCTACATGAGTCATGTTCTGTCTATTAAGGTCTTGTGTTTACCTAAGATCCTTTTAATGGTGATGTTACTTTATGTTTTTGTTAAAGTCATTTTTAAAAAATTAGGTGTATGTGTTTGGAAGAGAAATAAATGCCATTCAAGTTTAAGAGCAAACAAACATTTTCTCTAAAGGAATATACTTAGAAATAAGGTTCCCAGTTCAGTTCAATCCAGTCGCTCAGTCATGTCCGACTCTTTGCGACCCCATGAATCACAGCAGGCCAGGCCTCCCTGTCCATCACCAACTCCCAGAGTTCACTCAAGCTCACATCCATCGAGTCAGTGATGCCATCCAGCCATCTCATCATCTGTCATCCCCTTTTCCTCCTGCCCCCAGTCCCTCCCAGCATCAGAGTCTTTTCCAATGAGTCAACTCTTCGCATGAGGTGGCCAAAGTACTGGAGTTCCAGCTTTAGCATCATTCCTTCCAAAGAAATCCTAGGGCTGATCTCCTTCAGAATAGACTGGTTGGATCTCCTTGCAGTCCAAGGGACTCTCAAGAGTCTTCTCCAACACCACAGTTCAAAAGCATCAGTTCTTCGGTGCTCAGCTTTCTTCACCAGTAGATGAAATTTAATTTGACATAAGACTTAAGGTGGCATATTTTAACTTTATTTTTGCAAAGCTTTTAATGTAGTGTATTGGCATTTAATCTGTCGCTAAACTGCCAGGGAGTCTTGTTGATCTCTTTGGGATCTGCTAGTCATTCTGGTGAAAGAATAAAATTGACATTAGACTAAAAGAAATAAAAAAAAATTGAGATATCTCAATATTAAATCTCTAACATGTCACAATTAACACCAAATTAAAATATTTTTATAATCTCTATTTGAGTTTGTACTTGTATTAGTAAAATTTCAATACAAAACAAACTTAAAAGAGCCAAATGTGTTGGCTGGAAAGAAAATTGTAAACTTCTCAAATAATTTCATCTTTATCCTTCAGTTATTTGAGGAATTTATTATTAAGTGAATATAAAGTTTTGTGAATAGGTAACTTTCCTAGATATTTTTAGTTTGTTAGTCTTAGAGTGTGTATAAAAATTCTCAGAAGGTGATAGACACATATTTTAAAGAAAATAGTCATTTTGAGTATTCATAATAGTTAATTTCTTGACTTTCTGAAAAGTATTTGTAACATCAGTATAAAGATGGCACAGTGCTTTCTAAGAGAAAGAAATAGTTGAGCTCTTTTGCAGAACATAGTGGATCAAGAACTTTTAGTGGCATCTTAAACGTAATCTATTTACTTTGATTATATATGTATATTACAAATAAAATATGTATTTCCCACATCTGTAAACATCAAAACATTTGAGGTATGAAATTAGATGACTCTAAAATGATTTGAATGCCAAAGTGCCCATTAAATTTAACAGTTGAACTTGCAAAATTACTGGATTCTTCTGTGAGTTAGGATTTCTCCCATTAGCTACCCTGCAGAGTATTGGAAAGGAGAAAACCTTGGTATTCTTTCCAGGTTTGCTCTTTGATTTTACAAAGAAGTGTACTACTTAAATTCTAGTAGTTTGTAGCCGCTACTTCTGACACTTGTATACATGTTTCTGTCTCCAGAGTGTACTGAATGGTACCCTGGGGACTGAGAAGGATTCATTGTGTCTTTTCAAGTGTATAACTTAATTCTAGGACCTTGAATATTGTTTAAAAACTTGTTCTTGTTTACTTTCATTCCTCAGACAAGACAGCTGTGTAGATTCTACTTCATCTCTGAGAGAGAACAAGCAACCTGAAGGTTTGGAATTAAAACAAGGTATGGATCACATACTTGACTTTTTCTGAAACATTTGCCTGAAAATTATAAGCATTTTACCAATAATAAATTTTCATAGTCTTCGAGTTTTCCCTCGTTTTATAAATAGGGAAAGAAAATAATTTATTTGGTCTGAGGTCAAGAGTCAGGAATACATCCTTTATTTCATGGCTCCTTCAGGTATTGGAGTAGTTCTGCCTTAGTAATATATGGTTACAAACGCCACCACCAAGGTATCATTTTGAAAAGTTTTAATTCAATCATCTATTATATACTCTTAGCTGCAGGATACTGTAGATATATTGACTGGATAACTGTGGGTTTTATGTGGAGGAAAACAATTTTATAGGATTATTTTCCCTCTCTCTTTTTTTGCTTGATGTTTTGTTGTTGTTTACTTTCTTCCTTATGTATTGTTTTCTACAAATCAGTAACTTTTGTAACCCAAGTAAAATGGTATTTGTTATTATTTATTCAACAAATAAATAACTCAGTAGGTAGCTCAGTAGGGCTAATCTGTTAGATGTCTTTTTGTTTGTTTGCTTTTTCCTCATGCCTGGTAGAGAAAATTGAATGTAAAAATAAGTTTTTATTAGTTCCTCAAAGACTGCCTCATATATTTTTCCATTTTCCTGATAAAATTACTTCAGAGCCATGAGAGTCTGTTGCGGCCAAAAGGGTTATCTTGTTTATTTCATAGGCAGCTAATCTTTGATGGCTTAGAATAGTTTCTCTAAAACTTTGAGTCATTAGAACTTCCTTGGTAGAGAGAGATGCAGGTCATCAGTTTATTCAGGCAGAATTTCTTCTTTTAAGCTATGGCCTGTATTACCAACACTTAATTAAGAAAGGGGAAAACAAGTTGGTTAATTATGTGATTCTTGCAGTTTGTATGTAGAGAGAACAAAATCTAAGTTTTCTATAATTCTAACTTATGTTCTCTGGCATTTATATATATTTCTGATGATTTTGAGAATTCCAGTGCTTTTCAGAAGTCCTGTTGTGTTAACTTCTTCAATAGCCAGACAAAATTATATCTTTGTATTCTTATTTCTTCTCAGTATATTCTTGCTTCTTTTTAGCATTCCCACAGGCATTAACTCAGATTCATAGTTTTATATTTGTCATGTATAAATACATGCTAAGCACACATTATTTTCATATAATGTAGTCATAATCATTTAACTCTTGTACCTTGTGTGTTTTGACAACACTGCTGTTGTTTCTACCTTTGTTTCTGTTTTTGCATTTAATCAGCAGGTTGTGTACAGACTGTTACTAGATTATCTGTGTAGAGAAGAATGCCATATAAGGGATGGAAAAGTTCAGAATGGGCAGGTTGATTCTCGTTCCCAGGGAAAAAGGAATGGAGACCCCATTGTACAAATTAGCTAGTGCTGTGCTCTAAGGGTTTTTCTGCTCCCTTGTTCCAGCACCTGGAGCTCTCTTCAGAATTTCCTTCCTGGTGCTAACAGCCTATTTTGCTGTGACTCTTTTTTTTTTTTAATGGTAACTTCAGTCATTTGAAAATTAGCGATGGAGGCAAAGAAGGAGAGAAAAATAACTCAGTAGCCGGATACCACAAAGCCCAGTTTTTAATGCTCAGGAGCCTTGATAGACACTCGTAGGTTCTCACTTCAGCATCAGAAACGTCAGGAACACAGTCATCGGTAAGTGACAGCCGGCAGGAGTGAGGAGACAGGAGATCCAAGCACAGCAGTACCATGTGCAGTACTGTTCATGTGCATCCTGTGACTGAATGTAGAGGAAATGGTTACTTCTCAGCTCCTTTTGGAAAACAGGAAAGTAAGTCGTTTAGACAAATGCCTATGAAAAGGTTAAAATTTTAAATTTTGTTGCATAATGTTGTATATTAGAAATTATTTAGAAGATTCAATTATGTGTAACACCTTACAGACGAATGTTAGTAAAACTGAAATCCGAACCAGAGGGTAAGTAGCTTGCAGGGAGTTACCCAAGAAGTTGAGGTACCCTAGGAAACAGAAATGCTGGTAGGCTCAGTAAAGATTGCCTTTTTTCTAAATGGACTAATACTGTCTATTTTTAATATGCAGATTTTAAAAATTGATTTATTGTTATCTCTTTCTATTTTTGCTCACAGTTGGTTAATAAAAACAGAACATAATTCTCCTTGTGAATGCATTGTCATTTTATTTAATGGCTTGACCATTTAAGAAAATTCACTGAAGCTTACTTAGTATTAAAGTAACTGTTCAGTAGACCAAAATATAAAGCAGCGTTGAATTTTCTCTTTGCTCTTTCAGGATAAAATAAATCTTATTATTATGCTCTATTAATAGTATATGATATTGGCAAGTTATTTAAATTATCTTTTCAGTTTTTTCAGCTTCTGAAATAGTCAATATTGAGAAACAGTAACTATGAATTAGGTAAATTGAAATTGGCATTTCTTTGTCTAGTACTGGTATTATTTATCTTGTTGATAGGAAATTCATTTATGAAACTGGCTGTGCTGAAGAATGAGTATCAGACTCTACACTAACTTCAGCCCTCACTGAGAAAACATTTAAATGTAAATATAATCCAGTTGATTGATACTGTAGTAAAATAGCATTAGGATTAGTGTTGTAAATCATTTTTAGCAAAAGGGTAGAAGAATGGTTTATATAAATTTTCTAAATTGGTCATTTGTGCTACAGTTAAAAAAATGCAACTGCTATTTGTCAAAAGATATTTATTTTTCAGTTTATGTGCTTTACAGTTTCTTTTTTTGCCTTTTTAAAATTGGGGGATAATTGCTTTACAGTGTTGTGTTGGTTTCTGCCATATAACAGCATGAATCAGGCACAAGTATACATATATCCCCTTGCTCTTGACTCCTGAGCCTCCGACCCACACCCTGCTCCCCTCTCCCCCCGCCGCCGCCCCACCCCAGGTTGTCACAGAGCACCAGGTTGAGCTCCCCACTAGCTGTGTGTTTTACATATGGCAATGTGTATGGTTCAGTGCTGCTCTCTCTAATCACCCCAACTTCACCTTTTCCTGCTGTGTCCACGAGTCTGTTCTCTGTTTCTGTGTCAAAGTTATTTAATACATTGAAAATATTTTTAAAATATAAAACAAATCCTTGCTAATATTAATGAACTCTCATATATTTATCTATAAATAAATAAATTTTAAGATATTCAGTAATATTAAAGCAATTTAAATTGTTGCTTTAAAGTTTATAACTGGAGTATGTGTAATTTTGCAAATTATTCTCCTTTGTAACTTCAAGAATTAAGCTCTTATGTTTGTGTTCCTTCTTGGGAGTTGTTTATAAGAATTTTTTTTTAACTCTACATGATTAAATAGCTAAGTTAAAATTGTATATTTAGGATGAAGAGAAGAATTGAGATTTATAGTAGTTCCTTTAAAATATTGGAAAGGCTGCTATGTAGAAGACTGATTAGGTTTGTTCTAATAGAGAATAAAAGTAGGGCTAGTAGATAAGGTTGTTATTAGATATGGTTGGTTCAATTTGTTTATTTCAAATAGTCAGATGTATCAGAAAATGCATTCTGCTTTCTGATACATCCATATTGCTGAAGGTGTTTTCACACAAGTTACACAAATGGCCACTTGGTGGTGCTGCTGTAGAGAAGATTCAAGTAGTGTTTAAACATTTGGATGTTTGACCTTAATCTTGAAGTTCCTTTCCATCAGATTTTCTAAAGACCAGTGCCTAGTGCAGTGTTGGCACTTGTGAAGAGTGTTAATAACTGTTTTATTAAATTGTTTAATATAAGAATAATGAGATATACAATCGTCTCTCTCTCTCCATTACAATTAGCCCATACTCTTCCTGTACCTTTTGAAGGCCCACTGTTGAATTTAAATATGAGACTTTTCTGTATTTCTTTTCTTTTTTTTAAAGTAAACTGAGAAGGTTTTGGGATGTGTCATGCTCTGTGTGTGTTTTACTGAGAATGAAATTATTACTCTTATTAATGAAATTATTACTCTTATCTATTAGAGAAAGACATGCAAACACACAAAAAAATGCACACAGACTTTTATTATGATTAGACGCAAGTCTTGTCCCTTTTTTTTTTAATTAATGTAGTTGCCTCACGCAATTATTTTGGCCTTCTAATTCAGGAGTTAGTGAATGATAGCTTTAAGAATTTACCTTGTTGAGAGCTTCAGGAATTTGAAAAGTAGAATTTAATAGGGAAAAATTGTTCGCAGTGGTTAACCCATGTGATGAAATTTAGATACTTTCAGCCTTTCAGACTGCTGGTCAACAAAGTATAATTATACACACTGCCTGAGAATATAAAATGAAAATACTCGAAATTTTAAAGTGAATAAATACATGAAAACTATTATGTAGTTTTTATGTATTTTTATGAATATATTTACATTTCTTCCTTTAAAATTTTTCAGTTAAATATAGTAATTAATAGTAGTTCATGTTAATTATGTATTAATTTATAAGTAAAAATAAATTTTGTGTGTCTGTAGTGGGACAGGTACTTAAAAATGTTTTCACTGATAGGTTTATGTAAACAATGAAGTTGAGAGATAACTCTTTCAGACTGTTATTAAGGATTGATGGTGACCATAAGTGTTCATTTATTACTTCTAAAAAATTAAATGTGATATGAGATTTTTCCATTGTTTAGCAAAGATACTAAACAAAAAAACTGTATGAGACTATTTGAATCCTTAAGGTGAGAGTAAATAGAAAAACTCAGCTAATTTTTGTTCTTACTGCTTTTGTTGTTATTGTTGTTCTGAGGTAATACTGCTCTAGTGTAAGCGAAGGTAGTTACGGAGGGGAACTAGAATAAAAAAGAATGAAGAAATGAATTTGCACTTAACAAAGGGGTTGATTTTAGCTGAAAAGAACTTCACAACCATGGAGGAATAAGTACAAGTTACAAAAAACTGAAAAGACAATGAGAAAAGTGTCATCAGACTTCTATTGCTTAGTAAAGGAAGAGAGAATGGAGATCATCAGTCAGTAGCATTTATAGGCCAGAAGTTTTATGTGAAGAGATCCCTGGTTTGGCAAATGAACTCTGCACACCCTCTTCATTTGAAGACCACAGTTGCAGGCAGGCCTGTTAGAGAGCTGAGGGGAGACTGAAAAGAAAGTGTTCCAAGCCTGTTGGGGAGTTGAAAGCAGAAAGCATGTGTACACTTGGACTGCTGGTTTGTTTTCAAAGTTGGAGTCTAATTCCTTTCCTCCTAGTCCTTGATTATCCCCTTGACTGGCTCTAACAAATACGTATTCACAGAGTGTGGCTTCTCAACACGAGTTAACTTCTTTAAAGATTTAAAACAAAATTGTTCTGGGGAAATGATATCCAATTCAGTGATTGGTGAAGTAAGAAGAGATTGTGGTATAACCATCAGTGTGGCTTAAGAATTTACATCTCTTTTCTCGTTCCTTTGAGCTTTTTCACAAGTTATTACCAGCAGTGACACCAAACATGATCCTCCCTGCTTTTTAATTTGTCTCTTTCTGTGAGTAGTAGTTAAATGAAAGGGTGAAAATTACATTTTATATGGCAAATTAGCCCATACTCTTCCTGTACCTTGTGAAGGCCCCCGTTGAATTTAAATATGAGACTTTTCTGTATTTCTTTTCTTTTTTTTAAAGTAAACTGAGAAGGTTTGGGGATGTGTCATGCTCTGTGTGTGTTTTACTGAGAATGAAATTATGAAGACTTGGATTCAGTATTTTGAGAGAAATGTTTGTTTTCATGTTTCTTTAAATTGTAAAGCATTATATCTCATTTTAAGCATTATATCTTGTGATGCGTTTGATAGTATCCCAGACACACTGTGAGGAAGTATGTCTCTCCAGCTGCTTTGGAGTTCACATCCGCCAAACCTCCTCAGATGTTTGAATCCCCTTTGGATCCTCTGTGCTTTTCAATCATTATGTTCTCATCCAGTTCATTGGAAAAAGTAACTCCTTATATAAAAGCTGTCCTCCCAAAGGGAAGATAGTAAATACTAGGCTTGTCAGCAGGTCCTGAACTTTTTATGTACCTAGCATCCATAGCCTGTGATGTAATTGGCGGTTTTGGTTGCTGTGTCATATAGTTGATACATAATATGCTTGTAGTTAACAAACTTTGTTTTTGAAAGGTAATACTTAAAAATTTTTTTGAATATCTTTAGATTTATAAAAAAAATCGAGTGGGAACTACAGAGCTCCTGTATACCCACTTACCAGTTCTTCCAGTTTCCCATATTATCTTGCATTAGTGTGGTAAATTTGTTACACTTGATGCACAATATTAATACATTATCACTAACTAAAGTCCATAGTTTACATTAGGGTTCATTCTTTGTGCTGTACCTGTCGTGAGTTTTGGTAACTTACAATAAGGTATCCACCATGATAGTATCGTACAGTATAGTTTTACCTGTTCATTCCTTTTTTCTCTCTCCCCCTAGACTCCTGGCAACCACCCACCTTTTTACTGTCTCTGTAGTTTTGTCTTTTCTGTAATGTCATTCAGCTGAGCTCATATAATACGTAGTTTTTGCAGATTGGCTTTTTTCGCTTAGCAGTACACATTTGAGATTCTTCTGTGTCTTTTTATGATTTGATAACATTTCTTTTACTGCTGAATAATCTTCCATTGTATGAATGTACTGCAGTTTGCTTATCCTTTCACCTACTGAAGGACATCTTGCTTCCAAATTTGGCAGTTGTGACTAACGCTGTTACATTCATTTGTATGCAGGTTTTTGTGTGGACATAAGTATTCAACTCTGGGTCAATGCCATATTTAGTCTTGTAAGAAACAGCCACACTGTCTTTCAAAGCTCTGTACCATTTCACATTCCCATGAATGAGAGTTCCCGATGTTTCACATCGTTGCTGGCACTTGGTGCCTGCCAGTGTTTTGGATACCCACTCCAGTGCTCTTGCCTGGAAAATCCCATGGACGGAGGAGCCTGGTGGGCTGCAGTCCATGGGGTTGCGTCTGAGTGACTTCACTTTCACTTTCCACTTTCACGCATTGGAGAAGGAAATGGCAGCCCACTCCAGTGTTCTTGCCTGGAGAATCCCAGGGACGGCGGAGCCTGGTGGGCTGCCGTCTATGGGGTCGCACAGAGTCAGGCACGACTGAAGTGACTTAGCAGCAGCAGCAGCAGCAGCAGCGTTGTTTTGGATTTTGGCCTTTCTGATGGGTGTCTAGTTTTACTTTGCAGTGCCCGCTGTAATGGTCTGTGATGTTGAGCATCTTTTCATGTGCTTCTTTGCCATCTGTATCTCTTCTTTGGTAACTTGTCTCTTCACATCTTTTGCCCATTCAAAAATTTGGTCCTTTGTTTTTTGATAGTTGAGTTTTAAGAGTTCTTTATATATTTTGGATACCAGTCTTTTATCAAATGTGTTTTGTAAATATTTTCTCACAGTCTATGGCTTGTTTTTTATCCTCTGAATTTCTATCCACATTTAATAAATACTTTTTGGGTCTTTGTCTCCCTCATATTATATTTATTTAGGTGGGTTTAAGGGATCTAGAAGATATGTTTGTCTGAACCAGCATTCTAATCTGTGAAGGTTTTGTGGTCATTCTGATTTTGTTAAGATCTGAGAGGCAGTACAAAAGGTTTAAATGCATAGATTTTCAAAATGTACTTGGGTTTGAATGTTGGTTCTGCCATTTAAGTTGTATAAACTGGGGCAAGTTACTTCAATTCTCTTTTCCTCAGTTTCCTCATTGGTGAAATGCAGATAATAAATGAATGCCTGTTCCACTACGTTGGCATAAGGATGAAATGGACTAATACTTGTGAAGTGCTTTAGAGAAATGAAATGCTTTGTACAAAGTAACTGTTCCATAAATATCAGCCACTGTTATAAAATTTCTACCATTAATAATGTCATTAATGTTTTCTGCTGCATCCCCTTAGTATCATCCTGGCTGTCTCTAATGGGTAAAAGTGTCACTGTGTCGGATCATAGTCTGCCTTTATGTAACTTCTATCCACTTGGTCCTTCTGTGTCCTTTGGGTTATAGACAGTGAATTCAGTATTTCCCTGAATGGCATGTCTTCAAATTTTAAGGCCGATCCCTTCTTTCTACAAACAAATTGTTGTTTTGTACTGGGAACCAGGGATAGAAAGATGAATACAGTGTGGCCTGGCTTCACAAGAACTTAACTAGTCAAGGAAAACAGATGTGTAAATTAAATTTGCATAACTGTTTGTACCTGAACTTACGTATTCCCCTTTCTTCCCATTAAAGTGCTTGAAGTCTTTATGTTGCTGGAACCAGCCCCTCTATTTGTATAGTGGCCACATTCCCTTCTGGGACTTGTAGTTGTTAACTCTCTTCATCAGGGTCCTACTCTCTAGTGAATCCTTGCCAGCAGCTATTTCTCTGGTCACTGCAGGGTCCTCATCTTGACCTACCAGCCGTGTGTGACACCTTTGATTATTTCTCGTTCCCTGACACTGTCTTTGTTCTTAGTCACCTTGGCATTATACTCCCCTCTACTTGACTTCTGAAGGCTGAGTGTCTTGGTACTTTTTTCTACAGTCCCAGCTAGTGATCTTACATAGTTTTAGTACTGGCATCTACGAATTTATTTCTTCAATTCAGAACTCTTTCCAACATTTGTATATCCAGCTTACTTACTCGATGTTGAATATGCATCTTAAACATTAATATGTCCCATAATAAATTCTAGATCCTTACCTTGCCCTCCACCCCTTGTTTGCTTGCAGAGCAGCAAACAAATAAAACACAAACGTTGAACTCATATTTTTTTGTGGCTGCACCAAATGGCCTGAAGGATCTTCTTTTCCCAACCAGGAATAGAACCCATGTCGCCTGCGGTGGAAGCTCAGAGTTCTTTTTTTAATATAGCTCAGAGTTCTAAACCCTGGACCACTAGGAAAATCCTGAACTCATTCTTGATGAGTCCTTTTTTTTCTATCAGCAAAACCTGTCAACTTTGCTTTCAGAATATTCAGAATCCAGCCAATCCAAACACCTCTTCTTAGCCATTATTCTGGTGCTGATTCTTAGAGTATCCTGATCCCTCTCTTGCTGTCTATACATTCCTATAGTCTTTTTTTCCACACAGCAGTCTGCATGATTGTTTTAAACTGTAAGAATGGTCATGTCACTCTTCGTCTCAAAGTCTTCTAAAATCTTTCCATCTCAAAATAAAATCTCAATTCCTTCCTTCTCTCTGGTGGCTGGTACCATATGGTATGGTGTGGTAGGGACAGTGCCACGTGATGTGACCTGTCACCTTCCCCCTAACTCCCTCTCTTCCTTCATCTTGATTTTCCCCTCCACTCTAAGCACTCTTAAGTCAAGGACTTGCTTTTGCTATTTCTTATAACTGTGCGCTCCTCCCCAAGAGAACCATGTCAGTCTCCACAGAGCTTTTAGATCCCTGATCAGATGCTACCTGGTCTGTCTAAACTAATTAGCACTACCTTTTTCATAGTTCATAAATCTCTTAATCTATAGATTTACTGGGAATTGAAGTCAAACTTACTGTACTGTAGTCTTAGAGAAGTCACCTTTTGAAAGCCAGAACTCTGTTGCTGTGTCATGTGTTTAGTTCCTGCATATCTCACAGTAGGACTGGAAATCTATCACTGTGACTAGAAGTTTTAATATCTGTCTTGAAGTTTGTTCAAATCTGAGATTTATGCTTGTTCACACCCATGGTATGCTCTTATTTAGGTCAAACTACTTGTTCTTTAAGATTGTTGTTTAGTTGCTAACTTGTGTCTGACTCTTTTGTGACCTCATTGACTAGGCTGCCAGGCTCCTCTGTCCATAAGATTTCCCAGGTAAGAATACTGGAGTGGGTTGCCATTTTCTTCTCCAGGGAATCTTGCTGACCCTGGGATCAAACCCGCATCTCCTGCATTGCAGGCAGATTATTTACCACTGAGCCACCAGGCTCTCTTTAAGCTCAGACATCTCCAGATTGATGAGGCCTTTCTTAACCTATTTATGCTTGCCTCACTTTTTTTCCTCATTCCCCTTACTGTAGAATTGATTATCACCTCATTGATACCACTACTCCCTATTTTATTTACTTCTGTTATAACATCGCCCAATTCAATAAACATTTATGGATACCTAAATTTAGATACTGTAAGGTAAAGGATTTGGAGAAGGCAGTGGCAACCCACTCTAGTACTCTTGCCTGGAGAATCCCAGGGACAGGGGAGCCTGGTGGGCTGCCATCTATGGGGTCACACAGAGTCAGACACGACTGAAGCGACTTAGCAGCAGTAGCAAGGTAAAGGATTATATCTTAGAATTCTTTCACTGATTGTATATAGTGGATACTCATATTCTTTTGAATAAGTGGATGATAGCTGATTAAAAGAATTCCTTCTTTCTGTTCTACCCTGTCCAGTGTGTACAAGTTCTTAAAAAGAAAATAAAAGTGAAATAGAATGTTAGTTATATTTGTCCTTTGATATTCTACCACCTACCCCAAAGAGTGAGTTGCTTATAAACGTGTTTTTCTTTCTGGTTTTAACAAAACTGAGTTAAATTTTGGTTCATTTCCCTTAGCCTTTAGATTTGTTTTTATTACTTGTATAGATTCATATCAGTCTTTTATATTAAGCATTGATCATGTGCCCTTTTTAAAATATGTGGTCTTCATAGAGGTTCTTTTTTTTTTCTTTTTTGTCCTTTTTTTTAAATTGGCTTACCTGTATTTTTAAAAATTAATTAATTTATTTTATTGAAGGATAATTGCTTTACAGAATTTTGTTGTTTTCTGTCAAACCTCAACATGAATCAGCCATAGGTATACATATATCCCCTCCCCTTTGAACCTCCCTCCCATTTCCCTTCCCATCCCAGCCCTCTAGGTTGATGCAGAGTCCCTGCTTGAGTTTCCTGAGCCATACAGCAAATTTCCGTTGGTTGTCTATTTCACATATGGTAATGTAAGTTTCCATGTTGCTCTCTCCATACGTCTCACCCTCTCCTCCCCTCTCCCCACATGCATAAGTCTGTTCTCTGTTCTCTGTTTCTGTTTCTCCATTGCTGCCCTGGAAATAAATTCTTCAGTACCATTTTTCTAGATTCCATATATGTGCATTAGTATATGATATTTATCTTTCTCTTTCTGACTGACTGCACTCTGTATAATAGGTTCATCCACCTCATTAGAACTGACTCAAATACGTTCCTTTAATGGCTGAGTAATATTCCATTGTGTATATGTACCACAACTTCTTTATCCATCCATCTGTCAATGGACATCTAGGTTGCTTCCATGTTCTAGCTATCGTAAATAGTGCTTCAGTGAACATTGGGATACATGTGTCTTTTTCAGTTTTGGTTTCCTCAGGGTATATGCCTAGGAGTGGGATTGCTGGGTCATATGGTCATTTTCTTTCTAGTTTTTTGAGGAATCTCCATACGTTCTTCCATTTGGCTGTATCAGTTTACATTCCCACCAACAGTGCAAGAGCGTTTCCTTTTCTCCACACCTTCTCCAGCATTTATTGTAGACTTTTTGATGATGGCCATTCTGACTGGTGTGAGGTGATATCTCATTGTAGTTTTGATTTGCATTTCTTTAATAATGAGCAATGTTGAGTATCTTTTCATGTGTTTGTTAGCCATCTGTATGTCTTCTTTGCAGAAATGTTTGTTTAAGTCTTTTTCCCACTATTTGATTGGGTTGTTTGTTTTTCTAGTATTGAGTTGTATGAGCTGCTTGTATATTTTGGAAATTAATCCTTTGTCAGTTGCTTAATTTGCTGTTATTGTCTCCCATTCTGAGGGTTGTCTTTTCATCTTGCTTATAGGTTCCTTTGCTGTGCAGAAGCTTTTAAGTTTAATCAGGTCCCAGTTGCTTACTTTTGTTTTTATTTCCATTACTCTAGAAGGTGGGTCATAGAGGATCTTGCTTTGACTTATGTCACTGAGTATTCTACCTGTGTTTTCCTCTAAGAGTTTTATAGTTTCTGGTCTTACATTTAGCTCTTTAATCCATTTTGAGTTTATCTTTGTGTATGCTGTTAGGAAGTATTCTAACTTCATTCTTTTACATGTAGCTGTCCAGTTTTCCCAGCACCACTTTTGAAGAGACTGTCTTGGCTCCATTGTATATTCTTGCCTTCTTTGTCAAAAATAAGGTACCCATATGTGAATGGGTTTATTTCTGGGCTTTCTGTCTTGTTCCATTGGTCTATATTTCTGTTTTAGTGCCAGTATCATACTCTCTTGATGACTGTAGCTTTGTAGTATAATCTGAAATCAGCAAGGTTGATTCCTCCAGCTCCATTCTTTCTCAAGACTACTTTGTTTATTCAGGGTCTTTTGTGTTTTCCATATGAATTGTAAAATTTTTTTTTTCTAGTTCTGTGAAAAATGCCATTGGTAATTTGATAGGGGTTGCATTGAATCTGCAGATTGTGTTTGGTAGTATAGTCATTTTCACAATATTGATTCTTCCTACACCCAGAAACACAGAATATCTCTCCATCTGTTTATGTCATCTTTGATTTCTTTCATTAGCGTCTTATAATGATCTGTGTACAGTTCTTTTGTCTCCTTAGATAAGTATATTCCTAGATATTTAATTCTTTTTGTTGCAGTGGTGAATGGGATTGATTCCTTAATTTCTTTCTGCTTTTTTCATTGTTAGTATATAGAAATGCAAGTGATTTCTGTGTATTGACTTTGTATCCTGTGACTTTTCTAAATTCACTGATTAGCTCTAGTAATTTTGTGTAAATTAAAAAAAAATTAATTAATTATCACAAAATTTTTTGTGTGGGTATCACAAAAACCCACAGAAAATCTTTAGGGTTTTCTGTGTACAGTATCTTGTCATCTGCAAACAGTGAGAGCTTTACTACTTCTTTTCTGATCTGGATTCCTTTTATTTCTTTTTCTTTTCTGATTGCTGTAGCTAGGACTTCCAAAACTATGTTGAATAATAGTGGTGAAAGTAGACACCTTTGCCTTGTTCCTGATCTTAGAGGGAATGCTTTCAGTTTTTCACCATTGAGAATAATGTTTGCTGTAGGCTTATCATCTATGGTCTTTGCTGTGTTGAGGTAGGTTCCTTCTATGCCCATTTTTTGAAGAGTTTTAATCATGAATGGGTGCTGAATTTTGTCAAAGGCTTTTTATGCATCTATTGAGATGGTTATGTGGTTTTTATCTTTCAATTTGTTAATATGGTGTATCACATTGATTGATTTGCATATATTGAAGAATACTGGCATCCCTGGAATAAACCCAACTTGGTCATGGTGTATGAACTTTTTGATGTGTTGCTGGATTCTGTTTGCTGAAATTTTGTTGAGGATTTTCGCATCTGTGTTCATCAGTGATATTGGCCTGTAGTTTTCTTTTTTTGTATTGTCTCTGTCTGGTTTTGGTATCAGGGTGATGGTGGTCTTGTAGAATGAGTTTGGAGGTGTTCTTTCCTCTGCAGATTTTGGAAAGAGTTTTAGGATGATAGGCATTAGCTCTTCTCTAAATGTTTGATAGCATTCACCTGTGAAGCTGCTGGTCCTGGGCTTTTGTTTTTTAGGAAATTTTTGATCACAGCTTCTATTTCAGTGCTTGTAATTGGGTTGTTCATAATTTCTATTCTTGTTTCAGTCTTGGAAGATTAAACTTTTCTAAGAATCTGTCCATTTCTTCCAGGTTATCCATTTTATTGCCATATAGTTGTTCATAATAGTCTCTTATAATCCTTTGTATTTCTGCATTGTCTGTTGTAACCTCTGCTTTTTCATTTCTTATTTTGTTGATTTGATTCTTCTGTCTTTTTTTCTTGATGAATCTGGCTAAAGGTATGTCATTTTTTTTTTCTTTTCAAAGAACAAGCTTTTTGTTTTATTAATCTTTACTATTGTTTCTTTCATTTCTTTTTCATTTATTTCTGCTCAGATCTTTATGATTTCTTTCCTTCTATTAATTTTGGGTTTTTTTGTTTGTTTATTTTTTCTTTTCCCAGTTGTTTTAGGTGTAAAGTTAGGTTGTCTATTTGATTTGTTTTCTTTTGTTTTGTTTCTTGGGGTAGGATTGTATTGCTATAAATTTCCCTCTTAGGACTGCTTTTGCTGCATCCCACAGGTTTTGAGTTGTCATGTTTTCATTGTCATTTGTTTCTAGAAAATTTTTGATTTCCCTTTTGATTTCTTCAGTAACCTGTTGGTTATTTAGAAAGGTGTTGTTTAATCTCCATGTGTTTGTGTTTCTTACAGTTTTTTTTCTTGTAATTGATATCTAGTCTCATAGCTTTGTGGTCGGAGAGGATGCTTGATACGATTTCAATATTCTTAAATTTACTGAGGTTTGATTTGTGACCCAAGATGTGGTCTATCCTGGAGAATGTTCCATGTGCACTTGAGAAGAAGGTGTATTCTTCTGCATTTGTATGGAATATCCTGAAGTTATGAATGAGATCCATCTCATCTAATGTATTATTTAAGACTTGTGTTTCCTTATTTTCTGTTTTGATGATCTGTCCATTTCTCCTTTTATGTCTATTAGTAATTGTTTTAAATATTGAGGTGCTCCTATGTTGGGTGTACAGATATTTACAATTGTTATGTCTTCCTCTTGGATTGATCCCTTGATCATTATGTAGTGTCCTTCCTTATTTCTTGTAATCTTCTTTATTTTAAGGTCTATTTTGCCTGATATGAGGACAAAAGCTGTCTATTTTGTCAGCTTTCTTTTGCTTCCCATTTGCATGGAGTATATTTTTCCATCCTCTTACTTTCATTCCGTATGTGTCTTTAGGTCTGAAGTTTGTTTCTTGTAGAGAGCATGTATATGGGTCTTGTTTTTGTATCCATTCAGCCAGCCTGTGTCTTTTGGTTAGAGCATTTAATCCATTCACATTTAAAGTAATTATTGATATATATGTTCCTATTACCATTTTCTTAATTTTGGGGGGTTGATTTTGTAGATCTTTTTCTTCTCTTGTATTTCTTGACTATATAAGTCCCTTTAATATTTGTTGTAAAGCTGCTTTGGTAGTACTGAATTCTCTTAACTTTTGCTTGTTTGAAAAGCATTTTATTTCTCCATCAATTTTGAATGAGATCCTTGCTAGGTATAGTAATCTTGGTTGTAGATTTTACACTTTCAGTGCTTTAAATATATTCTGCCGTTCCCTTCTGGCCGGCAGAGTTTCTGCTGAAAGATCAACTGTTAAACATATGGAATTCCCCTTGTATGTTACTTGTTGCTTTTCCCTTGCTACTTTTAATATTCTTTCTTTGTGTTTAGTCTTTGCTAGTTTGATTAGTATGTGTCTTAGTGTGTTTCTCCTTGGGTTTATCCTGTATGGGGCTCTTTGTGCCTCTTGGACCTGATTGACTATTTCCATTTCCATGTTTGGGAAATTTTCAACTATAACCTCTTCAAAAATTTTCTCATACCCTTTCTTTTTCTCTTTCTGGGACCCCTAGAATTCAAATGTTGGTGCTTTTGATATTGTCCTTAGGTCTCTGTGGCTATCTTCAGTTCTTTTCATTCCTGTACTTTATTCTTCTCTTCAGAAGTTATTTTCACCATTTTATCTTCCAGCTCACTGATTCATTCTTCCACTTCTGCTACTGATTCCTTTTAGAGTATTTTTAATTTCAGTAATTGTATTGTTTGTATGTTTATTCTTTAATTCTTCTAGGTCTTTGTTAATTGATTCTTGCATTTTCTCTATTTTGTTTTCAAGGTGTTTGATCATCTTTACTATCATTATTCTGAATTCTTTTTCAGTTAGTTTGCCTATTTTCTCTTCATTTGTTTGAATTTCTGTGTTTCAAGTTTGTTCCTTCATTTGGGTAGTATTTCTCTGCCTTTTCATTATTTTTTTAATTGTGTTTGAGGTCTCCTTTTCCCAGGCTTCAAGGTTGAATTCTTTCTTCCTTTTGGTTTCTGTCCTACTCTGGTTAGTCCAGTGGTTTGTGTAAGCTTCATATAGGCTGAGATTTTTGCTGAGTTTTTTGGTTGGTTGGTTGTTTTTCCTCTGTTGGGCAAGGCTGAGTGAAGTGGTAATCCTGTCTGCTGATGATTGGGTTTTTTATTTTTGTTTTGTTTGTTGTTTAAATGAGGTGTCCTGCACAGGGTGCTACTGGTGGTTGGGTGGTTGGATCTTGTATTCAGGTGGTTTCCGTTGTGTGAGTTGTCACTATTTGATATTCCCTAGGTTTAGTTCTCTGGTAGTATAGGGTCTTGGAGTCAGTGCTGTCACTCCAAAGGCTCAGAGCTTGATCTCTGGTCAGGAACGAAGATTCCACAAGTGGTTTGTTATGGCATTAAGTGAGAATGAAACAAATACTCAAAAACAAGAAACCAAAGATGACCTCCAGACAAATGGCAGTTACAAAACCAGGCAAATAATAATTAAAATAATGGAATATACACATATACATATATACCCATAAGCAAAGTCAAAATAGTCCAACAAAATAAAGTACAATAGATTGACCCAGCGAACAAAGGAAATCAAAAATTATATTTACCAGTAAAGAACAAAACTAAAGCACAAACTGGAAAACAAAACTAAAGCAAGGTGCCAAGTGGAGAGTAGAACAGTGAAAGCAAAACTAACAAATATGTTGAGAGGAAAGAAAAGAAAGAAAGAATAGATAAGCAAAGTTAGTAGATAAAGAAGATTTATGTACATTAAAGATTAACTGCAAGGGGAAAAGAACAGTAGGAAAGGCAAACAAAGGAAAAAATGTAGAAGAAATATAATAGCATTAAAAAAATTAAAACTTAAAATTATAAAAAAGAGAAAAGAAGAGAGAGAGAAAAAAAAAGGAAAACTCCACAGAACTATAAAAGCCCAACCTAGAGGCAGAGGTTTATAACAACAATAAAAAGTGTAACTGAATATATATATACACACACCCATAAGCAAAATCAAAACAATCCAACAAAAATAAAGTACAGTAGATTCACCTGGCAAACAAAGGAAACCAAAAATTATATCTACCAGTTAAGAATAAAACTAACGGGTGGTCCTAAGATGGCTGAGGAATAGGATGGGGAGACCACTTTCTCCTGCACAAATTCATCAAAAGATCATTTGACTGCTGAGCAACTTCCACAAAACAATTTCTGATTGCTGGTGGAGGACACTAGGCACCCAGCAAGGCAGCCCATTCTCTTCAAAATGAGGTAGGACAAAATATAAAAGACAAAAAGAGAGACAAGAATTAAGGATGGAGACCTGTCCTTGAGAGGGAGTCGTGAAGGAGGAGAAGTTTCCAAACACTAGAAAACCCTCTCACTAGTGGGTATGTGGGGAGTTTTAGAATCTCAGGCCAACATACCTGGGAGGAAAAAGCAAACAAGCCTACAGAATACATGCCTAATCGCAACTCCCAGCGGAGAAGTAGCCCAGACACTTGCGTCCACCACCAGCTAGCGGGGGCCGGACAGGGAAGCATGGGTTGCATGCTTAGGGAGAGGACTGGGCCTGAATCCCCTGAGGACAATCTGAGGGAGCTAACATGGGATAGCAGCCCAAACTGTGGGATAGCCAGAGAGAGGAAAAAACAAACAAACCGAACTTTGCCATGAAAAGCTCTAACTAAGGCCCAGCCTGGCCCGCTCACAGAACAAAGGATTGAGTGAATACCAAAGAAGAGGTAGCCTGCTGCACTCAAGCCCCTCCCCCTGCCGGAGGCAGAGAGGCAGGTGTGTGACAGCCAAAGCCAGAAGGCAAGCGGCAATCTCAGCCCCAGAAATGGGCTTCCTCCACCAAACTGTGAGCCGGCTCCCAGTTACTAGCCAAGTCTTCCTGGGATCCTGGATGGTTGACATCTGCCAGGAGGGTCACAGCCAGAGATCAGCTCCCAAGAGGAGGACACACGTGGCATACCTGAGATGGAGCTCTTGCAGTCCACTCGGGAAACTGAGCGGCTGGGATCAGGGAGGTGATTAAGATGCACAGCCCACCTGGGACAGTGCACTCACCAAGCATCTGGTCGCCTGAGCTGCTTGGACCTGGGAAGGGCACAAAATGCATGCCCAATTGAGTCTGTGCCTTTGTGGAGTACCCGAGAACCTGAACCTGAGCATCTTAGACCTGGAAAGTGCACAAAACACAGGGCCCACTTTGGACAGTACCCCTGCAGAGCAGCCCGGAACCTGAGCAGTGTAGACCAGGAAAGCACACACCGCCTTGAGCTGGAGCAAACCCAGTATGGTCCATACACTGTGAGCACTCCCCATACATGCCAGTGATATTTGTTTGCATTGTCCCTCCCTCCCTACAACACAACTGAACAAGTTAGCCTAAATAAATTACCATTGTTGCCCCCTTGTGTCAGGGCAGAAATTAGACACTGAAGAGACTAGCAAACAGAGGAAGCCAAAATAAATAAGAGGGAACTGCTCTGTGACAGATGCAACAGATTAAAATCCTGTAGTTAGCACTGAGTAAGCATTGGAAGGGGCCAGTAGACCTTGAGAAGAAGTGTAAGCTGGAACAAGGAACTATCTGAAAGTGAACTGACCCCACACTGCCCTCAACAGCTCCGGAGAAATTTCTAGATATATTTTTACTATTATCATTTTTTAATTTAAAAAAATTTTAAGTTCTTTATTACTCCTTTAACTTTCATTTTTATAACCTACTATTTACCTTGAAAAAAAGACCCTGTTTTTAAAGGAAATTTCATATATATATATATATTTTATAATTTTTGTGACTTATTTTGTTTTGTATTTTTAATATTGTATTTTTGAGAGTCTAACCTCTACTCTAGATTTTTAATCTTTGCTTTTTGGTATTTGTTATCAATTTTGTACCTTTAAAAATCTAGTCTTCAGTTCCCATTTTTACTTAGGGGTGTGATGATTGGCGGAGAAGGCAATGGCACCCCACTCCAGTACTCTTAACTGGAGAATCCCAGGGACGGAGGAACCTGGTGGGCTTCCGTCTATGGGGTCGCACAGAGTTGGACACGACTGATGCGACTTAGCAGCAGCAGCAGCAGCAGTGATGACTGGCTTTGCTCTCTCCCCTTTTGACTCTCCCTTTTCTCCCCCAGGTTACCTCTATCTCTTCCTTCCCCCTTCTCTACTTAATTCTGTGAATCTCTGTGGGTTCGGGCTGCGGAGGACACTTAGGGAGCTGATAACTGGCTAGATTGCTCTCTCCCCTTTTGACTCCCTGTCTTGTCCTCCTGGTCACCTCTATCTCCCTCTTCCCTCTTCTCTTCTCCATGTAACTTTGTTAACCTCTCTAGGTGTCCCTCACTGTGGAGAATCTTTTCACCATTGACCTAGATGTTTTATCATCTCTGTTGTATATAGATGGGGAGACGTCTTGAGGCTACTGTAAGAATAAGACTGAAAGCGAGAGGCAGGAGGCTTAAATCCAAAACTTGAGAACATCAGAAAACTCCTGACTCCAGGGAACATTAATCAATAAGAGCTCATCCAAAAGCCTCCATACGTACACTGAAACCAAGCTCCACCCAAGAGCCAATAAGTTCCAGAGCAAGACATACCATGCTAATTCTCTAGCAATACAGGAACACAGCCCTGAGCATTAAAATACAGGCTGCCCAAAGCCATGCCAAACCCGTAGACACCCCAAAACTCACTACTGGACACTTCATTGCACTCCAGAGAGAACAGATCCAGCTCCACCCACCAGAACACAGACACAAGCTTCCCTAACCAGGAAACCTTGACAAGCCACTCATCGAACCCCACCCACAAAGAGCAACCTCCACAATAAAGAGAAACCACAAATTTCCAGCCTACAAAAAGGTCACCCCCAAACACAGCAATCTAAACAAAATGAAAAGGCACAGAAATATTCAGCAGGTAAAGGAACATGATAAATGCCCACCAAACCAAACAAGAGGAGGAGATAAGGAGTCTACCTGGAAAAGAATTCAGAATAATGATAGTAAGGATGATCCAAAATGTTGAAAACAAAATGGAGTTACAGATAAATAGACTAGAGACAAGGATTGAGAAGATGCAAGAAATGTTTAACAAGGACCTAGAAGAAATAAAAAAGAGTCAATATATAATGAATAATGCAATAACTCAGATCAAAAACACTCTGGAGGGAACCAACAGTAGAATAACTGAAGCAGAAGACAGGATAAGTGAGGTGGAAGATAGAATGTTGGAAAGAAATGAAGCAGAGAGGGGAAAAGGAAAAAGAATTAAATGAGGACAACCTCAGAGACCTCTGGGACGATGTTAAACACCCCAACATTCGAATCATAGGAGTCCCAGAAGAAGAAGACAGAAAGGGCGTGAGAAGATACTTGAGGGTATAACAGTTGAAAACTTCCCTAAAATGGGGAAGGAAATAGCCACCCAAGTCCAAGAAACCCAGAGAGTCCCAAACAGGATAAACCCAAGGCAAAACACCCCAAGACACATATTAATCAAATTAATGAAGGTCAAACACAGAGCAAATATTAAAAGCAGCAAGGGAAAAGCAACAAATAATACACAAGGGGATTCCCATAAAGATAACAGCTGATCTTTCGATAGAAACTCTTCAGGCCAGAAGAGAATGGCAGGACATACTCAAAGTGATGAAACAGAAAAACCTACAACCCAGATTACTATACCCTGCAAGGATCTCATTCAGATATGAAGGAAAAATCAAAAGCTTTACAGACAAGCAAAAGCTGAGAGAATTCAGCACCACCAAACCAGGTCTTCAACAAATGCTAAAGGATCTTCTCTAGACAGGAAACGCATAAAAGGTTTCCCAGAACGACAAAGTAAATGGCAGCGGGATCATACTTATCAATAGTTACTTTAAATGTAAATGAGTTGAATGCCCCAACCAAAAGAAAAGACTGGCTGAGTGGATACAAAAACAAGATCCCTATTATACTGTCTAGAAGAGACCCACCTCAAAACAAGGGACACATACAGACTGAAAGTGAAGGGCTGGAAAAAGATATTTCATGCAAATGGAATGCATGAAAATGCAAATGCAAAAGAAGTAGCAATACTCATATCAGATAAGACAGACTTTGAAATAAAGACCGAGAAAAGAGACAAAGAAGGACACTACATAATGATCAAAGGATCAATCCAAGAAGATATAGCAATTATAAATACATATGCACCCAACATAGCACCACAATATGTAAGGCAAATGGTAACAAGTATGAAAAGGGAAATTAACAGTAACACAATTATATTGAGAGACTTTAATACTCCACTCACACCTATGGATAGATCGACTAAATGGAAAATTAGCAAGGAAATACAAACTTTTGATACAATGGACAAGTTAGATCTAATTGATATCTATAGGACATTTCACCCCAAAACAATGAATTTCACCATTTTCTCAAGTGTACACGGACATTCTCCAGGATAGATCCCATCCATGGCCATAAATCTAGCCTGGGTAAATTCAAAAAAATTGAAATCATTTTAAGCATCTTTTCTGATCAAAATCTGGTAAGATTAGATGCCAACTACAGGAAGAAAAGTATTAAAAATACAAACATGGAGGCTAAACAGCACACTTCTCAATAACCAGCAAATCACAGAAGAAATCAAAAATGAAATGAAAATATGCATAGAAACAAAATGAAAACACTACAACCCCAAATCTATGGGATTCAGTAAAAAGCAGTGCTAGGGGGAAGGTTCATAGCAATACAAGCTTACCTCAAGAAACAAGAGAAAAATCAAATAAATAACCTCACTTTAAACCTAAAGCAACCAGAGAAAGAATAAATGAAGATCCCCAGGGTTAGTGGAAAGAAAGAAAGAAATAAAAATTAGGGCAGAAATAAAAACAAAGGAGACTATAGCAAAAATCAACAAAACTAAAAGCTGTTTCTTTGAGAAGATAAAATTGACAAACCTTTAGCCAGACTCATCAGGAAAAAAAGGGAGAAGAATCAAGTCAACGAAATTAGAAATAAAAATGGAGAAATCACAACAGACAACACAGAAATACAAAGGATCATAAGAGACTACTATCAGCAACTGTATGACAGTAAAATGGACAACTTGGAAGAAATGGACAAATTCTTAGAAAAGTATAACATTCCAAAACTGAAGAAGAAAGAGAAAATGTGAACAGTCCCATCACAAGCACAGAAATCAAAACTGTTATAAAAAATCTTCCAACAAACAAAAGCCCAGGACCAGATGGCTTCATAGGTGAATTCTACCAAAAATTTAGAGAAGAGCTAACACCTATCTTACTCAAACTCTTCCAGAAAATTATAGAGGAAAGTAAACTGCCAAAATCATTCTATGAGGCCACCATCACCCTAATACCAGAACCAGACAAAGATGCCACAGAAAAAGAAAACTACAGTCCAGTATCACTGATGAACATAGATGCAAAAATCCTCAACAAAATTCTAGCAAACAGAATCTAACAACATATTAAAAAGATCATACATTATGACCAAGCTTTATCCCAGGGATGCAAGGATTCTTCAATATTTGCAAGTCAATCAATGTGTTCACCACATGAACAAATTGAAAGATAAAAATCATATGGTTATCTCAATAGATGCAGATAAAGCCTTTGACAAAATTCAACATCCACTTATGATAAACCCCCCAGAAAGCAGGCATAGAAGGGATGTACCTCAACATAATAAAAGCCATATATGATAAACCCCCAGCAAACATTATCCTTAATGGTGAAAAATTGAAAGCTTTTCCCCTAAAGTCAGGAAGAAAACAAGGGTGCCCACTCTCACCACTACTCTTCAACATAGTTTTGGAAGTTTTAGCCACAGCAATCAGAGAAGAAAAAGAAATAAAAGGTATCCAGAATGAAAAGAAGTAAAACTCTCCCTGTTTGCAGATGACATGATCCTATACATAGAAAACCCTAAAGACACCACCAGAAAATTATTAGAGCTAATCAATGAATATAGTAAAGTTGCAGGATATAAAATTAACACACAGAAGTCCCTTGTATTCCTATACACTAACAATGAGAAAACAGAAATTAAGGAAACAATTCCATTCATGATTGCAATGAAAAGAATAAAATACTTAGGAATAAATCTACCAAAGAAACAGAAGACCTATATATAGAAAACTATAAAACACTGATGAAAGAAATCAAAGATGACACAAATAGATGGAGAAATATACTGTGTTCATGGAGCGGTAGAATCAATATAGTGAAAATGAGTATACTACCCAAAGCAATCCATAGATTCAGTGCAATCCCTATCAAGCTACCAACGTGATTTTTTTTCAGAGAACTAGAAGAAATAATTTCACAATTTGTATGGAAATACAAAAAACCTGGAATAGCCAAAGCAATCTTGAGAAAGAAGAATGGAACTGGAGGAATCAACCTGCCTGACTTCAGGCTCTACTACAAAGCTGCAGTCATCAAGACAGTATGGTACTGGCACAAAGACAGAAATATAGATCAATGGAACAAAATAGAAAGCCCAGAGATAAATCTACACACCTATGGACACTTTATCTTCGACAAAGAAGACAAGAATATACAATGAAGAAAAGACAATCTCTTTAACAAGTGGTGCTGGGAAAACTGGTCAACCACTTGTAAAAGAATGACACTAGAACACTTTCTAACACCATACACAAAAATAAACTCAAAATGGATTAAAGATCTAAGCATAAGACCAGAAACTATAAAACTCCTAGAGGAGAACATAGGCAAAACACTCTCTGACATAAACCACAGGAGGATCCTCTTTGACCCACCTCCCAGAGTGATGGAAATAAAAGCAAAAATAAAAAAGTGGGACCAAATTAAACTTAAAAGCTTTTGCACAATGAAGGAAACTATAAGTAAGGTGAAAAGACAGCCTTCAGAATGGGAGAAAATAATAGCAAAAGAAGCAACTGACAAAGAATTGATCTCAAAAATATACAAGCAGCTCACACAGCTCAATGCCAGAAAAATAAACGACCCAATCAAAAAATGGGCCAAAGAACTAAACAGACATTTCTCCAAAGAAGACATACAGATGGCTAACAAACACATGAAAAGATGCTCAACCTCACTCATTATCAGAGAAATGCAAATCAAAACCACAGTGAGGTACCATCTCATGCCAGTCAGAATGGCTGCTATCCAAAAGTCTACAAGCAATAAAATGCTGGAGAGGGTGTGGAGAAAAGGAACCCTGTTACACTGTTGGTGGGAATGCAAACTAGTACAGCCACTATGGAGAATAGTGTGGAGATTCCTTAAAAAACTGGAAATAGATCTGCCTTATGACCCAGCAATCCCACTGCTGGGCATACACACAAGGAAACCAGAATTGAAAGAGACACATGTACCCCAATGTTCATCGCAGCACTGTTTATAATAGCCAGAACATGGAAGCAACCTAGACGTCCATCAGCAGACAAATGAATAAGAAAGCTGTGGTACATATACACAATGGAGTATTACTCAGCCATTAAAAAGAATACATTTGAATCAGTTCTAATGAGGTAGATGAAACTGGAGCCTATGAAGTAAGCCAGAAAGAAAAACACCAATACAGTATACTAACACATCAGATCAGATCAGTTGCTCAATCGTGTCCAACTCTTTGTGACCCCATGAATCACAACACGCCAGGCCTCCCTGTCCATCACCAACTCCCGGAGTTCATTGAGACTCACGTCCATCGAGTCAGTGATGCCATCCAGCCATCTCATCCTCTGTCGTCCCCTTTTCCTCCTGCCCCCAATCCCTCCCAGCATCAGAGTCTTTTCCAATGAGTCAGCTCTTCGCATGAGGTGGCCAAAGTACTGGAGTTTCAGCTTTAGCATCATTCCTTCCAAAGAAATCCCAGGGCTGATCTCCTTCAGAATGGACTGGTTGGATCTCCTTGCAGTCCAAGGGACTCTCAGGAGTCTTCTCCAACACCACAGTTCAAAAGCATCAATTCTTCAGCGCTCAGCCTTCTTCACAGTCCAACTCTCACATCCATACATGACCACAGGAAAAACCATAGCCTTGACTAGATGAACCTTTGTTGGCAAAGTAATGTCTCTGCTTTTGAATATGCTATCTAGGTTGGTCATAACTTTCCTTCCAAGGAGTAAGCGTCTTTGAATTTCATGACTGCAGTCACCATCTGCAGTGATTTTGGAGCCCCCCAAAATAAAGTCTGACACTGTTTCCACTGTTTCCCCATCTATTTCCCATGAAGTGGTGGGACCAGATGCCATGATCTTCGTTTTCTGAATGTTGAGCTTTAAGCCAACCTTTCACTCTCCATTTTCACTTTCATCAAGAGGCTTTTTAGTTCCTCTTCACTTTCTGCCATAAGGGTGGTGTCATCTGCATATCTGAGGTTAGTGATATTTCTCCCAGCAATCTTGATTCCAGCTTGTGTTTCTTCCAGTCCAGTGTTTCTCAGGATGTACTCTGCATCTAAGTTAAATAAACAGGGTGACAATATACAGCCTTGACGAACTCCTTTTCCTATTTGGAACCAGTCTGTTGTTCCATGTCCAGTTCTAACTGTTGCTTCCTGACCTGCATACAAATTTCTCAAGAGGCAGATCAGGTGGTCTGGTATTCCCATCTCTCTCAGAATTTTCCACAGTTTATTGTGATCCACACAGTCAAAGGCTTTGGCATAGTCAATAAAGCAGAAATAGATGTTTTTCTGGAACTCTCTTGCCTTTTCAGTGATCCAGCAGATGTTGGCAATTTGATCTCTGGTTCCTCTGCCGTTTATGGAATTTACAAAGATGGTAACGATAACCCTGTATGTGAGACAGCAAAAGAGACACAGATGTTTAGAATGGTCTTTTGGACTCTGTGGGAGAGGGAGAAGGTGGGATGATTTGGGAGAATGGCATTGAAACATGTATAATATCATATGTGAAATAGATCACCAGTCCAGGTTTGATGCATGAGACAGGGTGCTCAGGACAGGGGCACATGTATACCCATGGCTGATTCATGTCAATGTATGGCAAAAACTGCTACAATATTGTAATTAGCCTCCAATTAAAATAAATTAAAAAAAGAACAAAACTAAAACACAAATTGGAAAACAAAACTAAAGCAAGGTGCTGATTGGAGAATAGAGCAATGAAAATAAAACTAACAAATATGTTGTGAGGAAAGGAAGGAAAGAAAGAATAGATATGCAGAGTTAAATAGAGGTAGATAAAGAAGATTTATATACATTAAAGATTAACTGCAATGGGAAAAGAACAGTAGGAAAAGGAAATTTATTCCTTTGTTTAAAGGAATAAATGTAGAAAAAAATAGGTTTAAAAAATTAAAATTAAAAAACAGAAAAGAAAAGAAAAAACCTCCACAGAACTGCAAAAGGCCAACATAGAGGAAGAGGTTTATTAGAACTATAAAAAATGTGAGGGGAAAAAAAAGATCAAAGGCTTAATTAGATTTCATAGTGCCAATAAAATCAACAGTTGCAACAGAGGGGGAAAAATAAAAGAAAAAAATACAGAAGAATCTATAGAACACGTCAAAACAATAATAAATGTTTGTCTTGAGTCACTGCTGTCCGAGTCCTTCCCCTCGCTGGGAGTCTCAGTCCCCCTCACCTCCCTAGGATGCCCTCCAACGCTGGGAGTCTCAGTCCCCCTCACCTCCCTAGGATGCCCTCCAACACTGTGCTATCTCTGGACCTGCTGTGGGGCAGCTCAGATTCTGATCTGGTCCTACTCCTGTGTGTTCTTGCCTCCAGTGTCCACAGCTAACAGAACTAGCACGTTTTCCTTTGTGGGAGCTCTCAATGTCCTTTTATATATTTCATAGAGAGTCTGCCTAGTTGATCATGTGGATTTAATCTGCAGCTTATACAGCTGGTGGGAAGGTTTTGGGTCTTCTTCCTTAGACACACTGCCCCTGGGTTTCAATTGTGGTTTTATTTCCACCTCTGCATGTGGGTTGTCCACTGGGGTTTGCTCCTGAGGCTGCCCTGGAGGACTTGGGTTTGCTTCTGTGAGGGCCAGGTGTGGAGGTGATGTAGGTGCTTGGGTCACAGGGGTTCTGGCAGCAGCAGGTACTCGGGAGTTGTCGGCTAGGGCAGCAGGAAATATAGTGCTCTTGAAGGATATGGCAACCAGTATTGGCCAATACACTCCAGTATTCTTGCCTGGAGAACCCCCCACACAGAAGCCTGGCAGGCCACAGTCGACAGGGTCGCAAAGTGTTGGACATGACCGAAGCGACCCTGTGCACATAGATGCAAGACTTTTTTGGCCTGTGACAGATCTGTCCCAGTGAGAGTTGAGCATGAAGGTGGCGCAGCTGCTTGGCTTGCGGGGACCCTGGCCATGCCAAGTGTGCAGGGACATGGACTGCATCTACCGCAGGAGTTATGGCCCTATCAGAGTCTTTTTTCAAGCCTTTTGTAGCTGGTGATCAGAAGGCCTCTTTGGCCAGTCTTTTTCCATTGCTCCACCCGTTCAGGCACTTAGAGGGCTCCCTTGCCTGGAGTCCTTCTCTGTTGTTTGGTGTGTTAGGCACATAGAGGGACCCCCCCCCCCGGCCTAGGTCCTGCTCTGTAGAATGGCGCATCAGACACTTAAAGGGCCACCCTAGGTGGGGTCCTACCCTGTAGTTCAGTGCCTCAGGTGTTTGATGGGCCAGCCTTTTTCTCCTTCAGCTGCCGATGCTGGTGTGTGGGGCGGGAGAGCCTTTGGTGATGGCTCAGCAGTATTGCCTTGCTTCCATGGCTGCCTGGCTTACCTCCACAGTCATTTCCCACCACAGGCTCCTCCCTCACATCCCCTCTGTCTGTCTCTGCCCAGTCAGCTGCAGCCCTCGCCCTGGGATTGCTCCACAGTCTCTAAACTCCAGCTGCCAGCCCCTGCACCTTCCAGGGAACCTGTGTCCCTGTCCCGGATATGTATGGCTGTGGCAAGGACTGTGATTCTCATTCTGTTTAGGCTACCACAGGTCAGCTGTTTCAGTCTCAGCGTTAAATATTTCTCCTGTAACTCAGACAATTGTCCCGATGTGGGGATAGGACCCCTGCTTCAGTTCCCCCACCAGGCGAGGGCAGGTCCAGTCCTACTAACACTCCTGTTTTTCCCCCTAGTTCCTTTGTCCTACTGAGTTTTGTGTGGTTCTATATATTTTTTTACACTGGTCAGGTACTCCTGTCCATTCTCAGCTGGTGTTCTGCGTGCACTTTTGTGTCTGAAGGTGTATTCCTGATGTGTCCCTGAAGAGAGATGTACTCCACGTCCACCTACTCCTCCGCCATCTTGTTCCCCTTAAAATTTTTTAAATGTGGGCTGGAATCCCATATTTTAGAGAGTTCCTTCTTTGCAGAAACCTCAGCTCTACTTTCCCCTGCTTTTCTGAGCCTCCTCCAGGAAACTTTTTCAGGCAATGGGAAGAGTGGAAATTCTTCTGTTGCTTGTATGGCTTTGGATATTTCCTCATTTGGATAAAGTTTATTCTTTAGCATCTTTTTAAACTCTTTAACTATCCTTCCCCATGAGATTATACCTTTTCTCCAACCATTCTGAAAACATACAGGGCACTTTGTACTACATTTTCCACCTTCAGTACCAGAGTTGTTTTTCCAAATAGTCTCACTACTTACTTTATGGAAAGAATAAGGGTGAAACTGACAGGTTTGTTATTTTTCGTACTTCTTTAATTAAAATGTTTTTAGTTTTAAGGTAGGATTTTTTTTTTTTTTTTATGAAATACACTACCACTTTTTTTGCCATACTGATAATGATTGGCTGCTTTCTACATGACTATATATATAATAGATGCCTTTACATTATCTAAAATTAGAATCAATATTTTGCTTAGTTGTGTCTGACTCTTTGAGACCCTGTGGACTATACAGTCCATGGAATTCTCCAAGCCAGAATACTAGCTGTTCCCTTCTCCAGGGGATCTTCCCAACCCAGGGATTGAATCCAGGTCTCCCAGCGTTGCAGGCAGATTCTTTACCAGATGAGCCACCAGGGAAGCACATGTAAAAGATAACTTTATGTTATCTAAAATTAGAAGCAAGTTTTTGGTATCTCTTTCTAAACTTTAACAAACTAAACAGTTTAAACATACTAAAGCAGTGCTGCGCAAACAGCAGATTGTGAATAGATGATGAGTTTGAGTATACCTTCCTTGGATAGGCAGCTTATAAAGCACTGAGATGTTACTAGCAGAGAATATTTGAGTGTGATGCCCTTTTAAAATAGTAAGTTCCAACAAATTTTGGGGGTGAACAGTTGCCTGAGTTTAAGCATCAGTGCTTGGAAATATGCTATTCTGTCTTCATTTTTAACCCTTTTGTATGTTTCCATAATTTCTTCCTAGATTTTAAGATCAAACTTTTATTCTATTAGAAGTCTATTTAATCAAATGGTAGGAGAAATAATGAATCATATTTAAAAATATGTTCTTCCTACTACTTTTAGATTACTAGAGGAAAGATAGGCATCTTTTCCATTAGCCTGTTATTATACTCTAGTGCAACCCCAAAATAACCACTATCTGATCCGTTGTAAAAGGCTGGCAGGAGGTCCCTATTGTGCATTTTGTCCTGGATTGATGATGTCTTCAGAGGCAATAATTTTTTGAATACTGCCCGTTTCTGTAGTCCCCCATGTGCATTTTATTCTGTTAGACTCAGCATGTACTGAGTTTAGATCTAATACTTTATATCTTTGTCCACCCTGTCCCTCACACTTGGAGTTCCTCCCCTGTCCATATCACTTGTTAGGTTTTAAGACCTACTTCATAATAAATGTCTGTAAGATCTCCCTGGCTTTTCCCCACTGCCTTATGTACTCTGAAATTCTGTTGTACTTCATATTGCACAATTTATCACTTTAAAGTGTGATATTCATATTTTAAGCATATATAGGCACCATGAAGGCAAAACTTGTGTCTTAAATCCTACCACACACACACTACCTGTGGCATTTTGTAAAGCCTGCTTCTGTGGCCTTTACAGCTCATATGGGATAGATACTGAATGGATATTTATTGATTCTTGGAGTAATCTCTGGATTGTGGTTCTATTGTTTTTTTAATTTATTTTTAATTGGAGGATAATTGCTTTACAATGTTGTGTTGGTGTTTGCTGCACAACAGGGTGAATCAACTGTAAGTATATGTATGTCCTTTCTTTCTTGAAGACTGGATTTGTGGTTCTTAAAAGTTAGGTTTACAGGCTATTAGACAGTCACTTATCCAGAAGTTCAATGGACAGTTCAAGGGGTTTGGTAGAATACTAGACAGTTTTTCTGTACTAAATTGTTTGTATTTTCTTCTTTATGAAAATAATTGATTAATTTTGAATATCATGGTTAACATGATGCAGTTAAACTTAATTCAGTAGTTTAAAACACTGCATGAAAGTCTGTTGGTTTTGCTAAGAGAAGGATGAAAGCTTCTCTGAAAAGATTATTCTTAACATAGTAAAAGAACAGTTTTGTTTCTTTTTCAGAAAGAAACATTTTGGCTTCTTGAAAAGGCTGAAGCTCACTAAAAATGTTAAAAGTTATCAAGCTGACTTTCTACAGTTAGAATATATTTAAAATGTTTCTTTATAACTTAAAATTTTTTAAAACCAAAGTTATCTGTAGTCTAAGAAAAGAAGGAAATCTGTGGAGGCACAGCACTGCTGTCCAATATATCATCAGCTTTGTTACTAATGAGATTCCAGCAGATTGATAATGCCAGAGGCCTTGGAGAGTTAAGATTCTAGAGGGAAAGCTGGTAAAATGTGTTGTTCTAAATGGCATAACCACTAAAATGAATAACTTAAAATCAGATGAGAAAAACTTATTAAAAGAGAAAACAAAGTAAAATAGTTTAACCCTTCTAATAACCAACTCTGCTTGATAGGAATATTGGATTTCAGTACTCTCATTTTCTTCTCCGATATATATATACACACACACATGACTTAGTGACTGAAAAAAAAAATAAACACATATATTCTAAAACCTGATATTTGGTTTCTAAATAAGAATTAACTTAAAAACCTTTTTTTAGAAATTTTCAAGCATAAATAAAAAATAAAGTGGGAATTTTAACTCCCATATACTCAGCTGCATCTTCAGTAATTTATCTGCAGTGTACAATCTCTTTTCATCCATATTCCTACCTGCTTCCTACCTGCTATATTATTTTAAAGCAAATCCTGTATTTTTTCAGTTTACTTGTAAATATTTTAATAAGTGTATCTCTTAAAGATAAGAGCTCAGTTTTTAAACATAATCAGAATACCTTAAAAAGTAGCATTTCTTAAATATCAGATAATATTCAGAAAGTGTTCAAATTTAACCTAGTTGTTCATTGGTGGATATTGTGATATTAAGATCTACCTGTTGGGTCAGGTGTTATCAGCCTTGCATTAATGGTTTTGTGCTGTACTTAGTCACTCAGTCGTGTCTGACTCTTGGCAGCCCTGTGGACTGTAGCCTGCCAGGCTCCTCTGTCCATGGGGATTCTCCAGGCAAGAATACTGGAGTGAATTGCCATGCCCTCCTCCAAGTGTCTTCCCAACCCAGGGGTTGAACCGAGGTCTCATGCATTCAGGCAGGTTCTTAACCAGCTGAGCTACCAGGAAAGCTCCATTAATGGTTTTAGTAGCTATTTAGTATTGTCTTTTTCCATTATTTCATTAGGGGTTACAGAACAGTAATAATGTAATTTTAATCTTGAGATAGCCACAGTTCAAATTTCTCTGATTGTCTTACAGTATTTTTAGTTTTAAATTTTTTAATAATTTGAAGTTATCTTTATCCTTATTCTTTTAAAATTTTATTTATTTTTTAATTGAAGGATAATTGCTTTACAGAATTTTGTTGGTTTCTGCCAAACATCAACATGAATCAGACATAGGTACACAAACTACGTAAGAATCAGTATCCAAATAAGGTCTCTACATTGCAATTGGGTAATATTCCGCCTCTTTTTAATCTGTATGCTCCCCCTTTTCTCCTTCTCTCTGCAGTTTATTTCTTGAAGAATCGGGAGTTAGAGTTTCTCCATTTGAATTTGCTGATTGCATCTCAGTGTTTCATTTAACATTGTTTTTCTATAAATAGGTAATTAGAAATAGTCTTGAATCACATTCATGTTCAGTTTTTTTAACAGGAATATTTAGAAGCAATGTTGTGTCCTTAAGGCACACAGTATATAGTTCTTCCATTTTTTGTGAGCACATTGTAGCCTTTGGAATCTGTTCTCCACATGGCTATTAAGAATGTGCTTCATTTCTTGAACCTACCCTGTTTATTTAACTTATATGCAGAGTACATCATGAGAAACACTGGACTGGAAGAAACACAAGCTGGAATCAAGATTGCCGGGAGAAATATCAATCACCTCAGATATGCAGATGACACCACCCTTATGGCAGAAAGTGAAGAGGAACTACAAAGCCTCTTGATGAAAGTGAAAGTGGAGAGTGAAAAAGTTGGCTTAAAGCTCAACATTCAGAAAATGAAGATCATGGCATCCGGCCCCATCACTTCATGGGAAATAGATGGGGAAACAGTGGAAACAGTGTCAGACTTTATTTTTCTGGGCGCCAAAATCACTGCAGATGGTAACTGCAGCCATGAAATTAAAAGACGCTTACTCCTTGGAAGGAAAGTTACGACCAACCTAGATAGCATATTCAAAAGCAGAGACATTACTGTGCCAACAAAGGTTCGTCTAGTCAAGGCTATGGTTTTTCCTGTGGTCATGTATGGATGTGAGAGTTGGACTGTGAAGAAGGCTGAGCGCCGAAGAATTGATGCTTTTGAACTGTGGTGTTGGAGAAGACTCCTGAGAGTCCCTTGGACTGCAAGGAGATCTAACCAGTCCATTCTAAAGGAGATCAGCCCTGGGATTTCTTTGGAAGGAATGATGCTAAAGCTGAAACCCCAGTACTTTGGCCACCTCATGCGAAGAGTTGACTCATTGGAAAAGACTCTGATACTGGGAGGGACTGGGGGTAAGAGGAGAAGGGGACGACAGAGGATGAGATGGCTGGATGGCATCACTGACTCGATGGACATGAGTCTGAGTAAACTCCGGGAGTTGGTGATGGACAGGGAGGCCTGGCGTGCTGTGATTCATGGGGTTGCAAAGAGTTGGACACTAGTGAGCGACTGATCTGATCTGATCAAGGTATAAAGCAAAGGAGAAAAGGAAACATATAAACATCTGAATGCAGAGTTCCAAAGAATAGCAAGAAGAAATAAGAAAGCCTTCCTCAGCAATCAATGCAAAGAAATAAAGGAAAACAACAGAATGGGAAAGACTAGAGATCTCTTCAAGAAAATTAGAGATACCAAGGGAACATTTCACACAAAGATGGGCTCGATAAAGGACAGAAATGGTATGGACCTAACAGAAGCAGAAGATATTAAGAAGAGGTGGCAAGAATACATAGAAGAACTGTACAAAAAAGATCTTCACGACCCAGATAATCATGATGGGGTGATCACTCACCTAGAGCCAGACATCCTGGAATGTGAAGTCAAGTGGGCCTTAGAAAGCATCACTATGAACAAAGCTAGTGGAGGTGATGGAATTCCAGTTGAGTTATTTCAAATCCTGAAAGATGATGCTGTGAAAGTGTAGCACTCAATATGCCAGCAAATTTGGAAAACTCAGCAGTGGCCACAGGACCGGAAAAGGTCAGTTTTCATTCCAATCCCAAAGAAAGGCAATGCCAAAGAATGCTCAAACTACCGCACAATTGCACTCATCTCACAACCTAGTAACGTAATGCTCAAAATTCTGCAAGCCAGGCTTCAGCGATACATGAACCATGAACTTCCAGATGATCAAGCTGGTTTTAGAAAAGGCAGAGGAACCAGAGATCAAATTGCCAACATCCGCTGGATCATTGAAAAAGCAAGAGTTCCAGAAAAACATCTATTTCTGCTTTATTGACTGTGCCAAAGCCTTTGACTGTGTGGACCACAACAAACTCTGGAAAATTCTGAGAGAGATGGGAATCCCAGACCACCTGACCTGCCTCTTAAGAAACCTATATGCAGGTCAGGAAGCAACAGTTAGAACTGGACATGGAATAACAGACTGGTTCCAAATAGGACAAGGAGTACGTCAAGGCTGTATATTGTCACCCTGCTTATTTAACTTCTATGCAGAGTACATCATGAGAAACGCTGATCTGGAAGAAGCACAAGCTGGAATCAAGATTGCCGGGAGAAATATCAATAACCTCAGATACGCAGATGACACCACCCTTATGGCAGAAAGTGAAGAGGAACTAAAAAGCCTCTTGATGAAAGTGAAAGAGGAGAGTGAAAAAGTTGGCTTAAAGCTCAACATTCAGAAAATGAAGATCATGGCATCCGGTCCCATCACTTCATGGGTAATAGATGGGGAAACAGTGGAAACAGTGGAAACAGTGTCAGACTTTATTTTGGGGGGCTCCAAAATCACTGCAGATGGTGACTGCAGCCATGAAATTAAAAGACACTTACTCCTTGGAAGAAAAGTTATGACCAACCTAGATAATATATTCAAAAGCAGAGACATTATTTTGCCAACAAAGGTCTGTCTAGTCAAGGCTATGGTTTTTCCTGTGGTCATGTATGGATGTGAGAGTTGGACTGTGAAGAAAGCTGAGTGCTGAAGAATTGATGCTTTTGAGCTGTGGTGTTGGAGAAGACTCCTGAGAGTCCCTTGGACTGCACGGAGATCCAACCAGTCCATTCGAAAGGAGATCAGCCCTGGGATTTCTTTGGAAGGAATGATGCTAAAGCTGAAACCCCAGTACTTTGGCCACCTCATGCGAAGAGTTGACTCATTGGAAAAGACTCTGATGCTGGGAGGGATTGGGGGCAAGAGGAGAAGGGGACGACAGAGGATGAGATGGCTGGATGGCATCACTGACTCGATGGACATGAGTCTGAGTAAACTCCGGGAGTTGGTGATGGACAGGGAGGCCTGGCGTGCTGTGATTCATGGGGTCGCAAAGAGTCGAACACGACTGAAGTGACTTAGCAGCAGCATAATTTAAAAGTCCTTTTTAATTTTTATTACTCAAAATGTTTAAAAACTCTTCTATGTTTGTTTACTTTCACTGGGTAATTAAAATTTTTGTTATAACAGAAAGCAATCTAAAACATAAAATATTTTCATTTATCTAGCTTAGGGGATCTCTGTAGCTCTCAAGCATTGAGAATTGTTATAGATGATAATAAAAATAGAAGTATTGTATTTTACCTTTTGTATTATGTAGTATGTTCCCTTTTTAAAATACTGAAATTTTAAATTTTAAAGTGATTGGGTTTTTCATAGTTGTAATTTTTCTCCTTGTCAGTAAAATATTTAAAGAGTGGTAGGTGTTTTATTTAGTTGCCAAATATTTTTCCCTTTATGGTTTTATCCCATGTTTGTGTTGTTATTGTTGTTTAATTGCAAAGTCCTGCCTGATTCTTTGTGACCCTATGGACTGCAGCACACCAGGCTTCCCCATGCTTCACTATCTCCCAGAGTTTGCTTAAACTCATGTCCATCGAAGGCTTCCCTGATAGCTCAGTTAGTAAAGAATCCGCCTGCAATGTGGGAGACCTGGGTTCGATCCCTGGGTTGGGAAGCTCCCCTGGAGAAGGAAAGGCTACCCACTCCAGTTTCCTGGCCTACAGAATTCCATGGACTGTATAGTCCACGGGGTCACAAAGAGTTGGTACAGAGTTTGACTAGAGTATGAATTAAGTTGGTAGCAAAGAAGATAGCAGGAAAACAAAAGAAAAGTTGAACATACCCAGATCAGAAGAAAATGGAATAGAATTTATATTTGTGAGTAGTTGGCTAGGGGATTAACCATAAGAGATGAATACTCAATAAGTCCTTGAACTCTTTATTGCTTTTTCCTTGAAAAATATCAATATTTTAACTCTTTGTCTTCCTATAACTTTTGCTTAGCCAAGTTCTTAAACTCTTTTGTCCTTTCCCTTAGGTTATTTGGTTCATTTCTTCAATTATATTGCTTTTCTCTAAAATTCTCTAAATGGTATTTAGTATTTTAGGGGCCACCTATGTTACTAGATTATATAAAGGAGCAGAATTAATGTAGTTAATTCTGTAATGTCTCTTGTTTCTTTGTATATATATATATTTAAAGTATTTTAATTTTTATATATTTTAAAGTATTTTTATTTTATATATATATATATGTTTTTAAGTATTTTTATTTATTTGGCTGCACCAAGTCTCAGTTTTTATTTATTTGACCATGCTGTGTCTTAGTTGCAGAACGCAGGATCTAGTTCCCTGACCAGGGATCGAACCTAGTTCCCTGCATTGAGAATGAGGGGTTTTAGCCACTGGACCACCAGGGAAGTCCCTCTTTGTGTATATTTTAAAGTTACTTTGTTTTATTTTTTTAAAAAATTTAATTTTATTGGAGTGTAGTGGATTTATAGTTGTTTTAGTTTCAGGTGTACAGCAAATGGACTCAGTTATGCATATATGTATTTACATATGTTCATTCTTTTTTATATTCGTTTTCATTTAGGTTATCCGTGAATTTTTTGTTTTGTTTTGTTTTGTTTTGTTTTAATCCGTGAATGTTGAGTAGAGTTTCCTCTGCTATACAGTAGGTCCTTGTTGGTTATTTGCCTTATATATGGTAGTGTATGTGTGTTCGTTCCAAGCTCCTCATTTATCTCTCCCCTACAAGTTTTCCCTTTGGTAACCATCTGCTTGTTTTGATGTATGGAAGTCTTTTTCCATACATCATACATACAAGTCAGTTCATTTGTATCTTTTCTTAAAAATTAGATTCCACACATGAGTGATACCATGTGATATTTATCTTTCTCTTTCTGACTTACTTCACTTTAGTATGATAATCTCTAAGGTCCATCCAGTCAGTTCAGTTCATTCACTCAGTCATGTCTGACTCTGCGACCCCATGGACTGCAGCACATCAAGCCTCCCTGTCCATCGCCAACTCCTGGAGTTTACTCAAATTCATGTCCATTAGTTTGTGATGCCATCAAACCATCTCATCCTCTGTCATCCCCTTCTCCTTCTGCCTTCAATCTTTCCCAGCATCAGGGTCTTTTCAGATGATTCAGTTCTTCACATCAGGTGGCCAAAGTATTGGAGCTTCAGCTTCAGCATCAATGAACACTCAGGACTGATTTCCTTTAGGATGGACTGGTTGGATCTCCTTGCAGTCCAAGGGACTCTCAAAAGTCTTCTCCAGCACCACAGTTCAAAAGCATCAATTCTTTGGCACGCAGCTTTCTTTATAGTCCAACTATAGTCCAACTTTCTTTATAGTCTATCCATATTTGACTACTTTGACTAGATGGACCTTTGTTGGTAAAGTAATGTCTCTGCTTTTTAATATGCTATCTAGGTTGGTCGTAACTTTTCTTCCAAGGAGCAAGCATCTTTTAATTTCATGGCTGCAGTCACCATCTGCAGTGATTTTGGAGCCCCCCAAAATAGTCTGTCACTGTTTCCACTGTTTCCCCATCTATTTGCCATGAAGTGATGGGACCAGATGTCATGATCTTCATTTTCTGAATGTTGAGTTTTAAGCCAACTTTTTCACTCTCTTCTTTCACTTTCATCAAGAGGCTTTCTCACTTTCTGCCATAAGGGTGGTGTCCTCTGCATATCTGAGGTTATTGATATTTCTCCCGGCAATCTTGATTCCAGCTTGTGCTTCCTCCAGCCCAGCATTTCTCATGATGTATTCTGCATATAAGTTAAATAAGCAGGGTGACAATATACAGCCTTGATGCCCTCCTTTGCGATTTGGAACCAGTCTATTGTTCCATGTCCAGTTCTAACTGTTGCTTCCTGACCTGCATACAGATTTCTCAAGAGGCAGGTTAGGTGGTCTGATATTCCCATCTCTTAAAGAATTTTCCAGAATTTGTTGTGGTCCACACAGTCAAAGGCTTTGGTGTAGTCAATAAAGCAGAAATAGATGTTTTTCTGAAAGTCTCTTGCTTTTTTGGTGATCCAACAGATGTTGGCATTTGATCTCTGGTTCCTCGGCCTTTTCTAAATGCAGCTTGAACATCTGGAAGTTCATGGTTCACATACTGTTGAAACCTCGCTTGGATAATTTTGAGCATTACTTTACTAGTGTGTGAGATGAGTGCAATTGTGTGGTAGTTTGAGCATTTTTTGGCATTGCCTTTCTTTGGGATTGGAATGAAAACTGATCTTTTCCAGTCCTGTGGCCACTGCTGAGTTTTCCAAATTTGCTGGCATGTTGACTGCAGCACTTTCACAGCATCATCTTTTAGGATTTGAAATAGCTCAACTGGAATTCCATCACCTCCACTAGCTTTGTTCTTAGTGATGCTTTCTAAGGCCCACTTGACTTCACATTCCAGGATGTCTGGCTCTAGGTTGATGATCACACCATCGTGATTATCTGGGTTTTGAAATTCTTTTTTGTGTAGTTCTTCTGTATATTCTCGCCACCTCTTCTTAATATCTTCTGCTTCTGTTAGGTCCATATTATTTCTGTCCTTTATTGTGCCCATCTTTGTATGAAATGTTCCCTTGGTTTCTCTAATTTTGTTGAAGAGATCTCTAGACTTTTCCATTCTATTGTTTTCCTCTATTTCTTTGCACTGATCACTGAGGAAGGCTTTCTTCTTGCTATTTCTCTCCTTGCTATTCTTTGGAAGTCTGCATTCACATGCTTATATCTTTTCTTTTTTCCTTTGCCTTTTGCTTCTGTTCTGTTCACAGCTATTTGTAAGGCCTCCTCAGACAGCCATTTTGCCTTTTTGCATTTCTTTTCCTTGGGGATGATCTTGATCCCTGCCTCCTATTTGTATTTCCCTACTTTTTTCAATTTAAGTCTGAATTTGGCAATAAGGAGTTCATGGTCTGTGCCATAGTCAGCTCCTGGTCTTGTTTTTTCTGACTGTATAGAACTTCTCCCTCTTTGGCTGCAAAGAATATAATCAATCTGATTTTGGTGTTGACCATCTGGTGATGTCCATGTGTAGAGTCTTCTGTTGTGTTGTTGGAAGAGGGTGTTTGCTATGACCAGTGCATTCTCTTGGCAAAACTCTTATTAGCCTTTTCCCTTCTTCGTATTGTACTCCAAGGCTAAATTTGCCTGTTACCCCGGGTGTTTCTTGACTTCCTACTTTTGCATTCCAGTCCCCTATAATGAAAAGGACATCTTTTTGGGGTGTTATCCATGTTGCTGCAAATAATGTTGTTTCATTCTTTGTTATGGCTGAGCAGTATTATGTTGTATATATGTACCATGTCTAAGTTAGTTATTTTGCTGCTTTATGACTTCAGTAATTGGTCTAATTTTATGCTTGCTCTCTTCCCCCAGCCATTTTTTTAGTAATGTTTTTAACAATTAATAGTATGAATTCTTAATATCTTAAATTGTATTTGTATTATTTTACCTCAAACCCCTATGTCTTTTATTTTTCTTGGTGGATTTCAATGATCTTACTTTAGTATCATGAATACATTGAAACTATTTTTATTTCTCTTAGAGGAGTACAAATAATTTCCCTGAGATTGTTTTGTTACTCTCAGACTCCTAAGCCTGTGTAAAAGCTTGAAAATGCTCCTTTGTAGAATTCTCTTAAAATTTACTCACTCCCCTGAACACACTTGTGCACAGATGTGCATGTGTGCGCATGCACACTCACACTTACTTTCACATATGCAGAGTTGGGGTGCAGAAGGACAGAACCATGACTGCACTGATATTTTGAGGATTTAGATAAGGCATATTAGGTTAAGGTTCGGAGAAGGCAATGGCACCCCACTCCAGTACTCTTGCCTGGAAAATCCCATGGACGGAGGAGCCTGGTAGGCTGCAGTCCATGGGATCGCTGAGGGTCGGACACGACTGAGTGACTTCACTTTCACTTTTCACTTTCATGCATTGGAGAAGGAAACGGCAACCCACTCCAGTGTTCTTGCCTGGGGAATCCCAGGGACGGTGGAGCCTGGTGGGCTGCTGTCTATGGGATCGGTCAGAGTCGGACACGACTGAAGTGACTTAGCAGCAGCAGCAGCATGTTAAGGTTACTGTTTTAGAAAGAGTGTACAAGTTTTACCCCTTCTGATTGGAGGGTCATAATTGGTAACAAAAGACCCTACAATTATCTGATATTGAGGATAAGAGTAAATTATCTTTGAAAATGTATTCTGATGTTTGCAAACTATATTTTAAAAATGAGTCAGTAGAATGAAGAAAATTAAGAACTAGTGAAACAACAAAGTATGATCTTAAATGTTTAAATAGTTTGTCAGGTTACATTTTACAAGTCACTTATCTTGTTTTCACATTTGTGAAGTGAAGCACTTATGCTGAATTATTTCAGATACAGATCCTACAAAGCTTTGGCCTCTACGTGCAGGTGTGATGGGCAGATGGAACTTAGGATGCTTTTACCTATGCTGTACTACAGAGAGCTCAGTCACTTGGATTTCAATCATTTTAAATGTAAACAGAGAAGAGCAAATTCACAGAGGATTGTTTCTTCTTCCAGTACTATGTATACTACTGTTTCTGATTAAAAAAAAAGTAAAGCAAGTTCCACCTCTGCTCTCTCAGAACATTTGAAACAAACCCATAGAAAATATAAATGAAAAAAGGTTTTCATCAAGACTTTTCTCCTTTGAAACATTGGGAGCATGTGTATAAACATTTTGATCCTGAATCTCTAGTGCTGATATCTCTAGTGCTGATAACTGTATGAACTTGTTTAGTCCATTAAGTCGTGTCTCTTTTGCAACACTATGGACTATAGCCCACTAAGGCTCCTCTGTCCATGGGATTTCCCAGGCGAGAAGACTGGAGTGGGTTGCCATTTCCTCCTTCTGGGGATCTTAAGTTTATGGCAGAGGAGCTCTTTAGCTGTGGCTGCTTTTTGAGTAGCTTATATAAATAGGCTTGAAGAGTGATCTGAATTAAGTGAGAGTATATAGCTCAGTAGATCTTAGCCATTTCAGAAGTGCTTGAAAGAGGAGCAAAAAAGGATGAACATAATATACCTTCACTTACAAATACTTTTGCATACTCACATATATCCCTGTAGTCTTTTTTGAGAGCAAATATAGGCTGATGATTTGCTATGTAAACATCTACAGGATCTACTAAAATAGATTCTCCACTTATTTAATGAAAATATCTAAGTTTCACTCATTCATTTATTTAGATTCAAAGCAAACTAATTTCATAAAAATGCAGCTGCTTCAACATTTGTGACTTAACGTATGAGAGATTCCATAGCTGTTGATTAGTTATACATTGATCCCTAAGGTAATATGTGAACTTCAATTATAACGCCTGAACTTTGTAAATGTACTTCTTTTCACTAGAAAACTGTTGCCAATAAAGAGTTTTTGGTCAAAAAATTTTAGTAGAGCAGGATTTACTGACTTGTTACTTATTTTTCATTGGCTACTTTCATTGGCTAGTAGGAAATTCTTTTGGATTATTATCCAGCTGACAGATATATTAAGTGAAATATAAGTGATACCTGAATCTTATGGGGAGAAAAAAGGAAAACAGTTTAAAATACTGCCATTTTATATATTTTTGTATATACAGCTTTCTATGTAAAATTAGGCTTTTGGGACATCCTAAGACAATCTACCTTAATTTTTACAGGAGAGAACCTCTGAGAAAGTAAGGGATTTTCCCCAAATTATATGATTAAAAGCAGAGTAAAGGTTAGAATTCAGGTATTCCAACTTTGAGACTCTCCCTTTCTCCCCAGTCATCCATTACATTCTGCTCTTCATTCATTATCAGGCAGCAACTTCTAGCCTGAAAAAACAATCACATTTTTCTAAAAGCTTATATTTTAAACTCTTCACTCAGAATCAGTGACTACAGATATAGAATTCTAGAGTAAAGCCTGTTAGGCATGAAAATTAACTTTGAGACTATGAACAACTTAGCAGCACTTTTTTTCTTCAATTTGTTCTGTCTCACATTAGAATACTTAGATGTAAAGCATTATTTATTTATACAAAAGGCTATATTCATTTTTTTCTGTAGCTATTTGGAAATATTTTTTGCTCTGGAGAGATATATAAAATATTCTTTTGCATTAAATGATAAAAATTGGAACTTATTTTTTACAAGTTCTATTTGTGGATACATACTTTGTTAGCTCATTTTCTACTTTAATTTTGGAATGGGAGTAGTTTTTGAATAATTAGGATGTAGGAGAATCAGTTAAGGTGAGTAAATAATTTACTTTAAAATCCGTGGAGTAGAATTTTTATATGTTATATTATCAGAATTTTCCATGTCAGTCTATGTTTTATAAATGTTTTCCCTACCACAGGAAAATTAACAAAGCTAACAATTGGGGGATCATTACCTTCTTTTTAAAAGACATATCAGGAATTTAAAATAAATAACTTGGAGGTATAGAGGAGCACTCAAAGTTGTAACTAACTTGTGGACTTCAGTAATGGTCCAAGACCATAGTGGTTGAGGGCTACAATCCGTGTTTATATGCACGTTCTTAGCATCAGTTACTGAAGCCTTATAACAAATGCATTTTAAAAAAATTATGGCTTACTAACTTCATTAATTAAAATCCTATTGATGAAAGTTATTCTATCTTAGAAAGTAGCCTTAGGCATTCTCCTTGAATTTATTGATTTAGAACAAAGTGTTTGAAAAAGCATATGAAAGGCTTTGGAATAACTGCAGTGCACATGGTGTCCAGCTTACTGGTGGATAGTTTTCTGTTTTTATAGTTTATAAGGCAGAGTACTTTAAACTTCTTTTTGAGTGGAATTTTACCTCAGTAATAAGCAGTATTCTGTCCAAAGGGTGTCAACATTTTGTAATGTCAAGGCTTCACTGTGGTCTAAAGTGGTACAACATTTTAATTTGGAAAGTTGGTCAGGGACATCCATATGATGGTATACATTTCCCAGTGCTTCCATGTTCTAGTAAATTGGGATGAAAAATAATTAAGATTTACATTAAATTAGATGTTTTCAAAGTTGATGGGGGAATTCCCTGGCAGTCCAGAGGTTAGGACTCAGTGCTTTCAGTGCCAGGGCCTGAATTTGATCCCTGGTCAGAAAATTAAGGTTCTTCAGGTAAAAAAAAAAAGGTTGAGGAGTCAGGGGAAAAGGGTTTGGGATGACGCTTATGGAATTTGGGACTCTAATGTGGGAGGTGGGGGAGGTCAAAGCAGCCCTTACATGATAAATAGAAGGGAAATTTTGATCAGAGCCTTTAGGTCACATGATTCTGTCCCTTTTTGTGTGTGTTACAGGCAAAGGGGAAGATAGCGATGTACTCAGTATAAATGCAGACGCTTATGACAGCGACATAGAAGGCCCCTGTAATGAAGAAGCAGCTGCTCCTGAGGTCCCAGAAAATACAGTCCAGAGTGAAGCTGGTCAGATAGATGACCTGGAGAAAGACATTGAGAAAAGCGTGAACGAGATTCTGGGACTTGCAGAGTCCAGTCCAAAGGAGCCCAAAGCCGCCACCCTGACTGTTCCTCCGCCGGAAGATGTTCAGCCTTCAGCACAGCAGCTGGAGCTGCTTGAACTTGAAATGAGGGCCAGAGCTATTAAAGCCCTGATGAAAGCTGGTGATATAAAAAAGCCAGCCTAGTTTATTTAAATTGTGTCTGAATATTGGATGTGTTTGAACAATGCCACACTATATCATTTTGTATCTAAAGTTTATCTGGGGGTCTTACCTGATATTTCTCATATAACTCTTACTAGATAAACTCATCTTAGGTCTAAAATACATGTTATTGTTGTTACTTTTGTATTATGTAGTTGTTTTTTGAATTCATGACACATATCATTGGGTACTCTAGATACTTTGTTAGATGAGTATTTAGTATATCTGAAAATTAATATCTGAAAAGCCATTAGCTAAAAAGAGTCATGGTATTTTTTCCCTTTATTTTGAAATATTTTGGCATCAAACCAAAAAGTTTATGATAGATTGACCAAGCATGTTGCCTTCAGGCTATCTATATTTTGCAATAGAATATTAAATTATTGCTCCTAGGTATATTTACAATTTAAGTTGAGTTATGTTTATATGCACTTTTAAAATATGTGCCATTTTGAAGATGCCTTTTATGGGTATGGACTTAGTAAAAACTGAACAACATTTTTGTTACAAGGCAGAGATCCAAAGTGGCTGAGCAAAGCTTTTTTATAAAAAAGTAAAAATAAGGACTTAGTTTAAAGCATTTTTTAACAACATCGAATTAATTGTCCAACTTTAATTCCAGCAAACCATTCTAACAAGTATTTGATACTGTCGAACTCTTAGTTCAGTTTTTTTCCTTCTGTAAAAAGGGCACACATTTTCATTTACATTCCAGGCAGTTAGGAGAAGGAGACTATTTTATTGTACAGGCTTTCATCTGATGTTTTTGCTTGAAAATCTTACGTGCTATAATTCCATGAATTAAAAATCATTAAGACTATCATTCTAGATCTGAGGACTTTTGATAGATTTCCAAAAATGAATTTAATTTCAGGAAGTTTTGATAAGTGGATGTAATAATTAATCTAATTTTGTATAGTTTTTGTAAATAGATTAACATGCTGCCACAATTATGAATGCTTTTTGTCCCATCACTAATTGTAGCTGTTTGATACCAGAATAAATTTAGGTAGAGACTCTTAACTTAAAATAAATTTTTTTTTGTAAAATATAAATCTGAAACTGTTGTTTTTATATTTGCTAACAAATATAGTATATTTATAAGGCATGTTCTGTTAGTGTTGTGGGAGGATTTTCCTTATACACAAAAGAACTTAGAGGGATAAAAGCTGGCTTAATTATATATAAATTTTAGAGGATCTCTTATGAAAATAGTACTTGGGCTTCCCTGATAGCTCAGTTGGTAATCTGCCTACAATGCTGGAGACCCGAGTTCGATTCCTGGGTCAGGAAGATCCGCTGGAGAAGGGATAGGCTACCCACTCCAGTATTCTTGGACTTCCCTTGTGATTCAGCTGATAAAGAATCTGCCTGCAATGTGAAAAACCTGGGTTTGATCCATGGGTTGGGAAGATCCACTGGAGAAGGGAAAGGCTACCCATTCCAGTATTCTGGCCCAGAGGATTCCATGGATTGTATAGTCCATGGGGTCACAGTCAGACACGACTGAGTGACTCACTTTCTTTTTCACTTATGGAAATAATATATATGAAACAATGGAGTAGCAGTTACAAATTCATTTTTGTTGTTCCTGAACATGCCTTTAAATAATCCTGTCATTTCTTTTTTCTTGCTGAATCTTTGTAATGAAGCACAGAGGCCTGTATCATTTGAAATGCTTCTCTTAGGCTGAGAAACATGGGTATGATTTAAATAGTTCTCGTAGTTACTGCTTCAAGATGAAAAAAATCAGTTTCTATTTCCACTTACACTAAAAGTTAAAATGATAACAAAGTAGTGCAGAATAAACTTTATTGCTACTTACTAATTATGAGATGCAGCAGATGACATTTGTGTGATCCAACATAGAGGAGGAGAAAGAGGTCTGAGTGCTTTGTAGCTGATTAAAGTCACCACCTTCATGAAGCATTGTGTGCCTGCTGTATTCACTGTGCAGAATGCTTTAGAGTACATTTGACTAGAGTGGGTGTATGTGAGGAAGAATGAGTTGAACAAATTAGGCTACTTAGATTACTACTTTGGAAAATCAACTTTTTTTTTTTTTGGTAATGTTAAAAGACATGAGAGGTTTTTGCAAATGAGTGGCTTTAGAGAATAGGAATAAGGTTATTTTAGAAATGCCTAAGTAATGAGAAAATACCATATATTGATCTGCTGCTGTCATTTAATCATCAGCTCACAGGTATTTATTGACTACCTCTAAGGTGTTTAGTCTTGTTCAGAGTCTTAAACTGTTATGGTGTAGGAATGTTGTGTAGATTTTAGCATGGAATAGACTGATTAATAAACATATGAGTGCTGTTTCATTTTATGTCTAATCTTCCATTTTGCCAATGTAAAAAAAAATTTAGTTCATGTTTAATTAGTGACTAAAAGGGAAAAAAAACGGCAGTCTAATTTTTCATCCAAAGTCAGGTAATACTGATATTTGACTAGGAACTTTACCTAAATCTTGAATGATTGATGCTATCTGGTATAAGGGGTCCTTTGAGTAAGCCTTGGCCCACTTTTTGATGTTCCTACTAATCCTCATGCTCAAGATATATCCTGATAACCTATCACTGGATGACCAGTGTAGTTTACTAATTATGAGAAATCACCTAAGCCTCCCAAATCCTTTTGTTGAACACCATCAATTCCTTAAAACTATCGGGAAGTATATCTTTTCCTTATAAATCTTGTTGCCAAAACCTACTTTCAGCAAATCATTAGATCCTAGGGCATGATTAGCTATCTGAGTAAAAGAATCATTTGGACAGTAATACAAATTGCAATAAAACACATTTTTCAATGCCATTTCAAGATAGATAACACAGGAGTTAACCCACAATTTAGGCAAAATATAGATGGCAGCTTGAAGGTTTTAAAAACTACCAGTTTTATGTCAGAACAAGTAGGAAAAGAGTTTGGTTATAGATACTTTCCTTTTGTTGTATCTGTTTAATTGTTTAAAAGACCAACATGCTTTACCTTAAAACTAATAGATACTTTTATGTATTTTTATCTTCAAGTAGACTCCCTTTTTAAATCAAAAAAAGTGCTGAGAGATTCGGTTTCCTTGATGTTTAATTATTTAAAAATTATATTTAGTCATTATTTTGTCATTTATTTGTGATAAAATGAAAAAGGTATGAGAGTTAAAAACAGAGGGTTCTGATCCTGCCCCAACCAGCTGTGTAACTTGGGATGAGTACCTATTAACAGGAGAGATGAATCATTCACTGTTACGTAAGATTCCTTTCTACTATAACTGGGCTTCCCAGGTGGCTCAGATGATGAAGTGTCTGCCTGCAATGTTGGAGACCCGGGTCCTGGGTCGGGAAGATTCCCCTGGAGAAGGAAATGGCAACCCACTACAGTACCCTTGCCTGGAAAATTCATAGACGGAGGAGCCTGGTTAGGCTGTAGTCTATGGGGTAACGAAGAGTCGGACATGACAGCAATTTCACTTTCCTTTCTGCTATAATATCCTGATTACAATGGAAAATACCATAAAATTTGTAAAAGTTACCAAGTATTTTTGCTTCCCAGGTGGCTCTAGTGGTAAAGAGCTTGCCTGCCAATGCAGGAGACTTGGAGACATAGGTTCAATCCCTGGATCAGGAAGATCCCCTGGAGGAGGACACAGCAACCCACTCCAGGGTTCTTGTCTGGAGAATTCTGTGGACAAAGAAGCCTGGCAGGCTATGGTCCATAGGGTCTCAAAGAGTTGGACACAACTGAAGCGACTTAGCACATCACAGCACCAAGTATTTTGAATTCAAGTATTTCTTAGGGCTTCCCTTCCCCTTTTCTTTCCCCTTTTCAAAATGAAACAAACTAAACGGTCCCATATAGTTGCTAGATATGAATAATAATCAAGTTTTTTTTTTCCTTTTACCTAGGCTTTATTGTCAGGGTCACTTGGTAAGTATACTGTCTAGAATTTTTCACTTTGGCTTATAAACTTAGGTTGCTATCTTTAACTCACTGCTTTATTGTATTTCAAAGTAATATGTAGATAGTTTTAAATCAAAACAATTTTTTCCCAAGGCTTATAACAAAAAACAGTACTCCCCTATTCTTTTTGTACCAACTCTTGCTACTGAGAGGTAACCACTTTGAAATCTTTTAGCCTTCTTATAGATTATCTTTGTATTTCTAAGTAAAATGATTTTTTGCCATTCCTTAATATTTCCATCTTAGGTTTTATTTATTGATCTATTTTGGAATATGAAAATTAAGCTATATTCCTTCTCTCTCTTCCCTAAAAATGTAGCTTCCTCTCTCATCCTCACAGTACAGTGCAGTTATTGGGTTAGCCAAAAAGTGCTTTTGAGTTTTTTCTGTAACATGGAAAATCCCCAATAGACGTTTTGGACAACCTAATACATGCTGGTTTTGGTTAAATTAGCATTCAGTATTTATACTATTTAGACTCTGTAAATATTATTCACAGCTGGGTTGTGTGGTACCTGTCATTAGATTTCCTTTATTGTTCCAATTTTTGTTTTTGGCTTTTGGGAATTCTTTTGTAATGACCTTATTCTTTTATTTGCTCAGTGTTGTCTATAGTAGCTTTTAAATTATACCCTGACTACCCTCCAGGAGCTTAACTTTGTTGGTAGGTTCAAACATATCATATAATCTTTTTTCCTTTAAAGACATTCCTCCTGGGACTCCCTGTCCTACGCTACTCTGGATCGGTTGGTCTTCACCTCTCTCATGCTGATATCCCATTTCCTGAATCCTGTTTTTCTTCTTTAGTTTATTCCCTCATTTTGGTGATAATCAGTACCTCTTCCAACTGCTTCCTGTGAAAAACTGCTTAAATGATCAATTGTTCTGATTCGTTGGTGTGACTCAGCATGTCTCAGTTCTATCCATATCCTCAAATGAAACATTATGTGAGCATTGGCATTAGGCTGGCAATCATTGTCCCTTTCAGTTTTACAGCATTGCCTGGTGCCTTTTAACTTCAACCCATGGACTGTAGCCTGCCAGGCTCCTCAGTCCACAGAATTTTCCAGGCGAAAATACTGGAGTGGGTTGTCATTTTCTTCTCCAAGGGATCTTTCTGACCCAGAGATAGAACCCGCATCTCTTACATTGCAGGCAGATTCTTTACTGCTGAGCCACCAGAGAAGCCCTCTTTTAGCTTCTATTGAAAGGCAATAACCACCCACTCCAGTGTTCGTGCCTGGAGAATCCCAGGGATGGGGGAGTCTGGTGGGCTGCCGTCAGTGGGGTCACACAGTCGGACACGACTGAAGCGACTTAGCAGCAGCAGCAGCTTCCACTGAAACTACTGAGAAAGTGAAGTGTCAGTCGTGTCTGACTCTGCAACCCCATGGACTGTAGCCCACCAGGTTCCTCTGTCCATGGGATTTCCCAGGCAGGGATACTGGAGTGGTTAGCCTTCTCCAGGGAATCTTCCTTACCCAGGGATTGAACCCAGGTCTCCTGTATCACAGGCAGATTCTTTACCATCCGAGCTATTGAGAAGTCATTTATAATTTTTAGTCTTGATACTTAATGTGTGTCCTGCTTGATTTGAAAGCTCTTAGGGTCTTCTCTTTATTCCCAATATTCTGAAATTTCTTGATAATGTATTATAGGATGGATCTTTTTTCATTCTCAAGTTGATCATTAATAGACTCTTTAAAGGAGAAATTCATATCATTCAGTTCTGGGAAGTTTTTTAATACCATTTCTTGGATAAGCTCCTTCCCTCTAACTTTTTCTAATCTCTATTTCTAGAACTCTTTTTGTTAAGATGGGCATATGTGCTCAGTCGTTTCAGTCACATCCAGCTGTTTGTAACCCCGTGAGCCTTAGCCTGCCAGGCTCCTCTGTCCATGGGATTTTCCCGGCAAGAACACTGGAATGAGTTGCCATTTCCTCCTCCAGGGGATCTTCTTAGCCCAGGGATGGAACCCACGTCTCCTGCAAGTCTTCTGTATTGCTGGCAGATTCTTTACTGCTGAGCCACTGAGGAAGCTCCCAAGATGTGGCTGCTGCTGCTCCTGCTAAATCGCTTCAGTCGTGTCCGACTCTGTGCGACCCCATAGACCGCAGCCCACCAGGCTCCGCCGTCCCTGGAATTCTCCAGGCAAGAACACTGGAGTGGGTTGCCATTTCCTTTTCCAATGCATGAAAGTGCAAAGTGAAAGTGAAGTTGCTCAGTTGTGTCTGACTCTTAGGGACGCCATGGACTGCAGCCCACCAGGCTCCTCCGTCCATGGGATTTTCCAGGCAAGAGTAGTGGAGTGGGGTGCCATTGCCTTCTCCAAAGATGTGGCCCAATTTTTAAATTCTTATTTCTCACTGTCTCTTTTCCATCTTCTGCTTTTTCATATATTTTGTCAATATTCTTTTCCAGTTCTTCCATTGATTACACTTTTTCTCCTATCATTTTTAACATCTGAAAGATTTTTTTTTTTTTTTTGATTCTCTGAGTATTCCCTTTTAAAAGTAGTGGTATGTTGTGTCTGTGGAGCCATGGTTCCGCCCTGGTGTCCTGATGAACTTGCCTGTATCCTGGTGGGCCGTGCAGTCCGGGCTTGAACCTCCTGGCCTAAGTCTTGGCTCAGTGGTCTGCGTGTGATCCTCCTGGAGTGTGGTTGGACCGTCTCGTGGGGAGCCATCACAAGAACATCTCATTTGCCTTTTCTTGAGGGAAGCCCTCTGTTTTGTGGACGGATGTCTTGAGGCAGTTTTCCCATCTGCCTGCCTGGCTTCTTAGAGACCTGAGGCTATCCTGCCCCACTTAGGGCACAGCTGTAGGCTATAAGCTTGCGTAGGGACAGCCTGACGTTGGTGCCTCAGCTGCAGTGTCCTGCCCGTTTTCTTTCTTTTACTTTGATGTTAGCCTACCTGGAGGAGGGAATGGCAACCCACTCCAGTATTGTGGCCTGGAGAATTCCACGGACAGAGGAGCCTGGTAGGGTACAGTCCACGGAGTCACAAAGAGTCAGACACCACTGAGTGACTAACATTTTTAGTCTACCCAAGGGCCATGGCGGCTTGGCACCTTTGACTACTGTTTTTCACTGTGTAAGTAATAAGCTGCCTGAGTCTAAAGAGACTTTACTGTTTTTCTTTAACGGCTAAATCTGTCTAGTCTTGCTTGGCCCTTGTCTTGGCTTTGTGCTTTATGGCTTCATGGATGTAACATTTTACCTCTCTGAGGATGTTAATTTTAATTGTTGTTTTCAAGTTTTCTTCTGCTTTTTGCCTTCTAGTTCCTTCAATTTAAACATTTTTCTTGTTTGTTTTGCTGTCTATCTGATGGTTTTTCAAATTTTCTTTAACTTGTGCTGATGTTTAACTGCTTTCATAAGTTAGACACTAAAAAACTGATTGGAAGCCCTGTTTACCGAGGAGGCTCGTTAATTGGTGGGATTTGGCTTTTCCATGAATCCTCCAGTTTCCATAGGTTCACCCTGCCCTTCGCTCTGCTTGGTATGCCTGAGTGTGGAGTCTCATGCGCTTTGCCAGTCTTCTGTGGCATTGGTGAATGAATGGTTGCCTATTTGTGAGACCAACTCTCATGTTTTCCCCTCTGCACTGTCTTCGGAGGAAACTGGGATCTTCATTACCAAGCATTACTTGGGTTTCTGCTTAGAATCAAGTTGCTTCTTAGTTTTCTACAGGCCTTTAGGTTGCAACCTTCTTCATCCACAAGGTCAATTCCACTCACTTATTTGTGCTTCAGATTTCAAAATTTTCTTGTCATTTCGGTGGACTTTCATGAGCGAGCAATTGCAAATGTGGTGTTTAGTGTCCTTTTAAACAGATATTACTTGCATTTTTAATTTGTCTTTGTTTTTTTTCAACTCTTAAGTCTTTTTTTGTTTTTGCTAAGTGCGAGTTTAGGTTAATTGATTACAGGTGGAAAAGTGTGAAAGAAAGTAGACAAGGGTGAGGGCAGTTTATAATCAGTGATAACTGCTGCTGCTGCTGCTGCTAAGTCACTTCAGTCATGTCCGACTCTGTGTGACCCCATAGATGGCAGCCCACCAGGCTCCCCCGTCCCTGGGATTCTCCAGGCAAGAACACTGGAGTGGGTTGCCATTTCCTCCTCCAATGCATGAAAGTGAAAAGTGACAGTGAAGTCACTCAGTCGTGTCCGACCCTCAGCGACCCCACAGACTGCAGCCTACCAGGCTCCTCCGGCCATGGAATTCTCCAGGCAAGAGTACTGGAGTGGGGTGCCATTGCCTTCTCCAAGTGATACCTGAGGCTGGCTTATATCAATCATCATGTGTTTTTTCTTCCTCCTTTCACTCCAGTAATTTTTGGTAGAGTATGTGTTGGTGTTAGTTATTATGCTGATAGTTTCAAATATGCTGTGTATTCTTTCATCATGTAATTTCACATTCTTTTTAATTTTACAGATATTTGCTTAAATTATTGTAGTATTTGTTCTCTTGCCCTTGCTTTTGGTTTTCTTCTGGATTTCCTGTTATTTGTCATTTGTCTTTGTTTATCTTCAATATATGTCACTTCCTAACTTTTTTTTAATCCTCATTTTGAATTAAAATTTTTTCCCTTTTCACCTGTTTCTCTTAGGCATTATCTGTTTATTCATGCCTATATTTATTCTATTATCATTTTCATTTCTGGAGTGATATTTTTCCTTTTAATTCTTCCCTGAATTCTGCCCCCTCATACCTAATTCTGATTCATATTTTCTTTTATGGCTTGTATTAATATACTTTTCTTAATGACTATAATCTCATTTTACAATACAAGGTAATAGTTTTGATACATTCCGTGGGTCTTTCTGGTATACTTTTATTATCTGGAGGGGTTATTCTGTTCCTTAATCTTTATCTCTCTGTTTTATTTATAACATTATAGCATAGATTTGACCTAGATATATTTGTCATAGTGAGACTTATTTTTCTGAACTTTCACAAGAAACCTAGTTCAGATTAGCTTTTCTATCTTCATATTCTGTTGTGTATTTTGGTTCTCTAATGATGTTCAAAATTATGGTGCCTTGCTTTCAGAGAGTTCCTAGATCTGTTCCCCTCTCTTACACATTTTCTTGAACTTCTCTTTCCATCTGTTGATTTTCTCTGTCCTGATCACTTTTGATTCTACAACCAAGTGATTCTTTTGAGTGGACCTCTCTCCTAGAAGGGGGTTTCCCAGGTGGCTCAGTGGTTAAAAAAAAAAAAAATCTGCCTGCCACTGCAGGAGACGCAGGAGACACAGGCTTGATCCCTGGGTGGCAAAGATCCCCTGGAAGAGGAAATGTAATCCACTCCAATATTTGCTCCTGGGAACCCCCATGGAAAGAGGAGTCTGGTGGGCTACAGTCCATAGGGTAGTAGTCCATAGGGTCACAGAATCTGATACGAATAAGTGACTGAACACGCAGGCTCCTAGAAGGGAGCCCTGGCTGGTTCCTTTCCGGAGTGCTTAGGATCTAACTGCTCCTTTGAGACATTATTGTCCTCAAACTCACCTGCTGTTATTAGAGGCAAAACCCCTCCCACCTTCATTTGCTGTCTCAAGTTGTCTCACCTGACATCACCTTATTTGGGGCGTCTCCTGGCTTCCCTTTATTTTCTCCTTCTGAAGTGCTGATATTATGAATGTCTTAAGACTTGTTAGTGGTTTGTTCTACTTGCTTACATTTTGAGGTTGTGTCATACCTCTACTTAGTCTTGTTTTAGATGTCGTCCATGGGTTTTCGTTTTCCTTTTCATTGCTCTGCCTGGTTTTATGTAGAGATGCAAAAACTTCTGCTTTTGTCACCATTATCTTCCCAGGATACTCCTGTGTTTTTGTTTTAAGATATGTAGGCAGTCTTCATTATGTACAAATACAAATGACAAAGTACTATATATCAAGGAGAGCTGATATATATGTACAATATCATACTGATTTATTTCAAAAGTATTCTTAAAATTATCTTGTTAATTTTGACAAAGTTATTTTTTACTTTAAAACCACAGCTTATTTGTTATCTTGTTTGGTAGAAGCAGTTGTTAGCTAGAATGTAAAACGTATTTGCACTGCCCCTTAATAGCAAGGGAATTAGCTTTACTAGATATATTCTTAGAGTAGTAATTATCAGTTGAAAGATTTTTTTACCCTCTTAAGATTGAAAATCATTTGTATAAAAATAAAGATATGACATTATAGATTAAGAGAACCAATATTCTAATGTGAAATTTGGGGGGAAGAGAATTGAAGTCACTGTGTTGCTTCTAAAAGATAAATTTTTTTCATTCTTTGAATAATTAATATTTATTCATTACTCTTCTGTATAGCATCTCTGCCTGGCACATATTTTCTCAGAGTCTAAGACACCTATAAGTTTTAGCAACTGATTTTTCCCCACTCTAAATACATTTGGTTTCAGTTCAGTCACTCAGTCGTGTCCGACTCTTTGCGACCCCATGAATTGCAGCACACCAGGCCTCCCTGTCCATCACTAACTCCCGGAGTTCACTCAGACTCACGTCCATCGAGTAAGCGATGCCCTCCAGCCATCTCATCCTCTGTCGTCCCCTTCTCCTCCTGCCCCCAATCCCTCCCAGCATCAGAGTCTTTTCCAATGAGTCAACTCTTTGCATGACGTGGCCAAAGTAATTGGAGTTTCAGTTTTAGCATCATTCCTTCCAAAGAAATCCCAGGGCTGATCTCCTTCAGAATGGACTGGTTGGATCTCCTTGCAGTCCAAGGGACTCTCAAGAGTCTTCTCCAACACCACAGTTCAAAAGCATCAATTCTTTGGCGCTCAGCCTTCTTCACAGTCCAACTCTCACATCCATACATGACCACAGGAAAAACCATAGCCTTGACTAGATGGATCTTTGTTGGCAAAGTAATGTCTTTGCTTTTGAATATGCTATCTAGGTTGGTCATAACTTTTCTTCCAAGGAGTAAGCGTCTTTTAATTTCATGGCTGCAGTCACCATCTGCAGTGATTTTGGAGCCCCCAAAAATAAAGTCTGACACTGTTTCCACTGTTTCTCCATCTATTTCCCATGAAGTGATGGGACTGGATGCCATGATCTTCATTTTCTGAATGTTGAGCTTTAAGCCAACTTTTTCACTCTCCTCTTTCACTTTCATCAAGAGGCTTTTTAGTTCCTCTTCACTTTAGGTTTTAAAATAAGATTCTGTTTTTAGTATGATATTTAAAACCACTATATTAATGGAAAATTGGTGATACTGTATATGTTTATCAACCTATTATAACATCACAAAAACCAAAATAACTCAGCCTGAAAAGAGATTCAGAAAGTATCCATTACCATTACTGTATAAAATTTTTCTCTCTTTTAGTTTAAAACATAGCTTGATGTGGTTGATTGCTACAGCACAACTGTTTTGGTATTAAATATCTGTGTAATAGCTTACTCGTGGAATTTTCCTATTAGTAAACATGCAAGAAGAGACTACTATATCAAGAACACTTAAAATATCAAATTAAAATCTAATTGTCTTGGCTCATTCACAATTATATAACTCTTCATATACATGTCTGCATCAAATATGCAATATAAAGAGAAAAAATGTTTATTATGTTTATCTTATTTACAAACAGATTTAAAGTTTAAAATACTGTATTTTTTATCGAGTTTCATCTTTTATAGTTCTTTTTTTATTAACATTTAAGTGCATGAATGGAATTCTTATTCATTCTTAAGCCTGCAGAAGAATTTTTGCTGCACACTGGCTAATCAAACGGCTGCTGTTGTTACATGAGAAGTAACCATAGATGATAACTGTTAATGGCATACATTTATGAAACTGTGTAGGACAAATAGTATTCCTTTTTTAAAAAAAAAATTATGTTCATACAGTTCACTATTCTCTTTTAAATATACCTTCACATATCTTTTTTTCTACCTAATCTTTAGACTCTTTTGTCAGAACTTGGTGTGAATTTTAACCTCTGATAAAAGTCAGTCTTATATAAATACTTGTTGTTTTCTGTGTTGAGTAAATAAAATCATTGCCTTCCAGTTAGGGACTTGTTTACACCAACATGTGACAACTTTAAGAACTTTGTTTTCATATTTCCACTTATATATTAAGTTAATTGATTTTTTAAAAATAAAAAGCCTGCTAGTCTTTAGTGAAGGATAAATAATTCACTGGTAGTTTTTCTTTTTTAATCTCCAAAATGAAATATTATTAGATGCATTGATTTGGAATTCAGAAACTTTTAAATTGTACCTTTTCCTCAAAGTATGTAAATATCATGAGTTGTCAATCTTAAGCACATTTTATTGTGAATTACTTTGAAATTATTTGTTTTTATTTGCTATTACCAGGAAATAGTTTTGGTAAAAGAAGGAACTTTATATTTAGAATTTATGGATCTAAAAGATTGTTAGGAGACCATGGGCTACAGCTACCCACATTAGCTTGGTTTGTGGGTTTGTTTTCTACCAGCTCCTCCTGACCAATGTTTTAATATACTTTTCTGTCCTCTCTTCCTTTTTCTGCCACCTTCCTATTAATGTTAACTCTTTCCTTTGCTCTGTTGTAATTTCCCCTGCTCTACATTTCTTCCTTAACTGATGATCATTTCAGACAGTTTTTAAAATCCTTTGCTGTATTCTCAACCTATATGTTAAAAGAAAATTCACGTCAAAACTTGGTTTAGGGACTTCCCTGCCAGTCCAGCAGTTAAGACTCTGAGCTTCCGTTGTAGCAAGGGTGGGTTTGATCACTAGTCGGGGAACAAAGATCCTATGCACCATATTAACAAAAATTTTAAAAAGAAAAGGAAAAAAAAATATGTTTAGAAAACTGATTTTCTTTAGGTAATTGAGAATTTTATAATCATAGAGAATCACACTTGATGGGATATTGAAAATGTAATTCAAAATAGCAACAAATTCAATGTCTATTTTTTTGAGATGATTTTCAAAAAACTATACTTTTGGATTAATGTTTTTCCATTATAAGAAAAGATTAAAGTATTTGAGCCCATTCCTCACAATCGTTTCAATATATAGGTCACTTAAATTTTAATTACCTTCCTCCTGTCCTTTCCCACATTTTCAGTTTAAATTATCAAAAGTATATGAACACTGGATGCTTTTAAGTTCAAAGGTTTATTTTTTTTTTAAAGCTCTGTTTCTTAATTTCTCATCTGCAGCATTAGAACTTTATTGCAGATAACTTGAACAAAAGAGAAAAGTATAGAGAGGAATCTCACAGACTAGATATAGTCTAGTGGGTGTTTTGCCTTGTTCTCCAACATTCAAAATCATTGTTTGTTGATCAAATTAATAACACACACACACACACACAAGATTCTCTGTATTGTCAAGAGTACAGAGTGTCCTTGACTTACGATGAGGTTACATCCTAATAAACCCATTATAATCTGAATATATTGTAAGCTGAAAGTTCACTTATTAATAATATACCTAACCTACTGAGCATCAGAGTTTAACCTCGCCTACTTAAACATGCTCGGAACACTTAGACTGGTTTACGGTTGGGCAACATCAATCTCATATAAAGCCTGTTTTACAACCAAGTGTTGAATATCTTATGGAATCCTGAATACTGTACTGAGGGTGGAAAACAGAATGGCTGGCTGGGTATGAAATGGTTGTAAAGGTATTGGTTGTTTATCCTTATGATCGTGTTACTGACTGGGAGCTGTAGCTCCCCACCACTGCCCGGCATTATGCAAGAGTGTCATCCCACACACCACTAGCCTGGAAGATCAAAATTCAAAGTATAGGCCTACTGAATGCATATATTGCTTTTACATCATCATAAAAGTTGAAAAATCCAAAGTCCAACCGTCATAATTTGGGAACCATTTGCATCAGGAGTAAAAGGATAAAAGGAAAGCAGTCTGGAGGAAAAAGAGCATTTGGATAAATGGAAGCCACAGAGTTGATATCCTTAAGAAAGAAAACCAATACAATATTGTAAAGTTAAATAAAATTAAAAAAAAAAAAAGAAAGAGAACCTTCTTGTACTGTTGGTGGGAATGTAAATTGATATGAAGAACAGTAAGGAGGTTCCTTAAAAAACCAAATGACCTAGCAGTCCCTCTAAGGTATATAGCCTGAGAAAACCGTAATTTGAGAAAACATGCACCCCAGTGTTCATTGCAGCACTATTTACAATAGCCAGGACTGGAAGCAACCTAAATGTCCATTAACAGAGGAAAGGATAAAGAAGATGTGGTATCAATACATATATTCAATGGAATATTACTCAGTCATTAAAAGGAACAAAATTGGGTCACTTGTAGAGATGTAGATGGACCTATAGATTATCATACAAAATGAAGTCAGAGAAAGCAAATATATATTAGAACATATATGTGGAATCTAGAAAAATGATGCAGATGAACCTATTTGCAGGGCAGGAATAGAGACACAGATGTAGAGAACAGACCTATGGGCCTGTGTGGGGATGGGATAAATTGGGAGATAGGGATTGATGTATATACACTACCATGTGTAAACCAGCTAGTGGGAAGCTCCTGTATATCTCAGGGAGCTCAGCTTGGTGCTCTGTGATGACCTACAGGAGTGGATGGGGGTGGGGTATGTGTGCACACAGAGCTGAGTCACTTTGTTGTACAGCAGAAACTAGCACAACATTGTTAAGCAGCTATACTTCAAGAAATACATCAATCCTGAATATTCACTGGAAGGACTGATGCAGAAGTTGAAGCTCCAATATTTTGGCCACCTAGTACAAGGAGCTGACTCACTGGGAAAGACCCTGATGCTGAAGAAAGATTGAAGGCAAAAGGAGAAGCGGGTAGCAGAGGATGAGATGGTTAGATGGCATCACTGATTCAATGGACATGAATTTGCACCAACTCCAGAAGATAGTGAAGGACAGGCGCACCTGGCATGCTGCAGCCCATGGGGTCAAAGAGTTGGACACAACTTAGCAACTAAACGACAACAACAACGCTTCAGTAAAAAAAGAAAAAAGATGTAGTACATATAATCGAGAAATGATAAAGTGTCAGTATCGTAGAATTGTATGTAGAGTGTGGTTGCTGATTCCTAAAGCCCAGAAAATATTGGAGGGGAGGGAGGGAGCGCTAAGGAATTACGGAGAAAGCACGTCCAGTAGGAGAAATGACAGCTCACAATGAAAGAAGTGAAAGAGCTCTGGTTATGTGGTCCTTGGAGACCGTTTAGTGCAGGGCAAATAGTCTCACTCAGGAGGTTTTGTTTGCCCTTAGTATCACACTATGGTGTGAAAGCTGATGTTTCTAATGATGAATCTGAGTCTGTAAGAAGTGAAGTTCATGTGGTGGTGGTCGCAAATTTTTGTTGTAAAAATGTGTAAAAAGCAGAATTTTGTGTGTAAAGAGAATACATGTTTATGTATTGGGCAGCTTCATATGTATCGGGCAGCCAGGCTCCCCTGTCCTTCACTGTCTTCTGGAGTTTGCTTAAATTATTGTCCATTGAATAGGTGATGCTATCTTTTCTTGATTTACTGGATAAATGAGGCATTGTCTTTAGGCAACTATTTGAAAACACCCTATTATGTTATCTCATATCTGCTTTGAGCTCTAGTTTCTGTCAAACTCTCTAAGTTTGTCAGAATATATATAATTTCTGTTCACTGAAACAACAGAATAAAGAAAATGGACTTGTATATTCCTTGGTGGATGGCCCCATAATGTCATTTGAAGCTTGAGACATGGTTTCACTGAAAACTGAAATTAGCCCCAAACTAGTGGCCTGTGTTTTTTTCTTTAAAGGTATCAACTCAGTGAGGAATGTAACTAGGGATAACAGGCTTTTATGCTTGGCCAGGGTAGGCGGTGCATATATTTAATATACAGTGCTTGATATTACTCTCTTGACAGATTCTCTAAACATCATGCTTTTCCATGGCAACGTGTGCCCCCGTGTGTCTGGTATTTGATATAAGTAAGATTTTTAAAAAGTGTTTGATTGTAGTTAAATGATGAGAACTCTGTGGTATGGTCAAAGTGAAATATCGTATACTTTGTATGTAACAAGTATGAATATTATAATCTATCTGAAATATATCAAGTCAAGAAATCCAGCTTTTTAATAGCTATGAGTTTGCTTTCTCTAGCTTCCTGGCAATTCAGTGCATGTTGCAATGTACACTTTCTCTGAGGGCCTTGTTTTAAATTTTTGTTTTTGTATTATCCTCAAAGGAGAGCTTCCAAATTATGTTTCCATATCCAGACCCTGTAAATGTTTAAATTTAACTAGTCAAAGCAAAGACTAAGTTTTTCCTTTGTTGCAGGATGTTTAATAAACAATGCCTGAGTAAAATAATAGAAACAGAATACATTTAAAGTGTTCTTTTAATGTTTTAATGTTGTGTCTTTTTTAAAAGAGATGGGAGTGGGGAAAAAAGAGAATTTAAGATTTTTGTATTTAATTGAACTAACAGCATGTGCTGACAAGTCATAAATAACAGCAGTCCAAAGTGACTAAATAAATTGGTTTGCGCAAGCAATGATTTATCTTCTGTCTTTCATTGCCATCAGGCTAAGAGACAGCTTCTTTTTGTCAGCCTATAGGAAAAATACTTGCTAGTATAACAATCCTGTTTCTACACCTGTGATAGAAGCTCATTATCTTGTATAGGAGTTGCATGTTAAAATATTTAAATACAATAATTAAGTCTACATTTGGTTGTTCATTTACCTAAAACTTTGTAATACTCTAATTGCTCAATCTTTATGGAAGTTTGTAATATTTTTTATAGGATGATTTCCTTTTATTTTTTTTCTTTGACTCATGGATTACTGATTAATAGATACATATTTCTTGCATGTGTGTGTGCTAAGTCACTTCAGCCGTGTCTGACTCTGTGTGACCCCATGGACTGTAGCCCACCAGGCTCCTCTGTCCAAGGGATTCTCCAGGCAAGAATACTGGAGTGGGTTGCCATGCCCTTCTCCAGGGGATCTTGCCTATTCAGAAACAGAACCCAAGTCTCTGGCATCTCCTGCATAGCAGGTGGATTCTTTACCACTGAGGCACCAGGGAAGCTCAAATGTTACTTAGGATCCTAATATTAGGAGATTTTTGAAATCTTTCTGTTACTGATTTTTAACTTAATTATACTTGGTCATAGGACATATTTTGTATGACTTGTCTCCTTTTAAATTTATTGAGATTTGTAATATGGCCTAAAATAGGGTCTATGTTGGCAAGTATTCCTTAATCACTGAAAAAGAATGCATATTTTGCTGTTGTCTGGTAGGGTGTTATATAAGTGTCAACTAGATCAGGGTTAATAGTGTTGTTCAAATCTTCCATGTCCTTACTGATTTTCTGTCTGTATTTTTTACTTATCAGGAGAGGACATATTAGTTTTATATTGCCACATAACAAATTACCACAAATAGGGCTTAATGTTAATGTATAGTAATAAAGTGTCAAGAATACTAGATTGGGTTTCCATTTCCCACTCCAGAGGTTTTTCCCAACCCAGGAATCAAACCCATGTCCCTTGTATCTCCTCATTGCAGGTGGATTCTTTACCAGCTGAGCTACCAGGGAAGCCCATGGTGTATCTTATCCTACCTTTTAATCTACTTCTGTCTTTAAATTGTGCTTCTTGTAGGCTGCATATGGTTGGGTCTTAATTTTTTATCCAATGTTGCAATCTCTGCCTTTTATTAATTTTTTGAAATTTCTTCATAGTTTATTTTTTATAAACAGTATTTGTACATAGCATATCATATGTGACCCTATCTCTCAGCTTAAAAGCAGAGACATTACTTTGCCAACAAAGGTTCGTCTAGTCAAGGCTGTGGTTTTTCCTGTGGTCATGTATGGATGTGAGAGTTGGACTGTGAAGAAGGCTGAGAGCCGGAGAATTGATGCTTTTGAACTGTGGTGTTGGAGAAGACTCTTGAGAGTCCCTTGGACTGCAAGGAGATCCAACCAGTCCATTCTGAAGGAGATCAGCCCTGGGATTTCTTTGGAAGGAATGATGCTAAAGCTGAAACTCCAGTTCTTTGGCCACATGATGCAAAGAGTTAACTCGTTGGAAAATACTCTGATGCTGGGAGGGATTGGGGGCAAGAGGAGAAGGGGACGACAGAGGATGAGATGGCTGGATGGCATCACTGACTCAATGGACGTGAGTCTCAGTGAACTCTGGGAGTTGGTGATGGACAGGGAGGCCTGGCGTGCTGCGATTCATGGGGTCGCAAAGAGTCGGACATGACTGAGCGACTGATCTGATAATATATTTCTATCATTTCTTTATTTTGACAGTTTTGTTGATATATAATTCACATACCATAAAGTTTACTGTTTTAAAATGTACAGTTTAGGGTTTTTACAGACCTATGCATTCATGTTGTTGTTTTAATTTAGTTGTTGTGTTCAAATCTTTTGTGATCCCATGGACTGTAGCCCACAAGGCTCCTCTGTCCATGATATTTCCCAGGCAAGAATATTGGAGTGGGTTGTCATTTCCTTCTCCAGGGGATCGTCCCAACCCAGGGATTGAACCCGTGTCTCTTGTATTAGCAGGTGGATTCTTTACTGTTGAGCCCCCAGGGAAGCCCATGTACCAACACCATGTAGTTCTAGAATATTTTCATCACCCCTTCCAAAGAAACTTTTTACCTATTAGCAGTCTCTCCATGCCCAGCTTCTCCAACCCCCTGGCAAACACTAATAAACTCTTCTGTGTAGAATTTGCCTATTCTGGACATTTCCTCTCGATAGAATCTGACAACAGGTGACTTTTTGTACCTGGCTTGTTTTCAAGATCCATCCATATTGTAGCAGATGCCATACTTGTTTGGTTTTTATGGCTAAATCGTTTCCCATTGTGTTAGCATATCACATTTTGTCTATTCATTCATTCGTTGTTTCATTATTGGGTTATTTCCAATTTTTTAAGCTATTGTGAATAATGCTTCTATGAATATTCATGTACAAGTTTTTGTGTGGACAAATGTTTTCATTTTATTTTTCTTGGCTATATACCTAAGAGTAGAATTACTATATCATATAGTAACTCTATGTTTAACTTTTCAAGGAATTCACAAACTTTTTTCCAAATGGCTAGACCATTTGACTTTACTACTAGCAATATATCAGGGTTCCAGTTTCCTTCAATACCTGTTATTGTCTGTCTTTTTTAGTATTTGAAAGATGTTGCTTCATTGTGGTCTCATTTGCTTGTTTCCAGTGAGATATCTCTTGTCCTTATTATCCCTCTGTATAATATGTCTTTTTCTGAGTGCTTTTTACTGTTTTCTTTATTACTAATTTTGAGCAATTTGATTACAATGTGGTTTTGTGTAGTTTTCTTCATGTTTCTTGTGCTTAGAGTCATTATTGTTCTTGGATTTGTGAGTTTATTATTTTCATCACATCGGGAAAATTTTCAACCATTATTACTTCAAACAATTCTTATTTATTTTTCAAAATAATTATTATTTATTATTACCATTATTACTTCAAATAATGTTTTTATTTCCCTTTTTTTCTTTTGGGGACTTCCTTACACATATGTGGTATACTTTAAATTTTTTATCATAGCTCACTGCTGCTCCATTTAGTTTTTATTTTTATTTATTTATTTTTTTCCATTCAGTTTTTAAAATTCTCTTTTCTGTCTTTCAAATTCACCAATCTTTTTTCTGTAGTTTCTAACCTGCTGTTAATCCCGTCTAATATATTTATCATATTATACGTTATAATTTTAAATTTAATTTTAATTTTCATCTTTTAAATATTTTTCATATCTTTGCTTATTATTTTGAACATACAGAAAATAGTCACAATAACTTTTTAAAAGCACTTGTCTCCTTTTTCTGTGTCAGTTCTTGGTTAGTTTCAATTGATAAAATTTTCTCCTGATGATAGGTCATATTTTCTAGTTTCTGTACAGGCTTGGCAATTTTTTAATTGAATGCCAGACAATATGACTTTTACTTTGTTGGGTGCTGGATATTTTCATTCATGTAAAATGGTCTTTAGCCTTTTTCCTGGGACATAGTTAAGTTATTGTAGACAGTTTGATCCTTTCCATTCTTGCTTTTCAGATTTGTTAAGCCCAAGTGGAACATGCTTATTGTAGGGGTAATTAGTCCCCCTTGCTGAAGAAAAGCCCTCTCTGTGTACTTAGTCAGGTGCCCTGTGGGTCAGGAGGTTTTCCAGTCTGGCTTTTGTGCACAGGCACCGCTCTCAGCTCCATGTCAGTGCTGAGCACCATTACCTCACGTGCTGGTGGTTTTTCCCTGCATCGCCTGTTCAGTCTCAGCGGAGTGACTCGGGAGGCCTTGCGCTTCTACAGAGCTTCCATGTCGCTTTCTTGTCTCTCTTTCAGAGTTTGTCTTCAGTGTAGATTTGTCTTTGGCTAGTTTATTCTGACTTCTGTTCCTTAGGGTGTTTCCTATTTTTATTAAAAAAGTGATATTTAAATAAAATACATATATACATATATATGTAAATACTTTTTTTTTTTTTTTTTTGGATGTTCTAGGTCTTAGCTGAAGCTCATGGGTTCTTTTTTTTTTTTTAAGTTGCAGCATGTGGTATCTTTTAGCTGTGGCAGGTGGACATAGTTCCCTGGCCAGATTTCGACAGCATGTAGTCTTAGCCACTGGACCACCGGGGAAGTCGCAGAGTGTTTCTGTAATCTTAATAAATCTGGATTTATCATATTACCTTCAGGAGATCTTAAGCCTTATCTCTCGACCTCTCTTTACTCCTATTTTCCTCTATTTCCTTGTCTTATATAGCAAAGAACTGTTTTTTTTTTTTTAACGTTAGGAATAAATTTTAATAAAACTATTAAAATGATTATTAATGCTATTTCAGTACACACCACATAGATCACGAAGATATTAATAGCTTTTCTGTAATAGTTTGCTATACGGCAGCCATAACAAATACCACAGATTGGGGAGCTTAAACAACAGAAATGTATTTTCTCAGAATTCTGAAACTAGAAGTCTGAGATCAAAGAATGGTCTTTCCATATGACATATTGTCTGATTCTGCAGGTGTACTCATTTCTGTGTTTCGTAGAAGCAGAGAAGTAAAATGTTAATTTGTTTAGCCATATTTTGTTAGTATGCAGTAGAATACTTGCCTATCTAAGACTCTTAGTGCAACTGTCATCTGGTCACCCTCATTTCCTTTAACAGTGTGAGTTATAATTTAGATGGTCATTTCCCCCTCTTAACTGTTTTCTCAAGAGGAGGTAATTGATACTGCTAGTGTTTGTGTGTGTTTGTGTGTGTGCTGCACAACTTACGGGGTCTTAGTTCCTTGACCAGGGATTGAACCCAGGACCTTGGTAGTAAAAGCACAGAGTCCTAATCACTGGACTGCCAGGGAATTCCTTGTACTGCTAATAAATTTTTTTAAAACAATCTCTTTTAAGCCTTCTTTATTTGCGATGAAATAATTGTATTGTCATCTGTTTTTCTTAGTATTATAGGTAATGAATTTTAAAAAGAGTTGACATGATGCTAACTTTAAGCCCTTATTAAAGTAGCAAAGAAGAATTATTGGGGAATAAATGTACAATTCTATGAACAACTGTTTTCTGGTTGTAAAAAATGTTTACTTGTATAATGTTTAAATAATGCAAAGGCAGATGGTTAATAACTCCTATCTGCAGCCATAAAAGTAAAATAAGTTTGTTTTAAAAAAATTTTTTTTTATCAAATGGACATGTGGGCAATTAATCTGTTGCTATCTTTCCATTGAGAACAAATTTAAAATGGTATAAAAATATTCATAAACAATTTCTCAGTCATGGAACATACTTTGTTTTACTAGTCTTTGGTACTTCTCTGTTCTTGTTGGAAATGCTGAAGTTTTGAAATATTTCAGTAAAAAATGGTGGGGGGGGAGAACCTCCCGTTTATCCAGGAATATGTTGTGTGGCAGATCATTGAGTCAGCAGTTATTCTGACTTTCCCTGAAAGAGATAAAGTTCCCAAGAATTCATTATATATGTGTTTTGCCACTGAGTGAGCAAGAAAAATACATACCCATCAGTGCTGACTGGTTGGTAATTCCTGAAACATGATGCCACAGTCCTCATAAATAACAGAGTAACAGAATCAAGGAGAATTTGGCAGAGATCAATCTCTAGATGGATGAGTTAGGCTGTAAGCAAATAGCCACTCAATGTCTCTTGACTTTTAAGAATGCTCTATGGGTTTTCTAATTCAGACCCTTGGATTTCAGTGAGTCCCAGAGATTTTTACAGACCAGCAAAGACTAACAGGTCGGCAATTGAGCATTGGTGTGTGGAGGTATTTTGTAATTTCCGTGGGAGACACCCTGTGATGCTTCTAGAAACTCTACTCTTTAACTTGCTATCATGGAAATTTGCCATGACTGTTGAATTTGTCTCTGATGTCTTGAGCTGAGAAAGTATAGATGTCATCAGTGAAAACCTCATCAGAGCTGTGAAAACCTGCTAATAAAATATTTGTGTGGCCTAGTGGTTTTATTTTTGGTGTATTTTATGAGACTGGGTTATGCAGGCTCTTTGAGATTATCTATCTATTTATCTATATGTCAATTACCTTGTATAAAAGTATAACCTTGATAGCTAAAGACATTTCCTGCCCTTGCTGTGTTTCTCTAGTAACTATGCTGCAGGGACTATAAAGTTGTAGTTGTTTGATAGGTATGTTGCCTAATCGCCCCTGTTTCCCTGTTTGGAACCTGGAAACATTCCCTGGCTCTATAAATGAACAAAGGGATGATCTAAAAGCAAGTGAATATGATTTGAACTTTCAAGTGAGATGTGGACCCATGTAATCCTTTATACATCTCTGCAAATGAGGAACGAGAAGGCAGGAGACGCCTGGAAGTGGTCCCTAAGGTGCCATCTGCTATTATCTCAGGCTTTTGGCAGGTATTAGCAGGCAGGGTGGTTAGAAGTTTGAAACATAGTGTAAAAAATTATGTCACATTTTAAATAACCTTCATATACAGCATTTGCCTCATTGCACTGCTTCTTACTGCCTTTTTACTTTTGGACAGACTTTTTTTTTAAGATTTTTGTTTCAATAGGGCACTTAGCAAGGACAAAATTGCTGAATGGGGAATGTTAACTCTTAGGGATGGATGGCCTTAGACACAGCTGTGAAACAGGCCAGGTGCCTTCCTGCCAGCCCACTCCCTCTTTTGAAGTGTCCTTCCTGCTGAAGGGATTCATGCCATCATTGCTGCCTGGGCCCCAAAGAGGAAAGAAAAACCCCATCAAACATAGACAGTGTGGACTTCAAATGTCACCGCTCTGAGTGTGGGTAATATATGAAGAGAGAACCCAGGGAAATGGCAATTCTAGCAATAAACGTAATGGTGATAATAATAATAATGTTAATGAGTTACCTGTGTGTCAGGCACTGTGCAAAGTGCTTTATATACATTGTCTTCCATCATGAAAACAGTGGGGAGTGATAGTTCTCCCCACTTCTTAGATGCCATGCCCACAACAACCCAGGAAAATAGAGCCAGGTTTCGTTTTTCTGATGCCAAAGCCAGACTCTTTTCTTTGTCCTGTGGTTTTCCACTATGAATGGCTGATAACTGGACTTTTGCACATCCCCAGTGGGACATTGTTTTAGGATAGGGATCTTGACTACCTCCAGTTACGGAGTGACCAAGTTAATTCTGGAACCAGAGACTCTTTCACACACCATACAAGCGTTTTTGTGGCTCCAAGGATCTGAATAGATTAAAATGTATGAGGGAGCTAGAAGCCGAGAAATTAGACAAAGTGCCTTGACGGGAGGTTTGTCTGATTATTGGATACCATCCCGGGAAATTGCAGCACCCACGAACCATCAACTACTGTGCCCCTGTTTGTTCCTAAATGCCGTTAGTGCCCTTCTGTGAATGTCAGGTGAAGCTGTATCTCCTCACTTGAGTGGCTGCACGCAATGGGTAAGAGCATCATTAATCATTGATAGAGGCATTTTACATTTTCAAGTTATGTTCCAACAGCCTAGAAGTGACTGATCATAGATGGTGCATGAAGAGAGAGCCAAATGGGCATTTTCATTTAATGGGAAAAGTAAGGGCAGACAATTGGTAGCTGTAGATACATGTCTATTTTTAGTCAGTGGTCTATTTTATGTGGGACTTCCCAGGTGGCTTAGGGGTAAAGAATCCGCCTGTCAATGCAGGAGATGTAGGCTCAATCCCTGGGTCGGGAAGATCCCCTGGAGGAGAAAATGGCAACCCACTCCAGTATTCTTCCCTGGGAAATCCCATGGACAGAGGAGCCTGGTGAGCTGCAGTCCGTGGTGTTGCCAAGTGTCAGATATGACCGAGCAACTGAACACCCACGCACACACTATTTTATGTTTGACGTGTAGTATGTTTCTCACATATCAACTCCAAATGACAGTAAGGTCTGCTCTGAGCTCTACAAAGGATTCTGAGAACCCACCTGGAGGCCACCATCTACTAATGAAGTCTGTCAAAGACTCAGAAATGGGTAGTGAGTCATGAGTTTATCACCTCTTCTTAGAGTAGTAAAATATATTCCAAAAAAGACCCTCAGGTATTGGGTAATTTTCTCAGAATAAAACTAAACATTAATTCTGCTCTGATGTCAGCCTTCTTGGTTCTAATCCTGGCTGTAGCACCTCTGGCCTCAAAATTCTCTGGGCTTCAGTTGTGCTCATCTATAAGATGGAGGCATAATAATAGTATTAACCTCAAAGAATTGTTAGTTTAAATTAGTTAATATATGTAAAATTTTTTGTAACCTAGAAACAGCATCAGAGAGAGAGAACTAAAGCCCAGTCACTTCAACAACCCAGGAAGGAGGTATTAATAGCAATTTACTTTAGACCTTGGCCAAGAATTTCTTATTCTAGCAGTAAGGCAGATGAGAGTTTGCCTAAGATATGTTCAAATGGTGAAGAGCTAAAGACTATTGTTTTGGGGCATGAGACAGAGGAAAAAGCAAGATTTAATTTGGGACATTACTTGGAGAACTCTGAGGATCTAAAGTGGAGCTATCTAGGTTTAGAAAGAAGTGAAGAATACAAATCTAGAACTCTCCCTCCCTCCCGTACTCCCTCCAAAGATCTTCTGGAAGCTATATATAAAGGATCACATCGGCTGCTCTTTTCCATTGATACTGAAACGAGACAGAGGCCAAGATTATACCAATGGGCATTTAAGTAATAAATTAAGAACTTGCTGCACAGCATCGCAGTTACTAATGCCAGATGAGAAGCTTTAACTTTTACCCTTATCTTTCATGAAAAATTTGCTCTAGTGGACAGCTTTGTAGACACATCTGGCTTCAAATCCTGTGTCCTCTATAGTTGGTTGTTGTTTAGTCACTAAGTTGTGTCTGACTCTTTTACAACTCCATGGACTCTAGCCTGCAGGCTCCTCTGTCCATGGGATTTTCCAGTAGTGGGTTGTCATTTCCTTCTCCAGGACATCTTCCTGACCCAGGGATCACATGTTGCTTCCTGCATTGGTGGGAGATTGTTTACTGCTGAGCCACCAGGGAAGTCCCCTCTATGGATAGCTTTAATGAACTAAGACAAAGTTACTTAACATTGTTGTTATTGTTGTTCAGTTGCTAAGTCATGTCTGACTCTTTGCAACCCCAAGGGGTTCAGCACGCCAGGCTTCCCTGTCCTTTACAATCTCCTGGAGTTTGATCAGATTCGTGTCTGTTAAGTTGGTGATACCACCCAACCATCTCATCCTCTGCCACCCTTTTCTCCTTTTGCCATCAATCTTTCCCAGCATCAGTGTCTTTTCCAATGACCCTGAGATGGATCTTCGCCTAGTCTCAATCTTCCAAACTGTAAAGTGGAGTTAATAATACTCACCTGGAGGGGTCGCTATGTGATCATAATGAGATAACAGAACACTGTGACTAGTATGTAAGAAAATGAAAGTGAAAATCATTCAGTCGTGTCCAACTCTTTGCGCCCCCATGGACTATGCAGTCCATGGAATTCTCCAGGCCAGAATATTGCAGTTCCCTTCTCCAGGGGCTCTTCCCAACCCAGGAATCAAAACAGGGTCTCCTGCGTTGCAAGCAGATTCTTAACTAGCTGATGTGGAAGCAGCCAAATAAAAGTTACTTCTCTTGCGATCATTTTGAAAGATATATTTGAAGTAGTTGAAATGAACAAGATAATTGATTGGCAAGCCTACATATGCTCTAAAATCACATGAGGACTTAAAAAACTACTTAACTATTGAATCTGAATCTCCAAATTGTAGCTTTGAAAACTACAATTTTTATAAAATTCAGTTAATTCTGATGCCAAATTCAGTTTTAGATTGGTGAACTACATGAACTCTTGAAATTCTTCGTATTTTATTCTCTCCCATCATTTAAAAATCAATTTAGTTAGGCAACTAATATTAACCAGTGTTAGAACCCTCTAAACTGAGTTTAGGAATATATCTGATCATGGGCTGGGTTTTAGAAAACACTTGAATTGCTTTGATCACATTTCACTTTCTAAAAGTGAAATAGTCTGATTAAGAATTATATGTAAGGGACTTCCCGTGATCCAGTAGCTAGGACTCCATGCCCTCAATGCGTGGGGCCCAGGTTTGATCCCTAGTAAGGGAACTAGATCCCACATGCTGCGGCCAAGATCGAAGAATCACGTGCCATAACTAAGAACCAGTTCAGCCAAATAAGTAATTTTTTTAAAAAACAATTATATGTGAAAAAGTCCATTCACAAATATTTATTTAGCACCTACAATATGTTAGACTGAGGACTTCCCCGGTGGCTCTGATGGTAAAGAACCCGCCTGCAATGTAGGAGACCAAGGTTTGATCCCTGGGTCAGGAAGATCACCTGAAGAGGAAATGGATCCCCACTCCAGTATTCTTGCCTGGAGAATCTGATGGACAGAGGAGTCTGGTGGGCTACCGTCCATGGGGCTGCAAACAGTTGGACACAACTAAGCCACTAACACTTTCACTTTCTTTCTTTCATATGCCAGCCAGACTAGGTACTTCTAATCAGTTAAACAGGCAAAGTCCCCTGCTTTATGGAGCTTAATAAAGTTAAGCTTGTTTGTGTGTGTCTTTAGTTTAGTTCAGTTGCTCAGTCGTGTCCTACTCTTTGTGACCCATGGACTGCAGCAAGCCAGGCTTCCCTGTCCATCACCAACTCCCAGAGTTTGCTCAGACTCATGTCCATCGAGTCAGTAATGCCACCCAACCATCTCATCCTCTGTCGTCCCCTTCTTCTCCTGCCTTCAATCTTTCCCAGGGTCAGGGTCTTTTCCAAGGAGTCAGTTCTTCGCATCAGGTGGCCGAAATATTGAAGTTTCAGCTTCAGCATCAGTCCTTCCAATGAATATTCAGGACTGATTTCCTTTTGGATTGACTGGATCTCCATGCACTTCAAGGGACTCTCAAGAGTCTTCTCCAGCACCACAGTTCAAAGGCATCAATTCTTTGGTGCTCAGCTTTCTTTATAATCCAACTCTCACATCCATACATGACTACTGGAAAAATCATAACTTCTACTAGACGAAACTTATAGGCAAAGTAATGTCTCTGCTTCTTAATTGCTGTCTAGGTTGGTCATAGCTTTTCTTCCAAGGAGCAAGCATCTTTTATTTTTATGGCTGCAGTCACCATCTGCAGTGATTTTGGAGCCCAAGAAAATAAAATCTCTCACAGTTTCCATTGTTCCCCATTAATTTGCCATGAAGTGATGGGACTGGATGCCATGATCTTAGTTTTCTGAATGTTGAGTTTTAAGCCAACTTTTTCACTCTCCTCTGTCACTTTCACCAAGAGACACTTTAGTTCTTCTTCACTTTCTGCCATGAGGGTGGTGTCATCTGCATATCTGAGGTTATTGATATTTCTCCCGGCAGTCTTGATTTCAGCTTGTGCTTCATGCAGCCTGGCATTTCGCATGATGTACTCTACATATAAGTTAAATAAGCAGGGTGACAATATACAGCTTTGATGTACTCCTTTCCTGATTTGGAACCCATCTGTTGTTCCATGTCCAGTTGTAACTGTTGCTTCTTGACCTGCATACAGATTTGTCAGGAGGCAGGTCAGGTGGTCTGGTATTCCCATCTCTTGAAGAATTTTTCATAGTTTGTTGTGATTCACACAGTCAAAAGCTTTGGTGTAGTCAATAAAGCAGAAGTAGATGTTTTTCTGAAACTTCCTTGCTTTTTCAATGATCCAACAGATGTTGGTAATTTGATCTCTGGTTCCTCTGCCTTTTCTAAATCCAGCTTGAACATCTGGAAGTTCATGGTTCACGTACTGTAGAAGCCTAGCTTGGAGAATTTTGAGCATTACTCTGCCAGCATGTGTCTTAAGACCTGAACAAATAAGCCTTTTTCTATAATTATAATTTAAAACATAATAAATGACCAAATAAGTTACTGTTGTGTGTATTGTAGTTCATATTTATTTTTTTCATGTTTTCTAGCATTTTGATGTGAAAAATTTCAAGCAAGTAGCAACATTGTAAGAATTTTGCTGTGGGACACCCACATATCCAGCTCCTAGATTCTACTATTAGCATTACTGGCCTTGCTTTATTACATAGTTATCAATGCATTAACCCATCTTATTATTTGTGATTACTTCAAAGTAAATCAAAGACATCAGTATACTTCCCCTAAATACTTTAGAGGCATATTATTAATATTAGCATTTAAAATCTACAATGAAATGCACCATCTTAAGAGTGTGTTCATTGCATTTTGACAAACATATGTACACATAGAAGCTATCAAGACACAGAACACAGAAAGTTCTCTCACTCCTATTTTTAGGGAATCTCTCCTCCAAGGCCCAGTGGTAACCCCTGCTCTGAGTTTTTTCCACTGTCGATTAGTTTTGTATATTATGGCATCATGTCAATGAGATCATATGGTGTATACGCTTTGGTGTGCAAGACTTCTTTCACTGTGCGTAATATTCGTGAGAGTCATCCACATTCTTTCCTGTGTCAGTCATCTGTTCCTTCGTGTTGCTAGTTTCGTTGCTTACCACCATGTAAGCATCTGTTTTTCTGTTGATGGGCTCTGTGAGCCTTTCCAGGTGTTGGCTATATGAGTAAAGCCACTGTAAACTTCACGAGTATTTTTTGTGAACGTGTCAATATCTTCATTTATACTGGATAAATACCTCAGTGGAAGTGCTGGTCACAGGGGGCACGTACGCTTCGTTTTAGAAGAAACTGGCCAACTGGTTCCCATGCAGTTTCGTCAGTGACCCTTCCACGGACAGTGTTGCTTCAGGTGCCCCATCCCCACTTTCACTGACGACTGGGGTCCGTTTCTTTGACTATAGCCCCTCTGGTGGGTGTGTAGTCTTGTCTCCTCGTGGTTTTAATTTGCATTTTTGGATAACAAGTGATGCTGAGCATTTCTCTCATGTGCTTATTGGCCATTCAGGCATATATACTTTTGATCCTTCAAATCTTTTGCCCATTTTTAATTGGTTGTCTTCTACTATTGAAGTGCCACAGTTCTTTGTACACCCTGGATAATAATCCTTTGTCAAATATACGTTTTGCCAGTGTTTCCTCCAAGTCTATGGATTGCCTATTCATTTTCTTAATGGTGTCTTTTGATGAGCAAAAGTTTTTAATTTTGATGAAGTCTGTTTTTGTCTTCTTTTATGGTTATTGCTTTATATGAACTAAGAAATCTTGACTCATGAGTCATGAACATATTCTCCAATACTCTCTTGTAAAAGCTTTATAATTTTAGCTCCTATGTTTAGGATACTTATTTCACCTTTTCACTAATTTTCACAATTTTTAAGAATGGACCTTCTAAACTGTCTAAAATAATATCCAGTTAAACTTTCTTTTATATATAAACAAATAAATGAAATTTATTCAATGTCAAGGAAAGGGAAATTTGCTCTTCTGCCCCTTGAGTTCTTCTGGCTGGACTAATAATAAAATTGACACAAGACAGATTCATAGGAGGAATAAATTTTAACTCATTCCCACAGAGGTCTTACAGAAATGAGACCTAAGAAGTGACAACAAAGAAACAATATATATATATATATATATTAATTGACATATAGTTGATTTATAATGTTGTGTTAGTTTCAGGCACACAGAAAAGTGATTCAGTAACATATATTTTGTCAGATTAGTTTCTATCATAGGTTATTACAAGATATTGCATATACTTCCCTGTTCTACATGATGAATCTTTGTTGCTTACCTTTTTTGTGTATAATAGTGTGTATCTCGGAGAAGACAATGGCACCCCACTCCAGTACTCTTGCCTGGAAAATCCCAGGGATGGAGGAGCCTGGCAGGCTGCAGTCCATGGGGTTGTGAAGAGTCAGACACAACTGAGCAACTTCACTTTCACTTTTCACTTTCATGCATTGGAGGAGGAAATGGCAACCCACTCCAGTGTTCTTGCCTGGAGAATCCCAGGGACGGGGGAGCCTGGTGGGCTGCCGTCTATGGGGTTGCACAGAGTCGGACATGACTGAAGCGACTTAGCAGCAGCAGCAGGGTGTATCTTTTTTTTTTTTTTTTTTTTAGGGTGTATCTTTTAATCCACACTTCTCATTTATCCTTCCCTACTCCCTTTCCCTTTTGGTAACTTTAAGTTTGTTTTCTATGTCTGTGAGTCTATTCTGTTTTATAAATAAATTCATTTGTATTATCTTTTTATATTCCATATGTAAGTGATGCTGTATAATATTTGTCTTTTTCTGTCTGATTTACTTCACTTGGTATGATATTCTCCAGGTCTATCCATGTTACTGCCAGTGACAATATTTCATTCTTTTGTATGGCTGAGTAATATTACATTTTATAAATATACCTCATCTTCTTTATCTATTCATTGATGGACACTTAGGTTGCTTCCGTGTCTTGGTTATTGTGTGTAGTGCTGCTGTGAGCATTGAGGTGCATGTATCTTTTTGAATTAGTGCCCAGGAGTGGGATCACTGGATCACATGACAAGTCTATTTCCAATTTTTTAAGGAACCTCTGTACTGTTTTCCATAGTAGCAGCTCCAATTTACATTCCCTTCACCAGAACAGGAGGGTTCCCTTTTCATCACACCCTCCCTTTATTACTTCTAGATTTTTGATGATGGCCGTTCTGACCTGTGTGAAGTGATGTTTCATTATGGTTTTGATTCGCATTTCTCTAATAATTCCTGATGCTGAGCACCTTGCAGGTGCCTGTTGGCCATCTGTATGTCTTCTTTGTAGAAATGTCTATTTAGTTCCTCTGCGCCCCCCCCGCCCCCTTTTTTTTTTCTGGTCACATCTGAGAGCTTTATTGGACACGGAGCGGCACCAGGGCCCACAGGCCCGCACACTGGCCCGCGGCCCGGGGCAACCAGGGCTGCAAGAGGTGGTTCCATCCAACGGGTCTCAGGGTAAACGGTAACCACACAAGGCAACAACAGTCTACCTAAGGTTACTATAGAGTTGGGAGACGGAGAGCTGCTCCACAGACGTATGAACAGGTCAAATCTTTATAAATAAACATCCAGTGAAGAGAAAATGACAACTCTAATTCATCCTTATACACAGAGCACTCTAGGGCAGATGGGCGGGGGCGGCCGGAGGCCGGCGTCCTCACTGGTCAGGGCCGGGGTGGGGACTGGTGGGCCCAGATGTCCACAGCACGGGGCGGGGCGGGCAGGGGCGAGGCTGGGGCAACAGACGGTGGGCACTGGGACACTGCGCATTTACAAGACCGACTACTGGCGGGCGGCTGCCCCGTGCGTGTGTCAGGCTGTTCGTTGTGGAATGAGAAGGGGGTGGTCTTGACATCAATTGTATTCTGTGGCTGGCGGCCCGCAGGGCTACTTTGTGGAGAGGATAAGGGCGACGATGAGACCGTAGAGGCCGAGCACCTCGGCGAAGATGAGGATGAGGATCATGCCCACGAAGAGCCGCGGCTGCTGGGCGGTGCCACGCACGCCTGCGTCCCCGACAATGCCGATGGCGAAGCCCGCCGCCAGCCCGCTCAGGCCCACGCTCAGGCCCGCGCCCAGCTGAAGGAAACTCCTGTAGAGACTGATGCCGTCATTCAGGGAGCTGGCGATGAGGACTGCCACCACCAGACCATAGATGGCGATGATCCCCGCCATGACCACCGGGATGATGGACTTCATGATCATCTCTGGCCGCATGACAGACATGGCTGCGATGCCCGTGCCGCTCTTGGCTGTACGGTAGGCGGCGCCCCGGGCGCTGAAGACCGTGGCGGCTGAGGCACCCATGACCGCGAAAAAGGAAGCGTACTCGGGGCCGTTCTTGGCCTCGGACATGTCTGCGGGTGGGGAGGGGGCGAGTTCAGCGGACCGAGGCCGGGGCGAGGTCGGGCCGGGCGCGGCGGGCGGCGGGCTGCGCGAAGCGAGCTGTCCGAAGGCTGCGAAGGCCCCATTTTTTGATTTTTTTTTTTTTTTTTTTGATATTGAGTTGTATGAGCTGTCAAAGAAACAGTGAGGAATTTACAGGATAAAGAAACTTAGATTTGGCATGTGTAATTTGTAAAGAATCTAAACAGAGTTCGGGTTTGGCGTAGTAAACAAAAAAAGTAATCTGTCTCCACTGTAAAGCCGTCTTACTTTCAGATGCAGGAAATGCACTTTTTTTTTTGGCTGTGCTGGATTTTCATTGCGGCATGCAAGCGCTCTAGTTGTAGCACATAGGCTTATTTGCCATGTGGCACATGGGACCTTAGTTCCCCTAGCAGGGATTGAACCTATGTCCCCTGCCTCAGAAGGTGGATTCTTAACCACCAGGCCACCAGGGAAGTCCCTGGGAGTGCACTTTTCACATGAGAGATTTATTTTCTGCTTTTCAGGGAGACAGAAGAGGCTCAGAATTTTCTTCTTGGGTTCACTGCTTCTCAAGCAACTTCAATTCAAATAATTAATATGCCATTGTAGCATATTTTGCGGTGGCCCACCCTCAGCCCCAACATCATGTTACAAGAAACCTATTACAATGTCTTTCCAGAGAAAAAATGTGTAAATATGGGATCATTGAAAAGATCAGACTGTCCTCCATATTTGTGCTTTGCTTTCAAGCATTATCATTTAAGAAGAATAGAGGATTCTCTAATTAAAGAGCAACCTTGACCTAAAGAGGTATTTTACAATGTTGTGTTAGTTTCTAAAGCAATTATACTCCAATAAAAAATAATAAGCAAAAAAAATGATGGCTGAAGTAGGTGGTCCATTAGGGAGGGGCTTGAAAAAGTTTGTTTATAAAGATTATTATAATGATTTCGTTATTGTCTCATTTTTTAAATAATGAAATCGGGTATGAAAGTAAAAAATAATAGAGGTGTTTTAAACATATTATTGTTCAGTTAAGAGAAAACAGACTGTTCTACGTATTTATAAGGGCTTTCCCAGTGGCTCAGCAGTAATTTGCCTGTAATACAGAAGCTGCAGGAGACTCAGTGATATTCTCCAGATCCAGGGTTTGATCCATGGGTCGAGAAGATTCCCTGGAGGAGGGCATGACAACCCATTCCAGTACCCTTGCCTGGAAAATCCCATGCAAAGAGGAACCCGGTGGGTTACAATCCATAGGGTTGCAAAGAGTTGGACACGTCTCAGGTGACTTAGCCTGCATGCAGGCATGCGTCTATAAGTAACAGCTGGGGAGGTGTGGGGGAAGGTTGAGGGTTGGCAGAGACAGAAATAGCACTCACATTCTAGGCTTTGTTGGCTCACGCGGAATTTGGGAGGAAAGCACATCCTCCTTGATGACACAGCGGAGGAGCTTACTCCTGTTCCCAGCTGGCCTCACGACAGGCTCTTTTCTTTCTCACACATTCAGCCCCGGGAGTCAGGTGATGACTCCGGCCACCCTGCTTTGGGCACTGTGCCACCCGTGTTCCTTTACAAGGCCTGGCTCCCAGCTGTTTCACGGTGGAGGCATCTGACACTCTGATAAATGAACAGGCCATCGGATATTCCATCCAACAGAGGGCAGTGGCTCACTGAAACTCTCACATATTTGCTCTGAAAATAGATTTTCCTGAAACTTTCCACTTAAATAGCTGTGGATTAACTTTCAGTGAGGCCAACCTAGTGGCAACTAAGCAGAGCATGTAACCCCAGATGGTTGGGCAGCCACACGTGGTCACAGTTCTGCCTTAATTCGCTGCTGATTACTTCCTTTGAAATTTGCAACCAGATTCTAAACTATTCACCTTTCAACATCTGGAAATGCTGAGCGCATTTGGTCATTTATTCGTCTTGTTTAAGCTGTACACCCGGGTTGGGTAAGACTGTATTTGCCAAAGCAGGGTAGACATCGCTGAAAGATTAGCCCTTCTGAAACACTCTTCTAACCTAGACAAGCCGTAGAAGGTTAGTGATTGTGTTCCTATGCAATCCTATTAGTGACAGCATTCCATATGATGCTGCCTCCCCCCAAAGCTTTTTTTATAAAGTTAAAAAAGTTTCTAATGTAAAGGTGGTATTATCAACAAATGCTAGTTTGAAAGAATCAAATAGGATTTCGAAGATTACCCTTCTTTAACAATGCCTTAAATTTTTATCTCCTTATCCATTCCATTGCTTTCTTTCTCAAGACATTATGGTTTATTGTGTCTCCACTAGGTGCCTTGCGTGTGATTTACACAGTCAATGGCCCTGCTTTTGGAGCAAGTTAATGATATAATATCCCCATTTATATTCAGAGCAGTCAACACTTTCTAGCTCTCAGAATAATAAAAGCACCTGCATTTAATATACATGGAAGAATGGGAAGGCAAATAGCAGATAAGGCACAATCAGGTAAGTGTAATCAGATAAAATATCACAATATTATAGTAGATCAGCATCTGGTAATGACTTGAATTTTGAAAGACTGACAGACAACATGGCCTAAAGCAGCCAGGCATACCTCATTCAGAGCACCTCTTCCCAGGGCTGATTGCTCCTCTCCTGTGTTTTCTGGCAGATTAAGCAGGTAGGGTTTCTTATTTTAACTCTTCTAGAACTGTATTGTGCTACTGGAAAAACACTGGCAGTGTTCCTCTCAGTGCCCAGATCAGAAACAAAAACAAATGATGTAGCTAAAATAAAACCTGGCATCTCCCAGCAGTTATCTCAAATTGATCCAAATCAGTTTTATTTAAAAAAAAATAAAGCTTGCGGTGATAGGCAGAGCTTTCATTTCCATCTCTGGACTTGCCGGCACGGTGTTGACATTTTATTCGGGTTTTTTTTTTTAAGCAAGTGAAAATCAAGTTTATTAGAAACTTACTTGTCTCTGAGAACTTCTGCAGTTGTGACCCTTGGCAGCTAGTAAACCGAGCTCTAGACCTGGTGAACCCAGGTCTCTCTTGACCTTGCAGGAGTCTTAATGTAACAGAACCATAAGGAGTCAAAGAGAAAGCTTTAGATTTGTAGAAGTCAGAAAACTGAACAAACCTAGTTGGTATAGGAGAATTTAGCAGTTTTCTTCTCCTTTAAAAAAATTTTTTTTTTTAAATGAAGTATAGGGAGATAGTGAAGGACAAGGGAGCCTGGAATGCTACAGTTCATAGGGTTGCAAAGAGTCAGACATGGCTTAGTTGACTTGCAATGTGTGTTAGTTACTGCTGTAAAGAGAGGGCTCTTCAGCCTACAGTTAGCCTGAGGGGTGGCTCTCTAGTGGGAGGATCAGGAAGCGCCTTTGGTCATGTGTGCATGCATGCTAAGTTGCTTCAGTCGTGTCTGAATGCAACCCCATGGACTGTAGACTGCCAGGCTCCTCTGTCCAAGGGATTCTCCAGGCTAATATACTGAAGTGGGTTGACATGCCTTCCTCCAGGGAATCTTCCCCAAGAATTGAACCCATTATCTCTTAGGTCTCTCGCATTGGTACATGGGTTCTTTACCACTAGCGCCACCTAGGAAGCCTGTATTTGGTCATACCTGCTGCAATTTGACTAGACACTGAATGTAGGAAATGGCATCAACTGCCCCATCATTTGAGAAGGGCTGTATTCAGCCTCTTGTTCCTCAGTTCTTATACTTTTGATTGTTGTTCTCAGGGTGAGAGCCCTGGGCACTGGCCAAGAGATGTCTATTTCAATGAAATTTCATAAAATATGAGTATAAAAGAGATGAAAACATTGTTGCATTTAGAACAACCATTTTTTATGGAAATCACTCTTTCCAAAATGTCTCTGTCTCTTCACCTGGTTTAGTCAGCTTGGGCTGTGATAAAATGGACACAGAAATGAACTCTTTTACAACTCCAGAGGCTGTAAGTCTGGTAAGGGTGTTGGCATGGTTGGCTTCTGGTGAGGTCTCCTTTCTTGGCTTGCAGACCGTGGCCATGTTCACATGTGCTTACTCGACCTCTTCTCTAAACACCTACAGGGAGAGAAAGGGTGGGCTTTCCAGTGTCTCTTTTTATAATGACACTAATCCCATTCTGAGGGTCCTACCCTCATGACTTCATCTAAACCTGTTTACTTGTCAAAGGCCCCATCTCCAAATACCAGCACTTTAGGGGTTAGGGCATCCCCACATGAACCTGGTGTACCCCAGATCGTAGCATCATCCAATTGTATCACTGTGGGCAAAGTCACTAAGGCTGAGACAAAGACAGCCATTGTGTGACCAACAAGGCTGGCATGAAGGGTGTGAGTAGTTCAGTCCTCAATGGAGCAAATGTCAATGAAGTGGGGCCCTTGACGACAGTATTCTTCATCCCTTCTTTCACATACACCCGTACCCACCCTCACTCATTCCTGCCATACCCACTTTTGACTCTGGTGAAAGAGAAAGTGCACGTGTCAGGAATGAAATGGGAAAGCCACAGCTTCAGGATATTTATGGTGCCAACATTCTCTTGCCTTGTCCATCACACTTTGCACCCTTGCAGTAATATGGACTGATCACTGATTTCAGAATGATAAATGAACCCATTCAGGAGCCTCACTCACCCAAGAGTTTTCAGTTATATTCTGCGTGTGGAGGATGGAGCAAGAACTAAGTTTTCAGATGTCTAATGATAGGAGTAGAAAGTAAAAAGTTTGTGGAGAATCATGGGTTGATTTTAACACCCTATTTTCAGAACATCCCAGTCTATATAATGTTTTCCTTCTCATAATTCATTATTCAGTGCTTTGGGGAGGTGGGCTGAGATTTACATTTTACGATTGAAAAACTGTGAGCTTCTTCAGGGTCATGAGAAGAGACCTGGGTTGTCAGTTTAAACATGAACTGTACAGTATTGAAGATGGAAAACACCTCCTTCCACAGTTTGTTGTTTGTTTTGCATTTAAGCAGACAAAGCATTCTGTTGTTCTTTTAACTTGTCATTTAATAAGTTTGGCCATGTCAAAAAAGAGACATATCACTACCTGATGTGTGATAGAGACAACCTTAGACAAAGCCCAACTGAGGCTATTTCATCCTCTGAATTGAAAACCTTTCTGTTTCTGCTTGAAGCCACATTAAGGGGTATTTTGTAAATAGTGATGGTGATATTGCAACCAGGCAAATTCTTCTCTGGTTCCACCTGTGCTCCTCACCCTTTCATCAGAGCCATGGTCCTGGAGAGCCAGGTTACTGCAGTAAGTAACATAGCTCTCTGAAGTATGGTGTGAGCTTGGATCCATCCTGGGTGTTTTGATGTTGTTGTGCTATATGTAATTGAGAATAAAGCATGAGTCTTTCTGACTAAGACTGTGGCTTATACGTTTTGCTACCACCATCCCTTTTGGAGGCAGATAAAGTACTAATCTTTTAGAAATGATGGTGGAAATAGGTTGAGGAGAATAAAAAGACTGGAGAGACATAGGGTTATGGTGGCATTCACCCACAAAAAAAGGAGAAGAATCATTACTTGCAGAGATAATTTGTACTGTAGGTAACAAAAAATGACTTCTTATTTAGTTTTTCAATTATATTTGAGTTGTTTACTCTGACCAGGAGAGACACTTGAGTTTCTCTTTGTTAAGTGCACATCCCAAATCTAAGCTTGGTACATTTCAACAGTTATTGAATAGAAAAGATTAAATCTTCATGCTTGTTAATTCTTAGGAACTAATTTAGCTTTATGCTTCAGCTTTCTCATTTCAAGAGCAGAAACATATTATTTTTATGCCACATTTCAAAATCTACTCATTTCTTAGCTAAATTCTCCAGGTATTTTTCAGAAGACTTTCTTTCTTTCTATGATGGGGCACAACAATTGTTTAATAAATTGTTGCTATCAAGACATTACAAAATACATATATAAATAGATTTCTAGGGAACAAGTGTGGATAGTTGGATATGACAAATTGTTAAATATCAAAAATGACTAGTGGAGAAAAACCATCTGAAAAAAATGCTAACAGCTGAGTAATGAGTGTTCCGATTAACATATTCTACAAATCTATCAATACTATGGCTCAGCATGTCCTTGTTACTCTCTAAAATTAATAATGACAGATACCAAGACCCTATTAATATTTTAATAGTCTAATAGGTCCAGACAAGCATGCAGCAGAGAAGAATGCAAATCTGTGGTCAGGGTTGCTGGGCAATCTCGAGACAGAGTCTGCCAGGTAGGAAAGCTAAGTCCTCGTAAAGCTTTCTTGACTTCTCTCTAGGTTCATTCCCATCTCAGGAGCTGGTTTCAGAAAATGTACTCATTTTGAACAGAAAGATGTGTTAGTACAAGGCAAAACCCGCAGAATATTTAGCAATCCTTTTGCCCACGATGTATTTTAAGAAATATTAATGTTTATGTCAGTCAGTCAGTCAGTTCAGTCGCTCAGTCGTGTCTGACTCTTTGCAACCCCATGAATTGCAGCACATCAGGCCTCCCTGTCCATCACCAACTCCCGTAATTCACTCAGACTCATGTCCATCGAGTCAGTGATGCCACCCAGCCATCTCATCCTCTGCATCCCCTTCTCCTGCCCCCAATCCCTCCCAGCATCAGAGTCTTTTCCAATGAGTCAACTCTTTGCATGAGGTGACCAAAGTTCATGTCAGTATGTATCCTTAAATGCTCTGTCGTCTGAAAACTGGGGGAACTCTTGCAAAGAATATACATACATAGGTTTGAAGAAATAGGTTTTGTCTGATTCTAGTACTAGAAACCTCCTTGTTCTCATCATCTCCAAATTCATCTTTAGTAGAAATGATAAAATGTGATAAACTATTGAGAGATACTTGAAAGAATAAAATTGAATGAAACAAGAAAAGAAGTGTCTTTTGTTTCCTTCCTCCTATAATAAGTGTATTTTAAAATAGGTTATTAAATAATAAGTGTAAAGTGCCCGTGGTGGTGCCAGCACAAAGGAAGTATGCCTTTAGCAGTGCTGGTTTTCTGCTCTTTTTTGCTTCTAAGTGGTCCATTTCCCCAGGAACCTTTGCTTCATCTTCCTGTGTGGCTTGCACTGTATTTTGCAACTCTCATAAAATTTTCCTTGGAGTAGACTTTGGATTATAGGCTATATTAAAAGTTCCCCCTTATAATCGTATGTCTCTATAATTTGATGCCCATTGATGTTGTTCTTTCGAGAAGGGGAGTCTGCCTATTGAGGGCTGTCAACACTGGATTGTATTGAAGCATCATTTGCTGAAAGCCATACAGGTCCACAGAGGAGAGACCAAATATTTCTCCGTTGGAATTTCTATTCTAAATACCGCAGTGGATCTCAAGGGGGAGAGTAAAGGTGAGGGTGGAGGGAAGCCGGAAGAAAAGGGGCCAGATTTCAGAAAAAAAAGAGAATAAAGAAGTTTTTGCCAGGAAGCCAAAATCTGTCTGCACACCCAAGGACTCACACCCTGAGATGTAGGTTTGGTGGCAGCTGCTGAAATCTGTCCAAGATCAGAATTAAATCTGTTCTTGGATTCTTCTTATACTTCAGCTGGCCGTGACTCACTTTGAATCACCTGATTATACTTAGGGCTCAGAGACAAGAAATACGTTCTTCTCTCTCCCTTTCTTTTATATTTCCTTGCAACTTAAAAAGAGGTTGGCTTTTACTTTGGTCCTGACTTTGCTGCCAGTTTGCCTGACTGATTTTTCTCACTACAAGTCCCACCCAACTCTGACTCATGTATACGCTTACTGTATTTTCTGGTCATTTTCACAGTTTTGGTCCTTATCCCCTTTCATAAAGGTACTGTGCCAGGCCACCTTCTTTGTCCTCGCCTTTTTAAAAAAATTACTTATTTGGCAGCTCCGGGTCTTAGTTGTAGCATGTGTGATCTTTAGTCGAGGCATGTGGAATCTAGTTCTCCGACCAGGGATCGAACCCAAGCCCCCTGCACTTGGAGTTGAGTCTTAGCTACTGGATCCCCAGGGAAGTCTCTTGTCCCTGCCTTTCGACTTCATTCATTCATGCTCAGGGCCTCCTCCAGCAACACCTTCAATGAAGTTTTCTCTTCCTTCTCTCCCTTCTCAGGTCTAATGACCTCCGCTTTCTTTGTTTCCACAGCACATTGAGCATAGCAACCTGTCCCTGCAGGATTATGCTTCTATGCACGCATGCTTGCCTTCTTCACTGGATTGTCAGCTCCTTGGCGACAAGGTCTGTGCCATTCATTCTTATATGCCTGCTACCTAGTAGGTGCTGCTGAAAATTTGGCTGAACAAACATTCAGTACATTCTCTTTGGTTTCATGCAACAAAATAATCTGAAGTTAGTAGGAAGTTTTTGACATGTAGGATATTAATGAAGAGAATAAGTGCTTGTATTTTATTGTTTGTTGAAGACATGGAAAGCTATGTATGTTTAATAAATATGGGAAAAAAGATTGACTTGGTGAGGTTATGCAACAAACCATCCTGGAGACTGGCATGATGAGGTACAGCAAGTGCTCTGGTCTCAGGCTCATAAGCCAACATCCTAGCCATGGCTTTGCCAGAGACTCTTGCCATTGTCTCCCGAAGCTTCTCTTTCCTGGACGTAATTTTCTCATCTTGTAGAGTGGAGAGATAGGATGAGGCAATTTTCTAAGAATTCCAGGCCATTTAAGCTCTGAAACACTAATCTATCATCATAATCACGGTTAGGGATTGCTTGTTAGTGCCAAAAAGTCCCATTTCTCTAGCCCCATCTAGAGGCAGTTAAACATTTCTTGCACCTTATTCAGACTTGGGGTCCTCTAGGTACTTTTTCTTCATTCCCTCCTTTCCTTCTCCTTCATCTGGAACTACAGTTTTGCCAGAAGCTGCAGGGTAGTTTGAATGTGGTGTTACATGGTTCTCCTGTTCTTCCTGTAGGGTAGACTTTTTTTTACCTCTCATGGCCTCCTTTGCCTCATTACACTAGCCCCTCGGACAAGCTTTGGCCCCTCTCCAGCTCACCCTTACCTCCAACTGGTCCAGATAAAATTTTATTTTATTATTATTTTTTTCAGATAAAAATTTAAAACCTCCTTGAATTTTGCCTTACCTTCATTAAAAGAAATTGTTTTTAATGATTTTTTTGGTCATACCTCATGGCATGCAGGATCTTGGCTCTCCAACCAGGGATTGAAGCCACACCCCTGGTAGTGGAAGTGCAGAGTGTTAATCACTGTACTGCCAGGCAAGTCCCTGTCTTCATTTTTTGTGTAAAAGCCACGCCACCATGAAAATCTGTGGCCATGCATCCTCAGCCCCCCTCCCTTTCTCCTGTTTGTTTACAGACCTCTCCCCCAAATGTCAAAAACTCTGGCATATTTTTATTATGACAATAGTAGTAAGTATTATTTACAGAATGTTTACTAAACAATAGTAGTAAATATTGTTTACAGCATGTTTACTACATGCCAGGTATTATGGTAGATACTTCCTTACATCCCTAATCCTTGTAGCATCCTTAAAGGAAAGGGGTGTGTGTGTGTGTGTGTGCGCGCACGCATGCGTGCTCACATGACGTCCACCTCTTTGCAACCTCCTGGGCTATAACCCCTGCCAGGCTCCTCTGTCCATGGGATTCTCCAGGCAAGAATACTGGAGTGGGTTGCGATGCCCTTCTCCAGGGGATCTTCCTGACCCAGGGATTGAACCCACATCTCCTGTTTCTCCTGCATTGGCAGGCGGATTCATTATCACTGGCGCCACCTGGGATTTAGTAAAGGGCAGTTATTTTATATCAGTTTTAGAGATGAGAAAACTGATTCTCAGATAATTGTCCGTATTGTCTAACTCCAAAGCCAGCGCTGTCTCCTCTGCCTCAGGTTACACTTCCGCATATGCAGCTCCATATCAGGTTTTTTGTTCTTTGTTAGTGTCAGTTTTTTGTTTCAGAAACAATATTATATCACCAAAAAGAAAAACATTTCATCACTTTATGACATATCAACTTGATATTTTGTTTTTCTTTTACACTTGTCTATTCTTTGTTTATATTCACACATATTTGAAAGAGTTGTGATTGTAATGTGGATGTAGTCCTTATTCTAAAAATAATAATTCCATAACCATTTTCTTTGTTGCTTGCTTCTGTATTGTCATCTTAATGGCTGCCTAATTTTCATCAGATTGGTTTATCATAGATTAAACTTTTTTTTTTTCTCCTATAGAGCATTTAGATTATTTCCATTTTGTACTGCACTAAATTATGTTGTAATGATACCTAAGTGCCTTTTTAGATCAGTGATAATGCATTGGCTTTTAAAACCTTTTTTGTCATGAAAATTGTGAAACATTCATAAGAGATCAGAAAGGACCTGCATCTACCAATCACCAGCTTCAACAGTAATCAACATTTTGCCCATCTTGTTTAATCTACTCCCCCACTTTTTTCTTGAGAACATTAAAGAAAATTTCACTTGTAAGCCTATCATTTCCCTTGTAAATACTTCAGGATAGATTTATAACTGATAAAGACTTCCCCTAATGTCATCTAATACTCAGTCTAGTTTAAACTTCCCTGGTTATCACAAGTGACTTTTAATGTTTGATTTGTGTAAATTAGGAGCCAAATATGGTCTACAAGTTGCAACTGGTTATTACATCTTTAAAATTTTTATTCATTCTAAATAGTATACACATATTTTTTTAATGGTATCAATTTATTGGAAAAACCATATGAGAAGTTGTATAGAGTGTCCCACATTCTGAGGTTGAGATGTTCTTATGGTTCATTTAATTTGTTTCTCTACTACCGAAGTCTCTTGGTATCCAAAAGTTATTGGTTCCAGCCCTCCCCACAGATATCAGCACCCATGAATGTTCTAGTCCCTTATATAAAAAGGCATCAGTTCAGTTCAGTTCAGTCGCTCAGTCGTGTCCGACTCTTTGCGACCCCATGAATCGCAGCACGCCAGGCCTCCCTGTCCACAACCAACTCCCGGAGTTCACTCAGACTCACGTCCATCGAGTCAGTGATGCCATCCAGCCATCTCATCCTCTGTCGTCCCCTTCTCCTCCTGCCCCCAATCCCTCCCAGCATTAGAGTCTTTTCCAATGAGTCAACTCTTCGCATGAGGTGGCCAAAGTACTGGAGTTTGAGCTTTAGCATCATTCCTTCCAAAGAAGTCCCAGGGCTGATCTCCTTCAGAATGGACTGGTTGGATCTCTTTGCAGTATTTGCATAAACCTATGCATACCCTCTCATACACTTTTCATACATAAGTTTTCTCTAGATTACTTGTCATACCTAATGCAATGTCAATGCTATATAAATAGTTTCCAGCCATGGCAAATTTAAGTTTTATTTCTTGGAATTACCTGGAAAAAAAATGTTTTTTCAAATGTTTTCCATCAGTGGTTGCTAAAATCCACAGATGGGGAGCCTGCAGATTTGGAGGGCTGACAGTATACTGGTTTGAACTGGTATTTAGATGTTGACTAAAGGAAAGACTAATAAGACTGACTCAATCTTTAAGAAAGACTACTTTGCAAATAAGGTCCTTTTCAATTTGAGGTCAATTTCAATTTGAACTGGTATTTAGATGTTGACTAAAGGAAAGACTAATAAGACTGACTCAGTCTTTAAGAAAGACTACTTTGCAAATAAGGTCCTTTTCAATTTGAGGTCAAACAGCATACTTCTCAGAACATTTTGTCGGATCATAAGCTTCTTTTCTATCTCGTTCTGTTAGAAAGCCTCTTGTACAGGCAGTTTGTTGGAGTGAAATGCACCTTTTGTGTCACATGCGGGGAACTAGAGCCCTGCTAATCTTAGCTTATTCTGCCCTGGGTATTGGATCCAGTGTTAACATTAACTAATTTCATTTTAGCCCCTTCAACCTTGGTAGAAAACTAGGAGTTACCTGAAATAGTTTTGAAAGTTGTTAGAAGCCCAAGAAAAACCTGGATTTGAAAGAGGAATAATTGAGAGATGGCTCAGTGGTGAAGAATCCGCCTGCAGTGCAAGAGACACAAGTTTGATCCCTGGGTTGTGAAGATCCCCTGGAGAAGGCAATGGCCACCTGTTCCAGTCTTCTGGCCTGGGAAATCCCATGGACAGACAAGCCTGGAGGGCTACAGTCCATGGGGTCACAGAGTCAGATATGACTGAGCACGCACCTATCCAACTAAGAAATGACAAAGGGTAGTTCAGTGTTTGACAATGAATGTTCCATTCACAGGTTAAGTTCAAGGAGATTGGGCAAGGCCATCGTAATGATGCCTTTGCAGGTTAGACAAGGCCTGAGACACACACCTGTTTTTCTGCTTCTATACTCTGAGCTTGGGTGGTTTAAACAAATTTTCTTTCCTTTAGAGTATGAATGTTGAATGTCATCATAAAGTAGTAAGTTCTTACGAGTCTAGTTCCATTATCCTGAATCCCTGGGTGCAATGAGGAAACCATGGCTAGAGCAGGGGAGTGCGGCACATCCCTATCTCGCAATAGTAGTTTAGATGTGGGCTTTGAGGCAGCTCTTCAGGGCCACGTGATACCTACTGTCCCACAAAACAAAGCAAAGAGATGTCCAGGAATTGGGAGAAGAAAAGCAATTCTCCTTCCTCTCTGGTCCCAGCAACCCACGGCACGTATGTGGCTTTCCCTTCAGGTCACGAGGCAAAGTCAGATCTTAAACATCCCGGTTTGCCTGACTGTTCCAACCCACTTCATCTTCACACTGTGCACACTCATACTCCACGGGTGAAACCCAGCATTCCTGGGCAAGAAGACATGCGTTCCCACTGCAGCCTTCTCTGCTGGATTACCCGCAACTGAAACGGCGAGGTTCAAGTGCTGTTACATTTTTCACATGTGTGCCAGTGTTAATGGGAACAGGGGTGGGAAAGCTCATGACAATAGCTTCAGAGAGAGGAGGACTGTGAAGCATTTTATTTAACAGGGTGACTTTTCTTTGGGGACTAAATTCAAGTATCTGAATTGTCTTTATCTCATAGGACAGGTTACGGAACGGCGACTTTGTATTTTAACTTTGAACTATAACTTTCCTCATTCTTTCAGCTTCTGGGTGCTCATTTGTTTTCTTTTTACCATTGGCTGGTATTGGCAACCTCACTGGAAGGAGTCAGAAATTGCAACTCTGAAAATGGAAAAAAAAATCAAAAGACTCAACATTAGATTTTCTCATCCTATATATCTCTGTTTAAAATTATATTCAGCAACTTGGTCTTTTCCCAGTTTAAACTTAAAGTGTTAAACATTTTTCCTCTTTATGTATCTTAAGAAACGGTTTTGGTGTGTATTACATGTTACCGAGAATCCTCGTTACTCTTCTGTTTTTTTCATAATTGTCCCCAGGTATGCATCTTTGGCCATAGTAAGCAGTTTTTTCTTTTTCGTATGTAAGCCTTCTGACATTTAGAGGTTTTTTTTAATTGCCACTGGGGCAAACTGAACTATTTGCCTCGTTTGTTCTTTGATCATATGACTCTTATTACTCTTTTGATAATCCTATAACGTGTGTGCAGCAAGTGTATAGGTAATATATGTGCAGGACGTTGTGTGAATATGAATAATGTGTATGCAATTGAATACTGAACTCCCATAAATGAGACGAAAGACCAGTGTCTGACTTCTTTTGGTTTTGAATAAGTCATGTAAGGAATAGAAATGAAATTGAAAGGAGGATGTTGCTTCAGGCTGTAGCTTATACAAATAACTAATTTAAAAGATCTCTTTCAGGGACTTCCCTGGCAATCCAGTGGTTAAGACTTCGCCTTCCAATGCAGGAGAGTTAGGATCCCACATGCCTCACAGCCAAAAAACCAAAACAGAAAACAGAAACAATATTGTAACAAATTGAAAAAAGACTTTAAAAGTGGTCCACATTAAAAAAGATCTTTAAAAAAGTTTCTTTCAATATTATGACCTAGTATTTCTAAGAGTAGCAAGACCTAATCTAGTAGGTATAGTATTTTACAAGGCTAGCCAATAATTGGGCTTCCCTGGTGGCTCAACCGATAAAAAATCTGCCTGCAATGCGGGAGACCCAGGTTTGATCCCCGGGTCAGGAAGATCCTCTAGAGAAGGGAATGCAACCTACTCCAGTATTCTTTCCTGGAGAATCCCATGGACAGAGGAGCCTAGTGTGCTGCAGTCCATGGGGTCGCAAAGAGTCGGACACGACTGAGCGATTGAACAGCAGCAGCCAGTAATTAGTTAAGCATACTCAAAAGTCAGGAACTAATGTATAAGATTCTGTACTCAGTGGAAGGCAACAGTATCATGGCTAAGGATCAACCTTAGAACTTTATAGCTAAAGGAGAACCTAAGAAATCCTACGGGTTCTTTCTCTTTCCTTGTAAGTGAAGCTCTTGACTTTCTCTTAGATCACCTGGCTACTTAGTTGTGAACCTAGTTAAGTTTCCCCCCAGTCATGATGCTTTGTTTAGTCAACACTGGAGTAGGAATGACCTTAAGAACTATTACCTTTCTTTTGCATTTTTAAGCCTTTCTATTATGAATTATTTCTCATTTTTACACTAAATGTTACTTTAATGTTCAACATTGTAACTTATTATTATTTGGGAAATACTAGACAAATCACTGTTAAGTTCTTCCAGTACGATGCCAGCTACGAATCCTTTTGTGACCACTCTAAAACTGTAAAATCAGTGACCAACTCCATCATGCTGTTTTCCTTGAATGCTCATAAGCATCTAAAATATATATGTTCACCAATGCAGGGAGGACAAAAATGAGTCAAGGAGCGAATTAAGAATGTTGTTAATCATTTCCAAAGTCAATGACCAATCTTTCACCCCTGAGGCTCCCAGAGGGAAAATATAAATAAGGCCACACCTAAAATGGAGAGTCAGTTTTGGACTTGAGACCTGGTGTGAATTTAATTCTTTGCTAGAAAAGGAAAGTATTCCTTCCATTCCTTCTCTCTGTCTTATCTGAATTTTGTCTTTTCCTTTAAGTGTCTTCCATTTATTTAATTATTTTGTTTGCTTTTCAAACCACTATTGAGGTATTGACATATAAGAAGCTATACACATTTAATGTATATAACTTGATGAGTCTGGAAATGAGTATATACTTGTGAAACCATCACTATGATCTGTGCCTTAAACCTACCATCACCTCCAAAAATTTTCTGCTGCTCTCTTTACTTTTTTAAAGATATATTTAATTCTTATCTCCTGACACTCTACATTTGAAAAGGATCTTTCTGCAATCCATGGACACCATTTGCTTTCTGTTTTATAGTGTTAATTTGCCATATCCTAGGCATTCCCTGTATGTGTTACCTAGCAATGATTGGTCTACATTCATTTCCTTCTATTGCATAAATAGTTTTGACTTTTAAGCAAATTAAGGAGTAAATGTCTGTTTATATGGATGAAGCTAAAATGAAAAGAATCTTAACTATCAGACATGAATCAAATATGCTATACAGACTAATCCATTATTTGAGTATATCTGAGACAGCATGAATTAATCTTAATCGTGTTTATTCTTTAAAAATTATCAACAGTTAAAAATTGCATATCTTATTATTAAAAATGGTTTTGGAGCTGAGATGTAATCTCCTAAATGAAGGAATAAAAATAAGAGCAGGATGATCCAGCTAACCATTTTTCTTCCTGAACCTTGAAATAAATGGAGATCAAGAAATGTTAGACATCTTTAAATAAATCAGAGGTCTTATGACATTTCTAATATTTTATTAACAAAATTTTGATTTGATTTATCTATTTAAAATAACTAGCAAGGTATTCTCTAAGTGCTGAAACATAAATTACAAACACGAAACCTTGATTTATGTTAATGGTGGATCATATGCGAGACATGCCAAGTTATCACAGACTCTGCAATATTCCTTTAGTCGGGGGACGGAATCACAGAAAAGTAGTGAAGAAAGTGCTGCCTTAGGCTCCGTTTGTTGATATATAGAAGACGGCTGTCTTCTAAGAAATGATATAAACTTGACGACGTGAACTTTCACTTTTATTCCAGACACCTCCGGGTTTTAGTGAAATCTGCTCGACAGTTCTGAGTGCCTCTGTGTCGCTATGATGAACCAGAAACATTCAGATCTCTGAGAAGGATGGCATAGAAGCGTTAAAAAAGATTCTGCATAGGTAAATATTGAATCGGTCTGATTGCTTACAGAATGTTAAGATTTGCATATTTCTCCTCCGTTTCTGTCACCTTTTAGACCTTTTAGGACACTCACTGGCAATTCCCAATTCTGCCTCAATTCAAAATATGCCTTCTGTATCCTGTATCTGGGCTGTTAAGCATCACTAGAGAGAAATCACACGGGTTGGCAAGTTGGCATAAGTACACATTTTTATTTTCCAGCCTTTGTTTTTCTCATGCACCGTCTCTTTGTTTGGACTTCCCTGTTGGCTTAGTGATAAAGAATCTGCCTGCCGATGCAGGGGAAGTGGGTTTGATCCCTGGGTTGGGAGGATTCCCTGGAAAAGAAAATGGCAACCTACTCCAGTATTCTTGTCTGTGAAATCCCAATAACAGAAGAGCCTGGCAGGCTTAGCTACCATGGGGTTGCTATGAGTTGAACATGATTTAGTGACTATGTTCTTTGTATGGCTGTCTTCTTCCAATTCTTAAGGTCTCACCTTCAATGTAACTGCCTCAGAGAATCTTTCCCTGATCTTTCTACCAAAGTGGGTCCCCACTCATCTTGGGCCTGTTCATTTATTTCATGATACTTTGTACCCTTTATAATTCTTTATTTAGTGTTTGCCTGACTTTTTGTTTGTCTCCACAGTTAATTTCTTGTGTGTAGGGATCTCATCTATTTTATTAATTACAGTGGTACAGTGCTTCCTGGCACACAGTAGGCACTCAGGAAGAATTTTTGTACAAATAAAATATAAGGTTGCTTTTCAAAAAGCATTTCATAATTTTAAAAAGAAGTTTTGAAAAGCATTGTTTTAAATGATTGTGACCATAAGCCCAAGAGATAGCTTTACAGATGTCAAGTTGCATATACCTTTCAAGTCAACATCCTATGTCTGGTTAAATATTTAAACAGATTCTTGGGCTCTGAATTCAGAACACATAGCTGTTGCTAGGGTTTCCCAGGTGGCTCAGTGGTAAAGAACCCACCTGACAATGCAGGAGACTTGAGAGACTCTGGTTCTATCCCTGGGTCAGGAAGATTTCCCTGGAGAAGGGAATTGCAGCTGACTCCAGTATTCTTGCTGGAATAATCCTATGGACAGAGGATCCTGGTGGGCTACAGTCCATGCAGCCACAAAGAGTTGGACACGATTGAGCACAGCACAGCACACAGCAGTTGCCAAGTCTTCGTGTCAGTGGTTGTCACCTTCCCTCTGTGTGCAGGTGTGCACAGGCTGTTGCTGTTGACGCATGTGATGTGGACACACCCAGTTGTGTGTAGTTTCCAGAGCCCCGACTGTTCGTGCACGTCTTTCTTCTCCACTTAAGAAACCATATTGGGAGTGACTGAGTGTGAATATAAGGCTATTAGTAGGATTATCTTGAATCTGCTCTAAAGTTGTTAAGGAGCAAAAGATAAACCAGTGATAATTTTGGAGTTAAAATAATAACGAATGACTTGCTACACCTCTCACAAGTAATAAAGATACAACAATGTGATTTTTTAATTGGTACCACTTTTGATATCTTACTATTTATGAAGTAAGCAACAGACTTTATTCAGACTCCGTGTTTTTTCCATTTGCATCCCTTTTATGTTCCAGGATCCAGTCTGCTGAGATACCATATTTCATTTAGCATAATGTATTTCAATAATGGGTAAGATATAAAAGTAAGAGGGAAGGTATTTTACCCATATTCAGATATCACTGCTGTTAATATTTTGATACATCCTTTTCCTGACACACATGCCTAACACATACCACATACATTTTAGGATCAGTTTCATACCTATTTTTGTACCCTATTTTTACCATTTAACAAATCATAAAGATTAGTCTATATTATTAAATTAGTATTTGAAATATGTTTGATGTGTATGTAGTTTTTATCACATGAATGTCTGCACAGTTGCTTAGTCGTGCCTGACTTGTAGAGGCCCCATGGACTGTAGCCCACCGGGCTCCTCTGTCCATGGGATTCTGCAGGAAAGAATAGTAGAGTGAGTTGTCACTTCCTACTCCAGGGGATCTTTCCGACCCAGGGATCAAAACTGCGTCTCCCGTGTCCTGCATTGGCATGCGGATTCTTTACCACTAATACCACCTAAGAAGCCCATTATATGGGTATAGTTTGTTAACATTACCAAATTATTAAAAATTTTTTTAAATAGAATAAAGTTGGGATGTAACATTATATCATTACCAGATGATTAAACGCTTGCTTCCACTTTTCCTCTTACAAATGACACTGTGATGATTTCCAGTGCACTTGAGTTCTAGGCAGTTTTTGTATTTCTGCAGGCTGATTATGAGAAAGAATACATAAAGTGAAAATCTGTGGAATTTCCCCTTTTATTATATTTTTAAATTCAAGAACTGAGATCTCTAAGTTGAAGATGAAATCTCCCTCTGCTCTAGTAGACTTACTTCCCTGAGGAAAAGAAAGTATCATGAGGTCTCTGGCTTTAACCCAAGCCTGTGTCACTGAAATTCTTAGAGTTATTTCCAGAAACCATGTAAAAATGCAGCTTCAATCCTCAGCTTTTCATAAGTGGTCAGAGTGCCAGTGAGTTCACAGGAAGACTATTACAGCCCCATTATCTTTGATTTGTGGCCAAGAGTGGCATTGGTTGGGCATTTCCTGTTCTTATGGTTAACCGTTTTTATTTTTAGGATTTTGCTACTTGTTTGTCATTGAGGAGTCAGATTCATTACAAAGCAACAGACATCAACACTGGGGAAAAAGATCCTCTGGTTGTCCTTGCCCTCAAGAACAGATAATTTATCTCTTCCCAGGACACTAAGTCTTGTATGGACAAACTCCTGAGATGGCTGTTGTTGGCCTTGAGAGCATCCAGGAAACATTTTGGGATCCCCGGCTCCTGAAGCCGCCCACTACAGTGGCTTGTCTAGTCACTTCGAGCTCAGTTCATGTTGGGTCTTACTACTGCCAGGGAACAGAGCGTGGATAATGAAAAAGTGTGGTGCTGAAGCTAGTCAGGACTGGGCTCAAATCCTAGTATGTAGGACTCAATCCCTGTTAGGGACTCCTACTTTAAGCAAGTAAGTGAACTGCTCTGAACCTGAGCTTTCTCAACTGCGAGCATCAGATGGCTGCATAGGCAGTTGTAGGATTTGATTCAGATATGAAAATGTCTGCCACAGTGCCCGGCCTACAGCATGCCCTCACTTGTGCCAAAGCGTGTTAAATGAAGGGATGGATGAAGCACTCACTGCTGCTGCTGCTAAGTCACTTCAGTCGTGTCCGACTCTGTGCGACCCCATAGACGGCAGCCCACCAGGCTCCCCCGTCCCTGGGATTCTCCAGGCAAGAACACTGGACTGGGTTGCCATTTCCTTCTCCAATGCATGAAAGTGAAAAGTGAAAGTGAAGTCACTCAGTTGTGTCTGACTCTTCACAACCCCATGGACTGTAGCCTACCAGGCTCCTCCATCCATGGGATTTTCCAGGAAGAGTACTGGAATGAGGTGCCATTGCCTTCTCCAGAAGCACTCACAGAGCCAGCTGAATGCTCTGTTTTTAAAATAGAGATGTGGCCATTTGTGATAGAAAGCGTAAGAAATATTAGTGGAAGTGTTAGTCACTCACTTGTGTCCGACTCTTTGTGAGCCCATGGACTGTAGTCTGCTAGGCTCCTCTGTCCATGGAAGTCTCCAGGCAAGAATTCTGGAGTTGGTAGCCATTCCCTTCTCCAGGGGATCTTTGTGGCCAAGGAATTGAACCTGGGTCTCCTGCATTGCAGGCAGATTCTTTACCATCTGAGCCACCAGGGAAGTCCAAGAAATATCAGTGCAATGAGTTAAGTGTCAAATTCATTTCTTTCTGAGGGTGGAAGATAACATACACCTGTTACCATAGAAGGAATTTATTGACAGGACACTCAGGTTCTGAAATCTGAAGTTAAGACAATCTATCTTGGGATGGGTTGGAGCCAGACAATGTCAGAGACCTAAGAAGCAGGAAATTATGGATCTTTTTTCTAGAATACTGATGTCTGTAATTCTCATCTTTAGTGACCTGCCATCGGATGTACAAACTCTGGCCAGGAAGGCAGGGTCACGTGGTCCAGGTATGACTACAGAGGGCTCCTCCTCTGTATCAGGGGCAGTTCTTAGGATAAGGGACTAGTAACTCCGGGAGTTGGTGATGGACGGGGAGGCCTGGCGTGCTGCGATTCATGGGGTCGCAAAGAGTCGGACACGACTGAGCGACTGATCTGATCTGATCTGAAACTACACATATTTAGAGAGCACAAATTGATACATTTTATCTATCAAGGAAACTATCACCATGAGGAAAATAATGAATATATCCATCATCCTTGAACATTTCCTTTTTTCTTTGTGTTCCTTCCCTCCAACCCCTACCCCCATGCTTTTTACCTGGCCCAAGGCAACCACTGATTTGCCTCAGTCACTATAGATTAATTTGCACTTTGTAGAATTGCAATATGTAGATCCTTTATGTGGGATCATATAGGGCTTCCCAGGTGGTGCTAGTGGTCAAGAACATGCCTACTAATGCAGGATACATAAGAAACACAGGTCGGGAAGATCCCCTGGAGAAGGAAATGACAATCCACTCCAGTATTCTTGCCTGGAAAATCACATGGACAGAGGAGCCTGGCAGGCTATGGTCCTTAGAGTTGCAGAGTTGGACACGACTGAAGTGATTTAGCATGCGCAGGATCATGCAACACATACTCTTTCTTGTCTGATTTCTTTCACTCAGCATAATTGTTTTGAGCTTTGGCATATTGTAAGCAGGTATCAGTACTTCTTTCCTTTTTGATAATGTCCCATCGTATGGCTATGCCACAGTTTGTTTATCCATTTACTTGCTTATGGACATTTGGGCTGTTTTTAGTTTGGGCCTGTTACCGATAAGGGTGCTATGAAAACTCACACACAAATCACTGGACACACATTTTCATTTCTCTTGGGTAAAACCCTCTTTGTGGTAAGGCTGAGTCATATTGTAGGTACATATTTAACTTTTCTAGAAATTGCCCAGCAGTTTTCCAAAGTGGTTCTACCATTTTGCATTCTTACCAGCAATGCATGAGAGTTCCAGATGTTCTGTGTTCTCACCTACTCTTGGTAAGTATCCAGAATTTATTTAAAAAAAAAATTCTGAAGAATTAATGCTAAGACAACTAACAACCCAAGTTTTAAAAAAATGTGTAAAAACTTTTGACAGACGATTTGCCAAAGAAGATATAGTTCTTAGAAAAATTAGTGATTAGAGAAATAAAAACTGAAACCATACAGACATGCTTATTTAAGTGGCAAATGTTAGAAAGGAGCTTAACTTTTACATCAGTGTGATATCCATTTTGTATATAAGAAAACCGGGACTCAGGGAATTATGCAACTTGGCCAAGTTAACCAGTGGTGGAATTTGAATTTGAACCCAGATATGCTAATCCCTGCTTAAAGCTGATGCAATTCAAACAATAGTCCTTTGAAGAAGGCTTCAAAAGCCAAGGTTGAAAACAGGGGAACTCACTTCTTAGTGAAGTTTCCATTTCCTCTTCTGATGAGACAGCCTGTCGTGGTCAGTGGATGTTACGGAACTTCAAGTTTGGGCATCTGTTCTGCCTGAAGGATAAAATTTATACATTCCCAGCATCCAGCTTTGTCTACACGCCTCTTGAGAGAAGTAGTCAAAGAGTGGCATGCCCCTCAAGACTTCATCAATCCAACAAAGACATAGGCTTGCTGAACCATGATGATTAACACTGAGTTTTCTGGGTCAGAGAAATGTGAGTTTGAGTCACAGATCTGGTATTTCTTAACAATGTGATCCTGGACAAGTTATTAAACATGTTGAGTTTGATTTCTTCATTTATGAACTAGGAGTGATACTGACCTGATAATGTTTTAAGGATTAGAGGAGCTGGTATACATAGGTTCCCACAATATCCTGCAATTAATAATTCTCAAAACACTGTTACCATATCACAATAATAATGCACAAGCACACTAAGAACAGGTATGTTAAGCTTCTCACTCACTGCAAAGCCTAAATGAAACACTAATTCATCACTACCTCACGTCTTGCATCCCTGCGGGGACTTGCTCCTTTATTTAGAAAATGCTAATCCACCACCAGATGATTACATTAATTCTATAAGGAGCCTTAATTCTATGAGGATTCTTAAGAAGTCAGTGAAATACTTTTCTCTTAGTCATCAATGTTAGACAGAGTTTTTGTAGGGCTTATCTATGGCTGCTCTTGTATACTTGGCAGAGTGTCTGCGTGGAGTTTTTAGAGTTCAATTATAAGATATACAGGGATCGCATGGCATAAAGAAATCAAAGAAAATGTAATCAAGAGCTGTATGCCACACTGTTACCCATGCAAAGATAACCAAAGCCCAGCTGCAGTTCTGTGTGGCTTAAAAACTTTATCGGGCGTGCACACTCCTTCCTTCATCCTTTACTAGCCCTAACTCCACCAGTGCTTTTTCCAGCCCCTGGACATGCTACTTTAGCTACCAATGAAATTCTTTCCTCTGTCCTACTGATTTTTTTTTGAAACACAATCGATGTTTTCAAGTAGAACTTGGGGACCACAGTGAAGCTCCCTCTAAGCACTTGGCTGTAAGATGATGAGGAGAGACAAGCTAGTTTCTCTCTGGATGCCTCCAGCAACTTTCTCTCGGGTGGTCCAGTAATGAGCTGGCCTGGCAGAGAGAGCCAGAAGTTGTACTGGTTAGCGCCAATGCTGAATTGCAAACTTCCCAGAGGATGCACGTAGAGAAAAGAATGTTTTTTCACACTGGCAAGGTTGTGCCTCGTGTTCAGAGCAACGAGGCTGGGTGATCTCGGTCACCTCCCAGCTGTAAATGTGTGAGGTGGCTGGGTATCAGGGGTTTTCTCTCTCTGGGAGTGCAGTTTAAATTGTCTCCAGTTGTGTCCACTTACGCAGGAGAGACAGCTTAAGCCACGTGATGGTGGGACACTAGTTGCTTCTTGAGCCCAAATGTTGACAGTTTCATCTGTATGTCACTGTGGTGTCTGACACTAGATCGTTTGCAACAGAATAATAATTCTTTTTTTTCGTAAGTTGATTTAAACACAAGCACTTAACACTCAAAAGAGAAGATACTGAAATTCATCTCCAAGGCCTATAAGATATGACCATAACTCACCTATTTGATCATTTCATTCCCTTTTAAAAATTATGGTAAAATACACATAACATAAAACTTTTCATTTTTACTATTTTTGAGTGTGCGGTTCCAGGGTATTAAGTATATTTATACTGTACAACCATTACCATCATCCATCTCCAGAATTCTCTTCATCATGCAAAACTGAAATTCTTTACCCATTAAAGAATGAAGTAATTCCACATCACCCCCACCACACTTGCAGCCCTTGGAAACCATGATTCTACTTTGTATATCTTTGAATTTGACTAACTCTAGGCACCTCATACAAGTGAAATCATATAGTATTTGCCCTTATCCCTTGTTCATTCTTAAGGTGCTTTCATAGAAGTTAGCCAGTCACTATTCAGAACCTTTGGCAAGGAAATTCCTAGGATTGGGTAAATCCCACTGTATATCTTAATGCTATTCAGTTTCAGTCGCTCAGTCGTGTCCGACATGACAGAGGATGAGGTGGCTGGGTGGCATCACTGACTCGATGGACATGAGTCTGAGCGAACTCAGGAGTTGGTGATGGACATGGAGGCCTGGCGTGCTGCGATTCACGGGGTCTCAAAGAGTCCGATACGACTGAGTGACTGAGCTGAACGAAACTGAGCTATGTTGGAGCACACTCACGAACATTAATATTACCTGTTACATCTTTACTGATTTGACAGACTAAAAAAGACATTAAACCAGGCTCTAAAGGCTACTTAACTTCATTATTCTATTTATATGATGTAAATTAAATGAAAACAAAGAACTATAAGGAAAAAATTAGATCAGTGTCTGAAGATAAGGGAAGGGGTTGACAGGAAAGGGGTCCAAGGGAACTTTTTAGGGATGATGTAAATGTTCTGTCATTTGATTTTGATCATGGTTTCATGACTGTGTATATTTGTCAAAACTCACTGAACTATAATCTTGAAAAGGATGAATTTTACTATATGTAAATTATACTTCAGTAAATCTAACTTTCAAAAATTGGCATTGCCTGATTTTTTTAAAGTCACAATTCTTCTACTTTCCAGTGAAATTAAACAGCTTTATATTTATTAGTCATTTAATGGAGAATTAGTTTCACTAGAATTCTCTAGAGAACTGTGTTTAATCCCATTGCAGAATTGTCTACTGAGAGTTTTTCCTGTTAATTTGGGTGACCTTTTGATAGTGTTTGTCCTACTTGCTAAAATGCTAAGTCACTTAAGTCATGTCTGACTCTGCGTGACCCCATAGACGGCAGGCCACCAGGCTCCCCCGTCCCTGGGATTCCCCAGGCAAGAACACTGGAGTGGTTTGCCATTTCCTTCTCCAATGCATGAAAGTGAAAAGTGAAAGTAAAGTCGCTCAGTCGTGTCCGACCCTCAGCGACCCCCATGGACTGCAGCCTTCCAGGCTCCTCCATCCATGGGATTTTCCAGGCAAGAGTACTAGAGTGGGGTGCCATTGCCTTCTCCCTTATTTGTGACTACTTTATGTATTTACTTGATCCAGCCAAATTTACTGACATTACTTTCATGATTTCTTTAATTTTTTTAGCAGACCTTCCTGATATAAACCTTTGAAACATCGACATGTTTCAGAAAATGCTACTTCAGTTTCTCTTGGGAATTTACCAGTATGCTCTGGAACACTTTTCAGAATTAAAGAAGATAGCCTCTCTCTGCATCAGTGTGGTTGCTGATCTCCCAAGACGCTTGTTGGGTTTATCCTCTCATCCCTTCTGCACCATTGTGCTGAGTGGCTGGAGCCCGTGTCTATGGCCTAAGTCACCGTTCCTTCCCCACAGTGGCAGCATGCATGCATGTGTGCTCAATCGTGTCTGAATTTTGCAACCCCATGGACTGCAGCCCACCAGGCTTCTCTGTCCATGGAATTCTCCAGGTAAGAATACTGGAGTGGGAGGCCATTCACTTCTCCAGGGGATCTTCCTGACTCAGTGATCGAACCTATGTCTCCTGCATTGGCAGGTGCATTCTTCACCTTTACCATCTGAGCCACCCAGGAAGCCCTCAGTGGCAATCATGCCCTGCAAAGTGATTTATAGCAATAGAAGTGAACTAAAATCTCAATCAATTGAGAACCTCATTTAACATTTCCCTCCACTCTCTAGTTTTTGGAAGTTCTGTTATATCTTGATTTGCTCCATAATGGCATTAAGGGAAAAGTATTAGTAACTTGCACATTTCAACAAATAGCTGCTGATAGCTTACTTTATGTCTAGAGCATTGCTAGATGAGTAAGCTATACTAAATTCCTGACCTCATAGAACTTACAGACTAGTTATGTGGATAGACAAAGAATAAGTATCAGACAATGATATCAGATGATTGGGAATTATGATAAGTAGTATGTAAGGAACAAAGATGATTTTGTTCCCCTGCTGCAAGTGGGAATGTGAAGAGTGACTGCTCACTCCAAACTGAAAAATTTTGTTTGGCTTTGAGCCTCCGATACATTTCCCCTTCTTGGAAGACTTCAGCAGAAGAAAAATGTTTGCAAACCAGTGCCCTATGGAATTATAAATAAATGTGAGAAGCTGAGTGAGTTGGGCGGAGCCAAGTTTCCTCATCTATAAACCACAGATAACGTTATCTGTCCTAGGGGTTGCTGTGAGGGTTAACAACTATAAATGGAAAAGAGGCAGAAGAGTTACTGGCTGAAGACTGGAGACAGCCAGCTAGGTTTCTAGTTCCTCCGCTTACCAGCTGCTGCTGTGTCAGGTAAGTTATTTAGCCTCTCTGTCTCAGCTTCTTCATGTAGAGGGTGGCGATGGCGATAGTGCCTGCCTCCTAGGATTGATTGGAGTATTAAATAAGAAAAAATATATATATATGGCTTTTAAACTGGTGCATGGTAAGTGATAAACCAAGTCTAGCTTCTATCCTTGTCATAATGTCATCATCACCACCATCGTCATTTTCTTGGGTCCTAACGTAAGCAACAGTGAATCCTCATGCATAGTAACCAGGTAGTCAGATGACCTGGAGCAGTCAGGCCCCCGGTCTAGGAAGAATAGGTACATGCATAAAGACAGAAATGTGAGCAGCACAGTGGCTGCAGACTTCCTGTGCAAAAGGGGTCGGAGATCTCATCTCAGTTCCAATCCCATTGCCCTTTCCCCTTTATGAGGGGGATTGACCTTGAAGGAGGGGGAATTGTACTCTGAGTAGATAGAAAAGCCTGGGCTGCAGCCCAGCTCCACTGCCCAGGTGCGGAGGACAGCCCTCTGATGTCTCTGGAATGATTTAGCTTTATTGCCTATTGTCTCTTTCTTCAAATTGCCTTCAGGATGAATGTCCCAGCCAGAACCCATATAGAGGACAGCAGTTTCCCCAGTACTTCCTGAGGTGTGGACACTCTCCCCAGATGAAACATCTTTCAAATTGACCATTAGTGGAGGCTGTATTTTGCACCTTTCGAATGAGGAAATTACACTGCTTTAGAGGTTCTGCACCCTGGCTCAGGCAGTGAATTAGATGAGGGATACAGGCTGAGGTGCTTTCCTACTGGGCATAATACCCAATTTATTTTCATTTACATTAATTTCTCTACATCACTGACTGCATGAGACATTAAACTGTTCAATGCAAGCAATTCCCAATTGTTTGACACAAACAGAAATGTTTAGTGAATAATAATTTTTTTTAAATGAGCCTATGGATGCAACCAAAATGTAAAATTGTGAGAACATGTTAATCAGCTTTTCACATTGCAAAGAGCTTGACTTTCTTTGTCTGTCTCTTTTCCTTCCTCCCTCCCCTCCTTCCTCTGCTTCCCTCCCTTTCTTCATTTTCTTTCTCCTTTTCTAAGTTTTCTTTGAAAAGACAAAGCAAATACACGTAAGTGGAAGAAAATAGAGTCGTGTAGTTATTGATAGCACAATGAACAGAATCTATGGATGTGAAAGCCTTTTTTTTCTGGAGGATTCCAAGATGCAAAACTTTAAAAAAAAAATCTCCCTTCAGCTCTATGGATAGAGCAGTTTAGATGCTGGTTTGATAGGGGATTTTAATTTATGCATCTCATTCTCAATATCAATTACAACTACCTAATGTCTTCCTGGTCTCATTAGCCTGTTAGGAGAGTCAGTTTAGGATAAAGGGAGATGATGCTACTGGAGAGTCACATCAGCACCTCATTCTCAAACTTTCAGGAAACTTGGAACTTCCTTGAGTAAGAGTGGAATTTAGCCTCTGTCAAAATGGATGGACCTTACCCTCCATAGTTTTATCTCCATCTCCTAACTTTGTTTGATGTTAAGAGAGATCTGGGTTGTAATCCAGGCTCTGTTCTTCATGAGCAGAATGACTGGGCAAAATGACTTTCATGTCTCTGGTCCTCAGTTTCCTTATCTACAAAAATGGGCAACAAAGACCTGTTTTCCACGGTTATTTCCAATACCCTGATAGTATAAGCTCAGGTATATAAAAATACATGTACAAAAGAGACTAGGAGGAAAAAATAGAATATTCGAAACGGCTGTTTATTTTTCTTTCTTTGTCCTGAACCTTTCAACTTTCTATATAGGCAAGCATTTTATTTCTTTTTTTTAAAAATGTATTTTATTTAAGTTTGTTTGATTTACAATGTTGTGTTATTTTCTCCTGTATAAAAAGCGATCATGTGTGTGTGTGTATATATATACTTTTTCGTTATGACTTATCGCAGAATATTGAACAGAGTTCCCTGTGTCACAAATCAGTATTCTTTTTTTTCTTAACTTTTTGTTTATATCAGAGTAGAGCTGATTAACAAACAACATTGTGATAGTTTCAGGTGCACAGCTGAAGGGACTTATTCCTACTTATACATGTATCTATTCTCTCCCAAACTCCCCTCCCAATCCATTATATTTCAATAGGAAAATTATGATTTACTAAAGCACATCTTCTTTTGTTCAAGATCACAGGGATTATAATAATATCTATTGAATCCCTATTTCCTTTTCCTCTGCTCCTTGAAATCTACCCTTCTCTCTTGTTCTTTTGAAAGGAAAGCAGATGTGGTGTGTATTACTTTCCAATTGCTACTGTAACAAATTACTGCATACTTAGTGGCTTAAACAACACAAATGTATTCTCTTGCAGTTTTGGAAGTCAGGAATCTGCAGTGAATCTTATGGGTCTGAAATCGGGATGTGGGCAGGGCTGGCTCTTTTAGGGCTGTGAAGGTGGAATTCGTTTCTTTGCCTTTCTCAGCTTCTGGTGCCTGCCCAAATTCCTTGCTTTGTGGCTCCTCCTTTCGCTTTTTTTTTTTAAGTAATAAAGTTTTTTTTTTTGTTTACTTATTCTATTTTTTAATTTAATCTTTAATTTGTATTAGAGTTGATTTACAGTATTGTGTTAGTTTCAGGTATACAGCAAAGTGATTCAGTTATACATATATTATGAATCCATTCTTTTTCAGATTCATTTCCCATATAGGTCATTAGAGAATATTGAGTAGAGTTCCCTGTGCTGTACAGTAGGTCCTTGTTGACTATCTATTTATATATGCATGCATACTCAGTTGCTCAGTTGTGTCCGACCCTTTGTGACCCTACCGACTGTAGCTTGCCAGGCTTCTCCGTCCATGAGATTTTCCAGGTAAGAATACTGAAGTGGGTTGCCATTTCTTTGTCTCCAGGGATCTTCCTGAACCAGGGATTGAATTTGTGTCTCCTATTTCTCCTGCATTGCAGGCAGATTCTTTACTTCTTGAGCCATTGAGGAATGTATATGTTAATTCCCAACTCCTAATTTATCCCTTCCCTCACCTTTCCCTTTGCTAATCATAAGTTTGTTTTCAAAGTCTGTGACTCTACTACACTTGTATCATTTTTTTTTTAGATTCCACATATAAGTGATATGACATTTGTCTTTGTCTGCTATATATATAATGAAATATTGCGTGTATGTGTGCTAAGTTGCTTCGGTTGTGTCCAACTCTTTATGATCCTATAGATTGTAGCCTGCCAGGCTCCTCTGTCCATGGGATTCTCCAGGCAAGAATACTGGAGTAGGTGGCATGCCCCCCTCCAGGGGATCTTCCTGACCCAGATATCAAATCCGCATCTCTTATGTCTCCTGCATTGGCAGCTGGGTTCTTTACTCCTTCATAAAAAAGAATGAACCAATGCCATTTACAGCCACATGGATGGACCTAGAGATTACCGTACTAAGTGAAGTAAATCCTTCCTTCACTTTCAAGGCACATCCTGTAAGGACCCTTGTAATTACAGATATAACTGAATAATCCAGCACAATCTCCCATCTCAAGATTCTTATTCATCTCTGCAAAGTTCTTTTTGCTGTATATGGAGATCTTTTCATGAGAGGCCGTTATTAAGCCCAACGCATGAGGCTTTTATGTGTAAGAGGTGATGAACTGAACAAAAACTGGGAAAAACAACAATAAAGTTTCTGATAATGTCAAATAACAAGCTAGGTACTTTATACAGAATATCTGTTCAAGCCTTCCAGATCATAGCTGTACTGGATCAAATGTGCTGGTAGGAAATACAAGGCATTTGAGCCTGGTGTAAATGCAGAAGCTGATGTGTTCTATTAAAAAACTCAAATCATGACACACAACAATGAAAAATGATCAAGTCCTTTCTCCCTACGTCTCTAAAAGGCCAGAAATTCAGTCTATTATTCTTACTATTCTTTGAAATGTCAATTCTTACTAGTAAAAGGCACTAGACAGACTCCTATCAGAGACTATTCCTTGATTCAAAAGCAGCCTGTTTTCTACAGCTTGGGACCAAGAGATGGCAAGGATAACTTTTTTAAAAAAGCAAAAAAGGTTCAAATGATTATTTTTTGTTGCAAAAATGCCACAGGTTATTAAACTAACATCAGGAATGGATATAATCAGAGCTCATCTATTATTAATGAGGTTCTGCCTTAATGTGATCATTGTAGAAGTGTGCCTTATACCTTGAAGCTATCATCTAACATAATAACAACCTGAAATAATGAGTTGCCAGCATGATATTTTTCTTCTGTGAAGGGTTATACCTATAGGGTTGCTTTTTCCTTTTCTTATAACAACAACAATAATAATAAACTGCAGCAGGTTAGACAGAGACAGGTGTTAAGTTTTATTTGTAATATAGCAGTAACTGCTTATCATCTTTACAGTTAAGATTGGCTACAGAGCCAACACAAAAATGTTTTGAAAACCATATTATTAAGACTTATAATGATGATCCCAGAGCCAGAACAACTCATGTAACTTTCTTTAATGTCTACTGTGTGTGTGTGTGAGAAAGAGAGAAAGAGAAATCCAAGATATGATTATACTTATAGGTTAATTTACCAGGAAATTAAAAACTATTTTTGCTTGCACACAGTCTTTTAAATGAAATCCCTTTCCTTCTCTAGGGCATAAGGCACAGAAAAGACATAAATTAAGCCTCTATGAACAGAAGCTGAGGCAGACCGCATCCTGAATAGTTGAGCTTCCTTTATAGTCGTTATTACAAATAGTTGTGCTGAGGCTTGCTCACAAAAATCCTGTTTAATCCTTAATGCAGTTGAATTCTATGGTGTGCAGTTACCTGGAGACCAGATTAGGCAAACTCAAGTGTCAGGAAGGAGAGTGAATGCAGAAATAAGACGATAAGACCCAAGTACTCGAGCACGTCAAAATCAAAAACAGCGAAATCAGTGGAGGAAAAAGCTCGAAGTTGGCCAGTTAAGACCTTCATGTCTCCAATGGCTATTCCATTAATTCCCTGCTCCCTCTCTTCCAGGCTGGACTCCACTTCTTCAGTCTGCTGGCTTCCAGCTCTGCAGTATGGCTTTTGCTCTCCTGGCCTGGTTTCGGGCGGAGTGTCTCAGAAGTATTGATCAGACTTGATCTTGGTCTCGTTAGTGCTGTGGCCCCAGGAGACCCTCTGCTCCTCTTCCTGCCTTGGCACCAGGCTTTCCCGGTTCTTTTCTTGCCCTTTCTCTCACTGTGCTCAGTTGGTTCCTGTGCCTCCATCAACTCTTGAAACAAGGTCATCCTCCATGTTCTTTCCCCGTCTATACTAATGACTCCTGAGTCTACATCACTAGCTAGTGAGATTCACACTTGAATTTTCATCCCCCTCACCTCCTGGGTCCACATGAAGGTTCCAGCAGCTTCTCAAACTGTACAAGTCTGGGTTTTCTCAGTAGCATCTGTTCTCTCTCCATCTTGTGCCCTCACCTCCTCTGTCCTCACTGACTCTTGGATAAAAAGCCTCACCTTCTCTGACTCCTTCAGTCTGGAAATATCTTTGTCTTTTTTATTTCTTTTTTTTGCCAGTTTCTCTTATTCCCAGGTTTTGCATTTTCTTGTTTGACCAGAGGACTTGAGTCTCCCCTCCTTTCTTGTCCTGCTACCATTGCCCTGATGATTATATTAATAGTAACCTCTTGGCTGATCTGTCTGCCTCCAAACTAGCCTTTGTTGTGCTGCTGGAACTAACTTCTCAAAATGCCTGTAATACTGCTTGTTGTACTACTTCATATAATAGTTGCTCAATAAACGCTACCTTATTACTTCTTCAGCTTCAATGACTTTATCTATTAGTAGGGTTGACCCATTGGAAAAGACTCTGAAGCTGGGAGGGACTGGGGGCAGGAGGAGAAGGGGACGAGAGAGGATGAGATGGCTGGATGGCATCACCGACTCGATGGACATGAGTTTGAGTGAACTCCGGGAGTTGGTGATGGACAGGGAGGCCTGGCGTGCTGCAATTCATGGAGTCTCAAAGAGTCGGACATGACTGAGTGACTGAACTGAACTGAGATAACTCTACAATCTGGCTTTCGCCACCTCATGCGAAGAGTTGACTCATTGGAAAAGACCCTGATGCTGGGAGGGACTGGAGGCAGGAGGAGAAGGGGACGACAGAGGATGAGATGGCTGGATGGCATCACCGACTCAATGGACATGAATTTGGGTAAACTCTGAGAGTTGATGATGGACAGGGAGGCCTGGCGTGCTGCAATTCATGGAGTTGCAAAGAGACATGACTGAGCGACTGAACTGAACTGAATTGGAGAAATAAAGGATGGGGTTTCCATTTGACTTTTGTCTGTTATTGTTATTTTAAAATTTCTGGTTTATTTTAGAAAAGTATAAGTAATCCCAGAGAGTGTGTGTATTAGAATGTAGCTGTATAGGTTGACATATATATAGTACCATGTGTAGAAATAGTGCCGTAAAGTACAGGAAGCTCAGCTCGGTGCTCAGTGATAACCTAGAAGGCTGGGCTGGGGGTTGGGGTGAGAGGCAGGTCCAGCCATATCCCCTCCCTATGGATGATTTACTTTGCTGTACAGCAGAAACTAACAATATCATAAAGCAATTGTAGTCCAGTAAAAAGATAGGAGGAAAAAACAGATAGGAGGCTGGATTTGCCCTGGGGGCCATAATTTGCTGACCCAGGATTTAGTAAAGGAAAGGTTTTATTGAAAGGCCTAATCTGATGTATAGAACAGTCTAATGGACTCTGTGGGAGAGGGAGAGGGTGGGAAGATTTGGGAGAATGACATTGAAACATGTAAAATATCATGTAAGAAACGAGTTGCCAGTCCAGGTTCGATACACGATACTGGATGCTTGGGGCTAGTGCACTGGGACGACCCAGAGGGATGGTATGGGGACGGAGGAGGGAGGAGGGTTCAGGATGGGGAACACATGTATACCTGTGGCAGATTCATTTTGATATTTGGCAAAACTAATGCAATTATGTAAAGTTTAAAAATAAAATAAAAAAAAAAAAAAAGAAAGGCCTAATCTGTGGCTGAATGGGAATTTCCAGACCCTGTTTAAAATGACCCCATGGAGCCTGTAGACAGCAGTTTGAGACTTTTGCAAAGTGGGCACAGGAGCAGAGGCCCCAGCAACATCCTGTAAGAGGCATTGCTACAGACAGGGCCGGCTTACCTCTGTGACGCGGGGAGTGGTCCTGGGCCATTGGGGGCGGACCTAGCATGTGTAAGAGGCTCCTGTTTGCTTGGAACTTCCCAGAAGGTCTAGCCATGATTTAAATTGGGAAGGAGAACTGCTAAGCTGATAGCTACGCTGTGCTCTTTTGCTGTTGTCAAGCATGAGTTAAGTAGGTTTCAAACCCTTCCTAATGTGCTTTTCTCATTTAATTTTGTAACTGCATAAACTTTCATAGCAAATAATGAGTTAAGGCTGCAGCCCAAATGTTATGGACTCTATGTATCTGGAGAGCCTGCGAGTGCAGCTCTGCATTCTAATGGCTGCTTAACCAGATGCCGCCTGGGCCGAGCAAGCTTGCTTTGGCTTGAAGATGGATTCTGCAGAATGCAAGGGGAACCCACCGGAGAGCCCCCTGGCCTCACTGTTGCCCTCCCCTCTCAACAGATGTGTTTGTTTTTCCCCTAGACTTGACAGCTATTCCTCTTGGGTCAGAATGAATTTGTCCCTCAGCTAGAATTCTGACTGTGTCTGTCTTGATTTGAGCGTTGAAGGATAAATTCTCACCTAGGAATCCTGTTTTCAGCATCCACACTTGATGCTCCTATTTGTCCCAGGAAATCAACATCGACTACCTATTCTCCAGCCCGTCTGCTGGGATGGCACAGTGCCCAATTCCTGGCAGGGTGGGTGTAGTCCAAAGGGCTGGGATTTCAGAGCATTGTGTTTGGAGAGATGGATATAAGAGGTGGGGAGGGCAGTGGGCTTTGAAGCATAGGGGTTGCAGGAAATGGCATTTTTTTCTTGCCTTGTCCTCAATTTCAGGCTCCTGGCCCCTGTAGCAGTTGACTCTGCTTTTTGCCCCTCTAGGGATCCTGCCTTTTAGAAAACCTGAGGCTGAGAACTGCGCATGTGTATGCGGGATGGTGAATGTTGGGATCTCATTTCACAAACATCTAAAGGTGCCATCACCCAAGATAAAACACAGTGAAGCTGGCCATGCAAACTAAGGTAGTATTTCTGGAGGTAGATGATGGGATTATTGCTGTTGTTCAGTTGCTTAGTCATGTCCAACTCTCTGCAACCCCATGGACTGCAACCTGCCAGGCTTCCCTGTCCTTCACTATCTCTCGGAGTTTGCTCCAACTCATGTCCATTGAGTCAGTGATGCCATCCAACCTTCTATAGGTGATTTTTCTTTTTCTTTTTTTTTTTATTGTATGATCACATTTATTTGTGAAATCCAAAACCAGAATAAACTCACAGCAAACAAAAATCACGCATCATGCTTGTGGTTACCAGAGGCAGAGAATTGGTGTGAGGAAATACAGGATGGAGGTGACCAAAAAGTATAAACATCCAGCTATAAGATAAATACAAAACCTGTAATGCTCAACAAAAATATACCACAACAGCAAATAATCAAGCTATCATATGAACTAAGAAACTGAATAGACATTTATTGAAAGAAGATATACAAATGATCGATAGGCACATGACAAGTTACTCAACATTACAAAAGACGTAATGTACAGGATGACCAAAATTAGCACAGCTGGAGGAGATATGTTTCTCTTTTATTATCTGCTTTTATATATTTCTACAGTAGATTAAGTGGATGATATTAAAAAAGCAAAGCAAGACAAAAAAGAGCCACAGAATATAGGTATAAGCGAAGACTTTCCTAAAAGACCTAACCTCTGACTGACGAAGAATTTCTCAGTCCTCTGTAAAGTGTCAGTCAACTGGTGCTCATGAAGTTCAAACTAGGATGTCAGGACAGGAGATGAAGCACCTGGAAGCAGAGAAGATGGGGTAGCGGCTGGAGCAGGGGAGGACGCAGTGTTGGTTCTGAAAGCACTGGGCAGGAGGCGAATAAGAGCAAAGTCAGACCTTCGGAAGAGAATCAGCATCTATGCTATATTCCTGAGATGACTTCAGCTTCCCTCACTGGGTTGCAAAGAGTTGGAGACAACTGAGCATGCACACACCCACTTGCCACAACTAGAGAAAAAATCCACGCCGCAGCAAAGACCCAACAAAGCCAAAAATCAACACGTAAATAAAGTGTGTCTAGCCTTCTCTGGAGGAGTTGATGGCTCCCGTTTCTGACTCCACAGGCTGCTATGGAGGAGGAGTTTTTTCACTGTCGGTCTGATTCATTCAAATAGTCCCGTTCCTCTCTCTCTAGAAGGTACATGTGTTTTTTGAGAAAAGTAACCATTTCCCCAGTGCTTAGAAGGCAACCTAGTTTATGGGATCCTCAGAATAAGTCTCTCCCTTTCCCTAGCCAGAAACCATTTTTTCCCCTACCACTCTAGTTTATTTATTTATTTATTTTGTAGTAAATAGAATGGTTGTGAGAGTTGAGCCGTAAAGAAAGCTGAATGATGAAGAATTGATGGTTTTGAACTGTGGTGTTGGAGAAGACTCTTGAGAGTCACTTGGACTGCAAGGAGATTAAACCAGTCAATCCTAAGGGAAATTAGTCCTGAATATTCACTGGAAGGACTGATGCTGAAGCTGAAGCTCCAATACTTTGGCTACCTGATGCAAAGAAAACGGACTCATTGGAAAAGACCCTGATGCTGGGAAAGATTGAAGGCAGGAGAAGAAGGGGACAACAGAGGACAAGATGGTTGGATGGTATCACTGACTCGATGGACATGAGTTTGAGCACTCTCTGGAGATGGTGAAAGACAGGGACGCCTGGCATGCTGCAGTCCATGGAATTGAAAAGAGTCAGACACAAATGAATGACTGAATTGAAATGAGATAGAACATAAAATTTACCATCTTGGGACTTCACCGGCAGTCCAGAGTTTGAGACTTTGCCTTCCGATGCAGGGGATGTGGGTTCCATCCCTTGCTGCGGGGCTGAGATTCCACATGCCTCACAGCCAAAATAAGAAAAAACCCATAAAACGGAAGCAACATTGTAACAAATTCAATAAAGATTTTTAAATGATCCACATTAAAAAAGAAAAATTTTAAAAATGAATAAAATGTATCATCTTAACCACTTTTCAGGTGTACAGTTTGTGGCATTAAGTGCATTCACACTGTTGTGCAGCTGCCACCGCCATTCCACTCCAGGATGTTTCACCTTCCCCACCTGAAACTCCATACCCGTTCAACAGTAACTCTTCATTGTTTCTCCTCCCAGCCTCAGGCATCTACCATCACCCTTATACCTTCTGTTCCTCTGAGTTTGACTGGTCTAGATACCTTGTCTGAGTGTAACTATGCAATATTTGTCCTTCTGGGACTGGCTTATTTCACTTTGCATAATGTCCTTAAGTTTCATCCACATTATAATGCATAGCACAATGTCCTTTCTTTTTTTCTAAAGCTTATTTTTCTATTTTGGTTTGGCTGTGGTGGGTTTGTCGCTGTGTGTGGGCTTCTCCTTGCAGTGGCTTCTCTCGTTGAGGAGCACAGACTCTAGGCGTGAGGGCTTCCATAGTTGCGGCACAGGAGCTTAGATGCTCCTCGACATGTGGGATCTTCCCAGACCAGGGATCCAACCCGTGTTCCTGCACTGACAGGCAGACTCTTTTTTTAAAAATTTTAAATTTATTTTTTTAATCAAAGGATAATTGCTTTGTAGAATTGTGTTGGTTTCTGTCAAGCATCACCATGAGTCAGCCATAGGTATACACATGTCCCCTCCCTCTTGAACCTGCCTCCTACCTCCCATCCCATCCCATCCCACCCCTGTAGGTTGTTACTGAGCCCCAATTTGAGTTCCCTGAGTCACACAGCAAGTTCCCATTGGCTGTCTATTTTACACATGGTAATGTAAGTTTCCATGTTACTCTCTGGACAGGCAGATTCTTAACCCCAGGACCACCAGAGTGTGGTCCTTCCTTTATTAAGGCTGAATAATACTCTATGGTATGTATTGACCACATTTTGTTCATTCGTTCCTCTGTTGAGAGACACTTGATTTGCTTCCCCATTTTGGCTATTGTGAATAAACCTGCTGTGAACATGGATGTTCACCTGTTTGAGGGACTGATATCATTTCTTTTGGGATGTATACCCAGAAGTGGAATTACTCAGAAAACTACTCTTGAAAGTATGGCTGGACCCTGGCATGCGGTGGAAGCCAGATGTCAAAGGGGGTGAAGGTCCAGGTATGCTTGGAAGGCTACCTACCACAGATTCACCTACTGAATCAGAGTCCTTCTGAGAGCTGGGCTAGGAATCCGTGATCTGATTACCAACTGGGTTTGAGGAATCACAGAACTCATACTACGTCACCCCTCCTACCCATGGGGATTCTCTGAAATCTTTGGATGCTTTCCTTAAAGATGGAACATGGCATTTGAAGAGGGATCATTAATTCCCACAAAAGGAAAAAGAACCAAATTATATTTAATAGGGTTATTTTGTTTCCAGGGGAAACAAAAGTTTCCAAATCTCACCTGAAGCACATTGTTAGATCACTACCTTGACCCTGCAAAGTTGTTGATTTGATAAATCTACCTGCAGATCTATTGTGATTCTAGCTACCATTTATTGTACCAAAGAGTATATTCCTGACTGTCTTTTGGAAGTACTGCTTTTAATTTCCTCCAGATCTTGCAAGACATGTATTCAACCTTCCATTTTCAAATGAGGACACAAAGACATTGAGGGCTTAAGAAAGTTGCTTTCAGCCACATGTAATATACACCTATTTGTATGTCTGCAATGACATGTCAGGAATTTAGGGTCTAAAGGAATTTCAGTCCAGATTCATTTAGAGATGGAGAGGTGAAGTGTCCAGCAGAGGATACATGAACTGGATCATAATTCAGGTCCCCTAACTTGGACTGCAAGGAGATCCAACCAGTCCATTCTAAAGGAGATCAGCCCTGGGATTTCTTTGGAAGGAATGATGCTAAAGCTGAAACTTCAGTACTTTGGCCACCTCACGCGAAGAGTTGACTCATTGGAAAAGACTCTGATGCTGGGAGGGATTGGGGGCAGGAGGAGAAGGGGACGACAGAGGATGAGATGGCCGGGTGGCATCACCGACTTGATGGGTGTGAGTCTGAGATACTCTCATGTGTCTGTGGTGACATACTCCCTTGAGATTCTTTAGTACTTCCTCCCAGCTAGGCTGTGAGCTTCTTATAGGTATCAGTTCAGTTCAGTCACTCAGTTGTGTCCAACTCTTTGCGACCCCATGAATTGCAGCACACCAGGCCTCCCTGTCCATCACCAACTCCCAGAGTTCACTCAGACTCACGTCCATTGAGTCAGTGATGCCATCCAGCCCTCTCATCCTCCATCGTCCCCTTTTCCTCCTGCCCCCAATCCCTCCCAGCATCAGAGTCTTTTCCAATGAGTCAACTCTTCGTGTGAGATGGCCAAAGTACTGGAGTTTCAGCTTTAGCATCATTCCCTCCAAAGAAGTCCCAGGGCTACTGGGATCTAGTATAAGGCTAGACTCATAGCAGCAGGTGACTGAGTGGATGGGAATGGCAGAGCAGATAAAATGAAGAAATCTCTGATAGGGAGAATGACCCCCCCTCAAATGGTATACTTTGTTTCTATGACTGCAAACGGGAAGAGTTGTTCGTATTAATTAATCTATGTAGTGGGGAAAGTACACGGGATATAGAGCCCCAAAGACTTGGATTTTAACATCACTTCATTGTTTACTACTGAAGGGGATCAGAGTTGCCACCCCTAAACATACCACTTTGGCATTTATATTGAGGGTTATTTTGAGTTGAAAGCAACTGTGAGAATCAACAGATGCAGGAAGAGTTCTCTGCCCTCTCTTAATTGGTTAAAAGCCAATTAATGTCTTTGTGAAAGTTTTGTGAGTGTCCCTTTGTGAAAGTTTTCCCTTCTTATTATTACCAGGAAGAGAAGGGCTCTCTTATTATTAGAGATGGAAACTGAGATAGGTGTGCATAAACAGACTATATGAAAATAACCCTTATTTTTCAATAGTTCCCTCATATATTTCCGAGTAACTTCCCCAACATTAATATCCCTTGAAGCCTAAACTGCATTTCTTTTGTTAAAATGTTATACAAGCCCCACAGACTAACCTCTTCTTTGAGTTTCACTTCTTTTCTGGGAACCCCTGTGTATACAAGTATTAATAAAAATCATATGTCTTTTCTTCTGTTAATCAGGCTTTTGTTAGTTTTATTTGTAGGCCCCAATACAATTACATAGGAGGACAGAGGAAAAAATTGTTTTTCCTGTTACTGCTTTGAAATTGGGGCAATTTGTTAAGCTCTTAACCTCAGGGTCCTCATGTGCAAAATGGAGAGATTAATATCTACTTCAAAGGTTTATTAGGAATAGAAAGTAAAAGCACCTTTCATAGAGACTAACACATACTGGCACAATAAATATTAGAATTTTTTCCGACTTTCCTCCTAAGAGGAAGTACACCACTCTCAAAAGGTTGGTTCATCAGTCACAGGGGGATGCGTTGCTAATGCAACTGGGGCAACTGGAGGTTGAAGTTAGGGTCAGATTTTTGGACCAGAAAATGTGTCTCTTTATATCAACTCAGAGTCCAGTTGTACAGCCATGTTCGTTGCAACACTATTGACAGTAGCCAAAGACGGAACCAACTCAGTGTCTATCCACAGAAGAATGAATAAACACGATGTGGTGTACACATACAGTAGAGTACTATTCAACCTTGAAAAGGAAGAAAATTCTGAAATATAACATGGAAGAACCTTGAGGACATTATGCTAAGTGAAATAAACTAGTCACAAAAGACAGATACTGGATGATCTCGCTTGAACGAGGGATCTATAGACTACCCAGAGTAGTCAAACTCATAGAGTAAAACAGTTTGCCAGAGGTTGAGGGCGGGCAAGCATGCAGAATTGTTTAATGAGTCTAGTTTCAGTTTTGCGAGGTGAAAGAGTTCAGGAGATTGGTTGCACAGCAATGTGAATATGCTCCGCACTACTGAACTGTACATTTACAAATAAAGATGGTAGATTTTATATTATTTTACCACAATTAAAATTTAAAAATTAGAAAAAGAATCCCTGAGCAATGAATGATATTTTATTCCAGCAACATATAAAGTCACACTTTTTTCTTTCTGAATCCAATCTGAGAAGCTGAGGCCATTTCTTTGCAGGCAGAACTCCATCCATGCTGCAACAGGTGAGGAATAGCTTCATAATTTTCAGACTAGCAGACTTTCTCTGCTAATGTCTCACTAATTATCATGGAGACTTAGCATTGAACCATAATTATTATCAGTTAATTAGACCTTAAAATGTATTTTTGATAACACCTCTGGCATTTAATTATGTAACTGATAACTTATGAATGTTATTAAGGGGATATACGACTACAGTAAAGTATAATTAGATCTCATTTTTGTTTCTTGATATTGTATTGATTGTGATAACAGTTTTGTAGTTTTTACAGCTTATATGGAAATGGTCACATTAAATTGATAGTCTATAAAAATACACATTTTAACACATATTTCAAAAGCTTATTAAAAAGAGAGAGGCTTTGGGAAAAGGAAAAGTGGTTATCATTCTCAATACTATTTAACAAAAGTTTACAATAAATGACTTGTCTGCTTTCAAGGCCACTTTTTGCCTAAAAACAAATAACATTCAAGAATTTATGTCATAATATCAACTCTTACTGTTGGAAAACAGAAAAACACTACTCAACTTTTTCCAATGTTGTGAAAGTAACAAATATGTTCTCCCAAAAGCTGTGTGCACATCTGCTCATATTGTACATGAGGAAATGTTCAGTGAATCTTTTTGTAGAAGGAAGACTTCCTTCTTAGCATAATGTGCTTAATTTTCTCTCTGTAGGAGAACTCTATGTCAGTTAGAAACCAGTTTGTTTAGTCGGATTGATTGGTAGATGCTAAGCTCCTTGAGTGCAACATTTTATCTTGTAAAAATCTTAACATCATTTGTAACTATTCATGTGGTGGTTCACATATAGCAGGTATTTGCTCAGCTTTCTTGAGGTATAATCAACTAATAAAATGTAAGATACTTAAAGTATATATCACGTGATGTGATAAACATTGTGAAAGATTTCTTCCCATCTAGCTAATTAACACAGTCATCTCCTCATGTACATTTAAGTCTTACTTTCAACAAATTTCAATGATACAATAGTGTTATTAACTATAATCACCATGTTATCCATTAGTTCCTCAAATCTTATTCTTCTTATAGCTGAAAATTTGTACAGTTTTACCAATCTCTCCCTATTTCCCCCACTCCCCAGCCCCTGGCGACCACTTTTCTACTTTGCTTTCTATGAGTTTGACTATTTATTTAGATTCCTCATATAAGTGATACCATGTAGTATTCATCTTTCTCTGTCTGGCTTATTTCATGCATAATGCCCTCAAGTTCCATCCATGTCGTCTCAAACAGCAGGATTTCCTTCTTTCTCATGGCTGTATAATGATTGCTTACATACACCACATCTTTTTTATTGTTTCATCTATTGGCGGCCACTCAGGTTGTTTCCATATCTTGGCTGTTGTGAGTAATTCTGCAGTGAATGTGGGAGTGCAGATAATCTCTTCCAGATTCTGTCTTCATTTCCTTTCATTTCCTAACCAGCAGTAGGATTGCTGAATCATATGGCTTGTGAATATTCATTGCCTGTTGAGTGGGAGAGCTTGGAGAAAATTAAAGAAATTCTGCTTTTTTGTGCTTTTTATCCAGAATGGGGACAATAAAATATGCCTTAGGAAAACAAGTAAAGATTCTGATGTGGAAAGGATACTCAGAGCCTGAAGAATTGGTGGCTCGTTAGTCACAGAGGAGACTGAGGGATATAAAAGGAATCATGACACATAATAGATAAGGAAGCTCTGGTAGTAGGGTCTGGTGTAGGTGGGAAATCTAAGCTATATGAAACATATTCAGATTTGAATTTATACAACTAATCTTAGACAAATAGATGAATTGATTAATAAAGTTTTCACTCCATGTCCTGATTTGTAATAAAAATGTAATAAATTAGCTGGAATTTTGGGTACCATTTGAAGTGTAACATAGATGAAGAAGCTCTTTGCTCAAAGCCACAAAGAATAAAAGAAATCATTGTTTAAAATCACAAGTGTGATGCATCAGTCATTAACTGCAAGTTTTTGTAGACACACTTCTCATTTTTCAATTCAGATTAAATGAGAAGATTTTAAAAACATATTTTGATAACTTAGTTTTGCTGTTCACAGAATAGCAGCTGCCCTGGTGTCTTCCTTTTGCTGAATAGCAGATCATTGGTCATAAACAACCTAAGGAACTGAGAAAGAAAACACTAGCTGTCTTTCCTTTCTAAATATGTATGAACTTACCAATTCCAAACAGCTTCAATATCTGTGTAAACTAATTTCTGGTTTCTTTTCTTGAAATGAGTGATCCTTGTATGGAAAGAAAGGATGCAGACGTCAACGTGTTTTCTCAAAGAGCTGTGTCATAAGAGGTAGGGCTTAGTGGGAAAGAAAGGTAAACCAGTCCAAAGAGAGAGAGAAAGAGAGCCTACACAGACAGAGAAAACAGAGTTATGGTTACCAAAGGGGACAAAGGGCTTCCCAGGTGGCGACAGTGGTAAAGAATCTGCCTGCCAATGCAGGAGATGCAAGAGACTTGGGTTTGATCCCTGGATTGGGAAGATCCCCTGGAGGAGGAAAGATGAAAACCCACTCCAGTATTCTTGCCTGAAAAATTCTATGGACAAAAGGAGCCTAGTGGGTTACAGTCCATGGGGTCGCAGAGTCAGACATGACCGAGCGAGTGCATGCACGCACGCACACACACACACACACACACACACACACACGGGACAGAAGAGGGGAAGAGTAAACTGGGAATTTGGGATTAACAGATACACACTACTATGTATAAAGTAGATAAACAATAAGGACCTACTATATAGCACAGGGAACTATATTCAATATCTTGTAATAACCTATAATAAAAAAGAATCTGAAAAAACATATGTAACTGAATCACTTTGCTGTATACTTGAATTGTTATAAGTCAGCTATACTTATGAGGGTGGGGGGTGGGGAGAGACTTGCTGTGTGGTCTTGGGCAGTCTATTTAGCATCTCAGACTATCCTTATTTGTAAAATTGGGCAATGGGTTGTTGTTAGGATAAGAGAAAATATTTAGAAAGCATGTGCCATTTGATTGGTGCTTAATAAGTGCTAGCTAATTTTCCTCTTATAATTGTAAGGAGCTGAGATGCAAATTGCAATGCCACTGAAAGGTAAACCAATCAATTAACCAAAGAGGAACACAAAAATAGAACTAAAACCAGTGAAACAAAACTGTTTAACACATCGAAGCAGTAGACGAGCTTTGGGGAAAGAGCAGTTGTATTTACCTGAAGCAGCTTCAGTCTATTTTGTTTGGTGAAGAATGGAGTGAAATCATGTAAAGGACTTGGAAAAATGTGGGGGGCTAATAACAGTACTCAACTCATAGAGTTATTGTAGGCATTAAATGAGATGATATTTGTGATGTACCATGCATGGTACTTGGCACAAAATAATTGCTTAATGATCAGAGATAAAAGTGTCTATTCAGGCCAAACATATATTTTATAGATGAAAAAAGTCAGGCTCAGGAGAATTAGGTAACTCTAAGTTTGCATCAAAAATCTCACTGTAATACACTCCATAATTAACTTACTATATTTATTCAGTAAACAAATCATGTTTCTGAGAAACTATTCATAATGCTTAGCATCTGGGAGTTCTCAGATGCTCAGTTGTGTCTGACTCTTTGCAATCCCATAGATTGTAGCCCACCAGGCTTCTCTGTCTATGGAATTCTCCAGGTAAGAATACTGGAGTGGGTTGCCATCCCCCTTTTCCAGGGGATCTTCCTGACCCAGAAATTGAACTGGCATCTCTTACAGTCCATCTCTTGGCAAGTAGATTCTATATCACTAGGGCCACCTGGGAAGTCCAATGTATGGGAACCCTGAATAATAATGGAATGATACTGCTTTAGATAGTATTTATGAGTTTATCAAGGCAGAAGTAATGGAATTAGATTGTATTACTATCCTTATCCTCTTATGAAACCTGGCTGCTGCCACCTGGTTCTGGTGGTTTGGAAGTCTTGAACTTCATGGAAGTTCTGCCCATTGTCTAGATTTAAGTCAAGTGTGGATAAGAAATTAAACAAGAACCCTTCAAACCAAACATCCATGCTCGTGATCTGGATGTGAAGTTACTGTAATACAAGCCAGAGACCATCTAAGCATACCAATGGTAGCAGAATGACTTTGCCTTTTAATAGGATGTAATCCATTTCTGAGAAACCATTGCAGGCAGTCTGGCACAATTGAACTTTGTCTTTAACCTTTTACTCTGATTTATGTGATTAGGCTACTGGAGGAAGTGGTTTTCAACAGCATGATTAAAGCACTTTGAGGAAATAATTTCTGTCTCAAGAACCTTGCGTACATTTTTGTTTTCAAGAGTTTGTCCTTTCTCATTAAAAGGAGAGACAGGAAATGGAGAAATATTGACTTTTAAACATCGTGTTGGGCAGAAAAGAAAGATCACAAAACAACAGAGTCAGGGCCAGGGCGCTGGTCTTTTGCAGACCTATATGGCATGGTTTCCTGCCTCAGCTTTCCCCAGATTTGAGAATTTCATCCATCTACCTGGGAGTTGTGTTTTTCCTAAATTTAGGAGACTCACCAACTTTTAAATGTTACCAAGCAAGGGCTTGTTTAAAAACAAACAACACATGATTAGCTAAGAAGTTATTTTATAAAATAAAGGACATTTAATACCAGAAAAATAAGATAAACATAATTGTGTAACAACAGGCAATTTTGTCCATTTTGTGGCATCTGTCTTTGGTTTTCTCATTTTCTCCGGAAGTGAAATTGGGTCATGGATCAGATTGAGAGTTCCCTATTCAGAGGAACTGCTCAGATCCAGTTCAGACTAATTTTAGGTCAGGAATTTTCAACTCTCCTTCTGCATTTGCCTCTGTGCCTCACGTTAGGTTCAGAGCTTCCCAAAGAGTCTTAACAATCAATGGAGTTTATAGACAATATGTGTTGTTCCACATTTTGGGGGGTAGGGTGGAATGTTATAAGAATTCAGCTAAGAGCAGTGAGATTTTCAAGTCCCAGGATTCTGAGTCATCATTCTGAACTCTGCTTGTCGTTTGCCATTTTCTTTTGAGAAATAGGATTTTGTGCCCCTGCCCCATGGTACTTTACATCTCAACAAAAAAGGAAAAGATGTATTCTTTCTGGAGAGAGTAGGTTGTTGGCGACCTATCTCAGTTCACTGGCTTGCTGAACAGTGATTAACATTTAAAATGTATGCAAACTCGACTCCTAATTAAAGTCCACTAATGTAAGACTTTGAACCTGCTCACTGCCTTTGGAAATAATCACAAATGCTGGCTGCTTATCATGAAAAAGTCATTATGGTAAATGACCAACTCCCCCACCTCTCTCTTCATCAGTTGTGAAAATGATTCTCCATTGTAGGGATATGCATTGTAGAATTGTATTGTAGGATGCGCATTGTAGAATTGAATGCCTCCTCAGTTCAGTTCAGTTCAGTCGCTCAGTCGTGTCCGACTCTTTGTGACCCCATGAATCCCAGCGCGCTGGGCCTCCCTGTCCATCACCAACTCCCAGAGTTCACCCAAACTCATGTCCATGGAGTTGGTGATGCCATCCAGCCATCTCCTCCTCTGTCGTCCCCTTCTCCTCCTGCCCCCAATCCCTCCCAGCATCAGGGTCTTTTCCAATGAGTCAACTCTTCTCATGAGGTGGCCGAAGTATTGGAGTTTCAGCTTCAGCATCAGTCCTTCCAATGAACACCTAGGACTGAACTCCTTTAGGATGGACTGGTTGCATCTCCTTGCAGTCCAAGGGACTCTCAACAGTCTTAACACCACAGTTCAAAAGCATCAATTCTTCGGCACTCAGCTTTCTTCACAGTCCAACTCTCACATCCATACATGACTACTGGAAAAACCATAGCCTTGACTAGACGGACCTTTGATGGCAAAGTAATGTCTCTGCTTTTGAATATGCTATCTAGGTTGGTCATAACTTTCCTTACAAGGAGTAAGCATCTTTTAATTTCATGGCTGAAATCACCATCTCCAGTGATTTTGGAGCCCAGAAAAATAAAGTCTGACCCTGTTTCCACTGTTTCCCCATCTATTTGCCATGGAGTGATGGGACCAGATGCCATGATCTTAGTTGTAGTTGTTAACGCAAATTATCTTGGTTATTGGAAGAATAAAATTTGTAGAGTTCTTGTCATGTGTGAGTTTGCAAACATGTATACCAGATTTGTAGGCAGAGATCTTTTAGACAGTGCTGATCTAAACAATTATCAAGAACTCCTGGCAGCATGTCCGGCTGAGTCCCTTCATGGTTCACCTGCAACCATCACAACATTGTTAATCGGCTATACCCCAGTACAAAATGTTTTTGGCCTAACAAAATACAATTAAATTAAAAGTAAAAGAACTCTTGATGGCAGTTAGAACATGGTGGTGATAAAGGATGTGTAATTGTCTTCCCATTCTTTATTCTCATACCTTTGCTTTGGTCATTCTTTTTGGGAGGGTGGATATGAAACACAGAGAGGGAATCAGGAAAAAGTGATGAAACTCAAAGGAGGTTGGACGACCAGAGATATTCAAGCACCAGGTACTAGTTGGAGGTTGAGGAATTAAAGTCAATTTATTTGCCAAAGATGGGGAGAGAATCCAAGTAAAATCAGACTCAGCCTCCGAAAAGAAAAAATGAAAACCAACATGAAAGCCAACATTAGTCGTGCATTTTCTGTCTGCCAGAGATTCCAGGAGGCAAATTACCCATTTTCTTACTTGACCTGTATGTTTGCTTGATGCACCAGGTTGTACTGAATATTATTTTACGGCTGAAGAAAGTGAGGTTCAGAAAGGTTGTTGTATATGAGTATGGTCCTAATGACTCAGACCCTAGCTTCAATTCTAAATCTGACTTGAAAATTCATGGACTTTGCCACCTTCAAATTGCCTCTCAAAATTACTCAAAAATGCACCCTTGAAAATAAACCTTGGAAACACGATTTCCGAGTTGTAGTTTCACTTTTATGTTCACCTGGACATCCACGACACCATGGACTTCCATGGTTACTATAGCTGTTTTTCTCAGAATCTATTTCTGCAGCACCAATGTGCTACGGTCCTAGTATGGAACATGACAGAGCCTGTGGCTACACAAGGAGCTTTGGGGAGCTCTTCTGTGAGCTTTATCAAGCCCTCTCCCCACACTCCATGGTAGATGTGGGGTGTGTAAGTTAGCATTTACTTGCTCTAAGCAAATACTGAAGTGTAGTCAGCAAAGGAAATCATCTTCACCTTTTGGAAATGATTCATTTTATAGAGACATTGAAGGAATGGAAGTTATTTCTTTGAAGATTTATGTACTGAAAAAGCAATGATGAGCTAAGAAGGAATACATTTTCCCCGTCTATTTTTATCCCTCTCTCTTGCCTGGCATGCTAAGGTCATTTCAGTCATGCTTAGCTCTTTGTGACTCCATGGACTGTAGCCCATCAGGCTCCTCTGTCCATGGGATTCTCCAGGCAAGAACACTGGAGTGGGTTGCCATTTCCTCCTCTAGGAGATCTTTCTGACCCGGGGATCAAACCCACATCTCTTATGTCTCCTGCATTGGCATGCTGGTTCTTTACCTACTAAAGCCACCAAGGAAGCCCTTCTGTGTCTGGCAGGATTTCCCAAATATTTGTGAGGCTCAGAACATGGGTACAAATAAAAGCCTAGATATTACATGTCTAAATATTTTAAATTGTAAATCAAACCAAGAAACTATCAAATATGTTCTATAATCCAACTTTATAAATATGCCTTTTTTATTATGTCATGGAAGACCAGGTTCATGTCTAGACTTCTTGGGCTCCACCCTGGTGTGTGAGCACAGGAAGAGCAGTCCTAGTTCCTAAACTGAAGCCCACCCATTTCTCTTCCCCTGCTCACATCTCCCTGCATCGTAAGAGGCCCCAGAAGCACTCACGGGTACTGCCAGGCTAAATGTCCAAGCACCAGCCACAGGCTACACAAACCGTTACCCTCTCTCTATTCACCCCTCAGTGCTAGGGCTGTACATCCTGGGAGTGCAGTCTATGCTTTGGAGAACAGATCTGGGGAAGAAATCATTCTGGTCCCAGTAGAAGTTTGGTGGAAATTTGGGTAGAGGATTTAGGGTCTCTGGAACCCAGAGGTTATCTAGAAGAGGGAGGTATGGGTTTTGAGTGGGTGTATTTTCTTGGCCATCACCTGCCTGCCAATGCAGGAGATGTAAGAGACATGGGTTCAATCCCTGGGTCAGAGGATCCCCTGGAGAAGGGCATGGCAACCCACTCCAGTGTTCTTGTCTAGAGAATCCCAGGGACGGGGGGTGGGGGGGGGCTGGTGGGCTGCTGTCTATGGGGTCGCACAGAGTCGGACACGACTGAAGCGACGCAGCAGCAGCAGTAGCAGCAGTATTCCTCTAACTAATACAACTGCAGAGGTTCTTTGCACTTGCATGAAGTGGAAAGGTCACCAACTAGCTTTTTCAGACCTTATATCTTGTTTGCAGAAGACTGTCAGGGAAAAAAATTGTTGATGCGTGTATCCAACAACTTTAATCTTGAGGTTATTGGGAGAAAATGAGCACAGAATTCATAAAGGCCATTTCCAGAGTTACTTTTCTGATTCCAGTTGCATTCTAATTAATATCATGGAGTGTTAACACACTAAGTAAGGAGCAATTATTAGCTATCAGATTCTGGGTTTGGGAGAGAAATGATGGTATATTGTGCATAATTTTTGCATCATTAAAAATTAAATCCCATAAGCATAATGACTCAAACATCAGGCCCTGACAGTATCTGCAGATGATAAACTATGGTATGTAAAAAAACAATTTACTAGGTAATGGTGCAATATTTTCTGTATTTAGCATTTCCCCCTAAAGGCAAAATGATACTTTATATCAAATTATTTCTAGGCAGAAGATAGCAAAAGAATAAGGATATATAGGATAGGCTATTGTATAGAAAACTTTCACTGTTTTCCTATTTTATAGAAGGTGATTTAGCAAGAAGAACTTGGATTTTGTTGTCAAATCGATCCAGGTTTGATTCTTCGGTTCACAGCGTTACTAACCTTGTGAACCTGAGCCTGTTTCTTCATCTCACACTTAAGTGAAGCTTCAGTTGCACCAACTGTCAAAACAGACACTCACCTTACCTTATAGAGTTTTTGTGCAATTAAATGGGATAACAGTTCACACTGGGTCCAAGGCATAAGCAGACACTAAGTAAACATTAATTCACTTCCTCCTATTTTCTGTGTTGTTGAGCTCTTTCCCTGAGGAGAGCACCTTCATATAAGAATCTGTTGATTATAAGAATCTTCATGTAAGAAACTCAAGCTCAGGGGATGAATCACAATAGAGAGCAAAAATTGATGATTGCTCTCTATTGTGATGATTTATTTTATATCTAGTACTTTGTACTTCTTAATCCTCGTCTCCCGTTTTGTCTTTCCCTCTACCCCTTTCCCTGCTGGTCACCACTAGCTGTTCTTTGTATCTGTGAACACAGCACTGGGAACATAGCCCATTTTTTATAGTAACTTTATTTTTTAAAATTTACTTTTGGCTGCACTGGCTCTTCATTGCTTCATGCGGGCTTTCTCTGGCTGCAGCAAGTGGGGGCTCCTCTCCATTTGTGCTGTGCTGACTTCTCACTGCAGTGGCTTCTGTTGCTGCAGAGCACGGGCTGGAGAGTATGAGGCTCAGTAGTTGTGGCGCATGGGTATAACTGCCCCGTGGCATGTGGGATCTTCTCAGATCAGGGATCAAACTCATGTCCCATGTGTTGGCAGGCAGATTCTTAAACATTGGATTACCAGAGAAGTGCTTATAATAACTTTAAATGGAGTATAATCTATAAAAAAATATTGAATCACTATGTTGTGTGCCTGAAATTAATAGAAAACTGTCAATCAACTATCAGTCAGTTCAGTTCAGTCGCTCAGTCATGTCCGACTCTTTGTGACCCCATGAATCATAGCATGCCAGGCCTCCCTGTCTATCACCAACTCCCGGAGTTCACTCAAACTCATATCCATTGAGTTGGTGATGCCATCCAGCCATCTCATCCTCTGTCGTCCCCTTCTCCTCCTGCCCCCAACCCCTCCCAGCATCAGAGTCTTTTCCAATGAGTCAACTCTTCACATGAGGTGGCCAAAGTACTGGAGTTTCAGCTTTAGCATCAGTCCTTCCAAAGAACACCCATGACTGATCTCCTTTAGGATGGACTGGATGGATCTCCTTGCAGTCCAAGGGACTCTCAGGAGTCTTCTCCAACACCACAGTTCAAAGGCATCAATTCTTCGGCACTCAGATTTCTTCACAGTCCAACTCTCACATCCATACATGACCACTGGAAAAACCATAGCCCTGACTAGACAGACCTTTGTTGGCAAAGTAATGTCTCTGCTTTTGAATATGCTATCTAGGTTGGTCATAACTTTCCTTCTAAGGAGTAAGTGTCTTTTAAATTCATGGCTGCAATCACCATCTGCAGTGATTTTGGAGCCCCCAAAAATAAAGTCTGACACTGTCTCCACTGTTTCCCCATCTATTTGCCATGAAGTGATGGGACCAGATGCCATGATCTTCGTTTTCTGAATGTTGAGCTTTAAGACAATTTTTTTCACTCTCCACTTTCACTTTCATCAAGAGGCTTTTTAGTTCCTCTTCACTTTCTGCCATAAGGGTGGTGTCATCTGCATATCTGAGGTTAGTGATATTTCTCCCAGCAATCTTGATTCCAGCTTGTGTTTCTTCCAGTCCAGTGTTTCTCATCATGTACTCTGCATATAAGTTAAATAAGCAGGGTGACAATATACAGCCTTGATGTACTTCTTGTCCTATTTGGAACCAGTCTGTTGTTCCATGTCCAGTTCTAACCGTTGCTTCCTGACCTGCATATAGGTTTCTCAAGAGGCAGGTCAGGTGGTCTGGTATTCCCATCTCTTTCAGAATTTTCCACAGTTTATTGTGATCCACACAGTCAAAGGCTTTGGCATAGTCAAAAAAGCAGAAATAGATGTTTTTCTGGAACTCTCTTGCTTTTTCGATGATCCAGCGGATGTTGGCAATTTGATCTCTGGTTCCTCTGCCTTTTCTAAAACCAGTTTGAACATCAGGAAGTTCATGGTTCACGTATTGCTGAAGCCTGGCTTGGAGAATTTTGAGCAGTACTTTACTAGCATGTGAGATGAGTGCAATTGTGCGGTAGTTTGAGCATTCTTTGGCATTGCCTTTCTTTGGGTTTGGAATGAAAACTGACCTTTTCCAGTCCTGTGGCCACTGCTGAGTTTTCCAAATTTGCTGGCATATTGAGTGCTACACTTTCACAGCATCATCTTTCAGGATTTGAAATAGCTCAACTGGAATTCTATCACCTCCACTAGCTTTATTCGTAGTGATGCTTTCTAAGGCCCACTTGACTTCACATTCCAGGATGTCTGGCTCTAGGTGAGTGATTACACCATCGTGATTATCTGGGTTGTGAAGACCTTTTTGTACAGTTCTTCTACGTATTTTTGCCACCTCTTCTTAATATCTTCTGCTTCTGTTAGGTCCATACAATTTCTGTCCTTTATTGAGCCCACCTTTGCATGAAATGTTCCCTTGGTATCTCTAATTTTCTTGAAGAGGTCTCTAGTCTTTCCCATTCTGTTGTTTTCCTCTATTTCTTTGCATTGATCACTGAGGAAGGCTTTTTTTTTTAATCTCTCCTTGCTATTCTTTGAAACTTGCATTCAGATGCTTATATCTTTCCTTTTCTCCTTTGCTTTTCGCTTCTCTTCTTTTCACAGCTATTTGTAAGGCCTCCCCAGACAGCCATTTTGCTTTTTCGCATTTCTTTTCCATGGGGATGGTCTTGATCCCTGTCTCCTGTACAATGTCATGAACCTCTGTCCATAATTCATCAGGCACTCTGTCTATCAGATCTAGTCCTTTAAATCTATTTCTCTCTTCCAGTGTATAATCATAAGGGATTTGATTTAGGTCATACCTGAATGGTCTAGTGGTTTTCCCTACTGTCTTCAATTTCAGTCTGAATTTGGCAATAAGGAGTTCATGATCTGAGCCACAGTCAGCTCCGGGTCTTGTTTTTATGCAAGTCAAGAAGCAACAGTTAGAACTGGACCTGGAACAACAGACTGGTTCCAAATTGGGAAAGGCGTACATCAAGGCTGTATATTGTCACTCTGCTTATTTAACTTATTGCAGAGTACATCATGTGAAATGCAGGCTGGATGAAGCAGAAGCTGGAATCAAGATTGTGGGGAGAAATCTCAATAGCCTCACATATGCAGATGACACCACCCTTATGGCAGAAAGTGAAGAAGAACTAAAGAGCCTCTTGACGAAAGTGAAAGAGGATAGTAAAAAATCTGCCTTAAAACTTAACATTCAAAAAACTAAGATCATGGCATCTGGTCCCATCACTTCATGGCCAATAGATGGGGAAACATTGGAAACAGTGAGAATCCATATTTTTGGGGGCTCCAAAATCACTGCACATGGTGACTGCAGCCATGAAATTAAAAGATGCTTTCTTCTTGGAAGAGAAACTATGACCAAGCTAGACAACATGTTAAAAAACAGAGGTATTATTGCCGACAAAGGTCCATCTAGTCATAGCTATGGTTTTTCAAGTAGTCATGTATGGATGTTACAGTTGGACTATAAACAAAGCTGAGTGCCAAAGAATTGATGCTTTTGAACTGTGGTGTTGGAGAAGACTCTTGAGAGTCCCTTGGACAGCAAGAAGATCCAACCGGTCAATCCTAAAGGAAATCAGTTTTGAATATTCATTGGAAGGATTGATGCTGAAGCTGAAACTCCAGTACTCTGGCCACCTGATGTGAAGAACTGACTTGTTGGAAAAGGAAAGATTGAGGGTGGGAGGAGAAGGGGACGACAGAGGATGAGATGGTTGGATGGCATCACCGACTCGATGGACATGAGTTTGAGTAAGCTCCGGGAGTTGGTGATGGACAGTGAAGCCTGGTGTGCTGCAGTCTATGGGTTTGCAAAGAATTGGACACGACTGAGTACTGAACTGAACTGAACTGAATTCTTCTTTTCCCTGGGTTGCCTGTCAGTTAAGAACTGAGAGTAAGTAGTGGTAGGGCAGTGGGTGCAAAAAGAATCATGGGCACATTCAAATTTTTATGTATATATCATGATATTGAAAGAAAAATAGAAGAATTATGCATCAAAATGGAATGAACAGAGATGAAAAATAATGAAATTATTCCCTTTAGATAGTCAAGATTTGAAAGCAGTCTAGGGGTTTCCAAGAAGTAACAAGATAAAAATTAAGAGAAAGAGTACTGGTTTGAGATTCAGAGGATGTAACTTCTTCTTGGCTCTACTCTCTCTGCTTTGGAATCTGGCCAGTTTGTACCTGCTCTCTAGGCCTTGGTTCAGTCTCCTGTAAAATGGTGGTGAAGGAGGGACGCCACACAGATGGTTTCTGTTGTCTCATTCGAGTCTTGAAACAATTAAGGTCAACACCTAATTCATCAGGTGTCTCAGGAATTCCTCACTGGAGGTTAAAAACAGAGTTCTGTTGAAAAAAACAAACAATATGAGGATTCTATTTTAAGAAGTGAAACTGTGAGTACAACTCTAGGAGCCAAAGATGCAGTAACATTTTAGTAGCAATGTTGAAGTATAAATATTAAACTGTGAAACAGTTTACAGTATGAGCTAACCAAACAGAAATACATGAGTCACACTGATCAATTAAAAAAAAATTCATATGAAAAGAAGGTCCATTTGTAACAGTGCCTGCCTGTCTTACAACCTTGCTGATAATAAAGTAGATATAAGAAAATAATAAATACATTTTTTAGAAAATGAGTGCAACTTATAGAATTTTTTTTTCCATCAGAGGATAATTGCTTTATAATACTGTGTTGGTTTCTGCCATACAGCGACGTGAATCAGCCATAGAATACATATGCCTCCTCCCTCTTGAGTCTCCTTCCCACCCTCTTACCCCATCCCAGCCATGTAGGTTGTAAATATTTTATATATATACTCCCACGCACTCAGGTACAGAAGCTATCATTCCATCAGATCAGATCAGATCAGTCGCTCAGTCGTGTCCGACTCTTTGTGATCCCATGAATCGCAGCACGCCAGGCCTCCCTGTCCATCACCAACTCCCGGAGTTCACTCAGACTCACGTCCATCGAGTCAGTGATGCCATCCAGCCATCTCATCCTCTGTCGTCCCCTTCTCCTCCTGCCCCCAATCCCTCCCAGCATCAGAGTCTTTTCCAATGAGTCAACTCTTCGCATGAGGTGGCCAAAGTATTGGAGTTTCAGCTTTAGCATCATTCCTTCCAAAGAAATCCCAGGGCTGATCTCCTTCAGAATGGACTGGTTGGATCTCCTTGCAGTCCAAGGGACTCTCAGGAGTCTTCTCCAACACCACAGTTCAAAAGCATCAATACTTTGGCGTTTGGCTTTCTTCACAGTCCAACTCTCACATCCATACATGACCACAGGAGAAACCATAGCCTTGACTAGACGAACCTTTGTTGGCAAAGTAATGTCTCTGCTTTTGAATATGCTATCTAGGTTGGTCATAACTTTCCTTCCAAGGAGTAAGCGTCAGTAACCAGTTTGGGCTGTCCATGTAGAAACTATGCCTAAGTGCCTTATTTAAACATTAGATCATACAAAAAAATTGAAGGTAGAGTGTTTTTTAAGCAAACATAGATTATACACAACAACACTGCTTTAGATCTTTCAATACCTTACATCTCTTTGTGTCTTGGAAAATTTGTTTTTGTATTATAATCTTAATGTAGACAGTAAGAAAGATCCAAGTTTAGTCTTCTCTGCTCAGAGTGAGGAAATAGCTGCTTTCAAAAGGTAAAAGCCAAGGCATTTGGAAAGGGTGGAACATAAAAGACTGATGATTGGGATAAATGGAGATTACATTATTTTTTTTTCACTCAGTGGATATTTATCACGGGCCCATGATGAGCCTATTCTGAAACTTTCACAAAGGAAAAGTGAATGGACAGAGAGGAATTTCATGTTTATAAAAGACACATGTGGCCTAATGTGGAAATATTTTACCGACATATGAAATTTCCAGGAAGCAAGGGAAGGGATGTGGGGAGTCAGTTGTGAAGGCGAGGCTGAGTGGGAGGGAGAGGAGGGGAGAGGGAAGACCTCTCCAGAGACCACATGGAGAGACAGTAAGAGATGTGGGAATGTCTTAAAAAGAAATGTCATGAACATCAGCAAAATAACTCAAACAGAAGATAGGCTGCCAGGAAGCCATGGAAAAGAGTACGGTTAACATAAAAAGATATTGACAGGATTGACAGAATTATTGTGATGACTGCACCTGGAATTAAGACATCATGAAAAAGGTAACAAGTGATTTTAGAACTACAATTGGCACAATATAAGTTGTCAGGTAGGATAAAGAATGAATTTACTCTCTGTAGGGAAAGAGCAAAACTCCTATCTGTTGTAAATGGGAGAATTTGAACCTATAGAAGGTGAAGGGTAAAGGAATCAATTTTTTAAAGTATTATTTTATATCACTTGATATGGATTATCTCATTAATCCTGATAGGATAGTAAACCCTTTTTGTACAAAGGCAAAAGGAAATCAGATATCTTGAGCAATTTGCCAAGGGCACACAGGTAGTAAGTGGTAGAAGGCTGGGATTTCAACCTGGGTCTATCTGATTTAAAAATAAACAAGTTGTATTAGTCAGGGTAGGGCTTCCCTGATGGTTCAGTGTTAAAGAATCCGCCTGCCAGTGCAGGAGACGTAGGTTTGATCCCTAGGTTGGGCAGATCTCCCTGAGAAGGAAAAGGCAACCCACTCCAGTGTTCTTGCTTGGAAAACCCATGGACAGAGGTGCCTGGCAAGCTACAATTCAAGGGGTCTCAAAAGAGTCGGAGGTGACTTAGTGACTAAACAACGACAGTCAGGACCCTTCAGGAGGCTGAAAGTACCCCCAACTAATTTGCAGAATTCATTACTAACAATTGTGTGAAAGGTATTAACTGGAAATGTAAAAAGTGAATATTAAGATATCACAAAGATAGCAACCGAGAAAGCAGTGACCAGCCACCGGGGGAACCAAGGCATGAGAGTGGCTTGATCAAGCGGAGAGGATTGGAGGACGGACCCTTGGGGCTGGAACTGCGCCGCACCCCCACACTTTGGAGGAGTGCACCATCTGCAGTTGCTGGTGTCTCAGACTGTGAGATGAGGCTGCTTCTGCCAGTGCTGTATTAATAAAAACGGCAAACTGCAGTCACCTGCTGGTGCTGGTGAAGAAGCATTGCTGGGAAGATAATCAGAGGGACTGGAAGCTGAGAGGATGAGCAAGGCCCTTCTTCCTTCTCCAGACCGCCAGTCTCCCTAGCGCCCCCTGGTGGCGGAGTCTAACATCTGGAAAAGGACAGAAAGGGGCTCAGAGTAGTCTCAGCATCACAAAGCCCAGCGTAAAAGGGCGAGTCTGAAGCAGGGTACTTGCATAGCTTGATGATCGGGAAAAAGAAGAGAAACTCTTCTTTTTTTTCACCCGGTAACAGTTCTGAAGAATTTTATGGCCGGTTGTCGTATTAGTTTTGTTGAAAGGGGTGTGAGCAGCTACATTTAACTAATTTATATAAATTAATGTAAAAATCTAAACTACAGAATACATTTGGAAGACATATAGGTTTAAAACTTTCCGGGTATACACAGAACTGCTTTAATTAGATTTGAAATAAATAAAAACTCATATGAATTGCCCTTTGTGGTGAGGTAGGAAAAGACAAGTAATTGTTTAGCTACTGATGAGCCTCAGTTATTAGGACAGAAGGACAGTTAGCTTTAAAAGCATTGCTTAGAACATTGAGAGTCCCTTGGACTGCAAGGAGATCCAACCAGTCCATTCTAAAGGAGATCAGCCCTGGGATTTCTTTGGAAGGAATGATGCTAAAGCTGAAACTCCAGTACTTTGGCCACCTCATGTGAAGAGTTGACTCATTGGAAAAGACTCTGATGCTGGGAGGGATTGGGGGCAGGAAGAGAAGGGGGCAACAGAGGATGAGATGGCTGGATGGCATCACCGACTCGATGGACATGAGTCTGAGTGAACTCCGGGAGTTGGTGATGGACAGGGAGGCCTGGCGTGCTGCGATTCATGGGGTTGCAAAGAGTCGGACACGACTGAGCGACTGAACTGAACTGAACTGAGAAAATTATGTATTTTCTTTTTCCTCTACGTTTCTCTTTTCCAAAAGAGAACAAACGGAAACCCTTTCTACAAGAACTACACTTGTGAAAAAGCTAATGCTAAACAGGAATTAGGAAAGAGAAAACATTCCCCAAAGCCCATGGGGATGACAATTCCTGGTTAACTGTAAAAAATGGAGAACATAATTGAGACAGATGACCAGATTTAGGAAAAATAAACCTCACCATTAAAATCTAATTAAATATTTGCATTTCAGCATTAAGTTTCTTCTCAAAAGTTTTGTGAGCAGCAGGGTGACAGTGAAGATTATTGACTATAATTTGCCGAAGTTTTTTAAACTAAATTAGTTTTGTGCAATGTATGGAGGGTTTACTCAGCTGCGCTTATCCAGTGGTTGCTTTATTATTCTTTTAAAGTGAATCATTTATAACTGTTCTCAGAGATCTTTTATCAGCCACTTATCTCCTTCAACTGGACTTGTGACGCCAAGGGATAAAATGAATTGCTGGCTAATATTGTGAGAATTAATCAGACCACAACAGCGGGAGAGTAATGACTTACTTACACTTGGATGTTTGCATTTGGCAGTAAAATCACAACAAAAATATAAGGACGTTTAATCTTTGGCTTTGACTTGAATGCTGGAACATGTTGGCAATATGAGAAAAAACAACCGAAATACAAGAACTGTGTGCTTTAATTTTCGGTGATTAATCTGAGGCATTTGTTATGTGAAGAAAGCTCTTATTTGATGCAAAGATTTTAATTTAAAAAAAAATCATTTTGCAGTACCTTTAAATCAAACTGGTTTAGTTTCCTTAGACTTTTTTTTTTTTCTATTGAAGACCTCTAGACTGATGAGGTGAGACTTTGCCCCTCATCTCACTATCCTCCAAAGTCTGGCAGGTCCGTTCCATTCCCTTTGTTTCCTTTCTGTCATTCCAGCTTTGATTTCCAGTCCTTCTGCCCCACAATAGGTTTGAAGAAGGCAGAGGCAAAACCATACCAACGGAGTGGAAATATTCCTGCTGCTGTTCTGCTGATGTGATTCCACACACCGCCTACTTGCTTTCCGTAGAAGTAGTGAAAGTAGTGAAGTTGCTCAGTCATGTCCGACTCTTTGAGACCCCATGGACTGCAGCCTACCAGGCTCCTCAGTCCCTGGAATTTTCCAGGCAAGAGTACTGGAATGGGGTGCCATTTCCTTCTGCAGGGGATCTTCCCAACCCAGGGATTGAACCCAGGTCTCCCGCACTGCAGGCAGATGCTTTACTGTCTGAGCCACTAGGGAAGCCTTCAAATAGTACAATTAGGTTCTTGGTAGCTATATAAGTGCCAGAGAAGCTGTATAATGGGAAGTTTCTTGATTTGAGTCCATTGAATCCAATCTTTAGAGAGCATTTCCTATGATCAGAAGCCACTTTTCCCCCCAAGTTTATACCTCTGCAGTGTTAATGGCATCCTGGTAATTTGTAGAAATGCAGTTGTTCTCCTCAGTAGCTGTGTGGGTGTTGGTGTTTGCTGGATACATGACCATGTATATACCAGATTAGATAGGTAGGTAGATAGATAGATGTGAGTGTACCTGTTCTTACAAGCTCATATATGTTTTTACCCTCATCAGGGTATGGCGTGGCATGGTGTGGCAAATGGACTCAGAAAGACCTGAGTTGGAATCTCATTTCCACTCCTTAAAGGCTATTTCCTGATCATGTTACTTCACCTCTCAGAACTTTATTTTCCTCATGAGTAAAATGAAAATAGTAATATCTGCCTTGCCAAGTTGTTGTGAGGAGTGGAGGTGGTGTATAAAACGTGGTTGACACTTGCTCAACAAATGATAGCAGTGAGTATTTCTATAATCACTAGAGAGTTAGCACTTTTGGATTCCCTGCATTTCTTTTTAATTTTCAAGTATATTTTTACATAGATATAATTTGTATATACCATTATATTAGTTTTAGCTGTATAGCATAATGATTTCATATTTGTTTATGTTGCAAAATGATCACACAAAAAGTCCAGTTAACATCCATCACCATGTATACTTATCATTTTTTCTTGTGATGAAGGATTCCCTAAATTTCTTGTGTTTTATGGTTTCAGCAAAGAATAAAGTCTGTATGTTGACTGGAGCAGCCTCTGTGTTGTAGCTCTGGGAAGTCTAGGCTCTGAGTGAACCTTTGGATGGATGTCGTTCTAGCCAAGGAGAAGGAGCCCTTAACAGAATCTTGTGTATCTTGTTTTTTGGTCTTTCTAACATCTACCGTCATAATCTCTGTCTCTTCCTGTAAACTCCTCAAGGACAGAGAATGTTTTAGCGTCCTTTATAGCACCAGAGCTGGCATGTAGTAGGTACTTCAGTTCAGTCGCTCAGTCATGTCCAACTCTTTGCGACCCCATGAACCGCAGCACACCAGGCATCCCTGTCCATAACCAACTCCAGGAGTTCACTCAAACTCATGTCCATCGAGTCGGTGATGCCATCCAGCCATCTCATCCTCTGTCGTCCCCTTCTCCTCCTGCCCCCAATCCTTCCCAGCTTCAGGGTCTTTACCAATGAGTCAACTCTTCGCATGAGGTGGCCAAAGTATTGGAGTTTCAGCTTCAGCATCATTCCTTCCAAAGAACACCCAGGACTGATCCTCCTTTAGGATAGACTGGTTGGATCTCCTCGCAGTCCAAGGGGCTCTTAAGAGTCTTCTCCAACACCACAGTTCAAAAGCATCAATTCTTCGGTGCTCAGCTTTCTTCACAGTCCAACTTTCACATCCATACATGACCACTGGAAAAACCATAGCCTTGACTAGATAGATCTTTGTTGGCAAAGTAATGTCTCTGCTTTTTAATATGCTATCTAGTAGATGCTAAATAAAATGTATAATAATTATTATTATTTTTCAAAGATTTTGCTCACTTTTACTTTGCTGTTTTGCCAACAAACTCTTCCTTTTGTCTTTGATCAGAATTTGTTTCAGAATAGGATCTACCATGGTGAATAGATTTCATCTGGAGAGTCAACTGTGTAGGGATTGTCATCCAGTCTCCGTTCTCAGGCTTCTCTGGTGGCTCAGTTGGTAAAGAATCTGCCTGTACTGCGGGAGACCTGGGTTTGATCCGATCCCTGGGTTGGGAAGATCTCCTGGAGAAGGGACTGGCAACCTCCTCCAGTATTCTTGCCTGAAGAATCCCCATGGACAGAGGAGCCTGGTGGGCTACAGTCCATAGGGTCACAAACAGTCGGACATGACTGAGCAAGCACAGTCTGAAATAATGCCATTGATTAGTAATGGCTGTCACAGATCTGAGAGTGGGACCAAGTGTGTCATGCATTTGCTCCCTATGTTAGAGTGATTTCTTTCACTCATTGGATGTTAAACCCTCTTTGGATGTTTCCCCTGCCTTCCAGAGGTGTGACTGGAGGACGGGGAAGTTAGAAGGATGAGAATCTCTCTTGAATCTCATTCCTTCCTGTAGCACAACTTCAACGTCACTGAACTAAAGCATGACCCTCTTGATATACAAGGAGAAAACTCTGGTCTTGAGGTGTTCCTGTCCTACTCCTCAAGGTCAGTCTCTTGGTGATATGTGAGTGGGGATCAAACCTCTTAAAGTGAGAAAGAAATGTCTAAGGTAACAGCTGACAATGACACCTTCAGTTTTGGTAAATCCTGGGCTTAATTTTAAAATTCTGTTCTAAATCCTTAGTGATGTTGGTTTATCTCCCTGACCCTCCATATTCTTTAAAATGGGAATGGAAGCATCAAGACTTATCGTAGGCACATTGAGGGTAAAGAAGGAAATTTTGCTATGGTGTAATTTGAGGGGGATATTTGTTATTATTATTATTACTATTGGTGAAAATAGATAAATTAAAAAAAAATCACACTTACTATAAAAAATCCCAAATACAAAAAACATCAAGAAGAAATCAACTCAAATCATGCTATCTAGAAATAACTAGGCATAACATTTTGGTAAACATCCTTGCAAGGATCTGTCTTTGGGATAAATTATAAGATACCAATAAGCTTGAAGACCTGTTTTATTGTGTCCAACAATGTGTTCACAGATATCTTTCCATGTCAATACATTGGAGTCTACATAGTATTTCTTTAAACTAAGCCCTCATGCCATAGCACTTCTCCTTTTTCTATAAGGATGTCAGCTTAGATTTACAGCTCACCCTAAACCCAGGGTTTAGTCTCATCTTGAGACTTTTAATTATATCTGTAAATACTCTATCTCCAAATGAGGTTACATTCTGAGGTTTCTGATATTCATGAATTTTTTTTTTGGAGGGGTCACTATTTCATCTCCTGTGTGTGCTCAGTTGCTCAGTCATGTCTGACTCTTTGTAGTCCTGTGAACTGTAGCCCACCAGGCTGCTCTGTCCGTGGAATTTTCCAGGCAAGAATAGTGGAGTGGTTGCTACTTCCTAGTCCAGGGGATCTTCTCAACCCAGGGATCAAACCTATGTCTTTTGTATCTCCTGCACTGGCAAGTGGATTTACTATAATGTAATTTAAATTTTTTAATTTATTTGGTTGTGTGGGATCTCTTAGTTGTAGGATGTGGGGTCTTTTGTTGTGGCATGCTGGCTTGCCCTGTGTCATGTGGGATCTCAGTTCCCCAACCGGGAATCAAACCCATGTCCCTGCATTGGGAGGTAGATTCTTGACCACTGGACCATGAAGGAAGTCCGTACTATAGTATAGTTTAATCTGTTAAATATCTCAGAACTATTGTCCTGTTGTCTAAATATTCTGGTTTTTAAACCTGTTCTTTGCTAATGATAGAACAGGTTATATCTCATTTTTCACTAAGTATACATCTTTTCACTTCTTTGTGAGTTGTCTAGGTCAGAGGGATTCACACTCCCCATTTTGATACACATGGCCAAACTATCACCTGGAAAAAGTGTACTAATTTACACCCCCACAACCGTGTCTGACTGTTTACTCACCAACCCTGAATTTTGTTCATTTCTTCAATCTTTACAAAATTGTGGATAGGGAAAATTTTTTGTTTGTATTTTTTTAGTTTAAGTGGATATAGATGATTTTATTTTAAAGGAAGAATGTGTAACAGTAAAGGAAGTGAGCAGAAAGAACAGCTAGGAGTGCTTGAATGCTGGTGCTCAAAAGTGATTCAGATTAAACCATTTCCACTTATATTGAGAAGTTCAGGGGGAAAGCACTAGAGAAATGCTATTAATCTTCTATATGTAGGGTATATACATTACACTGTGTGATGCTTATAGTAGAGAATGAATGCCCGGCAGATCAAGGAAATAACCTCTTTAAGTTTCTGTGGACAATTGTAACAAAATGTTCAATCTAGAGGAATTATCGCCCATTGGAGGTCACTTCTTTAACCAAGGGGCAATACTTTTTCTAATTACATATTTCACAGCCAGGTTGTCTATTAGGCTTTTGTTCATTTTGGAAAAAGAGAAAAAAACCATTCTAGATATTCTCTGTCCCATTTACCATCAGTCAGACCTGTCAGGTTAGCTAATAGAGTTACAGGGGACAGTGATTTCTCTGGCTAGTGGTCAGAGTGCATTGTATATTGCATGCATGCTTAGTCGCTCAGTCGTGTCTGACTCTGTGAGCCCAGGTAGCCCTCTAGGCTCCTCTGTCCATGGGATTTCACAGGCTAGAGTACTGGAGTGGGTTGCCATTTCCTCCTCCAGGAGATCTTCCTGACCCAGGGATGGAACCCACATCTCCGGCATTGGCAGGCAGATTCTTGACCAGTAAGCCGCCTGGGAAGCCTCAAGTGGGGACTAGAATCATCAAACAGGATAGAGTAAGACTAACAAAGTCAAATTTTGTCCTATATTTTACCTTCCTTCCCATTAGTAACTTGGATTTTAAAATGTAACACTTTTTGTGCTTGAATTATCACAATAATGCATGCTCATTTATAAGTGATTATAAATGATAAGGTATTTTATATAAGTAGAAAGTGAAAGTTTGCTCATATTACCCTGACAGAGAAATTCTGAATACATTTTCCTAGGTATATAAAAACTACTGTTTTTAACAGAATTTGGCTTATATTGTCCTGCAGTTTGCTTTTTTTCACTTATACATCTGGCAGATTTTTATCATGGATGTATACATAGATCAATTTCATTCTAATAGCTGGAATATACACCACTGGAGGGATATATCATAGTTTATTTAGCCATTTCCCTATGGATTTGAGTCATTGCTGATTTTTCACGCTTGCAAAGTGTTCCACATTGTAGAATTGCACATTTTTGCAGGTGATTTTATAGGATAAACTCAGATGAACAATTGTTGAATCAAAGGGTAATACATATTCAATACATTGATACATATTATCAATTTCCTTCCCCTCCCACCTCAAGAAACATTATTCAAGGTTCTATACTCACTAACAATATAACCAAGTCTTTGATAGCTTCATGTTTTCTTTTTGTAAGTCAGACAATGTCTTTGATTACATGAAACCAAGAGATCACCAAAGACTTCAACTTCCTTGACCAAGATTCAAAGTGGTCTAGTGAATATCCCAAAACAGGTTACCTGGGAGATCCATCTGACCAGCTGGATGGTTTGAGGGTATCTCTGTTCCAGAAACCGATCAGTCTTGAATCTGAAGTGAGTATCAGCAGCTTAAAAACAATTCTTAATTGTATACTCTTGTGCTCTAATGAGCCACACTTAGCACAAATACTTTTCACTTAGGCTTTGTAATAATGAGGACAGCAAATGTTCACTGACTGTCTACTTTGTGTTGGCCTTGTGCATATTTTATCTAATTTTGTCCTCACAGCAAACATGAAGTCAGTATTATCGCACCTGTTTTACAGGTGGTGAATCTAAGCCTCAGTGATAAAGACTTTCTTACAAAATTTCTAACTAGGAAATCCAGGATTTACATTTGTTGTCCAACCCCAAAGCCCATGTTCTTTTCATGACCCAGGGCTTTCTCTCTACAGCAGCACCTTCAGCCCAGGCTTTGATGGATTAATTTGTGAAGGGCTACTATGGTTTAGTGGTGTGGGCTTTGAATGCACCATTAGATTTTTGAAGTTAAACATCCTTCCTTTTTCCTTCCCTCCCTCATCCCCTTCCTCTATTACTTATTCATTCATCAAACAGGTTAAATAGATATGTCACGTGCCAGATAAAAGAAATGCAGCTTCTATTTTTGAGGGTCTCAGAGTCAACTGAGGGTGGCAGATGTACGTGTTACAACGCAACTGTTGTAAGCAGTGAGCTAACTAACTGGTATAATAAAGAACATATTCAGGATGTCCTAGGAGCCCAGAGAGGGAGCATGTTTCTGCCTCTAGTGGTCAGGGAAGGCTTGGCAAATTAGACAACATTTGAATAAAAACGACCCCTTCCTTTCTCACAAAATAGTCCTGTTGACACTGTCCAAAAGCTTGACAGGATTGCACCAGGAGTTTGACTTTTGAGAGGAAAAAAGTAGGGACTTAGTGTTTCAAATGGAAATATTTTATCCTCATCTGATAGTATAGTTCAAAATTTTAAGTAATTCAGAGATGCTGAAACCACTGATAAGTTTGTTGTGTATCTTTCTAACACCTACACACTTACACACACATACACACACGTGCATAATTCCAGTAATCTTCTATGGTTTGTTTTTCCCACCTCAAAGTAAAGAGAGGTTATATATCAATATATAACTCATTTTGAATCTTTGGAACAGGTATATTTACCATTACAGTATATGGATTTATCAAAATTAATTTTTTCAGTCTCAGTGGACACTAGTGGTTGCCAATTTTTTATATTGTAAACAACACGACAGTAAATCTCTGTATATACTGCTTTGGAAACTAGTCAGTTATTCCCTCAGGCTAAATTTCTAGAAAAGAAATCGCTTCAGCAAGGAGATACATACCGCTAGATTGTCCTGAAAAGGATTATATCAAGGTCACTGACACCTATTGTTTATGAGAGAAAACAACTTTGGAAATCAGAAAGACCCAAGCACAGATCCTGAATCAGCTGCTTTGTATCTCAAGTTCCTTGTACCCAAATCTCAGCTTCCTCTTCTCTGAAATCCATTAGCAATACTGATTGCAAAAGGTTATGTAAATTAAGTGAGATTATCTTCATATTATATATGGATCTAATAGAGTGCCTGACACAAAACCGGAAGTTAATATGCAATAGTTAGCGGACCTATTTGGAGAAGGAAATGGCAACCCACTCTGGTGTTCTTGCCTGGAGAATCCCAGGGAAGGGGGAGCCTGGTGGGCTGCTGTCTACGGGGTCGCACAGAGTTGGACACGACTGAACCGACTTAGCAGCAGCAGCGGACCTATTGAAAACTGCATCTTTAGGAAAGCAAAAAGAATACTTCATCCTCATGATAATGACACTGTTTCAGGCTTCTGATGTGATGAACTGTTTAATGCTCTTTTCCACAGGGAGCTCTTAGAAATTGCCTTCCCATTAGGGGCTTGAAGCCTGTCCACATGTGCCTTTGTATTATATCGCCTTGCTTGGAAGTCCCCCAAGCATTCCCCTCCTTCCATCTTGTTTATCAGATTTAATGCGTCCAGGACACTACCCTCTGTGCCTTAATGGCCAGGTTTAAGAATGCTTTTTATTTTTGTAACGTAAGACCTTTAAAGGGTGTTGGCGATCTATAATTTGGAGCTGTTTCATGAAGTCCTAGATCACTTGCAGTGAGATAAATTGGACCCCGCACAGTAACGCATTAAAAACAGGGACATCTGCACAGCTTCCCCCTGGTGCTTTATAACTGGTCTCTTCCTTTTAAATTCACATCTGTTATATAGCTCCCAAGTAAATGGCACACATTTTGCTTAAAGACAGGACAGACTGTAAGGACCAAATTTTATTTTTCCTGACCATTAGTGCCTGCCATCAAACAGATTGTGAAAACATACACATTTTTGAGCTGTAAGCAGGCCTTTTGTATGCATCCCCACGAGGAAAACAATTTATTCCCCTAAAATTGTGTATATATGTGTGTATGTAAATTTATTTGTTAATATACATATTCACTTCTTTATTTAGGAAATATTTTGAGATTTGCAGTGGGGAATTCTGAATTTATACATTGTGGTATGATTTAAAAGGTTTTTTTTAGACTATATTTTTCCCTAAGAATGGTGGAATCTTGATAATTGATGAAGCTGGGAGATGGATGCATGTGGGATCATTATACTATTCCCTCGGCCTGTGCAGACTTAGAGTTTTGTTTAATAAAAATTAGATTAAAAAGATTATATTTTTCTAAGCCAAAATATAGCCTGTGTTACTGTGCTTTGTCCACAGCCGAAATATAAAATTCCACATTAGGCTGAGAAAAGATCCTTAGAGCTTAGCGTAAAATCAAATGGCTGAGAACAACCAGTGTTCTGTTGGCCTTTGATTAGAGTCAAGTGTTTTTGTGGTATTACAATCTGACTGTGCTATGAAGAGTCAGGCAATTTACTTTGAATTGTAAATGTCCAACATAAGAATTTTTTAATCCCGTTTTGTGCTCTCATCTTTTGATTATTTGAGACTTCACTCAAAGTCCCATTTACCCTCTTTTTCTTTTTTCCCCTTTTAAGGGCTATTAAACTTTTCAAGTGATACAAGCCAGACTCAGAACATGAGAATTAGCATCAAAAGATACGGTTTGAATCTCAGTTCTGTATAACCTTGAGAAGGATACTTAATTTCTCTGAAAATCTGTTTTTTTTTAAAACATAGAAAATTGGTATAAAAATAATGCTTATAGGACTGCTGTGAAGGTTTAAAAAGAAAGTTAATGAAAACATGCTTTCTGAACTGTACAGCCCCCCTACAGCTGGAGGATATGTGATTGCACCCTTGTAGGGCTCTGTCATGGACTTCGGTGGTTCAGCAGTAAAGAATCTGCCTGCCAGTGCAGGAGACCCAGGAGACAGAGGTTTGATCCCTGGGTCGGGAAGATATCCTGGAGAAGGGAAATGGCTACCTACTCCAGTATTCTTGCCTTGGGAATCCCATGGACAGAGGAGCCTGGCGGGCTACAGTCCATAGGGTCGTAAAGAGTCAGACACGACTGAAGTGACTTTGCATGCAGGGCTCTATCATGGCAAAGAATGAAGAACTCTGGGGCACTCAGGGCACACAATATACACAGAATAGGATAGTGAGGCTAAGCTAGTGCCCTTCTCCTTTCTTGGCTGAGGCAAAGGTTTGATAACCTTATTCACAGCAAGCAGTGGTTTTCAGGGCTTCTCTGGTAGCTCAGCTGGTAGAGTCCACCTGCAATGCAGGAGACCTGGGTTCTATCCCTATGTTGGGAAGATCCTTTGTAGAAGGGCATGGCAACCCATTCCAGTATTCTTGTCTGGAGAATCCCATGGACAAACGAGCCTGGTGGGCTAGTATCCATGAGGTCACAAAGAGTTGGACATGACCACACGACTAAGCACAGTGGTTTTCTAGTGTTCACGTGACCCTGGGAGCTGATGTTCAGTTTCAGATTTCCAGAACAATTTCTAGGATACAGGTTGAGAAGGTCTAGGGTGGGGATAAGTATGTACATTTTAAAATGAGCATCTTTGGTAATTCTGATGTAGATTACACAGCTGCTAAGGTATAACAAGTTAACCTTTTAAAGCCTATTTCCTGTTCAGAAGAAAGTTCTGATCTGCCTATGGCCACTTGAGATGACATTTAGAGATGTCAGTTATTTGTATAATTGAATTCATTTGGGCACTTGTTAATCGAATTGACCCTTCAATGTCTATTCCAGGTGCTTCAGGGTAGGACCATCACCAGCTCTCCCTCCATCCCCACCCCCACCCCCCAAAAAAAGAAGAGGATGGTGACTCTAAGGGAAAGAAGTGTTATTTAACTTAAAGGAATGTAACCAGGAATGAAGTGCCATACATCAAATGTTGGAAGGTTTTGAGTGTAACCTCCCCAGGGTCCTTCAAACTGTGTCCCACATACAGGTGAGGGGTAGGAGGAGCTCGGGGGGTGGAACTCCACCCCCTTATTCACCCCTCCCCCCACTCACCTGATTGCTTCTCTTGGATTGTGCTTTCTGAAAGTCACTTTTTTTTTTTTTTTTTAAACTAGTAAACTCAGTTGTGGTTGAAAGGGACTTGTTATGAATGATGAAAAGGATTTTCCTTTTCGCCTCTAATGGTCTTATCACTTAGGACCCTGTTAGTCCATAAGGAGAGAAGAACTGGCCAGACTGGTAGGTGGAGATTGGAATAAGCAAGGAAATTTACAAACGAAGCTGTCTTCCACTGTTGTAAGAGGGTTAGATCTCTGCACCAGCTGTCCAGAATCTTAAAAGTTTATGTAGAAGACTTAACCGTTCATTCATATATGCTGGGCCAACCATCTCAACAACATGGGTCTCTCTCAAAGGCTGCATGCTTGAAAACAGTTCCAACCGCGGGAATGGTGTGCAGTACGTACATGCCATGGACAGGGGATAGGGTGAGGGGGTTGATGAGCCTCCAGTTGCCCTGGGCCAATTCAGAGGTCAAGGAGAGGTCATGTCCTCTCAATGACCTCCTCTAACAGAAATTCTGAGGTTTTTAAGAACTCTTCCTCCCAGGACTGGGAGAAAGAAAGAGTGTATATACTTCTTACTATAAATCATGACATCACAGGCTGCCTCACATGGAAGCCTCTGTTAGTGACTTTGCCTCTAAGTGGGTCTATCCTTAAGGTAATGTTGTTCTGGAGACTTTATTTGCTTTCTCTGTATTACTTTGAGTGTGATTATTGTTTGGTCAGAAAACTATAGCTTTTACTTTAGATAATTGACTTTAGAGGGGTTTGTTGCATTGTTAAATGTTATTTTTATTTAGACTTAGGGCTAAAATATTGCCTATGGGGAACGTATCTTTGGCTTGGTAATGGAAGTTAATGAAAAAATACATTTTGATTAAAAGAAAATTGCTTTATAGTCGGTTTTTAAACAAGAATTGGAACAGTTGCATTAGATGAGATAGCCCAGTATACCTACTCTGCAAATGTTATTTACTTTTTATAATACAGCTATTTTCAGTGTTCGCTTTATCTTCTTAGGTTTGCATTCTCCGATCAGATTGTTAGGGTCTGATTTCCTAATTAGGCAATATCTAAGTCAGATAACATGAAGGATACAAAACTCCAATAATTTGGCCACCTGATAGGAAAAGTTGACTCATTAGAAAAGACCCTGATGCTGGGGAAAATTGAGGGCAGGAGGAGAAGGGGTTGGCAGAGGATGAGTTGGCTGGATGGCATCACCGACTCAATGGATGTGAGCCTGAGCAAACTCTGGGAGATGGGAAGGACAGGGAAGCCTGGCGTGCTGCAGTCCATGGGGTTGCAAAGAGTCGGACCTCACTGAGAGACTGAACAACAATAGAATGAGGATATAAAACATTTTGGGAGCAATAGTACTATAAAATGTAAGATACTGTTAGTATTATGGAGTCTTCCTCCTCTTTTGTGCTCTGCCTAGATTCTTTTTTTTTTTTTTTTTTTTTAAGTTTTTTTTTTTTCTCTAATTTTATTTTATTTTTAAACTTTACATAATTGTATTAGTTTTGCCAAATATCAAAATGAATCTGCCACAGGTATACATGTGTTCCCCATCCTGAACCCTCCTCCCTCCTCCCTCCCCATACCATCCCTCTGGGCCGTCCCAGTGCACCAGCCCCAAGCATCCAGCATCATGCATCGAACCTGGACTGGCAACTCGTTTCCTACATGATATTTTACATGTTTCATTGCCATTCTCCCAAATCTTCCCACCCTCTCCCTCTCCCACAGAGTCCATAAGACTGTTCTATACATCAGTGTCTCTTTTGCTGTCTCGTACACCGGGTTATTGTTACCATCTTTCTAAATTCCATATATATGCGTTAGTATACTGTATTTATGTTTTTCCTTCTGGCTTACTTCACTCTGTATAATAGGCTCCAGTTTCATCCACCTCATTAGAACTGATTCAAATGTATTCTTTTTAATGGCTGAGTAATACTCCATTGTGTATATGTACCACAGCTTTCTTATCCATTCATCTGCTGATGGACATCTAGGTTGCTTCCATGTCCTGGCTATTATAAACAGTGCTGCGATGAACATTGGGGTACACGTGTCTCTTTCCCTTCTGGTTTCCTCAGTGTGTATGCCCAGCAGTGGGATTGCTGGATCATAAGGCAGTTCTATTTCCAGTTTTTTAAGGGATCTCCACACTGTTCTCCATAGTGGCTGTACTAGTTTGCATTCCCACCAACAGTGTAAAAGGGTTCCCTTTTCTCCACACCCTCTCCAGCATTTATTATTTGTAGACTTTTGGATCGCAGCCATTCCGGCTGGTGTGAAATGGTACCTCATAGTGGTTTTGATTTGCATTTCTCTGATAATGAGTGATGTTGAGCATCTTTTCATGTGTTTGTTAGCCATCTGTATGTCTTTTTTGGAGAAATGTCTATTTAGTTCTTTGGCCCATTTTTTGATTGGGTCGTTTATTTTTCTGGAGTTGAGCTGTAGGGGTTGCTTGTATATTTTTGAGATTAGTTGTTTGTCAGTTGCTTCATTTGCTATTATTTTCTCCCATTCTGAAGGCTGTCTTTTCACCTTGCTGATAGTTTCCTTTGATGTGCAGAAGCTTTTAAGGTTAATTAGGTCCCATTTGTTTATTTTTGCTTTTATTTCCAATATTCTGGGAGGTGGGTCATAGAGGATCCTGCTGTGATGTATGTCGGAGAGTGTTTTGCCTATGTTCTCCTCTAGGAGTTTTATAGTTTCTGGTCTTACGTTTAGATCTTTAATCCATTTTGAGTTTATTTTTGTGTATGGTGTTAGAAAGTGGTCCAGTTTCATTCTTTTACAAGTGGTTGACCAGATTTCCCAGCACCACTTGTTAAAGAGATTGTCTTTAATCCATTGTATATTCTTGCCTCCTTTGTCAAAGATAAGGTGTCCATATGTGCGTGGATTTATCTCTGGGCTTTCTATTTTATTCCATTGATCAATATTTCTGTCTTTGTGCCAGTACCATACTGTCTTGGTAACTGTGGCTTTGTAGTAGATGACATGATCCTCTACATAGAAAACCCTAAAGAATCCACCAGAAAATTACTAGAAATAATCAATGACTACAGTAAAGTTGCAGGATATAAAATCAACACACAGAAATCCCTTGCATTCCTATACACTAATAATGAGAAAACAGAAAGAGAAATTAAGGAAACAATTCCATTCACCACTGCAACGGAAAGAATAAAATACTTAGGAATATATCTACCTAAAGAAACTAAAGACCTATATATAGAAAACTATAAAACACTGGTGAAAGAAATCAAAGAGGACACTAATAGATGGAGAAATATACCATGTTCATGGATTGGAAGAATCAATATAGTGAAAATGAGTATACTACCCAAAGCAATTTATAGATTCAATGCAATCCCTATCAAGCTACCAACAGTATTCTTCACAGAGCTAGAACAAATAATTTCACAATTTGTATGGAAATACAAAAAACCTCGAATAGCCAAAGCGATCTTGAGAAAGAAGAATGGAACTGGAGGAATCAACCTACCTGACTTCAGGCTCTACTACAAAGCCACAGTTATCTGCCTAGATTCTTAAGAGAATTGGTCTGAAAGATAGTCTAATTACATACTGTTCTGTGTGCTCGCAGAACCCCACCCAGAACCTCTGCCTTCTACCCCATAGCTTGAAGTAAACAAACTAGAATGTATTGTTCAGTTTTCCTTTATCTGTCTTCTATAAATTCAAGATCAGGTGGTGGAGCTGGAAGTGGAGAGAGAGACTTGTAGTTGTGTAGTCTCTCAGTCATGTCTGACTCTTTTGCGACTGCTTGGACTGTACCCCACCAGGCTCCACTATCCATGGAATTTTCCAGGCAAGAATACTGGGGTGGATTGCCATTTCCTCCTCCATGACCCAGGGATCTTCATGACCCATGGATCTAATCGTCATCTCCTGCATTTCAAGTGGATCCTTTACCACTGAGCCACCAGGGAAGCCTGGAAGATAGATGCATCTGGGAAAAAAATACCTTGTCTGACTCTCCCTAAAGGCTAGTTTCAAGCAGACCGCTGAGCTGTTTTACCTGTCTGCCAGTTTTGGATGATGACCTCTTTTCAAGGTATTTAGAAGAGCGGCGTAAGTGTCACATCTCCTTTTCACTGCTGTTTCAATCAGGCTGCTATCAGGAGTTAGATTTCATCCCAGATGGCTGGGATTCAGGAACCCTAGCAGAGTGGTTACTTTAGATGAATGGGCCGGTTTAGAAGAATCGAGGCAGGCAGATGCTAGCAATCATGGGAAATAGTTGCCGCTCAGCTCCCTAGTGGCTGAGCGGTGAAGAATCCGCCTGCCAATGCAGGAGACTTACATGGGTTCGATCCCTGGGTTGGGGAAGAGCCCCTGGAGAAAGTGAAAAGAAAGTGTGAAGGTGTCAGTCACTCAGTCGTGTCTGACTCTTTGCAACCCCATGGGCTGTATAGCCCACCAGACTCCCCTGTACGTAAGATTTCCTAGGCAAGAATAGTGGAGTGGGTTGCCATTCCCTTCTCCAGGAGATCTTCCTGACCCAGGGATGGAACCTGGATATCCTGCATTGCAGGTGGATTCTTTACCATCTGAGCCACCAGGGAAGCCCTCCTCTGGAGAAGAAATGGAATCCACTCCAGTATTTTTGCCTGGAAAATCCCATGGACAGAGGAGCCTGGCGGGATACAGTCCACGGGGTTGCAAAGAGTTGGATCCTTCTGAGCATGCATAGAAAGCTGAAAGATATCCAGTATAATTGTTCTTTAGCATCAACCAAAGATTTTTCCCCATTTTCTTAAGCCTCCTATCTGCTTCCCATCAGATACTTTTTATTTTTTTTTAACAATGCAACATCTTGACTTCTTGTTAATTCATTAAGTGAAAGTATTTTTGGCTGTAATGTATGAGTATGGGGATTCACCTGAGGAATAGCTGATCAAATTTTTTCACATGAACAAATTGGACTTGGGGAATTTCTAAATGACATGAAAAAATTTTATACATGAGTTTGTGTTCTTTGTCATCAGAAAATATAATTCTTACAAAATACATTATTGGTACCATAATATTTAGCACATGTTATTGTCAACTATACATGTATGTTGATGGTTTTTCAAAGTGGGCATTTTAATATACATGTAATTGAAGGTTTTTCAAAGTGGGCATTTTAATATAATCTCTGATCCTATATATTTCTTGACACTGTAACTTTGATGTGGCTCCTTTGATTGAAGTATGCTTTTATCAGTAAGCTTACTGCTTTTATTACAATTATTGTTGTGGTTCAGTTGCCAAGTCTTGTCCAGCTCTTTGCAACCCCATGGACAGCAGCATGCTAGGCTTCCCTGTTCTTCATCATCTCCCATAGTTTGCTGAAACTCATGTCCATAGAGTTGGTAATGCCATCCAGCCATCTCATCCTCTGTCATCCCCTTTTCCTCCTGCCTTCAGTCTTTCCCAGCATCAGGGTCTTTTCCAGTGAGTCAGTTCTTTGCATCAGGTGGCCAAAGTATTGGAGCTTCAGCCTCAACATCAGTCCCTTCAATGAATATTCATGGTTGATTTCCTTTAAGATTGAATGTGTAAACTATTTTGTTTTATCCTATACCCAAGTAACATACTCTTGCTGAATTCCACTGTTAGGAATGTGTTGTAAAGTGAGGGTGTGGGATCGGATGAGAAATGGCCATCCAATATGTGGTGGCCATGTTAAAAATAATCCATGCCATTGAAATGGCAGTGGTAAAGTGGCTAGATAAAAAACAAAAACAGAAATGGTCTGCTTGTTTGCACATCTATTTTTTTTTCTTTTCTTTTTTTCTTTATTTTTTAAATTTTATTTTATTTTTAAACTTTACATAATTGTATTAGTTTTGCCAAATATCAAAATGAATCCGCCACAGGTATACATGTGTTCCCCATCCTGAACCCTCCTCCCTCCTCCCTCCCCATACCATCCCTCTGGGTCGTCCCAGTGCACTAGCCCCAAGCATCCAGTATCGTGCATTGAACCTGGACTGGCATCTCGTTTCATACATGATATTTTACATGTTTCAATGCCATTCTCCCAAATCTTCCCACCCTCTCCCTCTCCCACAGAGTCCATAAGACTGTTCTATACATCAGTGTCTCTTTTGCTGTCTCGTACACAGGGTTATTGTTATCATCTTTCTAAATTCCATATATATGCGTTAGTATACTGTATTGGTGTTTTTCTTTCTGGCTTACTTCACTCTGTATAATAGGCTCCAGTTTCATCCACCTCATTAGAACTGATTTAAATGAATTCTTTTTAATGGCTGAGTAATACTCCATTGTGTATATGTACCACAGCTTTCTTATCCATTCATCTGCTGATGGGCATCTAGGTTGCTTCCATGTCCTGGCTATTATAAACAGTGCTGCGATGAACATTGGGGTACACGTGTCTCTTTCCCTTCTGGTTTCCTCAGTGTGTATGCCCAGCAGTGGGATTGCTGGATCATAAGGCAGTTCTATTTCCAGTTTTTTAAGGGATCTCCACACTGTTCTCCATAGTGGCTGTACTAGTTTGCATTCCCACCAACAGTGTAAGAGGGTTCCCTTTTCTCCACACCCTCTCCAGCATTTATTATTTGTAGACTTTTGGATTGCAGCCATTCTGACTGGTGTGAAATGGTACCTCATAGTGGTCTTGATTTGCATTTCTCTGATGAGTGATGTTGAGCATCTTTTCATGTGTTTGTTAGCCATCTGTATGTCTTCTTTGGAGAAATGTCTATTTAGTTCTTTGGCCCATTTTTTGATTGGGTCATTTATTTTTCTGGAGTTGAGCTGTAGGAGTTGCTTGTATATTTTTGAGATTAGTTGTTTGTCAGTTGCTTCATTTGCTATTATTTTCTCCCATTCTGAAGGCTGTCTTTTCACCTTGCTGATAGTTTCCTTTGATGTGCAGAAGCTTTTAAGTTTAATTAGGTCCCATTTGCTTATTTTTGCTTTTATTTCCAATATTCTGGGAGGTGGGTCATAGAGGATCCTGCTGTGATGTATGTCAGAGAGTGTTTTGCCTATGTTCTCCTCTAGGAGTTTTATAGTTTCTGGTCTTATGTTTAGATCTTTAATCCATTTTGAGTTTATTTTTGTGTATGGTGTTAGAAAGTGTTCTAGTTTCATTCTTTTACAAGTGGTTGACCAGATTTCCCAGCACCACTTGTTAAAGAGATTGTCTTTAATCCATTGTATATTCTTGCCTCCTTTGTCAAAGATAAGGTGTCCATATGTGTGTGGATTTATCTCTGGGCTTTCCATTTTGTTCCATTGATCTGTATTTCTGTCTTTGTGCCAGTACCATACTGTCTTGATAACTGTGGCTTTGTAGTAGAGCCTGAAGTCAGGTAGGTTGATTCCTCCAGTTCCATTCTTCTTTCTCAAGATCACTTTGGCTATTCAAGGTTTTTTGTATTTCCATACAAATTGTGAAATTATTTCTTCTAGTTCTCTGAAAAAAAATCACGTTGGTAGCTTGATAGGGATTGCATTGAATCTATAGACTGCTTTGGGTAGTATACTCATTTTCACTATATTGATTCTTCCAATCCACGAACATGGTATATTTCTCCATCTATTAGTGTCCTCTTTGATTTCTTTCACCAGTGTTTTATAGTTTTCTATATATAGGTCTTTAGTTTCTTTAGATAGATATATTCCTAAATATTTTATTCTTTCCGTTGCAATGGTGAATGGAATTGTTTCCTTAATTTCTCTTTCTGTTTTCTCATTATTAGTGTATAGGAATGCAAGGGATTTCTGTGTGTTGATTTTATATCCTGAAACTTTACTATAGTCATTGATTAGTTCTAGTAATTTTCTGGTGGAGTCTTTAGGGATTTTCTATGTAGAGGATCATGTCATCTGCAAATAGTGAGAGTTTTACTTCTTCTTTTCCAATTTGGATTCCTTTTATTTCTTTTTCTGCTCTGATTGCTGTGGCCAAAACTTCCAAAACTATGTTGAATAGTAATGGTGAAAGTGGGCACCCTTGTCTTGTTCCTGACTTTAGAGGAAATGCTTTCAATTTTTCACCATTGAGGGTAATGTTTGCTGTGGGTTTGTCATATATAGCTTTTATTATGTTGAGGTATGTTCCTTCTATTCCTGCTTTCTGGAGAGTTTTTATCATAAATGTGTGTTGAATTTTGTCAAAAGCTTTCTCTGCATCTATTGAGATAATCATATGGTTTTTGTTTTTCAATTTGTTAATGTGGTGTATTACATTGATTGATTTGCAGATATTGAAGAATCCTTGCATCCCTGGGATAAAGCCCACTTGGTCATGGTGTATGATCTTTTTAATGTGTTGTTGGATTCTGATTGCTAGAATTTTGTTAAGGATTTTTGCATCTATGTTCATCAGTGATATTGGCCTGTAGTTTTCTTTTTTTGTGGGATCTTTGTCAGGTTTTGGTATTAGGGTGATGGTGGCCTCATAGAATGAGTTTGGAAGTTTACCTTCCTCTGCAATTTTCTGGAAGAGTTTGAGCAGGATAGGTGTTAGCTCTTCTCTAAATTTTTGGTAGAATTCAGCTGTGAAGCCGTCTGGACCTGGGCTTTTGTTTGCTGGAAGATTTTTGATTACAGTTTCAATTTCCGTGCTTGTGATGGGTCTGTTAAGGTTTTCTATTTCTTCCTGGTCGAGTTTTGGAAAGTTGTACTTTTCTAAGAATTTGTCCATTTCTTCCACGTTGTCCATTTTATTGGCATATAATTGTTGATAGTAGTCTCTTATGATCCTTTGTATTTCTGTGTTGTCTGTTGTGATCTCTCCATTTTCGTTTCTAATTTTATTGATTTGATTTTTCTCCCTTTGTTTCTTGATGAGTTTGGCTAATGGTCTGTCAATTTTATTTATCCTTTCAAAGAACCAGCTTTTGGTTTTGTTGATTTTTGCTATGGTCTCTTTTGTTTCTTTTGCATTTATTTCTGCTCTAATTTTTAAGATTTCTTTCCTTCTACTAACCCTGGGGTTCTTCATTTCTTCCTTTTCTAGTTGCTTTAGGTGTAGAGTTAGGTTATTTATTTGACTTTTTTCTTGTTTCTTGAGGTGTGCCTGTATTGCTATGAACTTTCCCCTTAGGACTGCTTTTACCGTGTCCCACAGGTTTTGGGTTGTTGTGTTTTCATTTTCATTCGTTTCTATGCAAATTTTGATTTCTTTTTTGATTTGTTCTGTGATTTGTTGGTTATTCAGCAGCGTGTTGTTCAGCCTCCATATGTTGGAATTTTTAATAGTGTTTCTCCTGTAATTGAGATCTAATCTTACTGCATTGTGGTCAGAAAAGATGCTTGGAATGATTTCTATTTTTTTGAATTTACCAAGGCTAGCTTTATGGCCCAGGATGTGATCTATCCTGGAGAAGGTTCTATGTGCGCTTGAGAAAAAGGTGAAATTCATTGTTTTGGGATGAAATGTCCTATAGATATCAATTAGGTCTAACTGGTCTATTGTATCATTTAAAGTTTGTGTTTCCTTGTTAATTTTCTGTTTAGTTGATCTATCCATAGGTGTGAGTGGGGTATTAAAGTCTCCCACTATTATTGTGTTATTGTTAATTTCTCCTTTCATACTTGTTAGCATTTGTCTTACATACTGCGGTGCTCCCGTGTTGGGTGCGTATATATTTATAATTGTTATATCTTCTTCTTGGATTGATCCTTTGATCATTATGTAGTGATCTTCTTTGTCTCTTTTCACAGCCTTTGTTTTAAAGTCTATTTTATCTGATATGAGTATTGCTACTCCTGCTTTCTTTTGGTCCCTATTTGCATGGAAAATCTTTTTCCAGCCCTTCACTTTCAGTCTGTATGTGTCCCCTGTTTTGAGGTGGGTCTCTTGTAGACAACATATGTAGGGGTCTTGTTTTTGTATCCATTCAGCCAGTCTTTGTCTTTTGGTTGGGGCATTCAACCCATTTATGTTTAAGGTACTTACTGATAAGTATGATCCCGTTGCCATTTACTTTATTGTTTTGGGTTCGAATTTATACACCATTTTTGTGTTTCCTGTCTAGAGAATATCCTTTAGAATTTGTTGGAGAGCTGGTTTGGTGGTGCAGACTTCTCTCAGCTTTTGCTTGTCTGAAAAGCTTTTGATTTCTCCTTCATACTTGAATGAAATCCTTGCTGGGTACAGTAATCTGGGCTGTAGGTTATTTTCTTTCATCATTTTAAGTATGTCTTGCCATTCCCTCCTGGCTTGAAGAGTTTCTATTGAAAGATCAGCTGTTATCCTTATAGGAATTCCCTTGTGTGTTATTTGTTGTTTTTCTCTTGCTGCTTTTAATATTTGTTCTTTGTGTTTGATCTTTGTTAATTTGATTAATATGTGTCTTGGGGTGTTTCGCCTTGGGTTTATCCTGTTTGGGACTCTCTGGGTTTCTTGGACTTGGGTGATTATTTCCCTCCCCATTTTAGGGAAGTTTTCAACTATTATCTCCTCAAGTATTTTCTCATGGTCTTTCTTTTTGTCTTCTTCTTCTGGGACTCCTGTGATTCGAATGTTGTAGCGTTTAATATTGTCCTGGAGGTCTCTGAGATTGTCCTCATTTCTTTTAATTCGTTTTTCTTTTATCCTCTCTGATTCATTTATTTCTACCATTCTATCTTCTAATTCACTAATCCTATCTTCTGCCTCTGTTATTCTACTATTTGTTGCCTCCAGAGTGTTTTTAATTACATTTATTGCATTATTCATTATATATTGACTCTTTTTTATTTCTTCTAGGTCCTTGTTAAACCTTTCTTGCATCTTCTCAATCCTTGTCTCCAGGCTATTTATCTGTGATTCCATTTTAACTTCAAGATTTTGGATCAATTTCACTATCATTGTTTGGAATTCTTTATCAGGTAGATTCCCTATCTCTTCCTCTTTTGTTTGGTTTGGTGGGCATTTATCCTGTTCCTTTATCTGCTGGGTATTCCTCTGTCTCTTCATCTTGTTTAAATTGCTGATTTTGGGGTGTCCTTTCTGTATCTGGCAGTTTGTGGAGTTCTCTTTATTGTGGCTTTTCCTCACTGTGTGTGGGTTTGTACAGGTGGCTTGTCAAGGTTTCCTGGTTAGGGAAGCTTGTGTTGGTGTTCTGGTGGGTGGAGCTGTATTTCTTCTCTCTCCTTTCAAAGAGTTGGGTTGCTTTTTTGGGTGCCTGATGTCTTCTGCCGGCATTCAGAAATTGTTTTGTGGAATTTACTCGACGTTTAAATGCTCTTTTGATGAATTTGTGGGGGAGAAAGTGTTCTCCCCGTCCTACTCCTCCGCCATCTTGGCTCCTCCGGTTGTTTGCACATCTATTCTCTACCCTAAATTGTGAGCAGTTCAGCAGAAACTGAGTTTGGGCTCATCATATGCATACAAATGGATGAATTGCTATATGAATAATTTGCTATATTAGCACTCAGTTTGGCAGTTTGGATGGAGGAAAGGGAAACCACGTGGGTCTGTAGCATTTGATAAACCAGAGGTCCATGAAGAACTATGGTGATGCCTATGAGTGCTGTGTGTGATGATAAGTGTGCTGCAGCCAGTGACAATGAGGGGATGGCGGTGATAGCTGGTGGATAGTGTTGCTAAAGGACTTATGGAGATAGATGGGGATGATGATGGTGGTGGTAGAGCTGGCAGCATTTGTGGTAGATCTGATGATGCTTGTGGTGGGAGAAGATGCAATGAAAGTTGAAGAGATGAAGAGAGTGAGTTGGCCTCACTTCTAATAGAGCAGAAGTGAGGATGTTGATGGCGGTGGGGAAAGTGTTAGTAATGATATTGGTAATTCCATGAATGGTGGTAGAGCTTAGAAATCTTGAAGCTTTATGAAGTGATGTGATACCACATGACATTTAAATTGTTTTATGTGTCTTTGGTTGGATACAAATAATGAAGCGTGGTAAATCTACTTGCAGAGAGATTTGCCAGACTAAGCATTCTCATTGCAGATGCACTTTAAGTTTTTCCTTAATTACTGATATTTGTACCATGCTGTGCCAAAAAGCAACACTCTTGTCAGTTTCAACAGTGTGCACAAGTTCTCCTAATAAATGTTATTCAGCCCCAATTATTGGATATTTTTAGAGTAAACCTGGCTTCCCCTATTCAATGCAGTGCTCTTCAGAGTTGATTTTTATCTGGAAAGTGATGCTATTTAGTCAGGGATTATCTTTTATCTCTGTTTGCAAAACAGCTGGAAGTGTAGCTACTGAGATTTGATATTTGTCATCCTGCACTTCACTGCCAAGCAAAATCATTTCATTTTAATCGACAGAATTTACCTTTGTAAATTAGCATACACATATACCATTGAAAGATTGAAACTACAAACTTGACCTTCTAGGAGGTATAATACATGATCTTTTTTTTTTTTTTTTGGATAGATAGAATGTTCTTTGTCTCTCTGATGGTGTGTTTGAAATTAAACAAAAATGTGCAGAGTAAACTTTCCTTTTTCATTGTTTAAAGTAAACCTCGTTCCCTCTGCCTGGCAACAGGTGACTTATTCTTCCAACTGGGAGACCACGTTTGATTCTAGAGACCAGCATGAACTCCGTCAACAAATTTTCAGCTTAAACAACTGAAATTTTTTCTTATTTGATGTATTTAAGAGTATCCACGGTTGTGGTTACTGAATATTTGCTATGCAGCTGGCACTTTTCATGGCTATCTCATGATATGTTCTAATACATTCACATTTTATGGATAAGGAAAGTGGGGCTTTGGGAGCCACACTAATAATACTTGGCAGAGCCAGGATTTAGACCCAGCTGCTTACTGGTACCCATGCTCTTAACCATTATGATATGCTTCCTGTAGATTTCCACCAATGTAGAATTTAGTTCAACTTTCCTTTTCTACTTGAAAAACCAGGTAGATTTATTTTTTAAGAAACTTCTGGGTTTTTTGGAGAAGAATAAAGATTGCCCTCCAGGAGGAAGGAAACCATATGGAAATTAGCCCTTTTATTCTTAACTTAGAAAATGTTTGTTTAAATAATGAGATCTGACTTGGAGTTAGAAATCTGGAATGTTAGTTACTTACTCTACAATCTACCAGCCCTGAGATCATTATTTAGTCTCTTAATCTGCAGAGACTTGGGACATTAGAGGCTCCTTTCCCTCATTTGCCAAAGAGAGAACGAATCTGCCCTATTCATCTTAGATAGTAACAGCTCTGTAAAGATTGAACTCAAAGTAACTTTACTGGACCCCTGCAGTGATGTCCTAACCAATTTCCCTTCCTCTGATCACTACCTTGCAAAGTCATTCTCCATGATACTTTTCTAAAGTGTATCATTAACCAGGGAGAGGGAAATGGCAACCCACTCCAGTACTCTTGCCTGAAAACTCCCATGGATGGAGGAGCCTGGTAGGCTGCAGTCCATGGGGTCGCTAAGAGTTGGACACGACTGAGCGACTTCACTTTCATGCATTGGAGAAGGGAATGGCAAACCACTCCGGAGTTCTTGCCTGGAGAATCCCAGGGACGGGGGAGCCTGGTGGGCTACCGTCTATGGGGTCGCACAGAGTCCGACACGACTGATGAGACTTAGTAGCAGCAGCAGCATTAACCATGGTTCTTGTCTGATCAAAAACCTTCTTTATGTAACCATAACCTATAGGATAAAATTAAAGTGCTTAACCTGATTTTCAAGTTCTTTTCCATCTAGTCCCAGCTTAGCCTTCCAGTCATACCTTTCACATTCCCCTTTAAAGGACCTATATGCCGCTTTAACAGAATTGTTTGTTTGTTGTTCTGTTATCCTTCATGCCTTTGTTCATGCCTTGAATTACTCGTCCATTACTTATTTAAATATTTTTCACAGCATGAAGTGAGGACACAGCAAGAAGATGATCATCTGCCCACCAGCGAGGGAGCTCTCACCAGAACCTGACATTTGTGGTACCCTGATCTTGGACTTCCAGCTTCCAGAAAGGTGAGAAAATATAATTTGAGTCATATAATTGAGTCACCTAATCTGTAGTATTTTGTCCTGGCAGCCTGAGCAAACTAAGCAGTTCAGTGGACCCTTGAACAAGTACAGTGTAAGTAAGACACGTACTTGTAAGTAGACAAGTTCAGTGGACCCTTGAATAGCATGGCGTGAACTGCACAGATCTACTTATATGTAGATTTTTTTCTACAGTGAATACTGCATTACTGCACCATCCGAGATTGAATGAATCTGTGATACAGATCCATAGGTAGAGAGGAAACTCAGTTATGGAGGGCCAGGCTATAAATTATATATGGATTTTCAATAGTACTAAACAATCTGAAGTTTGTTGGTTGATACAGAAATGCAGAGGCGTTCCAGATATAGAGGGTAGACTATAAATTATAGGCAGATTTTTGATTGTGGAGGGTCGGTGCCCCTAACCCTCATTTGTTCAGGGATCAACTGTATCTAATATTAGGAATGTTGAAGAGTGAAAATTCCTTCATTTTTGATTCTGTGGTCTGGATTGCTAGCTGCTGAGTTTTACCTGGGGAGAAGGCAATGGCACCCCACTCCAGTACTCTTGCCTGGAAAATCCCATGGACAGAGGAGCCTGGTAGGCTGCAGTCCATGGGGTCGCTAATAGTCGGACATGACTGAGGGACTTCACTTTCTCTTTTCACTTTCATGCATTGGAGAAGGAAATGGCAACCCACTCCAGTGTTCTTGCCTGGAGAATCCTAGGGACGAGGGAGCCTGCTGGGCTGCTGTCTATGGGGTCGCACAGAGTCGGACACGACTGAAGCAACTTAGCAGCAGCAGCAGCAGAGTTTTACCTGAATCTTGGGGTTACCTGATCTTGGCTAATCTCCTTTGCCCAGGGAAATTTCCTGGTCCCTAGTATGTCTCAGATTAGGGCTCATTTTTGATCAATGTTTTGAGTATTATGGAAGTTTTCCTGAAAGTGAGATGTGGAAATATGAATGCCTTCTCCCTGTTGAAGGTGTCTTATTTGAGTGGATGAATCTAAACTGAAAAAGACTGATTATTTCTGCTCACTAGTGGGAAGAATAACAGCCAAAGTGATCATCAAAATGATTGGCATGGTCTGTTATTTCAGCAAGATCATGAGTGAGAGGTACTGTTAAAAGAGAATAAAAGAAGGAATAATATATTAATTATTTTGGGAAAAAAGGGGGGAAATTAAGGAACTATGGTTGAAATACTATTATTTTTCTATTTTAAAGAAAATTATGCATTTTCCCACCTCTCTCTAGCTTTATACTGTCATTTTATTCAACACAGCATCGATTCTCCTTGGGAATCATGGTGGGAAATTAATCTCAACATTTAATTGCAATGTGTTAGTGTTAAGATGCAGTTACATGCCATATGAATAGTCAGGAGACAGATCTGTGGGTTTGCTTCTCCACAGTCTGATACCATGAGCTAATGGGAACAAGGTTTAGGGGGTCTTAGTGTGCAAATGGGCTTCCTAGGTGGCTCAGTGCGTAAAGAAACTGCCTGCAATGCAGGAGATGCTGGAGATATGAGTTTGATTCCTGGATCAGGAAGATCCCTGGAGGAGGGCATGGCAACCCACTTCAGGATTTTTGCCTGGAGAATCCCATGGACAGAGGAGCCTGGAGGGCTACAGTCCATAGGTCGCAAAGAGTTGGACATGACTAAAGCGACTGAGTGCAGCACAGTGTTAAGATGGGCAAAATACCTCCAGTGTGGTTGTTATTGAGACTGTCATTATGGTTTTATACAATAAAGCCTCATTAGTGACATCTTGATCTTGGGAGATGAGCTGAACTGTTTCTCACACCTTGGTGAATACGTTCTATCCAGGTCATGGGACATCATGAGACTGATTTTTACTTCTGGTGTGTTTATCCCTCTGCTTCCAAGCCCTTTACAAATAAATATGTAGTGATATGAGGATGGAAACATAGGAGATGTTCGGGAAGGTTTGACAGAGGAGGTGGCACTCATGCAATGTTCTGTATATCGGCCTGTATTTCACTACACGTGCTAACAGTATCTTATGAGTCCAAGGGACAGGGTGTGTTCAGTGTCTGACCCAGCACTTAGATCTTGGTGTCATCTGAAGTGAAGTGTGTGTTTAATGATGTCTCACAACAGCGTTTAGCACTTTATAATTATTTTTAATAATTAATGTTTATTGTACACTACTATGCTTTCTAATTCTTACAGCAACTCTTCCAGGTAAGCATAACTGTGCTCATTTTACAGATGAACAAACTGAGAGTAACTGGGAGAGTAACACTTCTGTAAAGAGAGAGGTCCCAGAACTACTAGTTGGCAAGGATACTTGGAACCCAGCCCATCATTTTTTCATTCTGACATGTCTCCCTGACAAGGATCCTATTCTTGCTAAGTTATTTTTTTGAATCCATGTTGGATCTTTGTGTTGCTTTACAGTAGGAACTCAAGCAACCAAACTCTAACAGTCTCTATCTTTGCAAATTATGGCAATCTTCCTTGCACAAGAGCTATTCCTTTGATTAGCATGGTCTTATTTGCCTGGGTTTGATTAGCATGGTCCAGACTCCAGGATACTAATCAAGTCTTGGCATATTGACAGTTGAGTTTGATGGTGTAAAAAAGCAGATGACCAGACTCAGGAACTCAGCCTTCACTTACTGCCAGCATGGTGGAGCTCTCTGTTTAACCATCTCCCTGACTTTCCATCAGGAGTAGTATGTCATGTGGTTTTGTCCTTTTAAAGTGCACTAGAACATGCTCAGTGATGGTAAGGCAGCTTTGTAATGATCTGCTTGCTTCTTGATATCCACATCTACATTGGACCCTGGATCCCATCCTGTCTCTAGGCGGAAGCATTCTAAGGAGCCTTTGTCCAGGATGCCATGGATTCGGTATCAGTGCAATCTGATAGCTGCTGTCTCTCTTGTGTGAAGTATTTTTTAATGGCCATAATTTCCCCCTTCCTGGTATACATTCACTTTCTTATATGGCTTTACTGATCCACTCATCTCGAAGTCTATTTCTCTGTACCTTGAAACTGGGTTGGCATTGCTTATTTGCTTTAACTAGTAGAGTACACTGGGAGTAAAAACATGTGACTTCAAGAGTCTAGGCCATAAGAGCCCTGATAGCTTCTGCTTTTCATCATCATGGGTCACATTCCTGAGACCACCATATAAAGAAGCCTGCTGGAGGGTGAGCTACTGGAGCCCAAGACCCCCCTGCCCACAGTAGTACCAACTTCCATATGTGTGTGAGGTTCCCTTAGACCTCCTAGTTCAGTGGACAAGGCAGCTGAATGAGGGACCGAGAAAAATCAGCAGTAATATGCTAGGCATTACAAAGAATAAGGTGAGAAAAGCTTAGAGATGAGAAAAAAAAGACTTAACTAAAGCAGAGTCTTCAGGAAGACGATCTAACTCTGCAAAGGAAAGTTAGAAAAATACTGAGGAAAAACTTGCATGCCAAAGTGGTGACTGTTCATCATAGTCATTCCCCTATAGAAAGACTGTAATGAAAAGAAAAGTAGAAATGGAAAATAAGTTTCACAGGTGTTGGTAAAAGCACCAGACATGGCTGATGAGACCTGAAGGAGGAGCCTGGTTATCTATTGTAGCATAAAGTCTTCTTGGCCTCTTTAGTGGTTTATGATAGAGCTCACACTGCACACTGGTGAACTCTGGGACCCCAGAATTTGTGGAGGACAAAAAATTCTCACCAAATCTCCCAAAGTGAAGTTTTCAAAAAAAATCAATAAGGCCTGTTGTTTCTTTCTGTGAGTGTGCTAACCACCACAAAGATACCATCTGTGTATAAGGAGGTAGTGCTCTAGTAAGGCTTTTAAATTGCATTATTATTTTGCATGCTGTCTGGACTTAATTGTGATTTTGATTTTTCACTTTTTAGGAGAGCCATGGGAAATAAATGCTTGTAAATATAATAGTTCATAAGAGAAGGCCCAAGTGACAAGGTGAAGTGAAAATCAGTTATAAATGACACTTGTATTGTCTTCAGAGTAGTACAATATTGAGCTGGTTTGAAACTCAACATTCAAAAAATGAAGATCATGGCATCCAGTCCCATCACGTCATGAAAAATAGATGGGGAAACAATGGAAACAGTGACAAAATTTTTTTCCTGGGCTCCAAAATCACTGCAGATGGTGACTGCAGCCATGAAATTAAAAGATGCTTGCTCCTTGGAAGAAAAGCTATGACAAACCTAGACAGCGTATTGAAAAGCAGAGACTTTACTTTGCCAACAAAGGTCTGTATAGTCAAAGTTATGGTTTTTTCAGTAGTCATGCATGGATGTAAGTGTTGGACTGTAAAGAAGACTGAGCACCGGGAAACTGATGCTTTTGAACTGTGGTGTTGGAGAAGACTCCTAAGAGTCCCTTGGATAGTAAGGAGATCAAGCCAGCCAATCCTAAAGGAAATCAACCCTGAATATTCATTGGAAGGACTGATGCTGAGGCTGACGCTCCAATACTTTGGCCACCTGATGTGAAGAGCCAACTCAGTGGAAAAGACCCTGATGCTAGGAGAGATTGAAGGGAGGAGGAGAAGGGGACGACAGGGGTTGAGAGGGTTGGATGGCATCACCGACTCAATGGACGTGAGCCTGAGCAAACTCTGGGAGATTGTGAAGGACAGGGAAGCCTGGCATGCTGACGTCCGTGGGGTCACAAAGAGTTGGACACAACTGAGCAACAAAACAACGACAACAGTGTTGAGCACCTTATCATACAAAAGCCTTAGATGATCAAAAACTAGATACTGAGGCCTTCTGATGAGGAACTTTTTAATTCTCTTCTCTCTGTTCTCTGCATTGCTTGTCCCTTCCTTTGGAAGAGGAGTCGCTACCCTTATTGTTTAGGCTTCATGACACTGATGAGGCCAGTGGGTCTCTCTACATTAAAAGGTTATCCCCATGGGTGTGACTCTATCCTGTTCTCATCTCCTGTGTGGCAAGATGGCAAGGCTGCCTCTTGCTGGGAGAAGGCCAGGCTACCCAGTATTCACCTCTCTTCTCTCCCTTGTTGTACCTGGGAACACTGAACTCTTTTTTTTTTTTTTTCCCCAAGTGGGAAGGTTGGAAGTGGGGTTCAACTTTTGAAATTCCTTTTCGGCCCCTGTGCCCAAGCCAAAGGACTCCTGTGGAATTTATCAGGGAATTTCATATTGGAGGTTAGTGCCCAAGACCAGTGGATGAAGAGATATGACTGTTTCATTGCCATTAATGCTTGAGCACATGTAACCTCAGCACCCAATAGAAAGTTGCGTGAGAGTTGACTGTTCTTGGTACCTTGGCTGTCTTACCTCTGATAGATATCAACTATAATGAAGTTTTACTTCCACAATTACTAAATGAATCCACATCCTCCAGGGTGTGAAATCTTAGAAAAGAAGCTTTAACCCAAGAGTTAAATAGTCCTAACCTCATCAAGGGGCTTCCCTGGTGGCTCAGAGGGTAAAGCATCTGTCTGTGATGCGGAAGACCTAGCTTCGATCCCTGGGTCAGGAAGATCCCCTGGAGAAGGAAATGTCAACCCCCTCCAGTATTCTTGCCAGGAGAATCCCATAGACAGAGGATCCTGATGGCCTACAGTCCATGGAGTCGCAAAGAGTTGGAGACGACTGAGCGACTACACTTAACATCATCAAAAGATACACCATCTTTTGAGGAGATCAGCTGTAATGTTCCTGTCCACTGGGACTAGCTTGGAGTCACAGTTAGCCAGGACAGGGAAGGGGACCAAGCCACACACCATAAAAGTTGCACCAAGACTGATGACTGATATACTTCCCATTGTACCTTTTGTGATGTTTATTTTTGTAAGTAATAGAGAATTCCAACTCAACTGACTTAAGTCATAAACCACTTATTATCTCACAAAAAGAGTTTAGAATTAGGTAGACTCCAGGGTTGGCTAATACACTGACTCAAAGATATAATCAAAGGTCAGATTCTTTACATTTTTCTACTCTTCCACTCACAATGTGTTGACTTCCATTTTCAAGCTTTTCTGCTAATTTGTGCCAGCTTTCTACAGCAGCTTCAAGCACAGAACAGTATCCAAAGGCCAGAAAGAAAAAGGAATCTTTTCTCATGGACATTTTGAATAATAGGAAAACTTTCTCAAAAGTTCCTCTTCAGACTTTCCCTCCTTCCTCAGGTCCAGGATTATATTATAGTTCTTCTAAACCATTTACTCTAAGAGGATTAGAACTAACACAATTGACTAAGATTAATCAAGGCATCTACTGAGCCTTAAGAGTGGCCATCTCTCCTGAAGCACCTAACTGCCTGAGATCCAACCGGAACTGAGGTTCTGTAAAGCAAGAAGGAAAGGAATGGCTATTCAGTGGGTAACTGACGGTGTCTGTGACAAATCATGGTCAACCATGATGTGTGTATCAGTCCCTCGATTAAGTTTGGCAGGGCAAACTCTTTATCACAGTTGTGGAGCAAGCCTCCATTCTCTTTCTACCTTGGAGATATTCTGCAGTAGTTTTCTATTGCTGACATAATAAATTATCATAAACTTCGTGGCTTAAAATATCACAAACGTATTATCTTATAGTTCTGCAAGTCAGAAATCTGAAATGAGTCTCACCAGAGTAAAATCAAGGTTTGGTCAGGGTTGCATTCCTTTTGAAGGCTCTGGAGGAGAATGGATTTTCTTGTCTTTTCCTGCTTCTGTAGACTGTAATCCTTGGCTCCAGGCCATCTTCAAAGCCAACCTAATCAGGCAGAGTTCCTCTCACTTCAGATCAGATCAGATCAGTCGCTCAGTCATGAACTTTGTGATGTATTGGGCCCACACAGATAATCCAGGATAATCTTCTATCTCAAAGTCAATTGATTAGCCACCTTAATTCCACCTGAAATCTTAAAAAAAATTTTTTTTCTTTAAATTTTGTATTGGATTATAGCCAATTAACAATGTTGTGATAATTTCAGGTGGACATCAAAGGGACTCAGCCATTCATAAACATGTATCCATTCTCCCCCAAACTCCCCTCCAATTCAGGCTGCCATATAACATTAAGCAGAGTTCCCTGTCCTATACAAAAGGTCCTTGTTAGTTATCCATTTAAATATAGCAGTGTGTACATGTCCATCCCAAATTCCTTAACTATCCCTTCACCCCATTCTTCTCCCTGACAAGCATAAGTTCATTCTCTAAGTCTGTTTTATAAATAAGTTCATTTGTATCATATCTTTTTAGATTCCACATATAAGGGATGTCATATGATGTCTCTACTTCTCTGATTTACTTCAATCAGTATGACAATCTCTAGATCCATCCATGTTGCTGCAAATGGCATTGTTTCATTCTTTTTGATGGCTGAGTAATATTCCATTGTATAGATGGACCACATCTTCTTTATGCATTCCTCTGTTGATGGAAAGTTAAGTTGCTTCCTTGTCTTTGCTATTGTAAATAGTGCTGCACTGAACATTAGGGTGCATGTATCCTTTCAGACCATGTTTTTCTCCAGATAAATATGCCCAGGAGTGGGATGGCAGGGTCATATTTCACCTACAATCCCAATTTTCCTTTGCCGTGGAATCTAACATATTCACAGGTACTAAAGACGAGGTCCACAGGCATCTTTGAAGGGAAATTATTCTGCCTGCCACAAATACTGTTTTCACCCCTCAGTTACTAAGGACTCTCACGGTGGTGTCTGTGGGAATGAGTATGGAATCTGGATTTGAAGCTTAGCTTCTCTACTTACATAGTACAAGTATGTATAATTGGATGAGTTATATTACTTCTGTAAGATTTAGTCTCTTCATATAAAATAGTAAATTAATATTGATTATCTCAAAGTGTAGTTGCAAGAATTTAGTAAGGCCATATATGGAAAATGTCTAATAAACTGCCAGACTCAGAGTATATGTTCAGCAAGATGGCATCATCACCATTTCTTTCATCTCTGAAAGACTATGAATGTTATATAACCATTGCTCCTATTATTAGATGTATGGATTTGAATGCTAGTCTTCTTAGCCATGTAATCATTGGCTGATTATTAAATTTTTCTGAGCTTGTTTTCTCACTGGTAAAATGGGATTAATAAAAGTCTTTTCATAGAGGAGGTAAAAATGAAATGAGATAGCTTGTATTTATTACCTGGCATGATTCCTGATGTTTCACAAGTCATCAGTTAAATTCCATTCACTTTCTTTCCTCAATGCCTATTCTCACAAGAGCTTCATAACTCATTCACACCAAGGCAGTGGTTCTCAACCGTTACTGTACATCAGAATCATCTAGAAAGTTCGTGTGAAATATAACTTCTTTGGTCCTACTCTAAGCCTACTGAGTCAGGATCTTGGGATAGGAAGTATACATAAGTCTGCATACAGACATAAATAACTGATCAAATTATAACAAACTTCAGAGAAATACTTCAGTTGAACAAAGCATGATATTAAAGGTTGAACGAGGAAATTTCAGGCATCAGCCTGCAGATAGAGGAGATGTTTTTGAGGGGATAGTAGACCTTGCCAGTGTTTCTGAATTAGAACATATATCAGGCCAAAAAGAGTTTAGATAAGGAAGGAGAAAGAAAGCCAGCGATCACTTAGATTTCCTGAATATTGGTCCATATTACCTTTGTCTTCATTAAAGTGGAAAGTGGGGAGCTGATGGTAGAATATCTAGCATGAAACTGTAGGGATTTCACAAAGATGGCTTCTGCTGTTGCTCCTTTTTATGTGATTGATAGAAGTACCTTCATATTATCTTACCATATTCTTCTCTCTGACCAAGTTACTAATACTTGATGGGGCTTTACGTGCCTTTCATTAGTGACGTTCTTACAGAAAGGAAGAGAATGAAAGAAGGTAGAAAGATACTTGATGTTGTCACCCATTCTGCCCTGTTCATCTTTGCTGGTAGATATGCTCCATTTTCATCCACAGTGAGCTTCACCCAAATGATAACTCCACTCTCATATTTACTGCATACGTAAATATACAGCAGTAAGACTTCAGGAAAAAAATTTTTTTTGTTGTTAACAGGAGTATTAAATGCAAAAGAACAAATTGCAATGAATTAGATAATATCCAATAGACGTCTTCTCAGGGAAGATCTTTTTTTAAACTACAGTTGTTACTAAAGGGAGAAATTTAATTTTCACATGCTACTGGTTATAATTTTTCTCCCCCTAGGTGGAATGAGAGGCAAAGGTATGATCAGGGAAAGGGACAGCGAAGCTGTACTGAGTATATTCCCAAGTTTGTGGAATCAGAAGGGATTCTTGCTATTCAGTTATGCCTGGCTGAAGACGGTGCATTTTCTTCTATGATGTATATGTCACTTTTCATTAATTCTGAGAGGCCTGTTCCTTTAGACACCAGGGTAAACAGAGTAGTGTATTGGATTAGATCTCTACCGTGAATAAATTTATTTTCTAGCAAGTGTAAAAAACGAGCAAGGCCCAAACCCCCCAGAGCAGAAAATGTCACAGTGATTGCTAATACATTACTGTGCAGAGAAAGGCCTAATAAAACCCCTATTAGGATGTCATACCTGCTTACGACTGAATTCTCCAGAAAGTTTATTTGATATGTCTAAGCCAATTATCAAAGTCTTAGTGATAAGAAGCAGCTCGCTGGGCCTGAATGTGTCAGAATAGAATGACTAAATTGTGGGAATTCATGGGCTTCTGCTTTGAATAATTAACTTGGCTCTTTGTAGAATGCATACACTTTGGAAACTAATTTTCTCTTTGCACAAAGCATTTTGCCCTTGTACTGCCTTTGAAAAGTAAACTATTTAGCTGTAAGGTTATTCCCTTTTTCATTATATCTGCTTTGAGCTTCCTTCCCTGTCTTTTTGGGCCCACCCTTCTCTATGCTCTTTCTTTTGGTGGCATCATTCTGATGACACTGATGTAGCCTTCAACAGGAAACGTGATAGACAGTGACGACATTTCCTTTAAATGACATTTAAGCACTTGCTCCTCAATGATATTATAATGATTTTCTGTCTTTGCATTTTGCTCTGACTAAAACACAAAGTTTATTTTTAAGGAATTTCAAGATTTTTTTTTTTTCCTGAAGGGAGGAGCAGAAGTGTTGGTTGCGTATTATCACTTTGCAGATAAAAAGTAAAACTAATCTTTGTCTCTCTGGAATTACAAAGCCAACAACCTGACCTGGTTGTGCACATGAAGAAAAGTGAAAGTATTAGACTCTCAGTTGTGTCCAGCTCTTAGTGACCCCATGTTCTGTAGCCCACCAGACTCCTCTGCCCTTGAAATTCTCCAGGCAGGAATACTGCTGTGTGTAGCCATTTCCTACTTCAGGGGATCTTCCCTACCCAGGGATCAAACCCAGGTCTCCTGAATTGCGGGCAGATTTTTTTTACTGCCTGAGCCACCAGAGGAACCCTTGGTTGTGCAAACAACTAGGCGGTTCAAAAGGCCTTTTCTCCCCCAGATGGGTCTAACAGATCCCTTGTTCTGGTAACACACAAGGCAAGTGTTTTTCAGTCTTTGAGTTATGATATTGACAACCATCTTGTGTCCCTTCTTTAGCTCTAAGGTAGACCTTACAGTCGGGTTTCATCATTGTTGTGTGCTGACACCATCCCACAGGGACTTTATTCCCTGATAAAGTTTTGCCAGGCTCCTTTGGAGACCCATCAGCCTACTACTGAGAGAAAGAATCCCTGTTGAGAGCAGATAGAAACCTTCAGGCTACAAGTATTTTGCTTGTTTTAGAATCTAGGACTCGACATTTCTTCTCTCAGCACTTTTGTTTGGTAAGTGCAATTAACATCTGGTAGCTCCACACCTGGCAAAAGGGTCACGAAGATTAATGAGCGTTTGAAAGTCATTAGAAAGAACAGGGTGTATATGTAGTCTCACATTACATTTCTGTTGCGTCCAGAAATGTACGCAAGGAGTCTTCCAACTCAGATTCTAAGGAACATGTTTAGGATGACCTGCCTTGCCCAAAAGAGGTGCACTAGCATCATGTCCTACATTTCAGTCCCTACAGAGAGCTTCTAATAAACTCTTACAGGAAAAATTAAACTATCCTTTAAGTAACTTGCAAAACCAAAAGTTATGTATTGGGCCACATTCACTCAAATAATCAATTAGTCAATTCAGTCTCTCAGTCATGTCCGAGTCTTTGTGACCCCATGGGCTGCAGCACGCCAGGCTTCCCTGTCCATCACCAACTCCCAGAGGTTGCTCAAACTCATGTCCATTGAATTGGTGATGCCATCCAACCATCTTATCCTCTGTTGTCTCAAATAATCAGTAAGGTCCATGAAAACAGTTTAGCATGATCGAGTCTGCAATGAAGTGAATCACTGAAATAACCTTCATGGAGACTGATTTTCAGGATTCACAACATTTGCCTAAATAGAATGGTATAGAAGTGTATGTGGAGAAGGCATGTCAGTGTTCATCCTCTCCGCTTTTGGGTCTATTTCAAAATGTCCCATCCAGATTTTGATCCTGTCTGGACTTTGAAGATTTGTTGTAGAAATAGCTCGCATTTCAGCTTTCTTCCTTCTGTCCACACTCATTGCTGTGGCAGTGGCTATTTTATAGTACCACAATAAAAAAAGGAAAAAGGCAAAGGGCAGAACCCATGAAATTCTTACCCACTGCTAACCGTATGGGCCAGCGTGAGCCTCTAGGGTGATTCTCAAGGAGAGTAAAAATAAAAGCAAATGCTTGAGAATAAAAATTATTTGCTCTCATTTAAAAATATACTTTGGGAGGAGGTTAGTGATGATCATAAAAGGCAAATAAATGATGATAAGATGTCACAACTCCAAAATTGATTAAGAATCACAGCTCTGAGAACTTACATTCTAAAGAAAGCATCTCACATCTGTACAAGTGTCTCTTATACATATGCTAATCAGTTCCACTGATAATTTTAGCTTTGGGTTTGTTTTCTTCCTGTTCTTCCTGTTATTTTATGTTCTTCTTTGCTAGGCTTCATATGCACATCCGGGGGAACACAATTGCTTATCATTCAAGTTTGGGGGAGTATGCTGGGAATATGTAATAGTCTTTGGCACTAGATGGTTTCTTTCATGAAGTAGGATTTGGTGAGTGCTTTTGAATAATGAGAATGGTTGGGGTGGTTGGAAGAAATCAGGGAGTATAGTGCAGATTTATATTTCCAGTCATACTAAAACATTTATATATTTCTGGACATAATTACCTGCTGACTCCATCTCTTTTCTAAACAGATTGAATGGAAATGAAATACTTGAAGTGTGGCATTGCAGTGGGCTCATGAACCATTTATTCTGGCTCTCTCTTTGTACCTGAAAATAGGGAATGAGAAATACTTCAACTATGGCCTGTAACAAGCCTTGTTGGGCTGTATCTCAGGCAGCTCTCGGAGGCTGATAAACCCTTCATTTGAAAATGAAGACACCTCAACCAGCTCCTTTAGAGAGTATCATTATCAGTTGGCATTCAGACCTGCAAATCCCCATGCAGAGCCCCACCCATGGTGCAACACGGGCTACGCAGTTCTTCTGTTTGCTGAGGAAGCGAAGCCCACCTCCTGGGTTTCTCATCCTTTACTTTATTGCTTCCTTTAGGCTCTCTGTGTCGTATTTAATTCCTCCTTCTGATTTGATGTTTCCATCTTTCTCAGCTCATTCCATCTTTTAATTTGGTCCCGATTCACGTTAGTATTGGTATTTCATGTCCTTCCCTGCCAGCTTCCAGCCTCCACTCTCCTTCTCCCCTGATCACCTGACCTTAACTTCCATTGACCTCCTTCAGCTGGAAACCAGAGATGAAGGGAGCTTACTGATGCAGTCTATGTGGATTAGCCTCCAGGTCACTAAGCAGGTTGGAAAAGGGTGAATGGTAACCTGGGGAGGCAAGCAGAAGATACCTAGCATGCAGGACAAAATGCATAACATGCAGAAATTATTATTATTTTTGGCTTTTGCTCACTCTAAATTTCTTGTGCAAAATTCTAAGCATATTTGTTTTCCCTTTTAAAAATTATTATTTCACAAAGCAACGGTGTGCTCAGGTATGTAACATATGTTGATTATTGTCTTAAGTTATTCAGATATTTTGACCTTGATTCTAACAAGGGAAATTTATGCTTCCTCATCTATACTCAACTATTTCCCTTCCTGACCGTCCGTGTTATAGCATCTTTCTAAAGTAGCTGTCTCAGGGAAAAAATCACTTTAGGACAGGTTGCTGTTGTTGTATAAGACCCTCCTAGGGTTTGGCAAAGTGGAATTTACTTGACGAAGAGAGCATTCTCAGTGATCCCAAGAGATGAGGGTTATCACTTCTGTGATGCGTACCTTTCCTGCTTGAGAAATGCTGACTGAATTTATTTTGATTCTTTTAGTTTCAAGACTTTTCAAATATATCTTTAGATAAATAGACTTGGCATGTTTGTCTCTGAACTTCCATAAAAGTCCAACTCTATCTTTGTTTTTAAATTTAAAACTGTCTGAATGCACACTATTTTGTCTGAATTTACAAAAGTATCATTGAGTCAGAATTTGTTATGTAGCGGTTTGCTTACGTAAGCCCACTAAAAGTTTTTGGTTTGTTTTAGTTTGTTTTCTTGCAAGCAAATTATTAAGACAGTGGGGAACAGGAAATGCCATGTGTGTTTTTTCAGGCATCATTTCCTAAACTAACCCAACCTCAGTTCATTGACTTGTTTTTTCAAGGGTGGTGGGCACTTGGGCTGAGTAGTGGGCTCTTGGTCCTTTGAAAAACATTGATCTTAGAAATTTTGATCTTGTATTTTGAATGTAGTTGTGATACCTACAAAGGAAGGAAAACTTCAGATTTAAGTTTAGGTGACATGGTCACACATGACTAAGTTATAAAAAGCATGTCCTCAGGAAAAAAAATAAAAGGAAGGAAGAGTTGAGAAAATTTTTATAATACATATTATATTTATGTATATAATATACATATTATATATGTATATATATATATTTATAATACATATACTATTTTGCAGTTTGACTTTTGTTGTGTTTAGTTTAATAGCTCTAGTTTGTCCTATTAAAATGATTTGCTTTATCGTCATTTATTACTACTTTGGAGATACAGTCCTTTTTGAAATCCTAACCAGACCTTGTGTTTAAAAAAAATTCCATATATGTTGGTCAGATATTGCTTTACAGAAGATGGCCTGAGGAACAAATACTTTTTGTTACAACCTTAAACTCATCAGGTAGAGCCATATTATAACAGAAGAATTGGGAAATTGGCTGGGTGTTTGTGGTGAATGTTAACTACCCCACATGAAATGTACGTAATCTTAATTTGGTTCAGGGTCCAGTGGACAGGTTATAAAGGATAGCATTGGGCTGGATGGTTTCCAGATGACAAGACTGAGCTTTGAGTTTGTGATGGTAGAGACATTTTAAGTGACATGGCAGGAGAATTCTTCAAGCTCTTCAGTACAGCAGATAGGGCTTCAACAGCCTGAGGAAACAGTCAAGCATCATCTTAAGCCCTTGGCTAATTCCTCGGAAGCTCTGTGTCAAAGGTTCTACCTTTAGTATAGAATGTGATGGCATGAGCTCCGGGTAATAACCTTGCAGATTCTATTTCCGCCCCCACCCCGTTTCCACATTTATTTATTATGTTTTATAATAAGAGAGGATTTATGTGAATGGGGGGGTCTTTCCTAACACTATGTTCCTGCAAAGCTTCTGGGTTCCATTTTTCCATTCCTCAGAAAATCGGACTTAAAGCCTAATCCTTCATGGGACAGACAAAGGATGTGGTATCAGAACAAAGTTGGTGAGTTCACAGTATGGATATTGTGTGCTGTTTACATTAAATCCAAATCTTCTGTACTTATTAAAAATGGAGCTCTCTTCCCCTTTGGAATCAAATATAGTCTTAGCAACTCTCTCCTTGGAATCATAGGAAACGTGGAGAATTCTCAGCCCATTTGCTTCCTACAGTGAGTACATGTTTGTGAATACATGTTTTAAAAGAACAAATATGCTATCATCATACTGGAATTAAAAATGGATGGCTAAGGATTTAAAAAAAATCATTTCTCATTGAAGATAAGTATATATCCATGTATCCCTGATCCTTGGTATCGAACGTTATCAGCTTTGTGACAGTTTGATGGTTGCTGTAGTGACTTGTATGAAGTCAGGTTTACAACCTAAAGACGTTAAGGATGAAAAAAAAGAAGAATATAACAAATAAATAAGTGCTTTTTAGGGTGTAGTTCTATCTGATACAATGAAAAACACCACAAAATGAAACAAGAAAAAACCTGCATTCTCTTGAAGGACCATCTTTCAAATAAGTAGGAGCAAGAAGGCATTCAAATATGGGAGGGGTGTCTGGCGGCAATGGTGGGGCTAAATCACCACCTCTCTTATTTTAATAACCTCTCCAGTATCCAGAAGCTTTTGTAAAGCCAGAATGCTGTTTGTTTATTTAAAGCAGTTCATTATATAAGGATTCTACACATATCCGTTAGCAAATCCAAGACAATCTTGCTTAGAGCCTTACCGAATTTATTTTCCTTTTTAAATCAGCTAACAGACCTAATAGATCAGGTTTCCTGTTTCCTCCTCCTGGACATCCCTTGTCAGTCCAAATTATCGAACCACTTTCCTCTACTCCAGTCGGTCCCCTAAGCACTGAATTTCATCACGTGGCCTTGCTCAGATCTCCTGCCAGCATTTAGGAGGGACAGGCTCTCAGTTTTACTTGCGCCCCGAGGTCAGCGTTCCTGCCTGGTGTGAATCACATGGGTTCACTTGCTGGAGCAGGTGGGGATGACGAGAAATCTCCTAGTGCTCAGTATTCTCTTCTGACTCATTATTGCTAAGGATGGCTGGATGACCAGTGTCATCCAGTGTCTTCAGGTTATGGCCCATAGTTCTATTACATTTGTAGTTTCTGACAAGCAGCAGGGGCTCAGCAAATCTTGGCTGCATGTATAAATGAGTGGCATGAAAGCCTTCTCAAAGTGTGACTAATTCTTAATGCCCCTTATTAATATTATAATTTTACATCTGTTTGTATGATTCAGTTCAGTCGCTCAGTCGTGTCTGACTCTTTGGGACCCCATGGCCTGCAGCATGCTATAATTTGTATGATTTGTATGATTATTTGACTGATATGTCTAGTTCTCAACCTTGGTTACACTTTGGAGTCACTTGGGGACGTTTAAAAACTATTCCTCGCCTCAGGAGGTTTTGATTTTATTCGTCTGGGGTTGGCTGGGCACTGGTAATTGTCAGAACTCCCTGGATGATTTCAATATGCAACCAGGGTTAGGAGCTGCTGTTATAGATGGTAAACTCACTGAGGTAAAAGGCTACATCTTCTGCTCACCATGGTATTCTCGCACCTAGTTCAGTGTCTAGCATCTTGTAGGTGCTCAACAAATGATTGTTTGGTGAGTTGATAAAAGTTTGAAAGCATGGCTTTTGAAAAACTCTTGAGGATAGCACAATTAAAAAGAGATTAGTTGAATAGGCTTTTTCTGAATGGTTCTAGTGTGTTACCTGCGGTCAAGCTTGTCTGGCCACAATGGGGCCTTAAAGGAGCCGACTCCCGAAACATCCAGTGATCATCTTAGGGAGCAGAGGTCTCCCAATCTCTGGGGATTTTAGAGGCTGCTACTTGCACTGTCCTTGTTCAGAACGGATAGTGTGATGTTTGAGCAGATAAAATTCTTGGAAGAATTTTTTTTTTTGAACCTCAACAGCTCTTTCTTTAAACTTCTAATCACAAGGAAAATGTTAAAGCATGGAGATTTTGTATGCAGAACTTCTTGACTGTTAATTAGGTGAGCATTAAGAGAAAAAAAAAAGAAAGTGGTAGCTTCAGTAAATGAAGAGGAAAATGCTTGCACAGTAGTAGATCAGCAGGTAATTTAAAGATGAGAAAAATGAGCAGGGGAAAATTCAGGGCTAGGGTTACATGATTGACCAAGAAATACAATTTTTTTTTCTTTTTCCAAAGAAAAAGCTGAGTTTTAACATTTTTTTTACAATATCATTTGGAGATGATTGAATTTAGGTGAACGACTGAGTGACTAACAGTACGTTTGGAAAGAGCTTAAGTGGTGAGATTCAAAGCTCAAGTGTGGATTCCGATCCTCCTCAGTTACCTGGTTTGCTGCATGACCTTGGAGTGCTCTCTTCCTCCTTGGCAGCTCCTGCCCGCTTGCCCTCATGACTCCTGAATGTTAAGTTGGTCCCATGCTTCAGCCTGCCTGCTGTCCCTGGTGAGGAGAGGGCAACGGTGTGGAGCACCGTGGGAGGAGAGGCCCCAGCCTGGGGTTACTTGCTGTCAGGGGTTACCTGCCACAGCAGCGTGAGAAGAATTTCAACATAAAGCGATGCTTACGGCTCCAGCTTATTGACTATGCTAAAGCCTTTGACTGTGTGTATCACAACAAACTATGGAAAATTCTTAAAGTGATAGGAATATCAGACCACTTACCTGTCTTCTGAGAAATCTGTATGCAGGTCAGAAGCAACAGTTAGAAGTGGACATGGAATAACAGACTGGTTCCAAATTGGGAAAGGAGTATATCAAGGCTGTATATTATCACCCTGCTTATTTAACTTCTATGCGGAATATATCATGTGGAAATTGGGCTGGATGAATCACCAGCTGGAATCAAGATTGCTGGGAGAAACGTCAACAATCTCAGATATACACATGATACCACTCTAATGGCAGAAAGTGAAAAGGAACTAAAGAGCCTCTGGAGGAGGGTGAAAGAAGAGAGTGAAAAAGCTGGCTTAAAACTCAACATTAAAAAAAAACCCAAAACTAAAATCATGCTTCCATCACTTTATGGCAAATAGAAGGAGAAAAAGTGGAAGCAGTGACAGGTTTTCTTTTCTTGGGCTCCAAAATCACTGTGGATGGTGACTGCAGCCATGAAATTAAAAGATGCTTGCTCGTTGGAAGAAAAGCTATGACAAATCTAGACAGCATATTAAAAAGCAGAGACATTACTTTGCCAACAAAAGTCCATCTAGTCAAAGCTATGGTTTTACCAGTAGTCATGTATGGATGTGAGAGTTGGAGCATAAAGAAGGCTGAGCACTAAAGAATTGATGCTTTTGAACTGTGGTTTTGGAGAAGATTCTTGAGAGTCCCTTGGACTGCAAGAAGATCAAACCAGTCAATCCTAAAGTAAATCAGTTCTGAATATTCATTGGAAGGACTGAAACTGAAGCTCCAGTACTTTGGCTACCTGATGCAAAGAGCCGACTCATTGGAAAAGACCCTGATTCTGGGAAAGATTGAAGGCAGGAGGAGAAGGGGACAACAGAGAATGAGATGGTTGGATGGCATCATTGACTCAATGGACACGAGTTTGAGCAAACTGCAGGAGATAGTGAAGAACAGGGAAGCCTGGCATGCTGCAGTCCATGGGTCTCAAAGAGTCAGACACAGCTTAGCAACTGAACAATAACCACAAAGTTATGAGATAGAGGTTGTCACTCAAAGAGCCCAGTCCCCGGCCATCTCTTCCACACTTCTCATCTCCTTTAAACAGGTGAGAGGAAAACTTAACCATAGAGCATTTTCACAGTGTTTGACAATGGAATGGTCTCACAAATGAAGTGCAAACTCTTCAGTCAGCTCCCCCAAGTCGTCCATACACAGGATGACCAGCATTGAAATGTCTTATCCTTCCAAACCAGAAAACTGTGTGTCTTCTTAGATCTCTCCATGGAGAGAAGCTTCACTCTTTTCTGGTTACTTTGCAATCAAGGATCCTTCAAAAAATTTTTATGTCATTCTGATCATGTGACATCTTTGTTTGAAACTCTTCAGCAGTTCCCCTTCACCTAAGGAAAAACTCCCAAAATGTTAGCAAGGATGATATTGAACACTGTAAACAACCATGATGGCTTCCAAGTGGACACTGGTCTAAGAACTGGAAAGGAGAGGTCTCAGCTCCAGTCACTACCTGCTGTGGCCAGTGTAGCAGGTAAGGATCGAAAGTGGTCGATGCAGTTTGGAAAAAAGGAACTAGTGACAGAATTAAAGTTTTTAAAAATGGGACTGGAGGATTCAAGACCTCTAGGATCAAGAGCCCTGCTGATCAATTCCACATGGCTTTTATTGAGCTATTGGTATGCAGAAAGTGTCTGGTTTTTTAGATAACATAAGTTTCCCATGTTCCTAGTAACATCCCCAGTTAATGTTTTTCTTTGAACGTCTATGTTATTTTCTGTACCAAGGGTTCCAGATGACTGGGAGCAAAGATCCCCGCAGGAACATCAGAGAAACAATCAGCGCATGCACAAGAAGCAGTCTAATTTGTGCTGACTTGGCGCTCCTAAGTCCGCACCTCTTGCGTTCCCATTGATCATGCAGGACTCACTGACCTCGGCTAATCAGCCCACATACTCTGCTTATTTTTAACGATATTTCTTGTTGTATTCTCAAGACTTCAAAAAGATACATGACTGTTTTCCCACAACTACCCTTGAGCTGTGAGGAGCTCTGAAAGTCCTAGTGCAGGGAAGTTAGATCTAGAGTGGAGGATGGCAACCAGGGAGCCTGTTCCCATTGCAACGAGGTATTTTGGTTTTGTAGCAGGATGTTGTAACCAGCTAGATGTAAACCCGACTGACATAGATTCATCTCTATTATCTTGCCCCAGTTGATGCCTTTGGCTTATTTTCTGCTCTTCTTCTCCTATATACCAATCTCCAGCTTTGGTGCACTAGTTGAAATCCCATAAATGTTCTCCAGGAGTTCCCAATTTTGTGCCTTTGCACATACTCTTCCCTGTGCCCAGAGTGTTCTTCCCTTCCTTGAATTCTGAAAAATCTCCTCCTCTTTCTTCAAGACTCTGCTCAGTTGCCACCCCTGGCCCCAGCCTCACTGCACTGGCGTTTTTACCACTCCCAGCTTTGTGCCCCCATGTCCTGCATATGCCTCTGTGATCATCTGTCCCACTGAAATGATAATTATTTGTTTACATCTCTAGCTCTCCACTGGATTGTGAATTCCTTCCATGGCACAAATTAGACACATTTTCCATGTTTGTGTCCCTAGAACACGGTAGGTTCTTGATAAATGCTTGTTCAGTGAACCAATGAATGATTTCTGTAATGTAAACAGAGAGCAGGGGCTCAGCATTCTTATGTGGGGGTATTTTATACAGTTGTGAACTCCCCACACCCCTTTTTATGGTACTCTTAATACCATCTCATGTAGGTTAAATAATTCGATGTCTTTTAATCTTCCTCCAAAAAACCTTTTTCTTCTTTTTAGTCAATTCTGCCTTTTTTGGCCTTTATCCTTTTCTCTCCATTATTTAAAAAGTATCATGGCCAATACTAGACACAGGATGGATCTAAGGTGTGAGTTGATGAATGGGACATTGGAAGGTTTATTTTGGAGTCCTTGGGGATCACACTCCTTTCAGGGCATTCTGTAATCATTTTCCTCACATTCCCGATGACAGTACTTCATTGCTGACTCACATTCAATTTGTCTACTCTGATTCCTGCCAGAATTACTTGTGACTTGGTCCTTGGCTATCTCGTTCCATCTTGTATTTATTCAGGTCTGGTTTTGTCCCAAATGCTCCACTTTTTTTTTTTTTTTTCTTTTTGGCTCTTAGGAGATGTATATTCTGGTTTTCAAGCCCACTTTGACTTTTATCTTATCTTTCAGAATGTGTGCTGTTCTGTCTCATTTGGTCATTTCTTTGGATTTGAGGATCTTACTCTTAATAGAGGTAGTCTTTGTTGGCTGGATTGATTAAAATAGGGACTGTAGCCTTGGCAGTCTTTACAGACGTATTGAGTAGGATATTAGTTCCAATAGTAGATGTACGTAGTTACGTGCATAGTGTGTGGTGAAACCAGTAACATGTGCCTTCCTACTATTTAGGGGTAAAGTAATGGGACCAAAAAAAATAAAAAAAATGAGTGGTGCTGGAGAGGGAGGAGGACAGCACAGTTAGAGGCACACAGTGGTAGACACAAAGCCATGTGAGATGGGTTGCCCGGGTTTGAATTAGCTCTGCCATTTCTGAGTTGTGTGAGCCTAACCTCTGGTCATTTAACTTTGCTGAGCCTAAATATGTTCATTTGTTTAGTGTTCATAGTAATAATATCTGCCTCATGGGGAGCTGATAAAAATCAGTTGTGTGACTGCTTGCTCATAAAGTGCTTAGTGCTATTTTTGGCATGTAACAAAGGGTCAAAGTTAACAAGTATCACTTAATCCCCTTACAGGATGTATCTACTATTGATCCCCAAATAGGCATCTCTGTCTCAATGTGGTTTCCCTTGCTTCCCCCTTCCTTAAATTTATCATTAGCTAGAAATCTTCAGTTCAGTTCAGTTCAGTCACTCAGTCGTGTCTGACTCCCCCCAACCCCATGAATCACAGCACGCCAGGCCTCCCTGTCCATCACCATCTCCCAGAGTTCATTCAGACTCACGTCCATCGAGTCAGTGATGCCATCCAGCCATCTCATCCTCTGTTGTCCCCTTCTCATCCTGCCCCCAATCCCTCCCAGCATCAGAGTCTTTTCCAGTGAGTCAACTCTTTGCATGAGGTGGCCAAAGTACTGGAGTTTCAGCTTTAGCATCAGTCCTTCCAAAGAAATCCCAGGGCTGATCTCCTTCAGAATGGACTGGTTGGATCTCCTTGCAGTCCAAGGGACTCTCAAGAGTCTTCTCCAACACCACAGTTCAAAAGCATCAATTCTTCAGTGCTCAGCCTTCTCCACAGTCCAACTCTCACATCCATACATGACCACAGGAAAAACCATAGCCTTGACTAGATGGACCTTTGTTGGCAAAGTACTGTCTCTGCTTTTGAATATGCTATCTAGATTGGTCATAACTTTTCTTCCAAGGAGTAAGTGTCTTTTAATTTCATGGCTGCAGTCACCATCTGCAGTGATTTTGGAGCCCCCCAAAATAAAGTCTGACACTGTTTCCACTGTTTCCCCATCTATTTCCCATGAAGTGATGGGACCAGATGCCATGATCTTCGTTTTCTGAATGTTGAGTTTTAAGCCAACTTTTTCACTCTCCTCTTTCACTTTCATCAAGAGGCTTTTTAGTTCCTCTTCACTTTCTGCCATAAAGATGGTGTCATCTGCATATCTGAGGTTATTGATATTTCTCCCAGCAATCTTGATTCCAGCTTGTGCTTCTTCCAGCCCAGTGTTTCTCATGATGTACTCTGCATATAAGTTAAATAAGGAGGGTGACAATATACAGCCTTGACGTACTCCTTTTCCTATTTGGAACCAGTCTGTTGTTCCATGTCCAGTTCTAATTGTTGTTGCTTCCTGACCTGCATACAAATTTCTCAAGAGGCAGGTCAGGTGGTCTGGTATTCCCATCTCTTTCAGAATTTTCCACAGTTTATTGTGATCCACACAGTCAAAGGCTTTGGCATAGTCAAAAAAGCAGAAATAGATGTTTTTCTGGAACTCTCTTACTTTTTCGATGATCTAGCGGATGTTGGCAATTTGATCTCTGGTTCCTATGCCTTTTCTAAAACCAGCTTGAACATCAGGAAGTTCACCGTTCACATATTGCTGAAGCCTGGCTTGGAGAATTTTGAGCATTACTTTACTAGCGTGTGAGATGAGTGCAATTGTGTGGTAGTTTGAGCATTCTTTGGCATTGCCTTTCTTTGGGATTGGAATAAAAACTGACCTTTTCCAGTCCTGTGGCCACTGCTTAGTTTTCCAAATTTGCTGGCATATTGAGTGCAGCACTTTCACAGCATCATCTTTCAGGAGTTGGAGTAGCCTCACTGGAATTCCATCACCTCCACTAGCTTTGTTCGTAGTGATACTTTCTAAGGCCTTCACATTCCAGGATGTCTGGCTCTAGGTCAGTGATCACACCATTGTGATTATCTGGGTCGTGAAGATCTTTTTTGCACAATTCTTCTGTGTATTCTTGCCACTTCTTCTTAATATCTTCTGCTTCTGTTAGGTCCATACCATTTCTGTCCTTTATGGAGCCCATCTTTGCATGAAATGTTCCCTTGGTGTCTGTAATTTTCTTGACGAAATCTCTAGTCTTTCCCATTCTGTTGTTTTCCTCTATTTCTTTGCATTGATCACTGTGGAAGGCTTTCTTATCTCTTCTTGCTATTCTTTAGAACTCTGCATTCAGATGCTTATATCTTTGCTTTTCTCCTTTGCTTTTGGCTTCTCTTCTTTTCACAGCTATTTGTAAGCCCTCCCCAGACAGCCATTTTGCTTTTTTGCATTTCTTTTCCATGGGGATGGTCTTGATCCCTGTCTCCTGTACAATGTCACGAACGAACCTCAGTCCATAGTTCATCAGGCACTCTATCTATCAGATCTAGTCCCTTAAATCTGTTTCTTACTTCCACTGTGTAATCATAAGGGATTTGATTTAGGTCATACCTGAACGGTCTAGTGGTTTTCCCTACTTTCTTGAATTTCAGTCTGAATTTGGCAATAAGGAGTTCATGATCTGAGCCACAGTCAGCTCCCGGTATTTTTTTTGCTGACTGTATAGAGCTTCTCCATCTTTGGCTGCAAAGAATATAATCAATCTGATTTCGGTGTTGACCATCTGGTGATGTCCATGTGTAGAGTCTTCTCTTGTGTTGTTGGAAGAGGGTGTTTGCTATGACCAGTGCATTTTCCTGGCAAAACTCTATTAGTCTTTGCCCTGCTTCATTCCGTGTTCCAAGGCCAAATTTGCCTGTTACTACAGGTGTTTCTGACTTCCTGCTTTTGCATTCCAGTCCCCTATAATGAAAAGGACATCTTTTTTGGGTGTTAGTTCTAAAAGGTCTTGTAGGTCTTTATAGAACCATTCACTTTCAGCTTCTTCAGTATTACTGGTTGGGGCATAGACTTGGATTACTGTGATATTGAATGGTTTGCCTTGGAAATGTACAGAGATCATTCTGTCGTTTTTGAGATTGTATCCAAGTACTGCATTTCGAACTCTTCTGTTGACCATGATGGCTACTCCATTTCTTCTGAGGGATTCCTGCCCACAGTAGTAGATATAATGGTCATCTGAGTTAAATTCACCCATTCCAGTCCATTTTAGTTCGCTGATTCCTAGAATGTCGACATTCACTCTTGCCATCTCTTGTTTGACCACTTCCAATTTGCCTTGATTCATGGACCTGACATTCCAGGTTCCTATGCAATATTGCTCTTTACAGCATCGGACCTTGCTTCTATCACCAGTCACATCCACAACTGGGTATTGTTTTTGCTTTGGCTCCATCCCTTCATTCTTTCTGGAGTTATTTCTCCACTGATCTCCAGTAGCATATTGGACACCTACTGACCTGGGGAGTTCCTCTTTCAGTATCCTATCATTTTGCCTTTTCATACTGTTCATGGGGTTCTCAAGGCAAGAATATTGAAGTGGTTTGCCATTCCCTTCTCCAGTGGACCACATTCTGTCAGCCCTCTCCACCATGACCCATCTGTCTTAAGAGTTAACATTTGCATGTTTTAAATGAAGGCGATGGCCTGGATTGATCATTTTCTAAATGGTGCTCTGTAGTAGACCTGGGAATTCTCCAAAGGCTCTTGCAGAGGGTCTGAAAAGTGGGAAAAGTAGGCACAATTTTACAGCCCTTGCTGTCCCATAGAAGAGAGCAAGCTTTCCTTTCCTGTTTTATACATTGGACTTTGGCCCTACTGTTTGCTTCAAGAAAGAGTTCTTGAAGCTAAACGAAGTTAGAAAATTCTCTTTCAGCTTGAAAATCAGTGATTTTGAATGTGGAATATAAAATTTGATTTCTACCATTATTTTGTGAATGCTGAATTAACAATTTGGGGGAACTGCATTACATCTTGCCTCATCCAATGATGTAATAATCAAATAAAATAGATTCTAATCCTATTTAGTCAGCTTCCCTCTGTTGTTCTCAGTCTGCTTTGAGAGGATTGTCAAATTGAATCTGCTGTCCTTCGAGTTTGCCAAAGTTTATTATTTCAATTTACAGCAGCAGAGATGTTATACCCTGGTCTTTTATGTACTCTGTTGTGTGAGCTCTGATATTGTGCCAGTCTGTGCAAGAGAGTAATTATGGAATGATGGGCCTTCCTCTTCTTTCAGAAAAGCAACCGGCAGGTCTTTCTGATATCTAGAGTGGTTGTGTGTTGGGAGAAGAATTGGAACTAGGGAATTTAACCTGCTTTTCTTATACACCTTAAACAAAATCTCAACACAATACTATTTAAATATTTTTTTCACAAAGCTGTGAAGAGGCTAATACCATGTAAAGCATGGGATGTGTTTGAGAAAACATGCTTTGAAAAAGAGGGATAAGATCAAGCTCTAAATGCATTTAATTCATTAGCCATAAAGCATGCAGAGCTGGGTCTGTAATGATATCAGAACATTCATGAAAAGATTCAGAATGAGATCTCAAAAATCCCATGTGGCGGCTCCTGGGAAGGTCTACAATCTGTTCTGTAACTACTCTGGTCAGATTATCTGTTGGCTGTAAGCCGAGAAGGAGATTAGGTTCTGCCTTTCCCATCTGCAGTTTAGCACTGAGCCGTAAGGCTTAAATTGGCCAGTGTGATAATCTATTAAGTAAACAGGGGCAAATTATTTCTTTATTTACACTCAAAAATGATGATGACCGTTATGCTTGCTGTAAAAATTCTAATGGTGCAAAAATTCATAGCCAATTCCTGGTATTCTCTTTATTTTCTGAATCCTATGCCTCAAGATAACAACTGATAATAGTTGAAACCAGATCCACTTGGAGTTTTTCTTTGTATAGACAGATACACACACACACACACACACACACACACTCACTCACTCACTCACTCACTGTTGTGTTTAGTTGCTCAGTCATGTCTGACTCTTTGTGACCCCATGGCACGTAGCCTGCTAGGCTCCTCTGTCCAAGGGGATTCACTAGTCAAGAATACTAGTGGGTAGCCATGTCCTCCTGCAGGGGATCTTCCAACCCAGGGATCGAACCCAGGTCTCCTGCATTGCAGGCAGATTCTTTACAGAGTGAGTCACCAGGGAAGCTGTACATATAAATATATAAAAAATGCACACACATAATTATATCTACACATACTACACAGATTAAAAATATAGATGGGATTTTATTTTTCTTTAATTTTATATTCTTGATACATTTTCATGTTACTGTGATTTATTGGATTTATCTCACTTTGTAAGAATGAGAATCACATTTCCCGGGGACTTTAAATTCCTTCTGACTTTCAATAAAAGCCCAGCAAGGGAGAAGGCTTCCGCCACCACCTGCAGTCGGAGGCCTCTGCCTCTGACCCACCTGACCTGGGAAATGGTTCTGTTTTTAAAGGCAGCCTCAGGCATGGTTAAGAAGCATGTCTCCTGTTCACAGAGGCTCAGACCCCTGATGTGAAAGAAATGACACCTTAATCAAGTTGGTTTTCTGTCCAGCAAATTGCACCAACTTCCCTTTGGGAAATGAGGGGACGCTGCCTGACTGGGACTCAGGGCCTGGGGAGGGGGGGGACCCCAGTTCCACAGAGGCAGCCTCCTGTGCCTTCTCTCCCATTAGCTAACAGAGCTGGGTTAAGTGGGCCGTCAATTCATCAGGCCTGACTGATTTGCTGATACAGTGGACAGGCGGGGAAAGTTCTTGAACTAATTCACTTACGATAAGGGGATGGCTTCTCCTCAAAGGTAAAGCAAGGAAAGAGCCTCCACTTCTCAGTAAGCCTGCCCAAATTGTCTGCCAGCCACTCGAGGATGAAATTGAGTCTAACACTACAGCATGTATTACTAAGAGTAGACTTCGCCAGTAAATATTTAAAGGGTTTAAGCTCAGCTTCTCCATCATTTACTTGCGTTTTGTTTGGATGACAAAAAGTGGCAGAGTGCGCTGCAGGGTGAGATTAGGTGCTTGAAATGTGGCTGCAGAGATTCAATGAGTATTTTTTGAGGCGCCCTTCATTATGGGGAAATGGTAGAGGACAGATTTCCTGAAGGGTTTTCCACTTGGCTGCATGATTAAGTGTTCAGGGAACTATATAATTGGTAATATGCTTTTTTTTTTATATTCCTGTGTAAATAATTTCTTATTTAAATTTCATAATGTATTATATTTAAACACTTGTCAAGCAATAACTCACTGGTGGCAGAAAATTCTTAAAGTCTAACAGCGGGATTAAGGGGTGATGGCTGTAGCTGATTGATCTCTATAGTTTTCTTGAAGAGGAATCTTACCACAGGGGTATAATTTGGGAAATAGAACCATTTAGTGTCGGTACTTTGAGCAGTTATGTGGGAAACTCGGAATTCGTCTCAAATTGATCTGCTTTTATTTTTTTAAACAGGGTAGAAAGTCTGTTTTTAATTCTCTGTGCCTGTGTGCATATATGTATTATAGTCAGGTTTTGTTGTGCTTTTGTCCTTTTGATTTTCGTAGAAGTCAAATAAAGGAAATATATGGCTCTATCTTCATCTGTGAGATCTGTCATGGGTTTAAGTATATTGCCCATGTATCGAGACAGTGTCAAAGTCATTTGTGTAAATAATAACAGAAAGGAACACTACCAATTCATCATGCATGGGGATATAGTGTGTTGAAGGAATTTACTAGGAAATCAGTATTTGTCATCACGTTTGTCATGGTTTATAAATCCCAGCCTAATTTACAAGGGTTTAAGGCCTTTCACCCAAATATAAAAAGTGACCCATTAAAGTTAATGAGCCTTCTTTATCTGGACTCATCTTTTAAATTTACCATGTGATTAAATGTAATAAAAGGGAGATGAGGGGCATTTAAAGTGCAGCAAAGAGTGCTGTGGTGAGAGACAGGACTCAAGTAATTCTGAGACCTGGACGAACTGGATTTGCAAGTGACAGAAATAAAAACACCAAAGAAAGCTGACACTTAAAACAGTACGCTACTCACAAATTTGATGGAATATTGGTGGGCAAACATTTCAAAAGGATGAAGATTAGTAATAGGGGCAGAGGGATTTGGGTAGGATGGAAAAGACCCTGGAGTAATGCTATATCACTGCCAAACAGATACATTGGCTTAAAATTGTATTTGGAGAAGAAAAGAAAATATCATTATCTTTAGAATGTCTTTCTTAAGGAACTGGGAACCATCCCTTTGAAATGTAATCATCAAGAAAGTTAGACCCCTTATCTCCCAGCGTCTGAGTGGTGTGGTGGGGGTAGGAATCTAACACTTCTAAGGACAATTAAGCACAGATGGCCTCGTCCCATTGACCACTCTTCCAAGCTGAAGTTCTCCAGCATTCTTCCATTAACTCACCCCAGCTTTAAAAATCCCTCCCGCCTGGTTTTTAAAAGGAGTTTCTCCTATTGTAACAGTTTTGAATAAAGTCTTTACTTACCTGTTTAACTGATTCAGTGCAGTTTTTCTTTTATAGCAGTCAACAGTTGTTGGATTGAACTTGAAGAGCTTCAAGTCTTTAATTTTCATATACAGCATCAGTTTAGGAAAAAAATAAGTCTTTCTGAAGAATACCAATGCTGGGAGGAATGTTATAAAACAAGGAGAAATGATTTGATTAGAAGGATCAAGATATCTACACCAGAAAGACAATCAAGTGCAGATTGAAGAATGGGATGATATTCTCTTTTAATGAAAGTTTATATGACACAGGGAGCCCAGCCTGGTGCTCTGTGATGACCTAGAGGGATGGAGGAAGAGGAGAGAGGCTCAAGAGGGAGATGATATATGTATAATTATGACTGTTTTGTGCTGTTGTATGACAGAAACCAACACAACACTGTAAAACAATTTCCCCCCAATTAAAAAAATACATAGCTGAGTTATCTTCTTTGGAATAATTTAAAGTGAGTGATATTGTATAAAAGTGCCTTGTGTGCTCAGTCGCTTCTGTCGTGTCCGACTCTTTGGAACCCCATGGACTGTAGCCCATCAGGCTCCTCTGTCCTTGGGGTTCTCCAGGCAAGAATGCTGGAGTGGGTTGCCCTGCCTTCCTCCAGGGGATCTTCCCAATCCAGGTATCGAACCTGGGTCTCCTGAGTCTCCTGCACTAGAGGCGAATTCTTTACTTCTGAGCCATCAAGGAAGCCCCATAAAAGTGCTTGCTGCTGCTACTGCTGCTGCTAAGTTGCTTCAGTCGTATCCGACTCTGTGCGACCCCATAGACAGCAGCCCAGCAGGCTCCCTCATCCCTGGGATTCTCCAGGCAAGAACACCGGAGTGGGTTGCCATTTCCTTCTCCAATGCATGAAAGTGAAAAGTGAAAGTGAAGTTGCTCAGTCGTGTCCGACTATTAGCGACCCACGGACTGCAGCCTACCAGGCTCCTCTGTCCATGGGATTTTCCAGGCAAGAGTACTGGAGTGGGGTGCCATTGCCTTCTCCGATAAAAGTGCTTAGCAAATTGCAAATGCTCAGGAATGTTTATTAAGTGGCAAGGAGTAAAGTCTTTGCTGAGTGGAGCTTATTTCATGTATAATCATCCTGATGGAATCATTCCTGTGGACTGGAATGTAGGGCTGATGAGACTTATGTGAAAGGCAATTAACAAAATTGTTTAGATGGAGAAATATAACTTGAAGAAAGAGAAAACTCTTGTTCATCCATTCTTCCTTTTGGTAAATGGCAACTACCTAGAATTTTATAGCTGACATAGCTCTTTAACATATGTCATCTGATTTGATCCCCAAAACCAGCTTGAGGAGGAAAAAAACAGCTTGATTAAATTATTTACCAAAGGTCACCTGACTGTAAATGGTGGAGTAGAAGCTAGTATGAGATTTTAGTCTTACCTAGTTTTTAAAGAAAATTTACTATTGCATATTATAGGTAAGAAAAGTAGGCCCTGGGGGCAGAGTATGGACCGACAAAGAAGGAATAAACAGCAAATAAAAATATGTTTATTGCAATTTTTAAAGGTGTAAATGCAAGAAAAGTACATTACAGTGAGAATTTACAAGGATCATAACCCCAGGCATGGAGATGGGGTTTGGATCAGAAAAGGCTGGCCCAGAGAAGTGTTATTTACATTACCAGACTGGTAATCCTGGCTCATAGTTTAATGAGAGCTCAACACCAGTAGACTAGCCTCTGGTCAGAAAGCTTATCCTAGTGGATAAGCTTTGGAGAAATGAGAGATGGAGAAGTGAGAAGTATCATGAGATGGTAGTATGTTTTTCATCAAACCAGATGCATTTAAGATAAAAATCTTTCTCATTTCTGAGACTGTCTTTTCTTATTTAGTTTTAAAATACCTTTTCTTTTATATGATAGGTATTATGGTTAATGAAAATTGTTTTCAGTGGATTACTTGGGGTTATAGAAAATCTCAAATCCTACAGCATCTCCCCACTTTTATTTAAAATATTTCTAGTTAATGAAATCCCAAAGTCTGGAACCAGTGATCTCTATCCTGCTGTCTATCCCCAGCCTCACACCTTCTTTTTACTTTATGAGTGAAGTAAAGACCTCTGCTTTGACTAACCTAATATGTCTAGGAATAAAATTGTACCTTTGCACTTATGTGGGAGATAGGATTAAAAATAATGAGACAAACTCAGAGGCATAATGTTATTTCAGGAAATGGGAATAAACAGAGAATTTAAACATTATTTTTTAATTCTTGCTGGGAATTTTCCTCGCAGACTATCAAGTCAACCTTTATATAGATGAGGGTGAGAGACAGGGCAGGAGAGCAAGTTGAAAGTGAAAGCTGCTCTGACAAAGAGACGGCAAAGGCTGGCTGGGGTGAGAGGAGGGAGAGGTTCCTTGCTCCCTGTGACTCTTTCTGCAGAGAATTCTTTTCTTTGCCTCCCCTCACGGCCATCCTTGTACCTGATGCCTTTCATGCCTTGCCTTTGCGGAAACCTCTTAGGCTGCTGGAATACCCGCCCTCATTGGAATGTGTCCACAGTACAGAGGCCAGAAGCAATCGATGGCCCTTCCTGGCCCCCACCCCCTCCTCCTGCCCTTATAAATACTTGTATTTGCCTTCTGTCACTGTGGCTGTGGCTTATCCTTTTGCATTCACCCTTTCTAGTTGAAAGTCATTAATCTGCAAATGCAACTAATTAGTCCTTTACTGTTCCAGGAGCAGAAAACACTGCTTACACACTGTCCTTATTTACGGGATGCCAGAAAATGTACACTTAAGGATCAATGGATCTTGCCAATAGAAAGAGTGCTCTGTGTAATTACACAACTGGTCTGGGTAAGCTGTAAAATGAGAATTGTGCAGAGGGCCTAGAAACTGCCCCAGAATGGTACAGTTTCTTAACCCTCAGGCTTGCAGTTTTTATTTTCTCAAGTAAGTTGTGGCCATTCTGTGTGGTGAGCCATCTCAGTCCATCTTCTTGAAGATAGAGGCACAGAAAATTAGGTGAAATTGGGTGCATTTCAGCCCTGACATTTTTCTTTTTGGAGAGAGGTTGAACTCAGGACCTCAAGGTTGGTATAAGATTGGAAAGGCCAAATCACTTTATCTTATTTTTTCAATGGGGAAGAAAACCCAACAACTTTTGATCCCAAATAAAATAATAACTAAAATGCTTATGCCTAGCCTTTTTTTCTTCTTAAAGGAAAAAAAAAAAAAAAAAAGACAGCTGACTACATGCCTCTGGAGAAAACTCTTGATATCCTTAAAGGAAAATAATTTTTCTGTAGAGGCAAATGTGTTAAAGCAGGTGAGAGACAGGGTACCATTGAGAAGCTGAATTAGACAAGCAGTTTAAGCCACAGAACTTATTCCCTGATCACTAACATGGTATACAGGTTGTGCTGTGGTACACACGTGTTTAGGTCTGTATCTGTATTTGTGTGATTTCTAGTTGTGTGTGTGTGTGTTTGTGAGTGCAGAAATGCTTTTACCAAAGGAAAATTGAAAGTTGAAAAGCACCAGCAAGGAAGTACCAGTGAAAAGTATTACATCTACATGACAAAAAGTCCAGGGAGAAAAAAATGTCTCTGGTTACCTATACCTGGTAACTTTTGGAGAGAGAGAGAGAGATGGGCAATTGGGTGGGGTAGTTGAATCTCACCGGGGAGAAAGCAGGTGTTAAAAAGGATTGTTGCCCTTACTGACCACAGCTCCCTACTGCTCACACTCCATAGCATCAGTAGAAACCCTGGGCAGGTCTCTGGGATGGGTCTGCTACTCTATCTACCAGCTATTGTGAGCTGGATCCTTTTAGGTTCTGTGCTGAGAGCTGGGATTCTATTGGTGCAGCACCAGAGCACTTCCTGTCTTTGTATTTGCTTGGTAGTTAAACAGTTCTCTGGGCTTCCCTGATGGCTCAGCATGTAAAGAATCCTGCAATGTAGGAGATGCAAGAGACGTGGGTTTAATTGCTGGATTGGGAAAATCCCATAGAGTAGGAAATGGCAACCTACTCTAGTATTCTTGTCTGAAAAAATCCCATGGATACAGGAGCCTGGTGTTTTACAGTCCAAAGGGTTGCAAAGAGTCAGATATGACTGAATGAATGAGCACACACACACATGCAAACAGTTCTTTGCATACATGGGAAAATGCGTTGAAATGGACAAGTGAGACTGTTCTCTTCTCTAGAATAGTCACAATATTTTAAGAATAGTTAACAAAGCTGGTTTTTCTTGAATAGTATCTCTTTTTCTTTGAAAAACATTTACCACTTTGTTCTTTCTTTTTCTCATGTTCATCTGTCCTTTTAAATTCAAGATTATGAGGACAATGGTAATAGACTTAAATTTATTCAGATTCATCATCCATACCTGCTTAGTGTTTATGTAACCTTACTAATTTCCAGAGAGACATTATCATAACAGAATAATAGAGACTGAGCCTCCTGTATTGAATGCATAGTTTAATGCAGTCATTCCTAATGTATTTTTGGGCCATAAGCCCTCTTGAGAACTGCTGTCACAGTAAACCTTCCTCTCCCCAGAAATATGCACTTAACAAAAAATTCATGCCATCTCATTTTTGATTTTAGAAAATTCACATATTCTCTGAAACAATTCCTTCTTGGAGTCCTTAGTCCCAAGTTAAAAACCTACGGTCAAATGCAATGCCTATGAAACAGTGGGAGAATTAGGGTAGAGTAGCATCTCCGAGTACATTGTGGTACAGAATAATCACAGTTGGCTGGTTTGTGGGAATGACTAAGATTCACTCTCAGGTTAGGCAAACTTGAGTCAAAACATGACTCTTCTCCCTAGTTCTGTGAGAAATTACTTAACCTAAGCTTCAGTTTCCTCACTCAGTTCAGTTCAGTTGCTCAGTCGTGTCTGACTCTTTGCAACCCCATGAACCACAGCACGCCAGGCCTCCTTGTCCATCCCCAACTCCCAGAGTTTATCCAAACTCCTGTCCATTGAGTCAGTGATGCCAGCCAACCATCTCATCCTCTGTTGTCCCCTTCTCCTCCTGCCTTTAATCTTTTCCAGCATCAGGGTCTCTTCAAATGAATCAGCTCTTCGAATCAGGTGGCCAAAGTACTGGAGTTTCAGCTTCAACATCAGTCCTTCCAATGAACACCCAGGACTGATCTCCTTTAGGATGGACTGGTTGGATCTCCTTGCAGTCCAAGGGACTCTCAAGAGTCTTCTCCCAAAAGCATCAATTCTTTGGCTCTCAGCTTTCCTTATAGTCCAATTTTCACATCCATACATGACCACTGGAAAAACCATAGCCTTGACTAGATGGACCTTTGTTGGCAAAGTAATGTCTCTGCTTTTTAATATGCTGTCTAGGTTGGTCATAACTTTCCTTCCAAGGAGTAAGTGTAAGTTAAGATGGTAATATAACATCTGCCTCATTGGGTTGCTGAGATATACACATGGCTTGGGACATAGTCAACCCTAGAGACATATAAGTGATTGTCATTTTTGTTAATAATGGGAAGTGTTATTCAGAATTGATTAAGGCAGGGCACCCTTTCTTCCCTTGCTTGTCAGTTACAATTGCCAGCCTCAGGGAAACAGACTCTGTTGTACATTCTTGAATGCCCACCTGCCTTCCCTTTTAAAAATTTCTATTTAGCTATAATACTAAGACTCATCCTACTTGCAAAAATTTATTTTAGACTTTGAAATGCAAAGAGGTCCATGTTTTGAAACAATCATTTATTTCATGTTGATTTCGGGTGAGTGTGGTCTGTGGAGCTCAGCAGAGGGAATGTTTAGTTACCTGGTGGGCAGTGTTTTCCTAGAAGATTCCTCAACTGTGGCCTGATGTTTACCTTTTCCACTTTGTTTTTATACACCTAGATTTCAACCATGAGCTCTTTGCTTTTTATTCCTCTGGCCTTTCCCTTTTTTTTAATTCCTTATCAGTGGCAATTCTATGTTCATTTCTGGTCAGTTCAACTCAACAAACGATAATTGAGCCTTTTCTGTCTCCTAGCCACTGAAGTAGATATTGGACACATAGAAATAAGTCAAAAGTAGTTTTTATACATGGAAGCCTTTGGCACATGAGAGTCTGTTAGGCAGAGTATCAGCATCAAGATCATCATCACTGCTGTTTATTGAGTAGTTACTGGTTGTTAAGGATTGTGCTAACCATGTTGTAACAGTATTTCATTTCACCTTTCTATTGGATACTCTTTTTAGAATCCACCCATCTTTTTACCCCCAAACTGCAAGCTTTGCTCTCTTTAGTCCTACCCAGCAGTTCTCACTTCTCCCAGTAGTGACTATTCTCAGTATCTGCAAAGTCTTCTCTTAATCTATGACTAAGTGCTTGTCACCCTAGAGTCCTCCAAAGTCAGGGTATGGCTGTGCTTTCCATCTCTTCTAGGCTTTGAGACTTAAAAATGAGAGGGCTTACACAGCAAAGGAAACTGTAAACAACAAACAACAACAAAAGAAAACAAACAAACAAAAAAACAACCTACAGAACGGGAGAAAGTATTTGCAAATGATGCAACTGGGAGGAGCTTAATCTCCAAAATGTACAAGCAGCTCATGCCACTCAACAACAAAAAACAAACAACCCAATTAAAAATGGGCAGAAGACCTTAATAGATGTTTCTATTAAGAAAGAAGGCATACATATGATCAGCGGGCACGGCAAAAGATGATCGACAACACTCGTTATTAGAGAAAGGCAAGTCAAAACTATAATTAGGTATCACCTAACACCAGTCAGAGTGGCCATCATCGAAAATTCTACAAATAACAAATGCTGGAGAGGGTGTGGAGAAAAGGGAACCCTCCTATACTGTTGGTGGGAAGGTAAGTTGGTGCAGCCACTGTGGAAAACAAAATGGAGGTTCCTCAGAAAAGTAAAATAGAATTACCATATGATCCATCAATCCCACTTCTGGGTATATACCTGGACAAAACTATCAAAAAGATACATACAACACCTATGTTCACAGCAGTACTATTCACAGTAGCCAAAACATGTCCATCAACAGATGAATGGATAAGGAAGATATGGTACATATATACAATGAAATACTACTCAGCCATAAAAATGAATGAAATGATGCCATTTGCAACAACATGGATGAAACTAGAAATTATCATATTAAGCGAAATAAACCAGAAAGAGAAAGACAAAGACCGTATGATACCACTTGTATGTGGAATCTAAAATATGGCACAAATAAACCTACCTACAAAACAGAAATGACACTCAGGCGTTGAGCTCAGACTTGTGGTTGCCAAGGAGTGTGAGGGGGAGGGAGAGGGATGGGCTAGGAATTTGGAGTTGGTAGATGCAAACTATTACGTTTAGAATGGATAAACAACAAATTCCTACTGTATAGCACAGGGAGTTATACCCAGTCTCTTAGGATAAGCCATAATGGAAAAGAATATAAGAAAAAGAATGTATATATGTGCATAACTGAGTCACTTTGCTGTACAACAGAGATTGGTATAAAATTGTACATCAGCTATCCTTCAATAAAATTTTTTTTTTTTTTTTAATGCTGTGACTTGCGCTTCAACAAATAAATGACTGGCCAGTTTTCAGCCTTGGATCACCTAGACTTGTTCCAAGTCAGATTTAGAGGATACAAATATGGTTCCATATAATTAGGAGCCACAAAAGCCTTCTGATTATACCAAAGAATTGGGGATTGTCCCCAAACCTGGGATTCTAGCCAGAATGGTAGTAAAACTCTCTTATGAATTCACTAGCTTTAAAAATTACAATGCTATAATTTAAGGTGACAATGGAAGCAATGAAGAAGTATTTTGCAACATAAAAAGAACTATTTAAAGGAATCTCATTATCTTTCCTAGAATGTTTACAGTAGGCTGTGTCTACACAGTTATAGGATCCCTCCATACAAAGGGGTTCGTCACCTATTGATATCCTGGAGCTACATGATTCCCAATATGTTTATGTTTGCAACCAACAACCTGTTTGGCATAGAGTGAATCAAGGGCTCCCAAATTTTCTGTGGGGGAGAAGTAACGTTTTATTTACTAGAAGACTTTGTAGCAAGTACCAGGTGCTGGCATTCAGTCTTAGATTCCACTGTGAAAAGACAAGAGAACTTTAGTGAGAGGGGTGGGGGCTGTTATCCTAGAGTCACGCTCACATCTATGAAGGAGCTTCTGGCGTCCTCAGCTGTCCTTGTTTATAGTCTCCGTTGCTGAATTGGAAGCCCCTGTAAGCATATCAAAAGCACAAGGAGCGTCTAAGATAAAAACTGCAACAATAACTGGACGAATTTTAATGTCTAGTACACACGATGCAAGTTACTGGGGACTTTGCATGTATAACTAGTACTCCTTACCAGCATGTCACGGGGTTGACCCAGTTATTCACCTTTAATGGATAAGTGGATTGAGAGCTGGAAAGGTTAAGTAACTTGGTCAAGATCCTATTGCTTGATGGTAGCTGACCTTGGGTTTTGTCATGGAGCATTTTTATTTTCAGGATTGAATCATTTTGGAAATGATTCCTGTCGATTTCTTAACTATTAAAAATTTTTGTATGCAGGAATAGTTCTTTTCTGGTGCTGCTTTTATTTTGTGCAGGGTGTAGTTTGAAATGTTTCTAGATTAAAATACTGTTTGCACAAATGGTCCAGATTAAAAATACTTTAATGTCGCTGAGTTGCAACAGACACAATTGAAAAGATGTCATGCCACTTGCCCTGTCTTTAAGCGTGATGATTAATGGACCCTTGCAGGATGATCTATGTGCCCATAGATTACTGCCTGAATCACTGTGTCTACTTTATGACTTATTGTTTGCCTGAGATAACCGAACATTTTACTTAAAGGTAAGTAAAGGATTAAAGCACTTCTCTTTATTTTTGGCCAGAATTTTAAAAAGTAAAAGAAAAGAAAGAGAAAGAAAGGAAATAAAGATTAAGTAGAAAAAGGACTGCGCTGATGCTCAGTTAAAATTAAGCAACTGGATTCAGATCAGTCATTTGTCAGTAAGGCATTTGCAGAGTTTAACAGTGCTGAATGGTAGCTAAACCCAAGAAATTGCATTCTGATGGGTAGTTGATATTATTCGATATCAATATTGTACCATACACAGTAGGAGCATGGATATGGGGGTCTTAGCCACTTGTTCAATTTTACAACATTCTTGAAAAACAGCTGGGGAAGAAAAAAAGCATGAAATTCAATATCCAAATTATGGAACTTTAAAAATACACATATTACTGATCTGGCTCCATTTTGCAATATTATCGGTTCATGTCTTTTTGCAGTTGTTTTTTTCCCACTGTGGCAGAAGAAGGGAAAAGCAAGCTGGTCTTTTAAATTTATTGCATTACATTAGTTTCACTATAAGATTCTTTGAAGATGATTGTCTTGTGGATTCTAGTTCCAGATCAGTGGACATTTGGCTGGAAGGATTTATATTGTGCGCTCAGAGAATGGGGCCTTAAATCAGTGTTACTGTAGGCTGCAGAGGGTTTGGTTTTTACAACTACAATAACTAACTCACTGGGGAAGTGTCTGTGTGACCCTGTCTCGATATTCCAAGGGAAGTGTGGATGTTTGGTCATCGGTGCTTTAAATTCTAAAAAGCAATACAACCGAAACATTAGCTTTCCTAATACCAAGTGTTGGTTCACTTGGTAAAAGAGATTCTCTGTAGAGGGGAAATAGTTACATTCGTTTGTAATTTGTGAGAGAATTGAACTTTTGATTCCATTGAGAAGAACACTTAGATTGAATTATATCAGGTTCAGGGGACATTTTAAGCAGAAGTCGGCTAAAGTCCCCTCTAACATTTTTCTTTTTATGAAGAAGACTTTTTCTAATGGTGATGGCAGAAATATCCTTTAGGAAAGATGGGAGACTATAGATTTATGTTCAGCCCTTCACTATTTGCTTTTTAAAATCCAACCACTTATTGTTCAAACAATTAAGTATTTACATAAGCTAGGCTCTGCCTTTTGGGAAGCTCCTAGTCCTAAAATTCAGAGCAGTTTAATATAGGAAGAGACCAAGAGGGTCATCTGGTCCCATCTCCTCAATGCAAGGATCCCTTCACCAGTCACCTTATATTATGACTGTAAGTTTTACTTATTTATTTTTTTACTCTATTAGATCTATTACAACTCTCTGGGAAAAGGCACGGCAAATATACTCTATCCTAGCAGCCTTTTAAATGTTCATATTAAGCTTGCGGTCAATCAAAACCTGCACACATTTTTAAACATTCATACAGAGGGTTGCAAACCTTTTCTGCATCCCATTTGTGCAATTGATTGTTTTGAATCTAAAGTAGGACTTGGCATTCATTTCTTTACAATTTTATTGATTTGGCTTTGCTTTAATGTTCCAGCTTAAAGATCATTTCGGACCTGAGTTCTGACATCTCTTATATCAGCTATTCTGTCCCAGTCCATGCTATCTGTAAACTTGATTAATATGCTGTCTGTATCTTTATCCAGGTCATTGATAAAAGTGGTGAAGAGACAGCAGGGCGGGCAGAGCCCTAGGGAATTCTGCAGATCCTCTCCTTCGGGGTATGATTGTTTAACTAGACAGGAGTCAGTCTAACCACCCAAGCTCATTGCCTTGTCATCGAAAGGGTATTATAGATAGGATGACCATCTGGGCTGGTTTTTCTTCCAGGAGTGACTGGACTTACCTGCTTTATGCTTGTTGTTTAGCCCTAATTAAGCAGTACCTCCTTTTGTTCTCAGAAGTATTCTAGATGTTGTCAGAGACCACAGCAAACCACTTGGGGCACTCTAGGTACCAGATTCATAGGCTCTTCAGATCCTCCAGTTTCTAGCCCTATCATACATTGAAATGAAATTTATTTGCCAAAGTTGTTCTTAATCTGTTCCTTGCTCCTAGTATTCCTTTATTTGTTTTCCTCGATGGTTTCAAATAGTCCAACTGTTTTTCCTGTTGGGAACTAAATTTAAATTTGTGCTGTGCTGTCTTAAGCTGCTCCCGTCGTGTCCACTCTTTGCGATCCTATGGGCCATAGGCCACCGAGTTGCCATGCCCTCCTCCAGGGGATCTTCCCAACCCAGGGGCTGAATCTGAGTTTCTTATGTCTCCTGCACTGGGAGGCAGGTTCTTTACCACTCGCACCACCTGGGAAGACCCCAGATTTAAATTTAACAGTCTGTAATTACAGTTTTTGCTTATTGTGAGCTATATGTGCTAGGCATTCATCCAAATGTTTTATCTTCTTGAATCCTCATCATAAGTCTGTGAGGTAGGGATTGGAACTGCAATTTACAGGTTAAAAAAGTGAGCTATCATAGGTTAAATAACTTCCCCAAGGTCTCAGAGCTAATAAAAGATAGAAACAGAATTCAAAATCCAGGCAGTTGGACTTCAGAGGGCTTTCTCTGTCCCACTAATTTCCAGAATTTAGCCTTTTTCTCATTTGAAATCTGTGACACCAAAAAGAAATGAAAGAAACTGGGTTCAGAAATACTCCTCCTAGAACATCATTTAAAGCTAGGTAATAAAATGAATGTGATATAAATTTCCTAGCCCATGAGCAGGAGGGATTACATGATTTAAAGGACAAAGCTCACAGATACCCCAGAAATCTTCTGACAAACAGGCCATAAAAGTGCTCAAAGATCACTGTGGCTCAGAGACATTCTTCCAGCCCTTGAACTTCTGTGGCTCCTCGCTGGGCTTATTACATTGGCTCTCACTTTTCTATGACCCAGGAAAGGAGGGAGAAAAACAGCACCAATGAGCCTAAAACCAGGTTCTGGGAAGTTTCTCTTAGAAAAGTGATCAGTTTCCTGTTATGCCAGGGGATGGGGGTACTGTAGACAATAGCAACAATGTTTCAAAGTATAGCAAGCAAACAACACTGCTCCTGAGCCATTTCACTATTTTTATATTCTTTTTTTTTTCTATTTTATTTATTTATTTTATTTTATTTTTTTAAATTTTATTTTATTTTTAAACTTTACAATATTGTATTAGTTTTGCCAAATATCGAAATGAATCGCCACAGGTATTTTTATATTCTTATCTGAGTAAGGCCTGGCACATAGTAGTGCTCAGTGTTTGTTGAGTGAATGAACACATTTCCATAACAATTCTCTGTGATTTGAGAGTGTGGCAGGAGGAAAGGGTGGGGTTTATCTTAACAAAGGCCCTTTGTCTTTTTTTGCAGTTTGGTTCAAAATGCTCAGCTCTGTAATTTCTCATGCTGGAAGCTTTTCTAGGAAATCACTTACCAGGGACTGGTCGCCCTTTCCTCCTCCTCTCCAAGCACTTTCTTCATTTCAAGACACATAACTTATTTATTATGTTATGTTAATGAGGGTACAGCCTGCAGTTAGAATGTGCCACGCTCTGTGAAAGGCAGAAGGAAAAAGACCCTATAAATACAAAGAATCTGGACCAGAGAACATTTTATTATAAGACTTGCTCCTTTCTTAAAGACAGTAAACATGATGAATTTCTCTTTGCAAGTGAATTTATGAAGATAGATGATTCTCTCTGTGGTTGTTTTAACTGGGTTTGCCTTGTGGTCTGAAGCAGAGTTGCAAACCCACACAAATACATTTATTGTCATCTGTAATGATAGGCTACGCTGTCTTCTGTATAGCTGAGTGGGACTTAGGAAAATGACATTGTTTTACCATAGGGATGGAAAAGGATTCATCTGATTTACATGTTTCAGTGGGAGAGACCCTGGTATTTTCCGTAAGGGAAGCTGTGAACTGCCTTAAATCCAATTTCTCCTACAACTTTGGTCGTGCTTTTTTTCAGAGTCAGACTGAAAAAAAAAAAAAAAAAAAAACCCACTCAAAACATCCTTGGCTGAGACTTTTTCAAATACCAACCCAGGAATGGGAGGCCGCGTTCTGTGCTCGATTCTCAAACATTCAGCTCACACTTTGGCTTTCTGCTGAGACGACACAGAAGGGAGAAGTCAGAGGAAGGGGAAAGGGGAGGGGAAATGGAAAGCTTCTGAGCTTGATGTTTAAGCGTCTCTCTCAAAAGCGCCTTCAAGCCCGAGTGCACAGGCACAGCCGCAGAGGCAACTGGCTCCACGTTGCTAATGATGGCAGCGCGCATCATTGGCTATGCATATCACAGAAGAAAGCCATTCTGCTCAGCTCTAATTCCATCAGGATCATTTACCTTTTGAAGGATAGAAAAGAATGAATTGAAGATCAAAATCATCAGCCTTATTTGGCTTCATCCAAGATTTATGGCAGCTGCTTTCAAGGGCAACTTGACAAAAAAAAAAAAAGGTTGAATTCACATCTGTACCATTTCTTGTCTTTCAATATTTTATAAATGTTATGAGCAAAGTCAACCTCTGGGGACATTATTAAAATTAAACAACCTCTATCCCTCCCCTGTATTGGAATGAGAGCATATATCAATAATTGCTATATTTAACTACTCTCGTCTGTGTCGTACCTTTCAGGATTAACTATCTTGGAAGCTTATGTTTAGTTTACTATTCATTTGCCAAAGGTTATTATAACGTGGGATCCATGTCTTTGTGATGTCAAAAGCATTAAACTTTGATTTAAATTGTTAATAATACAGTGCCAATTATTGCCAGCTTTAAACTTGAATTCATTTTTTTAAAGCAAACATTTAAGGGATATCAACCGACATTTGAAATGAAGATATATTGTTCTTAATTTAAGTGCTTTGATGTGCAGCCAAAAAAATTCAACTTAGTATTAAAAAAAAAATACCAGTAGGACATTTGCTCTGATCTCTGAGGAAGTAAATAAGGTTGCTTTGGTTTTCTTGTATGCTTTGATGATTAGTTTTGACAGCAAGAAATATATCTTGCATCCATATGATAAAAGACTACAATATAAGTTAGACTGATACAGTGCCTCACAGATTATCCCAAGGATCAAGCACAGTGGACAAAAATTGATAAGGCAAATTAGTTTTCTATTTGCAGGATGCTCAAGAGTCTAAACTTCTCTTTTCATAGTAAAACACTTATTTTTAAAGAAGTCCCTAGTAGAGTAGCTCATACAGATCTTCTTCATGGCGTCTTTTATTTATAGCAAATGAATTTAGCGTCAGCCTTTCTCCACTGGGTCTGCCAATCTCTTGGCTCTTAGTTGCTATGCCCCTGGTCATAAGGAAGGTCCAATGTCAGATGTCAAAAGGTGGGTCTTCTCTGGTGGCTCAGTGGTAGAGAATCTGCCTGCCAGTGCAGGAGGCACAGGTTTGATCCCTGGTCCGGGAAGATCTCACATGCCTCATAGCAGCTAAGTCTGTACACCACAACTGTTAAACCTGTGCTCTGGAGCCTGTGAGCCACAGCTACTGAAGCCCGAGAGCCCTAGAGCCCGCGCTCCACAAGAAGAGAAGCCGCCGCAATGAGAAGCCTGCTTGCCGCAACTAGGGAAAGCCTGGACAGCAACGAAGAGTAAATAAATAAAATTATTTTAAAAATGTCAAAGGGAAATGGGATCGAATTCAATGAAATCTGTCAGGTGAAGTGCTTAAAACTGAGTGAGTAGTCATAGCTGGAATTCCTGGTGGAGCCAGAGAGATCTAGGTTCAAATCTAAGTCTTACCATTAACTGGGTCACCTTGGGCCAGTTACTTAACATCTCTGATAGTAAGCCCAGTATCTTTTCCTGCGAAATGGAGAGATTTAATAGCTTGTTCATATAGCTGCTGTGAGAATGAAAAGATTTAACATACCTGTTGAGTGTCTGAAACAGTGCTTGATGCATGGAAAGGGCTGGATTTTTGTTGGTTCTTTTCCCTGAACCTCTTCTTCTTACCAGAATTTAATATGGTATTCACAAATCAGTTATAAGCATCTATTTACCTTTAGGAATGCATGATTTATTTATTTATTTGGGATACTTAGGTGAATAGGATGATTACTCCCGGGTGTAGTCCTGTATTATGGGTATCCATAGATACATAAAATGAGGAGAGAGAGAAAGAGGGAGAGTGAGCTAGACTGAACAAGGGCCCAGCTCATTCTCTTAGGTATGTGCCTATGGGTGTGGGTATATGATTTAATTGGGGTGCATCTGTATTGGGGATGAAGTCTCTAGCTTCAGATTGCCTTTCTGTTCTCCTTCGCTTACTTTCCAGCCTTTTTGGTCTTTGTTCTCCTTTTGGCATACCCAGTTGCAGTCATATTAAGTCTGCTAAGTGTTCTTAGAACATGCCCTGTCCCATCCGTTCTGTTCTTTGGTCACTGCACTTTCTGTTTTTATTTATTTTTTTGCGCCGGTAGCAAGTTTCATCCTAATCTTGGACCAGTTAACGTCTCATCTTAAATATTAACTCCTCAGAGAGACTGGCAGAGGTAACCCCCTCACTACCATTTTCTATGTTCTCCCTTATCTGAAGCTACAGTAATTGATTTTGTCTGTTTATCATTTGTCTTCTTCCTTGCCCTCACTGTTATTCAGAGCTTAGTGCACAGCACAGAACAGGTGCATATAATAATGCAATAATCATACTACTAAATAGTAGATACTAATAGTGGGGCTTCCCTGGTGGCTCACACAGTAAAGAACCTGCCTGCAATGCAGGAGACCCAGGTTCAATCCCTGGGTTGAGAAGATCCCCTGGAGAAGGGAATGGCTACCCACTCCTGTATTCTTGCCTGGTGAATCCCATAGACAGAGGAGCCTTGTAAACTACAGTCCATGAGATTGCAGAGTCGGACATGACTGAGCGCGTACACACACACACATACACACACATATAAATTAAATCATATACCCACACCCATAGGCACACACACGGCTAGTAAGCTGCCTAAGTGAATGGATGCCTAAGTGAATGGATGCATGAGTTTGAACCGAGAGAGCAAACCTCTCTTTCAGCTTGGCTTTTACTCAGACTTTCATGCCTTGTACCAGTTAAAAGCTTTTCTCTGTTTAAATCTGCAAATGATTGTAGTTTCATCTTTTTCATCCTGTCTTCTCTGCTCTCTCCTCTACCCCCTCTCCCACTGCATTGTAGGTTGAAATTAGACTCCATGCTTTCCCAGCTGGCAAGAAGAGGACTGAATTCTGTCCTTACTTAGGTCCCTTATATAAGAAAATATTGTGATGCTCTGAGGTTTGTTTTGGGGGAATCACTTGTAAGGCCTTAGTAAAAAGTGCAAAGACATCAGAGAAAGGAGGTGCAAACACAAATAATTGGTCCTACCCTATGCCTGAGGAAAAGCATGCACCACCAGCACCTCAGTTCTGCAAAGCAGTCATAAGATGACACATACATCCATTTCTGGGAAGTTTATTTACAGCTGAAACACTGTTCCCACACACCCTAGCAGACACGGGTGTTGCTGGGATCTCTGACTGAGCCACTTTCTTTCTACACTGAGTGTCTCAGGGCTCCTTTCCCTTCCCTGAAGGCTCAGTGTCCTCCCCTGGACATCGGCCATCTCCCAGTGTGGTGATCGGGTGACTTGAGGGGGCCGTGGGGGTGTGCGGGCTGGCGGCCCCCGTGTTAAGCACCTCTGGGCCGCTTTGCTGGAGAGCCCGCCCGCACGCCGCGCTGCCTCCTGCTGCCGCCTTCGGCTGTCATTTCACCAGCTGTCGGGTGTCCCCCCGCCGCTGTCACCCCCTGCTTTCTTTTATGTCCGCTTGTCAGAATGATGGCTTGGGGGTGGATCCACCTCTCCTCAGGAGCCAAGTGTATGGACTTTATGACAGTCATTTTCCACACAGAAGGTATTTTTTCCCTTTATTAACCTTGAGATTCTGGATGGTAGTGATGGTTAGAAGTGTGGCTTCTAGGAAGTAAATAGGGCCTTGATTTTTCTTTTTATAATTTCTATGAAATTACAAATTTTCTAAATTATAACTGTATCTTTGTGCAAGCATGCTAAGTCACTTTAGTCATGTCTGACTCTTTGCCTCCCAAATGGATTGTAGCCCGCCAGGCTCCTCTGTCCATGGGATTCTCCAGGCAAGAATACTGGAGTGGGTTGCCATGCCCTCCCTCCAGGGAATCTTCCTGACCCAGGGATTGAACCCAGGTCTCTCATGTCTTCTCCTGTGTTGGCAGGTGGGTCTTTATCACTAGCCACCTGGGAAGCCCAATTGTATCTTTAGGATTATATAAATGTATGCTTTTACTTTAATGCTAATATATTAATGGACTTAATGCACATGTATTTATTATGTGCCTATTAAGCACCGGACATGGTGGCTAAAATAATGCTGGGCAAAACCAGGTTGGTTTTACCTTCCTGGAGCTACTGGCTGGAGAGGCAGGCAGATCAGCTAGTAAGTGCATAAATGTCAAACTGGGACTCTCCTAAGGAATGCACAGGATAAGGTAGACTGTGGGGTTGCAGACTTGCCAAGAAGATTAGGGAGAGTGTCCCTGTACAAAGGACTTGAGCTAAGCTGTGCAAGTTGAATCGGAAGTAGCGAGGCTCAAATTTATGAAGTCCTTTAATTCTTTTCCAACTAGCTTTTCTTCCCATCGTTTCATTTCCACTCTCCCACCAACCCAGTGAGTCCTTTTACCCAGTGATAGATGGTGAGTCAGGTGTCAAGAGAAAACTTCTGTGACTTGCCCCAGGTCACAGAATCAGCAAGGGCTGGGACTGGATCAAGACACCCATCTTTTCACTCTGGAAATGGGGCTGCAGATCTAGTTTCAAGTCGTATTCCTCTAGTTCTGTTTTGGCTCTTAGTGCTGTCAGGAGTAGAATGGGGACTGTTGATCCCTGTTTCACAGGGCTGCCGTGTGGATGGGAGGCGGTGGCAGAATGCCCTAGCTAATGCTTGTTCTTTTCCCTTCATTTCCCTCTGTTATGATCTCTTTCTGTCTCCACTGTTCCACATGTTGGGCTCTGCACAAGGGCAGCATCCAAATCCTTGTAAATCACCCCTATTTTCTACATGTACATTAGTTCTGCCGACTTTGTGTGTGCTAAGTCGTTTCAGTCGTGTCTGACTCTTTGTGACCCTATGGACTAGAGCTCACCAAGCTCCTCTGTCCATGGGATTCTCCAGGCATGAACACTGGAGTGGGTTGCCATGCCCTGCTCTGGGGGATCTTCCCAACCCAGGGATCGAATCCACGTTTCTAACATCTACCTGCCCTGGCAGTCAGGTTCTTTACCCCTAGCAGCACCTGGGAAGCCCTCTGACAACTCTAAAATGCATCCCTTCTAATACATCGACACAGGGCATTGCACATGTATTCTTAGGTATCTAAAAACTGAATCTGCCAGATACAGAAAATTAGCAACCCAATGCAGCTTTTGTATGCTGGCTCACTCAGAGGACCAGGCCAGTATTGATGATTTTTGCTCTAGCTGGCTTGCAGAAGCTCACAGTTAAAATTCAACTGTAGCAGCTAACTCATCCCAGCTATTTGTGTACCTCTACTTCTCTTTTTATTAAAATGTATTCTTGATCATTAAGCTGTATGATCAAGCTTAGATTTTTTATGGCAGGCTACTTGGGGGAAGCAGAAGCAGGCAGCAGCTTATCAAAGAGAAAGCATGGGTGTCAGAGTTAGAGAATCCTGGTTTTGAATCCAGCCTACAGCACTTACCAAATGGTGGCCTTGATTATTCAGTTATTCAATTTTTTCATTTCTTAGTTTCCTTGCTAAAAAAAATATGGTCAATTACAGCTTCTTTCTGAATGCTGACTAAATAAGAGAAATAGATAAGAAGAGATAAACCTGTGAAAAAATCCTCTTCTATAAAATGGAGAAAACAATAGTTATAGTGTGGCTGGAAGGGTTCAAAAAGATCTTTTTTTGGGTAGAATGTTTAACACAGGGTCATTAAATGAAAGATGTTGGACATTGCTATGATGGACCAGATATTAGGCTAAGGGCTAGAGGGCTTGCTATAAAGTGAGCAAGATATGTGCGTGTGTGTGTGTGTGTGCGCGTGTGTGTGTGTTGACACACACACATGTGCAGAAAACTCAGGGCAGGGGCCACAGTTCCAGAACAACTGTGAGTTCCGAGCCACTGTTGACTCTCTTAGGTAAGGAGTGTCAACCTTGAGCAGTGTCCTCCACCTAAAAAGTCACTGTTTTGTTGCTCAGTTGTGTCCAACTCTTTGCAGCCCTGTCCACGGGAAAGTCATTGGGCAATGTCGAATCCTCTTGGCGGGAGCTCCTTGCCTCTCCTGATTAGACTTCAGGACTAAGTCTGCAGCCATTTTTCTTTTTTCTTTCATCTCACCTCAGATACTCTACATGGTTAGTTTTCTTGTAAAACCAAATGACTGCAAATCAGCCCACAGAGCTGGGATGTGCGGATAGGCTTTTGATGGATGAAGCTGAGCTGCAGAGCTCTGATCACTCTGGATGTTGCTGATGCCACCTCTGAAGTGGGTGGGACCTGTTAGAGAAGGTGAGGACCTGGCATTTTTGATGTGCTACAAAGAAAAATGACAGCCGAGACAAGGAAAGGGCCAGAGGATGGGAGCTGTGCGTAAGGGTGGGAGGGCGCTGGTTTGGAGGAGGGTAGACCATCTTATCTGACAAAGAAGAAAGGGGTTGAAGTAAGGACTGTTTTTTGGAACTGCCAAGGACGATGACTGGATACTGTGCAGAAGGTGTGCGATTTTACTGTTTGGGAGATGAAATTAGAAAGCTTACTTGATACAAATGAAATATATTATAGACCTGTGGGGAGAAGGCATCATGGTAACAGTTTTCCATACATAGAAAATATTCAGGCATGTTTTTCTCAGGACTGACATTGATAGGAGATTTCTAGCCAAGAAAATATTCATTGATCACCTGAAATGTGTCTTTTAATTGACAAACGATGACACAAAGAGAAGACAGATGGAGAGCAAAAGAATGAAAAGAACTGTACTTTTTTCTGAATGCTTATTTATTTAAAAGTGATTTAACAGTGTGTAAGAGTTCTGGTATACACAGACTAAGACCAAAATCCATCTGTCCATCCAACAAATATTTATCGTTTCAAATGGTACATGTGTTCCATATTTTGCTTCAGAACAAAGAGCACTAGGGTACAATGAATGAAAAATTGGTCAGTTTTCAGTTGAGGGATGAAATGGGCTATCTTAGAAGGAGAGTTCCTTATCATTCTTTCTTCTCTTCCTTTGATAAAAGTTTCTGTATTCCCTTCTCTGTGCCAGGTGTTTTTCTGGGCACTGGACATTGGCAGTAGATAAGATATGCCAAGTTCTACTCTGGTGGGAGTTTATATGCAAGGGGGGCAGGAACAAAGTGAGAGAGTTGCTGGGTAAGTGCTATAAAGTCAGGGCTACAGTGATGGGAGAAATGGGGTAGCTGTTTTTAAAAAGGTGACCCTGCAAGGCTCTCTGAGAGGTGGCATCTCTCTCTCTCTGCAGGTGGTTTAATATGGGGAATCATTATTGTCCTAATAATTTCCCTAGTCACCACTGCAAGACAGCAAAGGGCTGTGAGTCATGTCCTGAATGAGGGGAAGGAGTAGGCCATGGAGAAAAGTGTTCTGGCAAAGGGAATGACTTGTATAATAGCCTGAGATGGGAAAGAGCTTGGCAGGCTTAAAGGATAGGGCCAGTGTAGTTAGGGGTTGGGAGGCCAGGGTGGGAAAGCTGGAGAGGTGTCTTGGCAAGATAGGGTGAGGCCTGGCACATGATTGGAGGGAGTTTGGACTGCAGTGTGCAGGGAGATGAAAGACCTAACTCATGTTTTGAAAGATGATTCTGGCTGCTGAGTAGAGAGTGCTATAGTAGAGAAGAGTTGTCCTCTGGATTTAGTTCTGTTCATTTGCTCAAATGCTAAGAGAAAGACATTCTTTTTTTGTGATAAAAGACTAGATAATATAGATAGTCCATTATTTTCTATCTTACAGAATCTTAAAATATTTAAAAATATTTTCTAATCCGAACTAAGGTTTTACTAGTTTATCCTGGAATAGGTCAGACCAAACTATGTATTCAATACAATACTTGGTGTTAACGTTCAGTTGTGTCTGATTCTTTGGGACCCCATGGACTATATAGCCTGCCAGGCTCCTCTGTCCATGGAATTCTCCAGGTAAGAATACTGGACTGGGTAGCCATTTCCTTCACCAGGGGGTCTTCCTGACCCAGAGATTGAACCCAGGTATCCTTCATTGCAGGCAAATTCTTTACTGTCTGAGCCATCAGAGAAGCCCATTTAATAAAGTGGGAATATAGCAAAACAGTAATTCAGTCCTTCAGTGATTTGAGTTTCTTCTGCTGCAGAGACCTACCTGTATTCTATTTATTTGAGAAGTTTGTCATCGTTAATAGAATCTATTCTGGAAATCATCATTTTCTTTTAGTTATGAGAGGAAGCACTCTGGGTAAGAGATACTAGTTGGTACTAATGTAGTCTTCCTGGGTGCCAGTAATGGTTCTAAGTAGTTGAACTTATTAAATTCTCATAGCAGTCCTCTGGGTTCGGTACTATTATAGTCTCCATTCTAAGATGAAGAACCCGTGGCTCAGAGAGGTTGGGCAACTTTCCCAAGAACACACAGCTAGCTAGTATTAACGCCTGGCATGCTGGGCCAGGGACCAGTCTCCTTTCTTTACTGTCTCTCTATATAAAGAGGATTGTCACCAGCCATGAAAGATGCCAGACTGCAGGTCCCACCATGAAGATTACTTCAGAGATTTCTTTCCCAGGCTCTGACTCCACTTGGGGTCCAGCTTCTTCACCCGGGCTTCAGTCCTGCCTGCTGCTCCGGGTGCCACGCTCACCTCCATCACGCCGACTCTTCCGTCTCTTGTCCTGCAGCCTCCAGCCCTGTTCGTGATCTCAGTATCCAGCTCATCTTCCTCTGCTCTCAGCCCAGGCCTGGGCTGTGATCCTGGCTGTTTGGGAAGGGGAGGGAGGCCTGGCCCGTCTCTGTGGTGCTGGCTCACTCACTGCTCAGGGACAGAGAGGAAGGGTAGGGAAGCAGAACTCCCTTCAGGTAGCTGCTGAGATGCCAGTGGAAGGGATCCTGGTCCCAGGGGACTCTGGCTCAGGTGGCCCACCCAGTTCTGTCTGATACTGTTGTCATGGTGATCATTGGGGTTTAAGAGTTTAAGGGACTCGAAGGCAATGGCACCCCACTCCAGTACTCTTGCCTGGAGAATCCCATGGATGGAGGAGCCTGGTAGGCTGCAGTCCATGGGGTCGCTGAGAGTCGGACACGACTGAGCAACTTCACTTTCACTTTTCACTTTCATGCATTGAAGAAGGAAATGGCAACCCACTCCAGTGTTCTTGCCTGGAGAATCCCAGGGATAGGGGAGCCTGGTGGGCTGCCGTCTATGGGGTCACACAGAGTCAGACACGACTGACGCGACTTAGCAGCAGCAGCAGCTGTCACCAGGGAGCCCCTGTGGGGGGCCATCTGTGTCCTTTTGGGATTCACTTGTCATACTCCTTTTCAGACTTTTAAAAATAGTTGCAGACAAGGGCACATGTACAAGTGTGTCTGCAGGTGGTTTAATATGGGGAATCATTATTGTCCTAATAATTTCCCTAGTCACCACTGCAAGACAGCAAAGGGCTGTGAGTTTCGTAGCAACTCTTTCTGTTAATGGACTGTACATACTTGGCCAGGGTGGACCTAGGGCTCCTGCCGTGCTCATCCCCCAGCCCCTGGGCTCCTGCGTGTGAAATTAAGAATTTGCTCCTCTGCACCCTCGGAGGGAGCAGAGAGTGAGGGTGGGATGGGATCTTGGGAAACATTTCTTGATGCTTCACCACCAGCCCATGCTACCCACTGGGTACGCTTACCTCCTCCTGCAGCCCTGTAATGAGGTGGTGGTGGTGGTTGGGTCTGTCCCAGGGCATCACAGAAAGTCCTAGAAGCATAGTTGATCCCGATGGCTGAATACCTTCTTCAAAATGTGAGACATTTTTGGGTACTCAGCTTTGAGACATTTTACAATACAATAAGAATAACAACAGCAACAGCAAAAATCTTTTGACATCCTGGTACAGAAAGAATTTTGCCCATAAATGTTTCTTGTCTTTTCCTTTTCATTTTTTTTTAAACCAGAAAGGCTAAATTACTTGTTTAAAGGTATTCAGTAAGATGAGAGCAGATCTAGGGCTAGAGGAAAATTTATTCTGGGATCTTTTTGTCTTGTTATTGTTTTATACAGATTATTTTCCCCATAAAATATGAAAATTTGCTTTTTTTCCCCATCTCTGCTATATATGAGCTAAATTATGGAGGATGTGATAAAAATAGTCAGAAGGGGCTTCCTAAGTGGTGCAGTAGTAAAGAATTCACCTGCCAATTCAAGAAATGCAGGAGACATGGGTTTGATCCCTGGGTTGGGAAGATCCTCTGGAATAGGAAATGGTAAGCCACTTCAGTATTCTTGCCTAGAAAATTCCCTGGACAGAGGAGCCTGGTGGGCTACAGTTCATGGGGTCACAAAGAACTGGACACAACTGAGCACACACACATACACACAGAGAGAATGCAAAGGTTATGAAGGAAAGAGTGGGTAATTAATTACTTTAAGGTATTAATTATCTCCACAGGAAATAAAAACAGTCAAAGGCTCGGCTTTTTTTTGGATTGTACCCTGTACTACCAATAGATGGGATATTTTGGCTTATCTCATTCCTGCTTTTCTTGAGAGAATTTAGGCAAGGTCTTAACATGTGTTTGTCATGTTGCTGCTTAGATTGGAGATCTGTGTATTACCATCAACAAACTTGGTCCTTGGATGTAGAGACTGGGGCCAAGAATGCAGTAACATGAGATGATTCTTAGACTAATCCAGGCATGTAATAGAAATTGCTCAGTATCCTATGTCAAATTATAGATCATTTTCTTCTTGAACCATCTGTCCTCCATTCTGCATGGTTCTGTTGTGGTGCTGGGGGCTGACATATCACAAGTGAGGTGAGGGTAGTTTTTCCTGAGACTGCTCTGCTCGAGTAACCATAGAAGACTCTTTTGTGCTTTTTGAGCTCAAGGTGCTGGTGATGGAGATGTGAATCCTCCAGTGCAGATTGTCATTAGCCGTGCCATATGGAGATAGCCTGTCTTCAAACTAAAGGCTCATATAAAAGGGAGTGTAGCTGAGAGCTAGAAAGACAGATACCCAGTGGGATTATATAAGCCCCTGGATTCAGCCATGCCTGAAGCCCACATAGAAGTCAAGTATAAGTCAACTCATTTCCTTTTCTTTTTCCTCTCTATTCCCAGGGTATTTGAGTTGTATTCCTGTCCTTCACAACTCAACATCTTATAAGGATATTCTGTAAATGGTCTTAAATTATGACTAAAAACTAAAAAAACTATAAAACTAGAAAAATTAGAAATCCAGGAAAAAGTATAAGAGGCGATCACCTCTATATATTTTCCTTTTCGTGTCCACTGCCTATGCATACAAACAGCAGAGGTTGAGACGGCATGTTCACTATAAGGACATATTTCTGCATGTAGATGGTTTTTATATGTTAAATTAAGTCTCAGGGGATGGTTGAAAAAAAGGCATTTAAATGGGATTGCCATTTTTAGGTCTAGCCGATTTGTGTGGTGTTGCTTGAAAGCAGGTGACAGATGACTTCCTAAATCCCTCTCAGCCATCATTTCCTGGAAACAGTTCTGTTGGTGGCAGCACTTGACTTAAAAGCCCTGATCACATGCCTCCTATCTGTTGCAAACGGTGAAGCCAATCCTGGGCTGGGCCCCAGGTGTCTGCCTACTTCCTCAGCTTTCTGTGACAGATCAAAATGGGAAAAAACAGCAGGGTGCGGGGCCCAGGGCAAAAGTGTTTTGCTCCAGCCCTGTGTGTGTGATGTGTGTGTGAAGTCACTCAGTCGTGTCCGACTCTTTGCGACCCTATGGACTGTGTAGCCTACCAGGCTCCTCCACCCATGGGATTTTCCAGGCAAGAGTACTGGAGTGGGGTGCCATTTCCTTCTCCAGAGGATCTTCCCCACCCAGGGATCGAACCCGGGTCTCCCGCATTGCGGGCAGACGCTTTACCGTCTGAACCACCCTGAGCAGGTGGCATCCTTATGTCCTATGACTAAAGAAGCTGACTCAAAACCTAGCTCACCACACACAGCTCTGCTGGGAAGAAAAATGGGGGCAGGCAGGGGCTTTGTTCTTATTCTGGAGTCCTGTGTTTCAAAGGAGAAGTGTTGGGGTTCTGAAAAAGACTCTCAGGCTCCGAGGGGAGCAAAGGCGTGCTTTGGGGGTGAGGAGGAGGATGGCACATCTGGGCCTGGTGTTGGTGGCTCTTGCCACAAGATGGCACCCCTACTTTGGTATCTTTGCTTTTAGTTTCAATCTTCAGGAAAAAACTTGTTCAAATCATTGCAGAACAAATGCAATCTGGATTTAGGGTTCATAATTTATGAAGCTGACTTCATATCCTGTCTCAGTGTGTTACCATGTTTCAGACAGAGCTGTTTTGATCATGGTATCGTTATTATAAACGTGGGTGTGGCTCTTCCTCCCCTTTTCCTCTCAGTTCTGTAGCCTGGGGTCAAGCAGTGGTGCTCAAACTAGCTGTGGTGCTCGACCAAGTTTGTTAACATTTTCCAGGCTGTCGTGGGTTGACAATATCATCAAGCAACATAAAAATGAGTAACTGGAAAAATGAAATTAAAACAACATAGAGAATCCACACTCAATTTTATTACTTTTAGTTTCAACAGGCATGAAATTACATTTTAATAAATGGAATCAAAGCAAAATAACATTGGCAAAAAGATTTACAAAAACCATATGGGTGGTCTTAAAAGTGTGTGTATAGGATATTAATATAAGGAATTGCTATTATACTTGTAAATTTTTGCTGTCTCACAAGCATAACTAAATAGTGGCAATTCTCTCATTCATATTAAGCAACCTGTGTGCACGTGTTGAATTAACCAAGTGTACAATACAATTATTTTTTTGATCAGAACACACTAACGCTTGTTTCCCGCTTAGTTTACCTATCTAGGTCAGATTGATACGACACTACTTATAAGAGGCAATGTATATATCTCAACCTTCCTGTTTGGTGTTCATAACATTGATGACAGAGAAAAATTGCTTTAGAAAAATTGAGAGAAAAGCTAACTATTTTTGACTTTTTCTCTCATCCCTTCCCTCTTCCAGGGAAGGTTACCTTTTCTTGTTTCTGGGTATCTTTTCCCCAGCATCTTTGGGCCAGAACCTATGACTCTTCTTGGTGGATTGCCCTAGAGAGCAGGATGTGTCTGGGAGGTTATGTCTCATCTCCCAGGATGGCCCTGGCCAGTGGCTGATGGGTGTAGCCAGAGGAAGGCTCCAGTTTCCTTTAAGGTGGGACCACTCTGAGGTCTCACTGACCCTCCAGAGTGCTCTGCAGCATCAGGCCTAGGCTACTCTCCAGGGGAAAAGCCGTTCTTGCTTGTCTTTCTCTGCTCTGTCCTGCTCCTCTCTCCCTTACCAGCTCTTTTTCTGGGAGCACTTCCTTAATAAACTGTTTCCCATGAATCTTTGTCTCAGCGTCTACTTCCAGGGAACCCAGCCTAAGGCACTATCAGATTTAGAGTACTTTGGAAATAGGCTTGGCAGACCATAAAAATGTCTTTATGTATTTTGAGTCCTTTGCTTCTAGAGATACTGATGTTCCATTATTGGTAACATAATCCAAATGACCACTTTAGGAAATAAATCAGCCTCGTTTAACTGCCTTGGCTTTTTAGAAACCAGACAGGCTAGAGATACTTAATGTACCAATTTTCTTACTGCATATTTGGAAACATTCATCACAGACATACTCTGTTTTACATAAATCTGTGTTCTTTGTTTTTTCTCCTTGTTTCAATTAATCTAAACCCAATTGTTTGCCCATAGAGAAGATAAATGTAAAAGCTTCTTCTACTCTCTAAGGGTTTGAGGTTGACTAAAAGAGGTTAAATTTTTTTTCCCCTGAATATTTTTTAAAAGAGCTATGTCTCCATCAATCTGTTTTAGATAATAATCTCTGCAAGAACCATTCTGAGATAGTTGCTTGTTATCTGGCTTTACGTGGAATTAAACCATATGAAAAATACAAATTCAGACTAACTTGGAGAAATGCTGTGGTGAATTAGTGAAAACAATCAGAGACCATGACACATGGAGAGCAGTTTTATTACCATAAAGGCTGTATGTGCTATCTTGTCAATTATCCATTACTAAACCTAGATAGCATATTGAAAAGCAGAGACATTACTTTGCCAACAAAGGTTCGTCTAGTCAAGGCTATGGTTTTTCCTGTGGTCATGTATGGATGTGAGAGTTGGACTGTGAAGAAGGCTGAGCGCCGAAGAATTGATGTTTTTGAACTGTGGTGTTGGAGAAGACTCTTGAGAGTCCCTTGGGCTGCAAGGAGATCCAACCAGTCCATTCTGAAGGAGATCAGCCCTGGGATTTCTTTGGAAGGACTGATGCTAAAGCTGAAACTCCAGTACTTAGGCCACCTCATGCGAAGAGTTCACTCATTGGAAAAGACTCTGATGCTGGGAGGGATTGGGGGCAGGAGGAGAAGGGGATGGCAGAGGATGAGATGGCTGGATGGCATCACTGAGTCGATGGACGTGAGTCTGGGTGAACTCCAGGAGTTGGTGATGGACAGGGAGGCCTGGCGTGCTGCGATTCATGGGGTTGTGGGGAGTCGGACATGACTGAGCGACTGAACTGAACTGAACTGAAATACCTATTTTGTACTAAATGTTTGCATTATCTCATTTAATTCTCATAACAACCTTGAAAATGAAATGTTTTCTTTCCCCCGTTTTTAAAAAACCAGTGAGACATAAAGAGATTAAGCAACTTTTCCAAGACTCACAATTAGGAAGCAACAGAGCTGATACTTGAATCTAAAACTTTCTACCAAGTCATGCTGCCTCTACAATTCAATAAAATGAACTAACTAAATATTAGTGTATTTCATCAGTTCTCAGGAAGGGGCAACAACTGGGGATAATTGACATATTCACTTGGTATGCAAAAAGTGTTGTTAAAAAGCTTGTAACACTACAAGGAGAAATAGCAAGAAATCTTCCTTGCCATATTGTTGAACAGCGATGGCTACCTTTTATTGATTTTTTTTTAGGCACTTTACATCCTTGTCTCATAACTCATCACAAGAATCCCAAGGAAGGTATTATTAGCCTTATTTTATAGGTGGAGAAGATGGAGAAACGCAGAATCTTTAGGTCACTTGTGCAGTGTTATATGGGTAGTAAAATCTGGGTTTGGACCCAGAAACTTATGAGCTCAACTGCTCTGCTTTCCATGGCTGATGCTTTGCTGAAACTTCCTTATGGAGAGTGATAAGGGGATTGCCAGGTCAGCTGAATCAGTGGAGGGGATACATAAGATTGAAGTTGTGATTTCCGTACAGTATTTTGTTTCTCACTGATGCTACACAGGTCTAGAAAAGGAGAAAAGAAAGCCAGAGCTATGACAGCAGCTTGGTTGATGCGTTCGTTCTCATCCCACCATATCATTTTTCTCACCAGATTTGATTCCCTGTACTGTTCACCTGTAAAGAACACCCTTCCTCACCTTTTCTGGCCTGGGTTAGCAGGAAATTCAGAAGGCTCCTCATAGCCAGGTGTTTCTCTGCCCCTGGAGTGCCTGATCTGCAGAGCAGAGGAATTCATAGACAAACACAACAGGACTCATTGTAGACCGCACAATTAATCATTCTTGGTTTCTGATTTGTTTCTTGAAACTTGCTATGTTCCTGTAATGGGAAAAAGACAGGTCCATTTATCACACCACACCTCATACTGCTCCTTGGCACCCTCCCCTGGGTTCCTCACCATCCCCAAAACTTCTGAAACATCTGGCGTGGGTACCATGGCAGGCGTTTCTTCACATTCCCCATTACACTCGTCCTCTCAGCATCCTAGTTTTAAGCTCTCCTGTTGTGACTGAAGACTAAAAGGCCAGCTTCCTCTGTGGAGATGAACAATTAGCCAGAGTTCATTACTTACGGTGGCATTTGTAGTTCTTTGCCAAAGATTGCACTTGTGTGTATCATGTATTGGCTGGCATTGTCAGAAGAGCAGTGGACAGGGAACCATCTTGGCTAGAGTTTTGTCTTGGCTCTACCGGTAATGATTCTCTGGACTTGCCTGGGCTGCTTCACCTCTCTTGACTTTCATGACTTCATTTAATGATAAATCCAGGTTAAATCAGTGCTTATCAACTTTGGATGCACATTAGAATCCCAGGAAATGCACAAAATACTGATGCCCAGGTCATACCCCAGACAAGTAAGTCAGAGTCTCTGGAGAAGCCAGAGACATGACACTGGGATTCTTGTGAAAGCTCCCCAAAGGGATTCTAATGTTGACTCAGATTTGAGAACCACTGGCCTAGGTGATCTCTGAGGATTCCTTGGTGTGTCTCTCTCTTTCCCTCCCTCCCTGCTCCATATATACAGATAGACAGATATATGCATATATAGGTATGTATATATGTGTATACCTTAAGATGGGAGAATTACGATCATATTTGTATGGGAAGGGAAAAGACCCAGTAGAAAGGAGAGTTTGATGAATAGAAGAGGGTAGGTGAATTGTAGGATCCATACCTTTGAGAAGACGAAAGGTGGAGGGATTGGCTTTAGATAGGCGAATGGAGGTATGTTCACAAAAAATAAACTGAGCTTACATCCATGCAGATGTTGACAGGTATGTAGGTATAGTGGTAGAAATCCATGGAGGTTTTCTTCTGCTCACTTCAATATTTTTAAACAAGGAAGAAGCAAGGTCATCAGAACGGACAGGCAAGGAGGTGCTGGAGAGGTTTTAAAAGAGGTGAGGTATAAAAAGTCATCTGTGACAACGCAGGGTAAATGTACCAGAGAGATGTAGTATGACTGCCGCAAGTCCAGGGTGCGTTTGAGGCTGGATTTGAAGTGAGACCAGCTTGCCAGGTTTGGGCAGTCTTTCTGCTCACTTTCAAATCCCAAATGTTGATTCCTTCCTGCGTAGCATCTGCTCTGTTCTACCTAATGCGTCGTTTGCTGCCTTTGTCCTTTCTGGAATGGTCACTCCTTTTGTCTATTTTATCCAGCCTACCTGAGATAGGATTGACATTACACATAACACTGCGTAAGTTTAAGGTGTGAAACGTTGATACCCTTATATGTTGCAATATGATTGCTGCCATAGCCTTGGCTAGTAGCTGGTATTTTCATTATGTCACATAATTCCGTGTCTTTTTTTTTTTTTTTTGTGGTGAGAACATTTGAGATGTACTCTCTTACCAACTTTCAAGTATGTAACACAGTATTATTAACCCTAGTGACAATGTTGTGCGTTACAGCCTCAGAACTTATTCGTCTTTAACTTCAAGTTTGTACCGGTTGGACAACATTTATCTCCCTATTTCTCCCCTCCAGCCCCCTGCCCCCTGCCATCCCTGGTATGCACTGTTCTACTCTGTTTCTACAAGTTAAACTTTTTTTTTAGATTCCACATATAAGTCACATTATACAGTACTTATCTTTCACTGTCTGACATATCTCACTTAGCATAATGCCCTCAAGGTCCATTCATGTTGTCACAAATGGTAGGAGTTCCCTTTCTGATGGACAAATAATACCCCATCGTACATATACATCGCATTTTCATACCCACTGCTATGAACTTACAACAACAGGAACGAACTCAGGTTGTTTCCACATCTTCACTATTGTGAATAGCACTGCCATAAACATGGAAGTGCAGATGTCTTTTTAATACCCTATTTTCATTTCCTTTTGATACATACTCAGAAGTGGATCATAGGGTAGTTATATTTTAAATTTTTTGAGAAGCATCCCTCCTGTCTTCCATAGTGGCAGCACCAATTTACATCCCCACCAAAAGTACACAAGTGTTCCCTTTTCTCTACATCCTTGTCAACACTTGATATCACTTGCCTTTTTGATAATAAGCATTCTAATAGGTGTGAGGTCTTATCTCATTGTGGTTTTGATTTGCATTTCTCTGATGATTAGTGATGTTGAACATCTTTTTGTGTACTTGTGGGCCATTTGGATGTCTTCTTTGGAAAAATGTTTATTCAGCTCTTCCTATGTTTTAGTTGAATTGTTCTTTTTGTTGTTGTTGTTGTTGTTATTGAGTATGAGTTTTTTATATGTTGTTTAGTTGCTAAGTTGTGTCTGACTCTTTGCAGCCTCATGGACTGCAGCACACCAGGCTTCCCTGTCCTTCACTATCTACCACAGTTTGCTCAAACTCCTGTCCATTGAATCGGTGTTGCTATCCAACCATCTCATCCTCTGTCACCCACTTCTCCTCCTGCCCTCAGTGTTTCCCAGCATCAGGGTCTTTTCAAATGAGTCAGTTCTTCACATCAGGTGGCCAAAGTATTGGAGCTTCAGCTTCAGCATTAGTCCTTTCAATGAATATTCAGGGTTGATTTCCTTTAGGATTGACTGGTCTGATCTCCTTGCAGTCCAAGGGACTCTCAAGAGTCTTCAACACCACAGTTCAAAAGCATCAATTCTTTGGTGCTCAGATCTTCTTTATGGTCCAACTCTCACCATCTGTACATGACTACTTACTGGAGAAGTCATAGCTTTAACTATACGGACCTTTGTTGGTAAGTGATGTCTCTGTTTTTAATATGCTGTCTAGGTTTGTCATAGCTTTTCTTCCAAGGAGCAAGCGTGTTTACTTTTTGTGGCTATTCAGCTTTCCCAACGTCATTTATTGATGAGACTATCCTTTCCCCATTGCCTATTTTTGTCTCCCTTATCAAATGTTAGTTGACTGGTCATTCCTTTTGAGTAATGGCTCATTTTCTTGGAGCTGGCTTTGCAGCTGGCTCAGACCTGCTAACATGTCTTCAGCCTTAATAAGTGGTCTGTGGCCTGGCTTCTGGCTTACTGAGTTTCTGAGGACTCACTGTACTTCCTCTAGAACCAGTCAGAGCTGACTTGTAGAAGATGGTGAGCTACTTTGCCATAGATGAAGGAGTGATAAAGGAATGGTTAGTGAGTTAGAAGCTTGTGCAAGAGAGTCTGCCTAGGAATCTTTCATTGGTTGAAATAAGATGGACTGGGACAACACCATGCTCCTTCACCCCCTGTTTTTTAGCCATGCAAATGACAGGATGTAAAGGAATAGTAAAGTCACATATTCAAGAGTAGAAAATATTTCAGTTCGATTAGGGCAAGTGGCTTTTGATAATCTAAAAGCCAGAAAGAAAAACACCAATACAGTATACTAACACATATATATGGAATTTAGAAAGATGGTAACAATAACCCTGTATACGAGACAGCAAAAGAGACACTGATGTATAGAACAGTCTTTTGGACTCTGTGGGAGAGGAGAGGGTGGGATGATTGGGAGAATGGCATTGAAATATGTATAATATCATATATGAAACGAGTCGCCAGTCCAGATTCGATGCACGATACTGGATGCTTGGGGCTGGTGCACTGGGACGACCCAGAGGGATGGTATGGGGAGACAGGAGGGAGGAGGGTTCAGGATGGGGAACACATGTATGCCTGTGGTGGATTCATTTCGATATATGGCAGAACCAATACAATATTGTGAAGTTTAAAAATAAAATTAAAAAAAAATAACAGTAATCTAAAGTGGAAAGTGGTAACCTAGGGTCCTCTAAAGTAGTAACTTAAAAATAAATAGTACACTTTCAGACCAAGATGAAGCAAATGGCAGACTTCAGGAAAACTCAGGCTCCGTGATAGCATTTTTCTGAGATAGTGGGGACTGAATTAATGAAAATTTTACCCTACTCATCTTAATGTCAACTCAAAGGAATCAGACTACTAACAGCCAGTAGGTGATCAAGTGGGACTATTCATAGAGAGTAAAATGAACGTTATTCTCTTCATTTTGAATAGGTTCTGTATCGTATCTTTAGATTTTGGCATTGAGAAGTAGGAGTGAAGAGGCCCCGCTATCAGTTTGGCAGATTTATCAAGCTGAGTTGTGTCAATTGCATTATGCCATTTCCACGAAGACAGTAGAGCTTGTGAAATTTAACAGTGTCTGTCACCATATGACATATTGGCTAAAACAAAAGCAGATTGAGGAAATGACTCACAATAGTTAATTGTTTCAATAGTCAGTCTTTCCCATCTGTACAGTGTGTTGAATTTGATGACATCTGATGAGAACTTTGTGGAAAGTGAACACACCAAATTGTTTTCAAGAAGCAAGCCCTCTCTCTACTTTTTTTCAGTAGCTATGTGTTGTTATCTGAAATCTCTATTTTATCCTTTATAGTTTAGGTAAGGCTACAGACTATCTTGACTGTGGGAATAGGGAAATAAAAGTCTGGGCATTTGTAAAAAAAGAAAAAAGTATTCAGTGAATAATAACTCAAAATCTGTTTCTTCACCTTGAGAATGGATTAGGTATTTTGGCTTTGATAAACTCAAAAGTAAAGGGAAAAATTGTTCGGTATTTCACAAAGAACCAAATTCAGGGTGATATATGCAGAAAGCATTCATCTTCTGTTATCTCATGAATACACTGCACATCTGGCTTCAGAATCTATGATGCTGCTCAATAAAATTTATCATTTTTGATAGGAACTCATTAATTTGCAACAGTTGTACTGAGTGTATAGCTCTGTGGTTAAGTTCATCTCTGATAGATATAGGCCTTCTCACTGCACTGAATTCCTTTGTAGATCCCACTTAGAAATTCAATTCATGATTACCAACCTACTGACTTATCTAACTGAGAGAGTAGCTTCGTATTCTGGAGAGGTAGATGTCAAATAAGGACAGGAAGTTTTCTTTTGGGAGATCTGCCAGTGGGGATAAAGCTTAATGCCATGAAAGTTGATTCTTCTGGAAATATTTCTAGCATTTGTTTACTTGTTAGACATCTACAAATGACTCTACGTTTCAGCTTCACTGGAAAACAGTATTTATAGAGAAGAAAAGATTAGGGCTGTCTGTCCCCTACAGATAGATTTCCTTGGTGCTACTCAAGATATCAATGCCACATTTTTATAGTTATACAAGTTCGTGTTGTTTTTTTGAATGGATTGGATACAAGGAATGAAGATGTCCTGTTTAATAAAGAACAAAATAAATCTAAGAGGAGACTTTAAGACTTTGAAGAGCTATGGTGGAAGAAACACACTTGTTCTCTATAACTCAACAGAGCAGAACCCAAACTGATAGCGGAAATCATAAGCAAGCAGAGGTCACAGGCCCAGAGAACATTTCCTTAAAGCATTCTAAGGAAATAGTTACTCTGGGAAGCAATAATCTGCTTATCCTTTCAACTGGGAATTCTACTGGTGTTGACCAGGAAAATTTGTCTGTATCTGAGGCAGCCTTTTATAGTCTGAGACTATGTCATCAAGCCCAAGGAAGCTCACCGTAGAATGGCTTAAAACTCAACATTTAAAAAGACTAAGATCGTGGCATTTGGTCCCATCACTTGATGGCAAATAGATGGGGAAAATGTGGAAGCAGTGACAGATTTTCTCTTCTTGGGCTCGAAAATCACCATGAAATTAGAAGATTCTTGCTTCTTGGAAGGAAAGCTATGACAAACCTAGTTCGGTTCAGTTCAGTCGCTCAGTCCTGTCTGACTCTTTGTGACCCCATGGACCACAGCACGCCAGGCCTCCCTGTCCATCACCAGCTCCTGGAGTCCACCCAAACTCATGTCCATTGAGTCAGTGATGTCATCCAACCATATCATCCTCTGTCGTCCCCTTCTCCTCCTGCCCTCAAACTTTCCCAGCATCAGGGTCTTTTCAAATGAGTCAGCTCTTCACATCAGGTGGTCAAAGTATTGGAGTTTCAGCTTCAACATCGTCTTTCCGATGAACACTCAGGACTGATTTCCTTTAGGATGGACTGGTTGAACCTCCTTGCAGTCCAAGGGACTCTCAAGTCTTCTCCAACACCACAGTTCAAAAGCATCAATTCTTTGGCACTCAGCTTTCTTTATAGTCCAACTCTCACATCCATACATGACCACTGGAAAAACCATAGCCTTGACTAGACAGACCTTTGTTGGCAAAGTAATGTCTCTGCTTTTGAATACGCTGTCTAGGTATTTTCCTTCTAAGGAGTAAGCATCTTTGAATTTCATGGCTGCAGTCACCATCTGCAGTGATTTTGGAGCCCCAAAAAGAAAGTCTGACACTGTTTCCACGGTTTCCCCATCTATTTGCCATGAAGTGATGGGACTGGATGTCATGATCTTAGTTTTCTGAATGTTGAGCTTTAAACCAACTTTTTCACTCTCTGTCACTTTCATCAAGAGGCTATTTAGTTCTTCATTTTCTGCCATAAGGGTGGTGTCATCTGCATATCTGAGGTTATTGATATTTCTCCCGGCAATCTTGATTCCAGCTTGTGCTTCATCCAGCCCAGCATTTCTCATGATGTACTCTGCATATAAGTTAAATAAGCAGGGTGACAATATACAGCCTTGACATACTCCTTTTCCTATTTGGAACCAGTCTGTTGTTCCATGTCCAGTTCTAACTGTTGCTTCCTGACCTGCATACAGATTTCTCAAGAGGCAGGTCAGGTGGTCTGGTATTCCCATCTCTTTCAGAATTTTCCACAGTTTCTTGTGATCCACACAGTCAAAGGCTTTGGCATAGTCAATGAAGCAGAAATAGATATTTTTCAGGAACTCTCTTGCTTTTTCGATGATCCAGCGGATGTTGGCAATTTGATCTCTGGTTCCTCTGCCTTTTCTAAAACCAGCTTGAACATCTGGAAGTTCACCATTCACGTATTGCTGAAGCCTAGCTTGGAGAATTTTGAGCATTACTTTACTAGCGTGTGAGATGAGTACAATTGTGTGGTAGTTTGAGCATTCTTTGGCATTGCCTTTCTTTGGGATTGGAATGAAAACTGACCTTTTCCAGTCCTGTGGCCATTGCTGAGTTTTCCAGATTTGCTGGCATATTGAGTGCAGCACTTTCACAACATCATCTTTTAGGATTTGAAATAGCTCAACTGGAATTCCATCACCTCCACTAGCTTTGTTCATAGTGATGCTTCCTAAGGCCCACTTGACTTCACATTCCAGGATGTCTGGCTCTAGGTGAGTGATCACGACAAACCTAGACAGTGTATTAAAAAACAAAGACACTACTTTGCTGACAAAGGTGCATATATTCAAAGCTGTGATCTTTCTAGTCGTCATGTATGGATGTGAGAGTTGGACCATAAAGAAGACTGAGTGCTGAAGAATTGATGCTTTTGAACTGTGGTGCTGAATGGTTCTGGAGAAGACTATTGAGAGTCCTTTGGACAGCAGGGAGATCAAACCAGTCAATCCTGAAGGAAATTAACCCTGAATTTTTGTTGGAAGGACTGATGCTGAAGCTGAAGCTCCAATACTTTGGCCACCTGAAGCAAAGACCTGACCCATTGGAAAAGACCTTGATGCTGGGAAAGATTGAAGGCAGGAGAAGGGAGTGACAGAGGATGGGATGGTTGGATGGCATCACCAACTTGATGGACATGGGTTTGAGTCAGCTCTGGGAGTTGGTGATGGACAGGGAGGCCTGGCATGCTACAATCCATGGGGTCACAGAGTTGGACATGACTTAGCCACTGAACAACACAATTTTTCTTCTCCTTTTCCCTTCATTTCCTGTTTGAACGCTAAAATGAAGTAGGTTAAGGGTGAAATGGGAAGTGAAAGTTGCTAAGTCATGTCTGACTCTTTGAGACCCCCCCATGGACTGTGTAGTCCATGGAATTCTCTAGGCCAGAATACTGGAGTGGGTAGCCATTCCCTTCTCCAGGGGATCTTCCCAGCCCAGGGATCTAACCCAAGTCTCCCAGAGTGGGATGGGGTGAAGGTAATATTCAGCATCTTTTTTGAATGCCCTGCCTCACTGAGTCAGCTTTGTATTCCTTGAACTCAGATCTCAAAGATCTAAAGTAAACTGATAAACAGCATATGCCAGAAATAATCTGCATTCTCCTTGATTTCTTTGGTGAGAACTCTGAATATGTCAATCCCACCCAACCTAAGAGGGCCCGTGTTCAAGGAGCAGACTTGCAAACCCAGCAGTATCTCATCTTTGGAAACATCTGTGAGTTAGTTGTCATCTCTTGGCTCAATATGAAGAGCAAATTGTTTGCTGTCTTCTGGGAAAAGAGAGCTTTTATTTTTTTGGTCTCTGTCTGAAAACTTGTCACAAAGTAGAAACCATGAATCAGAAAGAACATATGTGAAATGATTTTGCAAATGTAGACAGGTGAGAGTTGAAAGTTCAGGTGAGAGCTGAACTTTTTTTTCTTGCTGTATCTATAGATTCCAGTTCATATTTCTTCTTGTGGAAGTGGCTCCTCCTTCCATCCCACCCCCCTGCGCCTGGATTTATGTTAAGCTGAGCAAGCAGTTCTGGTAAAATTAAGCCCACATATAAACAATAGATTTGGACAGCTCAATTTTGGTCCTGAACTCCATTAGATTTTTTTTTACCCTCCTCTCCTTTAGCAGTTTCTGATTCCTTGCTTCTTATAACCCAGTTTTATGTTGAATATCACATTGTACAAGGGCATGCCAAATTGGTATTGGTATATACTGATTGCCTTGCTTGGGAAAAGTGCTGAATTCAAGTTTGAAATGTTTGCACTTGACCAAAGTTTTGCAAAAGAAAAAAATAGTGTATTTAAAACTCAGAAACCATGATTGTGTTTCTTTGCTGTTTCTTGTAGTTTGTCTAGCAGTGGGTGAATAAGATTATATTTTAACCAGAAATTAGAATAGATTTATAATGATAGGGATGAATGAGATGAAGTTACAGAAGACTCAAAAGAGTTTATCCCAAGAAATTTCCAGAGTTATAAGAAGCACAAGTGACTTAACTCCTGGAGTCTATAGTCAGAAGAAATAGTGATATTTAATTAAAAATTTAATGAGGGCAAAAGAAGAGTTAAGAGGGCACATTTAGGAGGTGCCAGGCAGTGTACTGATGTCTTTACAGGTACAATCTCATTGAATCCCTGAAGAAGCACTGTGATGTACTTATCGGGAGTCCCATTATACAGATGGAAACACCGAGTTTCAGAAAAGCTATTCCATTTGCCTATACTAATATGACTGTGATCTGTATCCAGAGTTTTTGGGTTCTCAGGCCACATGTGCTACTTCATCATCTGCAGGGAAACAAAGGAGCTTGTCTGGGCTCTGTGTATATTGTCTTCCCAAGGAGCTTTCAAGGAATTCTGAGCAAAAGACAGTATTACTGACAAATGAAAGCAGAAACTGGCAAGTGGATGCTGAGGAAGGAGGCAGGTTCCTCTGCAGAGTCAGAAAGTATCTTGAACCTAGGGAGAAGTTGTCATTGGGCAAACAAAAGAGAATCTTGGACATTCTGATAAAAAGGCAGATCCCAAGGTGGTATACAAATTTGAGGTAACATGTGATGTGGTTATTTTCCTCAGGGACAAATATGTAATATCAGTTGTGGGATTTTATGTCACCTGGCTAGGAGGAAAACTGGACAGGGATGTTTAAGAGTTGGGTGCTGCAATTGTAAAGAGGTAAAAGTGCACTGCTCATAAGAAGGGCTTGATATCTGGGATTTTGGGGAAGACACGCATAGTTTTGGGAAAGGTTAGCTTATATTTAGGAGAAGGCAATGGCACCCCACTCCAGTACTCTTGCCTGGAAAGTCCCATGGACGGAGGAGCCTGGTAGGCTGCAGTCCGTGGGGTCGCTAGGAGTTGGACACGACTGAGCGACTTCCGTTTTACTTTTCACTTTCATGCATTGGAGAAGGAAATGGCAAGCCACTCCAGTGTTCTTGCCTAGAGAATCCCAGGGATGTGGGAGCCTGGTAGGCTGCTGTCTATGGGGTCGCACAGAGTCAGACACGACTGAAGTGACTTAGCAGCAGCAGCATATATTTATAATTTCTTAAGAGCTGTTAATTATATAATGCCTTTAATTGTATAACTCAGTATTTATTTCATTTATATGAAACTTCTGATTTGGACTGTAAGTGAAAATCAGAATATAATCAGACTTTATGACTTTCAAACAAGAATCTTTGAAAATGTATACTCCAAATCACTCCCTTTTCTATTACCAACACATTTATTCTTTCTTCATTTTATTTTTAGAAATTGTAAACTTAATTGTCTCAGTAGGGCATGATTTCCTTACCAAATCTCAAGTGAATTTAGCTGTTTTAAAAGAAGGGCTGTGGCAAAGCAGATCTAATATGGAGGACTATTGGTGAAAAGCCCAGAATGTTTAAGGGAGTGTTCAGTTCAGTTCAGTCACTCAGTTGTGTCCAACTCTTTGCGACCCCATGAACTGCAGCACGCCAGGCCTCCCTGTCCATCACCAACTCCCAGAGTTCACTCAGGCTCACATCCATCGAGTCAGTGATGCCATCCAGCCATCTCATCCTCTGTTGTCCCCTTCTCATCCTGCCCCCAATCCCTCCCAGCATCAGAGTCTTTTCCAGTGAGTCAACTCTTTGCATGAGGTGGCCAAAGTACTGGAGTTTCAGCTTTAGCATCATTCCTTCCAAAGAAATCCCAGGGCTGATCTCCTTCAGAATGGACTGGTTGGATCTCCTTGCAGTCCAAGGGACTCTCAAGAGTCTTTTCCAACACCATAGTTCAAAAGCATCAATTCTTTGGCGCTCAGCTTTCTTCACAGCCCAACTCTCACATCCATACATGACCACTGGAAAAACCATAGCCTTGACTAGCCGGACCTTTGTTGGCAAAGTAATGTCTCTGCATTTCAATGTGCTATCTAGGTTGGTCATAACTTTCCTTCCAAGGAGTAAGCGTCTTTTAATTTCATGGCTGCAGTCACCATCTGCAGTGATTTTGGAGCCCCCAAAAAAGTCTGACACTGTTTCCAGTGTTTCCCCACCTATTTGTCATGAAGTGATGGGACCAGATGGAGACTGTGCTTACCCTGTGTTCAGGGTAAGGGCTGGCCCACAAGGAACAAAGAATCACATTGGAAATAATATCTTTATTATAAACAGGGAACTTTTCCTTAGTGTATCTCTTACTGTTCCATTTCTTTTTCTTGCTCAATAAATACAAGGCAAAAAAAAGCACGCTTTTATGTTTTAATTTTCTTAGCAGCCCTTTGTCTTGGAGACAGTAATTAATGAAAATTATAGGCAAAACATTTAAAAGTTTGCATTTAATGCCTTCCTATATTTTACAAAGGAATTTCACTCTATCTGAAGAAGGGGGAGTGTTGGTGGGGCTGGAGGAATATATACATGTTAGCTAGCTTTCTTGAAGTTTTTCTCAACTAGTCCTATAGGGCGAGGTCTAAAATGTGGGGCCCTATATCAAAGAGATTATGTTTCCCTAGTCCTGTATCACAACTTTAAATGTAATATTTACTTAAAATTTATTTTATTTTATTTTATAATGTTGTGTTAGTTTCAGGTATACAGCAAAGTGATTCAGTTATACACATATGTATATGTATTCTATTTCAGATTCTTTTCCCTTCTAGGTTATTGCAAGATACTGAGTATAGTTCTCTGTGCTATACAGTAGGTCCTTACTGATTATCTATTTTATACATAGTCGTGTGTATATATGTGTAATAGTCACTTTCTAAGACACCTTAGCTATCAGATCCGTCTACATGTCAAGAAACAAATAATCTAGACAATTTATTTTACTAACAAAATTAAATATTGTCAAGCTATTTTAAAAAATCTTGAAAACATGGTTTGAAGAACATGGTAAACCATATTTTATAACCTAGCTCATGTGACTATGATAAATAATGCAATTGGGTCTTCATCCAATTTTTCTACTTTAAATTGAGTCTAGCAGCAAAAAATATTGGGCTAGTTGATCTAAGAAAATGAAATTCTTATCCTCATTTAGAAGTGAGTGCATATTTTAAAAATGAGAGAATGTTCTGCCTAGAAAAGTTAAATGAGAACCACAGAATAAATTAATAGTGATTTCCCAAACTTTTCCCAGACTAATTCAAATCTTGGAGTCTTGGGTTGAAACAACTTAAGACCTCATGATGACTGTCCCATAAAATAAAATAGAATGTCATTTGGTGAAAGCTATTAAAATGAATGAAAGGATTGGTGGTGCAAGAAAAATGAGAGTAGTCACAGGTAGGGGAAAAGTGGATCATAAAATATATAACTATAATTGCATAGCTGTACTTTCTATAGACACTCAAGTAATTAATTTAAAAATATACTGATCAATTTAATGCAGCAAAAAAACAGGCACCTGCTGGCAATTGGGGTGATACAGTAAGATGAATATGACATAGTATCTCAGGGCAGTTGTAGTCTAGGGTATGTCTTTGTGTGTATGTGAGTGAGTGGAGAAGGGGGAGATTAATACACATCAACAAATAGCAGTCTTACAAGACAGGTAATTCTTTGGAGGTCATATCTACTATGGGGTATGCCAGAGTCAGACTTGGGAAAAAGAGCCAAGGATTGGGAGAGGAGACATGGTGTCAGGAGACAGGAGTGTCAAGCCCTCTAGTTACTGACAGTTCTGGTTAATGAAGGACATCCTACCCAGAGGCCTTTAGTGGGTTGAATGTGTCCAGGCTGACTTTGTCCTGGATGGTGCCCTCTGTTCCATCATCATCCAAGGATAATGTTCATTAGAATGAGCTTGAAATGATGACGTACAGCAGCTACATGCATCATTATTGAGAGATCGTGTAAAACTGGTTACATGCCTATGGATGGCAAAAATGTTTTAAAACTCAATATTAAACTAGAATTATGGAATTATTAAAGTTATTGATATAACTCTGAATCACACCTTAGAAAACTTGTTCATCCCAGGGCCACCCCTTGCTAGCAAGAGTATCTGGACATGTAATTTAATCTCTCTGAATTTTTTCTTCATCTGTAACTCTGCTTTCTGCTGCTGCTGCTAAGTCACTTCAGTCATGTCCGACTCTGTGCGACCCCATAGACAGCAGCCCACCAGGCTCCCCCGTCCCTGGGATTCTCCAGGCAAGAACACTGGAGTGGGTTGCCATTTCCTTCTCCAATGCATGAAAGTGAAAAGTGAAAGTGAAGTCGCTCAGTTGTGTCCAACTCTTCGTGACCCCATGGACTGCAGCCTACCAGGCTCCTCTGTCCGTGGGAGTTTCCAGGCAGGAGTACTGGAGTGGGGTGCCATTGCCTTCTCTGAACTCTGCTTTCTAGGCTGCTTTTAATAATCCCATAAGGTCCTTTACATGAAAGTCTTTGGTGAATCATGACTTGCTATACAAATGTAAGGTGTGAAAGAGAGATGAGTCTGCCAGAAGGTATTTCAGAGAGTCATTCCCTGACCGTGTGTAAGCTGTGTAGCAGGGGAGAGAAGCACGTGGCGGTATGCAGATTTGTTACATAAGAAACAACAAGACTTGGCCAACATATACTCTTGCTAGCAATATAAATCCCTACCCCAACATCCTTGCTGGAAAGGGAACTCTCTCCTATCACATTTCCCTATTCTCACCTCCTACAGACAATAACAGCTTTTGTTAGAGACTTTAGGGGATTTATTGCAAGTGGTATTAATGAGACATGTATAAATGATGGGATTGGCTACAGTTTTCTACATTTGGTGGGATATGTTATGTATATTTCCTTTCAAATAATTGTTGAAGCTATGCCAGACCTCAAAAGCAAAGTAGGTCAATGAGAAGAGAATTTTTTCCAGTCTATTGCTATGTAAGCCCTAATTAAACCAAAAAATAAGAAACTTGAGGGATCCAATCATTAACTTTTGGCAGAAGTTAGTTTAATGAGCATAAAGGAAAGAGAAATGATTGTATCCAAATATCTGTTTTTGTGGTCTTTCGTTGCTTAGACATGGAAGAATAGATTTATTGAGAGAAAGCTCTGAGACTTAAAGAAAGCTCTGAAATCTGAGCTCTCAGGTATCTCAGGCAAGAGATGGATATCTCCTATGGGACAGAAGCAAACGATGTTCCATGCATGTTTATCATCATCACAGTATTTTTCCCCTCCGAGTATTTATGGCCCATTTCCCTTTATTTTGATAATTTTTGACCTGATTACAGAAAGATTTTAAAGGTAATTGGAAAATACAGAAAAGTACAAAGAAGAAAATAAAAGTCATCTGTAATCCACCTGGGTATAATAGCTACATATTCCAAAGTTTTTTCTTTGTGTGTGTGCGTGTATGTATGTGATATATGGATACCTATGTGTGTGTGTTACAAAATTGAGAACAAAATTATATATAGTTGTTTTCTTTTTTCAATTAAAATGTATTTCAAATATTTTCCTATGCCACTAAAATGCCTTTAAAACATTTTAAATGTCTTTATAATATTCTGTTATGCAGATATGCGGCAATTTATTGAAATACTCCCTTACTGTTTTGCATTCAAGCTGTCCCTGCATTTTTACTCTCTTTATTTTGCCAACTAAAGGGATTTCTCAATAGTTATCTCTGTAGCCGTGTGCTCATGCGCACTTCTGATGATTTCCTTAGTCTGAATGTCTAGAATTGTTGGTTCAAAGGAAATGCATGCTTTAAATTTGTTTGCTATATATAAATTAGGGACTATTTAAAGAAATGTCATCCTAATTTATACTGAGTATGCTCAGTGTCTGGGGTGGGGGTTGGGGGTTCCGCAGAAGGTAGGTTCTGCTGGGCTCTGGGTGGCAGTTACTGGGCTCAGAATGTGGAAGCACCACCCTTCAACTGTAACAGACCAAGCTGCCTTGCTTTGCCTGGGTAGCTTCAGAGAACAGTTGGGTGCTTATAGTCTTGGAGAAACGGTCAAGAGGAACATGGGCTATTCTAGGCTAAAGTCATTTTAACTTTAAAATATCAAGTAGGGTCAATAAAAATGCATGGGGGAGTGTGTCTCTTGTGAGAGACATGGGTGGAGACGGTTTGCTCGGGTCTGGCAGAGCTACTTGATTGTTCAAGTCACCGCTGAACCTTCCACAGATAAAAGCAAGAGGGTATAAAGAGGAAGAGGGCTCGATGGTGCTGTGAAGAAGAAGCTGTTGGGCTTTGAGATTGGCGTTCGTTGCCCGTGAGGCACATACTTGAAGAATCTGTGTGGAGGTTGATCTCTCCCACTACCCAAAACAGCTCTTTCCTCCCAGTTATCCCCTTTCTATCAGTGCCTATACTTGTCCCCCAGACTAGAAGTTTGAATCAAGATTCATCTATTGCCTCTCAAGTCCAAAATGACCCGAGACCTATCATTTTATTCCACTTGGAATAGCTCTCAAATCTTCCTCCATTTCCATTCTTCCTACCAGCACTCTTTTCCAGCCTTTAACACATGCCTGCAATTCTGGAATTAATTCAGACTCCAATTTTTCCTCCAGTTGACTGTTCTCAAATGCTCCTGAACTATTTTCCTCCAAGACCCTAAAGCTTTTGCAAATGACTTACCTACAGAATGTGAGCTCTTACAAGATTGAGGCTTTATCTTACTCATCTTTGTAGCTCCAGTGCTCAGGAAAGTTGCTGTCACCTAAACCATTTTTTGCCTGGTGAAAACTACATGAAGTTTTGGAATGAGAAACTGAGGCTCCGTGAGGGAAAGTAATCTGCCTAAGGTTGCGTAGCTAGTAAGTGTCAGAGCGGGGATTTAGTCCACATAGGTCTATTTTTCCCTAAACCACAGGGACTCAGCTGCACTGTGTTGCCTCTATTATCAGGGCTCTGATACCTTCTCCCTCAACGTTTCTCACTATACTTCTTGCTCTTTTCTGCACTTACTGCTATGTCACGGGATAGTACCTACTGCAAGAGATATACTTGAGCATCTTTAGGGGTGAAGGCCAGAGGGGAACAGCTGGTTGATGAAGACCAAGAGAATTGGAGGGGAGAAGCTAAGTCTTAAATTAGGTCTAGAAGCTCAAGATGGGATTTGGTCAGTGGGTGACCCCGGGGTGCTGGCCATTCCATATCATGGAAGCAAATAGCAGAGGCCCTGAGGCAGAGATGAACCGATAGTGCTGTGAATTATGAAACGATTTCATGCAGTCTTTGTTAGGAATAACCTTTAGTTTTTTATGAATGCCCTGAAACTAAGCCCCATGGTTTTGTGGACTGAGGTGCCACATGTTGCAGAGAAAGGGCCCACTTTCTGTTTGGGAAGAGCAGAGAGAAGAAGACTTGCTTGCGTGTGGCATTCCTTCACTTCAGATTTTGAATTGAACCTGAGGTGGTAGAGAATTCCTGGGGCATGTCAGCGTAGGAAACTGGTTGGTGTCCTAACACAGCTTCAGTTTTCACAATTTTAACCTTCAGAAACATTTTCATCTCTGAGTTAAGGAAACCAGAAACATAAAATGGATTGGGAGGGGTTTGAACATATTTATAGAGAACAGTTTTTACTGGCTAATGAACTCCTTTCCGTGGCCCAAAGTACATTTTGGCCAAAAGGGACCCTGGCAGATGACAAACAGGAAAACAAGAGACACTTGGAACCATTACCTGAAAACAATGACGAACTGTAAATCAGTGTCATCAAATTAAATAGGATCATTTAGAAAGTATTGGTATTGGTTAAAAAAAAAAAAAAAACTGCAAAGAACAGAAAAGTACACTTTATAAATAAAAAGAATTTCAAAATCTTATTTTGGGTTGATACTTGCCTTTTTAAACTTACGAATAAAGATCCAAGGAAACACTAAGTAATTACCTTTTAAGTTACACTACACATCCATGTACAATCACAGAAAAGAGTTTTGGTGGATTGGGACGGTGTTTTGATTTTCTTTTGCAGACATCTGCAGGGGGTCGGGGAGAAAGTTGTCGGTTTTCCCCCAGTCCCATTCCTGGCTCACATGCTCCCTCTTGTAGCAATGCTGGTCTGGGATTCCAGCTAAAGACGACACAGTTTACTCCTGGTGTTCAGCTCTGTCCTTCTCTGAGATTCCAACAGCCAAGTTGGGAGCAGAATACGTGAAATGTGTTTTTCAGCCCCAAACTCCGTCTCCCTCCTGGAGGACCAGACTGATCACACAAGCCCCTAATATGCCCAGAGATGGCCATTTTGCAACTGAGCTATTGATAAGGAGGCAGGTCGTGCTGAGAAGGGCTCTTTGCTCAGAGGCCTTACTGCAGTTGGTTTAGAACTTTGAGGATGAAGGATATTCCACAAGGGGAGAGAGGCCAGCTGCTGTGACCGTGGCTGCAGCCTCCACTTGGCTTTGCCTCTAAAAAGCTCATCCTTTTGAGCTCTTCTTGCCTCTTGGCTTGAAGCCATCTTTATGAGAATGATGGTTATTGCCTGTTACCTTGTATTCTTGCCCCAGTCCTGGACAGGCTTGCCAGACTTTTGTGCCTCCTGAGTCTTGATGTAGCAACCGGTTTTTCCCCAGCTGTCCCTTAACAGTCCATGCTCAGCTTCTACCTAGGAGACCAGTTAGGACATGCTTCATCCTGGCAGGGCAGGAGCTGCCTCAGACAGTGATAACCAAGACTAGGTGAAGCCTGCCTTTGCTGTGTGTTTGTTGCCTTAACCTCTCAAAGGTGTTATTCAAGACAAGGAGTCAAGGTTAGCGTCTGGCATAGATTGCTTTCCCTCCTTCCTAAAGCGTCATCAGGCCAAAACAGTCCCACCTCTCAAGCAATGGGAACAATAATGGGGGCCAGCGTTAGGAAGCCCACATCAGAGGCAGGAACAGAGGAGTCAACTCCCCGCCTCCTCTCCCGCAAGGCCACCTGCACCATGAACGTAGGGTTTAGGTCTTGTTCAGGATTGAATAACCAACCTGCATGGTATCTGGTACACAGTGCACCTTCAATAAATATTTGTTGCTTATCCAGATTGAAGAGGAGTATGGGGGCAAATGGAAGGGGGGTGATTCTAGTTATTCTTATGCTCTGGGCATTTTCAGTGGACAGTGCTGTTAATTATGCAGTCATTATTTTCGTACCCCCTTCCTTGTCCCTCAGCTTTGAGGATTAAGCCTGGAGGTACTCAGTTTTTGGAATTTAAGGTTAATAGTTCAACCTCAAGTTAGCTTCAGCCCATGGCAGGCGGCTTGTTGTCCTCCTCCCATGACCCCATGCTTGTATCCACATTCCCAATAACAGGTCACTGTCTTTTCCCTTTATCCTTGTGGCTCCTTCATGTTCCCCACTGCCATACGATGTGCTAGGATCACCCCACACTCTTGGAGGGTGGGTGTCTTGACCCTGGGCCTCCGTCCTCAATGAAGAGCGTCCTCCTCCGGCTGCCAGGTGGGCCCTGCCTGCTGCAGGATGCTTGCCCAGGCTGCCAGTCTCCCATGATGCAGTGTTCTGCCCCCTCACCTGCCGATGGCTGCCAGGCCTCTTGTATGGCTGTGTCTCTGCCTGTTGCCTTCTGCTGGGGAATTCCTGTATTGTGTTTGCTTCTCATGGATGGTCTGGTCCCCAACCCCTGGCCTCCCTTATTAGGCACACCACCCGGCTGCTGCTGGCTGAGTCTTATTTCTGAGACTGAGCATAGTTTTTGTTGCTCCTCTGTATTCCCTTTTAGTATCTCTACCACATCCTAATTCAGGATTCATCCTAATCCTCTCTGTCCTTTTTTAAAGTTGATTTCACTCTTGACTCTGGATTAGGAGATATTGTCTTCTCAAAGAGTCGTCCTAAATCGGGGCAGGAATTTTAGTTTTTGGAAGTTGAACATTGTGAGTGGGGCTGTATTTTTGTGGAGGTCACATGTCCTTGGATAGGGGCCTATATATATCGTGTGCCCTGTGTGTGTGTGTGTGTGTGTGCGTATGTGGATGAGAGGGAAAAAGACTCACCCTTTCTAGTACTTTCTGAAAAGCATGTTACTAAATAGAACAGGGAGAAAGTAAACGGGGGTGGACAGGCGTAAGATCAGGCTTTTTATCCTCCAGTTATACGAAGAGGCAATCATATATCATGTTATTTAGATGGTCCATCTTTCCCACATGATATTTTTTTGGCCTTCATTCTTGGCCTCCTAGTGAACTCAAGGTCAGAATAAAAATGATAGCTGTCATGACTTGGTAAAACTTGTTATCAGCAGAAAAATAGGAACTTTAAAAGGTAGTGCTGTATGGTTTTTGATGAAGAGACCTGCAGAGTGATTCCACGGGGGTATTATATGCTATTTGTCTACAAACACAGATTGGCGCAGGATTTTTAAAACTTGCTCTGCCTGTATTAAGGTGAACTTGTTCCTATTTACTGTACTCCCTTTACAGGTGGAGAGAAAGGAATTGATTGAGTTTAATATGAGATTTGGATATTTTCCCTAACCTTACATTGGTGTTAAATAGTAGCTATATGAATATTACCCTGCAGCTGACCTTTTGGGGATTGCTTTTCCCAAGTGATTTTTTTTCTAATTATCTTTATGTGCATTTTAAACAGAGTTGCAGAAGGGATGGGATTTAATTGCTCTATTTGTATTTTATTCCTTTCTTTTATGTCTAGGGCAAAAGGGTATATTTTAATAAGTCTAGGAGGTAATTCACAGCTACTGCTGCTGTTAAGGAAATACACATGTAGCAGGTACATGTTTGTGAGAGTATGTGGGAGGGTTGGTATGACTGGGTCTCCTCTTGAGCTGTCTTTGCTATAGTCAAAGTCTTGATTTGAGATTTCCTACCCCTTTCTGAAACTCTAATACTCTGGCCACCTGATGTGACGAACTGACTCATTGGAAAAGACCCTGATGCTGGGAAAGGTTGAAAGCAGAAGGAGAAGGGGACGATAGAGGATGAGATGGTTGGATGGCATCACTGACTCAATGGATATGAGTTTGAGCAAGCTCCGGGAATTGGTGGAGGACAGGGAAGCCTGGCATGCTGCAGTCCATGGGGTCACAAAGAGTCGGACATGACTGAGCGACTGAACTGAACTGAACCCCTTTCTTCATGAAAAAGCTGTTTAGGGTGGACACAGTGGCTCATGTCCAGTATATACTTTGTTCTTGCTCTTTACAGCATAGTATAACCTCAGATGTGAAATTTCATTTTTGTTTCAAAAGGGGGACAAGTCTGGTTATGTCAAAGTTGCTTTCCAGGCCCTCTGAGAGATCTGCTTTACACTTTCAGGATGATCACTAGGATGCAAAATCACTGCTGCTGTGTTGGAAGTAATGGTGATCATGCTGCCGAGGGAGGTCAGTCGCTCTGCTGCTGCTGACCTGCCTGCCAGGGAACCTGTGCAGCTTTACTGCTGTGGAGACCATGGCCAGCCAAAATCACCCTGTTAAGCCTAGACACACCTCTGGTCGTTTCTTTGACTCAGTGAGCTTGAGAGCACTCTAATAATTTATTTTGAAAAATCCAAGCACATTATTGAAGTCAGATCAGATGAAAAAAGGCTACATCTGTTGTCTGGGGGTGGGGGTGGAATAAAACTATAGTGCTTAGAACTCCACAGCTGCAGCCTCTAGGACACGCTTACTTGTGCCCTACAGGATAAAAGGGCAAATAGCAAAGTTGTAGCCTAAAAACTGTCCTAGAGCAAAGGTAGAGTGAGGATCTGTTTGGGGAAGTGCTTAAAAGTTGGCTAGAGATGTAGTGGCATGGTTTTGAGGAACTTTACAAAAATAATCTCACAGCTGAACAGCATCATCCTTTGGTTGACACTCTTGATTAGAAACTTTAACAGACTTTTTTCCTAGTCAATGAAATTGGAATGGCTTATTTTTATTTTGTTGGAGGGACGCCAGTAATGCAATAGTTAACTGTGGACTAACTTGTTCTAGTTCCTGTCAGCACAGTTTTGGAAACCAGTGGTCTAAAGGATGCTGGATGAAAAAGCATTTGCCCAACTCCCCCCACCCTACCCCCAACCCACCCAGCACTCACTGAATGACTTATTTAATAAAACCGTATGATAAACACAAGCTTGTGTAAAGGAAGAGCGGTTTCCAAGAATATGTAGTGGCAAAAGCCAGCCTTTGTTTTGAGCATGCCAATTTCCATGACCAGCTGGAGTACACCTTGGGACTTTATTCACTAGTTAGGGTTTCACATGCCCCTGTTGGAGTGAGGTTATTGTTGGGGATCCACTGTGATTTAGCTATGTGTCTAACGTGGAAGGCGCTACTACAGACATTAAGCATGTCTATTGTGGGTGAAGGGGGGCCATGGGTACCACCCATCTCAGTGCATCCCGGGAAGGGTCGTCTTTTCCGAATCTCATGCTTTAGGGCAGCGGTGGGTTCAGTACCTGTCAGGACGTCTGAGAAGGTTCAGAGCATAATGTTACATAAGCAGGCTGAGAAAAGGGTGAAGATACCCCATTTTTGTCTTAATCCCAGCTCCTTGATGTGGGTGGACCTTCCTCAATGGAGGAAAAGGGGGGAGTTAGGCTTCTCAAGCTGAGTGCTGAACTTGGTGCTCGGGGAAAACAGAGGAGGGAAGACTGAGTATGGACTTGGATAGTCTGAGTTGGTCTGGGCAGAGGAACAGGCCTCTGCTGGACCTAACGCCAGAAAGAATTTGGCTTGCAAAGGAAATGGAGGGGACGGGAATCTTATTTGGCTTCAGCAGCAAGATAAAGCTATCCCCATAAAGAGGTGTGGGGGTGGGGGAGATCTGAGGAGAGCAAGGGGCAGTGACAGGAAACAGGATTGGGATCACAGGGCTTAGAGCAGAGGCCTGTCAGGGGGTCTGAATAGGATCCTTGTAGGCCAAATGTGGCGTTTCATAAACAGTGTTCACTGTTACAAAGATGTGTGGATTAGAGAGGTCTCTTCCAGGGCCATGATTGTTTTTGCTCTCCGGCAGATTTCTGTTTCCCTATACATGCTAAAAGCATGATGACAAAAAAAAGCTGATTGTGTGACTGATTGCTGTCCAAGAGACTGAGAAGAAATGTGTCTTCCTGGAAAAGTGCCTGGAATTCCTTTTCCTCAGGTGCCCTTTTCTGTCCTCCTCCTTCGGGTGGGTCGTATTCTTACATCCCCAACTCTTCTCTTCCCCATCACATCCCGCTGTCCGGGAAGGGATGTCTACTCACCACTCAAACACAAATAGGTTTTAAGCAGGGACCGGTTGCCCTGGAAAGCTTGATTCCTCCAGGGAGGAATAATAACACACCCAGTCACGTGTCAGGGAACATCACTCACTGGGAATCTGAAGAGATTGGGGTGTTAATGGGGCAACTGTTTCAGAGGTTAGGAATTATTCCAAGTGAATGGCCTCTTTACCTGCCCCCCTTCCCAGGACAATGACGCTATTACAATAATTGGTTCATCTTTTTTCTTCCGAGGCCAAGCCCTTGGATTTGTGAGTGGAATCCATTTCCTACCAGGGCTGCAAGAGTCAGAAACCTCTCTGTAGCCCTTTCACTGAAAACTGCTTCTGTTCACAGACATGAGATTGACTGTGTCCTTTTGGGCCCAACAGTCCTGTGATGAGCCGCTTTCAATGGTCTGTCCTTCCTGACATAAGCACATTTATGCCAATACTTCCAGGACTCGACTGGGAGCTGATGCGTAAGATATGCTCCATGCCGGCAAGGGTTTAGCCATTCAGATCTTGAAATAGAAGACAAACAGCCTAATGCAGAAATCACCCCCGGAGTCCCCGGTGGTGGTTACCTGTCTTGCCCGAGTTCCTTCCCATGACCCTCTTATTTGGCTGTTCAACCTTTTGTAGAACAGCTCCAGCCCTGACACATGCCCTCCTCAAATAATGAACTAGAAGCTGTTTTCTTGTTCTTCTCAGGGAGGAAATAAATCCCTTCCACCATCATACTTGCTCAGGGCAGAAGGAGAAAGTGGCACCCCGTTATAGATAGAGCGTCCAGCAGCTCCTCCAATCCCGGCTTGACTGACAAGTAAGCCTGCATTTGTAGGCTGGGACTAAAGGGATTCCAGGACAGGGGCTGCCTGGATCCCATGTGTTAGCTGGTCCCTCTGCCTCTGTCTTAGTTGTAGTGTAGCCTGGTGTCTTAGAGGAAGACAGCTACCAAATAAGGGAAGAGGCAGGGAAGAAGGGCTTGGCTGTGGTATTTTCTTAGTGTGTTTTTGATTGCAACCTAGCCTAGGAGGTGAGGATGCAGCAGCTCCTTGGGAAGAAGACATTTTAGTAGTCTTGAGGGCCTGGAATAGGAAAAAAAAAATTTGTCTAAAGTGGGCGACTGCTCAATCTTAGAGGCCAATTCTGGGCTGGCCTTGTATTCAACGTTGAATCTCTGGACCCCCCCTGCTCTTTTTCAGGTCACAGATGTTCAGAAGAAATGGGGTTTAATGAAAGAAGGATGGCATGATTGTTTTTTCCCCCTCCATCAGGCTTTTGACCTCTCAAATACTAAAGGTTTTTGGCACACAAATAACTACCCCAAGTCAGGTTTTAGCTTTAAGAAGACAGCAGGATTTATGTACTAGTTTGACTCCCATACTGACAACTGACTCTTAATTCTTCCCTTCTTATTAACTTGTCAGTAGGGGCCAAACTCTGATGTGGGGCCAAAGTTAAGACAATGCTTTCCAGTTTCTCCTCTCATAGGTGATACAATTGGAACGACTGTTTTTGATACCTAGGGTACAAAAGGTTGAGAAATATCCGGGATGGGTAATATGTATTGCTACAACTGGCACTTCCAGGGAACTCTCAAGTTGTCTTTAGTTTCTGTTGCTGAGGTCAAATCTATGTCCTGGTCTGCATCCACAGAAATAGGAGTCTCTGTTAAATAGGTGGGTGTTTTGGAGACCACATGGAGGAGGATTACCTGAGAAAGGGCTATTCTAGGATGATATGCTTTTCCTGGCACTCCTTACTGCTGGGGAGATTTTGTCCGATCTTAACATGAGCCTCCCTGGTTAACCTCAGCCTGAGAGCTGGCTGAGAAGGGGTTTTCTAGGAGGGACCATGTACGTCTTCTTCGGAAATGTTCTTTACCCTGGTTCTGCTTAACTGTTGTACAAGGGGTCTACTTCCTTTTCTTCAGTCATACCAGGCCTTGAGTTTGGGAAAGAAGCATTATTCATTCATTCATTCACTACTATTTGGTTTCCTGTGCCAGAGGAAATTTCCCATTGTATATAAAGAGAAGCCCAGAACCTCACTTCCTCATCCTTCCTGAAGGGGTCCTTTGATCCTCTTTCTATTCTGCTTGGGAGCATTAGCTGAGGGCTCTGTCACACAACCCTGGGAAGACAAGAGTTTCCAACCAATTTGAACTGGGCTGGCCTGTCTTCCTTCCTGGAGGAGTCCATGGAGCTGCTGGGCACTTGCTTGTCATCCCTTCTGTTTGCTTTCTCCCTTCTCTTCATTGCTCCTCTCCCTCCCCTCCTCCTCCAGATGCAAGCCTGTGATTTGGACAAATCTGGGGATTTTGTTTCAGATCATCAGCAGTGATTTTTTTTCTTTCACAATTCACACAGAAATATCATCAAAGTCATGTTGAATGCTCATGGTGCTCAGATCCACCTCTCAGAAAGTACCCATAGAGATCTTTGGGTTGAATTCAGTCAGCCAAACCTTTACCCTGGTTGGACTGCAGCCCCATCAGGGAGCCGGGAGTCTCAGCCGGGGAGGGGAGCCCTCTGGCACCTTCTTCTCAGAGGCTGCCTCTGTTCCAGGTGCTTTAGGACATGGGGTGGCGGGTGCGTCATCACTAATGCAGCCTCTTTCTACTGGAATCCTCTCCTCTTAACTCTCCACCTTCATTTCTCACTGTACTGGGACCGGAGGTGGTGCCTCTGGCCTTGGAAAAGGAGAGGACACTCCAAGATCCGGACTCCAGGTTTTTTTCATTTTCTTCTGACTGAGGAGTATTGTGGCCTCGATATGGAGGAATTTCGGTCTTAGTGCAATTGGCCTGCCTGGTTGATGCAGGGGCAGTTTTATTCTGTGGCCCCTTGGAGCAGGAGGCCAGAAAGCCAGGTGTCCATCCTCAGATGGAGTCCCCTCCTCCCACCCACTGAGCTACCCCGGGGAGACTCATACCAAGGGGACCAGCACTCCCCGTGGTCACTCCAGGGCACTGGCCTCCTGCCCTCCTGGTCCTGATCTTGATGATCCTTCTTTCTGGCTCATTCCATCTGTCCATGCACGGAGTGGATTACAGAGCAGGCAAAGCCCTGACTCACTAGGAACCAAGAGGGCCCCAGAAGTGCCTTTCATGTGGAGAAAGCCATTAGTGGCAGCCTGCAGGGTGGGGATCACTGTCTAAGGCAGCCTGGCAGAGCCAGAGCTGGGTTTTCATGAGCACTCCTGCCTTGATGTCTTCCTCTTCCCTGTGGGGCTCACTGGCTTTAAGGAAGTTTGTGGTAGGAGCCTTCCTCTTTCTGGGAAGGCAAGTCTGTGGTTGCCTCCTCACACAGTGATGTTTTGTAGGCTGCACTGCTCTTCATCATGTTTCCTCAGCTGACTCCTAACGTGGACTGGGTCTTCTCCTCTTGGAATATAGCTAGAAAGGATTTGCAGAGGCCGTAACCCAAGGAGCAGTAGTGGTCAGCACAGCCAATTCCCTTCCCTTCTGGCCTTGAGTTCTGCCTACATTCTGTACTCCCTGGAGAGCTGAGATGGTGTTGGTTGTCTCAGTGGGTTCCTAAAAAAGGCAAGGACCAGTGTGAGTTGTTTAATAGAACAGAGTCAGCATTTCATGTTTACCAGTCATGGTGCTAAAAAGTGATGACATGGAAATGTCCACACTGACCTTCCTTCTCTCCTCCAGGGAGTGTACAATCCAGATGATCGTTCCCTCCCCTCCTTGCCAGGAAAATATCTTCACTTAAGTAAACTCAGGAGACTCATCTGGTCACTCTGTTCCTCACTTGGTATCTTCCAGTTCTGGGTTTCTCATGACTGTGGGATTCCCCAAACTTGAGGACATGAAAGTGTGTCGATCAATAAGGGGAGAAGGAGCTGACTTTATGCTTTCATGTGACACCTTTTTTTTCTGACCATTTTCTAAAAGTCAGTGAGAACAACTTAAAAAGGGCATCAACACCCCTGAAGTTGAGCTCTACCCAACCTACCCATTGCTCGTCTTCTTTCTGCTGATAACCTCATCCCATTTCTCTTGTACCAATAAAAGTAAGAAATAGCAAAAGCACTGCAGAGACCCATGTATGATCTGATTGTGAAATGATTCCTTATTAGATTGATCTGAGTGTATTGTCCAGAGTCATATGTGAGCCCTACCTGGTATTCATGACGTGGGAAGAGACTTAGCTGCCACTAAGATGGCAGGGCGGCCATCTGTACTAATAACTAACCTGGATTTAGAAAGCCCCAGTGGAGCTTCTGACTGCTAGGACTTTAAATAAAGCCTGGGAAACCCATAGCCCATGGAGCCTTGTGGAGGGTTCCCTGATGCCCTTGAGGTCCTCAGCTCTTACTTTCTGCAAGAGCGAGTGGAGGGGTACCTGAAGTCTTGAGGAAATGTGCTTCTCCACATAGTGCTCTGAGCTCCGCGTCCTTTACCTCCTCTTTAGAGAGGTGTGCTGTGGTCTGGATATGGAGGCATTTTAGTCTTAGTGCGGTTGGCCTGCCTATTTGATGTGGGGGCAGTTTTATTGTTCTGTGGCCCCTGGAGCAGGAGGCCAGAAAGCCAGGTGTCCATCCTCTGACGGAATCCCCTTCTCCCCACCCACTGAGTTACCCTGGAGAGACTCATACCAAGAGAACCAGCACTCACCGTGGTCACTCCAGGGCCTCCTGCTCTCCTGATCTTGACCTTGATGGTCTTTCTTTCTGGCTCATCCCATCTGTCCATTCACGGAGTGGATTACAGAGCAGGCAAAGCCCTGACTCACTAGGAACCAAGAGGGCCCCAGAAATGCCTTCCATGTGGAGAAAGCCATTAGTGGCAGCCTGCAGGGTGGGGATCACTGTCTAAGGCAGCCTGGCAGGGCCAGAGCTGGGTTTTCATAAGCGCTTCTATCTCAATGTCTTCCTCTTCCTTGTGGGGCTCACTGGCTTTAAGGAAGTTTGTGGTGGGAACCTTCCTCTTTCCAGGAAGGCAAATCTGTGGTTATCGCCTCACAAAGTGACCTGATGTGTTGTAGGCCACCCCACCCACCCGTCATCATGTGGCCTCAGCTGACTCCTAAACTCCTAATGTGGACTGGGTCTTCTCCTCCTGGAGTATAGCTAGAAAGGATTTGCAGAGGCCATAACCTGGGGAGCAGTAGCAGTCAGAAAGATGAATTCTTCTTCTCTTCTGGGTTTGGATTCTGGGTATATGCTCAACTCCCTAGAGAGCCTTGGTGCCTTCTCCCTCTCTCTAAGTTTCCAAGGTAGAGACTAGGAAGTATTTAATTTCTTCATGCACCCATGAAACTGTTCTTTATTTTGTGAATGCCTCTTAGGCAATGGGCACCATGTTTCATAATTTCACTTAGGATAAGTGATCCAGCCCATGCCTTAGAACTAGAGCTTGTTGGGGAGATGGGGGCTTTCTCATATCCCCATCTTTAGCCTTCTATTATGGGAGTCTCTGCCCTGGGAGCCTGGAACACTATCCTTGGGAAGCCTGGTATTAGCCTTGCCCTACCCCAACTTGCTCACCATGGTCACTCCAGGGTCTCCTGTTCTCCTCATCTTGATGGTCTTTCTGGCTCATCCCATCTGTCCATTCATGGAGTGGTTTACAGAGAAGGCAAAGCCTTGACTCACTAGGAACCAAGAGGGCACTTCGTAGTGGCAGCCAAGCCTGCAGGGTGGAGATCACTGTCTAAGGCAGCCTGGCAGGGCCAGAGCTGGGTTTTCACAAGTGCTCCTATCTCGATGTCTTCCTCTTCCTTGTGGGGCTCTTTGGCTTTAAGGAAGCTTGTGGTGGGAACTTTCCTTTTTCCGGGGAGGCAAGTCTGTGGTTGTCTCCTCACAGAGTGACCTGCTATGTTGGAGACCACATCACCCTTCATCATGTGGCCCCGGTTGACTCCTAAACTCCTAATGTGGACTGGGTCTTCTCCCCCTGGAATATAGCTAGAAAGGATTTTCAGAGGCTGTAACCTAAGGAGCAATAGTGGTCAGAAAGATGAATTCCTCTTCTCTTCTGGGTTTGGATTCTGGGTATATGCTCAACTCCCTAGAGAGCCTCAGCACCGTCTCCCTTTCTCTAAGTTTCCAAGGTAGAGACTAGGAAGTATTTGATTTCTTCATGCACCCATGAAACTGTTCTTATTTTGTGAGTGCCTCTTATGCCATGAATTATTTCACTTAGGATAAGTGATCCAGCATTTAGATCCAGTGATCTAAATGCTTTAGAATTTCAGAGTTTGTTGGGGAGGTGGGGGCTTTCTCTTCTGATCCCTGTCTTTGACCTTCTACTATGGGAGTCTCTGCCCTGGGAGCCTGGCTACCCCAACTCCATCCCTGTCTTTGACCTTCTACTATGGGAGTCTCTGCCCTGGGAGCCTGGCTACCCCAACTCATGCCAAAGCAGGTCTCAACAGGAGCCCTTCAATATTCTTCATTCTGGCCACAAGATCACCTCCCTATCCCTGACTTCTCCCTTCTCTGTCAATTGCAGAACGCTTCTAAGCATACTGACCCTGTATCCTTGGGTTCCCCATTATCTGTCATAATTTCATCCTTCCTCTTGCCTGCCCTCACTTAACACTTACCCTGGGATCCTCGTAGGCATCCACTCACAGACCGGAGTCTTCAGTGAAGCCCTTTCTTCCAAGAGAATAGTGATCCCATGGACTCTTAAGGCAAGTGCCTCATATCCATCTGTCCTCTGTAATTATCCCCTGTTAAAACCTAGGTTTTGATCAGGAAACATGGAGCTGCCAGAGCCTGCCAGTGAGATTCACAGTGCCACCCACACCCCTGGCTAGGTCCTCCAGAGTATTTTCACTGTCACAGAGAAGCCACATCTTGGGTTCTCTACTCCATTGTTTGAGTTTTCAGGGATTTGTCTTCCTATCAACAATGAGTCTTGGTTTTCTCCTTTGAAGAAGGAGAGCCTTAGAGGATGATTTATTTCCATGTTTGCTTCCCAGGTGGTTCCTGGTCATGACTGGCTTTAAGGAAGCAGCAGTAGAACCTTAGTTTCTGCTTAGGTGACAGAACTGCGCTGGGCATGAAGGGCAGACACAGCCCCCATCCATCCCACTGCAAATGCCAAGATCTCCCTACATCACTCTTTTCGCAGGAAGCTTGATCCAGCCCTCTGGCCTGAAGATATCTTAACTCCCTGTTTTTGGCTTGTGGCTCGGCTTATCTTGTAGCATCCTTTTTCCAGGGCTCTTCATCTTGGTGAAGCTCTGTGGGTAGTGATATGAATGGCTTCTGGGAAGTCTCCTCATGTGAGGGTCCACTTGTCCCTAGAGCTGGTGTGTTCTTGACTTTCGGACAATTAGCTGGTAATGGTCTGCCTCTAACCAGAATGATTGTTTGCTTGCTGTGCGAGTTTAGCAGTCTCCACGGGAATAGCTTGGCGGGGGGCGGTTCTCAAAACCCATTCCATTGTGACGTTCACCAGGGCTTCCGTAAGATTCTCTGTCCTCATTGATGGATCCTGAGGATTCTGTGGCTTCCTTCAGTTGAAAAAAAAAAAAGTTCATTTCCCATGTTCAGGATGGGGGTGAGGTTCCCTTTTACCTGTGGGAAAGTGTCCTAGGGAGAAGACTTTGGTGTTCTGAGGCACGGCTGAACATACCCGTGAAGAACCTCCTGGAATTAGGAAAGAAAGATCTTTGACTTATTTTCTCCATCTTCTCTCTCTTCCTTTGAGCTGCATTCTTGTGTGTCACAGTTCAGATGCTCTTCCCATTCACTTGTGCCTCCCGGGAGTTTAGACTTAACTCATGTGCAGTGACCCTCCTCCAGCTGGTGTGTTTTCCCATTTTAAAATGTTTATTGCATCAACATTGCAACAACGAGTCTATTTTAATTGCAACAATAAGTCTATTTTATGAGTGAAAAGATAAATACAAGAAGCCCAAGAATCTTTTTCTTATTTTTTTTTTCATGTTCTCTTCGTGCCTCCTTCATAAGTGGATGAGCTATTTATGTAATTTTCATACCTGAATAAAATTTTTATACTTCCGTATAATCAGCTGCACCTGGGATCAATTTCAGGGCTGCTGCTGAGGGGTTGTCAATATTAATGATCAGATACATGGCCCTTCTCTGTTTATGGCCACTTGTGCAAGGAAAGTGATGCTGGCTTCTTCAACTCTTTGGAGCTTGGTATTGCTGCTCTAGTATTTGACCACCTCAGTTGCAAACCTATGAGATGGGGTTTGTCTTAAGCTTTATGAAACGGTCTCTCTCAGGGAGAATAAGTGTTCTAAGTGAGTGAGGAGTTTTCCTTCTCTTTTTACAAGCTCTGCAAACCCTTTCTAATTATATTCTAAGAGAAAATGTCCCAGAGAGTGTATTCCACAGGAGTTCAAATAATAGAGGCAAAGAGGGAATTAAGATCACATTTATTTGTAAGTGCTTATTGGGCCAACCATAACGATCTTCCCTAGTGGCTCAGATGGTAAAGCGTCTACAAAATTCTGCCTACGATGCGGGAGACCTGGGTTCAATCCCTGGGTTGGGAAGATCTCCTGGAGAAAGAAATGGCACCCCACTCCAGTATTCTTGCCTGGAAAGTCCCACGGACAGAAGAGCCTGGTAGGCCACAGTCCATGGGGTCACAAAGAGTAGGACACGACTGAGCGACTTCACTTTCACATTGAGCCATTACTCTGTAGATTTCTGTCTGGGAGATGGCAGACTGCCAGTGGGATGGAGTTCATATATGAATAAGAGACTGTCCCTCCATGAAGAACTTAGAAGCTACAGTATCAGAGCTTTCATAGAACACTGGCTTCTGGGGCACTGCTTTCTTTCAGACTTGCTCTCAGGGTTTCCCTCCTGCCCAGTCCCTCCTGTGGCCCGCAGATCCATTCACAGCTTTCTCTTCACCCTGTACGCCCTTTCTGCATTGCTTTAGACACAACAGTGATGGTTTCCACAGTGTGCTCTGTGTCTTCAAGTCTGTTTCTTTAGATTGGGGTATGACATTTCTTTTTTTTTTTTTGTCTTTAAAAGGCTGAAGATTCTATTTGAAGAGAAACATGAGCATGAATAAATGGCAACCCACTCCGGTATTCTTGCCTGGAGAATCCCATGGACAGAGGAGCCTGGTGGGCTACAGTCCACAGGGTCGCAAAGAGTTGGACACGACTGAGTGACTTCACTTTAAAATGCAAAGTTGTGTTTTCTTTTATAAGAAGAGTAGAACGTCATTCTGGAGAGATCAGGAAATACAGATAAGCAGAAAGAACACGGACACAGGGAGTCAGTCCTTGTTAATGTCCATCTGCCACCCTTGTCCTCACTCTTTGTAGAATGGTATTTCTTCTGAGCTTCAGTGCATGTGTTACCCTCCTCTCAGTGCTTGAAATCCTGTCCTATTATCATTCTCCACAAACGTATCCTGGACACCTCGCCCAGCCCATCTGCATTCAGTATCCTGAGCCATTCACCCTCTGCTCGACACGTCCCACTGCCTATTCTGAGTGACAGCACCATCTTAACACGTCCCTGAAGTTGGAGTGACCTGAGTCTGTTCCGAGAGTCAGATCGATACCTCTGCTTCGCTGTGGTTATCAAGTTTTGCCAATTGGGTGTCACAGACACCTCTGGAATTTACTCAGCCTCCCACTGCCTTAATTTAGGCCTTTACTAAGTCTTGCCCAGATGACTTGGATTCCAGCCCCCACTCCAAATCGTCAGTCATTCGCACCCTGTCCACGTCATTTTCCTAAGTGCAAATGTGATTCAGGCATTTCTTTCCTTCACATCCTTCCCTGGCTCCCTATGGCTTATAAGAGAAAAAGTCTGAACCTCTTAGCACAGAGGTGACTTTATGATGTGACTACTACACAGCTCTCCTTGCTTAGCTCTTGTCCCATCACTCCTCTTTCCATAAACTTTGAGTCCATGCTTAACCATACAGTGACTCCTAATCTCTGGGCCCTCTTCCCTTTCTCAGGAATGCTCTTTCTTTCCACCCTAGGCTAACTTCCACATGTCCTTCTGCAGTCACTGCCCCTCAGCTACCCAGAACTCTTCAAGGTCCATCACATATCTGACCTTCTTCTTGGCTAACCTCTGCTAGAGGTTGGAAATAGACTTGAGAGAATTAGGGATTTAGTTTGTGAGGGAAATAGGGCAAGTTATCTCAGCCATAGCTAACAGAAACAGGAGGCTCTTGTACAGAGCAGACAGTGGGCCCCACATCACTGGAACAAAGATGGTGCATGGCCACCACCCTTTTCCAGGTGCTTCCACACTGCACATTGGGCTTAATGACTTATTTAAAAACAAAGCAAAACATCACCTTGTTCCAAAAAAGAATTTAAAATGTCACACAGAAATGAGATAATCTAATAGAATGAGATATGGGAAATTAAAAAAAAAAAAGGTAAAGAACTGTGCCAAAAGGGAAAAAGAAGGTCCTAGTATCTCAAAGCCAAGGACTGCTACTACCTCATTATATTTTTGGTAGAAGGGAGCCATGAGCTTAGCTCTAAGTATTAAATTTTCCCACTTGAAAGAGGGAAATGTGATCATTACTGTGTCTAAGGATCAGTGCAGTCATTCCTGAGACTAAGACCCAAGAAGCATTCCTGTGGGTTCTTTCCACTTTAGAGGCTCTCTGAGATATTTATATGAACCCAACTTCAGATATGCCCTGTTCTGTGGAGCTGGGCCTGGTAGGAAGAGAAATCAGAGGAATTTGTTCAGGGCCCTCAAAGCCAAAAGGGTTTGCGAATGGGTCCAACTAATTGGATGGTTTTCTTGGGCCCTGAAGTCTCCTGTGCCTGCTGTTGCTGCTGCTAAGTTGCTTCAGTCGTGTCCGACTCTGTGCGACCCCATAGACGGCAGCCCATCAGGCTCCCCCGTCCCTGGGATTCTCCAAGCAAGAATACTGGAGTGGGTTGCCATTTCCTTCTCCAATGCAAGCATGCATGCTAAGTCACTTCAGTCATGTCTGACTCTGTGCGACCCATGGACAGCAGCCCACCAGGCTTCTCTGTCCACGGGATTCTCCAGGCAAAAATACTAAACAGTCTTTTGGATTCTGTGGGAGAGGGAGAGGGTGGGATGATTTGGGAGAATGGCATTGAAACATGTATAATATCATATAAGAAAGGAATTGCCAGTCCAGGTTTGATGCAAGATACAGGATGCTCGGGGCTGATGCATTAGGACGAACCAGAGGGATGGTATGGGGAGGGAGGTGGGAGGGGGTTCAGGATGGGGAACACGTGTACACCCGTGGCGGATTCATGTTGAGGTATGACAAAACCAATACAATAATGTAAAGTAATTAGCCTCCAATTAAAATAAATAAATTTAAACTAAAAAAAAATAAAATAAAAAAATAAAAGGGGACTTTATCATTAAAAAAAAAAAAAGTACTGGAGTGGGTTGCCATTTCCTTCTCCACTCCTGTGCCTAGATCTTAGTTATTTTTGAACCTATATTCTGTTCTGCTTTAAAATGCTCCAGGTTGTGCCCCCCACTCCCCTCCAAGTCTTTGCCCTCTCTCCTAGGATCTGGTTTCTCTCATCTTGCAGGGGATATTGAAATCAGAGTCAACTTAGTGTGAATTTCACTTGTTCAACAATGTGCTCTGTGTGGTGACTGCAATATATACCAGAGATGGCATGAGAGCATGCTGGGAAGAAAACAATGCTGCATCTTGCCTGGATACCCATGGATACCTCTTTTTCTATTTGCTGTTATCATCCTGTCTCCTCAAGGTACAAAGACAGAAACCAAGTCCCCAGAGACAGTTCTGATCCATTTATGGGATGTTTGCTCTTGGGGTGCACAATCTGTGATTATAAAGGAAATCACAGGCCTCTGGGATTCCAGACCCAGGTTGTGAATCTACTGGCCCTGAAGTTGAACAGACTGGTTCTTAATGGCCTAGACATTGGAGGCACCTCCTCACTGGAGCCTCCTGCTGATGGACTTCCCCTGCTTGCTCCACCATGGGGTCCGGGGGTCTGTGTGAAGAGTCCGCCTTGCACCTGGCGCCTTTCTGTCTCACCCACCGAGTGAGTGGGCCCCTCAACTGTGGGGATGGAGAAAGTGATTGTGGTTTCTACAAGAGATGATCTCATTGGGGGTTTGCGTCTCTACAGGATGGTCTGCTCTTTCCACCTTTGGTGAGGGCAGTGGGTGGTCTGAATGGAGATATTTCAATCCTGGCATGACTGGTGCGGCTGTTGGATATTGGTGGGGGTGTTGTGGGGACTGGAAGGGCTGGTTTTGACAATCCACCCTCGGTCTCAGAGCTCCCCCAGCTATTCAGACTTGGGTCAAGCCCATAGTAGGGACACTTCCTTAAGACTGTCCCAGGAACTGGTCTCTTGGATGGAGCTGTTCTACTCGTCTTGACCTTGCTCTTGACCTTTGCTCTTGACCTTGATGGTGCCCTCTGTTTTGTGACACTCCAAAATGGTATCCTACATAGCTAAGCCCTGCCTTACCTCGTGTTTCGTGCTCCAGAAGGGCTCTAGGTTGGAGAACAGAGGACTGCAGGTCCTGCTAAGACAATGATTCTCACCAGGGATGAGAGAATTGGGGGTCCTGGCCTTGGATCTCTTTGGCACATCATCAGGTCATGGTGGTCCTCTGGTTGCCTCTTATTTAATAGCTTTCAGTTGTCATTATCGGTCCAGAAATCTGTGGTGGGCACACTGATGCTGGGAAATCAGATGATGACCACCACGGTGTCTTCAAAGTTAAGTCAGTTGCTACCGTCTTTTCTATATCTGTTCAAGTTTTCCCTTCTCTTGATTTACAGATGCATATACAAGACAGGCACAGCCCCATTCTTGAGAGACAGGTTGAGGGTGAACCACAAGACTTCTGTGAGGAAAAGAAAAGCTTTCTGAAGCCTAGGACTCTTCTCCTTTCTAGCCTGGTCCTGAATTCTTGTCAGCACCGAGTGGCTTGGCTATCGTTATCTTATTTTTACCCTCAGGATCTCTAAGAACTGAAATTTAAAAAATTTCATTTTGGGGAGTGGCTTTTCTGTAAGAGGCATTGCAGTTTGGGATTTCCCATGCTGATCTCACCACTGGTGATTTTGCGTCTGCAGTGGTACATCCAGGGTTGCTGAAGGAGAGAAATTGCCCACTGACTATTCTGAGGCTGTCTCCTGACTACTCTGGATAGAGCTCTGCTTCTCCTGCTTGCTCTACCTGTTCCATTTCCCTGAGAGAAGGCTTGAGGTTGGAGTCTCCCTGAAATTCAGAACCTTGGTCCTTTCTTACCTCTACTCCTGGGCACTGGGTGACAGGGGCTTACCTGGTTTCCATCATCCGGAGGGCCCAGTCCTTTTCAACTCTGTGTCCCTGGCCTCCGTGCTTTCCCTTGTTCCCATCTGCTGCACTCTGGCTTTCCTCCCAGCATCAAAGATCTAGGAGGCTCTTGGATACTGTGAAGCTACAATGAACACATAAGGAAAGGGAGAGGACAGAGATCTCCACAATCCCTTTATATTTGGAACTCTCGATAAGGAAATGAGCCCTTTTCTGTTTCCTCCCTAAAGTAAAACACGGCAGTGAAATCAGGAAACCTAGCCAGACTGCTGGAATCTATCACATTGTCCCTAGTCCCCTGCTGGAGACTCGTGGCTATTGGGCTGTGCTCCTCAGACCTGGCCAGTCAGCTTTAGTGAGAAGTGGTTTCCTTCCTCACAGGGCAATTTCCCTTTCTGTGCCTCAGTTTCTTCTTCTTTAAACACGAGGAAATGATGTTGATAGGTATCTAGTTAACCACCTTTGCACCTCTGATTGCTACCTATCTAGGCCACAGCTCTTGTTTCTGCTAAAAGAATCAGACATATGGCAGCGTGTATACAGGCATGGACTGCAGAGATAGGCGACGTGAGGAACGTGAGCTTGGAGGTTAGGGCAGAGTCTGTTGTGAATTCCGCACTTCCTCAATTTGATCCTCTCCTGGGAAGGTCAGTCACAGGATAGCTCCCCCTGGCTCTCTTTCACTCTCTTTTATGTTCTTCGCAGTCTGCAATCGTGGATCCTCTGCACTGTTTTTTTTTTTTTGCAAAGGAAAGCTCAGTTTAGTTATCCCTGCCTTTCTGTGCTTCCTCCACCCTATTGGACAGCTTCTCTGATCTCCTCATGATCCAGATGCTTCTTTGAATGTCTTTTCATGTTTGGGACCAAGTGCATCCTGGGACAATCCCTCAAGACGCAGGGTGCTCTTGTCTCTTTGGTTGGAATGTTCTTGGTGCTCAGACACTTGGTGGACATTGAGATGAACTCCCCTCTCACTGAACCAGGCAGGCAGCAGCCCTCAGGAGGACCACTGTGGTTCCCGCCACCCTTTGGCTGGCCCTTTCTCAAGAGTTGTTTATCCTTCTCTGCAGCTCTACAGTAAACTCAAAAGTATAAAGTCTTTGCTTCATACTTCCCCAAATATTTCCTTTTTCCCTCTTCAAAGAAGAGCTCTTGCGATGGCTCCTTTTAAATGTTGTTCATTGGTAACTGCATTTAGAGATAAGTAGCTTCCTTTTTTTTGGAAAGAGCAATCTGTCATTTTCCCTCTCCACTCATGAAAAGGTTTCCATTTTCACTTTCCATAGTTTTTCCTGATACTTGATCACGTGTAGGTGTGGTTCTTAAGTCATTATAATCAGAGTGTGGATGCAAACTTGTTGTAAATATTGCATTGAACACTGTCTGCATTATTATTGGCCCTTAATGACTGTTTCCAAAAGCCGTATAATAGCCAATTGATTTCATAAACCAGAACATAGTTTGGTTTCTTCCATTGTGTATTTGTCCTTTTAATTATGCTGTTACAAATATTACAAAAGAAGCCTTTTACATATAGTTCTCCTTTCATTTGAGTACATTCCCTGAGTTAGATTTCTGGGTCAGAGGGTACGAATGTTTTTGTAACTTTGGGACAATTTTTCTAAGTTCTTTTCCCCAAACAGCTAACCTGTCATTTCTTTCAATTGCCATGAGTGTTAAGTATGTCTCTGGCCATTTAGGGGGAGTTGAGTGGAAGATAAAATGTGTGGGTGGCCTGGAGGAAAATGGTCAAACAAATGGGTTCTTTCCCAAACAGACCAACTTATGTTCAGAAACCACAGAATTAAGGTGAATGACTGAGTAATGAGTTTTCCTCTTTTATTCTCCCTATGCCATCTTACTTGTCCTCTCTTTTTATATGAGACAACACCCATCTTTCACCTGTATATCCAGGAAATTCTTGGAAATGCTCCTACTATCTCTTGCTACTAGACTGGCTTTAGGAAATGGTTTTATCAATTCGGCCTGCCTTTGTCTTATTACCTTGCCAATGTCTGTGCAAAACAAGAAATCAATATTCAAATAACTTATTTTTAATAAAGTTTAAAATTCTTAAAAAAATATAAACACATGCATCCCTTAGCTCCGTGTGATATAGGGGAATATGGCTGAGAGGGAGAGAGTAGAAGTCTGGCTCAGTTTAAGACTAGTTTGATGACAGGATGACAGTGAGGGGTAGTGAGAGGGCAAAGCCAGTGAGAGGGCCGTTCACCCAGACCCATGTTTGGCACCCAACCCAAGCACAGCAGAGTCCTCAAAGAGATTTCTTGAAAAAGAAAGAGAAATTCTGCTTCCTGCATACAATTAGTTCTTTCATAAGGGCTTTAAACGTACTAAAGGTGGAGGAGGTGGGTGGCATCTGGGTGATGATGCAGAGAGCCCTCGGCAAGTGCAAGCTCTCTGCCAGAGTCCAGAAGGCAAGGCAACTGCCCATCTCCCTCTAGGCTTTGAGTTTACTGTCTCCCACCCACAAGTCCATTTACATAAAAGGAGAGTGAGTGATGGGGGCCACTGGGAAGGAAAGCTAATCTGAACAGAAGATGCCCCTGTCATCCTGCTTCCCCAAAGCTTGAACCACACAGGGTCAGTGGGCGAGGATGAACCATCACAGTCACCCTTCAGGCTGCTCTGGATCTCTTTTAAAAACTAAGGCCAATGATGCTCATCTAATTATTCTGGAAGAGAGTAATGGATCTATGTTATGGATAAGCACAAAGATTAATGGGGCACCAGGACCAGAGGCCACCAGGGGAGTTTACTCATTGCCCTCTGACAAAGCTAATTTTAAAATACCAAAGCAGTTCCTACCTTTCTAGGAAGCCTCTGGGGATGGAACCTCAGCAGAAGAACCCAAGTAGGGTGAAAGGAATTTTTCTGAGTTGGTTTCATTTATTAATGTCAAAGCTGGCGGTGGGGAAGAGTTTTTCAATGTTTTCGATACCTCTCCAAAGAAAAGCTGGCCTTAAGTTCATCCCCAGTTGAACAGAGTTAGGTTAGACAGAGGACCTAACAGTTTTAGGTTAGACAGAGTTAACATTTTATAGGAACAGCCACCATTTCAGGACAGACTCTGCTCATCTCATTGACCTGTTACAAGTTTCCCATCTTCACCACTGTGTAGATCTTTAGATACACAGGGATAGGTATATCTATGTATATAAATACAGTATCCATACCGACCTAACAGAAGTTATCATTAGTAGAAGGGGATGGTCTTCATACAACCAAGAGGATCAGGATGTTCTGAGTGGTGAGATGTAACAGGGAGCACACTATCTCGGTTACTGGACTTGTATTTCTGCTGCCTTGAAGATTTACCTGTTGTGTGTGTGTGTACGTGGGTGTACTTTCAGTTGCTCAGTCATTAGCAGTACATAATAGACCAATTCTCTCTGTGATTATTATTAAATAGGGTCTTCTATTGTAACTATTAACAGAAGATACTATTTAATGAATGCTTCTTGAGTGCTGTCTTCATGCTAAGTCTCCACTGTCTGCAAGATCTTAGTCTTCACATTAGCCTAACATGGTGCTTATATTATCCCCATTTTACAGATGGGAAAACAGGGTTAGAAAAGTTAAGTAGCTAACTTGTCCAAGTCCCACGGGTGGATGATGGTCCGTTGGTAGATGTTGATCAAACTCAGGCCGCTGGATTTCAGAATCTGCTTTACAAATTTATATAGTGTTAGAACACTCAAGGAAGTAAACAAACCAGGGCAAATAGGTTACAGAAGAAACCCCACAGAAATATGCAAAATTCAGAACCAGGAATATTTTGTTCAAAGGAAGACTGCCATTGTGAGTAGCCTTTCAGCGTGTGTTGTACATAAGGGTGAGCAGCTGGCGTTACCTGGGGATCAGTGAGATCCCCTTCTTGGCTACAGTAGTTGGGGGAGCAGCCTTGAAAGGAGGACCATGGAGGTGCCAAGCGAGTTGACTAATGATAACAAGCACAGCTAATATTGAGCTCTATGTGGTAGGTGCGGTACAAAAGGCCTTATATACAGAATTTTATGTTAGTAGAAAAGGCTACTGCTGTTTCAAATGGAAAACGAACTCAGAGGTTGAGTAACTTTCCCAGCGACACATAACTAACAGGTGGCAGAAGCAGTCTAACTCCACTTTACCAAATTAGCCATCACTCTAAAAACAAAACAAAACAAAAACTATGGTTCATCCACCTTGGCTACCAGTTGGAAAAGCTGACAGTGTTAGATGAGCAGTATGTTTCTTTTAGAAGACCAATGCCTTTGAAAATTCTGAGGGGTCCTCACTGACAAGAGAAGCTAAGACATACTATATTTACTTTGATCAGATATAGTGAATCAGAAATTCTCTTAAAACACTTGTTTTGTTTGGGAGTAGTTTGTCCTCAAACTAATGAAAGCATGTAATTTGATATTGGAATAATTAATGTTCAGGCACTTAAATTAAGGGAAAAAAGAAAAACTCAAAAGCCTCGAGAGAAAATGAATTTATATTTTCAGAATAGATTCCTGCAGTGTATTCATTGTTACTGAGCTCAATGTCATTATAACCATATTATCATAGCACATTTCTTTAAAAATGGAATTTCTTATCTCATTAATACAAGAGAAGTTATATGCAAATAGGAAAATGCGTAAATTTTATTTTTGGTGCCCTTTGATGCCCAATCATCACTGAAAATCAATCTGTTGTTCCTACTCAATGTGCTTCTGATTTTGAAAGGTATTCATAATACAGCATACTCTTTTTTACCCTGATTTTATCACCATGGTCAAATTAAGTCTCTTAACCATGTCTGATAACCGAGTAGTAATATCTGAGCTACTCCATGGAATCAGTATTCCTTAAAGAGTTTCCTAGTGTATATTTGGAAAGTACTTATTTCCACTTCCCACTCAGTGAAGCATTCTATGAGAATTGCAATTGTTTTGGTAGATACCGAATTATCACTTTGTTGTAAAGAAAACACTAGGAAACATTGATTCTATGTGCTCTACGATTCTAAATTAAATCACTTTATATTTTAGAGCACTTTGTAAAACACTTGAACTAAATCATTAATTTTGGGCCCACAGCTTTGGCGAAGCCAAGTGACATGTTCAAGGGAACATAGCTATTCAATGTCAAACCTAGAGTTCACATCCATGATTTCTTAACACCAAGGCTAAGTATGTTAGTCAACATACTTAAAACAAGCCCTGGAATGAATGCGTGTGTGCCAGTCTTACCTGACTCTTTTTGACCCTATGGACTATAGCCCACCAGGCTCCTCTGTCCACATGCTTTCCCAGGCAAGAATACTGGAGTGGGTTGCCATTTCCCTCTCCAGGGGATCTTCCCGACCCAGGGATCGAGTCCACATCTCCTGCATCTCCTGCTTTGCAGGTGGACTCTTTAACCACTTGAGCCATCTGTGGGGGGTGGGGGCGTCAATTTCAATACCAATTTTAAAATATTCTTGGTAGAAATACTAGAGAACAAAATGAAGTTTTAAAAAGAGAAAAGAAACTACTGATACATGCAGCAACATGGATGGGTCAGGCACAATGCTGAGTCAGTGAAGTCAGACGCTGAAGAGAATGTGCAACATGATTGCCTATAGAATGAAGCTCGATAATAGACAAAACAAGCTCTTACACCTGGCTAAGAGGGAGTAACTGGCTAGATTTACTCTCCTGTCTGAAACAGCTAAAATCCAGACAAAACATAGGAAACAATGGTTTTCAAGATGTTATGCAGCAAGCAGCAAAGGTCAGTGATCTGTGAGAGGTGGGAAAGAAAGGAGGTGAGGCTCAGCCCCCACAGGAAGCCCTGGGATGCAGCGCTGGGAGCAAGAACTGCAGGTGAAGCCCAGTAGTGTCTCTAGAAGAGCATATGGAGCTGAGAATCTGCGCCATCAAGGTGGTGTGAGTTCTCAGGTGGAGTATGAGAAGTAGAGGGCTGGGCTGAGAAAGAAATCCATAGATTTTCAGAGTCTCCATTGAGTCTGTAGCTGAGTACTAACTAGTGCTTGTACGTAAGGAAAAAACCACCTGACAAGTGTTAGTGGGAATAGTTCCTGTGAACACCACCCAAGAATGTAAAAAATCTCATAATTTACAGGGCATTGATTGCATAGAGTACAAACACAGAACTCAAGAGTTGAGAAAAACTAGCCCCAGATTAAACAGTGCTCTGTGCTGTGCTTAGTCGCTCAGTCATGTCTTGACTCTTTGCAACCCCATGGACTGTAGCCTGCCAGGCCATGACAGCAGCTGTACAGCCCGCCAGACTGTAGCTCCTCTGTCCATGGGGATTATCTAGGCAAGAATACCGGAGTGTTGGCTTTGCCCTCCTCCAGGGGATCTTCCCGATCCAGGCATTGAACAAAAATATCCAGCACCCAGCAAGGTAAAGTTCACAATTCAGTTGAGTCACTCAGTCGTTTCCAACTCCTTGCGATCCCATGGACTGCAGGATGCCAGGCTTCCCGGTCCATCACCAACTCCTGGAGCTTGCTCAAACTCATGTCTGTTGATTCGGTGATGCCATCCAACTATCACATCCTCTGTTGTCCTCTTTTCCTCCTGCCTTCAATCTTTCCCAGCATCATGATCTTTCCCAGTGAGTCAGGTCTTTGCATCACATGGCCAAAGTGTTGGAGCTTCAACTTCAGCATCAGTCCTTCCAGTTAATATTCAGGACTGATTTCCTTTAGGATTGACTGGTTTCATCTCCTTGTAGTCCAAGGGACTCTCAAGAGTCTCCTCCAACAGCACAGTTCAAAAGCATTAATTCGTTGTCACTCAGCTTTCTTTATGGTCCAACTCTCATATCCATACATGACTACTGGAAAAGCCATAGCTTTGACTAGATGGGCCTTTGTTGGCAAAGTAGTATCTCTGCTTTTTAATATGCTGTCTAGGTTGATCATAGGTTTGTTTCCAAAGGAAAAAGAGTCTTTTAATTTCATGGCTGCAGGCACCATCTGCAGTGATTTTGGAGTCCAAAAAAATAGTCTGTCACTGTTTTCACTGTTTCCCCATCTATTTGCCATGAAGTGATGGGACCAGATGCCATGATCTTAGTTTTTTGAATGTTGAGTTTTAAGCCAACTTTTTCACTCTCCTCTTTCACCTTCATCAAGAGGCTCTTTAGTTCCTCCTCACTTTCTGCCATAAGGGTGGGGTCATCTGCATATCTGAGGTTACTGATATTTCTCCTGGCAATCTTGATTCCAGCTTGTGCTTCTTCCAGCCCAGCGTTTCGCATGATGTACTCTGCATAGAAGTTATTTAAGCAGGGTGACAGTATGCAGCCTTGACGTACTCCTTTCCTGGTTTGAAACCAGTGTGTTGTTCCATATCCAGTTCTAACTGTTGCTTCTTCACCTGCATGCAGATTTCTCAGGAGGCAGGAAAGGTAGTCTGATATTCTCATCTCTTGAATTTTCCACAGTTTGTGATGATCCACACAAAGGCTTCGGCGTAGTCAATAAAGCAAAAATAGATGTTTTTCTGGAACTCTCTTGCTCTTTCAATGATCCAGCAGATGTTGGCAATTTGATCTCTGGTTCCTCTGCTTTTTCTAAATCCAGCTTGAACATCTGGTAGTTCTCAGTTCACATACTGCTGAAGCCTGGCTTGGAGAAGTTTGAGCATTACTTTGCTAGCATGTGAGATAAGTGCAATTGTGAGGTAGTTTGAACATTCTTTGGCATTGCCTTTCTTTGGTATTGGAATGAAAACTGACCTTTTCCAGTCCCGTGGCCACTGCTGAGTTTTTCAAATTTACTGACATATTGAGTGCAGCACTTTCACAGCATTATCATTCAGGATTTGAAATAGCTCAGTTGGCATTCCATCCCCTCCACTAGCTTTGTTTGTAGTGATGCTTCCTAAGGCCCACTTGACTTCACACTCGAGGATGCCTGGCTCTAGGTGAGTGATCACACCATCTGGTTATCTGGGTCATGAAGATCTTTCTTGTACAGTTCTTCTTTGTATTCTTGCCACCTCTTCTTAATATCTTCTGCTTCTGTTAGGTCCATACCATTTCTGTCCTTTATCGAGCCCATCTTTGCATAAGATGTTTCCTTGGTATCTCTAATTTTCTTGAAGAGATCTCAAGTCTTTTCTATTCTATTGTTTTACTCTATTTCTTTTTATTGATCACTGGGGAAGGCTTTCTTTTCTCTCCTTGCTATTCTTTGGAACTCTGCATTCAGATGGGTATATCTTTCCTTTTCTCCTTTGCCTTTAGCTTCTCTTCTTTTCTCAGCTATTTGTAAGGCCTCCTTAGATAACCATTTTGCCTTTTTGCATTTTTTTCCCTTGGGGATGATCTTGATCACTGCCTCCTGTATAATGTCACGAACTTCTGTCCATAATTCTTCAGGCACTCAATCAGATCTAATCCTTTGAATCTATTTGTCACTTCTACTGTTTAATCGTAAGTGATTTGATTTAGGTCATACCTGAATGGTCTAGTTGTTTTGTCTACTTTCTTCGAGTTATGTCTGAATTTTGCAATAACATGTTTGTGATCAGAGCCACAGTCAGCTCCAGGTCTTGTTTTTGTTTACTGAATAGAGTTTCTTCATCTTCTACTGCAAAGAATATATTCACAATTATCAGGCATCTAATGAAAAATTATCCGGCATGCAAAGAAGTAGGAAAATATAACCCATAATGAGAAGAAAAATCAATCAGTTGAAACTGATTGAGAAATGACACAGATGATAGAATTAGTAGACAAAAATGAAAACAGTTATTATAACCGTATTCCATATGCTCAAGAAGATAGAGGAAAGATTGAATATGTTAAGTAGAGATATGAATGCTATATAAAAGATGTCAAATTAGGTGAAACTAATATACCATGATAGAGGGCAGAACAGTATTTGCTCTTGGGGAATATTAATAGAGGTGGTTGTCAGGATGGTTTCTGAGATGCTGAACAATTTTTATGCTCTATACATGTGGGCACATGTGTAAAAATCAATTAAGCTGTACACAAGATTTGCTTGCTTTCCATAAATTACTGCTGTTGTTTTAGTCACTAAGTCATATCCAAGTCTTTTGTGACCCCATGGACTGTAGCCTGCCAGGATCCTCTGTCCATGGGACTTGCCAGGCAGGAATATGGGAGTGCACTGTCATTTCCTTCTCCAGGGGATCTTCCTGTCCCAGCGATAGAACCCACATCCCTTGCAGTGGCAGGTGAATTCTTTACCACTGAGCCACCTGGGAAGCCCCTTATGTGTATTGCTGCTGCTAAGTCACTTCAGTCGTGTCCGACTCTGTGTGACCCCATAGACGGCAGCCCACCAGGCTCCCCTGTCCCTGGGATTCTTCAGGTAAGAACACTGGAGTGGGTTGCCATTTCCTTCTCCAGTGCATGAAAGTGAAAAGTGAAAGTCAAGTCACTCAGTCGTGTCCGACTCTTTGCGACCCCTTGGACTGCAGCCTACCAGGCTCCTCCATGGATTTTCCAGGCAAGAGTACTGGAGTGGGTGCCATTGCCTTCTCCGTTATGTATATTAATCCCCCCAAAATATGCTTTATTATACATACTGTTTGCAAAGCAGGTCAACCTGTATGAATAAGTGGATCTTTTATTCCATCAGATGGATCAAAGTGACTGCATCTCCTCAAGAGTCTGTAATGTAATAGAGATTAGCCATCATGGAGGAGCTAGAAATGAACTGCATCATAGAGATTTACTTACCACATTATTTTAATCTCAATTGATCAATGAAGGCAGAACTAGTTGCTTGATAAATATTGTTGGTTGTCACTAACTCTTACCAATTTTTATGGAAGTATAAAATGGAGAGACAGGGAAGGGAAATTTTTATTTTATGCATTGGAGAGTCTAACTTACAAAATAAAGATTGATTGATGTGATATGTTTCACTAGGAAGTCCACACATGTAGTATAGAATAAATAGAATAAATACGGTACAGAACAAGTCAGTCACTTCTAAGAGTTAGGGTGTATGTGGACAAAGGTATAAGAATGGGGGTCTAGGCTGGTCTCAGTCTTTAGATGGGAGTTCTATTTTATCAATAAAAGGTATCTATTGTTTTTGTTTCTCTGCGCCATTCCCACCAAACACCAAATGCAGCAAATAAGTTTTCAGTAAGTAATTCATGTAGGATTCCTATCTCTATGCTTCCCTGGGAAATTTCATAACTAAAATTGTTCTGAGTTATTCTGCCTCTACAAACCAGTCAGCTCTATCTCTCACCAGAATTCCAGAAAGCCAAATTATGTATCTGAAAGCAAGGAGCCAGAATTCTTTTCCTGTAAAAGAGGGAGGGACCTGTTGGGTGGAAAAATTTCTGAAGAGGAATTTCTTAAGAGACAGGGTGAGCTATTTCTGAATATTATCCTTAGTTAAAATAATAATTGTCATCCATATCCCCATGGCATCTGGTCCTATCACTTCATGGGAAATAGATGGGGAAACAGTGGAAACAGTGTCAGACTTTATTTCTTGGGGCTCCAAAATCACTGCAGATGGTGACTGCAGCCATGAAATTAAAAGACGCTTACTCCTTGGAAGGAAAGTTATGACCAACCTAGATAGCATATTCAAAAGCAGAGACATTACTTTGCCGACAAAGGTTCTTCTAGTCAAAGCTATGGTTTTTCCAGTAGTCATATATGGATGCAAGAGTTGGACTGTGAAGAAAGCTGAGCGCTGAAGAATTGATGCTTTTGAACTGTGGTGTTGGAGAAGACTCTGGGGAGTCCCTTGGACTGCAAGGAGTTCCAACCAGTCCATTCTAAAGGAGATCAGTCCTGGGTGTTCTTTGGAAGGAATGATGCTAAAGCTGAAACTCCAGTACTTTGGCCACCTCATGCAAAGAGTTGACTCATTGGAAAAGACTCTGATGCTGGGAGGGATTGGGGGCAGGAGGAGAAGGGGACGACAGAGGATGAGATGGGTGGATGGCATCACGGACTCGATGGATGTGAGTTTGAGTGAACTCTGGTCATTGGTGATGGACAGGGAGGCCTGGTGTGCTGCGATTCATGGTGTCACAAAGAGTCAGACACGACTGAGTGACTGAACTGAACTGAACTGATATCCCCTTGTGGGAGTGTAAACAAGGCTTGGCTTGTTGGCCCCCTGAGTTTGATATTACTTTTTTTTAAAAAATGAATTGCCAGGCAGACTTTTCACTGGAGTGTCTTGTAATGGGCTTTCCCCACGTACTGTGTTTTCTTGCTGCTGCTGCTGCTAAGTCGCTTCAGTCGTGTCCGACTCTGTGCGACCTCACAGACAGCAGCCCACTAGGCTCCTCTGTCCCTGGGATTTTCCAGGCAAGAGTACTGGAGTGGGTTGCCATTGCCTTCTCCGGCTGTGTTTTCTTAAAACCTAGCAAAAGAATTGTAGAAGTGGCCAAAAGGGGAAGAAAAGAACTAGATGAATGTGTTTAAACTTTCTCTGACTCTACATCTGCCATAGGCTGGAAGCATTGATGTTGGTCATTGGTGCAGATGCTTAATTTTTTTGGGTAACTTCGGTGAATACTCTGACCTAATACCAGAAAGTGGGGAGATATTTGGGCCTCCACTTTTTGGAGAACTAAGAAGTGTTGCTGCTGTTTTCAGTCACCCAGACAGGATGCAAGAAGTAGGGCTGCAACAATGAAGCTCAGTATTTCTGTGCTTCTGCTGATGCTTCTGTGGGAATCTTGTCACTATGTGTCCTCAAACTTATTCAGGAAGTTCCTGAGGGGGTCTCTGGGTGATATTGGCAATTTTTTCAGTTTACTACCTGTGTTCAGTTTTTCTCCTTTCCTCTTGTGCTTGACTGATGTTAGTATCACGGGAGCTATCATGGTGGATTGAATCCATTGATGACCTTGGTTAATGACCTCCCTGGCCTTTGCTCTGTAGCACTGTAGGCTCTTCCCACTCTGCTCTGGGGCTGACTGTGTGTCTTGCTTTGGCCAATGGGAATTGCGAGATAACTTGAATGTTTTTGTTTCTTCTCTTGCTCCTTTGCCTTTGCCAAGGCAACGTATTCAGGCTAGTCTCTTGGAGGATTAGAGATTGTATGGAAAAAAGCCAATCCATCAAAGCTGAGGTCCATTCTTGCGGGTCACTCAAGATTCTAGAATGCAGATTGCTTTAAGTAAGCATGGCTAAAATCAGCCATCTGGTCCAGACCAGCAGAACTACTCAGTCAACCCACTAGACACTTGAACTAAGTGCTGTTTTATACCGCTGTGATTTGTGGTTGGTTGTTTTGCAGCACATGATAGCAATGGGGACTTGATGTATGTGCCTCTGCCAGTTAATCCCTTTGAATCAGGCCCTCTGCTTCTCTCATTTTACACCTTCTAAGTCTGGCTCATGGCTTAGATGACTGTTTTCTGGATTGTTACTGTCATGACAAGTAGGAATAGGATCCTTTCGTTTGCTCCTCCAAACCCTACTGCCTGGTGCTCTCATTCATATGGGTTATCTTGAGAGCTGATTTCTTTTTAAATATGAATAATCTCAAAAGTACAGAAAATTTATAATCTGTATCAGTTCTGTATTCCTATCACCCAGATTGATTCAGTTCTTTTTCTACTTTGAAATTTGTATGTTTTCTAGGGTTGAAGTAACAAAGTTCCACAAACTAGGTGCCTTAAAACAATAGAAATGTATTGTCTTAATAGCTTTGGAGGCTAGAAGTCTGAAGTCTAGGTGTTGTCAATGTCATGTTTTTTGGAAGGCTCCGGTGGTCACGTATGGATGTGAGAGTTGGACTGTGAAGAAAGCTGAGCACCGAAGAATTGATGCTTTTGAACTGTGGTGTTGGAGAAGACTCTTGAGAGTCCTTTGGACTGCAAGCAGATCCAACCAGTCCATTCTAAAGGAGATCAGTCCTGGGTGTTCTTTGGAAGGAATGATGCTAAAGCTGAAACTCCAGTACTTTGGCCACCTCATGAGAAGAGCTGACTCATTGGAAAAGACTCTGATGCTGGGAGGGATTGGGGGCAGGAGGAAAAGGGGACGACAGAGGATGAGATGGCTGGATGGCATCACCGACTCGATGGACATGAGTTTGAGTAAACTCTGGGAGTTGGTGATGGACAGGGAGGCCTGGCGTGCTGCGATTCATGGGGTCGCAAAGAGTTGGACACAACTGAGTGACTGAACTGAACTGAACTGAGAGGAGCATTGGTCTCATGGCTTTCTGTTAGCTTCTGGGGTTGCTGGCAAATCTTAGCATTCCTTGGCTTGCAGCTACCTAACTGCAGTCTCTGTCTCCATCATCACATGGCGTTTTCTCCTCCTGTCTTTACATCGTGTTCTTAAATGAATACTAGTTTCATTGGATTAAGGACTCATCCTATTCCAGTATGACCTCATAGTAGCTAATTGTATCTACAAACAACCTTATTTCCAAGTAAGGTCACATTCTTAGATACTGGAATTAGGAGTTCAGCTTATCTTTTTGCAAAGACACAGTTCAACCCCAAACACCATTGGTTTGTTAATATTTAAGATTTTTGCATAAGTAAAAATTTACATTGTTCTCCTAAGTAAGCTTTGTATACGCTTGTGCTATTCTTGTCTGGTTTTGGTCCCAAGGTTATTTTGCCTAATAAAAATAGTTTGGGAAATGTTTTCTGTTTTATTATTTTCTGAAATAGCTTGTAAAGGGATAGAGATAATCTGTAACATAAAACTCTGGTTATACTTATCTGCAAAACTGTTTGAGCCTATTGAGAGAGGGGTTATTTTTGACTCTTGATTCAATAATTAGAATGCTATTATTCAGCTTTTCAGTTTCTTCCTGAGTCAATTTTTGTAATTTATATATTTTTTCTGGAGAATTTGAGAGGAAGTTGTTTGTAGTATTTATATCAGGTGCTTTAAAAAGATCTACACTCTGTCTTTATGTTTTTTTCTGTTTCAATATTACTGATTTATGCTACCTATATACTTTTTGTTGTTGTTTTCTGCTTTTCTTGGTGATAAATTTATTAGTATTTTCACAGAATGTGTTCTTTGGCTTTATTTTGTTATTCCTTTTTTAGTTTCTTGAATTGAATATTAAGTTAATTGAAGGACTTCCCTAGCAGTCCAGTGGTACTCTACACTCCCAATGCAAGGGGCATGGGTTCTATCCCTGATTGGGTGACCAAGAGCCTGTACACCATGCAGTGTGACCAAAAAAAAAAAAATATATATATATATATAGAGAGAGAGAGAGAGAACTTAATCTTTTCTTTTGTAAACAATTAATTTGACTACAAATTTAAAGCTAGCTACTTGATATGTTGTACTTTAATTATCATCTAATCTTAAATGTTAGGGAATTACAGCCTTTACCAGTAAGTTGTTTAGAAGTAAGTTGTTTAAAAATCACAAACATAGGTATCAGTTATTTTAAGAAATAACTTTAAAAATTGTCCTGTGGATAGAGAACATAGTAAAATACCGATTCTTTAATGTTTATTGAGAATTTCCTTAAGAACTAGTTGTTGTTTAGCCACTAAGTTGTGTCCGATTCTTTTGTGACCCCATGAACTGTAGCCCACCAGGCTCCTCTGTCCATGGGATTTCCCAGGCAAAAATACTGGAGTTGGTTGCCATTTCCTTCTCCAGGGGATCTTTCCCACCCAGGGATCGGACCTGCATCTCTTGCATTGGCAGGTGGATTCTTTACCACTGAATACAGTAATTACTGGATGTAGAGTTTTGTGTTCTGCTCTTAGAATAAATTTGTGTATTGCTCTTAGAATTATACTTTAAAAAATGTTTTACTTGGTACATTAGTTCTGCATATTATTTCAGTTTGCATAGTAGTATATTAAAATCTCCTGCTATTATGATTGATTTACCATTTTCTTGTAATTTTGTCATTTATTGTGCTATGTATTTAGGCTCTTTTGTATATTATTTCATAATTTTATGTCTTCTTAACAAAGTATTATTATATAGTGTTTTGCTTGGTAAATATCAATGCATTTTCCTCCTTAAATTCTATTCTATTATCATTTCTAATCTCATTCATCCAAGGGTCTCTATTTTTAACTGATGAGTTTATTTTCATTTATGTATTTATTTTTTAAATTTTCATTTATTTTTGATGTTGCTGATATATTTAGTGTTCTATCTATTATATTCTTCTTGTATGTAGTCTTTTAAGTAAATATTTTTATCGATTTATTCTACCTTTCTGCTTTGTTGGAATTAATAATATTTTCTCTTTTTTATTTTTGGTTTTCTTTGCTGCATTTGAAGTGATGGATTGTATTATGTATGTATTAAATTATATATACATACTTATATATAGACATACATTTATGTATTCAATACATAGTATTTACATATATGCATTAAATTATATTTATATATTATTATATTGTTTAATGCACAATGAATTTATTTGTATTAAACGTGCATTTTTATTGTATACATGGCATATATTCTTATGGCATGTTTTTCTGAAATGTTTAATACACACAGTTAACTATGAATTTTTCTGTAAAGATATAAAGTCATTTAGTGTTACTCTTTTGCTACTTAATAATACCAGAACTACAGCATACTTTACATACTGATTGAATAACTTCCTATTTATCCTTTGTTATTCTTTAGAGCTTTAGTGTTCTTTTATTTTTACACAAAAATTTACCATTTTTAGTAGTCTAATTTTAATGATGTATTTTATTAATTTCTATGTGTGCTGTATTTTTTTTTGTCTTCCTCTTTCTCTCTGCACTCTGTTTTTTTCCTTTTTTTCCCCAAGTAATTCCTTTCTTAGTCTGTAAACGAGAGACTATAGGTTCCCTTTTTATTTGTATATATAATATTTAACTTTTTGAATACTAGTTTTACTGGATACAGAATTCTTGGCTGTTAGTTATTTTCTCTATAGATGTCCTTTGCTATCTATTGACACTGATTAGAAATCTACTTTCGGTCCAAATGTCATTAGCTTATGGGTCGTATTTATTTCATTGGTGTTTACAGTTTTCTCAACTTACTGTTTGTGTTAATGCGAATTTATCTCTCAGCTCTGACTTCTAACTTCTCAATATTGTTTCTCTGCTATCCTCTCTGTACTTTTCTTCTTAAGCTCTCATTCAATAGATATAGATTCATGTCAGACCCTTTCCACCTACCCTACATGTCTTGTCTTCTCACTCATATTTTTATTATCTTTATTTTACTGTGAAGAATTTCAGTTAATTTCCTTTGTATAGTCTCTTCCAGTTCACTGTTCTCTCTTTAAATTGTCTCTGGCATCTGGCATTTATTTCACCTGAATTTTAAAATTCCAGTAACTCTTAATATTTCATTTAGCATTTTGGAGTTTTAGAATGTATACACTGTTTCACTTCTGCCTGTTTTTGTTGTATCATGTCTTGTTCTTAATGGATTTATTCTTGATTATATTTAATGTATTTTTATATAAGAATGCAAAATCTTATTTTAAAATTATTTTGTAATTGCTCCATTACTCTCATTTGGTAGGGAAGGAAAGGGAGTTAATAGCCTATTGCTATTGGAAGTCTACTTTCGGCCGCGTGTCATGAGTTTGTAGGTCATTTTTTCCCCAGTGGTATTTACAGTTTCTCAAATTACTGTTTTGTATTGTTTTGATTTGTATTTGTAAGTTTTGTATTGTTACTAGAGGATACAAGACAGCTCCCAGCATTATTTTTCTCATGTGTTGGGGACATTTATCTGTTGGATTTCCTTGAGTTGGTATTTTCTCTTTCTCTCTGTACTAACTTTACCCTGAATAGAGATTTTTATGGTTTCCCCCGTTGGGTAGCCCAGAGGTCTCCTACTCACCATTAGGGCTTATACTAATGACCTAGAGTCTTGTGTTGTATTGAGATAGTGAGGATGTTACAAATTCAGTCTGTTTTGTATGTCCTCAAGACCCAGCCACCCATTCAGCAATTTGTTAAAAGGTCTCATGGGGCTCCGCATATAGTTGCGTTCTGGGATAAGGTTTGTTATAACCAAAGGGTACAAGACAGGGTCAGGGCAGGACAAAGACACGGGAGAAGGCTGGAGAAAAGCCCACACAGGCTTCCTTGTACCCTCCCTTTTGTGAAGAGACCTACCTAACATGTTTCTTTCTCTAACAGTAAAAAAAAAAAATGCAGAAAGATGTGGTATTTCTGTCCAGGGAAGCCCATTAGAGACTTGGTGCTGTATCTGTTTCCTATGACTGCCGTAAGTTACCACAACTTGATGGCTTAAAAGAGCAGAAATGTATTCTCTCACAGTTATGAAGGTCAGAAATCTGAAATCAAGGTGTTGGCCAGGTTAGATCCTCATGGGGCTCTGAGAAGCCATCCTGTACCCTCTCCTAGCTTCTGATGGCCGCCAGCAAATGTCAGTGTTTCTCAGCTTGTTGATATATCACTCCAGTCTCTTGTCTCCACCTTCGGGTGGGCTTCTTCACTCTCTCTGTTTCAAATCTTTCCGCCCTTCTCTTACAATACCAGCTGCCATTGGGCTTGCCTTAAATCTAGAATGATCTCATCCTAGGTACTTAGCTTAGTTCCATCTGCAAAGACCCTTTTTCCAAATAAATCATCTTTACAAGTTCCAGGAATTAGGACTTGGACATGAATTTTTGGGGGGCTGCCATTTAATCTGGTGTAATGCCCAAGGTTTTTGGAGGCTGATATTTCAGACTCCCAGAAGAAAAGTAGGGGTTCAGTATAAATTAGACTGTTTGTATGAACAGTCTAGGCACAGTGAGACTTCCTTATCAGTCAGGGAACTGTTTTGAGTGCCAAGTTACCAGATGCCAGCTCAGGCCCTACCTTGCAAGCAGGCCCTTCAAGAGATACAGGTATCTTTTGCTTTTTGAAAGTTTGCCTGACACCACTTTGCTTTTTATAAAATAAAGATATATTTGTACCTGTTTCTGCTAACCAGAAGAAATCTGAAGAGGACTTTCACTTTTACCAAAAAGAGGCAAAAAGCAAAAATAGCGTTCAGCATTTGCTTTGCAGTGAGCCGGTAGGGAGGCAAAGTGTACCATGAGCAGTGAAGCACCCAGTCAAGCTCTGTCCCTGGGACCTACACACAGAATCTCAGCATCAAGCCGCCGTAGCTTTAAACTGTGTGACCATCTGTGCTTCATCTCAATTTATTCTGTGCTTCCGCCAGCAAGATGCGTCCTAAGGTAATTGCTTCTTAGCTTCATGCCATTTGGCTTATGTAGGGTCTTATAGAAATGGCCTACTTTTGGATAGTGGGGGAAACCTGTCCCAACCTCAGCCCTGCCAAATTAGGTCTTTTCTGTCCACCCTCTTCGCCTTTATGCAAAGCATCTTACAGCAGTTACTATCATTAGGACTTCAAGATGCAGGGACCAACCTGTGGTATTGACCTCAATTACACCCTAAAGTCCTAGATTTAGCCAGTTAAATCCCATTAGTTGTAAAGAACTGTCTTAGAAGCTTGATGGGCTTCCCTGGTGGCTCAGCTGGTAAAGAATCTGCCTGCAATGTGGAAGACCTGGATTCGATCCCTGGGTTGGGAAGATCCCCTGGAGAAAGCAAAGGCTACCCATTCCAGTATACTAGCCTGGAGAATTCCATGGACTGTGTATAGTCCATGGGGTTGCAAAGAGTTGGACACAACTGAGTGACTTTCTTTTCACTTTTTCAGAAGCTTGGTGGCTTCCTCAAGCGATGTGCCTCCTGTAGCTTGTAGCTTTTGGCAGGAATCACAAGTTAATGGATGCAGTTAGTTCCTGTAACAACAGTATAGAGCCAATCAGCTCAACTTCAGATGGTCCCATTAGAGAACAAATCCCTCTATGTCGGCAGGCCAGATAGCCTCCGTGATGATTTTACAGTTGATAGCCCCTCTCAGGGGTGTTCTAAAGCTACAGCAGTTCCAGAGTCTGAGTCCTATTCATTGAGTGGAGGGATCTCATCTGAATTCTGTTCAGCGCAGGTAGTACTAAGGTTACCAGAGTGCATTGTGGACAGTATAAGATTCAGATGTAAAGTCATATCTAGGCAATTAGGATCTTGAATTCAAATTCAAGAAATGTCAGCAACTAATTTTCTTCTGCAGTTGCAAACCCCAGACACTGCAGGGCCAGACAACTGGTCTCAAAGCCCAAGTAACGAGGGTTTCCTAAGGCCTTTATCCCTCGCCTGGAGTCCAGATCGACCCACTCTAAAATATGCACTTGTGCAGAAAAATCATCAGTCTTTAAGGGTCAGGCATTTGATTTCAACAGGAGCTTGTTAGCAAATTAAAAACTGCTTTTTAAAACTTAAAATAAAAGTTTATTTCCATCTGAAGATTTTCTCTTTTTTCACGTGTCTCCCTTTTGTAAAAAGAGGTGCCAATAAGGAAAAATCATAACACAGGTCATTGGTTATGGAGATTTGCTGTTTTCAACGTTCAGAGTTTAAATTTCAGTATTCCTACTTATGGCAAAAGCATCGAAGAGTTGTATACAACTAATAATTTTTCTTTGCACATTCCCCTGATTATTGTGATCTTTCTCTAGTATTCATGAAAATTATAAGCATGTTATAATCATATGTGAATGAAATAGCCACAAAACCATTGAAAAAATTTTTTTAATCATTGCATGTTTTGCTCAAAGCCCCAGCAGTAAATTCTGCATTTACAGGGTTAAAGTGACAGCTACAGAGAGACCTCAGCTGGAGTGAAGGGTGAGGGGTGGTCCTGGAGCTCAGCTGCAGAAAAGGCTCCTGGTGTATCTCCCCCCCCGCCCCCCCCGCTTTATTTTTCTTTCTGCCTGAAGGAATGAACACCTTTCCAGCTGTTTTTATCACCTCTGATTCATTCAAAGCCCACCTTTGGGAACATTGATCCCTTTTCTCTCACACCAGGTGCCTCACACCAGTCACGAACAGACTTCACCAGGCCTCTCTCTTGTCTTCATTTCAGCTGGTGGGGCCAAAAGAAGCCAGGGTATCCCAGGAGTCTAGTCTTCTTCTCTTGCATCTATTTTCAAATTCCATAGGTAACGTTTACCTCTCACAGCAGAGAGCGATTCACTGCAGGTAACGATTCAGCTGTTCTTTTGTACTCTGAGTAACTCCACAGTCACCCAGGCACCAGCATTTCATCATCCCCAGCCCTTCTTTCTTTCCCAAAATAAGACTGTAGCCGTATTTGGGTGAGTTGGAGTGAATCCCATGGCCAGCACTGTTTTGGGGGATCCTCGAGGCCACACACATTTGGGGCTACTTTAGGAGGAATCATGGAAATCAGCATGTAGGTGGATTCATCGCTGAGGTCTATCACAGTGGAAGAATGTATGACAGGATCACTGAGGGAAAAATACACAGACTCTAGAGAAAGCTATGCACAGGCTTCCTTACACTCTTTCCCTCCCCTGAGGAGACATACCAAATTCTTTTTTTTTTTTTTTTTCAGAAGCAAAAAATGTAGAATATGTGTAGAATATTTTCTGCCCAGGATTGTCTACTAGATAATTGGATTTCTGGACTTTATTGGAAGCTGATTGAGGCATCTTCTGCTTAGCGTGTACCCAAGTTCCAGACTCCCAGAAGGAAAGCAGATGTTAACCATAAATCGCGTTGTTTGTACAAACAGTTTAGGTACAGGGCACCTGCCGTATCAGGGAATGCTTCGGGTGCCACATCCCGAGAAGCTAGTCCAGGGCCTACCTTGCAAGGAGGCCCTTCTAAAGCTGGCAGCCTCGGACCTGCTATGTTAACTCCTTTATTCACACAGCAGCCAGTGAGGCAGGAGGTGGGTTGGCCTAGACCATGACTTGAGACTATGTCTGCCTCATCTTCCCAAGCCCGTCTTGGCCATGCAGCTTTGTTCCCTAGAACATAGCCCAACTCAGCAGAGTATATGGCTCAGTGAAACCTCTTTAGTCTCTTTTCATGACAAGGGAGTCCCCACCACAGCTGAGAAACTAGGGTAGGTCCTATGTGATGTGTGGAGGAGAGAAGCTTTCATTCAGACTCCGGTCAGCCTCCAACAGACCTCAGGCCCAGAGCCTAGCGCATCTGGAACTTGAGCTCGCTTATTGCTATGTGTTCTAGTTTACTTTTTTCCTCTACAAAGACATGACTGCATATTTTAGATTTTTTTTTTTTAAATGTCATCTATCACTGCTACCCATTTGGAGGAAAGCACGGTGGAGAGGGGAGACTGACTTAAGTTTACAATGTCATCTTAGCCAGAAGATGTTCTTTTACTTTTTAATACGTTGTTGCGGGTTTCTCTACTAAGATATGGGACTGAACCCATGGGGCCTATGCTGAGTTGCATGGTAACTGGTGGCACAGGGCTTTCTTCAGAACTGCCTTTCACCTAGGTTTCTGGCCTACTGTCTTTGTGTCTCTTGACTCTTCCTTTAGAATAAATTATTTCCCATGGGGTTATTAGTGGGCCAGCCTTATAGTGTCTGTTTTGAGGGAGAACCTTAGTTGCTTAAGATTCCCCTCCTACTCATGGCTTTTGGTCAAAGATATGACCGAACATGCAACAACAGAGTTTGGGCTGTCTCACCATTTCTCAAAGTCATTCTGCTCATTATAGGGAGGGACAAATAGCTAATCTCTAAGTCTTCATTTTCTATTAACTTAAATGATTCTCATTATATTTTTAACATCAGCTTTTTATTTCTCAGCATCGTTTTCTCCAGTCTCCTTTTGAAATGTAATCTCTATAATGTAAGGTGTCTTGGTAGTATGATAAATCGAGATGTGTGCACTTTTGACTACAGAAGTCGGAGGAGATTTTGGAGACTTGTCACTGCTCTGGCCCACCAAAGGGTTAGTGACAAGATCTCAGCTCAGTGAGTCCTCTTCTCAAAGGACGTTTGACTCTTGGCTGGGTTGAGACAAGGACTGAAGAAAATGTTGGCTTATACCCACAGCAGTCTTGGGTCAGCCACTAAGCAGTTCTTGCCACAGTGGCCGCCTACTGGTCTATGCTGTTCTTATAATACGGTGTTGAGGACCAGACACGTCGCTTCCGGTGAGATGTTACTGGTATATCCTTAGTGATTTCTGCTACCGATGATTCCATGATTCACACACCACATGTCTTGAAGGTAATATTTAATATTTAATGTAAGTAATGTTTAAACTGACTAAATTGCTTCATGTTATCCTTATGAATCCAAATCTCTTTTTAATTTTTGTTTAAACAGGCCAATAGCACAGTATACAGGAGCAGTTAATTCTTTTAAACCTTAATTTGGTTTCATTTCAGTTCAGTCGCTCAGTTGTGCCTGACTCTTCGCGACCCCATGAATGGCAGCACGCCAGGCCTCCCTGTCCATCACCAGTTCCTGGAGTTTACCCAAACTCATGTCCATTGAGTCGGTGATGCCATCCAGCCATCCAGCCATCTTATCCTCTATCTTTCCCTTCTCCTCCTGCCTTCAATCTCTTGCAATATCAGGGTCTTTTCAAATGAGTCAGCTCTTCGCATCAGGTGGCCAAAATACTGGAATTTCAGCTTTAACATCAGTCCTTCCAATGAACACCCAGGACCAATTTCCTTTAGGACTGGTTGGATCTCCTTGTAGTCCAAGGGACTCTCAAGAGTCTTCTCCAACACCACAGTTCAAAAACATCAATTCTTCGGTGCTCAGCCCTCTTTATAGTCCAATTCTCACCTCCATACATGACCACTGGAAAAACCATAGCCTTGACTAGATGGACCTTTGTTGACAAAGTAATGTCTCTGCTTTTGAATATGCTCTCTAGGTTGGTCATAACTTTCCTTCCAAGGAGTAAGCGTCTTTTAATTTCATGGCTGCAATCACCATCTGCATTGATTTTGGAGCCCAAAAAAGTAATCAGCCGCTATTCCCACTGTTTCCCCATCTATTTGCCATGAAGTGATGGACCAGATGCCATGATCTTCGTTTTCTGAATGTTGAGCTTTAAGCCAACTTTTTCACTCTCCTCTTTCACTTTCAACAAGAGGCTTTTTAGTTCCTCTTCACTTTCTGCCATAAGGGTGGTGTTGTCTGCATATCTGAGGTGATTGATATTTCTCCCAGCAATCTTGATTCCAGCTTGTGCTTCTTCCAGCCCAGCGTTTCTCATGATGTACTCTGCATAGAAGTTGAATAAGCAGGGTGACAATATACAGCCTTGATGGACTCCTTTTCCTATTTGGAACCAGTCTGTTGTTCCATGTCCAGTTCTAACTGTTGCTTCCTGACCTGCATATAGGTTTCTGAAGAGGCAGGTCAGGTGGTCTGGTATTCCCATCTCTTTCAGAATTTTCCACAGTTTATTGTGATCCACACTGAAAATTATATATGTATTTTTACTTTTAGAAGCTTGTTTCATATTGAGAAGGTAGTTTTGAACTTTGATTCTGTCACCCATCTTCTTGGCCAGGTTTGTGTCATCTGAAATTTTGCCGAAGTTTGCCAGTCTTTGGTGTCAAATTGATTTGAATTTGCTAGCTTGCTCACCAAGTGGGTTTTACTATCTGGTATTCCTCAAGTATTTTCCTTTAAAATATAGAAACATCATTGGTGATATCTGATCCTATATTCTCCTTGTTTTTCTCTCAATATTTTAAAGATTTAGTTTTAAAATAAGTTGTTTCTATCAGTTTCCATCTTTGTGCTTTCAGCATAGCTAACATTTATCTGCATTAGCATGCCTCTGATTTTTTAGATGCACAAAATGGTATAAAGTTCAAAGTAGTACAGAGTTCAAAACTATGAAATATATTCTCCATAACATTGCTCTGTGAAGGATACAATTACAAAACACTCAACCTCCAAAAGGGAGTATGATTTATGCCCACTCCCAATGTTTGTTGTTAGTTGGCTCCAAGAACTGGTTTTACCAAAAACATGAGATAATAGGAATCACTCCTCTTGCCCTGCTTTAAGTGATCTGATGTCCTTTATCTTTATTTAGCTAAATTGTAGATCCATACATTTTACATTTCTCAAGTTTTCTCAAATCAGGTGAAATATGATATGGATATGAGTAGTTTCGTATCAGGGGCCCCTTTGGGGTGGCAGCACCTGAGGAGTCCTCAGAATTAGGGATGCTGTGCAGGGTAGGGTAAGGTGACTTGGCTGCTGGAGCCCTGGGCACCAGGGAGTCTCCACCTTGATTCCAGGGAACTGTGCATGACAAGGAAACAGCTGTCTTTGGACCTCAGGGAACAACTTGGCCAGTGTGAATGTCAACTATAACTAGAGATTGTTACCTTTTCCTGTTTTCTGAGTGACACAAATATCCTCAATTCCTCCCCAGAGAGGAGAGAAAATCTCTGTACTGAGAATATGCCTTTAGTCTTGTGCTATGTGTGCCTGGGGTCTGAGTCAAATTGCTATAAAGGAAATAAAATGTTTATTACACACCTGTGTCTGTGGACTGTGATACATACCCAATGACCTCAGCATAATCTTAGGGAACTGATTTACTAAAAAGGGGAGCAAGCAAATCTTCTCACAGGCAAGTATAAGTTAGGGGGAGAGCCAACATGTATTGTGTGCCAACTGTACACCAGAGCTGATGGGACACATTTCATTGATTTCATTTGCAGAGGTCTTAACCAGATAAGCATTAACACCAAATTATGGATGAAAAAGCAGGTTGTATTAGGATTCTCCAGTGAAATAAATATAGTCTAGTCTGGTCCACAGCCCTGTGAGCCAGTGGTATAAATTTGGGTCTGAAGGCAAGAAAATGTCCCAGCTCAAGGTAGTCAGGAAGGAGGAATTCCTTCTTTTACAGACTTTTTGTTCTGTTCACATCTTCAGTTGATTGGATGAGGCCCACCAGCTTTAGGGAGGGCAATCTGCTTTAATCTGTCAAGTGATGTTAATCTCATTCAGAAAGATTCTCACAGACACACCCAGGATGATATTTCACCAAACGTCTGGGCACTCAGTGTCCCAATCAAGTTGACACATCACCCAGGATAAGAATGAAATATTTAGCATGTAATTGCATATCAGCAAGTAGAACAAGAGTAAAACCCCAAGTCTGCAGTACTCAAAGCTTCCTTGTGAAATTTGTGTATTGCTTGCCCAGTACTTCGTAACTGCTTAGGCTACTTTAGACTCAATAAGCAAGTCACAGTGCCATTCTCTGATCTTCTCTCCTATCCTACCCCTCCAAATTAGAAACCCTGGACTCCCACTTGTGTTTGGGAAAACCTGGGTTAGCTTCTTCAGGCTTCTTGTTGAGTCTTCTATGATAATCACTCAGGCAGGCAGCCTACCACAGGTAATGCATTTTGTTTAAACATTCAGGCTTCCCCTTTCATTGTGACCCATATGAGGTACTTAGACCAATTTTATTTATAAATCTTTTGTGCCAAGTCCCCAAGGATGGGCTGCAACCCCAGGTCAGATGGTTTGAGCTAAACTGCAGCCTATGTAGAAGCAGGAAAATGAAAACGTTCTGTATTCTACCACAGATAACTAATAAGGAATCTCTCTTGGAGGAGCAGAAGGGGAGAGGATAGAGGAATGCTATTGCAGCAGCTTTTTCCTTTCATTCCAAAGTGAATGAGCTGCCACTTCCATGAGAACCGTTTATATGATGCAGCCATTTAAATAATGCAGTTTTTTTGTTTTCCCTTGAAGAGCATGAGTTTAAAGTTTCAGGTTCAAGTTCAAGTGGCTGGTAATAGGACATTCCTGTAGCCCCAACCTCACCTGCACACATCTTAAGCACTCTTCCAAGTCCTTATGCACTGATGCATTACCACTACAGACCCTTAGTCTATCCAGGGAAAGGCATGACACAGTTTTCACTGCACTATTTGACATCAGAAGAAAAGGAAACAAGGGCTTTTCAACAAGGCGGAATGTGTGCACGTGATTGAGAAAACCTGAGAGCTGGATTTAAATGTTTTAGATTGGGTTGGCAAAGTTGTCCTCTTTGGGGACCCAGTTTCTTCTCGTTGACCATCTAAGGCTCTGTCCAAACTTGCCCTTCAGACATAAGGAATTAACTTTTCCCTCCACATGGAATGGTCGCTTGACTCACTCTCCCCATGATGACAGACGATTTTAAGAATCGCACGAGGTGCCAGGGTTATTGCTGCTGCTCTTGCTGCCAGCTCCTAACCTTTCAACCACAGAAAAATGTCTCTGTTGGCATTTGTGCCCCTAGCCTGCCAGTTGCTACTTTGGAAAGAAGAGAAATTTGTTTTTGATCCTTTTCCTGGTTACACAACAATAAGCAGAAATGGCCTGATATGATCCTTTTTCTTACACTAAAATTATAAAGAGAAATCCTTTATTTTCCTTAAAGTCTTTAAACATTATTTCAGCATTCTGCATTTAATAGGAAAATTTAGAATATGCAAATGAGCAGGAAAAAAATAAAATCACTCCTTCGCCCTCATACAGAGGTAAACTTTAAGTGTATTTTGGAGTATAGATCTTAACAATTTTCCCCATATATTAAATATATAAGTGTACACACAGTCACATTACAAAAGTTGAATCATTATGTGCATACTGTTTTAAAAACTACTGTTTAGGGACTAGCAGTTCAAGACAGTGATGTAGGACAGTCCCGAATTCATCTTCAATGGACACAGCAACTCTACAGCTAATATAGATCGATTCCCTCTGAAAAAGACCTAAACGCTAGCTGAACAGCTCCTTCACAACAAAGAATAAAGAGTCACCATGAGGTGAGCTGCATAGGAAAGGCGGTGGCACAGTCTTATCAAAAACCTGACCCCCAACGTGGCAACCTACAAATCACAAGTAGGGAGGAGCCCCCTGAGGAGTGAGGGTTCTGGGCCCCGCATCAGGCCCCGACTCTTGGGACTTGCATTGGAGAAATGACCTCCCTCATGCCAAACGTCTGGCTTGGAAAACCAATAGGGCTTACTGTTCAGAACCACAGGTTTGTAGGGAATGGAGAGATTCCGCTCTTTAAGGGCTCAAACACAGACTCACTTAACCCAGGACCAAGTGCAAAAGCAGCAATTTGAAAGGCGCCCAGAATATATGGGAAAGAGACTTATTTGCAAATCTTAAAGCATCTGCCTGAGGGTTAGGAGTCTGTTGGGACTCTCTGGGGACAGAGGCACTAGAGAGTATGGTATTTTGCATTTCCTCTCTACTTTGCTGGCATTGTCACTAGTAAGCACTGTTTTTGCACTTTCCCTTTAACCTGCTGGCTTGGTGGGTGTGCCCCACCCTGTGCCACTCCCAGTCCCAGCAAAGAGGGGTACCAAGGCCTTGGTCTGAAGGTCGAGAGGATTGCATTTCTGGGCTCCATGGGTCTGAAATTTGGAGGGGCAGTTGTTAGAAATTTGTTAGAAAGTTACTATCCTCAGGGAACTGCAGAAAGCAGACTCATTCCCCCAGTCTCCTTGTGAAAAAGGTCTGAGAACTCATCCTGGGACTTCAATTCCCCCAGTCTCCTTGTGAAAAAGGTCTGAGAACTCGTCCTGGGACTTCGGCCTGAGGGACACACTTATGATTATCCTACTTTTAGAGGATACAGAAGTACTCTCAGGGAATGTCAAATAGGGACAGCATCTCTGCCCTCACCCTTGGCCTTTTGCTGTAGCTTCCTGTACTTTCCAGAACGTAGCTCACACACTGAACTGGAGCTCTGATTTTTTGTAGCTGTCACTAAGGGACACCTCCAGACTCTTGGATGGGAGAAAAGCAGGGTTTAACAATTGTGGTCCCACAGGGCAGTATATATTTGCATACCTTAACAGCTGCTGCCTGAGGGTCTAGCTTCTGATGAGCCTGAAACTCCCTGTTGACTGAGGATACCTCCCTCTGCAATGCTCATAGATCTTGGCACAACACCAGCAACTGGGACCTATCAGGGATAAATCAGGCTGTTTAGAGAATCACAAAGTTTCACATGACAACCAGAGTTAGGGCAAAGTTAAACGATAAGGTTCATCTTCTGTCTATGGCTACCCCTTCAAGACTGGGAGGGATAGCTACTTCACTTGATATATAGAAACAAACACAGAGACTCAAGCAAAATGAGGAGACAGGAATGTGTTCCAAACAAAAGAACAAGGTAAACTCCAGAACGACCTTGATGAGATAGATATTTGTAATTTACCTGATAAAGAGTTCATAAAGTAATGTTCATAAAGATGGTCACCAAACTCAGGAGAATAGTGGATGAATACAGTGAAAATTTTAACAAGAAGACAGAAAATATAAGAATGTCCAAAACAAAATCACAAAGCTGAAGAATCCAATAACTGAATGGAAAACTAGAGGAATTCAACAGCAGACTAAATAAAGCAGAAGAAAGAATTAGTGATCTGGAAGACAAGGCAGTGGAACTCAAACAGAGAAGCAAATAGGAAAAAGAATTTTAAAGAGTGAAGATACTTTCATGGGACATGAAGTGGGATAACATTCACATTATAGGGGTCCCAGAAGGAGAAGAGAGAGAGAAACAGGCAGAAAACTTACATGAAGAAATAATGGCTGAGACATCCCTAACCTGGGGAAGGAAATAGATGTCTAGATCCAACAAGCCCAAAGAGTTCAAAGCAAGATAAACCCAAAGAGACTTAGACTAAGAGTAATTAAAACTAAGCTGTCAAAAGTAAAAGAATCTTAAAAGCAGCAAGAGAAATACAACTTATTATGTACAAAGGAACTCCCATAAGACATAAGCAGAGTTCTCAACAGAAGCTCTGCAGGTCAGAAGAGAATGAATGATATATTCAGAAAGCTTAAAGGAAAAAAAAACAGTCCAACCAAGAACACTCTCTCCCTCAAGGCTACCATCCAGAACTGAAGGAGAGATAAAGAGCTCTTCAGACAAGCAAAAGCTAAAGCAGCTCATTACCAGTGAACCAGCCTTCCAGGCAATGTTAAAGAGTCTACTTTAAGCTGAAAAGAACGGGCACTAATTTGTAACAAGAAAACCTATGGATATGATTATCTCACTGATAAAGGTAAATGTATGTTAAAGGTTGTAGATAAATATCATTAAAGCTAGTAAGGAGGTTTAAAGACAAAAATAGCAAAAAAGAATTGTAACTATAATTAGTTAAGGTATATTCAAAGTAAAAGATATAAAATGGAACATCAAAAACATAAAACCTGGGGCAGTGGGAATGAAATGAAAATTTTAGAATGTGTTCAAACTTATGTGTTAGAACTTGCTATTAAGTTAAAATGTGCTTAATTTGATATTAAGTTAAAAGGCTATAGGCTATTACATATGAGCCTCATGGTAGCCACAAGGCAAAAACCTATAGTAGGTACACAAAAAATAAGGAGAAAGGAATCTAGCAGACACTGTAGAAAGTAATCAGATTACAAGTGAAGAGAGCAAAAAAAGAGGAAAGGAACAAAGAGGAGCTACAAAACAGCCAGAAAACAATTAACAGGTTGGTAATAAGTACGTGTATGTGTGTGATAAGTTGCTTCAGTCATGTCTGACTCTCTGCGACCCCATGGACTGTAGCCTGCTAAGCTCCTCTATCCATGGGATTCTCAAGGCAAGAGTACTGTTGCTGCTGCTGCTGCTGCTAAGTCACTTCAGCAGTGGGTTGCAATTTCCTCCTCCAAGGGGTATTTCCCACCCAGGGATCGAACCCACATCTCTTTCGTCTCCTGCATTTGCAGGTGGGTTCTTTACCACTAGCACCACCTGGGAAGCCCTGGTAAGTATATACCTATCAGTGTTTCTAAATGTAACCAGACTAAATTCTACCAAAAAACATAGAGTGGCTGAATAGATAAAAACAGGAAGCCCATCTATATGTTGCCTGTAAGAGATTCACTTCAGATGTTAGGACACACACAGCCTGAAAGTAAAGGAATGGGAAATGATGTTTCTTGCAAATGAAAACCAAATGAAAGCTGGGGTAGCTATACTTAAAACAGAAAAAATAGACTTTATTATGTTTAAAATTATTTATTTAATTTTTACTGCACTTTTTCAAATTGTGGCAAGTGGAGGCTGCTCTAGTTGCGGTGCGTGGGCTTCGCACTGCTGTGACTTCTCCTGTTGCAGAGCACAGGCTCTCGCGTGCACTGGCTTCAGTCGTTGTGACACGTGGGCTTGGCTGCCCCACAGCATGTGGGATCTTCCTGGACTAGGGATCAAGCCTGTGTCCCTGTACTGGCAAGCAGATTCTTAACTACTGGACCACCAGAGAAGTCTGACAAAAGTCTTTAAAACAAAGAGTTTATTAAAAGACAAAGATGAGCATACTATATTGATTACGTTGTCAATCCAATAAGAAGATACAGCATTAATAAATGTCTATCCATCCAACAGTGAAGGCACTAATTTGGAAAGATGTGTGCACCTCTGTGATCATTACAGTATTATTTACAATAGCAAAGAGGTGGAAACAACTGAAGTGTCCGTCAGTGGATGAATAGGTAAAGAAGATAAAGAAGATGTGGTGTATATATATGCAATGAAACACCACTCAGCCATAAAAATAATAACATCTTGCCATTGGTAGCAACATGGATAGAACCTGAGAGTGTTGTGCTAAGTGAAATAAGTCAGACAGAAAGACAAATATTGTATAACTTTCCTTACATGTGGAATCTAAAAAAAGCAAAATAAATGAAAATGCAAAACTCAGAGATACAGAGAGCAGATTAGTAGTTGTCAGAGGGGAGGATTATTGGGGGGTAGGCAAAAATGGGTGAAGGGGATCAAGAGATACAAACTTTGAGTTAGAAAAAAAAATGTCATGGGAATGTAATGTGCAGCGTGGTGACTATAGTCAATACTATTGATTGTAAATTTGAAAGTTGTATGGAAATAAATTTGAAAAGTTCTCACCACAAGGAAAAAGAAAACTATACAGTGACAGATGGTGACTAGACTTATTGTGAACATTTCACACTGTATACAAATCTTGAATCATTATGTTGTACACTTGAAAGTAATATAATATTGTATGTCAATTACACTCAATAGAATGAAACAGAAACCCCTGCTGTATGGTCATCCTTGAAAAAAGTTTATCTCAATATACTTCAAATGTCATCTTTTCAAATAATGCTCCAGTATCACACAATGTGCCGTATATTGACAGTTTAAATTGTTAGATATTTAGATTAAACATTTTTCTCTAAAATAAACAGGCTTGTAATAAACATTGTTTTAAAATATTTACCTAAGCACTTGTCCAAGAGTTTTGTCTGTATAAATTCCTGAAATTCATTATGTCTAAAACATATATGCTAATTCTTGACATAATAAGGTATATATTAGTTATCCTTTGCTGCATAACTACCCCCCAAATTTAGTGGCCTAATGCCACTTAAATGGGCTTCCCTGATGGCTCAGATGGTAAAGAATCTGTCTATAGTGCAGGAGACCCAGGTTTGATCCCTGGGTGGGGAAGATCTCCTGGAGCAGGAAATGGCAACCCAGTCTAGTATTCACTCTGGAGAATTCCATGGACAGAGGAGCCTGGCAGGCTACAGCACATGGGATCCCAAAGAGTCAGACATGACAGAGTGACTTGACTTTTCACTTTTGCTTAAAGTCACTAAATCATTTATTTTGCTCATAGATCTGCAATTTGGGTAGAGCTTAAATGGTCTCTTCTCAGGCTTGTCCCTCCTCTATATCATGTCAATTATAGGTTTACTGGGGCTTCTATCCGGAGAAGGCAATGGCACCCCACTCCAGTACTTTTGCCTGGAAAATCCCATGGACGGAGGAGCCTGGTGGGCTGCAGTCCATGGGGTCGCTAGAGTCGGACACGACTGAGCAAATTCACTTTCACTTTCACTTTTCTCTTTCATGTTTGGAGAAGGAAATGGCAACCCACTCCAGTGTTCTTGCCTGGAGAATCCCAGGGATGGGGAAGCCTGGTGGGCTGCTGTCTCTGGGGTCGCACAGAGTCGGACACGACTGAAGTGACTTAGCAGCAGCAGCAGCAGCAGGGGCTTCTATGGTGGCTCAGGTGGTAAAGAATCTGCTTGCAATGCAGGAGACCTGGGTTTGATCCTTGGGTCAGGAAGATCCTCTGGAGGAGGGCATGGCAACCCACTCTAGTTTTCTTGTCTAGAGACTCTCCGTGGACAGAGGAGCCTGGTGTGCTGCAGTCTATAGTATCACAACGAGTTGGACATGACTGAAGCAACCATACACACATGCATAGGTTTATTGCTGAGCATCCCTGGTGGCTCAGTGGTTAAGAATCTTCCTGCAATGCAGGAGACCTGGGTTCAATCCCTGAGTTGGGAAGAGGAAATGGCAACCCACTCTAATATTCTTGCCTGGGAAATTCTATGGACAGAGGAACCTGGCAGGCTACAGTCCATGGGGTAGCAAGAGTCAGATACAACTTAGTGACTAAATCACCAACCATCACCATAGGTTTACTGGGGGAATGAAGTATTTACTTTCAAGATGGCTCAGTCACCTGTATGGTCAGCTGGTGTTGGTAGTCAGCTGGAAGTTCTGTCAGTGCTGTGGACCAGGGTCCATAGTTTCTCTCCACAGAAATTTTTCCATGGACTGTTTGGGCTTCTTCATAGCGTGGTGCTCCCAAGAGCGAGTGTCCTAAAAGGACAGGCAGAAAGGCTGTGACATAGCCTTGAAAATCACTAAGTGTCTATTTCATTATACTCTCTTGGTGAGGCACTCACAAGAGCCTGCCCAGGTTTGAGAGGTGAGGGCACAGACTTTACCTTGGTGGAGGAAGTAGCAGTGTTTTAAAAGAGCATGTGGTTTTCTCAGGGTGTATGCCCAGTAGTGGGATTGCTGGGTCATATTTGAGAGAGCAGCATTGACATATATACACTTGCTAAGTCGCTCAGTCGTGTCCGACTCTGTGCGACCCCATAGACGGCAGCCCACCAGGCTTCCCCGTCCCTGGGATTCTCCAGGCAAGAACACTGGAGTGGGTTGCCATTTCCTTCTACAATATATATATACACTACCATGTGTGAAATAGCTAGCTAGTGGGAAGCTGTTATACAGCACAGGGGGCTCAGCTTAGTGCTCTGCGATGGCCTGGAGTATTGGGATGTGGGGGTCAAGTGTAGGAGCGAGGCTCAAGAGAAATGGGATCTGTGTATACATATAGCTGATTCACGTGTTGTCCAGGAAAAACTAACACGACATTGTAAAGCAATTATACTCCAATTAAAAAATAAAGTGTATGTGGGATGAAAAATATTGCTGCTAGCTTTGGAAAATACCATCGTCCATAAAATATAGTAAAAATCAGATGATTTAAGATTTAGAATTTTGAATCGATCTAGACTGTGTACCTCTGGATATTTTGTTATTGACAGCAGATTCCTGACTTTTTATTGTTCGTAAAGGGAAGATAAAGATTTGTAGGTTCACTCAGTGGTTAGTAGAAAGGTTAGCATCTATGACTAGAGTATGGTCAAGGTTCTTCCTGAGGGTCTTATAAGGCAAAGAGTAACTTGGGCAAGACAAGTAGTCAAAAAGCAGTTGGGAAGGAAGGCAGTCAAATGCCAAGGAGACCAATTACAAATGCCATTTCCAAATACTCTGGTGCACCATCAACCTCAGGTTGCAGAATGAAGAATTCAGGGTTTATATGTTGGTCAGTGAAAAATGTGTGGCTACCTCAGAGGTCATGTGGACAAGGACATTCAAATTAAAGGGTCCTTGGAGGTCCCAGGCTTCAATATCATAAAACATTGTCACTTCCTCATGTCATGCAAGACACAAACAGCCTCACCTATGTGACCACCTAGGTCTCAGGATAGTGATGCTAAAATGAACTTGGAAGTCATTTAGACTCAGATGTCCTTCAAAAACTGAAAAAGGGATAGTGGCAGAGTAACCCTGGAGGGACTGTGAATGGATACTCCTCCACAAACTTGGCCATTTAGGAAACTGTAATCACAATTTCTTTTTCCTGAATGTCGAAAGGTAACTACTGCTATTCTGTCTTCTTGCAGGAATTCTTCTCTACAAGGCATTTTTCATCAAAACCATATGACTGTAGTTGATCACTGCAAATGATACTGCCATTAGGACAGTAGTTTTGGTATTTTTCTTTTTTTTCCTCCCTATTGAAATTGCTCTGGGAAGTATGTGGGAAACCTGTATGAATCAATAAATGATTAAATCCAACTTTCCATAGATTCAAAGTGCTAGCAAGAGCGCTGGCCCCATCTCTTCCTTTGCCTGTCTGAGTTATTCCCAACAGTGAAGGAAGCGCTTGTCACAGTCACAAGGGTAGATTGTGATGTGCCCTAAAAAGCGAACAGAGTTTTTTTTTCTGAATGTGCATATATATATATATTTATTTATTTTTTAAAGAACACACAAACAGATGAAAGTCACGCCCTTCTTTCACTTGCATCCGCACATACTTTCATTTTGTGGCAGGGAAATTTGGGGGTTTTCGTTCAACATTGATAATTTAAAATTGACTTTAATTAACTGCCTGCATGCAAATATGTAATGATATTTGCAAAAATCAAGGACCGTTTAAGACATTTCATCTGAAGAGTTTAATAAGCCCAAGAATTTAAACTTGAAATGCCCCATGATCGTCATTTGGAGCAGCAATTATCACCGTTACATGTTACGCAATGCTCAATTTAGATTTAGTCTAAGTGTTCCACAATCAGGGACAATTTTGTCTCCTGCCCGCCTCCCTCTCCCACTTCTGACTGCCCTCTTTCCCCTCCCCCCACCTCCAAGACATTTTTGGGTGAGTGTGTGTTTGTGTGTGTGTGCACACGCATGTGTGCTATTGGTCAGAGATACTCTAAATATCCTAAAATGCATAGGGAAGTCCAGTTCAAAATTTCAAAAGCCCCGAGGTTGAGGAACCCTGATTTGAGTTCAGACATAAGAAATTTACTAGTGTAACTGTTAACCAAAATCCTTGTCTCCATTATTGCTGCCAAGGTGCCAAAACCAGGCTCAAATAGATTTGGTTGGATTTTTTTTTTTTTTTTTTAAATGTTTCTGTTTTCACAGCTGAATAACATCCTTTAACTTGGGACTATAGGCACTGGCGACCCACTCTAGTACTCTTGCCTGGAAACTTCCATGGATGGAGGAGCCTGGTAGGCTGTAGTCCAAGGGGTCACTGAGTTGGACACGACTGAGCGACTTCACTTTCACTTTTCATGTTCATGCATTGGAGAAAGAAATGGCAACCCACTCCAGTGTTCTTGCCTGGAGAATCCCAGGGACTGGGGAGCCTGGTGGGCTGCCGTCTATGGGGTCACACAGAGTCAGACACAACTGACGTGACTTAGCAGCAGCAGCATCATAGACACAAAAGGGTTAATTGAACAATACATTGACACAAAGAATGAACTCTAAGCAGATTTTCTAAATAGTTACTTAGAAAAAAACTTAGTTTACTTAGGCCTACCTTAAGGCATGACTTTTAAACCACTGATTTCCCTTGTTAGAATCTGGTAAAATCTTGGTCCATAGGTCTCTAGTAGTATATGAAGGCTTATTAGAGTCACACTTAGTGTTTAAATATGAAATTTCTCTGCTTTATTTCTTGCTGTTTTATTGAGTGTCATTTTTTCCCTCGTTTGTGCCTTTTCTTCCCTACGTTGCCTTATGTATTGGTGTGAACAACTGTCCAAATACCTAAGCCCTCTGATTGCCTACGAAGGGCTTTTTTAATCTTTGTATTCCATTCTTGCGTTTTGTCTTTTTCATTAAGGTTACACCATTTCATTGACCATTTGCTCAGACCTCTCAGTTGTCTGTGGAAGCCTGTTGTTTGTGTTAATGACATGAATATTGGGTTAATGACATCACTGACCAATATTTGCTTATTATGATCTTTCCAAAAAAGACTTGATGCCCTTTATCAAAATAAATAAAATACTTTTTAAGACTTGCTGATGACCTTGGCTACTTGACCACACTCCAGACTGATCCACAGGCAAGCTGTTTTTGATCTTTGGATATCGACAAGCCCTCAGGATCAGGGGAGGGTTTTTTTGTCTAGCCCTGGAGAACCAAGGCAAAAAGAAGTTGTTTTTGGCAGTGCCACTAGGAAGTCTGTTTCCTTGAAGATACCTTTCTATGGTCTTTTCTTGTTCCATAGTTGGAAAGCATCCCTTTAGCTCAGAACTTGGGAGAAGAGCTATTCTTAATATGTCAACCCTGTGACTCGCCTTCGGACTACTGTTATCCCAGAAGTGAAGCTATTTTTATCTCTTCTAAATCTTTTCACTCTTCCCTGATCCATCTAAATGATCTGATTACAAAAGTATGCAGGAACTGGTTAAGTCCTAGAGCCAAAAAGACCAGTTCTTAATGTGTAATAATTTAATGGCTAAAGTGGTAGAAAATGACACACTTAAAAAAAAAATTTATCCTAGATTTTATAGATGGGACATTTGGTAAGGCTCCCAGAACTCTCACCCCAGCACCCTGAGAAGAAAAATAAGTCTGGGCTCTGGATCTTTTATTGAATGTAAAGGTCAGTCACATACTGTCCTGTCGCAGATGAGGAGTCAGTTCTGAAATGACTCCTGCAAGAATTTTTCTCATTTTTAAAACCTGCTTGATGTAAAACCATCTTTTGGCTCTAATCAGAAATTTAATTTATTCAGAGATAAGGCAAAGGAAGATCTTAACTTCTCTGATGTGAGGGATCTGAAGAAATTAGGAGTGAGCAAGATTAATATCAGAGCATTGGCACTATACACATTTCCTAATGGATAAGATCTTTGGTTTTGTTATTTTAATTTTCTCTGCATGGAGTCAGATAGCCTACGTGCCTTCAATAATGATGATGCCAAGTCTCTGGGCTTCTAGGTCTCGTCAGAAAGTTCTAAAGTAATTTTTAAATGTCATTTGGATCCAAAGGGTAGATAGACTCACATTCACTCATTCATCCACATTTCACAAAAGCCTATTATGTATGTCTTTCTGTAGTAGGTTTCTGGGTATGATAAAAACAAGAAAAAACATAGTTGGGAGTACATGACATAGTAAGGAAAATGATATAGAAAATTTCAATATGGTGATATAAGAGTGGATGATGAATACTTTGTGGGTGGTTTTGGGAAGCATTCCCAGTGGAGGCCACAGAGCTGGCTCTTGGGGAATGAGTAGGGCATCAGCAGGGAGATGATGTGGGAAAATGTACTCAAGGCAGATCTGGTGCTTGTGTGATAGAACACCCGGAGATGAGAAAGCACAGGGTGCTTCTTGAGAAGCATAAGCAGTTTGGTTTGGCTTTCATCCCAGGGATCAGCACTGGGTAAGGTTGGAGGAATAAACAAGAGCCAGGGATCTGGTCTGTTTAGGAATGTGGACCTCATCCTCCTTTGTCACCTTGAGAGTTTAGAGTTACTTCTTTGTCAAAATGCACTTTTCAGATGTGTACTGATTACCTGGCCCGTGCAGAGAGATGTGATGTGAGCGGGTGGAGGGCAGAGAAACAAAGAGAAAAATCGTTGCTTTCCTTTAGAAACAAGGAGAAGGGAACAGAAATGAGACCATCACTAACAGTTAGATAGGAGGAACCTGCTTGCAGAGGACGTCAGTTGCCCTGGACAGTTCCTCCCGGTATTGGTAGTGAGAGGGCGAGTCACACACAGAGAAATCAGCAAAGACAGGGCAGTGAGGATGTGAAGGGACATTGTCACCCCCGTCTTTGTCCTGTGGTAGTCTGACGCTGGGGCTGGAAGTAACAAGAAATCCAACAATTCCAATCAGGCTTTCGACACCTGAAATTTCTGTAGCTTGTTTCCAAAGCAATTGAAAACTGGCTTGGGCAGGAATGAAGAATACCCAGGGCAGAACATAAAGGAGATAGTTTTCCCATTACTGAGGTACAAATAAATAGCAAAGGCTCTCTGGGTGTGTCTGTGTGTCTATGTATGGGTCAACATGTGTGTTTGTATCTCAGCATCTTCATCACACACCTTTTCCTGATACCTTCAGGGTTAAGTGTTGGCCCATCCCCCAAGGTAGTCTATTTTCATTAGTTTTGCCATAAAGAGTCTGCGGACGAGTTGACTGGAACAGTTTGGCAAGAAGAGAAAAGGAAAAGTGTTAGGAACAGAGAAGCCATGCCCAGTGTTTCTCTGGCAGGTTTGTTGTCCTCTGGCCCTATTCCAACCCATGAATTCTTACCCTGGTGTCAGGGATGTTCATAACATTTTGATCTTTCTGGGAGAGTAATTCATGGAGATGTGGTGTTTTACTAGTTGTGGACTGGACGTGGTTGACTTTGGAAATTGATGTTAAGAGAGGAAGGAAAGAAAGAAAGGGCTTGGTGATGGGGGTGGTGAAAAGGGATTTGTGAAGCCCAGGCATTATTTGTGGCTGCATTCTATAGCTGCATTGTGGCCTCAAGTAAGTTATTTGAGCCTCTGTGCCTGATTTTCTCCATATGGAATAGGGAATGACTCAGTGACGCTAAAAAGGTGCCTCTGCTCTAAGAGTTTTTAACCATATTAAACACCCCAGGTGAAAGGTGACAAAGAAGACAAATGGTCATAGTGTTATGACCATTACAGTTCTGTGAGAAAATAATCTGCCTTCAGTTCGACTGACCAAGCAAGGCCCAGTTGTTCATTTGTAATCTCTTTCTTCCCTTTGCTATTTCCCCAGTCTTGGGTAAGCTTAATGGCTGCTGTGCTGTTACCTCCAAACTTTTCTCAATTCTAATTCCTATCCCTCCTTGAAGCTTAGCTCAAGAGATTCTTGACTCTTGAGTCCTGGACACATCCTTCATCCCACTGTGGCAATTATAATCATGGAGGGGCTGGCACAGGGGTAATATTACCCACTGAGCATTTTGGATCACCTATTTCCCTTCTGTTCCTGTGTGTATCTCTTTTCTTTCTGCTTCCCTGTGTATCCCCTGTGTTCCAAATTGGGAAAGGAGTATGTCAAGACTGTATATTGTCACCCTGCTTATTTAACTTATATGTACAGTACATCATGAGAAATGCTGGACTGGATGAAGCAAAAGCTGAAATCAAGATTGCCTGGAGATATATGAACAACCTCAGGTATGCAGATGATACCACCCATATGGCAGTAAGTGAGGAAGAACTAAAGAGCCTCTTGATGAGGGCGAAAGAGAAGAGTGAAAAATTTGGCTTAAAATTTAACATTCAAAACACTAAGATCATGGCATCTGGTCCCATCACTTCACAGCAAATAGATGAGGAAACAGTGGAAACAGTGAGAGACTTTATTTTGGGGGCTTCCAAAATCACTGCAGATGGTGACTGCAGCCTTGAAATTCAAAGACGCTTGCTTCTTGGAAGAAAAGTTATGACCAACCTGTGACAGCATATTTTAATATGACAGCATATTAAAAAGCAGAGACATTACTTTGTTAACAAAGATCCATCTAGTCAAAGCTATGGTTTTTCCAGTAGTCATATATGCATCTGAGAGTTGAACTATAAAGAAAGCTGAGTGTAGTAGAATTGATGCTTTTGAACTGTGGTGTTGGAGAGACTCTTGAGAGTCCCTTGGACAGCAAGGAGACCCAACCAGTCCATCCTAAAGGAAATCAGTCCTTAATATTCATTGGAAGGACTGATGCTAAAGCTTAAACTCCAATACTTTGGCCACCTGATAAGAAGAACTGACTCGTTGGAAAAGACCCTGATGCTGGGAAAGATTGAAGATGGGAGGAGAAGGAGACGACAGAAGATGAGATTGTTGAATGGCATTACCAACTCAATGGACATGAGTTTAAGTAGGCTCTGGGAGTTGCTGATGGACAGGGAAGCCTGGCGTGCTGCAGTCCATGGGGTCATAAAGAGTTGGACACGACTGAGCAACTGAACTAAACTGTGTATCTCTTTTCAATTAAAAAAAAAAAAATCCCCTGGCTTATCTTTGGCTTCTTCCACTTCTCAAATCTTTTTGTTCATTATACCAGTTAGCAAAGTAAGAGACTATGAGGACCAGCAGGCAGATATGGGATATTCCTTTAAAAGGAGGTATGTTAGAGAGATATTATGAGGGAGATGGGCTGGAAGATGCTCACAAATGGTGTCTTATCATGGGTGGGGGAAGACCTAGTGTGGCCATGAAACAATCATTTGTCTCTATGAGAAGGATGATCTATCAAAAAGCTGACAAAAAGTTCATCTGCTTGATTATCACCATGCATTAGCAATTCTGAACCATGTCAATGATAAAATATCCCCTGCTATTTACAAATGCATGACTCCTGTTCCTGGCTTACGTGAATATTTTTGGCCCTTGTTATATTAGATGACCTTCTCTTGGATCACAGGCATTTCTTCTGTCACTTGATTCTGAAACCAGTTTCATCTGCCAGGTTTTCTCTGTGAAAGAAGGAAGTTGTTTAGTGAGAGGGATACTTTTCAAATAACATGGAGTATCTACCTACAAAACAATGATGTCCATTTATTCCGAAACTATTGGTTTGTGATGGGAAAGGAAAAAGAAGTAAAAGTATTCAGCCTAGTTCCCATTCACACTGTCTAGGATCAATGATGCTTTGCAACAGTATTAACTAGTCAGTTCACAAACACAAGTAGGCTCTCTCCATTGGCTGCTGCCGAGTTCAGTGACAATTGTTCGCCTTGACTACAATTGTACTCGATTCTCAGAAAGACTTTTTACAAGCTCTTTAGTCCGTTTTGCCTTTTGGATGTTCTTTGAAAAAGAACAGCCCCGATAGTCAATTTTTATGCAGCCAGACACCAATCTAACCTGCATTGCTTAATTGATTATGTATATGGAGAAGACAGCCAGGAGCACTTAATTCTTTTTTTTTTTGTTCAACCTCCAGGCAGATTAACCTGAAAGATAAATACTGACCAAAGCAAGGACTTATTGCCTTGATGTTTTGATTTGTAGAGCTGGTGTCTCCTTGGAATCCACCCTACCAGCTTCCATGAAGGCTTGTCCTACACTTGATACATTTTCATCCGTAGTCTACTTTCCATTCAGTGCTCCAACTGCTCTCAGCACATAACCACAACTGGGCCTAAGGAGTTCAGCGTTCGAAGGCAACTGAAACACCGTCTCTTCCAACCCTCGGCTGGATGCTAACAACCCCTTTTAACAAAGGTTTGATCAACTATTTGTTCACTCCCTACTTGATTATTTCCAGTGATGGGGGCATCATTGCCTCCAGGTATACCTCATTTCACATTTCATGGTGTAATAGTATAGCATTCTTCTTTATAGATTCTTTGAGCTGGGCTCTATACCTTGCTTGGTCTTCTTGGGTGACTGAAAAAAGAATTGGAAAATGAATACTTGCACTTCTTGTTTGCTGCAAGAAGAAGGCTAACTCTTGCAATCTCAGCATTTCATGTATATTCCTTATAGTTTAGGATACAAAGTAAAGATGATGACTCTAGAAAAAGTAGGAATATTCAAATACTCAGAGGAAATCACACTATGTCTTTGTCCCATGTCCCCAGATTAATAGATGTAAATATATAGCAAAATCTCAAAATGATAGCTGGCTAGAATCAGTTCAGTTCAGTTGCTCAGTCGTGTCCGACTCTTTGCGACCCCATGAATCACAGCACGCCAGGCCTCCCTGTCCATCACCAACTCCCGGAGTTCACCCAGACTCACGTCTATTGAGTCAGTGATGCCATCCAGCCATCTCATCCTCTGTTGTCCCCTTCTCCTCCTGCCCCCAATCCCTCCCAGCATCAGAGTCTTTTCCAGTGAGTCAACTCTTTGCATGAGGTGGCCAAAGTACTGGAGTTTCAGCTTTAGCATCATTCCTTCCAAAGAAATCCCAGGGCTGATCTCCTTCAGAATGGACCGGTTTGATCTCCTTGCAGTCCAAGGGACTCTCAAGAGTCTTCTCCAACACCACAGTTCAAAAGCATCAATTCTTTGGTGCTCAGCCTTCTTCACAGTCCAACTCTCACATCCATACATGACCACAGGAAAAACCATAGCCTTAACTAGACGAACCTTTGTTGGCAAAGTAATGTCTCTGCTTTTGAATATGCCATCTAGGTTGGTCATAACTTTCCTTCCGAGGAGTAAGCGTCTTTTAATTTCATGGCTGCAGTCACCATCTGTAGTGATTTTGGAGCCCAGAAAAAGAAAGTCTGACACTGTTTCCACTGTTTCCCCATCTATTTCCCATGAAGTGATGGGACTGGATGCCAAGATCTTCATTTTCTGAATGTTGAGCTTTAAGCCAACTTTTTCACTCTCCACTTTCACTTTCATCAACAGGCTTTTTAGTTCCTCTTCACTTTCTGCCATAAGGGTGGTGTCATCTGCATATCTGAGGTGATTGATATTTCTCCCAGCAATCTTGATTCCAGATTGTGCTTCTTCCAGCCTGGCGTTTCTCATGATGTACTCTGCATAGAAGTTAAATAAGCAGGGTGACAGTATACAGCCTTGACAGGTAGTGGTTATTGTTGTGTGTGTTAGTATGTGTGTGTAGGGGGGGGGGGTTTCCAAAAAGGAATGGGGGGATTAATCATTTTATTTTTGTGTTTTTGGAAGAGAAAATTATGATGCTATCATCTTCCATCCCCCACGGACACCCCCCTTCCTCCCAGTTACATTAGGCCACCAGAGTGTCACTTATATTTCAAGTTGGATACCAGCTGCCTCTCTGAGCCACTGGCTTTGGCAACATCTATTTACACCAGGTTGTTCTTTCTGATAAGGGGTATAAGCCACCAGAAACAGTGGCTCACTGCTCAGCCTTAGCAGAAATTCCCCAGCCTCACCCACAACGGCTCCTTTCTCTGAGAAAGGCTTGAAGAGAGCTCTTCAGATTTAAGGAAAAGAGGCCACAGGTGGCCTTTTATGGGTGATCATGAGTGGCAGCTGAGATAGCGCCAGAAGCCAGGGCATCAGGCGAGACAGGTGCCAGAGTCCGAGGGTCAGAGAAACCCCTGCTGTTCAAAATCCTGAGACTATTAGGGAAATAAATCTCAGTCATGTCAACCACATCAAGACCCTGAGCAACTGTTTTGCTCTTTCCTGGTCTCTGTCTCTTCGGCTGTAAAGTGAGTAGGTGGGATTGAGATGGAAACGAAAATTCTTTCTGCTCTAAAATCTAAAAATCTAAGCTTGGTATTGAATTTAAAGAGCTCAGAATCAGGTTTGAGCTGAGGCTGGGGGAAGAGAGACAGTGGTGTCATTAAAACCCTTTGTAAAATGCTTTTGAAAATATTCACCCGGAACTTGAAAGTGATTTATTTTCTCAAACACTGGAAAAGCTTTCAAACCAAAGGACTTCCTTCTAGTATATAAGGTGGAGGAAGCAGTGTGTGACAGACTAAAGTGAGTACTTTATGTTTGGTGGGTTTCAACACATCTAGGGTAAATGTTACTTTGATAGAAAAGTGTTTCAGGGGGCGTTACAGAGATGAAAGCACAGATTTGTATAGCACAAGTTTATGGAGTGGGTTTCACTAACTTGGATATTGTAACAGATACAGTTCTACTCAAAGGAACCATGTCTGCTTGAAACAAAACCCACAGAAATGGCACAGTTGAGCCCCGAGGATATTAAATCATTACTAGTGACAAAGAAGAAGAAGGTAGAGAATCATTGATCATCTGGTTTGATGTATTTAATTTTTATTATGAAATCCTTTATTGGGCCTAAAAAAGTTGGAACTAAAAAAGTTCTCTCACCCTTAACGTATCCTGTATCATTTCTATTCACCACCATTATTAAACAATAGACAGTTCTGGTTACTCAAATATTTCCACTGTCGGGGATCTGCCATATACATCACACATACATCATGGATTTAAAATAATTTTTTAAAAGAAAACATGCTGGCACCTTATATTCATTTAGCAAAATTGTCATGCTGCTAACAAAGGAAGAGGTAATTATTGTTAGACTGGGAAAAAAGAAAATAAAAATAAAAGAGAACAAACAACCTCAAGCAAAAGAGGTCCACCTTAAGGAAGTTGAAATTGGGTGTAATAGTTGAGGAACTATTACAGTAAATTACGTTTGAATGGATACGAGGGTTCCAACCAAGGCACGGGCTAGTAGAGATGGAGGCTGAGGGAGGGGGGCTGACTTGAAAGATATTTAGGAAATGAAATTCATTGGACCTGCTGATGTGGTAGAGAGGGCAGATGGGGAGAAAAGAGAGAGGAGTCAGGATGTTAAAAGTTTTTGACCTAGATGCTGGGTGAATGTTAGTACCACTCACAAAGCCAGAGACAATAGAAGAGAAAGCTTGCTTTGGGAAAAGATGACAGATTTGCTCTGACATTTGTATTTGAGATATAGATGGTCATCCTTGAGGTGAAATGTCTGGTAGGCAGATAAATACCCAGTTATATGGGTCTGTAGCACATGAGTGACAGTGAAAGTTACAGGAGTGGATGGGATTTCCAAGGGACATTGCAGAATTGGAAAACAGGAAGTATCCCCATGATCACTCCCGTTAAAGAGATCAAATAGAACGGCTCAGAGTATTAAGAGGAAAACCTAGAAATGAGGGTTTCTGAGAAGTTAAGTGGATAAAAGCTTTATTCCAGAAGGAACAATACTGTAAATATCCCAGAGAACTCAATGAAATTAAAGACCTGTAAAGTAGCTCTCAGAGGGTTCTGTTCCAGTCCTCTAGTCTCCATGAAGGACAATTTACCCAGACACTTTACAACTATTTCTGCATCTTTTTCTCGGGTCTTAGGTTGTTGCTATTGGTCCATTTATCTCCATTAACAGAACTAATCAAGAAGTAGGATGGGGTTTGTACATTTCTCCTTCCTCTTTTACCTGTAACACTAAGCCAGAAACTTGAGTGAAGTGTGTGTTCCTTGCAGACTCAAACTGTCCTCACGTTGGCTGGTGTTGAGGGCATGGGAAGTCGATAGGTGCTTCTGGCTCTCACAACTAAGCCACATTTCTTCAACGTTAGCTTCATCTTTCTCATGTGATGTGGAACTCAGGCAGGGAACAGGAATGCTATTTCTTGTGCCTCACCACAAGCCTCCAACAATAAATGGCAGACTTGGTGAATATGTCTTTGTTCCTTGTGTGAGTAGTTTGGGCCAGATTTCAGAAAGTGCTGCAGAGTGCAAGCGGAGATATAAGACCATGAGAGAGGTTTTATTTTTAATATCATAGGCCAAATGCTTGATGTGTGTTGGGTAAGGAGCCAGGGTGAAGATTTAGGAGAGGAGAAGAGGAAATAGGGATGAATCAAAGTCTCTGAGATTGGGGGTTGAAATTTAGAGGAGAGATTGAAAATGGGTCTTGGTTAGAGACAGAAAACTCTCCCCTTGAGATACAAAGGGTTAAGAAAAGGATCAGTTTGACATTAATTATTTGTGGTCTTTTGAGGGCAAGAAAGTGGACAACTGGAGAGTTGAAGTAGTTCACATATTTTCATGAATCTCTGTCATTGAATTACAGAATGCAAAGCAGTAGCATTAGAAAAGACTTTGGAAATTGTTGTAGATTGGATAATTGGCTCCAATTCTTGACTTCCCTCCAATAGTACGTCCCTCTGCTGTGTAATATTTCAGTGGTATTCCATTGTGGGTGGAGTATACTTTCCACTGGTATTGAACTTGGTCATGTGACTTGCTTTTGACAAGGGAATGTTGGTAGATGTGTTGTGAGCTGCTTGTGTAGTTTGGCTTGATCTCTATGAGCTGATCATTCCCTGAATAGCCATTGCCCCTTCAGCCTGGGCCCCAGAATGAACATATTCAGAGCAGAAGTTGTCCCAACCCAAAGATGTGGATTCCAGAGAACGCCCATTTAGGAAGATACACCAGGGCAGATTAAGTGTTCTAGCCTGCTCTCAGCTGCACTCAGAATAAGTCTAGTTTTTCTTCTGCGATAATGCCCTTCATGTGTTTGAAGACTCATTTTTACAAAATATCTCTTACCAGGTTAGGTATAGTCAGTTATCATTGCCTTCTCTTCCTACATTCTTCTACAAATATTCTTATTCTTCAGGGACTGAAAAGCTAATGATTACTTTTGCCAGGCTTCCTTGAAGCCAGGGAAGGTTGCAAGACAGATTGTTTCATTTAGGTACATTGGTATGAGATTTGGGAGGCAGAAGAGAGATGGAGGTCACTTTGCTTCCCTGGTGGCTCAGAGGGTAAAGCGTCTGCCTGCAATGCGGGAGACCTGGGTTCCATCCCTGGGTCAGGAAGATCCCCTGGAGAAGGAAATGGCAACCCACTCCAGTACTCTTGCCTGGAAAATCCCATGGACAGAGAAGCCTGGTGGGCTACAGTCCATGGGATTGCAAAGAGTGGGACATGATTGAGTGACTTGACTTTCTTTCTTTCTTTCACTTTAGCTGTCAAGCAAGCTCACTGGGGCCTGGAGGTCACTGCACTGACCAGGCTCAGCAGTCCTCTGTCTAGCCACCAGCTCCATGAATGTTAAGAAGCAGAGGTGGTAGGGGCAGTGAGGAAAGCTTCCTGATCTCTGGATTGGAGCTATGGTGGAGGTTCTTCAACTAAGTGGTGCCTCTTTGACTTTACACCTATGCTTCTAGCCTTCCAACATTTCTGTGTGCACAGAATTCCTGTATTAAGTCCTTTTCCTACTTGAAATGTCTAGAGTGATTTCTGTGTCCTCCATTGAGCCCCAGCTGACTCACAATCTAAACCTTTTTTTTTTTCCATTTCTTTGTTTGTAGGTTCCAGAGCTACTCAGAGTGAGGTCTCTGGTGCCCGAACTATTGAGACCAATTTGTATCAGAGTGTAAATCAATTTAGTCATCAAACACACTTTTTCCACTCCTTTGATTTATTTATTTTCCATAGCAAGATTCTTTTGTAGATGGAAGCTGTGGGTTCGCTTATACTCTGACACAGGCTCCTCATCTTATTGTGTGTACTTGTAATTTCACCAATTTACTTAAAAGCCACAGGCCACATACTCTGTATTTTTTTCCTCTAGGCATTAAAACTGCTTCTTCTTTTGCTTTTATTGATAATTGCAATTTTACCCCAGGGAGCATATGTCTCCTGGGGTTGCATTATCCATCTTGTAATGAAAAATTTCTTTAAAAATTATGTGACTCTTCCTGAGTCATTTTTTGTTTCTTCTTTGGAAATAATCCTTTTTAAAAGTAATTACTTCTTTCATTAACAAAGTGGTGCATGCCCACGATAAAATAAAAGTTTTAGCAATCTCATTAAAGTTTAAGCACAGAATAATAGAATATGAAAAGTAAAAATTCCTTTGTCTGTCTCTTCAACTCCTTAGCCAACTTCTCTGAGGTAACCTTTGACAGTATTTTCATTAAAAAAGTTATTTATTTTTTTAGTGGAAATAGCCTTAGTTGAGCCTCACCAACTATTGCATCATGATGTCCCTCACCCAAGGTGGATAATGTGAACTTTTGTAGGCCATGGCAATTCTGTCACAGTGACCTTTTCGAGAATCAAAGCACCAAGTGGATATGGCCGTTAGCCTTTAGCCACAGATGGGGATTTCATTTTAACATTTTAAATCAAATTATGGACTATCTATCCTAAGATAATATCATTTTTCTGTGGTAAAATGTTAAAAAATATTCATGATATCTGTAAAGTATTGGGATTAGGGATCTATATTCAAATTTCTGTTGAAAATTCTGTCATGGATGGACTTGAACCACAAGTAGAAAATAAAATAAAATAAAAACAAGCAGTTTTTATTTTATTTTATTTCTCTTTTAAAATATGGCAGCGTTCATTTCAATGCAAAGAAAAGAAAAGAAAAGACAAAACAAACTCTGAAAAATTCCCTTAATAATTAAAAAAAAATTGTGTGTTTTTAAAATATACTGTTTATACTTTCTGTTGTTTTTCTCAATTGAAAAGATGCATTTTGTCTTCAGATGTATTTTTGAAGTTGATCATCTTGGCTTAGGCAACCACGGGAGAGCAGCAACTTCAAATACATAGTCACAACCACAGGGACTACCAAAGACAAAAATGCACAGTGTTGCTTTTATAGGTTTGGAATAAAAGAAATGTATTTTCTCAGAATACACTTGTCAGCACAGAACACTATAAAACAACATGATGTAAAGTTTTGCCAAGCATTTGAATGAAAAGAACCTAAAGACTTCTTGCCAACTCTCCGTTTTCTGTATGATCATGTATATATGTTGATACTCCTTTCTGCATTTGTCCCACGCCCTCCCTCCACCACTGTGTCCACAAGTTCATTATCTGCATCTGTGTTTCCATTCCTTCCCTGCAAATAGGCTCGTCAATACCATTTTTCTAGATTCTGTATCTATGTGCTAATACACTAGTTTTTCTCTTGAGGGATGGGATGGGGAGAAGGGAGGGAGGCTTCAGAGGGAGGGCATATATGTGTAATTGTGACTGATTCTCATTGTTGTATGGCAGAAACCAACTCAACATTGTGAAAATTAAATATATATATATATATATATATATAGCATATCTATCTATCTATCTATATAGCATTACAAAAAAAGAACCTAAAGAAACTAAGGGGAAATACCTACCTTCAATATTATGTTAAATACATTGTGGGTCACCGACAATTTGAGACCTTCTTAAAGACTTTGAACTTCATATTTCATAAAATCTTAAACAATAATGTGCTTTTTAAGTTGATTTAACTAGTATTCTTGCTCATTTAAAGGTCCAGGTCTCTCTTAGCCCTCAGAAATGCCTCACTGAAAGAGGCACCAAGGTTTTCATGAAAAGGTCATTTCATGTGCAAAAAGCTGGATTGCCTACTTACTGAGTACATCATCTTATGCAGGTTATTTCACTTTTAAGTGCTTCAGTTTTCTTCTGTATAAATGCTTGCATTGGAATGCCCATCACATGAAAAGTGTTGGTTGCTCAGTCGTGTCTGACTCTTTGCGACTCCATGGGCTGTAGCCCACTTGGCTCCTCTGTCTATGGAGTTCTCCAGACAAGAATACAGGAGTGGGTCTCCATTCCCTTCTCAAAGGGATTTTTCCAATCCAGGGATTGAACTCAGGTCTCCTGCACTGAAGGCAGATTGTTTACCGTCTGAGCCACCAGGGAAGCCCATCACATAGGTGTTGCTATTGTAAAATAAGCTTAAATGATGATGTAAAGCAAAGAATTTTGTCCATGTTCCATAGTAGATGCTTAGTAAGTGTTAACTCTTGTAGCCTCCCTTGTATGTCTTTGACTTGGAACACCTTAGAATTCAGCTCAGATAGCAAAGAGAGCAATCCCATGCCATTAATATGTATTTACGAGATGTTGAAGATAGCTCAGATAAGGAGAGACCTAGAGTTACAAAACTGTGGTTATATTTTAATAATTAATGTTGGGAATGAACATGTCCTTCGAATTTTCTCAGTGCATTTCTGTGACTATATGTCAGATTTGATTTGAAGATAACTGTGGAAATCTAAATTTGAGGTCTTTCATGAGTGAGCATCCTGGTCTAAATGACCCTCTCACTCAATGATAGACCTTGATCACAAAGATCCTTTATGTTAGTTTTAAAAGACTGATGATAAAAATAGCTTTATTGGGCTTTAATTTATATCTGAAATTCATCCATTGAAGTGAACAGTCCAATGATTTTTAGTAAATTTATGGACCCATCATCACAATCCAGTGTTAAAACACACTCTACTCCCAAAACATCCCTCTATGCCTGTTTGCAGTCAATCCTTGCTCCCACCTCCATGCCAGGATAACACTAATCTACTCCATGTCTTTTTCAATTTGCTATTCTTCAGATGTCTTTTCCTGAAGATTTTAGTCACACCAGTTCACACAAGGGTTAGGAGAATGCATGAGATTAGATTTCTCAATGTATTAATACACAGTGGCTGCTGGCTTCCCACTGAGGAAAAGCAGCTTCTCAGCAGCAATTTTGAGAACTTCCATTCCTATTGGAGAGAAATAGGGCCAGCAGGCAATTAGCTGGGGAACTGTATCCATCAGGGTCCAGTCAGGAGACAGAGCCACTCCCATTATTTTAATAGCGAGAATTAAATGTAAACAATTGTTAGAGAGTATTAGAAAATTGAAAAAGCAAACAAAGAGCACTAAGATAGCACAGAAGGAAAACCCAATTTCCTAAATAAACTATGTCTCCAAAGAAAGCATACAGATGACCAACAGGCACATGAAAAGATGCGCAGTGTTGCCAATTATTAGAGGCATGCAAATCAAAACTATGATGCGGTATCACCTCACACTGATAAGAATGGCATCCTAAATACTGGAGAGGGTGTGAAGAAAAGGGAACCCTGCTACACTGTTGCTGGGAATGTGCTCTGGTACAAACACTATGGAAAACAGTATAGAGTTTCCTTCAAAAACTAAAACTAGAGTTTTTGATCCAGGAATCGTGTAATCCAGGAATCCCACTCCTGGACATATATCCAGAAAAGATGAAAACTCTAATTTGAAAAGACACATGCACTCCAGTGTTGATTGCAACACTATTTATGATAGCCAAGACATGGAATCAGCCTAAATAAATAAATCAACAGATGAATGGATAAAGAAGATGTGGTGGATATACACACTGGGATATTAGTGACTCACAAAAAAGAAGGAAATAATGCCACTGGCAGCAGCATTGAGGGGCCTCGAGCTTATCATACAAAGTGAAACAAGTCTGACAGAGAAAGGTAAATATCGTGTTACTTACATGTGGAATCTGCAAAGGTGATATAAATGAACTTATTTACAAAACATAAATAGACTTACAGACATAGAAAGCAGATTTATGGTTGCCAAAGGGAGAAGAGGGAGAGAGATAAGTTGAGAATTGGGGATTAACAGATACACACCACTGTACATGAAATAAACAATAAGATCTTAGAGCACAGGGAGCTATATAAGTATCTTGAAATAATCTATAATGGAAAAGAATATGAAAAAATATATATGAATCCATATATATATGTGAATCTCTCTCTATATATGAATTCATATGTGAATCCATAAATATATATGAATATATATAGGGCTGTATGCACATATGGCTTCCCTCGTGGCTCAGACGGTAAAGAATCTGCCTGCAATACAGGACATCTAAGTTCAATCCCTGAGTTGGGAAGATCTCCTGGAGAAAAGTATGGCAACCCACTCCAGTGTTGTTGCATGGAAAATCCCATGGACAGTGGAGCCTGGAGGGCCACAGTCCATGGGGTTGCAAAGAGTTGGACATGACTGAGCAACTAACACCCACACATATATATGTACATACATACTTCAATAAAACAAGATATCACAGAAAGGAGCACTAGCAAGAATCTATCAGTTCTTGGGTTGGGAAATGAAGGAAAATCTTGGAATTACTAAAACTGAGAAATTTAGAGGAGGAACTTTCTTGGGCTGGGACCCACACCTTTGAGGAGTGAGGAGAGACAGAGCGTCCTTTTGTCTTCCAGAAAATTTGATAGGACTAGTCTGCAAGCATTAAAAAAAAAAAAAGCCCCACAAACTGGATTCAATTGAATTTAGCTTCTCCTGGTACAAAAAATATACTGCTTCTGAGGTTCAAAGGTGTTGGTAGGATGGTGCTGGGAAGAAAGAGGAAATCAAAAGGAAACAGGAATGAACGAGTTTCTTTCTTTTTTTCCTCCAGATTTTCAGTCTTCTTCTAGTGCCCCTTTTTGGTGGAGTTTCACAGATTGTGGTGGGGAGTTCTGGAAGCTGGTTTACAGACTCCCAGCCCCAGCATCACAAATGTCCAGCAACCAGGCAGTGGATAAACAAATGTGGTATATCCATACAGTGGAATATTATTCAGCCACAGAAAAGTACTGATAGATGGGTGCATCTCCAAACATTATGTCCAATGAAAGAAGCCAGACATAAAAGGCCATTTCTTCTATCATTTCATTGATGTGAAATGTCCAGAATGGGCAAATCTGTAGAGGCAGAAAGCAAGTTAGTGGTTTATAAGGTCTGGGAGTAGGGAGAGGGAAGTGGGTAGTGACTCCTTCATGGGTATAAGATTTCTTTTTGGAATGATCGAAACATTTTGAAATTAAATAGAGATGCACACACATCATGAGTACAGTAAATGCCACTGAATTGTACAGTTTAAAATCATTAAGATGGTGAATTTTATGTTATGTGAACTTCATCTTAAGAAAAAACAAGTGATTACTAGGAAACAGATTCAGATAAAAGAGACATGTAAGATGAAGAAGAAAGAATAACATGAGGAATGAGAGAACAAGCCAGAGACACAATGTTAGACTCATTAATTATAGGAAGTAAAAACTATATTTCTTTAGTTGTAATCCTTTCTGAAATTTTCAAATAAGACTTTTATTAAAAATGAAAATCTACAAAGGAAAAAAGAGGAAGAATTACTGTGTAATAGAATATATAGAATATAGAAGTCTATTGAAGGGAATCTGCTTTTTCTTAAAATAATTAAGACAGTATCTCTTGGTCATTGTGATTGGTGTCACCCATAAGCCTGTCTTTCTGTTATGTTTTTTCCCCTTTTAATAATTTTATAATCTTATTCACACACATTCACAAGTGAAAATTAAAGTGACACTGATTTAAATGTGCAGGTTGAAGACATTAGAGCATATTCCAATCTAATTTATCCATCCAGAGGAGACCAGGGTATAATTAGAAAAGGACATGATTAAAGTTAGAGTGGCTCAGACAGTGAAGAATCTGCCTGCAATGCAGGAGATCCAGGTTTATTCCCTGGATTGGGAAGATCCCTGGAGAAGAGAATGGCTACCCACTCCAGTATTCTTGCCTGGAGAATTCCATGGACAGAGGAGCTAGAGAGCATGGGTTGCAAGCCATCAGACATAACTGAACATGCACAAAGTTTGCTGTATTGAAAAAAAGGAGCTAAAAGGTTAATGCCTGGCTCATCAAACAGCTTCTTGGTCCCAGAGTTGGTGCTTTGGCCAGTGCAATTTCTAATAGGCTGTTGCCTGTGTGATGCCACTTGCTAAGTACATTGAATACTATCCTTGGATGGGATTCATCTTTTAAGACCCTGCTCCCCATCCTGACCCTGTGAGTGTACATATTCTCAAATTAGGAAGTCCATCATTCCTGCCATTCCACCCAAACACCCTAGTGTTTAGGATAGCAAGTTTTGACCTTTAATGTAGAGCAGAGAGCTTTGTCAGTCTCTTATGGTTTTATAATCTTTATAGCGGAGTGGTGTTAGTGGTAAAAATCCAGCTTTCCAAGGCAGCAGATGCAAAAGACTCAGCTTTAATCCCTGGATTGGGAAGATCCCCTGGAGTAGGAAATGGCAATCCATTCCAGTATTCTCGCCTGAAGAATCCCGTGGATGGAGAAACCTGTCAGCTTACAGTCCATAGGGTGGCAAAGAGTTGGACATGACTGATGAGACTTGCCATGCACACATAGTGGGAGTTGAGGGGAGACATTTGATTGGCCACTAGAATGTCTGTTTTCCCCTTGTAACTAGATTGAGGATGAGGATGAGGAGTTTGAAGAACATCACTTAAAATTTTGCTCTTCCTGTCCTGGTCACCAAGTATCACCAGGAAAATTCAAAGATGGTATTGCTGACCAACCTTTTTTATTTTTCAAAAAATCCTTTCAGTTCTCTTTGATTCAGGACTTCACATTTCAAATTGCTCTCAGATATTTATTAAAATTTTCAGACTTAAGATATAGCCTCAATGTTTTTTCTTTGTAGTGGTTTTGTTTTCTAAGAAATATTCAGCTGGATACCATCAGCTAAAATCATGTGTGGAAAAACGAATAAAGAAACAAACAAATGGTGGTAGGGACCTGTTAGGATTTCTGGGCCAGTTTTGTTTTTACTACAATGATTGGTTTGGTCTATTATTGGTCAGTAGTAAATGTAGCATTCAAGAATGCCCGCCTTATTGTGAGCTGGAATTATCATTTTTCCCCTCTGGAGGCAGCGAAAAAACATCTTGAGCTGTAGGCAAGTTGCATCATTTGGAAGGGGTTGGTGATAGGCAAGGACTGGCAGGGTCAAAGAATAGTCTAGTTCAAACTCCCACCAATCTGACAGATCCCAGCATCACTGGGAGGAAAAACATGGAGATGGCTGGTTTCCTGAGCTCAAGCAGTCCTTGCTGAGATTGTTAAAAAAAATGGAACAAAGAGGGAAAAATCTACTCCTTTTCTTCCATCTTTTGTTAGCTGAGAGGTCTGTCAATTGGTTAGTTATTTTTTCAGTCCTTAAGTATATTTCAAGAGAATTTGCTTCTTGGAATATTGGAAGAAACAAAGAAGAAACAAAGGAGTAATGAGTCTTGTGTATGCTCAGATGCCCAGTCATTCCAAATCTTTGCAACCCCATGCACTATAGTCTGCCAGACTCCTCTGTCCATGGAGTTCTCCAGGCAAGAAGGCTGCAGTGGGTTGCCATTTCTTTCTCCAGGGGATCTTCCTGACACAGGAATTTCTATTTTCTCTCCTTTCTTTCTGGAGAAGATTTTAATTAGTACTCAGATTATAGTGGAAAATGCCCTGTGTCTATTATCCCTCTTTTTTTTTTCATAAAAGATTTTAAACTGGAATACTGCTTTCTGGCTAAAAGGCTGAATATCCCAGTCTCCCTTTGTAGTTATGTGTGAGTAAGTTTTGATTAATCAGTGTAATTGAAAGCATGGTTTAGGTTCTCAAGTAATGTGCTATTTTTGTTCCTTCTCTCCCTTCTATCCTTCTGCCTCTGTATGGAATGAAGATGTAGTGGCAGGAACTCTAACATTAAACATATTGGACCTTGAGGAGAAGGGCCAGACCTAGTGGCTAGCAGAGGATGGGGTGGCAGTGGTCCCTGCACACTTTGTGGAAACAGGATACCTGCCCTAACATTGTGTTCACCCAGACATCTCTAAAGAAATGGATGTGAAATAAAATTCTATCTCGTTTAAGCCACTCGGATTTTGGATTTCTGTTTTACTCAGAGCCAAACTAATTCTAACTAATTCAACCTCCAGTATAATTTCTACCTTGAAGGACTGAGGTTTTTATCATGTCCTCCTGTTCTATGTAACATTACATCCTTATTTATTTAATAAGGATTCACTGAATACCTACTGTGCATCAGGCATTGTGTTAGGCACTATATATTCAGTATTCAGCAGAACAAACATTGTCTCTGCCATTTGGAGCTTAGAGTTTAGTGAGGGAGACATGGTAAGATGTGAGAAATAATCTCTCATTTCTTACTTTTGTTGCTTTTTTTTTGGTCTCCTGTCTCCACTGAATTTCATTCAATGTGTCTTAAAGTCAGAGGAAGGGGTCATATAGCTTCATCATTTCTTGAGATAGAAGCATATTGGCACATATAATTTTCAAAATAAGAACTCCTCTGACTCAGGATACTTTCTTTCCTCAGAAGACTTTAGAAAATCTTACAAGAAAGTCAGTTTTATCAAGCAGTAAGTCTTCAACTTGAGGGCTTTCTGTCTTAGTGGACTGAGGGGTTTGTGTGTGTGTACACAGACACGCATAAATTTGGGTTTCTTTGGTCCCATTGTGATTCATCAGATGTTAGGATTTATTTCTGTCTTCATCCCGCCTCTGTGAAAATCCATCTTTTAAATGTCCTCAGTCATGTTATGGTGTTCCTAGTTAGGTATCATCAGCCCACATGTTGTCAGAGTGATGGTCAAGACTACTCTCTCATGCAAGGTCCTAACCCATAGCTAGGACCATAGCAGAAGCCATGTACCCTGCCCTTCTTATTGACTCTGTTGGCCATGTGGGTCTTCAGAGCCACTGGGAATTCACAAAAGAGAGTTGTGCCTGACACTTTGATGTGTTCCCTCGTTCTCTCTACCGATGCTATAATTTGTGGTGTGTATAGTTCCCATTCCCATAACTCCTCATGCTTTTGGTCTACTCCTTCCTTTGTTGATCTGCCCTTTGATTTCAAGCTTTCTTGATCATCCCTTCCTCCAATATGTTGCAGCCCTTGTTCCACTGGTGCTGTCAAAGACTTTTCAGCTGAGCTGGATAGCAGACAAGTGTCAAAGGCATGATTTTCTTTGACTGTCTGTCCCTCAGAAGAGTGATACATTAATAGACACTGCATATTTGTATGGCATCTTTCATTTACCCAAAGAGTATTTTTGTCACTGTGTCCTTATTTTTAGAGTCATAGCTTTAGTAATTATTTTGTCACGCTTTGGACCATTTCAGAGACTCAGTTAGGCCTCAGTGAGTAAAATCCAAAGTATAGTTCTTTTCCAAAACGCACATTGCAAGAGGTGAAGAACAATAATTTGGCCATGGAGACAACCTGAGAGAGAATGGTTGAAGTTTATTTTCAAGACAGGAAATGGTTTATTGACTTCAAAAAGTTTAGTCCTGCTGAAACAATCTGAAAGAAGCAATGGCACTGAGTCCATTAAATTCAAGAAACGATAAATTTCAGTTATTGGCACAAACATTAAGTATCTTGATATGTAGAGACACAGGCTGATAATATTGCTAAATTTGGGTTCATCATGACAAGATATTGAGAAATCCTTGAAATTTATGACACGTTAGGGCAACATGATATGTCACTTAACTGATGAAAAATCCATCCTCTTTGAATCATGTTATGAAAGCTGCTAGCAAAGAAAAAAAAAGTCCAAAATTCAGGACTGATGGGCGGAAGCTTTGGAGGCAAATACTGGTTAGACTGTAGCCATTCTTTCAAAATACCAGTCTCTTCTTTCTGTGTAGTGGGAGTTATTCGTTTTTGTTTTCTCAAGGGGTGTTAGATGCGCTGATGGCTTGATCATCTGAAATAGAAAACCTCCTGTTGCCTTTATTTAAGCATTCTCTATGTACACACATCTGAATTCTTTCAATCCTTGGAAGAGCATAAGTAAACATAAGAAGAACCAGTGGTTATAAAAGTAAGTTTTTGTGTTAGATTTATCTAGGAAACGGTGGAGAAAGTTTACAAATCTGAACGTTTGCTCTAGTGTTTAATGCCGTATTTTCTCTCTAATGGTGGTGTTAGATGGTCTGTCATGATTTCATGTTGTTTCCTCCCTTGGATACTATCTCTCCCAATGCTGTTTTCTCCTCCTGTATTCCTGCTTCTTTACAAGCCTAATCATCATTTATTGGATGTTACCTACTGTGAATTTTCCCTTGTTGGGTGCTGGATGTTTTTGTATTCCTATAAATACTATGGAGCTTTACTATAGTACACAGTCACATTACTTGAATGGGTTGAGCCTGGTGGGGCCAGAACACACTGTGGACTAGGGCCCTTTTTTGGTCACTATCCTTTAATATTCTACCCAATCCCTGTGAATTATGATGATTTTCCACCTTGACCCTTGAGGACAGGAGTCCTGTGTGAGCACTCTGAATTGTTCCTTCTGATCCCTCTAGGTGATTCTTCCCACGTGTGTGTGTGGTAGCTGCTAATTCATGTCTGACTCTTTGTGACCCCCTGAACTGTAGCCCGCCAGGCTCCTCTATCCATGGGGATTCTCCAGGCAAGAATACTGGAGTGGGTAGCCGTTCCCTTCTCCAGGGGATTCTTCCCATATCCTCAGGTAATTTTTTCACTTACATGGACTCAGCTAAAGACTTGAGGGGGGACCCTCTGCAGATCTCTGGAGTTCTCTCTGCATCCCTCTCCTTCTCTGGTATTCTGCCGTGTGATCACTGGCTGTCATGACTTTTCAAGATTAATGAGTCATCCCCTTCACTCTGTTGGAAGAGGTCATCGAGAGGACCTGACTGCCTCTTGATCTGCCAGCTGGACCAGGCATTTGGAGACTTGTCCCTGGAGTATGTGGTCCATGCACTGCTCCTGAACTGGAGTCACTTCAAGGAGCAGCCTCGGGAGAGCCCTGTGTTGTTGAGACCATCTAGACTGTGGATGTAAAGCCTCTGTGTAAACTGTTAAGATTTTGGAGAGCTGTGTGGATGTCTACTCACTTGCAGCCTCCCAAGACAAGCGTCATATGTAAATTCTTTTGCTTATTAAAAGTGCGATCTACCAATCAGAACTGGTCTGCCTCTTTCTTTGTTTTTTTCTTGTTCTTCATGTGCAGGAGCCAATTTTTAATTTCACTTGGGCAACTCTGTAGGTTGTGAACGAAGAAACTCAGGGAGAACATCAGTGCCTCTTAGGTTGTTCTTTCCTGAGTTGTAGCCTGGAAACTCTGGAGGCAATAAGGTGGGGCATTCATAGGGCTCACGGTACCTGTTTTCTTATCTCAGGAATCACTATCTTATGCTGCCTGCCCAATGTCTGAAAATCATACTTCATCTTTTTTTTCTTGTAGTTGTTTCAAGTAGAAAGGTAAATTCAGTCCCTGTGACTCCGTCTTGTTCAGAACCGAAGTCCCACTGCTTCATGGATTACAGCAGGTAAGTTCCCTGGGCAGAGTCTCCATACGAAACAGAGATCTTTCCTCAGAGTCCTGGTGTCTGAGAAGGAGGACCAAAGAGGTATAAACTCATCCCAGTATAAACTCAGCTCTTATTCATGCAATTACAGTCCACACAAGTGTCATCTCTTCAGTCAGTCTTGGTCCAGGATTACATCCCTAGAAGGTTTGTTCCTTGGTTCATTGATTCATTGGTTCATCCATCCACCCATCTGTTAACTATTAGCTAAATCTCTTTTACATAAAAACACTCTCTTAACTGTTGGAGAATCAGAGAAGAATAAGACAGACTTGGTGACATCCTTCTGAGTACCTTGTCTCTAGTAGGGGAAAATAGCTGAAATGCTCCAGATGGTTAAGTGTGATAGATGCTATGAGAGAAAAACAAAGGATGTTATGGGAGCACATAAATGGGGGCTTAACCTGATCTGGAGAGTTAGAAAGGTTTCTCAGTGGAGGTGACATATAAGTTGGGACTTGCAAAGAGGTGATTATGAAACAGAGGCTGTTTTTTCTCTAAGGGGCTTGTACTATTCCAAAAATATTTTATTGAGCATGTAGCATAAACTCTAGTGTCTTATATAAAAACAGTTCTGATTTATTACCCAAAAGACCAACCTCAATTGCAGAGGAAGATAGTAAAATGGAAAATGGATATCAAAATTTTGCTAAATCATTAGACATAGATTAGAAATTAATGGTTGAAATGTTAATAGTGATTTATTTAGACTGTGGGGCTCTGGGTGATTTTTCTTTTTTCTTTGTTTCTGTTTTCTTCAAATTTTCTGACATGAACCTACATGACTTTGGTTGTTGGAAAAAAGAAAGCAAGGAGGGGGATGTGATAAAGGAGACATGTGGATGGAGTGAAATACAGGTGCTATTCTTTAACAGGTGTATCGTGAACTGTTCTTTTAGCACCACATTGTGGCTTTATATGTCATGTGGCAAAACCTAGATGCTGTTTACAAAGGCATCACAAGCTGATCAAATGAACCATTTGACTGAGCATTTAGAAAACAGTTCGAACAAGGATTTGTCTTCAATTTCTATAAAGTGTGAAGCTTGCCTTTGCTATTGGTCTGGAAGGTCCTGGGCAGGTGTGCTGGGTAAGCTGGTGGTGAGCCTAATGGGGGATGCCTGTCCCCGCACACCAGTGTAGTTTCTTGGAATGTGGAACTCACGGCCACTCTGCTCCTGGGACTGTGTGGCAATGTCAAAGGAAAGGAGAATGGGAGAAAGCTCTTAAAAATAGTACACTGCTATTTTTAAGCAAAACTCTTTTCACAGTCAGAGGCATAGCTTTTCTAAGTTTGGAGTGTTTAAACTACATGTACATCTATAGAGCTTGACATGCACAGCCCTTGCGTGTCTAAAGAGAGGAATATGGGGCCAATATGGAGTTTTGAATGAGTTATATATTGTGTTTGTGAAGAAAGTAAGGGGTTTCTGAGACAGTTTTATATCAATACTAGCCACATTCACAGAACATAACACTTGTAATTTGTGGAGGAGAGTTGACAGAAATTATTCAGCCCTGGACAGGTTTTCTAAACTCATGCATATAAGTACATGATAAATGTTAGTAGTAGTAGATTTGAATATTTTTAGATTTTGGTGGCTGTAATGATATCAAGGGCCATATCTTAAAGCTCAGAAGGTTACTGTCATGGGTAGAAGATTGCTAATCTGCTTTCTATCTCTGTGGATTTAGCTATTCTGGATATCCTATCTAACTGGAATCACACAACATGTGATCTTGTGTGTATGGCTGTTTTCACTTAGCATGTTTCTGAGGCTCATCCATCCATGTGTTAGCATGTATCAGTACTTTATTCCTTTTTATCACTGAATAATATGCCATTGTATGGACATAACCACATTTAGTCTATCCATTCATCATTTGGATTGCTTTCTCATCTGTCAGTTGTGAATAATGCTACTTTGAACATTCATGTAGAAGTTTTTGTTTGAATACCGACTTTCAATTCTTTTGGGTATATACCTAGGAGTAGAATGTCATATGGGTCATATGACCCAAGTTCTGGGTCATATGCTAATTATTCTATGTTTAATTTTGTGTGGAAAGGTCAAACTGTTTTCCACAGTGGCCGCTCCATTTTTATTACTGCCAGGAGAACCCACTGGACTTTGGGTTTTTTGGTTTGTCTGTTTGGTGAACCAGATGTTTGACATCTTCTCCACTCATAATAACATTGTGTGATGGAAGTTTTAGTCCTAAATAATAGTCATTGAACACACACACACAGAAAGAGGAAAAGAAAGGTGTAGCTTTAAGGAACCTTTTCTTGAACTATTTTGACTTGACTGCATAGCACCCAAATAGTGGCATGTCTTAGAGAATATCTGTTCATGCTGCACAGGAGGAAATAAGATCACAGGAGGCGGAATGACTCAGGAGATGACAAGAGGTCACTCAACCAGCTAGTTATTGACAGGGTTAAGGCTCAGACTGTGGTCTTGCAGTTCTGAGCCCATTGTTCTTTTCCATGCATTATGCACTTGATCCATTTATCTTTTGATGGGCCCAGTTCTTAGGTTATGGTTTCCTTCTTCAGCTCAGAAATCTTCATAGGAAGGTAATGGGTATATCATTAATTCATAGATTATTTGTTCAGTTGCTCAGTTGTGTCCAAATCTTTGCAACCCTATGGACTGCAGCATGCCAGACTTCCTTGTCTTTCACCATCTCCTGGAGTTTGCTCAAACTCATGTCCATTGAGTCAGTGATGCCATCTAACCATCTCATCGTCTGCTGTCCCCTTCTCCTCCTGCCTTCAATTTTTCTCAGCATCAGGGTCTTTTAGCACTTTGCCTCAGGTGGCCAAAGTATTGGAACTTCAGCATCAGTCCTTCCAATGAATATTCAGGGTTGATTTTCTTTAGGATTGACTGATTTTATCTCTTTCTGTCCAAGGGACTCTCAAGAGTCTTCTCCAGCACCACAGTTTGAAGGCATCAATTCTTCTAATGTTTTAATTGATTATGGTTTCCTTCTTTTGCTCAGAAATCTTAGGATGGTGATGTGTCTATCATCTAATTAGGGTCAGCTTTACTTGTTCATTTATTTCTTCATGCATTTATTCTACAAACTCCCAAAGAAAGCTTATATATGAGAGAATGTGCAAGAGCTAAGGATACAATAGGAGGCAAGCAGTCATGGGACCATTTTCAGAGTGAAGAGTCTGGTAGTAAAGATGGCCACTTGACAAACAGTTACACAAAGAATGGGCTGTAATTGGGCTAAGTGCTGTAAAGGAGAATTGCATGGTGCTGAGACTTTATGGAAGGAGACCTGCACTATTTCAGTGGTTAAATGTGTCAGAGAAAGCACTTAGGTTTATAAAATCTAATGTGGTTTGATTTCAAGGTCACCTGGAAAACTCTCTTCAGCATCTGAATTCTTCCTCCATCTGCTCATTTATGTCAGAATGTAAAGATTTGATGTGCCAGTTCTATTTTTTTCTAATGTACATTTAGATTTAAAAAGCTATTAAATTTAAAAATTTATTTGTGGACTCCCCAAAATGACCTCGTATGCCACCACTGGTTCATAGACCACACTGTGAGCACTACTGCTGTAGATACTGATGACTTTTCTGTCATTTTGAATCCAAGAAACAGAGCATTCCAACTCCAAACAGAGGCAGGTCATCCAGACAGAAACAGGGAAGGAAAGGCTGTGATAAAGTTGGAGGAAAGGAATGGGAAAGAGGTAGGGGACTCAGTAAGCAGAAGCGATGCAAACAGACAAGGGGGAAGACAGGAGGTGAAAGGATGAGCCTGAATGGAGAGAAGTAAGCTGGTTCTCAGGAAATCTGTGCTCTGATCATGGGCAGTCTCTTAGAAGAGAATAAAATAAACACTCTCCTTTTCCATGTCATTCCATTTATTTCATTCATCAGTAGTTTGGATACAACTCACACACCATGGAATAAGAAGCAGTGACATGAATCAGCTCCAGCTCTTTCCTGGTGGGTCAAATGTGAGCATAGTTGGTATTTTGAAGTTCTAAGCTGTTTTTCTCTTTGTTGAAAGGTGGAGATTTGAATTCTTCTTTGGGGCATATCATTCCTTTGTTATGTTTTACACATTTATAAAGGTACTTGGGGAAAATCATGAGGTAGATTTTTTTACACTGAGAAGCTTAGTATTTTGTCTGTAAACATAAATGGCTATTTATAGTTGAGCCAGCAACCTATTTTGGAGATTCTGCTGGCTTTTATTTTTTTTCAGGGAGGTGGGGAATGATTAGGAAAATGATTTTTTTCTATATATAAGTTTTGCATTTAGAATGTTTTGTACCTATGAACTATTTTTTGTGGAAAATATCATTTTTCTTTTAGTAGTCATTGGCAAAACCTGTGAAACTAAGAAGACTCAAAGTTTGATCTTCTATCTACCAATGGGAGGAAGACCAAAAAGAAACTGGACTTGGTTTTACACAATTCAAACTTGGCATCTGTATTTGTTTGCTAGGACTGCTCTAACAAAGTACCACAAACGGGGTGCCCCAAACAACAAAAATGTATTTTCTCACAATTCTGGAGGCTACAGGCTAAGATCTAGGTGTTAGGAGGGTTGGTTCCTTCTGAAGACCTTGAGGGAAGAATCTGTTCTTGGCTTGTTGATGGCTGTCTCCTCTCTTTGCCTTTCCACCATTTCTCTGTGTGTGTGTGTGTGTCTGTATCCAAATTTCTTCTTGTAAGGACATCAGTGGTATTGGGTGATGATCTGCCCTAATGACTCAACTTAATTGATTCTTTAAAGACTCTTCCTCTCAGGCTTCCCTGGTGGTCCAGTGGTTGAGAATCCACCTGCCAATGCAGTTAGGGGACACTAATTTGATCCCCAGTCTGGAAAGATCCCACCGGCTGTGAGGCAACTAAGGCCGTGTACCACAACGACTGAGCTTGCACTCTGGAGCCCATGAGCAGCAGCTACTGAAGCCCACGTGCCCTAGAGCCTGTGCGCCACAGCAAGGGAAGCCGCCACAATGCGAGGCCCGTGCACTGCATGAGAGAGTAGCCCCCACTCTCCACACTGAGAGAAAGTCCATGTCCAGCAACTAAGACCTAGTGCTGCCAAAAATAAAAATAAAAACTTTTTTTAAAAGGCTCTTTCTTGAAAATATTGCCACATTCTGAGATACTGTGGCACAGGACTTCAACATATGAATATTTGAGGTGGGAGTGGATACAATTCAGTCCTTAACAATGTCCTCCATATTATTTCAGTTATGTTAACCTGGAATTGATGAGTATTTCAGAGCATAGTATTTTGCAACTACTCTGTTGGGGCCATAGGTTAGTTCTATGACTTAAGGCTCACAGCAAGTCCTACTATTTAGGAAAAGACTGATCCAGAGACAGAAAAGAAAATTGAGAAGTCAGGCCAAAGATTGGAGGGAGGGAAAATCCTGTTTCTCTTTGGGCAGCTGGACCTGGATTCTGAGTTGTTGGAATGTATGGAGCACATAGCAGTGAGCATAAGGAAAAGTCAGCCTTCTGGAAGCAGGCTGGGAGGTCAGCAGCATGATTCTTTAGGCGATACATCAAGCATATGTGTGGGGCCCACGGGCTCCTGGAGTATCACATCTAACAGCATGAATACATTACTAGGTATAATGTTATTTCCTTCTTATGCTTGAACTTCCAATACTTTTAAAGAAATTCAAGACAGGTCTCAGTGATGCTGTAGAGAATCAAGGAAGAGTTCTCTCCCAGACCTGGGTTTGAGACTTAGAGGCTTCCCTCATGGCTCAGGGGTAAAGAACCTGCCTGCCAGTGCAGGAGACAGGGAGACATGGGTTTGATCCTGGGTCAGGAAGATCCCCTGGAGAAGGAAATGGCAACCCACTCCAGTATTCTTGCCTGGAAACTTCCATGGACAGAGGAGCCTGGCGGACTACAGTCCATGGGGTCACAAAAGAGTCGGACACGACTTGGCAACTAAACGACAACAGCAGCGGGACCAACACAGCCCCCCAGAGCTCCTGGGTGTCCTGTGTGCTGCAGCAGATGTCCAGGGACCGAGCCTGGACGCTCGATGAAGAACTGGAGCTAGGTGAGCACAGACTCAGGAGTAAAGGTGGCTTTGTGTGTGCTTTGAGTTGCAGTGTAGTTGGTAGAGGTGCTAAGCCATTGTGGTTTGAGTGTTAATATAAATGTAACTTCATTTTATTGTCATTAGCAGTGAACCTTGGGGATAATGTTCACTGAGGAATCTTTTTAAAATCAGATGTGTCAATTAAATTTTCTTTAATGAGTATTCATCGCTATGAAGGCAGCAAAATATCTGAGGAAAAATGAAAGCTTTGTAACTAACTAGACTTTTGCAAGTGCTAAAAGCAGTGGAGGCAATAGTCTCGTTGTTTTGAATCTTTAAATAGCAACTCAGAGGCACTTATTAAGTTCTACTTTAGCCTACATCAAGGGTCCCAGGAATGCTTCTTGTTATTTTCTGGTCCAAGATTCTATCCAAGAGCATGTTTGCGTTTAGTTGTTACATCTCATCAGTTTCCTCCAATTTGAAACTGTTCTTCAGTCAGTCTTTTCCCATGTCCCACATCCTTAACAGTCTTAAAGAATATAGACCTTTCATTTTATATTGACTCTTATTTGGATCTGCCTGATATTTCCCCATGACCAGGGTATAGTAGAGGATGTCATTTAGAAACCATCTAGGGGTTCAGTGTGATCATTGCTACTAGTGACCCCTACATCTAGACGCTCTCAGAGGATAGCATTAAGGTATACATGTATATATCTGCATACACATTTACACACATTGACATCAGCCACTATTTCCATATTTATCTGAATGTGTTTAATGTATACTTAGTCACCCTGTCATATCTGACTGTTTGAGATGCCATGGACTGTAGCCCACCAGGATCCTCTGTCCATGAAGTTTTCCAGGCAATTTATCTGAATATATACATTAAAAACCCTCTAAGTTCACACTGAGGCTTAAAACCCCAGCCTAATACTTCAAGATTCTTTCTAGTCTCCTCTTTTCCATGTTCGTACAATACCTTCTCAGACAGTGACTTCTGTTGTCCTCAATATATTTACTTATTTGCTCTACCAATTAACTTATTTACTCAATTTCCAAGCACTCCAGTCATATATTTCCTCTGCCACTTCCATGCCACACCTTCTCCTCAGCCAGCTGTTTTGGACATCAGCATCTCTTCCCCAGTGTGGGAAGTGAAAGGAATGTGAGAGAAGAAGGAGTTGGAAAAGGAAGTAAAGATGGAAAGGGCAGGGAAATGTCTTTTTATTAAAGTCAGTTTGAGTTGACTTTTCTGTTACTTGCCACCTAAACCATGCAAAATGATGCAACCCATAATTGTTCAGTCACTAAGTTGAGTCCAACCCTCTGCGAGCCCATGGACTGCAGCACACCAGCACACAACCCATAATACATTATTGCAATTATTTGTTTGCAAATATGTCTGCCCACTGGATTATGAGCTATGAAAAAGACTCATCTCTTTGCCTCTATTTTTTCCAGTGGTTTCCACAGTGCCTGTCACATGGTGGGTGCTTGGTAACTGCATCTGGTGTCAGTGACACAAAAACAATTGAGACATAATTGTTCTCCAAGAGCTAGTAGGAATAATCAATACAATCAGATAATCTCTAAAATAGGAAACGAGTTGCCAGTCCAGGTTCGATGCACGATGCTGGATGCTTGGGGCTGGTGCACTGGGACGGCCCAGAGGGATGGTATGGGGAGGGAGGAGGGAGGAGGGTTCGGGATGGGGAACACATGTATACCTGTGGTGGATTCATTTTGATATTTGGCAAAACTAATACAATTATGTAAAGTTTAAAAATAAAATAAAATTAGAAAAAAAAAAAAAGGAAAAAAAAATAGATACAAGTGGAAAGAGTTGTGAGCATATAGGAAGAAAGCGTAAGTAGGGCTTCCTGGGTAGTTCAAATGGTAAAGAATCTGCTTGCAATGCAGGAGGCCTGGGTTCGACCCCTGGATTGGGAAGGTTCCCTGGAAGAGGGCATGGTAACCCACTCCAGTATTCTTGCCTGGAGAATTCCATGGACAGAACAGCCTGATTACAGTCCATGGGGTAGCAAAGAATCAGACACGATTGAGCGATTTCACTCACTTACTCAAATGGGACTTTACCGGTATAAACAAATCAGAGCTGTCTTCAGATAATTGTATATGTTTTAAATATATTTCTATAATTTCTGTAGAATTTAAGATTGAGAAGCTGACTGAATGGTCATATGTTCTGAATGCGTGGGTTAGAATTAAAACTAGGAGCTGAATGAATACTTGAATTAAAGTCCCTAAAAACTATAAGGTGCTACCTTCCCAGTAGTAAAATCTATTTTAGTAACATTTACTTAAAAACCTCAAAATAATTTAGTCTTTTCTAGCAGGAGAAGTCAGGACTGATCTCATTTCAACAACACTAACCACAGTGGTGACACCCTGTGTCTCCATAGTCCTTCCCTTTACATTAAAATGTCTCTGACTCTGTGCTCTGAGAGGGCAGGATATGTGTCTGCCGTGTTCATCAAGGCATCCTCGGCACCCAGCTAAACACTTAATGAAAATGCCATCCTGTGTAACTTTGATCCAGTTTTCTGAATGCACTGAGAGTGGCAAATACGATACCCAGAATCATAGATATCTATTCTCTCTAAAGAGAGCTAAGGACCTGTGTGGCTGGATGGAGTCACCTCCTGCTTTCCTGCTCCTACCTCTGGTTTCTTGTTGCCCTTTCCTGGATTTTAAAGACTCCCTATTCTTGGCTCCATATGTCTCCCTTTCTACTCCACTCAATCCCCCTCCTTGTGGAGTATCAGTTTCTCTGGATTCACCTTTCTGGCAGATGACAGTGAAACTTCTCTTTAGGAAGCATTTGTTGGGTGTTCCAGGCTCAGGCAATAGACAGAAAAGTCAGAGACTAGAGCCTACGGTCACAGACTATGTGGGTAGCAGAGCCTGAATTCGATTTTTCAACTCCAGGACAGTTCCAATAAGCTATACTGAAAAGGAAGCCAGAAAGGGCAGTTTTCACATTTCTGCAGAATTCTTGCAGCATCTGGGACCAAGGTCAGTTCAATTAACTCACATTTATGTGCGTTTAACCACAAGCTCATATCCCATAGTTAGACTGTACCGTCTGCAAGTAAATCAGTTCACGTGGGTCATTCTTTCTGTCCTTATAACTTAAACAATATGGTAGGTGGCCGTGATTAGGGATAACAGCAAACATGGAAGAGATCACTCCAAATAAAATATTAACTAAAGCAGGTCTGCCGTGTAAGTGGCTTGATGCATGGTAAATTGCATTTGCACTTGGCCAAATGGTAAGTGATGTATGTTGGGCACAAGAATAATAAATACAAGGAACAATCAATTGAACTGAACTAAAGTGGTGTGGTTTTGAAGGACGGCTTAGAGTTATATCTTCCAAACATAGCTAAAAAAAAGGACTCAATTAAAAAGTAAATTGGAAAACTATAAAGTAGCTGACACAAATACAAGGTTAAGTTTATGGAAGTTATAAATGCTAAACAGTTTCCCTCTACGATTCCAATTTCTGCCCACTCTGATTCTTCTTGTGCCTTCCATTTTTTTTTTACGAGTATTATTACTCAACAGGAGAACAATCAGTTATATCAGAGCCATTCACTGTAAAGTTTGTGTCAATAATTTTTATTGAAATAGGACAAAAACAAAGGAGTTTGTAGAGAGAGGCAAATTATTATGCTACCAGGGTACCATGAGGAGTCTTTGAGCTGCAGGGGAAAAAAGGAAAAACTCTCCCTGTGGAGAGAATAGAATGTGTTTCATTTCAATATCTATTACAATTATGAAAGAGCCAGAGCATTCCATGGCTTTGAACAGTCTTTGTGGACAGAGCTTTGTGTCAGGGCCGTGGGTATGATTTTCAGGCCCTGAGGCTGGTAGTTCAATAACCAGCAGAAATAGTCAGAGCTTTGGGGATGGGGAGCAAAATGAGGGGTAGGAATCAGGATGCTTTAGCCTGAGTGATCATAAGAAACCCTTTAGGGGATTTTCATTTTAAATATGGATTCTTTTTGGTACCCTTATGGAATCTCAATCTCCTGGGGCACTGTAGGGAGGTACATTCCTAAATTAACTATCTTTCTAGTTTCGGGGCTTGAAAATTACAAACATGTAACTGATGCCAGGCTTGGTGTCATGGAATGTTCTAATGGGAGGGACACGGCAACTGTGGGAAGAATGAGGTGGGAGATGGGAATCTCTCTTGCACATTTACATGGATGCTCTGCCACTAGGATGTGAGCTCTTTCAGACAAGGGAGTGTCCTTGTTATTTTTGGGTCTCCAGCTGTCCAGCGTCTAGTACATCCTGGCACCTGGTGGGTGGATCCTTTTATGCTGGTATGATCACTTGCAGATTCACAGGCAGGTAAATTAACAGCAAGCACATGTTGGTGAAGCTGGTTAAGACCTATTTTCAGTATCCAGCTGAAGGGTTGGGATTAATAGCCAATAAGAGTAATATTGAATGACTAATAATACCCTTGGCCAAAAGGATCACCATGAAGTGAAGCACAAGGGAAAAACAAGGCAGAAGGCTTGGGCTCTGTTCGTGTGGCTCTGGGCTCCTCAGGACACCACACTGTTGCCCCCAGCTCTGCCACCTCCTTGTTTAACTGCTCAGGAAGAAGTTAGGTCTTGGTATGCGAGGCCGGGGCCACTCTGCTCTCTTTCCTAGAAGGCACACACAGGAGTTCAATCAGAAGAGCCCTTTGGATGAACCATCAAGGTGGCAAGTTGCATTTTTTTTTTTTTTAAATAAGTCTTTGGGCTTGTTTGTGTCATATGCAAATAAGCCAGCCCCAGTGTATTGATCTCAATAGAGATAACTGTTTACATAAAAATAAATGCCAAACCCGACTTGAAGCAAAACCTATTTATAGGTTAATTTCCTTATCTCTCTAGTACTTCTTATTTCTTACCAGGCATATTTCTAACACTGTCCTTGTTTCTCTGTCTTTTATCATCTATGCTTGAAGTCCTCTTGCTCTTGCTAACAGCCTTGACTTGCCTTTTTAGTTCTGATATCAAAAGTCACACTGATGCTAACATATTTCATAGCTAATTCTTTTCAACGAGGGTTTTGTTAGTGGCTCAGAGGGCAAAGAATCTGCCTACAGTGCAGGAGACTGCGGTTTGATCTGTGGGTTGGGAAGATCCCCTGAAGAAGGGAGTGGCTACCCACTGCAGTATTCTTGCCTGGAGAATTCCATGGACAGAGGAGCCTGGTGGGCTATAATCCATGGGTTTGCAAAGAGTCAGACACAACTGAGCGATTAACGCTTTCACTTTTCAACAAATATAACACACAAACACAATAGCAGTCAAAGATTTAAAGACCACAAGTTAGAAATCACTGATCCAAAGCTAAGTCATACTACCTGGCCAGGTAAGCAAAAGACTGGTTAGCTCTAGATAGGAGTCCTTAGGTGAATTTCATTGTTTCTGCATAGAGATGTGTGTGTATAAATGTGTGTGTATGTACGTGTTGGTGTGTATGTGTATTTAGTGGATTCATTGCTAACTTAAAAAGTGTGTAATTTCATATAAAGGGCTTTCCTCATAGCTCAGTTGGTAAGGAATCCACCTGCAATACAGGAGACCCCAGTTTGATTCCTGGGTCGGGAAGATCCCCTGGAGAAGGGGTAGGCTACCCACTCTGGTATTCTTGGGCTTCCCTTGTAGCTCAGTTGGTAAAGAATCCACCTGCAATGTGGGAAACCTGGGTTTGATCCCTGGATTTGGAAGATGCCCTGGAGAAGGGAAAGGCTACCCACTCTAGTATTTCATATAAAACTGATCTCTGCATCCAAATGCTTTAAAAACTGACAAGACTTGTGGATTGAATTGTAGGGTTTCACAAACACTGGGGGTGTGCTTTCCATTCCCAGGGTTGGCTGCTTCATTCTTTTATATGTCCTGCCTGGTTCTGGTAGGCTTTTCAGTTTGCCACCCCCAACTAGAAAAGAGAAGCCCTGGCCTCTTGCCTCACTTTGAAGATCCTTTGCTATGCGGTCTTCCCTCCAGCCTCTAGCCCATTAGTTATGATCAAAGCTCTTTAACAGCAATGGGCCCTTGAAGGCAGTGCAGGTTCAGATTCAACAGCAATTATCAAATGCCTTCTAGGGCGTCAGTTTCTGTGTTTTCATATACATTGACTTTTCCAAACTTGAGCTTACTGTACAACCACTTAATCATCCGGGAGAGATTAAATCTTATCTGATATCCATAAGAAGGTTAACTGAGACCCTCCATGACCACTGCCAGAAGGTGCCAAACACCCCCACCCCTGAAACCCCACCAAAGCTTTGATTTACAAGGAAAGGCTATGGCCAGAGTTGGTAAAGGTCAGGTTAAAGTTACTCTTGAACTCCCTGAATTAACTGCTTGAAATGCCCTAGGAGGAGGAGGGGCCTTTCCACACACAGGCCTCAGATCTCCTCTCTCAAGACATTTCTGGAGTCCCTTGGGAGCTGTGAGCAGTGAAGTGGAGAAGCAAGATGCTGATGAGGGAAGAACTGATTTGGTATTGGCCAGCCTGTAGGGGATGGTTGAACTTTGGGGCCGGGGAGGTAGTGCCCACCATGGGGAAATGACTGTGCACTCATGGGCTTCTGGGTAGGGAGCGGGCGTGCAGCAGCGTGAGGGGATGCCACGAGCTACATCGTGTATCTGTCTTCAGTGCTTCCCCATACTTGCCTTTCTTTCCTGAAGGGATACAGTCTTCCATTCTACAATCAAACAGCAACGACAACACCTGGAATCTTTAGCAAATGGCCTGGTATATGTTATACTAGGATAAGACCTTTCCCAGGAGGATAAAGTGAAGGGAGGAGGTGCTGCACAGGGATGGGAAGAGGATGGGAAGGAGGCAGTGCCGGTCAGGAACTCAGCGCGCACAGATGGCTGGGAGGAGCCTGGATGATGACACACTGAGGCCAGAGGGATCTCATGATGAAGCAAAGTCCATCATTTCCTGTCTAGGCTCGAAGCTCTGATGTCAACCCTGTCCCACAGACGTATAATATGATCCATAAATGTGAGCCATGTGAGTAATTTAAAAATGTTTAGCAGCCACATTATTACTGTCTCTTGCATGCTCAGTCATGTCTGACTCTTTGTGACACCATGGATTGTAGCCTGCCAGTCCCCTCTGTCCATGGGATTTTCCAGGCAAGAATACTGGAGTGGGTTGCCATTCCCTTCTTGAGGGGATCTCCCGACCCAGGGATCCGACCCACATCTCCTGTGTCTGCTGCATTGGCAGGCTGATTCTTTACCCTGGGCCACCTGGGAAGCCCAAAGTAAAAAAATTAAAAACTAGGTGAAATGAATTTTAAGAATATGTTATACTTAGCCCATATAGTGAAATATTATGATTTTAAAGCATAATCAACACAAAAATAATTGATGAAGTATTTAAATCATTTATTATTTATTTATAGTTGCACTGGGTCTTCGTTGCTGCACTTGGGCTTTCTCTAGTTGCAGTGAGCGGGGGCTACTCTTTGTTGCAGTGCACAGGCTACTCATGGCAATGGTTTCTCTTGTTATGGAGCATGGGCTCTAGATGAGCAGGATTCAGGAGTTGCAGCACACAGGCTCAGCAGTTGCGACTTGGGAGCTGCAGAGTGCAGGCTCCAAAGTTGTGGTGGGGTTGGCTGAGGCATGTGGAATCTTCCAGATCAGGGATGGAACCTGTGGCCCCTGCATTGTCACGGGGATTCTTATCCACTATACCACTAAGAAGTTGGCTTAAAGCTCAACATTCGGAAAACGAAGACCATGGCATCTGGTCCCATCACTTCATGGGAAATAGATGGGGAAACAGTGGAAACAGTGTCAGACTTTATTTTTTTGGGCTCCAAAATCACTGCAGATGGTGACTGCAGCCCTGAAATTAAAAGATGCTTACTCCTTGGAAGAAAAGTTATGACCAACCTAGATAGCATATTCAAAAGCAGAGTCATTACTTTGCCAACAAAGGTCCGTCTAGTCAAGGCTATGGTTTTTCCTGTGGTCATGTATGGATGTGAGAGTTGGACTGTGAAGAAGGCTGAGCGCTGAAGAATTGATGCTTTTGAACTGTGGTGTTGGAGAAGACTGTTGAGAGTCCCTTGGACTGCAAGAAGATCCAACCAGTCCATTCTGAAGGAGATCAGCCCTGGGATTTCTTTGGAAGGAATGATGCTAAAGCTGAAACTCCAGTACTTTGGCCACTTCATGCAAAGAGCTGACTCATTGGAAAAGACTCTGATGCTGGGAGGGATTGGGGGCAGGATGAGAAGGGGACAACAGAGGATGATATGGCTGGATGTCATCACTGACTCGATGGACGTGAGTCTGAGTGAACTCCGGGAGTTGGTGATGGACAGGGAGGCCTGGCGTGCTGCGATTCATGGGGTCGCAAAGAGTTGGACACAACTGAGCGACTGAACTGAACTGATACCACTAAGAAAGTCCTTACATACTTTTTATATAAAAGTTTTTCAAAATATTTGGTGTGTGTTTTATACTTGCAGCATCTCTCTATTCAAACTAACAGTATTTGAAATACAAGCTTGGCTCTTGGTGTTAGTGGCTAACCTGTGGGCCACCACAGCCTTAGATGGTTTCCCATTGCTTTTAGGAGAAAATCCAAAATCTTTGGTCTGATTTAGTAGGCTCTTGATATGACTATCCCTTTTGTTTTATCTCATGCAGTGGCCTCCTTTGCTTTGGTGCTATCTCATGCCATGGCCTCCTTTGCTTTGGTGCTAGGTATAATAAATTTTTTGTTGAACTCTTTTCCTCTCTCAAACTTCTGGGGTCTTACAAACATAAATTCTGTTGCTGGAAAACTCTCTCTCTCACACACATTTTCCTGAATGACTCTTACTTATCCTTATGTATTTATATGTATATTGGATCCATTTTGAGCTTTCTGTTTATTTATCTTAATCTGTTTTATTTAGTTATCAGCCCCATTCTGTATGACTTACTATACTTTTCAGTGCATTTTAATATAGATTCTAGAGGCATGAATCTATATTAATTATAGGGCTTCCCTGGTGGCTCAGACAGTAAAGAGTCTGCCTGCAATGTGGGAGACCTGGGTTCAATCCCTGGGTAAGGAAGATCCCCTGGAGGAGGACATGGCAACCCACTCCAGTATTCTTGCCTGGAGAATCCCCATGGACAGAGAAGCCTGGCAGGTTACAGTCCATGGGATCGCAAAGAGTTGGACACGACTGAGCGACTAAGTACACTAGAGGCATGAAGATCTCTTTTTTCCTTTTCAAAGGTTTTCAAAAAATGTTTCTCACTTTACTTGCTGTTGGATCTGAAATTCATTTTTCCTCTTCCAAACAATACAGTTGGATCATAGAGAAAACAAGGGAATCCAGAAAAACATCTACTTCTGCTTCATGTACTATGTTAAAGCCTTTGACCATGTGGATCACAACAAACTGTGGAAAATTCTTAAAGAGATGAGACTACCAGACCACCTTATCTGTCTCCTGAGAATCCTGTATGCAGGTCAAGAAGCAGCAGTTAGAACTGGACATGGAACAACAGACTGGTTCAAAACTGGGAAAGAAACACATCAAGTCTGTATATTGTTATCCTGCTTATTTAACTTCTATGCAGAGTACATCATGCAAAATGCCAGGCTGGATGAATCATAAGCTGAAATGAAGATTTTTGGGAGAAATAACAACCTTAGATGTGCAGGTGATACCACTTTAATGGCAAAAAAGAGAAACTAAAGAGACTCTTGACAGCGAAAGAGAAGAGTGAAAAAGCTGGCTTAAAACTAAACAAACAAGATCATGGCATCCAGTCTCATCATGGCAAATAGAAGGAGAAAAACTGGAAACAATGACAGATTTTCTTTTCTTGGGCTTCAAAATCACTGCAGATGGTGGCTGCAGTCATGAAATTAAAGATGCTTGCTCCTTGGAAGAAAAGCTATGGCAAACCTAGACAGTATATTAAAAAACAGAGACATTACCTTGCTGACATTACCATCTAGTCAAGGCTATGGTTTTTAAGTAGTCATGTTTGGATGTGAGAGTTGGACCATAAAGAAAGTTGAATGTAAAAGAATTGATGCTTTTGAATTGTGGTGTTGGAGAAGACTCTTGAGAGTCCCTTGGACTTCAAGGAGATCAAACCAGTCAATCCTAAAGGAAATCAACTCTGAATATTCATTGGAAGGACTGATGCTGAAGTTGAAGCTCCAATATTTTGGCCACCTGATGAAAAGAGCTGACTCATTGGAAAAGATCTGGATGCTGAGAAAGACTGTGAAGTTGAAGCTCCAATATTTTGGCCACCTGATGCAAAGAGCTGACTCATTGGAAAAGATCTGGAAGCTGAGAAAGACTGATGGCAAAAGGAGAAGGGGGAGGCAAAGGATGAGATGGTTGTATAGCATCACCAACTCAATGGATATGAATTTGAGCAAACTCTGAGAGATAGTGAAGCTCAGGGGAGTCTGGTGTGCTGTACTTCATGAGGTCACAAAAAAGTAGGAGATGACTTAGTGACTGAACAACAACAAACAATACCCACATTTAATTTGGTAAAAATGTATACTTTGCAATTATTGAGACTTCCCACAAAAATGAGGTTATAACTTCTTACTTGACTTTTCAATATCCTTCTATTTTTCCTTGAAGCATGCTTTTTTATTACCTTCTGAGTTATCACAATATGAAGGATGCATTTACCAGGAAGATGACTTTGAGACTGAGATCAGCGTGCAGGAAATTGATTAGGGAGTGCTCTTGGAATTGTTATCTGTGAATAAGAGAAGGAAACAGCATGGAGTGGAAAATATTGGACCTCACAAATACTCTGGCCAACCTTGTGAGAGTTCTAAAAGCCTTTAGAGTTGTCTCAAATTGAGCTGATGGGCGTAGTCTTTAGAACCTCTGGGTAACCACTGGATATGACTATCATGAGATATGTCTGCCCCCTGAGGAGGAGGTGTAACCCCTGAGAAGGTAGTTCTCTCCAGATGATGACAATTTCCTGAGTGGAAGGAGTAAGTCCTCTAGTCCTAAAGGGGGCTCTAGGTAACACATTACACTCCACTCTTCTGATGTACCCCCCTCATCTCTGGATGCTCAATCTTTGCACATGTTTTGCAAATTTCTTTCCCCTGGACCACAACTCTAAATATTCAAGTATAAGAGAACCTCCTAGGTTCTCTAGTACCTCCTCTCAACACTTCTTCTTCTTCAGTCAATATTTCCTGAATTATGCATTCTCCTTCTATAATTAAAGTTAATTTTAGATGCATGTTAAACTGGAATGTAACTATCATATTAAACAAGAGATTTTACAGGTATTACAGCTTTGAAAGAGATTAAAGTGTGTGTTTAAGTGAATGTTTCAGTTGATTTCTAGAAAAAGTATTAAGTAAATAAAATACATAGATGTGCTGCTACACAGATGTGGCAAAGAGCATGACTCAGTTTAGAACCATTCTCCAAGGCAATTATATTCTCTTCCTGGCTAAATATGCTATGCTGACAGCCTCACTTGTGTCTTGAGCTTAAACCTCTTCTTGGAGTTCAGGCTCTTCTAATTGACTGCCTGCTTGACAGCTCCTCCTGGACATCTCACAGCCTCCTTAAAGTTATGATGTTCAAAAGTAAACTCTGGGGCTTTCTTCCCCTAAGCGCTTCCTTGTCTTCTCCTTGCCACTTCACCAAGACCTGTGTTGTTCAATCCAGAAGACTGGAAGTCTTCCTTGATTTCTTTTCCTCTTTCACCTTGCACGTATAATCCCAAAGAATTCCTTTCGATTCTATTTCTGGGATATTGCGTGCATTTATTCTCATCTTTCTAGCTCCATCGCTGGCGCTTTATTTTAGGCCATAATCATTTTTCTCTTGTATTCTAATCCTGCCCTCCTTAATGGTCTCTGATCCATTGTGCCTGCTAAGCCAAAGTAATTTTTTAAAACCAAAAACCTGGTAATCTGACTCTTCTGTGTATTAACCACCAATGACTTCCCACTGCACATAAAATAAAATCCAACTTGTTTAATATGGTCTCCTAGGCCACATGGGCTCAGATGTAAAGAATCCACCTACAAGTGCAGGAGATGCAAGTTTGATCCTTGGCTTGGGAAGATCCCCTGGAGAAGGAAATGCCATCCCTCTCCAGTATTCTTGTCTGGAAAATTCCACGGACAGAGGTGCCTGGAGGGCTACAGTCCATGGACTCGAAAGGGTGGGACACGACTTAGTGTCTGCAAAGCCACACTCATTTATTTCTCCATTTTCGTCTCACACCACTATTCTTCTTGCCCACTGATCTCTAATGAAATCGGCCTTCCTGCCCCCTGTTCTTTGAAAACCTCATGATACCTCTTCTTCTTAAGATACTGTTTTTCTGGCTCTTTAGTGATAGACTCTTTCTAATGCATCAAGTCCCAGTGTCTAAAGTAGCCCACCTCCCTGTCCCATTGTCCGGATTATTCTTTAGTACTGCCCTCTATTTGATTTCTAATGTTTATCATAATTTTAATTAGAAAGTTTATTTCTTTCCTTACTTGTGCATTAACTCTCTTTCCCATTGAACCTCAAGCTCCCCGAGACTTCTCCATTAGCTATCTAGCCCTTGTGACAGTGGCCAGCAGAGTACAGCCTCAAAATATTTTTTTCTCAGTGAATGGATGAGTAAATAGAATGAAAATATTACCAAAATCTATAATACTTCAGATAATTTTTTTTCTCCTCCTTATTGGAGACATTGCTATTTACTTGTAAGGAGGGACAAAAGTTTTATCTCCTGTGTGGCCTCGGAGGCAGTGGCATCCCCCTGTTTGGTAGCTTCGCTGTGAGCTAACAGAGGTCTGTGCAGGCTTGGCTGTAGGACAGCAACATCTCTGACTGATCCAGACAGTAGGCCGAGCTCGGGGTGCCTCAATGCTACTTTTTATAAGAAGGCTCTTTCTCAAAACACAGTTAACTCACATTAAGGGCTTCCCAGGTGGCGCTAGTGGTAAAGAACACGCCTGCCAATGCAGGAGACTTAAGAGATGAGACTTTGCTCCCTGGGTTGGGAGGATCTCCTGGAGGAGAGCATGACACCAGCTGAAGTGACTTAGCACACATTGCAAAGATGGTTGGTATTTCCCTCTGCCCCTCCTCCCCCACATAAATAAGTGACGTGCTGTGGGGCCAGGGCTTTCTCCTGGGGCCCAGCTCAGCCTAGGTCTGGTGCTCATCATGATAATGAGAGCTTGGGAATCAGATGGATTCTGCTCACTCTGCTTCTGTGCCCCTGCGTTTAGAACAGCAAACTGTGAGGTGTATTACAAGAAATTGATATTTGTCATTCCATTACTAATGGGATCCTTTCCCACTACATATTCTAATTCATCACTACTGCTATATAGGCAAGCTGTTGGTAGTCTACATTTTTTCCTACTTGGCTATCCTCCTAAAATGTTATTTGTGCAAATAGCTTTTCAGTTGATTTGCTTGAGATTTCTGGGTAAAACTATAAATTGTACCATCGGCAAGTAATTAATTTTTTTGTCATTTCCTTTCCAGTGATTATGCACCTTATTTCTTTTATTGTTGTATTTCAGTCTCTAGAATTTACAGAATAATGTCAAAGTGTCAACAATAAGCATCATTGTTTAGTTTCTGATTTGAATGGAAATGCCTCCAGTGTTTTATTGTTGCTGTGTACTCTTTCCTACATCAGGCATGCCCTCCTATTCTCTCACTTTACTAAAGAAATTTTTTTCAGTAAGTTATTTTCAAATGTTAGGCTGTCTACCTTTAGGCTCAGTCTACTTCCTCAGAACTTCTTCCTTTTGGTTCCATTTTATAGATAAGTGTGTTTCTTGCCCATGTTTCTGATATTGGAATCTTAAAATCCTGCTCAGCTTCCTGCCTTCTCAAGATTTCTCAAACTATCCCATGTGTACTTGATTTTCAGGCCTTTCACCATATGAGTTGTTCACAGAAATATATGAGGAGTCCCTTAGGAATACAAGGTCAAATTGGGGACAGTATTGACTGACCTTTGATCTGAGGGTGTCACACGTGGAGACAGGGAGAGGATACTCATGCTTTCCAGGTATCATGAAATCTAGGAATTCTGTCTCTCAAATTCTGTCATTTTAGAGCCATGAAAATAAATGTTGTTCCTGACACAGCATAAGCACTGGGATATGAAGTTTGTTTTAAAGAAGTTGCTATAAGGGATTTCAAATGATCGTAGCCTCAAACTCAAGAAGCAAACGTCAGCTCCAAAGTCCAACATGGGAAAAATATGACCAGCCCATAGGCATCAATAGCAGAGCTATGGAGCAGTCCTGGGAGAAGATTCTTATCTGTAAACCATGTGAATTACTGTGTGTTGTTGACCATCATAATATAATAATTTCTGCTTTTGGTTTATTGTCATGCCAACAAATTCCTCTATGGATGGAATAAATCGGCTACTTTCAGTACCTCAGAGGTTTATTTCACAACAGCTGGAAGCGGGAGCAAAGGCATGTCAGCTTCTTATCTATGTCTTCACACCGCTCTCCTAATCTCTAGAGACATGTCACCAACTACCTCCTTGGTGCTTTTCATTAACTGTCCCTATAGATACCTTCATCTCAATTTTTATTTTGCCCTCAGTTGAGCTTGCTTCCCTGCCCTATTCCTTGTCTGGTTATGGCAGAGATTGCTTCTTTTTTCCCCAGGATCTTCTGTATCCTTCCAGCATAGCACAGTGATAGAATCTCTAGCTATTAGCTTGGCACTCCAAGTAAATCTACTGATTTGCCTCCCTTGCTTATTCTTTCTAATATGATGCTAGTGAAAGCGTCACGTGACAGCTTCTGAGACCCTCCTTTAAATAAATGTCATTGAAAGCATTTTTCCTTTTTCATTCATTTCTTTTTTCTTAATGACTGGAATGAGGAGATAGTGGTTGAAGCTAGAGCTGGTGCAGCAATTTGAATCATGGGGTGACTTTGGGAAGAGGGTCCTTACATGGGATCAACAGATTGAAGGAGCCTTGGTCCCCACTGTTGGGTGTCTTGTCAGTCACAAATTGCCTAGCTGTGGACTACGCTTGCGACAGAAACAAACTTCGATGTTTCTAATCTCTGCTATTTTTTTTTGCTATTTGTAGCTGCCTCCTAAGCCTGGCTTTGACACGTGATGAGATGTTTCACCATTGTTCTTCTCATCCCACACAGACACTCAGAGCCATCCTGTTACTTAATTGCTCACTGAAACCCAGGAGTTCAAATTCGGAGCTGACTCTTGATTCCGGCCACACCCCTGCTTATCACTAACATTAATTTGACCATCATCTCTTGTCACATTTGCTGCTGGACACTCTGAATAGTTCACCGTGTTTCCAGGCTCTTCTTGTTTTATTACATCTTTTATGCTTCCTAACACATGAACTGACTCGATGGACAGGGAGGCCTGGCGTGCTGCAATTCATGGGGTCGCAAAGAGTCGGACACGACTGAGCGACTGAACTGAACTGAACTGAACACATGAACACCATCACATTACTCTTTTGCATCTATACCCAGGATCCTCAAAGGAAAATGGAAGCTTCTGAGAGTCTCATTCCAGGCTTTGTGCCATATTTCCCAAATTTCTTGTTTCAGCATCTTCCCCTGCCTGTGCACACTCTCTACCAGAAATTATATTCAGCTTTTCTCTCTCTAGAAAACACTGTCTTATTCAAGATTCAGCTCGTATATTGTAGTCATAAAAGGTATCATTTTTTTTGAGTGCTTACCAGATTCTGGGCACTGTGTTATAAACCTGACATGTCTTATTCAGTCTTTGGGACAACCCTGTAAGATGGGCTGCTTATTATCATCCCCACTATAAAGATGAAACAAAGATTAAATACTTTGCAGAAGGAAGATCCCCTGGAGAAGGAAATGGCAACCCACTCCAGTCCTCTTGCCTGGAAAATCCCATGGACAGAGAAGCCTGGTGGACTACAGTCCATGGGGTCGCAAAGAGTCGGACACGACTGAGTGACTTCACTTCACTTAGAAGACAGTATGCAACCCTGAATATTCATTGGAAGGACTGATGCTGAAGCTGAAGTTTCAATATTTTTGGCCACTTGCTGGAATGAGCTGATTTGTTGAAAAAGACCTTGATGCTGGGAAAGATTGAAGGCAAAAGGAGAATAGGGTGGCAGAGGGTGAGATGGTTAGATAGCATCACTGTCTCAATGGACATGAATTTGAGCAAACTCTGGGAGACAGTGAAGGAAAAGGAAGCCTGGTGTGCTGCAGTCCATGGGGTCAAAAAGAATCCGACATGACTTAGTGATTGAACAACAATAATAACAATAGGATTGTGTAGGGCCGGTCTGTATAGATGGTTTATTTAGCCTAAGCAAGTACCTGTAGATGGTTTATTGAAACCTAAACAGTCTGGCTCCAGAACTCATGCTCTGAGCCATGATGTTATATTGCCTTCATTATTGTGTTTTATTCAGTTGCCCATATGTAACCTCCTCTGTGAAGCTTTCTTCTATTGGCTTGGTCAGGATTTAGTAATTCTTGCCCACCTCTGTGATTCTACAGTTTCTGTTCACATCTAATAGATGGTCTGCTAATGATTTTTTTGTCTGCCTTCCCCTCTAAGAGCATAAACTTTCCTGACTGGGGTTGTGGCTTCTCTATTTTTGTCACCCAACAATTAAATACAGTTCCTCATCATAGTAACAATCTCAATAAAGGCTATAAAATTAAAATGTTTAAATCTAAAGAATAATCGAACATGAATGTAAAAAACTTCTACTCTCTTAATTATACACTGAAGCTTTTCTTCTTTTTGAAATGCCTCCCCCACCACCACAAATGCAATTGTGTTAATTCAACTTTTTTTTAAAATTTTATTTTATTTTTAAACTTTACAATATTGTATTAGTTTTGCCAAATATCAAAATGAATCCACCACAGGTATACCTGTGTTCCCCATCCTGAACCCTCCTCCCTCCTCCCTCCCCATACCCTCTCTCTGGGTCGTCCCAGTGCACCAGCCCCAAGCATCCAGTATCGTGCATCAAACCTGGACTGGCGACTCGTTTCATACATGATATTTTACATGTTTCAATGCCATTCTCCCAAATCTCCCCACCCTCTCCCTCTCCCACAGAGTCCATAAGATTGTTCCATACATCAATGTCTCTTTTGCCATCTTGTATACAGGGTTATTGTTACCATCTTTCTAAATTCCATATATATGCGTTAGTATACTGTATTGGTGTTTTTCTTTCTGGCTTACTTCACTCTGTATAATAGGCTCCAGTTTCATCCACCTCATTAGAACTGATTCAAATGTATTCTTTTTAATGGCTGAGTAATACTCCATTGTGTATATGTACCACAGCTTTCTTATCCATTCATCTGCTAATGGGCATCTAGGTTGCTTCCATGTCCTGGCTATTATAAACAGTGCTGTGATGAACATTGGGGTACACGTGTCTCTTTCCCTTCTGGTTTCCTCAGTGTGTATGCCCAGCAGTGGGATTGCTGGGTCATAATTCAACTTTTGAAACAGTTTCTGAATTAATCTTTACCTGTAGACTCCCCCTTCCCAGCCCTGTCCCCTCAGCCCTCCAAGTGATCTTTCTACAACATGTGTGACCATGTTGCTCTCCTGCATACCATTCTCCTTGAACCCTCATAGCCTTCATGTACATGACAAAATTCACACTCCCAGGATGACAGGTAGTGCCTCAAGATCTGCCCGTCCCTACCTTTCCAGTCTGTTTTACCCACTCCCAAATTTGCGCTCTTTCTCCAGCTGTGTGGAACAACTTATGGGGCCCAACTGAAAAGCCACGTGTGAGCATCCTTTCTTGCTGTTTCCCACGCTGTCTCACTGCCTCCATCAATGTTTGTCAAGCTGTAATGTGCTTATGGCATTGGAGAAGGAAATGGCAACCCCCGCCAATATTCTTGCCTTGAAAATCCCATGGACAGAGGAGCCTGGCGGGCTATGGTTCATGGGGTCGCGAAAGAGTCAGACATGACTTAGCGACTAAACGGCAACAACAGTGTGCCTGGTTGTCGTGCCTGTCGCGTGCCTGGGGGCCTGGTCACATTGCAGCATCTGATTTTGTAGGTCTCAAGTGAGGTTTGACCTTCTGCATTTGTAACAAATTCCCCAGTGGTGCTCTTGCTGCTGATTTTCAGCCCACACTTTGAGAGGCATAGATCTAGACTCGTCTTTTCCTCTTCTTCCTCTTGGCAGGTATCACCTCTTCTAGGAATCATAGACGGCTCTCTCTCTCGTGAGGAGAGACAGTGAAGTTCGTCTTTGTATTCTCAGCTTCTAGTTCCCTACCTGCAGCAGAGTATTCAATAGTTCTCACCAGTGAATGCTGACTGTTCATTTCATGGGCATAGTGTTTATACAGTGGCAGCCTAGGCTAAAGAAATGTGCATGGTGCAGTGAGACACAGTCTAACCCACAAACTAACTGCTCAGAAGCCTCTGTTGCATTCAAAGAACTGGGGTTGGTGTTGGAGTAAAGAAAGGAGAGAGGTACAGTCCCCTGCTCACAGGGTCCTGCAGAGAAGTTGGGGAGAGAGACCAGCATCTGGATTGCTATACAACATGGCAGAAATTATTTATCACTGACGAGCAGAATGAAGAGGGAGCTGTTTGTTCTTCACTGGCATTTGAGGATGTTTTTTGTGGTTCTATGAATTGAGACTGGAGGAAATAGTGGACACCTGACAGCAAACTGGTGGAGGGAGATGTTTCACAAAAATGGAAGAGGATGCCCAAACTTCTCGGCCTTTCCCCACTGACACTTACATGGCTCCGTGGTGCTCCCGTACACGCTGCCATGGATATGTCCATCGTCGTTGCGACTCTTCTTTCTTGTGTTCCTCAGCTCTCAAGAGAGTGAGTGCCGTGTTGCTGTTGTTTAGCCGCTAAGTCGTGTCCGTCCACTTTTTGGAGTCCCACTTCCGTTTTGTGTTTCCCCAGCGCACTGTGCTCAGGATAGCATCATTTGCCTCTCTCTATTATATATATATATTCTGGTTTGCTTAGTTTCCCTATCAGGCTGAGAGATTGCTAGGATATGGAAACTGTGCCTGGCATATACATGTTGGTTGAATTAAATAATATATTGTTTATTCTTGCTGCCCAGCATGAGAATAAAAAAAGTACAAAATAAATATTTTCTGAAGAAGAGATTGAATCAACCAGAGAGATAGAGTAACAGCATGTAGAGGAACTCGTTTAGGAAAAATTGAAAACGGAGGATGATAGGAAACACCATGAACAGAGTGAACTGTCTAGAGGAACACGACAAGAATATTCAGTTCTGGTTGTATTCTTGTAGCTGCCAGTTTACCTGCAGACTCACAGCACAGAAAAGTAGGTATTTCTCAGTGGAGGGATGTCTAAGTGACCCTAAAAAGGCGAGCCAGGTGGCAAAGAGTGAAGGACTCTTTTTTATTGGAAATGTAGGTGAGTATTCTTGCCTGGAGAATCCCAGGGATGGGGGAGCCTGGTGGGCTGCTGACTATGGGGTCGCAGAGTCGGACACAACTGAAGCGATTTAGCAGCAGCAGCAGCAACCTTGCCTAGAGAGGAGGCTGAGCTGCACGAGATCTCTCTCTCAAAGCTGCAGCAAAAGTCCTTGGAAGAGGCTTGTATGTGATGTAAGCCTGTGAGAAAGGGCACTTCTTCTGAACTTTGAGACTGTCAAAAAATATAAGTACCAGAATTAAGTTTTCTCATTTCCTTCTTCTTTCTATCCCTGTCTCAATGCAGAGCAGCTCAGAGCACAGAGACTGAACTTACTAAATGGTAACTTCAGTGTGTCCTTGTCCTGGGTTGTGGATACAAATGGCATGACTCCTTGGGGCTCAGTCAGCGGGCTAAGTGAGCGAGCACAGGAACTCCTGAAGATTCTTCACCTCCCATCCCTGGGAGTTGGTGGCTGGACAGCTGCTTCCTTCACTGTCAGGATGATCTTCTTGGAAGACTACACCAAATGAATGACTAGTGAGGAAAAGCTAAAGAAGATGCTTCAAGTCCTCTGATAGCCCACCTGCCTCTGTCAGTTTGATAATATTTACAGCGTTCTAGCAAATAATACTGAGGCTGCACTTGTTACAAGAAATCTTACCTCCAAATAAGTATTCGTATCTGTGCCAAAGATCTCTTGGGAATCTGCCCACTTACTCCTGTGAGGCTTCCATTGTTCAAGAGCATTGGCTTCCCTGGTGGTGCTAGTGGTAAAGAACCTGCTTGCCAATGCAGGAGACAGAAGTGACGCAAGTGTGATCCCTGGAGTGGGAAGATCCTCTGGAGGAGCACGTGGCAACCCACTTCAGTATTCTTTCCTGGAGAATCCAATGGACAGAGGAGCCTGAAGGGCTACAGTCCACGGGGTCACAGGAGTGGGACACGACTGAGCAACTAAACCACGACCAAACTGATGCTCTTCATGGCTACATTCTACCGGCTATCCACCGGCAGAAACAACCTGCTTCTCATTTGGGGCATCGCTGCTTCCCCACTGCACATGGTCCTTCAAAAGACTCCTCCAACCCAGGCTGGCCAGGCAGAGAATCTTCTTTCCCTGACCACAGTGATTCAGTGATGGCAAGGCTGTATCAACACCCAGTACTGCACAAAGGTGAACACCAAAATCTGTGAGGTTGTAACATGCTATATGATCAAAAATAAACATTAGAACTGGGATCAAGACAGAAAAAGCAGTCAGTTCAGAAAATTATCAATCTAGGGAGAAACCCATCCATTTCAAATCGAGACTCCTATATAGCCTGCTTTGCCTATGGGAGGATTTGATCCAAACTAAACAGAGCAAATCCCCAGGATACTGGCAGACACCTTTTACAGTTTATTCTTAATCCTTTAAGTCAGTGGTTGATAACATCCTGGTAAAAGGGGTACTTTTGCTTCACCCCTTAGGAAAAAGTTAATTGTCTGGTAGGATGGAAGGAACGTGGAGGCAATAGGATTCAGTTTATAAAACAGGATTGGAAAGAAATGCACAGTTTGATTTTTTATTCGCTACAGTTGCTACTGTGTTAACAGTTGCTCCTTGGCAGAACATAAGGGGTATAAAGAAAGCCGAAGGTTTGTTTCTCAAGAAATCATACAAGAAACAAAAGAAAGCTGTTTCCATAGTCTAGAGTGGTTTTGCCAGCAATTATGTTTTGTAGAAAATAAATAATGCATTCTGTTTCCAAAAGGCCCTGACAAACCATGATAGAAAAAAAATAAAATAAAATCTTTTCTTTTGGTTTTAGGGTGGCGAGTTTCATGATGGAAATAAAGTGAGTCTGTGTTCTCTAAGTAATTTATTACTGCATCTTACCACAGCAGCTCTAATGGGCTGGCTGCCAGGTATTCCGGGCTGCAGTTTGTCATGTCTGACTCTTTAGTTCTTCCAAGCAATTGAAGAAATGGCCTTCTGCAGGCTGTCAGTGACAGATTCTAGCCCACTCACATAGATAAAGCTCAATTAGCTCCTGGAAAAAACATCTTTTAAAAATGCAATGAGCTGCACCGTGAAAGATAGGTAGACAACATTCCAGAAACAAAATAAAATGTTACTGTTGAGGGGAGGACGTGCGCACAATGAGCAAGTGTACTGCTGTTTTATGGGACAGTTCCCACCACTGAAAACAATGGGGTGGTCATTTTTAATTTCTTTAGGAGTTAGGATAGCACTTTGCTTCAGCTGCAAGGTAAGGGCAGCAGTCCTAAAGAGTTGGCATACCATTCATTCATTCGTTCATGGCAAAGGCCCATACTCTGTAACCTGCAAGTAGTTCTAGCCTAGAATAGAGGTTCTAGAATAGCCTTTCACTGATTAAGTGTAGCCTGTCAGTGCATTGTTTCATCTATATAGTATTCTAAATGTTGAGCGAACATTTGAAAATCAGAATATTTTACACACAAATACAGCTTTGACATCTCTTAAAATACTGAAACACCTGGAAAATGCGTATTTATTTCTTTGGGGGGAAAAGTGACTTATGCCAAGTACCTACTGCATCCCATAGAAGAGAAAAAGCATCCTCTGTTACCACGATCCCTGTTGAGCTTGCTTTACTCATTTCTGCTGCCTCCCTTGCCCTGGTCTAAATAGGAGACTAGTTTGAGTTTGCATACCTCTGATCTCCAGCAGTGATTCTGGGGACCTCCTACATCAAAAGTACTTGAGATTCTTATTAACAATGGAGAATCCCTGGTCCTGCCCTGGGCTAAAAAATAAAATGCATGGATATAAAACATAGTGATACTTTTGCTTACTAAAGTTATTGGAATAATTGATGTTGTTGAGTTGCTAAGTCATGTCTGACTCTTTGTGACCCCATAGACTGCATCACGCCAGGCTTCCCTGTCCTTCACTATCTCCGGGAATTTGCTCAAATTCATGTCCATTGAGTTGGTGATGCTATCTAACCATCTCATCTTCTGTCACCCTCTTCTCCTTTTGCTTTCAATCTTTCCCAGCATCAGGGTCTTTTCCCATGAGTTGGCTCTTTGCATCAGGTGACCAAAGTCTTGGAGCTTCGGTCAGTCCTTCTAATGAATATTTAGGGCTGATTTCCCTTAGGCTTCCCCTGTGGCTAAGCTGGTAAAGAATCTGCCTGCAATGTGGGAGACCTGGGTTCAGTCCCTGGGTGGGGAAGATCCCCTGGAGAAGGGAAAGGCTACCCATTCCAGTATTCTGGCCTGGAGAATTCCATGGACTGTATAGTCCATGGGGTCGCAAAAAGTCAGACACGACTGAGTGACTTTCACTCACTCCCTTAGGATTGACTGGTTTGATCTCCTTGCTGTCCAAGGGACTCTCAAGAGTCTTCTCCAGCGCCAAAATTCAAAAGCATCAGTTCTTCAGTGCTCAGCCTTCTTTATGGTCTAACTCTCACATCCTTACATGACTACTGGAAAAACCATAGCTTTGACTCTACGGACCTTGGTCGGCAAAGCGATGTCTCTCCTTTTTAATACACTGTCTAGTTTTGTCATAGCTTTCCTTCCAAGGAGCAAGCATCTTTTAATTTCATTGCTGTAGCCACCTTCATTGATCCCACTGACCAGATAGAATTATAGTCTTTAAAAAAATGGATCAAAATACTAATATCATGAATGGACCCTTTTTTGAACATTACATGGGAATATATTTTTCTTCTAATTACATTAACTTTTAGTGGCTACTTTTTTTCTCCCTGAAAATACCACCTAGCCAAACTTACCCTACTGAGAACAAAATCAAGTGACTTAGTGTCTGTTACTGACTTAGGCCAAATTTTCAATTTGGAGATAAAATCCTCTACGTTTTATGAACTAATTTGTTCTCCAGGCAAGTGGTTGAACTTGATAGCTATATTTGTTTCTGGCACTACTAAATCATAATTACAGGAAATAGTTCTAGAGTTAGATTCAATTGGCACAAAGCCTAAATGAATTAATAAAACTCTGTATTTTTCCCCCCAGGCATTCTTCTCTGACTTCTGAAGGTCGTTAGCTGGGAAAAGTCTTGAATATCTACTGTAATAAAGATGACGATGATTCCTCACATTTGTGCGGTGTTTCAGAGCACCCTCAGATACATTATCCCCTTTGATTATCTCAGTCGCCCTGTGAGATGGTGGCAGATGAAGTGAAGACTAAATTTAAGGTGCAGATGCTTGTACAGTGAGGAGAAGATTCTTAGCTTTTTACAAATTCAGGGTTGCTTTTGTTCCTTGATCTCAGATCCAAATTTGTAATACAAAAATCTGTCCCCTATTGAAATATCCTTGTAGATTTATCCCACGTCGGTAACATACATTGTGCAATTAACCCCTAAGGATCATCAACTGAATCCAGTTGCCTCAAACAGCCCCAGAATTATGTCTTGCTCACTGACATAATCCTGCAGACATCATCGTTATCATGTTCTTTGGGGAGGGGCACAATTTGCACAGCAACTTTAAGGTTGGAATCCCTTTCTGTGTATTTTTGTCAAGAGATTGCCTTATCTTCTTATTTCATATAGGCAATGAGTCCACTATAAAAATTATAACAAATCTGATAAATTTCATGTGATGCCATCATTCAACATGGTAAAGAATCCGCCTGCCAATTCAGGAGCTGCAGGAGACATGGGTTTGAACCCTGGGTCGGGAAGATCCCCTGGAATAGCAAATGGAAATCCACTCCAGTATTCTTGCCTGGAGAATTCCATGGATAGAGGAACTTGGCAGGCTACAATCCAAGTGGCCTCAAAGACTTGGACACAACTGAGCAACTGACCACTCACACACCATGCAATATTCTTCCAACATCTTCCCACCATTACAGGGACATATGGCTCTCTTAGAGCCACTGGATAAGACTTTTAAATTGTCAGAGGTTCTTGGTGGTTTTGACTCTTCTCCCAGTCTTCAGGAGTGGGCTTATCCTTAAAAATGCATATTTGGGGAGCTTAATGCTTGAGTTAATATTTGAGAATGGAAAGGAAATAACCAAGTGGAAACTTGAATATTAGTCATAATAAAACCTTAACTTTAAGAAATCATCCCTCTTTCCTTTCTCCCCTTCTAAACAACACCAGCCCCTCTCCACACTTTGACTGTGGGCCTCAACAATTAAGAGTGAAATGCTCTTTAAGTTTGGCTTTTGGAGTCAGGCAGTCCTGGACCACTTCTGGACAGCCAATTGCAAATGCTGTGAATTGCAGTCAGTTAAGTAACCTTAGTTTCATCATCTGTAAAATGGTTTGGTGAGAATTGAAATCACAAATAATAAGCTTTGTGAATATGCAAATTCACAAAGTACACAGCACATTAAAAGCATTTATTTATTTTTAATTGAAGAATAATTGCTTCACAGAATTTTGTGGTTTTCCGTCAAACATCAACAAGAATCAGCTATAGGTACACCCATGTCCCCTCCCTCCCAAACCTCCCTCCCATCTCCCTCCCCATCCCACCCTGCTAGATTGTCACAGAGCCCCTGTTTGAGTTCCTGGAGTCATACAGCAAATCCACATTGGCTGTCTATTTCACGTATGGCATTGTAAATTACTCATACTGCTCTCTCCATGAGGATCACCCTCTCCTCCTGTCTCCGTGTGTCAAAGTCTCTTCTCTATGTCTGTGTCTCCATTGCTGCCCTGCAAATAAATTCATCAGTACCATCTTTCTTGATTCCATATATATGCATCTGTATATGATATTTATATTTCTCTTTCTGACTTACTTTACTCTGTATAGGTTCGTCCACCTCATTAGAACTGACTCGAATGCATTCCTTTTTATGGCTGACTAATATTCCATTGTGGGCTTCCCAGTGGTGCTAGTGGTAAAGAACCTGCCTGCCAATGCAGGAGACACAAGAGATGCGTGTTCAATCCCTCGGTTGGGAAGATTCCCTGGAGAAGGGCATGGCAACCCACACCAGTATTCTTGCCTGGATAATCCTATGGACAGAGGAGCCTGGCAGGCCACAGTCTATAGGGTTGCACAGAGTCAGACACGACTGAAGCGACTTAGCATAGGACAATACTCCATTGTGTGTATGTACCACAGCTTCTTTATCCATTCATCTGTCGATGGACATCTAGGTTGCTTCCATGTTCTAGCTATTGTAAATAGCACTGCAATGAACATTGGGGTATATGTGTCTTTTTCAATTTTGGTTTCCTCAGGGTATATGCCTAGGAGTGGGATTGCTGGGTCATATGGTGATTTTATTCCTAGTTTTTTAAGGAATTTCTATACCATCTCCCATAGTGGCTATATCAATTTACATTCCCACCATCAGTGCAAGTAGGTTCCCTTTTCTCCGTACCCTCTCCAGCATTTATTGTTTGTAGACTTTTTGTTGATGGCCAGTCTGATGGGTGTAAGGTGGTGTCTCATTGTAGTTTTGATTTGCATTTCTCTAATAATGAGCGATGTTGAGCATCTTTTCATGCGTTTGTTAGTCATCTGTATCCCTTCTTTGAAGAAATGTCTGTTTAGGTCTTTTTCCTACTTTTTGATCGAGTTGTTTGTTTTTCTGGTATTGAGTTGTATGAGTTGCTTGTATATTTTGGAAATTGGTTCTTTGTCAGTTGTTTCCTTTGTGATTATTTTCTCCCATTCTGAGGGTTGTCTTTTCATCTGTTTGTAGTTTCCTTTGCTGTGCAAAATCTTTTAAGTTTCATTAGGTCCCACTTGTTTGTTTTTATTTCCATTACTCTAGGAGGTGGGTCATAGAGGATCTTGCTTTCATTTATGTTATTAAGTGTTTTGCCTATGTTTTCCTCAAAGAATTTTATAGGTTCTGGTCTTACATTTAGGTCTTTAATCCATTTTGAGTTTATCTTTGTGTATGGCATTAGGAAGTGTTCTAACTTCATTCTTGTATACGTAGCTACCTACACAGCACGTCTTAAGTACAAGACCATGTTAGTTATTATTCTTGCTATTCCAGGAGGGTTAAAATTAGGTTGTTAATGTCTGTTAATACCTTAGTGAAAATTAATTTATTTTTTCATCAAGAAAGAATGTGAAATGAAGAACAGAATACTGGACAGAGAAGTTTAGATGGGTTGTAAGGGGACTTTCTTGGTGGATCAGTGATAAAGAATCTGCCTGCAATGCAGGAGAAGTGGATTCAGTCCCTCAGTTGAGAAGATCCCCTGGAGGAGGGCAGGGAAACCCACTCCGGTATTCTTGCCTGGAGAATCCATGGACAGAGGATCCTGGTGGGCTACAGTCCATGGGGTGGCAAAGAGTCAGACAGGACTGAAGAGACTCAGCACGGCACAGCACACATGTGTACACATAATACATAATGCTGATGGCGTTTACTGGATGCCTGCTCTGTGCCTAGAAATAAATTAATTAGGTTATATGCATTATTTTCATTTAAGCCTCATAATAGTCCTAGCCCTGGAGGAGGACAGACACAGAGAGTTTTCCTAAATTGTCCAAGGTCACATCACACAGATTGTAAATGGCAGAAGTAGAATTTAAAACTGGGCAGCCATTACTCTAGAGGCACCTCTCTAAACTGTGTTTGGTAAGAAAGGCATTTTAGCCAAAGAGAACTACCCTTTTCTTTGTTAGGATTCTGGCTGAACTGCTTGAGTCAGCAAACTTTTTGCCAGGAAAAGCTGCTCGGTGGATGTCAGGAAGAAAATGAGGTTATAGATCTTTTCCTGTCTGGGGTGTGTATTTATTGTACAGTAGGATGTAATCTAAATTATTCACATTTTATATTTTATGGAAATTTTAGCCTCTGTAAATCTGAGATTTCAGGACTAGAATTATGTGTAATAAAGTTCTTATAAAATCCATTTAAAAGATTAATGATAGATGTATTTGTAGAAAATTAAATCTGGGTATTTTATTTTCTCCGGTTTCCTGGATCTTCCAATTTCATTTGCAGAGACTATCTCTGTGACAGAATTTTCTCTTAATGCCTCTTGGGCAAAACCAAGTGCAAGGCTGGTCCTGCGAGTATAGAACTTTTTCTCGGGCAGAAGAGATCAGTGAGTTTTTGGAATGGCTTTCTTCTAAGACTTCTTCATAAGTTGTCCTTTGCAAACTGGGAATCAAAAACATTCCACAGTGAAATCCAGTCTCCAGCCCTTATTAGCTGAGTGAATTGATGGAGATCATAAAACTATTAATATTTCTGAGCCTTTGTTGTTTCCTCAGCTGCAAAATGAGGATAATGTATCTTATTTCATAGGTGGTCATTAGAATTAAATAAATAACAATTGAATGGAAATGGAAAAGCTGGGTGTTGAAATATAAACAAGTCAGTATGCAGAGAAACAAATAACCACCACCAATATCATGGCAACTGGGGCTTCCCAGGTGGTATAGTGGTGAAGAATCTGCCTGCTACTGTAGGAGACACAAGAGGCTTGGATTCAGGTCTCTTGAATCCAAGAGGTCTTGGTGAGGAAGACCCCCTGGAGGAGGAGATGACAATAGATTCCAGGATTCTTGCTGGGAAAATCCCATGGACCGAGGAGCCTGGTGGGCTACAGTCCACGGGATCACAAAGAGTCGGACCCAACTGAGCAAGAGAGCACATCCTAGCACATGGTGCAGTCTCATTATTGGTTGATGGGTTTGACATGTGGAGAGTTTGCCATATAGAACAGCTTCTTCTGCCTAATTTAATCAGCCCATTCACTGAAAACAAAGTTCAGTTGCTAAGTCATGTTCAACTCTTTCGACCCCATGGACTGTAGCATGTCAGGCTTCCCTGTCCTTCACTATCTCCCAGAGTTGACTCAAAGTCGTGTCCATTGAGTCGGTGATGCCATCCAGCCATCTCATCCCCTGTCGCTGCCTTTTCCTCCTGCTTTCAATCTTTCCCAGCATCAGGGTCTTTTCCAATGAATCAGTTCTTCGCATCAGGTGGCCAAAGTATTGGAGCTTCAGCTTCAGTTCTTCCAGTGAATATTCAGGGTTGATTTCATTTTGGATTGCCTGGTTTGATCTCCTTGCAGTCCAAGGGACTCTCAAGAGTCTTCTCCAACACCATAGTTCAAAAGCATCAATTCTTCAGCACAAAGCAAAGGGAATATTTGATTATTCATCCATTTCCTCTCAATTAGCATTAATTAGATTGTTCCTTTGCATTAGGCTCTGGGTTAAGTTCTGAAGATCCTCAGATGAGTAACGCATGGTTACCTTGAAGTTTCTTGAAGCCACATGATATCTCTGGTGGGAATGAGGCTCTAGAGTGACCTTTTCAGTTTGAATTGGTTATCTCTGGTTCTGATAAATGGAAACCTGTCAAAGTTTAAAAGAGAGTATATATTCTGTCAGTACACATTTGCTACTGTGATAAACATTACTTAGAAGTATGTAATTATTCTTTAAAAGAAGTTTGATTACTCATCAACTGAGTGCAGGTGAGTTGAAAGATTCAGGGAAAGTGAGGCAGGAAAAAAATGATGAAAAAAAAGATCAATGAAGAGGCAGTCTGGTGCTGAGGATGGAACATGAACTTTGGACTCAGACAGACCTAGATTCAAATCCTGGCTTTGCCCTTTATCAAGGAAATGTCTTTGAGTAAGTTATTCTCCTTCCTAGAGATTTCCCACCCCCATCTGTTAAGTGGTGACAGTAGTAAATGGTTTGCGAGATTATTGTGACAATTAAATGAAACGTATCTGAAAGACATATGTACCTTCTTTTAAGATGCATAGGCTATGATGGTCTGTGATATACAAAGATCATCACTATGTTATTAAACAGAATACTCCTGTTATCACCTCACACCACCTCCATCTGTTGAACACCTCATCATCCTCATTTTTCTGGTTAGCTAGGTCCAAAATGATCTCCTCTGTATCCACACAGTGCCTATTTTCTTTCCCATGCCTTATGGGTTTTCTCGCCGGCTGTCTGAATTGTAGCCTTGAATCTGCTGGTTTCACTGTTTCAGCTGAATTGCAAGTTCCCAAGGGACGCTGCCCATGTCCATCATCACTGAGCACAATGTCTGGCATGGGGTAGGTAGTTGATGAATGTGGGATGAATGGAGAACAATTTATAAAGGAGATCACAGCCACCAGGCAGGACTCCTCTCATATTCTGAGTTCCCTCCCCTCTCTATTTACTCTCCCCACCCCCATACCACAAAGCCATTTGTGTCTTTTGTTTCATTGTGGACAAGGCTTTCCTCCTGCAGCTGACGCTAGTCCCTTTTCTTGTGCTCAAGATCACACTCATCCTTCTCAAGAATGGCACTCCTATCCGTTAATTTCCATTTTTTCCCTCCTCCTTCTCTCCTGTATTTTTAACTTCTTTGCCCATCATAGTGAAAAGATCATACTCTTGTGCACGGAAGATGCTCAATAAATGTCTGCACAAGAAATGAAAACAAGTATTTAGTTTAAGGAAGGATTTGTGGAAGGATTCCCTTCCATTGTGTGTTCCTTTGGTGCAGTGATTTTCAAAATTCTCAGATGTAAAGTCCTTTGCTCAAATGCATTCTTACCTGAAGATTCTATTTGTAACATGTAAAAAACCCACTGTTTTAGTTGGGTGGAGTCAGGCAGAGAGAATGCAGGCCTGAAGCTTTGCCACCTCACTCTCTGCCTTTCCCCACTTTGGTGATGGAGTTTTCATGCAGTGTATTTGCCATACAGTGGGCACATTAAAGGCGCTTCCCAGGTGGTGCTAGTGGGAAAGAACCCTCCTGCTCACCCTCCTGCTAATGCAGGAGATGTAAGAGACAGGGATTCAATCCCTGGGTCAGGAAGAGCCCCTAGAGAGGGGCATGGCAACTCACTCCAGTATTCTTGCCTGGAGAATCCCATGGACAGAGGAGCCTGGTGGGCCTGGTGGGCTACAGTCCATGGGGTCGCAAAGAGTCAGACATGACTGAATCGACTTTGCACACACACACAGGCACATTAAAATGAGATTTACTTACAGAAATTATTAGCCACAACTTTTGAAGCTTATAGCACTTGCATTTAGATAGCTTGATTATCATGGCTGTTTCTCATTTCTAAAGCTTGTTTACAGTGTTGACATTTACGCCATTAGTGGGTAGCTTTTCTATTCAGGTCAGCTTCAATAGGAGGGATATAACAGTCAAACACAAAGTGGAGTCTGAACTCTCCTCTTACTTGAGAAGGGTTGGCAGGGCAACCGGATGGAGCTGTTCTTATCCAGTCTCAGAGTAAAGTAAAGAATGATAAATACATTGTCATACATGAGAAAGAAGAGCCGCATCCATTAATCCTGTGCCTTTGATGATGAAGGAACACAGAACGCTCTGTATATGTTGTTTCCTCAATCCTCAAAGATGTTTTATTAAGACACAAAGCCTCATCAAACCTGCTTTTCTTTGCTTCCCTGTTAAAGCGCCAGTGACTGCATAGGATGAATTTGGATGGTGTTATTTGCTGGTTGCTAGGTTTTTCCCCCTCCGGTTGCTCTCACTTATTCTCTCGCTTTTGCGCCTGCTGCATTTCCTTTGTTGGGATGCCTGATGAATATTTGTAATCCTTGTGTCAGATTTACATGAACTTGGGTTACCTTTAGAGCATCACAGCCATAGAAGCCAACAGAAATGCATATGATTGCCGTCCAGAAAGCTAAGGAAACTTGTTTGTTGGACACTTGAGTGGCTGTCCCCTGCTCACCCCCATTGGTGGTGGGTTAGCTACTGTGAACAAAAAGAGATGATTTACTTAAAGTAAAACACACCTCTTCCAATGCCCACAGTTTATTCCAAAATTTACCAGTTTTATCCAGCCTCCAGCCTCACCCTTCACACCTCCCTGCTTCCAAGGGAAACCTTGTTGCTCCTGTTGTAGAAGGGAAGAAAAACAGACAAGAATGAATGCTCGAAATGTGCACCGATCTCAAGTCCAGAGTTGTCCTGATCTTCTTTTACCTTTATTTTTTCAACTTCTTTTCAGAAGAGAAAGGTTCTTACTTCATTATCTTGATTCTATCTCTTCCTGCTACCTTGCAGACCCCTCATCTATCAGTTTGGAGAAAGCAATGGCACCCCACTCCAGTACTCTTGCCTGGAAAATCCCATGGATGGAGGAGCCTGGTGGCCTACAGTCCATGGGGTTGCTAAGAGTCGGACTTGACTGAGTGACTTCACTTTCACTTTTCGCTTTCATGCATTGGAGAAAGAAATGGCAACCCACTCCAGTGTTCTTGCCTGGAGAATCCCAGGGACGGGGGAGCCTGGTGGGTTGCCGTCTATGGGGTCGCACAGAGTCGGACACGACTGAAGTGACTTAGCAGCAGCAGCAGCAGCAGCAGCATCTATCAGTTATTCTTTTTGACACTTCAATTTGCAATCTCTTCTCTGGCTTGATCTCTTTCTTTATCAAACCCTAAACTGAAAATGTGTGTGTGTGTGTGCTGGCTTTACCATCTCAAAACACTAGAAAATTGCTTCCTTTAATGCCAAACTTCTCCAGAGAAATATCTCCTTATATTGAGTCTGTTGTCCCAGTCGCTAATCCCCTAGATGCTTCTTCTAACCCCACTGTTATGCACAGGCTTTCCCTACTAATAAAGGTCACTGGTTGCCTGTTTATTGTCATGTCTGTTCTTTCCTTCTTAGCCTTAAAGGTATACAATCTCTATAGTATTTGCCTCTTTTAACCACTCTTCTTTCCTTCAAAATTAATTTTTATTGGCCATTAGTTGATTTACAATGTTACGTCCATTTTTGCTGTACAGCAAAGTGACTCAGTTATACATATACATATATCTACTCTTTAGATTCTTTTCTCACATAGGTCATTACAGAGCATTGAGTAGAGTTCCCTGTGCTGTACAGTAGGTCCTTATTAGTTATTTTATGTATGGTAATTTGCATACGTCATTCCCAGTCTCTCAATTTATCCTTTCTCCCACTTTTCCCCATGGGCTTCCCAGGTGGCACTAGTGGTGAAGAATCCGCTTGCCAATGCAGGAGACAAAAGAGACATAGGTTCTATCCTGGACTGGGGTATCTCCTGGAGAAGGGCATGGTAACCCACTCCAGTATTCTCATCTGGAGAATCCCATGGACAGAGGAGCCCAGTGGGCTACAGTCCATAGGGTCAGAAAGAGTCAGACACCACTAAGCGACTTAGTACACACCACCTTTCCCTCATACGTTTGTTTCCTTTGTCTTCTTTATCTTTCTATAAACAATTTCTCCTCTAACTACTGTATAGCTATATTGATCAGGGGCCTGCAAGGGGCTTACCCTCTTGCATTAGGTAACTAATCAAGTAGGGTAACTAATGATGGTTAATGTGAGACTATTTACAAAGGTGTGAGCAGGGTTAAGAGAATAACAATAAAGGGTGCTGACATTCCCCGGGACTACCACATCCTTAAACCATTACTGGAACGGAAGAGGAGGAAGTCAAGAGGAGTAACAGGCAAATTTGGCTTTGGGGTACAAAATGAAGCAGGGCAAAGGCTAAGAGAGTTTTGCCAAGAGAACCCACAGGTCATAGCAAACACCCTCTTCCAACAACACAAGAAAAGATTCTACACATGGACATCACTAGATGGTCAATACCAAAATCAGATTGATTATATTCTTTGTAGCCAAAGTTGGAGAAACTCTATACAGTCAGCAGAAAACACTGGGAGCTGACTGTGGCTCAGATCATGAACTCCTTGTTGCCAAAATCAAAATTAAATTGAAGAAAGTAGGGAAAACCACCAGACTATTCACGTATGACCTAAATTAAATCCCTTACGATTATACAGTGGAAGTGACAAATAGATTCAAGGGATTAGATATGGTAGACAGAGTGCCTGATGAACTATGGACAGAGGTTCGTGACATTGTACAGGAGGCAGTTATCAAGACAATCCCCAAGGAAAAAAAATGCAAAAAGGAAAAATGGTTGTCTGAGGACGCCTTACAAATAGCTGAGAAAAGAAGAGAAGCAAAAGGCAAAGGAGAAAAGGAAAGATATACCCATTTGAATGCAGAGTTCCAAAGAATAGCAAGGAGAGATAAGAAAGCCTTCCTCAGTGATCAATGCAAAGAAATAGAGGAAAAAATAGAATGAGAAAGACTAGAGATCTCATCAAGAAAATTAGAGATACCAAGGGAACATTTCATGCAAAGATGTGCACAATATAGGATAGAAATGGTATGTCCCTACCAGAAGCAGAGATATTAAGAAGAGGTGGCAAGAATACACAGAAGAACTATACAAGAAAGATCTTCATGACCCAGATAACCACAATGGTATGATCACTCACCTACAGCCAGACATCCTGGAATGTGAAGTCAAGTGGGTCTTGGGAAGCATCACTACAAACAAAGCTAGTAGAGGGGATGGAATTCAGTTGAGCTATTTCAAACCCTAAAAGATGATGCTGTGAAAGGGCTGCACTCAATATGCCAGCAAATTTGGAAGACTCAGCAGTGGCCACCGGACAGGAAAAAGTCAGTTTTCATTCCAATCCCAAAGAAAGGCAATGCCAAAGAATGTTTAAACTACCGCACAATTGCACTCATCTCACATGCTAGCAAAGTAATGCTCAAAATTCTCCAAGCCAGGCTTCAACGGTATATGAACCAAGAACTTCCAGATGTCCAAACTGGATTTAGTAAAGGCAGAGGAACCAGTGATCAAATTGCCAACATCTGCTGGATCATTGAAAAAACAAGAAAATTCCAGAAAAACATGTATTTTTGCTTTATTGACTATGCCAAAGCCTTTGACTGTGTGGATCACAACAAACTGTGGAAAATTCTTAAAGAGATGGGAATACCAGACCACCTGACCTGCCTCATGAGAAATCTGTATGCAGGTCCAGAAACAACAGTTGCAACTAGACATGGAACAACAGACTGGTTCCAAGTCAGGAAAAGAGTATGTCAGGGCTGCATAGTGCCACCCTGCTTATTTAACTTCTATGCAGAGTACATCATGAGAAATGCCAGGCTGGATGAAGCACAAGCTGAAATCAAGATTGCCAGGAGAAATATCAATAACCTCAGAAACACAGATGACACAACCCTTATGGCAGAAAGTGAAGAAGAACTAAAGAGTTTCTTGATGAAAGTGAAAGAGGAGAGTGAAAAAGTTGGCTTAAAACTCAACATTCAGAACACTAAGATCATGACATCCAGTCCAATCACTTCATGACAAATAGGTCGCAAAACAATGGAAACAGTGACAGACTTTATTTTTTGGGCTCCAAAGTCACTGCAGATGATGACTGCAGCCGTGAAATTAAAAGATGCTTGCTCCTTGGAAGGCAAGCTATGATCAGCCTAGACAGCATATGAAAAGGCAGAGACATTACTTTGCCAACAAAGGTCCATCTAGTCAAAGCTATGGTTTTTCCAGTAGTCATGTGTGGATGTGAGATTTGGACTATAAAGAAACCTGAGTGCTGAAGAACTGATGCTTTTGAACTGTGGTGTTGGAGAAGACTCTTGAGAGTCCCTTGGAGTGCAAGGAGATCCAATCAGTCCATCCTAAAGGAAATCAGTCCTGAATATTCATTGGAAGGATTGATGCAGAAACTGAAACTCCAATACTTTGGCCACCTGATGCGAAGAACTGACTCACTGGAAAAGACCCTGATGCTGGGAAAGATTGAAGGCGGGAGGAGAAGGGGCTGACAAAGGATGAGATGTTTGGAGGCATCACTGAATCAATGGACATGAGTTTGAGTAGGCTCCGGGAGTTGGTGATGGACAGGGAAGCCTGGCGTGATGATGTCTATGTGGTCACAAAGGTCTGGACACATTAAGTGACTGAACTGAACTGCCACACCCAGGCCTGCAGGGGCCACAGGGAACTCTCTTCGAAGTTGAGTAGCCAATAGGAGTTATGTTCTGTTGGAGTTCCTTTGGCAAAGGAACATGGCTAACCTTGGCTCCCTGGGAGGGAAAGATCCGGGAGAGTATATACTCTGCTCCCATAATTTGCTATCTGTGGTCATGGCCAGACTCAGCTGGGAGCTAGAGGGGTGGCGTGGGTTTGATGCAGTCCCTAAAGACCAGCTTTCTCAGGGCACAGAACACATCAGAGAAACAGGGTAACTGACGTGACACATTCAGCAGTGGAAACATGAATGCATATTTACAAAATAAGTGCAGAATATATAGAATAACAACAGAACACCCACCTCTATACCCTTTCTCTTACCCTCAGAGTGAAGGCTGGCTTCAGGTATCTGCTTACCTGGATTTCCTCTTTTACTTAACCACTGGCCCCTGAGAATTTCTTAATTGTCTGCTAGCTCATTGATACATATTATTTATATTTGCTCAGCATTCTTTGCTCTTTTCAGTAGAAGAGTTCCTCAGTGCGTCTCGTCTGAGAATCTGCTAGATACGGAAGCTCCTTGTTCCTTTTCAAGCTGCTTTTATCCTTGGCTTCTTACTGTGGCAGGGTGGAATTTTCACCTGGCTGCTTATTGCACTTTTTATTCTCACATGTAGAAGAAGTCAACTTTGGCTTTTGGTAAGACAGAGTAGAAGACAGAGATTTTCGTAAATGTGTAACATATCAAAATTACACTTATGATTCGTTCCAATTCTCAATGTGAGCAGGAGAAAGGTTACTTTGTCCTCAGACCTCTTCACTCTCCTGAGTTTCCTTCTGTGCTTTCACTCACCTAATGGGCAGTGTTACATAATTAGAATGCTCCAAACTAAACTCTTCTCTCCATCCAATTCTGCTTCTTGTCCTGTCTTTTCTTCTTTGTGTAGGGATAACACTGTGCAGTCATTAAACTAGACAACTGTGTTAATAATGGGACGCTTTTTTCATGTACTGGTTCTTTCCTGGAGCTTCTGAAGAGTAAATTGCCATTTTTAAGATGCAGCATGGCATGTTTCTTCTTTTCTACTTGGCTGGATGTGGGCACATTGATGGTAGAGGCTGTTGGGTTTCTCAGAAGTCAAGTTAGACCTTATGGACTTAAAGGTCCTCCCATCTTTCTTTAAATTGTTTTAATTGCTCTTCCCACTCAGTACTGGCGCAGCTCATTTATTTGGTCCGTAGTCAGTTTCCTAGCATGTACAGAGGAATGGGGTTATCTAAGAGAGAATCTGGGTATGTGTATTCACAGTAATCTTTCGACACTGTGTTCATTTCGTTGTCATGCTTTTTCTGTGAACTCTGTATAAGTCACCTCCCATTCTCTCCCAGCCTTGTTTTCCCCAGTGATGGTGTCTCACACTGTGAAATGAACCATGCTTCACCTGTGCAGCCTTATTTTGTCTATTTGCATTAATTGATTTTCCTGATATTTTAACATCTTAGTTTTCCTTTATTTTCTTGTATCCCTCATCCTCATCTCACATCTAGTTGGAAATCAATTCTTGTCAATTGTTTCCCCTAAATATGCCTCAGATTATATCTCCTTTTCACTTCTGCCCCAACTCCCTTACATAGGCTCTCATGATTTTCTACAGCAGACTCCCAGTGATGCATGCTGCCTCTACAGTAATCATTTCAGCCTGTAAATCAGACCACAGTGGAGGTCTGTGTAAGAACGTGGGCTAGACATATAAGTGGGGTAGATTGTGTCTCCTCCTCCCGCAACTGCCATCTAATGTTGGCATCTGTACTCTTGGAGAGAGTTACTGGGAACCTCTCAATCCGCCCAAGTGATCTCCACGTCCACTGGGATTCTTGGGTTACCTTGTAGTTTTCATGGGCCTGCGCATACATGGCCTAGTATTGAAGGACCTTGTTGTTTAGTTGCTAAGTTGTATCTGACTCTTTTGGGACCTCATGGACTTTTGCCTGCCAGGCTCCTCTGTCCATGGGGTTTTGAAGGCAAGAATACTAGAGTGGGTTGCCTTTTCCTTCTCCAGGAGAATCTTCCTGACCGAGGGATCAGACCCACATCTCCTGCATTGGCAAGTGGATTCTTTAGCACTGAGCCACCAGGGAAGCCAGGTCCTCATTACTCCTCAAATCTTTACTGTGGCATTGAGTTGCAGTTTTAACCAATCTGATTATTGCTGTATTTCTGTAAGAGCCAATACACAGAGGAATGAGTCCTGAGGAGGAACATTCCTTCTCCTTTATGCAGAGACATCTCCCTTTATGCCAGATGTTTTTCTCTCCTCCACTACAGAGTCAGAATCATATTTAGATTTATTACTACTGATTTATTTCACTTCAAAGCCAGTAAACCTGTGTTGTCTTTACTTCTGTTTTGTTCACAAAGGTAGAGCAAGTTGGGGGATTCTCAGGTAGCACAGTTGTAAAGAATCTGCCTGCCAGTGCAGGAGATTCAGGAGACACAAGTTTGATCCCTGAGTCGGGAAGATCCCCTGGAGTAAGAAATGGCTACCCACTCTAGTATCCTTGCCTGGGAAATCCCATGGACAGAGGAGTTCAGCGGGCTACAGACCATGGGGTCACAGAGAATTGGACACGACTCAGCACCAGCATCAGCACCACCAGAGAGAATCGAAGGATAAGTCCTGGAAAGCCTGAAGAGAACCCCTTCCCTTAGCCAGCCTTGAGCCGAACTACTCCCACTCTTGAACCCAGAAGCTGAGGATTGTTTTTTCAAACCCAGTAAACATGGGAGTCATTTCTTTTCTTGTTATTCCAAATCTCCTTCAAATTTTCCTTCTCAGAAATGCTTCATTGTTTCATATTTCTAACTCAGTTTCATTCTCAAACCAAAGGCTTCCTGTCAGCATACCCTAACTTCTCTCTTTCTCAAACAACTCTGAGCTCATTGAGACTTATTTCATCCCCAGAACAACTCCAGGTGGTAGGCAGAAGACAGGATGGCAGTATTAGCTTTGTGTAAGAAGACAGCGAAAGGGAAAGCACTCATTCAGTGTGTGTGCCCAAGATTAAAGAGATGTCTAAATGAATTTTAAATATTTTGACTAAGAGGGAGTGGAAAAGCTGTCCATACAATTAAAACATTTTTCAATTAAAAAAAAAAGCAGCAGCAGTCTTCAAATCAAGTTAATAGAAAAAAAATTTTAATACCATGATTATGTTCTTCTAAAACAACCAAGCAAATCTGTGAATTTAGGTAAACACGTGGTCTCCTAATGCCTTTGTTAGTCTTCTGTGCTTTAAGCCACTTGTTTTCCCTTTGTAAACCCAAATTGTCAATCTGATCATGTCTTAAAAACATCAGATATACTTTAAGTTAAAAAAAAAAAGCTCACAAAAATTTTACTTTCGAATTCCAAGCCAGGGTGAAATTTAATTGCAGTTATAAACCCTCTGAGCAAGGGTTTATCTGGAATTGCCAACATAACCCCAAGTTCAGCAATGCAAATGACACTGCTATAATAAAAGAAATAAAAAAGCTTTCAATATGTTGTCTAAGAACTTGAGCACATTGAAAGTGATTTATAAGCAGGCAGACTAAACATTTAAATGCCTTTCCTAGCAATGGTATATTTTTCAATACAGCAAGCGCTCTCATATATGATTCTGTATTCCAAGACAGCGCTGCTTCTGACAATATAAGTCCTTTCTGATAGGGTAACATTTCCAATCCAAGATTAAAATCTTGGAAACTTGTCAACAGAAAAGGATGATAATATGAGTGAAACTGCAGCTATCAAAGAAAAATGCCTCACAAGTAATTTCTGTAATGGTCAACTTCTAGTAATTTTCCCTTCCCCTTTTACTCTTAAGTAAAGGGGTTGGCCTGAAGGTCATTTTAATATTTTGGATAAGTACAGTTACAAACCAGAAATTCATGAACACAGGAAAAAGTGAGTCATTTAATACCACAAAAATCAACTTTTTACATTGCCTTCCTTATTTCCATTTCTAATGCAGACCATAGGGAATATTTTTCTTCTGATGAATAGGGGTTTAAGCAATGAGTTGACAATAAACCCTTGAACTTCATGAGGCACTAAAAATTAAAGGATCAGAGAGTCTTACATTTTCTTTAGTATATTTCCATAATTTTTTTCTGTTACTTTATTTAATCTTTCACTACTCCAGAGACTAGAACTGAGTGACCTACTAGGTCTTTTCCATTTTTTTCGTATAATTCTCTTTTTCTGTTTAGGATGTGGGTGATCTCTTTAATATCTGGTGTGCCCTTGGCTATACCCAGGTAAATTGGGGTGATTCTCAGTTTTACTAGCTACACAGGATGGAGTATTATGGGCCATAGAGTATGTCTGAAAAAGTTCAAAACATTTATACACATATTACTGTGATATTTCCAAATTATTTTATTCCCATCACACACTATGGTAGCTAAAGTGAATTTCAAAGTCTAATTTCTTATTTTTCCTTTGGTTGGATATATCTTGCCTCTATAATATTCTTTTTTTTCCCCTGAATACTCAGCATTTTCCTTATCATGGTTCTGAGTATTTCAAGTTACAAATACACACACATACACAGACATTCTGTTTCATCCTCAAAACTTATGTTTTCATTTATTTGATGATAAATCAAGTATAATTCAACACTAAATTATGAACTATCTACAAGTCTCTGTCATTCGGGCCCTGCGCTGTCCCTGGGGGATGCACTACTAAATTAGATATGCACTTGTTTCCGGTAGCTCAAGGTCTGATAAAGGAGATTGATGTGTTTGTTAGTCATCAGATTTCAGGGTAATGGTCCTTGGGGAGGGATAATCAGACAGGCTCATAAAGGACCAACGTACCCAGTGTCAGGGGTCAGGGAAGTCTCCCTACAGCAGCGCTTTTCAAAGTGTGGTCCTTGAATTATAGCATCATATCACCTGAGAACTTGTCAGAAAGAAACTCTGAGGCTCCATCCCACGCGTACTAAATAAAAAACTCTAGGGAGAGTCTTTTGTCTGTTTTGCAATAAGCCCTCTGGATGGTTCTGATACATGCTCAGGTTTAATAACCACTGCTTCAGGCTCAGTAACCACTTTGTAAGGAAAAGATGCTTTCTTTACTATCAGGCTTATTTACGTAATTGATACCTCTTGATAATTAAGTCATCTAAGATCTCCTATTCTTTTCTTTGTCTCTAAACTGTACTGAAAAAGCGCAACAGCTTCCATTTTAAACAACTGTTACTTACATATACTTTCCCTGTCCACACACATTTAAATGGTTTAAAGGTAGAAGACAAAGAATTAATTACATTAGAGTTACACAATGCAAAACATCATTAACAACAACAACCTGATTCTTTTGAAAACAAAATAGGCCCAATAGTCCAAATTAATCAAATGAGTCTTCCTAGAAATCTAGTTTCGTTTGTGAATGTGAGAATCCTTGTGTCCTAGTACTCAATATTTTGAAACACCATTCTGTTTCTTGGAGATGATGAAGCAGCCGAGAGTCCATTCTTATCCCTATGCAACATGAGTAGAATTCATATCTTCTTGCCCCACACCCTCTTCTCCATGGGAGTGAAGGCAAATGGAAGAAATGAAATAAACTAGGCAAGAGCTGAACTAAATTGAGTGGTGTTTTAATTATATGCCTTCCTTCTGAGTTGCTTTGGTCGTGTCCCACTTTTTAAATTATAGTTTTACATTATAAGTAAAATGATTTGCTGTTGTTCAGTTGCTAAGTCGGGTCCAACTCTTGCGACCCCATGGACTGCAGCTCGCCAGGCTTCCCTGTCCTTCTCTATGTTCCAGAGTGTGCTCAAACTTGTGTCCATTGAGTCGTTGATGCCGTCCATCTAACTCAAGTAAAATGGAGGGTCGCAAGAGTCGGACACAACTTAGCAACTGAACAACAACAACAGTTTGAAAATTAAATGGGCATCTTAAAAAACAAAACTCAAAAGTTGTCCATGGGCAGTGGCGGTGGCGGCGGGGCGTTGCGACTGACCGCGCGGGTTGTCTCCGGAGCGCACTCTGCCGGCCACCCTTGCAGCCCTGGCGGACGGTCGTAAAGCTGGTAGCAAGTCCGTGAGTGAGATCTTAGTGGGCTGCAGGGCTTTTTGGCTGCAAGACATCTGAGAGGAAATCCGAAAAGTTGTACAGAGTCTAGAACAAACAGCTCGAGAGATTTTAACTCTATTGCAAGGGGTCCATCAGAGTGCCGGGTTTCAGGACATTCCCGAGGCGTTTGAAAGCTCGAGAACATTTTGGTACAGTAAAAACACATCTAACGTCTTTGAGGAGAAGGCAATGGCAACCCACTCCAGTACTCTTGCCTGGAAAATCCCATGGGCGGAGGAGCCTGGTAGGCTGCAATCCATGGGGTCGCGAAGAGTCGGACACGACTAAGCGACTTCACTTTCATGCACTGGAGAAGGCAATGGCACCCACTCCAGTGTTCTTGCCTGGAGAATCCCAGGGACGGCGGAGCCTGGTCGGCTGCCGTTTATGGAGTCGCACAGAGTCAGACACGACTGAAGCGACTTAGCAGCAGCAGCAGCAGCAACGTCTTTGAAGACCAAGTTTCCTGCGGAATAGCATTACAGGTTTCAGGAGCACTGAAGGTTTGTGCTGCAGTGCCTGGTCTTCTTGGCAGCATTTGGTGTGTACTTGGAGACCGAAACCATAGTGAACCGAGAAGCAGTTACCGAGATCCTTGGCACTGAGCCTGATCAGGAGAAGGGATTTCACCTGGATGTGGATGATTATCTCTCGGGGGTTCTCATTCTCACTAGTGAACTGTAGAGGTTGTCCATCAACAGAGTGACCGCCGGAGACTACTCCCGGCCCCTGCACATTTCCACCTTCATCAAAAGAGCTGGATTCCGGCTTGTGCCTCCTCAATCTCAAAAATGATTCCCTGAGGAAGCGCTACGAGAGCCTGAAGTACGATGTGAAGAAAGTGAAGGAGGTGGTCTATGATCTCTCCATCCAGGGCTGCAACAGGGAGCCAGCAGCCGCCTGCGTGAAGCAGGGGCTGCCCGCCGGCCCTGCTGACTCCAGCGGTGCCCACCAGGCCCAGCCCAGCGCCTCCCATGGTAGTTAGGATACCCCGTCATTTTTTAACCGGTTGTATGGTATTTCAGAGTTGAAACACTTTTTAAGGGGTGACAGAATAGCCTTTACAAGAACAGGTTTTTCTTTGTTGTTTTCAGTGAATTTGCTCTGTAACTCAGTATATACTTCAGTTTTGTCAGCAAACGTACGTGTCGATCTCTTGCTAAAGTTCTTTTCTTGCTTACCGCACCCCCCCACCCCCCAAAAAGAAATTGTCCATTGTACAATGCTAATACAACAGTTTTCATAACTTTGTAAACATTATGCTATGTATTTTATTTAATAATGTTATTAATAATCCAATATACTATTACAATGATTCAGATATGTCATGTCATGAATTGTTCCCTGAAATATAATTACAAATCTAATGGGTCACTAAGTTCTTTAAATACCTCTCATCATTCTTAAAAATATATCTTTGTACATACAGCAGTATAAAAGATATTCTTACTCTGTTCATTTCATTCTGATTTAAGTTCCATCATCTTTTCTAAAATTTTTTTGTTGAAATAGCATTGATTTACAATGTTGTGATAGTTTCAGATGTACAGAAAGTGTTTCAATTAAAGATACATATATATATATATGTTCTTCTTAATATTACTTTCTATTATAGGTTATTATAAAATATCAAGTATAGTTCCCTATGTTATATAGTAGGTCCTTGTTGGTTACCTTAACAATAACCTTGTTGGTTATTTATATATGGTAGTGTGTGTGTTTTAATCCCAAACACCTAATTTATGCCTCCCCTCCCTTCTCCTTGGTAATAAGTTTGTTCTCTGTGTCTATAAGGCTATTTCTGTTTTGTAAATAAGTTCATTTGTATCATGTTTTTAAATTCCACATATATATGATATCATATGATATTTGTCTTTCTCTATTAATATAATATCATATTATATATTAACTGTCTGTTAATATGATATCATATTATATCATCAGATCAGATCAGATCAGTCACTCAGTCATGTCCGACTCTTTGCGACCCCATGAATCACAGCACTCCAGGCCTCCCTGTCCATCACCAACTCCTGGAGTTCACTCAGACTCATGTCCATCGAGTCAGTGATGCCATCCAGCCATCTCATCCTCTGTCGTCCCCTTCTCCTCCTGCCCCCAATCCCTCCCAGCATCAGAGTCTTTTCCAGTGAGTCAACTCTTTGCATGAGGTGGCCAAAGTACTCCAGTTTCAGCTTTAGCATCATTCCTTCCAAAGAAATCCCAGGGCTGATCTCCTTCAGAATGGACTGGTTGGATCTCCTTGCAGTCCAAGGGACTCTCAAGAGTCTTCTCCAACTTAACTGATATCAGTTAATATGATAATCTCCAGGTCCATCCATGGTACTATAAATGGCCGTATTTCATTCACTTTTATAGCTGAGTAATATTCCATTGCATGTATATATATATATACACCACATCTTCTTTATCCATTCATCTATTGATGGACACTTTAGTTGCATCCATGTCTTGGCCATTGTAAATAGTGCTGCTATGAACATTGGGGTGCATGTATCTTTTGGAAGTGTGGTTTTCTCTGGATACATACCCAGGAGTGGGATTGAAGAATAATATGGTAGCTCTATTTTTAGTTTTTTAGGGAGCTTCCACGCTGTTTTCCATAGTGATTGTAGTATCTGACACTCCCACCAACAGTGTAGAAGGGTTCCTTTTTCTCCACACCCCCTCCAGCATTTATTAATATTATTTGTAGGCTTTTTGATGTCAGCCATTCTGACTGGTGTGAGGTAGTTTTGATTTGCATTTCTCTAATAATGATGTTTGGCAATTTTCTTGTGCCTTTTGAATGTCTGAATGCTTCTTTGGAGAAATGTCTATTTAGATCTTCAGCCTATTTGGATTGGGTTGTTTGTTTTTTTGATATTGAGTTGTATGAGCTGTTTGTATATTTTGGAGATTAATCCATTGTCAGTTACATCATTTGCAAATATTTTCTCTCATTTTGTAAGATTTTTTTTTGTTTTATTCATGGTTTTCTTTGATATGCATTTCTATACACTACTGATAAAAGATCTGAAAGAGAAATTAAGGAAACAATCCCATTTACTATTGCATTAAAAAGAATAAAATACCTAGGAATAAACCTACCTAAGGAGAGAAAAGACCTGTACACCACCTGTACACCACCTAAGGAGAGAAAAGACCTGTACACCACAAACTATAATACATTGATGAAAGAAATAAAAGATGACACAAACAGATGGAGAGATACACTGTGTTCTTGGATTAGAAGAATTAATACTGTCAACATGACTACCCAAGACATCTACAGATTCAATGCAATTCCTATCAAATTATCAATGGCATTTCCCACAGAATTAGAACAAAAACTTTAAAATTTTATGAAAACACAAAAGACCCCGAATAGCCAAAGCAATTTTGAGAAAGAAAAACAAGCTGGAGGAATCAGGCTTCCTGACTTCAGTGAAAAGTGAAAATGAAAGTGTATGACTCTTTGCAACTGCATGGACTGTAGCCCACCAGGCTTCTCTGTCCATGGAATTCTCCAGGCAAGAATACTGGAGTGGTGAGCCATTCCCTTCTCCAGGGGATCTTCCCAACCCAGGTATTGAACCTGGATCTCCTGCATTGCCAGCAGAATCTTTACTGTCTGAGCCACCAGGGAAGCCTATACTACAAAGCTACAGTTATCAAAACCATATGGTACTGGCACAAAAACAGACATATAGATCAACGGAAGAGGATAGAAAGTTCAGAAATAAACCCATGTACCTATGGTCAATTAGTTTATGACAAAGGAGTCAAGAATATAGAAGGGGTAAAAGAATCTCTGCAATAAGTGATGCTTGGAAAACTGGATAGCTACATGTAAAAGAATGAAATTAGAACATTCTCTAATCCTATACATCATCTCTTTATTGGACTTTTTTCAATATTTGCCAACCGGGCTCTCAGACCACTGTACTTACCCTCCACCCCATTCTAAGCACATCATGACAAGATTTATCTAACATGCATATATTATTCCCCTTATGAATATGCTTAACTGTCCTTCTCTGCCATAAAGGCTTTCATAATCAGGTCCTTGTTGATTTCTCAATTTTCACTTTTTCACACTCCCAACTTACCACTTATTTAAAGCAATATATAAACTTATTTGCAGTTTTTTAAAATTTCCAACTCTTTTCTTGTTTCTGTGAGAGCAAGACTGCTGTTTCCTCTATCTGGAACACCCTCCTCTTCCTGGAAAGCCTGGATAATTCATACCCTTTATTCAACACTGAGCATTATGTCTTTTGTGAAAATTTTCCACCTCTTCTGCTAAACTGGATTCCTTCATATTGTTTCCTTACAACAAGACAATTTATTTATTTATTTATTATTATTATATGTACACATGGCATGTAAATAAAATGTAGTAGCCATAGTACACATAGTGCATACCATCTTTAAGATGATGCTCTCTCTGGGTGGGGAAGAAGAAAGCACAACTATATGTATAATCATTTATTTATTAAAAATGAAGCAAATGACAAAATATTCAAGTCGGATAAACTTAGATAGTAGGTATATGGGTGTTGGTTCAGTTTTCTCTGTACTTTAAAATAGTTTTAATGTTTTATTGATTTAAAATAAGTTGAAAAAATACGGTAGCTTATAGTTAAATCATGGGATAAATAACCAAGCAGATTGTAGAATCTTTGCTTTGGGAGATTACAAAGTTTTTGTGTGTGTGTGTGTGTTTTTAAACCAAAACTCTAAGATTGCAAGTTATGGGTTCCAACCACTTGGTACTTGTGTTCCAGTTCACACCTAAGCAGCTCCATTTATAGAAAACTCAACATTTTTTTAGGTAGCCCATTGGGAATTCCTGCTCTGTCCTACTTCTACTTTTTGGAATGCATTGAGGTAGTTGTGAGTTTTCTTTTTTTTAATATTGCATTCTTTCTCAATATGATTTTATTGATGTCTTTTCGTCATCCTGATCACCCTTTTTAGGATACAACCCAGAGTTTTTCTTAGTGCATGAAGGAATACAGTCTACATAGACAAGAACAGAGGTATTCATTGCCTCACTCGTTTTAGACACTTTATTTGTCTGACATAATCTCAGGTTTACATGACACTTTTGAAAGTCAAATCACACAAACGGAGCATTTGACGGTTGCTGCTGCCAAGTCTGATTCCCTCTGCTCTCTGTCTGTACACTTGAACCAGTAGCCCTTGACATAGGTCAGGAAAACATTGTTAATTGCATTTTTTGTTGAACTTATGATGAATCACTATTTCCTTTTGGATACTAACATTGGATACATCGGTACAACTGTAATATCATTGAGGCTTCTTTTCCTGCATCTTGCCCTTAAGGGTATCAGGAGACAACTTGTCAAAAGCTTTTCTGAAATCCAGCTACACTATTTCTACTCTATTTCTCTGATCTCCCAGTGTAGTAACTCTGTCACTAGAAAATGAGGTTAGTGTGACAGGACTATTCTTAGTGAGCTCACGCTGAGTTTACCACTTCTTTTTCTAAGTGCTCAGAAGCCATTGTTTAGAAAAAAAAAATGTTCTAGAATCTTGCCCTGAATAGATGTCAAGCTCAGTGCTCTCTAGTTCATGAATACGCATTCTTCCTCTTTTTATAAATTCAAATGACACTTGCCTGTATCCAGTTTTCCAGGAGCTCTTTTCCTCTGGGGTTTCTCAGGTGCACTGACAATGATTCAGCCATTTCTACAAGTTCTCTGAGGATGTTGAAACATACTCCTGGGCCAAGAGACTAGGATTCATTTGGCATAGCACCTTTTCATCTCCTTATTTATTTAAGAATACATCTATCACCTGTTTGAGAAAGGAATAGGAAATCAATTAACCCAAACTGTAGTTAAGGTCATGTTTGGTTTGATGGTCAATGTGAAAGTGAATCAAGTTAAGAGGAAAAACTGTTATTAAAGGGCTTGAAGCATATGCAGCAGTATGCTAGGTGCTAAGAGATGAGAATAAGATAAAGCCAAAGCCCTGGTCTTAAAAATCTGATAGTCAAGTGGAGGGAAATAAAACTTGTAATACCATAACCCATATAGTTTAATTTGGGAACAAAGCAGGACTTCAAAGAACACAATCCTTGCCATTAAAAAGGATTTTAAAAATAGCTCAAATTGTTTCCTTATATTCCTTAATACTATCAAAAAGGTATATTAAAAATATTTTAAATGTTTCAATATAACTACGGTGTCTACTGACTGCTTCAGTGGCCAGAGGTTGTTAGTAAATTCTAAACCTAGGTGTGTGCCAAAATGAACCTTCATTTGTGGTAAAATCTGTTTCTGAGTTGAAATGTTGATACACTAATAGGAGAAGGAAGAGGGTAATGGTTCTACTGCTAAGCCAACCTCTCATGCTACCAGGCTTGTTGGGAGAGGGGAGGGTAGGAGCAGAGAGCGGGACAGCAGGCAGAATGGCTGAGGAAGAGCAACAATGCCTGGTCCTTGGGGTCTTTCCTACATGCTATCTCCTATGCAAGGGGATTCCCATTTATTGAACACCTCGTTATGCCAGGAATGCTGTTAGGTGCTTTGAATGCCATATTACATTTCTTCCTCCACAAGCCTGTAGGATAGTGCGTGCATGTGTGTGTACTCAGTTGTGTCCAACTGTTTGCAACCAGATGGATGGGTAGCCCACCAGACTCCTCTGTCCATGGGATTTTCCAGGCAAGAAGATTGGGGCAGGTTGCCATTTCCTTCTTCAAGGGATCTTCCTGGCCCAGGGATTGAACCCACATCTCCCTCCTCTCCTGTATTGGCAGATCGATTCTTTACCACTACGCCAGTGTATCCTTATTTTACAAGTGAGGAAACTGAGCTCAGAGAGCTGGAGTCATTTGCTCAAAGGTCACATTAATGCTAAATGGCAGACCTGGGATGTAACCTCAGATGCATCTGATTTCAGTGCTATTTTCTTTTTATTACATGACACTCTCTGGATAGAAACAAATTGGGACTTGAAGAGACTTTTCTTCTTGTCCTTACAAAATGTCTGGTCACCTAGAGAAAGGCAAAATTTCACCCATGTTTCAAGCTGATTGTCATATTCTGCTAGTTTTATTAAATGTACTTTAACTTTTTATATCATAGAATAAATAGAGTATATTTCAATGAAGTAATGTCATTATGTTACCATACATAGATGAGATGTATTTTCATAGACATTCTCTCTATTTGGGACTTGATATCAAGAAAATGAAATTTGCAAAGATAACTCCTTGCTACCTGATTATTTACTGCATGAGGACAGCGTTTGGTGAATGGCCCTTGTCTGAACTGAGTTTCCTAGTTATCAATGCAACAGATGCTGCAAAATGAGGTCTGTGAACTGAAGGCCAATTTTTGTGCAGAGGATAAAATGTGAAACAATAGATAGCTCAGGAGAGGACATGGTGTATGGGGATACAGTGTCCCTGCAAGGGACAGATGCATATTGCTGAGCAAGGGCTGTTCCAAAGAGCCCTGACCGTTAATGCAATCAGAACCCTGAGCTCTAAATTAAAGCAGGAGAAGAACATCAGAAAGACGTAGCGCCTGTAACTGTAACCTAGAGCCTAAAGGTGCTGGGGGAGAACACTGCAGGAGCAGTAAACCTCTTTTGCTGTTCGTTTCTATTGGTTTCTTTACAGGAATTTGGAATGCCTGGTTGTAAGGAGTTGGGTTAAAAATGCAGATATGTGAGTGGGGATTAGATTTTGGGAGGGCAACTGACTGGAGACAAAAAGAGATGCCAGGATATTCCTGTGTGTGTGTGTGTGTGTGTGTGTGTGTGTGTGTTGAGGGGGATATTAGCAAAGAGGCAGCCATTGTCAGAGAGCCCTGACCATCTCCTGCCTGGGGGGATTTTTCATAGGAATTGGCAGTGGCTGCCTGGACCACCTCTCAACAGCAGAGTGATGCTACAGCCTTTGCTCTGTACTTTGTCCACTCTTTTGCCCAATTCTTCCCCTGGCCTCCATGAATGCCTATTTCCTGCATGTGACATGAACCTTCATAGTTCATTCTCTGACAACATACCTGGCAGTGACCTATGTGGAGTTTCACAGAGTGGGTCTTCCACAGATGTTTTATTCTTCTGTCCATCCATCCATCCATTCATTCATTCACAAACATTTACTGAATTTCTACTGTGTATCTGTAGCAGTTGTTGGCACTAGGGATAGATAAGAAGTTAATACCACTCTTAAGACCTCATGATGTCATGGAGCCATAGGGCCCATTAAAGTGATCACAAGCCTGAGATTAGTGCTATAACACAGATGCATAAAGATTCAGAGTTGGTCCCAAAGAGGGTATGGTTGACTGTACTTGCATGAGGCAGGAAAGGCTACAGCCAGGCTTCATACTTAAGATACCAGGTTGTCTTCAGAATCTGGCTCAATGAGTTCAAATCCTGGTTTTGCCACTTTTGAGCTAACAAAACATGAAAAAATTACTCAACTAATTTTGCGTGGCCTCCATAAAATGCATGACTATTATCTCGTGGATTCTTGTGATTATTACATGAGATGATGTGGGTAGATTCGTTGGTAAATGCCTGGCATGTAGAAATCAGTCAGTAAATTTTCATGATTATTATTGTTATTTCTGTTCTCATTATTTGTGAAAGTAATAAGGCTTCCCCAAGGACATATTTCAGCTGAGCCTGGAAGGGTAAACTGTGGTCACTAGGCCAGCGGTGGGAGGGTAGTGACTGGGGTGGGGATGGAGAGGACTTTGCAGAAGAGGAAATAGGATAGGCAATGTCCAGGGGCCGCAAGAGCACAATACACTTGGAGGGAGTCAGTCAGGTAGAGTTAGTTGAGCTCTTAGCACTTTCGTTCTCCATCCTCCCATGTATCATACAACCTTGTAGTTGTTTGGACATAATCTGTCTTTCTTGTTCCTCACCTGGTGACATGCTCATTCTGCTGATTCATCTGTTTCGATCAAAGCCATCTTTCCTGTAATGTCTCTGGGTTCCTGTCTCGCCCTCTGTCCTTGCACTCATCATGCTGCAGTGTAATTACTTGGCGGATGTGTATTTCCTCCTCACTGGGATCCTAGAACGTCTTATTCAGCTTTGTCTGTTCTGCATCAACTGGAGGGACATGAGTTTGAGCAAACTCTGGGAGATAGTGAATGACAGGGAAGCCTGGTGTGCTATAGTTTGCTTAGGGTTGCAAAGAGTCAGACATCCCTGGCATGCTGCAGTCCATGGGGTCATGAAGAGTTGGACACGACTTAGTGACTGACCAATTCTACACTGAGCTGGTACCTGGGATTGTGGACTTGTGCAGACCGTGAATTAAAAATAAAGCAGAATGATGAGGAATCATCCGTAAGAACAGAATATCTTATTCTCTCCTGAAAGACCCAAGGAGTCATTTTGAAACAGAGAAATGGTCTGTTTTCTAAACCAAGTGCAGAGCTTCAGATGTGCTTTTTAAAGACATAGCTCTCTATATTTATTTGAACTTTGTAGTATGTAAGGAAATAGAACCCTGAATCCAATCTGGAATCCAGGCCTTAGGTTAATCATTTATACATAGTCCTGCTTGGTCCTGAGCCTATCAGAATTACTTCATTTTTACTTGCCTTGCATTCTCTCCTCAAATCCTATAATAGCTTTATCTTTTCATTTGGCTGATAAGGTGCCAAATGGTTCTTCTTTATGTGTGGTCTTCTTGCAGCAGTTAGTTAATGAGGAGTGTCCCTGATGACTTTTATCAGATGAGAATTAACAGTCGGATGGACACAGCAATCACCTCTATGCTGAGAGACCCAGAGCCAGAGAGCTGATGGTTGAAAATTCGGGTTCTGTTTTAGGCTGTTCCACATGGATGCTTCCTAGTGCTGTAACCTAGACATGTCCCCTGAGATCTCTGAACCCTCAATTTTCTCCTTTATAAAATGTAGGCAATACTAATGTTAGTTTCATAGTAAGATAAAAGAAAAACAATGGTTATATCATGTGCCGATTTGAAAAGGCTATGGTGCCCAGTGGACTTCCCTGGTGGCTCAGACAGTAAAGCGTCTGTCTACAATGCGGGAGACCCGGGTTCAAGCCCTGGGTTGGGAAGATCCCCTGGAGAAGGCAGTCATTTGGTCAAATGCTAGTTTCCATGTTGCTGAGAAGATACTCTTTAGGTTCATGTTCTTTGAGTAAAGCAAATTACTCTTCATAATGTGACTGGGCCTCCTCTAATCAGGTGAGGATCTCAAAAGCAAAGACTGAGATTTTCTGAAGCAAAAGCAATTCCGCCTTCAGACTGCAACATAGAAATTCTGCTTTCCTTTCCAGCATGTAGATTTCAGACTCAAAACTATAACATCAATTCACCTGAATTCCAGTTTGCCAGCCTGTCCTGTAGGTTTCAGTCTTAGTAATTCCTTAGGTGTCAATTCCTTAAAGCCTCTTCTCTTACTCTGTGCCTCTCTCCGTCTCTCTCTTATATGTACGTTTCCCAGGTGGCTCAGTGGTAAGAAATCCACCTGCCAATGCAGGACACACCAGTTCAGGAAGATCCCCTGGAGAAGGAAATGGCAACCCACTCCAGTATTCTTGCCAGGAAAAATCCCACGGACAGAGAAATCTGGTTGGCTACAGTCCACGGGGTTGCAAAGAGTCAGACATTACTGAGCAACTGAGCATGCACACAAAATATATATTCATATACACACATATTTTCTATGGTTTTAAATGGCAACCCACTCCAGTGTTCTTGCCTGGAGAATCCCAGGGACGGGGGAGCCTGGCGGGCTGCCGTCTATGGGGTCGCACAGAGTCGGACACGACTGAAGCGACTTAGCAACAACAGCATACACATATATTTTCTATGGTTTTATTTCTCTGGAGAACTTTGATTAATACAGGGAATAAAGCTTAGCAGACTTCCAGGCACATAGGCCTCCAATAGTATGAGCAATCTCCATCCATAGTTCATCAGGCACTCTGTCTATCAGATCTAGTCCCTTAAATCTATTTCTTACTTCCACTGTATAATCATAAGGGATTTGATTTAGGTCATACTCGAATGGTCTAGTGGTTTTCCCTACTTTCTTCAATTTAAGTCTGAATTTGGCAATAAGGAGTTCATGATCTGAGCCACAGTCAGCTCCCAGTCTTGTTTTTGCTGATGTGTAGAGCTTCTCCATCTTTGGCTGCAAAGAATATAATCAATCTGATTTCGGTGTTGACCATCTGGTGATGTCCATGTGTAGAGTCTTCTCTTGTGTTGTTGGAAAAGGGTGTTTGCTATGACCAGTGCGTTCTCTTGGCAAAACTCTATTAGTCTTTGCCCTGCTTCATTCTCTACTCTGAGGCCAAATTTGCCTGTTACTCCAGGTGTTTCTTCACTTGCTACTTTTGTGTTCCAGTCCCCTATAATGAAAAGGACATCTTTTTGGGGGGTTAATTCTAAAAGGTCTTGTAGGTTTTCATAGAACTGTTCAACTTCAGCTTCTTCAGCATTACTGGTTGGGGCATAGACTTGGATTACTGTGGTATTGAATGGTTTGCCTTGGAAACGAACAGAGATTTTAGAAAAGGCAGAGGAACCAGAGATCATATTGCCAACATCCTCTGTATCATGGAAAAAGCAAGAGAGTTCCAGAAAAACATCTATTTCTGCTTTATTGACTATGCCAAAGATTTTGACTGTGTGGATCACAATAAACTGTGGAAAATTCTTCAAGAGATGGGAATAGCAGACCACCTGACCTGCCTCTTGAGAAACCTATATGCAGATCAGGAAGCAACAGTTAGAACTGAACATAGAACAACAGACTGGTTCCAAATAGGAAAAAGAGTATGTCAAGGCTGTATATTGTCACTCTGCTTATTTAACTTATATGCAGAGTACATCATGAGAAATGCTGGGCTGGAAGAAGCACAAGCTGGAATCAAGATTGCCAGGAGAAATATGCAGACGGCACCACCCTTATGGCAGAAAGTGAAGAGGAACTAAAAAGCCTCTTGATGAAAGTGAAAGAGGAGTGTGAAAACGTTGGCTTAAAGCTCAGCATTCAGAAAACGAAGATCATGGCATCTAGTCCCATCACTTCATGGGAAATAGATGGGGAAACAGTAGAAACAGTGTCAAACTTTCTTTTTTGAGGCTCCAAAATCACGGCAGATGTTGATTGCAGCCATGAAATTAAAAGACGCTTACTCCTTGGAAGGAAAGTTATGGTCAATCTAGATAGCATATTCAAAAGCAGAGACATTATTTTGCCAACAAAATTCCGTCTAGTCAAGGCTATGATTTTTCCAGTGGTCATGTATGGATGTGAGAGTTGGACTGTGAAGAAAGATGAGTGTCGATTAATTGATGCTTTGAACTGTGGTGTTGGAGAAGACTCTTGAGAGTCCCTTGGACTGCGCGGAGATACAACCAGTTCATCCTAAAGGAGATCAGTCCTGGGTGTTCTTTGGAAGGAATGATGCTAAAGCTGAAACTCCAGTACTTTGGCCACCTCATGCGAAGAGTTGACTCATTGGAAAAGACTCTGATGCTGGGAGGGCTTGGGGGCAGGAGGAAAAGGGGACGACAGAGGATGAGATGGCTGGATGGCATCACCGACTCAATGGACGTGAGTCTGAGTGAACTCCGGGAGTTGGTGATGGACAGGGAGGCCTGGCGTACTGCAGTTCATGCGGTCGCAAAGAATCGGACATGACTGAGCGACTGAACTGAACTGAACTGAGTATGAGCAACTATTCTTACTAAACTCTCTTGACCCCAGATCCTCACTTATATGATGGGTGAGTTGAGTCAGTAATCTCTGCTGTATTATCTAACTTCATACTCAGAAATCTCAATGGAGACTCCTGCTTCATCAAAGCTATCCTTCTGGGGCAGGAAAACAAATTCAAGTGGCCAAGTACTTTTCTATTGATTTTTCTGACTTGATTGCAGTACTGTTTATGCATTGCTACTGCTTAAGTTTCTAGATGTGCTTAAAGGTATGTCTAATGTGTTCTTGATAAGTTGAGTATAAGACAAATTTTGCAACATCCCCAAAGATTTTCACATTCAAAGAGAGCTGTGCTCTTGTTCCTATTATATCAGAGGCTGAGAATTGCTGGCCCAGGGGGAGAATTCAGATGAAGAGGAGGTTGGGAAGGAAGCCTCATTTTCTGGGAGCCTCTGAGTCCTGTGCTGATAGATTTCACAGGGGAAAAGGGTAAAAGAAGCAAGGGGAATTATGAAAGTAAAGGCAGGGTCCCCACTTCTGAGCTTTTTTGTTTGTTTGTTTTATTTTGTTGCTATTTTTCTTTAGAAGGGAACAAAGCAGTACTTTTTGGAAACAATATCAATGTTCATTTATCAGTGATGTCAACTATATCAGTCTGTTGCCCTGCCTCACTCTATTCTGTTATATTTCCCCCCTTTTCTGCTTTATTTTTATTAATCGAATTCATTCCCTCCTGATGTGTATTTATTTGTCACTGTTTCTATTGTTGATTATTCCCACTAGAATGTCAGGTCCTTGAGAGCGGCTATTTTGCCTGCTGAATTCTGTGCTATATCCTGAAAGTTAGAATTATCTTGAAGACATAATAGATCCTCAATAAATGCTTTTTGAATATATAAAGAGATCTGAAAACCAATTTTCTATTCTCTGACACTCTAACGATGTTGTCACGCCCTGAGGCCTCGGTTGCATGATTTACATCTTTCTCTTTACGAGGCATGGAGTGAACTCGGTGGAGAACGTGGCATATCTGGTCTCATCCTCCGTCCATGGAGACTGGAGAACTTCCAAACTGCAAATCACATGGTGAGTGGTTTTATTTCTAGGTTCATGTGATGATTATAGCAACATAGCTCCTCTTGTGTCTTCTTGTCATGTGGTATCACAATTTTAGTAACTCCAGCCTGAAGCAACAGGACAGTCCTGAGATTTACAATCAGATGACCCAGACTTTGGTCGTATCCTAGGTAAACCATCAACATATATCTCTTTGTCTCCATTTGTCCTGTGCTTCAGGACCATTAGGTGAAATAGGTGTGTAAATAGTCAACACCTTTAGGGTTTCTATGTCTAGTATCGCGTCATCTTCAAACAGTGACCGTTTTACTTCTTTTCCCGTTTGGGTTCCTTTTATTTCTTTTTCTTCTCTGATTGCCATGGCAAGGACTTCCAAAACTATGTTGAATAAAAGTGGTGAGAGTGGGCATACCTGTCTGATTCCTGGCCTTAGCAGAAATACTTTCAGCTTTTTTCACTGTTGAGTATGATGTTGGCTGTGGGTTTGTCACATATGATCTTTATTATGTTGAGATGTGTTCTACATTCTGGAGACTTTTTATCATAAATGGGTGTTGAATTTTATTGAAAACTTTTTCTGCTTCTATAGACATGATCATAAGATTTTTATTCTTCAATTTGTTAATGTGGTATATCACATGACTGATTTGCAGATACTAAAAAATCCTTGCATCCCTGGAATAAATCCATTTGATCGTGGTGTATGATCTTTTTAATATATTGTTGGATTCAGTTTGCTAGTATTTTGTTAAGAATGTTTTACTATGTTTATCAGTGATATTGGCTGTAGTTTTTTTTTTTGGGGGGGGGTATCTACAGAAATAGACCCAAAGACATAGAAAACAAACTTATGGTACTGAAGAGGAAAGAGCAAAAGGGAGTATGCATAAATTAGGAATTTGGGATTAGCATGTACACACTGCTGCTGCTGCCGCTAAGTCACTTCAGTCGTGTCTGACTCTTAGCAACCCCATGGACTGCAGCCTACCAGGCTCCTCTGTCCATGGGATTTTCCAGGCAAGAGTACTGGAGTGGGGTGCCATTGCCTTCTCCATTATTGAAATATAGTTGATTTAAAATGTCTTGTTAGTTTCAGATATATGTATATATACACATACATATACCTGAGACTATAGATATACATACATATATTTTATACATATATATTCTTTTAAGGTTCTTTTCCTTTATAGGTTATTACAAAATATTGAATATAGTTTCCTGTGCTATATGGTAGGTCCCTGTTGGTTATCTATTTTATATAGAGTAGTGTCTGGAAAATCCCATGGACGGAGGAGCCTGGTAGGCTGCAGTCCATGAGGTCGCTAAGAATCGGACATGACTGAGCGACTTCACTTTCACTTTTCACTTTCATGCATTAGAGAAGGAAATGGCAACCCACTCCAGTGTTCTTCCCTGGAGAATCCCAGGGACGGGGGAGCCTGGTGGGCTGCCATCTCTGGGGTTGCACAGAGTTGGACACAACTGAGTGACTTAGCAGCAGCAGCATACTTGAATAAGATAAAAAAAAAAAGATCCAAGGTAGAATGAAGAAAAGTCAGCACATAGTAAGCTTACTATACAAATGTTCATTACTGTAATACAAAAGCAGAAAGAGTCTGAAAAGAAAGGGAATGTTAAATTTCCTAAACATCTATTATATACTTACATGCTATTTAACTTAGTCTTCATGTCAGTCTTGCAAGTTTTACAATATTATCCCTGTTTAAAAGGGAAGAAACTAGCTCAGAGCTGTACTGAAGTTTCTCAAGGTCAGATGATGGTATAGGTGGCTCATGGGATTCAGTTGAAGTTTCAAAGACTCCCAAGCAGGTGCTTTATTCACTGTGTCACCCTAACCAACATGAAGAGCACCACACCTGGCTTTCAGGAGCATCTGTGTGAATTGGAGAGAGGAGCCTCTTCTGGGTGGTTACAGCCCTGCAAGTGGAAGGCGTGGTCAGCACAGGGAAGCTGCTGGGAGGAAAAGTTGTACCTCCATCTAGGTGTAGGTGATCATGCACCAGGGCAGGGGTTCTGCAAGGAGAGCATGAGCTATTTTCAGTCCCATTTTCCTCTCAGCTACAGAACCATCAACTGTAGCATTCAACATGGAAAGGATTCCCCTAACAACCTAAGACCACCTAGCAACAGCTGACAGAGCAAAATTAAACATTCATCTTCCGAAGTGTCACTTCTTGAGAAGTTATGATGTAATTGAACTCAGTTGTATCTACCACACTTTAGAGGAGAGGAGCTAGAATTGTTCCTCTAATCATCATTTGGGTGGAAGCCTCTTCTGAAAAACCAACAGGAAGTTGGGGTGTGTAGGCAAGAGCCCTGTCATTTCTGGACTCTGTGACCTTAGCAATTTGGGCATCATTTTATTTATTTCTCACTGATCAGACACCTTCAAGTCAGCATCAGCTTTTAGACCCATTATGACTGCAGAGAATTACCCAGGTGTGAATACAATATTGAGGAACCTGTCTCACTGCCAGCACCCATGACCTTGCAGAGGTGCCCTTGCTTAATTTTCAGGAAGTGCAGCAACATGGAGGGATGTGTAAGGCACCCACTCCAAAAAAGGCCATGCAGATCTGCATTTTGAGATGCATTACTTTGGTCCTTTTTTGACATTGGTCAAATAATGCAAAGGAGGAATTGAAGGCTAAAAAATACCACAGGAAGTCATTTGAGAGTGTTCTAGTGTCTGGAGTTAAGCAGCCTACCTGAAACGTGCTCTTCAGGCCGCAGGATGAAACTGGATTTTGGACTGCACCTGGCTGCAGACCTCTCGCCACTGAAGGGTGCTTTCTTCCACTTAATGGGGCCCCATAGTGGTGAACAGATTCCTGGGGTATGAGGAATCCCTTTCCCATTTGACCTTCAGATCTCTGCTTTGAGGGTCTTCATGCTCTGAGAGTGCTTCCAGCCACAGCACCCTGTTAACAGTTCCTGAGCTTATCTTTATATCTCATTTAAAAAAACAACCAGAATTGATGACATTTTGAACACACACCTGAGATAGAGCTAAACATCTGGTTCATTAGCCACGCCTTTACTGTGGCTAATATTCAGCAGGGACTTTATTTTTGTATCTGTTGTCATGGCACACGAAAAGTGTCCAACCTGTACTCCTGAAGGGTGAAGACCATTCCCAGTCTCTAGAATGTTTGCTTCTCCAGCTTCTCCACTAACACAAGTATTACCATAATACTTTCACTGAACTCTTCTGAAAAATCTAAAAATCATTTCAGTTTTTACTATTACAGCTTTTGGTGGGTTTGTTCACCAAACTAGGTAGAGGGCTGGTTTTGAGAGACAAATTATGTGTTTCATTTTAATATGTTTTTAAAAAGTATTCAGTTCAGTTCAGTTCAGTTCAGTCGCTCAGTCATGTCCGACTCTTTGCGACCCCATGAATCGCAGCATGCCAGGCCTCCCTGTCCATCACCAACTCCCAGATTCACCCAGACTCACGTCCATCGAGTCAGTGATGCCATCCAACCATCTCATCCTCTGTCCTCCCCTTCTCCTCCTGCCCCCAATCCCTCCCAGCATCAGAGTCTTTTCCAATGAGTCAACTCTTCGCATGAGGTGGCCAAAGTACTGGAGTTTCTGCTTCAGCATCATTCCTTCCAAAGAAATCCCAGGGCTGATCTCCTTCAGAATGGACTGGTTGGATCTCCTTGCAGTCCAAGGGACTCTCAAGAGTCTTCTCCAACACCACAGTTCAAAAGCATCAATTCTTCAGCGCTCAGCCTTCTTCACAGTCCAACTCTCACATCCATACATGACCATAGGAAAAACCATAGCCTTGACTAGACGGACCTTTGTTGGCAAAGTAATGTCTCTGCTTTTGCATATGCTATCTAGGTTGGTCATAACTTTTCTTCCAAGGAGTAAGCATCTTTTAATTTCATGGCTGCAGTCACCATCTGCAGTGATTTTGGAGCCCAGAAAAATAAAGTCTAACACTGTTTCCACTGTTTCCCCATCTATTTCCCATGAAGTGATGGGACCGGATACCATGATCTTTGTTTTCTGAATGTTGAGCTTTAAGCCAGCATTTTCACTCTTCACTTTCACTTTCATCAAGAGGCTTTTTAGTTCCTCTTCACTTTCTGCCATAAGGGTGGTGTCATTTGCATATCTGAGGTTATTGATATTTCTCCTGGCACTCTGGATTCCAGCTTGTGCTTCTTCCAGTCCAGGGTTTCTCATGATGTACTCTGCATAGAAGATAAATAAGCAGGGTGACAATATACAGCCTTGACGTACTTCTTTTCCTATTTGGAACCAGTCTATTGTTCCATGTCCAGTTCTAACTGTTGCTTCCTGACCTGCATACAAATTTCTCAAGAGGTAGATCAGGTGGTCTGGTATTCCCATCTCTTTCAGAATTTTCCACAGTTTGTTGTGATCCACACGGTCAAAGGCTTTGGCATAGTCCATAAAGCAGAAATAGATGTTTCTCTGGAACTCTCTTGCTTTTTCCATGTTCCAGCAGATGTTGGCAATTTGATCTCTGGTTCCTCTGCCTTTTCTAAAACCAGCTTGAACATCAGGAAGTTCACGGTTCACATATTGCTGAAGCCTGGCTTGGAGAATTTTGAGCATTACTTTACTAGCGTGTGAGATGAGTGCAATTCTGTGGTAGTTTGAGCAATCTTTGGCATTGCCTTTCTTTGGGATGGGAATGAAAACTGACCTTTTCCAGTCCTGTGGCCACTGCTGAGTTTTCCAAATTTGCTGGCATATTGAGTGCAGCACTTTCACAGCATCATCTTTCAAGATTTGGAACAGCTCAACTGGAATTCCATCACCTCCACTAGCTTTGTTCGTAGTGATGCTTCCTAAGGCCCACTTGACTTCACATTCCAGGATGTCTGGCTCTAGGTCAGTGATCACACCATCGTGATTATCTAGGTCATGAAGATCTTTTTTGTACAGTTCTTCTGTGTATTCTTGCCACCTCTTCTTAATATCGTCTGCTTCTGTTAGGTCCATACCATTTCTGTCCTTTATCGAGCCCATCTTTGCATGAAATGTTCCCTTGGTATCTCTAATTTTCTTGAAGAGATCTCTAGTCTTTTCCATTCTGTTGTTTTCCTCTATTTCTTTGCATTGATTGCTAAAGAAGGCTTTCTTATCTCTTCTTGCTATTCTTTGGAGCTCTGCATTCAGATGCTTATATCTTTCCTTTTCTCCTTTGGTTTTCGCTTCTCTTCTTTTCACAGCTATTTGTAAGGCCTCCCCAGACAGCCATTTTGCTTTTTTGCATTTCTTTTCCATGGGGATGGTCTTGATCCCTGTCTCCTGTACAATGTCATGAACCTCATTCCATAGTTCATCAGGCACTCTATCTATCAGATCTAGGCCCTTAAATCTATTTTTCACTTCCACTGTATAATCATAAGGGATTTGATTTAGGTTATACCTGAATGGTCTAGTGCTTTTCTCCACTTTCTTCAATTTAAGTCTGAATTTGGCAATAAGGAGTTCATGATCTGAGCCACAGTCAGCTCCTGGTCTTGTTTTTGCTGACTGTATAGAGCTTCTCCATCTTTGGCTGCAAAGAATATAATCAATCTGATTTCGGTGTTGACTGTCTGGTGATGTCCATGTATAGAGTCTTCTCTTATGTTGTTGGAAGAGAGTGTTTGTTATGACCAGTGCATTTTCTTGGCAAAACTCTATTAGTCTTTGCCCTGCTTCATTCCGTACTCCAAGGCCAAGTATTAAGTTGATACAAAAACATTTTAAAATGTATGTGAGATAAAAAAGGTAGGCACATAATGAACACCTCTATACCAGTTACATGGTTTAAGAAAAGGAATATTAGCATTACTTTTGAGGTTTCCTGAGTGCCTCCCATCACTTATTTATCTTATCACTATCACTTATTTATCACTTATCACTTATTTTATCACTTATTTATCATTTGTCTCATGCCCCCTTTATGTATATGGCTATTCCAAATTTTGTTTTAACTTTCTCTTGCCTTTAATAATCAGTTCAAATATGTGTACTTGTAATCTTAAAATATATTGCTTTTTTAATGTAAAGGGCTTTCCAGGTGGTGCCAGTGGTAAAGAACCCGCCTGCCAATGCAGGAGACTTAAGAGAGGGGATGCAGGCTTGATTCCTGGGTTGGGAAAATCCCCTATAGAAGGAAATGACAACCCATTCAGGTATTCTTGCCTGGAGAATTCCACGGACAGAGGAGCCTGGCCAGCTACAATCCATAGAGTCGCAAAGAGTCAAAAGCAAATTGATTATGGGAGATGTATTTTAGTAATTTTATTATTACAATTTTTTTGCTCAACAGCATGTTCCTAAGCTTCATCCATTCAGTAATTAAGTAGTTTTCACTGTGTAGACTATGTGACTATTTATTCATGTGAGTGGATGGGCATTTAGTTTCTGTTCCGTGGTTTGATATTTCTCACAGTGCCACAATGGATTCTTGTTCATGACCCTTGGAGTTTATGTGCAAAAGTTTCTCTGAGGTACATGCCCATCAAATTTGCATCCTTCTTGCTTCATCACCTAGATAATACCTGCTGCTACTGCTGGTGCTAAGTCACTTCAGTCGTGTCTGACTCTGTGTGACCCCATAGACGGCAGCCCACCAGGCTCCCCCGTCCCTGGGATTCTCCAGGCAAGAACACTGGAGTGGGTTGCCATTTCCTTCTCCAGTACATGAAAGAGAAAAGTGAAAGTGAAGTCGATCAGTCGTGTCCGACTCTTAGTGACCCCACGGACTGCAGCTCACCAGGCTTCTCCATCCATGGGATTTTCCAGGCAAGAGTACTGGAGTGGGGTGCCATCGCCTTCTCTGAGATAATACCTAGTTAGTAGCTAAGGTGTTACTTATCAACTGATATTTTAAACAGTAGCATATAAATGTTTCCTTGCTCCCAGATGCTTGCAAACCCTTGATTTATCAGTTTTCCCAGTCTGATGAACATCAGTTATCATTCTTATTGATATTGATTTGTTTTTCCACAATTGTATGACATTAAAGTATTAAAATATATTTACTGACCATTTTTGTTTCCTTTTCTGTGATATACATGTTTTTAATGTTTTGCCTAAAGTTTTAATTTGCTTGTTTAAGGAATCCTTTATATATTAGGGGTATTAATGTGAAGTAGCTCAGTCGTGTCCGACTCTTTGTGACCCCATGGACTATATAGCCTACCAGGCTCCTCTGTCCATGGGATTTTCCAGGCAAGAATACTGAAGTGGGTTGTCATTTCCTTCTCTAGGGGATCTTCCCCACGCAGGGATCGAACCCGGGTCTCCCACATTGTAGGCAGATGCATTACCGTCTGAGCCACCAGGGAAGTTTATGTTGGAAACGTCTTCTTCCATTCATAATTTGTTGGCCTGTTTTTCTTTTAACTTTTAAAAATGGTGTCTTTTGGAGAACAGATGTTTTTGATTTAAAATATTCAAGCTTATAAATTTTTCCCTTATAGTTTGCCTTATAATCCTTGTTTGTAACTTTGTTTCTAACACTAGTCTAAAAAATATTCTCCTGTATTTTGTTTCCAAAGGAATAGTCATCTAGCCTTTTGTATTTAAGTCTGTTCAGATTTTTGAGCACATGGTGAGGCCAAGATAGTTGTGTTTTTTTTTTTTTTTTTTCATATGGTTGTCTACTTGTCTCAGTGACTCTGAAAAGGCTGTTACTTCTCCGGTAATCTACATTTTGCGACACCAAAAATCAAGTAAGTGAATGTGTGTGGATCTGTTTTTGAACTGCTCTTTTCCACTGATCACTTTGTTTCTGCATATGCTAGTCCCATACTGTTTTTATTCTGTAGTTTGTATCAGTTTTGATATCCATTATGCCTCTTTGGGAGTTTTTCTTTGCTTTTGCATATAAATTTTAGCATGAAGTTTTCACCAAAAAAGTGGCATTTTCTTAGAACTACTTTGGATTTATAGTTTAATTTCAGGAGAGTTGACATTTTAAATATTGAATGTTTAAATCAATGAAGACAATCTACTCCTTCATTTTTAGTCTTTATTATCTTTCAACAAAGTTTTATAATGTTCTTCAGGAAGATCTTGAATATCCTTTGTTAAGAGTTAGTCAAAATTTGTTCTATACATATTTTTATATTACCAAAGTGGTATCTTTTTAAAACTACATTTTGAGTCTTCTAATAGATCAAATAAATGCAATTTATTTTGGTGCATTGATCCTGAGTTCAGCAAACTTGCTATGCTCATTATTTTTCTGTTTTCATTATGAAAATAACAGTCTGTTTTCCCTTCAAATTCTTATATCTTTATTTGCCATAATATACTGTCTAGGCTTTGGAGGCTGTGATAAATAGAAGCAGTCATAGCAGACAATCTTTCTGGTCTTCAAAGCAAAACTTTCAACATTTTACCATTTAAGATGATGTTAATTGTCAGTATTTTGTCAGTATTCATAGTTCAGTTATGAATTGATATTGACTTATATTGAATGTATTTTCTTTATCTATGGAGATAATGATTTATCACCTTAAACTTTTAATATAGTGAATTATATTACTAATTTATTTTCTAATGTTAAAATAGCATAAACATTTCTGAGATAAATCCAAGTTGGTTAAAATGTATCATTGATGCACTGATGGATTTAGTTTGTTGATATTAGGTGCATGAATGACGCTCATTTATAATTTTACTGTCCTCTATGGTTCTTGTCAGATTTTAGTATCAAAGTTATATTAGCTTCGTAAATTGAGTTAGAGAATATTTCTTTTACCTACTTGGAGTTTTTTAAAGTGATTGGAATTCCTTGATTATTATGTATAACTCATGGGCAAATCCTTTAGTGCTCGTATTTTCTTTTTGGTAAGACTTTTAAGTACTGTTTCAGTTATTGCTTAATGGCTATTAATTTTTTTTAAAATTATTTCTTCTCATTTAGTTGGTATGCTTTATTTTCTCAGAATTTCTCTATCTCATCAAACTTTCATATTTATTGGCATTAAGTAGTTTCATATTTATTGATTAATAATGTGGCTTATTTGTTCGTTCTTTCTCTTTTTTGCTATGATTTTCAGAAGTTGGGGTATTGTATTAATCTTCTCAGTTAACAGTGTTTCAATTTGTTGTTTTTTATTTCATTATTCCTGCTTCTATCTTTATTATTTTCTATTTTTTTGTTTCTGTTTTCCTCCTAATATCTTAGGTTTGATACTTGAGTTATTTATTGTTAGGCTTTCTTCTTTTTTAGTGTAAGTATTTAAATGCATATCTTTCTTTCTTAGTACCCCGTAAATTTTGGTGCATAGTATTTTTTTACCATTCAGTTGTGAATGTTATTTGATTTCACTGATTTCTTCTTTGACCCAGGAGTTGTAAATAAATGTATTTCCTATATACCCTAAACTTTAGATTTTTCTAGTAATATTTTTGTTATTCATTTCTAACTGAAAGGGTTACCAGAGAATGTGATCTTTGATTTCAACATTTGAAATTTGCTAAAATTTACTTACTGGCCAGGTATGGGTTCATATTTGGTAAATTTTCTGTACATGCTTGGAAAGAATATGTATTTTGCAGTTTTCTGTGTATATCCAGTGATCAAACAATTCTATTTTTCAAAACTGTTATATTCCTACTTATTTTTGTCTACTTGACAAAATTACTCAGGTTGTTTATATTAAAATTTGTCACTCGGATGCAGGATTTGTGTATTTTTGTAATCCTTTCACTTTTATGCATTGGAGAAGGAAATGGCAGCCCACTCCAGTGTTCTTGCCTGGAGAATCCCAGGGATGGCGGAGCCTGGTGGGCTGCCGTCTATGGGGTCGCACAGAGTCGGACAAGACTGAAGCGACTTAGCAGCAGCAGCAACAGGGTTATTTTATCAATGCATACACATTTAGAATTGTTATATTTTCTTGGTCAACTGAAACTTTTATCATTATGTGGCTACATGTTTTTTATCTGTAGTAATGTCTTTTGTTCAGTGTCTCCTTTGTCTGATATGAGTATGGGTATACCAACCTTGTTTTGGTTTAATTTCATATCTTTTTACTTTCATTCTTTTTGGAGCATACCTGTTGTTTATATGTCTCAGCAACAGCTACAACCAGGTGACAATCTGTCTAACAGCTTTGCTAACTAGAATGTTGAATCTATTACATTTATTGTAATTACTGATTAAATATTCTTTCTAGCAATTTATTTGATGACGGTCTCATTTATGTTTCTTTTTCTCCCTCTTCTTGACTCCTTCAGGACTGATTAGTTTTCTTCCCATTCCTTTTTGCCGTCTGCACACTATTGGTATAAATGCTGTTTGCTTATGTGATGTGATTAGTTGCTCAGCTGTGTCCAAGTCTTTGCGACCCCATGGACTGTACCCCACCAGGCTTCTCTGTCCATGGGGATTCTCCAGGCACGAATACTGGAGTGGGTAGCCTTTCCCTTCTCCAGGGGATCTCCCCACACCAAGGACTGAAACCAGGTCTCCCACATTGCAGGCAGATTCTTTACCATCTGAGCCACAGGGAAGTTGTGTCTGACTCTTTTGCGCTATATTCTTTCGCTGTATTTCTTTACATTTAGTTGCTATCTTATAAACATCACTATGATTACTTCTCAAAGGCTGAAGTAGCTCAGTATTTCTGCCTTTCCCCCAATAATATTAAGACCGTTCCACACGTCACCTCCCTCACCAGCCTCCCTCATCATCTCTTGTGGTTTCTGTGCTATTGCTGCCACATATATTAGTGCCATTTGTATTTTTTCCCCTAGCCACACAGACCTTCATTACTTTTGTTTTATATGCTCTGTGTTTGGATTACCCACGTATTTGTTTCGGCCTTTGTCCATCACTCCCTCTTGAATCTCAGAATTTTCATTTGGAATCACTCTCCCTCTGCCGGCACTTCTTCTTTTGGAATTTTCCTGTTGTCTGGTGTCACTATCGCTGTCGGGTTTCATCTCTTCCTTGTTCAATAGTAAACTGCCTCTATTCTTTATCTGTTTATAAGATTTATTGTCTTTGGTGCTTTTCAATTAAATCTTAATATGTCTAGGAATGGTTTTCTTGTTGTTTATTCTGCTTAGGATTTGTTGATCTTCCTGAGTCTGTGGTTTGATGATTTTATCCATTCTTAAAAATTATAGCCATATTTGTTTTTAGTATATTCTCTCTCTTTTCCTCTGAAATTTGAATTAGATATTTATTAAACCATCTCGATCTATCCTCAATGTTTCTTATCTTTCCGATTTTCAATATCTGTCTTTATGTCCAGTATTCTGAATTTTTTTCCTCTGTGTTCTAACTCTTTCTGTTTTCAGTTATGTCTAAGTTGTCCATTAGTTCTCCATTTCTATGTAAACAGTTACTCTAAGATTTGGCAGTATAAAATAACAAGCCATTATCTCTCAGAGTTTCTGAGCATCAGGGGTCCAGAAGCTGTTTAGCTCTGATTTGGCTCAGGGTCTCTCATGAAAGTGTGTTCAACCTGCAGGCTAGCCATGCAGTCATGTGAAAGTGCGGGAGGACCTACTTCCAGGCTTCCTCGTGGGGATATTGGTAGGAGGCCTCCTCATTGCATGGTGGTTGGCTCCTGCTCGTGTGATGAGGTCATGGGGATGGTGATGATAATGATGTGTGAGGACCGTACGCAGCACACAGCATCTTTTTTTTTTTTAATGAACTCTGGTTTATTTTCCTTATGAGCTTATAAACTACACAGAAAACATAGTCATGAATACTTGGCCAGGACAATGTTTTGTGATACAAATTTTGTCATCTATCTTAACAGGAGTACTTACTCCTGAGTTCTGGGGTGCTGAGATGTCCTTAGCTCTACTATTACTGACCTTGACCAGCATTCTTTCCTGAGACCTCCCTGCAGGGGGTTGTGTTCCTGTGGCCTTAAATGCTGCAGATCTGGTACAACATCTTTTAAAACCTAATCTCAAAACAAACAAACAAACAAAAACCTAATCTCAGAAGTGCATACCATCTTTTGTGCCATATTCTGTTGGTCACAGAGACCACTTCTGGTGCATTGTAGGAGTGTATCATACAGGGGTGTGAATATCAGTAGGGATTATGTGTGGTCATTTCAGAGGCTGGCTACCATAAAAGTGAAATCTATTCATTGAATTTTTAATGGGAATGATTATATTTTTCATTTCTGGATATCTACTGTTTTAAAATATGCTTTCTCTTCATATTTTTAATCTCTTTTTAAAAGTACATCAAATACATTTATATTTTATCTCTGATAACTTCAGTAGCTGAAGATTTTGCTGGTCTGAATTTGCTGACTATCATTTCTTCTGGCAGCTATTCAAGGTGTCTTGCCCAAGTCCTTTTTTTTTTAAATTTTAGTACCATTTCCGCACCGCTCCCCACCTCCCCCTCAACCCCCCGCCCCACCAGAACTTCATCAGTAGGCATTCTTTGAGAACATATTTGGGACATGCTATTTCAAAGAAAATTTACATTTGACTCTGTCAGTTGCCAGAGGACACTGTTAGCCCAGAATCACTTTAAAATAAGGTCTTGGTTTGTTTGTTTATTTTATTTTTTTAATGTCACTCAGGTAATGTAAAGTGAAGCTGCAAAACTTCATGAGGATTAGTTTATGTTTGTAAACTCTGAGGGAAATCTCCCTTTCAGTCAGTATCAAGTTTAAGATGAATAATTAACACATGTATACCTGTGGTGGATTCATTTTGATATTTGGCAAAACTAATACAATTATGTAAAGTTTAAAAATAAAATAAAATTAGAGAAAAAATAAAAAAATAAAAAAATAAAATAAAATAATTAATGCTACCCAGCAAAAAAAAAAAAAAAAAAAAATAAGATGAATAATTATTCTTGCATCCTCTTGAACTAGGTTTATTTCTGGTTTGCCTTTACACTAAGGTCAAGTGCAGTCTTCTATTATTATTCCATTATCTCTCTGCCTTTCATGGTATAAAACTGAAGTTCAAGTTCACTTGCAGCATATGTGCTCAGAGTTCTATTTCACCTCACTTCCTAATTTGCCTAGTGTTTTGACCTCTGAGCATAACTTACTAACTCATCAGTGCATTTTTAGAAACATATTCTTAATAGCTTATTTTAGTCAGTATTTTAATTATTTTTCAGTTGGGAGGGTTGGTCAGGGTGTCTCTTCCCCTATTTTGTTGGAAGTAAATTTTCTGCTCTTCATCACTTTCCAAGTTCTGTTGGACTTCACTGTATACAGTCCAGAATTGGAATATAGTGATAGCTTACATGATGTCTTTTGACTATTTTTACAAGATTATATTCCAGAACAGTATGCAAAGAGTAGTCTCTGGCTTTCTGGTCTTCTCAATAGATAGTCAAAAAGAATGTCCACATTTTCTGGGATTTAGTAAGATTTCTAAAACAGAATCTGCTGGCCTTGGAGAAATGTAACTTCTTTAATTTAGTAAGTATATATTCTGCATTTTCAAAATATGTAGAATATATAGTAATCTGAATAGGAACCCAAAGCATCATTCTTTCCAAACACAGAAGGATGGGCTAGTGATAATGCAGAACCTTTTAAAACTATGATTTCTCATTTATTCTTGATATGTATTTTCTCTTTTCTGGTTCCATCTTTCACATTAAATATCCAATTTTAAATTCTATTGTCTAATTGATTTAATGATTAAGGAAATTTTCCTGATATTCAGCTTAAATTTTTCTTCCTAATTTATTCCCATTACTCCTGGTTAAATCTTGAATAACTAGGATTGATGAAGTGCTGAGGAGTAATTAATTGATCGCTAAAGCATCATGGTATTTTCCAGTTCCACAGTGAATTCTCTTAGTTTTAGAAACACTTTTAACAGTAAACTTCATCGTTAAGGCTGTTTGCTTGTTGTTATTTCTGTTATTTTTCCCCAAAGATGTCACATGAAGGCATAAAGTAGTCAAAGACTCAATTTTTACTTAGACGTACTTATTCACTTGTTTTTCTGTAGCAGAGTTTATCTTATTTGTAGAAAAGGCTTTCAAATTTAAGTGACCCTCAAGGAACCACAGTCTTGATGATGCATTGTTGGTACCCTTGGGACATCAAATGACTCTTACTGAACATGCTGTGCACTCCTGGGTTCAAAACTTACTATTTCTTTTTACTCTGCACTCTTCTTACACTCTGCATTGTACCATTAAGTACAGCCTTGTGTGGTTTTCTTTGGTGAATTTTCTACGCCCAGGTGTTTGAAGCTCCTTAAAGGAGACTCTTCCCATCTCTTTCAGAATGGTCCACAGTTGATTGTGATCCACACAGTCAAAGGCTTTGGCATAGTCAATAAAGCAGAAATAGATGTTTTTCTGGAACTCTCTTGCTTTTTCCATGATCCAGCTGATGTTGACAATTTGATCTCTGGTTCCTCTGCCTTTTCGAAAACCAGCTTGACTATCTGGAAGCTTGCGGTGCACGTATTGCTGAAGCCTGGCTTGGAAAATTTTGAGCATTACTTTACTAGCATGTGAGATGAGTGCAATTGTGCGGTAGTTTGAGCATTCTTTCAATTTAGTTCAGTCACTCAGTCGTGTCCAACTCTTTGCGACCCCATGAATCGCAGCATGGCAGGCCTCCCTGTCCATCACCATCTCCTGGAGTTCACTCAGACTCACGTCCATCGAGTCAGTGATGCCATCCAGCCATCTCATCCTCTGTCATCCCCTTCTCCTCCTGCCCTCAATCCCTCCCAGCATCAGAGTCTTTTCCAATGAGTCAAGTCTTTGCATGAGGTGGCCAAAGTACTGGCGTTTCAGCTTTAGCATCATTCCTTCCAAAGAAATCCCAGGGCTGATCTCCTTCAGAATGGACTGGATGGATCTCCTTGCAGTCCAAGGGACTCTCAAGAGTCTTCTCCAACACCACAGTGCAAAAGCATCAATTCTTCAGTGCTCAGCTTTCTTCACAGTCCAACTCTCACATCCATACATGACCACTGGAAAAACAATAGCCTTGACTAGATGGACCTTTGTTGGCAAAGTAATGTCTCTGCTTTTGAAAATGCTATCTAGATTGTCATAGCTTTTCTTCCAAGGAGTAAGCCTCTTTTAATTTCATGGCTGCAATCACCATCTGCAGTGATTTTGGAGCCCCCCAAAATAAAGTCTGACACTGTTTCCACTGTTTCCCCATCTATTTCCCATCAAGTGATGGGACCAGATTCTTTGGCATTGCCTTTCTTTGGGAATGGAATGAAAACTGACCTTTTCCAGTCCTGTGGCCACTGCTGAGTTTTCCAAATTTGCTGGCATATTGAGTGCAGCACTTTCACAGCATCATCTTTCAGGATTTGAAATAGCTCAACTGAAATTCCATCACCTCCACTAGCTTTGTTCGTAGTGATGCTTTCTAAGGCCCACTTGACTTCACATTCCAGGATGTCTGGCTCTAGGTGAGTGATCACACCATAGTGATTATCTGAGTCATGAAGATGTTTTTTGTAAGTTCTGTGTATTCTTGCCATCTCTTCTTAATATCTTCTGCTTCTGTTAGATCCATACCATTTCTGTCCTTTATCAAGCCCATCTTTGCATGAATCTTCCCTTGATATCTCTAATTTTCTTGAAGAGGTCTCTAGTCTTTCCCATTCTGTTGTTTTCCTCTATTTCTTTGCATTGATCACTGAGGAAGGCTTTCTTATGTCTTCTTGCTATTCTTTGGAATTCTGCATTCAGATGCTTATATCTTTCCTTTTCTCCTTTGCTTTTTGCTTCTCTTCTTTTCACAGCTATTTGTAAGGCCTCCTCAGACAGCCATTTTGCTTTTCTGCATTTCTTTCCATGGGGATGGTCTTGATCCCTGTCTCCTGTACAATGTCACGAACCTCCGTCTAAAGTTCATCAGGCACTCTGTGTATCAGATCTAGTCCCTTAAATCTATTTCTCACTTCCACTGTATAATCATAAGGGATTTGATTTAGGTCATACCTGAATGGTCTAGTGCTTTTCTCCACTTTCTTCAATTTAAGTCTGAATTTGGCAATAAGGAGTTTTTGATCTGAGCCACTGTCAGCTCCTGGTCTTGTTTTTGCTAAGTGTATAGAGCTTCTCCATCTTTGGCTGCAAAGAATATAATCAATCTGATTTCAGTGTTGACCATCTGGTCATGTCCATGTGTAGAGTCTTCTTGTGTTGTTGGAAGAGGGTGTTTGTTATGACCAGTGCGTTCTCTTGGCAAAACTTTATTAGCCTTTGCCCTGCTTCATTCCGTATTCCAAGGCCAAATTTGCATGTTACCCCAGGTGTTTCTTGACTTCCTACTTTTGCATTCCAGTCCCCTATAATGAAAAGGACATCTTTTTTGGGTGTTAGTTCTAAAAGGTCTTGTAGGTCTTCATAGAACCGTTCAACTTCAGCTTCTTCAGCGTTACTGGTTGGGGCATAGGCTTGGATTACCGTGATATTGAATGGTTTGCCTTGGAAACGAACAGAGATCATTCTGTCATTTTTGAGATTGCATCCAAGTACTGCATTTTGGACTCTTTTGTTGACCATGATGGCTACTCCATTTCTTCTAAGGGATTCCTGCCCGCAGTAGTAGATATAATGGTCATCTGAGTTAAATTCACCCATTCCCGTCCATTTTAGTTCGCTGATTCCTAGAATGTCAACATTCACTCTTGCCATCTCTTGTTTGACCACTTCCATTTTGCCTTGATTCACGGACCTGACATTCCAGGTTCCTATGCAATATTGCTTTTTACAGCATCAGACCTTGCTTCTATCACCAGTTGCATCCACAACTGGGTATTGTTTTTGCTTTGGCTCCATCCCTTCATTCTTTCTGGAGTTATTTCTCCACTGATCTTCAGTAGCATATTGCACACCTACCAATCCGGGGAGTTCCCCTTTCAGTATCCTATCATTTTGCCTTTTCATACTGTTAATGGGGTTCTCAAGGAAAGAATACTGAAGTGGTTTGCCATTCTTTTCTCCAGTGGACCACATTGTGTCAGACCTTTCCACCATGACCTGTCTGTCTTGGGTGGCCCCACAGGCATGGCTTAGTTTCACTGAGTTAGACAAGGCTGTGGTCAGTGTGATCAGATTGGCTAGTTTTCTGTGATTATGGTTTCAGTGTGTCTGCCCTCTGATGCCCTCTCCCAACACCTACTGTCTTACTTGGGTTTCTCTTACCTTGGACGTGGGGCATCTCTTCTCGGCTGCTCCAGAAAAGTGCAGCCACTGCTCCTTACCTTGGATGAGGGGTATTTCCTCACCGCCACCCCTCATGACCTTGAACATGGAGTAGCTCCTCTCAGACCTCCTGCGCCCACGCAGCCACCGCCCCTGAGATGGGAATACCAGACCACCTGACCTGCCTCTTGAGAAACATATATGCAGGTCAGGAAGCAACAGTTAGAACTGGACATGGAACAACAGACTGCTTCCAAATAAGAAAAGGAATATGTCAAGGCTGTATATTGTCACCCTGCTTATTTAACTTCTATGCAGAGTACATCATGAGAAACGCTGGGCTGGAAGAAGCACAAGCTGGAATCAAGATTGCCAGGAGAAATATCAATAACCTCAGATATGCAGATGACACCACCCTTATGGCAGAAAGTGAAGAGGAACTAAAAAAAGCCTCTTGATGAAAATGAAAGAGGAGAGTGAAAAAGTTGGCTTAAAACTCAGCATTCAGAAAACTAAGATCATGGCATCTGGTTCCATCGCTGCATGGGAAATAGATGGGGAAACAGTGGAAACAGTGTCAGACTTTATTTTTGGGGGCTCCAAAATCACTGCAGTTGGTGATCGCAGCCATGAAATTAAAAGACATTTACTACTTGGAAGGAAAGTTATGACCAATCTAGATAGCATATTGAAAAGCAGAGATATTACTTTGCCAACAAAGATCCATCTAGTCAAGGCTATGGTTTTTCCAGTGGTCGTGTACGGATGTGAGACTTGGACTGTAAAGAAAGCTGAGCGTTGAAGAATTGATGCTTTTGAACTGTGGTGTTGGAGAAGACTCTGGAGAGTCCCTTGAACTGCAAGGAGATCCAACCAGTCCATTCTGAAGGAGATCAGCCCTGGGATTTCTTTGGAAGGAATGATGCTAAAGCTGAAATTCCAGTATTTTGACCACCTCGTGCGAAGAGTTGACTCATTGGAAAAGACCCTGATGCTGGGAGGGATTAGGGGCAGGAGGAGAAGGGGACGACAGAGGATGAGATGGCTGGATAGCATCACCAACTTGATGGACATGAGTTTGAGTGAAGTCCGGGAGTTGGTGATGGACAGGGAGGACTGGTGTGCTGCAATTCATGGGGTTGCAAAGAGTTGGAAACGATGAGCAACTGAACTGAACTGAAAGGAGAATCTTAATGCCACCTTCCATTTCCTAAGGACAATGCTGAAAAATGCAACAGTAAGTTCTTGTGAAAATGTTAGTTGTTCAGTTGTGGCTGACGCTTTGCGTCCAATGAAGAGTAATCTGCCAGGCTTCTCTGTCCGTAGAATTTTCCCAGGCAAGAATACTGGAGTGGGTTGCCATTCCCTTCTCCAGGGGATCTCCCTGATTTAGGGATTGAACCCTGATCTCCCACATTACAGGCAGATTCTTTACCTGGTGAGGCACCAGAGGCTCTAGTACGTTCTTAGTTAGGGGCAAAATGTGCCCTTAACAATCTGAATAGTGATAGTAACTTAGGTTTTAAAATCAAGAACAACTCTTCAAAAGATGTTAGGTGTGACCTGAATGTAGATGATTGTGTAGGTTTCAGGCAAATGGGGAAGTGAAGACAGGCTTTTTCAATAAAGGGCACTGACTGTGGAAATCCCATGCTGTTTGGGAAGTTGCTGCGGTGGAACAAGGGGTATGTGGGTGAGGCAGATGAAGTCAGGCCTTAGAGCACCTGTGTGTCATGATTTTAGAATTTAGAATTTAGATTTAGAATTTAGAATGAATGAGAAGGGAGTTTTCATCATAGGGGACTTCATAAGTATTGGTGTTTATGATGATAATGATTTTTTAATGTTTTTTTTTGTTGTTCAAAAAGAGTGGGTTGAATAGGAGAAAAACCACTGAATCTTTTATTTGCCACATGTATTTGGTGCAAGCTGCTGCAAGATTCCACATCAAAACATTGCTTTGCTTTTCCCTGTTCAGATGTTTTTAACATCCTATTCATGAGAGAAGTTCTTGTGGAAAATTCACCCCCTCCTCCCCTCCCTCCCACCCCATGCGGCATGTCTTGGGGAAGAAGAACGAGCCAACAAATAAACAAAAAACAGACCCCTGACACTTCTGGTGTGTTCAGTTCTTAGATGCTGAGCTGACCTGGAGGGCTGTTAGACATTGCTTTTCTCATCTGCTTGACAGACAGGTGAAGCATATCATTGCATCTAAGGAAAGAGCATGAAAAGGATAGACTTTAGTTTTATAATTTGAATATTATTAGCAGTAGGATGGAAATGGTATATATTTTTATTTATTTATCAATTTCTTTAAAAATTTTCTTTATTAGCCTTTCGAAAAAATAGCTTTTTATCTTCTTTTAAAATATGGCATGGCATTGAAGTGTGTCTTTTTAGTAGTCTTCTGGAATTTTAGGCTTCTGTCTTCATTCTGATGAGATCTGGGAAATGTTGCCTTGTAAGTGCCTCATCTTGGTGATGTATTAAAAACATGATGGTGACATTTATAAAATTATTTCAGCACAGCGCCCAAAGGATCCTTCTGGTGTTCACCCTTTCCTGCTAATGAGCGGTGTGTGGAAAGCAACAGGGTCAAGTCTATTCAACTGTATTTTGTTGCTTTTGTTGGCCAATGTGGGATTCATCTTGATACAGTCAGAATTTATTGGTTGGTAACTATATTAATAAGGAAAAATATTTTTTTCCCTTCTAGGAGCTCTGTTAGAATCACTGTGAGATCCTTTATGTGTTGTTAATCTAGTTTTGGATGAGAGGGTCATGGATGCTCCACACCTTCTTCCCTTCAGGCCTTCCTGACTGCTCACTCACGTATGTTGAGAAGGAAAGAAAGATGGTGTTCATGGAATAAGAAGCTGGAAGATGAGAGATAGAGGGAGGTGGAGGAGAGGAGAGATGGGAGGAAGGAGAGGGAGGCCAGAAAGGAGGGGAAATGAAAAAAAAAAGGGAGGATAAAGGGAAAGAGAAAATGAAAAAAGAGATTCTCTTTTCCATCTTTGAGCATTTCAATGCACTCAACACATATTCATGGAACAGTGCCTTGGGAGCATGGAGGAAGAAAGAGAGACTTACTGGGAACTAAGCAAGAAAATTCAGAGGAACTCATGGCCTCTGAAACAGTTTGAGACAGTAGCTGTAAAGAAAAGTAATAAAACTAAAATACATTGGACACATGGTTGTAACTTTCATTTGTGTGAAGGCAAAATGCATTCGTGATTTATGTCCGTTTTGATTAATGCCTTGAAATGTAAATGTTTACATGCAGAGGCACAGCTTATTTACAGCTTTGTTTTTGGCAGTCGTCTGGCATCTAAACCACCTTTTGAAATATTGCATGGGGTCAAAGAACAATTCTTAAAATCGGTAATAATAGAAATTAAAAAGGTAAAGGAAATGGAGGAAGGCAGTTTGCCACGGAGACATCAAGTTTTATTTTAATTTTTCAGCCTGAAGTTTAACACAAAAGATAAATCTTTCCTGACAGGATAGGCTAAGGAATATATCATATCAACTTGCAAGTTGGTAACTGGGTTTTTGGAGACAGATATCACCTCGGTAACTGTTGCAAATGCATTTACTTTATTTTAAAGGTTGTTCTTTCCATTATTAATGCCATACTGAATCACAGAGCCGTTTATGATGAAATGTGCTACTCTAAAAATCCCGTAAATGCATTTGCTATGGTAGCTGATGTTTCAACTCATCCTAAGATATACTGTAAATTTTTGGAAGATGTTTTTATCTTATTGCATATTCTCTGAAGACTGTTAGAATCCAATTTATTAACTCTCTGGAAGTTGAAAGCCATGCTTGAATAAAGTGATACCAATATTTGTCAGGATTGGCTCAAATAATGTATTTTATGGGGTAACAGCACAATTCCAGGCTTTGAATGCCTTACATCCATAATGATGCTGGTGCTGGTAGTGTAGACAGTTTTTAATGAGTTTCAAAAGGTATTACTTTGCTCATTAAAGTAAAAAAAAATATATATATATATCTTCCCTGTAGTACTTTTGGTGTCCCCACTAAAATTGGGACATTTTACTGAAGGAAAAAAATAAAGGCTTTACTCAACTCAATAAATGGTTTTAAAACTTACTCAGCTGTAAAGATACACAGAGAAGTTGCATGGGAAACTTTAGCCAGGATCCCGGAGGTTTAAGGATCCTGAGTTTAAGTAAGATTTTTTTCTCATGATGGCTGGACAACTTTGGCTAGTCACGTAACCTCTCTAAGACTCACTTACATAAACTATAAAAAGGGAAAGCTGAATATGCTGGTCTTTATTTCAGGACATTTAGTCTAGACTAGTTATTCGATCCCTGGGTTGGAAAGATCCCCTGGAGAAGGGCATGACAACACACTCCAGTATTCTTGCCTGGAGAATTCCATGGCCAGAGGAGTTTTTTGGCTACAGTCCATGGGGTTGCAAGGAGTCAGACACAATTGAGCGACTAACACACACACAGTCATCTCTCTAGATCAGATGGGGTTTTCCAAAGCTCTCAAGCAAGAGAACATGTAGATGTTCATTTACTGAGGTGTGTGTGCCTGTGTGATGCCAAAGCTACTTAAGGAAAAGAGAGGTGAATAATGTTAATCTAGATTCCACATTTGGATTCTAGGGCAGATTTTCTTAAAAGAAATTCCTGAATATCAGTTCATCCTTCCTGACTTTTTTGCAACCTATGTTGAACCCAACCTGGGGAGCACAAAGGTGGCCATCTTCAGGCTCTCAAGATTCGGAATGGGTCTGTAAATATACAGTTTGCAGAGGGAAGCACAAGACAGACTGCATCTAGTATATTTTCAAAACCCGTAGCCCACAGTCTTTGTCACGGCAATATTTTGGTTCTGTATCAAACAATTTCTTCCACCTTGTATAATCATGGCACTGAATAAATGTTCAACATGAAAACAGTTACTGCTTTTCAGCTCCAGGATGGCTGTGTTTCAGAAGCGAGGGCAGCCTGTGCTTTCTGGATGAAAGGTGTAGTGTAAATGCAACTTATTACCATTTTAGGCAGAATTCCCAGGCTGGCATTTAGCAATTAAAAAAGCAAAGCTAAACAAGCCCAGGAGATCAACATTCCCTTTTCTTCCAGCCCAAGACGCTCAGTTATTGTGGACAAAGAACGAGAAGGCCCCTCTGTCCTTTGTTAACTCTTCTCGGCGCCTCTACAGCAGTGCCGGTGGGAGGGGCGAGAAGTATGTTTCATTTCCATTAATCAGTGGAGAGTCTAAATGAAGAGGTACAAATGGCTCTTTCAAGAATTTGTCAAAGCAGAATTCACGTTATAAAAGATTTACTGATTTTCTCTTCTCAGTTGAATAATCTCTCTTGATATTTCCAGCCTTTATCTTCTCTTCAAAGAATGCTCTGTCCTAGGCTTAACTTTGCAAGGTACATGGCTGAGTGGGAGAGATTAACCTTCATAGGACAATGTAGATTTAGAAAAATTTACTTCTGGGAGATCATGGTTTAATAAAATAGATGTTTTTCCTAACTCAAAGAAAAGAAACTCAGCATTTTCAAAACCTCATATACTAGTGATTCCGGAGTGATGGATAAAGTATATTTTCCTCAGAGATATACATTCTTCTCTGTTTGGATTCAGGACTTTGCTGTGAGACTAAGTTTTTCTCCCAAAAGTTGTTACCTTTAAGTATTCATATTGATTTCTGCCTATTCTCTCTCCCCAATGCAAGGTGATGAGTTCCTTGATTAGTGTGTTAGGCATCTGTACTTAAAAGGAAAATGAGGGACCTTCATAATGTCTCTAATTCTGCTGATATAATAAATCTGGGAAATCTTATGTTAAGGCCAACTAATTTACCATTTGTGACCCATATTTGGGGAAAACACACCATCAGAAGGTTTGATGATAATTTTCATCATCAAAGCAAGTGTATTGGTTACAAGTTTATGAACCTAAATTTCTCTTGAACATATTTTAAAATCTATTATCTGTGAATTTCCTCAGGAATAAGCAACAATAGCATAGAAATATATATTAAACTGAAGAAAAAAATCTTTCAAATGGAGCCCTAGCTGCTATCTTTTTAACATTTTTGTTTTGTTTGCTATTTACTAGGCACCATGATTGTGAACTGAGTTTCAGTTCTTCCTTAAATCTCAAGCTCAGATGCTTTCTTTGATGTGTTTCCTGGAGAGCAGCATCCCATTACACCGCACACTAAAGGACAAGTCGGAGTGTTACATGCCCAGAGAAAGGCCCATACAAGTGTTTGGTTACAATCAACTTCAGAGTTAATGCTTGGTATTTGCTCTAGGACTAATAGTAATTAGATTGAGCAAAGCAGGCATGAGGAGGACAATGCATTCACTAAAGCGATGACATCATGCCAGAGCACAGTATTCTAAGTCCAGCCGAAACTATCCCGCACGACACTGTGATGATGGACACAAGACCCTGCGTGTTTTTCAAAAGCCCATTGAACTTTACAGCCCAGAGAATGAGCCTTAATGTATGTATTTCTTAAATCTGAGACAGTCATTTAGGAGGTCAGAGGATCCTCGCATGGAAAGAAATCTACGACAAAAGAGTCTAACTGCATTACAAATGTGTGACGTATCACTAAGGGAACTGAAGAAAAACCATCTGAAAATACCCAAGAAAAGTGTTTCTCCTGAGAGGACCAGGGAACCAGTGATACACACGAATACAGCCTGTATCAGAATCACGTGTGTAGCTTTTAAATTCTATGTTTAAATACACGTGAAGCCATCCCTACAGCTCAGATATTCCGTGTCAGTAGGTGTTGGGGGGATCATTTTTTAAAGAGGTCAATGATGGTTAATAAAACAAGAACCTAATATTAATCACAGAGAGGCTTAATATTCACACAGAATTGGGATGAATTATGCAGAAAGATTTTATATATCTTTCTTCTCCCTTTTCATCTGGGTTTCAACCAGAAAGCTCTGCAAGTTACACATTCCCTGAGACTGAATTGACTTGTTTATGTAATTGCCCTTTTTCTTCTCCAAGTTAAAATTTTTATGATGGAAAATATATTTCTTTCTTTATCTTCTGTATCTTTCATTCTATCAAAGGCAAATTTATGCATTAGACTTCAGTGGTTATGGCACAGGAAAATAATATATATATATTTTCAAGTTTTGTTATAAGAGCTATGTGAAAAATGATTTTTGATGTATTTGGATACTGGTCCTTAAAAAATAATACAAAAGACATTAAAATACACACGCCAGGAATTTGGAAATATTTAGAAATGTAAAATATGCAGGGCTTATGTAATGCTTTTGCAGTGGTAGAAAGAAAGTCATAAAGAAGATAAGACCCCTGATGATGCAAATTTCACTAACCTCCCTCACCTGGTACTGGTGTTAGCAATGGTTTGAGTTGTTTTCAGTGGAATTTAGGTGATTTTAGTGATGAGTTAAGGGGGAATTGGGGGATGACAGTCAAAAATACTGTAACATTGGGCAGTGGCTCTTCATAAAATCTTACTGAAGTGTTTATTTTTCCTGTCCTTGTTACTCTTGAGATGGGGCTCAACGGTTTTAATTGGGGCCATAGGTATGGCATCATACGATCAATTAAACCTCCTCCAGCTGTGGGTCCATCTGGCCTATGCTCACTCCTGTGCTTATGGTAGCCCCAAGAGGCCAAAGGAGAAGAGGTCTGGTATTACCCTCAAATCCCCTCAAATCCATCTCTGGATTTGCTCCAGGAGATACTGAAGTAAACAGCAGTTTGAAAACCTTCTGAGAACCTTCCTTTCATTGATGCCTTGGTGTATTATGTGAAATGGCATTTTATATGGTAGTATCTATCTCCATGAAACTTTTATATATAGCAATGATTTTAGAAATTATTTATGAAATCTGATTTTACAAAGAGGAAATCGAGATGCCATAAAGAAGCACAATGGCAATTCTTATACCCATTAGGATACAGGAAGGCAGGGCTCAAACCCAGCCCAGTGCTCTTTCTGCCATGATAACAAAAGTGGTGGATCTGAAGATATAGATATACCCATATCATAAAATTAATTGGAAACAAATAATTTCCAAACAATCTGGTATGAAACAAAACCTACTTATTCTAGCTTGAGTCTGAGTATTTTGTTATTAATTTTTTAAATGGAACACATACATCCCATAGAGAAAATTACTTAAAAGCCCCAATAATCTTGATTACTTAATGTCATAACTGATGCATACAGGCTTCAATAAATGCCTTAGTTTTGTAGATTCTGTGTAATAAGACTTTGTAACATTTATAATACCTACTGCCAAGTTTTGACTATTAGTAGTTCTAAGTAAATCTATATTAATTAATTGAAGGGATGAAAGGCAGGCATCTCTGTTTATTGTTAATGAGTGACAACTTTATCTCATCTCATCACAGACTTCTATGGAGCTTCCCTGTGGATGACTACCTCTGCAGGGACACTGTAATGAACGCCTGCTCAGTGTTGCTGTTGTTGTTCAGTCACTAAGTTGGGTCTGGCTCTTTGCGACCCCATGGACTGTGGCATGCCAGGCTTTCCTATCCTTCACTATCTCCCGGAGTCTGCTCAGATTCATGTCCATTGAGTCAGTGATGCTGTCTAACCATCTCATCCTTGCCGCCCTCTTCTCCTCTTGCCGTCAGCCTTTCCCAGTGTTAGGGTCGATTTTTACTGTTTGAGCCACCAGGGAAGCCCTGCCTTCTAAGTGGTAATCACTTTATATCTATTTTCTTATTTAGTCCTTAGCACATCCTTATGCCATAAGAATATAATCTCTATTTACAGGTGAGAAAGTACATCAAACAACAAGAGAGAGTATTTTCAGGATTGGAAGCAAATGATCTCTGACCACAAAGTCCATCCATTTCTCATACTTAGTCAAATCCATGATATAGTGTAAAGGCTTCATAATATGCTTTTTCAATAGTTATTTTCAAATGCCTATGTGCCCAGCTGGGTCATAAAAAGAAAAAGAAAGCAGAGTCAAGATTTTCAACCCAAATGGTATACACTTTCTTTGTATAGTTTCTTAGAGCATCCCAATACTGTGCAACTCTATTCATCTCAAGACATATGGAAAGAGTTTTATGTTTTAAACAATTAGACTTGACAGCACTATTGTTTCTTTCTTATCTAATATCCTTCATCCCTGGAGCCAAGCCGGAATCTGTATTCTCTCTCCAAATTTAATTCTGATTCCTTGTACATATCACTCGGTTGTCAGGAGACAGCAACTTAATGGCATTTGTTCCTGTGGCTTAGGAGCATCTGGGTTATGTCACTTTTTTAGCTGACCTCTTAGCTCAGAGGGAATTAAATTCTTTGTCTAATGGTCTTTCAGAGGCCCTTATCATTGGTGATTTTGCTTTCTAGATCCTATGTTGTTCTATAAATGTCATGAGATGACAAGATTTCTAGATATTAATTTGTTTCTGTTCAAAGGAGGATGGCAGTTATAAATGTAGAAGAAGCAGTGAACAAGGAAGGATATTATAGAGGAGAAACTAACAAAGTCATAGTTGCTGGTGTATAACTTGATGGATTGACAAGTCTAAAATTCCAGAGGACGTGGAGACAAAGGCTGTGTAAAGGGGGAAAAAAAATGCATCTCTAAATTTTGTGTCCTTTCAATGCAATTCAGTTCACTTTCAGATCAGTTCAATTCAACATATATTTCTTTGAGCCTTCAGTGAAGACCGTTTATCCTAGATGGTGAAAGAACTGATGTTTCCTTAAGATTTCTTGCGGTTAAGCAAAACAGAACTATCCTGTGGATAACTTTGAGAAAGTCATTTCACCTCCATGGGTCTCAGTTTCCTCATTTCTTAAACGGTGATCTCTTCTAGTCATTCACATTTGGTGACATTCCTTATGGGAAGGCTGTACTATAATTGAAAGAGAGCGCTTGCTTTAAAATTGGTGATTCACAAAAAAATGACTCACATTTTTGTCCAACTCTGCTACTGTTTAGCTCTTTGCACTTGGTAAGTCACTTGGTTTTTCTGGGTCTCTTCTGAGAGATCAAAGAAAGTGATTTTGAAGGTTCCCTTTTTGCTATACAAGAAAATTTATATATTTCTGTGAGACTGGCTATAACCTCACATGTCCACATTCATATTGCATGGCATAAGTAAGCAAACTAATGGAGATTTTGTTGTTGTTGAGCTTAATTGTTATTCTTTACTGACAGGTGGTGTACATACTGGTATGGTTTGTGAGACTGGAACCACACAGACATGCAGCTAATGCCTATGGCAGAAAACATGATTTTGTGAAAGAAGTCAAAAATTTCTAAAATGTACTCAATATTCTGTGATAACCTATATGAGAAAAGGATCTGAAAAAGAATATATGTATATGTAAAACTGAATCACTTTACTGCGTACCCGAAACTAACACATTGTAAATCAACTCTATTCCAAAAATTTTTTTTTAAATTCCAGTGATGTATAGAACAGTCTTATGGACTCTGAGGGAGAGGAAGAGGGTGGGAAGATTTGGGAGAATAGCATTGAAACATGTAAAATATCATGTATGAAACGAGATGCCAGTCCAGGTTCGATGCACGATACTGGATGCTTGGGGCTAGTGCACTGGGATGACCCAGAGGGATGGTATGGGGAGGGAGGAGGGAGGAGGGTTCAGGATGGGGAACACATGTATACCTGTGGTGGATTCATTTTGATATTTGGCAAAACTAATACAATTATGTAAAGTTTAAAAATAAAATAAAATTTAAAATAAATAAATAAATAAACTGCTAAAAAAAAAAAAAAAAGGTAGAGAGACAAAAATAAATAAATAAATAAATAAACTGGACTCCCAAAATGGATATCTCTTTGAATAACAGCGAACTTTCTGGCCAGATGTTAATTGGTGTGGGGTTTATGTTTGTCAACTTGCAGCAAAGAAATATTTTATTATTTCTTTGCAATCTATTGTATCTGTTGTAGTAGGTGTTGTTCAGTTGCCCAGTTGAGTCCAACTTTTTGCACCTTACGGATTGTGGCATGCCAGGCCTCCCTGTCCCTCACCATCTCCCTGAGTTTGCCCACGTTCATGTCCATTGCATTGGTGATGCCCTCCAACCGTCTCATCCTCTGTCGCCCTCTTCTCCTTGTGCCCTCAATGTTCTCCAGCATCAGAGATTTTTCCAGTGAGTCAGCTGTTCATATCAGGTGACCAGAATGCTGGAGCTTCAGCTTCAGCATCAGTCCTTCCAATGAGTATTCAGGATTGATTTCCTTTGAGACTGGCTGATTTGATCTCCTCACTGTCCAAGGGACTCTCAGGAGTCTTCTCCAGCACCACAGTTCGAAGGCATCAATTCTTTGGTGCTCTGCCTTCTTTACGGTCCAGTTCTTAGAGCTGTATGTGTCCTCTGGGAAGACCATAACCTTGAATATATGGACCTTTGTCGGCAGAGTGATGTCTCTGCTTTTCAACACACTGTTGTATCTACTACAAGTCACTAAATATTGTAGTTTCCCTGTCTGTAGCAACCTTTCTGCATAGGGATTTCCCATCAGGTTGACATCAGGTTTTGCCATGTAACTTGCCTGAGCCAATAAAATGTGAAGAGAAATTATATGTCCCACTTCTGAATGGAAGTTTTATAAGAGGCAATGAAAAGTTACCAAGTTTCCTTTCTTTCTACCATAAGCAATGTTTTAGGACCTGGGGCAACCATCAGCCTGAGACTTGGCATGAAAGCACTGTGGAGACATCCTATGATTACTGTAGTAGAATCAAGTGTGAAAGTCACTCAGTTGTGTCTGACTCTTTGCGATCCCATGGACTATATAGTCCACGGAATTCTCTAGGCCAGAATACTGGAGTGGGTAGCCTTTCCCTTCTCCAGGGGATCTTCCCAACCCAGGGATTAGATCCAGGTCTCCTACATTGCAGGCAGATTCTTTATCAGCTGAGCCATAGGGAAGTCCTGTGTGATCAAGGACTAATCTTAAAGAAAAAGGCTTTGCTGCAACCCATCTGGGAGTTTGGGCTTTTTGAGCACTAGCTGTGCCAGACTCCTTGTTTGGCACCTTTCTATAAACATTGCACTTTCCTTCACCACACACTTAAACACACACACACACAAAGACTAATCTTTTGTCCCTGTAATCTGCTAAGATTTCTTTCTCGGTTGTGTTATAATCCAGTCTACCCTGAGTACCTGTACTTGCTACTGAGAAATACAGTTATGAGCAAGCCGTATCTAATCTTGGATCCTTTATGGACATTTCAGTTAAGAAGATTATAGTAATGTATGATGCATCTTACAGTAGAGGAATTGCAATTGGGGGAAGCAAACCTTGATAATGTGCATTTGAGCTAACAGTTTATGTATTAATAGGAGAGAAACTGACCAAGGGCCAGGAGGAGGAAGAGAGTGTTAAAAACAGAAAAAAAAAAAAAAAAATCACAAGCCAAAACATAAAGACAAGAAAGATCATAGAAAAGTGAGGAACTCATTGCTGAGTGTGGCTGCAAGATAGAGTCCAGGAGAACAGAGAAGAAACAGGGCTGGTGAGATACCTTCAATAATAATAATGTTGAATGTTGATTAGCTTTGTGCTAAGTGCTTCACTTACATTTTCCTCACGATTATTATCACCATTTTATAAAAGAGGAAATTGAGCCAGAGAGAGGTTTAATAACTTGCCTGTAGGCACACAGCAGGAATGTGATTTTATCTGAAGGGCAGTAGGAAATCACTGAATGGTGTTACACAGAGGAGCCTTGTGAACAGATTCATGTTCTAGACAGATCATGCTGCTGCAGTAGGTTCCCAGCTCCAGTTCCCACTCTGGTTGGAGGAAGCGTGGGCCTCAGCTTCTGTTTCTCTTATCCATGTGACTGTTGACTAAGACCATTGGCAGGAGGGAAGCTGATAGCTACAGCTCTGCAGAAAAGGTCACTCTTAAATTTTTTTCTTTAAATTTATAAATGTTATTATTTTTTAAGTTTTAAAAATAGGGAGTGTGTCACAGATTTTCATGTCATCCTTGCACTGGGGCCATGCTTGTCTTCTCTATAATGTTCTGATTTTAGTATGTGTGCTGCAGAAGTGAACGCTGAAAAGGTCATGATTTGAAGGAATAAAGGGTGTTCTATGGGCTTCCCAGGTGGTGCTAGTGGTAAAGAACCTGTCTGCCAAGGCAGGAGACATGAGAGATGCGGGTTTGATCCCTGGGTCAGGAAGATCCCCTGGAGGAGGTCATGGCAACCCATTCCAATATGCTTGCCTGGATAATCCCATGGACAGAGGAGCCTGGAAGGCTATGGTCCATGGGGTAACAAAGAGTTAGAGACACGACTGAGTGACTTCCCTTTCACTTTTCACTTTCATGCTACAGTCCATGGGGTAACAAAGAGTTAGAGACACGACTGAGTGACTTCCCTTTCACTTTTCACTTTCATGCTACAGTCCATGGGGTAACAAAGAGTTAGAGACACGACTGAGCGACTTCCCTTTCACTTTCACATTTCATGAAATGAAATGGCAACCCACTCCAGTGGTCTTGCCTGGAGAATCCCAGGGACAGCGGAGCCTGGTGGGCTGCCGTCTCTGGGGTCCCACAGAGTTGGACACGACTGAGCACCTTAGCAGCAGCAGCAGCAGCAGCGACTTAGCACATGTGCAGAGGTGTTCTATGAAGGAAAGTATGTTGTGGGTCTCAAGAACATTTAGATTTGGGTAATAGTTTTAATAACAATATAAAAATAATGAATTGATTCGCCCCAATGAGCACTAGTACCTAATTCAAATAATGAATGTGATGTTACTTTAATATTCTGAGCATTCAGTTTACTTTTGACTATAAAGTAGGTAATGTAGTGCATGAGTTAAAGACAGAGCTAAAAGTCTTTAAAGCAGATTTAGTGGTCCACGTGTTATGCCCTTGTTGTTGACTGAGGTTGAATGATAGCGGTCATGATTTGCACTTCTCTTTGTCATAAATAGGAGATGTATAGACCTTGCAGGGAGAGGGCCTGTGTGAAAGACAGTGACGTCCCTGACAGTTGTTATCTGTCACTTGTTTGGTATCTGTCAAAAGCTTCCTGCGACTTGAGCTTGACTGAAGAGGTCTCCAAGTCAAGATGCTAGCGCCTGTGATTCATATGCATGCTATTCAGGTTTTTGCAGTATCTCTTCTGTTTCAACAGAATTCATTTAGAATTGTAGGTACTTTTGACAGTTCTGGTTTGTTTCTTGTAACCTCCTCTATACATCATCCCTGGAATCCAGACTCTTGCTCTTTCCCTTTTCTCCCTCCTGTTTTTTTTTTTTCTTCTTCTGCTCTTCCCTCCTTGCTTGTTTGACTACTCTCTTTCTTTTTTTAAAACAGCCAGAAAAAAAATCCAGTGTCTGTGGAAAACGACATACTAGAAATGAGCTGACTGCCAATATGCAGAGGAAGATTTATTGCAGCAGAGAAAGGGTGCTATGAGACATCAAACATATTAATCTTTTGGTTTTGCTCTATAAAGATCCAAGTTTGGCTCCTTTTGCTTATTTACTCTTAAGGAGATGCTGTTAGGTCACAACAGGAGGTTTGGGGGTGGGGTTGAGAGGCAGAGATTTTTCAGCTCACGTGTCTGGGAACACAGGTTGGTTCTGTGAGCGTGGCCTGTCTAACAGTCCCAGCCACTGCATCCTTTGAGGTACCATTTCTAGGGCCAGGCTTGGCAGAGGTTTTTAATGCCTGCTCTTTTCAAACCAACTGTCTGACCAGGGAGGTTGTCTGAAAAGATCAGTGCAGGTTTGGGGATGGTTTTTTGAAGTTTTCCTGAAATAACCAATAATGAGTTGCCAGCTTTGATAGCTCTTTTTATAGATCTTGCAGCAGCTGGATCAAAATCTAATGAAGATGTTTGCGTCTGACAATGGCAGGCCTGCACGTTCCTATCCTATTTCTTGAGTGCGCGAATGCATTTCATTTGGGAACATGAAAGGCATATTTAGTGACAACTGATGGCTCTTTGTTTTTTAACTCTCAATAATGTCTCCAGTAAGTGCTTTTGTTAACATTTTTGCATTATACAATAGGTGACATAGAAAGATAATCGGTGTGCTGAAAGCAATTAAAGAGTTTATATCCAACTTGTTCTGCTTATTGAATGGATCCATTCTGCATAGAGGCACATTAACATCTTTACAGTGGAATGATTGTGGAAATAGGTTATTCACGGGGCCTGCGCATCCTCCTCCTGCAGCCAGAAGACCTATCTTCAAGACTGAAGCAAAGGAATGAGCCATTTTTCTCCCCTTGTAACTGTAAACAGAAGTAAAACTATTAATAGATGCTGTAGCTAATCCTAAGAAGCTGCGACTGAGAGATTAAATAATGTCATGAAGAGAGAAAACCGAAGTGAACAGAGGGGAAGGGAGGGAGGGTGGGGGACGAGGCGGGGCGGGAGCCAGGGAGAGTTCACTGACGACAGAGCTGAGTCAGACAAGCACAAACTGAAGGGCTCCAGCTGATCCGAGGACTGCCAGTTGGTGTAAGAGGGGATTCCTGGTTGCAGCAAAGTAAATATCATTTCGTCTGTTTCCTGAAAACTGTGCTCTAAGGGGGAAGATTTATGTTTTATTTTTTAAGTAGTAGTCAAGATGATTTTAAATGGGGTTTCCATGCAATGGTGATGCAGCTGAGCCTAAGAAGAACTCATGGACATTGTGAGCAAAAAATTGTATTCTGTGATTAAAGAGAACCGGGAGGCCTTTCGGTGTATTCACAATTTGAGACTGGGACCCCATTTTAATTGCTATGGAGAATGCGTTATAACAAGGGGGATTGAAATGTAATTAAGTCTTGTACCTGGCATATTAGAAATGATTGAACGTCCCCAACTTTTCTTCGTACTAAAACACTTGGACTTTTGTTCTTCTTTTCAAAGAATACATGTTAATTGAGAGGCGCTCTGAGTCAGCAGCTCTGCTAAGCATCCTGCCATCATTTCAGATCTTTACTCGAATTGTGACATTGAAGTTACTGGGACAGTTTGGGACTATTCAGAGTATGCTCCATGGACAGCATGATCATTATCATGACTTGGAAACTTACAAGACATGCAAGTCTTCTGGCTCTTTACCAGACCTAGTAAATCAGAATCTCTGAGCTCAGGCACCAGGAATGTGTTTTAATAGGCTCTATGGGAAAAGCTGGAGAAGCAACATTTTATAGTTGAGAAATCTGAAGCTTAGAGTGTTTGAGTAATTTCGATATTAAGACCACACACTGTCAGAAACACAGGGTTGAATTTTGGCTTATGTCCCCAGTGGGATCTTTTACAGGATCACTGAAATATCTGCCCAGGGACACACTTGGTCTCTGAAGATGGTTTTTCATTAGGGAGTGGTGACTAAGGATGCTTGGAATCTATGACCGATTTGAGCTGTTGTTTCTTTACCAGAATATAAACTCTCTTGTCTCTGCCAGTGTGCCTCGCTTTTGATGGAGGCCCAGCTGGCCCCATTCCTGTTGTGTAAAGAGACTAGGAAAACTCAAACAGTAATTGGCAGGTGGGCTAAAGGATGAAAGTGTGTGGTTCCCTTCGAGTTCACCCACTGAAACATCATGGAGCGGACTGAATGTTGATCATCTCTCAACCTTCTTACATCTATTAAGCTCTCGAGAAAAGAATAGCTCCCAGCATGTTATAGAAGTAAAGAAGATTTATTTGAGATTGCAGATCACTGAAAATCAGCAGTGAATTGACCTAGATGTGGGAGTTTATTGGGTGCATGAGAATACAGACCAGCACATGGGGAAAGATGCTTGTTGAGGCCTGGCCCTATTGACTGTCATTCTCCACACATGAATAAGCATTAATACAGGCTTGTAGTATTCAGGCAGCACTGAGTCCTTAGAAAGAGCCAGATATTCGCTAGCATGTGATGCCTTTACTGGCCTCATTTGGCTTTTACTTCACCCTTTTCCTCCCTATTTCTTGATAGCATTTGAAAATCATAACCCAGAGCTTGAAATGTGTTACTCGCTCAAGGCAGGCTATCAAAACAAAATTAATGCTCTTGTTTGGCAGGTGATATCATGACTGATGAGTTCCAAGAAGGGAAGTAGGTTAGAGGAAAGAAACTTTTGTGTCTTACACACTGAGGTTCAACCCTGAGTCTGCCACTCACTAGTTTGAAGGTCGTTGGGCTCATTTCCTTTAACCTCTCTGAATCATAGTTTCCTCCTGTAGAACAGGGATTGTTTCATATCTCATTCATGAGTGATTTCATGAATTAAACAGGGGGGAACCATGCAGTTTGCCCATCCAAGACCATCTTGCCAATCTTGACTATCCAAGATGACACCTGTTGTCTTGATGGAAGTGTAGCATCCCCTTTCACTCTGAAAGTGTCCTGATTTAAGTGATAAATTAGATAGTCTGTTAATTAAATAAGGTACTGTTTATAATATGTCACATCTCCTTGGTATTCAGTAAATGAGAGCTATTATTTGGAATATTCCCTCTGGGAATGAGTTGTACCTTCTCACTAAGCCGGACTTAGTTTTCTTCCCTTAAAATGGAGTGTGGAAACAGTCCCATGCCTATCTGTGCTAGAGGGTCTGATGAGGCCATACTTCCATTTGCCCCTCCTTCAGCAAAGGAGGCAAAACTCACTGGTCACTTCTTCAGGATCAAATGTTGCCATGGCCTGTGGATAATTGGGCCATTGCTATGGTGTTTTGGAGCTTTTACATGGCAACTCATCATTCAGCATGGAAGTATATTACATTTATGAGTATACATTTAATGTACATTTATACTAAATGCCAGCTGCTATAAACCTCTGAACTCAATATTGGCATTATTAATTCTATCTCACATGAGGAGCCAGATTCTGACATGTTAATAAATGTTTTTAAGGTCACCCATTTACTTAGAGGAGAAAATAGAAGTCAAGCTTTCGTTTTTCTGTTTCCTGAGCTCTTTCCACAACAGTGCTCAAATGCCATTTCATTGTTCAATCGCTCAGGCATGTCCAACTCTTTGCGACCCCATGGACTGCAGCATGCCAGACTTCTCTGTCCTTTGCCATCTCTTGGAGTTTGCCCAAATTCATGTCCATTGAGTCGGTGATGCCATCCAACTATCTCATCCTCTGTTGTCTTCTTCTCCTCCTGCCTTCTATCTTTCTCAGCATCAGGATCTTTTCCAGTGAGTCGGCTCTTCACATCAGGTGGCCAAAGTATTAGAGATTCAGCCTCAGCATCAGTCCTTCCAATGAATATTCAGAGTTGATTTCCTTTAGGATTCACTGATCTCCTTGCAGTCCAAGGGAGTCTCAAGAGTCTTCTCCAGCACCAGAGTTTGAAAGCACCAATTCTTCGGCATTTGGCCTTCTTTATGGTCCAACTCTCACATCCATACGTGACTACTGGAAAACACATAGCTTTGACTAGATGGACCTTTGTTGGCAAAGTGATGTCTCTGCTTTTTCATTCACTGTCTAAGTTGGTCATAGCTTTTCTTCCAAGGAGCAAGTGTCTTTTAATTTCATGACTGCAGTCACCATCCACAGTGATTTTGGAGCCCAAGAAAATAAAGTCTCTCACTGTTGCTGTTGTTTCCCCATCTATTTTCCATGAAGTGATGGGACTGGATGCCATGATCTTAGCTTTTTGAGTGTTGAGTTTTATGCCAGCTTTTTCACTCTTCTCTTTCAGCTTCATCAGTGCCATTAATGAGGAATAATGATAATACCACACAAAATGATGAGTAATACTAATCCACTTAATATATCCTTGGCTTCCTGTCTTTGGCAGGTGGAGTAGACACTCTGTGTCTCAAGGAGGGAGGATATTTCTAAAATCAACCTACTACTTCTTTGATCTTTCTCCCCCACATGCCCATCATGGATACAATTGTTCAAAGATCATTGTGCATCCTGGGTATAAATTGCTGCTGTCCTGTTGCCTCTGCCAAACATCCTAAAGTTAGGATTATTCAAAAGCAGAAGGTTTCATTTGGGCTTGACGTGGGAGACATGAATGGATGAAATGAGAGGAAGAGGACAAAGAGGAAGAAAGGCAGGCTGGCGGTCAGATCAGACCCATCTCTGCATAAACAGATGGAGACTTTTTAGAGAAATCTATTTCTTCCCAGTTCTCTAGCCATTTTAGGCTCATTCTGACCTGCACTAGGTAGATAAAGATAAATGTGAATTTTAAATTATATTTAATCTTCATTAAAGTAATTATCTCTCTTAATGAAGAATTTGCTGGGTTGTGGTTGTGCAATGAAGTATAAAATCCTAAGTGAATAAAATCAATTTCATTTTCAGGCTAGCTTTTCTGTCCATTAATAAACAAGGCACAGAAAATATATTTGCTCAGAGTCATGCAGCCTGCTCATAGCTCACACAAAGCCAATACCACTTACAAAATCAAGGAAGTTGGCTCTCCATTTCTTACCCTTCATTTTTCACCCCGAAGGAGATTTTTCGCCCTAAGGAAGTTCCATGTGTTTCCATACAGGGGCTCTTGACTGGGCCAACTGTGGGTGATATCTCACCCCCAAATGACCACTCTAATGGGATAGTGTTTGTGTGGTATAGTGTATTTCATCTAAGTGCTCTGGTTTATTAATCACATAAGTGTGAATTAGACTCTGGCATGCTTATGTTTCCTAATGTATGAAAATTGCTTATTTATTTCCATGCTGTTACAATGGAAAGAAACAGACTGGCTCTGAATAGCAGTGTACTGTAGTGTGAAGCAATTAAGTGAGTTCTGCATGCCCTTCAGGAGGATGATAATGGGGAAGTGGTGCCAGCTAGTCCTCATGGCTGCTGGTGAAAGGGAGAAAAGGGCGTGGTACAAAGGGACAGAGACTTGTCCATATTTTGATGCAAACATATGAGCCTATTATCATAGTTTAATCTCAAGATCTAGCTCTTTTAAACTTGCTGATGGGCTTAGTTGCAACTTGGAAAAAAAATACAGCAGAGATGAAAATTGCATCACCCATGAGACAGTAAGAATTAACAATGTTGATAACAAACTTCACCTTTATCTTTACTTCCTTCTCTTTCAGGCACCACTTTCCCCCTAAACTTTGACAAAAAAAGACACAAACCGCAACCTCCCGCCGCCACACACACCCCAAGACATAGTGTCTGCATGCCGTCATCCCTGCTGGACGGCAGCTGGAATTCCACGTAAGGAGAAGCTATGCCTCCTTCCATGGAGTATGAATTTCCATATATTGAGTTAACTTATTTGTTACTTCTTATTAATTAAATTATGCAGTACTTATTCTATGCCAGACTGTTTGAAGTACTTATTTATATAACATTAATAACAAGCATAGGAAAGAGTTTCCCTTATTGTTCTTGTGTTACGTACGTGGAAACTAAGGCACAGAGAGTTAATCAACTTGCCTGAGGTCACGTAGCTGGGATTAGAGCCCTGCCAGCCTGGCTCCAGAGCACAGGCTCCTCACTGCCACGCCTCTTTGATTCTATCATTTTTTGTGACCAGCATCACATCCCTGAGCTCCTCAGGACTTCCATCCCTTCGACTATAAAACGGAGGTGGTAACGTTCACTGAAGTCTATCTCGGGTCCATGTTAGACAGTTTTTAGATGTCGTCTTATTTGACCTTTACCTTAACTTGTAAGGTAAGCAATTTCTCCCCATTTTACACATGAGAAAATTGATTTAGAGATATTTTGTAACTTCAAGGTCACATGGTTTGTAAAGGACAGAACAAAATTTCAGGTTCAAGTTTACCTATTTTAAAGCCTCTGTTTTCTCTACTATATTACGCTATAGGGCTCTGAAGGGTCATATGAGACAATATATGTGAAAGCACCTAACACCTCCATTAAACAAACCAGTAAAAGTTGACCTTGCAAGTTCTTGGTAAATGTATAGAAAGGTTTGTTATTATTATCACTTTCTTGGTCTGATGGTTGCAGAGCAGTGTTGCTTATGGGAGGATAAGCTCTATAGAAGGGCTTCCCAGGTGGTGCTGCAGTGGTAAAGAAGCCACTTACCAATACAGGAGACATAAGAGACGTGGGTTTGATCTCTGGGTCAGGCAGATCCCCTGAAGGAGGAGTACTGGCAACCTACTCCAATACTCTTGCCTGGAAAATTGCATGAACAGAGGAGCTTGGTGGTTACAGTCTATAGGGTCATAAAGAGTTGGACGTGACTGAAGTGACTTAGCATCCACATCCTGTAGAAGGCTGATCTGTTAATAGCCAGCAATGATCTTTACTGCACTTGTCATTATGAGACTTTAGAAGGTTCTGAAATAGAAAAGGCTGGTCGAAATTGCTTAATCACAAAATGATAGACCACATTTTCTCCTGAGTTCTTTCCTAAAGACGTGGCCTCTGTGGCTATCCAGGAGATGGATAGGCAAATTGCTTTTTGAAATCTTTGTTTTGGATTGAGAGAATAACAGAACGTGAAAGGACACTGGATCAAGCACCAAGTACTCACTACCCAAGTTGTTGCTGTTGTTCCATCGCTCAGTTCTGTCCGACTCTTTGCGATCTCATGGACAGCATGCCAGGCTCCCCTGTCCGTCACCATCTCCCAGAGTTTGCTCACATTCATGGCTGCTGAGTCAGTTCATTTCATTTTCTGCCACCTTCTCCTCCTTTTGCCTTTGTTGTCATTCCCAGTTATCAGGGTCTTTCCCAATGAGTTGGCTTTGTGCATCAGGTGGCCAAAATATTGGAGCTTCAGCTTGAGTATCAGTCCTTCCAATGAATATTCAAGTTGATTTCCCTTAGGATTGACTAGTTTGATCTCCTTGCAGTCCAGGGAACTCTCAAGAATCTTCTCTAGCACCACAATTCAAAGGCATCAATTCTTTGGCCCTCAGCCTTTTTTTTTGTGGTCCAACTCTCACATCCATACATGACTACTGGAAAAACTATCACTTTGACTTTATGGACCTTTGTCAGCAAAGTGGTGTCTTTGATTTTTAATACACTGTCTAGGTTTGTCATAGCTTTCCTTTCCAGGAGCAAGCATCTTTAGATGAGCATATTATTAGTAATATTGATTTCAGATCATTAAAAAATAATAAGTAACTACAGATAGATTAAATTCCCCTATATTCCTGTTATATAAATCATATTACTCTCCTCTTTCCTTCCTTTTTTCTTTCTGTTCAACCACCATCATAAATTGTGTGAATATATAATCCATATCATTTACTTAAAAATTCTTTTTATTAATGTGTAGTTGATTTACAATCTTGTGTTAGTTTCTGCTGTACAGCAAAGTGATTCATCTATGAACCAGAAACAGACTCAGGGACATAGAGAAGAGACTTGTGGTTCCCAATGAGAGTGGGGTGGGGAGAGAAAGATTGGGAGTTTAGGATTAGCATATTATTTACTTTTTAACTAATATGTATGTAAACACAAACAGAGAATGGCATTGTTTTTATTTAAAGTGGTATTTCCATAAATAGTAACATAGTTCAACTTGTATCAATTTCATGTAAGTGAAATTTAACCATGTCAATACACATATCTCTGGTTTAATCTGCTGATTTCTGGATAGCATTTTATTCTCTGAATATGCCAAAATTTATCAATATCCCCCTTTTTTTGGACAGCTGAATTGTTTACAGTTTTGATCATACAAAACTGAATACAGATTTTTCACTTTCATAATTACTATTGTGTTAGTATTGCTCACAGCTGCATGATTAGATTCCCATTTCTTTTTCTCTTGGTAATATTTCTGGATTCTTTGGCCCTCTTGCTTTGATTTCTACAAGACCTGGTGTTTTATAGTCCTCCCAGACTTCTCTTCACCATCATTCTGGGAATCTCTTTCCTTTCTCTCTGGTTGGCCTGTTTCTGGGTCCCACATCTTGCTGTTGCTGTCAAAGATTGTCTGTTGTATATGTTATTGTTGTTTAGTCACTCAGTCATGCCCACTCTTTTGAGACCCCATATTGCCCACCAGGGTACATGGAATTTTCCAGGCAAGAATACTGGAGTGGATTGCCATTTCCTTCTCCAGTGGATCTTCCCAATGCAGGGATCAAACTTACGTCTCCCATGTCTCCTGCATTGACAGGAAGATTCATTACCTCTGAGCCACCTGGGAAGCCCCCATATTACTCTAGATTATTGCATTAATGCTATTAATGCATTGTCCTTTAATTTTGTTTTACCTAACAGAAATAGTGCTCTGCCAGTTCATTCATTCTTTCATTGACTAACAATTTCATTGAGGCAAAATGCATAAAGATAACTGCATCTGTTTATTGGAGAAGGCAGTGGCACCCCACTCCAGTACTCTTGCCTGGAAAATCCCATGGATGGAGGAGCCTGGTAGGCTGCAGTCCATGGGGTCGCAAAGAGTAGGACATGACTGAGCGACTTCACTTTCACTTTTCACTTTCATGCATTGGAGAAGGAAATGGCAATCCACTCCAGTGTTCTTGCTGGAGAATCCTGGGGATGGAGGAGCCTGGTGGGCTGCCGTCTATGGGGTTGCACAGAGTCGAACACGACTGAAGCGACTTAACAGCAGCAGCAGCATCTATTTATAATGCACAATTTGCATACATCTCTGAAATCCTTATAAAGTGAACATATATAACATCTCAGAATTCCCTTGTGCACTTCTGGAATCGTCCCTTCCTGGATTTTCCTGCCCTCTACCCTGGCAACTGTGATTTACTCTCACTATAGATTAGCTTGTAGTTTTCAGAATTTTATCTAAATGTTATTATACATTGTATACTCTAGTTTGAATGGCTTCTTCCACAGTACAATTACTTTAAGATTCTTATTGCTTGCATTCTTCTTGTTGACATCTATCTTGGTCTTGTTTTTCTATTCAGTCTTACAGTATCTGCCTTACTTGAGGTATATACACCATATACATTAAAAAAAACATTTTTATTGGAGTATAGTTGATTTCCAATGTTGTGTTAGTTTCAGGTGTACAACAAAGTGAATCAGTTATACATATATCCACTCTTTTTTACATTCTTTCCCCATATAGGTTCTTGCAGAATACTGAGTCGTATTCTCTGTGCTATACAGTAGGTCCTTATTAAGTATCTGTTTTATATATAATAGTGGGTATATGTCAAGACCCTGATGTTGAGAAAGACTGAAGGGAAAAGGAGAAAGGAGTGGTAGTGGTAGATAAGAAAAGCATCACTGACTCAAAGGATATGAATCTGAACAGACTCCAGGAGATGGTGAGGGACAGGGAAGCTGGTGTGCTGCAGCCCATGCGGTCACAAAGAGTCGGACGTGCTTTAGCAGCTGAACAACAGCAACAACAAATATGTCAATCCCAGTCCCCCAACTTACCCCTCCTCTCTTTTTCACCCTGGTAACCAGAAGTTTGTTCTTTGCATCTGTGACTCTATTTCTGATTTGTAAATAAGTTCATTTGTACCTTTTTTTTTTATATTCCACATATAAGCAACATCATATGATATTTATCTTTCTCTGTCTGACTTGCTTCACTTAGTATGACAATCTCTAGGTCTATTCATGTTGCTGCAAATATCCCATCGTATGTATATGCCACATATTCTTTATCTATTTCTCTGTTAAAGAATAGATTTAGGCAACTTAAATGTCCATCAATATACAGTTTACATTTAATGTCAATTTGTAAGTCTACCAACTGACTATTTATTTTCTCTTTGTCTCACCTATTATTTGGTTCTTATTTCTCTTTGGTTCTTTTTGCACTGTCTTCTTCGGATTAACTGAATATTTAATCCAAAATAGTTTCATTTTATCTATTCGTTTGGCTTATCAGTTTTAATTATTATTTTAATATTTACTTTGGGTTCAAAATATATGTACTAAACTTTTCAGTCTATCTTGAAGTGATAAACTTCTTCATATATAGTATCTAGAATTTCTTTCCCTTATTATGTTTTAGAAATACCCATATTAATAGTGCGGAGAAGGCAATGGCACCCCACTCCAGTACTCTTGCCTAGAAAATCCCATGGATGGAGGAGCCTGGTAGGCTGCAGTTCGTGGGGTTGCTAAGTCGAACACGACTGAGCGACTTCACTTTCACTTTTCGTTTTCATGCATTGGAGAAGGAAACAGCAACCCACTCCAGTGTTCTTGCCTGGAGGATCCCAGGGATGGGGGAGCCTGGTGGGCTGCCGTCTATGGGGTCACACAGAGTTGGACACGACTGAAGTGACTTAGCAATAGCAATATTAATAGTGGGACTTCTAATGGTTTAATTTTCATATCTCTCTAAACTTGCTTAATATCTGCCTATCTTTAGCTTACAATTTTTGTAATTTTTGTATACAGTATTCTTTGTTTGAAGACATTAAACCTATTTTATGTCAAAGTTTTTCTGAGAGTTTTCCATTATTTCCATTTTCTTGGGGCTAAATTTATCTCATTTATTATTGTTTGTGGTAATCTTTCTACATGTTATGAGCATTTCTTAAACATTTTCTTTACTATCTAGCAGATAGACATTTGTATCCACCTAGTTTTCAGCTCCCCTAGCCTCATATTAATGGCCCAGGCTCCTATTGGGTTTTAATTTTAATCTTTCTTAAGGAAGATGCAGGCCCCTGGACTAGAAAGCAACTTGGCTCTGTTATTCTTCATATCTGTTCATGTGTGTGTGTGCGTATGTGTTTTAACACAGTGGTTTTCAACCACACTTAGTTCTAGAAGCACTTGGAACTTTTATTCAGCCTTCTTCTTCAGAGGTAAGCTTGTACCAGTCCTCAATTCAGTTAGTGATTCTATGTCCATTTTGTGTAATGAAAAGTACTGTTTTCCCCTGTTACTGTGCGGCAGTGCAGGAATTAAATGTATAGTTACTTCTGTCTGCTTGCAGACCTGCAGCCCAGGAGGCTCTTGGCTTCAGCCCTGTTTATCATTTTGAGTTTCCATTCCATTTCCTGTGCACTGTACTACATATCTAATTTGCGGGCCTAAATGTGTCTTTAATTTTAGTGTTAAATATTTTAATTTTCCATGCTTATTTTGGAGTAATAAATGGAGAAACTCACAGAGTCATAGGTACTTGGTGTTTCCTCTCCTTTTCTTTCTGAAGACATTGATGATAAATAGACATTGATGATAGTTTCATTCTTATCTATTTACAGCAACAACAAAAGTATATTAAAAAAGTCACCCAAAAGTGAGGAGAACCCACTTTACTTTGTTCCCAGAGACTCTTATTTGTGATACAAATATTCTTAGCCCTTTCCTTAACTCTATATGAATTTGCCTTTTGGTGTAAGAATTTGAGAAGTAGGAAATCAGTTATAGGTCTAGTATGACCTATACTGTAGGGTTAAGGATGATTTGTAGTTTTTTTTAATAGTTATATTTCAAATTTCAAATTGAATTGAACTAGAAAAATAGTTTACAGACACATGTCATTTTCTCTGAGCAAGATAAGCCTGTTCAATAGAGTGAGAAACAAATGCAAGTCTTCTTGGGGTGTTCTGGGCCTCTGTCTAGAATCAACACTTTACATGTTGTATTTCCCATCACCAGCCTCTGCTCTCCACTTCCAGTAGGGGCCCTCACAATTATGGAAATTTTTAACTTAGAAGAAGCAGTTCCTTATCTGTTTCCATCACACGAGTGCTTTGATGTGTCCCTTTTCTCCCAAAGATAAGCTGGAGATGGAGGGAAAGAAACACCTCATTTTTGCTATTCTCTTTCCCAGCAAACTCTCACATCCTCATTAAAGCTCCACAAACATGACAACACCTGCATCGGGCCACCTGCTTCTGTTTGTGTGACGCAAATAGATTCCTCTCCGAGGTGACATTGGAACTGCTACAATGCATCTGAAGATAGGAGGGATTCTTGATCCACTTTCCTTTAGAAAGGAGGTTCTTGCCTTGGTAGAATTTAGACTTTTATTTTTGAATTTCTAATACTTTAAGAGAAAAGCTTAGATGAAAGGTAAAAATAAAATCTTCACTAAAACACAGAACTGTCTAGCAATGATTCATAAGTGATTTTCTGAGATGATCTGCATATTTAGCTGTTTATTTTTGAGGAGTTTCCAAGAGCCTGGATTCTGAAGACAGGCTATCTGTACTCAAATGGTTCTGCCATTTATTACCTGTGTGGCCTTGAGTAGTTTACTTAACCTCTCTGTGCCTTGCTTTCCTCATCTGTAGTATATGAGATTGTAGCTGCATCATAGGATGTGGCATGTATTTAAAGAAATGCTTATAACAATGCCTAGAGTATGGTTCAGTTCAGTTCAGTCGCTCAGTTGTGTCCGACTCTTTGCGACCCCATGAATCGCAGCATGCCAGGCCTCTCTGTCGATCACCAACTCCCGGAGTTCACTCAGACTCACGTCCATTGAGTATGGTTAACACTTAGTAAATGAAAATTTTTTTATCATCTATGATGTATTAAGCTTTGGACACTAGGCATACATTGATAAGCATGATACAGAAGTTCTCCGGTGTCAAAGAGCTTCCATTCTGATGGGAAAAAACGTAGTAAATCAAGATGATTTCGAGTAGTAATATGTGCCATGAAGAAAATAAAGTAATATTTGTAATTTCTAATACAGGAATTGAAATTGCTAACTGGAATTGAGTGTTTCCTATGAAGTTGAGCAAAATATAAGCCCTCTGCTCAGATCGTGTCAGATTCTCAGAACGGTTTGGCCTGAGGCCATATAAAAAGTATGGATAGTAGGTCCAGAACTTGAACTGCCACACTCTATGTTGGAGAATTTTTGTGTTCATTTTTTGCCACCCTCTTCTATTGTCACAGACCACTCTCCTTTAAGGATTTCCCCTTAGATCACTGATCTTGACTATTCTCAGTTTAATAACCTACATATAAGTGAGATCACTTGCTTCCAAACTCACCATTGCAGTGGGCTGCAGTTTAGATGAGGGCTGAATCAATATAAAGTTTTATCTTATGTTTATTCTTTTATATGCTTGATTCCAATAAATATATATCATAACCCATGAGCTCGTGCAATAGAAATGGAATTACTTCAGAAATAAAAATATAAGTATATCAAACTTTGCAACTAAAAATGATGGGGCAATTTATTTTGCCTATTGTGCAAATGGTGAATTCACAAGACCCCAAATGATAATGCTTCTGAACCTACAGTTTATTTTTAGAAAAGGACACACAGGAGCAACAGGATGTTGTGGCAGAATAGCAGTAAAGATGTTTTGGGCAGCCAGAGGCTCCTTCACAGAGAAGGGTTTGAAGAAGCCAGAAGTCAGCTCCGTTGCCCTTCCTCTGCTGGGCCATATCAGATGTGTCTTCCCTCTCAGATCAGGAACAAGTCACGTATGTGTGTGGAAAGCCTCAGAACCAGAAAGCCCAAGATGGCTTCTCAAGTGAGGCTCTTACCCGGTTGGGTATGTTGGTACATTATTGCTGTATGACCAGACCCAATGGCAGAGTCCTCTGGGAGTTTTGCTGAAATTGCTTGCAAACCATCAATCTTGCTCTAATTAATAAACTAGGCTAATGGGCTGGTAGAGATAACCCCCAAATTTGCTCCAGAACAATGCTATTAAAAACTACACTTCATGCCTTGACCAGATGTCAGTACCATGCAGGTATTTCAGAAAAACAGATCAGACCAATTCCAGGCCGGCTGAAGTTAACTCTTTCAGTACACCTATTTTAATGATGAGTTAACCTAATCCCTTTAAGGTTTCCACAGTTGTCTCTATATTTAGCACAGAAACAATTACTACAGATTCCTGAGTTAGAGTATTGTATAGACTATAAATGTAGCTCTGCTCTGGGAAATACAGATAGTAGAAATACAGAGTGATGGATTTTAACTGATTTCTGTTAAAATTCTTGCAGTATTAAACAATTTGGGAAGACTTAAAAGAGAAAGCACTGATCTTTAGACATCACTGAGAGTTCATTAGAACATGTCGCACTATAGAAATTAATTTTATTTCTGATGTCTAAATAATACACCCATCTGCTACATTTTTTTAAATTATGAAAATATGATAGCACATTTACAGAAGGCTTGGAAAATGCAGAATAAACTTACATATAGCTCCACTATACAATCTGGTGCATTTCTAATTTGCAAAGCATTTGACAAAGGACATTCTGATATTTTTGTGGATAAGATGAAGTAATATAGTATAGACAGATATATATCTGCTAGAAAAATTGTGCCCAATTTGTTTTTTTTTTTGTTAATGAATTCATGCTAATGTGGGAAAAGATCTTTAAGAGGCAGGCTCCGAAGATGCAGAGATGGTGATAAATTGTAAATCTGGGCCAAAATGACTAAAACTGAATTTAATTGGCATCTATCTCTCATTTATTGGGCTTCCCTGGTTTCTCAGATGGTAAAGAACCTACCTGTGATGTGGGAGACCCGGTTCAATCTCTGGGTCAGGAAGATCCCCTGGTGAAGGGAATAGCAACCCACTCCAGTATTCTTGCCTAGTGAATTGCATGGATGGAGGCTACCGTCCATGCAGTCACAAAGAGTCAGACATGACTGGGCGACTAACAATTGTCTCATTTATTAATAACACTGCCTGCCTCCCTGGTAAGTCACTCCAGTCATATCAGACTTTGTGTGACCCTATGGACAGTAGCCCGCCAGGCTCCTTTGTCCATGGGGTTCTCCAGGCAAGAATACTGGAATTGGTTGCCATGCCCTCCTCCAGGGTATCTTTCTGATGGGATTGAACCCATGTCTCTTATGTCTCCTGCATTGGCAGGTGGTTTCTTTACCACTAGCATCACCTGGGAAGCTCCATTAATAGCACTAACTACTATTTATCAAATACTTACCAAATGCCAGGCATTCTGTTAGGCCTTTATAAGTGTTAACTCACTGTGTCTTTATAACCTGATGAGGTAAGTATTACTGCCTCTGACATCTAGATGTGTTCATCAAGGCCCAGAAACGTTAAATAACTTGCTTGAGTTTATAGAGTCTGTACTGGAGGCAATTTACTCCAGTTGCGTTTACTAATGGCAACCCATTCCGGTATTCTTGCCTGGAAAAGTCCCATGGACAGAGGACCTTGGTGACTACACACAGTCCATGGGGTCTCAAAAGAGGCAGACATGACTGAGTGGCTGAGCACACACCCATACAGCCTCTAAGTGGTGAAGACATATTTCAGTTTGATTCTAAATCTCATAGGTCTCAGTTGGATTCAAGAAAAGGATTAGGAAAACTTGACTGATAATCTCAACAAAATATTTGAAATATACAACATGCTTAATGTAAACATTATGAAATACCCTCTACAGCTACTGAAAAACAAGCTGCATTCATTTTCCTCCTGTTTTTACCCTGTTCATTCACGTTGCTTTACGAGTAGGTAATAAAGTCTGGTTTTATGTTATCACTTTGCTGAAAAACTTTTGATAACTCTCCATTGCTCACTGAAATCCTTTTGTTCAATGCTCATTCTAGCCTCATCTCCCATTCCCCTTCCCACACTACACACTAGTCCCCTGAGGCTATTTCTGTTTGCACAAACCTATCCTGGATGTTTCTATCCCCTTGCAAATTAAACTGTTGAAACCTTATCTTCTTCAATGTTCCAGGTCAAATACTCTCTTCCCCAGGGGTAGCTGAGAGGCTGACAGAACTATATAAGAGTAGAAATTATTCTTATGTTTATAATGTGTTAATATTAATTATTTGTGTGCCAAAGGACACCACATACTTGTTTTTAGTTCAACCGCCCATGGAGCCTTAGTCCTGCTTACTCTCGAGAGAAATTGGACTCAAATATGCTCGCCTTTTATAACATACAGGTAAAGCTGAAGCACAGCCTACCTAAGGCTGTCACAAGACACAAAATGTCCCCAAACTGCTATAGCCATGTAGTGGACTTCAGCTATGGAATCCTCAGCTGTGTAGTCCTATATGACGTCCTCAGGGTTTTAGAAATGGGGTGTACTGTGTATCTCATCAGCCTATCAGAGTTGTCAGTAACCTGTACCTGAACATTTTCTACATGCATTTTCCCCCAAGAAGTTTCTTAATCTTGCTCCTAATGCCCCAGCTCTATGAATAACTTTTGCCTTCTGTTTCTTATATGATTCAAAATACATAGTTATTATTAAAGAAACATTTGATACTTGAAAAAACTTAAGAAAACATTCCATCTCAATTCCAAGGATAGATATGATTTTTCTTTTTCTTATTGCTATACCCACAAGGAACTATCTTAGATTAAAGCAGACATTTTTTTTATTTTTAAATTGAAGAATAGTTGACAAACAATATTGTATTAATTTCAGGTGTACAACATAGTCCTTCAGCATCCATATATATTATTAATATTATAAGCATCATGATAAGTTTAGAAACCATCTGTCATTATACAAAGTTATTGCAGTATTATTGATTATATTTCCTATGCTGAACATTACATATCTGTGACTTATTTATTTTGTAATTAGAGCTAAGAGTCGGACATGACTGAACGACTTCACTATGACTTTTCACTTTCATGCATTGGAGAAGGAAATGGCAACCCACTCCAGTGTTCTTGCTTGGAGAATCCTGAGGATGGGGGAGCCTGGTGGGCTGCTGTCTATGGGGTCGCACAGAGTTGGACACGACTGAAGCTATTTAGCGGTAGCAGCAGCAGAGTTTGTGCCTCTTAATTCCCTTCACCTGTTTTGCCCAACTCCCTAAAGTAATGCTCAAAATTCTCCAAGTCAGGCTTCAGCAATACGTGAACCATGAACTTCCAGATGTTCAAGCTGGTTTCAGAAAAGGCAGAGGAACCAGAGATCAAATTGCCAACATCCACTGGATCATCGAAAAAGCAAGAGAGTTCCAGAAAAACATCTATTTCTGCTTTATTGCTGATGCCAAAGCCTTTGACTGTGTGGATCACAATAAACTGTGGGAAATTCTGAAAGAGATGGGAATACCAGACCACCCGACCTGCCTCTTGAGAAACCTATATGCAGGTCAGGAAGCAACAGTTAGAACTGCACATGGAACAACAGACTGGTTCCAAATAGGAAAAGGAGTATATCAAGTATGTCAAGCCTGTATATTGTCACCCTGCTTATTTAACTTCTATGCAGAGTACATCATGAGAAACGCTGGACTGGAAGAAGCACAAGCTGGAATCAAGATTGCCGGGAGAAATATCAATAACCTCAGATATGCAGATGACACCACCCTTATGGCAGAAAGTGAAGAGGAACTCAAAAGCCTCTTGATGAAAGTGAAAGAGGAGAGTGAAAAAGTTGGCTTAAAGCTCAACATTCAGACAACGAAGATCATGGCATCCGGTCCCATCACTTCATGGGAAATAGATGGGGAAACAGTGGAAACAGTGTCAGACTTTATTTTTTTGGGGCTCCAAAATCACTGCAGATGGTGATTGCAGCCATGAAATTAAAAGACGCTTACTCCTTGGAAGGAGAGTTATAACCAACCTAGATAGCATATTGAAAAGCAGAGACATTACTTTGCCAACAAAGGTCTGTGTAGTTAAGGCTATGGTTTTTCCAGTGGTCATGTATGGATGTGAGAGTTGGACTGTGAAGAAAGCTGAGCACAGAAGAATTGATGCTTTTGAACTGTGGTGTTGAAGAAGATTCTTGAGAGTCCCTTGGACTGCAAGGAGATCCAACCAGTCCATCCTAAAGGAGATCAGTCCTGGGTGTTCTTTGGAAGGAATGATGCTGAAGCTGAAACTCCAATACTTTGGCGACCTCATGCGAAGAGTTGACTCATTGGAAAAGGCCCTGATGCTGGGAGGGATTGGGGGCAGGAGGAGAAGGGAACGACAGAGGACGAGATGGCTGGATGGCATCACCGACTCGAGTTTAAGTAAACTCCGGGAGTTGGTGATGGACAGGGAGGCCTGGCGTGCTGTGATTCATGGGGTCGCAAAGAGTTAGACACGACTGAGCGACTGAACTGAACTGAACTGAACCACCCCTTACTCCCTTAATGACCAACATTTTGTTCTCTGTGTCTATCAGTTTCTGTTTTGTTCTATTCACTGTTTGTTTTGTTTTTTTTTTAGATCCCACAAATAAGTGAAATCACATGGCATTTGTCCTTCTCTGTCTGATTTCTTTCACTTAATATAATACCTCCAGGTCCATCCATTTTGTAGCAGATAGTAAGATTTCATTTCTTTTTATGGCTCCATTGCATGTTTTTACCACATCTTCTTTATTCATTCATCTATCTATGGACACTTAGGTTGCTTCCTTATCCTGACTATTATGTGATGTGATGAACATAGGGTTGCAGAATCTTTCCCAATTAATGTTTTTGCTTTCTTAGGATAAATAACCAACAGTCACATTGCTGGATTGTATGGTAGTTCAATTTTAAGTTTTTTGAAGTATCTTCATAGGGGTTGTCGTTATTGTTCAGTCACTCAGTCATGTCGTTTGTGACTCTTTGTGACCCCATGGACTGCAGTACACCAGGCTTCCCTGTCCTTCACCATCTCCTGGAGCTTGCGCAAACCCATGTCCATTGTGTCGGTGATACCATCCAACAATCTCATCCTCTGTCATCCCCTTCTCCTCCTGCTTTCGATCTTTCCCAGCACCAGAGTCTTTTTCAATGAGTTGGCTCTTCGCGTGAGGTGGCCAAAGTATTGGAGCTTCAGCCTAAGCATCAGTATGAGGTGATATCTCATGGTAGTTTTAATTTGTGTTTCCCTGATTATTAGTTATATTGAGCAGCTTTACATGTGTCTGTTGGCCATCTGTATGTCTCCCTTGGAAAAATGTCCATTCATGTCCTCTGTTCATTTTTGAATTGGGTTGAATTGAGTTGTTTGTTTTTTTGATATTGAGTTATGTGTATTCTTTTTATGTTTTGGACAGTAACACTTTAATAGATATATGGTTTGCAAATATCTTCTCTCATTCAGTAGGTTGCCTTTTTGTTTTTGCTAGTTTCCTTTACTGTGCAAAAGATCTTTAGTTTGATGTTGTCTCACTTGCTTATTTTTGTATTTGTTGCCTTTGCCTGAGGGGACAGAACCATAAAGTATTGCTAAGGCTGATGTCACAGAGCGTAGTGCCTAAATTTTCTTTCAGGAGTTCTATGGTTTCAGATATTACATTTACTTCTTAAATCTGTTCTGAGTTTATTTTTGTATATGGTACAAGAAAAAGGTTCCCTTTTATTCTTTGGCATGTAACTGTTTGGTTTTCCCAATACCATTTGTTGAAGAGACTGTCATTTTCCCCCTGTATGTTCTTGGCTGCTTTACTATAAATTAATTGACCATATAAGCATATGTTTATGTCTGGGCTCTCTATTCTATTCCGTTGATTTGTGGTCTATTTTGTGCCAAAGTCACGCTGTTTTGATTACTGTAACTTTGCCATATAGTCTGAGGTCAAGGAGCATCATACCTCCCACCTTCTTTTTTTAAGATTTCTTTGGCTCTTTGGGGGTCTTTTGGGTTTTGCACAAATTTTAGGATCATTTGTTCTAGTTTTGTGAAAAATTCCATTGGTATTTTGATAGAAATTGCACTGAATCTGTATGCTTTTGCTTTAGGTAGTATGGACATTTTAACAATGTTAATTCTTCTGCCTCATGAGCATGGTGTATCTTTCCATTAATTTGTGTTTTCATTTATTTCTTTAATCTTTGTCTTATATTTTTCTGAGTACAGATCTTTTACCTCTTTGGTTAAATTTTTTCTTAGTTACTTTATTCTTTTTGATAAAATTGCAAATGGGACTGCTTTCTCAACTTCTCTTTCTGATAGTTGGTTATTAATATAGGAATGCAGTAGATTTCTATATATTGATTTTATATCCTGCAACTTTATACTTCTCTCAGGTTAGATTCAGTTTATTTCTCATGTTTTTGGTCATAATTATTGTCACCCATTAATGTAGCTGACACATATGATCTTTATTCATTTCCGAGGAAGCAACTAGGGATTGAATGAAAAAATCAGACCTTTCCATAGAGGGGGTGACTTTTTGACCCTTTGTCCAAACTTAGGAACTTCTATAACTGCTAAATTTCTGAATTTTTTAGGGGGAAATTTGATTTTGGGAAATTGAAGGTTTGTGAGTAGAAGGCAAGGTACAAAGTGAAAGACTTATGGTCACCTATCATTAATCTCCTTAGATAGTATTTGGATGATTATCATTGTCACAACTTTTTGAGATAGGATAAAAATAGTAGTTTCACAATTTTAAGGAACTGTTTGAAAGATAAATACTATAATTTCTGTAATTACAACAATGATTATGAGCCAAATCTCTTTAATTATGTTGTCACATGGAATCTTCACAATGATAGGAAGTAACTCCATTTTATTAATGTGACATTAGGACTCAGGAAGATTAAACTATTTGTTAATTTCCTGTAGATAAACCTCATTCGTGTTATTAATCAGATTATTTAAGGTAGTGCTTGTACTTACGATGAGTATATACGATGTTCAAAAGTTATAAAATTTTACCATAAACATTGCCAATAAATTTTCCTAGTCTTAATGATCTTCATTTATAAATTCATACATGAAAGTGAAAGTGAAGTCGCTCAGTCGAGTCCGACTCTTTATGATCCCATGGACTGTAGCCTGCCAGGCTTCTCCACCCTTCTCCAGGGGATCTTCCCTATCCAGGGATCAAACCCAGGTCTCCTACATTTTAGGCAGACGCTTTACAGTCTGAGCCACCAGGGAAGTCCAGAAAATTCATGCATACTCTTCTAAAAATATTAAAATAAAATAAGTTACTTAACAATATCCTGTTTTCACATGTATGTTTGTTTTCAATATTTATTTACATGGTTAGTGTTTCTAGAACATCTTCTTGAGTGTAATTTCTTTTTATTTTGGGGGGGAGCAGCTTATTAGTTATTCCTTTCACAATTTCTTCTGTTGTAATGCAAAAAAAATGATCATCTCTTCTGATATCTGATAAAGCACATTGGATTATGCTAATTTTACCACGATTTGACTTTTTTATATTTAAATTTTTTATTCCGTATGAGATACTTCATTTTTCAGATAAAGATATGGATTACTTTGTTCTTTTTCATATTGCTATTCCAAAATTTCAGTTCATATTTAAAATAATCATTTTCAGCTTATTTTTAAAAGTGTAATTATAATAGAGAATGTTCTTATATGTATTTGGGCCAATTCTAATCTTTCTCTCCTCTAATCCACTGTAGAATATATCCATTTCAGTAGTAGTGACATGGAGTTTTCTTGTTTGTTTCTATGTAACACATTCTATTACCTGCTAAGGTAGTCCTTCCTTTCCCCCTACACACTGTTGATGTTATTTTTAGGTATTATGTGATATTTTCCTTGTTTATAAATAAATTTCAGAATCATATGGCTAAATTTCTCACACACATAGACAAAAGTCTTGATCAGATTTTAACTGAATTCCATTAACTCTATAAATTTACTAGATTAGACCTGATTGGAGAAGGAAATGGCAACCCACCCCAGTATTCTTGCCTGGAGAATCCCAGGGACAGAGGAGCCTGGCGGGCTGTAGTCCATGGGGTAACAAAAGTCAGGCACAATTTAATGACTAAATAACAGACCTGACGGCAGCATTTACTTTTCCTTTTCTAAAATAAGCACACTTATCTACATGTTTCTGTCTACCTCTTTATCTGTATCCTAAACTATGGGTTATACATTCCTTTTTCTTTTCTTCTTTTTTAAAAAAATTTATTTAATTTCTGGTTAAACTAATGAACTGAGCATAATTTTTTGGTGTAATTATTTTCCATTCATATATTTCTTATTATCTCAAAACTTTAAAGTTTCAGAATAATTTTAGATCTGTTATAATAATTTAAAAATAATTATTTTTTAACTTTCCAAAACTTGATAATATTAGTTTTCATCCTTATTGAATTTCCCAGAACTCTTCAAGTAACACCATAGAATAATAACATATTTATTTTATACTTGATTTAAAATTGTTTTAAAAGTAAATGGTGGGATATGTATTCTTCATTTTATAAAAAAATAATTTCTAAATAATGTAGATAATATTTTATCACTGAGTTGGTGTTGTTTTAGGCAAAGAGATTCCTTAACAATTAAAGATAAGTTAAATGCCCTGGAGAAGGGAATGACAACCCACTCCAGTATTCTTGCCTGGAAAATCCCATGGACAAAGGAACTGGTGGGCTACAATCCACGAGGTCACAGAGTCAGACACGGCTGAGTGACGTTCCCTCTACTGCTATTCTATTGTATGTCTCATATATTTATAGAAAAGGCAAAAGTTATCAAATAAATTTTTTAATCTATTGAAGAAGTCACATGATTTATTTTCTTTAGCTTTCTTGTATTGTACATTACATTTACAAATTTAATGATGAACTACTCTGATTTATACACTGAATTACTATTCCTAATATAATATACTTGGTCAAGGTGTAAGAGCCATGTTTTTAAGATTTTTTTTTTTTTTTAATAAGAGGGAGTAAATTCAGGTGGGTGACCAAGATGGTAAAAGATGTGGGAATGACATCATATGAAAACTAGAATATTTAGTCTGAAGTAGAGTGCACCTAGATTATCCCTCTTTGGGGAAAGAATGGTGGTTGATAGTAAAGTTTAAAAATCTTTCATGTTAAAACATTTTTTATTCAAAAATTTTCTAGAGGGAAGACCTCTATAAGTTACAGAAATAAAGATTCGGTAGCATTTTTAAAATTAAGTACAAAGTTTTAAAATCTAAATGTCCTTATTCATAAACAAGTGAGTCTCCTTATCAGTATAAATGTTGAAGCAGAGACCAGATGAACTGTGATCTATAGAAAAGCACCTGCATTGGGTAGGGGGTTGGTCTGGATAAACATTAAGGTCCTTTCCAATTGAAAAATTATAAATATGTAGTTCTTTGGGGGAAAAACCACATTTTGCTACATTATCTCTGCTCTGTAAATGATTTTTCTAAACTGATGTGGTAGGCAGCATTCTAACAGGGCCCCCTGATTCTTTACTCTTGGTGTAGTTAGATAGGAGGGTAGAAAACCAAGCCGTCACAGACATATCACTAGTTAGGCAGTACAGAGTGCCTCAAAAGATCAGGGGGAGAGAAAAGTCCCAAGAACTAGATATCTGGATAGAGCAAATAATTTAAACTGTGGAGAAAAAGCACTAGAGTCTTCTAGTCTTAAAGAGACTAGAAGAGTTGGCCAAAAGGTAATTTTCAGAAGGGTATTAAAACTAATGATAACTATATTTTAACTAGAAGTAAAAGTTTGAATAGAAGTGAGGGAGGGATAAAAGTTAAGTTCAATTCAGAACACTGGGCCAGAGACTAAAAAATGTTGGAGGGCAGCTCCTGAGCTGAGAGGCAGGGATGACCAATGGCTAAAGACTTTTGACTCCTAAATTTGTGAAGAAGGCCTTAATTATATTTTAGGCCTTAGTTATATTTTGCTTCCTAAATTAATAGGATTGTTGTGGTTTACAAATAGCAAGTGGAGCCAAGTACTATATATACTGTTTTTGTTAATATTTATTCATGTACCTTTTATTATAGGTTTCCTAGGTGGCGCTAGTGGTAAAGAACCCTCCTGCCAAGGCAGGTAGACATAAGAGACACAAACAGGTTCAATCCCTAGGTCGGGAAGATCCCTTGGAGGTTAGCATGGCAACCCACTCCAGTATTCTTACCTGGAGAATCCCATGGACAGAGGAGCCTAGCAGTCCATAGGGTTGCACAGAGTTGGATATGACTGAAGTGACTTAGCATGCACACACACCTTTTATTATGGGTACAATGTAAAAATAAAATATGTATACATTTTACTTTTTAAGAGGTACTAGGGGAAGTATCAAGTAGTATAACACTGCTTTCTTCAGGAACTGCCTGTTGCATGAATAACCGTAGTAACTTAAGATGAGGCACTTACATCATCTAATAAAAGCTTTCTCTGAAGAAGCGTTGATGTCTTGGAGGTAACTAGGAAAATGTCTTTATAATTTGCTATGAAATCTTGTTGGTTCACACTCTTGGGCATCCCCTGGGTAAAATCTGAAACTGGCCCCTGTACCCAGAGGGTGAGGAGAAATTAAAGAAAGGAGCATACCATTCAAATTGGTAGGTGATGGTTCTAATAAGCAAGGAAACTTATGCATGAGGTTTGTCTTGGGCAGCCTCAAGACAGATAGATCTCTGAACCTGCTCACCAGAATCTCAGAAGTTTCTAGAGAGGCCTTAACAGGATTCATTGCCTGGAGGTTGCATCCCTGTGATGGCTCTGGCTAGAGAATGATGAGCTTCTCAGGTGGTGTTAGTGGTAAAGAATCCGCCTGCCAATGAAGGTAGACGTAAGAGATGTGGGTTCTATTCCTGGGTTGGGAAGACCCTCTGGAGGAGGGCACAACGACCCATTCCAGTATTCTTGCCTGGAGAATCCCATGGACAGAGGAGCCTGGGGTCCATAGGGTCACACAGAGTTGGACACAACTGAAGCGACTTAGCATTCATGGAATGATGGGCAGAATGTATATTCCCAGGACAGGGAAGGAGGAGAGGAGCCTCAGATTGCCTCCAGTGACATCCTCTCAATTACTTCCTTGGTCAGATCTCAGGATGTTTTCAGAGATAGAACCAACACAATGTCCTACAATAGCTAATTATTGATACCACAGTTAGTCCCCTACATACCAATGAACTCCATTCCCTGAGTATTCATAAGTTCACTTTGTAAGTCCAACAAAGTTAACCTAGGCACCCAACTAGCACAACTGGCTATGTAGTACTGCACTGTAATAGGTTTATAATACTTTTCACACAAAAAATAATTAAAAAGACACAAAAAATAAAGAATTTTAGATCTTACAGTAGAGTACCTTGAAAAGTACAGTAGCGTAGTACAGTACAACAGCTGGCATACAGGGTCTGGCATTGAGTGAACAGGCAAGAAAAGTTACTGACTGGAGGAGGGAGTGGAGGTGGGAGATGGTAGAGCTGAAGGACTGTCAGCAGTAGGAGACAGGGGGCGAGCTGCAGTTTCTCTCATGCCTGACTTCGATGGAACACATGTTCCCATCTTTGAAAGTTTGTACCTTGAAGGTTTGTATGTAGCAGACTTACTGTACCATGAACTGAATTGTGTGGTAGTGAGCGTTCACTCATAGTTGTTCCTTTTTTTCCGCCTCGGGATGAATTCCCTGTAGACAGAACACACTTCCTTGCCACACTGACTTTGGGGTTGCCCACGTGGCTCACTATGAGCAATAACAAGTGTGTAGAAGTAATAGTGTGTGAGGTGTGAGCAAATACCCTCCAGCTTTCTCATACTTCTGCTATCCACAATGAGAAGAGCATGCCAGAGATGTTCGTTTGTCCCGAACCCCAGAAAGAAAGACTTATGGAGCAAATCTGAATCCAAACTGCTACATGTAGGAGCCGAGTGCAGTTGAACTGGACAAGTGGGCTCAAACTGACTCAGTGCAGTTCAGTTCAGTTCAGTCACTCAGTCATGTCCGACTCTTTGCGACCCCATGAATTGCAGCACGCCAGGTCTCCCTGTCCATCACCAACTCCTGGAGTTCACTCAGACTCACGTCCATCGAGTCAGCGATGCCATCCAGCCATCTCATCCTCTGTCATCCCCTTCTCCTCCTGCCCCCAATCCCTCCCAGCATCAGAGTCTTTTCCAATGAGTCAACTCTTCGCATGAGGTGGCCAAAGTACTGGAGTTTCAGCTTTAGCATCATTCCTTCCAAAGAAATCCCAGGGCTGATCTCCTTTAGAACGGACTGGTTGGATCTCCTTGCAGTCCAAGGGACTCTCAAGAGTCTTCTCCAACACCACAGTTCAAAAACATCAATTCTTTGGTGCTCAGCCTTCTTCACAGTCCAACTCTCACATCCATACATGACCACAGGAAAAACCATAGCTTTGACTAGACGGACCTTTGTTGGCAAAGTAATGTCTCTGCTTTTGAATATGCTGTCTAGGTTGGTCATAACTTTCCTTCCAAGGAGTAAGTGTCTTTTAATTTCATGGCTGCAATCACCATCTGCAGTGATTTTGGAGCCCCCAAAAAATAAAGTCTGACACTGTTTCCACTGTTTCCCCATCTATTTCCCATGAAGTGATGGGACCGGACTCAGCAGAGCCACAGATAACATGAAGATTTCTGAGTAAGAGGCAAACATTTGCTGTCATAAACCACTGAGATTTCAAGATAGTTATAGCTTCTTTATTTGAGCAAAACCTGACTCATACAAATATTCAATTTTCTAGGTGTGAGGGAGCTCTATTTTTGTTATTTCAACTCTACAAAGCTATTATAATAAACTATTATAACAATATAATAATTATTAAAATAAAATAGTATTAATCTCTCAGTGTTATAAATGAAAATACAACCTCTGAAAGATTAAAAAATTTAACTTATGTCATGCAGATAATCTGTGGTTTAATCTGAATTGTGTCTGAATCTAACAGCTATTTTTTAAAAAATTCTTGCAGTATATTTAGGAAGGGGACCTTAGTTATTTTCCTGCTGCTGCTGCTAAGTCACTTCAGTCGTGTCCGACTCTGTGCAACCCCATAGACGGCAGCCCACCAGGCTCCCCTGACCTGGTGCCTTTTAAATACACTTCATGTTCTGACAGTCAGAAATTTTTCTTTATTTGGAAAAGAGATGTTAGCTTTTCAAATTAAATAGCACTTTTTGAGTATGACTATACATAGGAAGGTATTTGCAAATGCATAAATTTTGGCTCTTAATGAATTATAACATAAAAACGTACATTGAAGTTACTTTAAAAGTGCAATGCACGTGAAAGGATAATATGTGGCAACCATATGCAGTAAGTGGAGATGAGATGAGAATGTCATTCTGTTACACTTACATTAACTCTAATCACATTTTGTAGCTGATGCTCTTATGAGGGCTGCCAACTAACATTTTAGGTAAATGAAGAGCTAGGATATATAGCCTCCAGAAAGCAGGCACCTCTCCTGTCAAATAGGTAATTACAGAGGCTATGACTCCATTAGGAAAATGGTGGCCAATCAATGTAAACTCTAAGAGCTCAGATCCTTTGTAATTGATTGAGAGATTCAGTGACTTCAATGCAATTGAGTTTCAAATGTAAGAAGCCAGTATTTGGCCAGATGGCTGACGTGAATTCCAGAGGGAGTGTATGAATTTTAATGAGAGTGACAGCTACACAATTTGAGTCACATGTGCTAATACTGAATGAAGTATGCAGATCAATATTGAAACTGCAGCCTGGGGTATCCAAGCTTTCATTTTTTATGTCCTAATACTCATGTTTGTTTCTGCAGGTATGCAATTGCTATTATACAAGTTCTGGAGGAACTTGTTAATGCAAATCACAATTGATATTTGGGATTATAGCCTACTTCTTATTTCTGCTGAGATTTCTCATTATATAGTTTAGGATAATTTAGAGGGTCTATTTCAGAAGTGTCCAGTTTATGCAAACAAGAAGCATCTGGGTTTATTCATTCACTTAACAGTTCCTGCAAGGTTAATGTGAATAAGATGCAGGATATGGAGGTAATCCATAGTTGAATCAGACATGATTATGGATTCTGTCCTAGAAGAGCTTCAAAATCTAATAAAGGCAGAGGGAGAAATATAAATATTTTAAAAAATCATTACAATACTAGTTTGCAACTGATGAGTATTGTAGGAGAGGTGGACATAAAGCAGTAGTTCTGTTCAGTAACTGGGTCAACTTATGGTGAGTAATTAAAAAATACAAATAAGGGAGAAACCTGCACTTCTGGTAATAGCATTTGAGGTAATTCTAACCAACATTATCAACAAAAATAATAGGAATAACTGGAAAACATTTTGTACTTGAAGGTACAAATATGTTGAAGGATCGTGGAGCCAAGAACTGGGTGAAGACAAATATTCAGAGATGAGGGCAGCATTAAGGTTGCTTTACATTTGCAGATTATTAAAGAGATGATCAAAATCAGTCAGTTCAGTCACTTAGTCATGTCTGACTTTTTGCGACCCCGTGGACTGCAGCACTCCAGGCCACCCTGTCCATTGCCAGCTCCCGGAATTTACTCAAACTCATGTCCATTGAGTCGGTGATGCCATCCAACCATCTCATCCTCTGTTGTCCCTTTCTCTTCCTGCCTTCAATCTTTCCCAGCATCAGGGTCTTTTCCAATGAGCCCATTCTTCGTATCAGGTGGCCAAAGTATTGGAGTTTCAGCTTCAACATCAGTCCTTCCAATGAACACCCAGGACTGATCTCCTTTAGGATAGACTGGTTGGATCTCCTTGCAGTCTAAGGGACTCTCAAGAGTCTTCTCCAAAACCACAGTTCAAAAGCATCAATTCTTTGGCACTCAGCTTTCTTTATAGTTCAACTCTCACATCCATACACGACCACTGGAAAAACCATAGCTTTGACTAGATGCACATTTGTTGGCAAAGTAATGTCTCTGCTCTTTAATATACTGTCTAGATTGGTCATAACTTTTCTCCCAAGGAGTAAGTGTCTTTTAATTTCATGGCTACAATCACCATCTGCAGTGATTTTGGAGCCCCCAAAAATAAAGTCTGTCACTGTTTCCATCGTTTCCCTGTCTATTTGCCATGAAGTGATGGGACCAGATGCCATGATCTTAGTTTTCTGAATGTTGAGTTTTAAGCCAACTTTTTCACTCTCCTCTTTCATCAGGAGGCTTTTTAGTTCTTCGCTTTTTGCCATAAGGGTGGTGTCATCTGCATATCTGAGGTTATTGATATTTCTCCTGGCAATCTGGATTCCAGCTTGTGCTTCATCCAGTCCAGTGTTTCTCTTGATGTACTCTGCATATAAGTTAAATAAGCAGGGTGCTAATATACAGCCTTGATGTACTCCTTTCCTGATTTGGAATCAGTCTGTTGTTCCACGTGTAGTTCTAACTGTTGCTTCCTGACCTGCATACAGATTTCTGAAAAGGCAGATCAGGTGGTCTGATATTTCCATCTCTTTAAGAATTTTCCACAGTTTGTTGTGATCTCACAGTCAAAGGCTTTGGTGTAATTAATAAAGCAGAAGTAGATGTTTTTCTGGAACTCTCTTGATTTTTCGATGATCCAGCAGATGTTGGCAATTTAATCTCTGATTCCTCTGCCTTTTTAAATCCAGCTTGAACATCTGGAAGTTCATGGTTCACATACTTTGAAGCCTGGCTTGACAGACTCGCAAGGCTAAGAGGACAGAAGTTGGAGTCTAGGGTCTGTCAGAAAACCTCACTTTGTACTTTAAGTTTGGACCCTGAAGGGCCACACTGCGCAGTAAGGAAGACTGGAAAGCTTAGAGTCAGATTTGTGGTTCAGAAAAGTTCAATCCTTACAGGTGATTTCTGGTTCCTCAGGGTGCCTGACTCAAGCAACAAAATAAATCCTTTCTGTAAGAAGATAGTATCATTGGAGGCTTAAAATTATTTCTAGGAATACAATGTCCATTACATGATATAAAAATTTCCTGGAACACTGAGACACAAGTTGATAAAAATGAGACTATATAGAATTATTAAAGATTTAAAAATAACTTGACTTAGTAGATTCAAGGAAATAAAAGGAAAGCTTAAAAAATTTAGCAGAGTTGGAGATGATTTAAAAAAACGAGAAATTCTAAAAAGAAGGAAAAATTTTAAAAAAAGAGTTAAGAATCTGAGTAGTAGTCTTTGCTTTAAAATAATTTATTTCAGCTGTACATTTAAGTGTCCTTTTCTCTACATGTAATATTGTTGCTGTTCAGCCGTTTCCGACTATTTGCAACCCCATGGACTGCCGCCACTAGGCTCCTTTGTCCATGGGATTTCCCAGGCAAGAATATCGGAGTGGTTTGCCATTTCCTTCTCCAGGGAATCTTCCTGACTCAAGGGCTGAACCTGTGTCTCTTGCATCTCCTACATTGATAGGTGGGTTCTTTACCACTAGCATCACCAAGTATATTGCCTAATAAAAATGTATAAAAGATATACAAAAGCTAAATTGTATGTTTTTTGTCAGATTCTAAAGAATATTTTAAATCTGTGAACCTATTATTTTCTCCAAATTTTTGTAGCAGTTTAAAGAGATAAGTGATGTTATTATTTCACCATGAAAAGTGAAAGTATTAAAAGGTTTTCTGGGCAGGGAGTGAATTTCTGCAAGCTGTATAAAGGTCATAATGCTCACTTTGCTGCTACTGCTGCTAAGTCGCTTCAGTAGTGTCTGCCTCTGTGCAACCCCATAGACAGAAGCCCACCAGGCTCCCCTGTCCCTGGGATTCTCCAGGCAAGAACACTGGAGTGGCTTGCCATGTCCTTCTCCAATGCATGAAAGTGAAAAGTGAAAGTGAAGTAGCTCAGTCGTGTCCGACTCTTAGAGACCGCATGGACTGCGGCCTACCAGGCTCCTCTGTCCATGGGATTTTCCAGGCAAGAGTACTGGAGTGGGGTGCCATTGCCTTCTCTGTAATGCTCACTTTAGAGGGCGGTAAATCGAGGGTACAAGCTGCTAACCAAGCCTGTTAGCCATTCCTGCTGCTGCCCTAACAGAAAGGAAAGGGGCTCCTCATAGCTGCCCAGGTAGACTAAGGCTCTACAGACACTCAGGGACAAGTGGCAGCACCTCTGGTTAGGAGTACATTACTCCACGAATTGGTCCTCTGCCGGTTCCCCATTCTGACTCACCCATCATTTCTCATCGGCCTCTCAAGGGCTTTCCACCTCTAAGGTTCTCAAATCGCATTGTAATTGCCCTGAGAGTTTTTAAAAAAATTTTTTAAAAAATGGCTCCAGAGACTCTAGTTAATTGGTGCAGCCTGGGCAAGGGGAGTTTTACGAGCTCCCCAGGTGCCTCTAAAGTGCAGCCACGTTTGAGCGTCAGCACTCCACTGCGGCAGCGCGGGTCTGCTTGCTCTTTCCTGAACACACCCAGCGTGCTCACTCGCCTGTGCCTTCTTCGTTTCCTTCAGTGTCCCACTCCCACCTGGAAAACTTCTCATTCTACGATACTCAATCAGAAGAAGCTCTTCCAGAAACAGTCAGGTCTCCCCATTTGGAGATGGCAGATCACCTCATATATCCCTTTAATAGAGCTAACAGAGACCATGTAATTTATGATCCCAACCAACACGCTGTTGAATGTAAACGAGAACACCACTAATAATTATGCTGGGTGACAGGTGTCAACTAGAACTACCCCAGGCAATCTGGAACGTCAGACCCTTCTGGTTATAGCTCCCACGATATCAATCAGGAATCACAAACTTGTCTTCTTGTCTTCCACTCTTGTGTGAAAGTCATTAAGGCAGGGACAGCCCTTCCTCATCTCTCTAACCTCAGTACCCAAAACACGTTAACTGTCGAATTGATGTTTCTTTAAGAAGTCCTCTATTTTATAATGATTAAATGCATGGGCTGTGTTACCAAAGAAAGTGAAAGTGAAAGTCGCTCAGCCGTGTCCGACTCTGCGACTCCATGGACTATACCGTCCGTGGAATTCTCCAAGCCAGAATACTGGAGTGGGTAGCCTTTCCCTTCTCTAGGGGATCTTCCCAACCTAGGGAGTGAACCCAGGTCTCCCTCATTGCAGGTGGATTCTTTACCAGCTGAGCCAGAAGGGAAACCCCAAAATACTGAAGTGTGTAGCCTATCCCTTCTCCAGCAGATGTTCCCGACCCAGGAATCAAACCGGGGTCTCCTGCATTGCAGGTGGATTCTTTATCAACTGAGCTATCAGGGAAGCCCATATTTCACCATCCAGATGGGAAAATAAGACAGCAAAGAAAAGTTTATGGTCACACAGCTGGGAAATTGCAGAGCTAGGTCCCATAGATTTGCCTGACCTTACTCCAGCTCTTAACTCTAAGTTAAAGAGTAAAGGGCTAAGTTCCTTTGAGGAGGAATTGTTACTGGTGGTGGTATCAGTGATGTTGCAATGGTTAAATCTGCTCCAGTTAGTCATTCTTTTTTTTTTTTTTTTTTTAACTTTACAATATTGTGTTGGTTTTGCCATATATCGAAATGAATCCGTTTTGAGTTTATTTTTGTGTATGGTGTTAGAAAGTGTTCTAGTTTCATTCTTTTACAAGTGGTTGACCAGATTTCCCAGCACCACTTGTTAAAGAGATTGTCTTTAATCCATGTATATCCTTGCCTCCTTTGTCAAAGATAAGGTGTCCATATGTGCGTGGATTTATCTCTGGGCTTTCTATTTTGTTCCATTGATCTATATTTCTGTCTTTGTGCCAGTACCATACTGTCTTGATAACTGTGGCTTTGTAGTAGAGCCTGAAGTCAGGTAGGTTGATTCCTCCAGTTCCATTCTTCTTTCTCAAGATCGCTTTGGCTATTCGAGGTTTTTTGTATTTCCATACAAATTGTGAAATTATTTGTTCTAGCTCTGTGAAGAATACTGTTGGTAGCTTGATAGGGATTGCATTGAATCTATAGATTGCTTTGGGTAGTATACTCATTTTCACTATATTGATTCTTCCAATCCATGAACATGGTATATTTCTCCATCTATTAGTGTCCTCTTTGATTTCTTTCACCAGTGTTTTATAGTTTTCTATATATAGGTCTTTAGTTTCTTTAGGTAGATATATTCCTAAGTATTTTATTCTTTCCGTTGCAATGGTGAATGGAATTTTTTCCTTAATTTCTCTTTCTGTTTTCTCATTATTAGTGTATAGGAATGCAAGGGCTTTCTGTGTGTTGATTTTATATCCTGCAACTTTACTATAGTCATTGATTAGTTCTAGTAATTTTCTGGTGAAGTCTTTAGGGTTTTCTATGTAGAGGATCATGTCATCTGCAAATAGTGAGAGTTTTACTTCTTCTTTTCCAATTTGGATTCCTTTTATTTCTTTTTCTGCTCTGATTGGATTAAAGATCTAAACATAAGACCAGAAACTATAAAACTCCTAGAGGAGAACATAGGCAAAACACTCTCTGACATACATCACAGCAGGATCCTCTATGACCCACCTCCCAGAATATTGGAAATAAAAGCAAAAATAAACAAATGGGACCTAATTAACCTTAAAACCTTCTGCACATCAAAGGAAACTATCAGCGAGGTGAAAAGACAGCCTTCAGAATGGGAGAAAATAATAGCAAATGAAGCAACTGACAAACAACTAATCTCAAAAATATACAAGCAACTCCTACAGCTCAACTCCAGAAAAATAAATGACCCAATCAAAAAATGGGCCAAAGAACTAAGTAGACATTTCTCCAAAGAAGACATACAGAGGGCTAACAAACACATGAAAAGATGCTCAACATCACTCATTATCAGAGAAATGCAAATCAAAACCACTATGAGGTACCATTTCACGCCAGTCAGAATGGCTGCGATACAAAAGTCTACAAGCAATAAATGCTGGAGAGGGTGTGGAGAAAAGGGAACCCTCTTACACTGTTGGTGGGAATGCAAACTAGTACAGCCACAGTGGAGAACAGTCTGGAGATTCCTTAAAAAAACTGGAAATAGAACTGCCTTATGATCCAGCAACCCCACTGCTGGGCATACACACTGAGGAAACCAGAATTGGAAGAGACACGTGTACCCCAATGTTCATCGCAGCACTGTTTATAATAGCCAGTTAGTCATTCTTAAAGGTATAGATGATCTTATTTGCAAACCAGAAATAGAGATACAGACAGAGAGAACAAACGTATGAACACCAAGTGGGTAAGGGGAGGTTGAGGTGAATTAACAGATTGGGATTGACATATACACACTATTGATACTATGTATAAAATATAAGATAGATACCTAATGTGAACCTATGAATAGGTCAGGGAATCCTACTCAGTGCTCTGTGGTGACCTAAATGGGAAGGAAATCTGAAAAAGAGGGGCGAGTATATAGGTACGGCTGATTCATGTTGCTGTACTGTAGAAATTAATGCAACATTGCAAAGCAACTGTAATCCAATAAAAATTTTTAAAAAGAGATGAGGATCCTATTCTATTGCTATTGGGCCTCTTGTTTCTCATGCAAGGGATTTCCATGACAACTGACTGGGGCCTCTAAGCTGACAGCTTCCTGGGTTTATCCACAATCTCCTCTTTAGAGCCTAAGGGTGTGTCCCTGGGGTTGGAGTGCGGAGCACGGGGTCCCAAGTTTTGAAAACTTCCAGTTCTGTTTTCCTCCTTTGATTGCAAGGAGAAAGCAGCCGTCTTTTCATATTGCTCGGTAGTTCCATGCTGGTGTGCTCAGACGTGGCTGACTCTTGGTGACGCCATGGACTGTAGCCCTCCAGGTTTCTCTGTCCGTGGAATTTTCCAGGCAAGGATACTGGAGTGGGTTGCCATTTCCTTCTCAATTTCAGGAGCTTGGTTACTTTTTCCTACCACTGGGTCCTTTCTCTCTCAGAAGGTGCCCCCCTCCACACACACACACACACACACACACACACACACACACTTTTTAGGCAACTTGCTCTTTTCCTGCTCCACACCAGAGCTTGGAGCAGCAGGGGATGTTGGGAGAAACAGATTTGGCCAAGCTATAGAGACAAAGATTTTCCATGATGCTGGACAAAAATTTGCCTTACGATTTTATTCCCAAGGCCATCCAAACTATTCTTCTGGAAATTAAGGACTTATTTTGAGGTTATTTGCTGGTTTTATTTCTAGATATAAAAGTGGCTGGTATTTTCTGTTCTCAGCCCTCTGGTTTAAAAAAAAAAAAGTTTTCCTCACTTAGGCACTCTGCCACACATGGCATACAATGAGGCAACCTAAAAAAGGCCCATGAACAGCTGTTTGGACTTCCCAAGTGGTCCTAGTAAATAATCCACCTGCTAATACAAGAAACTCAAGAGATGCTGGTTCAATCCTTGGGTTGGGAAGATCTCCTGGGGGAGGAAATGGCAACACTTTCCAGTGTTCTTGCCTGGAAAATTCCATGGACAGAGAAGCCTGGCAGCCTATAGTCCATGGGGTCACAAAGAGTCAGACATGACTGAGCATGCACACACACACACACACACACACACACCAGCTGTTTGTGTCCTTCAGTGACGTCATATTCAGTACAACAAAATAAAACCCCACTGTCTGGGCTGTGGTAATCAGTGCCCTATTGTGCTAGCCACACATCCAGTTCTCTCCAGCTGTGCACATCACATTACAGAAATGGCATTCGAAATGAGACAGAGCATATTCAGGGGCATAGGCGCCGGAATCCCTGTCAGGAGAAGTGATTCAAGGAATGGGGCACGTGTACAGTGGAGAAGTGGAGATGAAACTAGCAGATGGCTCCCTGAGTCGTGATAGGAGGATCTGCCAGGTGGCAGGGAGACTGTAGCTGAATGTGAGTAGTTTTTAGCTCATGTACCAAGAGAGATGTCCAACAAAAGAAATGGCCTGCCTTAGGAGCCATGAGTGCATCAGTAAAGTCATTTAAACACTGGTGGTTCAGCCATCTGTTATGGAGGTTAGATACAAGGTTTTCTTATTGATACAATATGCTGCTGCTGCTAAGTCGCTTCAGTCATGTCTGACTTTATGCGACCCCATAAACGGCAGCCCACCAATCTCCCCCGTCCCTGGGATTCTCCAGGCAAGAACACTGGAGTGGGTTGCCATTTCCTTCTCCAATGCATGGAAGTGAAATGTGAAAGTGAAGTCGCTCAGTTATGTCCGACTCTTAGTGACCCCATGGACTGCAGTCTACTAGGCTCCTCCGTCTGTGGGATTTTCCAGGCAAGAGTACTGGAGTGGGGTGCCATTGCCTTCTCCAACTGATACAATATGGGTATAATAATATGTGGACTCGCTTCCGAAGTCAACAGGTATAGTTTCCGTGGGAAATATGTTCTGAGTTTTAGTCAGCTAATGTACAACTTTGAGATGATGGCCCTCTTGAAAGTGGGAGTTTCTTATATAAAATGTTATGCTTTCCATGATTCGGAAAAAGTGGGAAGAATTATAAGTCAGTGACTATATCACTGACCTTAGTTGCTATATCACTGACCTAGGAAAGAAATCTAAGGTTGCGTTGGTATTCAGGAGTTTTCAGGCATTATAAAACTTGAGGCTCAGAAGAGAGCATTAGGGTTTTATTTATTTCCTTCAGTGTCTTTATTTTTTAACTCTCTTGATAAATTGTATAGCTGCCATGATGCCAGGTGGAGTCCGTAGAAGTCACTTTGCAGTTGAATCAATAAGTGGCGTGGCATTCACCAGTTTAACCCAGAATTTGATCAAGAATCTGTGCTCTGAGTGTTGTGTGTGGCAACAGAGATAGATGTGTTGAGGCATTGCTTTTTGAAACCTGGTATTGAGCTAATACAGCTTTCACTTACCAGGGGGGAAGTCTTTTAATAATAGAAAAGTGGGAGAGCTCCAAGCACTCTGCTCCCTGCTTCTCTGACCCATTTGGTACTGGGAGTTAGAGAGGCTTGGTTTTCTAATCAGTTTTATCTCAATAATCCTGACTTCAGAAGCAGCAGTAACAGAACTAACTGGGCAGAAAAAAATTCCCTTGAGAACCATTTCAATTTGTAAACCCTTGGTAAGTAGTTTAGCACAAGGATCTTCAACCCTGGAGGAATCATATCAAGGTTTAATAAACCTAAGCCACAAAAGAGACTTTTAGATCTGCAAGATTTTATTTGAAGGCAAAAGTGAAGACAGTAGGGGGGAAAGTAGACTTCTGGTTTCAACATAGAACAAAAGCCATTGATGGTTTTATTTTTAAACTTAATCACAGCTTAAAAGAATGATAATTCACCTTAAGTTTTAGATTTATTTTTTCCACTTTGTGCCTGAAGACCTGAGCTCCTTACTGTCTTAATCATATGCCTCCAAGTAGGTGGATTTGCACAATGGATGAATAATTCCCTTTTTCCAGGACAGGAAAAAAAGTTAGATATGGAAATGTGAGTTTCTTTGACTCTATTACCCAATACCTGTACTTCTCCTGATTGAAAGAGCCATATTTTACATTTGTAATGTGCAAAACACAAAGGTTTCACATCAAAGTTTCTGGTGGTTTAAAATATTTCTTGAGTCTGATCACGAGGGTTTTCTCCCACTTTGAAATTTCCACCATTTACAATCTAGCTCCAAATATTACAAATCTGGAGTGGCTGCTTTTACACTCAGGTTTTAGATATGTCCTTTTCTCCTTGTATATGCATTACGCATTACAAGTGATTCAGAATGTTGGTGAAGTTCCCTTCCTAAAATGATTCCCTGGGAGTAAGGTATAAATGAAGGGAGAGTGGAGGATGGGTGAGAGGGTGAGCTCGGTGATGGATAATTCCAAGGAAAAAGATTGGAGTTTTAAAAAATAAATTGCAACTTAATTGCATTTTTTAAGATTAATTCTGTACTGTTAAACTTCTTGACCATAGGCATTTTATCCAAGCCTGTGGCTGTATCATTGTCTTACTTGCCAGCAAGTCTGTCAGCTAGGATCCTGCATTTTATAAACAATTTATAGAAGTAACCATTTCCTTTGTGATGGTTTTTCAGACCCCAGGAGTGATTAGATTCAGGGTATTTTTTTTTTTAAGGCACATTTATATAAATGAGGCAAGTCAAAGTGACAGGAATATATGGAGAGCAATATGAAAAACAATCCTGTGTTTTAAGCACTGGATGGTCCTTTACAAAAGAAGTTTCTCTTACGTGAGTGAATTTAATCTTACATGAGTGAATTTACAGCTGGTCTCAAAAAGGCTAGTCAGTCCCATCTAATCACTTTAATGATTTCAAAATGTTTCCTACTTTCTATGTTTCAGAATAATTTCCAGTTTAAGTTGAATAGTTCTGGGACTACTCTTCAGTTCTTACGATATGTCAGCCAATATGCTAAGCACTTTTGTATAAATTATATCATTTAATCCTCATAAGAGGACTAAATCATAAGAGGATCACTATTTAATCACATGTGGTGGGTTCTATTATTATTTTGATTTTATAGATGGAGAAGTTGCTGAGGCTTGGAGAAGTTAAGTTGCTTACAATCATAGGGAAAATGTTTATTCAGCTGGTATATTGAGGAGCCAGACTGGAAGGCCAGGCAGTCTAACTTCGGGGGATGTATACTTAGTCACTCTGCTCCCCTGCCTTGTGATCAGTTATTTCATTCATAGAGAATGGGAAGGTTAAAGTATATATTATATATCTTTATATATGTATATAGTATATGCACATACATATACATTTATAACTAGTTTTTTTTCATGATATTTACTGTCAAATTTTATGACTTCTTATGAGCATAGTTTTTCCTCTCTAGTAGTAGGCTATGTGCACTTTTTAATGAAACCAGACAGATAAATGCTGTCTAGATCTCCCTTCTGGCAAGTACTTTATAAGCTTAGTTCAGGGTCAACAGGAGGTATTGTTTTTTTATCCTTTTATGCCCTCTGCATTTCTCCAGGGGCTATGTCAGCTTGCTCCTATCAGGGGCAGAGACTAAGAGGAAGACTGCGCTGACAGCTTTTAACAACAAACAAAAACAACTGTTGATTTTGAGACCACTTATGAAGTTGAACTAGGATAAGATTGTACTTTGGCAGATGTTTTTGTGTTCATGTGTGCACGGGCATATATATTTTTCACAGAGCAAACATTTTCAATGCTTCTTGGGTTTCCATGTACATTCAAGCAGTGTAGAGCATGCTCTGGGGCTTGCCTGCTGGCTCAGTGGTAAAGCATCCACCTGCAGCTGCAGGAGCCGCAGGTTCTATCACTGGGTCAGGAAGATCCCCTGGAGAATGAAATGGTGATCTGCTCTGGCACTCTTGCCTGGGAAGTCTTGTGGACAGAGGAACCCCGCAGGCTACAGTCCATACAGAAGCAAGTCGGACACAACTTAGCGGCTAAACCACCATAACATGCTATATGCCTTTGTTTCAGAAGTTCATTAATAAATATGCAATATCTTTATTATCTGGAATTCTCTTGAACAATATAAACAACAACAGCAAAAAAAAAAAAAAAAGATCATTTCCCTTTCCAGGCTTCTAAGTATTTCCTTTCAGAGGATTTTGTCTCCCTAATATGATCCCAGTTTTCCCATCCTTCATCTCTTACGATTTTGATTCTCTTTCTTTGGAATTCCTCAGTCTTTATATCTTTTAATTGAACACCTACTCCCTCCCTTTCCCATACATTTGTACTGCTCTTGAAGCCTGTTCTTCCTTTTCTCCCCCTTGGTAACTCTTCTTGATTCTTTAAGACTCAACTTGGGCAATCTCTTTTCTAGAAACGCTTCTACCATCTTGCTCCCATCAGCTTTGACCAGTCTAGTTTGAGTAAATGACCTTCTCTGGGCTCCAGAGTATATCAGACAGAGAATAGCTTCTCTGCCATAACGATTCACATGATGCTTGGGTTCTCTGTTCACAGGTCTTATTCCCTTTCAGGACATTCAGCATCTTGAGTGCACCACTCTAGACAACTTTCTTGTCTCCACAATTCCAGTGTGCTGGAGAGGGACCATTGATGGGTGTCAGTGAAAGACTGTTCAAGTGATGTTTAAAGACACAACTCTCATGTCCTCTCAGTCTCTTTTCTTCAGAAGTCCTTTCTTTCCTGACCTTCTGTGGCAGGTACCAACTGCACCATTTCCTGGGGAATTAATGGTGTTGCTTTGAGACTCTCCCTTACATGTGTGTACATGCATGCTAAGTTGCTTCAGTTGTGTCTGACTCTGTGCAACCCTATGAACTGTAGCCCACCAGGCTTCTCTGTCCATGGGATTCTCCAGGCAAGAATATTGGAATGGGTTGCAATGCCCTCCTCCAGGGAATCTTCCTGATCCAGAGATCGAACCCATGTCTCTTACGTCCCCTGTGTTGGCAGGTGGGTTCTTTACCATTAGTACCACCACTGCTATTTAAATCCTAGTGTTATTGAATGTTTTCTCCATGTTCTCAACTAGATTTTGAACTCTTTGGGAGTAAGAGGAAGATTTTATAATTTGGGGTGTAAGCTAGGTACCCCTAATACTGCCTTGTACATATTACCTTCTTGATAATGTTAGTTCATGAATTGTTAAAGCACTTCAAAAAGCAACAAACATGAGATCCTTCAAAAGCACATCTTTCAGGGCAATTGCCTTTTCACTCTCCATTTCCTCAAACAGTGGGTACATTGTGTGATTACAGAGACTTCAGACAAGTCCTTTTATTTCTCAAAGGACTCACAGGAAGCTCACAGTGCGAATAGATTTTAGTTGCCTTTTTTCTTATAGAAAGATAAAACCTGGTGACCGTGGATATCTTCTTCATTTTTGAGCTTTACTTTCCTTATCTGTAAGCTTGGTGTAATAGATAACATACTTTCCTGCTAGGAGTTGTGATGAAGGGTAAGTGGAATAATGTATGCAAAGCATGTGATGGTGCCTGAAACACAGTGACTCATCAGTGTATGTTATGATGAGCATTCACTGTGGGCATGGTCATTTAGAGGAGTTCCATGGGAAAACTTTTATTCAATTGGTTTATCCATTCTTTTTACAAATAATAAGAAAGACTCATACAGTGCTTCAGAAATTTAAGTACTATCCTCTAAACACTTTGCATATATCAACTCATTTAAGCTTTTAAACAGGCCTATTAAGTACATTCATTCCACTATTATCTACATTTGAGAGATGAAGTCACTAAATCACAAGAAATGGTCCAGTCACACAGCTAATAATAAGTGGCAGAGCTGGAATTTGAGCCCAAAGACTCCTCCTGCAATGCAGGAGACTCCAGTTTGACTCCTGGGTGGGGGAGATCCCCTGGAGAAGGGATAGGCTACCCACTCCATATTCTTGGGCTTCTCTTGTGGCTCAGCTGGTAAAGAGTCCACCTGCAATGTGGGAGACCTGGATTTGAGCCCTGGGTTGGGAAGATCCCCTAGAGAAGGGAAAGGCTACCCACTCCAGTATTCTGGCCTGGAGAATTCCACGGACTGTATAGTCCATGGAGTTGCAGAGTCGGACACGGCTGAGCGACTTTCACTTTCACGTGTTAGTTTCTTTGATAACACAGTCCATGCATTTAATCATAAAATAGAGGACTTCAATTCTCATTGTCTGATAATTCTCTGTCCAGTAACAAGTAAATTATCACTGTATTTGAGGTTATATAAGTTTGAGTTTTAAAAAGCAATCTGAAAGTCCCTTTAATTGAAGAAGTATATGCAAATCCATTTCTTCCAGTCTCTCTCACTGTGAAAAACAAAATCTAGAAGCATATTGTACAAGATTCAGAATTTTCATATTTTTCATTAGCAAGTCATTTGCAAGTTTCCAAGAAGGAAGGGATATATTTCCAGTGTGTCTTCCACAGAGAGTTTCATAAGGAAAATAAGTTGTTGATTTAATTTTTATTGTATCCAATTTTAAATTTTTAATGGTATTTAAAATTTAATGTTAAAAATTTAAAAGTGTTGCCTTAAAAAATGAAGTATAATGCATAATATTATTATACGTTACAGGTGTACAGTAGAGTGATTCACAATTTTTAAAGGTTACATTCCATTTATAGTTATTATGAAATATTGGTTATATTCCCCGTGTTGTACTGTATATCCTTGTGACTTATTTTATACCTTATGGTTTGTACCTTGTAATCCCTTGCCCTGCATATTGCCTGTCCCTTCCTTCTCCCCACTGGTAACTACTGCTTTGTTCTCTGTATCTGTGCTCTGCTTCTTTTTTGTTACATTCATTAGTTTGTTAATTCTGCATGCGATACCATACAGTGTTTGTCTTTCTCTGACTTCTTAGCATAGTGCTCTCACAGTCTATTCATGTTGCTGCAAATGGCAACATTTCATTATTTTTTTAATAGCTGAGTAGTATTGCCTTGTGTAATGGAATACCACTTCTTTGTTCATTCATCTGTTGATAGACATGAAAGTGTAGTTTTAATATGATGTCTTCAAATGGTGGTGATATTGGGTGGAGAATAGACTTAGCATAGGGAACATGTTTATTAATCAATTACTGTTTTAATATTCATAAGATGAATAGCATTGAGTTCTCCACTGGAGTAAAAAAGTTAACTTATTAATAAAGATAACAGATAAAGTGCAATGGAAAAAAAAAAAAACAGAGGACTTAAAGAAACATCGACTCAACAGTTAACGTGTGTTGGGTACTGAGGTTAGAGAGATGAGGAAGGGCTGTCCCTGCCTTAATGACTTGCACACAAGAGTGGAAGACAAGAAGACAAGTTTGTGATTCCTGATTGATATCGTGGGAGCTATCATCAGAAGGGTCTGACGTTCCAGTTTGCCTGGGGTAGTCCTAGTTGACACCTGTCACCCAGCATAATTATTAGTAGTGTTCTCGTTTACATTCAACAGTGTGTTGGTTGGGATCATAAATTACATGGTCTCTGTTAGCTCTATTATATGAGGTGATCTGCCATCTCCAAATGGGGAGACCTGACTGTTTCCGGTAGAGCTTCTTCTGATTGAATATCGTAGAACGAGAAGTTTTCCAGGTGGGAGTGGGACACTGAAGGAAACGAAGAAGGCACAGCTGTGAGTGAGCACGCTGGGTGTGTTCAGGAAAGAGCAAGCAGACCCGCGCTGCCGCAGTGGAGTGCTGACGCTCAAACGTGGCTGCACTTTAGAGGCGCCTGGGGAGCTCGTAAAACTCCCCTTGCCCAGGCTGCACCAATTAACTAGAGTCTCTGGAGCCATGTTTTAAAAAAACTCTCAGGGCAATTACAATGCGATTTGAGAACCTTGGAGGTGGAAAGCCCTTGAGAGGCAGACGAGAAATGATGGGTGAGTCGGAATGGAGAAGCGGGCAAGGACCAATTCGTGGAGTAATGTACTCCTAACCAGAGGTGCTGCCACTTCCCTGAGTGTATTTCTGTAGAGCTCTATTATGTAGAGCCTTAGTCTGCCTGGGGCAGCTATGAGGAGCCCCTTTCCTTTCTGTTAGGGCAGCAGCAGGAATGGCTAACAGGCTGTACCCTCGATTTACCGCCCTCTAAAGTGAGCATTCTTCTGGCCTTTATACAGCTTGCAGAAATTCACTCCGTGCCCAGAAAACCTTTTAGCAATACTAAGGGTGCCAAGGATGATTAGACATGTGAGGCAGACTGCGCTTTTATATCATAAGGGTGGGCATAAAAACCCCTTAGAACAATTCTTTCTGTGAAAACAAAATCCCTAAAGTACATTAAGTATAAAACAACATTCTCTGTAGATTCCTGGGAAGTAAATCGAAGGTTAATTAGCTTGTCCTGTCTCTTGCTTATTTACCAGTCTAGCTAATTGTTTAGAAGGTGGAATCTGCTAATTATCAAGACTGATGTGATTCAGAAGGTGAAATTACCAGTGTTAATAATAACGGCCACATTTTCTATCGCAGAAGGACGGTCTGCTCTGGGGCCACTTTAAGGGTACTATCCAGCTCCCTTGCAGCGAATTTATTAACACCCTGCCCTTCAGGATGGCAACTGGACTGAGGAGGAGATAAATTCACTCTACTGAATAAATAGGCTTTACTGAGCTAGGGGAAAGGGACCCCTGCACAGGCTCTGTGTATCGGCTTCCTCTTCTTTAGCTCTCCACTGGTTCTTCCCACCTTTCTCCATGTGCCGTGTGTCCTCCATGGCCACTTGGAGCCTCCCTCCCCCACTTCTGGACAGATCTTTGGATATTTGGGACCCCGAACTTTCCAGCCTAGGTAGTATTGAGCCTGCTTCCAGGGCCCACATGGGCCTCATTCCTAGAATTTTCTCTTGAGGGAGGAATAACCAAGCTGTTGGTGGGCACACTAATGGGCTTGAAAGATGGTCTTAGGTGGCTGTTTGGGAGGGCAGGGAGTGGAGGTGGAATTTGGATGTGAGGATTGGAACGTCCACATGCATGCAAGTAGCCTCGCAGTGTAGGACAGAGCCAGGGTGGGAGTGAAGGAGGAAGAGTTGGCTCTCCCCATGTGCCATGGCTCAGCACAGAACTCCTAGGGGTCTGAGAATTATGGTGCTTTTGTTTAGGTAAGAGGAATGTGTGTCTGTATGAGTGTGCCAAGTCACTTCAGTCGTGTCCTACCCTTTGTGACCCTGTGGACTGTAGCCTGCCAGGCTCCTCTGTCCATGGGATTCTCCAGGCAAGAATACTTGAGTCGGTTACCACTTCCTCCTCCAGGGGATCTTTCCGACCCAGGGATTGAACCCATGTCTCATGTCTCCTGAATTGGCAGGTGGATTCTCTATCACTAATGCCACCTGGGAAGCCCAGATAAGAAGATAGAAAATATTTAAATTTTGTTAACTGTTTTATAAATTTTAAATATTTAAGTATATGGTTTTCCATTTGGGTTCTTGCTCTGGGCCTTTAAAAACTTAAGGATGTCACCTGAAGCCTGGAGCTGGATCACATCAATGATACATAAAGAAACATGGAGGGCTGAGTGTCAGACTGTATACAGTTTCTTTGAATGGGTTTTATCATTCCCATTTTCAAAATGTAGGAACCTTTGTTTGGAAGATTAGCAACTTGCCTCACATCCTATAACAAATAACAGGATTTATTTGTTGGTCTTCAACAAAGACTCAGCTTCTTGAGGTCAAGCTTTTTTTCTAACCCTGATTCTCGCCGCCCCCCCCCCCCCCCCGCCCTGCCCCCACCATCACAGATACCTTTTGCGGTGAAATTATCCTAAGATGTTAAGTTTAACTCTTTCAAATTGACTTTTGTTTTCATTTTCTCCTGTCAACCCCTACCCAGCTGTCTCCCTTCCTCTTCCTCTACTTCCCTTGCCTTTTGAGTAAATCACCCTAATTATTAACATTGTAAATGAAGTTCTAAATAAGCTATTTAAGTTTATTCCTATTAGATGGGACAACAGATTAGAAATCCAGTGCCACCTGGGGTGGGAACGTGTTAGATTTCCATGCTAATGCCTCATGCATGTTTTATGCCTTAGATTAGCAGCTAATGTGGTCATTGATCATCTCATGTCATATGAACTACAGACCTGCTGCTTTGAGCTAATTCTTTCAAAAACTTATTTCCAAATCAGTATTCAAAGTCCAGACAAAGATTTCTGGTTGACAAACAAGGTCATACTTGCTTTGGGTAGGGCTCAAAAACATTTTTCTAACTATTTATGCTCTTTGTAGATAATGAACAGGGTGTAATATATCATTGAAGCAAGTTAGGTTTGAGAAATTGCCAAAGGAAAAATATATCCTAAAATGTAGTCCTAGGAATCCTTTTTGTACCCTATATAGTTTCTTTCTATGCTATGTATAAGTAAAAAGTATGTTAAAAGTTATCATTTGAAAGCCTATTCAATTTGTACTTAAATTAGATAAGGATTTACCCCATTAAGTCGGAAATTGAGGACATTTTTATTTCAAGTTATATGGCTTTGCCATTACTGAGGTCTAGTTCAAATTCTGGTCTGTTCACTTAGCAACTGGGTGACCTCAAGGAAAATCCTTATCATCTCTGAGTGTGTTTCTTTATTGAAAACATGAGACTCATGAAAGCACTTATCTCACTGGCTGATTATAGGGTTGACCAAGGCATTGCATGGAAAGCTTTCACTTACATGTCTGGCACTTAGTAGATACTCATATAAACATTCGTGATTACTTGATTCCTCTTCCATGTAGAAAGTCATCTTGGCTAAAATATATGATGAATGAAAATTTCACTGATGAAGCGGGGCAGTAATTGTTTGCCTTTTCTTTTTTTCTGAGCAAGTGTAGAAACCAGCCATATCTCAGTAATATGCATTGGAAAACTGGTAATGGGTTAATATGGAATTATGTTTATGCTTCAAGAAGGACCTTTCTATCTCTTTGGAATCTGAGCTGGACCTCCAGCTAAGTCAGAGGTAGAAGAAGGAATAGAGGACCCCAACCAAACCCAGGCAATGGGGGAGCCATCTCAACACTGAACAGGAACACCACCCCTTCAGCCTAGAAAGAGGGCAAGTTCAAATTGTGATTTACACATTTGGTCATGGAGGGTATGGGTCATCACTCGGCTATGACCACTGTGGGGAGAAGCTAAAAGTTGACTGATGTCAACTCCTCTCCTTAATACCATTCTACCTCCCCTTCTCTCTGTGCATACATCTCTGTAAACCTTGAAATTAATGCAGCCCTATGGAAAATGGGCAGGGATAGCGGGGTGGTTATTTTGTTGTTGTTGTTGTTTTCTGGGGAATTTCTCCAGGAGCACCCATGGGTGCCAGGGCTGCTCTGGCACTGGCAGAGAGCAGGCAAGGCAATCTGAGCCCTGGGTTGGGCTTTCAGCTCTCTCTCTTGCAGCTGCATCACAAGAGCCTGGGGAGCATTAGGCAGCCGTATGAGGCTCTGGATGATTCTCTGGCTGACAATAACCTCATGCATTTGAGATGGAAGAATAGAAGTTTTGGCGATTAGGGAAAATTTGATTCAAGAGTAACATCCCTGAAGTATAGTGGAACCAGCCACCGCGAGTGACAGTGGGGCATGGTCTGCATGAGACAGTTCTTTTTGAAAGTGTTTGCTGGGCAAAGTTTCCTGTATAATCTTGGTTGTTTTTTTTTTTTTTTTGGCTTGGTGGTTGAGGGAATTGGGATGGAGCTGTGTTACCAAATCAACAAAACTATTGCAGGATTCACTTGTTTGGATTTGTTCTTTCCCTTTGCAGAACCTCTGCCATGTGCTTTAAATTATAAGGAATTGTTTCAGAGATAATTACTGGAGAGTTTCTTCGCAGGAAACCTGAACTTTTCTTGATCCATTTGATTTCTATATATGGAAAGAGTGACTTTAAACATACGACTATATATATATATATATATATATATATGAGTTAGGCTTTTCTAAGTAGAGACCAGATGTATAATTTCATAATTCATTGAGAACAACTTTCTTTAGATATGTTATCCTCCCTATTGGATGTATAATTAGGATCTTTGTTAACAAATCAAAATAGTGTTCCCATTTAGAAATGCTATCCAAGCTGTTAGCATAATGCTGAGAACATGATATATACTTAGCTCATTGATTAATGAACTAGGTTGGATTCAGTAAATAAAAATGCAAGGTATTAAACATGATAAGGAAGAAATATTCAGAGACTCAAGATGGTAATGGGCTTCCTAGGTCACAGAGTTGAAGAATATTAGACTGCAAAAATAAATCAGAATAAAACTGTGATTGTAATTGTTATGAAAAGTATGGAAGCTAGAAATTGCCTCTTGTATTAAAAGATGGACTAACAGACAGTGACTGCAGCCATGAAATTAAAAGATGCTTGTTCCTTGAAAGGAAAGCTATGACAAACCTAGACAGCATATTAAAAAGCAGAGACATCACTTTGCCAACAAAAATCTGTATAGTCAAAGCTATGATTTTGCCAGTAGTCGTGTGCAGATGTGAGAGATGGACCATAAAGAAGGCTGAGAGCCAAAAGATCGATACTTTCAAATTTTAATGCTGGAGAAAAATCTTGAGAGTCCCTTGGACAGCAAGGAGATCAAACTAATCAATCCTGAAGGAAAGCAACCCTGAATATTCATTGGAAGGACTGACGCTGAAGCTTAAGCTCCAATACTTTGGCCACCTGATAGGAAGAGCCAATTCTTTGGAAAAGACCCTGATGCTGGGAAAGAATGAGGGCAGGAGGAGAAGAGGGGGACAGAGGATGAGATGGTTGGATAACATCACTGACTCAATGGACACGAGTTTGAGCAAATTCTGGGAGATGGTGAAAGAAAGAGAAGCCTGGCGAGAGGCAGTCCATGGGGTTGCAAAGAGTCAGACACGACTGAGCAACTGAATGGCAACAACACTAGCAGTCTGGTGGATGTCCTAGATTACAGATTCTGAAGACAGACTGCTGGTTATAGATCCCGAGAATGCTCTTTCCATCTATGGGATCCTAGGCAAGTAGCTTAGCTGCTTCTCTGTAAAATAACCATAGTAATAATATCTGCTTTAGAAGATTGTTGGGAGTATTAAGAAGTCACATAAAAGGGACTGGGTCATAGTAAATAGTTACTAACCAGGGCCATTATTATATCCATTCTTTGAGAGCATGATAAACCTTTCAATAAAGTTGTCTTGATGAGACTTGTATATTCTTCTGGGCTGCTGCTTCAGATTTCTGACTTGAAATCTGATTTCTTTACAGATGCCAGAGTCAGAGTATAGTCTGGGCTGATAGACTCTATAGTGGCATAATAGGGTGTTGGGTATCCGATAGATATAGATCTCTGAATCCTGTACGGGCACTGCTGCACTTTCTCTTTTCCCTTTTGATGTTGCTCCTCCCTGGAGCGACTTCCTGGGGTTCAGCTGCTGCCTTAGGGGCATAGCCAGGTTGGTCCCTCTTCCTCCCTTTCTGTCATGCTTGAAAATTATAAAGGTAGTATGCTTATGAAATCTGAGGCTAACACTGCTCTGAGAGGAAAAGCTAATGTCCTGGATAACCAAACAAGTATTCAGAGGTTAACAGCTAATCTGAAAGATAATATTCGCTGAAGATAAATACATAGTCTATCATTTATATTAAGATTAAAACAATAAATTATCCAAGCTTGAGCTTGAGAAGAATGACTCAGTAATCCAGAGAATTTTCTTGATTTCAAGGTCAGGATGGGACAGAAATATGCCTTGGTACCTGGTACGTTCCATACTACAGTTGACTGTTGGCATCCATTAAAGAGTTGGTCTGAACGTCTCATGTCCCCAGATCTAAAATGACAATCACTGATGTAGGAAGACTAATCAGCCAGCTAGGCTGATGCATTATGGAAGCAGCTTACTACTAAACACTTGTCTTGAAGTGCATGTCCTATAATTTGAGCCACCCATTTTATCTTCATTATCTAATTTAATTGAAGTGTCCTATAAAATACATGTCATATCCTCGTTAGAGTACATGTGCCATGGAACTGCTGGTTTGCCTTCAAAATTTCAGAAGAATCAACATTGCATCAGAAATGCTAAGTCCTCTGGTCTACCACTCAGGACAAGGAAGGGCAGAGTCCAAGGACAATCTCAAGGTCAGCTCATACCTATAATATTGCTCTTCAGTTTTGATGCCCCCACTTAAACGGTTGTTGGCAAACAGTTGTAGTGATGGAAGAGCAATCAGTGTTTTCTGAAGACTATGTTGTATGAAAAAAGTTGAAGGAACTTAGAAGTATTTCACTTAGAAATAAAGGAGGTTTGGAGGAAATGTGACTGCCTTCTTCATAAACATGAATGTCTTTTATGGACTGATATGGCTTATTTTGTGCTGTTCCAAGGAATTAAGTCAGGACAAAGAGGTGTATCAGTTACACAGATTCAATATAAGGGAGGACTTCTTAAACTGGAGATGTCCAAAATACTATGGGTTGCCTAGAGAGAAAATGAGCGTCCCTTCTTCAGAATTGCTTAAGCAGTTACTAAAAGGCTGTGCCTAACCACAGAGGTGGAAAGGCTGTCAAGTGTAATGGATAAACACAGGAAACCTGCCACCAGAGGGTCTGAATGCTCTTCCTGGCTCTGTCTGCCCCTTACTAGCTGGGAGATGATGGGAAAGTTACTCTGTCTTTCTTAGTAAAGTGAAAGTTGCTCAGTCGTGTCTGACTCTTTGCAAAACCATGGACTATACAGTCCATGGAACTCTCCAGGCCAGAATACTGGAGTAGGTAGCCACTCCCTTCTCCAGGGAATCTTCCCAACCCAGGGATTGAACCCAGGTCTCCCACATTACAGGTGGATTCTTTACCAGCTGAGCCACCAGCTGAGCCACCAGGGAAGCCTAAGAATACTGGAGTGGGTAGCCTATCCCTTCTCCAGCAGATCTTCCTGACCCAGAAATTGAACTGGAGTCTCCTGCATTATAGGCAGATCCTATACCAGCTGAGCTACCAGGGAAGCCCTCTTTCTCAGTACCCACCTCGTAAATCCTTATGGATGTTCATGGATGTAAAGTGGCACTTATTAAAAACATAGATAGTATTTCTTATGATTATTTTCTAAAATGCTATAGAGAGATTTCTGTAAAAAGCAAAAGGTTCGCTAGAGCTCTTTCCCACTCTAAAACAACTACTTATAATAATATGGTCAGACTCTTAATTTTATGGATGCACCATTGAGTCTATAAAACACCATCTATCCTTAGACAGGGTCAATATGACATATTTTACTTCATCACTATAAATACAACCTGAATACAAATGGAGACATACAAATAAAAGAAAAGAGATGGGCATGCATTTTATAAGGCTGGTACACTGATAGCTGTTCTGAAGAGACTGGCTTAAATGTTAACTTTGTTAATTTCATTTGCCCATTCCACCAATGAGTTATAGTATACATAAGTAGCATAAGGTGTTTTATGTTAATTCTTGTGGATGGTTTTTTAAATTTCATGTGAGTAAACCAGGCATATTGTTAACAATATAATTTGGGCTAAATTGAGCTCTTAGTAAATTGTGAATGGTTTATCATTATTCACTGGAATGCATTTACTCTGCTAATGCAATATTGCAGCTTTTTAATTATATGTTAATAGTTTAACAGCCAAAGTTAAGTGCTATTAATAAAATGGTATAACTAAAAGATCCCATTTGTAGTGTTCTATGCTTTTCTTCAGTGTTTTATTAGAAAAGTTGAAAAATGAGATGTGACAAAAAGAATACAAACAAAAGCAATTATTACACTCAGTGTAATTGATGGAAAATTTGGGTTGTGTGCTCTCAGCTAAAGCAAAGCAAGATGTAACACAGTGCCTGGTCCATTGCTCTACAATGGCTGAATTAATGGTGGTTGATCAAGAAACAATTCTATTGACAGTTTCATTCCCTTAAATTAGAATTCGTGTTCCAACTGTGCCTCTACAGGTAAAACGAAGCAGAGAATTGATATTTGTTTGGTAAATTAAGCAAGAAGAAAAAGAATGCAAACAACACATTCCCTCTCTCCATTTTCTCCTGGAATGAAAGATCTGTGTCCAATAGTTAGATGTGTTCTACTGTTTTTCCATTTTATCTGTGAAGAAGAGAATGGTGTGATCACCATATGTAATGGAGAAGGAGTGTGTCAGTTTTCAGTTTTTTTTTTTCTGTCATAAGCTGGTTGTTCTTGAGTAATAAGTATATCCATGTTAAATAAATATCTGGGATAAGTCTAGAATCCTGTGAAGTGAAGTGAAGTTGCTCAGTCATGTCCGACTCTTTGTGACCCCGTGGACTGTAGCCTACCAGGCTTCTCCGTCCATGGGATTCTCCAGGCAAGAATACTGGAGTGGGTTACCATTTCCTCTCCAGGGGATCTTCCTGACCCAGGGATCGAACCCAGGTCTCCCACCTTGGAGGCAGATGCTTTAACCTCTGAGCCACCAGGGAAGCCCTGTACTTATACCTAAGAATATAGTGATGTAATTACAGAGAAGAGATAGGACTTCATGAAAATAAATTAAAAACATCATGGGACTTGCTCAGCTCAACTCAGTGTCAGTAAAGGATGCAATTAAAACTCCAGGAAGATGAACACCCTTCTATTGCCCTGGTACCCAGAGGAAGAGCCATGAGTCCTGCTCTCTCAGCACTAATCAGTGCAACTGGGAGTACTGAGTGCTATAGTAGAAATTGCAGCTTATGAAAGCTGGAGATGAATGGCGATGATTGAGCAGAATGGAGAGAAAACCCAAACTGTGTCAAATGAGTTGTTATGGGGAAAACCTAATAATGGGGAGACAATCAGGGGGACAGTAATAGCTGTGCTCAAATATTTTAAGGGCTATAATGAAGAAGATGGAATAGATTCATTTGGTATCAAGGGCAGCCAGTAATGCATATGTATGAAAACCATAACAAGATTATAATAAGAAAATGCATTAATAGTATATTGTGATGTGCTACTTTTCTAGTGCTAATTCCACTATTTAGGGTTCTTTTATCAAAACCTTTTCAAAACTTGAAAAGGATGCTATGGAAGGTTTTCAATCCTAAGTTGAGTGATTGACAAGATTATCTTGTGATTTGGGGAGTTTGCAAGTTAAATAATCAAATTTTTATCCCTCTGCCATAATCTTGATATGAAAGTGAAAGTCACTCAGTCATGTCTGACTCTTTGCGAGTCTATGGACTATACAGTCCATGGAATTCTCAAGGCCAGAATACTGGAGTGGGTAGCCTTTCCCTTCTTCAGGGGGTCTTCCCAACCCAGGAATTGAACCCAGGTCTCCCATATTGCAGGCAGATTTTTCGCCAGCTGAGCCACAAGGGAAGCCCAAGAATACTGGAGTGGGTAGCCTATCCCTTCTCCAGGGGATCTTCCCAGCCCAGGAATCAAACCGGGGTCGCCTTCATTGCAGATGGATTCTTTACCAGCTGAGCTATCAGGGAATATAATAGTTGTTAAATAGTTTGAATTTCCTAAGTGAAAAATTCTATAAATATAGAGATTATTTTTTCATAAGGAGTTCAATGAAAGAAAGATAAAGCTATAACTAATACTGTTTTCCTCTTTTCAACATGGTAAATTATAAAAATTATGAACTATTTTTAAGTAGCAATAGGTTTTAACTAAAATATGTGAGGGTAATATTAATATTATGAAAGTAAAAATGCATTTACTAATTAAAACTTAAAGGAACTGTTTTCATGGGATTTTCTGTCCTTTTCCACCACACATTTCTCACGAGAGGTCACATGATCACTGATATTGTTGTTCAGTTGCCCAGTCTTGTCTGACTCTTTGCAGCCCCATGGACTGCTTGCAGCATGCCAGGCCTCCCTGACCCTCACAATCTTCCAAAGTTTGTCCAAGTTCATGTCCATTGCATCAGTGATGCCATCCAGCCGTCTCATCCTCTGACGCCCTCTTCTGCTTCTGCCCTCAATCTTTTCTCAGCATCAGGGACTTTTCCAGTGAGTCAGCTGTTCCCATCAGATGACCAAAATACTGGAGTTTCAGCTTCAGCATCAGTCCTTGCAACGAGTATTCAGGGTTGATTTCCAACTAGTATACAAGGTTTATTTCCCTTAAGATTGACCGGTTTGATTTCCTTGCTATCTAAGGGACTCTCAGGAGTCTTCTCTAGCACCACAATTCAAAGGCATCAATTCTTTGGTACTCTGCCTTCTTTATATCATTGATATAAATACCATCTAAAATAGTGATCTTTGTGCACAGTAAAATTAGCATTGATTTATATAGTTTTGGAGATAAAAAGGGAGATAAGCAGAGGATAATGAAACTCATTTAAACATTTTCATAAAAATAATTACAATTCTATCTATCTATCTATATGCACATATATATGTGGCTTCCTGGTGTCTCAGTGGTTAAAAATCAGCCTACAAAGCAGGAGACCTGGGTTTGATCCCTGGGTCAGGAAGATTCCCTGGAGAAGGAAATGGCAACCCACTCCAGTATTCTTGTCTGGAGAATCTAATGGACAAATGAGCCTGGTAAACTACATTCCATGGATTTGCAGAGTTGAACATGACTTAGCAACCAAGCAATAACATATATATGTATAAACAACTATATATATATATTAAACATGTATATGATGTTTAGCAACTAAGCTAATATATATATATGTATATGCAACATATATATATGTAAAATGATGTGAATATCATCATTGGATAGTGAATATGAAAAATCAGTTAGATAACAGCAGTTGGTATGAATTTCTGCCATAGAAACTAGTGGTAGAATATAATGCTGTTCTTATGGTTGTTATTGTGCTTTTCTCTGGAATTGCTTCCGTTCTTGCATCCGTGTTTATATCAAAGAGGTTTCAGGCATGAAGTGCATTTTAATATCATATAAGGCCTGCATGTAAAATATTTTTTCAGTGAGAATTTGAGTTGAATTCTCTTTCATCTTCACACCATTGACCTGAGAGACTAAGGATTTACTTAAAATCGTTGTAGTAAACAGAAAGCTTTCAATCTTCATTGGCCATTTATTAGAGATACTTTGCCTCTCTTGAGCTTCCCTGGTGGCTTGGATGGTAAAGAATCCACCTGCAATGTGGGAGACCTGGGTTCAATCCACAGGTTAGGAAGACCTCCTGGAGAAGAGAAAGGCTACCCACTCCAGCATCCTTGCCTAGAGAATCCCGTGGACAGAGAGCCTGGCGGGCTATAGTCATGGGGTCCGAAAGAGTCAGACATGACTGCGGGACTTTCATTTTCACTTTCTTTCACAGCCTCTCTTATGTAGCCTAGCATTTGTTTCTCAGCTCTCATAATTTATCAGAGAGTTTGCATTACCTACTGGATGTTTATATTAAGATGAAAATTTTAGCTATGGACAAGTCCAAAGAAAATGTAGGTTTTAACAACTTTCTGATATGGGGTATATATAGTCATGACCTCAGGAAACTACTGTCTAGACTATGATTATATAGCAAGTAAAACCATGGAAATAAGCAGATCCCTATGTAATTTTTTATTTTTTAAAGAAATTCATGGGAATGTATTTGTTTCTTTTTATAGTTTTTATTTGTGTGTTTATGTTTTGGCTGTGCTGGGTCTTCGAGGCTGTGTGAGCTTTTCTCTAGTTGCCTCGAGCCAGGACTCCTCTAGTTGAGACGCGTGGACTTATGGTGGTGGCTTCTCTTCTTGCTGAGCACAAGGCGCTCAGGCTTCAGTAGCTGTGGTTCTCAGGCTCTGGAGCACAGGCTCCATAGTGGTGGTGCATGGGCTTAGTTGTTCTGCAGCATGTGGGATATTCCTGGACAGGGATTGAACCATGCCCCCTGCATTGGCAGGCAGAGTCTTGAGCACTGAGCCACCAGAGAAGCCCAGGACAGTGTATTTATTACCTTGAGCAAGGTTCCCACATAACATTAATCATAGCTCTTGCCTTTGTTGTTGTTGTTCTAAGATAGTGTTATCAAAGTTTTAAAAGAAGGATTATTGGATAATAACAGTAAATTAACATAATTTAAATAACTGTAAATTTCATAATAGTTATCTGTATATTACATGCATCATATAGCTATGTTTAGAAATTATTTAATTTTAGACATTCATACATATTTTAAAATATCTCAGTTGACAAAAAATCCAAAGACGTAAAGAGGCATCTTAAAAGAGAATTGTTACCATATATTAAGAAAATTATAATTTAAATGTAAAGTTAACTGTATTAGAGATAAATTTAATTAAAAACAGGAAACTCACTTGCCTGTACTCATGCAATATTGAGACTTGGCAATTTGATTTTCATGGCATTTTTTTTTTCTGATTTTGTGTATTTTTCTTTATTTTTAATCAGAAAATCATTTTTTTTCTCTTTTCAGTCAATCTTGCTAGAGGCTTACCAATTTTTAAAAAATCTTTAAAATATTTATCTTTTAATTTTGTTGATGATCTCTATTGTACTGATATTTCCTATTCATTTCCTTTTGCCCTTCCTCTTATTTCTTGTACTTTATTTACATCTGATATATTCTTAGATTATGTTTTAGACTCTCTTATTTCCTACTATACCGATTTTAAAGCTATATGTTTTCCTTTAAACACTACTTTAGTGCATTCTCCCAAATATTGATCTGTTCCATCTTCATTATTATTCCACTCAAAATATTTTCTAATTTCTATTGTTATTTATTCTTTGACCCATTGTATAGAGAAATATTGTCTAAGTTTCAAAGAATTAGGGTTTTATACTTGTCATTATGTTAGTTTAACTAATTTCACTGTGATCAGAGAATATATTGAGTAATTAACTCTTTGAGCATTGTTGAGGCTTTCTATAAGGCTTCTTTGTGGTTGATATGGTAAATATTCCACGGGAACTTGAATGGGATGTGAATTCTCCTGTTGTTCTATGCAAAGTCTTCTCTCTGTTTCTATATGATATTTGGGTACATGTGTTAACAGTGTGATTTTTAAAATAATTTCATTGAGGTATAATTGACATATGACAATGTAAAGTATACATATTTAAAGTGTACAATTTCATCAGATCAGATCAGATCAGTCGCTCAGTTGTGTCCGACTCTTTGTGACCCCATGAATTGCAGCACGCCAGGCCTCCCTGTCCATCATCAACTCCCGGAGTTCACTTAGACTCACGTCTATCGAGTCAGCGATGCCGTCCAGCCATCTCATCCTCTGTCATCCCCTTCTCCTGCCCCCAATCCCTCCCAGCATCAGAGTCTTTTCCAATGTGTCAACTCTTCGCATGAGGTGGCCAAAATACTGGAGTTTCAGCTTTAGCATCATTCTTTCCAAAGAAATCCCAGGGCTGATCTCCTTCAGAATGGACTGGTTGGATCTCCTTGCAGTCCAAGGGACTCTCAAGAGTCTTCTCCAACACCACAGTTCAAAAGCATCAATTCTTCGGCGCTCAGCCTTCTTCACAGTCCAACTCTCACATCCATACGTGACCACAGGAAAAACCATAGCCTTGACTAGACGAACCTTTGTTGGCAAAGTAATTTCTCTGCTTTTGAATATGCTATCTAGGTTGGTCATAACTTTCCTTCCAAGGAGTAAGTGTTTTAATTTCATGGCTGCAGTCACCATCTGTAGTGATTTTGGAGCCTAGAAAAATAAAGTCTGACACTGTTTCCACTGTTTCCCCATCTATTTCCCATGAAGTGGTGGGACCGGATGCCCTGATCTTCGTTTTCTGAATGTTGAACTTTAAGCCAACTTTTTCACTCTCCACTTTCACTTTCATCAAGAGGCTTTTGAGTTCCTCTTCACTTTCTGCCATAAGGGTGGTGTCATCTGCATATCTGAGGTTATTGATATTTCTCCCGGAAATCTGGATTCCAGCTTGTGTTTCTTCCAGTCCAGCGTTTCTCATGATGTACTCTGCATATAAGTTAAATAAACAGGGTGACAATATACAGCTTTGACGAACTCCTTTTCCTATTGGAACCAGTCTGTTGTTCCATGTCCAGTTCTAACTGTTGCTTCCTGACCTGCATACAAATTTCTCAAGAGGCAGATCAGGTGGTCTGGTATTCCCATCTCTTTCAGAATTTTCCACAGTTTATTGTGATCCACACAGTCAAAGGCTTTGGCATAGTCAATAAAGCAGAAATAGATGTTTTTCTGGAACTCTCTTGCTTTTTTGATGATCCAGCAGATGTTGGCAATTTGATCTCTGGTTCCTCTGCCGTTTCTAAAACTAGCTTGAACATCAGGAAGTTCACGGTTCACATATTGCTGAAGCCTGGCTTGCAGAATTTTGAGCATTACTTGACTAGCGTGTGAGATGAGTGCAATTGTGTGGTAGTTTGAGCATTCTTTGGCATTGCCTTTCTTTGGGATTGGAATGAAAACTGACCTTTTCCAGTCCTGTGGCCACTGCTGAGTTGTCCAAATTTGCTGGCATATTGAGTGCAGCACTTTCACAGCATCATCTTTCAGGATTTGGAACAGATCAACTGGAATTCCATCACCTCCACTAGCTTTGTTCATAGTGATGCTTTCTAAGGCCCACTTGACTTCACATTCCAGGATGTCTGGCTCTAGGTCAGTGATCACACCATCGAGATTATCTGGGTCGTGAAGATTTTTTTGTACAGTTCTTCTGTGTATTCTTGCCATCTCTTCTTAATATCTTCTGCTTCTGTTAGGTCCATACCATTTCATAACTTTTGATATATTTATAAATTCGTGAAACCATTGCCAGAGCTCTTTTTTCTACTTGCCTTCTTTTCTCCCTTCCTCTTCTTGTTCCCAGGTAGTCACCTGTCTGCTTCTTTTACTATAGATTATTTGCATTTTCTAGAATTTTATAGAAATGAAATTATATAGTATATACTCATTTTTGTCTACCTTCTTTCAGTTAGTATAATAATTTTGCTGTTCATTCATTTTGCCTTGTGTATCAATAGTTAATTTTTTACTGCTGAGTAGTACTGCATTTAATAGTTGTACCCAACGTGTTTATCTGTTCACCTGTCTTTTGGATATTTTGTTTATTTCTCTTAACACCTGTTGGGAGAAATGTTTTAAGATCTGCTAATATGATTTGGATTTATGTGTTTATTTTTTATACTTTGTGAATTAAAAAAATATTTAAAATTCTATTGTTGGGTGCATACATATCTAGGACTATGCTATTTTTTTTATGATTGACCCACATATCCTTTAAAAAATACTTTAAAATTTCTAATAATGTTTCTTGCCTTCAGATATACCTTGTTTAACATTGGTGTTGTTATGTTAGCTTTATTTTGGTTAATGTTTTCATGGCACATTTTTTTCTGTACTTTTACTCTCAACCTTTCTGTGTCCTATTATTTAAGTGTGCCTCTATTATGGAGGCTATTTTTTAAATCCAATATGACGATAATAGTTTTATTTTAAGTATATGATCTTTTGTGTTTAATGTCATTATCAGTATAGTTTTGAAGTAGTTACCTTCAGTCAGTTCAGTTCAGTTCAGTTGCTCAGTCGTGTCCGACTCTTTGCGACCTTATGAATCGCAGCATGCCAGGCCTCCCTGTCCATCACCAACTCCTGGAGTTCACTCAAACTCTTGTCCATCAAGTCAGTGATGCCATCCAGCCATCTCATCCTCTGTCATCCCCTTCTCCTCCTGCCCCCAATCCCTCCCAGCATCAGAGTCTTTTCCAATGAGTCAACTCTTCACATGAGGTGGCCAAAGTACTGGAGTTTCAGCTTTAGCATCATTCCTTCCAAAGAACACCCAGGACTGATCCCCTTTAGAACGGACTGGTTGGATCTCCTTGCAGTCCAAGGGAGTCTCAAGAGTCTTCTCCAACACCACAGTTCAAAAACATCAGTTTTTCGGTGCTCAGCTCCAGTTGAGCTATTGCAAATCCTGAAAGATGATGCTGTGAAAGTGCAGCACTCAATATGCCAGCAAATTTGGAAAACTCAGCAGAGGCCACAGGGCTGGAAAGGGTCAGTTTTCATTCCAATCCCAAAGAAAGGCAGTTACCTTAGAGATTACTAAAAGTATTTTTGACTTGTTACTGTCTAGTGCAGGGCTTGGAGAAGGCGATGGCACCCTGCTCCAGTACTCCTGCCTGGAAAATCCCATGGATGGAGGAGCCTGGAAGGCTGCAGTCCATGGGGTCGCTGAGGGTCTGACATGACTGAGCGACTTCACTTTCACTTTTCACTTTCATGCATTGGAGAAGGAAATGGCAACCCACTCCAGTGTTCTTGCCTGGAGAATCCCAGGTACGGGGGAGCCTGGTGGGAGGCCGTCTATGGGGTCACACAGAGTCGGACATCACTGAAGCGACTTAGCAGCAGCAGCAGTGCGGGGCTTCCTGGGTGGTGCTAGTGGTAAAGAATCTGCCTGCCAATGCAGGAGACTCAAGAGACATGGGTTTGATCCCTGGGTTGGGAAGATCCTCTGGAGGAGGGCATGGCAACCCACTCTAACATTCTTGCCTGGAGAATCCCATGGACAGAGGAACTTTTGGGCTATCGTTCATGGGGTCACAAAGACTGGGATAGTTCTGAAGTGTCCTAGCATGCATGCATGCAAAGTCCAATGTATATTATTTCTTTCCAATGCCCTGATAATAGTGGAAACTTACCACCCTTAGTTCCATTTGCCCTCTATTTTTCAAATGTGTTTAATGACATTACCAGTATAGTTAGTTTTTAAATGTGTTTTAATTTCACCTATTTTTTAATTTAAACATTGGTACTATTATTTTATGTTGACCATTAATTTATATATGTATATACATTTAGCTTTTTCATCATCTTAATTGCTTTTACTTCCATGTTTCCATTTGGTATCATTTTTATTCTACCTCAAAAACTCCTTTTAGTATTTCTTATATGTCAAGTCTACCAGTGATGAATTCTCTCAGTATTTTTCTTTGATAATGTATTTGTTTCAGTATAAATTTTGAAAGGTTATTTTGCTAGGCATAGAATTCTAGCTTGGCAGTAATTTCCTTTTTGTGTTATAGAGATGTTGATTTTGCTGTTTTTTGGATTATACTATTTCCTTTGAGAAGTTGGTTGCCAGATTTATTGTTATTCCTTTCAAGATAACAAAGGTCTGGTGTCATAAAAATTTTCTGTTTGTTCTGGGTTTTAGTAGTTTGAGTCTGATGCGCCTAGATGCACTTTAAAAAATTCTACTTAAGCTGTACTGAGTTTCTTGAGTTTGTGTGTTGGAGTTTTTTCTTTTTTATCAATTTTGGAAAATTCTGGGCCATTATTTGTTCATATAATCTCTTTATTTCTATGTCCTCTCACTCCTCTCCTTCTAGGACTCCAATGATATCATTTATATTTTCTGAAATTTTCTTTCTTTTCTGTCTAAGCTTCAGTTACACATTTCCATTAACCTTTCAGTTCATACCTCTTGTCTATTTCTCTCAGTATGCTCTTAGACACATTCCTTGAATTCTTAATTTCAGTTAGTATATTTTTCAGTTCTAGAGTGCCTGCTTGGGTATTTTAAAAAATTAATTCTCTTTTGAAATCCTTTTTTCCTTTAATTTATTCTACGTATCTTTTTTTTTTTTTTTTACTATTTTTAACAAATTAATCATAACCATTTTGAAACCGTTAATTTCTCTCTGTGGATTATCTGTGGGTTGGCTTCTGATCTTTGCTTATACTTCCTTTTAGTTACTGATTGTATATTCCTATCTTTCACGTCCCTTGTAATTTTTTGATTGCATATTGGAAACTGTAAAATCTGTAGAGGTACCAGATGATGCTCTTTCTCACCAGAGATGATTTGTCTTTTCTTTTGCCAGGCAGGAGAGTAGGGCGGGAGACAGCCATAACTTTAATCTAATCAGATACTGCACTATGTTGAAAAAGAAATTTCTGTTCTGCTTCTCAGGGATTTTCAACTGAGTTCTTTAATCTCGAGTTATGTGTAGTTTCACAATTTGACACAAGTTTAAAGGGAAGACGGGAAGTGTGTTTGAGACACCTGAAGTCTCCAATGTTGCCATTCCAGGCCTGTGCAGTCACCAAATTGCTAGGGTCTCTTGGTCCTTTTGCAGTGGCTGTGGTCAGGACAAAGTATAGATTTCAGACCCCTAGGCCACGCCTGGGATTGGTAAATGGACCCAAGAAGAGGCAGCTTCAGAACTTCAGTTCACCTCTGAAGGCTTAGAATTTATTCAATCTCAAAGGTTTTGGTCTTAGAGATGTTATTTTCCTATTCTTTCTTGTTTTTACATTTTATGGTGTAATACCATAATTCTTGCTCTTTACCTGCCTTTTCTAGTTGTCCTCATTGGAGTAAATTACTTCATCATATCTAAAAGCAGAAATTTGTATCCATTTTTATTCCAAAATAAAAATATAGGGATGCATGTACCCCACTGTACCAAATATGCAAAATTATAAAGTTGAGTCCAGATTTTTGCTTATGTCATGCTGAAGCTAGACATACGTATGTGTTACTTTTAGCATTATTCTTTTAACTGTTTTCCTTTCATGCTCTTTTTCTGATTATCCCATAAAATTCGAATTTCAGGACTTAAGTATATATACATATGTGTATACATATGCCAGAGATTCCCATTGTTTGTCTTTATAGATATACTAGACTTCTCTGCCTTGCATCCTTTCCCATGTTTATTCTTTCAGGATCCTCTAAAGGAACCAGTTGATTACTTGCATAAATTCATTACAACCAAAGAGTTCATGACTTATAAACTGTTATGTTAAAATGGCATTTCTAATGTTTCTCACATTACAGTAGAAACAATGGGTGAGATATATGGGAAAGTGTGTTCCTTCTAGCCATTCATGTATTGTAAACATTAGAAAGTTCGACTTCTTTTATTCATTGACCTATGTATTCATCCAGCAAGTATTTCTTAGACTGCTACTATTTACAAGTCATTTTGATTCCTGGGTAGCTCAAACAGTAAAGAATCTGCCAGCAAGGTGGGAAACCTGGGTTTGATCCCTAGGTTGGGAAGATCCCCTGGAGTAGGGCATGACAGCCCACTCCAGTATTCTCGTCTGGACAATCCCAGATAGAGGAGCCTAGCAGGCTACAGTCCATGGGGTCACAAAGAATCGGACACAACTGAGTGACTAGCACATACACATACACAGAGAGTATAGAGACGAGTAAGACTGATCTCTTTTCTTAAGAATATTATAGTCTAACAAAAGAGATAAAACAAATACACAACTAATAATAGTATATAAGGTACAATGGGATAAGCACCAGAGGAGGAAGAAAATAAAATAGTGTGGGTGGATAGAGAAAGAGATCTTCTGTCAATCATACTAGAGTTTCAAACTTGCTTCTCAGTGGGTTTTAATAAGATGGTTGAGATTTCTAATGAAGATATGTATGGAGGTTTGGAAGGGAATTTCAGACAGAGAGAACATTATGAACAAACATGGGAAATGTGAGAAGTATAGGGAGAAGTGCTGTCACAGGGTCTTGCTTGCTTTAAGGAAAGAGAGGAAGATCAGTGACCTTTAAATGGCTTCTGCTAGCATATTGAAGATTGAATCCTTGTTATCTGTACTAATTAGCTTACTGTGCACTGCTGTTGAATATCAACAGGCCCTGTGCTATGAACTGAGGATATAATACATCAGAACCTGACATTTCTAAGCTCATTGCATAGTGAGATTCTATTAAGGTATTTTATTTACTACAAACAGAAGAGAGAAAAGTGCTAATAGAAGTGTGAACAAAGTTTTACTTCAGCAAAAGAGGCCACCTTGCCCAGGGGTTTTCCTCTTATTTCTAAACACAGAAATCATTGTTAATTTTTTTCAGTGTTATACAAGTATTTATACCATCTGTCTTATTTTATCAATGCTTCCAGCCAAACTTAATCCTTTAGATGAATATATTCGTTTTGTATGTCTCAACTTTTATCACTTTATCCATTATTTATTTACCCTTTCCCTTGACCCTTTCTTCCTTCCCACCCTCTTTTCCTTTCTTCCACTAATATTTTCTCAGTGAACCTGTAAGACAGATACTGTATTGGAGGCTGAAGGTGTGGATATGTATGAGCCATGGTCCCAGGTTTCTGGTGACATGGTCCCAGACCAAGCTGATGGGTGCTGTGAACTCCGGAGAGCAGCAAATATCCAAGGACAAACATTTATTTTCCCCCAAGTATCAGAAGCCTGATTCCAAAGCTTGTGTAGCATATACATAGTTTTGCTGAATTTGGACCTCTGGAAGGGCTTCCTAGAGTATCAATTAACCCCTCTTTCCATCTTTAGATCTGCTTATTCCTGTAACTGCCAACAACAAGGAGAATGTTAACGAACAAAACCCTCAAACCTCTTATCCGAGTGCAAGGCTTATCCCAAAGTACAACCATCTCTCATCTGAATTTCTTTTCTCCTCACATTCACTTACAACCCAGATATAATGAAATGCCAGGCTTTGTTACTGAAGCTTTATTTTTAATGGCTGCAAATGGAAACAATTTAAATATCTATCATAGACAAATATAAGAACAAATTGTGATATATTCAGACAATGGAGTACTACTTAACAATGCAAAGGACAGAGTATGTACGCACATAATGAATAATTCTTAAAATAATAATGCTGAGCAAAAGAGGCTACATAAGTAAGAAAATACACTGTGTGACCTCATTTACACAAAACTCTAGACAACGCAAGCTTGTGACAGAGACCAGATCGGTAGAGACCAGATCGGTGGATACCAGGGAAGGAGGCATGTGGGGAGGGTCAGGAGGGAAAGATTACAAAGGTGTACAATACAAGAAGACCTTGGGGAGGGTTATGTATATGGGTTTTAGGTGTGGTGATGTTTTCATTAATGTATACATATGTCAAAACTTATCAAATGATATACTTTAAATATGTGCAGTTTATTGAATGTCAGCTATTTCTCACTAAAAGTTACTCTTGTGTTAAGACAAACACAGGCTCCTATTTAATTATTTGTTTAAATAGACTAAGTGACATGATGAGAGTGACCAAGGCTTTTTCATTCAATATCTCTGCCAGTGACTGGCCCAAGGTGGATTTTCAGAAGATACAGGATAGATGACTATAGAAGGAGTTAAGATATACTGCAGTTGAATGATGTATTATTTTGGCCTTGCTTTGGTTCACACATTAAAATGCTGATCAGGCTGTAGTGTTAGCCGTTAACCACATTATTTCCCTTGTTGTAAAGCCAACTATAGTATAAATGTCCTTGAAGAATGTTTTTAACTTTAAAAGCAACTAAAATAAGCCCAAACTCAGCTACCAATTTTAATAGGAATTTATGTTAGAAATGAAAGCCACGAAAGGTTAGTAAACATCAAGAGACAGCGAAACATCTTGCTTGTAATATTTAGAGATAAGTTAGCTGCTAACAGCATCCCATGGTGTGTAATCCCATCTGGATAGGTGAATTAGTGTCATGATGAAATGACTAACTTCTGCTTTGCCAAATGTTTATGACACAAATGATGTCCATCACAACAGTGGGGAGACTTACTTCACTATCCTCTGTCTACAATGACCGTCTCAGAACAGTGTTGTGAATGAACACTCAGTAAAGAGTCTCTGTGCAGCCTTTTCAATTGCTCCCACTGTCATCATATTTAATTCTGATTTTTGTTTTAAGGCTTAGAGGTTGTTGGTTATTTAGGCATCCCTGTACAAATATTTCAACTCTGAGCCATCGGAGAAATTGTGAGGGAGTTAAACCTGGAGTCTGTCTTGGAAACTGATCTATGGTTTTCTTCCCCATAGTCTCAACAGCAACACTGTCATGCATTAAAATGGTTAAAACATACTTTACGACAATCCCATCAACCATTTTCTCTATAAATGCAAACACAGAGGCCGAATTACCTTAGAAGTCACAGCCCTTCCTTTTTTCACCCTGTTTTATATTCTCCACCCTGATTCATTTTATCCTGACTCCCTCTGCCTGCCAGCTTCCCTCGCCTTAAAATAGTTGTTTGAGCAGCTGCGAATGTGCTCGATGACAATTGCTTTTGTGATTTACTCGAAATTCTGCCAATTTTTAGGCCTGGAAAAAAAAAAAAAAAGCCTAAGATCTCTGGGGATACCACTGTTCGAGATACTATTTAATCTTCCTGTAGTATCCTCTCTCCACCCTTTCCTGGTGCAATGCGCTGCTGTGGAAGTTGTGGAAAACACCCTCTACTGTTTTCTTTCGTCTGACAGGTAGTATTTTGAAGCCCTGTTCTTTTATTTCTTTTATTTCATTTGTATGCTAAGTCTCTTCGGTCATGTCCAACTCTTTAAGACCTGATAGACTGTACCCTGCCAGGCTCCTCTGTCCATGGGATTCTTCAGGCAAGAATAATGGAATGGGTTGCCATTTCTTCCTCCAGGGGATCTTCCCGACCCAGGGATCGAACCTGCATCTCTTATGTCTCCTGCATTGGCAGGCGGGTTCTTTACCACTAGCACCCCCAACAATGTTTCAAAATTGTCTTTGGTTCTGTTCACCAAAAATAATAGATACTCCTCAGCTTGCAGGGTATAATCTGTCCTCTTACATTCTTGTTCTAAGGTCCATGAGGATTAAGAAAAGAAAAAAGTGGTCACTGTTACTGGCCCATCTTTGACTGACAGCTGGAAACAGAAAATAAAGCAGGAATAGTCAGTTTTGTATCTAAAAATTCTAAATTCATTATAAATAGAGACCTCTAAAATCACAGAGTTTGCAGTGTAATCTTATAATATCTTGACAAGAAATAATTGCACTGTCTAACTTTCAGAAGTTGTCACTTTTCCATGGGCAAATTAGTGAAGAAAAAAGGTTTTTGTAATTTGGTGAAAAGTCCAGATAAACATGGCTCCCCTGGTGGCCCAGCAGTAAAGAATCCACCTGCAATGCAGGAGATGCAGGTTTGATCTCTGGGTCAGGAAGATCCTCTGAAAAAGGAAGTGGCTACCCACTCCAGTATTCCTACCTGGGAAATACCATGGACAGAGGAGCTTGCAGGCTGTAGTTGATGGGGTTGCAAAGAGTCAGACATGACTTTGAGTCTAAACAACAACTATGACCACAAGTATACAAGGATCAAAATAAGTCAAATGTGTGTTTCCCCATTTGGATAATAATAATTCCTTCTATTTTTCAAATTGCTTATGTAAGTTTCTTATGAGTTATGAGGGTTTTGCAAATCTTTTAGACTATTTCTCTGTTCACTGTTATAAAAACATTTTACACTGGGTATTATTGTCCTAAAAAAACTGTAAGAAATAATAATTTGTTCTAACAGCTTACATGTTTCATTTTATTACTACAAACAAAACAAAACCTACTGAGCTTATACTTTGATGATTCTCATTTTACAGATGAGAAGATGAGAAAAAATGAATCTTGGAAAACTTATAAAGTTTTCCCAAGAATCCATGTCCAATAGCTGAATATAGTACCAAGGCCTGTATCCATCCATTTTAGCTACAATGCCCCACTGATACACTGAATTTCCTCTAGGATTCTGAATAAAGAGGAATTAGTGGGTTCCCTTGCCATTTTCCCCTGGAAGAGGAAATGGTAACCCACTCTAGTATTCTTGCCTGGAAAATCCCATGAACAGAGGAGACTGGCTAGGTACAGTCCTTAGGGTTGCGAAGAGTCAGACAGGACTAAGCACTTAGGCGCTCCGTTGTGGATGCTTGCCATGAAGCAAGCCATGACATATTTGTCATTGTTCAATCTCTCGGTCATGTCTGACTCTTTGCAACCCCATGGACTTCAGCACACCAGGCTTCCCTGTCCTTTACCATCTTCTGGAGTTTGCTCAAACTCATGTCCATTGAGTCAGTGATGTCATCCAACCATCTCATCCTCTGTCATCTCCTTTTCCTCCTGCCTTCAATCTTTCCCAGCATGAGGGTCTTTTCCAATGAAAATCGTGGGTTTAAGTATGAAAGTGAAGTGTAAGAGGTGTAGTGAACTATTATTGCATAACTATGAACAAGAGTAACTTGGACATCTTGGGAAAAATCTTACTCAGCCTCATGTTTAAAATAACGATTCATTAGGCCTTAGGGTTCAGAGGGTGAGGGGTGATTTAAAATTTTCCCCAGGTGATTCTCATGCTCACTCAACTTTGGGAGACATCAGATTTGATGTGTTCTAAAGGGGGCGATGTGAGAGTTGGACTGTGAAGAAGGCTGAGCACCGAAGAATTGATGCTTTTGAACTGTGGTGTTGGAGAAGACTCTTGAGAGTCCCTTGGACTGCAAGGAGATCCAACCAGTCCATTCTGAAGGAGATCAGCCCTGAGATTTCTTTGGAAGGAATGATGCTAAAGCTGAAACTCCAGTACTTTGGCCACCTCACGTGAAGAGTTGACTCATCGGAAAAGACTCTGATGCTGGGAGGGATTGGGGGCAGGAGGAGAAGGGGACGACAGAGGATGAGATGGCTGGATGGCATCACTGACTCGATGGACATGAGTCTCAGTGAACTCCGGGAGTTGGTGATGGACAGGGAAGCCTAGCGTGCTGCGATTCATGGGGTCGCAGAGTCAGACACAACTGAGTGACTGAACTGAACTGAACTGAAGGGGGCGACAGAGGATGAGGTGGTTTGATGATACCACCAAATCAATGAACGTGAGTTTGAGCAAACTCTGGGAGACAGTGAATGACAGGGAATGACAGGGAAGCCTGTTGTGCTGCAGTCCATGGGGTCTCAATGAGTCAGACTCCACTGAGAAACTGAATGACAATGGGACCACTTAACTTCCGATTTTGTTTGTGTGACTTTAAGGATTCTAGGAGTTCATCTCATCTCCTTAATCTAGACCCTCACTATTATTTCCCAATCTCAGAAAAGCATTCCTTTCTTATATGGCAATTTCTCTTGTTCTAATATAGAAATTATTGGGATGGTCATACTTTAAACTAGGTCTCCCACATTGTAGGTGGATTCTTTACCATCTGTGCCACAAGAAAAGCCCAAGAATACTGGAGTGGGTAGCCTATCCCTTCTCCAGCAGATCTTCCCAACCCAGGAATCAAACCAGGATCTCCTGTTCTGCAGGCAGGTTCTTTACTAACTGAGCTATCAGGGAAGCCCCCTAAGCCTGATCAATCATGTATCATTTGGAGAGACAATGTGGTATCTGAAGGCCAACACTAGAAGTGAAAGCTTTTCTTTCCCCACCACAAGATGACCTTATTTTATTCATCCTTTTATATCCAGTACCTCTCACACAACCTGAAGAACAGATTTTCAGTATTGCTTTTCTATGCAGTTGGCACATTTTAAACCTACTGTCTTCAACGTTCATTCAACCATCTTTTTTTTTTTTTTTTTGACAGCTATCTGTATCTTGTATCTAGCACCAGGCAACATGCCAAGTGTTGAGGATAACTTGGTGAGCAAAGTAGGTTCAGTTCTTGCTCTGACACTGTGCATTATCCAGTGAAGCTAACAGGCCAAAAAAATAATCTAGAAATATAGACATACAAACAGTTAATTTCACTGTCAAGTGTTGGACTTGTGTAAGAGACTGCTAGCCTCGGAGAAATCCTCCAAACCTCCACTCTCCCAGAGGAGCCTGGTGAGGGGAGAAACCACCAAGCACTGGATCAAGCCAAGGGGCCCTGCAGAACCTCCTGCCCATGAGCAGATCCCAGGCGAGCCCCAGGTTTGTTGGCAAAATTTTGACTCACTGTGCACCAATGCCAAACAGAAGTACGGAGCCTGTCACGGTAGAAAGCTGTGTTCTCCAGGAAGGCTAGCACTTCAAAAGCTGTGTCTAAACCACCCTCCCAAAAAGAAATGCAAGAGGGCAGAGTGGCTCTGAGGAGACCTTAAAAATAGCTGAGAAAAGAAGAGAATCAAAAATCAAAGGAGAAATACTCCATTGTGTATATGTACATATACACAATGGAGTATTACTCAGCCATTAAAAAGAATACATTTGAATCAGTTCTAATGAGGTGGATGAAACTGGAGCCTATTATACAGAGTGAAGTAAGCCAGAAGGAAAAACATAAATACAGTATACTAACGCATATATATGGAATTTAGAAAGATGGTAACAATAACCCGGTGTACGAGACAGCAAAAGAGACACTGATGTATAGAACAGTCTTATGGACTCTGTGGGAGAGGGAGAGGGTGGGAAGATTTGGGAGAATGGCAATGAAACATGTAATCAAAATCATGTAGGAAACGAGTTGCCAGTCCAGGTTCGATGCATGATGCTGGATGCTTGGGGCTGGTGCACTGGGACGGCCCAGAGGGATGGTATGGGGAGGGAGGAGGGAGGAGGGTTCGGGATGGGGAACACATGTATACCTGTGGCGGATTCATTTTGATATTTGGCAAAACTAATACAATTATGTAAAGTTTAAAAATAAAATAAAATTAGAGAAAAAAAAAAAAAAAACAAAAATCAAAGGAGAAAGGGAAAGATATACCCAACTGAATGCAGAGTCCAGAGAATAGCAAGGAGAGATAAGAAAGGCTTTGTAAGCGAACAATGCAAAGAAATAGAGGAAAACAATAGAATGGGAAAGACCAGAAATCTCTCCAAGAAAATTGGAGATATAAAGGGAACATTTCATGCAAGGATGGGCACAATAAAGACAGAAACCATAAGGATCTAACAGAAGCAGAAGATAATAAGAAGTGGTGGCAAGAATACACAGAACTATATAAAGAGGTCTTCATGACCTGGATAACGACAGTGGTGTAGTCACTTACCTAGAGGAAGAAATTCTGGAGTGTGAAGTCAAGTGGGCCTTAGGAAGCATTACAATGAACAAAGCTATGGAGATGATGGAATTCTAGCTGAGCTATTTAAACTCGTAAAATGTAATGCTTTTAAAGTGCTGCACTCAATATAGTGCTGCTCAGTATCAGCGAATTTAGAAAACTCAGCAGTGGTCACAGGACTGGAAAAGGACAGTGATAAGGAATGTTCAAACTACTATACAATTGCAGTCATTTCACACACAAGCAAGGTTATATTCAAAATCATTCAAGCTAGGCTTCCTCAGTGTGTGAACCAAGAAATTCCAGATGTACAAAATGGGTTTCAAAGAGGCAGAGGACCCAGAGATCAAATTTCCAACATTTGTTGGATCATGAAGAAAGCATGAGAATTCCAGAAAAGCATTTGGTTCTGTTTCATTGACTATGCTAAAGCCTTTGACTGTTTGGATCACAAGAAACTTAAACATTCTTAAAGAGATGGGAATACCATGCCACCTTACCTGTCTCCCGAGAAATATGTATGCAGGACAAGAAGCAACACTTAGAACCAGACATGGAAAAACGAACTGGTTCCAAATTGGGAAAGGAGTATGTCAAGGCTGTATATTTTCATCTGACTTATTTAACTTCTATGCTGAGTATATCATGCAAAATGCTAGGTTGTATGAAGCACAAGCTGGAATAAAGATTGCCAGGAGAAATATCAAGATTGCCAGATGACACCACCCTTATGGCAGAAAGCAAAGAGGAGTTAAAGAGCCTCTTGATGAAGATGAAAGAGGAGAGTGAAAAAGCTGGCTTAAAATTCAGCATTCAAAAAACTAAGATCATAACATCCAGTCCCATCACTACATGGCAAATAGATGGGAAAAAAGTGGAAACAGTGACAGACTTTATTTTCTTGATCTCCAAAATCACTGCAGATGGTGACTGCAGCCATGAAATTAAGATGCTTTCTCCTTAGAAGAAAAGCTATAACAAACCTAGACAGTGTATTATAAAGCAGAGACATCACTTTGCTGACAAAGGTCCGTATAGTCAAAGCTATGGTTTTTCCAATAGTCACTTATGAATATGAGAGTTGGATCATAAAGAAGGCTTAGTGCTGAAGAATTGATGACTTCAAACTGTGGCATTGGAGAAGACTCTTGAGGGTCCCTTGGATAGCAAGGAGATCAAAGCAGTCAGTCCTAAAGGAAATCAACCTTGAATATTCATTGGAAGGACTGATGTTGAAGCTGAAGCTCCAATACTTGGTCCACCTAATATGAAGAGCTAACTCATTGGAAAAGACCCTGGTGCTGGGAAAAATTGAGGGCAGGAGGAAAAGGGGATGAAAAAGGATGAGATGGTTTGATGGTTGGATGGCATCACTGACTCAATGGTCATGAGTTTGAGCAAACTCCAGGAGATAGTGAAGGCCAGGGAAGCCTGGTATGCTGCAGTCCACAGGGTTGCAAAGAGTTGGACACAACTTAGTGACTGAGCAACAACAACAAGAGACAGCCAGTTGTCCTCTAATATTTTTTTCCTTATATTCCAGAGTAGCAGAATTTGTAGCTGTCAATATGGTGTTTTTTTTTTTTTTAAATCGAAGTGTAGTTGATTTATAATGTGTTAGTTGCAGGTGTACAATAGGTGATTTAGTTGTACATACATATATCTATTTTTTTCAGATTCTTTCTTTTCCCTTATACGTTGTTATGAAATATTGAGTATAGTTCCCTGTACTATGCAGAAGGTCCTTGTCGGTTATGTGTTTTATATATAGTAGTGTGTATACATTAATCCCAAGCTTCTAATTTATCCCTCCCTTTTCTATTTCCACTTTGGTAACCATAATTTGGTTTTCTATGTCTGTGGGTCTATTTCTGTTTTGTATATAAATTCATTTGTATCATTAAACCTTTTTTTCAGATTCTACATGTAAGTGATATCACATATTTGTCATTCTCTGTCTGGCTTACTTCACTTAGTATGACCATCTCTAGGTCCACCCATTGCTACCAACCTTTTTTTTTTTTTTTCAATGAAGGAGGTCATGTAACTAAGTTCTGATGAATAGGATAAATGTGAAAATATCATGGGGCACTTTCCAGCAGCCATCCCCAGGAGCACCTGATGGATATCCTTTGTCCCTTGTTTTTGTCCCCTCCTCTGTTTCTGCTGATTGGAATGTAGTTTTGGTCACAGCTGCATCTTGGATCATGAGAATATGGGTAACTTCTTTGGGTCTTGGAGTGAAAGACCAGAGCGGGCTTGAGTTCCTGAAAAGTTTGGGGAATGGCACAACCATACCATCTCTAGGTTACCTTCCTTAGAAGTTTCACAGGGTATTCTGAGAATAATCGAAGGGAAAATGGAGATCAGATCTAGTCTGGGAGTCAAGGAAACCTTCCCCAGAAGAAGTTTCATTTCAGCGTATGTTTAGAGGTTAGATGGGTGATATGTTGAAGATGAGGTGAAGCAGAGAGGATGAAGGATAATAGAGGATTTCAATCTACAGAAATTAGGTTACTGGGAGGAAATAATGCACGCGAACATGATTTGCAAAGCAACACTGCTCTAACCATAAGATATTCTTATTATGAAACCTGTGCTTCTCATCACATGTTTCCAGGCCTGCTGGAGTTAATCTCATATGCATAATCTCTTAATGCCCACATCTCACCGCTTCCATCTCTCGTTACTCCCTGCCATGGATTTCAGACCAGGCACCTCAGTTTGCAGTTGCCTTCTAGCATCCTTCTCTGCCAAGCCACACCATTTTAGACCCTTTAAACTTTGCCTCCTTCATGGAGAATATTTTCTTAATAACTCTGCCTCCTCTCCAGAGCTCTGATAATAAGAGTCCTTCCACTCTTTTCCATTTACCGTCATTCTTAGGCTGAATAATTTTCCCTGTATCTCTCTTCTTAATCCATTTCCCCTATGGGTTACCCAAGAGCAAGGTCTAGGCTCTGTATTTTCTTTTATTTCTGGGAATACCTATCTCCAACCTCTGCTCCAATACATTTTGGTGACTGAATGTCTGGAGTCCAAGTTGAAAGTCCCGTCCATTTGTGTCTTGCCCCTAGATGTGGGCCTGTTCTGTGATGAGATTCTTTGAGGACCAGTCAAATATAATCATTTCTCATCTTGAAAGCTCCAATATTAAGAGTGGCCCTGAAAAATTCATCAGGGGAATAAAGTTTTACTTGTCACTTCTGCTTCCCTGCAGGCTTTTGGGTAAATAATGGTGAATGTATAGGAGCTCTGATGGCCAAATGCAATATTAAATCTACTTTCTGTCTCTCTCTCTGGTCTGCCTGGTGGAATTTGATGTATTGAATTTTACATTTAGGGACCAATTTCCTTGTGATAAATTCGTGCTCCAGGCTATACAGTGGTCACCACTGCATTAGGGGCTTTCTGACAAATGAACAGGTATGTAGGTTGCTTGTGTCACCTGTGATGTGGGTGACTTCCCCTGAGTCCTTGATCCTAAAGAGATTTAGACTCTTCGTACTCACTGCTGGCTGTCAAAATGGATTCAGAAAGTTTGTCATATTTGGGAACTTTTCTTTCTCATCTTCACTGAACCATCACACTAGAGTCCTTCTATAAGCACACAATGTCAGGACTTCCCTGGTCCAATGGTTAAGACTTTGCCTTCTGATACAGAGGGTGTGGGTCAGGGAGCTAAGATCCACATGCCCCACAGCCAAAATCCAAAACATAAAACAGAAGCAATATTGTAACAAATTCAAATAAAGACTTTTAAAAACTGGTCCATGTCAAAAAAATCTTAAAGTATTCAGTGTCAGCCCTGAGAAGCAAAACCTCAACTATACAGAGTCAGGGGCAGGGGCAGAAGGAACTATTGTGGATAATTGAGATGATTCCATATTAATCAAAAAACTGACCAGGCTAATATAATTTTTTAAAATATAAGCTCTATTGAAGAGCCTTTCTCTAATTTTTTTCATTTGTCTCCTTGCCTTCTTTCCTAGAAAATGTGTAACATAGTTACCTTTTCTCATTCATTTATTCAACTAACAGTTGCTGAGTATCAATTAAATGCTAAGCACTAAGAACAAGACTGTAAAAAAAGAATTTTTCTGTGACCTACAAGGGCTCATAGCCAAGAAAGAAATAGGCAGACATTTTCTGTTAAGGGGCAGCTGGTAAATGTTTGTGGTTTTTCAAGCTATAGAATGTCTGTCACAACCACGGTGGCATTTGTAGTGCAAAAGCAGCTTGAAACCCTAAGACTTAGGGTTTTATCTGTCTGCAAAACACCTACTCATCATTAAGACTCGGCTCAAAGGAACAAGTTTATATGAAACCTTTCCTGACCATGACAAATGGAAGAAATTGCTCCCTCTTTTGTGTCCTGCCTATTCTGTCCAGCTCTTTCTCAGGGCACCTGTTAATACTTGATTGCACCCATTTGTTTCTTATTTGCGAAAGGCCATCCAAGCGGAGGGAACAGTGTCAGGCAGGGCGTACAGGCATGTCCTGGGATGTTTGTTACACTGACTGGCTGGATCAGGAGTCATGAAGGTGGGAGGTGCTGGTACAGTGAAAAAAAGTGCTGCAAGGGGGTGCAATCGCTAGTGTTAGGCGTTGGCCAAGCCGTTTCTAAAATAAGGACTACTCAGGCCTTCTGATCCTGGGAGGGATTGGGGGCAGGAGGAGAAGGGGACGACAGAGGATGAGATGGCTGGATGGCATCACTGACTCGATGGACGTGAGTCTCAGTGAACTCCGGGAGTTGGTGATGGACAGGGAGGCCTGGCGTGCTGCGATTCATGGGGTCACAAAGAGTCGGACACGACTGAGCAACTGAACTGAACTGAACAGGGCTTTCTGAAGGAAAATGTGTGATCAGATGAATGTTCAGAAACAGCATTCCAGTAGTCTTGTGAAGTGGGTTAGGGCTCAAGGAAAGGAGATGAGATGGATTGATGCTGGCTTGTTAGGATGACAGCCGTGGAAACCAGAGCATCATTTTTGGTGTAGAAGTCTTGGTTGCCACCACAGTGCAAACGTAAATTGCACAATAGAACCCTGGCTTTAGTTGGCTCTGAATCAGAACTCAGAAAAAGCCCTTCTAGGTCTAGTGTCAGCTTTCTTAAATGTATGACCCTGGAAAAGCCATTCACCCTCTCTTGAGTTTATAGCCTCAGCTGCAATATAAGGAAGGTAGTTTAAGTGATTTCTAGGCTATTTTCTAGCTCTACATGTCTGTGAGTTAATTGCTTGATTCCTGGTATCATTTTTCATATTAGAATTAGTCTATATCTTCCTGATCCCTTTTTGCTAAATTTGGACAGCCTTAATTGAATCCTAATATTTTTAAAGAGCATAGTTTAGGGTTTAATTTTATGAAAGCTGTGTTGAGGAAATTTCAGAGATAACTTAGAGTGCTTTTGTTTTCTTTTCCTTCCCCCTCCCCTCCCAGTGATTCTCCCTGTGAAATATTTCATGACTATACCCTGCCTTTTTTTAAATCTCCAATTCCACATTTAGCTCCTGAGTCACTAGTTCATTATTCTATAGCTTTTGTGACTCTTTACTCTGGCACTAATAGCTTTTTCCATTATAATCTCTTCTTCCCCATGCTCCAGTTAAAAAAAAAAAAAATTCCCCACTTTGAATCTATTTTTTTGTCCTATTTCACATCACCTTTTAGTAATTTGTTTACTTGTCTGTCTCCTGCCTGAGGGTGTGACTGTGTCTTATTGATCCGTATCTCCAGAGACCAGCAGAGTGCCTGATATACACAATGAACCCAATGAGTGAGTGAACCTGGAGAAGCTTTAGGTTTATGCCAGTTCTTCTCTCTTCCTAGGGTATCTTTCTCATCTCCCAATCCCAGCCGGTGCCCAGGCTTCTCAAATACAACCCTCTTCTGCAGAATGTTTTTTCTGAGTGTCTCAGCAGGTCAGTTCTCTTTTCTTAGAGTTTCTTGTAGCATAGTTTTTATTTCTCTTCGGCATCTCTCATTGTTGCTTATATTTACTTATTATGTAGGGACCTCTGCCCTCTGTAGGACAGGATTACCTGGAATACACAGAACCTATGTCTTACTTTGCTTCTTCTGAGGTATCTATGGCAATGCTTGCAATTAATGGGTGTTCAATTAAGGTGCTCAAGGATAGACAAATCCAACTCCCTGTGGCAAAGACTCAACAAGCATCAGACTGTCTGTTTTATGCCAAACAAACGTGATTTTTGTAGAAATGAACAGCATCACTGCCCTCTTCCCTTGTGGTCTGGTTCTGATAACCTGGGAGCAGTTGAAAGTAGGCTTTCTTGAGAAAAATATAAGAGTATTATATTTTAATATATTTATATTCTATATTTATATAAAATATTATTATATATTATATAAAATATAATATATTTTAATATTTATTATAAGAAAAATATAATATAAAAATACAATCTCTGCATTCTAAGTGCTGGAAGGATTTACCTATGGGGTCTACAAGCAACAATTTACATCTTGGTTTATGTGAAGGATAGAAAGCATAAGCTTGTGAGTGGGGTTGCTGACACAGCGGGGAGGCAGGAGGCAGCAGAGGGAATAGGAGCTGGGGCTCAGGGCCAGGATGAAGAAATTAATAATCCACTTATTATTCAGTACAGCAAATGGCTGCAGGCTATTGGCAAGAGGTTCAGCAATTATCTGATTAACTGCTAATGTTACACCAAGAAACCTCTTCAAGACTGCACTTTTTTTTTTTTTTTTGGCCAATAGCAGACAGGCAAGAAGCTGCTATTTTGTGTGAAAAGCTGAGAGCTGCAGGTAGGTGGGCTGTACCGAGACCCTGGTGGGCCGTCATTCTTTCAAAGTTGGAAGCAAATGGCCCTTTTTGCTGCAGTTATAACTCTTCCTGGAAATATCAGCTTCTCTGTAGCACCATAACTCAAATTTAATATGAGGCTGAAGTTGTTTTCCTTTTCATTTTGAGCTCCTGCTTAGGATAGGAGATCCAGGTATCTATCTTTTCAGTGGGAACTTAGAAAACAGCTTGCATATCTCTCCTGGTGACATCCACGCCACACCAGGGCAGGAAGATATCTACCCTTGCTTTGTAATGTTGGTTTAAAGCTCACCAGCCTCTGCACTCTGCTCTGGTTGCTCGTAAGAAATTACCCTTATTTTAAAGTCAGATGCCACCACTATAGCATACAGATCCTTTATTCACCTCCATGCCTGCCTTTCTTTAGGACACTGACTTTTGAAGTAGTCACCAAAAGACTTGGAAAGCCCGCTCTGTCTTGAGATTAGAGCTTGATTAAGATTCATTGAGACTGGACTGTGTGGGTTGATTGTAAGCTACCTTTGCCAACATTTAAAAATAAACTCAGTTCTCAATTATTTAAAAATAAATGTGAAAGTACTTATTTCAAACTGGCAATGATCACCAGAAACATAATCACAATTGATCTCCCCCTTAGTTTGTGTTCCTGATGATTCAAGAATCTGTAGGAAGTCTGTAATAATGTTCAAAAGCAATTTTCTATTTCTACTGATAATATCCTGAGTATTCTCAGTGAGGCCTACTCTATCCTTCAGTTCTCTGCTGCAAATTCTTCCCACTCTCTCCTTGAATCTGTGGAGGCAGAGGTGGGGGAAGTGATTTCTCAAATGCAAACATTTGATGTGGTTTTTCAGCAGGATAATCACTGAAGCCAGTATCAGGCAAAAGTTAACCAGGAGAACGTTCACATCGAAACATTTCACTTGGTCACAGTTCATGAAACAGAGGTGCTTTGAAAGCAAAGGCATTTTTGCAGCTGAAAAGGCCTTTAAGTAAGAAAAATCAGATTCTGTATAGACATATTACAGTAGCTTTATTTCCAGAATTGGTTAATGGAAAGTCTTTTATGTGGATATCAATTATACCACTGCTAAAAAGTCAATTATGTAGTAATTGGAGGATAAAATAATGGATTTACCTCAGGTAAATTCAAAGTCGTGTTTGAAATGTAATTCTTCATTATTGCATTCTTGATGTATGAAATTACTTTTATCTATATAATGGTATTCATTAAATGTAAAAGTTTAGTGATAAATGTCTTATACAAATTTGAAAAACACAGTATAAAAACAAAGAGGGTGTTGAATTTTTAACTGATATTTTTTTCCAATTACTAACCTCACTTGCTAACTTACTCCTTAGGTTAAGAGTTTATATTTTCTTAATGGAGTACATTAAGGGTGAACTCCCAATTCCTGTTTGGTTATTACTCAAGCTTTGTTTTAATCATGGTGAGTCTTCAGTAAGAACAACAATAAGGAACAAACTTTATTGAATATAGTTCTCTGTGTTGTACAGTAGATCTTGTTTATCTGTTCTACATATGAAAGCTTGCATCTTGGTAAGCCATAGATGGAAAAGAATATGTATATAAAAGTATATATATATGTATGTATATTCAGTTATACATATTTGTGTATCTGAATTTCATATATATGTATAACTGAATCACTTTGCTGTATAGCAGTAATTCATATAACATCGTAAATCAACTGTACTTCAATAAAAATAGAAGATCAATAAAAAATGGTCATAGAGACAAAAAGGAGTGAGATTTAGCTGAGAACTCATGTGGTTCTACACACATCATTCCTGCAGTCTTGCCCTGACACTTCACTCCCTTCCCTGTGTGAGCACACTGCCTTGTTACAAAGCCGCAGTGATCTTGTTAGAAGAACAGCAGGCTCAGCCTGGGCTGTGTCCTGCAACATTTCAGAGGGAAGACAGCTCTTGTAGGTCTCTCGAATAACAGGTATTTCCAGGAAACCAGGAAGAAATACTTAGAATTCGCTAGTGTTTTGCACAAGCTAAACTGACTGAAGGTCAAACACATTTTCCTCTGAGATGTAATCAACTTGTGCTCTGTATCTAGTTAATCCCTGAAAACTAGAACCTAGAACTGATTAAAGCTATCTATTCGTTATCCTTAAAGTTAAAGATTTAATTTAACTTTAAAGTTAAGTTTAAAGTTAACTTAAAGTTAAAATTCTCCTTAAAGTTAAAATCTACTTCCAGGTTTGGAGTTATAATCCCAAATGCTGTTTCATATTCAATTATTCATTCATTAAACAAATCATTGTTCAGTGTCTACCTAATATGTTCCAGACGTGGTTGCCTTTGGGAAAATAACTTCTTAATGTAGAATATTAAGATGTAACTACTTGAAATCTTCTCTATTATAGGTATCTGATATCATTGTTGTTCAGTTGCTCAGTTGTGTCTGACTCTTTGCTACCCCACGGACTGCAGCATGTCAGGCTTCCCTGTCCTTCACTATCTCCCAGAGTTTACTCAAACTCATGTCCTTTGAGTTGATCATGCCACCCAATCATCTGATCCTCTGTCACCCCCTTCTCCTCCTGCTCTCAATCTTTCCCAGCGTCAGAGTCTTTTCCAATGAGTCAACTTTTTGCATCGGATGGCCAAAGTATTGGAGCTTCAGCTTCTGATGTTATTGCTACATGCTAAGTCACTTCAGTCGTGTCTGACTCTGTGAGACCCCATAGATGGCAGCCCACCAGGCTCCCCCGTCCCTGGGATTCTCCAGGCAAGAACACTGGAGTGGGCTGCCATTTCCTTCTCCAATGCATGAAAGTGAAAAGTGAAAGTGAAGTCACTCAGTTGTGTCCGACTCTTAGCAACCCCATGGATTACAGCCTAACAGGCTCCTCCGTCCATGGGATTTTCCAAGCAAGAGTACTGGAGTGGGGTGCCATTGCCTTCTCCTCTGATATTATTAACTAACCTTTAAAAAGAGATTAAAAATAGGGAAAAGAAACCCACCCTAAACATTTTAGATATTAACTGCTGCTGCTGCTAAGTCACTTCAGTCGTGTCCGACTCTGTGCGACCCCATGGACTGCAGCCTACCAGGCTCCTCCATCCATGGGATTTTCCGGGCAACAGTACTGGAGTGGGGTGCCATTGCCTTCTCCTATATATTAACTAGATAATCAATTTATAATGTCTGAGCTGCAATTCCAATTACAAAACATATTGTAGCCAGTGTCATAATAGAGCTCTTTTTGTCTGTTTCCCCTTCTAGGCTGTAGATGCCTTCATTCATGTCAGAGAACTTGTTAGTCATGGTCATCATAAGTTTTGCGGTACCTCAGGAAGTTCTTTGCACATGGTAGGAAGAATATAATGCTGATTGAGCTGAGTGGCAAGGATTTTACAGAGGTGCCACTGGGCTTTAGTTCCCTTCACGATATCCTTTTGGGAGCTTATATGCCAAGACCCTGCCCAGTGTATCTGCTAAAGAGAGGCAATAGGAAAGGCTCTGTGCATGGAAAATGCGAGCTGGGGTTAGAAGAACAAGACTCACAGCATGGAACGATTAAAAACACGTACTGGTCACCTTGTAAGTAAATGTAGAGGATAGAGTGATGTCCTGTAATGTTGCCCAAACTTGAAATGTCATGGATCCTGAGAAAGGCTCTTTGAATTGTGTGACATCTGTCAATTGCTTAGATGTTGCTTAATTTTTCTGGTTATGAAAACAAAGCATATTTGTAGTTATTATAAATGTATAATTTGTAAAGATGCTGTTAAAATAAAACAACATCCTCAAGAGAAAATTTTTCAGACTTGGAGAATATGACTGAAAAATCCTGGAGTGTAGAAAAACTACTGGACTCTGTTCCCACTCAGTTCTTCTATTGATTGACTTCAGGATATATTGGCCAAAGCCCTGATACCTCTGCAGTTGCTCCATCTTTGAAATAAATGTCCCAGATCTGGAGAAAGTCAGTCTGTTTTAAATGGACTGGTTCTTCCCATTTGTGTTTTTGGATTGATGATTCATTGAGGCAAGCTGAGGCTGGTATGGGAAATCATTTATCTGTTCTCCAGAATACTTTTCCAAAAAATCAATAAAGGGCAATATTCCACACAGGAATCTGAATCTTTAAGGACAGCCAAATGCTGCAAGTGTTTTGTGTGACTGTGCTAATAATTTGAGCTTTTCTTTCCTCTGTTATCCTGCCAAACAGAATTAATACCAGGTTCAGGGGTGTGTCCCTACACATATCTCTGTGTATAAATGTTTAAAGGGTGAAGAACTCTTTAATGCTGAATGTTAGAGAACCAAAATGTAGTAAATAAGCCATATGGGTTACCCTCGGTTGTCTTATATAGATCTGAAAAATAGTGTTGCTTTGTAATTGTAGAAGTCATATTTGGTACTAAACAGATTATGCTTATCTTCCTTGTCTGGAAATGCCTCCAGTTTTTCAAAATGATACTTTGGCCACCTGCTATGAAGAGCTGACTCATTAGAAAAGACCCAGATGCTGGGAAAGATTGAAGGCGGGAGGAGAAGGGGTCGACAGAGGATGAGATGGTTGGATGGCATCACCAACTCAATGGACATGAGTTTGAGTAAGCTCCAGGAGTTGGTGATGGACAGGGAGGCCTGGTGTGCTGCAGTCCACGGAGTCACAAAGAGTTAGACATGACTGAGCAACTGAACTGAACTGAACTGAACTGATGCATTTGGCTAAAAAGTTGTTGATAGAAAACCTGGAGTTTCTTATTACAAATTTTGTGAGCCAATATTCAGTAATTGATGACTCACTACATAATTGTTTCATTCAATAAAATTTGGATAAATATTCTAGAAATTTAAATATCCAGTATAATTGGTGGTGCTAGTGGTAAAGAACCCACCTGCCAATGCAGGAGACATAAGAGATGCAGGTTTGATCCCTGGGTTGGGAAGATTCCCTGGAGGAGGGCATGGCAACCCAGTCTAGTATTCCTGCCTGGAGAATCCCATGGACATAGGAGCCTGGTGGGCTACAGTCCATAGAGTCATAAAGAGCCAGACATGATTGAAGCAGCTTAGCGGGTGCACACACACACACACACACACACACACACACACAACTTATCTAATCAGAATGCTGAGTTAATGATAAAATACTCAAACTCAAAATATTTGCAAAAATACGCATAATGTACTTGAATAATAAGAATGCCCAACTGCTATATAGTTGCACATTTGACCTGCTTATTTGGTTGGAGACTTGGGTATTTTTCCTATTCATTCATTTTTCTGTGAATCATGCCTGGGAACTCACTTTATGTCAGACTGTGTTCTAGGTGCTGAAGACAGAGCAGTAAAAACAAAACAAAACAAAAACAATCATAAAACTCATAGAGAAAGGAGAAGAAAAATAGGAAATATAAAAAGAATTACATAATGTGCCAAATGGTGATAAGTGCTGTAGTTCAAAATAAAAAAGCATAACAGGGGATACGGCAGGGTGATCAGGGAAAAGTCTCCTGGATGTGATGACATTAGAGACATAAAGAAGGCGAGGAATAATATATGCAGATGGCTGAGCAAAGAGTCAGAGAAAAGAATAGCAATTGCAAAGGTCTTGAGATAGAGCCTTGAGAGAGTTCTCTTTTCACTAGCTGTGCTTTCTTGGTGAAATAGGAAGCCAAACGTCATTAGGATGTGGGTGCAGAAGAAAGTATTAAGAGATTTGAGAAGAGAGGAGTAGATGTGAAATGGTCTTCTAAGACCTTGGGATAAATAATGGAACATGGAATGGTAGTAGCATTTCTTGACTTTGGGAAAGACTTGCTTGAAATCGGTGGTCGTAAACCAAAACCTGTTGGCATAGGCATGCATTTGCCTTCAGTTGGAATGACCTGCGCAGGTGCTGCTGTGAATAACAGAGTAGAATTTATCTAGGTCTCCCAGGTGACTCAGTGGTAAAGAATCTGCCTGCCAATGCAGAAGTCAGAGAAGACGTGAGTTTGATCCCTGGGTTGGGAAGATCCCCTGGAGGAAGAAATAGCAACCCACTCTGGGATTCTTGCCTGGGAAATTTCATGGACAGAGGAGCGTGGGGGGCTACAGTCCATGGGGTTTCAAAGAGTAGGACAGAACTGAATAACTGAACACACATGCATGCAGGATTGGTCTAGGGTTAGTTTTGTCAGATGTATAGGACTGAGGAGAGAGAGGCAGGGAATTGAAGGTGTAAGAGGGCAGTCAAAAGCAGGTTGGAGCAAGGGAGTTTACATGACATGGTTACATGGTTGGTTGTCTCAAACACTACCATTGATCACTGTCTGTTTCCCCTCCCGCTCATCCGTGAAGTTGCTCAAGTCATCAACCTATGAGTCATTGACTCCTTGTCTCGGGTTAGGTGGCCTAGAAGCATATCTCAAGAGTCCTTGCAAATGACTTATTAGAAAGGGCTCACGGGGGAAGGGAGTAAAGAAGTTGGGGATTCAAGGATGATAGGAAAAGACACCTAGCAGGAATGAAATGTCAGGCAAAATTCCATAGAATCTCTCAAGAAAGCTCAGGTCTGTAATTTAAGTCTCAGGGTTGTCTTGACCCTACGAAGGGAGTTGGAGCTTTCATACTCCTTGGCTTGTTAATCATTGGTTAAATACTCTCTCAGCAGCATGTGCATTCCCAGGATCTAAGCTTTCTATGCCTGTAAGTCAAGTTGGTACCAATAGCTGGAGATCAACACTTCCCCCAAAGTCAGAAGTACTGGCTGTTGGAAGCAGAAGTACACACAAAAAAGAGGTGTGAAATGCACAAAAATTGTTAAAAAGGATCCAAGGGGTTCTAATCTTTCCTCTTTTTCATCTATAGTATCTAATTTATCATTTAAAAATTGTCAATTTTAACTTTAAATATATATTAATTCTCAACTCAGCCAAACAATGTTTTCAGAATATAAGTCATAATGTGTCATTCCTTGACTTAGAATACGATCTAAATTCTTCTGGAACTCTTCACATTCTGCCCCTATCTCTTCCATCTAACTTGTTTCACTCACTCCCTTCCTATTTTCTCTAGCAGAGTTTTAGTTTAAGTCCTTTGAATGCCCCAAGCTACTTGCTGCCTTGGGCTTTCTTTGCCTGGGGAACTCTTCCATCCCCTTCTGCATAGATGCCCCCACTACCACTACTGTATTCCAGCCACAGCACTGTGCGGTGCCGTGTAAAATAGACAGGGGCTATTCCGTCACATGCTTAGTGCAGTCCCAGGGACACATTTGACAGTAAATAATTGCCAAACTGAGTTGATGCCAGGGTGGACTGGCTGTTGGCTGCTGTTTCCTTGTCCTTAGCATAGCTAAATAGGAAGATTACTTCCTGTTAAATATTTTTGACATGCATTCCTGTTCATTTCTGGTATTGACTGACTCTGAGCCTAAATCCTGATGCCTTCTAGACGTGCAAAACCCTCTAAACCTAAACCTGCCAGTTACTGTGATCTTTGTATGAGTGCATGCTAAGTCCTTTCAGTCCTGTCCCACTCTTGTTGACCATATGAACTGTATCCTGCCAGACTTCTCTGTCCATGGGATTCTCCAGGCAAGAATACTGGAGTGTGTTGCCATGTTCTTCTCCAGGATATCTTATTGAGGGATTGAGAGCTTCCCAGAGATCGAGCTTGTATCTCCTACAGCTTCTGCACAACAGGCAGATTCTTTACCGCTGAGCCACCAGGGGAAGCCCAGTCTTTGTATAACTGGTCATAAATTGATAAGGCTGTAGATAGTTGAGGATTTTGATACATTTTATTATATGTTAATTATCTTGTTACTACTCAACAGACAATATTTGTAGCTGTTACAATAAACAAGTCAATTATTTGTTTGCATAAATACATTTGAATATTTTTATTGTAGGGTTGTTATTATTACACAAATGATTTAAGTGCTGGGAATTTTGAAGTACAACCTCTACCATGGAATCTGAGCTCATGAATAGATGCTAAGAGAAAATTCTTTGAGGACCAAATTACAATTTACTCAAATTCATTTAGATGGATTCCTTTAGATGATAGCCTAACAAAGGAAACAGACAAAATTGTTTTAAAATATAAATTAAAATAATTAGAAATATTATGTGTATTAAAAAATTCCAAGTCTTGAGTGGAATTTCAAGATCTCTAGTAAGGAATGAATTGTGTCTATTCTTTTACATTATACATACATATATATATATATATATATACACACACACACACACACATATATATGCATATCTTTGTGTGCGCTTCAGTCGTTTCCAACTCTGTGACCTTATAAACTGTAGCCGACAGGTTCCTCTGTCTATGGGATTCTCTAGGCAAGAATACTGGAGTGGGTTGCCATTTCCTACTACAGGGAGTCTTCCTGACCCAGGGATCCAACCAGCCTGCATCTCTCATGTCTCTTCCATTGGTCGGAGGGTTCTTTACCACTAGTGCCTCCTGGGAAGCCCATATATACATATAAAGCTATGATCAACCTAGACAGCATACTAAAAAGCAGAGACATTACTTGATCAACAAAGGTCTGTCTAGTCAAAGCTATGGTTTTTCCAATAGTCGTGTATGGATGTGAGAGTTGGACTATAAAGAAGGCTGAGTGCCAAAGAATTGATGCTTTTGAACTGTGGTATTAGAGAAGACCCTTGAGAGTCCCTTGAACTGCAAGGAGATCCAACTAGTCTATCCTAAAGGAAATCAGCCCTGAATATTCATTGGAAGGACTGATGCTGAAGCTGAAGCTCCCATACTTTGGCCACCTGCTACAAAGAACTGACTCACTAGAAAAGACCCTGATGCTGGGAAAGATTTAAGGTGGGAGGAGAAGGGAATGACAGAGGATGAGATGGTTGGATGGCATCACTGACTTGATGGTCATGAGTTTCAGTAAGCTCCAGGAATTGGTGTTGGACAGGGAAGCCTGGCATGCTGCAGTCTATAGGGTTGCAAAGAGTAGAACATGACTGAGTGACTGAACTGAACTGAATATATATATGTACATATATATCTTTACTGTTGGCTAAAATATAGACAATTATTAAAGCATGATTTTATTTTAAATATCCAGAGGGAAACATTAATCCCACGTTTGTCATTTTACACTCATGAAGCCTATTGATTTATAAACTGCTTGGCTACAATGATACAATTTAGAATTTAAAATCCCACAAAGATGAGATTGTCAAGTTATGAGGAAATTTAGATGCTCAATACCCAAGTCACTTTTTATTATTAAGCTAGACACTTGGGGAGCCCATCAGCTCTTTTCAACTGCAAGAAAACCATCAGTGCATTAGAGCTGCACTTAATCTCACTGTGGTCTGACCTCGCATGAAATTTCAAGAATCCTGGCTTTTGATATGGAAGCAATATGTTTGTTTATGACTCTGTGAACAAAGCATAGACCCAGAGGGCCTGTTCTCTCCTATTTTGAACTGTTCAAGGCTTCAGCAGTATTAACACCTACAAGAAGCTGACATCAAAGGAAAAAAACCTGAATTCCACTGAGCAAGCAGGTTTCTGAAAACTTTTATTGAGGCATAATTTACATATCATAAAATTCACTCACTTTTAGTGTACAATTCAATGATTTTTAGCAAATTTACTGAGTTATGTAACATTTTTATCACTCCTGTAAGATCCCTTATGCCCATTTACAGTTACTCCCCATTCTCACCCCAGTCCAGACAACAGCTAATCTAGTTTATATCTCTATAGGTTTGGTTTTTCTGAGCATTTAATATAAATGGAATCATACAGTGCGTCATCTTTTATGGATCTGACTTCCCTTACTCAACATAACATTTGTGAGGTTCGTTTGTGTTGTAGCGTATGTCGGTGCTTTAGTTCTTTTTATTGTTGAATTGCATTTCATTGCATGGGTATGCTACACTTTGGTTATCCATTCACAAGCTGATGAGCAGTTGGGTTGTTTTCAGTTCTTGACTATTAATAAAGGTGTTTCTCTGAACACTCATGTGCAACTCTTTGTGCAGACATCTGTAGTCATTTCTCTAGGAGTGAAGTTTGGGGCCGAATGTTAGGTCTTACAGTAGCTGAACTTTTAAGAAACTAAAAAAAGAAGTTTTTGAGTACATGGATTGGTGAACTGCAAGGTTTACAAAGATAAGTGTGAATAAACAATTATTTCCTTCAAGAAGCTTATGATTCATAAAAAGATAAAATAATTTTATAAGTTGATAGACTCCTAGAAATGATTGGACTATGAGATAGAGTGTGAATACTGTAGAAAGGGTGTAAGAGTTTCTAAAAAACAGGTCTCCTCAATTTGTGAGTAGAGAGAGAATGTGGTCTGAAAAGTCCCTTTGAGATCTATCTTTAAAGATAGGACATGGTTTAAAGAACTTAGGTTGATGACAAAATAAGCAAAGAAAAGAAGAAAGGAAAATAGTGAATGTGCTGAGCAACCTACAGGTGGCCTAGTAGAGCAGGATGTTCAAACAGGACTCTTCGATCTCTTTGGTTGAGACCAAAAGACCTGGAATTTTCAATAGGGACTAAGTCACCAACATTCTAAGTGGAGTTGCCATGGACATATACAGGAAGTGCAAAGAAATTAAGAAAGCTATTTTGGCAGCAACCACTTATCAAAGGGTATGATCAGAGAACTGGAGAAAATAAATATTCGGGCATGAGAGAGTTTTCTCCACTGTGATTGTCTTTGAGCTTTCCATTTCTCAGTCAGTTCAGTTCAGTTTAGTCGCTCAGTCGTGTCCAACTCTTTGTGACCCCATGAATCGCAGCACGCCAGGCCTCCCTGTCCATCACCAGTTCCCAGAGTTTACTTAAACTTATGTCCATCGAGTCAGTGATGCCATCCAGCCATCTCATCCTCTGTCATTCCCTTCTCCTCCTGCCCCCAATCCCTCCCAGCATCAGAGTCTTTTCCAATGAGTCAACCCTTTGCATGAGGTTGCCAAAGTACTGGAGTTTCAGCTTTAGCATCATTCCTTCCAAAGAAATCCCAGGGCTGATCTCCTTTAGAATGGACTGGTTGGATCTCCTTGCAGTCCAAGGGACTCTCAAGAGTCTTCTCCAGCACCACAGTTCAAAAGTGTCAATTCTTCAGCACTCAGCCTTCTTCACAGTCCAACTCTCACATCCATACATGACCACTGGAAAAACCATAGCCTTGACTAGACGGACCTTTGTTGGCAAAGTAATGTCTCTGCTTTTGAGTATGCTATCTAGGTTCGTCATAACTTTTCTTCCAAGGAGTAAGTGTCTTTTAATTTCATGGCTGTAGTCACCATCTGCAGTGATTTTGGAGCCCAGAAAAATAAAGTCAGCCACTGTTTCCACTGTTTCCCCATCTATTTCCCATGAAGTGATGGGACCGGATGCCATGATCTTCGTTTTCTGAATGTTGAGCTTTAAGCCAACTTTTTCACTCTCCTCTTTCACTTTCATCAAGAGGCTTTTGAGTTCCTTTTCACTTTCTGCCATAAGGGTGGTGTCATCTGCATATCTGAGGTTATTGATATTTCTCCTGGCAATCTTGATTCCAGCTTGTGCTTCTTCCAGTCCAGCATTTCTCATGATGTACTCTGCATAGAAATTAAATAAGCAGGGTGACAATATACAGCCTTGATGCATTCCTTTCCCAATTTGTAACCAGTCTGTTGTTCCATGTCCAGTTCTAACTCTTGCTTCCTGACCTGCATACAGGTTTCTCAAGAGGCAGGTCAGGTGGTCTGGTATTCCCATCTCTTTCAGAATTTCCCACAGTTTATTGTGATCCACACAGTCAAAGGCTTTGGCATAGTCAATAAAGCAGAAATAGATGTTTTTCTGGAACTCTCTTGCTGTTTTGATGAACCAGCAGATGTTGGCAATTTGGTCTCTGGTTCCTCTGCCTTTTCTAAAATCAGCTTGAACAACTGGAAGTTCACAATTCACGTATTGCTGAAGCCTGGCTTGGAGAATTTTGAGCATTCCATTTCTCACACTGACTCTATCAGAGAGGAAAGTGGTAACGATCTTTTTCAGATACAGGTAAATTAGAGGTGCTTCAAGGAGGCCATGTGATTTATCTGATGTATGACTCCTGTGATTTCAGCTTGAGGGAGCAGAGCTAGCATAAAGAGGCTGCTTTGGGTGCCAGCAGGACGTGTGCTGCCTGTGAGTGGGTAATATGTGTGAGATTTCCGTGGGCTAAGTATGTAGATAGGATAGCCAGGGGTTATTTTAAGAAGGACTTGCCTAAGAGGACTGTGTGATGGAGCAGAAGACTGTAATGCCGATTCTTGATGGGGTGAACTGCCTGAATCCCAAAGGAAGAAGGTTGGGTTCTTAGATAGCCAGCAAGAGAAGGCCTTACTCCATCATGGCTTCTCCCCCAAAGCTGTAGAGCCCATGCAAGGGAAAGAATATTTCCCTTTCATCAAATATTTCCTTTCATCACCTTCAAAGGGAGCCTGATCAATATCACCCATGCGAGACTGAATTGAGCTCTCTTCTGTGAACCCCTTACCTACTCTCTCAACCCCAGGGTTGTAAGAAGCCATGGCTCCTTAGATGGGAGTAGATAGAACAGAATGGTCCACAGTGCCCTTTCCTCACTGTAGGTTCTGAACCTGAAACCCACATGGCCTGGAAAGAGAAGAGAGAAGTTTTAGGTTGAATGGAGGGGCTGGATGGAAGTTTTGATTATCACAGTGGATGCCATTTTTAATTACAAAAGTACCATTGTTCTTAAGATTGAAGGAAACTAGAGGATCCTTTATTATCCACAGATGACTAGGTGAGCTATGAGACTTGCCTGAGCTTTTCAACAAGAGTAGAGAAAGAACTGTTTGCAGTGTATTAATTAATGGTGGAGAGATGGGAAAGAAGTGATCTCCTTTGCTTGCACTGTGTCCCTACCAGCTTATTCAAGATAATAATTGAGGACTTGTATAGAGTGTTGGGGAAGTTGAACACACAAAGGTAAATTGGAACCAATCTTTGAAAGATGTTTTAGGCCACTTGGAGCAATTTACATGGGCAAAGAGAAGATATATGACAATAATTCCATGTTTTGAAGATCAATCTAGAAGATATCTGTGCAGTGGTTAGATAAGGTAAAATTCAAAATCCAAAAAATCCCGAAGACTGTGGATTAGTCAGAAATGCATGATGAGATTACAGGGGTGGTAATAAAAAAATTAAGATGGCTTCTTTTAAAAGAGATATTTATAAGAAAACTGCCTTTCAAAGTAAGCAGGGAGTTTCACAACCATTTTTTCTCCCTCTATTTAACATCTTGGGCTTCTCCACTGGCTCAGAAGTAAAGAATCCATCTGCCAACTCAGGAGATGTAGGTTTGACCTCTGAATCAGGAAGATCCTCTGGAGAAGGAAATGGCAAGCCACTCCAGAATTCTTGCCCGGGAAATCCCATGGACAGAGGAGCCTGGCAGGTTACATCCAAAGGGTCGGAAAAGACAGGACTTAGCGACTAAGAACAACAACAATTTAACATCTTAGTTCCCTTAGACTATCTCCTGGAAGCTTGGAAGAGTTAATGTTCCTGCCTTAGAACAAGGGACTTCTTAGAATGGGTGGCAAAGGAGAGAATTTAGTCTGTTTATTCACTGAGCTCTCACAGGGCTATGAATAAACTTAGCAGAAAAAATCCAAGAAAGGGAATAAGATCAGTGTCTACCACCTCACTGCCAAAATTTTAAACCAAACAGCATGTTTCTACGCATCTCGACTCCCCCAAAGACCAAGAGGAAATGAGAAAGTTCAGACTGTAAATGTCAGTGAACTGCTTGAGTTACTGGGAAAATATATTTGCAATCCTTCATGTAGTTAAGCAGAGCTTCAGGGAAAATCTCGGATTTTCTAATAGAAGCTTTGATTTGTAATCAGTGTGCTCTGTCTATTGTTAGAATAGGCTTGATGTAGTGCAAGGGTGGGACAAGTAGCGTCCAAGTTTCCATTTAAATACAGTGTTCACTTTTACTTTTTAAGAACAGTCAGACCTATTCAAAATCTATTCCACTTTTGCAGAGGGACTTTTGGATATTCTGAATGACCAGGCTCATGTGATTTGTAGGTCCATGTCTCCTACGATCCTTTCATTTCACAATTTAACAAACCTCAAACACAGCAATCTCTCCCCTCTGGTTCTTTATTTGAAGAATTAAGTCCTTGTATTAGGTTGGTGCAAAAGTAATCGCGGTTTTGCATTGTTGAACTTTGCTATTTGATACTGGCATACATTCTTAAATAGATGTAGTTATGTTGTACATCATTTTGATGCACATTTATCGCTTAATGTTTTTTTTTGCTAATGATATTACTTGCTGTGTATATTTATTTTAGACTAGGGAAATGATGTCAGACAAAGAGCAAATTCAAGCGATTTTCTTATTTGAGTTCAAAATGGGTCACAAAGCAGTGAAGACAACTCACTACATCAGCAATGCATTTGGCCCAGGAACTGCTGACAAATGTACAGTGTAGTGATGGTTCAAGAAGTTTTGCAAAAGAGATGAGAGCCTTGAAGATAAGGAGCACAGGGGCCAACTATCAGAAGTTGACAACGACAAATTGAGAACCATCGTCAAAACCGATCCTCTTACAACTACATGAGAAGTTGCTGAAGAACTCAATGTCGACCATTCTATGGTCATGCAGCATTTGAAGCAAATTGGAAAGGTGAAAAAACTTGATAAATGGGTGCCTCATGAGCTGACCGAAAGTAAAAAAAATTGTTGTTGTAAAGTGTTGTCTTTTTTTATTCTAAGCAACAACAAACAATTTCTCTATCCAATTGTGATGTGTGACATAATGTGGATTTTATATGACAACCAACTCAGTGGTTGGACCAAGAAGAAGCTCCAAAGCTCTTCCCAAAGGCAACTTGCACCAAAGGAAAAAAAAAAAAAAAAGGTCACTGTCACAGACAGTTTAGTGGTCTGCTGCCCATCTGATCCACTACAATTTTCTGAATTCTGGTGAACCCATTACATCTGAGAATTATGTTCAGCAAATTGGTATGATGCAGCGAGAACTGCAGTGCCTGCAGCTGCCATCAGTCAACAGAAAGGGCCCAATTCTTCTCCACGACAACGTCTGACTTTACGTCCTACAACCAACGCTTCAAAAATTGAACGCATTCAGCTAAGAAGTTTTGCCTCATCCACCATATTCACCTGACCTCTAGCCAACTGACTACCCCTTCTTCAAGCATCTTGACAGCTGTTTGCAGGAAAACCAGCTGGAGGCAGAAAATGCTTTCCAAGAGTTCATAGTGTCACGCGAGTGTATGTTCCTCGGTTCTTTGTCTCATCACAACAAAGATTTGGAGCGACGGACATTAAAGCCCTCGGTGCTTCACAGCTCTCGCGTCTTGGACAAACCGTGCTACAGCTCTTAGGCAAATCAGTGTTACAGCTCTATTTTATTTAGAAGACAGCAGGAGAGAGAGAGAGAGAGACAGAGACAGAGAGAGAGCGCACGCGCGCGCGTACGCACGCGGGAGAGAGAGTCCCAGAGAAAGCGCTTTGGCTCCTCCTTTCATATGTTTTTTCCTCCACCTGGGCCTGCCCTATGCAAATTGGGCTTAGCCAGGAGTGCTGTTTGTTCTGTTTGTTCTGCCTGAAGTCTTCACTCGGGTCCTCGGACCTTCCTTGTCTTTTAGCCACCACCATTTTGGACTCCTTTTCCCTATTCTATCTACTTAACAATAGAATCCCTAAGCATGGATTTTTACTCTACAGGAATAATCAAACTTATTTCTCGTTAGCAAAAATGTGTTGATTGTAATGGTTCCTATTTTGCTTAATAAAGATGTGTTTGATCCTAGTTATAATGATTTAAAATTCACGGTCTGAAACTCCAATTATGTTTTTACCCACCTAATAGTCCCGACATGAGGCTGTTAATAGTAGTTGTTACTGTTTATTGAGCACATGACTAAACAGCATACACTATCTCATTTAATTGTAGTAGAATCTGCAAGAAGTGTGTTTTTACAGCTTAAGGACTCTGAGATTTGCCTGAAAACACTCAAGTTAAAGAAACGATAGATCAGGATTAAAACTAGGTCTGTTTTACTTCAGTCTGTTCTTTCTCCAGTGAGTCACTGCCAGAAGCAAAACTGTAAGGACCACAGGGATCCAGAAGTGATGTCCACACCTGGAGAAGAAGGACATTGCCACCCTGACCTAATACCCAAAGCTTTGTGTGGTGGAGAATGGGCCCTCTTATTTGACAGGCATTGTTGTATAGGCCTTTTCATGAAATAATCTACACGTACCTGTTTAAATCCTACCTGCATTTCTAGTAATATATCAATTTTTTCCCTTTTCCTTTTTCTAAAACATGATCTTTAATTCCTAAGGCATTACTTTGATCTTCCATGTCCTGAAGTTACTGTCCTGTGTGCTTATTTCAAGGATGTTGAACTCATGCCTTTTGAGGTTAAATTTCCCCCTTTTGGTCTTTCCTCATTTCGTCTTTTTCTGCCTCTTAAACCGCTGGTCCTTTTTTTCTGTTTCTTGTGGTTTTGCTTAACTGCTGTGTTTGTTGAAGCCCTTTACTTTGTTCTTTATCTATGTTAATGGAGTAGCCTCTTCTCTCCTCCCTTTATTTTTCCTTTCTGGACTTCCTACGTGGCACTAGCGGTAAAGAACCTGCCTGCCCATGCAGGTGATGTAAGAGATGCAGGTTTGATTCCAAAGTCAGCAAGACGCCCTGGAGGAGAGCATGGCATCCCACTCCAGTATTCTTGTCTGGAGAACCCCATGGACAGAGGAGCCTGGCGGGCTACAGTCTATAGCGTTGAAAAGAGTTGGACATGACTGAATCAACTTAGCCCGCAGGCATGGAGTTCCCATAATCTCACTGTTTGTGAAAGGAGTGCTTCCTAGCTCCTTTCTCTTTCTTTTCTACTTCTTTGGCTTTCAGAATAAATCAAGTCTGGAGTCAAATAACTATTACGAGAATTGAAATCCTACTAACTGTAGGGTATTGGACAGTTACCTAATGTGTTTAGCCAAAGTTGTTCTCTGACTAAAATAAGAATATTCACTTCACAGCGTTGCTGGGAATAATAAAACACATCACACATGTGATGTTTCTGGGTTTTAGTAGGTTTTCTTCTTTATGCTTTCTTTTTCTTATCCTTGTTTTACAGTCTTAAACCAATATTTTATCTTCTTTCTGTAGTACTTCCTCTTGCCTCCAATGATAGTCTACCCTGATCATGGTCTAAGAAATAGCTCTAAGTGTTGCATTGATGCACTGAACCTGACCTTCTTATTATCTCCTATTGCTGTTTTTATAGGTTTAAAACTAATTAAAATAGTTTTTAAAATATGTGACAGGCAGAAAGGATACAGCACTGAACAAAACAGGCAAAAATCCTTACCCTCCTAAAGCTTGGGCTTCCCTGGTAGCTCAGAGCGTAAAGAATCTGCCTGCAGTGCAAGAGACTTGAGTTCAGTCCCTGGGTTGGAAGATCCCCTGGAGAAGGGAATGGCAACCCACTCCAGTGTTCTTGCCTGGAGAATTCCACTGACAGAGGAGCCTGGCAAGCTATCGTTCATGGAGTCACTGGGAATTGGACATGACTGAGCAACTAACACATAAAACTTACATTCTGTTGGGATTGGGTAAGGAAAGATGGACAATTTAAATAGAGTAAAAAAAAAGTGTAGAACGAACTTCTGGATTGGACACATTGAGGTGCTGAAAGGGTGGTGTACATTGAAGAGGGCATGGAAGGTCCATGCCTCATTCCATCCCCATAATGCACTGCTTCCATTTGGCTTTGTTGGCCTGCTGTGATTCATGGAGTCACAAAGAGTCAGACACGACTGAGCGACTGAACTGAACTGAAATGGGTTACATCCACACACACACAGTGAGTCTAGACAGAGTTTATACACTTCACAAAAATTAGCTCAAAATGGATCATAGATCTGAATGTAAAATGCAATCGTATAAAACTCCTGGAAAATAACAATGGTAAAAATCTAGATTACTTTGGTTTTATTGGTGATTTTTGGATAGAACACGAAAGGCATAATCCATGAAAGAATAAAAATTTGAACTTCATTATAATTGAAAACTTCTGTTATATAAAAGATACTGTCAAGACATTAATAAGACAGCCACAGACTGGGAGAAAATATTTGGAAAAGTCATATCTGATAAAGAGCAGTTTTCCAAACTATTCAAAGAACACTTAAATGTCTACAATAAGAAAATAAATCTCTTGATTAAGAAATGGGCAAAGGTTCTAAACAGAAACCTCAACAAAAGAGATATATAGATGATAAATAAGCAAATGAGAAGCTGCTCAATACCTTATGCCTCAGGAAACTGCAAATTGAAATGGTAATAAGAAACCACTACACACCTATTCGAATAGCAAAATCCAAAACAATGACAACACCAACTACTGGCGAACATGTGGAGCAACAAGAACTCTCTTTCACTGCTAGTGAGAATACCAAATGTACAGTACGTCATGCTAAATGCCAGGCTGGAAGAAGCACAAGCCAAAATGAAGATTGCCGGAAGAAGTAACAATAACCTCAGATATGCAGATGACACCACCCTTATGGCAGAAAGGAAAGAGGAACTAAAGAGCCTTTTGATAAAGGTGAAAGAGTGAAAAAAAACTGGCTTAAAATTCAACATTCAAGAAACTAAGATCATGGCATCTGGTCCCATCTCTTTATGGCATATTGATGGGGAAACAATGGAAACAGTTGACAGACTTAATTTTCTTGGGCTCCAAAATCACTGCAGATGGTGACTGCAGCCAGGAAGTTAAAAGACGCTTGCTCCTTGGAATAAAAGCTGTGACCAACCTAGACAGCATATTAAAAAGCAGAGACATTACTTGACCAACAAAGGTCCTTGTAGTCAAAGCTATGGTTTTTCCAGTAGTCATGTATGGATGTCAGAGTTGGACTATAAAGAAGGCTGAGCACCAAAGAATTGATCCTTTTGAATTGTGGTGTTGGAGAAGACTCTTGAGAGTCCCTTGGACTGCAAGGAGATGAAACCAGTCAATCCTAAAGGAGATCAGTCCTAAATATTCATCAGAAGGACTGATACTGAAGCTGAAGCTCCAGTACTTTGGCTACCTGATGCCAAGAATTGACTTATTGGAAAAGCCCCTGATGCTGGCAAAGATTGAAGGCAGGAGGAGAAGGGGATGACAGAGGACAAGATGGTTGGATGGCATCAGTGACTTGATGGACGTGAGTTTTAGCAAGTTCTGGGAGATGGTGAAGGACAGGGAAGCCTGGTGTGCTGCAGACCATGGGGTCGCAAAGAGTCGGACACGACAGAACAACACAGCAGTCACTTTGGAAGGCAGTTTGGCAGTTTCTTACGAAAGTAAACATATTCTTACTCTATGATCCAATATTCTCACTCCTTGGTATTTGCTCAAATGAGTTGAAAATCTGTCCACAAAAACCACATCTGTACCCAGCTGTTTATAGCAGCTTAATTCATAACTTCCAAAACTTGGAATCAGCCTTTCACTGGATAAATGAACTGAATAAACTGTTATATTCATTCAGTGAAATATTATTCAATGTTAAAAAGAAATAAGCTATCCAGGCAGGAAGAGATATGAAGGAAAAAAATGACATGTTGCTTAGTGAAAGAAGACAGTGAAAAGGCTACATATTATATAATTCCAACTATAAAAAAGCTTTGAAAAGGCAAGACTATGGTGACTGTAAGAGGATCAATGGTTGCCAGGGGTTATGAGGAAGGGAGAGATGAATTGGCTGAGCACAGAGGATTTTTAGGGCAGTAAAACTATTCTGTTTGATACTCTAGTGGTAGATTCATGTCATTATGCATTTGTCTAAAAACACACAGACTGTACAACACCAAGAATGAACTCCAATGTACACTTTGTGCTGTCAGTGATAATGATGTATCAGTGTAGGCTTATCAATTGTAATGAACATACCACTCTGCTATGAAATGTTGATGGTGGGGGAGGTTGTGCATCTCACGGCTGGAGGTGGAGGAGGTGTGGGCAAGTGATATATGGTATGAAGTGAAGTGTTAGTTGCTTAGTCATGTCCGACTCTTTGTGACCCAATGGACTGTAGCCCGCCAGGTGCCTCCATCCATGGAATTCTCCAGGCAAGAATACTGGAGTGGGTAGCCATTCCCTTTTCTAAGGGATCTTCCCAACCCAGGGATCGACCCTGTGTCTCCTGCATTGCAGGCAGAATCTTACTGTCCGAGCCACCAAGGAAGCCCTGTATGTGGTATACAAGATATCCACTCAGTTTTATTGTGAACCTAAAACTGCTCTAAAAATAAAGTAAAACAGAGAATGAATATTCTTCTGAGCATATTTTAACTTCACTTGTTTTCTGACCTGTTGGCATGAGTGACTATGGAGTGTCCAAACCCTACCATTTTTTTGGTGCCAATAACAACAATGGCAAGCTGTTTTCCTTCTTTATGGTAAGTATTCTCTCAAGTAACTCAGTGAGTAAAATGTATCTAGGTTCATAATAGTTCTACAAGGCAGGAAGAACATCTAATATATTTCTGTTTGATGACAGAACTGGTTTGCAGGGAAGTTAAGTGAGTTGTTTTGGTGACTTAGATTGTTCAGAGCAGAGTAAAATTAGAGTTCTAGTCCTTTAAATCCCAGTCTTGCTTCCTCTTCTTTCTTTCTATAGCTTGTGATGGGCTTCTCAGGTGGCTCAGTGGTAAAGAATCCATTTTTCAATGTAGGAGACATAGGTTTGATCCCTGGGTCAGGAAGATCCCCTAAGAAAGAAATGGTGACCCACTCGTATTCTTGCCTGGGAAATCCATGGACAGAGGAGCCTGGTGGACTACAATAGTCCATGGGGTCACAGCAAAGTCGGACACGACTTAGCGAGTAAACTACAACATAGCCCGTGGTATAATTTATAAATAGTACTTTTATTATGCACTAGAGAGTTGGACTCATCTCACACGCTAGTAAAGTAATGCTCAAAATTCTCCAAGCCAGGCTTCAGCAACATGTGAACCATGAACTTCCAGATGTTCAAGCTGGTTTTAGAAAAGGCACAGGAACCAGAGATCAAATTGCCAACATCCGCTGGATCGTTGAAACAGCAAGAGAGTTCCATAAAAACATCTATTTCTGCTTTATTGCCTATGCCAAAGCCTTTGACTGTGTGAATCACAACAAACTGTGGAAAATTCTGAAAGAGATGGGAATACCGGACCACCTGACCTGCCTCTTGAGAAACCTATATGCAGTTCAGGAAGCAACAGTTAGAAGTGGACATGGAACAACAGACTGGTTCCAAATAGGAAAAGGAGTACGTCAAGGCTGTATATTGTTACCCTGCTTATTTAACTTCTATGCAGAGTACATCATGAAAAATGCTGGACTGGAAGAAGCACAAGCTAGAATCAAGATTGCTGGGAGAAATATCAATATCTCAGGTATGCAGATATGGAGAAGGAAATGGCAACCCACTCCAGTGTTCTTGCCTGGTGAATCCCAGGGATGGGGGAGCCTGGTGGGCTGCCGTCTATGGGGTCACACAGAGTCGGACACAACTGAAGTGACTTAGCAGCAGCAGATATGCAGATGACACCACCCTTATGGCAGAAAGTGAAGACTAACTAAAAAGCCTCTTGATGAAAGTGAAAGAGGAGAGTGAAAAAGTTGGCTTAAAGCTCAACATTCAGAAAACGAAGATCATGGCATCCGGTCCCATCACTTCATGGGAAATAGATGGGGAAACAGTGTAAACAGTGTCAGATTTTATTTTTTTGGGCTCCAAAATCACTGCAGATGGTGACTGCAGCCATGAAATTAAAAGACGCTTACTCCTTGGAAGGAAAGTTATGACCAACCTAGATAGCATGTTCAAAAGCAGAGACATTACTTTGCCAACAATGGTCCGTCTAGTCAAGGCTATGATTTTTCCAGTGGTCATGTATGGATGTAAGAGTTGGGCTGTGAAGAAAGCTGAGTGTGGAAGAATTGATGCTTTTGAATTGTGGTGTTGGAGAAGACTCTTGAGAGTCCCTTGGACTGCAAGGAGATCCAACCAGTCCATCCTAAGGGAGACCAGTCCTGGGTGTTCATTGGAAGGACTGATGCTAAAGCTGAAACTCCAGTACTTCGGCCACCTCATGCAAAGAGTTGACTCATTGGAAAAAACCCTGATGCTGGGAGGGATTGGGGGCAGGAGGAGAAGGGGACGACAGAGGATGAGATGGCTGGATGGCATCACCGACTCGATGGACATGAGTTTGAGTGAACTCCAGGAGTTGGTGATGGACAGGGAGGCCTGGCGTGCTGCGATTCATGGGGTTGCAGAGTCGGACACGACTGAGCGACTGATCTGAACTGAACTGAGAGAGTTCGAATATTTGACAACTGCATCCAGAGTGACTGGTTGATAGTAGTATTAAAACCCCTGTGATTTTTGTGCAAGAGATGAGTCTTTTCAGGTCAGATCTAAGATGTATATTGCATTCTATGATAAGCTACTAACATTTCCTGCTCCTGAAGGATATCAGAAGTTCTCAGAGAACTGAAAATTGAAACAGAAAATATAGCAAAACAGAAAATATAGCAAATACATGTAGAGGACATTCCCATATAACCCTGCATAAAGACACAGATAACAATTTAAAGACTGAATTTTGGGTATTTGCTAACAATGGAAGGGTTTCTTATGCAACCATAAAATGAAATATTAGGATGTGACATTTTAATGCCCAACTTTAAACCAAAGGTACAACAGAAATACAATTGGATCAAACAAGAAACCAATTCCTTTAGCAACACCTGCTAAGGATCTTCATCACTTTTTATTTTTTCAGTTTCAGCAGAACATTCTTCAGATCAGATCAGTTGCTCAGTCGTGTCCGACTCTTTGCAACCCCATGAATCGCAGCACGCCAGGCCTCCCTGTCCATCAGCAACTCCCAGAGTTCACTCAGACTCATGTCCATTGAGTCAGTGATGCCATCCAGCCATCTCATCCTCTGTCCTCCCCTTCTCCTCCTGCCCCCAGTCCCTCACAACATCAGAGTATTTTCCAGTGAGTCAACCCTTCGCATGAGGTGGCCAAAGTACTGGAGTTTCAGCTTTAGCATCATTCCTTGCAAAGAAATCCCAGGGCTGATCTCCTTTAGAATGGACTGGTTGGATCTCCTTGAAGTCCAAGGGACTCTCAAAAGTCTTCTCCAACACCACAGTTCAAAAGCATCAATTCTTCAGCGCTCAGCCTTCTTCACAGTCCAACTCTCACATCCATACATGACCACAGGAAAAACCATAGCCTTGACTAGATGAACCTTTGTTGGCAAAGTAACGTCTCTGCTTTTGCATATGCTATCTGGGTTGGTCATAACTTTCCTTCCAAGGAGTAAGCGTCTTTTAATTTCATGGCTGCAGTCACCATCTGCAGTGATTTTGGAGCCCAGAAAAATAAAGTCTGACACTGTTTCCACTGTTTCCCCATCTATTTCCCATGAAGTGATGGGACCGGATGCCATGATCTTCGTTTTCTGAATGTTAGTCATAAGGTATTAGCTGGGCACAGAGGAACCTGATTACAGACTGCATTTCTCAGCCTTCTTGGAAGGTTTACATGACCATGTGACTAAGGTCTGGCCAGTGGGTTATTATTGAAAGTGCTATGTGCAGGTTCCCTGTTGTATCTGAAGGGCAGGCGTCTCACTTCTCCCAGACTAGAGTGGGCATGTGATCGTGGGATCTGGAGCACGCTTGCTGGGCCACAAGATGGAGCCAGATATTGAGGATGGCAGAGCAGCAGGATGGAAGTCCGCCCACCTACATTTTAGTGAGAGACAGTAAACTATTCTCTTCTTTAGGCAAGTGTCATTTTGGTTCTCCATTCCAGCAACTGAAGCAGTTCCTAATACAGAAGTCAATGTAAAAACTATATTTTATTCAATTTATAATTTGTTACATATTATTGTTCTAAAACTAACAAGAGTAACCATGCATATTGTTCTCTCTCCAGAGTATTACCTTAGGCATTTTCATTCTTGCTGATGTCCTTATGAATGTTACAGTTAACGGGGCCTTCTGTGTGTTATTATAGTTCATTATTTGGGTTGAGTGGGCCTCCAAATGGGAAAGAAATTGGGAGCAGGTGAGAGAGCACATTCAGATGATAACAGTAAAGATCTGGTGCCTCGTGTGGGCACGTCACTTCCAGTGCTGCACACAGCGTGGGGTGTTACCATGACCTATTTTAGCTAAGTGATCCAAATGCAGCACTATCGTAAATTTCCTGAAATAATTAATCTTTGCTGTGTTAGGCCGATAGTTTCAAATTGAAACAACATGTCTAAGATTTTTTTCCTTTATGTTTAAAATGAAGATAATACCTTTCCAGTTTCCCTCAAGCCCCGTTTGGTGGTCCAATTATGTTAGTATCTTGTGATGAGCATACAAACATTTAGCACCCAATGATAATGCCATATACATAGAATAATAATAAAGCATATATAGAGGGCTTTCCGGGTGGTACAGTGGTAAAGAATCCACTTGCCAATGCAGGAGATGCCAGTTCCATCTCTGGGTCAGGAAGATCTCCTGGAGAAGGAAATGACAACCCACTCCAATATTCTTGCCTGGAAAATTCCATGGACAGAGGAGCTTGGCAGGCTATAGTCCATGGGGTTGCAAAGAAATGGATATGTGTGTGTGTGTATATATATATATATATATAAAATACCACACATACACACACACACACACATATATATATATAAACTTTTTTTTCTATTAAGTAGTAGAGTTGATTTACAGAAAAAAAAATGACAGGGGAAGGAGAGCAATGTTGGCTGCTAATGCACAGACCCATTCACTTTCACACTTCGGGGTTTAGTACCTTGATTCAGGTATCCTTACTACAATAGGCTTTAATTTAGGCTGGCAGTTCCATGAAAAGAAAGTAGGCACATTGTGGAGAGACTTTTCCATTTAATCTGCATCTATTTTGGATGTGTTAGTTAGAGCTGAAAGGAATAAGTACATAAGCTGAGAATCTATTGATTCAAGCAGGACCATTCTCATATGTTCTTTTTTTTTTTTTAATTTTATTTTATTTTTAAACTTTACAATATTGTATTGGTTTTGCCAAATATCGAAATGAATCCGCCACAGGTATACATGTGTTCCCCATCCTGAACCATCCTCCCTCCCCAAGCATCTAGTATCGTGCATCGAACCTGGACTGGCGACTTGTTTCGTATATGATATCATATGTATTTCAATGGCATTCTCCCATATCATACCACCCTCTCCCTCTCCCACAGAGTCCAAAAGACTGTTCTGTACATCAGTGTCTCTTTTGCTGTCTCGTATACAGGGTTATTGTTACCACCTTTCTAAATTCCATATATATGCGTTAGTATACTGTATTGGTGTTTTTCTTTCTGGCTTACTTCACTCTGTATAATAGGCTCCAGTTTCATCCACCTCATTAGTACTGGTTCAAATGTATTCTTTTTAATGGCTGAGTAATACTCCATTGTGTATCAGCTCAATTCCAGAAAAATAAATGACCCAATCAAAAAATGGGCCAAAGAACTAAATAGACATTTCCCCAAAGAAGACATACAGATGGCTAACAAATACATGAAAAGATGCTCAACATCACTCATTATCAGAGAAATGCAAATCAAAACCACTATGAGGTACCATTTCAAGCCAGTCAGAATGGCTGCGATCCAAAAGTCTACAAGCAATAAATGCTGGAGAGGGTGTGGAGAAAAGGGAACCCTCTTACACTGTTGGTGGGAATGCAAACTAGTACAGCCACTATGGCGAACAGTGTGGAGATTCCTTAAAAAGCTGGAAATAGAACTGCCTTATGATCCAGCAATCCCACTACTGGGCATACACACTGAGGAAACCAGAAGGGAAAGAGACACGTGTACCCCAATGTTCATCGCAGCACTGTTTATAATAGCCAGGGCATGGAAGCAACCTAGATGCCCATCAGCAGATGAATGGATAAGAAAGCTGTGGTACATATACACAATGGAGTATTACTCAGTCATATGTTCTTTTTCTTCCCACTGCTTTCTCATTATTCTTGCCTTTTTACTTGCTCTTCAGACCTCTGTTGCTTAATAAGTTCACGTCTTCATTGAATTCTTCAGCAGGATGCTTATTTTCTGATTCAGGAAAGTTCATTAACATGTACAAATAATAGAGATTCCAGGTCGAAATGCCCAAAGCAATGGATTGGTTCCTTGTCACAATTTTGTAGTCTTTCCTATCCCTTGACCTGTGGACTTCTTTTGTCTATAGAGAAAGTTCAATAACTAGTCTGGAAAGAAAATAGAAGGAAAGGCCTGGAAGGTGTTGTGTGAAGGTATAGGATTCAGTTGACTCGTTTTTGTCTGTTGTTTCGTTGCTCTGTTGTGTCTGACTCTTTTGTAACCCCATGGACTGTAGCCCACCAGGCTCTTCTGTCCATGGGATTTTCCAGGTAAGAATATTGGAGTGGGTTGCAGTTTCCTCCTCCAGGGGATCTTCCCAGCCCAGGAACTGAACCTGCATCTCCATGTCTCTTGTATTGCAGGCAGATTCTTTACCGCTGAATCACCATTTATGAATAGAATTAAAGTTGCAGCTTCAAAAACTTCATACATGTAACATTTTCTAAAGGAGTATGTTTCCCAAACTTTGAGCTTTAGTGTGTTAGTCAAATTAAAAAGAAATGTGAAGACTGGCACATAATCATGAACTCCTTTTCTCTTTCCCTGAATGGCTATAAGTTTTGATGGGAACACAGAATAAACTTATATCATCTTAAGCACAGAAATTTCATGTTAGTTATAGCAGAAAGGAGAGAATATTAGAATATACTTACCCTAATATAACCAACCAAAAAATTAAGAGATATAATTTTAATGTTAAGAAATGAAAGTCCTTTGGGGGTGAATATACTTGTCTCTATTAAAAACTCCATATGTGGGTCTTGTTATATTTTTCTGAATTTTAACCAGGGTAGGGAATGGTGATATATCCCTTTTAACCTATAACTAGATTGCCTGCATGCATGCTATGTCACTTCAGTTGTGTCCTACTCTCTGTGACACCTGCCAGGCCCCTCTGTTCATGAGATTCTTCAGGCAAGAATACTGGATCCTCCTCCAGGGGATCTTCCTGACCCAGAGATCAAACCTACATCTCTCACATTTCCTGCATCAGCGGGCGGGTTTTCACCAGTAGTAACTGGTGGCTCAGACAGTAAAGAATCTGCCTGCAGTGCAGGAGACCTGGGTTCAATCCTTGGGTTGGGAAGATCTCTGGAGGAGGGCATGGCAACCCACTCCAGTATTCTTGCCTGGAGAATCCCCATGGACAGAGGAGCCTGGTGGCTACAGCCCATGGGGTCACAAAGAGTCGGACATGACTGAGCAACTAAGCACAGCAACACCACACGGGAAGCCCTATAACTAGATTATGGATATGCATTACTGAGTGCACGTACAAACAACTCCGTTTATCGAGAGTTACCGGAATCTGCTTCTTGTGCGAATCCTTTTTGCCCAATTACCCGCATTTGCATCCCTTCTGAGGCCTCATGCTTCTCGGTCTGGACCTGACCTTCCATTGTTGGCATATTTTGCCTTCTTGCTTTCCTGGCTCCTTTTGGTCCTTGGGATGTTAGTAACAATATTGAACACCGTCACATGGTAGTTATCCATCAGTTTAACCTTATATCTCCCAAGAACCTTTCCTGAGATACAGCCCCACTGAGCTGGAGCTTAAAGTCAGTTTGTACAAACCACTGTGACTGGCTTCTTGCTAAGGTAGGGGAACCTTGACAGCTGTGACAGAATGCTTCTGTGGATAAAATGCAGTGAGGGAAATGGCTGAAACCAGCATTTTAAATAGAATCAATGTTTGTCAGCTGCCTCGCCATCTTGTACCAACATGACATTGGTAGCTAGAATATAGGTAACAAATGAAAAATACCTCTCCTAGGAACCCTCTCCTCAAACAAATATTGTAAAGTAACCTAAGTGAAGTGAAGTGAAGTGAACTCGCTCAGTCGTGTCCGACTCTTTGCGATCCCGTGGACTGTAGCCCGCCAGGCTCCTCTGTCCATGGGATTCTCCAGGCAAGAATACTGGAGTGGGTTGCCATTTCCTTCTCCAGGGGATCTTCCCAACCCAGAGATCAAACCCGGGTCTCCCACATGGCAGGCAGATGCTTTATCCTCTGAGCCACCAGGGAACGCCTACCCAAAGAACAGAGTTAACCAACAATAGAAATGACATTTTGAAACTCCTTTTTCAAATGTTTCTCTCTATTAGTTAATTGAAATTCCTTATGAGAGAGCTATAATAAGCAAAATGTAAGAAAATATTTGTCAGACTTCTGTTGCTCAGTAAGTTAAGATCACAGGCTTATGGTTATTATATGATTTCTGTGTATTTTATGTGCAATGCATCTTTTTAGAATTTAAACAAATGTCATTGCACCTGCTTTCCTTGGGGTCCCTTTCTTGATATTACCCATGTGAATACCATAAAGCCCGAATATTAAGGGTTTTGCTTCTTTCCATTATAAGAGTTCTAATAATTAAAGCAGAAGGATAATTGTGACATGGCAGCCAAAAACAGCAAGAAAAATCTCAAGATGAATTCCAGAAACACTAGGGAACAGCTGTATTATCACACCTAGAAAATTAACTCAGATGAAAATTAATTCAGAAATAAGTCCCCCTTCAATCTCTCTTCTTGAAAAAGTGGTGAAAATTATGGCTTGGGAAAACCCAGAAAAAATTTCCTTCATGTGCCCAACTTAGGATTTCTCATGCTTTTGCTTGCTGTTTCACATCTAATGACAAGGAAGTAATTAACTATCTTATTTCAAAGAAAGGACTTTAAACATTGTTCTTTCCAAACTACTGGCTTATAAAATTGAAGTAGCAGTGGCAGTAAAGGTATTATTTAAGGAGAATGAGATAAAGTTAAAACTTTTTTATATTAATTTAGCTAATAATTAGTTATTGAGAAACTCACATGGTAGTCATTTTCATGGTTAATGGAGAGACAGAGATATGAAATATGCTACCACTGCCTTCAGTGAACTTGAATTCTTTACAGTGAATGATATTTTGCTTTATATGTAGCAGTTGACACATTTATTGACTATAGGACCTAAATTCTAGATTTTATAGGAGTGGCTATGCTTGGGTTTACTTGAAAGCAGAACTTGAAACACAAGCCTTTTATGCAGGTTGTTTAGCTGGGGGATGATCTCAAAGGTCAAGAGTGCCTGGGATAAGAGAGGAGGGACCTGTATAAGGATGGCTACTGCTGCAGGCAACCGCTATGGTAGCCAGTACAAAAGATGCAGAGAAATGTGTCATTTATAATCAAGAACTGAATACATAAAATTACCGTTCTAAAACTACAGTGAATAATGTGGACAACATACAACTGAGGACAAAATTGTTTCATCATAGATCAGTGGCTCTCAATCGAGATTGACTTGTCACCCCTGAAGGTGATACTTGGCATTGTCCGGAGATACATTTTGTGGTCAAGAAGGTGACAGGGGTGGGTATAGAGAGATAAGGGATGGAAATGGGGAGGGATGAGAGGCTAGCTACTGGTATATTGTGGGTAGAGGCCAGGGATGCTGGCCTTCTATAAACACCTTATAATGTACAGGATAGCCCTCCGCTTCCCCAGTACAAAGAAATATCTGGCAAAAATGCCGGTTATACTGCTGTTGAGAAACCCCCCTCAAACATTACTATATAGCACAGGGAATTCTACTCGGTGCACTGTGGTGACCTAAATGAGAATCGAAAAGAGAGAGGCTATATTAATATGCATCTGTTCAGTTCAGTCAGTCAATCATGTCCAACTCTTTGTGACCCCATGGACTGCAGCATGCCAGGCATCCCTGTCCATCACCAACTCCTGGAGCTTACTCAAACTCATGTCCATTGAGTCAGTGGTGCCATCCAACCATCTCATCCTCTTTTGTCCCCTTCTCTTCCCGCCTTCATTAATATGTATGCATATAGCTAATTTACTATGTGTACCACAGAAACTAATACAACTTTGTAAAACAACTATACTCCAACAAAAATTAAAAAAAAAAAAAAAGAACATGGAAATGATCATGCCATCAGGGCATCTAGTTGAAATGTAGACTCTATTTGGTAGGTCCAGGGTAGAACCTGACATCTTGTTTCTTATAACATTTCCCAGGACTTTTCTAAATTGATTGTTCTTTACCTGAAATTTTCAGTTTTATAGAGGTCATAATAGGTATCTACAACCTATCCTCAATGTTTCAAAATGCCTAATATACACCATATATTTATGTCATGATAATAGGACACTGGTCTACAAAAAATATCAAAGTGGTAGGTTTTTTAATGGAATTATACAACTCATCGTCTCAGAATATATATCTCATACTAATCATAAAGTAATAATAAAATTTCTTACAGAAAGTGTGGGAATCTTTGATCTATAATATTGTCCATCCTTGTTAGGACAAGATCAAGCCAATTTACATATAAAATGCTTTTTGTCTATGAAAATCTGCACTCTCATCAAACAGAATCACCAGTTTTCCTGACTCTTAGGGACATTTTTGACTCATCTGAGGAAGGTACCTGGGTTGAAACCTCTTTGACTCCAACCATTTCTGAACATGTCATATAGTCCCTTGTGTCCCTTGGAAAGGAGAAATAACATGGTTTTCTTTCAGCAGCAGAGACTGTGCTTGGGCAAAATGTGTCATCCCTGGTTTTCCATTCTTGATATTCTCTGAGGGGGATGTAGGTGGGATAAGAACATACTTGGGATTTTTAAAAAAATAAATGTGTCATAAAATCTATGGTGACAGGTTTTAAAGAAGTCCCTGTAACTGGGCAAAAATGAGATGACAACACTGGGAGACTGGACAGAAATGCAACAGCCCTGCAAATTTCTTTATTTCCCTCGTCTTTGTCTCTCCTGCTGAGTTGAAATGTTCCTTCCACAGAGTCTGTGATGCTTGCAGAGTGGAAGGTCTCTGGCACTCCAAAGCAAAAACCCTCCAACAGCCTTCAGTTCCTAAAGAAGAGGCAATTACAACCCCTCTTTCCTGGGAAGTGTCAGTCATGAAGGCAAAGGAGCCTTTGGAAATGGGTTGGAGTGTGCCAGTCATTCAAAGGGTAAATCCGATAGTGAGCAAATGGTGCAGTCCTGCGTGCAGTGCCAGCAGGCAGCTTCTGGCTACAAACTCTTTTGCAGGGATAAAAGCCTTCCAAGTGGAGTTTGAGCAATTCTAAATATTTCATGCCTGTGTTTGAACAAAAAGTTGCCATGGGAAGGCTGGCATGAAGATGTATTTTATCAGCTTGGTATTTTCTAAGTTAGTTTCTCATTAACTTGTCCTTCTCTGCCCCATTTCCACCCAAGTCAGAAACTCTGATGGCAAGCATTCTTTAGAAATTACTGTTCCTATCTTAGGTATCTTCTCTGTTGAAACCTGTCAGCTCTGCCTTGTGAGTCCTGTTAAAGCTATTGCCCCCGTTCATAGGAGAGGAAGCAGAAGCTGCTGTTAGGGTATGTTTAGAAACATTTGTGAAAATCAAGCTATATTAGTGATCAATTGTTTAACAACCCTAAAACTGAATAGCTTAAAATATATATATACCATCTCTCTTGGTTCCTGAGGGTTGGGATTTCAGATAGGGCCCCATGGGGATATCTTTGTCCACGTGTTCTACCTCAGATGGAATATTTGAAGGCTGGGCCTGACATCATCTCAAGGCCCATTTGCTCACACGTCCAGTAGCTCATATTGGCTTTTGGCTGAAAGGCTATGTAGGCTGACCATGTGGCTTCACCTTCCTGAGACCAAGGAGGCTGGATTTCGAGAGCAAGTCTCTTGAGAGATATACTGACTTTTATGGCCTGTGGAAGTTATGCAAGGTCATTTCTGTCACATACTTTTGGTTAATACAGTTATAATGTCCCAAATTCAAGGGAACCTCTCCATGAAGGCATGTTAACATTACATTGTAAGAGAATGTGGGATGGGATACATATATATGTAATAGTCCATGGAAAATACAATCTATTTCTCAAATGCAGTTGAGAAAAGTGTGTAGCTAGGACTTTGGAAGTATTGCCTATGTTTTCTAATTTTGGGCCAGGTAACTTACAAACTGATGGAAACTGTTCAGTTGTTATAATCTATCATATCTAGATAATGTTTTATAAGATCTCAGTTGTCTTTTTATTTGGTATTTAAGTATCACTTGAAGTTGGTAAGTCAAGGACTGTCACTTCCGCATTATGAATAAAGTTGCTGGAACTCAGACATAACATCTTAAAATCACCCAGGTATTTAATGATGGATTTAGGACTAGAACACAGCTTCTCTAACTCCTAGACCATTGTTCTTTTCATCAGAATTTGTAACGTCTACAAGCTATAACATCCTCAATGCATGAACAGCTTACTGAATACTTTTCATAATGGAGTTACAGTGGTAGACACTGAATTTATATGCTGGTGAATATGACACAGTCTCTCCTTTTAAAGAGCTCATGGACAGATGGAGAAAGTAAACACATAAACTCAGATATTCAAAAGTCTAGAGATGAAAGTAGAATGTAGAGATGAACATCGAAAGCCATTTAGTTCATTGGGGTTCAGGAGTGACTTTTGGAGGGGTAATAAAATATTTGAGCTTAAATTTTCATTGCTCAGCTCACCAAACTAGACAGCTGTCTGAAAAAGGGCGCATTGGGTGCTTACATTTCAATATACCTTGTGTATATTTAAATACTATATGTTTTACTTGATATATGGTAAGGCAAATTCCCTTTCCTTTTGTCCTTCAATAATTGTGTACTTTTGTAGTATTTTTGATTGTGTGTGTTTTACTTTTTTTTTTTGCTATTTTGAATAGTAATTTTAGATATAACACTTTCTAATTGGTTGTTACTTGTTCATAAATATCCAGTGTTTCACTTGTATGGATCCTGCTGACTTCTACCTACCTGAGTAGGATGCTTAGCTTATTAATTTTCGGCTTCTCTTCTTTCCTATTGTGTGCATTTAATGCTATGTGTTTCCCTTTTATTATATGGTACTTCCTGCAAGAGAGATATTTAGTGATTTGGGTTTTCTTCAGTTCTGTGTATTATAATTTTCATTATAAATTCTTCTTGAAATCAATGCATTTTTAAGAACAGTTTCTTTTACTAGATATTTAATAAATCTTAAATATATATTTCTGTGTACACACACACACACACACTATTTTATTATTGGTCTTGTTTATCTGAAGAATCCTAATTAACTTGGAGATAATGTATTAGCCTTTTTCTATAATGCTGGACCCATACTTCTAATATTTTGGTGACAATTTCTATGTTTGTAGTCATATGGGATGGTGGTCTATGCTTTTTTTGTTATTTTGATGTTTTTGTTAGGTTTGATATTGAGGTTATACTGGTCTCATAAAATGATTTGGAAAATATTTCTTCCCTTGGTATTGCCTGAAAAGGTACTTATGCCTTACATAAGTAAGGTTAGTAGTTCTTAAAATATTTGATAGCACTCACCAATAAAGCCACCTGGACATGGAGATTCTCTTATGACAAGTTTCTAACCAACTCTTTGTTTTTTATTTATATATTAAACAATTATGTATATATTTTTTATTTTTGCCTGGCTGGGTCTTCACTGCTGCACAGGCTTTTCTCTGGTTGTGGTAAGGAGGGGCTATTCTCAGTTCTGGGGCACAGGCTTCTCATTGCAGTGGCTTCCCTTCTGGTGGGGCACGGGCTGTAGAGCGCCAGGGCCTCAGTACATGCACGTGGGCTCAGGAGCTGACGTTCCCAGGCTCAGTAGCTGTGGGCTGGGGCTTAGTTGCTCTGTGGCATGTGGGATTGTCCCGGTTCAGGCATCCAACCCATCTCCTGCATTGGCAGGTGGATTCTTTACCACTGAGCCACCAGGGAAGTCCAGCTTTTGTTTTTTAAAAGCACATGTAATGACTGTTCATAATTTTTATTTGTTATTGTATCAGTTTTGGTAAGTTTAATCTTTCAAGGAGATGCTTCCTTTTTATCTGAATTCTTCCATATAGTGTCATAAAGTTGGCCATATTATCCTTTTATTTTCCTTTTAAGGTTCAGTGTGTATAATCTCTAATCTTTATTCCTCATATTGATAGTTTGTATTTTCTCCGCCTTTACCTTGATTATCCTTTCTTAGGGTTTACTAGTTTTATTAATCATTTTCAGAGGACCAACTTGTGTGATCCTGTTACTATCTATTTTTCACCTTCTTTCCTTTTTTCTTTGTTGTCAGTGCTGCACTTCTTTTTCTGCTTGAGATATAAGTTTAGATGATTAATCTTTAACTCTTCTCACTTCTAATACAAGCATTTAAAGGCATAAACTTTCCTCTAATAATTTTAGCCATACTCCCTAAATTTGGATCCATTTTATTTTCATTACATTTCAGATTGAAATATTTTCTAATTTCCTTTATACTTTATTCTTCACTTATGAATATTTAGAAAGGTATTGCTTAATGTCTAAACAGTTAGATATTTTATTGTTTGGGCTTATAATTGAATTAGTATGATTGGAAAATGTATTCTGGATGCTTTTAATTTTTTTGGAAATTTTTTGGGGGACTTTTCTATGGCCCCAATATGGTCTTGGGAACATTTTTGTTTGCTTGAAAACAATATATATTCTTTAGATTTTTTGAATGCAGTGTTTTATAAATCTCAGTTACATCTGGTTGGTTGAATGTGTTTAGATACTTTATATTATTTGGATTTTTTTCTATTTGTTGTTTTCAATTACTGAGAGAAGAGGGTTAAAATCTCTGATTATGAATATGAGTCTCTCTGTTTCTCTCTTTTATTCTTTCAATTTTCCTAGTTTAAGTTTCTGTTAGTATTTTGCCAGTGATAATGTAGGCTGCTGTGTTTCATGTCTCTGAAATGAATTTCATTCCTTTAACCATCCTATTACTAAACAGACACCACATAATCTAAATTTCATTATGAAATCATTACATGTCAAGTTACTGATTTCTCTGTTAGCCTAAGTAGGCTAAAGGTTTAAATAGTACAAAAATTGCAGTGATTTAAAGTTTACTTCACCTTCATGTCATAGTTTAATGTATGTTGCCAAGAAAAAGGCTCTTGTTCAAACAATCACTCAGGAATTCTTCTTCCAGTGGCTACACACTTCCCTATGGCACCAGCATCACCAATGTATTCCTGGAATCTGGCTAACAGAAGAAGAAAGAAAGTGGACCTGGAAAGGGGGGATTTCTCTTTGCCTATATTCCATGGTCAGAGAAGGTGATGGCACCCCACTCCAGTACTCTTGCCTGGAAAACCCCATGGACGGAGGAGCCTGGTAGGCTGCAGTCCATGGGGTTGTGAAGAGTCGGACACGACTGAGCGACTTCACTTTCACTTTTCACTTTCATGCATTGGAGAAGGAAATGGCAACCCACTCCAGTGTTCTTGGCTGGAGAATCCCAGGGATGGGGGAGCCTCGTGGGCTGCCGTCTATGGGGTCGCACAGAGTCAGACACGACTGAAGCGAGTTAGCGATAGTGATATTCCATGATGTATAATGCAGTTTCCCAGCCATTCCTATTAAAGCAGAAAGCTAAGAAGTGTAGACTGGCTGTGTGACCAGTTCAGTTCAGTTAAGTCACTCAGTCATGTCCAACTGTTTGTGACCCCATGGACTGCAGCACATCAGGCTTCCCTGTCCATTACCAACTCCTGGAGCTTACTCAAACTCATGACCATAGATTCAGTGATGCCACCCAACCATCTCATCCTCTGTCGTCCTCTTCCCCTCCTGCCTTCAATCTTGCCCAACTTCAGGGTCTTTTCCAGTGAGTCAGTTCTTTGCATCAGGTGGCCAAAGTATTGGAGTTTCAGCATCAGTCCTTCCAATGAACACTCAGGACTGAGTTCCTTTAGGATGGACTGGTTGGATCTCCTTGCAGTCCAAGGAACTCTCAAGAGTCTTCTCCAACACTTCAGTTCAAAAGCATCAATTTTTTGGCACTCAGCTTTCTTTATGGTCCAACTCTCACATCCATCCATGCCTACTGGCTGTGTGACTAGCAGAAGGAAATGTATTTTGGTGCCGTGTAGCATTCTTTCTACAACATTCTCTATTTCCATCAAGATCAGCTCAGCGTTATGCTTAAGTTATATTATATAACTAACATTTCATTTCATTCTAAGCGCTGAAGCAAAAGTAAAGTTTATGGGTTGCATATAATAAATTGAATTCCTGCTCACATAAAATGCCAGTCTTCCAGTATCTGGACTGAAATTAATTATTTTAGCTTCTGTCATTTTTTGGCTTTTGCTTAGAAACTTGGTTAAAATATTTACCACGTCCTTCTTGCATTAAAGGTAGTTGTAGATTCATTTTTCTTTTTCCCTCTAGATGGTGAACCCCTTGAGGTAAAGAAATTATGAATTATTAATCTTTGTATCCCCCAGGTGCCTAGCACAGAGTTTCAACCTCTGGTTCATAGGCAATCAACAGATGTTTGCTGAACTGATTTGAGGGAAGACTATAATTCAAGGAGCTATCAAACAGTTTGTAGACTTTCCATTTTTTATCATTTGATTGCTCCACAAACTGAGGACCAGAGAAATTACATACCATACCCATGCTTATATAGCTAGTTAAATGTTCAGACTGGAAGTCAAACCCAGGTGTTCTGATTGGTATTTGGAGTTGTTTTTAACTAACCAGTTTGACCATGATTATTGCATCTCAGTTGACATATAATAAAAGTGACATGTGTAAAAAAGCTTTTGTTGAAAACACCTCTGTTCAGAGCTATGACATTTTCATGATAATGTTTGTTAATATCACCTGTGCATCTCCAAAATATGTTTCCCTGCAGCTTTTTGAAGATTGTTTTCATTTTGGTAGTTGACAGATAGGAATGATATATGTCAAAAAGGAGCAACAGTGTATCATCTTTGCAACAAAGAAGCATAAATCGTATACATCAGACATAAACTATGCTTAATTTTTACACTTGAGAAAAACAGATCGTCATGAATTATTACTTCCTTTTCTGGTTATTAGAGTTAAAACTGAATCTCGTGTTCTTTTTGAGACTATGTAAAATGGAAAGAAATTTCTAACATAATTTAGCCCATGTCACTTTCACCACAAGGCACCCAGACATTTGATCAAATATTATTCTGGGTATGTCTTCTGTGAGGGTGTTTCTGAATAAGATTAACATTTGAATCAGTAGACCAAATGAAGCAGATTGCCCTTCCAAGTGTGGGCGGGCTCCTTCCAATCAGCTGAAGGACAGAATACAATGAAAAGGCTAACCCTACAGTGAGTAAAAGGGAATTCCTTCTGCCTGACTGTCTTCAAGGTGAGATATCACTTCTTTCCCATTTTGGACTTGGAGTGAAGCATTGGCTCTTCTTAGATCTTAAGCCTGCTGACTTTTGGACTAGTGCTGTACCTTTATTATTGTTTAGTGGCTAAGTCATGTCTGACTCTTTGCAGCCCAATGAACTGCAGCATGCCAGGCTTCCTGATCCTTCACTATCTCCTTGAGTTTGCTCAAACTCAGTGGCCAAAGTACTGGAGCTTCAGCTTCAGCATCAGTCCTTTCAGTGAATATTCAGAGTTGATTTCCTTTAGGATTGACTATTTTAATCTCCTTGTTGTCCAAAGGACTCTCAAGAGCTGTACCTTTGGCCTTCCTGTTTCTCAGGCCACTGGACTAGGACCACAATGACATCATCAGTTCTCATAGGTCTCCAGAATGCCTTACCAACTGCAGATCTTGGGACTTGTCAGCCTCCATAATCACATGAACCTAACCCTTATAATAAACAAACAAACAAGTAAATAATACATTTTCCTTTGTTAGTCAGCATTCTCCAGAGAAATAGAACCAATAGAATGTGCGTGTACACGTGATGATTAAACTTGGGTTCTATAACATTTCTATCCAGCCAACAGTGCTACAAGAGGGGCAAAACAACTAGGTTTGCCCAGATAACAAAGAGTTAATTGAGCCGCTTCAGATAAACATATGGAAAAAAATTATGCTTGGGGTGTTTCCCAAAATAGCAATGCTCACGTTTAAAATTCTAAATAAAAATGTAATTACTGAGTAATTCCTCTTGATTAGCACCTCTGTTCTCATGATGAGCTAGGATTCTATAATAATGTTAGAAGAATGACACTTAGTCGAAAGTTCAAGTGATATGCCACTGTATTAGCAGTACAATGTGGATCTCTTCAATTAAGTATATTTAACAGCAAGGGAGAAGTTATTTTTCTCTACAGAAATAGAAGGAAATCTTTTCCTGATGTTAAAACTGATTGTTTTGTTAACAGTCTATCTAAAACAAAAACTCTTCCTTGACGGCTCAAATGTCCAGTATTTTATTATTCCATATATCATCTTGAGGAAATTATTGACAAGTAACCTCTTTCTAATGAGAATACTGGATTATTCTTTCATTTATGGCAAGGAGTTATGCTGCTACTGATGAGAAACAAATACCATCCGGAAATGGCAACCCACTCCAGTCCTCTTGCCTGGAGAATGCCATGGATGGAAGAGCATGGTAAGCTATAGTCCATGGGATCGCAAAGAGTTGGACACGACTGAGTGACTTCACTCACTCACTCACTCATTGAGAGAAAATGTCCCTGTGCAGGTCTGAGTTTTTGAGTTTGTGTGTGTGTGTGTGTGTGTTTTCCATCTCCAAGTGATTGTGACTTGGATTAACACTGACATTATCATTTTAGCATAAATACACTTGACCTTCAAGGAGAGTCTGTTGATTAGTACCCTGAGGATACAGCTGGGATTTTCTTCAAAGGTTTGTTCAGCCCCACATTTATTGTGTTATATTATGGACAGAATGGTTTCCCAGGTGGCACTAGTGGTAAAGAACCCGCCTGCCAATGCAGGAGACATTAGAGACTCAGGTTCAATCCCTGGAGAAGAAATGGCAACCCACTCAGTATTCTTGCCTGGAGAATCCCATGGACAGAGGAACCCGCATGTCCATGAAGCCGCAAAGAGTTGGACACAACTGAAATGACTCAGCGCACAGAAGACAGAATCAGGAGACTCAGGTGCTGTCTGAAGATCAAGGCTCATCTATTGTGGAACTTCTTTACCACTGACAGATAACAGAATCTTAATAGAAGAAAGCTTTTTCTCTTTTCCTCCTTTGCCTGGAAAATTTCCTTCTGTGAAATGTATGCCTCCCAAGTTATTAGCTACCTTCTGAGACTCAAATTCCATCTTCTGAGCTGTCCTGAGACTCAGACACAGTGTTATTTTTCTTATTTCTTCTTGAAAATCTCAAACGGTGCCTATGTAAATATTTATAAATGGCTTATTACACATTTGAACAAATGTATTGGTGGTGGATTTTTGTGATTACTGCTTTACATAATGGTAGACTAATTTGGTTAGAAACTTTTTCTCACAGATAAAAATTACAAAATCCATAATACGTGTGTCTGTGTCTGGGCTTCCCTGTTGGCTCAGCAGTAAAGGATCTGCCTGCCAAAGCAGGACACCCGGGTTTGATCCCTGGGTTGGGAAGATCCCCTGGTGAAAGAAATGGCTACCCACTGCAGTATTCTTGCCTGGGAAATCTCATGGACAAAGGAGTCTGGCAGGCTACAGTCCATGGGGTTACAAAGAGCTGGACATGACTTAATGACTAAACAACATTTATCTATCTATCTGTCTGTCTGTCTATCTATCTACCAGGCAACCTGAAGGCAGCAGATAATGACCAAAAGTAGGTAAAAAATTGCAGAGGATGTTATGCTTGAAAGATGAAGTTTAACAGGTGAGATTTGGTATTTTGAAGCTCTTTATTTATTTATTTTTTTCGGTACGTGTCCAAATCTCCCAAAGGCTATGAAGGCAGAAAGCCACTGTCTTACTGGCCTGAGGCATCAGAGAACAGTGTGGATCTAAGAAAAAAGAAAAAAAAAAAAGCCACAAGGTTAGGAAGAAATCCTGAAAGGAAAAAACACAAAGTAATTCAGGTCTCAAACCTGCTTATAAAATCCACTCAAATCTTTAGCTGCGTGCTGAACTGGCTGGCATGCTTCGAGAAAACCATATGGGGCCCAGCAAAAAATAAAAATAAATAAAACACAACAACAGCATTTCATCTGGAAGTTGAGAGAACTGTGCAGAAGTTTCAGAGAATGTGATCTCTGCAAGGGGAGAAATTTGGAGTTTAAATCCAGCCAAATTATCTGGTTCTAGAAGAAAAAATTCTCTCATCTTAGTAACATAACAGTGCCTAGTTTGTATAGTGTATTATCCATAATATCCAGTATATGAACACAATTCGTATGAAGAAGTAGAAAAATGTGACCCATAATCAAGAAAAAAATGCAGTAAATATAAATTGCTCTTGCAATAACCCAGATGTTACAGTTAGCTGAAAAGGATTTAAAAGCAGCTATTTTAAGTATTTTTAAGGACGTGAAGGAAGATATATGTATAATGAATAAAATGATGAAGAATCTCAGCAGAGGAATAGAAACTAAATAAAAAAAAGGAGCTTAAACATACAATAACTGTAATATACAGAAACTGCTCATTGAAGGTGATAAGAAAAAGACTATATTTGAAGATGGATTAATAGAAATTAGCAGTGTGAAGAACAGAGATAAAAAAAGATTGAGGTAAAATAAATAGAACCTTATAGATATGTGAACAATATTAAGTGGCGTTAACATACCAAAAATTATGGTCCCCAGAAGGAGAGGAGAAAGAGAATGGTGTAGAAAAAATAAAAATCCAAGCTCTACAGCGTACAGCCAGAGCCAATCTTGTTCTCAGTTGTATGCCCAGCACCTAGGATAATATACATATTGTGCAAGTACACATTTGATGATTATTAAAACTTTGATGAATAAAAATATAGAGCTTCACAGATTGAGCAAACACATTGTCTAAGTATTTGCTCTATAAAACCATGGTGAATAATTCAGTGAGTGTATGTAGAGATTCTAGTAAACTGAGGTGGTAGGTGAGGTCCAGTAATCTGGCTCTTTAGACTACAGAGGAAATACTGGTAGCTATGGAGAATTCTTAATTTTATGATTTCACAAAATTGATTTCTCTGAGTTTTTCCGGTTCCAGTGACTAGCTTTATTTTCCTCTCATGTTCTGTTTGTGAGGCCTTAACCTAGGAACCAAAACAGAAGTGTATCATTGCTTACTGAGTGGTATTGGCTGTCTGGTCAATAGAATGGCATCAAATTGCATTATTTTGACATACTTTATACTTGGGTGAAGGACTTACAAAACAACGTGAGTTAAATATGGAGGAGGGAGACTGTATCAGAACAGAGGCTGGTAGGAACAGGGACCAGCTATGATAACTTACATTCCCACAGTGAAGACCTAGTATCCTTTTTTGAGTTGATTTCAAGAGGTATTGTTAAGCTGCGGACATTGCAAAGCACATGCATGGGAACCCTGAAAAGATACTGCAAATCTGAGATCTTGGTTCCTCCAATTCTAATTTTGGGTTAAAATAAAGCCAGATATCCTGAAGTATATTTTGTATGCAGGGAAGAAAGTGATGAAAAGAAAAATTTCATCCTTCGTACAGTGAAAATAACACTTTGCCTAAAACCAAGTGACCTAGCCACATACCTGTTTTTTCCCTCTCAGTTGTATGATTTGGGTAACCATGTCATCTCCTGAACTTAAATTCCTCATGTATAACCTATGAGTTTTTTAGTCCCTTTCAGTGTTGTGAAAGAGACAAAAAAAAAAAAAAGTATTATAAGTGTTTGTAATTATTTTCTATAATGAGAACCAATTAATTACTCCAAAACAGCTTCTGCTGTTGTGTGCCCACGAGTATCACTATTGTTATATTTAAGCAAAAGCATAAAAGGGTATAGGGGGATAAAATGATTGGACAGCATCATTGACTCAATGGACACGGGTTTGAGCAAACTCTGGGACATAGTGAAGGACAGGGAAGCCTGGTGTGCTGCAGTCCATGGGGTCACAAAGATTCAGACATGACTTAGCAACTGAGCGACAATGACAGAAGGCGAGGGCATAAACTTCTTTGAGTAATCTTGTGATTTATTTGGTAAATTGAATATTTGAGGGAAGAAATATAAATAAGTAACAAAACGCTTAATGAGTTTGAGGAAATAGCAGGGGGTCTCTCTTTATCTTCATTCTACTGCTATGGTGTTCTTTGGAGGAATGAATTCTTATTTGTTTATTCAACAAATGTTCAATGTTCAACTACATAGTAGAGACTGTTTTAGAAACTGTAAATGGAGCAGAAATCCCTGCCTTCATGGCATATGTAGTTTGGGGCTTATTCCTTTTTGTGACCTGTCCTTGTATATGCCACTTATGCTTTTTAAAGAAACATAAGTTTCAGTATAAACACAGAGGAAAATGTTTAGTATTGAGTAAAGAATTGTTCTGGGAAATTAAATGATAGGAGACAAATTTTCCTGCAAGAGATCCGAGAGGACAGAATTCGACAAGACTTGACTCACACTTCATGCTTATAAATGGAAAGAGCCAACAAATGGCTCTTTGGATGGGTCAAAGCCAGATCCATCCAAAGTCACCCATCTTTATATAAAGCCATCTAGCACAAATGCCAGAGAAGGCAATGGCACCCCACTCCAGTACTCTTGCCTGGAAAATCCCATGGACAGAGGAGCCTGGTAGGCTGCAGTCCATGGGGTCGCTAAGAGTCAGACACTACTGAATGACTTCACTTTCACTTTTCACTTTCATGCATTGGAGAAGGAAATGGCAACCCACTCCAGTATTCTTGCCTGGAGAATCCTAGGGACAGGGGAGCCTGGTGGGCTGCCGACTACGGGGTCGCACAGAGTTGGACACGACTGAAATGACTTAGCAGCAGCAGCAGCAGCAGCACAAATGCAGCCATCATATGTTACAATTTTCCCTGCCAAAAAATTAATTGGCTCAATCTGACTTTGAATTCATCCCAGATACGTAAAACTTGCTGAAAGGTTTGTCTACCTCAAGAAAACTTTTGATAAACCAGTTCCAAGTTTCCGAATTTTACAAAAACCTGAAATCAAGCAAGATTTTCTTGGTTTCCTGTTTGGTACAGCAAATTCTAATTATGAGGCCTCAAGGGAACATAGGGAAAGACAGATACACAAAAATGTCTGAAACAGGTAATTAAGGAGGAAAAACACATCAGGAAAACAAATAAGAATCAGGAGTTTAGCTGAAATCATAAAATTATTAATAATATATTTACATTGAAAAAGTTTATGTGGCATAATGGAGCCTATGAGATATGCATTTCTGGATGCATTGTGCTGCTAAAAGTTAAGAATTTTCAGAATGTATGCCAAACCTGTACAGAGGATGATCAGTAATAGATAATACAGCTATTACAGCACTTTCTTTCTTACCCTAAACATTGTAAAGTTTTACATTTTTTCTTTTTATTTGCTGACATTCAAAGATGAATTAGCATAAAATAGAAAAATGATTCAATTGGAAATGATATTTGAATCATATTCAGGACATACCGCACAGTTGGGATTTAAATGGTCAAATTAATTTGCCTTTGGGTGACTTAACAAAATCAGTCCCAATATTTGATTTCAATGTTTTTATTCAAAATGGTGCCAGATAATCAAATTGTGTTATTACGTTTCCCCATCCATCCTCAGTTTTAGGTCAAGATATATCAAGGGAGTCAACTCAGATTGTTTTTTCTTTGACTCTCTTAAATTTGGAGACAGTTGAACTGTTTTTATTTTTGTTTAAATTTTTATTTTTGTATTGGAGTATAGCTGATTAACAATGTTGTGATAGTTTCAGGTGGCCAGCAAAGTGACTCAGCCATAAACATACATACTTTCATTTTTGAGTCAGGGAATATTATTTCCTATAAGTATTAGTCCGATATGTAAGATGTGTTGGGTTTCTCATTGAAATGGAAACATCTGTGAATGTGTTGTAATTTCATTAATGAAGTAGATTTTTGAAAACCGACTATATGCTCAATCTCAGGAGGTATAGAAACTCAAGGATTTATTCACGGACACAACAGAACTGTGCTAGAGTACAAAACCAGACAACAAATTATGTGGAACATGTACAGTGTTTAAACAAATATTAGAGTGGGAAAGGAAGGGTAGCATAGCTGAGGATATAATTTAGCTGGATAGTTAAGGACACAGAAGTCTTGAAAAGAAGTAATTAAGATATTAAGACAAGAAACTGGTAAGATTAAAGACAAGGAGGAGGAAGACTAAGTGACTGATAAAGATGTATTTACTAAAGTTATTTTTCCTACTTAGGAAGTGTCTGAGTTGCCCAAAAGATTACACTTGGGGAGCCATTGTGGGTCTGGAATTCTTTTCTTTACTAGATTTTTGAGTCTCCCTGGTGGCAGGGGCTTATGAATAACTGTCTTCTTGAATAATGGGATTATTTGAAGCATCCTAACCTCAAATCCCATCTTGAAGACAAATCTCATCTTGGAGACAAATATCATGAGTTTTCTCTAGTCAAAGGTGCAGTCACTGGTGAGTTTGGCTACTGTTGTTGCTGTATTGTTTTTACCTGGTTTTTATTTTCCACGTATAACAATAATACAAAATATGCACGTAGTGCTTACTCTGTGTCTGCCACTGTTTTGATCACATGTATTTACTCATTTGCACTTCATAACAACCTCATCATAAAGATACTCTTAACAGTCACATTTTTCAGCTTGTTGTTTAGTCTCTCAGTCGTGTCCAACTCTTTGCAATCCCATGGACTGCAGGCCTCCCTGTCCTTCAGTACCTCCCAGAGTTTGCTCAAACTCCTGTCCATTGAGTCAGTGATGCCATCCAACCATCTCATTGTCTATTGTCCCCTTCTCCTCCTGCCCTCAATCTTTCCCAGCATCAGGGTCTTTTCCAATTAGTCGGCTCTTCATATTGGTGGCAAAGTATTGGAGCTTCAGCTTCAGTAACAGCCCTTCCAATGAATTTTCAGGGTTGATTTCCCTTAGGATTGACTGGTTTTATCTGCTTGTTGTCCAAGAGAGTATCAAGAGCCTTCTCCAGCACCACAGTTCAAAAGCATAAGCTAAGAGAAGATAATAATTTGCCTAAGATCACATAGTAAGTGGTGGAGCTGGAATCAGAACCCATGTAGCCCCATTTAAGAATCTGTGCTCTTCCTCATTATGGGAATCTGCAGATTCAGAATCCCAAGTAAAAATGGATGAATCATCATGTATTAATTTACTTACAGGTGCAATTGGGAAGTAAATGTGTAGTCAGGACAGCCCCCTCAATTTAGAAATACAAGGTCACTAAATCTAGAAAGTACCTTCTTCCTCAAAGCCAAGTCTCAATTCCAAGACTGCCCAAGTTATGAGTTTCCTAATTCAGCAGACAGAAATGGTAAAAGATAGATCAAGAGTCATTGCTAAGATTAAAAAAAAATTGTTTCAACTTTCTGATCATATTAGGTACACAGAGATTTTGACAAATAGAACATATATTTCAAATAAAAGAAATTATCAAGAGATTTTTAAAAAACAGCTAAGAGGACAGGTACTGTTACTATATGAGAACAATGGATTTTAGATGTGAGCTACTCTCAATTGGGAATTAAATAATTCAAAGAACTTCCCTCTGTGGTGCTTAATATTTACTTGTTTATGCCAATTTACTAAGCAGAGATAAGCAACTCTTCATTTACATAGGAAGTTAAAATTTCAACAAAATAAAGTACTAAAATTTGGTTCATCCATGATGACACCCTGGAGTCAGATGTTTATTATCAGTGCCTACCAGAAAGCCTCAGGGAATTGAGACAGCATATTAAGAAGCAAAGACATTACTTTACTGACAAAGGTCCATATAGTCAAAGTTATGGTTTTTCTAGTAGTCATGTATGGATGTGAGAGTCAGACCATAAAGAAGGCCGAGTGATGATGAATTGATGCTTTCAAATTGTGGTGCTGAAGAAGACTTGAGAGTTCCTTGGACTGCAAGATCAAACCAGTCAATCTGAAAGTGAAAGTGAAGTCGCTCAGTCGTGTCCGACTCTCTGCAACCCCATGGACTGTAGCCTACCAGGCTCCACCATCCATGGGATTCTCCAGGCAAAAGCATTGGAGTGGGTTGCCATTTCCTTCTCCAGGGGATCTTCCCAAACCAGGGATCAAACCCGGGTCTCCTGCATTGCAGGCAGACGCTTTAACTTCTGAGCCACCAGGGAAGCCCAGTTGATCTGAAAAAGAAATCAACTGTGAATATTCATTGGAAGACTGATGCTGGAGCTGAAGCTCCAATACTTTTGCCACCAGATATGAAGAGCCAACTCATTGAAAAAGATCCTGATGCTGGGAAAGAGTGAAGGCAAAAGGGAAAGAGGGCAGCAGAAGATGAGATGGTTAGGTAGCATCAGTGACTCCGTGGACATGACTCTGAGCAAACTCAGGGAGATAGTGAAGGACAAGGAAGCCTGACATGTTGCAGTATATGGTGTTGCAAAGAGTCAGACACGACTTAGGGACTGAACAACAAATATTTGTATTTTCTAGTATCCCGTACAATATTTTTTCTTTATTTTTTTCCCTTTTGCCTACAAATAACTTTTTGTTCTCAATATAATTAAAGAAAAAAAAATTGAGTGATAGCCTAATAAGAGCGTATTGAGGGCAAAAGCATTCAAAACAGAATAAATAACATAGAAAAAGAGTAGGCTCAATTTAAGGTGAATATACGTGAATGAATAAGCATGTTGGAAATCTAACTTGTTTTCTAAACTGAATTGACTTTCTAAGGGATATGGGTTTGTTTCTTCTCTTCAGTACACATACAAGCTTAGTGTTATGGAATGAAGGACATGAGAGGTGTTCGGGTTGTGACCAATGCTTTGGTTTCCCATCTTTACTGGCTCACTTCTGCTTGTCCTTTAAATGTTTGCATCAAGCATTGTCTCCAGCAAGGCATTCTTTCTTCAATTGCTTATTTTGTCACTTTCCTCCAAGCTATTAAAGCACCTTGACATCTCCATTTTGTATTTATCTAGTTGATCTGGAATTGTCCATTTATGCATATCACATATACTTGACCCTCACTCTTCAAGGACAAAGGTTATATCTTGTTAATATTTGTAGCATAATGTTTAGTTTGACGTAGATATTTCATAAACGTTGAAACAAACTGAAAACTAATACATCAAACTAATACATTGATATTATTAGTGACGCAGCAATGATCAAAAGCAAGTTGTACTATTTTTTTAGACTTCTTTTTATTCAACAAATAGTTTATTATTTATCAAACTTTTTAGAATATAATTGAACTTGTTTAGCCTGGTTCCATGGTGTGAAGTTCAGAGCTTGTACAATTTAAGCATATCTTTGCTTCAGCTTATTTGCATAAGTTTATCTAATAAATGACAAATGGCCTTGAATGGTAAAAGTGAAAAAAATCACTTCACCTATTTACTTTTGACCCCGACTAGACATTAAATAAAACTTAAAAAAAATAAAGATGTATACAAGTATTATCATACTTGTTTTATATTAATCCATGTGTAATATATATAAATAAAGTATTTGTAAATGCACAGTTACATAATTTTAACATAGTGAAGTAAGGAAGTCATTAATTTAACCAAGAATAATATAATAGACCCATTTTTTTAATGCATAGGGTTCACATTTCAACAGCTATGGAACTTGAACTGTCAGTCTTTAACTTACGAGCTTTGTGATTTTGGACAAGTTATTTGAGCTGTTTCATTCTCGATATTCCTCACATATAATGTGGGGCCAATTATATAATATGTGTCTTGTAAAATTCTGATTAGGATTAAATTAGATTATTTAAAATGCTTACGATAATTCCTGCCATTTGGTGTATAGTCAGTAAATGGTGGTCTTTCTGTTTTTGTGGCTATTGTTTCAGCATGTGTGTGTGTGCACTTGGTCAGTCACATCTGACTCTTTGTCACAGCATAAGAACAAGAAGCTGAAGTCAAATGGTTCTATGAAGACCTGCAAAACCTTCTAGAACTAATGCTCAAAAAAGATGTCCTCTTCAATATAGGGGGCTGGAATGTAAAAGTAGGAAGTCGAGAGTTCTCTGTACTAACAGGCAAATTTGGCCTTGGAGTACAAAACAAAGCAGGTCAAAGGCTAACAGAGTTTTGCCAAGAGAATGCACTAGTCATAGCAAAAACCCTCTTCCAAAAACACAAGAGAAAACTCTACAGATGGACATCACCAGATGGTCAATACCGAAATCAGATCGATTATATTCTTTGCAGCCAAAGATGGAAAAGCTCTATACAGTCAGCAAAAACAAGTCTCGGAGCTAACTATGGCTCAGATGATGAACTCCTTATTGCCAAATTTATAATTAAATTTAAGAAAGTAGGGAAACCACTAGACCATTCAGGTATGACCTAAATCAAATTCCTTATGATTATACAGTGGAAGTGATAAATAGATTCAAGGGATTAGATCTGATGGACAGAATGCCTGAAGAACTGTGGATGGAGGTTGATGACATTGTACAGAAGGCAGTGATTGAGACCATCCCCAAGAAAAAGAAATGGAAAAAGACAAAATGGTTGTCTGAGGAGGCCTTACAAATAGCTGAGAAAAGAAGAGAAGCTAAAGACAAAGGAGAAAAGGAAAGATGTCCATTTGAATGCAGAGTTCCAAAGAATAGCAAGACAAGATAAGAAAGCCTTCCTCAGTGATCAGTGCAAAGAAATAGAGGAAAACAATAGACTGGGAAAGACTAGAGAGCTCTTCAAGAAAATTAGAGATACCAAGAGAACATTTCATGCAAAGATGAGCATGATAAAGGATAGAAATGGTAGGGACCTAATAGAAGCAGAAGATATTAAGACAAGGTGACTAGAATACACAGAAGAACTATACAAAAAAGATCTTCATGACCCAGATAACCACGATGGTGTGATCACTCACCTAGAGCCAGATATCCTGGAATGTTACTTCAAGTAGGCCTTAGGAAGCATCACTACAAACAAAGCTAGTGGAGGTGATGGAATTCCAGTTGAGCTATTTCAAATCCTAAAAGATGGTGCTCCTGAAGTGCTACACTCAATATGCCAGCCAGTTTGGAAAACTCAGCAGTGGCCACAGGACTGGAAAAGTTCCATTTTCATTCCAATCCCAAAGAAAGGCAATGCCAAAGAGTGTTCAAACTACTGCACAATTGCACTCATCTCACACACTAGCAAAGTAATGCTCAACATTCTCCAAGTCAGGCTTCAACAGTACGTGAACCATGAACTTCCAGATGTTCAAGCTGGATTTAGAAAAGGCAGAGGAAGCAGAGATCAAATCGCCAACATCTGTTGGATCATTGAAAAAGCAAGAGAGTTCCAGAAAAACTCTACTTCTGCTTTAATGACTATGCCAAAGCCTTTGATTGTGTGGATTACAATAAACAGTGGCACATTCTTAAAGAGATGTGAATACCAGACTACCTTAGCTGCCTCCTGAGAAATCTGTACGCAGGTCGAGAAGCAACAGTTAGAACTGGACATGAAACAACAGACTGGTTCCAAATCGAGAAAGGAGTACATCAAGGCTGAATATTGTCACCCTGCTTATTTAACTTCTATGCAGAGTACATCATGTGAAATGCTGGGCTGGATGAAGCACAAGATGCAATCAAGATTGCCAGGAGAAATATCAATAACTTCAGAAACACAGATGATACGACCCTTATGGCAGAAAGTAAAGAAGAAGTAAAGAGCCTCTTGATGAAAGTGAAAGAGGAGAGTGAAAAAGTTGGCTTAGAACTCAACATTCAGAAAACTAAGATCATGGCATCCTGTCCCATCACTTCATGGCAAATATATGGGGAAACAATGGAATCAGTGACAGACTTTAGTTTTTTGGGCTCCAAAATCATGGCAGATGGTAACTGCCACGATGAAATTAAAAGATGCTTGCTCCTTGGGAAAAAAGTTATGACCAAACCAGACAGTATATTAAAACGCAGAGACGTTACTTGACCAACAAAGGTCTGTCTAGTCAAAGCTATGTTTTTTCCAGTAGTCATTTATGGATGTGAGAGTTGGGCTATAAAAAAAGCTGAGCATTGAAGAATTGATGCTTTTTAACTATGATGCTGGAGAAGACTCTTGAGATTCCCTTCAACTGCAAGGAGATGAAACCAGTAAATCCTAAAGGAAATCAGTCCTGAATATTCATTGGAAGGAATGATGCTCAAGCTGAAACTCCAATACTTTGGCCACCTGATGCAACGAACCGACTCATTGGAAAAGACCCTAACACTGGAAAATATTGAGGGAGGGAGGAGAAGGGGACAACAGAAGATGAAATGGTTGGATGGTGTCACCGACGCAATGGATGTGAGTTTGAGTAGGCTCTGGGAGTTGGTGATGGACAGGGAAGCCTGGTGTGCTGCAGTCGATGGGGTTGTAAATAGTCAGACACAACTGAGCAACTGAACTGAACTGAAGAACAAGTAATTTCATACTTTTGTTTTCTTACCTGACTTTAGTTTCCTCATCTGTCCAATGGTAATCATACTTTTCACCTCACTGATGGTTACAAAAGTCAAATGCGATAATGTCTCTGAAAGTACTTTCTAAAATGTAAGTTTTTGTCACATATAATAAAGTAACAGTTAAAGCCCATTTCTTTTTATTTTAAAGCATAGAATACTGGCTAGAGACAACACACTTTTAAAATGTTTCTGAACTGTAGTTTTATAAGCTACAAAACAATCTCTCTAAATTTCCTGCTTCACTTCATTTTCATTTTCTAGTATTTGGTCACCAGGAGGGTTTTTTTGTTTTTGTTTTTTTTATTTCCTTCACGTCTCACTGTGCGGGAGACCTAATCAGTATTGAAGCAGGCTCTGCCAATTAATTGGAGGATGCACTTGTCTCTTTTTCTGATTGTGTACAAAACCCTGGGCTCTGTTTTATCAGTTTAAACAGGTTTGCTACATGACTGCATCTTGAGAAATGTCAATAAGTGTATTTAGACTTCTTGAAAAAATTGAGGTCCATGTGAAAGTTTATTTCTTCCTGGTAAACATTCTTTCCAAGTGAAGGTTTATTTATTCCTGTTAAACATTCTTTCCAAGTCTGCAGGTGTCACTTTTTTTTCATATTTCTAATGTTTCAGTTAAACTTGGTTTTGTTCTTTAAGCTTTTTTTCAAATTCATTCTTATTTCTAGTTTTGGTATTTATGTAATCACAGTAAGTCTGAGTGTTTCAACTTGACAAAATTCTGCCCCGAAACACTACAGCCCTAGTTATTTTTGAGAGCTATATTTTCCCTTCTTGGAATTCAATAGCAATTTAGTGTCCTTTAAAGTTTTGAAAATATTGTATAGCAAAAAGTCAACAGATGTTATATTTATACTTGTTTCTGAGCGAGAATATTATCAGAAACTTGATAGAAGCTTTAAAATTATTTTGTGTTAGTAATGCCCTTCCAGAAGGCTCAAGATACCACACCATAGTTTTTATTTTCCAGTTTTGTATGCCGCCCTTTGCTATCTGTTTGTAAATGAGGCATAAGAAGAATAAGATCTCGACCTGACTTCCTTGACTGCCATTGAATACCCCTCTCTGGAACTGCCAGGCTGTCCTTACGCTCTCACTGTTCAGTGCTAGGCCTTCCATTGGTCAAAATTGCATACCTTTCTAGAATACGATGTGCAAATAGGGGGACCATGGAATTCCAAGTATGAATTCCAAGATATTTGACAAAATGTTCAAGACATGTCTTTTAATCTTAGAGATGCCATGGTTAAGAGCATGGACTTTCTAGTTAGATAAATGTAGGCCCAATGACATACTACTCTGCCATAAAAAATAATGAAATATTGCCGTTTGCAGCAACATGGATGCAACGAGAGATTATCGTACTAAGTGAAGTAAGTCAAAAAGAGAAAGACATATACCAAACGATCTCATTTAGTGTGGAATCTAAAATATGACAGAGATGAACCTGTATATGGGACAGAAACAGACTCATGGGCACAGGGAACAGACTTGCGGTTGCCAAGGGGGGAAGGTTTGGGGGAGGAATTAAGTGGGGTGTGGGAGTTAGCAGATGTAAACTATTATATATTGCGTGGATAAATAACAACGTTCTACTGTATAGCACAGAGAAGTGTATTTGTTATCCTATGATACACCATGATGGAAAAGAATATTAAAAAATAACATGCATATATGTATAACTGAATCACTTTGCTGTACAGCAGATATTATCACAACATTGTAAATCAACTATACTTCAGTTTACAAAAAAGTAGGTTCAAAATCTAGTGTTAAGCCTTAAAAACTGGCTGATAAGGTGCAAATGACTTACTTTCTATGAGTTTCAGTTTCACTTTCTGTGAAATAAGAATAGAAGTACCCCTTTTATGAGGTAAATTGATGCAAAAATAAAATAAGACAATTGATGAAGCACTACTGCTATAATTACTGTTTATTCATAACATATAAAAATATCAAATCACTATGTTATATATCTGAAGTCAATACAATTGTAAAAAAATAATGCAAAAAATGTTGAAGTGAAATTCCCCTATGTTCTTGAGTAGTTGTAAAATATGCCATTCCCCACATTGCATTTAAATCAGATAGGGATGCTTTTAACTGCTAGTGAGAGGAATCCCAACTGTTCTGGCTTATACAAACAGGGATTTAATTTTGTTTTAAAAAACATTCCAGAGGTAGACAGTTGTTGGCCTTGGTTTCAAAGTTTAATAATGTTGGAATGAATATCTCTGAAAATCTCTTGTACTTTATAATTGCAAAAATGTTGCTGCAGCCCTGGCTGTGATATAGATGCAAAAATCCTTAACAGAATATTACCAGGTTGAATCATCTAATGTATAAGAAGGAGAAAACATCATGACTAAGTGATTTTTTTCCCAGCAAGACTTCAATATGATGTATAATGATAATTGGGCTTCTCTGGTGGCTCAGACAGTAAAGAATCCACCTGCAGTGCAGGAGACCTGGGTTTGATCCCTGGATTGTGAAGATCCCCTGGAGGAGGGCATGGCAACCCACTCCAGTATTCTTGCCTGGAGAATCCCCATGGACAGAGGAGCCTGGCGGGCTACAGTTCATGGGGTCGCAAAGAGTCGGAAACAACTGAGCACTCACACCAAGCACACACACATAATGATAATCAATGGAAGCAATTGGATTAATGTTTTTAACAACAGTAAAAATGAGTTGTTATTGTTCAGTTGCTGAGTCATCTGACTGTGACCCCATGGACTGTAGCATGCCAGGCTCCCTTATCCTCCATTCTCTCACAGAGTTTGCTCAAATTCCTGTCCTTTGAGTTGGGGTAATCCTATCTAACCATCTCATCCTCTGCACCTGCCCCGCTTCTCCTTTTGCCTTCAATCTTCCCTGGCATCAGGGTCTTTTACAGTGAGTCAGTTCTTTGCATCAGATGGCCAAAGTATTGGAGCTTCAGTTTCAGCAACAGTCCTTTCAAGGAATATTCAGGATTGATTTCCTAAATTTATATAATAATCTTAATAGGTGTAGGAAAAGCATTTGATAAAATGCAACAGTTACCACCTAGGAAATAAAAGGGAAATTCCTCAACCAAATAAACAACATCCACGGAAATCTACAACTGGTATCATGCTTAATGATAAACCATTGAAGGTTCTTTCCCTAATATTGAGAATAAGACAAGGACTTTTATTCTTACGATTTGTTAAACATTGTAATGGAAGTCCTAGCTTGTGCAACGATGGAAGAAAAATATAAAGGCATAATGATTGGAAAGAAGGAGTAAACTGTCCCTCTTCACGGATGATATAATTCTTTACGTAGAAAGTCCTAAGAAATTAACCAAAAGGCTGCTAGAATAACTGAATTTACAAATATCACAAGACAGTCATAAAAAATTTAATTGGATTTCTGTATACTGGTGATGCACAACTAGAAAAACAGCGCCGTCTACCATAGCATTAAAACATAAAATACTCAGAGATAAAGTTTAGAAAATACGAATCCAAGAAAAATGAAAATATATATCCACACAAAGACTAACATATTAATAATAGTCCCAAACTAGAAACACTCCAAATGTTCATCCAAGATGAGTAGGTAAAAAATTGTTATATATCCAAACAATGTGATGCTACTTGGCAATCAAAAAAAATAGACCACTGATATATCCAACACCATGGATGAATCTCACAGGCTTTATGCTAAATGAAAGAAGTCATGTAAACAGAAGGCATATTGTACATATCCTTGTCTATACAAGGCAGATCAATAGCTATTTTATTTTTTATTTCTAAATAAATTTTCATTGGAATATAGTTGATTTACAAAGTTGTATTAGTTTCTGCTCTACAGCAAAGTGAATCAATTGTACATATACATATATTTATTCCTTTTTAGATTCTTATCTGGTATGGATCATTAGAGAACACTGAATAGAGTTCTTGTGCTATGCAGCAGGTTCTTATTAGTTATCTATTATATATATCAGTTCAGTTCAGTTGCTCAGTCACGTCTGACTCTTTGTGACCCCATGGACTGCAGCATGCCAGTTTCCCTGTCCGTCACCAACTCCCAGAGCTTACTCAAACTCAGGTCTGTTGCCTTGGTGATGCCATCCAGCCATCTCATCCTCTCTTGTCACTTTCTCCTCCCACCTTTAATCTTTGCCAGTCTCAGGGTCTTTTCCAATGAGTCACTTCTTCGCATCAGGTGGCCAAACTATTGGAGTTTCAGCTTCAGATACATTCCTTCGAATGAATGTTCAGGACTGATTTCCTTTAGGATTGGCTGGTTGGATCTCCTTTCAGTCCAAGGGACTCTCAAGAGTCTTCACCCACTACAGTGCAAAAGCATCAATTCTTCAGTGCTCAGCTTTCTTTATAGTCCAACTCTCACATCTATACATGACTGCTGGAAAAACCATAGCTTTGACTAGACAGACCTTTGTTCGTCAAGTAATGTCTCTGCTTTTTAATATGCTGTCTAGGTTTGTCATAGCTTTTCTTCCAAGGAGCAAGCGTCTTTTCATTTCCTGGCTGCAGTCACCATCTGCAGTAATTTTGGAGCCCAAAAAAGTAGAGTCTGCCACTGTTCCATTGTTTCCCTATCTCTGTGCTATGAAGCAATGGCACCAGATGCCATGATCTTAGTTTTCTGAATGTTGAGTTTTAAGTCAACTTTTTCACTCTCCTCTTTCGCTTTCATCAAGAGTCTTTTTAGTTCTTCTTTACTTTCTGCCATAAGGGTGGTGTGAACTGAGTTTCTGAGGTTATTGATATTTCTCCCAGCAATCTTGATTGCAGCTTGCGCTTCATCCAGTCTGGCATTTTGCATGATGTACTCTGCATAGAAGTTAAATAAGCAGGGTGACAATATATAGCCTTGATGTACTCCTTTCCCGATTTGGAACCAGTCTGTTGTTCCATGTCCAGAACAACTATTTACATATAGTAGTATGAATATGTCAATCCCAATCTCCCAAATTTATTCCTCCCCCATACACCTTTCCCCTGGTAACCATAAATTTGCTTTCTACATCTGTGACTCTATTTCTGTCTTGTAAATAAGCTCATTTGTTCTAGATGACTAGTATCACGAATATTGACATAGAGTGGTACAAGAAAACTTTGGGCGGGTGCTAGAAATGTTCTATTATTTTAATTATGATTATATTTTGTCAAAATACTTTGTCAAAGCCTTTGATTGTGTGGATCACAACAAACTATGGACATTTCTTAAAGAGATGGGAATAGCAGACCACCTGACCTGCCTCCTGAGAAATCTGTACGCAGGTCAAGAAGCAACAGTTTGAACTGTACATGGAGTAACAGACTGGTTCCAAATCAGGAAAGGAGTACATCAAAGCTGTGTATTGTCACCCTGCTTATTTAACTTATATGCAGAGTACATCATGCGAAATGCTGGGCTGAATGAAGCACAAGCTGGAATCAAGATTGCTGCGAGAAATATCAATAACCTCAGATATGCAGATGACACCACCCTTATGGCAGAAAGTGAAGAAGAACTAAAGAGCCTCTTGATGAACGTGAAAGAGGAGAGTGAAAACACTTACTTAAAACTCAACTTTCAGAAAACTAAGATCATGGCATCTGGTCCCATTACTTCTTGGGAAGTAGATGGGGAAACAGTAACAGACTTTATTTTGAGGGGCTCCCAAATTACTGCAGATGGTGACTACAGACGTGAAATGAAAAGACGCTTGCTCCTTGGAAGGAAAGCTATGACCAACCTCAACAGCATATTAAAGAGCAGAAACATCACTTTGCTGACAAAGGTCTGTCTAGTCAAAGCTATGGTTTTTCCAGTAGTCATGTATGGATGTGAGAGCTGAACTATAAAGAAGGCTGAGCGCCAAAGAATTTGATACTTTTGAACTGTGGTGTTGGAGAAGACTCTTGAGAGTCCCTTGGACTGCAAGAAGATCCAACCAGTCAATCCTAAAGGAAATCAGTCCTGAATATTCATTGGAAGGACTGATGCTGAAGTTGAAACTCCAATAGTTTGGCCACCTGATTCAAAGAACTGACTCATTGGAAAAGACCCTGATGCTAGGGAAGATTGAAGGTGGGAGGAGAAGGGGATGATAGGGGATGAGATTGTTGGATGGCATCACCGATTCGATGGACATGAGTTTGAGCAGACTCCGGGAGCTGGTGATGGATAGGGTAGCCTGGCATGCTGTAGTCCATGGGGTTGCACAGAATCAGACATGACTGAGTGACTGAACTGAACTAAACTTATATTTTGGCAAAATTCACTTAAGCATTGATTCTGGGCATATTTTTCTGTGTGCAAACCATACCTCAGTAAGATTGATTTATTAAAAAAAGAAACATTATCCTTTCTAGTCACAGTTATTCTTAGAAAATGCTCTAGGTAGAAAGGGCAAGGATGGTGGTGCATCATTGACTGGAAATGATACAAGTGTCCTCAAAAGTCGGGGAGTTAACTCTGGTGCCTCTATGCTAATCAGAGCCTGTTGAGCCTCTTAAGGGGGAAAAATTTACTGAGTCGCAAGATTCTAAACTGAATGAAAATATGTCCAATTTACAATCAAATGAAAATGCTATGGGCATAGAGCCAAAGAATATTCTTAGATTGGACTTTGTTTAGCAGTCTAAATTTAACCAGCAAGAATTTTTTAAGGACATTTTTATTCAACATTTTGAAGTGAAGTATTTACTTTTCATGTGAAAAATTACACTTCCTCTGAAAGACAGAACAAAGTGCTTGTTTTTTTTTGTAATGGGCTAACATATTATAGGTTTAGTATATAGTGAGCACAAATTGCAAGCATTTCCTTCCCCTACTCCCAACCCTGGGACAAATTTGAGGCAAGAGTGGTGAAAATGTAGAAAAAGTAAGTTGAGCTGCTCTACTTGTGGGAGTGATGTTGTTAACCTTCACCTCATGAATAGAGATGTATGTAGGTCAAATGGATGGAACAAGGAAAGAGCTCTGTGATATGTGATATTATAATTGTTGATAGTGAACAAATGTATAGGATATGGGAAATTTCCCAGCACCATAATATTATACCTCTTAGATAAATAAAGTTGAAAGGCTCTTTTATTATTTTTCTATTTTTTAAAATAAGCTTTTTTCCCAACCCAAATGAATGAAATATACATTTAAAATTATGAACTTCTTTAATACTTCTCAATACTCATTGGTGTGCATTGGTTCATAGATGATTTGTGACAATGAAAATTCTTTTCATTGTAGTGCTTAATATAACGAAGCCAACTATTGAACTAGTTTTAACAAATTTGGGGAAGCATTTTAGTTTCTCTGTCAAGAGTTATTATTTCCTTTAGGGAATTGAAAATTATATCTGAGATAGTAATTTCCTCATAAAGAGATTTGGAGGGATTATTTTTCCCATAGAGCCAATATTCCAATTAATTCATCCAAAGAAGGAGGTTTCTCGTGTTGAGCCAAACTCAAAGCACCAGAGTATGATGTCATGAATTTTAAAAAGGCAGCCACTCTGCCAGATACTTGAGGTGCCAGTGCACACACTCGGTGATTCACAGTTGGGCTGGTTGACTACATGATTTGTCAAATAGTCATTCTGCTAGGTAAACTACTTCCAATGGTGAAACCTTATTATTTTTTCTTTTCTTAAAAAATTTTTATGACAACATTGAATGAAATTCTCATTCTTTAAAATGTTCAGCCTTTTTGAAAAGGCTTCTAAATATTCTTTGCCTCAAAGGAGTGGCTTCCCTGGTGGCGCAGTCGGTAAAGAATATGCTTGCAATCCAAGAGACTGCCTGCAATGCAGGAGATCCGGGTTTGATCTCTGGGTCAGGAAGAACCCCTGGAGAAGAAAATGGCTACCCACTCCAGTATTCTTGCCTGGAGAATCCCACGGACAGAGGAGCTGTAGGCTATAGTCCATGGGGTCGCAAAGAGTCAGACACAACTTAGTGACTAAACCACAAATCACCACAAAGGAATAAAGAGAAATATAAGACAAAAGGAAAGATAGATACTATTGATGACTCACCTGATTCATGTACTTATAAACACTTCCACTAACATAGATCTGATATTTGGTTGTGTGTAGTTCTCATCAATTCAGGCAAACTGATTACTGGTCTGAGTGTGGCTCTGTGGTATAGAACCCTCTGTATGGAGAACTATGAAGTTTCAAGACGTCTCATGTCCCTGGGAGAAATGGAGCAAGTATCTATGCATCTAAGTCACAGGGACAGAAATTAACAAAAACATGAAGGCAATGATATTCCCACTTGATATGTTGAGTATTTTCCCATTTTGTTTTCCAGATAGAAATATGAGCTATGAAGCTATCTGGCTCAAAATTTGGTGTCAAGGGATACTAAGTGACATAGTATTAGTCACTCAGTTGTATCCAGCCCTTTGTGACCGTATGGGCTGTAGCCCACCAGTCTCCTCTGTCCATGGGATTCTCCAGGCAAGAATACTGGAGTGAGTTACCATTCCCTTCTCCAGGGGAATCTTCCCAACCCAGGCATCAAACCCAGGTCTCCTGCATTGCAGGAAGATTCTTTTCTATCTGAGCCATTGGGGAAGCCCAGTGCCTTGATGAAAAGTCTGTTATACTACTTAAGCAATATTAAACAGGAAGAAGTAAAATAATTTATTTTTAAAACAAGAATGAACAGTTTAATAAGAAGTTTGTGAGACATGTTTTCAAGAGGCTTTCATGTAACAATACAAAAGCAGGAATATGTTCATTCAAAAATACTCAGAAATACTTCATAGAACATTCAGAGCAACAAATGAATGTAAAGTTAGAGAAACACGCAGAGAGGTACCCTGAGCAGCACTGCCTGGAATTTTACAAAGTTTATGAAAAGCATAGGGGACTTCCTAAATTAGTTACAATTAAGAATAGATTTCAGTTATGGAATGTGCTATCGAGCCTTTGCTTCCTGATATTTAAATGTGAACTAGTTTCACAGGGCTGCTGCTGCTGCTGTTGCTTCAGTCGTGTCCGACTCTGTGCGACCCCATAGACGGCAGCCCACCAGGCTTCCCTGCCCCTGGGATTCTCCAGGCAAGAACACTGGAGTGGGTTGCCATTTCCTTCTCCAATGCATGAAAGTGAAAAGTGAAAGGTAAGTCACTCAGTCGTGTCTGACTCTTAGCGACCCCATGGACTGCAGCCCACCAGGCTCCTCCGTCCATGGGATTTTCCAGGCAAGAGTACTGGAGTGGGCTGCCGTTGCCTTCTCCGGTTTCATAGGGAGAGAATGATAATTCTCTCAGTATTAATAGACTTTACATGAGGAAGTATGTATGTAAACATACACACAATATTAAATCACTTTGTTGTGGTAACTCGTAGTCTCTACATTTCAGTGACTTAAAACAGTAAATATTCATTTTTTTTGTTGCCAAGTCTGCAGATTGGCTGCAATCTCATTTGGTCTTAATTGTGTCTATTTTATATATCTTCTCATTCTTGAATCTACGGTGATGACAGTGTAGTTTCTGTCTGGACTGTTTTGTAATTGTTCTCATGGCCTAGGGAGACCACACAGACACGCAAAAGCAAGTCCACTTGGAGCCTCTTTGGATATGGCATGCATCATGGCTGCCCACATTCCAGGCCAAAGAAAGTTGCATGATCAGACCTAAAATTGATGTAGAGGAGTGTCTGCCACCTACTTTGGAAGAGTAACACATGGGAAATAACGTGTGAATCTCATCCTTAAGGATTAAGCAGAGAGTTGGGGAATTTTAATACACCAACCACGGTTACATTTGCTGTGTATTAACTCTCCAGTAAAGTGTTAACTTCCCCTTGTGCAAGGGCAAGTGTTAGTTGCTCAGCTGTGTCTGACTCTTTGTGACCCCATGGACCATAGCCTGCCAGGATCCTCTGTCCATGGAATTCTCCAGGCGAGAATACTGGAGTGGGTTGCCATTCCCTTCTCCAGAATGTCCCATTACAACATGTGATTTTAGTTATTAAAAGTTTTGATTTTTTTTTCTTATAATTCCCCTGTTAAAAACCTGTCAAACATTTAACTATCTGCCTAGGACTTTGGTGAATGTGATAAAATTTTCTGTGCTCAGTCTGGGTAAGTTAGACCCCTTTGAGAAGATTTCCTTAAGAAATTCTGGGTATGATGGACTATACATAGAGAATTTTTAAAAGGGAGTTTTAAAAATGTGTTAACTGAACTATGATACCAAGTTGAAATTTCTGAATCCTGCTCAAAATTTGTTTTAATACAAACAACAGCACCTTGTTATAGAATTTGTCCATCTAAATTCTAGACATTTTTCACAAATAGATTTCCATATTTATTTCCATAGGCCCGATATTATTTTACTACTCTTTTTAGCCTAGAGAATAAGCATGATATGAAAGTCAAACTGGAAGGTTTGAATGTCAAAGACATTATTAAAGCAACAGATATATGCTGTAAAGGGGAAAAAAAAAACCAAGCAAACAGATAGGAAAACATGTGTTTAATTTTTTTACCTCATTGTTGAAGCAACCACTGAACAACTTCAAGTGCAGTAACTTCTAGGGTTTCTATACTGAGAAGGACAAGTTTTTCCCTATGAAATTTCTATTTTCCTAGGTTAGGGGGTATGCCCTTTGGTGGAGATAGCAGTCCTTTTATGGTTTGTTGGCGTGAATCTCCTTTGCACTCTCTGGTCCTTTCTCACACTTTCAGGGTAACTTGGAAGAGTGTTGGAGCAGTGGTCAAGCAGCTGACTAGGAGTCAATGGAAGAAACAGAGAAAGCATGTGGGGAATTATAGGCTTTGTAGAGAATTGAATTGATACGGGAAATATGCTGTGATGGAAAACATAAAATGCAGAGATTTGCAAATTATATATTGATTGCAAAGTGTGAAGACAAATAGTGAATATTTGCCTGAAAAGGTGTTTATACATCTTCCATCTGGGTTGCAATAGAAAGATATTACATCAAAAATATATATTTAAAAATGTAATCCAATCAAAGCATATGCACATGAGGTGTATGGAGTGACTTTTTTTCTCTCCTGTGAATCTGGGCTTTCATCTGGCATTTTTTCCCTGCAGCCTGAATAAATTCTTTCATCACTTTTTGTCCTGCAGGTCTACTAGTGATGTATTATCTCCATTTTTGTCTCTGGAAAAATATTCTTTATTTTTTGCCTTAACTTTGAAAGATATTTTAGCCATTGTGGAATTACACTTGGTTAGTTTTTTCTTTCTGTTCTTTAAGTTTGTTCTTTCATTGTCTTTGTCTTCAATTGCTTGTGATACATCAGCCATGATTCTTTTTTTTTTTTAATTGATGGATAATTGCTTTACAGAATTTTGTTGTTTTCTGTCAAACCTCAGTATGAATCAGCCATAGGTATACATATGTCCCTCCGTCTTGAACCTCCCTCCCATTTCCCTCCCCATCCCACCCCACCTAGGTTGGTGCAGAGCCCCTGTTTGAGTTCCCTGAAACATGCAGCATATTCCCATTGGCTATCTATTTTACATATGGTAATATAAATTTACATATTACTTTCTCCATATGTCTCAGTCTCTCCTTCCCTTTCCCTGTGTCCATAGGTCTGTTCTCTATGACTGTTTCTCCATTGCTGCCCCACAAATAAATTCTTCAGTACCATCTTTCTAGATTCCATATATATGTGTTAGTATATAATACTTATCTTTCTCTTTCTGACTTACTTCACTGTGTATAATAGGCTCAAGATTCATCTACTTTCTCAGAACTGACTCAAATGTGTTCCTTTTTATGGCTAAGTAATATTCCATTGTGTATATGTACCACAGCTTCTTTATCCATTCATTTGTCGATGGACATCTAGATTGCTTCCATGTTCTAACTCTTTTAAATAGTGCTGTAATGAACATTGGAATACATGTGTCTTTTTCAATTTTGGTTTCCTCAGGGTATATGCCTGGAAGTGGGAATCCTGGGTCATATGGTGGTTTTATTCCTACTTTTTAAAGGAATCTCCATACTGTCTTCCATAGTGGCTGTATCAACTTACATTCTCACCAACAGTGCAAGAAGTTTCCCTTTTCTCCACACCCTCTCCAGCATTTATTCCTTGCAGACTTTTTGATGATGGCCATTCTGATGGGACAGAAGACAGAGGATGAGATGATTGGATGGCATCACTGACTCGATGGACATGAGTTTGAGCAAGCTCTGGGAGTCGGTAATGGACAGGGAAGCCTGGCATGCTGCAGGGGTCGCAAAGAATTGGACATGACTAAGTGACTGAACTATCACTAACTATTCTGATGGGTGTGAGGTGATATCTCATTATAGTTTTGATTTACATTTCTCTAATAATTAGTGATATTGAGCATCTTTTCATGTGTTTGTTAGCCATCTGTATGTTTTCCTTGGAGAAATGCTTGTTAGGTCTTTTTCCCACTTTTTGATTGGGTTGTTTATTTTTCTGGTATTGAGTTGTATGAGATGCTTGTATATTTTGGAAATTAATCTTTTGTCAGTTGTTTCATTTGCTATTACTTTCTTCCATTCTGAGGGCTGTCTTTTCACCTTGTTTATAGTTTATTGTTGCCATTCTCTACAGAGTATGTCTATGTCCATTTTAGCTTTAAGTTTTCCTCTTTATTTTTGATTTTAGCATTTTGGCTAAGACATGATTGTGTATGATTTTAGTTGTAGCTTATTTATGCTGCTTGGGGTTCATGACATATTTGTCCTGTAGTTTTGATTTTTTTGACAATTTTGGAATTTCTCAGCCATTATCTCTTCAGATAGTTCTTCTGTTTTATTCTCTTTCTCTTCTTCTTTGGGGACTATAATACCTAAGCATGAGTCTAGAGCATTAGATATTGCTTTCCTGCTCTCAGATGTGGTGTTTATTTTCCCATTGTTTGTCACTTTATTTTTTAATTTATATAATTTCTGTTGAAATGTATTAATGTCCACTGAGCCCTTCTCTTAAGATTTCCAGTCTTCTCTGAAGTCTACTGAGTGAATTTTTAAAATTTCTGTGTCATATTTTTCATTTCTAGCATTTGTACTTAGTTGTATTCTTGGTGCCTCAGTTTTCCTTTTTGTAAAATTAAGTTGAGTTAGATGATTGTTTTTAATTTTCTCAACTCATAGTATACTACAGTTAAAGCTCAACTTTTCAGCCAGGCATTTTGTAAGGAGACACTGTAGGTACGAGCCTAGCTGATTAGCCTCTTCCCTGAACAGGTGAGTGTAAATTTTTTTCTGGTTGCCAATCACAGGTTGGATCATGAAGAGAGCTTCTGTGGATAAGCTGACAGAGGTAGAGGCTCAGAATTTAAACCACTTACTTTGCTGCTTACTTTTTGAATGCAAATTATAGTTTAGCCTAGGGAAGGAGAAAGTGAAGAAAAATGTAAAGCCTTGCAGCAGATTGACAAGCTTAGTCATTGGTACTCTGTGAAATGGATAATTAACCCTTAGACTTTGGAAAGTAGTTTATAAATAGACAGCTGCCTACATTTCAAAGACTGGTAAAAGAAGACCATATGTGAGCTTTAAAAACTTTTGTTGCTTAACACAGAGTGAATATGTATAGACAAAACAACTGAATGAGTTACACATCTCAAGTAGAGTCAAAATCATGGAAAGAACCTAAAAAGCTATAGTTGTTTTTGCTTTCAGCTACTCCTTGGCTGAATTGACTGTGAGGCTCAGCCAAATCTCTATAGTTGAGGAATAGTTTTTATAGTAAACAGCCTCTGAGATGGCCCCAACGGTCTACTTCCTGGCATCCACACACTTGTGTAATCTGTCTTGAGTGTAGGCTGGACTGAATGACTTGCCTGTAACAAAAGTATGCAGCCAAGATGATGGGAAGCTCCTTCTGAAATTAGATTATAAAAAAGATTGTGGTTTTCCCTCGGGCATTCTTTCTTGCTTTCTCTTGGGTACCTCATCCTGGGAGAACCTAATTGCTATTCATGTTAGTGAGGCAGCCCTGGAGGAAGGCCCATGTAAATGAATATGAAAACAAGTCTTCTGAGGCCTGCAAATAGCACATGAGTGAGTGTGGAAGTGGATCTTCTGCCAGCTTCCACATGAATGAGCTTGGAAACAGATCCTGCCATAGTTGAGCCTTGAGCAGACCCTGGTTAATGCCTTGACTGCAGCCTCCTTGAGGGTCCCTGAGCCAAAGCCTTTCAATGAAGCCACTCCCAGATTCCTGACCCCTAGAAAGTGTGAGATAAGAAATGTTTGCTGTTTGTAGCTGCTAGATTTTAAACTAATTTGTTACATAGCAATAGATAATTAATAGTTTTTAGTCATGTTGATTCTCTGTATTACTTCTCTTTTCATAGTTTACACATGCCTTGCATCAAGTAAATTGCACAATGGCTCTGTGTTATTGTCACACTTTATGATAAAAGAACTGAGGTTTGGAATCTTGTTTAAGTTTTCAAAGCTAAAATAAATTGAATCAATGTGTGAATTTATACCTTCTGACCCTAAATATAATGTTTTTTCATCTATGACCCTGTTCTTCATTCCTCTTTTCACTAAATGCTGACCCAAAAAGGACACCCATTAATTTAATTAATGAGTTTGGTGAATATACTAATGAGTTGTGATTTTCTATCTTCAGTGTCCAGTGGTTCTTATAAGATCAAATAGTGGCACACATATCATACTGAGCAGTTAAATTCTTGGTTTAGAGGTTATTGTCATGTATGACAGTGGAATCTAGAGTTGAATCCCTCATTTCCTTGGGAGATATGTGAGCCTTTTGATTTCATTAAATTAGTTCTTCCTTCTCCATTTCAATGAGTTATGTGGCCCCATTTTAAAGGACTGCAGTTTGCCTTATCAGTATTAAAATAGTGTCTGCGTGAAGGTGACATTTTGTGCCATCTCTTTGGGTTCCTCTGCCATTGACTTCCATCATAATGTCCCCGGTGCTTTTCATCTCCTTATTCTAATTGCTGTGCTCTTGGATGCTGGTCCTGATTGGGACAGGCAGTTGAAATGACATGCACTGGGTGATTGACACTGCCTGTATAAATACCTATTCTCTTAAGCCCACACCATGTCACAGGCTGTCAGAGCTAGTCTACTGCTAAGGCCTTTTCAAAATCATAATTAAAGCATGATGCTCACTAGTCAATTATAAGTTCATAAATTAGGTTCTATGAAAAAAATCTACAGAGAAAAGTTGAATACTCTTTTCCTTTCCCTCTGTTTTTGAACAGACTTGGTATTTCAGTCCATGTTTCTGGATAAAATTGTTATTTGAATTCATCATATTTGAGAAGCTGTAAAATTTGCTAGAGTGTCAAGTACTCTGCTCTGTCCCCAGTAAAGATTGTTGATGGGTGGACAGCTGTTTTATATAAAAAAGAGGAAGCTTATGTGGCTTATTAGAGAGTTTTACTGGGTAGGGAGGAAGACAGAGGATATGGGGTGTCAGATAAATGTGGAAATGATTCTGAAATAATTCTCAGAATGAATCATGGTTATTAGAGTCCAAGAAGTCAGTAGTAAAAGGAAAGAACATATTTCTAAATGCAAAGCAATCAATCAGACACAAGTTGAATAAATTGCTTAATTTTCAGAATCTTTAAATAGAAATTTCTAGAAAGTCTTGTGGTTAGAATTTTATTTCCTACTCCCTGTTATTTCTTATTGTCTTTCATCCTTTACTTTGTGGTCTAGGATTAACTAACTTAAGCCTCAGTTTCCTCCTTTGTAACACTGGTAGTCTCACAACTTCAAGGTTGTGAGAATTAAAAGAGCTATATAGGTAATGTACCTGCCACAGAGCCCCAGAAAGGGCTCAGTAAGTAAGAGCCATAAACACCAATTCTATCTCAGAGCCCCCATGCTAACTATGAGTCTGGACTTACATGTCTATGAGAAACTATGGTAGAAATCAAGTGCTGCTGTTCCTGATAAGATCCCTGACCCCACCCCTTGAGGCAGATGAGGGTGCCCATCACAGGAAGAAGGAGTTTAGGAGATTCTCCTTACAGACTTGTCCCTCCACATAGTGTCCTCACTTGCCCCTGGCAGCACCTGTGTGGTCCTGGCCCCCTGGTTCCCTCTGCTGATGTCTAGTGGTTTTATTTCTCCATCTTTCTGTCTAACGTGGATACAAGGACCTCAAGTCCTATTGCGTCCTACATTTGATATTGGGTTTAAATACTGTGCATTGTGGTGTGAAGTGAAAATTGCTCAGTTGTGTCTGACTCTTTGCAACCACATGGAATATACAGTCCATGGAATTCTCCAGGCCAGAATACTGGAGTGGGTAGCCTTTCCCTTCTCCAGGGGATCTTCCCAACCCAGGGATAGAACCCAGGTCTCCCACATTGCAGGTGGATTCTTTACCAGCTGAGCCACAAGGGAAGCCCAAGAATTCTGGAGTGGGTAGCCCATCCGTTATCCAGGGATCTTTCTGACCCAGAAATCTAACTGTGGTCTCCTGAATTGCAGGCAGATTCTTTTCCAACTAAGCTATCAGGGATTGTGTTCTGAAATTAAAGTGCAAAAAATAAAAATGTAGTTATAAACAAACAAAAAAAATGTAACTACCATACAATCCAGTAATCCACATCTAGGAATTTATCCTAAAGAATTGAAATCAGGTTTTGAAGAGATATTAGTACAATCATATTAATTGCAGCATTATTCACAGTAGTCAAGACATGAAAACAAGCTAGATGTCCATCCATAGATTAATGGATACAGAAAATATGTTGTATTCACACAATAGAATATTGTTTACTCTTTGAGAAAAGAAAAGGAAATCCCACTATATGTGACAACATGGATGAACCTGGAGAACTGTATCTGAAGTGAAATAGACCAGTCACAGAAGGACAAATACTGCTGGGGGATGAGTTTGCTGCCTGGGAAAGGGGATCTGGCTTGGGCAGGACGATGAACCCCTGCAGTTGCCGTGCTCAACTCGCTGTGTTAAGTCAGTGGGGCAAAGAGACTGGAGAACGTGGTACTGAGTGCATATACTCTTCAGAGTGGACTAATCAACTTTGGAAAAACTGGGCCCTTGAAGGGAAGAGTCTGATAATTTATTCAGGCAGATTTTTAGACACTGAAGCATCCAGCAACAAACAGTTCAGTTGTGGAATGGGTTCTGTTACTGTGAGATCCTTTTTCCCTTAACAAATCCATAGTGTTGTCAGATGAAATAGACCCTATCAGACAGACAGCATCTTTTCTGCTTCTTCCTTCAGCAGCTTTCCCTCTCATTCCTTGAGGCATGTCATGCAGCAGTGAGGAAGATGGCTGGGAGCTGGAAGACGAAATCAGGAAGAATAACTCCTGATCACTAACAGATGATGATGTAAATAAAATTGCTAGTTGTTTTCTCAGATATAAACCATCGACACCTCTGTTTATGTTTTTTATTTGAAATTGTATTTACGAAATTACCCTGCTGGGCAGAGAACATCTAATGTAGGGTTGGATGTGTTAAGTATTAAATAATACTCATTATCATCATAATAGACTTGTTATTAGGGTGTTTCAATACAGAATGAGAAGGCCAAAGCACTGTATGTTAATGATGCAGGCAATGATTTCTAATTGTTTTGCACTCCAATAAAAATATTATTTCCGTCAATCATAGTCCAAAAGATGTAATCATCTGCCCAAATAACTATTTTTTTTTTATCCAAAATTTTCAAAGAAAATTATATTTGATTGAAAATTATCCTCTAGGCTCCTGTAGCTACTGTACTGGATAATAAAAGGTTTAAATCACAGATTAAGATAAGTGATCAGGGAAAACAGCAGCATTCATAGGAGGGATACCTTCAAAGTTCAGTCTCATGTGTGTCCTGCACTCTAATTAATGAGCTCATTTCCAAAGGATAATTCTCATGTCCGAATTTCAGGGTATGATCTACCCCACCTCTCCTACCCTTTCCAGAGTGTCCCTTGGAGGCTTTTGGCTTTCAGTTTCTTGAGGGTACGTGTGTAGAGGTGATTAGCTAGTAGATGGAGAGCCTATTGTCAAGGTGTCTATCCTTTTTGTCACATGATCTCTGACCTTGTTTTGAGTAAATCTGTCTCTTCCATCATATTCTGCAGTTATGCAGTAGGGCAAGATGTGACTTAAGTGTTACTTTACTGACCAACCCAGGAATCTTTTGTCTTCTGCTCACATTGGGAACAGAAGAAACCTTTGAGAAATATATTAGAAAGCAGTGTTTCCTAAAGCGTATTCTGTAGGTGTCCCCCACACCCCCACTCCCCAAGGTTCCTGGTCAAAATATTTGAGGACCACTGTTTGACCCCTAAAGACATCACAATGCACAGAAGCATATTAAATCCTTTATCTGATCTAGTGTCATCCCAACATATTTAACAATGAAGTCCTGTTTACCTTGAGACTCTCATTCATCCTTGAAAGGACTCATGTATTTTCTAGTAAAGTGTTTCTAGAAATGAGAAGTGACAACAAATAGTCTTTGTCAAAAGGACAAATGGTTGGGATTACCATTTGGATACCCTGTGATTTTTCCCGCTTCATTAGTCTATCCCTTCTGACCTCTATTGCCCCTTGCCTTAGTAGCACCTCCATCCTTTCAAATGCAAAACAAAGCAGGAAACATTATGGTCTTTTCAGAAACACATCATGGTCCTGTTTTGAGATCCAAATAAGAGGACATCAGTGTTTTCTATATCTGAGATTCTATCTGTACATCTTTGCTTTTCACAAGTGAAAATTCTTGGGTACCAACAGGGATAGAGGAAGAGAAAGAAAAACCATAGTTAGCATATTTCTTTCCTCTAGTACCTAACCATTTAAACAATATACATGCATATAGATATATTAAAAGCCAAACAACCCTAGCAGAGATGAAATAGTATATTTAAACATTTGAACATCAAAATCTATTAAATGAAGGCTGTGATGGAGAAATACCCAAAACATTCAATAAAGCTTTTCAACCTGAATATAGGGTTACCATGACAACGGAACTCAGAACTCCCTCTTCTTCATATAAAGTTGCTGAAAAAATGCCCATGGTGGAAGCAGCATGGAGTCCTCAAATTTATAACTATTGAACAGAGGTACAAAGAATCTCCAAAACATTTGATAAAGCTTCAGGGTGAACATTTTAATATCCTCCTTTTAAAAATAATAGTAATAAAAAGACCCAAGCCATTTCCGCACTACCTCATTCCTCTTTCATCTAAACCATTTTGAGGATTTCATGCTATTTCAAAATAATTTTCTATGAAAGAAAACTGTCATTTACAGTGGCCTAATGAGAAATATTAATAATATTGATCATAAATATGTTTGGAGAATACCAAGCATGGCATGGAAGGAGTTTCTACACAAACCAAGCAGCAGTTGTCAGATTGATGCTGATCAGCACCATCAGTGTGACCTCATATGTCCCACGTATTCCTGGGAAGCCTTTAAATATGCAAAGACACTTGGTCATCTCTATCTGCTACAGCAAATAGAAGCAAGACACTTGGCTATTGTTTTTCCAACACTCAAAGAACTTTTTAGGAGGATGATATGTACATGAACACGTAGGTGTATGCGTGTTTTCATCTCATGTACTTATCTGTGTAAATTTTACGTATGCAGCTGTGTGCATTGTTTGTGAATATCTTCTGTTCTGCGGGTCAATACAAAGGAATGGTTGTATACAGGAAGGGTGGACTTATTGGTAGTTCAAATTTCCTCTCAATAAGGGGTGTCAGGAAGGAAATTGAGATAATGCATTTACCATCACGGATGCAATGGACATGAACTTGGGCAAACTTCGGGAGATGGTGAAGGACAGGGAGGTGTGGCATGCTGCAGTCCAGGGGGTTGCAAAGAGTCAGACACGACTGGGCAATTGAACAACAATAAGTAGTTTCCCCTGTCTTTTTACTCCAAGTGGAAAAAGGTAGAATTTAGAGAGGAAAAATTTCATCCCAATGTTCTCACTAAGAAAGCTTTAGAGTCAGGTAACTGGTATCCAGATGTTCTGAAAAATACACAGCAAGGAGAAAGGCATCAGAACTTAGATATCGTTTCCCATTTTCTGGAAGAAATTTATGACTAAATGGCCTGAGAAGGCGTTCTTTAAGTTAACCTGCACTGCTCTTGGATTGATTTTGTTTGTATGTTAGCTTGATTGTTTATGCTTTTCCCAGCTCAAGCCTGGTAAGTTAGTTCATCAAACTGAGAGGAATGGTGCTTCTTTTCAGACTGTTTTTATTTGGCATAAAGGAGCTGACCTTGTACTCTCTTCTTACAGTTGGTACCATATTGCATGCCAGGAATGGAAAGCAATGACGTTTTCCTCCAAGTGCATTGATCTACAAGGTAGGTCAGGCAGAGTTTTCTAAAAACACACATGTAAAAACTCCTTAATATCCCTTAGGGAGTGTGCTTTTGGAGTTAAGTGCCCATTTTTCTCCCACACGCCATGCTAGTATAGTATTCTAATTTTGCTTTTGTGAATGCATTGAGCAGTAGTTTGCAAACTGGATCACCAGTTGGCTGGATCACCAACACCATCATTATCATCATCACCTGGGAACTTAGACATGTCAATTCTCAGGCCCTACTCCACACTTAACGTACCACACATGCAGGGGATGAGGCTCAGAACCTGCATTCCAATAAGCCATACTGGTTCTTTGGATATATACTAACGTTTGAAAATAACTGCTCCACAGGAGAGATTTTGAAAGGATGACGATGTTGAGGACATGGATAAAGATAATGGAGAGTGGGAAAAGGCGGGGTGGAAAAGAAGGGGAGAAACTTAAATCTTGAGACTTGAAAGGGAGGTGGGGACCACTTGAGGGACGATTTGGTCACAACCTTACAGAACCTGCCTGCCAACGCAGGAGACACAAGAGATGCAGGTTCGAGTCCTGAATCGGAAAGGTCCCCTGGGGTAGGAAATGGCACCCCACTCCGGTATGCTTGCCTGGACAATTCCATGGACATAGGAGCCTGGCGGGCTACAGTCCCTAAGGTCACAAAGAGCAGAACGTGACTAAGCACGAGGACTGTCGCACTGTTAGACTGTTTCATTTCCTATATGATCCACAGAAAGATTAAGTGGCTTCCCAAGGTCAGAAGCACAGTTAGTAAAAGAAATAACATTTGCTGACTCCTGACTCCAAGATGAATAGAAGTGGAATATTAAATAAGAAATATAGAAAGGACTTTTCCTATCTGTGAAGCACATGTCTTCTTTGACACTGCAGTCCTTTCATGCAGTGAGTTCAGCATCCAATCAAACCCAGTAACTCACAGACTTTACTCCAAAAGAGCCATTTTCAACCCACAGCTGTGAATGTTGATGTTGCTTTCCTATTTCTGGAGAAATCAAAATCGATCACTGTGGGAGAAACATGCAATCTTTAGGTCTGTACTACAAAGGCTAATGTCTTACCATTGCAAAGAGCATCAAAATTATGTGAGAATCGCCTACAAAATGTATGCTTTCTGTATAAAAATATGAGCAGACCTTTTGGGACCCAAACTTCTGTGTCAGCGCTTCTCCAAATTGGAAGCACATTAGTATCACCTGAGGAGTTTTAAAAATTCTGAGACCCAGCCCAGACTAATTAAATTGAAACCTCTGGTAGTGGGACCCACGGATGTGTGTTTTAAAAAACTCTCCAAATGATTTTGGGGTACAGCCACATTGGAGAGCTAGAGTTCTATGCCCTTAACCCTAAAGTTGTTGTTGTTTTTTAGCTGCTAACTCATGTCTGACTCTGTAACTCCATGGACCTCTAGCCCACCAGGCTCCTCTGTCCATGGTATTTCCCAGGCAAGAATACTGGAGCTGGTTGCCATTTCCTAGTCCAGGGGATCTTCCTAACCCAGGGATTGAACCCACGCCTCCTGATTGGCAAGCATTCTAACCCTAAGTGGGGTCCTTGAATTGGTGACACTGGCATCACCTGGGTTCTTTTTAGAAATGCAGAGTCCCAGATCCCCTGCAAACTAGCAAATCAGATTCTGCATTTTAAAAAGATCAGTAGTTGATTTATAAGCATATTAAACTTTGAGAAGTCCCGGCTTCTCAAAAGAAAAAGAATTCTCTGCTGATTAGATAATTTTTTAACAGACTGAAATTAAGAGAGAGAAATAAAAATTATCCAAAATCTCACCATTGTTATTTCTTGCCTGTCTCTATAAATATACCATTTACATTATACTTTTGTACTTTGTATTTCATATGCATTATTCATGCACTTCATACAGTTCATATCTTCATTTTAGTTGTTGCTACATCATGGGACACTGCTTTGGGAGAATTTTTCCACAACCAGTTGAAAAAGTATTTGTAGAAAGTCCTACAATGTGTTTATTATTTACATGTAATAAAATTCAATTATTATTTGAAATTCATTTTTGAAGTCACCAATATTAAATTAATTTTTTAAAGTCCCACTCATATCTGATCCTAGGGGTTCATGCTACTGGTCTTAGCCTCTAGTTTCAGTGGATATAAAAAAAGTGAGGAAAAAAATATTTTTTAATGATGAATCAAGACAGAACAACCTCAACCTGCAAATAACACTTATAGAGATATAATTGCCCTTCGTTTATTTTGTTATTCCCAGGTATCTTCATATTTCCCAAAATTCTTAAAACAAATCCATTCATTAAATTTGCTTTAAAGAACACTCAAACTTTTATGGAATGAAAGTGAAGGGGGGTGGTGGTTAATACTGAGCAGTTGTAGTAAAAAGAGAGTGTTATGAAATCAAGCTGTCTATTTTTATGGGCTGTTGAATTTTATGGACTTATAATATGCATCCAAGGAATTATGAAATGAAAGAAAATTGTTTGAATAACACTTTAGACTGACTCTCACTACTTCACTGTGCTAAGCAGAATGTGGGCTCCTGGGCAGTGTGGTGTAGAGATAGGGCTGGTCAACAGAAAAGAGGTCAGACCATCAAGGGACTGGGGGCTTTGAAAGCACCACTAAGTCCCGGTTTGCTAAAGACAGTTCAGGTTGTTACTTGTCGTCATGGAATAACCTTAACACTGCTGTCTTTCACTTTTAAAAGTGCCCTGATTTAGAAATAAATTATATGATTTTACACAGAGAACACAAAATCCAGCTCCATTAATTTATGGGAGAGGAGTTTCTGAGTGGCTGACTGTACTCAGCAATAACAAACACATCTCTTGTCCTCTGGATGGAGTCCAAACTCTTTAGGGCACAATACAGAATCCTGCAGGATTGAGCCCTGGTTCCCGCTGAGTCTCTCTTCCTCTCTCTCTCTGCTTCCCCATATTTCTCTTTCACTTTTGCACTTGTTCACCTCTCATTATTTTATGTCGTATATTTGTGGGGACACACCAAAGTAGTATTAGTATTGTTTTCTCAATATTTTCAGCTACTCTCTTTCTTTTAGATACCGAAGAAGATTGAACCTACCAGCTTCTAGGTGATACCAGTTGATCACACTGAGTAGCAAGCGTGTAGGCGTTTTCTTCTTGAGCCATGTATCAGAAGCTGAAAATAATTCCATTTTTGAAGTCATCCATTTTTATATGCTCTAGTTTCTGTAGGTCTATCGGATTGTCTTATTCCCATTTTCCTTTAATTTCACTTGTTTTTGTGGCTTGCTTTTCAAAGGTGAGGCATAAACGAATATTGAAATGCCAGGCATAGTGCTGGACACTGGAGATCCAAGAGTCAATAAAACAGGGACCCTGCCCTGGGAGACTTCATCATCAGCGGGGAGAGTTGCACCAGTCCCAAGCAAGGAAAGAGGTGTGATATTTATGGGGACCTCTTGGAGACTCCAGCACTGGGTGCACGGACCAGAATGGTGAACACTAAAAATCAAAGGCTTAAAATAAGGGGAATCAAAATATACCCTGGAAAGACTTTTGGTAAGCCAGGCTGTTGTGACCTTGACAGTCTGCGGAGGCTTTTATTAGGCCAGGGGGAGTGTTATAGTTGGGTTGTTTGCTTTTAACTGCTATGGCCTGGGCAAGAGGCTTTAAACCAGTCACATGGTCTTCTGACCTTGGCGATTGACTATATGGAAGTGCCTATTACAAAAGTACTTGGCTGTGGTCAAACTGTGCAGAAGGCCCACATGAGTGCTGTGAGAATGGGCCCGGCTGAGCCAGAGAGCCTCAGTGGGGGACAGTGGGCCATAGAGTTCTTAGTGAAGAGGCACAGTGGAGGCAAGGATCCAATCAAACCGTGCGTTTCTGATCTCCACTTGCAGGCAAGGGAGCAAAGGCATGGGCCTGAGAGCCTCATCACGAAAGGATTGCAGGCTGGAGCTACAGCTGGGGCTGAGGCAAAGCGTTATTAGAGGAAAAGAGAACCTTCCAGCCTGTTAGGCATGAGTGAACAGAAACGATATCTGCTGTTTTGAGATGGTAAGGCACCCAGCTTCCGCAGGGACCTCTGAACCCTAAGCCGGTTTTGGATTTAAATTGTCAGTGGAAGCCTAGAGAGGCAGGGCCTTGATGGGCTGCCCCGAGTTCCATTCTGTACTTGGGACCAGGGATAAAAATGGGGAGACTGCAGGGACTTCACTGACGGTCCAGTGGTTAAGACTCCGCTCTCCCAATGCAGGGGGCACAGGTTCCATCCCTGGTTGGAGAACTAAGATCCTGCATGCCTGCAGGGTGTGGCCAAAAATAAAAAACAGTAAAAAAAAGTGACTGTAGTTATATTGAAGTGGATTCACCTGGCAAGAGGCCCCGCCCATATGCCGTATTGCGTTGGCTCTGGCTTGGTTAATTACTCAGAACACAAGGAAACTCTGGATTGGTTAATACGGAAAACACGAGGACTCTTCCTCAGGTGTCCCGTTTCTGACCTGCAGAGAGCCCTGGTGGAAAGAGACGCTGCCGGTGCCCGCTCACATGGGAGTAAGGATGCTATACCACGACAAAGAACCTTTGTTCAACTTGGAATTATCGAAGCTGGAAACCAAGAGGTTTTAATAAACTCCATGGGAGAAAAAAAAAGATACGACCTGGTGAGTAAGACTGCTACAGTTGTAGATTTCTAAAGCATTCTAGCTAAAGGGGCTGTTTCTGAAAAGTGATGAGGCATACATTATAGACCTTCTTCCCCAAAATTATAAATGGAAGAGTACCAACATTAATCTGTAAAGGAGAGATTTCTGGAGTCAAGTTCACAGGCTAAGAATTCTGAATAACTAGCATTGGCTGACAGTCAGTGAGGCTGAAGCCAGGATGTTCTCCATTTATCCTCTTTCCTCTAGATACTATTGAGTTTCTGTTGTGGTCTTTGCAAATAATACTGAAGTTTGGGAACATAATTTTGAAGTTGTTCAGATTTGGCCATAAGATGAATTATAAGATTCTATATATTGTGGCTTCCCTGGTGGCTCAGTGGTAAATAACCTGCCTGCCAATGTAGGAGATGCGGGTTCCATCCCTGGGTCAGGAAGATCTGCTGGAGAAGAAAATGGCAACCTACTCCAGTATACTTGCCTGGGAAATCTCATGGACAGAGGAGCCTTGTGGGTTGCAGTCCATGGGGTTGCAAAGAGTCTGACAGGACTTAGTGACTGAGCACACACACATATATGATGTTTAATGTAAATTCTCAATTCTGGTTGTTAGCTAAGATGTCCATGTGGACTTATTTTGTTTGGAATAGCTAAAAGGTACTATAACTCAGTGGCTACACTTGCATTATGCGTTGAAGGCTGTTCTCTGCTTTGGAAATCTGGCTTTCTCTTCCTGGAATCAAAGCAATTGAACAAACTGAGAAGACATCCACATTACCATTACAGATACAGTATAATAAAAAGCATGCTGTGAGTTTATTTTAAAATTGAGTCTATGACTGCAGTCAGATTGCTCGCTAGGGATTTTAACACAGCTGAAATCCATTCTCTAGAGAGATTCTTTTGTGTTTCCCTTGATTCTACATCCGCTTCTTTGAGTATCTGGATAATATCTGTGTGCATTCTGTTATGTTTATATCTTGCATTGTATACCAAATGTCTTCATTCATTAATCTGTGCATTAATATTGTTCCTTTACTAGTTGGTTAAATGTTTTTCCATTTGTTTCTTTGTATTTAAAAACATGTGTTTCCATTTGCCCCTTGGTGTTGATAAAAGGTTGGAGTTGGGAACTGAAACTGGGTGGATTTAGTTTTGCTTGAGTAGTAATAAGAATCAAGAGTTTACAATGATTTAAAATTGTAATATTTAAGGCATTAGAGTGGCAGCAGTAGACAACGTTGTGGCAAATATAAATGTTACTGTTTTTTGCTTTCTCTCTTTAATCAGAGGTTTTTTAGTCCTTAAAAGCCAGCTGCTGAGCAGGTCATTTCTGTGTTACTGCAAGCAGGAAGTGACTATTTTCAATCTCAGAGGCAATGGAGTGAGCTACCTCAGACACTTCCAGCAATCTCACCCAGTAAGGGTTAAAGGTACAAACCAAAATGTTTTCAAGGAAAGGCTTTTTGGTTTTAAGAAAATATTCTGCTTTTGTTTCCTTAAAAAAAAAAAAAAATCTCCCCAAAGGATTGTATCTGGGATACACTTTGTAGCATAGACTTTGTGTAAGATGCTTTTGTTATCTCTTTTCTCTTGTTCTGATTAGTAGGGCTAAGCCCCTGTAAATTTCAGACAGGAAACTTCCCTTTGCACTGCAGTTAATCCTTTAGGTCGGTCTTGTCAGCAGAGTGGACATGCACCACTTTTCCAACAGAGGGCAGTGTGTATTTGCTGAACAACGGAGCTCTCCCTGAGTCCCAAGGTGTGGAAAACTGTCCTCTGCAAAGAACAGAAAGGACACCAGGAAACAATTTCTTTCTTTCAATTCTGCTTCTTCTGTAACTTTGACTACAGATGCCATTTTTTTTTCTTTTGGTGAAAATTATTAAAAGAAAAACCCGAGACCCGTTTCCTTTCATGGGGGGATGCCCAAAGAAAAAGTGGAGAAAATAAAAGGCAAAATGCACAGAGTCCTAGGCACCCTGTCCGGCATGCCACCCAGATTTGCCCACTGCTATGCCAGCCCTCTGGTCCTTTTACAGATACTTCTTGTCTGGAGATAAGAGAGTCCACGATGGGCTCTATCAATGCAGGGATTCCTTTTATACCTTATCTGTGCATTTTGAGTATTTCCTTGACAGCAAAGCACCTTGGAGTAAATTGTGAAATAAAATTTGTAGGTAAGCTTAAGTGTTAGTCACTTAAAAGATGTTCAGTTTGTCCACATAATGAGCTCTGAAACTACCTTCTTGGTCAGGAATCCTCATGAAATTGCAGTTGATTAAGAAAATGAATATTTATTGAATGTTTTAGTGGCTGGAATTAAAACCTTATACAGTTTATCCCATTTAGCTTTCATGACATCTTTAAGAAGTGGGCATTGTGAATATTATTTTATAGGGGAAGAGAGAGAGAGGCAAGATGACCTCTTTAAATCTTGGCCAGCAAACGACAGAACTAGGAATTGAACTTGGGACTGTCTGATGTCAAACGCCAGTTCATTCCCAGTTTCTCATCTTTATTACCCTTCTGTTAAAGGACTGGTTCTGAGAATTCTTGAGTACTAATGCTATTGCAATTTGAAATCATAGAAAACCTTGACTCAGTGTGTTGGAAACCTACCATATGCATGTAGGGTGGTCAGTCTTTCTCTTCTTCTCAATGTATTTTTTAATTTTTTTCTCTGCCCTTAAAAAAATATGCTTTTTTCTATGGCTTCTTTTCTGCTATGTCTGGATGAAAAGGACCTATAGGCAAAAAAAAAAAAAAAAAATTAATATGTGGAAACTGAAGCTCAGCAAGTGGATCCAGAAGTTCTCTGTATTTATACAGATCTTCCTCAAATTTTGTAATTTGAAAATACCCAAAGTGGAAAATGCATTTAATACACCTAACTTACTGAACATCAGAGTTCAGTCTAGTCTATATGAAATGTGCTCAGAACACTTGTTAGCCTCCAGTCAGGCAAAATCATCTCACACAAAGCCTATTTTATAATGAAGTGTTGAATATCTCATGTAGTTGACTGAAAACTGTACTGAAAATGAAAAACAGAATGGTTGTCTGGGTACAGAATGATTGTAAAGGCATCAGCTGTTTACCCTTGAGATCATGTGGCTGGCTGGGAGCCACTGCCCAACATCACAAAAAATCCCTAGCCTGGAAAAAAATCTTAAAGCTTTTTCTATCATTAAAGTTTCATGTATAGTTAAAGAAGGGCTCCCCAGGTGGCACAGCGGTAAAGAATCCGCCTGCCAATGCAGGAGACGCGGGTTTAGTCTCTGGGTTGGGAAGATCCCTGGAGAAGGGAACGGCAGCCCATTCCAGTATTCTTGCCTGGAGAATCCCATGGACAGAGGAGTCTGGAGAGCTTCAGTCCATAGGGTCACTTTTGGGGTTGGACACGACTAATCTGACCACACACACACACACACACATAGTTAGAGAAGCAATGGTATATACTAAAGGAAAGGGAAGAGATTTTCTAAAGCACCACTTCTAAAGGAATATTATCTCGACCTCCTGGAAGAAACAGCCAAAGAGGAGGCCAGTAGCAGAACTACTGAAAATTCTTGAGCAGAAAGCGAGTGAGCAACTGAGCACAGACCAGAGGGACTCAGGCTTCAGAAAGAAATCGATATGATCTCAGACATCCTCATCAGCTGCCAGACCACCAGACAGAGTGGGCGCAGATTGCATTAGCCTCTCCATTATTTGAATTTCTTTCCCCTAAACACGGCAGTCTGCCTTTTGAAGGGTATTCCTATTGTCACAGCCAGCCTCTTGCCTTTTCCTTCCCCCACTTTTTTTTCCCATAATGAGTAAACACAGGTCCAGGCAGTCAGAGGTGGAAGCCAACTGAACACAAATGTTTTCAAAAAGCCTCTGGAATAAACATTGAAGTACTGTATTTCATAACCCTACACAAAACTGACAGTAGCCAGCTGTTGTCTGAACTAAACACCATCCTGAAGAGCCAAGAGCCACAAGGCAAAATGGGAGAAAGTGAAAAAACTCCTCTTCTACTGAACCATAGATGACAGATCAGCCAAAAAGGACCCTGGAGGGAGCAAAAGTCAATGAGGCGAAAGTCCTTGCAAATGACCCCTGCCTGCTTCCCTTTACCTCTCTAGAAATCATGCACGCACATGGCCTTTGATTTGTGTAGCATCCAAATGCAGTCTCTTCCTTTAGGATTCTATGTATTTATTCATGGAATCTTGCAATAACTAGATCTCCTATCTCTAATTTTCCCCCAGTTTGGGGATTTTACTTACAGTTTTTCCCTTATCCTGTTTTCTGTCTTTCCATCTCTTCACCTCTTTGGCTTCCTCAAAGCACAAAAATTAAGAAAAACTTGAGAACTCTTGTTGTTCTCACTTTTATGTACTCAGTGATCAGAAAAATTTTCTCAGCTGCTGAAAGGCTTTCTAAACTAACCCTGTAAGTAGCTCTTCTCAGAAAACAGAAATTAACAATTATTTAAAATAGAAGTCCTGTTTGGTAATAGACGGAACTCTGAGAATTTTGTTTGGCCTAAGGTGAGAAATAATGAATTTCAAGGCTCTTTTTAAAAATCTTAGTTTGTAGTAGGAGTAGAGGTGTGTGCTTGTTCTTGTTCAGTTGCTCAGTTGTGTCTGACTCTTTGTGACCCCATGGACTGCAGCACGCCAGGCTTCCCTGTTCTTCATCCTCTCCCGGAGTTTCCTCAAATTCATGTCCATTGACTTGGTGATGCCATCCAACCATCTCATCCTCTGTTGTCGCCTTCTCCTGCTGCCTTCAGTCTTTCCCACCATCAGGGTATTTTCCAGCGAGTCACTTCTTCACATCAGGTGGCCAAAGTATTGGAGCTTCAGCCTCAGCATCAGTCTCTTCAATGAATATTCAGGATTGATTTCTTTAGGATTGACTGGTCCTCGGCAGTCAGTCCTAAAGGATGTGTTGTAGGCAGCTATTTTATTAAAACACCATAAAGTTTATTTTCTGAGTATGTGTGTGGGTATATGTGAAGGTGTACATTTGGGAGCTATACATTAATAGGTTTGAAAGGTTTGAAAGTTCAATTTTCTTTTATTCTTAATTTTATTTTATTTTTTAACTTTACAATATTGTATTGGTTTTGCCATATATTGAAATGAATCCGCTACAGGTATACATGTGTTCCCCATCCTGAACCCTCCTCCCTCCCCATACCATCCCTCTGGGTCGTCCCATTGCACCAGCCCCAAGCATCCAGTATCGTTCATCGAACCTGGACTGGCAACCCGTTTCGTATATGATATTATACATATTTCAATGCCATTCTCGCAAATCATCCCACCCGCTCCCTCTCCCACAGAGTCCAAAAGACTGTTCTATACATCAATGTCTCTTTTGCTGTCTCGTATACAGGGTTATTGTTACCATCTTTCTAAATTCCATATATATGCGTTAGTATACTGTATTGGTGTTTTTCTTTCTGGCTTACTTCACTCTGTATAATCGGCTCCAGTTTCATCCACCTCATTAGAACTGATTCAAATGTATTCTTTTTAATGGCTGAGTAATACTCCATTGTGTATATGTACCACAGCTTTCTTATCCATTCATCTGCTGATGGACATCTAGGTTGCTTCCATGTCCTGGAAGAGACACGTGTACCCCAATGTTCATCGCAGCACTGTTTATAATTTTCTTTTATAAAAAAAGGTAGCATCATTTTTCGACAACCCTGGTGGTCTGGTGGCTAAGACTGCATGTCCAATGCAGGGGGCCTGGGTTCAATATCTGGTCAGAGAATTAGATCCCATATGCCATAACAACAGAACAATAAAATGGGAAAGACTAGAGATTTCTTCAAGAAAATTAGAGATATCAAGGGAACATTTCATGCAAAGATGGGCACAATAAAGGACAGAAATGGTATGGACTTAACAGAAGCAGAAGCTATTAAGAGGTGGCAAGAATACACAGAAAAAATATACAAAAAAGATCTTCTTGACTCAGATAATCACAATGGTGTGGTCACCCACCTAGAGCTAGACATCCTGGAATGTGAAGTCAAGTGGGCCTTAGGAAGCATCACTACGAAGAAAGCTAATGGAAGTCATGGAATTCCAGTTGAGCTATTTCAAATCCTAAAAGATGATGCTGTGAAAGTACTGCACTCAATATGCCAACAAATTTGGAAAACTCAGCAGTGGCCACAGGATTGGAAAAGGTCAGGTTTCATTCTAATCCCTAAGAAAGGCAATGCCAAAGAATGTTCAAACTACCACACAATTGCATTCATCTCACACGCTAGCTCAACATTCTCCGTCAGGCTTCAACAGTATGTGAACCAAGAACTTTCAGATGTTCAAGCTGGGTTTAGAAAAGACAGAGAAAACAGAGATTAAATTGCCAACATCTGTTGGATCATTGAAAGAGCAAGAGAGTTCCAGAAAAACATCTACTTCTGCTTTATTGACTATGCCAAAGCCTTTGACTGTGTGGATAACAACAAACTGTGGAACATTCTTAAAGAGATGGGAAAAACAGAGCACCTGACCTGCCTCTTGAGAAATGTGTATGCAGGTCAAGAAGCAACAGTTAGAACTGGACATGAAACAACAGACTGGTTCCAAATTGGGAAAGGAGTACGTCAAGGCTGTATATTGTCACCCTGCTTATTTAGCTTATATGTAGAGTACATCATGCAAAATGCCAGGCTGGAAGAAGCACAAGCTGGAATCAAGATTGCTGGAAGAAATATCAATAACCTCAGAAATGCAGATGCCACCACCCTTATGACAGAAATCGAAGAAGAACTAAAAAGCCTCTTGATGAAAGAGGAAAGTGAAAAAGTTGACTTAAAACTCAACATTCAGAAAACTAAGATCATGGCATCTGGTCTCATCACTTCATGGGAAACAGATGGGGAAACAATGTAAACAGTGACAGATTTTATTTTCTTGGGCTCCAGAATCACTGCAGATGGTGACTGAAGCCATGAAATTAAAAGATGTTTGCTCCTTGGAAGAAAAGCTATGACCAACCTAGACAGCATACTAAAAAGCAGAGAGATTACTTTGCCAACAAAGGTCTGTCTAGTCAAAGCCATGTTTTTTCCAGTGGTCATGTATGGATGTGAGAGCTGGACTATAAAGAAAGCTGAGTGCCAAAGAATTGATGCTTTTGAACTTGTGGTATTGGAGAAGACTTTGAGAATCCCTTGGACTGCAAGGAGATCCAACCAGTCCATCCTAAAGGATATCAGTCCTGCATATTCATTGGAAGGACTGATGCTGCTAAAGCTTAAACTCCAATGCTTTGGCCACCTGATGAGAAGAACTGACTCCTTAGAAAAGACCCTGATGCTGGGAAAGATTGAAAGTGGGAGGAGAAGGGGATAACAGAGGATGAGATTGTTGGATGGCATAACTGACTCGATGAACATGAATTTGAGTAACCTCCGGGAGTTGATGATGGACAGGGAAGCCTGGCGTGCTGCAGTCCATGGGGTTGCAAAGAGTCAGACATGACTTAGTAACTGAACTGAACCAAAAAACATAGCATGTCTTTGAATCCATTCTTGTTAAGAGGAGACAGAGACTTACGAGGCCATGAAGTGTAAAGGAGAAGGGGTGTGTCTTTAAAAATGTGGTCTACAACATGGTAAGATACTGGGGCTTAGTAAGAAGTATATCTGTTAAGCCAGGATCCTGTGTTGACTCTGTCCAAGAAATAGTCCCTGTTGCCTGCTGTTGACTTTCAAGTTGGCTACTATTCTGTGCTCTGGTCCAGTCACCCTATGATGTCTTTAAAAGCACTGATACGAGTTCACTGCATGCACCTGCCTTATAGTGGTGATACTTTGATGGATGCAGAGGAGGGACAGTAGCCAAGTGTAAGTTACACTGAAGGACTTTCTAGAGGGTCCAAAAGAGGAAGACAGACACAAAAATAGGGACAATGGAAAAGTTCTGAGAGATCATTGAAAGCAGAAGTTCATACAGGGAAGTAATGAGAACAAAGAACACCACCCTCACCTCAATCTGCAGGTGCTCCAGGAGAGTACAGATCGTACCACAGTATATGGAATGGGGGCCTAATTATCCAATGAATTAGAGATAAAAAAGACCCCTGAGAGCTGTGGATACCTAATTATATTTGTTTATATATAAATTTTTCTTTCTTTTTTTTTTTTAGCTTGGTGTGAAGTTGTTTCATCCTCTGCTGAATGTGTCCTAAATTAAGTTGGGACTTAAACTTAAGGTGATTTTTAGTTTGATTACCATTTAATTTTCAGGTGGACATTTAGCCCTTGTTTTGCATTTTAATAGAGAAATGTTGAGTTTTTTTAAGGTCAGTAATATCCACTTAAAAGTTTTAATATGCTCCAGTTTATCTTTTAACACCTGGTATTATGGGAAACATACACATCCTAGAAAAGAAGTGGGTGAGAGGACAGGGATGGAAGTCTATAAATCATCATTATATGACTATTAACAACTCATTTTTTTAAATTCAGAAAGTATATAAAAGTAAATTTAAGAGTTTATTTGAGGAAACATCGGTTCAAATTGAGCAGCATCCCATCTAGCAGATAGAAAGGAGTTCCAAGGAGCCGTACAAAATGCAAGACTTTATAGGCTGAAAGAAGCAAGAGCAAGGAAGTTATACCAGGCAAAAATCAGGTTGGTTATTACAAGATTGTTTTTGGTGACAGAGGGCTTAGCATAAGCAACTCTATTTTAGCATCCCCCCTTTTAAATTCTGGTATATATAATTCTTTATTGCTGTGAAAAACAAAAGACAAGCTTGTCATTTCTCACACCAGCTATTGTGAAAACACATGATATAAGAATGGACACATGATACAAGAATGGAAAAAGTACTATTAAAATAAATTAATTAAAAAAAAAAGAATGGAAAAAGTAAAGTCTTTTTCTGCTCCCTAGGTCCTGCTATGATGCTCTAACATAGAATTTTTTATTCAGAAAAAACATTTTGATGAGCTAACTCTGTTTTTGTTCATTCAGTATGCCCAAACTCTTTCCTCATCATCATACTTGCAGACTTACTTCTTTTCCCTTCCCAGTTATGATCATGGTGCTGATGGTTTAGTTGCTCAGTCGTGTCTGACTCTTTGCCATCCCACTAGGCTCCTCTGTCCATGGGATTTTCCGAGGCAAGAATACTGGAGTGGGTTGCCATTTCCTTCTCCAGGGGATCTTCCCAACCCAGGGATCGAACCTGGCTCTCCTGCATTGTAGTCGGATTCTTCACTGACTGAGCCACCACAGAATCAGTCATTGACACCTTTGATTGTTTCCACCTGGAGATATTCTACAAGTTGGCAAAGTTTCCTGATTTATTACTGTTTGTTTTATTTTACAGTGAAACATTTACTTCCTCCAATTTTATTTACTTAATCTTTCTTTAGGGATTTATACTTTGAGTTTGAAGCTCCCTGGTACTTCCTCCTTGTCATTTGTCTGACTGTCACCGTAGACTTTTCTGTCTTCCAGTTCTGCTTTGGGTTGGCAGAACAGTCACATTGTGATGATTGCTTACCCCATACTTTGCATTGTTCTCAGGTTCTCTTCCTGTTCCTGGCACATCTACTTAAACATTTTCACTATTTTCTTCCATGTGTTTGTTCTTTAGGTGAATGTGCCAGATTGAAGACTCCTCTTTGGCAGCGGTCGATCTCATTCCTGCCCGTTGGCATTTCTTACTGGTGCATCACTCATCTCTCTGGCTTTGGGTTCTCTGGTGCATGGCAGGGTTGTTACTGGGCACTTCTGATGACTGCACCTGCCACTGGTCTCTGGTTCAGAACATTGAGATTGCTTGAGCAGTGCTAACCATGACCTCCTATCTCATAGTGGATGGAGTTGCCTATTGTAAAAAAGGTCAAGTTTGGCCTTCAGTTCTCTCTCTGTGGTGTGTTTGGGTAACTTCTTTTCAGAACAAACAGATACAGAGTTCCCTTGAATTAAGTTGTGTATCTTACTGACGTAAGTGACTATAATTCTGGGTGGATAGTGCTGGGTTGGGGGTTATGTATTGCAAGAAGGAACGAATGAAGCAGATTCAAAGATGAGCCCTTTTAACTCTATATTCTTTGCAGGATCAGTTTGATTAATAAGTAGAATGTGACTTGCAGAGCTTCAATTGGTAGAAACCTTTCATCTGCTCCATAGTTAAGCTGAGTACATATTCTGATTTGCTCAGGTTTTCACCCCTTATCCTGGCATTTTGGCCATTTATCTCAGATTTTCTACTTTCAAATAAAATTTTTATTATTAATAGCTGCATTAAAATAAGCCATGATACAAAATCCAAAATTACTAGGTATACAAAGAAAAGGAAATTGTAACCCTAAAAGGAGTCCATTACAGATGGCGCTAATGGTTAAGAACCCACCTGCCAATGCAGGAGCCTTAAGAGATGTGGATTCAGTCCCTGGGTTGGGAAGATCCTTTGGAGAAGAGAATGTCAGCCCACTCCAGGATTCTTGCCTGCAGAGTCCCGTGGACAGAGGAGCCCAGTGGGTTACAGTCCATAGGGTCTCAAAGAGTTGGACACGACTGAAGTGACTTAGCATGAGCATGCAGAGACCAGCACCCTTCTCCAAAGGAGCTAGGGCACTTGTAGCAATAACACAAATTTAAAATGAAGTGCCTGAGAAGAATTTTACAAATTTTTTTATTGGAGTAAGATATGCTTATACTCTAAAAATGAAATACTCTGTGCAGCACCAGAAAGTGCAGCAGTTCGTAAACACCCTCTGCACACTCCAGGACTTTTCTCAGAAGACAGTTTCTTCTTTTAGGCATTCTTTCATTATTTAGAAATTTGATCTCATATTTACATGTCATTTTTCTGAACTGATACTGTGTTTCTTGAATTTTAGAATGTAAATGTAGACATCCTTAGCTAAGCCATTGTATAAGTCAATTGTTATAAAACATAATGATTATCACTAAATGTGGAATTAACGAATATATTTAAATCTATACCTACTTCTAAGTACTATAATCAAAACAGGTAATATAGGAAAAATAATTACCAGCCATCACTATATTTGCAGAGTTGAATTTCTTGCTAGGAGGCAAAATTTACAAATTTCTCTTCCAATACCAGATTTTCATTTTAGTTGTACAATATTATAATTAGTTAAAGCAATGATAATCTGAGTATTACATATTTTTTAATCAGGTCAGCTTCTTGATCATAGGAATTATCAATGGATCATGATTTTAACTTCAGGGGCTTTGAAAAATTTAATGGCTTTTCATTCCTTCTCTCTTCCATCTGAAATAATCAAACCTAACGTGTTATACGGTGAAGAATTCTGAGCTTAAGGAATGAGATTTAAGTTTCAGTTTTGTTATTGACTGAGTCAATGATTTTAGCAAAATAATGAATGGTATTTTCTTCAATGAATAAAACAATGCAAGCCTATTGTAAAGATTAGATGGGAAAGCACATCTGAATGAAAATATAATTATATCTTGCTTAATGTAATAATTCATTATATATACATATAATACTCAGAATTGCTAGTATGGCAATGTGAGATAATCCTGTTTTTTAGTTTAAACCATATTGTTTAAATGTTGAGAAACTTCATATTTTTTGAGTTCCAACTGTAATTAAGAATTGGAAGATTTCCCTTTGAGGGAATGCTTGTTTCTGGAGGGTACTGTGGCAGGCAGGAGACTACACTTTGATGTAATTCCTAGATGAATTGACAGAACTGTCATTACAGAAATGTTCATAGGTGCCCTGCTGCTGCTGCTAAGTTGCTTTAGTCATGTCTAACTCTGTGCGACCCCATAGACGGCAGTCTACCAGGCTCCCCGTACCTGGGATTCTCCAGGCAAGAACACTGGAGTGGGTTGCCATTTCCTTCTCTAAGGCATGAAAGTGAAGTCACTCAATTTTGTCCGACTCTTCACGACCCCATGGACTGCAGCCTACCAGGCTCCTCTGCCCATGGGACTTTCCAGGCAAGAGTACTGGAGTGCGGTGCCATTGCCATAAGTACCAAATGGTTCACACCTCCATGAAGTAGGTGGAGCATATGGAAAGCGCAGAGTTGTAGATGCTCAATATTTCTGAATGAAAATAGGGGATTCCATCCATCCATAATCCACATTCACTGTTAACACTTTAGGGCAGGATTTAGCTAAGCAGATTAGTAATAAAGTTGAATGTGAAAATAGAAGCCTTGTAACCTATTGTTAAGGAAATTTGTTTTCAAAGCTATTTGATAATCCTCTGGTCAGACTGATATGAGACTGTATGTTTTTATAAACAGAATATTTTATTTTCTCTTTATTCCTTAAATTATAGGAGTAATTTATTACATTATTAAAGCAGAATATTCAAATAACATGACAGCATATAGAATAAAATGTATGCCATAGGCTGAATGTTTATGTCTCTTCAAAATTCATGTGTGGAAGCCTAACCCCTTATGTAACAGTGTTTGGAGATAAGGCCCTTGGGAGTTTAACAGGTCATAAGGGTGGAGCCCTCACATGTAGGATCAGTGACCTTATGAAGAAGGACTCTTGAGAAACCTATATGCATGTCAGGAAGCAACAGTTAGAACTGGACATGGAACAACAGACTGGTTCCAAATAGGAAAAGGAGTACATCAGGGCTGTATATTGTCACCCTGCTTATTTAACTTATATGCAGAATACCTCATGAGAAACGCTGGGCTAGAAGAAGTACAAGCTGGAATCAAGATTGCTGGGAGAAATATCAATCACCTCAGATATGCAGATGACACCACTCTTATGGCAGAAAGTGAAGAGGAACTAAAAAAAAGCCTCTTGATGAAAGTGAGAGAGGAGAGTAAAAAGTTGGCTTAAAGCTCAACATTCAGAAAACAAAGATCATGGCATCTGGTCCCATCACTTCATGGCAAATAGATGGGGAAACAGTGGAAACCGTGTTAGACTTTATATTGGGGGGCTCCAAAATCACCACAGATGGTGACTGCAGCCATGAAATTAAAAGACGCTTATTCCTTGGAAGGAAAGTTATGACCAAAACTAGACAGCATATTAAACAGCAGAGACATTACTTTGCCAACAAAGGTCCATCTAGTCAAGGCTATGGTTTTTCAGCAGTCCTGTATGGATGTGAGAGTTTGACTGTGAAGAAAGCTGAGCATGGAAGAATTGATGCTTTTGAACTGTAGTGTTGGAGAAGACTTTTGAGAGTCCCTTGGACTGCAAGGAGATCCAACCAGTCCATTCTAAAGGATATCAGTCCTGGGTGTTCTTTGGAAGGACTGATGCTAAAGCTGAAACTCCAATACTTTGGCCACCTCATGCGAAGAGCTGACTCATTGGAAAAGACCTTGATGCTGGGAGGGATTAGGGGCAGGAGGAGAAGGGGGCGACAGAGGATGAGATCACTGGATGGCATCACCGACTTGATGGTCGTGAGTTTGAGTGAACTCCGGGAGTTGGTGATGGACAGGGAGGCCTGGTGTGCTGCGATTTATGGGGTCGCAAAGAGTCGGACACGACTGAATGACTGGACTGACTGAAAGAAGAACTCAGAGAGCTCCCTCTTCCCTTCTGTCAGGTAAGATTTCAGAGAACCAGGAAGAGTGAGTCCTCACCAGGTACTGTGTCTGCTGATGTCTTGATCGTGGACTTTGCAGCCACGAGAACTGTGAGAATTAAATTCATGTGGTTTAAAAATCAGTCAGTCTGTGGTCTTTTGCTATTGCAGCATAAACACACTACGACAATGTACAAATCCTCTTATTAGCCTCTTCTTTCCATTCCCTTCCCCAGAGGTAATCACTGCTAATATTTTTAATATTCCAATTTTTTCTATGATTTCACATGTACATCGTGTACATGTACATCATATTCTTTGTAGACATTGGTACTTCCAAGTAAAGGAAGGCTGCTCTAAGGTTTCTCCCTATCCTCCTCATTGTCCCTCCTCTCTACTCAAAGGAAAGCAGATTGTCAAATCAGAGCATCCTTAAATTCATTGCTGATCTACACCATACTTGCTATGTGAACTTCAGCATATTTCTTCAATTTTCCAATCTCACAGTTTACTCACCTTTGGAATCAAAGTGAGAACACTGTGCAAAGTTTTGTAAAGAATACATTAGGGAGGAGTTGTGGGTTGTTGGAAAATAAAAATAAAATACTGTACGTATAACTGCTAGCATAATGCAGCAGCAGTATGTTTCTATCTTTCCTTGTCTTAATCAGTTTTCTTTTCTTCCTTTGCTAATTACTATTGTGTTAAGGATGGATTAAAAAAAGAGAACGGATTGCTTTCTCCTTGAGAAAGATATTGTGTCTGTAGTGTTAAAAATTATCAGGGCAAAGTGAAGAGGGACATCTCTAACCTTTTAATTCATAGAAATTTAAAATTGGACAGATGCAAATAGAAGATCATTTAGTCTGATATATTTCTCTCTCTCTCTCTTTCTCATTTCCTCTTCTGAGTAGTGTTGTTTAAATGAGATCTGACTGGAGCTGCTGGTGGGGAGGTGGTGTGTGTGGACAGAACAGAGTCTCACTGCTTAGCTGCTTCTTTATTTGCTGAAGAATCTAAGGTCCCAAATTCTATATTAATCTGAAAGATGACCCATCTGGTCCAAACTCTCTCATCTGTCAGATGAGGAAAGTCCTGTAGACTTTTCATTTCAGTCAGTGATCACCAAAATTTAGGGCATTCAGCCTGCTTGGAAATGATCATTTTTGACCTTTCAAACTTGCATACCCCACACCTTGAAAAATCGCATCAATGATGCTGAATCTGCAGGTGTTCATGTTCATGTCCAGTTTCCAGGACAGCAGAGGGGAGCCAGTGACCTCTTCAGTGGTTTATCAAAGACCCCTCAATTTTATTCTGGCATTTAATCTACCACAGAAACCATTTATTGCTTCATCTTCCTGAGTAACGTGGACACTGTCACTTAATTAACTTACCATTTGAGTGCATGTTTAAAACTGTCAGGTGGGAAGTAAATTTGGTGCTGTCTTATGATTAATAAAATGTTAAAAGTCTTTTTTTGTGAGAGCCAAGTAGCTGGCACCTCAACAAAAACGGCTAGGTTTGTTGATTGTTATTTTGGTTACTGTAATTATGTGGACTGGCAGGAAAAAAGCTGTATTTATTTGTGCTTTTTATATATTTGTTTTTAAGACAAGTCAGTATGTGTATGTTGGTGGTGTGTGCAGTTGATTAAACATAGGATTACATCATATCTTAACAGGTGAAATGAATTATTGTGCCCTTTATAGGACGGGGGAGCCTGGTGGGCTGCCATCTATGGGGTTGAACGGAGTCAGACATGACTGAAGTGACTTAGCAGCAGCATAGGTATGCTTTGAAAAGAAATGCCTCAGGTCCTAGAATTGATAACTGTATATTTATTGAGTGATTATTTATGCTAAGTGCAGACCTAGGCTCATTTACTTATGTTGTTCCAACTAAACTTCCAAGAAATCTGAGAAATAAGCATTATTTTTCCCATATTACAGATAAGGAAACAAAGCTCTGAGATGTTCAGTTGTTTGCACAAAGTCACATACCTAATATTGACTGAAATAATATCAAAATAGTGAGTTTTATGTCTAAAATCAGTACTTCTAAAGAATAAGTAAAATCAGTACTTCTTTTTATTCCAGTGGGAAAATTGCTTTGATTAAACCCAGTGAAATTGTTATGCTTTTGCAGCAAATATACTTGAAGGCCTTGGTCATTGTTTATTTTTCCTCCTGCTTCATGCCCCACTCACAAAGGGATTTGGACTGGGGATTCCCAAGATCACTTCTGTGTTTGGTGATTTGCTAAAAAGAAACACAAGACTCAGCATATAGTTGCACACATGGCTAAGATATAATGAAAGGATAAAAAAGCAAGATAAGCAAAGCTCATGGCTCATGGGCAGTCTGGAGAAAACCCGACACACTTTCAAAACTCCTCTCCTAGTGGAGACACAGTAGATGCGCTTAATTCCTCCAGCAATGAGTTGCAACAGTGTGTGAGTCTGGTTTACAGAAAAGCTCATTAAAGACTCAGCACTCAATGCTTTTTGGTAATAGTTACAAAGGTACTCTGATTAGCACACACCAAAATTCCACAAGGACAGTAAGTGTTCCGAGTAAGCCACATTGTTTGCATAATTTAGGCACAGTGAGATGTTCTTATCCTTTAAAGAAAGTTTTACAGCAGAGTAGGGAAATTTAACCAATCAAGTTTCCAGATGTTGGTTAGGGGCCGTGTTTATAAGAAGGCCTTGTAAAGTATAGCAATCTCAGGGCTAGTATGTTAATTCTCACACAGGATTTGAATAAGGTTATTGAATGATCCCAAATTAAGTTATTATGTCATTTGTAATTCTTGAAATTGAATCAGAAAAGGAGTAAGGCTCATGCCTTGGAGTGCTGAAAGGGACTTGAAACATGTGAGAAATATATCAAAATATCATTCATTTAGAGATTTTATCCCTTCCTTTATGTATTTATTCTCAAAGTATTTACTGACTTACTGTGTTAGGTCAGTTCTCCACAGCAAAGGAAAAGGACAGTTTTCTTTCCAATCCCAAAGAAAGGCAATATCAAAGAATGTTCAAACTACCATGCAAATGCACTCATCTCACACACTAGCAAGGTAATGCTCAACATTCTCAAAGCCAGGCTTCAACAGTACATGACCCGTGAACTTCCAGATGTTCAAGCTGGACTTAGAAAAGGCAGAGGAACCAGAGATCAAATTACCAACATCCGTTGGATCATTGAAAAAGCAACAGAGTTCCAAAATAATATCTACTTCCGCTTTATTAACTTCATCAAAGCCTTTGACCGTGTGGATCACACCAAACTGTGGAACATTCTTAAAAAGATGGGAATAGCAGACACCTGATCTGCCTGCTGAGAAATCTGTATGCAAGTCAAGAAGCAGCAGTTAGAACTGGACATGGAACAACAGACTGGTTCCAATTCAGGCAAGGAGTACATCAAGGCGGTATATTGTTACCTTGCTTATTTAACTTCTATGCAGAGTACATCATGTGAAATGCTGGGCTGGATGAAGCACAAGCTAGAATCAAGATTGCCAGGAGAAATATCAATAACCTCAGATACGCAGATGCCACCACCCTTATGGCAGAAAGCGAAGAAGAACTAAAAAGCCTCCTGATGAAAGAGTAGAGTGAAAAAGTTGGCTTAAAGCTCAACATTCAGAAAACAAAGATCATGGCATCTGGTCCCATCACTTCATGGGAAATAGATGAGGAAACAATGAAAACAGTGACTTTTGGGGGGGCTCCAAAATCACTGCAGATGGTGACTGCAGCCATGAAATAAAAAGACGTTTGCTCCTTGGGAGAAAAGTTATGACAAACCTAGATAACATATTCAAAAGCAGAAACATTACTTGACCAACAAAGGTCTGTCTAGTCAAAGCTATAGTTTTTCCAGTAGTCATGTATAGATATGAGAGTTGGACTATACAGAAAGCTGAGCGCCAAAGAATTGATACTTTTGAACTGTGGTGTTGGAGAAGACTCTTGAGAGTCCCTTGGACTGCAAGGAGATCCAACCAGTTCATCCTAAAGGAAATCAGTCCTGAATATTCATTGGAAGGACTGATGCTGAAGCTTAAACTCCAATACTTTGGCCACCTGATGCAAAGAACTGACTCATTGGAAAAGACCCTGATTCTGCAAAGATGGAAGGTGGGAGGAGAAGGAGACAGCAGTGGATGAGATGGTTGGGTGGTATCACTGACTCGATGGACATGAGTTTGAGGAAAATCTGGGAGTTGGTGATGGACAGGGAGGCCTGGCGTGCTGCAATCCATGGAGTTGCAAAGAGTCAGACACAACTGAGCTGAACTGTGTTAGGTGACATCAGAGAACAGTGATAAAGATCATAGGCTCTGCATCCAGATGCCTGGGTTTAAATTCTAGCACTGCCATTCATGAGTTACATGACCTTTGGCAAGTTTCTTAACTTTTCTATGGTCAGGTTTTCTTATCTGTATCCTAGGTGCCACCTTGTAAGATTAGGGAAGGTAAGAAGCTGTCTGGTACTTGGTAACTGAAGAGAACAACATAGATGGTAGAGGCAAACAAGTATGGGATTACCTTAGAGAGTGATCGCTGCTTCAGTGGGCAAAATTTGACATGCTTTGAGAGCACATGGGAAAAACTGGTACAGTTTGGAGGAAGGTCTTAACTTAAGGCCTGTTTCATAGCAGGTCAAAGGAACATCACAGTTAGAAGGCATTGGGTAGAGAAATTGGTGTGTTCGAATAAAAAATAATAAGTGGTATGTCTGGAAGATAGACGAACTTGTAGAGACAAGCAGAGACCATATAGTGAAGAGTCTTACCCATCCTGTTAGGAAATTTTTACTTGGCATGAGAATAATGAGGCATCCTAGGAGAACCAGCGCCTTTTGGAAACAAGTAAGCATGACCCTCATAGAACTTTCTTCTAGAACTTTCTTACTGAAGATTGCATTGGCAGCTTCTCTTTTCAAAAGACAGTCCTGACTCCTCTTTCTCTGCACTTCTCTCTGGGTAGAGGTCAGGAACATTCTGGGCTGAGTTGAGACAGTTTTAGGGACTGCCAACAATAGATCAGATCGGTTTCAATCTGCCTCATCCTATGAGAAGTATGCATGTGAAAATAACAGAAGGACAGAATGGGGAAGTTTTATTTTATTCATGTCTAGCAAAGGAAGCCAAGGAAGCCACCTCTAAGCACTAATACATTAGTGCTCACTGAACTGAGGCAGAGTGCAGCCCTAGACTGAAGCCCAGTGGAAGGTCATTTCCATGTGTTATGGGAAGGCTCTCATTCTGCAGTCTCTTGGCTTCCTACATTTTTTGACTGATGGTTTATTCCTCCCAATTATTAGTATCTCTTAACACTTTATGTTATTTGCTTTTTCAATCTTTTTTTCACACACAAATGCATACAGGAAATGATTTATAATGAAAGCACCAGCTATAATAATGGGTCTGTCGTTGTTTGTGGGGTAAAGGGAAATGGAAATTAGTAATTTCCTGCTGCTTTTGCTGATTTTACTTTGGTAATAATGCCACTTTATGTGAGATACATGTTTCCATTTGGTTCTAAGTGAAAATATCATCTTAAGCTAATTTTATACAACATATAACCATTAAACTAAATTTTCTAATTGCTTTTTAGTGTGAGGCCACTGTAGTACGTCTTAGACAAAAGGGTTCTCAGCCAAACCCCTGCATTTTACAGAGGTCCTTTATGTTTTTCTGTCTCTCTCACATTTATGGAGGGATATACAAGCAACCCTGCCACAAGCAGTTAGCCTAGAGAAGCCTACTGTGCCAAGCATTTCATCTCACGTTCAGCACTGACCAGCCAGGGTGAATCGTCTCCATATCTTTTGCCCCATGCCTTTGAAATAAAAGGTAGTTAAGTAAATACAGTGAATGTGAGTTGGTCTGCTGCTGACAGTACAGATGGACCCTGCTTCAGAGACTGGGGCAATGGAAGCACTTTAATAGATAAAAGGCAAGTCAATTTAAGTGTCAGCTTTCCCTCTGTTTTCATGAACGTGAAAGATCTTGCATAATGAAGAAAGTTTCCCATATAAATGTCTGTATTCTGGCTTCTTATTCTAATGCGTGTTTCTCATGAATTAGCACAGTTTTGGCATTGCATATGGCATCTGAGGAACATTTCGTAGGTCTATACCTTGCTGCCTGATGTGGAAGCCAAGAGCTATAGAAGACTATTGAAATAAAGTACCGTTAACATTTAGTTCCTCAGTTGTACTAGCCACATTTCAGGTGCTCATTCTGCACACATGGCTAGTGGCTAGGATACGGAAGACACAGTTATGGGACATTTCCATCATGGCAGTTCTGTTGAACCACACTTGCCTAGATGTAATGTGTATTTCAATTCTTTATCAGTGCTGTATGCTGGCACCTGTATAGACACTGCATACTAGAATTATTAATATGAATAGTTAGAATTAAGTATTTAATTTTCTTGTAAGTTTTAAAAATCTAGGCATGTGTTATGTTGGCCTCCCTCTGTGCTTTTCCCCAGAGCCTCACAAATAGCAGCTGAGGTCCAGAGGCCCTTGTCCTTTCTTAAGATGACCTGTATATTAGGAATACTGATTTCTGTGGGTCTTTTGCTAATTGCACTATTCTGAAATCTTTGGCCATGTGTGAACTGGATCCATGATGACAGTGAGTGGAAACATAACCACTTGAAGCTGTAATTTTGTCATGCAACTCACCTAATAAATAATTTCAATACTACAGATAATCTTTCATTAAATATATCTTAGTAATTGGTGTGCTAAGACATTCTGGCATGGCTTGGTGAGATCCGTGTTATGGTAGTGCCTCTTGGGTTTGCTAATCCTATTCCATATTGTGACCATTGAAGATGGCAAAATATAATTTCCACTTGACTTTGATTTTAGGGCGGTGAGTACTGCAGGAACTTAGAGATGGATTCCATTTTATTTCATGATTAATTCTCTCACTTTCTTTCCAACACCACGCAAACACACAGACGAAATTGCACTTTTTCTGTAAAGGAAGAAAAGATATTTGGCTGTAGGAATGACTGACTGACAATGTCATGGTCACTGCGGTGTGTCTGTCACATGATCTTTAGCTTGCTTTAAATCCTATTGTATGGTTTTTACCCTAAGAGAACATCTCAGCATGCAAGTTTCATAGAGGGGTTTGTTTGGGGGAAATAATACCAACAAGTCTGAAATCTTTACATCAAGTGATGAATTTTTTCCCTTCCACTAAGACCATGAGGACCTATCAAATAGGAAAAAATTTTTGTTCTTGTTGTTTTGTTAGAGACCTAAACACCCTCCGTGTATTTAAGGAAACCTATAGAAAGACTCTGATGCCGGGAGGGATTGGGGGCAGGAGGAGAAGGGGACGACAGAGGATGAGATGGTTGGATGGCATCATCGACTCAATGGACATGGGTTTGGGTGAACTCCGGGAGTTGGTGATGGACAGGGAGGCCTGGTGTGCTGTGATTCAGGGGGTTGCAAAGAGTCAGATGCGACTGAACTGAACTGATAGAATGTGATTCTTCTTTAGATTTTTAAATCTTCCCCTGCAAGTATACTTAAATTTTTTTCCAAAATGAAAGGGAATAATTAAAACTCTTTTAATTTTTAGTAAAAATAAAGATTTTCAGGTTTTCAAAAGAACCATGGAAAGGACTAGAAGCAAAGGTGGTCAATATTTTAGGGGAAATTGCATTACATTGTTTACATTTATAACACAGGCTTTTGGTTTTGTTTATGGAACATTTCCATACAAGGCTCATTGATTCTCAGACTGCTGAATCACAAAGCAGCTGCTTCTAGTAGAAGCACAGTTATTTAACTTCCTACTGATTACCTCGTAAGTGCATAATTTCTCAGTCGCAGTCTCTGGTATATCTTTCTTTCTCTTGAGGTCATCTTTAATGGGGCAGAAAAGCTCTTCCCATAACTTGCCCATCCATGTGGCAACATTTTGATGTCATTTATCCCTGTTTATCATCTCTATTAGGCTTCTTTTCTAAGAGACAAGAGGTATTTGTTGTGCCAGTTCAAATCATCTCTGGGCCAACATTCTCTCAATTTTTAAAATTTGGAAAAACAGAATTAGAACTGCCATAGCATTTGTTTTGGTGTTGAAGTGGGGATGGGATAGGAGACTACTAGCAGATTGCTCTGTAAGTGCTTAATGATAACACTAATAAAAATTTTAACAATATTGCAAACACTCATTAACTAGACAGGGCAATGCTTCTGTAAAGCTATGATTCATCTCCTTGTTCTGAAATGATTCACGATGGCAATGATTTTGGGTTAATTGTCCATTGTGATACAAGTTTTGGATCCATGGCTTCATTAATTTTAAGTTTCTGTCTATGTTAGATTGTCTGGCATCATTACACTAATTTGCATAGACTGAAGAACACCTTCAAAAGTTTGCTTGTGTTTCCTCTAATGTGGCAGGTAGGTCATTCTCTGTCCCAATGGAAAAGATGAATCAATCCACTGCAGTGGCAGAAAGCCCTGGAGTGGCTAAGGTACCGTTTGGGGGAAGATAGGAGATTTTTGGACACAAAGGCTAGGCTCTGAATGATGAGGGGATTGAGATGTTCCAACTCTACTTTCAGAGGAAATTGTTAGGGAGAACATTAGCTTTGAAACCAGGGGAATCTAGGTTTTAGTCTCAGCTCTGTCATTCAGGAGCCTGTGGATTATTAGAGCACACAGCATGTGTAAGATAGCGATTGGTGGTGGTGATGGTGAGGGTGGTTGTTAATTATAGTGTGATGTGCTGTGCTCGGTCACTTCAGTTGTGTCCAACTGTTTGTGACCCAGTGGACTATAGCTCGCCAGGCTCCTCTGTCCATGAGATTATCCAGGCAAGAATACTAGAGTGGGTTGCCATGCCCTCCTCCAGGGGATTTTCCTGACCCAGGGATTGAACTCATGTCTCTCATGTCTCCTGTATTGGCAGGTGGGTTCATTAAGACTAGCACCACCTGTGAAGCCCATTATTTTTGGCACCATCTTCTCTTCCATAATATGCTGTATCCCCTTGACTTAATCTTTGAAACTTTTTACTTCCTTATTGGAGGACAGTAACATCTACTCAATAGGGTCAAATTAAAGTGAGAATTGAAATTTGGAACCTAGTAGGGGACAGTCAGTGGCTGGAGGGCGTTGCACTAGATTCAGCTGTGTGCTTCTGCTCACTGTCAGTTCTTGACTCCAGCCTGTACTCGTGAGCATCTCCTCCCCTAAACTCCCTAATATGTATACACGTATATCCATGTGTTGTTCAGCTACAGCCTATGGAGACTTTGTGAAAATGACATTCTTGATAACATATGAATTCAAAGGAGATCAAAGAATCCATTGACTGATTCTGCAAAACCCTTATTCTTTTTTATAATTCCTTTGGGGTGTGGTAAGTAAAGGCTAGAATTTGAAATATGAAAGAGAAGAGCTAAAGACCTTAACTCTTCAAAATCCATAAGTGAAACACAAAGGCAGAGTGTTTCATGGTTATCAATTATTCATTGATTCTTAAAAGTAATAATAAACATCCTCGAGGCTGCTGTGCAGCATGAGCTCAGGGCTAGGGCAGTGGCAACATAAAGACGTAATAAATAGAATTGATACTCATTGATTCTATGTAACTAATAAAACAAACTACATAACTGAGCAGAAAAGATGCCTTTTAAAAGGGACTAAAATTGTCTCCTTTGGGTTTGAAAAGTGTATTTCTCCCCATGGAAATTGTTGTGAACCAAAATAGCACATACTAATAGTTATCATTTACAGAGGACCCACTATGTAATGATGCTTTTTATTTCTAATCCCTATGGCAACCTTGCAAAGCAGATTTCATTATCCCTATGTTCCTGATGAGGAAATGGAGCTTGGGAAGGGTCATATAATTGTCTGAGGAAAATTTTACAAAGCTACTAGGAAAACAATTATGTTTGGAATGCCTCAGATGTCACTCTTACTAGATCCTTTGTCATTCTATCCATAATGACATAGTAATATATCCTCTTATTAATCAAGTAATGCAGATGATATTCAGGTACTTAAGTATTTATCTTTCAAGAACCAGAAAAGAATGATTATGGATTCTTATATGTGGTGTTATGGATTAGGATGTGTGGTTCTTGATGTTTGTGCTGGGCACTGTGGCAGGCATTGAAATGAAAAAATAAAACACATTTCATTACCTTCCAGGATTCACAGTCTAGGGCAAAGATGCCAGACAGCGGGTCCAAAGACAGTTCTTCTCCCTTCTGGTTCCAATAGTAGACAGAGCTTGAATGCAGGTCAAGTAAGCTTCTCAACAGTTCTCTCTCAATATTGATTCCAGGCAACCTCTAACCATTGATTAAAATTAGCATACAACAGAAACAAAACGTGCTTGTCACTCTTCTCTTAGAGAATACGTATAATCGGTCATTTGCAACATATGTGACAGGCTTAGTGAAGAGCTGTGAATAGTTGTGTCTCTAGAACCGTGGGTCACTATGGATTCCCAAAGGACAAGATGATCGCTTCTCGCTCTAGACATTGGGAGAGAGCAAACAGAGAAAGCTTCACACAGATTATCTTCAGGGATGGTAGAGTTATCACAAGGAATGAGATGAGTGATTTAGGCAGTGGTCAAAGAATGGAGGAATTTATAGATTAAGGAGTTTTGATTCTATCTTGTAGGTAAAGGGTTTTCTAGAAGATTTTATAAAAGGAGTAAACCAATCAGGAAAACCTTATAAAAAAAGGGCAAGATTCACAGGAATTTGACTGAGTGATGACCCTTGAAATACATCTTGGGAAAAGTAGGTGAAGACCTAGATTAGAACAATAAAGTCAGTAATAGAGACTGGAGGCATGATTGGAAAGCAATCTACAGAGTTTATATACATATAGATCTGATAAACATTAGTGATTTAGATATGGTGAAGGATGACGTGATTGAGAAAGTAATACCTAGGATAACTTTTGATTTCTGATTTGGGCTAATGAGTTGACAGGAAGAACAGTGAGTTTTAGGAGAGAGTCAGTGATTTCAATGGGAAAAACTACAAAAGCATTACTTTCTGTTATACAGGAATGTTTTTTTTTTTTTGGGGGGGGTGTTAAAGGACAGGTAATTGTAAGGCAAACTTTAGAATATTCTCATTGATATATTCAAAATTTAATTTTGATGGCAAACAGAAGTAAATTTTGCATGCTACTCATCTTTATTTTTATATCCTTTATTTATTGGTAAAAGTTAAAATCTGTAGAGACTTGAAGTTTATTGATTCAAGACTGAGTATGGAGCCCCTTAGAGGCAATGATTATTACGGAATCAGGTGTGTTTTTCTTCATGAACCGGTGATCATTGCGTTGTTCCATGTGGATATCCATTTCCACACTGGTTTAGGTCGCCTTTAGCTTTCTGGGTTATCATGACTCCAGGTAGACAACTCAATAAGTTTTTCTTACTGGGGCATTCAGTCATGCCAGATTCATCAAGGAGAGTTTACAGAAATCATTTATTCTTTGCTTTTATTTGAAAAACACTGAACACGCAAATAGAAATCAACAAAACTCTAATCAAAAGTGGAAATATTATGAAATTGGTGATCCTCATTTATTATGGTCTGACCACAGTGGATGTTCCAAGTAGCTCCTAGAAAAATCCATTATATGGAATATCTTGTGTGTAGCGAGGGATGTTGGCTAGAACAGTCTGCATTTGAGTCGTATGGTAGCTCTTGATTGTATCTGAATCTTTTTACCTCTTGTGATGGTAAAACTGTGTGTTTGTGCGTATACCCCTGAGCACTTGCACAGTGGAACTTTATTTTTTTCAGAGAACTTCATCTATGTATTTATGGAGAGGAAGGACCACTGAAAATTCCTACTATTTAGAAAACATTTCCACTATTTTCCTAACTTGAAGATAAAGATGACATTGAGTAGTTTTACTAATCCTTTGCTTTTGTGAAGACTCATGTTAGAATTCCTTGATTTACTTATTTATATTAATTTTGTTTATTTAGAATGTATTATACAACACAGAGACAATTTAACTATTGGAGAGAGTCATTAATTCTGCTCAACCTATACGAGAATTACTGAGTGTCTGCTTTTCAAATAATATTCTTCCACTTGCCTGGTGGTCTGAATAAGCCTGTTTTGTTTTGTTTTGTTTTGTTTTTTTTAAACAGCCTAAGCTCAGAGAACTTTGGATCCAATTGTTGAGACAAGAGACATAGTGTTAATGCTATAAGAAATCTTATATGTGGCCTTCAACTTATTGTAGATGTAGACAGGTTTTTATTTTTTTTTTTAATCATCTAAGTTAAAGGCTATGGTTTTTCCAGTGGTCGTGTACAGATGTGAAGGTTGGACTGTGAAGAAAGCTGGAAAAAAAAAAAAGAAAGCTGAAAAAAAAAAAAAAAAGAAAGCTGATCGTTCAAAAGAATTGATGCTTTTGAACTGTGGTGCTGGAGAAGACTCTTGAAAGTCCCTTGGACTGCAAGGAGATCCAACCAGTCCATTCTAAAGGAGATCAGTCCTGGGTGTTCTTTGGAAGGAATGATGCTAAAGCTGAAACTCCAGTACTTTGGCCACCTCATACGAAGAGTTGACTCATTGGAAAAGACTCTGATGCTGGGAGGGATTGGAGGCAGGAGGAGAAGGGGACAACAGAGGATGAGATGGCTGGATGGCATCACTAACTCAATGGATGTTGAGTTTGGGTGAACTCTGGGAGTTGGTGATGGACAGGGAGGCCTGGCGTGCTGCAATTCATGGGGTCGCAAAGAGTTGGACAAGACTGAGCAACTGAACTGAACTGAAGTTTTATCATCTTCAAAATGAGAGTTAGGTGAAGTAATTTTGGACCAAGTGTTCTGAAATGTTTTCCCAATTATAATAATCACAATTTTCAACCTTACTGATTGTGAAGTGAATGAAAGAGAAAAATGCAGTTTCAGAAATTGAAGAGAACACTGGTTGGACTTGCAAAATCATTCATCAGATTTGGTTGCTTTTAATAAAGGAAGAAACCATGTGAGTTGATAGAATTCTGTACCAGGGGATAGCTTCTGAGTTTAGGGCTTTGATTTCCTTCCCTCCACTTCTACTCTCACATGGAACTCATGAGTATCAGTTTGATATCAGTTTGATGTAGTCATCTTCCAGACTGAGTGTGCTTCAGGACAATCTCAGCTCTAATGGACCCTTACCCAACTAACTTTGTCACGGTGGGGGAGGGGGGAAGAGTATGGGGCACGTTGTAAGAAGTTGCAGAAGTTTTGGAAGAGAAAGGGGATAGAATTTTTGTTTACAGGACAGAACTAGAATTTCATGCAATTTCTGTTCTATCATCAACTATTAATAAACACAGTGAAAAGAGATTAAAGATGAGTGAAAATGATAGGATGAATAAATGAATGAATATGAATTTATCAATTATTTTTTTGCAGTTTGTGGCATTATGTTTATCAGCTGGGTTTGGTTTTCTTTTATTATTATTCTTTTCTCAATACTTTAATGGTTTCCCTGGAAGGACTGTATGGTAAATAGCAACAGATACATGGTCTAGAATTTGGATCTGTTGTAAAAGCATCTCCCAAATTGGTTGAGTTACTTGCTTATCTATGACCCGTTTCTCTTGAGTATCCTTTTGGTTATTGTTTTCTTTTCTGCCTTATTATGACCATGGGTGAGAGTGAATTTAGACTTGTAACGTATGGTTGTTTACACCAGAAGATTATAAGGACCGGTTCTGAATAGAACATGTTTTATTTCCATTAAGTGCATATTCTTTTTGTTTGCTGAGTTTTGTATTTGTGTTTAAACTGTCCTTACAAATCTGCTGTGCATTTCCAGGGGTGGAAAACATGCTTTTATATGTAGTAAGTCTGGCTCAGGTTTGGGGATGAGTTTTGTTCTTCATTTTTCGCTCTCTGTCTCAGAAATAACAAAACCTAACTGTTATTCTCCCCAGTTCTATCATATTGTTGCACTTAGTAGACAAGAAGGTGTTCCTATGTTTTAAATAGAATTGAAATCTACATGGCTATGTAATTTTACACAGCCAATCCACTTCATAATGTCAAAACACTTTTATTTCTGCATGGAAGATTTTTCTACCTTGGTCTCATTAATGTTGCACCTGTTTCTTTAACGGTGGAGTCACTGATGGAGTGCTAAATAGAATCCAGAGAGAATCTTTATAAGTATAGTGAATTTGGTTTGAACTAACTGAGAAATTATAAATTATTTTTAAGATTTGACCTAGAATTAAGGTCATTTTTGCACTATTGACACTAAAAAGCTCTGTGAAGCAATTTAAAACAAATCAAAAGATTGCAGACAAGCAAATACTTTCTTTTGATTTCTTCATTTATAACTTATAAGTTTTCTGGGTATATAGGTAAATCATATTACTTATAAATTCTTAAATATAAAGCAAGAATAAATAATTGTGTATAATCCTACCAAAGAGGAAAAGCCACTCTTAAATGTTTAAACTCAAGTCCTTTTATTTAAAAATAATATACTTCACACTTCATATTATTTTTAAGTGCTATGTTGTTGCATAAAATATTCCATACAACACTTTAAATGTCTATGTAATTATATATATAAAAGTTTATTAGATCAGCTTATTATAAGATCTTTAAGCTGATATCTAATTGTTTATAGTTATTAATTTTAGATGAATGACTATATGTAAGAAAAGTAATGCTGAGCACTTATTAAAGTCCATGCTCTATTCTTTATTCCAGTAATTTTAGCCTCCTAATAATCCCATGAAGGAGGTGATATAATTGTCACCCTTTTACAAAGGAAATGACTTAGGCTTAGAGATTTTCTGTAACTTGATAAAAGTAGCTCAGCTAAATGTGAATTTAACCCTTGTGCTGCCAGACTCTAAAGTCCATGCCTCCAATTACTGCACCCTGTGCCTACCAGTGCAGGAGACATGAGAGATTCAGGTTTGATCTCTGGGTTGGGAAGATCCTCTGAAGAAGGATATGGCAACCCCAGCAGTATTCTTGCCTGGAGAATCCCATGGACAGAGGAGCCTTGTGGTCTGCAGCCATGGGGTCACAGAATCAGACATGAGTGGTCATCTGAGCATGCAACACATCTGACTTCAAAATCTGTAGTCTTAACCAGTAGGGAAAATTGGGATGGCAACTGTTCCTTTATATTTCAGTGCAACTTATCTGAACAAATGTTATATTAAGGAAAAGAAACCTCAGAGTTAGAGGTTTGTTTTTTTCATTACTGTGTGACTGTGGGCATTTTAAAATTAATTGTTTTTTGCAGTATAGTTGGATCAAGACCATCCCCATGGAAAAGAAATGCAAAAAAGCAAAATGGCTGTCTGCGGAGGCCTTACAAATAGCTGTGAAAAGAAGATAAGCGAAAAGCAAAGGAGGAAAGGAAAGATATAAGCATCTGAATGCAGAGTTCCAAAGAATAGAAAGAAGAGATAAGAAAGCCTTCTTCAGCGATCAATGCAAAGAAATAGAGGAAAACACCAGAATGGGAAAGACTAGGGATCTCTTCAAGAAAATCAGAGATACCAAAGGAACATTTCATGCAAAGATGGGCTTGATAAAGGACAGAAATGGTATGGACCTAACAGAAGCAGAAGATGTTAAGAAGAGATGGCAAGAATACACAGAAGAACTGTACAAAAAAGATCTTCACGACCCAGATAATTACGATGGTGTGATCACTGACCTAGAGCCAGACATCCTGGAATGTGAAGTCAAGTGGACCTTAGAAAGCATCACTATGAACAAAGCTAGTGGAGGTGATGGAATTCCAGTTGAGCTATTCCAAATCCTGAGAGATGATGCTGTGAAAGTGCTGCACTCAATATGCCAGCAAATTTGGACAACTCAGCAGTGGCCACAGGACTGGAAAAGTTCAGTTTTCATTCCAATGCCAAAGAAAGGCAATGCCAAAGAATGCTCAAACTATCACATAATTGCACTCATCTCACACACTAGTAAAGTAATGCTCAAAATTCTGCAAGCCAGGCTTCAGCAATATGTGAACCGTGAACTTCCTGATGTTCAAGCTGGTTTTAGAAAGGGCAGAGGAAACAGAGATCAAATTGCCAACATCTGCTGGATCATCGAAAAAGCAAGAGAATTCCAGAAAAGCATCTATTTCTGCTTTATTGACTATGCCAAAGCCTTTGACTCTGTGGATCACAATAAACTGTGGAAAATTCTGAAAGAGATGGGAATACCAGACCACCTGATCTGCCTCTTGAGAAATTTGTATGCAGGTCAGGAAGCAACAGTTAGAACTGGACATGGAACAACAGACTGGTTCCAAATAGGAAAAGGAGTTCATCAAGGCTGTATATTGTCACCCTGTTTATTTAACTTATATGCAGAGTACATCGTGAGAAATGCTGGACTGGAATAAGCACAAGCTGGAATCAAGATTGCCGGGAGAAATATCAAGAACCTCAGATATGCAGATGACACCACCCTTATGGCAGAAAGTGAAGAGGAACTAAAAATCCTCTTGATGAAAGTGAAAGTGGAGAGAGAAAAAGTTGGCTTAAAGCTCAACATTCAGAAAACGAAGATCATGGCATCCGGTCACATCACTTCATGGGAAATAGATGGGGAAACAGTGGAAACAGGGTCAGACTTTATTTTTTGGGCTCCAAAATCACTGCAGACGGTGATTGCAGCCATGAAATTAAAAATCGCTTACTCCTTGGAAGGAAAGTTATGACCAACCTAGATAGCATATTCAAAAGCAGAGACATTACTTTGCCAACAAAGGTCCGTCTAGTCAAGGCTATGGTTTTTCCAGTGGTCATGTATGGATGTGAGAGTTGGACTGTGAAGAAGGCTGAGTGCTGAAGAATTGATGCTTTTGAACTGTGATGTTGGAGAAGACTCTTGAGAGTCCCTTGGACTGCAAGGAGATCCAACCAGTCCATTCTGAAGGAGATCAGCCCTGGGATTTCTTTGAAGCGAATGATGATAAAGCTGAAACTCCAGTACTTTGGTCACTTCACGCGAAGAGTTGACTCATTGGAAAAGACTCTGATGCTGGGAGGGATTGGGGGCAGGAGGAGAAGGGGACAACAGAGGATGAGATGGCTGGATGGCGTCACTGACTCAATGGACGTGGGTCTGAGTTAACTCCTGGAGTTGGTGATGGACTGGGAGGCCTGGCGTGCTGCAATTCATGGGGTTGCAGAGTCAGACACGACTGAGCAACTGATCTGATCTGATCTGATCTGCTTTATAATGTAGATTGTTTCTACTGTACAGAAACATGAATCAGCCACACATATACATATAACCCCTCCCTTTTGGACTTTCTTCCTGCACAGGTTGCCAATTGTGGACATTTTTTAATCTCTGAAATTCAATGTCATTGCTTATCACATTGAACTCATAATTCCTGCTTTCTGGTCATTTTGTGAGAATGCCTCTTGTTCACTACCTCAGCCCTCAGAGGCTGGGAACAGATTTCAATGTTCATGAAGCGATAATGAATACAGATGTACTTGATGCTTGGATCTACACAGGTTAATTATTAGTTTCATATCAGCCCACTTCATATTTGTGCTCTAAAGTTCTGAAATCTTTACATATCTTTTACCCCTAAACTATTTCAAGAAAATCTTTTTGTTCCTTTGGTATCAGAATCTAGCTATCTTTCCTATAGAGAAAATAGTTTTGATTGCCCAGGGTCTGGTCCCTTATCAATATTAGTTAATGACTTTTGAATTATTTTCTCTTAGCTCAACAAACTCATTGGACTCAGTTTTCTGCTTAAAAAGTTTTGAAAATGCCTATCATTGAGTCAATGTGATCTTGCTTATTAATCTTATCATTTCTAAGTTAGAAATGTTGAATCAAGTCTAATCTTCTTCATAATTCATAGTCTTAAAATTTCCTATCCTTTGGGGACGTCTGTTTATGTTCTTTTGCAGCTTTAACAAGATCCTTCCCATTTGTATAGTGAGGCTTAGCATGAAGTGATCAGGTCTAAAAAGTATTAGGCAGAGGGTGTTAGCCATAGGTGTGCTTTTTTGACATTTATGTTGAATGTGAACTCTAGAAAAATAGAATGTGAATTCTAAAGATTCAGCGGAGCTTTTTAACAGACATGTATCTAGGCTTGATAGAGCCTCAAGCAGACTGGACAAAAGATGAATTTTCATTAAGAGAAAATAGCTTTTTTATTGGGCTTCCCAGGTGGCATTAGTGGTGAAGAGCCCGCCTGCCAGTGCAGGAGATGCAAGAGACATGGGTTCGATTCCTGGGTTGGGAAGCTCCCCTGGAGAAGATAAGTTACAAGACTTACTTGTATGGAAAGTAAATAAGACTGCAAAATCACAAAGCAAGAACAATGGCGAAAAAGTATGTATGTGCCTATGCAGTAATTCCAATATTTGATTTCATTCAATAAAGGATAGGTATGCAAAGTTAAATAGAGGTAGATGAAGATTTATATACATTAAAGATTAACTGCAAGGGGAAAAGAACAGTAGGAAAGGCAAGCAAAGAAAGAAATGTAGAAAAAATATAATAGGTTTAAAAAAGTTAAAAATTAAAATTATAAAAGAGAGGAAAAAAGGGGGGAAGGAGAAAGAAAAAAGGGAAAAAAAAGGAAACTCCTCAGAATTGCAAAAGCTCAATGTAGAGGCAGGGGTTTATAACAACAATAGAAAATGTGACTGAATAGACACATATACATATACACCCATGAGCATACTGAAGAATTTATTTACAGGGCAACAATGGAGAAACAGACATAGAAAACAGACTTATGGACATGGGGAGAGCGCAGGAGAGGGTGAGATGTATGGAAAGAGTAACAAGGAAACTTACATTGCCATATGTAAAATAGATAGGCAACGGGAATTTGCTGTAAGGCTCAGGAAACTCAAACAGGGACTCTGTATCAATCTAGAGGGGTTGGGATGAAGAGAGAGAGGGGAGGCAGGTTGAAAAGGGAGGGGACATATGTATACCTGTGGCTGATTCATGTTGAGATTTGACAGAAGACAGCAAAATTCTGTAAAGCAATTAGCCTTCAATAAAAAATAATTAAAAAAAAGGATAGGTAACTATTAAACATTTTCTTGATCATACTCAAAAATAAGCCCAAAGAAGAAGGGAAGACTAGGTCATGCAAATCAAACAGCATCCTATAGTTTCTTTATAAATCATTGCTGAGGTCACAGTTGATCCGAATGTTAAAAGGTTCTTTTCACGGTTCAGAAGCTGATAAACTGAACAGATTCTTAACAGTTAACCTAGGAATCCAACTTTCCCTTTATGAAATTAATCTGAGGATTCATCTTTTTAACCAAAAAGAACACATTGAAAAATGAACTCTAGTAGCAAAATAAACTCTTAAGCTGGAGTTTGCATTTGAATAAGTGTAAATGTACAACTTTGAGCCATATAAAAATAAATGATTATGTGTATTTCATTTATGTAGAATTCCATAAATACTGAGCATGACCCGCATGTCTGACACATGCTAGACTGAATAGATTTTAAAATGATTAAACTGTGATTTCTGTAGATGCTGCTTTGGGATTGTCTTTAGAATATAAAATAGAGATATTTCAGAATAAAACTCTAAAGCATATTTTAAAAGAGTATCTGGGAATGTGGAGGTAAAACCCATATTTATTCAATTACTTCTCCAAAAATCATCCGTTGAATACCTACTATATGCCAGGTACTGTATTAGACACTAGGGATATTGTGGGAAGTGAAATAGGCAAGGTTTCTTACCTCCTGGGATTTACATAGTGTGAGAAAAGAGAGAGGATAAACACATAATTCAGAATGTACCATATAATCTTAAGAACTGTTAAGAACAAAATAGAGGTGATAGAGAGTATCTTGGGCGGCTCCTCTGGATCTCATGCTAATAGGCTTTTAGAGGCAGTGTCTGTGGAGCTAAGTGAGCTGAATAAAGATTGAGAAGCAGAGCGTTTCATGCTGAAAGGATGGTTGGCTAAATGTCCTAACCTGAAAATTAGCGGTGTGTTCTGGGATCACTGTGGTTGAGGTACAGTGAGTAAAAGGGAACAGGGAGCAGGTGAGATTGGGGACATGTGCAGGAACATTCTTCTTAATAGAAATCATATCACCAAGGCCGTGAAAGGGAGTTTGAATTTAATTCTAAGTGCTGGTGCAAAACCATTGGAGTAATTGAATCTGGGAAAGGCCACATTCTAATTTATGCTCTAAGACGATCAGTCTGGCTGCTATATGGAGAATGGACTTGAGGGGTTTGTTGGTGCAGAATGGAAGCAGTTATTATGGGCATTAAGTAAGGGAGCAATGAAAACACCATTTCTAAGCAGGATAGACTCAGGCTTCACTGTCTTAATTCTAAGTAGTGGAGGGCTCTGCAGAAGAGAGAAATCCAAATGTTTATTTCTTAATAAACTTTTATGTACTGCTGCTATGTTGACAATATACTGGTCAACACATTCAGTTCAGCTCAGTTGCTCAGTCGTGTCTGACTGTTTGCAACCCCATGAATCCCAGCACACCAGGCCTTCCTGTCCATCACCAACTCCCAGAGTTCACTCAAACTCATGTCCCTTGAGTCGGTGATGCCATCCAGCCATCTCATCCTCTGTTGTCCCCTTCTCCTCCTGCCCCCAATCCCTCCCAGCATCAGGGTCTTTTCCAACGAGTCAACTCTTCGTGTGAGGTGGCCAAAGTACTGGAGTTTCAGCTTTAGCATCAGTCCTTCCAATGAACACCCAGGGCTGATCTCCTAAAGAATGGACTGGTTGAACCTCCTTGCAGTCCAAGGGACTCTCAAGAGTCTTCTCCAACACCACAGTTCAAAAGCATCAATTCTTTGGCACTCAGCTTTCTTCACAGTCCAACTCTCACATCCATACATGACCACTGGAAAAACCATAGCCTTGACTAGACGAACCTTTGTTGGCAAAGTAATGTCTCTGCTTTTGAATATGCTATCTAGGTTGGTCATAACTTTCCTTCCAAGGAGTAAACGTCTTTTAATTTCATGGCTGCAGTCACCATCTGCAGTGATTTTGGAGCCCGAAATAATAAAGTCTGACACTGTTTCCCCATCTATTTCCCATGAAGTGATGGGACCAGATGCCATGATCTTCGTTTTCTGAATGTTGAGCTTTAAACCAACTTTTTCACTCTCCACTTTCACTTTCATCAAGAGGCTTTTGAGTTCCTCTTCACTTTCTGCCATAAGGGTGGTGTCATCTGCATATCTGAGGTGATTGATATTTCTCCTGGCAATCTTGATTCCAGCTTGTGCTTCTTCCAGCCCAGTGTTTCTCATGATGTACTCTGCACATAAGTTAAAAAAGCAGGGTGACAATATACAGCCTTGACGTACTCCTTTTCCTATTTGGAACCAGTCTGTGGTTACAGGTCCAGTTCTAACTGTTGCTTCCTGACCAGCATACAGGTTTCTCAAGAGGCAGGTCAGGTGGTCTGGTATTCCCAGCTCTTTCAGAATCTTCCGCAGTTTATTGTGATCCACACAGTCAAAGGCTTTGGCATAGTATAAAGCAGAAATAGATGTTTTTCTGGAACTCTCTTGCTTTTTCGATGATCCGGTGGATGTTGGTAATCTGATCTCTGTTTCCTCTGCCTTTTCTAAAACCAGCTTGAATATCTGGAAGTTCACAGTTCACATATTGCTGAAGCCTGGCTTGGAGAATTTTGCGCATTACTTTACTAGCGTGTGAGATGAGTGCAGTTGTGAGGTAGTTTGAGCATTCTTTGGCATTGCTTTTCTTTGGGATTTGAATGAAAATATAAACACAAAAAAGAAAAAGTGACCTTCATTTGCCCTCAAGGAATTGACAGGACAGCAAGAGACAAATATCATTTGAACAAGTTTTTCTATTACAGATAGAGAAATAGGAAGTACGAGAGAATTTCCCCTAAGATGGGCAACCAAGGGAATGGCTTTGCTGCTACTTAAATGATGGAAGAAAGGGGATGAAGGAGAGACAGGAATGAGGCAGTGTCTGCTGTCAGAGTGGAACTTAGATTTTTAGAGGGTTTTGATCACTCCAAAATCACTGCACATAGTGATTGCAGCCATGAAATTAAAAGACACTTACTCCTTGGAAGGAAAGTTATGACCAACCTAGATAGCATATTCAAAAGCAGAGACATTACTTTGCCAACAAAGATCTGTCTAGTCAAGGCTATGGTTTTTCCAGTGGTCATGTATGGATGTGAGAGTTGGACTGTGAAGAAGGCTGAGCGCTGAAGAATTGATGCTTTTGAACTGTGGTGTTGGAGAAGACTCTTGAGAGTCCCTTGGACTGCAAGGAGATCCAACCAGTCCATTCTGAAGGAGATCAGCCCTGGGATTTCTTTGAAGCGAATGATGCTAAAGCTGAAACTCCAGTACTTTGGTCACTTCATGCGAAGAGTTGACTCCTTGGAAAAGACTCTGATGCTGGGAAGGATTGAGGGCAGGAGGAGAAGGGGACGACGGAGGATGAGATGGCTGGATGGCATCACCTACTCAATGGACATGAGTCTGAGTGAAATCCGGGAGTTTGTGATGGACAGGGAAGCCTGGAGTGCTGCGTTTCATGGAGTCGCAAAGAGTTGGACAGGACTGAGCAACTAAACTGAACTGAACTGATCACTCCACATCTAGTGGCTGAAGGACATAAGGGAGGGAGGCGGGAGTCCTGACTTCCTGATGACGGATTGTGACCTGGAGACTGGGATCTGACCTGATAGGTTAGTACATGAACAACATGGATGATTTATTATTAGAAACAATAATAATTCTCAGGTATTTGAAGGTGGCTGTTTAAGGTGGCATAGAAATTCATGCATAATCCTTTTATACATTTTCAAAACACTCAGAGGTAGTTGTAATCCTTAAAACAGCCCATGAGGAAGGTAGAAAATCGTCCCCATTCTAGAGCTGAGAAATAAGCTGTAGAAAGTTTCTCTGCCAACAAGCTAGTGGTTGACAGAAGAATAGTTTGGACTCCTACTCTATTTCCAAAATACATTACAGGTGCTTATAAATGTGATTAACCTGTAGACAGTATATCACATGGGGCAGATTACATTTATGATCTTCACTATTTTATGCCATTTTGGTAATATACAAATCTTTTAAAGATGTTTGATTAAAAAATGATATTTTCATCCTTGCTATTTTCTACTAAACTATAATCCATAAATGTTTGCATCTGTCAATGACTTCTACCTTTATTCTGTAACTGAAATCAGTTGTTATTATTTTCTTAGCTCTTTTTATAAAAAGCAGGATTGAATTAAGCCCTTTGGAGGGTACTTACACAAGATGGTTGAAGTGTTAAAGCATGGGGTAGCATTAGCCTCAGCTCTATTCTCACTAAGAAAATATAAACCATTTAGGATTTAAACCTTTATTTACTTTTTAATACAGAAACTCTTGTCTGATATTCTGTGCTTCTGGAGTGATAAATTGCTTTCAGTTAAGCTCACCGGGTAAGAGAAGTTTCTAACCATTTCTGACCTTCCACTTCCAACTGTCTTCTAATTTCTGAGCCTAGTCATCTAAACATCGGTTTGCCTAATATCTTCAAGACGTCCCGTGTTTGCAGTTGCATCAACAATTCAAAGACTTACGGCTTCAGCAAACTTGTCAGTATTTTTGTTCTGTGTCTCCTTTACTGTGACACACCGTGGTTCCAGATGATAGTTGTGAAAACCTCTGCTGTTTCCCCTGTGTATGTATTTGAAATGTAGCGTGTATCATCACTATTCAGTGTGTTGCAGAAAATGAAGAAGGTATTTCAAGGTATTAATACTAAAGCTACCATGGCTTTCCAGAAAATGGGATCAGCATGCACAAGTGGAACCAGTGGTAAAGAACCTGCCTGCCGAGGCAGGAGACATAAGAGACCCGGGTTCAATCCCTGGGTCTGGAAGATCCCTTGGAGGAGGGCATGGCAGCCCACTCCAGTATTCTTGCCTGGAGAATCCCAAGAACAGAGGAGCCTGGTGGGCTTACAGTCCATAGGATTGCAAAGAGTCGGACATGACTGTAGTGACTTAGCAGACATGCACACATACAATGGCACAGAGTAGTAAAAGGGCCAGTGATGTTGCATGCAATTCTGTATAACTACTAGAATGTTCGTTATTGTGGATCCTTCCAGACAGTGTCTGTGACATTTATCTTTGGTGCTCTAAAATCTTAAAACAACGGTTAAATTGTAAGTGCTTAAAAAATCAGGTCAATTTACAAAAGAAGGAATAAATGTGTTTTATATATTAAAAGATAATAAAAATGCAAATTTATCTGATATTGTTTGTTGAAGCTCAGAGTTACTATACCAGAAATATGACCCATGTAGAAGAGCTGCATAATCCATTTTCTGATCCAAAAATATTCTTTCAAATATTTATGATGCATTGTCTAGTTATTAGGGTCTGTGATAAACACAATCCTTGTTCTCATTGAGGTTCCATTTAAATGGAGCAGATAAACAACTAACAAATGATTATATGTGAAAAGAAAACAAAGAGGTTTTAGAGGATATAGCCCAAGCCAGATGCTGGAAGTTGGTGGCCTTAATATTTGAGTCCTAAAGGATGATGAGGAGTTAATCATGGGAAAAGCTAAAGGAAGAGCATTCCAGGCTGGGTGTATGTTATTTTAATTAGTTGAATTTTACAGTTAATAGAAAATAAAAGCTTATTGATATTTTGTTTTCTTCTTCCTTGTTTGATTTGCAACTTCTGATACGTTTAAATTTCAAATGCAGCACTAAATCCACTATGTTTTACTGGAAAATGTTCTTTAAGAACATGCAATGCTCGGTTGCTTTCCAGTATTAGAACTGTGAATGAAAGATTAGAGTTTCAGTACAAGTCAAAAGCCTGCCTGGGGACCAGGTAGGCTTCAGACTAAGCTGGATTTCTGGCTTCTTTATGATACAGAGCAGAAAAACTGTGTTTACTAGATTGTCTAAAAGATTGACAATAAGACACAGTTCTGCTTCCTAAATAGCAGTGAGAGAAGCTTGCCCCTAACTGATTTCCCACATGATCAGATTCAGCTTACATTTCCCAGTGATCCCTTTATTGAAGCTTTTCTATATTGAAGTCTTTGCAGTGTGGCTCCTCCCAAGACATAGAAATTCCTTCCTCACCTCTTTTCTGGTCCTGCTACTCTACAGTCATCTTTTCCTGTCTTCACTCCCTTGGTTTTCATGGGTCTTGTATCTCCAGAGAGTAGTTCTCCTGTGGGTTTTAACAGCCTCAGATGCTCTTATGGAAGGAGCGTGCTTCCACATCGCATAGAAACCTAGAGGAAAACGTGCTCACGCTAAGCGTATATGTAGGTGGATATAGCCATGCTGCTGCTGTGTTTTGCCTTCACAGTCAAGTTGCTTAAAACAGTCACAATCATATAGAATTTAAATCTCAGGATGCTCAATTTGACTTTATTAGGTGGAAGTGCAAAAGCAAAATGATAAACTGCTGGGGGGGTCTCTTTCAAACCACACCGTCTCAGTGCTGCAATTTATAGCAGCAGCAATGGGAACATACTAAAATTGCGGAAGTTTTATGCCTCTTCCCTTACTACCATTTTCTTCAGAAGCTATTTTCTTGCTTACTTGACTTTATTTTAAAAAGACACCATGTGGAGCAGTAACTTTTTCTGTTGCCAGCTATAGAGGGAAATGCGGGCTCTAGGACCCGAGGAAATCTACCAGACCCACTGAAGTATGGACTCCTCGAGATAACAAGGCATTTCTCTTCCTGCCCAAATGCTCTTTGGTGCCTTTCCACCTAATCAGTTACAGTGTGATGCATTGGGAAGGGCAAAAACTCCAGTGCCAGATTACAACGGCAGCCCTGCATATCCCATTTTTATGCCCATCCTCTCTGGAGATGATCACAGCAAGAGTTGCAAGTGGAACAGACAGCTGCTGCGACTGGGTGATTGAAATGATAGCCAGTGGGTTAAATACAGAAAGATGGGTGTTTCTGGTATTTAAAGTATACGGACCAGTGCCCAAATGGAAGAGTTAGACTACTTTAGAATATAGGGCACCCGAGTCACTCTGAAACGCTGACATTTTCCTTCCTGTAGGAACAACTAAGACTCTGTTGCAGCATCTTCAGTCCTGGATAACTCACAGAAATGCTTTTGTAGAAGTTCTATTCCTTTGCAATGAGTCAGTCTCTATAGACTCTTTTTTTTTTTTTTTAAGCATTAAAAAAATACTTATTTGGCTGCGCTGGGTCTTAGTTGCAGCACGCGGGATCTTCCATCTTCCTTGTGGTGTGTGGGATGTTTGGTTGTGCATATGGGATCTAGTTCCCTGACCAGGGATCAAACCCACGCCTCGTGCATTTAAGCTGCAGAATCTTAGCCACTGGACCACCAGAGAAGTCCCTGTGTGTAGATGGCACTTCCTTGCTTGCTTGTTGTAAGTTTTGTTTGAAATGTGGATATTTTGAATGATATATTGTAGCACCGATGGATTCTGATCTCTTACTCAGGGTTGGTAGTTGCTGCTGGTGCTTTTTTTCAATTATTTAATGACTTGATTGGACACAATTTTGTAGATGTCTTTCATGGATTCTATGGCCACTGATAGCTCATCCTTTTTATTCTTGACTGGCTTCTTAGCTATTGCTTCCTTCCTAGGATAGCTTTGTTGTTGTTCAGTGGCTAAGTTGTGTCCGACTCTGTGACCCCAGTGACTAAAGCAAGCTAGGCTTCCCTGTCCTTCGCTATTTTCTGGGGTTTGCTCAAACTCATGTCCATTGAGTCGATGATACCGTCCATCTTCTGTTGCACCCTTTCCCTCCTGTCCTCAATCTTTCCCGTCATATCACATCATGCAGTTGCTCAGTCATATCTGACTCTTTGGGACCCCATGGTCCACCAGGCTTCTCTGTCCATGGGATTCTCCAGGCAAGAATACTGAAGCGGGTTGCCAGTTCCTTCTCCAGGGGATCTTCCTGACCCAGGGACTGAACCTGGGTCTCCCATCTTGCAGGTGGATTCTTTATACTAGCATAGTTTAAAGGTCAGCCAGTGATTGGTTAGAGGTTATACATAGACATTTTGAGCCAATGGCTTTCCAGTTGTTGCTGAGGGGTTCTATGTGTGGGGTGGGGCATACGTTCAAAGTTCAGTTTACAAGTCTTCCCCAGCTTTCACTTCTTGCTTGTGCGAGTCTCAGATTTAACTAGCAATAGATATATAAGTGGGAACTTTTCCAGTCCCTTTTAAACTTCCATGTAACTTTTCCAACCTCTGCCCCTGGGAAGTTTATCAGAGTTTATTTGGGAGCTTATCAAAGCCCACTACAACTATCTCATTCCCCTAGAATTAATTTTTTTGCTGGTTACTTACTTTCCCCAACCAGTATTGAAGTCTCAGGCAGTGGTAATCTTCACCTTCCTTGATTGTTTGCCACTGAGATTGAGATCCTTTCATTTTCAAAAAAGCACTTAGGCTTTTACACAGTGTTCCAGGTCAGATCATACCAATACACAGCTGGGGGTGCACCTCTGGAATAGTGAAGTAAAGATTTCTGAAAAAAAAAAAAAAAACTTCATAAAAGCAACAAGAGCACTGGAAAGTGTCAAAGTCAACTGTTTCAGAATTCTGAAAATTAATGAAAGGCTTGAAACAGTCTGAGGAGCATTTACTCCCAAAAAATACTGTTTTCAGATTATGTGATTTTGAAAACATATGAGATCTTTAGAAAAAAATTAATTTTGCCATTATTTTTTGAATAATTGAAGTTATATGACAACTCATCTTAGAGGTTTAATTATTCTGTTTTAACTACATTTTTAGCTCTAAATCTGTGGTTCTTAAAGTTTCTTGGTCATAGACAGCTTTGAAAATTGATAAGAACTGTCAAACTTTTCCTTAACAAAATGTAGAATTTGTAAAATTTTGTATATAATTTACTGAACTTCATGAAGTTCTAAAAGTCCATCAGTGACTCCCTCCCGCCACCCAGGGTTTAAGAAAACCTACTGTTATGAAAAAGTTCATAATGTATACTGCTTTCTATCCTTTTAATATTTAACATTAAACATTTTAAATTCTCGATATATAAGTATTTTTAAAAATTATTTTCAGTGGAGATAGCTGAATATTTCCAGTTAAATAATTACTCAACTGGGATGGGATAAAAGTATTTTAATATTAATTAATTTTGCTGTGTGACCTTGAGAAAATCTTCCAACCTCAGTTGAACCCTGTTTTTGTCTACCTCTTATAATCATTGTTATGGTCACATGAAATGATTGTCTGAAGGAATTCTGAAAATGATACATTATGTACACATGAGGCACCACAATCATTTCCTGCTTAATTAGGTTTCCTATAAATTGTGAAAGATGTACCAGAGGCTTTCTTTGCTTTAAGCCTGAAAGAATCATATCTGTCCTTGGCTACACAAGTTAAAAAGAAAAAGAAAGTGGGATTCTCTGGCATCTATTTGTCCCTGGATTCTGCTAACTGAAGTTCTCAATTTTAAATAGCGATGCAAGGAGAAAACAAGTTGATGTAACTGATTTGCATAGTTTGGGCAGCAAGTACTTGCGTGCCTGTGATAATGTTTCATGCAGGAAGGACATATGAGGAAGGACATAGAATTAGGAAGCTGTACACAAGACATGGAGGAAAAGAACCAGGATGTAGAGGCAATAAGATATGAACAAATGTTTTCAGAAAGCAAGAAGAGCTAGTAGCCCACCCAGGCCAAGACTAAATCTCTTTTTAGTGGTTTACATTACAATTTCTCTTTGTGGAAGGACAAATTAAACTAAGAAGCAGTGTGATAATACAAGGAAAAGACAAGTTTTTAAGCCAAACATCACTCTGAATACAGATTCCCTGACTTAATAGCTATATGAACTTGGATAGGTTATTTGAACCTCTGTAAAGCAGTTGCCTCATACCTAAACTTACAGAAACATATAAACAGATCTTACTAGATTTCTGTGAGGAAGAATAATGCTCTGGCAATTGATCTGGATTCATGATTGGTGCTCTGTAAATGTAAGCTATTGCTTTTTACCAAAGGTTGGATAAGCATGGATTAGAAGACAATGAGAGGTTTAATTATTAAATAAGAGCAAGCAAGGTCTTGGGTGGTGTGTTGTATATGAAGTTGAGAGTACGTTCATCAATAATGAGTAAAAATCATTTCCAGTAAGAGTGAATATATCAGGTAATTAGAAGTTGATAAAATGAACCATCTTAGTTGTCACATATTTTTCATCTACTTTGAAAGTAGATTTCGATTATAGGATGGTAATTACTTTGAGACCTGAGTGAACCTCCGGATCACTGAGTTCATGGGACTCATTTTACGCCACAGTGGAGTGTACAAGAATAAATGTAAGCAGTGGCATACCACTAGTTATCTATTATCCCAGGAGATCTTAGTGTGGCCTTTAAGTAAGAGATGGTACTGGGCTAAAACTGGTGTCATGGTGAAAATTTTCACATAGGAAGCAATGTCTATAGTATGGGATGAACTAGGTACTTGCATGTAGGTGATAACATGCTATTTAAATATTGTAGAAAAGGATTTAGTTGGATTACAAAGTCTCCCCAGATGGGAAGAATGTTCAGAAAAATGACTATTGGAGAATTTAGGGTCATGTATCATAGGAACTGTAAACTGATTTTCAAGTAGATATTAAAAAATGTGTTGGGTTGGCCAAAATGTTCATTTGGGAAAAACTGAATGGCCTTTCTGGCCAACCGATACTTTCCCCCTCCACCTTACTAACTATGCCTATGGTTAGGAAAGCAACCCTCTTGAGTCCAGCATGCTCCGGGATGTTCGTGCAGCCTCCTTTCTGGTTGTAGACTAGCATTGCTCCCCATTAGGCAATCCTCTCATTCTCCTGTTGGTTTCTAAGATTGATGCTTTTGTCCATGTTTTAGTGTTGTGAGAGTTGACTCTTAAATGAGACTCCTTTCCCCAATTGTGGCCTTTTCTGCTCTAGAGACAACAAAGCTATGCTTTCTTGGACTTTTAATATCTTTAGGTTCAGTTCTGTATTTTTTCCTGTTTTCTTTGCCTGGCTTTTGACAAAAGTTTCCATCAGAAAAGTTCAGACCAGAGACCAGGTGGAGAGCAGTGCTACCACTCAGATCACCTCTTCTCTTTTTTTGTGGATTTAATTCCCTCATCAGTCTTGGTCTTCTACATCCTAGTCTTTTATTGTGATTTTCCTTGCAGACAACATTTTTCCCTAAATAAATTATTCCAGAATAAATTATCCTTTGTTTCAGCAAATATTTTCAACTTTGAGAATAATATTCCAAGTAATATTTAATGGAACCTGGGTGAGAGAGAAAGAGGAGGCTCTTTCTGAAGGTGCAGAAAGTAAATCTGTCAATTAAAAACTTAGTGGAAGACTGGCATGTTTATAAAAGTTCTTACATGTAATAAGCCAAATGATGTCTAGCTGTGAGATTAAGTCTGAATTTCACATTGCTCACTTTCAAATAGCAATTTCTACATTGTGTTTTGGAAAGCTCAGGTTTGCTGCCGGCCACTTCATTAATAAATGTTATTCAGTTTTCCCTTCAATGAGAAAGGAAGACATTAAATGTCTGTGGCATGCATAGAAATGAACAAACCTCCAAATTTTAATGGGAACAATCCCATATTTCTAGAATCATTCATTCCTTATCTTGTGGCTGCATGCCTGCTAAGTAGGCCTCTGTATTTGCTTCAAATTCATCAGTTTGAGATGGCTGCTGTATTCCATTCTTGCAGATGGAAAATAAAAATGGATCCTTTACTGAGAAGAGAAACACATATTTTTAGTTTCACACCATGCCACATCGTTGTTGAATAGGTTTTTATGTTCAGTGCTTCAACTCTTGTAGGTGATCAATTCAAAATTTACTCAGAAATCATTGAGATGATTATGAACCCATAAAAATCAGAGAGCTTGTTTTGTTTTTTTAAACACTAAACTTTCACATTAATGCTGGGCTGTTGCAGGTGGCATCTTTTTCACAGTATCCTCAATTTGTCTCTCAAATTGATAGGCCCAGTGGCCCCAACTTCGCTAGATAGCTTTTCCATAGGTTAGTTAGGAATGTAAATGAAATGGGCATTAGGATTTTTTTTTTCTTTTCCTGGAGATACTTTTCTAGGAGAGAGTGATAATTTCTTATATCATGTACAATTAGAGCTGAAACAAAGATCTTTTCTTTCCTCCTCTTTAGTTGTCACATACTCCTGTCCTCTCATTTACAAAGGTGATAAACAAGGCTCAGAGACCCACACAGGGTCACCTAACCATAATGTGTCAAAAGCAAGGCTAGGACCAGATTTTCTGGTCCCAGTTGAGGGCTATATCATCAATAAATCTGAAATAGCTGGTTTAATATAGCCCCACAGTAGATTCAAAGAGCCAACACATTGGAAAAATGGAGAAGGAAATGGCAACCCACTCCAGTATTCGTGCCTGGAGAATCCCATGGACGGAGGAGCCTGGTGGGCTACAGTCCATGAGGTCGCTAAGAGTCAGACACGACTGAGCGACTTCACTTTCACTTTTCACTTTCATGCATTGGAGAAGAAAATAGCAACTCACTCCAGTGTTCTTGCCTGGAGAATCCCAGGGACAGAGGAGCCTGGTGGGCTACAGTCCACGGGGTCGCACAGAGTCGGACACGACTGAAGCGGCTTAGTAGCATTGGAAAAGACTCTGATGCTAGGAAAGTTTGGGGGCAAGAGGAGAAGGGGTTGGATGGCATTACTGACTCAATGGATATGAGTTTGAGCAAACTCTGGGAGTTAATGAAGGATAGGGAAGCCTGGCGTGCAGTTCAGTGGGGTGGAAAAAGAGTCCAACACAACTTAGCAACTGAACAACAACGGCAGATTAAACAATATTTAATACATTTGATGTAAAATTAAGAAAGGATTCTTACTATAATTGTAATATGAACTAAAGTAAATAATGGTGATAAGAAGCCCAATACTGAGATGGATAAGGACTTGGAATAAATGAACTAACAATTCCAATTAAGGACATTTAGACCACCAGGTGGCTCAGTGGTAAAAACCCACTTGCTGGTGCAGGAGACATGACACTGTCGGTTCAATCCGTGGGTTGAGAAGATCCCCGGAGGAGGGCGTGGCCACCCACTCCAGTTTTCTTGCCTGGAGAATCCCATGGACAGAGGAACCTGGTGGCCTATCATCCATGGGGTCACAAAGAGTTGGACATGATTGAAGCGACTTAGCTCACATAGCACACATGCATGTATTTATAAAAGCAGCAGTTATTGAAAGTATCCATGGGTTGAAAATGGATACTTAGGCAAAATAATACTTCTTGACAACTATAGTGCTTGATCTTGAGGATCCATTCTAGATCTGCATATTAAGGTTCTTCTACCTAATGGGCACTTGGCATGACTATGCTCTGATGCTACCAGGTAAAAGTCAAAGTTTTCTCTTTTCTTGAGTTCTCCCATTGGTATATCATGGTCATTTTTTTTTTTTTTTTTTTGGTAATCCTAAAGTCCACCAGCTGACTCTAAGCTCCTTCTTTTGTTGACATCTTGCGTATTTGAAAAAGTAACATAAGTCCTACCATCTGTGATCCTACCAGCCCATATGTCTTTTGGAACGTCTGCACAAAAGAACATTTTTAAAAAAGACGACTACTCCTCCATAGTACTTGGTCCATCACATACTTTAGAGACTGCATGACATAACAAAGCTTTGTCCACCTACTCAGCCGCCTGTGATCTCCTCCCTCAACACTTTGCAGGAAGCAATGAAGCAGTCTGATGGATGGCCACAATTTTGGTTCCCTGGCTGGCTAACATAGGATGATATGTCTACTGATGAGGCAAGATCTGAAAAAGGATGAGGTGATGAGTGGGCTGTAATACTCAGAACTTATGTTCTTAATGTTTATGCCAAATTTTAATCTTCTTTTCATTTGATATTTTTATGCCTAGATTTTTAGATTTGATATTTATATTTTTAATAATCAAATAATTTATTGTTTACATTTCAACTGAGATTGAGGAGGCCAAGTCTACATTAGGTAACAGGAGTGATTCATTCCAGGGTATGCAACTCTTATTTTCCATGAGGCTGTGGTTAAAATTATTAACCTGTTGTAGGTTTCAGAGTCGCTAAGTATGTAACTGATATTATGTCTATAAAAATGAGGTAAATAATATTTACACAAATCAAGTAAGATGCTGCAAATCAAAGCCTTATTACAGTGCCTGGCACATAGTGAGGCATTCAGTGAATTTAGCTATAATAATATTAATAGTAGTAATGATAATAGTAATGTCTTTTGCAGTTAGAAGAGGATTGAGGTAATTAAGTTTAATTGTCACTAAGTGAATCTGTGTGTGACTAGGAAGTAAAATTCAATTTGTAGAGAGTATTTTTAATAACTGCTAAGATATTTTATTCTTTATAATTTTATATGCTGTTTTAAACTTATAAAACATGCTCTCTTGACCAAAGAATTTAAGGAGTATTGTAATAAAAACAAGATGTTTTGTATATGGTAGGAAGTCAGAACTAAGAAATAGAAAAGAATAGTATACCCAGCACAGGATCCTTCATTGTTCCTCTGTTGTACATCAGATTGGTTTAAAACTTGATGCAGCTAGGACAAAAGGGTCATTTCATTCAGGCCTCATTAACATGAAAGGCCTTGAATTTAGAATAGTAGCATTATGTACTAATTCATGTATATCTGAAGACCCAGAAATACTCTGAGGCCAACATCTCCATAATGGAAGTTTAGTTCTATGTCCTTTTGCTGAACCCACTGTCTTAAATATTTTAATTAATTAATTTTTATAAATCCTGCAAATATCTTGGATAGCCTAATTAAATTTTACTGAATCTGTGTATATGCCCAAGACAAATCATAATTTCTAAAATATAAACATTTTAGGTATACCACCATTTTTATAACTCTGTTTTATTATTTCTTTTTTTTTTCTTTAATATAAATCAGGCCTCCAAAAGTGGAAATGGGCCAGGCTTCTCCTGACCTTTGGGATTGTTTAGCCAAGAGATCCAAATAGGATTTTATCAGTATTTAATGGGAGAGGAGGGAGCAGGAAACCAGAGAAATTGTGGGGTAGCCTACTTTCATGCGTTGGAGAAGGAAATGGCAACCCACTCCAGTATTCTTGCCTGGAGAATCCCAGGGATGGTGGAGCTTGTTGGGCTGCCGTCTATGGGGTCGCACAGAGTCGGACACGACTGAAGCGATTTAGCGGCAGCAGCAGCTTGAAGGCTTGTTAAAAATTGCTGCAGAAATGGAGATGGTTAGTTCTACTCTGTAGGAAATAAGAGTTAGGCTCCTACAGGATGTAGCAGTAAATACTGCATCCCTCAACAAAAATTATTGAAAACCCTTTCCCTGGAGTTTTAAGTCATTAAGCCAAACATTTAACCTTCTGTCTCAATGTGCCTAGTTGATATATATTGCTAAGACACAAAATACATAAAAAGTGTAAAAATATCAAAGTGATAGATTTGCAGTTGAGATGTATGAATAACTTGAGTTATTCCTATTTGCAACACAAACAAACAGCCCATTACCTGATCTTGAGTATGACCAGATAGGATGCATAAATAGCAGCAAAATTTATGTTAATTTTAGAATATGTAAATTCTGTTTATGAATGCATTGCACTGAATGTGAAATGTGTGCTCCACCACTACAGACCTTTAATAAAAAAGAGCAACAGGAAAACCATCTTTTATATGATGGACATAAAATACAAATTAAAAATCAAACAGAGTAGGGGAAAAAGAAAATTGTTAGATGCTGAAAATGAATCTGTTTATTCAAATATATTTGTCCTTTAGCACTGATAAATTTTGTGTCTGCATCAAAGAACAGAAAATATTTTTATTATTTTGCTTTTGGTTAATACAGCCATATGTAGGTCTCCAACAAATTTATTACTAGAAATTGCAGTCAAATTGATTCCAGTATATTGATTGAAGTTACAGAAAAAAAGATATTACTTAACACTTGAATTTTTTATTGCATTGTTGTCCTAATCTCAGGTAAGGTCATTTTTGTAATCTAGAAGTAAACTCTCATTTATAAAGCCTTAATTTTAATACAGGCTTATTGCAAGAACTCTTCTAGTTTAGAAATTATATATATATATACACACACATATTTATGCTACATATATATAGATCCTGACTATTAAAGTATGGGCACTTGGTATATTTCTACTTAAACAAAGGTGACATAATCAAATGTCTTATAATAGGTGGAGGCAGAAACATACCTTTTTATAACAAATACTCAGTAATTACTCCTTAAATCAATGCATGCATAAAGTGAAGGATTAGAAAACTGAAGCGGAATGGCAGTAGTCCGCATATGAATTGATAAGGTGCTCTATGTAAAAGCACTATTATGGGTAAGCAAAAAAGTAAAGAAAAGTAGCTACGCAGGTTGTATGGAAACTGTGGATTCTGCCTCACTATTACTATAAAAATACTTCCCTGGTTCAGTTCAGTCCAGTTGCTCAGTCGTGTCCGATTCTTTGCAATCCCATGGACTGCAGTACGCCAGGCTTCTCTGTCCATCACCAACTCCCAGGGCTTGCTCAAACTTATGTCCATCGAGTCAGTGATGCCATCCAACCATCTCATCCTCAGTCATCTCATTCTCCTCCCTCTTCAATCCTTCCCCAGATCAGGGTGTTCTTCAATGAGTCACTTCTTCACATCAGGTGACCAATGTATTGGAGCTTCAGCATCAGTCTTTCCAGTGAATATTCAGGACTGATTTCCTTCAGGATGGACTGGTTGGATCTCCTTGCAGTCCAAGGGACTCTCAAGAGTCTTCACCAACACCACAGTTCAAAAGCATCAATTCTTCAGCTTTCTTTATAGTCCAGCTCTCACATCCTGCATAACTACTGGAAAAACCATAGCTTTGACGAGACAAACCTTTGTTGGCAAAGTCGTGTCTCTGCTTTTTAGTGTGCTGTCTAGGTTGGTCATAACTTTTCTTCCAAGGAGTAAGCATGTTTTAATTTCATGGCTTCAGTCACCATCTGCAGTGATTTTGGAACCCCCAAAAATAAAGTCTGACACTGTTTCCACTGTTTCCCCATCTATTTCCCATGAAGTGATGGGACTGGATGCCATGATCTTCGTCTTCTGAATGTTGAGTTTTAAGCCAACTTTTTCATTCTCCTCTTTCACTTTCATCAAGAGGCTTTTTAGTTCGTCTTCACTTTCTGCCATAAGGGTGATGTCATCTGCATGTCTGAGGTTATTGGTATTTCTCCCAGCAGTCTTGATTCCAGCTTGTGCTTCATCCAGCCCAGCCTTTCTCATGATGTACTCTGCATATAAGTTAAATAATTAGGGTGACAATATATAGCTTTGATGTACTCCTTTCCTGATTTGTAAAGTGGTAAAGAATCCACCTTCCAATGCATTTTCAGTCCCTGGTGGGAGAACTAAGATCCCATGTGCCCTGGAGCACTAAGCCCACATGCCACAACTAGGGAAGGCTATGCTCCTCAAGAAAGACCCGGCACAGCCAAGGGAAAAAAAAAATAACAAAATCCCCAAAACATAAAGACAAACACTGTAATAATGTGTAATAATGCTTCATTTCAACTTCCTAGATAATTGCTAGAACTTTATTTTCTAAAAAAAGGCATTGGGTAAAATTACGATTAGTCTCTGAAACAGTTTTATCTGTTAGTAAATAGAGAAAGTGATGACATCTTGGAAGGCACATGGACGTGTTTGAATTCTGACTCGATTATTACAATCGTGAATTCTGATCCCAGATCCCCCCACCTTTAAAAGGAACCATAGTAATGTTCAGTCTAGATTAATTTCGTGTCAATTAAACAGAACAGTGCTTTTTTCCCCCCTAGTTCATAGCATGAAATATAATATTGAAGTAAATGTTAACTATTTTTCTTCCTAAATCAGAGAAAGAAAAACAGTGAGTTCTATGAACAACAGGAACCTTCGGAAACGTAAAAGTTGACAGTATCATTTGAGATTCTATTATGGACATATTTGTACATGTATCATACATTTTAGGAGAGTCAATAAAAGTATGCAAATGTCAGTGTAATTTCACGGCAAGTGTCACTAAAATAATTGCTTCTTCTTGTCTCCATCTTTGCTCTGTTTTATTTTGACAGGTTGACCCAGTCAGCGCATACCTGTTGGCTTAGCTTAGAGCCACTTCTATCTCTGTGTGTCTGAATCATTGGATTCCTTTATCACATTGCAGTTTTCTGTTTTATTCTCCAAGTGACTTATACTTTGGCTTTTATTAATCCTAATAACTGAGTTTTCCATAATCTATTTTAAGTCTTTAAGTCTTACTCAACATCAGTTCGCTTGGTCTCTACTCATTTTCAGATATTAATTCAGTCATGTTTCTCTTTCTTACCCAACATGGTTTTCTGGTATTCATCTAACTTGATTCTTTCTTTGCAGATTAGCATTCTTTTCTCTTGTTGCCAGAATAATAGCACCTTGAACTCTTTGCCAAACATTCTTGGCATGATTTGAGTTTGCATGGACCTAACATCTCATGTGTTGTTGTTCAGTCACTAAGTCACATCAGACTCTTTGCGACCCCATGGACTGCAGCACTCCAGGCTTCCCTGTGCTTCTGTATCTCCCTGAGTTTGCTAAAATTCATGTCCATTGAGTCAGTGATGCCATTCAAGGATCTCATCCTCTGTTGCCCCTTCTCTTCCCACCCTCAACCTTTCCCAGCATCAGGACTCATCTGATGATGACCGGAAGCTGAGGCACCTAAGGCCTCAGACTTAGAACCAATAGCCTGAAGGTGGCAGGAAATCAGTATACCAGATTTGTAAAGAGAGATCAAAAGTCAGTTTTAGATGGTGGACATCTTTACTTCTTTAGCTACTTTGCCTGGGAGCGCTTTCCTCTGGTGACTCCTGATTATAAAAAATGATACTTCCTTCCTGCTCCTTCCAGTACTTTGTTTACTACCAAGAAAGTTCTTCCTTTCTACCCTCTTTTTTGGAGAAGGCAATGGCACCCCACTCCAGTACTCTTGCCTGGAAAATCCCACAGGTGAAGGAGCCTGGTAGGCTGCAGTCCATGGGGTCGCTAAGAGTCGGACACGACTGAGCAACTTCACTTTCACTTTTCACTTTCATGCACTGGAGAAGGAAATGGCAACCCACTCCAGTGTTCTTGCCTGGAGAATCCCAGGGATGGGGGAGCCTGGTGGGCTGCTGTCTGTGGGGTCGCACAGAGTCGGACACAACTGAAGTGACTTAGCCGTACTTAGCCGTACCCTCTCTTTGCCCAAGAATTTGGAAATAACAATTTTCTTTTAGAATTAAACTAAAATATTATTATATTACTATGTCATAGATCACAGTAAAAATACATATTACCTTGTAGCAATTTAGGACTCATTATTTAATAATAAAAAAGGTAATAACAAAGGAATTCAAAGTAATAACATAAAGAGGAATTATTAGCTGTGTAGATTAGGCATTCCAGAGGTTGGATTGCATATTATTCTTCTAATATTGAACAAATTATGCCAAAATTTAGCAGATTAAGACAATAAACTTTCCCTCCCACCCCCCATAGTTTCTGTGGTTCAGGGATTATGGAATGACTTTCCTGGGTGATTCTAGCTCAGTTTCTCATGAGATGGCAGCCAAAATGTTAGCTAGGGTTTCCGTTATTTCAATACATGCCTAAGCTTGGAGAATCCCCTTCCTCATTAGCTCACTCATGTCATGGTTGGGAAAAGGCATCGGCTTCTTCCTGGCTCTGAGCAGGAGGTCCTAGTTCCATACCATGTGGACCATTCTATAGGCCACTTTGGGTGTCCCCTTGGCATGGCAGCTGTCTTCCCCAAGAAACAGGGAGAAGATGGGAGAGAGGGGAAGAGTGGAGGAGGGAGAGAAAGAACGAGAGAGAGAACAAGAAGATGCTGCAGTGTCGTCTCTGGCCTAGTCTTGGAAGTTATGGTTACTCTGCCACACTAATTGTTACAGGTGAGTTACTAGGTTCAGTTAAAGTGAAAGGAGTTAATTTTAGATTTTAAAGGAAGATGTATCTGACACTTAGTGGACAGATTTTAAATCTTCCACAGTTTGTCTTCGTATATTTGTCTTAATCAAATATGATTTGATTAAGCATATCAGTGATATTACCTTAGAGCAATTCCTGCCTTTGCGTTCTGCCTTTGCAGGATGAGCAAAGTCATCCAAGCCTGGTTCTCTATGTGATAGTAAAATGACCCCAGCCTTAGTATCTCACATTACACTTTCCAGAAAGAGAATGTGTAGTTTTCTGAGTGGAACAAGACATCATCTTTCGCAAAGGTTACTAGCACACCATGCTTCATTTTTCATTTGTTTGAGCTCGTTCACATGCTTTTTTATAAATTAGGTTGATGGGAATGAGGCATTTTGATCATTGCCTTTGGGATGGGTTATCTGCACCAATCAATATGGCAGAGGTTTTGGGAGTATCCTGATTGTTTTGGAAACTCTAGGGTTGACCCTGGACTCAGGTGGAGTAATCTCTGTCTACCCCTTCCATATTCCTACCCAAACAGCATGGCTGCTCTGCTGGGGGGAAAGAACTGAATGGATATTAGTTGGGCAAAAAAATAAAAAATCTGTCTCATGCCATAAAAAGATCAGATTTTGGGCTGGTAAGAATAGACTGAATAACTAAAAGAAATAGTATATTTCACATTTTCTTTTTAAGTTTTCTAAGGGCAGGCATAAACAAAAATTAAGAGACATAGGCAGTGGCGATTAACCTATTATCAAGGCCAAATTAAAAAGACCATCCCTACTGGGGAGGTGGATATAGAAAGCCTTATCCAAAAGATTTTTAACATTCCAGTGGGAGAAGCTTCTATGAGGGAATAGCTTGAGGCCAATAAAATTCAATTAATATAAATCCTGTTCTGAGGCCAAGCACCTACCAAATGACTCTTTGACTCAGAGAATGGAGATTAAGAATTTACTAGTCTGTATTACCTTCATATTTTTCATCATGCCTTAGCAAATTAGAATTCTGCTTTACATGTTAGGTTTATGAACTAAACTAGTTAAGACAAGTCTACAGGATTTTACATTCACTTGATGTACTGTCAGAATCTGAGCCTAAAAGGCAAACTGGACTCAGATAAATTTGGCTATAGAATATCAGGCTTATTACTAATATTTCTGTGACAGTTAAATATTAACCTTCAAATAAATCTCAGTATCTGCATTGACCATACTTCACTCATTTTTTTTTTTTAATTTGACTTCTGTCGGATCTTAGTTGCAGCACAGGGTGCTCTAGTTGTGGCAGGAGGGCCCAGTTGCCCCACGACACGTGGGATCCCAGTTCCAAACAGGGATTGAACCCACGTCACCCACATTGCAAGGCAGATTCTTAACCACTAGAAGCGGTTTGTCCCACTTCAGATGGAAAGGGAAGTCCCAACTTTACTCATTTTGATAAGGATCTAGAACCCCCTCTAATACTTACTGCTCTACCCCCTCTAACTATACAAACATTATATCTAGTTGTTAGTAAAGAAAAATAAGTGTAAGCACTTCTCATGGTTTCAGTTTTTAATTATTTGTTGAGGAAAACTTTTTGCTGTGTGTCAAGAAATGCTTATTTTTTTCTTTTTCAAAGTAACTTTTCCCATGATTTATCATGACTTGAGGGTATTATATTTTTATTTTTTTTCCATTGGCTCCTTTAGATTCAATAATGGAAGCAAGCAGTTTGGCATTATGGGAAAAAATTTAAATGACTGTACCACATCATCTCATAGTTGAAATATTAAATGATTTTTACTTTCTAATAAAGAGTGCATAATCTATCATACTTAATAGTGTTAGATGTAGAATTCTGTGCTGCTCAGAATGAATAATGCTATAGGATAAATAAGTTAATATCTTGATGAATCCATTTTGGTTATTATTTAACCAAATCCATATGATTTTGAGAAGAGGACTTGGAGTATGAATTTTGTACATGAATGACTGATTTGTTCCTAATGTGGACTACTCCTTATGTTCAGATTTTAAGTCTAACAAAATGCTGTTTATGTTACTAACGAAGTAATATACTACTATTTTTGCTACATTTCCCTTATAATACTAGAGTGTCTAAAGTTCTGCCTGAACAAAGTCCGTATATATATATATGTATAGTTTAAATTTATATTTGGCTGCACTGGGTCTTCATTGCTCATATGGGCTTTCTCTAGTTGCAGGGGGTGGGTAGTGGTGGGGCGCAGTGTGGGGAGGGCGGCTACCTTCCATTTTAATGCAGCAGCTGGTCACTGTGGTGACTCCTCATTGCTCAGCATGGGTTCTAGGTGTGTGGGCTCAATATTGTTGTGCACCAGCCTAGCTGCTCTGTGGCATTTGGATCTTCCCAAACAAGGGATTGAACCCACATCCCCTTCATTGGCAGGTGGATTCTTAACCATTGGACCATCAGGGAAGTCCCCTAATATGGTTTTAAAGACATTTGATAACTGTACATCATACCAAGAATATAAACTATGATTTATATGTAGGTAGATTTGTATATTTATGTGTATGTGTATTTTGATTATACCTATTGATAGTTAGTTTTATATAGCTAAATACCCTAAATCCTGGATATCTTCCACCAACAAACATAGATTTCAAGATTTCTGACTTACTATAAGTGCTTTTATTTAAATTTTTCTTGTCAATGAATCCATAAGGGTAACATAAATTTGTAGATAACATTACTGAATTATGTAAACAGAAAATAATCTTTATAAGTGTTCTTAGGTAAATATTCTGTGTAAACTCGTCTTTTACCCACTTCACCTTTGATCTGTGTAGACAATAATGTGATCAGTGTTAAAGGTCATGAGTACAAAAAAAGTGAATTAATCCTCTCCCCTCCACGCAATATAGTTAAGTGGAATATATGAAAAGATTAAACTCTGTTCTCAACAATAGAGGAGGAGGAAAATTGAAAAGAATTTCGAAAATTAAAAATTTATTGAAACATCTAAAATATTTTCTTAAAGGGCAAGTACAGAATACTTGAAAATATAGCTCTACTTATGATTGGAAATAATCTACTTAGAGGGGAAGAATCAATATTCAAACCCACACACAAAAAGTAAAAAACAGCTTGACTTAGTTTCTGAACATACATATTTGGGATTTGTCTTTTATGCCCCTCCCCCCCCTTACACATAAATTGTATTGTTAAGAAAGAACTAAATTTAAATTGAGCAGTCATTACTTATTGGGCACCTGCTGTCTACTAACCCTGGACTCGCATTATATATGCCTGATAGCTGTTCTTATGTCACTCAGTGGTGTCCTACTCTTTGCAACCCCATTGACCACAGCACGCCAGACCTCTCTGTCCTCTACTATTTCCCAAAGTTTGCTCAAGTTCGTGTCCATTGAGTCAGTGACACTCTCTAACCATCCCATCCTCTGTTGTCCCCTCTCCTCCTGCCTTCAATCTTTCTCAGCATCAGAGTCTTTTCCAAACAGTTGGCTCTTCACATCAGGTAGCCAAAGTATTGGCGCTTCAGCATCAGCCTTTCCAATGAATATTCACAGTTGCTTTTTAGGTTTGATTGGTTTGATCTCCTTGCTGTCCAAGAGACTCTCAAGAGTCTTCTCCAGTACCACAGTTTGAAAGCATCAATTATCTGTGCTCAGCCTTTTTTCATGCCTAATAGTATTACTTCTATATAAGAATGTATCATTGAAACACATACTCTTTTGACACCACTTTCTAAATAGCAAACTCGTGTTTAGAGAGGGTAGTAAATTGGTGTAAGATTAAAAGCTGATAATTGTTGGATCTGAGGTGTAACCCTATATCCATTGTGTTTTACTATTTTAATTTTTTCAAATTGACTGTATTTTGTAAGAGCAGTTTTAGGTTTACAGCAAAATTGAAAGCAAGGTACAGAGATTTCTTTTATACCTCTTGGCCTCACCTATGCATAGCTTCCCCTATTATGAACATTCCCTACCAGAACAGAACATCTGCTACAACTGATGAACCTACATTGACTCATTATAATTACCCAAAGTCCATAGATTATATTATTGATTCACTTTTGCAGTTGTATATTCTGTTGGTTAGAACAAATGTATAATGGAGATGTATCCATCATTGTGGTCTCATACAGCGTATTTTTGCTGCAAATCCTGTGTTCCACCTATCCATGCTTCCCTCCACCATTAACCTCTGGCAACCACTGACCTTTTTGTTGTCCTCTTAGTTTAGCCTTTTTCAGAATGTCATTTTGGTGACATTGTATAGTTTGTAGCCTTTTCAGATTGACTTATGTTTTTTAAAAAGTTGTAAAATTGTTAAGGCTTTTGAACATTTCTAGAAAATCATTGAACTTGTTTCTAAAGTTCAAAGACTACAAAAGAAGACATGTTAGATAGGTGGTTATCTGTGTCTGGCAGACCCACTAAGTGTGGGTTTTAAGCACCAAAGCAGCTAGAAAATAAAAAAGATAAGCCTGCTTCCTCTCATTCCTATATATCAGATCATTTTCTTAACCAATGCAGTGAAGTCATGTATTAGAAATGCCTCTGAACCTGGATGGTTGGCTGCAAAGGAGGAGAAACAATTGTTTGGTTCTTGACTTTGACACTGAGTTGGAATTTAGGTACCTTTTTTCTACTCTTCCCTACCCGCCTTTCTTTTATTTTTTGTCTCTTCTTCCTCTTTTTAAAATTTCCTTTTCACAAACACTTAGATATTTATTATAGCCCCAGAGATCCTGCTTTAAAGGCTGGCCAGCCTAGGTGGGCTGAGGATGGGGCGGGGGTCCTTTTCGGGGCACAGCGCAGCTCAGTGTCCAAGCTGCAGCCGAGCTGGGACAAGGTCCTGCTCAGAGCTGTCCCCCATTTCCTCTGCAGACATCAGCACTTGATGGAGCTCCTCGGTGTCCAGGGTCCCTTGAGGGCGGCACAGATGTCCCAGATGGCCTGGAGGCTGGGAGTAGGGTACTGGAGCCATCTGCCTAGCTGCTGTCTTTTCTCCACTCATTCTTCACACTTGTTTCACCCTCAGGGCAACAGCTCCCGCACAGATGGGCTTATTCTAGACAGCTCCCGCACAGAGGGTGAGGAGAGAGCAGAGAGCCTGGTGGTCCCTGATTCAGGGTCCCCTGGGATTCTGCAGGGGTGACTCCATGGGACGTGGCCCTGGTAGAGTCCCACCAGACCCCTTGTCAAGAGGGCCAAGTGGGGAGCAGACTCCTTATTGTCCTCTGCGCCCTCCACAAGGAAGCCGTGGACCACCTGGGAAATGGAGACAGCTGGCAGCAGCCAGGCCCTGCCGCCCTTGCACTCACTCAATGCCAGGGGATGCTGTGTGGTGGCAGGAATAGCACTCCCAGAGGTGGCCTTGGGTGTCACCTCCTGCACTTAATCATGTGGTCCTGGACTAGCTCCCTAGGCTTCGATGCTGGGGCACTGGGCCTGGTCTCCTGCGCCACCCACATGAAGTCCCCAAGTGCCGCTTGCGTAGCCTGTGGGTGCCGTGTAGCCACTCGATTCCTAGGCCTGTGCGTGGCAGTATTGGTTTTGCTGAGGTCCACTCTGCACACAGCAGAATCTGTGCTTCAGGCCTGGCCCCATGGTGAGTTCTTTGCAGTCAAATGTAGGATGGCTTTGATGATGCATCATTTCATAACCTAGTTACAGCTCATAGAGTTGAAGGATCTCTTGAAGATTTTTCACAAATGACAGCTTTAAATATATATGTGTATATATATGTCATATATTGTGAACAAAATAACAAGCATAGTATTTAAGGGTCAGTGCCATTGGTGGTTTTGTAATTTATTCTGCAGAAGGTGGGCAAAGAACTTAGAGATTACTATTTTTCACCAGAGAATATGACTGCCACACCCAGTTATTACTGAAGTAAATTTGACTTTCTTTTCTAGATAACATTAAGTAGAAGGTGTGTTTTTACCCCTTCAAGCATGGCTTTTCATTGAGAGTTTTTTTTTTTTAATCAGTTTGGAACTCTATAGCTAATAGATGACTCATAATTGTTAGCTTAGGATAATCTACGTTTTTAATTCAACTTAGTCTGAATAAATGCTTTTTTGTAGTGAGTGCCCATGGTCAGAAATTGATTAACTGAACTCTGGGAAAATTACTTATGCATCTTTTGTGCTTTGGGGGCCGTTTAGATGTCACTGGTATATTCTCTATAGAGGAAAAAAAATATAGCATTTTTGAGATGATTTCTTTTGATTTAGGACTTCTTACAATTCTTTAGTGTAATGAATGTATTTCAGTAATGAAGTACAAGACAATATGATTAGCCAAGAGAAACTTGAGACCAAAATGATCTTTCAGTTTTTAACCTGATGATCAAAAATCTGAGCAAAAATGGTACAGAAGTCCTAGAATTATTTCTGATAAAAGTGGTCCTGTTCATTGCAGTAGAACTACACACAAGGGATCTCTCACTAGGCACACATGCTCCCAATGATTGTTTAATACAAAGACATCTCTGTAACACGCAGAAAGTTTACTTTCTAACTTTTGATGACTTTCTAAAATAACATGAAACAAAAAAGTAGCACAAAAATACTTAGATATTCCCTAGAAGTTTTCTGTATTGAAGTACAATTTATATGTACTTAACATACATATTTTATACTTCAAAAGATATATATATATATATACACACACACACACACCATATAAATACATATTTCTACCTTAAACTAGATGGCAAAAATCCAGAAAACCAAGGGAAAAAACATTAAAAATTAGTAATAGAAAGTCAAGGTTTCTTTGTTGTTTTAGATATAGAATGACATATGTGAAGCAAGTATACAGTTTAACCACAGTGTAACTCAAACATCAGGATTTTTTGTTCACATTTTTAGACTGTGGTTATTGTTACTTTTTCTTTGCACATTTCTGTAATCACTCTTAGCAAAATCCCAAGAAACTTAAAGTCAGTATTTTACAGTGAAATTAACTTTAATGTTACATGGATTTAACTGTAGAGCTTAACTTCAGACTCTACTAGAGTAGCTAAGGGGTTTTTGGCTACTTACTTAACTTCTCTGATTATCATACTTCCAGTTGTGAAATGAAAATGATAAATTCTATCTTGTTGGATCTAATGAAATGTTGTAGGTGAAGCACCAAACACTTGGCAAAATATGTTATTTGTCTTCCTTGCTTTCCCTTAATCCTATGAAGTTATTGCAATTAGTGTGGACAATTTCTGGTATTAGCATATAATGAACATTTTCTTGTAGAACTAAGAAGAAAACAGCAAGCCATATGCATTTTAATATTTGGATATTTTGAATGGAAGCATTTTACAGATTTTACTCTAAGAAATTATTTGAAGAATCTTGATATTTGTAACAGCAAATGCCTTTTCTTAAAATGGCCTTTCTAGAGCATAGGATAAGCACTAGATATTTGCAATCTCCCAAATTTCTGTCAGTTAAGTCTTATTCATTGTCCTTTTGGAAAATACTAAAGGGCTACAACTTGTTCATAAATATGTTCCAGGAAAGTGTTCTTTGTCACTTTCAAAACTTCAACATTTTCCGCCCCTCAGGTATATCTCATAGGTATTTCATTTCCATTTTTTATTTCCTATCCTTATGATTTAACTTTTGTCTGGCATAAGTCTAGTTTACATTTTCTTTTTTGGTAAATATTTATTTAACTAAGTGAAGATATTGTTAGCTCATTATATCTGAATCAGATAATTTTTTACACTTATCAATGGTCCTTAAGTATATGTTTGAAAGTTTTGCCTTGAAAAGAAAAATGAGCAACATGTTTGCAGATTATGCTAAAATGAGTTGACTCCTGATGAAAAAGATAAGATAAGGTGGTAGTTTTGAACTTTGAGAGTTCAAAATACAGCATTTCCCTCAGTAATTAACTAGAATTAAAAAAAAATTAAAAGAGGAATCAATTTAAGCTCAAAATATTATATATTTTAAGGATTTTTTTCACCACAGGTATTTTTTTCCTGACATAATAAGAGCTTGACTATCTCTGAGACAGTTTGCCTCAGTCATCAAGTTGGGGAGAGCTCTGACGTTATCGTCAAGGCGTATGGACAGCAGATAAATATGTTTTTGATGATGGTGGTATTTTATATATTAGGAACAAGACACATCTAAAACTATCTATTATACTTGGGTATATTACGAAGGTAGATTATGAAGAAGCTGAAAGTGAAAGAGCGAAGTGGAAGTATGATGGCCGCCAGGTCTAGTCAATACCCCAAAGCCCAACAAAGGAAAGACAGAGATGCAGTTCTCCTATAATTTAACTGAACAATGTGTCTCCAAGGTGAATGTAGATTGTAATCTGAATAGATGGTGCCAGTATTTTTGGCTCGAAAGAACTCCTGAGATAGAGATTTTATGTCTTTTACTCAGGTACATAAACACGAGGACTTAACAGCATTTACTATACAGGTGGTTTATCCTCAATCTCTCTGGATTTAATATCATTCTATATGTTCCCTCCAGAAATGGGAAAGAGATGGCTTAGCTCTCTTTGTAAAATCTCATATGCCTCAATTATGAGGCCCATGGAATTCCTGATTGTCCATATGATAGCTCTCCAAGGGATTCTTTTACTTTAGCTGAAGTCTCCATATTAGCAAAGAGAGGGAAGCTTGCGTCATATTCTGCATTTAAAAAGTTCTGATAGAAATTTTACTGTCCTTTGTGACGTGTTATCCTGGGTAAAGAAAATGTCAAGTTACTTTCCTTTTAGCTAGAAGTATATGAATTCAGTGTCGAAATGGTACTTAACATTAATCTTAATGATTAGAGGGCCCAATTGACAGAATGCTATTTTTAAAAAAGAGAGATGAATTATCTTTAACAAATAAAATGTGGAAGTGAATATATTTAATACCTACAGTTACTGAGCATAATGCATGAAGGATGGACATGTACCTGGGGCCTGAAGAGGGTAGGTATAAACAACTTTTGTAGGAATAATCTAGGCTACTGACATATAGAATATTCTGGAGTCATGGAATTTTTTGGATGAACTGAAGTGTTTTATGAGTTAAAGAGTCTTCAACTTCATTAAAGTGAAACCCCCAGTGATGTATTGATTCAAAACTCAAACTGAGGAAGAATTTTAAGAAGGGATGGAGTCTATAAGGAGCTATAGGATGATGAAGCATTTGATGAGGAGAGAGTAGTGGTGGCCTGTGAGCACTATTAAGACACACCCTGGAGGAATTAACAGGATGATATGATACTGTGGGGAAATTCTGGAAGGTCTTCCTACATCATCACATTGCTCACCATTCATCATGTTGTATCCTAAAGACAAAACCATTAGGTGCTGTGGGAGCCTAGGGAGGATTAACTCCAAGGAGAGTTGCTGTTAAAAGAAATCAGTTTCTGTGACCAAGTCCATAAGAACACTATTGGCACTAGTAATAAAGCACTTACATGGAGTCCAGGAAAGAGGGAGCCAGGACTGTTAGCTGCAAGTAAGGTCTTGGAGTTCTATGGAAGTGTGGGTGAGGATGGAAACGTAGAATGTGCAAGTCTTTGGTAAACATAATCACAGTGGAATCTCTCAGTAAAAACACATATAGAGAACAGTAGTGGATATTTTATATTTGTTAATGGGATGAAATTTTCTTTTAAGAAAAAGAATTGCCAAGACAGTCTCATTTATCACAATTGTTAATGGTCTTCTCTCAAACCGTATATTCTAGCCATGTTGATCTATTTATAGTTCCTTGTTCTTGCCTGGTTATCTCACCACACTTGGTACTGTGAGCTTGCTATACCTCCAGCCAAAAACTCTTTCCTTGTAATCTTTGCTTCTTTCTCTTAAACCTCGATGGAGACTCCTCTGCAGTAGGCCTTCCTTGAGTCATCCTGGCCAAGCCTGTTTTTCATACTCTCTTGGTTCTCTGTGCTTCCATCTATCATAGCATCGGACACATTGTCTTGTTTTTAGTGAAGTGTGAGTGCTGTCAGATCAGAGGCTGTTTCCATTCTATTGTTTACATCATGATGCTTGGTCCTGAGTAGGTGTGCTCAATAAATATTTGTTGAGTAAATGAATAAATGAATGAATGAAAATAAGCAGCACCAGGTACTTTCTGGCACTATGTGTACTTAGAATTCCATAGTCTTTGAACCATGAGACTAAAGTTTTTGCAGACAGAATTTTTTTCTGAAGTTTGAACAAGGGTTTTTCTTCTCACTGAACAGGGGAAAGATTTCTCCTGACTTTATGCAAATTACATAGAGATAGAAGGTTATCTGACAGATGAATCAGTGTATTAACTGTCCCAAATTGCTGTGTTTGTGTGCTTTTCTCCTTAGTTACACACCTAAGTCTCTAACCTAATTAGAGTCTAAGGATATGTGGGTTTTAATATTAGGTTAAGCACCAAACCTAGATAGCATATTCAAAAGCAGAGACATTACTTTGCCAACAAAGATCTGTCTAGACAAGGCTATGGTTTTTCCAGTAGTCATGTATGGATGTGAAAGTTGGACTGTGGAGAAAGCTGAGCACCAAAGAATTGTTGCTTTTGAACTGTGGTGTTGGAGAAGACTCTTGAGAGTCCCTTGGACTGCAAGGAGATCCAACCAGTCCATCCTAAAGGAGAACAGTCCTGGGTGTTCTTTGGAAGGACTGATGCTGAAGCTGAAACTTCAATACTTTGGCCACCTCATGTGAAAAGCTGACTCATTGGAAAAGACTCTGATGCTGGGAGGGATTGGGAGCAGGAGGAGAAAGGGACGACAGAGGATGAGACGGCTGGATGGCATCACCGACTCAGTGGACGTGAGTTTGAGTGAACTCCGGGAGATGGTGATGGACAGGGAGGCCTGGCGTGCTGCAATTCACGGGGTCGCAAAGAGTCGGACACGACTGAGTGACTGAACTGAATTGAACTGAGCAACTGAACAGAACTGAACTAAGCACCAAAACTGAGAATAAATGTAGGTACATTCTTTTAGTGTTCTATAGCCATATTCACATTAAGATAATAATATTTCTTCTTTTTTTTTGTATGCTGCCTCAAAGCCTTTGTAGACAGGAAAAGGAAAAGTGAAGTCGCTCAGTCGTGTCCAAGTGTTTGCGACCCCATGGACTGTAGCCTATCAGGCTCCTCCATCCATGGGATTTTCCAGGCAAGAGTGCTGGAGTGGATTGCCATTTCCTTCTCCAGGGGATCTTCCCGACCCCGGAATCAAACCCGGGTCTCCTGCATTGCAGGCAGATGCTTTACCGTCTGAGCCACCAGGGAAGCCTCAAAAGAAGGATGTAAATAAATTCAGTACAACTGCCACATGAATATTACTCTCTAGGGATAGTGTTGGAGAAGACTCCTGAGAGTCCCTTGGACTGCAAGGAGATCCAACCAGTCCATTCTAAAGGAGATCAGCCCTGGGTGTTCTTTGGAAGGAATGATGCTAAAGCTGAAACTCCAGTACTTTGGCCACCTCATGCGAAGAGTTGACTCATTGGAAAAGACTCTGATGCTGGGAGGGATTGAGGGCAGGAGGAGAAGGGGACGACAGAGGATGAGATGGCTGGATGGCATCACCGACTCGATGGACGTGAGTCTGAGTGAACTCCGGGAGTTGGTGACGGACAGGGAGGCCTGGCGTGCTGTGGTTCATGGGGTTGCAAAGAGTCGGACATGACTGAGCGACTGAACTGAACTGAACTGAGGGATGGTTTGGGAAATTGTGTTTCAGCCTATCCAGTTGGGTAATAAAATCTTTCTGTTGGAGTCTTCTGAGGGAGAAAGAACACAAACAGATAGACTCATGAAGTATCCAGATTTCACTGGAGAATGTTGACACGCCTAGTGTGAACCCCAGTTGAGTTGTGTCTCTAGCTGTCAGCATTCTCCTCATCTCTAGCACTATCTCCTCCTGTCTATAACTCACTTGATTATAAGAATAGCAGTCTGGCTTCCCAGTATGATCTTGGCTCAAGAGTAGCCAATGGTATGGAATTGAGTCTAAGAGATTCTATTGTCTAAATACATCTTAGTGACTTGGTATGGAGGAGATGTACGTAAGCTAGAGAAATGTTGGCAGTGGTTGTTTGCCTTATGTAAACCAGAAAACAATGGAATCTGCTCTTCACTGAGGGAGAAGAATGAAGTAGAAATGAATGAATAAAGCAGAGAGGCATATGGAGAACTTGCTGGGTTATCTGTATTCATGAGATATTGGTTCATTTTTCCTAAGGATATCCCCAGATACTCTGTATTCCTACAACAATTAAATCCCAATTATGAGTTCCAGCTCAAGGACATTTCCGTTACTTGCAGCCTAAAGAATCTAATTCTTAGATTACTCTTGACTCACTCATCACAGAGACACAAACCTGTGCTTCCTATCACTGCTGCAGGCACAATCAGGAGTGGTAATGGGTGTTAAGACTTGAACACTACAATCAGAACACTGTGGAAAATGTGCCCTAGTTTTCAAAATTTGCTCTCAGGAAAGAGAACATGACTGATAATATCTCAGAACGCAGTCTGCCTCTAATCAAACATCTTAATTTGTTAAGAAATTCAGAATTTGATCTAAAGAAATGGCACTTCATGAGAAAATTTAGGAATCATGGGTTGTTTCCTTCCTCCTTTCTTCCCTCTCTTCTAAGCTTCCTCCATTTTTCATTGAAAGAATTAGTGGAGAGAGAATGCTGGACCTCTGAACTCATGGCAGCAAGTAGATTTCTATTTTGTCTGAGGGTGGAATACACTTGAAAATCTTGAGCCCCTCATTGGCAAAGCAGCTTCAATCCCTGTTTCTCCACATTTGTGAGTTTTAATAATGCAGTATGGTGGAGTGATTAAGATAGAAACTCAAGGGTCAAGCCAGGGATCCATTATAGGAGATGTTGTAAGTTACACTTCTGATTCTCAGTATCTTTCTCAGCATACCAGACACAATGTTACCTACAGTTAGGACTGTTGTGAAATTAAATGTGATAGAGCATGTAATACAGCTTTATCACTCTCATAGACGGCGCTGCTTCATCCTAATGCACTCTTGTTCATAGCTCATCTCTATTCATCTTCCACTTCCAACTTGAGACCAGATGTCTTCATCTCTACCTCAAGCAGCATGAAGAGGTGCCTCTTCTGGTAGCTTTCCATTCCCTAACTCTGCCCATGCATATCATGGATTGGTGTTGAAAGGTAACTTAGAAGCCTAACCTGGTCACCCTGTTTCTCTGTTGAGGAATATGAGTATCAGAGAGAAAACTTGGCCTGAATTCCTAAGTCACTAGTACAAGGTCTCTAATAAGTGATATTTTCCTGTTGGTGTGACTGGATGACAGAAAGTTCTGAGATAAACACCTCCTGTCTAGTTGGATTTCTCAAGAACCCCTTAGACCAGTGCTCCCCCAACTTTTGCCCTGGGACACTTCTGAAAGTGGATGGGAGATAAATCATCCTTAGTGACCTGACAGAAGAAATTTCCCAATCACTTAAAAAAATTTTTTTTATTTTATGTTGGAGTATAGTTTATTAACAATGTTTCTGCTCGTTTTATGTGTTTAGCAAAGTGATTCAGTTCTATATATGCATGTGTCTATTCTTTCTCAGATTCTTTTCCCCATTTAGGTTATTACACAATATTGAGCAGAGTTCCATGTACTATATAGTGGGTCTTTGTTGGTTATCTATCTTAAATATTTTTTTTTTTACACGTTGTATGAATTGATTTATACTCTATATCAAGAACAGGTAAATCTACAAAGACAGAAAGTAGATTGGAGATTTAAATATTTTTTGAAGTCATGTGTTATCTCTAAAATTCCTATACATTTTGCATTTTCTTTAGAATCTGGCCATGTCTGTTTTAATATAAAAGATAAATTGTAAGTAACATACTATTGAATAACATTGTTCCACACAGTTAAGATTATCCCATGGCTCCCATGTTCCCAGAATACTACTGTGTACTCAGATTTCTACAACTTGAAATAAGAAGGCATTTGGATGTCATGTTTTAATAAGATGGCTATTTTCTCCCTGGCCCTCTATGTATTCAGAAGACTGGAAAGGCTGACGCTAATAGTAGCTTACCTTACAGGAATAACAGCAGTAAAACAACAGTTATAAATGGATTGCTGTTTATGCGGTGCTTATATTTTGCAATGCTAGTGCTGTAATCTCACATTTCTTGACTCTGGTGCTTTGGAAATATCATTGGGCTAAACGAGCTACTTTCTGGCTCTAATTTATTCCTATTTTAATACCTTTAATATTTATCTATATTATAAGCATAATACGGCAGTTGGTTTACAAGTGGGAACTAAATTCATACTTTTTGAACTATGGAGTTAATATGTTGGGTATTGAAAAATGAGGGGGAGGGGTGGATATTGGTTCCATAACCAGATAGAAAAGGAATAAATTTATTCATAAACTCAATGAATTGCAAAGGGTAACTTTCAGGAAGGCATTATGGGCTTCTATGCATGGATTCTTCATTACATAGAGAGCAAGTGTAATTAGCAGAATATGTTTTTAAAGTACACACCAACCCCAAGGATGAAATGCAGCTATGAAATAGGCTTCTCAAGTTCTGGAAGCCATAAATTACCAACTGTAACTTAATCTTCCAGATATTCTCCTCATGGCAGCCCTGAGTTCCCCGGAGTGATAGGCTCTCATTTTCTCCCCCTGTGCATTCAACTCTATTCTTTATTGAATTAAGCAAAAAGGATTTTAAAAATGTGCTTGGTTTATTGCTCCTAATAAAATAAATGTAATCTGAATACTCAAGGATATAATCAGGTCATAGCATTTCAATTGTATTACTAACAGGGCCGTAAAATAAGTTGTACACTAAAAAAGCCCACCGTGCAAGCTCATCTTGTCACGGTGCCCCATCCATCTTTTCTTACCGTTTCCAGTCTGTCAGCATTTTCCCTCCACTCTTAGGTTGCACCTCGTGATTTTTCACACATCTTTCACTGACATCTTATTACCTTCTAGTTTAATATATAGAGATAGAAAGAGTCTGTTGTACTCCATCTGTGCATCCTCAGGCTTCTCAGTTGCTCAGTTGTGTCTGCCTCTTTGCAACCCCTTGTGCTGTAGTCCGCCAGGCTCCTCTGTCCATGGGATTTTTAAGGCAAGAATACTGGAGTGGGTTGTCATTTCCTTCTCCAGCGGATCTTCCTGACCCAGGAATCCCACCCGCATCTCTTGTGTCTCCTGAATTAGCAGGTGGATTCTTCACCACAGCACCACCTGGGAAACTCCTGGATCCTTAGGCTTTGGACTCCAAATTCATCACATGACCACTACACCTGTTCATTTCTGTCTTTGCTCATCAAATCAGATGCTAATGCAGGGAAATGGATATTTTTCATATTCATATTTCTCAGTGACAAACCTTTAAATTCTTTAGAAAAGTGAAGCAATAGGAAATGTTTCTTTAACTTCCTAAGTAAAATTTGAAATCACAGACAATATAAAAGAATTTCTATATAAAGTTTTTAAATAAATCTTTATAAGAAACAACTTAACTGGTACTTTAATTTTTGGAGGAGAGAGGCTAACTAGTATTTTTCCTCTTAGCTTTGTAAGCTTTTAATTTACATGGGGCAGTTTATTTAAAAATATTCTTATTAGATCATCTTAATTTTGACCATTACTAAACCCAATTCCCAGATTTAGTACAGCATAATTCATTTGAATCTGTAGATCCTTACTCAGTAAAAATTTGAGCAATGTTATATAAATTCTATTAAAAGAGAGATTAAGTTCTAAAGTGGTCAACAGCATTCACTGATGGACATTCCTATTGCTCAGGTGAGAAATATTATTTAATAAAGAAAATACTTCAGAAAAATGAATATTTTATTTTTATACTCAATTCTGGAATGATACTCTACTTTTCGCTGCCATGTGGGTACTACAAGGGAGCCATATGACAACACAGTTGAGTTTCAGCTCTAGTTATTGACCCCTGGTAGTAAAGGAGATGCCCCTGGAGTTGACTGACTCCTATGAGAGCCTTCCCAGACAGAGAGATTTAGGACAGATCTTTCTTTCCTCTATTCTAGTTGAAAAACCATCAAGTTACAATAATATCTCAAATATACCACATCATTGAGATTTGTTCTTGGAAGCAGTCTCCATGTAATGTTCTTTTGTGCAAAAAGCTTCATGTTTCCTTTGGAACTGAGTGTGTTCTCTAGGAAAAAACAAAGCAAAAACAAAAAACTCTCCATGTCTGCTAAGGGTTATGGGTAGAACTCTTGTTACTAAAGTATTCAGTCCAATAAGTCATTGAATTGATGCCTCCTTCCCACATTAGGATTGATTTGTAGTTTGCCTGATTTGAATAGATAGTCGCTGTGCCTTATATGGGCAAAGTCACTGCCACCATAGGAAAGTACCTTTAGAAAACATGGCTGTGGTAGTCAAAAGAGAAAAGAGCATTTCACATTCACAGGCCTGCTTTGAATCTCACAGTATTAACTCTCAACAAGTCCTTCAAATCAGCTAGCATTTTAAAGTGGTAGACAGTCTGAAATGGCTCACCAAAGCCATCCTTTCTGGTGTTCCAAAGAGCATGCACGTGATAGATGCTTAGTTGGAGAAATGTCAGCTGTCCTATACAGCTCCTTAGTCTTTGAATTCCCTGACTGCAGATTTCCAGACTTCCTACTCTTGCCACTGCTCTTCTGCTGAACAGTCATAATCCCACATACTCAGGGTTACACTGTCCTTTAGTGATTACATTATTGTGTTATATTGTTTTGGCCAGAGAATCTCTACAAAAGATAGGCACTTTGAATGTGGGCATAACTGACCTTTGATAAAGCAAAAACATAAAATCTAAACAAAAGCAACACACCAAAGGAGATTTCCTGGATTCCAGGAGGTAAAAAAGACAGAAAAAGATTATGTCAAATAGTATTGAAAAATCAAAGTAAGTGAATAAAGATATTGCAATGTAAGTTGAGAAGGTGGATACAGGAATAAAAAGAGGACAACTAGAGGGGCGATTTGTATTCTGATCTCTTTATCTGGTACTTTAGCTTGGCCTTGATTAAAATGACTTGGAAAGTTAATTGATGGGGAGGGGGCCAATAGGAAAATACACTGAGCACTGGCAAACTTGCCACTGGATCTTGAAATTCCTTTCCATGTTATGGAAAGGATAGCCCAGTTGGAACACATTTTTATTTACTAAAAGCTCTGCTTGTCATTTTCTGGGTCTACTTTCTGTTTATGTCATATGCAAAAGCTGTAGAAGTAAAAGCGTTTTTAATTTTAGTGTTACTGATATTATTCATTTCAAATAAACTTGAAATAATTGTTTTTGTATATATTTTGGATCTCTGAATGTTGTACACTTTATTTGAAAAATGTGTATTACTCACATACTAATTTATAAACTTCAGTGTATATTTCCGGGCTTCACTTCTTTGTAAAACAGAGTATCTCAAACTTTGAGAGGATAACTTATTTGATCTTTGGGTCTTTAAGTTCAGTTCAGTTCAGTTGCTCAATTGTGTCTGAGTCTTTGCCAGCCCATGGCTTCCCTTCACCAACTCTTCACCTTCCTTTACCAACTCTCAGAGCTTGCTCAAACTCATGTCCAGAGAGTTGGTAATGCCATCCAGCCATCTTATCCTCTTTCATCCCTTTTTCCTCCTGCCTTCAGTCTTTCCCAGCATCAGAGTATTTTCCAATGAGGCAGTTCTTTGCATCAGGTGGGCAAAGTATTGGAGTTTCAGCTTCAGCATCAGTCCTTCCAATGAATATTCAGGACTGATTTCCTTTAGGATGGACTGCTTGAATCTCCTTGCAGTCCAAGGGACTCTCAAGAGTCTTCTCCAACACCACAGTTCAAAAGTATCAATTCTTCGGTGCTCAGCTTTCTTTATAGTCCAGTTTTCACATCCATACATGCTGCTGCTACTGCTGCTAAGTGGCTTCAGTTGTGTCCAACTCTTCGCAACCCCACGGACTGCAGCCCACCATGCTCCTCCGTCCATGGGATTTTAAAGGCAAGAGTACTGGAGTGGGTTGCCATTGCCTTCTCCAATGCATACATGACTACTGGAAAAATCATAGCTTTGACTAGATGGACCTTTGTCAGCAAAGTAATGGTCTCTGCTTTTCAATATGCTGTCTAGGTTGGTCTTTTCTTCCAAGGAGTAAGCATCTTTTAATTTCATGGCTGCAGTTATCATCTGCAGTGACTTTGGAGCCCCCCAAAATAAACTCTGTCACTGTTTCCATTGTTTCCCCATCTATTTGCCATGAAGTGATGAGACCAGATTCCATGATCTTCATTTTTTGAATGTTGAGTCTTAAGCCAAGTTTTTCACTCTTCTCTCTCAATTTCATCAAGAGGCTCTTCAGTTCCTCTTTGCTTTCTGCCATAAGGGTAGTATCATCTGCATATCTGAGGTTATTGATATTTCTCCCAGCAGTCTTGATTCCAGCTTGTGCTTTATCCGGCCCAGCATTTCACATGATATACTCTGCATAGAAATTAAATAAGCAGGGTGACAATATATAGCCTTGATGTACTCCTTTCCCAATTTGGAACCAGTCCATTGTTCTATATTCAGTTCTACCTGTTGCTTCTTGACCTGCATACAGATTTCCCAGGAGAAAGGTCAGGTGGTCTGGTATTCTCATCTCTTTAAGAATCTTCGGGTTTGTTGTAATCCACCCAATCAAAGGCTTTGGCATAGTCAATAAAGCAGAAGTAGATGTTTTTCTGGAACTCTCTTGCCTTTTCTATGACCCAACACATGTTGGCAATTTGATCTCTGTTTCCCCTGTCTGTTCTAAAACCAGCTTGAACATCTGGAAGTTCTTGGTTCACATACTTTTGAAGTCTGGCTTGGAGAATTTTGAGCATTACTTTGCAGGTGTGTGAGATGAGTGTAATTGTGTGGTTTTGACTGAACATTCTTTGTTCATGAATGAACAAAGACTTTTCCAATCCTGAGGCCACTGCTGAGTTTTCCAAATTTGCTGGCATATTGAGTACAGCACTTTAATAGCATCGTCTTTTAGGATTTGAAATAACTCAGCTGGAATTCCATCACCTCCACGAACTTCCTAAGGCCCACTTGACTTCACAAGGTCTTTATTCTCTTTTTAAAGTATCTCATGCCTACTTACCTGTCCAATACAATAACTTTAAAGTTTTTGTGTGTGTGTTTTTAAACTTAGTTATGGAGTACCTGTGTGTCAGGCACTGTATTAATTTCTTTGTACATACTATCTTAATACTCAGAATGATCTGGTAAGTTAATTATTTTTCCCTATTCAGCTAGTGATGAAAAGTACACAAAGAGATTAAAAAGCATGATGAAAATTACATATTAAATGAGTGGCAGAGCCAGGGATTGAAATCAAATTTGTCAAACTCAAAGCTGTAATTTAAACTTCTAGTTTTATTGATAGAATTATCCAGAATGGAACTCCTAATCACAAAGCTACACATTAAGAACAATTTTGAAAACATTTTTGTTTGTTTTTTTAAACAAAAACTACTGCAATGCAATAATGGATACCTAAGAGAGACTACATTGGCTTTTATTCTAATATCCTGGTATCTATTAAGAGTGATTCTTAATATGTCTGCACAAAAGCACTCATTCATTCTTCCTCTAACGAATTCATAGAGTACGCACTAGGTTACCAGCTTTTGCTATGCTGTGGCCAACTATTTTTAACGTCTCTCTGGTGCAGTGAATACAAATAGTACACATGTATTGTACATCTTTGTAAAAAAAAAATCCACTTTGCTTAACTGTGTTCTAGCTCGTAAGTTTTGACGTAGCTCCAGTGGCACCTGCAGTGATTTCATTCTCTCTGATCACTCACAAACAGCCTTATCTTTTTGATAAGTTTATTCTTCTCTTGGATAATTTAAGTTAAATTCATAGTTGATTTTGGGGTGTGCCAGTTTTTATTTCACTAAATTAAAGGGTTATTTAAAGTAAATGACTAATTTATTCTGGTAACTCAATGAGTGTTCAGTTCAGTTCAGTCACTCAGTCGTGTCCGACTCTTTGAGACCCCATGAATCACAGCACGCCAGGCCTCCCTGTCCATCACCAACTCCCAGAGTTCACTCAGACTCATGTCCATCAAGTCAGTGATGCCATCCAGCCATCTCGTCCTCTGTCGTCCCCTTCTCCTCCTGCCCCCAATCCCTCCCAGCATCAGAGTCTTTTCCAAGGAGTCAACTCTTCGCATGAGGTGGCCAAAGTACTGGAGTTTCAGCTTCAGCAGCAGTCCTTCCAATGAATATTCAGGACTGATTTCCTTTAGGATGGACTGGTTGGATTTCCTTGCAGTCCAAGGGACTCTCAAGAGTCTTCTCCAACATCACAGTTCAAAAGCATCAATTCTTCGGCGCTCAGCCTTCTTCACCGTCCAACTCTCACATCCATACATGACCACTGGAAAACCAATAGCCTTGACTGGACGGACCTTTGTTGGCAAAGTAATGTCTCTGCTTTTGAATATGCTATCTAGGTTGGTCATAACTTTCCTTCCAAGGAGTAAGCATCTTTTAATTTCATGGTTGCGGTCACCATCTGCAGTGATTTTGGAGCCCCCAAAAATAAAGTCTGACAAAGTTTCCACTGTTTTCCCATCTATTTCCCATGAAGTGATGGGACCAGATGCCATGATCTTAGTTTTCTGAATGTTGAGCTTTAAGCCAACTTTTTCACTCTCCTCTTTCACTTTCATCAAGAGGCTTTTTAGTTCCTCTTCACTTTCTGCCATAAGGGTGGTGTCATCTGCGTATCTGAGGTGATTGATATTTCTCCCGGCAATCTTGATTCCATCTTGTGCTTCTTCCAGTCCAGTGTTTCTCATGATGTACTCTGCATAGAAGATAAATAAGCAGGGTGACAATATACAGCCTTGACGTACTCCTTTTCCTATTTGGAACCAGTCTGTTGTTCCATGTCCACTTCTAATTGTTGCTTCCTGACCTGCATACAGGTTTCTCAAGAGGCAGATCAGGTGGTCTGGTATTCCCATCTCTTGAAGAATTTTCCACAGTTTATTGTGATCCACACAGTCAAAGGCTTTGGCATAGTCAATAAAGCAGAAATAGATGTTTTTCTGGAACTCTCTTGCTTTTTCGATAGTTTGTGTTTCTTAATCTCCTAACTGTATCTTACCCTTCTCCCCTTTCCTCTCCCCAGTGGTAAACTAGTTTGTTCTCTATATCTATGAATCTGTTTCTGATTTGTTAAATTTATTTATTTGCTGGTTTTAGAAAAGGCAGAGGAACCAGAGATAAAATTGCCAACATCTGCTGGATCCTGGAAAAAACAAATAGGAAAAGGAGTTCATCAAGGCTGTATATTGTCACTCTGCTTATTTAACTTATATGCAGAGTACATCATGAGAAATGCTGGACTGGAAGAAGCACAAGCTGGAATCAAGATTGCCAGGAGAAATATCAATCACCTCAGATATGCAGATGACACCACCCTTATGGCAGAAAGTGTAGAAGAACTAAAAAGCCTCTTGATGAAAGTGAAAGAGAAGAGTGAAAAAGTTGGCTTAAAGGTCAACATTCAGAAAACTAAGATCATGGCATCCAGTCCCATCACTTCATGGGAACTAGATGGGGAATCAGTGGAAACAGTGTCAGACTTTATTTTTTTGGGCTCCAAAATCACTGCAGATGGTGACTGCAGCCATGAAATTAAAAGATTCTTACTCCTTGGAAGGAAAGTTATGACCAATCTAGATAGAATATTCAAAAGCAGAGACATTACTTTGCCAACAAAGGTCTGTCTAGTCAAGGCTATGGTTTTTCCAGTGGTCATGTATGGATGTGAGAGTTGGACTGTGAAGAAGGCTGAGTGCTGAAGAATTGATGCTTTTGAACTGTGGTGTTGGAGAAGACTCTTGAGAGTCCCTTGGACTGCAAGGAGATCCAACCAGTCCATCCTAAAGGAATCAGCCCTGGGATTTCTTTGGAAGGAATGATACTAAAGCTGAAACTCCAGTACTTTGGCCACCTCATGTGAAGAGTTGACTCATTGGAAAAGACCCTGATGCTGGGAGGGATTGGGGGCAGGAGGAGAAGGGGATGACAGAGGATGAGATGGCTGGATGGCATCACTGACTCGACAGATGTGAGTCTGGGTGAACTCTGGGAGTTGGTGATGGACAGGGAGGCCTGGCGTGCTGGGATTCATGGGGTTGCAGAGAGTCGGACACGACTGAGTGTTGAGCTGAACTGAACTGAACATATAAGTGATAGTGTGTTTGTCTTTTCTGACTTATTTCACTAAGCATAATACCCTCCATGTCCATCTATATTTTTGAAAATTGCAAAATCTCATAATTTTTATGGATGAGTCATATCCCATTGCATTTAAATATGCCACAATTTCTTTATCCATTTGTTGGACACTTAGGCTGCTTTCATGTTTTGACTACTTTTAGTAATGCTACTGTGAACATTTATTTTTTTTTTTAATTAGTGTTTGTGTTTACTTCATATATATACCCTGGAGTAGAAATGCTGGATCATGTGGTAATTCTGTTTTCAGTTTTATGAGGTATCTCCATACTGTTTTCCATAGTGGCTCCAGTGTTTTCCATAGCTGTGCCAGTTACATTCCCATCAATAGTGTACAAGGGTTTCCTTTTCTCTGCATCTTGCCAACATTTGTTATTTGTTGTTATCTTGATGACAACCATTCTGACAGGTGTGAGATGGTATCTCATTGTGGTTTGATTTGAATTTCTAGTTAGTGATGTTGAACATTTTTTTAATGTGCCTATTGGCCATCTGTATGTCTTTTTTGGGAAAAAAATGTCTATTCAGGTCTTATACCCAGTTTTAGTTTTTTTGTTTTTTTTTTGATATTGAGTTATATGAGCTGTTTACGTATTTTGGCCATTAATCCCTTATCAGTCATACAATTTGCAAATACTCTCTCCCGTCCAGTAGGTTATCCTTTCATTTTGTCAGTGGTTTCCTTTGGGCACAAAAGCTTTTTAACCTCAGTTAGGTCCCATTTGTTTAGTTTTGCTTGTGTTTTCCTTCCCAGAAAAGATAGATCCTAAAAGATACCTCTAAGAACTATGTTAAAGAGTGTACTGCCTATGTTTCTACCCTGGAGTTTTATGGTTTCAGGTCTTACACTTAGGTCTTTAATTCGCTTTCAGTTTGTTTTTATATATGGTGTAAGAAAATGTTCTAATTTCATTCTCCTACGTGTCACTGCCCAGTTTTCTCAGCATCACTTACTGAAGAGGCTGGCTTTTCTGTTTTGTATATTCTGGCCTCATTTGTTGGAGATTAATTGACCATGGGTGCATGGGTTTATTTTTGATTCTCTATTCTGTTCTCTTGATCTTTGAACAGTACCATAATGCTTGATTGCTGTTGTTTTGTAGTATAAAGTCAGGAAGCATAATATCTCCACCTTTGTTCTTTTTTTCTCAAGATTGCTTTGGCTATTGTGTCTCTCTTGGTTCTATATAAATTTTAGGGTTATGCTTTCTAGTTCTGTGAAAAATGTCATGGGTATTTTGATAGGGACTGCATTCAATCTGTAGATTGCTTTGGGTAGTATGGACATTTTAACAAGATTAATTCCTCGAGTCCTTGAATCCAATCGTCTTTCACTTCTTTGATCAATGTTTTATGCTTTGCAGGGTATAGATCTTTTACCTCCTTAGTGATGTTTATTCTTAAGTATACTTTGTGATTTAATTTTAAATGGAATCACTTTTTTGCTTTCTCTTTCTGTTAGTTATTACTGTATAGAAAAACAAATTTTGGTATGTTTTGTATTCTGCCACTTTGCTGAATTCATGTATTAGTTTTAATAATTTTTGGTGGATACATTAGGATTTTCTATGCATAGTTATGATGTCTTCTGCAAACACTTATAGTTTTTCTTCTCTCTTTCCCATTTCAATTCCTTTTAATTTTCTTGTCTGATTCCTGTGGCTAGGACATCTAACACTATGTTGAATAAACATGGAAAAGGTGGGCCTTGTTGTCTTGTCCTGTTTTTAGAGGAAAAGCTTTCAGCTTTTAACCTTTGAGTAGGATGTTAGCTATAGATTCATTATAAATTAACTTTGTTATGTTGACATATGTTCATTTTCTCCCAGCTTTGGGAGATTTATCATGTTAGATGTATTTTTGTGAAATACATTATCTATTGAGATGATCATGTGATTTTTATTCTTTTGTTAATATGGTATATTGCTTCTTGGCCTTTTGCCTCAGATCAAGTGTTAATGTCATTTATCACATTGATTTGTAGATACTCGACCATCTTTGCATCCCTGAAGTAAATCCCACTTGATCATGGTGTATAATCCCACTTATATATTGTTGGATTCAGTTTGTTAATATCTTCTTGAGGATAATTGCATCTGTGTTTATCAGTGATATTGGCCTGCAATTTTCTTTCTTTCTTTTTTTTTTTTCTTGTGGTATCTTTGTGTGGTATTGGTATCAGAATAATGCTGGCCTCATAGAATGAATTAAGGAGTATTCCTTCCTCTTCAATATTTTGGCATAGTTTGAGAGGATAGGTACTAGCTCTTTTTTATATGTTTGGGTAAACTTTTCTATGAAACTGTGTGCTCCTCGACATTACTTTGCTGGGAGTTTTTATTGTTGCTATTTTAATTATGGTATTTCTTCATGTGAGTCTCTTTAAGTTCATCTTGTCTGGGACTCTTTGTGCTTTCTGTACTTGAATATCTCTTTCCTTATCAGATTTGAAGTTTTCAGCCATAATTTCATCAAATATATTTTCAACCCTTTACTCTCTCCTCATTCTGGGACCTCGCTAATGAGAATGTTGGTATGCTTGTTATTTTCATAGAACTCCCTTTAAACTGTTCTCATTTTTCAGAATTTTTTTACTGAGTTCTGTTTGGGCAGTTTCCATTTTTCCGTCTTCTACATCACTTACATATTTTTCTGTATTACCTAACTCTGTTGTTAATTCCTTCTGTTTTTTTTAATTTTATTTTTTTCATTTCAGTTATTGTATTCCTCAGTTTAGACTGGTTCTTTTTCATATTTTATATTTCCTCATTCTTCATCTATTATTACCCATAATTTAGTGTTCTTATTACTAATCCTTTGAATGATTTATCTGGTAAATTATCTCTGTTAAATTAGCTATTTTTTCAGTTTTCTTTCCTTGTTACTCCATTAGAAACAAAATCATGTGTCTTCTCATTTTGCTTAACTTTCACTTTCTCTGTGAAATTTAGGGGAAACACTTACCTACCTTGATCTGGAAGGGGTGTTTTTATGTGAGAGCATTCCTGTAAAGTCTGCACGTTTACATTGGCTTGGGTGGGAGAGCTGGACTTGAAGTAAGCATGGATCTTGTCTCCCCCACAGTGTCCTACAGCTATTGTCTTGGTAACTGGTGGGGCTGGAGATGGAAGGGCTATAACTAGAGTCAGGTGTGAGCCAACACTTCTGCCTTTCTCAGGGGTTAAACCCCCACCCTACCTGAGGTAGGCTCAGGTTCTGCACTGCTGGAGCAGAAGCCCTGAGTGTTGGGTCTGATCAGGCTCAAATCCTAGGAATGTGTACTCTTCTCAGCTGCACTGTGCATCAAGAAGGGCCTGAAGAGATGCTTGGTGTCGGCTGGGGCAACTGCTGAGCTATTCCCAGCACCAGTCAGAGCACCAGACTAGTCTTTGACCTTTATGTTGGCCTTTATGAGTGTCAATGATGGCTGCCTTTGCCCTGTTTGGATGCTATGCTGTGTCTAAGCTGTCTCCAGGCCCTGTAGTTACACATTCTTCTTGGCTGGGACAGCCTTTGCCCTTCTTTGGATCTGTACTATGGGGCAAGAGGAGCCAGAGCAGAAATTTGGCTTGGGCTGGGATACTCACTGGTTCAGAGTTCCCAGCAGTCTCGGTCTGCTTCCTTGGCATTGTTTCAGGAGTAAGCAAGCAAGTACCTGTTTGTCACGGGTGGAGTCTAAGTTTCTTATATCCTTGATGTCATACCCATTGGTTTTCAAACCAGGTAAGAGCACTCAGCCTTCTGTGCGGGACTTCACAGTTTGGGATCCCAGTATGTGTTTCAAACTGCTCACTCCCCAGGGAGGATCTCTGAGCATGTGTAATCACCTCTTGTGTGTCCCCTTCTAACTGTGCAGGTTCTGACCTGATTACTTCACTTCCATTCCTACTGGGTTCTGTGTGGATATTTCTTATAGATTTGGTTGTATAAGAATTTTTCTGTTCTATACATCAGTGTCTCTTTTGCTGTCTCATATACAGGGTTATTGTTACCATCTTTCTAGGGAGAGGATGGGATCATTTGGGAGAATGGCATTGAAACATGTATAATATCATATATGAAATGAGTTGCCAGTCCAGGTTCAATGCACAATACTGGATGCTTGGGGCTGGTGCACTGGGATGACCCAGATGGATGGTACGGGGAGGGAGGAGGGTTCAGGATGGGGAACACCTGTAAACCTGTGTCAGATTCATTTTGATATATGGCAAAACCAATACAATATTATAAAATTAAAAAATAAAAATAAAAAAAATAAAATAAACTTTCTGATTTTTTGGCAAAGAAAAAAAAAAAAAAGAATTTTTCTGCCAGTCTTCATTTTGTTTTCAGTGAAAATACTCCACACTTGGATATATTTTTGCTGTGTTCATGGCGGGAGGGGATGTGAGCTCTGCATCCCATTATTCTAATGTCTTGATTTCCTCCTCTGTAATTCTTGAACTAAAAAATTCAGTGCATATTGTCTGAGCACCTGCTATGTGATAGTCTTATATTGATTCATTTATGTACCCAGCAAAACTGTGAAGACCTTAAAGGTCTACATGAAATTCAAGTAATCAATAACATAAATAACCTAAAATACTTTTTAGTTTGAATCTTCAGCCATATTTATATTTACTGCTCCCTTTGTCTTTGAAAAGTATTATAATAAATATTTTGCTCAGTTAGCTTACTTTTTGAATAAGAAGATACAGCCAATGAGATTTATTGAATATTTTCAGGAGGTGATTGTATAAATAAAGGCTTTAAAGGTGGGCAACCAAGAAATATCCAATTTTCTTCATAGAAGACAATATAATAGAATAATTAATTTCATACCTGTCAGTTACTGAATCCATATCATGGGATGGAACTGATTTCCTATTTAAGAGAGACAGACATTTGTAGCATGCACACTATAGCTGTTGAATTTGATTTGGAAACTGTTCAGACAAAAGAGTTCCTGTTAGATTCTCTCAGAATTGACCTGAGTCCCGAGGCTATTCTGAACAAAGTGTATCTGCCTTCTTTAATACTGAATGGTTTCTAGTTTGGAAATTGTGACTGAGTGTGACCAAACCTCCTGGCCAAATCAGTCTAAACTCTGAATGCCCTAATTCTTGAATATTTCTGTAGGGATGCAAGGAGACAATTCTTGAGGTCAGTTGGCTTATACAAGATGTCCATAAACCAGAGTACAGCTTGCCAAGACATCTGCTCAGTTTCACCTCTAAGCATGTGTATGCCAGGGTAGAGTTGAATTAAAAAGGGGAGCAGCCACTCCTGAGATATTTTGAGGAAAAAAGTACTGGTACATTGGCATTCATCTCAGGTTACAGCTGTTCTGCAAAACAGACACTGTTCCAAATCACAGACTTTTGAGGAGAACCAGTTATATGTTTCCTGACATATAGTTGTATCTTAATTTTCTAGACCACATCATCGGTGTTGTACATAAGTAACATAAATAAGTAAATTAGCAGTTTTATTTTGATCATGTAAAGAGTACCTCTCCAATATTAATATATTATTCATGGTCTTAGTGCTTTATTTTTTGCCTAAACCATATTCAGTCATATTTTATAGAAATTAGGGATGATAACTTTTTTGAAAAAAATTTAAGCTTTTTTTAAACTTCTGTTAAACTTTTATTTCATATGGGGGTATCGCTGATTCACATGTGATAGTTTCGGGCAAGCAGAGAAGGGACTCGGCCATACATATACATGTATCCGTTCTTGAGGAGTGATAACGCTTGAGGTTCAGTTGTCCACAAGCAGTTAGGAGCATCTCATGTGTCAGAAATCGCCTTATTTCTTCACAGATCAGTAATGGTTTTATGCTTTTTCATCTCAATGTCAAAATTCTAGCCGTGGCTAGCAGTTGAAGACTTGTCAACATTCCTGCTCATTTTCAATCCCTGTAATAGCTCAGCAATTACACAGCAGGTAGGTTGGTATTTTTCTTCCAGATAGTAGTCTCCTCCAAAGCAAAGGTGTCATTTTCAGAAGAGCTAAACACAGGAGCTTCAAATAAGACCTTAAATATACAAATATTTTCTTCATGTGCTCTTTTACTCTCTTTCCCTGAATGGAAAATAACCTGAAGAGAAATGGTGAGACAGATGATTCAGAAAAAAAAAAACACAAAAACTAAGAAAAGATGAAATAATTATACACACACACATATCTGTATGTGGCTTCATAACATTTTAGTTGCTTTAAAATAAAAATGAGCTATGTAAAAGGAGAACTGTGTCTGTAGCTTGGTAGGAAATGGAGAAGACAAAAGAAGGGATGCAGAAATAAGAAAATGGGATAAAATACTGTCATGAGTAAAGAGAAAGAGAACAAAAATATGCCCTTTACACCTGTTCCTCTAACATATTTGCTATCCTAGAACCTCTGGATTATATTGAGAAGTTTTTTAAAGTCAGGAATACTAAAGCTGGCCACGATTTTAGATATCATTTAGGAGTTATACATTTAGAGAGATTATATTCATCATAATATGCCAAAATAAATGATTGACATTTTAATTAGATGAAAAAAATATAATTATATTTTTAACTTTGAAAGGAGCCCTTGTAAGAAACATGGACATTAAATAAATTTAAAAAGAACACCTCATCTTAGGGAGAAAGTAGACAATGAGGATAGAGAAAAGAAGTAGAAAATCAGAACTGGTAAAAATGATAATAATAATTGAGACTAGAGGAAGAAGAAAAGAGTCTAATAGACAATCTTCCAGTATGCATTTCTGGAACTTTTTAATTCTGAAACTCAATATACAAAATTACAAGGGGTGGTAGAGAAGAAAGTTTATATTCATTTATTTCCCTGCCAGTGTATAACATTTTGGTTTCCAGCTGTTTATTATCCCAGTCATTTCATGCACTAGATAAAGCACTACCAGCAGGACTCTAAGATGTTTTATGCTAATGAGGGGAAAAAATCTTGGACAAGTTGCAAAGCATAGATTTTTGAGTGACATGACAAAATAATCAGAATCTAAATGGAAAGAAAACTTGGGTAACAGCCATTATACTTAATATGCCAAAATAAATGATTGACATTTTAATTAGCTGGGAAAATATAATTATATTTTTAACTTTGAAAGGACCCCTTGCAAGAAAGATGGACATTAAATAAATTAAAAAACACTTGCAGGAACACAAAGGAGTACAAAAATGTAAAGATGCATTCCATTTTCAGTGTTCATGACATGAGTTATTAATTCCATGGGTCATGAAGCAAAACTTTTTAAAAAGTTAACTTGCATTTACCCTTTTGACAGCAGTTTGCATCACAGTGATTGAATTTTATTAAGAGAATTGTTTGCTAGAGCTATCTGTCTTCATTTTGGCCACTCTGGCATAAATATTTAATTTATGTTCCAAATTAAAAAAATGTCTCATAAAAACTGAGTGGCTGTGTGGTACCTGTTCACTATAAAAAAAAAAAAATGAGGCTTATATATTGCTGCACATGATGTAAAGTACATCTACGTGAAAGAAGGCTTTGTTTGACTTGAGGATATTCCCTATTTCTAGCATCTGTGGAAAAGAAGAGCTGGAAAGCGACTTCCCCAGACAAACCTTGCTTTAAAATTCTACCTCTTGTCATGTACTTCTGATTCCTACTTAACACAGATACTCTCCTGAAAATAATTAAGTAGAAAATTTATATGCGGGAGGATGGTAATGATTATTGTTGTTGTTTAGTTGCTACTTTGTGTCTGACTCTTTGTGACCCAGTGGACTCTAGCCCAACAGACTCCTCTGTCCATGAGATTTCTCAGGCAAGAATACTGGAGTGGGTTGCCATTTTTTTCACCAGGGGGCTCTTTCTGACCCAGAGATTGAACCCAGGGCTCCTACACTGGCAAATGGATTCTTTACCACTGAGTCACTAGGGAAGCCTTTTCCAAGCAATAAGCTTGCTTGCATTTTAAAATTTCTTCTTGTATTCTCAGTTACCTGTTTATTTGCATTTTCCCTTAGTCTACGTGCTGGTTGTAATTTGGATCTTCAAAGTGGGAATATGTAGCAAATACTTCTGGGAGTCTAGAAGGTTTTAGATGGTAATGCTGGATGTTCACTTCTAAAGTATAGGTTGTAGTTTCCATTACCAAAAAGGGGATATTACGACCATACAATGATTTTGTTCTGTGTGCAACAGAATTCATAAGGGAGGATTCAGGCAGTCAGAAATACATAAGAAACCTGACTGTACAATGTTACCATAGTCTTGTGTGCAAGTACTGACCTGTGTATATCTATATGCATATATACTTTGTGAATCGTAGAAGGGTTCTGGCAGACTGAGTTTGCAAAGGTGGCCACCACAGTATCTCCCATCTCACATGGTCCAGTGTAATGTGAGCAACAAGACATGGAGTCTGATTATCTTGCCTTTGAATTTACAAGGTTGATTTCTGTGACTCACTTGTTATGATTGAAATACAGTGAAGTAATACTGGGTGAACTTTGGAGTTTGTTGAAGAGGAACCATACAGGTTTCTCCTTATACTTTTGGAACGCTTGCTGTCAGGACACTCCATCTCAACTCAGCTACGGGGCTGTGAAAAACCCAAGCCACCTAGAGAGATTCTGTGTAGATGCTCTGGTTCAGTCTCAACTGAATCTAGCCTTTTGGTTGTCCCAGTCTAGGTGCTAAATATGATGATGTAAACATTTCCAGGTTAGGGCTTGGCCGACTTATAGTGTGTGAACCAAATCTAGCCTGCAGGCTGCTCTTGTGACACCTGTGAGCTAAAATTTATTTTAAAATAAATTATAAGTAGAAAAACACAAAATGCAGCAGGCATTGTTTGTGAACCACAAGGCTGTAAATATTTATCATCTGGCATTTTAAAGAGAGAAGTTGACTGACTTTTGTTCCAGAAGATTCTAGTCCTAAATGCCATGGAGCAGGATCAAGTCATCTCGCCTGTGGGCTGTGCACATGCCTGAATCATAGACTCTCTGAGAATGATAAACTGGTAGTGTTCTACTGCAGGAAATGTTGAGTGATTTGTTACACATTAGTTGGTAACCCAAAGAAGAATTAGGTCTTATTACTAAAAATTGAAAAGCTACAAGCATGGCCTCCATGCAGTGGATACCTAGTGACCAAGTGTTAGCTGCTCAGTCATGTCCGACTCTTTGGGATTTCATGGACTGTAGCCAACCAGGCTCCTCTGTCCATGGGATTCTCCAGACAAGAATACTGGAGTGGGTTGCCAGTTCCTTCTCTGGGGTATCTTCCCTACCCAGGGATCCCTTATGCTGCAGGCTGAGTCTTTACCGTCTGAGCCACCAGGGAAGCCGGTGGAAACCTAGAGATGACTATAATAACAAATTGTCCATGACAGATGATGCCCAAGTTACTTGGTTGATATGATCTTGCTATCATGAATCTGGATTGCTCTTAGCTGAATTTGTATTTTTAGAATATTTGCCCACATTAGCTTCTTAGTTAAAAGTAAATTTTTTGTTCTATATTGTCTTAAATGTTTAAATGAACAATAATGAAGACGCTCTCCTAACAGGGTCCTTAATTACAATAATTGAGAGTTACATGATGCAGCAAAATCTGTCTTGTTGGCCGTATTATTCTAAAGCTATACAAATTCAGATAGTGTGCATGTGCCATGCAGCCATTCTTCTCTGCAGTGTCTTCATGTCCAATAATGAACTTCCAATATATGAGTTTTCCAGGTAGTAGCAGTTAAAGCATTACCATAGATTAAAAAGTCCTTTTTAGTAACACTGAAAAGTGAAAGTGAAGTCGCTCAGTCGTGCCCGACTCTTAGCGACCCCACGGACCCCACGGAGGAGCCCACCAGGCTCCTCCGTCCATGGGATTTTCCAGGCAAGAGTACTGGAGTGGGGTGCCATTGTCTTCTCCAGTAACTGCATTTAGGCTCGTAACACACTGCTGCTGCTGCTGCTAAGTTGCTTCAGTCTTGTCCGACTCTGTGGAACCCCATAGACGGCAGCCCACCAGGGTCCCCTGTCCCTGGGATTCTCCAGGCAGGAACACTGGAGTGGGTTGCCATTTCCTCCTCCAATGAAAGAAAGTGAAAAGTGAAAGTGAAGTCGCTCAGTCGTGTCTGACTGTCAGCAACCCCATGCACTGCAGCCCACCAGGCTCCTCTGTCCATGGGATTTTCCAGGAAGAGTACTGGAGTGGGGTGCCATTGCCTTCTCTGGAGTAACACACTAACCTTTCCTTATTATTCTAGCTCTTTGAGGGATTAGATGGACCTCTCTTAGACTAATACTCTAGTTTAGCCTTTTATATTTTCATAAGAAAATGTCACTTTTGCTACTTTATGAATCTAAAATCTAAACTGTTGGACATTGTTTAATCAACCTCTGACTGGCTACACTGCTGATGTTTGTAAGTAAATCCTTAATTGGTCTTTTTTTGTCCATTGCTAAAGAGGTGACATTTTAACCATTTCTATTTTTTGGAAAATTTTATGCATATATATAAACATATATTAATATATAATCTTTTTCTCTTACACAGTTGGGCATACTGTGTATCTCATCCTCAAATTTGCAACCTTTTAAGAATATCTTTTCATAGTAACACACATAGATATATATTATTCTTTTTGATGATTATGTACTTTTCCAGAATATAATTTTATCAAAATGTATTTAACTAACTAATGGGCTTCACAGGTGGTTCAGTGGTAAAATGTCCCTCTGTAAATGCAGGAGATACAGGAGAAAGGGGTTCAATCCCTGGGTTGGGACGATCCTTTGTAGAAGGAAATGGAAACCCACTCCAGTATTCATGCCTGGAAAATGCTATGGATGGAGGAGTCTGGCGGGCTATAGCCCATGGGGTCTCAAAGAGTCGGACACGACTGAGGGACTGAGCACACGTACTCATTTCACTAATCCTGTATTGTTTATCACGTTAGACAGTTTCCATGAGCAGCTTTTAGAGTAACCTTGCCCAGGCCCTAATGAGATGTTTGATTTTGTGCCAAAGACTTCTGGTCTCAGTTCTAAATGTCACATTTAATTATTCACATGAATTAAACAGGTACATCAGTCTCCACATGGAATAAGCAGAGTGGACCAAGTTCAAGGCAGTATCGATAAAAAGTAAAATACTCAATAATTTGGTTGTTGTAGCCACAGATCTTAGAGAAGATCCTCAGGTTGACTGAACATTTGATTTGGTGCTAACAGTAGCCCAAACGTTGTATCCTTTCTTTTACCAAAACTTGGCAACTGTTAGGAAAATGTCTTATGCAGGTATAAACAAGAGTAGCAGCAGAGTCAGTTTATTTCCAGTTCATAGTGGATGACTCTAGACACGTGATCCAGTGTTGATCACACGTCTGTCTCTAGACCGTGCTCGTCTCTTTTCAACCTTTCACCAATGTGTAACACAAAGAGAAAAATAAAGGCAGTGTAGTGGGTTTCTGTGAGACTAGATTTAACTGTTCAACCTAACTGTTCAATTTAAAGGACTGTTTTTATTCTAAGATTGTCTTTTCTCATTTTGGCAGTTAAAGTGTACTTAATCATGAACTAATCATAAATAATAAGTTATTGTGGGCCTTTCCCCCTCCAAATGTACTTCTGAAATATGTAAATACCAGGAACCAATGGTTTGATCATCTCTTATTCACCTTGTTGATGAATTCACCTTTTTTCCACCATAGTCTGAGATGGCTGAATATATGACGCCTGGCATTTGACAAGTGAACTTTACAGTAGTTTATTAGGCACACTCATGGTGTGGGTGGGGGGAGAGTACACTGCACACCATGCTGAGCCATACAAAGAGAGAAGAAAGGGCTGTTGGAGACACTCTTTGTAGTAACAGGAGGGTGGGGTACCCTCTGATCCCTGCACGAGTGTGTAATTGAATTATTGGAACAACTCCATGGGTTGGCAGCAGATTGAAACTTATTGGGTTGAGGACCAGGTGGAGTGAAGCTAATCTGGCTGGTGGGTTAAGTTGCCAGATGAGAAGCCTTTCCCATTGGGTATCGGGTCAGGGTATAGATCTATTGAGAGTAGAGGGAATGCATGGTGAGGCCCTTGTGGTCCTGTGAGGCTCAAAGATGTGAAGGCAACACTTGAAATTTTAGGTCTTAAAACCATTCACTTTAATTATGACCAATTCAGTGTGCAGCCCTAGGTTGGCTGCTTTTTAACTTCTAACCAATTGTATACATTTTGACTTGTGGAGTTCACATCGTTGCCTCAGGCGTTGCCTCAGGCATTGCCTCTGGAGGATGAGATAAGGAACTTAATAAGAATCATGTGGGGGGATCAGAGCATCTCTTCAACGGGAACAGACAGCTGGAAGTGGCTTGGTGAGAATAAGATGCTGAGTGGTAATGAGCAAAAAGGCTAGGACAGTCTCCAAGGCTGCAGGCAGTTTTGGAGTTGGTTCTGATTTAATAACCAATGTTCCATGAAGCTAAGGAAAATGTTTTCTTACCACATATACACAGTAAATGGACCTACTATCCACTGCCAAGCCTGGAGGAGATGAGTGGCAGAAAGAGAGATCTACAGATAGGAAAACACACTCACACTGTTAGTGATAGAGTGGAAAGGGCAGTTTTGCAGTGACAGCAGATGCATACCATAACATATCTGTTATCTCTGTGCTCATTATTGACAAGACTCACTTAGACCAGAAAGCTCTTGGGCTTTAGGGTCAAGAGCAGTGATTGAACCTCTTTTAAGTCTAGTTTTCTCCTGTGCAGTGTAGTGATTGATGTTGCTATCAGCCTCATAGGGTTGTCACGAGGAGTGTATAAAATAGCACATGCAGAATTCTCCACAAGATTGGTTCACAGTAGGCGTGCAGTAAAAGGGAGACTTAAACAATGAGAGCCAGTGGCAAAGTGATACTGATTCTTGGTTTTTAAAGTTGTGTCCAGATTTTCAGGAACATTTGTATTCTGAAGGCAGAGGTCACAGCCATAAAGCTTTTGCAAATAACCCTGTAAAAAGACTTGAATTAATGTCAGGAAGCCAACAAATATATCTATATGTATAAAACTCCTCAGACGCTCATTTCAAAGTGTGAAATGTGCACAGGGTAATTCAAAACAAATTTTAGGGAGTTTTGGGTCATAAATTCCCTTAGCCTAGATCGATGGCTTCACTCCACCACTGCTTACGCCCACCCCACTTTAAAATGGGTTTTGCTAAAGAGGAATTAAAAAAAAAAAAAAGACCAGAGCATCCTGATTTATTTTGGAATCACCTCACACATTTTAATAGCAATTAAGTTATCAACAGGCATTCTGCTGTCCCCCTCATTTTCTGTAGGTGCAAGAGGGCAGTCTACTGGCTGTCCCTTGCGTACTTTGTTATAATTACACAAACTTTCTGTGAGTCATAGATTTGTCCTAATGCACCCAAAAATAATTTCATGTTAGGGTATAAATATTATGGCATACATTCAAATGACATTGTGTATCACATTATTTCCCCAAACCATATTTCAAGCTATCTGTATGTGTAAAAAAGTGTTGGATGAAAAGGTAAAAAGAAGTGATGATTTTAATAATAGAAAATAGCCTTTAAAAAACAACTGTACACTATCACTGTGAAGTTAATTATTATCTGCAGAAGGTATTTTTTTTTTTTTTTTTTACACATAATTGGAAAAGGGTCAAGAATCCATAGGGTCAGTTCAGTTCAGTCGCTGAGTCATGTCCAACTCTTTGTGACCCCATGAATGCAGCATTCCAGGTCTCCCTGTCCATCACCAACTCCCAGAGTCCACCCAAACCCATGTCCACTGAGTCAGCGATGCCATCCAACCATCTCATCCTCTGTCATCCCCTTCTCTCCTCTTGCCCTCAATCTTTCCCAGCATCAGGGTCTTTTCAAATGAGTCACCTCTTTGCATCAGGTGGTCAAAGTATTAAGAGTTTCAGCTTCAGCATCAGTCCCTTCAATGAACACCCAGGACTGATCTCCTTTAGGATGGACTGGTTGGATCTCCTTGCAGTCCAAGGGACTCTCAAGAGTCTTCTCCAACACCACAGTTCAAAAGCCTCAATTCTTCAGCACTCAGCTTTCTTTATAGTCCAACTGTCACATCCATACACGACTACTGGAAAGACCATAGCCTTGACTAGATGGACCTTTGTTGGCAAAGTAATGTCTCTGCTTTTGAATATGCTATCTAGGTTGGTCATAACTTTCCTTCCAAGGAGTAAGCGCCTTTTAATTTCATGGCTGCAATCACCATCTGCAGTGATTTTGGAGCCCCACAAAATAAAGTCTGACACTGTTTCCCCATCTATTTGCCATGAAGTGATGGGACTGGATGCCATGATCTTAGTTTTCTGAATGTTGAGCTTTAAGCCAACTGTTTCACTCTCCACTTTCACTTTCATCAAGAGGCTTTTTAGTTTCTCTTCACTTTCTGCCATAAGGGTGGTGTCATCTACGTATCTGAGGTTATTGATATTTCTCCCGGCAATCTTGATTCCAGCTTGTGCTTCTTCCAGACCAGCGTTTCTCATGATGTACTCTGCATATAAGTTAAATAAGCAGGGTGACAATATACAGCCTTGACGTACTCCTTTTCCTATTTGGAACCAGTCTGTTGTTCCATGTCCAGTTCTAACTGTTGCTTCCTGACCTGTATACAAGTTTCTGAAGAGGCAGGTCAGGTGGTCTGGTATGCCCATCTCTTTCAAAATTTTCCACAGTTTATTGTGATGCACACAGTCAAAGGCTTTGGCATAGTCAATAAAGCAGAAATGGATGTTTTTCTGGAACCCTCTTGCTTTTTTGATGATCCATTGGATGTTGGCAATTTGATCTCTGGTTCCTCTGCCTTTTCTAAAACCAGTTTGAATATCTTGAAATTCATGGTTCATGTATCGCTGAAGCCTGGCTTGGAGAATTTTGAGCATTACTTTACTAGCTTGTGAGATGAGTGTAGAATCCATAGGCTAAAGAATGTTAAAAAAAAAAAAATGAAATGTAGAGTCTGGATGTGTTTGGATTACCCTGCTAAACAGACGAAGGAGAACTGACCTCATAGTAAGTTCCAGATACTCTATTAAACTGCCTTAAGGTGGAGCTCAGTTGGTAAAGAATCTGCCTGCAGTGCAGGAGACTGGGTTCAGTCCCTGGGCTGGGAATATCCCCTGGAGAAGGAACCCACTCCAGTATTCTTGCCTGAGAAATCAATCCCATGGATAGAGGAGTCTGGCAGGGTACAGTCCTGGGTTCACGAGAGTCAGACACGACTTAGTGACTAAACCACCACCATCAGGGTTCTTACAGTCATTAATTTATTTTACCCCTCACTTGCTCTTTAAAATAGATTTTTGTATTGGTTAGAGTAGGCTTACTGCCGTAATAAACGTTCACAGCATATTAGTGGCTCAACTCAGTAAAATATCCTTACGTCACAGTCCAGTATAGGTCAGTGGAGGTTGGCCTGATGTGGAGGCCTGAACAAGAAAGTTCTACTCATTAGAATTATTCAGAATCCAGGCTTCTTCTATCTTATGATTCTACCACCCTCAATGACCTTGAGGTCTATACAAGAAGACTGATTAGCAGGTGAAAGGAGTATGTGCTGTGCTGTGCTGAGTCACTTCAGTCATGCCCGACTCTCTTCGACCCCATAGACTGTAGCCTGCCAGGCTCCTCTCTCCATGGGATTCTCCAGGCAAGAAGACTGGAGTGGGCTGCCATGCCCTCCTCCAGGGGAATTTTCTTGACTCAGGGATCCAACCCTCATCTGTTTTGTCTCCTCCATTGGCAGGCAGGTTCTTTTCCACTAGTGCTGCATATGAAACATTAAAAAGGATGTTTTAGGAAATCAGTTCAGTTCAGCTGCTCAGTCATGTCCTACTCTTCACAACCCCATGGACTGCAGCACGCCAGGCCTCTCTGTCCATCAGCAACTCCCGGAGTTTATTCAAACTCATGTCCATTGTGTCGGTGATGCCATCCAACCATGTCATCCTCTGTCATCCCCTTCTCCTCCTGCCTTCAATCTTTTCCAGCATCAAGGTCTTTCCAAATGAGTCAGTTCTTCGCATCAGGTAGCCAAAGTATCGGAGTTTCAGCTTCAGCATCAGTCCTTCCAATGAATTTTAGGAAATAAGACCAGGCTTATTAATGGCTTATTTACTTTTCCCCAGTGTTTCATTGACCAGTTGAGTCTCATACCCCAAACTTATCATAATGGAGGCTGAGAAATTTAGGCAGCCAGTCTTCCCAAGATAAAAATGACTCTGGTTTTGGTGAACATACTGCCCTGGTTTTGCTGCAGTGTAATTATGCCAATTTTATGTACTGAGAAAACTGAACTTCAGAGAAATTAATTTACCTAGGGTAACATTTTAAGTCTGGTTTGTCTGTCTTGAAAGCCAGTGTAGTATCGCTGCATCTGAAATTCTCTTTAGAAAAATTTGGGGAAGATAAATTTTCAAACTTAGTAACTTTAATAAAACTGTGTAAAGATGTCTTGACAGCAGAAAAAATCAGAACATTTTAGCTTTTAGTAGACAATTCTAGACAAATCTAATACAGTGCTTGAGTTTCAAGACTTAAATATGTATGATACATATATTTCTTAAATTATATATATCTTTATCTGGCATTCATTATTTCCCCTAAATCATCGTATGGCTTTTTAGAGACATTATGAATTAGGTTATCAAGGTGTTCAGCCACCTTTCTTACAGTGTTTCCGTTTATGTAGCAATTGGATGGATATATTATCACCATACTTTCTTTTTGATGTCTCATGATAACTCAGGGTAGGTTGTGGTTTTTACGCTGGCATGAAATTCGGCTATTATAAATCTGAGCTGTTCACTCAGTAACCTTAATGCGTAGGCAAAGATGCTGACTGATCGCTTGTGTAATGATCTACTGCATTCATTCTCCATGATCCATTTGTTTCACTCCTGAAACCAAAATCTTAAAAACATATTGGAATCATTTGATACTAACTGATGTAGAATTTCAGCTATGCATTTTTCTGTGCCCTAAAATTATATAAAATACAGGATGAGGACATGCTAAGAAAAAATCTGACATCTTAATCTGGTATAACATTTTTTCCTTTCTAACCTAACAATAGTATATTCAGACACCTATAGTCTGTTTTGATATTTAATTTGGATAAGTGGAAAGTACTGTGAAGTTGGTCTGAGAAATCTTGAATTTAGGTTCTGGCTTTATGAATATTTGTTATAGATTTTGATGGATTGATTCATTCATTCATTTATGCAATATGCTTTGTGCATTAATTTATTCAACACACATCTAACAGTGCCTGCAATGTGCTGCCGGTATACAAACAACCTAGAAAGAAAAGGGAGAGAGTGTTCCGTGATAGTAACACCTTGTGCTTAGTCACTCAGTCATGTCTGACTCTTTGTGACCCCATGGACTGTAGCCCTCCAGTCTCCTCTGTCCATCGAATGTCCAGGCAAGTTATTGGAGTGGATTTCCATTTCCTACTCCTGGTAAACACTTTAAGACCTACAAATCCATGAAGGATCAGGGTAGAGATACATACAGTTATCATGTAAAGACAAATTAGACTCCAAATACACTGACTAATCCTGGCGTGCTGTGATTCATGGGGTCTCAGAGTTGGACACAACTAAGCGACTGAACTGAATAGTAAGAATGAAATATATAAATCATAAGAGGGCATAATATAAAATTTTATATATTTATCCTTACTTTAATGATAGTGGAAGAATTACAGGGACATACTAGGTGGTTGTACTAAAGGTCAAAGCTATGGTGGAGTGCATTAGAAGAGGAGAGGGCAGCATGAATAAATTACTGAGACCACCTCTGTTATCTAGATGGATTTGGATTGTCCAAAGTTGCAGTGACTTTCCTTGCAGTGACTTTCAATTGGTAAAGAATCTGCGTCCAATGCAGGAGACCTGGATTTGATTCCTGAATTGGGAAGATCCCCTGGAGAAGGAAATGGCAACCCACTCCGGTATTATTGCCTGGGAAATCCCATGGACAGAGAAGCCTGGCGGGCTAAAGTCCATGGGGTCTCTTAAGAGTCAGACACGACTTAGTGGCTAAACCAGCACCACCAAAGTTGTAGTAAAGCAGGAAGACCTAGAGAGGCACTGAGACTACAAGAGAGTGATGCACACCAAACTTCAAAGAGGGTCTCCTGGTAAATTAGTCTAGTTTAAAGGGATGATGAGTTGAACTTTAGCTCTGTTGGTAATCCCAGGTGGTGCTAGTGGTAAAGAATCTGCCTGCCAATGCAGGAGACACGGGTTTGATCCCTGGGTCAGGAAGATGCCCTGTAGAAGGAAATGGTTACCCACTCCAGGATTCTCACCTGAGAAGTCCGATGGACAGAGAAGCTTGGGGGGCTACAGTCCATGGAGTCACAAAAGAGTTGAACATGACTGAGCACCAAAAAGGATACCTCAATAAAAGACACCAAATTTTTATCCACTGTTCAAAAGCAGTGGACAGGATATATATTGATTTATTGTGTTTTTTTTTTAACTGTGCAGATCTGAAATTTTTCTTAAATTAGAAGAGGTTTTTAGTAACAATTTGTCATAAAAGAAACTAGAGTGTTAACCTCTTTTTATTATCTATGGGTCCAAAGCATGTTTAGGCATTCAGCCAGCCTAAAATTTACTGAAAATGGGCATAACATGAAATGTTTGCAAAATAGATGGTGTACGGTTGACCCTTGAACAACATAGCTTTGAACTTTGGGGGTTCACTTCTATGTGAATTTTCCTTTAATAAATATGTAACTGTACTAACGATCTGTGGTTGGTTGAATGTGTGCATGTGAGACTGGGCACAGAGTGCTGACTGTGAAGTTAGTTTCCGATGTGCATGGATTAGGGGTCACCCACACAGGTGTAAGCCACCTCTAACTCCTCCATTGTTCCAGGGTCAACTGTATTTTCAAATAACATTTAAGGATGGGCATTTAATGAAGACTCATAGTACTATTCAAAGATGCCAAGTCTATTTGGTTACTATACGGTGGTGTTTTCCTTTGTCTTGTCCTTTCTCCACCTTTCTTTTTCCAGCCTGTTTTTCTTTCTATTCCATATTTTTCTTCCTCCTGCCCCTGCTCCCTTTCTTGCCTTACCCTTTTCTATCACTGTTCTTGCCCTCATCTTCCCTCTACAAGGTCCTGAAACCTGTATTGACTCTATGTTTAATATTGGACTTTAACCTCTACCTAATATTCAGTGGAACTACAAAATTCAGGCGTATATTGTTTTGTTGCACTTTTTTATTGTACTTTGCAGATCTAACTTTTTTTTTTTTTTTAAAGAATTTGGTGGTTCATGGCAATTCTGTGCCAAGCAAGTCTATTGGTACCATTTTTCCAAAAACATTTGCTCACTTTGTGCCTCTGTGTCGTGCTTTGGTAATTCTTGCAATATTTCAAACTCTTTTATTATTTTATTTGTCGTATTGATCTATTATCAGTTAAATTTGATGTTACTATTGCAAAAAAAATGATTTGCTGAAGGCTCATATGATTAGCAGTTTTTTAGCAGTCAAGTATTTATAAATTAAGATATGTACATTTTCTTTAGATATAATAAAATTGGATCCTTAATAAACTATAGTGTAAATGTAACTCATATGTACTTGGAAAACCAAAAAGATTGTGTGGCTTGCTTTATTGCGATATTCACTTTATTGAGATATTTACTTTATTGCTGTGGGCCAAGGTTGAACCTGCAATATCTCAGAGGTATGCTCGTACTGTAAACTGTGCTATGAGAACAGGAGGAGTCAATATTTTCACCAAGGAAGAAAAACGAAATTATGATGCAGCTGGGTCTCTTTTACCTGTGAAACATTCGGACACTTTTTGTTTTTTTTAAATCCAAAATCAGAGAGACACTCTGTTATTTTTCTTCCCCACACTAAGCTATCCTAGGAGAATGAAGTGAAAGTGTCAAAGAAATGTTACCTAAATAACTTTCCGTGTGGGGAAAACTTCAGGTAGGAAAAGAGTTTCTTAAGGCAGCTGTGTCATAAATGCACCACAAGGCAGATTGTAAACACTGACTTAGTTCTATAAAGATTTTTTTGAAAATTTAGATATTATGTCCATTGTGACCTTCTAAAGAAGCAATGTATATTCTTTCTTTAGAATTTTAAACTCTCTTTTTCCCTCACCCATAGTCAAGTAGAGTCATCACTCAGTATCTAAGGGGGGATTGGTTCCAGGATCTGCCACCAATACCAAAATCTTTGAATGTTCAAATCCCATGGTTGGTCCTTTGTACCCAAGGATTCCACATCCTTGGATTCAGCCAACTCCAGTCATAAGCATACTAAATGATGACAGGTTGATTAAATCCCTGGATGTAGAGACCCTGGATATGGATGGATGACTGCAAATAGATTACTATACTATACTTATTGAAAAAGTGAGAATTTTTCTTCCTCAAAAGACACTTGAATAGAGTACAAACCTACTTTTTAGAGTCAGATAAAATGTTTGAAGTGCACATAACCAACACAATATTGATATTCAAAATGTTAAGTTTTCTGTGAATCAATAAGAAAAAGTGATACTCCCTTTCTTAGCGGGCAAAATATTGAACAAGACTTTCAGGAAAGAGGAAATTCAGTTGATTGATTAACTTATGAAACGGTACTCCACCTCATTAGTATCATGAAAAGTTTAGTACAGCTATTGAAGTGTATACACTAGAGTGTCTCAAGTGAAAACGATTTAGAACGTTATTTCAGGTTGAGGTTTCTCCTCCTAACTGCACAGGAGCAAGAAGCTAGAGGGTGGAAGAAGAACCACTGAGGAAAGGAGGATGTATCTGACTCACCCACAGTTGCAAATATGGAGCCACTAGAATTCCCAGACAGTGCTGGCGGGATTATAAATTGGTCCAGCTACTTTGAAAAACTATTTGTCAGGGTCTAGCTTAATGGAACATGTGTATTCTCCTATTAGCATAGTGAGGTAAGTTTCTTGCTTTTGTGTGTGTGAGTGACTGGATTATTTCACTTAAGAAAAGGGGAGTTGTTGTCTAATGATTATAGACTTAGAGATTTGTGAGATGAAAAACTTCTGGAGGCCTATTTCACAATAATGTGAAATGTGCTTAACACTGCTGAGTTGTCCACTTAAAATGGGTAAGATGATAAAATTTATGTTTTTGTGTTTTACCACAATTAGAAATGTTTCCTGCTCTGTGTTGCCAGGCTCCCTTAGGGTTAGCTGATTTAAGCTGAACTCAGCATGACTCTGCTTTATGCAATGTGTCTCTTGGGTTTGGCCCCTTTGGGTAGGTTGGGATCAGATGTGTACTAGCTGTTTTCATTCTGGAGCCCAAGTTTAAAAAGACATTAGCTACTCAGAGAGCGCTCATTTCATAGTGATAGCAGAAAATCTGCAGTGCTTCTTGGCCTGGGCATGCAACTGGCAAACTACCACTTCTGCTTGCATTTCATTGGCCAACACAAATTCCAATACCAAGCCCAAAGGTTAAGGCTGGGAAATTATATTCTGCCTTTAATGCAAGCAACTACAAAGTCCCATAGCAGAGGAGACAGAATGGGCTAAAGAGCTTCAGCTAAAATTTCAATCTACAACAGTTAACTATGACCCAGCAATTCCACTGGGTAGACCGGATAAAAAATCATATGTTAGTAGAAGGCATATATGAAAGTATATTCTTAGCCCGAACCTGGAAATAACCTAAATATCTAACAGCAGTAGAATTGAAGTACATCATATAATTTGTTAGCAGTGAAAATTTATTACAGCAGTTAACACCATGGGTAGATCTCATAAACATAATTTGAGTGAAAGAAGCCCAAATGAAAACAATATACATTTTATTCTCTGTCCATACATTTTAAAACCTGGTCAAGTCAATTCATGGCGATGGAAGTTAGAATAATGGCTCTTCAGGCAAGGAGGTGAGCAGTGTTCCACTTCTAAATATGGTTGTGGACACATAGGTATGTCACTTGTAAATTCAATTATAGATATTCACTTACTTTAAATAGCATATCTTTGGCAATTTTGTCCCTTCCTCATCTTGGGAAGAGATGGGAGATGGAAGGAAAACAGATATGCAGAAAAGAAAGATCAAAGAAAATGTAAGATGACCTTTCTATTAATACATAGAAAACTATTTGATATAGTGAGAGAAGCGTGGTGAATGAAATCAGAAAGTTTGGATTCAAACCTCTTCTCCCGCCCTTTGAGATTGTACAAATAGCTTCTCGTTCCTTATTTTGCATATATCCTTTTATAGAGGTGTTTAATCGTTCCCATCTCTTGCATTGCAGTGAGAAGCACCTATCATAGGTATTGGTTCATTGTGGTGATTAAACTATGTTAGTGTCTTCTCCTCCTCTTCCTTTTCAAATTCTCAGTTTAGCCCAGATATTGTTGCTGCCAATGGAGGTTTACAAAAAAATCCATATTTAGAAACTTATTTTGGGATTGTGTGTTGCATTGTCTTTGGTCACATTCTTTTTATAGGACCAATGATGATTTTGGTACTTATTCATTTGGTTTCTGATTGTAGTAAACAATAAGAATTTTAAATGGATTTCTCATTTTACAAAGCCCCCAGTAATAAACTACACATCATGGTATATTAGAATTGTAGGAAATATTAGATATCATCCATTCATCCATCTCATCTTGAAATAGAAAAGTTGAGTCCTAACACTTATAAGTCACACTTAACATAGCTAGTTGGGAAAGAGTTGAGGTATGCATTCAATTCTGATTTTAGTTATACTGGCTTTCCATCACATCATACTACCTGCTTTATATAGGAGCCTGAGTATCAAATGTTTCTGATGCTTCTCCGTGAGGGTATGGATCCTTGTTGTACTTCTAGTGCCCAATATAGTAAATGACGTGCTGTAGACATTCAATGCAGAGAAGGCAATGGCACCTCACTCCAGTACTCTTGCCTGGAAAATCCCATGGACGGAAGAGCCTGGTAGGCTGCAGTCCATGGGGTCGCTACGAGTCGGACACGACTAAGCGACTTCACTTTCACTTTTCACTTTCATGCATTGGAGAAGGAAATGGCAACCCACTCCAGTGTTCTTGCCTGGAGAATCCCAGGGACGGGGGAGCCTGGTGGGCTGCCGTCTATGAGGTCGCTAAGAGTCGAACATGACTGAGCGACAAGCACACACATACTCCCATCAATTCCATGGTGTATAAAGGTACAAAACCCTTTAAAATATTTCTGCAAATTCAAGGGGTCATTTTCATGTCTTCTTTGGCCTCTGTGCTCTCATTTCTACCCTTGCAAACTTTACTCTTAATTCTATTCATCCTGATGGAAAATTTCACATTTGCTTTGACTTATACACAAACATAGGCTTAGAAATGTTACTCAGAAAAAATTTATACATGAAGTATAAATTCATACATTTATATGTGAAATAGCCTTATTTAAAATTTGGAAAGGGAAAAATATCTCAATAATACAAGTAGCTTTAAAAATTTTCATCACTGTTCTTAAAAATCTTTCAGTCACGCTGTTGTTGCTGCTGCTAAGTCGCTTCAGTCGTGTCTGACTCTGTGCGACCCTATAGACGGCAGCCCACCAGGCTCCTCCGTCCCTGGGATTCTCCAGGCAAGAACACTGGAGTGGGTTGCCATTGCCTTCTCCAATGCATGAAAGTGAAAAGTGAAAGTGAAGTCGCTCAGTCGTGTCTGACCCTCAGCAACCCCATGGACTGCAGCCTACCAGGCTCCTCCACCCATGGGATTTTCCAGGCAAGAGCACTGGAGTGGGGTGCCATTGCCTTTTCCTTAATCACCCTACACCATGGAATTTCACTGGTCCTCCTTCCCAATCAGTTTAGCCACTGTGCATCTTGGTGAGCTTGCCTATCACTTCTGGCTTTTACATCCCCTCTGTTTCTAGAGTCAAAAATATCAGTGTTCTTGTGTCATGCAAATCAAGTTTTTTCTTTCAGTTGACATCTTGAGTAGACTACAGTCCTGATCCTTGGGTTATGGAGAGGGCTGAGAGGAGCGGAGCTGCTAACTCTTGTCTTCTACCTCAAGTCTAAGATATTTTCCCTTCTCATGTGTCTGTGTCACCTCTATTCATTTTATCTCTTTGAAAAGGAGTGACTTACCTGATTGATAAGATATGTCCCAAAGATAAACTGAATGTGATAGGCTCAGTTCATTTCCCCTGTGTATCTTAGACTTGTCTGCACAGAGACCCATTTTGGAACAGAATTATGAGTATATTGCACACTACTTAATATCCTGCTTTTCTTCACTTAAAATTAGGTGGAGGGCATTTTCTAAATAGTTCTTTTAAACTTTGAGCTTTTTAAAAGCAACAGAGCATGAATTGTGTGGAACCAATAATATATCCATCATCATCATACCTGCATAAGCTGATAAAAATATTCTGTTGGCTTCTCTATAGGATTTAACATGTTTTCTTTCCTATTATACATTGATAACATACCCTATGTATAAATTGATACACACTCACTTCCTTCTTTGAAAAGGAAATAAATATATTAACTTCTACTTATTGATATCTTTTCAAATTTCTACTGTTTCCAGTCTGTGTCTCCTGTTTTTGCTTTCTTCCTCTAATGTGATGTTTCTGTGAAGTCGGACAAAGAATGCACAGAGAAAGACAAGGTGTTTGCTGTGGGTTGGAAAAAAGTAACCACCCTTGAAATGATTGACATACCAAAGACCTGGAGCCAAGAAAAACCTGGAGATAGGGTATCAAATAATCTACTGTGTCAAGACCTAGGCAAGTTTTGCCTATGGGCGCATTGGGGAACTCAGCAAGGACTAAGCAATGGGAGTGGGAAGAAAGAATATTTGCAAAGTGAGCTCTGCACAAGACCAAGATCAGAAAACTCATTGGATTATGGAGCTGGCCACAGGAAGGATAGTCAGCAGTTCTGACTACACTGTGGGAAGAAAGGGATAAGCTCAAAATTGATCTGTCATCTAGAAGTGTCCAATGGGATGAGTCACATTTTTAGAGGTCTCATCCAGATGGTGATAACTGAAGCCAGAAGATGATAGGGATCTTTGTGGTCTACCACGTTTAAGACTTCTTACTGGCCAATAATGAAGGGTTTGGGATCAAGATCTAATTTCTAAGAATTCCAGAATGGGACAGGCTAAGAGAGTTGTCACAATTCCTGTTGAGAGGGCTCCAGTTAGCCAGGGCACAAATCAAATACTGAGATTGAAGTCCAAGTGCCTCTCACTTTAGCCCATGAATTGCAGGGGCGAGGGTAAGGCCCAGAGACCTTGACGTACACGCCTAGGATTCACCCCGGGCACAGGACATTTTGTGGTTGAAGAAATATTTTTCTTGGAAGTTTAACTTCTTTGCTTATCTCCACACATTTTAGTATTTCTGCTTCGTACCTCCTCAGTTTATCTTGGATATTGATTACTTTTCTTCCAGCTTAAACTTGTAAAAGCTGGGTATGGAGGTGTAAATACATAATTTGTGTATGTTAAAGGTAAATATATACACCCATATAAAGAAAGCCCACCTTTAAAGAAAAGCACCCAGGGTTCAAAGAACCACTTTGTGTGACAGTGCAATGAACTCTTGTGTGATCACATTGGTAGAGAGGAGCCTACAGTGAAGTAGCTTTTTCTGTGTCTTAGCTGCAGAAGTCAATGTTCAAACTGTAGTTTGAACACTATTGGGGGAAAAAAAAAACACAGTGGGTTAATTTTTAAATATTTGATGCCCATCAGAATAAATATTCATTAATTTTTTCCTATGTCTTTGAGGAATACACCATTTGACCATTCACATCATCCATAATCTGTAGACCTTCTAACTGTTGCCACTCATTGCTGAGAATTCCAGACAACTGGCTCACTGTCTCTTGCAAACATTTCTTCTGTCATAAATCTTGAACATTTCAATTTTCACAGAAGAGATGCTCCCAGTAAGTTGTCCTCTGAGTTTTTGAAGCACCTCATCTCCAATGATGTTCTCCTGCACTCCACCCTAGCTGTCTAACTCCATTTTTTCCAAACCCCTATTTCAGACACACAGTTTCCAACTGCAACCCCCAACTTGCCATCTTACTTCCTCTAATGTCCTCATAGCCAACAGTTCTTCAATCCCTCTACTGTTTCCAACCCACTGGACTATTTTCATCTTTCACTCTCTCTGACCACAACTTAGCCTCTCTTCCCTCTTAGCTGGATGGCATCATAAGGCCCATCATTATGCTCTTTTTCTTGCATACACTCTCAATTCCTCAATTCTCAATTCTCTCCCTCTGTCATCATCACCTGGCTACATTTAAATACCAGTCTTCTCTCAGCTGTACTGACAGATAATATAAGTAAAAAAATCATGCAACCACACTGTCTGGTCTCACTTTAAATTCATGGCAGATATGTGTTGTCCTGTTATCCAATTATATTCCCCTTGTTTCATCCTGTCTTAGGCAAATATTTTAAAACGTCTCCTATGCCTTCAAGTCACCAATAACTCCTTCCTCCTCATTATTTTTCCTTGATTTTGTTTAATGTTTGACTAAGAAAATAGACAAATGCAAGAGAACTTTTATATATTTCTACAACAAGTATGCCAGTTTATCTGAATTTGAACCTGTGTTTTGTCTTTCTTCTTTATAATATTGTGTTAATATTTTTTTTTTATGGCTGATTCTTCTGTTTACACTGATATCCATCCTCTCTTCTATGGTTATACATCTGCTTTTTCCTTCTTCCCCATATTATCAAGTTTTCTTTTTCCTGGATCATTTCATCTAATACACATATGTGCTAATATCTCATTAAAGTAATTCTCTTGGTCTTATATCTGCATGTTGCCCCCCACCCCCATTTCTCAGATCTCTTGCTTAGCAGAACATCCTTTCTTCACTCAAAAAAAACTGGAAATAGAACTGCCTTATGATCCAGCAATCCCACTGCTGGGCATACACACTGAGGAAACCAGAACTGAAAGAGACACGTGTACCCCAATGTTCATCACAGCACTGTTTAAAATAGCCAGGACATGGAAGCAACCTAGATGTCCATCAGCAGATGAATGGATAAGAAAGCTGTGGTACATATACACAATGGAGTATTACTCAGCCATTAAAAAGAATACATTTGAATCAGTTCTAATGAGGTGGATGAAACTGGAGCCTATTATACAGAGTGAAGTAAGCCAGAAAGAAAAACACCAATACAGTATACTAACACATATATATGGAATTTAGAAAGATGGTAACAATAACCCTGTATATGAGACAGCAAAAGACACACTGATGTATAGAACAGTCTTTTGGACTCTGTGGGAGAGGGAGAGAGTGGGATGATTTGGGAGAATGGCATTGCTGCTGCTGCTGCTAAGTCACCTCAATCGTGTCTGACTCTGTGCAACCCCATAGATGGCAGCCCACCAGGCTCCCCCATCCCTGGGATTCTCCAGGCAAGAACACTGGAGTGGGTTGCCATTTCCACGAGTTGCCAGTCCATGTTCGATGCACGATACTGGATGCTTGGGGCTGGTGCAATGGGATGACCCAGAGGGATGGTATGGGGAGGGAGGAGAGAGAAGGGTTCAGGATGGGGAACACATGTATACCTGTGGTGGATTCATTTCGATATATGGCAAAACCAATACAATATTGTAAAGTTAAAAAAAGAAATTTACTTTGACAGCTCTCTGCCACGTGGTCTTAATAAGGCATCGATGGCATTACCTTTGCCAAATTTGATCAAATCTCAGTCCTCATCTTACTTTTCCTGTGAGCAGCAATGAGCACAGCTGATGACATTTTTTCTTGAAATACTTCTTTACTTGATCTCTTAATACTGCTAATAGTGATCCTCTCAGTTTACTCATCTTTAAAGTCTCTTACTGATATCTTTAACTTCGGGACTTCTGAGCAAGGGAATATTACAAGCTCCAACGTTCTTCCTCTCTATTTTCACTCACTGCATGGTTGATCACATCCAATATCATGGTGATAAATAATTTAAGTACTTTGTGTATTCTAACTCAATTCCTCTGAATTCTAGACTCATATGTATCATTGTCTATTTATATCCCCACCTGGATGTCTAATGAACAGACTTAAAATGTCTGGAGGTGGACCCTGGATTCACATCCATCTCCTGATATACGTCTTCCTTCTATAATCAATTTATCTCTGCAAGTAGAAACTCACATCTCTTAGGACAGAAAAATTAGTCACCTCCTCTCTCATGCCTTACATCTGAATCTTCACCAAGTACAGCAAATCTTATTGGCTCTAGATTTGACATAATTCTGAAACTTGGCTTCTTGAATAATCATTGTTACTATTACCCTTTTCTAAGTCAAATACCCACTAAACACAGATATTCAGACACATGTATTATATATCTATCTCTCCATTCATCTACACAACTTGAATTTACACACAAACGCACACTTTCAATGGCTTCAAGATGTACAGCTGAGTTTAAGAAAATATTTAATTTATTGGGGCTGGTTAGAGTCCATATTGGTATAAATCAATAATTGTAGAGTGCCTATAATTCATACTTGAGGACTAGTTATTTTTTCCCCTTTGGGCTTACCCATTTTGCTATTAAGTCAAAACCAGAATATTTCTGGGCTGGGAATCAGAATAATGATTTGTAGCAATGCTATTAACAAGTTGTGTAATACAGATATATTTGCTTTACCACTTTGCTTCAGTTTTCTCGGCCATAAAATAGGCCCTGAAATATATTCATCATTAGCCTTTAAAAAAAAATGTGGCTCCTTGGAATAACAAGAGGAAAATATTTTGAGAATCTGAAAGAAGAAAATCAAGATACAGTTTAAAATATTATATACCCACTGGGGATCTTGGAGGAAAGCAATTCCATTTCTCACCTCTTTTCTGTTTCCAGCTCTGCTTCCCTGTGACTGTGCAATTTAACATCACAATCTGATGCCCAGGAAGTAAACTTGTGCACTGTCTATTCATCCTGCCAATCAAAAGCAGGGTAAAATGCAATCCCACCCTGGAAACGAGACCAAAAAAAAAAAAAAGATTCAGTTTAGAGAACTGGGGGAGGAAGAGAACTATTTGAAGATTATTAATATCAAAGACTTAATTTTGTCATTTTACAGAGTTGACTTAATGGATTGAACTTGTGGCTGTTTAATGTAGTTTTGTCAGAAAGTGATGTGTCAGAATTTTTACATCTGAGATACTTGCTGTTTTAAGCTGACTGGAAGCATCAATCATAGGTAAAAATTTCCTGCTGATAGTTCTCTTTTTCTCTCGTTATCAGAAAAGAGGAATTTATATGTGACTTTTTCAATGGAAATAGGAGGAGAAGAAAGCCAGCTTGTTTCAAAGACACTTTAAAGCTGCCTGCATTTCTATTTAACTTTGAAAACAAATTTAAAACTGATATTCTGAATTCTATTAGCAATCATGACTGCCCAAGACCCTATTATCATTCCTTACATCTTGACTTAGGTGTTGTAACATGAAACCCTCCAAAGTATGATGTTATATTTTTGGGGGATTGGAGTCTGCAGACTCTGAGTGAGAGAAAGGAAGTTAACTTTTTTATGGACTCAGTAGGTTCTGAACTCTGTTCTAATTCGGCTCTTTGCATTCAGAGTTTATCTCATATATAATCATCACGGTAATTATTTGAGATAGGTGTTAACATTTCCCATTTAACAAATGAGGTTACAGAGGCTCTGAGAAATTGAATGACTTGCCCAAGGTTATTCAGCTAATAAATAGCAGATTCAAGAATGAAGCTCAGATCTTTTTCTTTCAAAGCCTGAACTCTGGCATAATCTATTTATAGTTAGGATTACTTTCTGAAAATTATGAAGTGAATATAGCCCAATTTTAGATATACATTTACAGTCATTAATTTTAAAATGAAATATGCAAACAGAAAAAGAATAGAAATCTACCCAAATTAGTGTGATTTAATACCAAATGGATTAACATGGGATTCAGGAGACATTCTTTTTGGTCTCAACTGTCATACTAACTAGCTTTGTGACCTGGGGCATCACTTGGGACCTTAGATTTCTCATCTGTAAAATGAGGATATTGAACTCAATGATCTTTATATCATTGCTAGCATAAAAATATTCTGTGTTTCTGAGTGGGAATTAGTTGCAATGCATTTTCCTTGTCTCAGAATCATATTAGTAAAGCAACTGAAGGGGAGAAAAAAATGGACAGGGGAACAAAACCACTTGCCACACTTCTATGCCATTGCATAATCTCTTTAAATTCCTATAACCAACCTGGGTATCCAGTTTCACTGAAGGAAAAAGACTCAGAAGTAAAGCAGTTTACCCAAGTTCACTAGCAAGATACAATACTGGAGTGTTTGAAAAGTTTAGCTGGAGGGGAAAAAAAAAAAAAAAAAGCCCTGTTACCATTCTGTGAAACAAAGTGCTTTGAAAGTCTTATTTACTCAGAGTAGACTCATGTGATCATATAAAGTTAGGTAAATATGGGTTCTAATACGCAAGGCACCTCTTTATTGTATAGTTTCCATGTGAGTAGAGCATGTTTGGAGAAGACTCTTGAGAGTCCCTTGGACTGCAAGGAGATCCAACCAGTCCATTCTGAAGGAGATCAGCCTTGGGATTTCTTTGGAAGGAATGATGCTGAAGCTGAAACTCCAGTACTTTGGCCACCTCATGTGAAAAGCTGACTCATTGGAAAAGACTCTGATGCTGGGAGGGATTGGGGGCAGGAGGAGAAGGGGACGACAGAGGATGAGATGGCTGGATGGCATCACTGACTCGATGGACGTGAGTCTGAGTGAACTCCGGGAGTTGGTGATGGACAGGGAGGCCTGGCGTGCTGCGATTCATGGGGTTGCAAAGAGTCCGACACGACTGAACGACTGAACTGAACTGAGAGCATGTTTACACAGTAAAGGAAAGAAAATTTGATCCTGCATGTTTCCAAATGTTTATGAATGCCCAGATCTTAGTTCTTAATGTGGTGAACCAAGTTTATTACTTTGAATGTTTCTTTAAAATATGTACCTTAATTAGCTCTTTGCAAAGTAATATGGAGGAGAGCAACTATTGTACAATATAGTTTTAAGCATCTGTTCTTGTTGAGATCAGTATGGAAAAGTAGGAGGAAAATAAAGCCCAGTGGAGATTGGAGAGGTAAGGAGAGAGGCTGGGGCAGGCCTCACAGGGCTTATTGGCCAACCTGTGGATTTTTATTTTTTCCTTAAGGAAAATAAGACATTTTTTAAAGATTGAGTGATCCAGATTGAAATCCAAAAAGATAATTCGAGCTGCACTAAGAATAATGGTGTTGGAGAAGACTCTTGAGAGTCCTTTGGACTGCAAGGAGATACAACTTGTGCATCCTAAAGGAAATCAGTTCTGAATATTCATTAGAAGGACTGATGTTGAAGCTGAAACTCCAATACTTTGACCACCTGATGCAAAGAAGTGACTCATTGGAAAAGACCCTGATGCTGGGAAAGATTGAAGGCGGGAGGAGAAGTGGGTGACAGAGGATGAGATGGTTGGATGGCATCACCGACTCAATGGACATGAGTTTGAGTAGGCTTGGAGAGTTGGTGATGGACAGGGAAGCCTGGCTTGCTGCAGTCCACGGGGTCACAAAGAGTTGGACACAATTGAGCAATTGAACTGAACTGAAGAATAATGGTGAGTTTAAGTGAAAGTCAGTTGGTCGTGTCCGACTCTTTGCAACCCCATGGACTGTGTCCATGGAATTCTTCAGGCCAGAATACTGGAGTGGGTAGACTTTCCCTTCTCCTGAAGATCTTCCCAACCCAGGGATTGAACCCAGGTCTGGTTTCAGAGTCTCTAGAGAGGGTCAGATGAACTAGTTATGATGGTATTGCTATAAACCAGGTAAGAAAAAAGATGACATACGTTCAGATAGGTGTGTCATATAGATAGAGTGAGGTGGATTGACTTGATTGACAAATATATGGGAAATGAAGCTGACAGGACTTGAATATAGTTGTTGAAGCAGAATAACTCCTACATTTCTCTCTCATGCAACTGTATGACAGTTCTGGAAAGGCACCAGATTGAAAGGTTGATCATAGTGGGAAATGGATATTCCAATAAATACATTACAGAGTGTGGTGCTCTGCAGCTGAAATTTCTTCTAAAGAATGCTGTCTGATATAGCCTCTTGTTAATGCCACTATCCTCCTTAGAACACAAAATTCTCAAGAAGAGAATGAGTATAATAAACATAATGATGTATATTTGAGAGAAAAAAGTCTTGACAACTTATTATTCTCTATTTCAGTCTAGCATTTGTACTTTCCCCTTAATAGGCTTGTCACAAAATGTGAAATCCCATTTATTGTGGATAACTAACAGCTGGCATTTCTGAAGAATGAGAGAAATACAGGTGCATTTGGCTTGATGAGAAGCATTAAACATACATGATTATCAACTTTTTTTTTTTTTTTAATCATAGACGTAGTTAGGTATTCGGGGGCTTAAATGTGTTCAGGGTTATTGACTCTGTAGTTTCTCAGTGGTCAATGAGATGTATCCTCTTCATTTGTTGTATTGCTTAACTCTTGATGTCTTTTGAATGGAATGCTCATCTAACATTTTTGTAGTGGGCTTTAGAAGGTATTTATTTAATTCTGGTGTGGTCCTGGCATTGTCTCTCAGCAATTTCCATTTGAAATTGGGACTCCTAGAAATTGACCTGGAGAAGGAAATGGCAACCCACTCCAGTGTTCTTGCCTGGTGAATCCCAGGGACGGGGGAGCCTGGTGGGCTGCCGTCTATGGGGTCGCACAGAGTCGGACACGACTGAAGTGACTTAGCCTAAACTTGTAGAAGCTCTTATTGGAAACACTTGCAAACTCATTTTATATGCTCTAGGTGCACGGTTAGTACAGTGACTATCTTCTAAGCTCTCCTGCATTTTAGATCTATGCTGTTGTAACTGGAAAGGGTCAATTTTGAATTTATACTGGATCTGGTTACGTGACTTTAACCCTTATTTTGCTGCTTTTGTTATTATAAGCATACACAATGGCCTGCCTCAGGGGAGATAACCTGAGCCGCAGCTGTGACGGACTGACTGTAAGGAACTAAAACTAACACATTCCCCTGACTGAAGCTTGCCATTCTAGGGGATATTTGCAAGGATTGAATAGTCTTTTTCCTTTGTTTCCTTACCTTCCCCCCCTCCCCATCTCTGATCTAGAAAAGAACTTGGCAACGAGGCACCCACAGGATGGTTATTTTGAGTCACTAGCCTGCCATCTTCTTGGTCAGCCGGCTCCTGAATAAAGTCCCTTTCTGACCCTAACACCTTGTCTCAGATTCACTGACTTACCTTGCTTGCATTGAGTAGAGCGAGCTTGGACTTGGTAACACTATGTACTTTCAAATGTTATCCTGTTTATTTCCTAATGAAATGCTCCGAGGCAGGTACCATTTTTCTAGCCATTTGACACAAAAATGACAACTCTGGATCTCTATTTTTGTACCTTGTTACCGCCAAAGCATTTGTGTAAGAGAGAAAAGTAAGAGGTGGAGGAAAGAGAGAAAAGGGAAAAGGAAGGGGATTACCTCAGTTATTTCAGAATAAGGAAGTGCTTTCTGTTATAAATACCTGCCAAGAATCATAGCTCTTTGTATATTCGGTCATGTTGATTCTCCTCATGACAGCTGTTTGAAATGTTCATTCTGTTATTCTGAGGCTGTTGGAAGAGTGGACTCCACAAGTGACCAGAGACAGCCAGAGAACATAGAACCCAAAAATCTGTCAAAGGTGACTCACTCAAGTCAATCTACAGAGGAACCCACTTAAATAAGAAAATCTGCCCCATGGAGTCATAGAAATAAATCATTCTTCTGGGGACACAAAAATGTGGTTGAAATATCATGTAAATACAAGACTTCTTCCTAGAGTTCTTCCCAGAGTAATGAGAACTTATAATAGTCTCCTTTCACAGCGCCACTCCTCTGGCCTCTTAATCTTCAGATACTAGTTAACCCTGGTGAACTGCCTGCTTCATTCTCGATACTGTGCTGCATATGAAGGATCCCAGATGAAAAACATTTTCAAGCAAAAATTAAATGTAGACCTCGAATAAGTAGAAGGGACGAAAGAAACAGTAGGTAGAAAGGAGAAAAGACAGGGTACAGAGGATGTGGGGAAGACTTTATCCAACCTTAGATTTGTCTAACTTTGCCAGTCTGTGATGTTTAAAATCAGCAAACCAAAATATTTTATATTTCTTGTTCAAGCCCCATTGTATTCTAGAGATTAGATTTCATGAATTTTTTGAAATACCACCAACATTCTGATTTGGGAAATATGGAATAGGGCCTACAGATCTGTATTTTAAATAAAGCCTTCCAAGTAATTCCACTAAAGTAGGAGCATCAGTTGTCTATAGAAGTCAGTTTTTGTCTACACTGTGTCTTCATTAAGGAACAATAGTCAGCCAAGTCGCAAAAGTAAAAGGGATTTACGTAGAAGAAAATACACTTGTCTAGATGAGTAGTCATTGGGGGCATAAATTTCCAGTGAGTTGTACTTGAGGATTGACTTGCTGCCCATTTTTAGTTTGGATGAAATGCTGCATGTCAAAAAAAAAAAAAAAAAGCCCCAGTCTTTTTGCTGTAGCTATTAACAATCAGAAGCATATGCTGTCCCCTGGAAGTTAAAATTTACAAGGACATCAGAAAGTGGGGATGGTGAGTGAGGTGGGAAGTGAAAGCACTTTCATCGAGCAGCTCAAGATTGGAAATGTTAGAAGGTCATTCACTCAGGTACAACACTTTATTTTTATCTCCTCCCTGGAATATTTAGATCTGACCGTTGTGCCTGACGGCTTCTCTCCCAGAGCTGCCGTGGGCTGCCTTAAAAGGAAAGTGCTTATGTAAAGAAGACAAGTGTGGGAAGGCAGGCATCAGCTTAACAGACCAAGGAGCTCAGCAATTCCACCCACTGCTTCTTTCCCGGAGCAAACTCCCGAGAGATGCTCTTCTAGCGAGATGTCTGGTGCTTTACAATGCTTCCCCAGCCCTGATGCGATGATTTCCCCCTGATAGCTTAATTTTATTAGATCATAGGAGCACCGCCTGGAAATGTGAAAACACTTAAAGGGAAAGAGAAACTTTCAAAGCAGCTGTTTAATGTAGGGTTTAAGGGAAAAGAAAGAATCTGGGAGGGGAGGGAAAAAAAAAAAAAAAAAGAAAACACCTAAATCTGAAACCTTACAAAATAAAAGCTATTTAGGCAGGCTCCTTTTCTCTGTATGAGTAAAATATTCATGAATTTCACTGCTATGGTATTGTATGCTAGATGCAATCAAGACTCTTCTGCAGAGCAAAAATCACTGAAAAGCGTACTGTTACCTTACAATGCTTCATGGAAAATCCATGAAATCTGCATTGCAAGGCACTGTCTCTTACTGTAGCAATGTTGCTTCATAAGTTTCCAGGAGAAGGAGCAATGAGCTTTACTTTCTGTTATGCTATTCATAACAAGATGCCTGGGGGATGTAACTGGCTGCTGATGGGAAGATAAAACATAGAAAAGGGGTGAATGATCTCACGCATAGCCTAGTCAATATCAGTGCACTGTGATTCAAGCCAGAGAAACATTTGATGATCTAGAAAGCAGGTATACCTCTTTACAGGGTAGAAAGACAACTCCAAAGGCAGTCTATGTCAAAAGAGAGCTCTTTTTTTTCCCATAGGGTGATAGTTCACACAGTCTCTTTGAGCCAAGAAGAAGTTGCTCTCTCTTGTGTCCATCCATCTACCCATCCATCCATCCTTCTTCCAATGATCTATATGTTCTTGTATTTATCTGTTCTTTTAGTGACTGTTGTAGAGCGCTTGTCCTGTTTGATGCACTGTGCACTAGAAACAAAAGGATGGATAAGATCCCTCCATCTCACTGCTGACTAGAAAAAAAAATACACCACCTAAAAGTTGTTTTTTATTTTTATCTGGGGAATGCACTTAGAGCTATAGCCTGGGAGACAACCTCTCTCTCTGAGATGCTGTTCCAAAGAGGTAAGAGAGGAACCAGGTGTATAGGAATTTTTCCTGAGGGAAAAAAACCCACATAAGGGAACATCAAAATATAACTACTAATCACAAAAACCAGGCATCTCAAGTAAATGACTTTAGTGCTTTTTTATGTATGCTGCTGCTGCTGCTGCTGCTAAGTTGCTTCAGTCGTGTCCAACTCTGTGCGACCCCATAGATGGCAGCCCAACAGGCTCCTCTGTCCCTGGGATTCTCCAGGCAAGAACACTGGAGTGGGTTGCCATTGCCTTCTATGTATAAGACCCAAAAATCTGAACTCATTAAGATAAATCCTTTGTGGATCTCAGGTATCTAGGGCTGGTATCCTGTTTTTCTCCATCCCATCAGGGTGCAGTGTCCTTGTGGGCTGCTGAGGCTGATGGCTTGATGGTGAGCAACATTTGTTGTTTACTGAAATGGCAGGCAGTGTTCTTTGTCTACAAAAACCCCTCACATTTAAATAGAAAGATATATTGACGTATTCTGGTTAAAAATAATAGACTGAACACATAGTTACCTCAGCTCAACCTTATCAGAAAGGTGGTCAGAACAGGAGAGGATGAGTAGTAATTTAATTTGATTTATTTTTGGCTGTGCTAGGTCTTTGTTGCTGCGTGAGGGCTTTCTCTAGTTGCAGCAAATGGGGGCCATTCTCTAGATGTGGTGCTCAGGCTTTTCATTTGGGTGGCTCTTGTTGCACAGCATGGGCTCTAGGGTGTGCAGGCTTTAGTAGATGTGGCCCATGGGCTTAGTCGCTCCATGGCATGTGAAACCTTTCTGGACCAGGGATTGAACCCATGTTCCCTGCATTGGCAGGCAGATTCTTCAGAATACTGATTAATCAAGAAGTCTCTAGAAAGCAAACTAATACATGGACAGCAGGGAGGTCTAAGAAACCACCCAGTTTATTTGTGGCAACCTTTGAAGGACTTCGTTGGTGGCTCAGATGGTAAAGCATCTGCCCGGAATGTGGGAGACATGGGTTCGATTCCTGGGTTGGGAAGATCCCCTGGAGAAGGAAATGGCAATCCACTCCAGCACTCTTGCCTGGAAAATCCCATGGACGGAGGATCCTGATAGGCTACAGTCCATGGGGTCGCAAAGAGCGACTTTTTTTTTTATTTCTGAGCGACTTCACTTTCACTTTGAAGGGCTCAGATGATGCTTAAATCTTATGAAATGGCTGAAAGTTTGCTTACGAAGCATTTATAACACCAAAAGTTTCTCCATCCCATCCTGCAGACAGGCAATGTTCTTTCTGCCTCTAGATAGAACACATAGGGGTTTCATTCTCTGGCGAGTAATACCAGAGGATCTATGTACTGTAAATGCAAGAAAAGTCTTCCCTATTGAAGACAGGCCACATTAGTACTAAAGTATATGCTGAAGGTTGAGACCTTTGTTCTACTGTTGTCCTCTGTCAGCTTTTTGGACACCTAGAGCTGGGTATGCACAGAAGTTTTCTGTTGCGTCTAACAACCTGAATGAGTTGACATGGGGGATTCGCTAACTTTAAAAATAAACAATTCAACATTATTGGTCACTTCCATGTGCAAAAAAGACCACCATCCACAAGCTCTATCCATAAGCACGTACTTCTATTCGGATGTTAAATTTCACACTTTTATGTTGAGGGGGGGAGCCAAAGATCAGGTTAGAAGGAAATCTCTAATATGAAAAGGATGAAAACAATTAAAAAATAGAAAAAGCATTTGAGAAAGTAGCCTCTCAAGAAAATAGCATCTCTACGGGAGAAAAAGAATACTAAAACAAAACTATTCTTGAACAAACTGAGATAGGAGAGAAGGTATTGAAGTCACTGGAAAAATAAAGTTTCTCAGGCGGTGCTGGAAACAGGGGTGTCATTCTACATCTACACTATGCAATGTAGCTGCACTCTACAGTAATCACTGGCCACATGTCTCTATTTAAATCTGATGACATTAAAAATTTCCTTTCTAAATATTTGCTGAATGGGATCATGTCAGTGCTAACAGAGTGGTGGAGGAATACTGAAGGAGGTGTTAGTATGTTTGGCTCAGGAAGCTGAAAAGGAGCCATTTCACCTGAGTCATGCTTTGACAAATTGGAAATGGGTAGAGAACGTCCTGAGTTTGAGACCAGCCGAGTCTTGTGTCCTGTCAGGCTTTGGTCCTCCCTGTGCCCTTTCCTATGACTTGAGAGTTTGAAGAGGCTGTGAAAGCAGAAATGAGTGCTCTGGGGAGGGATGCAGACGTAGGAAGCCTGAGAAGACCAGAAGACATGATGTTAAAAAAAATTCTGAGTTGTTGGTTAGTTGGAAACAGAAGTGAAGTATTGTCAGATGAGCCTTGGGTAAGGCTGTAAAAGACCACAAACAACATGGGTAGTGTGACCAGTGTTGTAGAGGTGGAGCAAAATCTGGTTTAGTTACTCTTTACAGAATCATGTTCTAACTCTGGCTATTAGATGTTTAGCACTCCATTCAAGTATAAGGGTCACACCTGCATGATGGAAAATAGTGTTAAAATACAGATTCAAAACAAAACAAAACAAGAAAACGTTGCTCCCTCTAATTGCATTCAAAACTGTCTATAGTGTCTCACGTGTGTTTTATTGAGAGCCACTGTTTTCTGGCCAGTGATCCACAAAATAAGAAGATAGAAAGGACAAGAAGGCCAGTTGTCAGACGAATTCAAATCAGCCCTAAGGTAGGGAAAGAATGAGAAGATGAGACACATGAGTCAGCAACAAGTTTCTGAAGTAAAACAGGCAAAACTTAGGGCTTTCTGAAGTCTTTCTTAACAGAGATAGGTGTAATTTATTATTCATAACTGTTCTGAATAAGAGCAAGATAAAAACTGAAAGCAGAAAGGTATTCATGATCTTATTTCTAACACAACAGAAGTATTATTGATAATAGCAGGGGTTTAATTTTAAGACTGCTTTTTTATGATATTAATAAATTTAGCATATTTGCAATTCATATTAGCACCTTTCAGGATTTAGGCATTGGATTAACTACACAAGGTATCATTGGTCCTGTTAGAGAATGTCTATTGCAAGATTCATTAATTTATTAAGCATGCTTTGAGTAATTATTAAGAATTATGTTTCTATACTTTAAAGACAAATGTGCCTAAGATAAGGTATTTGTCCATCATTGAAGATAAATAGGGAGATATTTTACCATTAAAGTATGTATGTGTGCATGTGTGATGGGAGAGAATTCAACTATTTCTGGTAGTTGATAAACAAAATTTACTAAACTACTTTTCAGTTGCAGACACTATGCTATATTATTTAGTCATTTAAACCATTTTGATAAGGAACTATGATTTTTTTCCTTTGAGCATCAGATGAAGTTCAGGCTTTATCCATTGAATAGGCACCATATTCTGCAAAGTGAAATGTAAAGGGATTGAAATGCATCTTGAACAATTAGTAAATTATTTAATTTAGTTATCTATAAATAATACATTTATTCAACAATTATTCATGATCACTTGCCAAGAGACCAGCTCCATTCTAGAAGCTGCAAAACAAAACAGGCTAAATAGGTTTTCTCGTATTCTAACGGGAGAAATAAGATAACAAATAAGCAAATAAATGGATATTACGCCAGGTGGTGATAAGTGTGCTGATGGAAAATGAAGCACGCCTGGGCACTTTCTAAGGGAATTAGAAAAATAAAGCAGAGTGAGCCTCCACCCACTTTCTGTATTTTCAAGCCTATGAAGGTATCCAGAGGAAAGTGTCACTGGCTTTCTAGCAACATTCCTGCGCAGATGGGCTGACCAGCATTACTCTCCTCCTGCCTCTAGAGGGCAGTTCACATCAGTGTGACAGCTGCTTCTCTGAAAATGAGTCTTCTTAGGGATAAAGTTATATTTATACATAATAAGTTCCAGATATGTGCTGTACATCATAGTTCCTATAGTTAACATAAGATGTTGCGCACTTAGCATGAGATTTGCTCTCTGCTAGCAAATTGCTCTCTACACACACTAATTGCTAATTGCTCTACACACACACACACACAAAGAAAATAAAAACTGACAGAGGTACACAGGAAAACTTTTGGAGGTGATACATCTATTACCTTGATAGTGGTGATGGTAAGGTGAGTGTATACATGTGTCCAAATTATGTACATTAATTATGTGTATTTTTGGCATACTGTTTATACTTCAATATAGCTGGAAAAATAAAATGTTTAAAAAGGAATCTCTTTGAGTTGGATTGACCAAACTCCTGGGTGATAGCCAGTAACATCACACCTCTGGTTGCCCCCCTCAGTTGTCTTCTGCCCTGTCCGGGATAGGGGCTTCTCCTAAAACCATGAGATCCTGAATCCCCCCAGTAAAACCTGCTGGGGGCACTTCCCTGGGTCTGTTGATTTCATCAGTTCCCGGATCTTCACGATTCCCCTGTAGCCACAGAGACACCTGTATACACTGGGTCAGAGGACTACACAGGGTAGGTTATATTTCCCCGAGGTAAAAATGTGAATTTATGTGTCAGATGTGTACTCTTGTGATTTTTTATGTGGGTTTTAGCCTCTCCAGAGGTAGAGGTAAGTCCCTTGGGGAGTGGGGCCACGGTTTTTACATTTTTTTTATTACCTCCATTCCCTTTCCTCCCTCTCTTGTGCTTTGAGTACGGTCTGTTGCCATTCAAAGAGGTCTACTTAATTATTCAACAAAACTTTCTGAGTATGTACTGCAGTACCCTCTCCCCCATAGTTCATGGCTTTAGGGTTGCAAAGGTGTGGACAGATTGGTTGCTGCCTTTGAAATGCTCATAAACTGTGAACATAAAAACAATAAATGTATGGATAGCTATAGGGCATCTAAAGGCAACCTATGGACAGGAAAATTATTGTGGTGAGAGCTTAAAAGGTCAGTGTGGGCTTAGGCTCAGGGCAAAGGTAATTTGTGAATCATGAACTATGACAATGAAGATCAAGAATTGGAATTGAGGAGGCTTTTCCCAATGTGTGGAATGTTATAAACAAAGGCATAGCTTCTGGAAAGTCTTAAACATACGTGGAACATCGAATGTGCATCAGCCTGGCTAAGTCACAGTACTAGAAATGAGGAGACACAAGATCGGATAGGCTATTTGTTAATAGAAGGTGAAAGTGAAGTCACTCAGTCGTGTCCGACTCTTTGTGACCCCATGGACTGTAGCCCACCAGGCTCCTCCATCCATGGAATTTTCTAGGCAAGAGTACTGGAGTGGGTTGCCATTTCCTTCTCCAGGGGATCTTCCCAACCCAGGGATCGAACCCAGGTCTCCTGCATTGCGAGCAGACGCTTTACCGTCTGAGCCTGGAAGCCCAAAAGAAGGATCTTTTATGCTAAGTAGTTTTATGCTAAGTAGCAGGAGCTGATATCCATTTGTAAGTTGAAAATTCACTTAGGGAAATGAGAACATTAAAAACATCTTAGCACTTACAACTGGTGGTCATTTATATGTTGTTCTAAAATAATAGTAATAAACACTCTGGCATATGGAACAAAAAAGCTAACTATGGCCAATCTGCAACTTAGTTCCTGGTGAGGATGGCTCAAGCACCTAGAACACATCTGGACTATGGCAGTCTACCTCCCACTCCTGTGTGTGTGAAAATGCACACCCACACACACTTGATTCTGCTCATATAGGACCTTCTTTATGTGAAGGAGATCTCTTTCAAGTATGAGCAGATGAAGAGCCTTAGTTCACAGACAAACTTAATGTCGAATGTTAATCTTTCTTAAAAATTCCTGTTTAATAATCCTCTTATATATCCCCTCCCTTCTCGCAACCCTTCTTTGCTCTTTCCTTGGAAACAAAAATTAACTATAAGAAAAAATTAGCACAAAAACTGTCATGACTCTCTGACCTCATGAACAGAGATACTCAACTTCTCCACGCCTGTCTCCTGGCCACTTCTAGAACTATGGGTTCCCCTGCAGTGAGGGGACCACTTAGCTGGGAAACGAGGGAGGAAGATTCTGAGGTCTGTAAGTTGCTCTCTCCCTGACCCTGTAGCTGTCCAGGTTTTCCTACCAAGTTGCTTTACCTAGTAAATACAGTAAAAGGAGGCATGCCTGTCCCACAAATTATTCTGAAGACAGATTTACAGAAATAAAGAGCCTGTTAAACATGCAGCTCTGGAGGCCACCAGGTAACAGCCGATTCTTTGCTTCATTCCTTTTGCTGGCAAAGCCATCGCTTCATCTCTTCCTCCCTGCACAGACTTTTGTTTATCTCTAAGGGTAGCCTTTGCCCATGTTTTTATTTTTGAACGTCATAATGGTAAATTGAAAACCTCTTTGGGTATCTTAATGAAGTGGATAATTCAAACGCAGTATCTCTATTTCAGAATCACAAATCCTGCCTCCTGGTTCAGGAAATTTCTAGACTTCTCTCTGGACACTCTACAGTGCTTAATTTCAAGAACCCAGTATCTCTGTAGAAGGGCTTTTGTGTGCTTTCAGAGCAATGCTTGTGGCTGTTCGATTCAGTTACACCCATTTGTCTGCTCATTTTCTCCATCTCTGATTTGTAGAACTCAGCATTCTCCAAAACACGGATGTTGGCAGAGGGCTTGAGGCTAATCTGTCCTGTCTACTGTGGCTGGGCTGATGCCCTCTGTGAGGAGGGCTGGGAGAGTTCTTTTTTCTCCACCAGGGCTGGGTCTGAATGTTCACTGCTGCCTATGCAGAACTCAGCCTAAATGATATAGGACGTGAGGGGGCGGCAGCCAGTACAAAGCAGTGAAATAAATTACCATATAGATCATGTTCTGGTGGCTAAGATAGAAGTGATGTGTGTAATGAATCAAAGCTGGAAGGGGTTCTGGTGCGTGGTGATAGTGAGGGAGACGGAGTCCTCCGTGGCTCAGCCTGCGCGTCAGAGGGCCCTGTGAGGAATGTGTGAGTAAGCAGAAAGCGCTCTGTCATGTGACAAGGGAAGGCGTTTGTGAGGGCCTGGGAGGCTTCTCGTTACCATAGTGGGGATCCGTTATTTCGCCAGCCCAGCACTTTGACTCTCCGGTGGGGACGTCTCCTCCCCTGGCATGTGCAGGCTTGCATGGATTCAGTTTTTGAGCCTTCCTCTCTCCTGCCGGCCTCAGCCCATCACCCAGGTGGGCGCACAGCCTCCCTCTCTCCCTCGACCTGAATCTTGAGTGGAGATATCTCATGATGCAAACAGCCTGCGGCTCATTTGTCCTGATAGCGGAGCCCTGAGGACATGGCCCATTTGCTTCTGCTCCCCAGAGTTAACCTGGTTGCTCTTTATGCTTGAGTCCTGGCTCTTCTGGTTCCTTTTGATTATGTAAGCTAACATGTATGCCGAGAATACCTTTTGTGCTCAAGTTAGCCTGGGTCGGTTTCTTTTGTTTGCAACAAACTCTTCCAATTGTTGAAATTTTCAGAATATCAGGGCCATCAGTTTCTTTTTTTTTTTAATTTTTATTCAATTAATATTTTTTAATTGGGAATTATTGCTTTACAATATTGTGTCGGTTTCTGCCATATGTCAACGTGAATCCACCATGTGTCCTATGGACTAAGTTGCTTCAGTTGTGTCCCACTCTGTGCGACCCCCCACGGACTGTAGCCTGCCAGGCTCCTCTGCCCATGGAATTCTCCAGGCAGGAACACACTGGAATGGGTTGCCATTTCCTCCTACAGTACGGATGTCCTCCCTGTCTTGAACCTCCCTTCCACCTCCCACCCGTCCCATTGCTCTAGATTGTCACGGAGCACCGGGTTTGAGCTCCCTGAGTCATGGAGTCCCACTGGCTCCTCAGTTTCTTAGTGGTGTGTTGTGCCAGCAGGTAGGCTATTTGCGTAAAGGTTATCTGCATGCATCTCTTGTAGTTAGACTGGAAGAGAGACATGGGAAGATAGGGTTATGGTTAGACTTAGGGTATTGTTCTGACAACTTCCATAAAGAAAAGAGACAAAACATGGCCTCCTGTGGATGATGTCACAGAGGGTTTTCTAAGGCTAATTGTAGGACAAGTGTATGAACTGAATTCTGCTTCCTCTGAATTTGTCTATGGCAGAGTGATCATTAATCCTTCTTCTAGCTGATGTAAGAGTTAGGTGGTATCGTTAAATGTCTGACACGGGTCTTGGTATATTTAAGGTGCTTCATTAACAGTTAATCCTTAATCTCCCAACTTCTCTTGGACGAGTCTACTGCAGCTGGCACATTAAACAATGCATTGGGATCAGATATGTCTTGTTTCCAGCTTCTTCTTCACCTGGGCTGCTTTCCATAGTGGGTGACGATGGGGAGTGTTCAGATACATGAAATATATTGTCGGCAATCATCACAGCAAAAGTCTTTTAAGAAACTGTTTGGTTTAAAGATGATATATGTACAACATGTTATATAAATTTCATGGCTAAGGTCTGACTGGATGTAGGTATGAATTATATTCCATTAACATGATTATCTTCATTTCATTTTACCTCTAAAATCCATTTGCTAATGAACAATCCCCAAATCATGTCTCCATCAGGGCCCAGTGAGAGATCTGCACTGGGCCTGCCATTAGTTGCAATAAGTGAGCACTGCTGCTGTTGTGTTTCTACGTTGCCGTCATAATTCAGTTCTGCTGCTCTCCTTGGTCCTGATGTGAGCAGGCACACTGTATCCTCCCATTGCCTAACACCCACCTTATCCTGAATTCATGTATTATTTGGTTTTCGTGCTCCAAGGCAGTCCTGATTGTCTTGAGTCAGCCTGTTCAGTTTTGAACTCTCTCCCTCCTCTTTGAGGCTTCCCTGATAGCTCAGTGGGTAAAGAATCTGCCTTCAATATGCGAGACCCTGATTCGATTCCTGGGTCAGGAAGATCCCCTGGAGAAGGGATCGGCTACCTACTCCAGTCTTCTTGGGTTTCCTTTGTGGCTCAGCTGGTAAAGAATCCGCCTGCAATATGGGAGACCTGGGTTTGATCCCTGGGTTGGGAAGACCCCCTGGAAAAGGGAAAGGCTACCCACTCCAGTATTCTGGCCTAGAGAATTCCATGGACAGTCTAGGAGGTTGCAAAGAGTCGGACACGACTGAGTAATGTTCACTTTCAGTGGCTCAGTGGTAAAGAATCTGCCTGGCAATGATGGAGATGCAGGTCCCTGGGTTGGGAAGATCCCCTGGGGAAGGAAATGATAACCCACTCCAGTATTCTTGCCTGGTAAATCCCATGAACAGAGGAACCTGCTGGGCTATAGTCCATAGTGTCACAAAAAATTGGATATGACTTAGCAATTAAACAACAGCAGCCTCCTCTCTGAGACTCAAAACTAGTCTGGTAGGCCAAACTGAGGATAAGAGTATAGCTGGACAGAGGCTGTATCATGATGACAACCAATGGCATTTTACCATTTTCTCACATTCATGGCTTAATTATTTCATTCTTTGTGTGTGTGTATATGTAAAATTGAGCAAACGGATATGTTAAGAGGATGGTTAAGTTAGATGGTTAAGCATTTAGTTCCATGCTCCACATTCTAGATCTGTCCAGTTTCAAACCTGGACCAGTTAGGATACCATGCTACATCTCTTAGAGAAAGCTAAATCAGGGGATACTCTTTCAGTGACTAAACTATTTTTGTGCTCAATCATGATTTGATGGAAATTCTATACTGTGAGCAAAGAGGACTATTTTAACCATTGAATATAATCTTTGAAAGAGTAATGTAAGTATTAATGGTACATTTTCCCATCTATTGCAAAGAGGTTACATTAATGATTAACAAACAATCTGCAGGTACTGAAAAGAGAACATTATATTAGCCAAAAAAAAAAAAAAAAGGTGGTTTTCTTCAGAGAAAGGTAAAGAAGCTCTGGCTGCTTTGACTAACTTCTGTTCAACATAAATTATGTAATTTGATATTACTGTAAAATTTTTTCTTTAAGAAATTAAAAGCCAATTTTTGCTGTTATATTGAAATTAATTGTTAATTATAAATTTTAGTGTTTCACCTTTTTTTTTTTTTTTGCTAATATACAGAGAGCATCTGACCATTGCCAAAACTCTGGAAAACAAATTGAGTTTAGGGAGGTGCAATTTGTGAAATTATTGTCAATTTATTAAAATTTATGCTGACTTGGAGGACTTCTTTTCTGAGACTGAATTATGGCAAATAATGCTGGCTGTTTTGCACATCGGTAAGGCTTTATCTTATTTCCTTTCTTTGTATACTGAATTGAGATTCCAAAATTCTGTATGAATTCTTTTTAAAGTCTGCTGCCATATATTTGTTCAGTTGCAAGTTCTTGGGTTTTACACTGTGCCTTCCTTTTTGCTAGTGGTTATGAAATTACAGTTAATTTGACATACAGATACTTTGCAAGGCAAGGAGTAGAAACTTTCTTGTGGTTACTGCATCCTACCATAATGCAGAAAAGAGGAATTTTGAAATCTGGTGGCAATCAGCTCAAACTGTGGATTTCCCATTTGTTTGCTCTATGACCCACTTCCCCCAGCACCTCATTTCCTTTAGGTGTAAAATGACAGTGAGTCTACTTACCTCAAAAGGAAAAAAATATTTTGGAAAAGTTAGATGTTTTGACTCAGCATCATCTCCAAAATAGAAAAGTAAAATATTTTTCTCTGTCTTCTTCTTGAAGGCAAACTCACTTTTCCAAACCACCCAACTGCCATTTGAAAAATGATTTTTTTCCCATTATCAGAGGAGCTAATGACCATTAAAATGGAAGGTGCTTAGTCTTTTTACAGAAGGAGCAGTTCTGAGAGACACAAGATGGGTCATAAATGCTCCTTGTTTGCGTAGATTGAACAATGGGCCAGTTGATGGATGTTCTTAAGGAACTCATCTTCAACTCAGGATTTTGATGGTTAGGATCTGAATAGTACCTTTTCTAAGCACTCAATGCATTGTTGAGTACATGCAGCTGGTCACTGAATATACTTGCTGTATGCATTTTAAATTATCAGAAGTACACTAACTGTGTGTGTGTGTCTAAGCATGTGTATATTTTAATGCGATATTTAATATTTTTCTGTTTGTCCCAAAGAGAACACTGTAATATTTCATGTGGTCTTTGAAAATAAAAGTGATTGAAAGCCTTATTCATAAGAAAGACAAATATCATATGATATCACTTATATGTGGAAACTAAAAAAGAATGGTACAAATGAAACTGTTTACAAAACAAAATAGAGTCACAAATGTAGAAAACAAACTTACACTTACCAAGGGAGAAAAGGGTGAGGAGGGATAAACGGGGAGGTTGGGATTGACATATATACACTACTATATATAAGATAGATAATGATTAAAAGCCTACTGTATAGCACAAGAAACTCTACTCAGTACTCTGTAATAACCTATATGGGAATAGAATCTAAGAAATAGTAGATTTATGTATATGTATAACTGATTGATGTTGCCATACAGCAGAAATTAATACAACATGGTAAGTCAACTATACTCCAATAAAAATTAATTTAAAAAATTTAAATGAAAAAATGTATGTTGCAAAATTATTTAAAATTGGGTTAGTTAATAATTAGTAGAGAATGCTTAGGTAAATTACTCTTTACCTTTATGACAGGAAATGAAAATATTTTTAAAATGTTGTGTATATTGTAAAAACAAATACGAAGAAAAAATAAGATGTTTGTGCCTTGAGCATGTTGCAAAAGTGCTTCCTGTCATAAAGATAGGAGAAGTTTGTTTTTTCTTTGGTAAAGCCCATTAGCTAACAGATGGTCACCTCAATTGCCAGGTAAAGTTGGGAACAATTTGTGACAAATGGTGCTGTCAAGTCATCTTATTTGAGGACTAGTTATTATTTATCTTGAAAACATGTGTGTGATGGGTTGTATCTGCTTGGCTGTGTAAAAGGGTGAGATGTCTTTCTGTCTTTGCAATCCCTTGGCAGATTGCTTGCAATGCAGATCACATTTTGGGTAAATGGTTATTCAATAATACAAGGGTCTTCTTTCTCTTCTCTCTTTGTTGGAGAGGATTTTGGGCTTAGGAGAAGATATTGTTCTTAATTGTATTACCCCAACAAATGTCAAGGTCTCAGTAATGTAGAAAATATGTATGAAAGTGTAAGTTAAAATCCATATAAAATTATACATACATGTATTTTTTCATATGTATCACATACATCTTCAATATATATAGAAAGACTAGAAAGGCATGCACACATCTTTTTAAAAGGTGGTATTATGGGTGATTTTTATGTCCTTGTAATTGTTTTCAATATTTTTCTGTAATTGCACACAGTACTTCGAAGGCTAGGAAATTACTATTTTTTTAATTTGATCTTTTTAAATGATATACTAGAACTTGAGTGTAATCATCAAATTAGTGAGAATAAATTGCATCTCTGTTTCTTTTTTTTCCTTCTAAACATTGTGCATGTTTCAGAAAGCTGTTATTCATGCATTGGGGAGGAGGCCTTGTCTTCAGAACTGAGGAAAAGAAGTCGTGGGTGGGAAACGTCAGTAAGCTTTAGACGAATGGTCTCATCTGATGGTTGAGCACGTAGAGTAGACATCGTCCATACACTCTGGCAAAGGAGAACAGAAGACAAAAAGTTGTAAGGAAGTGGGCAGAAAATATCTTTCAGCTATTTGGTATCATGCTACCTCGGTCCCCTGTTCAGCTTCTCTCCTAGTGACCACATCAAAGGTAAAATAATAGATGATTAAAAAGAGGGGACTCCTATGACTGTGGCGATGACAGCAATGAGTTAAAAGCAGAAAAGAGATCATGGATTCTGGCACAGGAGAAAATCCAGTAGCAACCCTCCACAGGCAGCAAATAATTTGTTTGAGTGCATAATTAATAGATTTGTCAGAAAGTACTTAGATTGTGAAATATTGCGCGTAGCCCTCTTTCCAGATGGATTAAGATGAATGGGTCCTCCAGCAGCGTATGAAACCTCATTGCTCAGCGGCTGGAGAATTGCTGCATCTAGAGTTGTTTGAATCTCTGCCTCTCTGCACTCTACTTTCTCTTTCCCTGGCTGCAGGGGGAGAAATGAATAGAATGCTTCTAATTCTGATATTGAATGGTGTCCTTTACCTAAAGGGCATCCAAGCAGACAAAATTAAATCAGATGCTCAATGGGGGAAACTTTCCACTAAGCAGGAATTTAAAATAGGGAAATGTATTAACATGTTGAAAAATGGGTAAATTAAGCCGATCTGTGGATCAGAGGTGTGACTTTTCAGCAACAAGCCACAGAGGTATTTTATGTGCAGTTGCCTGCACATTGAGAGGTGACACATGCCTTCTTTACCCTTGGAAATATCCGTGTAATACATACCTGGGGGACTCATATAAATTGGCTGGTTTAAAACAGTAGGATGAGAATCCAGATTCTGTTTCTTTTTAGACTAGAGTTGATGTAATGGAATTACCTATCAGCATTTTCCATCTGAGAATTCTTGCAAAGGATGATGATTCTTGCCTTAATGAGTGGAGGAAAAGCTGTTATTTTTGCTCCCCAGAATGGTTAAATGAAATTGTTTCATTCTCCAAGCTTTCTTTTATGGTAAAAAATTATGCTATGTTTTAAGGAAAATGGACAGTGTTTTTAGGCTTTTTTGTTTGTTTCGTTTTTCTCTTTTAGTAAACAGAGGAGATGGAGACAAAGGCCAGCATCTCTCCAGAGACCTGAGGCCATGCTCTCACGTTACTCTTTAGTCTTTTCTCCTGAGCAGGTACATAGCAGAGCCAAGGTCAAAGCAACCTCTCATCTCATGGGGAGGGGCTTTTAAAAATGATTGGTCATTAGTGGCTTATACAGATTATTTGCTAGGGCAAACCACTGTGAATAGTACTGCTGCTGCTGCTAAGTTGCTGCAGTCGGGTCCGACGCTGTGCAACCCAGGCTCCCCCGTCCCTGGGATTCTCCAGGCAAGAACACTGGAGTGGGTTGCCATTGCCTTCTCCATGAATAGTACTGCTGCTGCTGCTCTTGCTGCTAAGTCGCTTCAGTCGTGTCCGACTCTGTGTGACCCCATGGACTGCAGCCTACCAGGCTTCTCCGTCCCTGGGATTCTCCAGGCAAGAACACTGGAGTGGGCTGCCATTGCCTTCTCCGTGAATAGTACTAGTAAGCACTTAATAAATTGTTAACTGTTATTTTATCTTCCATTAGAAAGTATTGACTTATCTCCTAAATCACTGAATTCGATTCTTTGAATGTGTGGACTTAAAACATAGTTACAACTTAAAAGTTGAGAGTTATATTTTATTCAGTGGGAATTTTTAGGATTTCAAGCCTGGGAGACAGCATGTCAAGTGACCCTGAGAAAACTGCTCTGAGGAGGTGAGGTGAGGAGCCATGTTACCTAGACATTTTACAACAAAGGGCAGGTAGTCTAGACATCATAAGATTACTGTTAATTAAAGAAAACCAGATAACCCAAGTTAAGAAATTTAGCACTTTTTATGTATGGGAAGAGTCTGGGCTCACTGAAATCGTTCCTTTGATATGTACCTCAACTATCTAGGGCCAGTATCCTGTTTTCCCATCCTGAGCTTCCTCAGGGGTCACCATGGAGAGTGGCTGAGGTCTGATGGCTGCTAGATGGCAGGTATTCTTCTTTCTGAGTTCCCTCAGGGCTCACCAAGTCACCGTCCATGGTGGCTGCAATCGCTGATGGCTGTTACATCCTTGTTTACTGAAACGGCAGGAGATATTCCCTTTCTCAACTGTTAGGCCTGAGAATCAGCATTTACCAAACTTGTCTGGGAGTACTTTTACATACTAAGAGCTTAGCATCTTTGGTTATATGAGAAGTGGAATGTTTTATCCCTTCAGCCATTTCTGGATCACTGCTTGGAACCTGAGGCAGGAGATCTCTGATAAAAAGAAAGGAGATGGATAGACATGGTTTCAGAATTTAGAGTGACTTTTCAGTTATGCATGGTTTGCTGCTTTAATTTTTATTTATTTACCCATTTAGTTATTTTTTCTGGTTTTCAATAAATATTTCTTGAGAATCTGTTCTGTATCAGATACTTGGTAAATTCTGGAGATATGAAGGAAATAAGATGTTGCTTTCACCGTTTGCTCTGGAATCCATCCAGGTACAAGTTCTCTAAGGCTCAGAAAGCATAGTTGACCCTCAAGTCTGATGGGGTTCCTGTCTCAGGACTCCTGCTTTTGCTTATTTTAGAAATTTCTCTACATTGACCTTCTGAAGTATCTGAGCCTCAGCTTTCCTATAGGTCTTTGCTTTTTTAATTTTTCCCTTGGTTTCTCAGGCCTAACAGTTGAGAAAGGGAATATCTCCTGCCATATCAGTAAACAAGGATGTAACAGCCATCAGCGATTGCAGCCACCATGGACGGTGACTTGTTGACTTTTTTTTTAAATTTTGATTGCTTCATTATCTCAGAGGTTGGGCAGCTGGGAATTGACATGAAGGAGGAGAAGAAATTATATAATGTTATCAGAAAATTCAATAAATGAAACTAAGCCTTCATTTAAGAAAATGTGTTTTAGATCAGAGAAATATAATAACTAAGGATCTCAATAGCTTGGGATATACTTTAAGAGCAAATTAGTATTAAAATAAAAAAATGGACACCTGTGATATTTTGACATCACTTCAGTGTAAGGAAAAATGCAGGAACTTACTTCATGATAAATTAGATTTATTAAATATCACCATTTTCTGTTTTCCCATAATTTGCTGGTTAGAATCAGATAGAACTCTGGATTTATTCAAATAAATATAACCATGATGCTGAAATCCTAGAAGTCTAGTCAAATAAATTACCTTGACACAGGGGTTTCTGATAGATGAAATAAAAATATTCTGGAAATAGAAGAATTGTGGGCATTAGATGACCTTTTTAAGTCACTTTGGGAGAAAAATTAAATGGCAAATGAATTCTAATTCTTATCTCTCTCAATATATCACAGCAAACTATATGGAAATATATTCCCATGGTAAGCTAGAGGGAATGGCTTAATGATTTAAAACATCAGGTTTGCAATGATTAGAAACCATGGAACAGTCGGTTTGAATATCAAAACACTTAGCTTAATCTTCCCTCCTTCCAAAACATGTCAATAGAATATCTAATTCAGGCTGGGGGTGTGTGCGTGTGTGTGTGTGCATATGTTATAAATGAAGTGATACCCTGAAAGAGCAAAAGATAAGGATTTTTAGAGAAGTAAAAGTTTCAAAGGATTATTTTCTTTGGAAACAATTGTTCTCCTTTTATGATTTCTGTAAAGCACTTGATAAAGCTGGGAAAATTCGATGTTATTTCTCCATTCCAGGAGAGGAAGCTTAGATGTCTTTGCATAATGTTACAGTGTCCATTTTTAATTAACCTCAAAGAATCTTGAGAATATGTGATCGGTCTAAAGGGTTCGCTTGATGCCTAAGCCCATTGCACATGATAAAATCATATATTCTCAGTCTAGGGAAAGAGATGCTGAGGGTGACAGTTCCTCTCAAAAACATCAAGGTTTTGAAAGACCTTGAAAAAAATCAATAATCATCTAGTAGTATATTAAATGCCTGTGCAGCAAATGTAATTTTTAGATATAACTATTGCAAAAAATTCCTAAAATATAACCAATTTAGGTGTAAATTGTGTCAAATAGGCATGACTGGGTGCTAGAGAAGATATGGATGCACACTATGCTTTCTGCAGATCCGAAATCCATTTTCTCCTTTGACGTGTGAAGTTTGGTGTTTTACTCGGTACAAAAATCCTACCAGTTTTAAAAATAAGAATATATCAATTTAAGAGCCTAGTATCACGAGGAACACTTATAAAAGTCCTCCCTGTAACTCCAGGCAAACAAGTATGAGTCAAAAACCAGGCAGGATACATTGATCTTACTTTAGCAAAGCAAGCCACCTGAATTATATAGTCCAAGTCATCCTTAGAAATAGAAAAAATAGAGTGCTTAATTTGATCATTTGCATTCTTTGGTGACGTTTTCATCCTTGAGGACCTAAATTTCAGTGCCAAGAATAAATCATTCTGCCCCACTGATTCAGATGATAATAAATCTCAGCATCCATGTCAGTAGTTAACAAAGTAAAGGCAACTCTTTTAATGGTATTGAAAGGAATCCAAAGTAAACTTCTGTTAACTCTTCAAAGAAATGATCCCTTCTCTAACTGTATCACCTTTCGTGTGATAGCAGCCTAGTTTAAGAAGAAATCTTCGGAGGAGAGCCCTAGATATGTTTTTAAAAAAGTAAGTAAAGTGAAGTGAAAGTCACTCAGCTGTGTTGACTCTTTGCGTTCCCGTGGACCATGGAACTCTACAAACCAGAATACTGGAGTGGGTAGCCTTTCCCTTCTCCAGGGGATCTTTCCAACCCAGAGATTGAACCCAGATCTCCCACATTGCAGGTGGATTCTTTACCAGCTGAGCCACAAGTAAGATAAATTTTTTTCTAAAAATAAAATAAAAATATTCTTATTGAAGAAAAATTAGGAGAAGTTAGATGTAGAAAGAAGTATACAAAAAAAAAAAAGAAAGAAGTATACAACAAAAGTTTAATTCCTTCACCAAGAAACAGCTCTTAGTAATATTTTGGTGTACATCCTGTTACCCAAGGAATTTTTCTTGAAATTCTGGATTATTTCTATGTGTAAAACACTATAAATAACCCACAAAAAATACTATGTATTCACAACTCAGATTTACTAAAAATGAACAGTTTGCCATAACTGCTTCAGGTGTTATTTTTAATTTCAAATTTTCCAATCTATTATTGAAACAAAGTATAACTCTCTCTTTGCTATCCCTCTCCATGGAGATGTAGCCACTGCCTTGACCTGAATATAATTTTACCGGAGACACATGTATCCATGACCAAACAATATAGAGTTCTGATTTGCATGTATTTACATTTTACGTAAATATATTGTACATGTTTCCACAACTTTTTTTTCACTCAAAATTGTTTCCCATATTCATCTGTTTAATTAGGTAATATAGCCCTTTCATTTGAACTGTTTTAAAATGTTACACTGTATAAATATTAGTCACTTAGCTATTCCCCTATTGATGAGTACTTAGGCTGTTTCTTTTACCTTTTTAATACACTATAAAGAATGTTTTAATGCCTATATTTGTGCAAGCATGCACACACTGCCTATATTTAATAATACCAACTTGTTCTCAGTAGTGGTTATAGAGTAGATAATTCTTCTGGTTATGGAAGCTGGTTCATCCTCTACCTCCTTGTCAGCAGGTGGTATATTCAGGTTTTATTTATTTCCCTATAGCTCTCTGCAGTAATGTGTTACCTTAATGTCATTTTAATTTTTTGTGTCTCAGACTACTAGTGAGGTCAAGTGTCCCTTCATAAATATAATGACCATTTTTATTTCCCCTTTTATTGCCTGTCCATATTCCTACAGTTTTCTTCTACAGAAGTCTTTGATTTCTGTATTGATTTCAATGTACATATTAACCAATTAATTTTGACAATTTTATGCCTTGAAAATATCTCTCAATCTGTTATTGATTTTTAAACTTGGCACATAGTTTCTTTGGGTACATTAAAAATAATATATCCATATTTACAAGTATTTTTAATTTATGGTATGCACTTTTTATGTCTAAGAAATCCAACTCCATCCCATTATCATAAAGATTTTCTCCAGTATTTTCTTCCAAGAATTTAAAAGTTGTTCTTTTTCTTTTCACACTAATTAATATATTTTGGTTATATTGTTTTATTAGTTGTGAAGTAGAGATTTGCTTTACCATATATACAATTATTAGCCTAAAACCACTTCATGATTACAGTATCACTGTGTGTATGTTTTTAAGAAAGTTAATTTTGCTATAAATACTTAATTACTAGATACACAGAGTTTTCATTATTTTAAATAAATTGTGATCTCAATGGTGAATTCTTTAAAACATTAACTACTGGAAAGTACTCTTTAATTTCTAAGGTTTTTGTTAACCCTCCATTTTTTTTTTTTTTGTTAATTTCTAGTTTATAACATGATCATCAAATAACCTATTCTGTAAGACAGTTGTTTAGTATTGTTAAGACTTCCTTTGTTGCATAGTTTATACTCAATTTTTAGGGATTATTTTTCTATGCTTAAAAAGAATAAAACTGCTTTTAATGATGCACAAAGTTCTGTAATTCAGGCTTAACATTTTATAAAAATTTGACGCTATACACCAAATCCACACTATTACAAAGAACAGCTATCTCCTAGAAACTAATAGAAGCAGCAGATAACAAAAGTAATAAGAATACAGGCTTTTTGCATGTCAGTATAACAAGCTTGATCCTATGGATGTATCTAAAATCCTCTGACCTTTAGATTTGTTCTTACCAAGAATAAGTGACATTCACAAAATGTCCATATACAAGGCCAAAATGAAGATACTGTGTATCCTGAATAGCGGGTTTCATACAACTGTAGATGTGATGCAGAAGTTCTGTAGGTACTGGAGGGAGCAGAATAGCATACAGTAAACATTGTGCCTTTACCATGAGAAGGGAATGCTGTCGCTTCCTCCCATGAGGCTTGGTCTAATCAAGTGGGAGACTGGGGGAAGATACGCAGTGACGGTGACTCAGGACATGCTGCTGCTGCTGCTGCTAAGTCGCTTCAGCCGTGTTTGACTCTGTGCGACCCCATAGACGGCAGCCCGCCAGGCTCCACCGTCCCTGGGATTCTCCAGGCAAGAACACTGGAGTGGGTTGCCATTGCCTTCTCCGCAGGACACACTTACCTCACAAAATAACACCTGGGGTAGGGATAGAGCAGCCTATGGAACTAGAAACGGACGGTGGAAGATTTCAGCAGCCACATTGCTCCCTGGGTGTTCTCAAACCAGTAGAAAGGAGGAAATGGTCAAGAGAGCAGAAGTGGGACCATCACGGAAAGGACTTGGGTAGGTACCTCTCCTCTGCAAAGACAGCTGTTCAGTGTTTTGCAGCTGAGAGGGTGGAGCTGTGACAGAATGATCTTGTGTTGCTATTTGTTTGAGTTGTAATTATGTTGCCTTTATCACTGATTCCTCCTGGAACCTCATTTGTGAGTCACACATTAATTCCATTCTTTCTGTACTTAATTAAGCATGCCAAAGGAAATATTTGTCACCTTTACCTATGACAGTGCTCCTTTTACAAATACAACTTCCAGCTTAATATAGAATACATTTCTTAATATCTATGGTTTTATATATGAAACTGAGAACCAAGCAGGAGACCCTGAGCCCCCTCAGAATGGATTCCCTGTAACGTTATTAGTTCTACAATGATGTTATATTGATTGTCATTGTTCTCTTGACTTCTGATGGTAGTTTTTGTGTCCATCTTAGTTCAGGATATTATATCCATGGTGAATGGTTCCTTTAATGATTATGAAACATTTCGTCTCTTCCTTAATAATATATTTTGCCTTAAAGTCTTGTTCATCATTTTCCATCCATTATTTTCTGTCATTTTTTCATTGTGCCTAAAGTGGGAATCTTGATTTTTATATTCAAGGCAAGTGTGGATTTATCCACAGATTTATCAGCTTCTGTATACCTATTAATTCTTTTATCTCACATGTTCCTTACACGTTGAATTTCCTCTTTTCATTGTGTACTTTATAGTAATTATCAGTCATTGGTAGGTTTTTCCTGAAAATTTTGCCCTCACTCTTGAGTGATAGTTGAGCAGGTCATAGACTTTTAAGCTTGTGTTTCTTTCCTCTTAGTTACTAGAAGACATAAGTCTCCTGTCTCAAGGCTTCTGAATTTGATCTGGGATACCTTTGTCTTCAATTGTCCTTCAATTTTAGGTAATTTGTCTTTTTTCTTTGACAGCATTTGTTTGCCTTATTCTTCTATGGTATTCTGCATACAATATATGATATATATGACCCAGCATGATTTTTTTTCTATCAGTTATTCTTGGGAATTCAAACTTCACATGTTTCGTAATTTCATTATTTCATTAAGTGTATTAATATATTTTCTCATCCAGACTTTCCTTTCTCTTTCTGGAGATGCCATTTACATGATTTTGAACCTTCTAAATTTAATACTTCATGCCTATTAACAACTGCAGTATATATTTTTGATTTTATCTTCCTGGGCTGCATTTTAGGTGATTTCTTTAAACCTGCCCCAAAGCCCACTAATTACATCTAATATTTTTTTAACCCTCTTACATGTCTTCTAAAATTCCTATTTGTACTTGTACAGATATACTCAGTATTCTTTTAAGAGCATGGTTGTGCTTCCTGATGGCTTTTAGATTTCTTTTAATCCTTTTAGTGGCTTTCATACTACTTTCACTGTCTATATTATATTATTTCTTTTACTTTGAGTGTCAGTTCAGTTTCTGTATCTATATTTGTGGACCCTTCTATATGGATTTGTTTGTTTTGTGTGCTGTTGGTAACCTTTTATTGTAGACTCAACTTCAGCTGGAGTTGTCTTCTGTCTGCAAAGTCCTGTGTACTGGAAGCAATAGAATTCCCTTCTGCTGGGGCCCAAGTGTATCTTTGGTTTTAGACCCTACTTTCAAGGTTATATACCTTTGTATTCCACGTATGAGCACGGCAAAGGTTTGAAGGAAATGCCTTCACCTCCTTCTACCCACCTAGAGCCCAGAGCATTTACCAAGTTTCTTTCCTATTGCTATGGGTCTGTGTACAGCTCTTTAATCTTCCTCACACAGAGGAATTTTAGAGTCCTAGATTTATGAAGCATTGATCATTTCATCTAACTTACTTATCTTTGTTATATATTTTTATCCAACCTTCTTAAGTGTAGCAGAGGAAATGGTCTATATTAAAATATTCGTCACTTTGTTGGCAGAGCTATACTATTTTTTCCTATTCAGTTTTCCCCATAGTTGAAATCATATTTTGTATGCAGCTTCAGGCCTTGGTTTTCCACTTAATAGTATAACAGTTAATATTATATATGTTATTACAAACTGTGAGTACAGCTTAATTGGTTACCCAGTTTTTCCTTGCATGCGTGTATCATAAGTTATTAGCCAGTTTACTATGTTTTGACAGTTAGATTGTTTATGAGTTATGTACTCCCATAAATAAGTCTACAGTGAGCATTTTTGTGCTCCCATTTTTTCAGATTATTTCTTGAGGATTATGTAGGATACTAAAAATTCTAAGCATTTAATAGCAATTTTTTAAAAGTAGTATTGATGGATGATTCAGACATGTGTTTATATAAATATGCTTAAATTGTGCCTTTTAAAATCACTAAAATTTAAAGTAATCTGAAGAGGATAGTCTAGATAAATATCCACAGATGATAACCAGAAGATGTAATTAGCTCTAAACCATCATTTCCCAACAGGTGGCCATTTCTTCTTTGAATACCTCTAGTGACAGTCATTAGGCAACCTTTCTTGGCAGTTTGTTCCCTTACTTAATTTTCTAATATTACTGTTATAAAGATTTTCATAATATTTAATCGAAATTACAGCAAGCTTTCATTTGAGCTATAAATATGTATCTGTGCCCTCTCACCTACACATTTAATAATTAGCAGCTAATTGGTATTTATGTAAAAATGTGTAGCTCATAGTAAAAAAAAAAAAAGATCATGTGTTCAAATTTCTTTACATAAAGAAATGTAAGCGTCAAGAAATAAAACAAAAAATGGAGCTCAGAGGTAGTATCAGAGAACCTCAAAGAGAAATAAATTATCTAGCTGCCCAGCTACAGGCCAAAGCTGGCCAAAGATCAATAGTAGTTACAAAACATTAAGTCTTCTGCCTTCAGGCAAGCAACTGAAATCTCTACCAGCAATTAAATAGCCCAAAGCAAGAATGTGAACCAATTGATCAAAGTTACAGGAAGGCAGATTTTGGCTTAGTGGGAGACAAACTTTCTAAAAGTTGAAGCTATCCAAGCCCATAATGAGGTGGTGAATTCTTAGCGTTTAAGGTTCTCTTGCAGAAGTTGGATTGTTTCTTATCAGCATGTTATAGAGGAGATTCTCACATAGGTGGCCTTCGAAGATATTTTAGGATCGTTACTTTGGACAAAAACTTAACAAGGAAAAGCTATATAAAACAGAGGGGCTTTCGTTGAAGCATGAGCTAATCTTATCCATATGGCTGCCTTCTTCTATCCCAAGTGGATGCTAAGGCAGCATAGAACAGTTTTTTATTTAAGTGAAATATAGTTGATGTACACTGTTATGTAAGTTACTTGGGCCATTAAACCAGATGACCTCCAGAGTTTCTCCATGCGCCAAGATGCTGTGAAATTCCCTCTTTCTCATTGCCTGTGTATTTTGTAGTGAAATGAGGGATCTGTGTGGTGAAAATCTGATAATATTTTTGAAATCATAAGCTGTGTTATCTGGGACTTGTGGTTTCAGGGAGTGGCTCAAAATGACAAGGAGACCAATCACATGAGCTTTATTTCTTCATGAACTAACCAACTTTACTGTATGCTATGTTCAGTGTTCTTGTGACCTAGCCTGGATAAGAGGAAAAGGCAATGGCACCCCACTCCAGTGCTCTTGCCTGGAAAATCCCATGGACGGAGCAGCTTGGTGGGCTGCAGTCCATGGGGTCTCGAAGAATGGACACGACTGAGCGACTTCACTTTCACTTTTCACTTTCCTGCATTGGAGAAGGAAATGGCAACCCACTCCAGTGTTCTTGCCTGAAGAATCCCAGGGACGGCAGAGCCTGGTGGGCTGCCATCTATGGGGTCGCACAGAGTCGGACACGACTGAAGTGACTTAGCAGTAGCAGCCTTGATCAGAGGCATTTAAAAAGAAGTATTTTAGTGACTATTTACCTTTAGCAGAAAATTCATCCACATAGTACAATAAGAAGCATATATAGATGTGTATAAACAGAAAAGTAATTCTGTATCTAAACCTATTGTGAGCTATCTAGTTCTCCTTCATAGTCTACCATGCTTACCAATTTCTTATACTTACTGTTGACCCTTGAACAGTGGAGCTCAGAGGCACTGACCCTCCACATAGTAGAAATCCCTCTCTAATTCATAGCCAGCCCTATGTATACTCTACACACTCATTTCCTCCGTATCCATGCTACTGCGTCAGTGGATTCAACCAACCATGGATCATGTAGTACTGCTGTTTTTACTATGGAAAAAGAAGCTGCAATAAATTGACTCATGCAATTCAAACCCACTGTCTGAGTCAGCTGTATACTTACATGGGTATTCTGTGCCTTAGCAAACGTACACACGTTTTCTTATTTTCCTATAATCATTGTACACATTGTTTCATCATAGAATTATGAAAATGACATTCTTCAGTGAATTGTCACTGAGGACACCATGATTTCAAAAACAGCTCTGTAGTGGATATGTTGAACAGAAAAAAGAAATCCTGAGAGGTTCAAAATAGTGGTTGTTTAATCATCCTCAGAGCAAAGCTCCCAGCTGATCCAGGATGGATATGAAGAAGGAACAATGGCATTTTTTTTAGAAGTTTACTGAGATTTGGAGATTATTATTATAATTATTATTACAGCATAACCTAGTATAGCTTTACTGTACTAATGATTCTAAAGTCACTCTACCCCTGAAGGAAGTTACTGAACATTAAAATCACCATTCGATACAACTTAAAAAAAAAAAAAATCAGTAAAGCTTCCCAATAAGTAGAAAGGAAAAAAAGATAAGAAATACCTCTTTATTCCATCAACTGAAAAGACTATACTGGCTTCTACAATTTTAATGTGATCTCTGATTAATAATAAATAATGGGCAAAGTAAATATTATTTTCTCTGAATAGATTGTATCAAAATTTGTAGCAAGAATGATAATTTTTTTGGCTTGGCTTTTGACTTTATCCATTTTTACTCTCAAATTTTAAAGAAATAAGCTCTTAACTGTCCTTAATAAGAGATTAATAAGTATTTCTATTTTGTTATTGCAATTTGAGAATTTGTAAACTTTTGCTATGACTTAAATTAAGATTGTATTGAAGAGGGTATTCAAGAAGCTCTTATCACAAAGTTTCTTTCTGTGAGCTCTCCTCATTTTAGCTGAGGGTTCCCAACTGTCTCCTTCTGTAAAGCCTCAGGCCAGTTACACTTGGGAGTTATGGGTCCTTCAGAAAAAAATGATAAAAACTAGGATAAGATAATCCTTTAATTCCTAAAGTCCTTTCTCTTTACCATTGTCTCAGTTATGTTCTTTCCAAATGTTTATTTCTCAGTAACCTAATACCATTTTGACGTTCCCATCTGTGCCAGTTATTTCTGAAATCTGTACATTCAAACAGGTAAAGGCTTAAGTGATTTCTCCCCTGCTTCCCCCAACCGTATCTTGATTAAAAATGACACTTCCTTCCTCCCACAGAGCCCCAGAAGATACTCTGTACTCTGTCTGCCTTTGCTTGGTCATTTCATTGTAAGATAAATGCTGATTCTGAAATTGAAACATAGAAACTTATGAAATTGAAACTCAGAGGGTAATATGCCAAACCATGTCAGACTGAAAAGAAAGCTAGCAAGAATTTTGGATAGAGAAGGTATTCTAAATAAGCCAGTTTATAAAGAAGAAAATGAAACAGGCTCAGAAAGAAAAACAGAGGTGACAGGGAGGAAGGGAGGGCAAGGGAGGAAGAGAGGGCAAGGGGAAAGCAGGCAAACAAGGAAAATGAGAGAGCATGGCGACCTGCCTTGAATGTAGGGAAAAAGGGAACAATTTAGGAGAAAGCCAAGAAAGCAAGCTCTATCTAACCAGACATTTGAAACTTTGGGGTGAGGGGTAAAGCATTTTCTGAAAACGGCATAAAGAATACCCCCAAATAATTTTGTATGCTGTGAATTTCTATCTGTAGTTAGCTGTGTGGTTGAGAGTCTGAATACTGAAACATTTTATAACACACTGGTTCCTTCATTAATTAGGCGTTGCTATTTTTAGTACCTTCAATCACTTTGGAGAAAAATATGTATACACACACACACACACACACATATATATATATTTACGGTCCGTGGGTATATATATACACACACATATATATATTATTATATGTATTAAGTGTATTTACCAGGTGGTCCTAGTGGTAAAGAACCTGCTTGCCAGTGCAGGAGACATAAGAGACACTGGTTTGATCCCTGGGTCAGGAAGATCCCCTGGAGAAGAAAATGGCAACTCACTCCAGTATTCTTGCCTGGGAAATCCCATGGAGGGAGGAGCCTGGCAGGCTACAGTCCATGGAGTTGCAAAAAGTCAGACACGACTGAAGCGACTGAGCACACATATGTATTATTAAGAATATACTATATATATAGAAATATACACTAAGTTTCTAAGAGTTTAGTAACTTCTCCAAATCGCTTACAGTAAATTTCCAGTTGGACATGAGTTAGAGCCAGGTCTGTGTTTGAAGTTCAAACCATTTTTCATCACACTGTGCTTCCTTTTTCTGTGAAATTACGATAGCAGTGACAGAATTATCAAAAGAAGCAATATTTTATTCCATGTATTTGCTTTACTAAGTAATTGCTGATGAGTTATATTTTCATCCCAAAGTTTATATCCTGAAATACTTTTATAAGATCCGTCAAAACATTGGAAAATTTGCATCAAGTGTAGAATGGGAATGGCCACTGATTTGCATAAACCTACTTTTCTCGGATCAATGATTTTTAAGGAGATAGTCTTTTTTTTCTTAACTATCAAATTTTGCTTCTGATCTAACATTTGTAAGAATTGCTTTTTGATTAGAATCTGTCTACCTTAAACATTTCCATGCAGGTTTTAGAAAAACAGACAAAAACATTTATAGAGCAGACTTTTACAAAGGAAATCTACACTGAGACGCCTGTCTCAGCAGCCTGCACCCAGCTTCTCCATCCCCATCAAAGTGTTGAAGGCCAGACTTCACCACATTTTAGATTTGTGTAGATTACAATGTGATTAAGTCCACAGTCGTAGAGATAACTAGATCCTAAAGAGATTTGAGAGCAGAGTTACTCACCTAAACACCTTGAAAGTAGACTCAGTATTGAACTTTCTTGCCCAAGGCTAGGCAGCTAGTTAATCATAACAAAATGAACTGTATTTTATCACCACATGGATTTGTAAAATTTCCTTTCCACCACTAAAATAAGTGAAAATACAAAGAACAAAGGGGGAGAGGTCATTTACTGAGCTATAGTTCTCATGAAGTAATGTAACTCTGGCACTGTCAATTGTTGTTATTTAGTTGCTAAGTCATGTCTGACTCTTTGGGACCCCATGGTCTATAGCCCACCAGGCTCCTCTGTCCATGGGATTTCCCTGGTGAGAATACTGGAGTCAGTTGCCATTTTCTACTCCTGACCCAGGGGTTGAACCTGTGTCTTCCTTATCTCCTGCACTGGCAGGCAGATTCTTTACCACTGAGCCACCAGGGAAGCCCAGCATGGTTAATTACCACTGCAGTATTTCCACTTTGTCAGGGGGGCTAAAGATTTACTGACTCAGGATGAGCAAAAACATACTTTCTAAATGCCAAAATGTGTTCTAAAGGTGCTGATGACTCAGGCTGACCCCCTTCTGAGGATCTCTGAACCACAGACTTGGGCTAAGAAGATTCTGCAAGATTGAAATTAGATATTCAGGTCAAGGCACATACACATTTGAATTCACAAATGCAATGAAGGGATCCACTATAGATTTGCTTTGGACTATGTGTTCCTCTACTAAATTTAAAATGTGATTTTTTTGGGGGGAAGAGGTATTTCCCTCAGTTTTTAGAAACATTGCTATTTTTAGAGTGTCGTTCCTTCTTTGAGTATATACTGCCTTGAGCACAAGGATGAATGTGTGGAAGGAGCGTGAGCCTGAGAGTCAGGGTCCCTGGGTTCCCATTAGGTGTGTCTACTTACTGTGTGTGTGTGAGTCACTCAGTCGTGTCTGACTCTTTGCAACCCCATGGACTGTAGCCTGCCAGGCTCCTGTGTCCATGGAATTCTCCAGGCAAGAATACTGGAGTGGGTTGTCATTCTTTTCTCAAGGGTGGTTTTCCCCACCCAGAGTTTGACCCTAGGTCACCTGCATTGCAGGCAGATTCTTTACCATCTGAGCCACCAGCAAAGCCCTTAGTTTGTAAAGAGGAGAAAACAAAATTATAAACAAAAACAGGTGTTTGTTTATTTGTCGTATACCCGAAACTCCGGGGACAGGGCTGGCTTTGCACAAAGCAGCACACAGGAGCTCTTTCTCTTGAGTTGGACACCATTGTCCAGAAGGTGTCTTCCAGTAAGTAACTCCAGGCTCAGCCCCATCCTCTCAGTAATTCTAATGGATTAACCTACCTCTAACCTGAAGGCTTGCCTAAAAACCCTGGACTGAGTCTTTTGGGCTCTGATCTGCCTTAAGTCATAAAAATTTTTTTCTAACCAGTTTCTGTGGCCAGAGAGGTTGAATAAAACTAATTAGCCAAATATCTTTGCTACTGCAACCAACTTGATAAGGACAGTGAGGGAACTGTGGCATCTTCAGGCAGTTCAGGGACCCAAAGAGGCAAAAATAAATGCTGGGACAGCAGAGGAACAGATTTCCATCTCAAATGATTAATCATTTTCTTAAAAGGCCTTCAAGTTTTACTATTGATGGACTTAACATAGAGTTGTTGTTGTTGTTGTTGTTTAATACAGTATGTGAAATAAAGTAGGGACTTCCCATGTGGCTCAGTGGTAAATAATCCTGCCAATGCAGGGGACTCGGGTTTGATTCCTCGGTCAGGAAGATTCCCTGCTGAAGGAAATGCAAGCCACTCCAGTATTTTTGTCTGGGAAATCCCATGGACAGAGGAGCCTGGCAGGCTACATATAGTCCATGGGGTTTCAAAAAGTCACACATGACTGAGCACACACGAGATAAAGCAGAGCTGCTCTGTTTAAAGCTGGAGAGGGTGCTGGAGGCTTTTCTTTTGAACTCATCTTCCTTCCTTTCCTATGGTAGGACTTACAGGAGGACAATTTGAAAGCTACCAGACGTGATAAACTCTTTAGGAGACTTTTAAGTAGCACATTCTGTTATTGCATCTCTTCTTGACTCAGTCCTAATCTCCTGGGGGAGAGTACTCTGTCTTTGCCCTTCAGCTCTCATATGCTCTTATCTTCTGGTCTGAGTATGTACTCATAAAAGTATAAGTTGTTTGATAGGTAGATACCTGTTCTTCGGCAGTATCAGCCTCTAAATACTTTTCCCAGTTTACTCTGCCTATTTTGGTTCTTTAGGACCCGGAGTGCTCATAAAACTGTAAGATAAATGGAATGGTACCCTCCCCCCACCCACCAGACAGAAATTGCTCCTTGCTGGGGAGGTAAATGCTACTTACCAGTCTGGCTCTACAGAGGTAGCTTTCTTCTTCTCTCTCTCTTTTTTTTTTTTTTCCCTCCAAATGGTAAAGACATTAAATCTTTTTGCCTAGATGCTCCATTCCATTTTAGCACAATGTGGAGTGAAGACTAGGGAGAGTTTTAGTCAGATCTGGCCCTTGAGATAGCAATAAAAGTCAGCTGCCTAAGCATTAAACTGCCTTGTGAAACTCTCTGTAAATCTCCACCAAACTCATGCAATGATTCCCTCTTCCCATCTCACCATTCAGATTTAATACTGCCGTTGTGCTACTACTAATGCCTATTTTTAATGGTGCTGGTGTCTTGATTTTTTTCCAAACCTTTTGGGATATTTTAATGCTTAACCCGCATAAACCACTTGTTCTCCTTCAATTTTCTAGTAAGCAAGACTCTGATTTAGTTCTGTATGAGCTATAGGCTATAAACATTTCACACTGCAATGCATTGTGAAAAAGGAAAGAAAAGTACATACAGATAACTCCCATAGTAATATTAGCTTTTTGTTTGCCAGAATTTCATACATCATTGCATGCTTTTATGTATTCTATTATGCATTCTAACATAGCATAAACAAATCACATTGTCATTCTTTTGAGTCTGAACTGTGAAAGGAAATGAATTTGGTTTCTTTATATAAGGACCCTGGCCTCAGACGTGCTCTCAGAACACAGAAGTATGGTATATCTGCATGATACCATGTGCCACATAGGTGTGATACTATGGCATTATACTATACTTAGGCATTGAGAAGAAAAATAGCTTTTTTAACCTTCAAGAGTTCCTATTATTGTAGAGAAAGGGAAAAATATTAGAGGTGCGTCTTTGGACAGGTTTTCTTGGCCTTATATGTTTCTATGACTGAGACGAGTTTTGAAATGATGTTCTTATTCATTGAGAAAAGGTTGAAGAAAGATTAAATGAAATGTGATTTAGTGTCAGGCTAACTGTAGAGATATTATTGAAATCAGGGTGTCCTGATGTCAGTCTTCTAAGAAATATTTTTTTTCAGAATTCTCTGACAGAATAACTTTGTTTCTTCTTTGCATTGAAAAGGTTTTCACTTTCTTTAAGAAGCACACATGGTTATTTCCTTTTCCCCTTTAGTTGTCTGGAAGCTCAGAATAAAATTCAGTTCATTAACTATTTAGCATTAATTTGACTATTCGTAATTTGTTACTTTTATTCTGCTTAAATTTTCTCTGATGCTGGACTTATGTACATATTTTATTTTTCACAGAGTGTGAATTGTCTTGCTTTTGAACCATTTTAAATATTTGATGGAAGAAGGAGATTTATCTATAAAAGAATGCATAGTATTAGATTTGTATCTTCCTCATTTAACACTTACTCAGAACTTTGTATCAGGCGTGTTCTGCCTTGTATGAATCCTTTTTGTTTGTAAGGATATGATAAAGACATATCTTAGGTCAAATTGAAGTTCTGAAGTCCATGCCTAAGGCAAAAAGGTTATTCTTGAAAATCCCTTAGGGAGATACCACCTTACGAACAAAAATGCCTTTCTCAGTTACAATACAGTGAAGGAGTGAATACAGCTTAGTTAGATATTCCCCAGAATTAAACAGCCATTTTGGTCACCCATCACGTAAAGTCATTGATTGTGTTAGTGAGTATGATGCAACTGTACGTATAATCTTGAAACATTTGAATAACACTGAGCAGGTGAAGTGCTCCAGTATTAAAAGGTGGATTTATATCAGGCGTTTTATTCTTATTCTAGAAGGTTCACAGTTTCAGATGTTTTTCTTCTCTTGTTCCCTCACTACATTTTTTCCCCTGTTCCAGTTATTCACTATTATGTAATAAATGTGGAACATTAGTCCAGATTCAAGGGTACGGGAATTCAATTTCACCTCTTTGTTGGAACAATGTCAAGGATTTGTCATCATCTTTAATCTTATCTTCTCCTCACCTCTTTACTTGGCTCAGATGGTAAAGGATGCACCTGTAATGCAGGAGACTCACGTTTAGCCCCTGGGATGGGAAGATCTCCTGGATGAGGGAATGGCAACCCACTCCAGTATTCCTGCCTGGAGAATCCCCTGGACAGAGTAGCCTGGTGGACTACAGTCTATGGGGTTGCAAACAGTCGGATTAGTGAATAATCTTAATCTATCACACTCCTCTTTCTTGTTCTCCTACCTTCTTTCTTCTGTTTTTCTATTCCTAGACCCTGTAGCTTGAAATTTATTTATTTTGCTGATTTTTGCATTAGTCAGAAATTTGAAAACGATTTTTCTGGGGCAGTTGGTAATTTACACCTTATGTCTAGAAATCTCTTCAGGCAAATCCAAGGGTTCATTATCTGACAGGCATCCAGGTTGCCAGTTTAAAATTATGACATCCTTTTTGGAATATGATGTTTTCTTTCCTGATTGTCCTTCAAGCCGTCACCAGCAGATTCCCCAAAGTCCCTCCAGTTTCTGCCTGCGACCTGGCCCAAAGCCAAGGCTATATATTTTAGGTTTTTATTATGTAACCCACCTTTAGGTACTGGACTAAGCTCCATTTGTTTATTACCATGTAACAAATTACCAGGAAACTTAATAGCTAGAAACAGTTTTATTTTGCATATCAGGAATTCTAGATGGAGTTGCTTAGGCAGATTATCTCAGATTCACAGTGTCAGCTTCCACAATGACTTCTTCCACCTGCAACCTGTTGCTTCAGCAGGGATTTCCCAGTGGTTGATTCTCCCTGTTGACTGGAAGCTCAGCTAGGGCTGTGGATGGATGTCCACATGTAGTTTTTCCATATCGCTTGTGATTCTCATCATATGGATGGGTTGTAGGTTCCCATGGGGAGCATTCTGAGACCAGATGTTTCTGTTTCTTGGGGATGAGTGGCTTAAAATAGCAAAAAAATTATTCTCTCATAGCTTTGGAGGCTAGAAGTCCAAAATCAAAGTGTTGGGGGTATGGGGGGTGGGGTGCTCTCTCTGAAGGCTCCAGAGAGGAATCCTTCCTCGCCTGTTTGTAACTTTTGGTGGTTGTCGGCGGTGCTTCACGTTCCTTGGCTTGTAGCCGGGTCAATCCGTTTTCTTCCTTTGTTTCGAGGTGACTGTGTTCCCTTTGTGTCCTTCTGTCTCCTGATAGCTCTTTCCATATAAGGATATTGTTACATTTAGGGCCCACACGCATCCACTATAATCTCATTTCAGCTTTATTACAACCACAAAGACTCTATTTCCATATAATATCACTTTCACAGTTGAACTTCAACAAATTCATTGGGGGGAGGGGGAGAATGATTCAATCCACAGTACTAAGTGTTCCAAATAGCTGGGGCTAATGCGGCAAGGCTAAAAGGTATAGTCATCTGCCCTCACAAGTCCTAGAACGTCCCTGAGACTAAATTCTATAAAATGATCAAGAAAATCACTAGGACCAGTTCAAAGGTCGAGGGCAGGAAAACTAGACTTCGTGTCTCAGTGGGAGGAGGGTCAAGGATTTGCCACTGTGTGCAATCTATCGGGCTCCTCTTTTCTCTTTTTCCAACCCTCCTTCCTTCTACTTCTCTTCCCTGTCCCTTTCCTTCCAAGGATGTGTGTGTGTGCTAAGTCTCTTCAGTTGTATCTGACTCTGTGCAACCCTATGGACTGTAGCCTGCCAGGCTCCTCTGTCCATGGGATTCTCCAGACAAGAATACTGGAGTGGGTTGCAGTGCTCTCCTCCAGGGGATCTTCCTGACCGAGAATACTTGAAATTAAATGTACGTATTATGTAGCTCCATTAAATGATCCTTAAAACATTAGGTAAAAAACCAAATGTTTTTTTACCAGTGTTGTTTTATAGTGACTTCTGTGATTTTTATAATGTTAAATTTTCCTGAGAGAATGTAGGGGTATATTTGTGTGTGTGTGTGTGTGTGTGTTTGAGAGAGAGAGAGAGGGAGGAAGGGAGGGAGGGGGAGAGAGATGATAAAGAGAAGGTGAGGATGAGAGTTGGAAGTGAGAGGCAATGGTGGCAGAGGGGAGAGGGGAGAGGAGGTTTGTGCGGTGAAAGCATTACAATGAGTAACTTTCATTGTAATGTACACATTGTGATGAATACTCTTACAGACATCCATAACTGATGCAGTGTTTTCTCACAAAATACCAAACACAAGCACCCTTTCTTTTTTTATTTTTTTCCAGTTTTACTGAGACATAATAGACATATACAGCATTGTTTATGTTTAAGGTGTACAAAGTGATGATTTGATATACCTGTACCTTGTGAAATTATACCACAATAAGGTTAGTAACACATTCACCACTTCATATAGTTACCTTTTTATGTGTAGAGTGAGAACTTTTTAAGATTTACTTTCTTAGCAACTTTCAAATATGCAATACAGTAGTGCTGACTGTGGTCACCATGCTGTATGCACATTACATCTCTAGGAAGTGTTCATCTTATAAATGGAGTTTGTACCCTTTGACCACCCATTTCCCCCACCATCTTGCCCTGGTGATGACCAATTTACTCTTTCTATTTTCAGAAGATTACCTTCTTCTTACTTAGAATAGCCTAGGAATCAGGCAGAAGTCGAATAGCTTTTTTAGAGCTTCTATTTAAGAGACGGTGGAATGGGTTCAGAGAAAAGGAAAGAAATTTGTTGAGTCTCTCAAAGGAAGGTGGTGAAAAAAAGAATCAGAAGATGGCATCCACTTTGTTTTGGGACATCTCTGCTGTTTTACTGTTTTGAGATTCTAAAATATGGAACATGTCCATTTCTGGCATTTAGATGCCACATCAGAAATGCTTTCTCCAACAGAAACCACTAGGAAACATACAGATATGGGCATTTTGAATAATAAACAAGTTGTTTTTCTAAATGACATTACCTCTTATCACTTTTCAGTGTATTTGTATGAAGGCTGTATTATTTTTCAAAAATTTTATTCTTTCCTACTAAGAATTCTCTTCACCTGGCCTCTCCCTAATGCCTACCCTCCACCCCTCAAGGGAAGGTACAATTTCCTGCCCACTGTCTTTACACTTGACCGCCTGGCTGGCTTTGACCATGATCTGTGCCACTTCTGAGCAGAAACATTGCCTCTCCAGGTAGTTTATCACCTTGCGAGAGACTGGTCTGTCCCCTGCAAGTCCTCATCCTTGACTCACATCCCAGGACAATGGAGGAAAGATATTCAGGCCACGTGACAGTGACAGTATATTAATAACTGGAGCCAGAAACAAACTTTTGATACTCTAAGCCACTAAAACGTTCACCTTCCTTGTGACTGCAGCATAACTCAGTGACTCATACATTGTACATGTAAATAAAAATTTTGCAGGGAGCTGGTATGTGCCCCTTTCTGAAGGAGTCTCTCCATTTCACTGTGGCTGGGAAGATGTCTGTGGATAAACAGAACTTGATTTTATGTTCATCTGGGTCCTTGAGTGAGGTTGTATCATCCAGTGATTAAATTATGGGCCATTTGCCAATGATTGGATTTCCACTTTCTGTCTGTGTGACCTTGGCCAAATTGCTAAACTCCTTGTTTCTCTCATTTCATCTACAAAATGGAAACAATAATATATACCTCATGGGATTATTGAGAGAATTCAATTAATGAAAGCAGTGGTTCTCAACAGGAGTAATTTTGCCACCCTGGAGATATGTGGCAATGTCTGGAAGCATTTCAGTTAGAGGGCTGGCTTCTAGAAGGTCGAGGCCATGGATACTGCAAAACATCCTATAATGCACAGGACAGCTCCCTACAAAAGATAATGCCCCAGTCCCAAATGTCAGAAGCGCTAAAATGGAGAAATCCTGAGCTACAGTGGTTATTTAACACAATTCTTGGCGCACAATAAGAGAAAATGGATTTTTGTCATGTATGGGCTCCCCAGGTGGCTCAGTGGATTCAGTGGTAAAGAATCCACCTACCAATGCAGGAGATACAGGTTTGGTCCCTGGGTCTGGAAGCTCCCCTGGAGAAGGAAATGTCAAACCCTCTCCAGTATTCTTTCCTGGAGAATCCCATGGACAGAGAAGCCTGACAGGCTACCGTCCATGGGGCTGCAAAGAGTCGGACATGACTGAGCTACTAAACAGCAGCAAGAACACGGCCTGGTATTATTCTTATGCTCATGCTAAGAGCATAAGCATTATACTCAGTTGTGTCCAAGTCTTTGTGGCCCCATGGACTGTTTCCCCCATATTATCACATGGGCTTAATAACAACCTGGGAATGCTTGCAATGATTTGTTATAAATCAGTCCTAGTTTTGCAGATTTATTCTGAAGATCTGTGTTCAAACGTAAATATGTAAGTAGAGGAAAATCATTGTTCTTTCAGATGAGTTGGCGATGACATTCTGTAAATTCCACAGTGGATATATCAATAGTAAAATAAAAAAGGCTAGAAATTCTCTGAATTTCTTACAGTGTTTCATGATATGCTTCAATTTCTAATAATTATTGTCAGCCTACAATGTACATTAGACAGGGTTTATGAAACTATGTGCATTTAAAATGTTATAAAAATATGTAATGCATGAAAGTAAACTGCCTGAATAATATATTTACCCAAAGTATAAGTAAAACAGTTCATAAGAAGCTGTTCCAATTATTCAGGTAAACACTACCCTTTATGTTTGACTTTCTTTCATTGCTTTGAGTCATGAGAATAAAACCCGGAAATACTGTCTTGCAATGAAATTGGGAAGTGACATCATCTAAAGTATCCCTCAAATCTGATATAAATTGTCCTAACTCTTTCTTTTTGTCAGTGTTCAAGGGCAATCCAGAATTGCTTTAGAAATCGACTCTTCCTAACAAGAAACTTTGCTGATAATCAAAGCCAGGAATGAATAGTATGGAAAGCTGTTGGTCTTAATGGAAAGACTGGCAGATACTTGGCTTTCAGTGTTAATGACTAACCATCTGGTAACCTTGGGGGAGACATTTTCTAGGCATGAATATGTAAAGTGAGTTAGATCTCTGACTTCCTCTCCAGTTTATATATAAATTACATAAATCATATAAATTTGTGTCTCTGTGTGCCCATTTTATATACACAAGCTTTCAGGTTAATGGAAGGACTGCCCTTGTTTTGAGTGTCTTTTCAATGGGAAGGCAACTGAATTAAGTATCTTAAAATCATTGCTGAACAACTGTTTTCTTCTATGTTTGGCTACTGTTTTGCTTTTAGGCTGTGGCTGACTTTTTCTTTGTATTTTAATTTGAAAATCTAGTGGGAGACTAACCTCTAACATTGAAGGATAGGAAAGCACAGTAAAAGGTCCTCTTAGATACTTCCGTAGCAAATAATAATAGTAATGATAGCTATCACAGTTCCAATACAGGGTTCTATGCTGTAGTTTACATACATTATCTCAGTAAATTGTAACAATAACCATGAGATGGAGACATTACTATCCATTTTTCCTTGTGTGTAAATGGAAACTTAATGAACTTTCAAAGCCAAGTAGCATGTGTGAGTCTAACCAAGGCTGTCAGTACATATCTTAACCATTGTGCCTTATAGCTAAATGCCCCTGCTTGATTCCTTTCACAAAAAGTGATAACAACATGGACTTCTTAGAAAGTGAGGACATATTTCTTTTCTCTGAATACGTGGTTTACTTTTGCTTCTCTGGGGCCATTAATTTTTTTCCCCATGTATCTGCTTGCATTTACCTGTACACTTGCGTTGCTACCCTGGAGGAGGAAATGGCAACCCACTCCAGTATTCTTGCCTGGAAAACCCCATGGACGGAGGAGCCTCGCAGGGTACAGTCCATGGGGTCACTAAGAGTCGGACATGACTGAACGACTTCACTTTACTTCCTTTTGCATTGCTAACTTTGCAGTCATAATTTTCCTTTCTCTCAGGCCAGCTGAGTGGCAGTAAAAAGGAACCATAGACCAGCCCGAAGGTTGTGGCAGTACAGAAAGTTGATGAAACACTAGCTATTTACCAATCACGATAGCTCATGTCTTTGAAAATCCTTTTTCTCTACACGGAAGAAAATCAGTTTTGAGCATTTTTTGGGAAAGATAAGACTATGGTCTCCAGATGACATCACTGTGGACTTCAAGACCCAAGACCTCTGTGTCCTGTTCAGGAAGATGGCTCAAACTATAAGAATGCATATTTATTTTTTTCAGATATATAAATTGTCTGTCAACTATTGGATATATAAATTGTCTATAAACTATCAACTTCTTGGGGAAAACATAAATAGTATTTCATTTCTGTTAGTTATTTGATATTAAAAATCTCTAATGTCTAGACCGCCAAAAATATATATTCTAGGATTTTTTAATTCCACCTTTACAGACTGCTTACTGTGTGCCACTTTCTCATGCATTATGTTGTTTAATCAACATAACTCTCTGGGTTAAGTGCTGTTGTTATCACCATTTTACAGATGAGAAGACTGAGGCTTAGAGAGTTAATAACTTTATCAGCGATCCACAGCTAAGAGATGTTAATTCCAGGACTCAAACCCAGGCCTGTGCCCTTAAGCATTATATCACTCTACTGGGCAGAAAGAAATCAGATTCAACCAGCTCCTGAATTCTTCCATCCTAAATTTTTAGAAGTCTTGCTGAGGAGGCATTTGTTATTCAAAAAAACCAAGCATTTTTTTGGAGTTCAAATCTGAGAAACTTATAGAAAATTACTTGAGGAATTGATATTTGTGAAGGGTGGATTCATGAAAATGTTTGTATCATTTCATATAAAAGTCTCTCTGACTTCCATGAACACTTTTTGCTAAGGAGTAAATATATTCTAGTTTACTGCACTAGTGGCATTGCTTTTTGTTAATTACTTTGGCTCTGAAAGTCAAGTTGTGATCTGAGTTTCATTATTATGACTGATAATAATTCTGAGCTTCCCTAGTGGCTCAGACGGTGAAGAATCTGCCTGTACTGTGGGAGACCGGGGTTCTATCCCTGGATTGGGAAAATCCCCTGGAGGAGGGCACGACAACCCACTCCAGTATTCTTGCCTGGAGAATTCCATAGACAGAGGAGCCTGGTGAGCTATAGTCCATAGGGTGACAAGAGTCGGACATGACTGGGCAACTAAGCACAGCATAATAATTTTGAAGTTAGAAATAGATTTGGTAGACTGCCCATTAGACTAACAAAAGTTGTCACATGTTTATAGGCTGGCTTGGAGCTTGAACGGGCTGTAATCCGTAGCTCAACTTAGATGTCAGAAGTTCTATTAGTGTGTACATTGCTCTTGCTTAGTATTTTAAATTGCATCAAGGAACAATTTGTTGCACAGTTCTTTAAAAGTTAAAGAAGAAATCTCATGGGGCAAAATGAAATTGTTTCCTCCACAGTAGTTCTGTAGATTCAATTTCATAATTTGTATGCTTATCTGTTATTGAATTTATAGAAGAGTCCTTGGGTTTTTTTTTTCATTTTATGGCGTCTGCATTTGTTTATTTGTATAATTAATATAAAATGTTTTCTTTTGGCTTCTATTATTTGATTTAGAAAATTCCTTGAGATATGGTTGTATCCTTCAAAAATGGGAAAGCTTCTGTTTAATCTTAGTACATTCTTACTTCCACTCTTATGGAACATTTGTTTCTGGCATGCTCCATTCCTTTCAACTCTTACTCAGTTTCACTATTTCTTTTTCACTCAGTCATTCCTGGAATCAGCATGTTCCCTGGAAATTTTGTAAAGAGAAGATTTGTTTGAAAAAGTAGGGAGGGGTTCTTCAGAATTTTCCTAAAATAGAATTTAGGAACATTCCCTGAACATAGCTAGAAGGAGGAACCTTCAAATGTAAAGCCTGTCTTGTTTTGAGGTGCTCTGTTTATGATTCAGGCCTATCCTGAGAAAAATTTACAAGTAGTGAAAGCATTGTCTTAGGGAGTCCTGTTTTTTTTTCTGTCTGTGTTTTATACCCACTTCTATTTCCCATCCTCTTTCACTCTAACCCCAATACTTTGACAGGTTCTCAGAATCCACACAAAGTCCTACAAAGTTGCTTCAAGGGGAACTCACTTCAAGGGAAATGATACTGTTCCATATGTGTGTGTGTGTGTGTGTGTGTGTTTGTATTCTTTTAAACAACCAGTGAATACATTGATTTTCAATCTGGATATTGGGATTAAATTCTGGAATAGAATATGAATAAAATAGAGTCCCAGAGTTCCAGGATATTAACAAGAGAGTTGAGTGGGAGAGATAAATCAGGGTACTATTTACCTGTGGGAGTTCTGTGATATGCTCAAATAAGATGTAAGCATGTCTACATTTCTGCAATATACATTATAGATAGACATTTTCTCTTTCCCAGGAATATGTTAAATACAGTCTCTATTCAAGGCATCAGTGCTCTTAAAGTTAGCCTTTAACAGATTAATCAGTCCTGAGAGTGTTAACAAAAATCTACTGTGGCTAAACAGAGTAAAGTAAAACTACCCTTAAAGCTTTATGGTATAACTCGCAGTAGTAAGACAGATTTTTGAAGAACTAGAATTACCATGTTGTTCAAATGCTGGTTTGAACAGATTCACTCACAGATCTTTGGTGGCAAATAGGGACACATGAGGTTACTTATCCTGAAGGCATTAATTATGTAAATCATCCAGGCCACTCTCTTGCCTTTGAATCCCTATTCTCAAAGTGGTTATAGTTTAGTATCCAATGCAAATCTGTTCAAGGGATACAGAATATTCTGGCTATATATTTTACATGATTATTGCAGTTTTCATTTTGATTAATAAAGTGATAGTTTGTTTTACTCTATATCAATCTCTATAAGCTTGGCTAATGTGGAGGGCCCTCTTCTCTCCAGATCTGATAAATTAGGTTTCTGTGCAGCACTGGAGTGACTTTGAGGAGATACCCCATGTCCAAGGGTGAAGGAGAAACCCCAGAAAGATGATAGGAGGAGTGAAATCACATTTAGAATCAAGCCCCATACCCACCAGAGATGCTCAGAGGGCTCAAACAAACCTTGTGGACACCAGGACCCAGAGACCCCACAGACAGTGAGACAGAACTGTGTGTGAGTGTCTTCTGCGGAGGTACGGGTCAGCAATGGACTGCCACAGGGGCAGGGGCTCTGGGTGCAGTACACTTGTGTATGGCATAAGTCCTCTTGAAGGAGGCCTCCATTAACCCCACCATAGAGCCGCTGGAACTTACACAACACTGGGAAACAGACTCTTGGAGGGCACAGATAAAACCTTGTGTGCACCAGGACCCAGGAGAAAGGAGCAGTGACCCCACAAGAGATGGACCCAGACTTGCCCACGAGTGTCCAGGAGTTTCTCTGGTGGACGCATGGGTCAGCAGTGGCCTGCTGCGGGTTGGGGGCTCTGCGTGCAGCAGTGTATGCATGGGACCTTTTGAAGGAGGTAGCTATTATCTTCATTACCTCCACCATAGCTTGACCCTCAGGTCAAGTAACAGAGAGGGAACACAGTCATCAACAGAAAATTGGATTAAAGATTTACTGAGCAAGGCCCCACCCAGTTTCCCCTTCAGTTAGTCTCTCCCATCAGGGAGCTTCCATAAGTGTCTTATCCTTCTCCATCAGAGGGAAGACAGACTGAAAACCACAGTCACAGAAAATTAATCAATCTGATCACATGGACCACAGCCTTGTCTAACTCAATAAAACTATGAGCCATGCCGTGTAGGGCCAACCAAGACGGATGGGTCCTGGTGGAGAGTTCTGACAAAACATGGTCCATTGGAGAGGGGAATGGCAAACCAATTCAGTATTATTGCCTTGAGAACCCCATGAACAGTATGAAAAGGCAAAAAGATAGGACACTGAAAGATGAACTCCCCAGGTCAGTAGGTGATCAATATGCTACTGGAGATCAGTGGAGAAATAATTCCAGAAAGAATGAAGGGATGTAGCCAAAGCAAAAACAATACCCAGTTGTGGATGTAACTGGTGATGGAAGTCAAGTCTTATGCTGTAAAGAGCAATATTGCATAGGAAACTGGAATGTTAGGTCCATGAATCAAGGCAAATTGGAAGTGGTCAAACAGGAGATGGCAAGAGTGAACATTGACATTTTAGGAAACAGCAAACTAAAATGGACTGGAGGGGGAGGAGCTAAGATGGCAGAGGAGTAGGACGGGGAGAACACTTTCTCCCCAACAAATTCATCAAAAGAACATTTAAACACCAAGTAAATTCCACAGAACAACTTCTGAATGCCGGCAGGCATTCAGGCACCCAGAATCAGGCACCCAGAAAAGCAACCCAAGTCTTCGAAAGGAGGTAGGAAAAAATATAAAAGACAAAAAAAGAGACAAAAGAGGGAGGGACGGAGTTCCGTCCCGGGAAGGGAGTCTTGAAAAGAGAGAAGTTTCCAAACACCAGGAAACCTTCTCGCTGCCGAATCTGTGCCGAGCCTTAGAAGCACAGAGGGCAGGAAAAATAAATAAGCACATAACAGGGAGGAAAAATAAATAAACAATTAAAACCTGCAGATTGCGAGCCCTATGGTAACTCCCCCAGTGGAGAAGCAGCGCAGATGCCTACACACACCACTAGCAAGCGGGGGCTGGGCAGGGAGGCGCGGCGTGGGCTGCATCGCTTAGAGTACGGACCTGGCCTGAATACCCCGAGCGCTATCTGAGTGAAATAATTTGGGCTAGCAAACCAGACTGTGGGATATCTACCACGCAAAAAGCCAGCCCTAACCTAAGACACCACCAGGCCCATGCACGGAACAAAGGACTGAACAGAGATAGCCGGCTGCAGACCTTCCCCCTCTGGTGACAGGCAGCCAGAGCCAGAAGGGGGAAATCACAGCCCCAGAGAGACATTATCTATAAAACTGTAAGCAGGCTTCTTTGCTAACTAAGAATTCTTGGGGGTCTGGACGGTCAACATCTCCCTGAGAAGGTGCGCCGGTTGTACACCTAGATAATTGAGTGGCCGGGAGGCGATAAGTCGCAGCAATCGCACTCGCCAAACACCTCATCACCTAAGCTGCTTGGACCTGGGAAGGGCACAAAATGCAGGCCCAGCTGAGTCTGTGCCTCTGAGGACTACCCGAGTGCCTGAACCTGAGCGGCATGGACCCGGGAGGTGCAAGCAGCCCAGGGCCGCCCACGGATGGTTCCTGGTGGAGCAGCCTAGAGCCTGAGCAGTGTGGACAGGAAGGCTACACGCGCTGTGAGCGGGGGCAGGCCCAGTGTGGCTGAGGCACTGCGAGCACACGCCAGTGTTATTTGTTTGCAGCGTCCCTCCCTCCCCACAGCACGACTGAACAGGTGAGCCTAAAAAAAAAAAAAGTGTCCACCACCGTCCCCTTTGTGTCAGGGTGGAAACCAGACACTGAAGAGACCAGCAAACAGAAGAAGCTATAACAGAGGGAACCGCCTTGGAAACTACAGGCAATAGATTAAACCCTGTGGTTAGTACCGACTACATAGGAAGGGGCCTATAGATCTTGAGAAATATAAGTCGGACCAAGGAACTAGCCAAAAATGAACTGACCCCACAATACTCACAACAAAACCAGAGAAAGTCCTAGATATATTTTTACTATTTTTATGATCATTCTTTCTTTTTTTAAATTTTTTTTTTAAATTTTAAGTCCTCTATTATTCCTTTAATTTTCACTTTTATAACCTACTATTACCTTGCCAAAAAAAAAAAAGACCCTTTTTTTTTAAAGCAAACTTCATATATATATATTTTATAATTTTGTGACCTTGTTTTTGCTTTTTTTTTTTTTTTTTCTTTTCTTTAGCATTCTATTTTTGAAATTCCAATCTCTAGATTTTTAACTTTAGCTTTTTGGTATTTGTTATCAATTTTGTATCTATATATTTTTTTTTTTTATAATTTTTACAACTTTTTTTTTCTCTCTCTCTCTTTCTTTCTCTTCTTTTATATAACATTGTAATCTGAAATTCCAAACTCTGCTCTAGATTTTTAATTTATGCTTTTTGGTATTTGTTATCAATTTTGTACCTATATTTTCTTTATAATTTTTGCGACTTTGTTTGTTGTTTGTTTTTTTTTTTCTCTCTCTTTCTTTTCCTTCTTCTTTTCTTTAACATTGCATTTTTGAAATTCCAACTCTACTCTAGATTTTTAATTTTTGCTTTTATGTATTTGTTACCAATTTTGTACCATTAGGAACCCAATCTTCAGTACCCATTTTCCACTAGGGAGCAAGATTACTGGCTTGACTGCTCTCTCTCCCTTTGGACTCTTCTTTTTCTCCACCAGGTCACCTGTGTCTCCTCCCTAACCCCTCTCTACTCTACCCAACTCTGTGAATTTCTGTGTGTTCCAGACGGTGGAGAACACTTAGGGAACAGATTACTGGCTGCATCTGTCTCCCTCCTTTTCATTTCCTCCTTTTATCCTCCTGGCCACCTGTGTCTCCTTCCTTCTTCTTCTCTTCTCTGTATAACTCTGTGAACGTCTCTGAGTGGTCCAGTTGTGGAGTGCACATAAGGAAGTGATTACTGGCTAGCCCACTCTCTCCTCTATTGATTCCACCTCATCTCATTCAGGTCACCTCTAACTCCCTCCTCCCTTTTCTCTTCTCCATGTAATGCTGTGAACCTCTCTGGGTGACCCTCACGGTGGAGATACATTTCATCTTTAACGTAGATGTTTTATCAATGGTGCAGTATAGAAGGAGAAGTTTTGAAACTACTGTAAAAATAAGAGTGATAACTGGAAGCAGGAGGCTTAAGTCCAAACCCTGACTCCAGGGAACTCCTGACTCCAGGGAACATTAATTGACAGGAGCTCATCAAACGCCTCCACAGATACACTGAAACCAAGTACCACACAAGGGCCAACAAGTTCCAGGGCAAGACATACCAAGCAAAATCTCCAGCAACACAGGAACACAGCCCTGAGCTCCAAGATACAGGCTGCCCAAAGTCACCCCAAAACCATGGACATCTCATAACTCATTACTGGACACTTCATTGCACTCCAAAGAGAAGAAATCCAGCTCCACCCACCAGAACACCGACGCAAGCTTCCTTAACCAAGAAACCTTGAAATCCACCTGTACAAACCCACACACAGCGAGGAAATGCCACAATAAAGAGAACTGCACAAACTGCCAGAACACAGAAAGGACACCCCAAACTCAGCAATTTAAACAAGATTAAGAGACAGAGGAATACCCAGCAGATAAAGGAACAGGATAAATGCCCACCAAACCAAACAAAAGAGGAAGAGATAGGGAATCTACCTGATAAAGAATTCCAAATAATGATAGTGAAATTGATCCAAAATCTTGAAATCAAAATGGAATCACAGATAAATAGCCTGGAGACAAGGATTGAGAAGATGCAAGAAAGGTTTAACAAGGACCTAGAAGAAATAAAAAAGAGTCAATATATAATGAATAATGCAATAAATGAAATCAAAAACACTCTGGAGGCAACAAATAGTAGAATAACAGGCAGAAGATAGAAAAAGTGAATTAGAAGATAGAATGGCAGAAATAAATGAATCAGAGAGGAAAAAAGAAAAACGAATTAAAAGAAATGAGGACAATCTCAGAGACCTCCAGAACAATATTAAACACTACAACATTCGAATCATAGGAGTCCCAGAAGAAGAAGACAAAAAGAAAGACCATGAGAAAATACTTGAGGAGATAATAGTTGAAAACTTCCCTAAAATGGGGAAGGAAATAATCACCCAAGTCCAAGAAACCCAGAGAGTCCCAAACAGGATAAACCCAAGGCGAAACACCCCAAGGTACATATTAATCAAATTAACAAAGATCAAACACAAAGAACAAATATTAAAAGCAGCAAGGGAAAAACAACAAATAACACACAAGGGAATTCCCATAAGGATAACAGCTGATCTTTCAATAGAAACTCTTCAAGCCAGGAGGGAATGGCAAGACATACTTAAAGTGATGAAAGAAAATAACCTACAGCCCAGATTATTGTACCCAGCAAGGATCTCATTCAAATATGAAGGAGAAATCAAAAGCTTTACAGAAAAGCAAAAGCTGAGAGAATTCTGCACCACCAAATCAGCTCTCCAACAAATACTAAAGGATATTCTCTAGACAGGAAACAATTCGAACCCAAAACAATAAAGTCAATGGCAACGGGATCATACTTATCAATAATTACCTTAAATGTAAATGGGTTGAATGCCCCAACCAAAAGACAAAGACTGGCTGAATGGATACAAAAACAAGACCCCTACATATGCTGTCTACAAGAGACCCACCTCAAAACAGGGGACACATACAGACTGAAAGTGAAGGGCTGGAGAAAGATTTTCCATGCAAATAGGGACCAAAAGAAAGCAGGAGTAGCAATACTCATATCAGATAAAATAGACTTTAAAACAAAGGCTGTGAAAAGAGACAAAGACGGTCACTACATAATGATCAAAGGATCAATCCAAGAAGAAGATATAACAATTATAAATATATATGCACCCAACAGGGGAGCACCACAATATGTAAGACAAATGCTAACAAGTATGAAAGGAGAAATTAACAATAACACAATAATAGTTGGAGACTTCAATACCCCACTCACACCTATGGATAGATCAACTAAACAGAAAATTAACAAGGAAACACAAACTTTAAAAGATACATATACACAATGGAGTATTACTCAGCCATTAAAAAGAATACATTTGAATCAGTTCTAATGAGATGGATGAAACTGGAACCTATTATACAGAGTGAAGTAAGCCAGAAAGAAAAACACCGATACAGTATACTAACGCATATATATGGAATTTAGAAAGATGGTAACAATAACCCTGTGTACGAGACAGCAAAAGAGACACTGATGTATAGATCAGTCTTATGGACTCTGTGGGAGAGGGAGAGGGTGGGGAGATTTGGGAAAATGGCATTGAAACATGTATATTATCATGTATGAAACGAGTCACCAGTCCAGGTTCGATGCACGATACTGGATACTTGGGGCTGGTGCACTGGGACGACCCAGAGGAGGGTATGGGGAGGGAGGAGGGAGGAGGGTTCAGGATGGGGAACACAGGTATACCTGTGGCAGATTCATTTCAATATTTGGCAAAACTAATACAATATTGTAAAGTTTAAAAATAAAATAAGCAGGGTGACAAATAAATAAATAAATGAGTTAGGACATGGAACCTTCTCCAGGATAGATCGCATCCTGGGCCACAAATCTAGCCTTGGTAAATTCATAAAAATTGAAATCATTCCAAGCATCTTTTCTGACCACAATCCAGTAAGATTAGATCTCAATTACAGGAGAAAAACTATTAAAAATTCCAACATATGCAGGCTGAACAACACACTGCTGAATAACCAACAAATCACAGAAGAAATCAAGAAAGAAATCAAAATTTGCATAGAAACGAATGAAAATGAAAAAACAACAACCCAAAACCTGTGGGACACTGTAAAAGCAGTCCTAAGGGGAAAGTTCATAGCAATACAGGCATACCTCAAGAAACAAGAAAAAAGTCAAATAAATAACCTGACTGTACACCTAAAGCAACTAGAAAAGGAAGAAATGAAGAACCCCAGGGTTAGTAGAAGGAAAGAAATCTTAAAAATTAGGGCAGAAATAAATGCAAAAGAAACAAAAGAGACCATAGCAAAAATCAAAAAAGCCAAAAGCTGGTTCTTTAAAAGGATAAATAAAATTGACAAACCATTAGTCAGACTCATCAAGAAACAAAGGGAGAAAAATCAAATCAATAAAATTAGAAATGAAAATGGAAAGATCACAACAGACAACACAGAAATATAAAGGATCATAAGAGACTACTATAAACAATTATATGCCAATAAAATGGACAACGTGGAAGAAATGGACAAATTCTTAGAAAAGTACAACTTTCCAAAACTGGACCAGGAAGAAATAGAAAATCTTAACAGACCCATCACAAGCACGGAAATTGAAACTTTAATCAGAAATCTTCCAGCAAACAAAAGCCCCGGTCCAGACGGCTTCACAGCTGAATTCTACCAAAAATTTAGAGAAGAGCTAACACCTATCCTACTCAAACTCTTCCAGAAAATTGCAGAGGAAGGTAAACTTCCAAACTCATTCTATGAGGCAACCATCACCCTAATACCAAAACCTGACAAAGATCCCACGAAAAAAGAAAACTACAGGCCAATATCACTGATGAACATAGATGCAAAAATCCTTAACAAAATTCTAGCAATCAGAATCCAACAACACATTAAAAAGATCATACACCATGACCAAGTGGGCTTTATCCCAGGGATGCAAGGATTCTTCAATATCCGCAAATCAATCAATGTAATACACCACATTAACAAACTGAAAAATAAAAACCATATGATTATCTCAATAGATGCAGAGAAAGCCTTTGACAAAATTCAACATCCATTTATGATAAAAGCTCTCCAGAAAGCAGGAATAGAAGGAACATACCTCAACATAATAAAAGCTATATATGACAAACCCACAGCAAACATTATCCTCAATGGTGAAAAATTGAAAGCATTTCCTCTAAAGTCAGGAACAAGACAAGGGTGCCCACTTTCACCATTACTATTCAACATAGTTTTAGAAGTTTTGGCCACAGCAATCAGAGCAGAAAAAGAAATAAAAGGAATCCAAATTGGAAAAGAAGAAGTAAAACTCTCACTGTTTGCACATGACATGATCCTCTACATAGAAAACCCTAAAGACTCCACCAGAAAATTACTAGAACTAATCAATGATTATAGTAAAGTTGCAGGATATAAAATCAACACACAGAAATCCCTTGCATTCCTATACACTAATAATGAGAAAACAGAAAGAGAAATTAAGGAAACAATTCCATTCACCATTGCAATGGAAAGAATAAAATACTTGGGTATATATCTACCTAAAGAAACTAAAGACCTATATATAGAAAACTATAAAACACTGGTGAAAGAAATCAAAGAGGACACTAATAGATGGAGAAATATACCATGTTCATGGATTGGAAGAATCAATATAGTGAAAATGAGTATACTACCCAAAGCACTTTATAGATTTAATGCAATCCCTATCAAGCTACCAATGGTATTCTTCACAGAGCTGGAACAAATAATTTCACAATTTGTATGGAAATACAAAAAACCTCGAATAGACAAAGCTATCTTGAGAAAGAAGAATGGAACTGGAGGAATCAACCTACCTGACTTCAGGCTCTACTATAAAGCCACAGTTATCAAGACAGTATGGTACTGGCACAAAGACAGAAATATAGATCAATGGAACAAAATAGAAAGCCCAGAGATAAATCCACGCACATATGGACACCTTATCTTTGACAAAGGAGGCAAGAATATACAATGGATTAAAGACAATCTCTTTAACAAGTGGTGCTGGGAAAACTGGTCAACCACTTGTAAAAGAATGAAACTAGAGCACTTTCTAACACCATACACAAAAATAAACTCAAAATGGATTAAAGATCTAAACGTAAGACCAGAAACTATAAAACTCCTAGAGGAGAATATAGGCAAAACTCTCTCCGACATACATCACAGCAGGATCCTCTATGACCCACCTCCCAGAATATTGGAAATAAAAGCAAAAATAAACAAATGGGACCTAATTAACCTTAAAAGCTTCTGCACAACAAAGGAAACTATCAGCAAGGTGAAAAGACAGCCTTCAGAATGGGAGAAAATCATAGCAAATGAAGCAACTGACAAACAATTAATCTCAAAAATATACAAGCAACTCCTACAGCTGAATTCCAGAAAAATAATTGACCCAATCAAAAAATGGGCCAAAGATCTAAACAGACATTTCTCCAAAGAAGACATACAGATGGCTAACAAACACATGAAAAGATGCTCAACATCACTCATTATCAGAGAAATGCAAATCAAAACCACTATGAGGTACCATTTTACGCAAGTCAGAATGGCTGTGATCCAAAAGTGTACAAGCAATAAATGCTGGAGAGGGTGTGGAGAAAAGGGAACCCTCTTACACTATTGGTGGGAATGCAAACTAGTACAGCCACTATGGAGAACAGTGTGGAGATTCCTTAAAAAACTGGAAATAGAACTGCCTTATGATCCAGCAATCCCACTTCTGGGCATACAGACTGAGGAAACCAGAATTGAAAGAGACACGTGTACCCCAATGTTCATTGCAGCACTGTTTATAATAGCCAGGACATGGAAGCAACCTAGATGTCCATCAACAGATGAATGGATAAGAAAGCTGTGGTACATATACACAATGAAGTATTACTCAGCCATTAAAAAGAATACATTTGAATCAGTTCTAATGAGGTGGAGAAACTGGAGCCTATTATACAGAGTGAAGTAAGCCAGAAAGAAAAACACCAATACAGTATACCAACGCATATATATGGAATTTAGAAAGATGGTAACAATAATCCTGTATATGAGACAGCAAAAGAGACACTGATGTATAGAACAGTCTTTTGGACTCTGGGAGAGGGAGAGGGTGGGATCATTTGGGAGAATGGCATTGAAATACGTATAATATCATATATGGAATGAGTTGCCAGTCCAGGTTCAATGCACGATATTGGATGCTTGGGGCTGGTGCACTGGGACCACCCAGAGGGATGGTATGGGGAGGGAGGAGGGTTCAGGATGGGGAACACATGTATACCTGTGGCAGATTCATTTTGATATTTGGCAAAACCAATACAATATTGTAACGTTTAAAAATAAAATAAAATTAAAAAAAATAAAATGGACTGGAATGGGTGAATTTAACTCAGATGGCCATTATATCTACTACTGAGGCAAGAATTCCTTAGAAGAAATGGAGTAGCCATCATGGTCAACAAGAGAGTCTGAATTGCAGTACTTGGATGCAATCTCAAAAATGACAGAATGATCCCTGTTTGTTTCCAAGGCAAACCATTCAATATCACAGTAATCCAAGTCTATGCCATGAACAGTAATGCTGAAGGAGTTGAAGTTGAATGGTTCTTTGAAGACCTACAAGACCCTCTAGAACTAACACCCAAAACGGTGTCCTTTTCATTACAGGGGACTGGAATGCAAAAGTAGAAACTCAAGAGATGCCTGGAGTAACAGGCAAATCTGGCCTTGGAATAGAGAATAAAGCAGGGCAAAGGCTAATAGACTTTTGACAAGAGAATGCACTGGTCATAGCAAACACCCTCTTCCATCAACACAAGAGAAGACTCTACACATGGACTTCACCAGATAGTCAATACCGAAATCAGATTGATTATATTCTTTGCAGCCAGAGAAGACTCTACACATGGACTTCACCAGATAGTCAATACCGAAATCAGATTGATTATATTCTTTGCAGCCAAAGATGGAGAAGCTCTATACAGTCAGCAAAAACAAGACTGGGAGCTGACTGTGGCTCAGATCATGAACTCCTTATTGCCAAATTCATACTTAAATTGAAGAAAGTAAGGGAAACCACTAGACCATTTAGGTAAGACCTAAATCAAATCCCTTATGATTATACAGTGGAAGTGAGAAAAAGATTCAAGGGACTAGATCTGATAGACAGAGTGCCTGAAGAACTATGGAAAGATTTTCCTGACATTGTTCAGGAAGCAGGGATCAATACCATCCCCAAGAAAAAGAAATGGAAAAAGGCAAAATGGTTGTCTGAGGAGGCCTTATAAATAGCTGAGAAGGAAGAGAGAAGTGAAAGGCAAAGGAACAAAGGAAAGATACAGCCATTTGAATGCAGAGTTCCAAAGAATAGCAAGGAGAGATAAGAAAGCCTTCCTCAGTGATCAGTGCAAAGAAATAGAGGAAAACAATAGAATGGGGAAGACTAGAGATCACTTCAAGAAAATTAGAGATACCAAGAGAATATTTCATGCAGATGGGTACAATAAAGGACAGAAATGATATGGACCTAACAGAAGCAGAAGATATTAAGAAGAAAGAGGTGGCAAGAATACACAGAACTATACAAAAAAGATCTTCATGACCCAGATAATCACGATGGTGTGATCACTTACCTAGAGCCAGACATCCTGAAATGTGAAGTCAAGTGGGCCTTAGGAAGCATCACTACAAACAAAGCTAGTGGAGGTGATGGAATTCCAGTTGAGCTATTCCAAATCCTGAAAGATGATGCTGTGAAAGTGCTGCACTCAATATGCCAACAAATTTGGAAAACTCAGCAGTGGCCACAGGACTGGAAAAAGTCAGTTGTCATTCCGATCCCAAAGAAAGGCAATGCCAAAGAGTGCTCAATCTTGCACAATTGCACTCATCTCACATGCTAGTAAAGTAATGCTCAAAATTCTCCAAGCCAGGCTTCAACAGTATGTAAACCATGAACTTCCAGATGTTTAAGCTGGATTTAGAAGAGGTAGAAGAACCAGAGATCAAATTGCCAACATTCACTGGATCATTGAAAAGGCAAGAGAGTTCCAGGGCTGGATCATCAAAAAAGCAAGAAAGTTTGAGAAAAATATCTACTTTTGCTTTATTGACAATGCCAAAGCCTTTGACTGTGTGGGGATCACAACAAACTGTGGAAAACTCTTAAACAGGTGGGAATATCAGAGCACCTGACCTGCCTCCTGAGAAATATGCTTACAGGTCAAGAAGCAACAGTTAGAACTGGACATGGAACAACAGACTGGTTCCAAATAGGAAAAGGAGTACGTCAAGGCTGTATATTGTCACCCTGCTTATTTAACTTATAGGCAGAGTACATCATGTGAAATGCCAGGCTGGATGAAGCACAAATTGAAATCAAGATTGCCAAGAGATATATCAATAACCTCAGATATGCAGATGACACCACCCTTATGGCAGAAATTGAGGAAGAACTAGAGAGCCTCTTGATGAAAGTGAAAGAGGAGAGTGAAAAAGTTGGCTTAAAGCTCCACATTCAGAAAACTAAGATCATGATGTTTGGTCACATCTCTTCATGGCAAAGGGGTGGTGAAATAATGGAAACAGTGACAGACTTTATTCTGGGGGGCTCCAAAATCACTGCAGATGGTGACTGCAGCTATGAAACTAAAAGATGCTTGCTCCTTGAAAGAAAAGCTATGACCAACCTAGACAGCATATTAAAAAGCAGAGATGTTACTTTGCCAACAAAGGTCCATCTACTCAAAGCTATGGTTTTTCCAATTGTCATGTATGGATGTGAGAGTTGGACTATAAAGAAGCTGAGCGCTAAAGAATTGATGCTTCTCCATCACATCTATGGTGTTCGAGATGACTTTTGAGAGTCCCTTGAATGGCAAGGAGATTGATCCAGTCCATCCTAAAGGAAATCAGTCCTGAAAGTTCATTGGAAGGACTGATGCTGAAGCTGAAACTTCAATACTTTGGCCACTTGATGCAAAGAACTGACTCATTTGAAAAGACCCTGATGCTGGGAATAATGATTCAAGGTAGGAGGAGAAGAGGACGACAGAGGATGAGATGGTTGGATGGCATCACCGACTCGATGGACATGAATTTGAATATGCTCCGGGAGTTGGTGATGGACAGAGAAGCCTGGTGTACTGCAGTCCATGGGGTCACAAAGAGTCGGACATGACTGAGCAACTGAACTGAACTGAGCCTATATAAGCTGAAGGGCAGACCTTTGACTATGACGAATTCAGTAAAAGAAATGTCCTCTTTCAGCCTCTTGGTAGTTAGCCTGCCTGCCTCTCTGGAGACATTGTCATTTTACTGTGTCCCTTTATTTTGAAATTCCACATTTACAATTAGAAGAGGGAGCTCAACACATAAAATGTGTTTTGTTGCAGGGCATTTGTCTTCTTCCAGCTAAATGTGTAGAGAGAGGATTTTTTCCTTTCTTTCTCCTCCTTTCATTGTTCTGAATTTTACTTGGATCTTGCCTCTAGAATTAACTGAGGTTAAGAAATATTTATACCAATACCTTGAAAACCCTAAGAAGAGTCTGTAGGGCTTTTGATGGTAGGAAGAGTAGGAGGAGAAAGAAGTTTCAGCATCATGTTTTCATGCTTTATGAAATAGTTCTTTTCTGTGCAGTTGAAAGATGTGTAATGTATATTGTAGCTGTTTATGCTGGTGTCAAAGAGGGCAAAGACAACTTAAGTACTTGGTTAGTTTGTAAGTATGTTTGATGCAAAGGACAAATAAACATAACTTCATGAATATATAATGTTGCTGATGGCAGCTGAAATTATTTCTGACCATCGTTATGGCTTTTCTCCAAGGTCAGTGCTGCCTGTTCGCTGGTAAAATTGTCGAATGGTTTTGTTATCCTATTTGAACTGTGTCAAAGCAGCCACTTGATTTCTGAATAACTTATTTGGGATTCTGTGCTTTGAGTTACTTCTTTTCCTGGAGTCTCACAGGATTCCAGGACTTTGAAGGACTGACTAGGAAACAGTGTGTCTTGTCCTTCTCCTGTCTTTAGATTGGAGAAGAATTACTCTGTCAAATTCTAAGTGAAAGTGGCTTGATTTCCATATTAAAAAGGAGCCTTCATTGTGGTACTGTGGGGACACTTCTCAAGGCAACGATCAGTTTTATGAATAGAATACAGGGAGGTGAGTTAATACATAGAGACAATAATGGCGTGGTCACAATAATCTAAGTAGCATGCTCTTTTTTTAAGTTCTTCCCCCTCACTGTAAATGCAAACCCGTACACCCTAGAGAAAATATTTTTGTCCAGCATTTTTTCTAGACACAAAAATATTCAAATATATGCATTTTGAATGAGTATTAAAGGAAACATAAATGCATACTTGCAAGGTAAACCTTCTCAATTTCAACATTATCATTGACAACCCCGTAGCTTTTTGTAACATTTTAGGATTTATCAAACATTTTCACATATTTGCCATTAGGGAAAGGCAACATTATAATTTTTAGATTGAAATGAAGGAACTAAAATCAATTAAATGTCTAATGTCCAAACCAATATCACGTATCTTGTGAATACTATGATCAGTGTAGGGTTATACAGAATAACATGGAAAAAGGCCCTCAAATTTTTCTTATCTGTCTCATCCTGTTTTCATTACACTGTACTTTATATTAATGTAAGAATACAAAAATATAAGCTTAAGTGAGAAAAGTGTAGAGTTCATTATACTGTACTGAAATATGAAAATTAATGTACTTATAACAATAGCTCGTAGAATACAGGGAAGGTGTGAAAACAGTATCCAACAGTTATATTCATTCATTCATTCATTCATTTAACCATTCAACAAGTACATAAGTTATATTTGCCAGTTGTTATTATTCTAGGTTCTAAGACATCATCATAAACAAACTAGACACGATCCCAGCTCTCAGTGTTTAGTCTGGGGGGTATGCTGCTGCTGCTAAGTCACTTCAGTTGTGTCCGACTGTGCGACCCCATAGATGGCAGCCCATCAGGCTCCTCTGTCCCTGGGATTCTCCAGGCAGGAACACTGAGTGGGTTGCCATTTCCTTCTCTAATGCATGCATACATGCTAAGTCGCTTCAGTCGTGTCCAACTCTGTGCGACCCTATGGATAGACATTGATTATATGAGTACATGGTTACTAACTCACACAAAAGCAAAGGAAGGAAATCAATGGAGAGCTATGAAAGTAAAGAGCAGAGGCAGCTGTTTTGGTTAGAGTTATCAGGGTAGGTAGGTCTGACCTAATGGGCTTCTTGGTGAATTCTATAAAAAATTCAAGCAAAGAAAAATGACCAGTCCTTGACAAATGGTTTCAGAAAAAAAGAGGAAGAGAAAACATTCTCCACTTTGTTTTTTGAAGCCTGCATAATATCTGTGTCCATATGTTCATTACAAGAAAACTATAAATACTGGCCAATTTGGAAAACTCAGCAGTGGTCACAGGACTGGAAAAGGTCAGTTTTCAATTCCAATCCCAAAGAAAGGCAATGCCAACAAATGCTCAAACTACTCTCAAACTATGCTCAAACTCATCTCACATGCTAGGAAAGTAATGCTCAAAATTCTCCAAGCCAGGCTTCAGCAATACGTGAACCGTGAACTACCAGATGTTCAAGCTGGTTTTAGAAAAGGCAGAGGAACCAGAGATCAAATTGCCAACATCTGCTGGATCATGGAAAAGGCAGGAGAGTTCCAGAAAAACATCTATTTCTGCTTTATTGATTATGCCAAAGCCTTTGACTGTGGATCACAATAAACCGTGGAAAATTCTGAAAGAGATGGGAATACCAGACCACCTGACCTGCCTTTTGAGAAACCTGTGTGCTGGTCAGGAAGCAACAGTTAGAACTGGACATGGAACAACAGACTGGTTCCAAATAGGAAAAGGAGTATGTCAAGGCTGTATATTGTCATCCTGCTTATTTAACTTATATGCAGAGTACATCATGAGAAACGCTGGGCTGGAAGAAGCACAAGCTGGAATCAAGATTGCCAGGAGAAATATCAATAACCTCAGATATGCAGATGACACCACCCTTATGGCACAAAGTGAAAAGGAACTAAAAAGCCTCTTGATGAAAGTGAAAGAGGAGAGTGAAAAAGTTGGCTTAAAACTCAACATTCAGAAAACTAAGATCATGGCATCTGGTCCCATCCCTTCCTGGGAAATAGATGGGGAAACAGCGTCAGACTTTATATTTTGGGGCTCCAAAATCACTGCAGATGGTGACTGAAGCCATGAAATTAAAAGACGCTTACTCCTTGGAAGGAAAGTTATGACCAACCTAGATAGCATATTCAAAAGCAGAGACGTTACTTTGCCAACAAAGGTCCGTCTAGTCAAGGCTATGGTTTTTCCAGTGGTCATGTATGGATGTGAGAGTTGGACTGTGAAGAAAGCTGAGCACCGAAGAACTGATGCTTTTGAACTGTGGTGTTGGAGAAGACTCTTGAGAGTCCCTTGGACTGCAAGGAGATCCAACTAGTCCATTCTAAAGGAGATCAGTCCTGGGTGTTGTTTGGAAGGACTGATGCTAAAGCTGAAACTCCAATACTTTGGCCACCTCATGTGAAGAGTTGACTCATTGGAAAAGACTCTGATGCTGCGAAGGATTGAGGGCAGGAGGAGAAGGGGATGACAGAGGATGAGATGGCTGGATGGCATCACTGACTCAACGGACGTGGATTTGGGTGGACTTCGGGAGTTGTTGATGGACAGGGAGGCCTGGCCTCTGCAGTTCATGGGGTCACAAAGAGTTGGACACAACTGAGCGACTGAAGTGAACAGAACTGAATATACCTAAAAAATATAGGTATAAAAATCTTTAACAAGATGTATGCAAGTGAAATAGAGGCATATATAAAGAGTAATACATCATGCCAAGTGAGGATTATCCGAGGAATGCAAGGTTGTTATTTACTTGCAATTAATTTATTTTTGGCCACATCCTGTGAGATGTGGAACTTCCCTGACCAGGAACTGAACTCATGCCACTTGCATAGGAGGAGTTGGAATCGTAACCACTGGGCTACCAGGGAAGTTTCCTGCAAAGTTGTTTCAGTATTTTACATACAATCAATCTAATAAGTCATCAAAAGTAAGGGAGAAAAAGTCCTGATTATCTTAATCAATCCAGAAGAAGCATTAGATAAAAGTCAACACCCATTCATAAATAAGACCTATCAAAATTTAGAAATAAAGGAGGGAAATTCCTTATCCTGATAAAGGGTATTTTAAAAATCCGTAAGTTACCTTATATGCACTCTTTCATTTAATACTATCATCACTGCTAAGAGCCAGAAGATCTGAATGCTCTTTTCAAGTCTTTCACTCACTAGCATGATAGTTTTATCAGTAACTCATTAAACCTCTGGGGGACTCTTCAGTTCATATATTAATATTGAAATGTGTATGTTGTGTGTGTGAGTCGCTCAGTCGTGTCCTACTCTTTGCGACCCCATGGACTGCAGCCCACCAGGCTCCTCTGTCCGTGAGATTTTCCAGGCAAGGATACTGGAGTGGGTTGCCATTTCCTTCTGCAGGGGATCGTCCCAACCCAGGGGATCGAACCCAGGTCTCCTGCATTGCAGGCAGATCCTTTACTGACTGAGCTATAAGGGAAGCCCCCAATATTAAAATGGGGCCACTGAAAATACTTCATACAGTTTTTCGGAGGCTCAAATAATTTAAGTACTTAGAATTTCTCTAAATCTTATAAAGTACTAAATAAGCATGGTTTGTTGGTGATAATGATTATGAACCTAGAGAATTAAAATTCTAAAACTTTCTCTAACCAATACCTGGAAGACCCTAGAATAGGATTTACTCACTGTATATTACTTCAAAGTGGTTCCATTCTTTATAGCCTAGAAAGCAGTCTAGATATTCAAAATTCTTGCTTGTCCACTGTCTCCTTTTGAGTTATTTGACTTGTCATTAGCTCTTTCATCATAGCCAGATAGACACTTTCTAACCATGAAGATTGTTCGATAATGAGGCCACTTCCTTGACCCCCTCGTATAGAGCTATTAAAAGGAAGTAGAGAAATAACATTTAAATTATTATTTATTAATTTGTTGGTAGATCTTAATTTTTTTAGATTTTTCTCTAGCCCCCACCAGCAAGGACCATTTGTAGTCACTCAATCTCTTTTTCTTGCAAAATAAGTCATATTCTTCTTTTTCTGTATATGCAGTGGGGAAGGGAAGGAAGAGAGAGATTTCCTAAAAAGATCTGCAAAATATAGAAAATGATCTTAATATTTTTTAATATTCCTCACTTACAATCTCACTATACTGATTGTAAAAGTGTGCCTTTGGTACTTGGCAAAAGTTTATAGCAGAAGAAACTGGAAAGTACATGATATTTATGCAGAAATTAGCATGTCATTATTTTTTAAACCTATTTCTATTATTGATAACATAAATCTTAATGAGATTTCACCCCTTAGGGCTCAGGTACTTTAATTCAGATGTCAAAATGTAAGAAATTATAATTCTATAACAATAATTCTTTTTTCACATGGCTCAAAGAAATTCACAAATCTTACATTAATCCATTGATTGTCACAAGTCCTGCCTTGCAATTCAGAGACATTTCTCCATTTTTATTATCATTTGGTCTGAGTCAGCCAAAGGGAGGTCTAGATCGGAGACTTTAATGATGAACCAGACATTTGATAGACCCAAATGTAATAGGCTTTGGGATTGGCAAGGGCTTTAGGAATCACTTCTTTATAACCTCTTATTTTAGACACAATTAAAGAGTATTTATCTGGAAATAGGGCCTCAGAGGTCAGTGGCTTGACTTTGGATTCCCAAAGAATTTACAGGTTAGGTTGGGAAGAGCCTAAGATTCAGAGATACTCTCATATGGGGTAAGAATCATTAAGCTTGGGTTCAGTTGGCTTGAACTATAACCTAGGAACTGGAGGTGAGTTTTAGAGCAAGATATTAGTCTCATCTTGCCAGGCTAGAACACAGGTACTTGTTCATTCACTCAGTTGTCTCTGATTCTTTGTGACCCACTGACTGCAGCATGCCAGGCTTCCTTGTCCTTCACTATCTCCTGGAGTTTGCTCACACTCATATCCATTGAGTTGATGATACCATCCCAGGTACTGGGATTAGTATTTAACCTCAAAGCACTCACAGTCTCAAGTGAGCCAGAATGTGGTGGACTGAAAATTTCTTCTCCTTCTCCTCTGGTGAAGAAATGTTCCCAGGTTCTGACTCTACACTGGGACATAAACCTTCTGAAGGGGAGATTTGAAGCCTGGGGGTCAGTTTCTAAGGAGTGAGCTTCTAACTATAGTTGGTTGGGCCAAGAATGAAGAATACTCTGGCTGTTGTTTCCCTGCCTGTACCCTACTTCAACCCCCTGTTCTTCTACTTTGCTCCTGTCCCACTAACCTCATTAATACCACAAGGACCATTCCTTTGGAATGATATCACCTTGATTATATCCACTGAGTTAGTTCACAGTGTGGACTATTTCATTAGACCTAAAGAATTTAATCACTAATACCATGTGATTGTCACAATGGTGACTTCTCTATTTTGGGCAATCACAAGGACTGAATATAGCCAGTGAAGTGAGTCACTCAGTCGAGTCCAGCTCTTTGCAACCTTATGGACTGTAGCCCATCAGGCTTCTCTGTCCATGGGATTCTCCGGGCAAGAATATTGAAGGGGGTTGCCATGCCTTCCTTCAGGGGTTCTTCCCAACCCAGGGATCGAACTTGCATCTCTTATGTCTCCTGAATTGGCAGGCAGGTTCTTTACCACGAGTGTCACCTGTATCTCTTAAAGCACATGAAAGGAGATCTGAATTATAATCTGTAGCATGGAATTCTCCAGGCAAGAATACTGGAGTGGGTAGCCATTCCCTTCTCCAGGGCATCTTCCCAACCCAGGGGTTGAACCCAGGTCTCCCTCATTGCAGGCAGATTCTTTACTGTCTGAGCCACCAGGAAGCCCATAACCCATAGCACTAATTCTTAAAGTCTATGGTTTTTCCTTCCCAGTTCGGTTATACTATAAAGCCTCCCAAGAGGTGCTCATCCTTTGAATGCTGACTATTTCACTCTTAACACTGTGCACACTGCTCCCACCTCACTTACTGTTTCTCCGCTGTGCACCACAGCTCTGGCTTCTCACCTGGGAGAGGCTGCAGGTTTTCTTAATACTGAACTACTGAAAATATTGAATGGCTCCAGAATGACAGAAGGACACAGGAAATTCTATTACTCCCCTAATCATAATCCCTGGGTTGGAAAGATCCCCTGGAGGATGAAATGGCAACCCATTCCAGTAACCTTGCTTGGAAAATTCATGGAAGAGGAGCTACAGTCTACAGGGTTGTAAGAATTGGACATGACTGAGCATGCCCAAGAGAGAGCCATAATACACAGAATCCACAGTGCAGGTTTTTTCAGTCTGACTCTTTCTCACAAAATGTCTAGGAAGTATTTCTAGGTAATTAAAATTCTTCACTTCATTGATAATAAAGTGAAAGTCGGGGACTGTGAGACTGCTTCTAAATTTGAAATCGAGTGTGAGTGGACACAGAATGGAAATGTATATGTGAGTTTAAATTTGAAATATCAAGGAATGATCCCTTAAGTTATGGTTTAATTCATCAAAATTAGCAGATACAATCACTGGGTGGTTCTGTTCTAAGAATGTTCTAGCCTTAATTCTTTCTAAAATACTAAGTAAATCCATGACCTTCAGTAGTTTACTTAAACTCTGGTCTGCATTTGTGTCATAAGTAAATGTAGGGAATTAGTCTACATTTCGGAGAAGGCAATGGCACCACTCCAGTCCTCTTGCCTGGCAAATCCCATGGACAGAGGAGCCTGGAAGGCTGCAGTCCATGGGGTCGCTAAGAGTCGGACACGACTGAGCGACTTCACTTTCACTTTTCACTTTCATGCATTGGAGGAGGAAATGGCAACCCACTCCAGTGTTCTTGCCTGGAGAATCCCGGGGATGGGGGAGCCTGGTGGGCTGCTGTCTATGGGGTCACATAGAGTCGGACACGACTGAAGTGATTTAGTAGTAGTAGTAGTAGTCTACATTAATTTCTCATTTTCCTATGAGCTATAGAAGTGTACAAAAAAATAACCAGGGATGGAATAAATTTCTAGGATAGCTGCTATTTACATGTAGCATTTTGTCTTTTAGTTTCCTATAACTTTACCATTCATCACCTTTTACTTGACATCATTCATGCTAAGTCACTTCAGTCGTGTCCGACTCTGTGCAACCACACAGACGGCAGCCACCAGGCTCCCCCGTCCCCAGGATTCTCCAGGCAAGAACACCGGAATTGGTTGCCATTTCCTTCTCCAGTGCATGAAAGTGAAAGGTGAAAGTGAAGTCGCTCAGTCGTGTCCGACTCTTAGCGACCCCATGGACTGCAGCCCATCAGGCTCCTCTGTCCATGGGATTTTTCAGGCAAGAGTACTGGAGTTGGGTGCCATTGCCTTCTCCGGACATCATTCATACTTAACTGAAATAAGTTCTCAAAATTTCTTTTAAATACTTTTGAAACACAAAATGTTTTTAAAATGTCTTTTTATGTGATGATTATCAAATTTGGAAATTATCATTAAATTACTTTTAGGTAATTAATTAAAATGAATGAATTATGCACATCTTTCTCCTTAAAATTACAAGGAAATATGTATCCTTCTATTTTGAGTCTTGGTGATATTCCTTTTGGTTCCAGTGTGTTATTTTTAAACACGTACTCTCATTCTCTTATTCTTTTCCATGGAAATCAGCCTCATATGACATGTTGGATTTTAATGCAATTCAAGTGTTTTGCATAAAATAACATTCATTTTGACTTATTGTTTTCAATTTAAGGCCTAATACAAAAATAACATCTTCCAACTAATGCTAGTTATTAGCGCCAGAAGAAAATGGAAAGGACCTAGGTGTGTGTGTGTGTGTGTGTGTGTGTGTGTATTCATTTATTTATTTATTTTTAATGAGAAGTTGCTGTTGCCTCCAGAGTAGTAGACTTTTATTTCTTAAGGACTAAAAAACTAGACCTTTGGAAATACATGTTTACAACACAGAAACATCATAATAGGAAACTGTCTCAAGTGTCAAGTTCATTTACTAGGTATATGATCTTAGGAAGATTTCTTAAGCTCTCTAGTTTCTTCACCTAGTAAAGTGTGAAATATATTGGCTATCTCAGTATATAAGTTAAGAATAAAGATAGTACATATACAGTATTAGTACCTAGTGAAATACTCAATGGCTAATAATTCTGTTTCTTTAAAGGAGTTTCTTATGGGTTATTAATAATAAGTAAAGATAGGATGATTCTCAGAAAGAGAGATGGACGAATGGGGCTTGTGTAAGGTGATATAAGAATCATCTTTATTGCATCATCAGTATTTTACTTATACCTGTGTTGTCTTTTCAGATATTACAGATAAAACTGAGTTAATGTAGGCATAATTCATTGTTTCATAAACTGAGTGGTCTAAAAGTTGTTCAGTTGATGTGAATTGCCTTACTCTGTAAAAACTGACGCATGCAATAGGCCCAGTTATCCAAACTGACATGCACTTAGTATTTGATGGCCTATTTTGCTGTCTCTGTAGAGGTAAGGACATTGGAGTTTGCTGAGGTATTGAGTTGGGTAGAGGGGAGGCAGCATTTGCCTAGAAGTTAGCAAACCTGACTTCTGCTCTCATCTTCAGCCAAAAGTCTATTCATTCTTCCATTTATTCAAGGGCTTCCCATGTTCAAAGCACATAATGAAGTGCTTTCAGAGAGTTTCCTAATATGAAGCCTAGCACAGAATGCACGCTTATTTGATATTAGGTAAATGATGTCACAAGGCAGATGATATGGACAATCAAAGGAAAACATGACTCTTAAGAAGTACTAAGGTGGTCCAGAGGAATGAGAGAGCAAATCTTGTTGTAATCCTGAAGGCTCAGGAAGGAGGTGATATTGATGGATGCAATCGGATATGAGTAGGATTCAAAAGGGAGGAATGGAAGTGAAGAGACACTGGATTCTGAAACAGAGGATCTGAAATGGTGCTTAAACCATCCCTGGGTCACTGTGTTGTCAACGGGCAGAGTTATATGGACCCACACTAGTTTCCAAGGAGGTGGGCCTGACTCAGTTCCTCTGTTACTGCATTTGGCGTCATATTGCCCCAGACAGAGGATTAGTGTCACTGTCAATTTCCACTGGACTTTTCACTCCAGATCTTCAGGCAGTATCTTTACCTTGTTCTCTGCGATGGAGAAACACTTTGCCCAAGCCACCATCACGCTCTATCTTGAACACTGCAACAGTTGCATTAATAAGCTGTTGTCTCTACATCCTCTCTTAGCTGCTTTCCTCTGCTTGTTATCAACCTAGCAAATAGAGATTGTGTGTGTGTATGTGTGTGTGTGTGTGCTAACTCACCTCAGTCATGTCCAACTCTTTGTGGCCCTATGTACCATAGCATACCAGGCTCCTCTGTCTGTGGGATTCTCCAGGCAAGACTACTGGAGTGGGTTGCTGTGTTCATATTTAAGTCGTAACATCTCTTGCTGTTGTTCAACCCTCCAATAGATAAGGTAGATTCAGGATCTACAAAGCCCTATGGATGTGACTTTTTATTACCTCTTAGACTATTAAAACAATTTCACCCTAAGGACCTCGTACCATCAAGGCTGGTCATATCCATCAAGACTGGTGACTGTTTCTTGGTAAATTCATTTGATCTCTCTAAATTTTTATTATCAAAGTATCAATGGACTTTTCAGTAGAACTTTTCATGGAAGATAGCATTTACCATTGGCTTTCAATTGTGTATTGTTAGTCTCCAGTAGGGAGTAGCTGAGTGGAAATGACACGAGTGGATGAAGTGATGGGGTGAGAACACTTTAGAGTATGTAAGGTAGGGTGGAATCGTAAGTATGTACTGAGGCATAAGATATTGCTTCTTGTTGATGTCAAATTGGGTTATGCATTTAACTACTCTGAATATGCTCAACTAAATTTAACAAGGTAGAAAAAGCATTATTAAGAAAGTAAGGAAAATATAAATACTGCGTCAAGAAAAATAGTCTGTAGATGAGAACTTCTGCTTTCTTTCTGTAAGACAAAAGGAGAGAATTGCTTTTTTTTTTGATCCAAGGCATACCCACAGGTCATTCTCAGCCACTGAAATCATAATATAGTTTAAACATGGAGAAATGGTATAAATCAGACACCTCACATGAAATATATTACTAATTCATGCTTCCCTCATTGCCTTTGACTCACATACCTTATTTAATGAAATAAACCATCTAGATTTTTACATCTTTCACTTCTAAAGCAGTCTGCTTTTCACTGACCCCTGGAGATCTTTGCCTCCTCACAGGACTTCACACGCAGCTCTTTAACTTTATGTTGAGATCACTCTTGGCTGTCAGTGCTAAACAACTTATTTTTCCCCTCTTACTCACCATGTATCTGTGTGAATCCCAATATCCAAAATAATAGTAGAAGCAAATATAGAAGGTGTTGTCTCCTTCCCTGAAATCTACCTTTATTACCATCAACCTCAACCAAAATCTTTTTCACAAATGTGCTGTTTTACTTTATGTCCTCATTTCCTCTATGTCCTAGGTAATATTGTGAAGTAGGTGGAAAGAGAAAGATGGATTCAGACACATTTTTACTGGAGTTTTGCCTCTGGCACTGAATATCTGGGCATCTTGGAGAAATTTTCCTAGCTACCATTTCTTCATTGATAATACAGAAATAATTATGTCTGTCTTTAGGTTGTATTACGAATATTTAACAAGAATATGTTAATATTCAAGAAAAACCTAAGAAGCCATATATTCTTAAAAGATGTTGATTTATTTTCTCTCCCCATTCCCACCTTCCTTTCTTCAATGAACAATGACAAAGTGATTGTTAAGATCTCACAATTTAGTTCAATGTATGGCTGCTGGTGGGGGTGGGAGTAATCTTATTTTCCCATTATAAACAATATTGCTTATTTACTAAAGGTTTTTTCTTGGCTGGCTTATAACTGTTTCACTCCTCTTCTAAGCAAGATACTGCTTTTCCTCTGGCTTAGACTATTTCCAGGAAGAGCAGGGTGCATTGTTTGGGAGCAGCAGGCTTCCTTATTCTCTCCACTAAAACCATGAACATAAAATAGAAAACTGATAAATCATTTTTATGAATTCAGTTCAGTTGCTCAGTCATATCTGACTCTTTGTGACCCCAAGGACTGCAGCACACCAGGCCTGCCTGTCCATCACCAAGTCCTAGAGTATACTCAAACTCATGTCCATGGAGTCGGTGATGCCATCCAACCATCTCATCCTCTGTCGTCCCCTTCTTCTCCCGCCATCAATCATTTCTAGCATCAGGGTCTTTTCAAATGAGTCAGTTCATCGCATCAGGTGGCCAAAGTATTGGAGTTTCATCTTCATCATCTGTCCTTCCAATGAATATTCAGGACTGATTTCCTATAGGATGGACTGGGTGGATCTGCTTGCTGTCCAAGGGACTCTCAAGAGTCTTGTCCAGCACCACAGTTCAAAAGCATCAATTCTTTGGCATTCAGCTTTCTTGATAGTCCAACTCTCACATCCATACATGACAACTAGAAAAACCATACCTTTGACTAGATGGACCTTTGTTGACAAAGTAATGTCTCTGCTTTTTAATAAGCTGTCTAGGTTGGTCATAACTTTTCTTCCAAGGAGCAAGCATCTTTTTAATTCATGATTTCACTCACCATCTGCAGTGATTTTGGAGACCCCCAAAAGAGTTTCGCTCTGTTTCCCCATCTATTTGCCATGAAGTGATGGGACCAGATGCCATAATCTTAGTTTTCTGAATGTTGAGTTCTAAGCCAACATTTTCACTCTCCTTGTTCACTTTCATCAAGAGGATCTTTAGTTCCTCTTCACTTTCTGCCATAAGGGTGGTGTCATCTGCATGTCTGAGATTATTGATATTTCTCCTAGCAATCTTGATTCTAGCTTGTGCTTCATCCAGTCCATTTCTCATGATGTACTCTGCATATAAGTTAAATAAGCAGGGTGACAGTATACAACCCTTGATGTACTCCTTTCCCAATTTGGAACCAGTCTGTTGTTCCATGTCCAGTTCTAAATGTTGCTTCTTGACCTGCATACAGATTTCTCAGGAGGCAGCTACGGTGGTCTGGTATCTCCATCTCTTGAAGAATTTTCCACAGTTTATTGTGATCCACACAGTCAAAGGCTTTGGCATTGTCAATAAAGCAAAAGTAGATATTTTTCTGGAACTCTCTTGCTTTTTTGATGATCAATGGATGTTGGCAATTTGATCTCTGGTTCCTCTGCCTTTTCTAAATCCAGCTTGAACATCTGAAAGTTTCACGGTTCATGTACTGTTGAAGCCTGGCTTGCAGAATGTTGAACATTACTTTGCTAGCATGTCAGATGAGTGCAATTGTGCAGTAGTTTGAGTATTCTTTGGCATTGCCTTTCTTTGGGATTGGAATGAAAACTGACCTTTTCCAGTTCTGTGGCCACTGCTGAGTTTTCCAAATTTGCTGGCATATTGAGTACAGCACTTTCACAGCATCATCTTTCAGGATTTGAAATAGCTCAACTGGTTCCATCACCTCCGCTAGCTTTGTAGTGATGTTTCCTAAGGCCCACTTGACTTCTCATTCCAGGATGTCTGGCTCTAGGTGAGTGATCACACCATCGTGATTGGGTCATGAAGATCTTTTTTGTATAGTTCTTCTGTGTATTCTTGCCACTTCTTCTTAACATATTCTGCTTTTGTTAGGTCCATACTATTTCTTTCCTTTATTGTGCCCATCTTTGCATGAAAAGTTCCCTTGGTATCTCTAATTTTCTTGAACAGATCTCTAGTCTTCCCCATTCTGTTGTTTTCCTCTATTTCTTTGCATTGATCACTGAAGAAGGCTTTCTTATCTCTCCTTGCTATTCTTTGGACCTCTGCATTCAAATAGCTGTGTCTTTCCTTTTCTCCTTTGCCTTTTGCTTCTCTTCTTTTCATAGCTGTTTGTAAGGTCTCCTCAGGGAACCATTTTTTCTTTTTTAATTTTTTTTTTATGAATTAGCTGATTGTTTTTCTAGGAAACTTAACATTTATGTATGCTGTTTCACTTGGGTCCATTCCCAAATCAATAATTCATATTTAACTCTCCTTAAAGCTTCATATAGTTTTCTCTTTTATCACTCCTGCTCTATTTTCTTCCACATTAGAAAGTCTTCAATCTGGTTCGATGATTCTTGCTAAAATTGTACAAATTTCAGCAATGTCTTTTGACATTTTTCCCAGAATGTGTAAAAGTATTTTTTTTCTTTTTATTTATTTTTTTATTTTAGGCTAATTGCTGTACAGAATTTTGCTGTTTTCTGTCAAAGCTCAACATGAATCACCCATAGGTATGCATATACCCACTCCCTTTGGAACTGCCTCCCGTCTCCCTCCCAGCCCACCCTCTCCTCCCGTCTCCTCGTGTCTCGTGTCTCCTCGTGTCTCCTCGTCCTCTTTTCTCTGTGTCTGTTTCTGCATTGTCCCTGTTTTCAGGAAGCTTTTAGATACTGGAGCTTTATATGCAAATAAGGGTTAGTCATTCAGTCGTGTCTGACTCTTTGAGACTCCATGGACTGTAGCTTACCAGGTTCCTCTGTCCATGGAATTCTCCAGGTAAGAATACTGAAGTGGATAGCCATTCCCTTCTCCAGGGGATCTTCCTGACCTAGGATCAAACTCATGTCTCCTGCATTGCAGGCAGATTCTTTATCATCTGAGCTATCAGGGAAGCCCATATGCAAATAAAGGTTACAGTAATTCAGTAGATACTCAGGGAGATGTCTTTTTAGGCTATAAACAAATACACAAAGAAAGAAGAGAACCTTTGTCATCCTGGCTGAAATGAAAAATAATTAAGATAAACTAATGCTAATGATTACTGCTGTGAAAATTCAGGAGGATTGATAAATATATTTTATAACTTGATATAATCCTTAAGCCATAAGATAGTATTTTAAAAATTCAGAAAATTTGAGAAAAGCTCCATGCAGATGAATTTTCAGTTCACAATATTTCTCTATTTTAAGTTGATGTGTGGCAGAAGTTCTCAATTGCTGAGTATCTATAAATTCCTTTAAAAGATAGGTCCCAGTATGTGTAGGAGTTCAAGTGCATTCTTGTGAGTAAAGAGTCAGTAGCTTGCATTAGAGTCCCAAAGTGGTTTCTGACTCAAAAATGATTAAACACCCTTTTGAATATTTAAGATAATTTGGTAACTCAAGTTTCACCAATGGAAGTTAAGTATTAATTTCAATGATTAAAATTTAAAGAACAAATACTGTGAAGTGCAGAGTATATGGAGTTGTAGCAAGTGATAGATTTCCAATAAGAAAATGTATCTGCTATTCCTAATCTAAACAAATTAGGAAATCTCTAAATCCCTAAACATAGCAGAATTAGGCCATTTTCATTTTTATATTTTGACTTCTATAATTCTAGTTAAAAATAATAAGACAGATATCTGTAGCCTGATTTACTGTTTAGCAGATATGAGACTAACAAGCATTTGTCTTGTATTGATGTTTCAAGAACATAAGAAAATAGTCTTTCCTTGTGTCTACCTTGAAAATAGCATTACTGTATTATATAGTAATAAATTAATTCTATATTACCTTGACTTACATTGAATGTTATATGTACTGTTTCCTTCTCTTTATATCATTAAAATGATAGGTTATTTAAAATTAACCTTCATTTAAAGTTATGATAGTAGCATTTTTACAATTGTGTTAACATACATCTTTATCATTAAATTCAACCGTAGCCATAACACATTAGACTTTCCTGGTAGCTCTGTTGGTAAAGAATCTGCCACCAAAGGAGGAGACCTGGGTTTGATCCCTGGCTTGGGAAGATCCCTTGGAGAAGGTAATGGCTGCCCACTTCAGTATTCGGGCCTAGAGAATTCCACGGACTGTGTATCCATGGGGTTGCAAAGAGCTGGACAAGAGTGAGTGACTTTCATTTCACATAACACTTCAGGCAATCACAGGATAAAGTTATTAATGTTTTGAGAAACATTTGTAAACTATGGTATACCTGGATATTTAAAAAAAAAAAAACAAAAACTTCCAGTTTTGGAAGTTAGTTCCCTGTTAATTTGGTTCACTGTTTTAAAATAACAGTAATATTAGTCATGGAAATAGTGCAGCACTGTGTTGAAGCAAATGATAGTTTCACTTGCTTCTGTGACTAAACTTAAGTTCATGTTATGAAAAACTTGACAGGTAGGGTTTTTATTCCCCCTTCTCAATTATGTCTGGGTCAGATGATACAGCCAGTCTCAGTGGGACCCAGAATAGCACAGCGCAACTGTACAGACTTCGACGGTCTCATCCTGCCATTTATTGGCTACGTGGCCCAAAACAGGGAGTTCACTTCTGTCTCTGAGAATCAGACTCTTCATGTATAAAAATAACACTAGCCCTGCTATGATAATTGATAATGCACATATGTTTTACATATGTAAGTGATTAGTAATATTATCATTATTAATTGTCATATAGAAAGAAACAAATTCAGATGATTAAAAAAATAGCATGTACTGAAAAATGAATGAAAAATCATGCATTTTTCTCTAAACTTCAGGTTTTCATCTACAAAATGAAATTGTTGAGGCATTCTAACATCCCATCCAACTTGAATTTCCCTACTTTTATGAAAAAGAACTGAATGTGTGTCTGTATTAGAAATAAACCTATTCACTTATTTTAGCTCAGTGATTTGGGCCAATGGAGTAGATCTGATCAGAGAGTAAGAAGGTGCATTGTTCACAGAGATTAAAATAGATGATGTGACACCAGAAATCATTGTTATCTAACTGGATGTGCTTTTAAAAATAAATTGTTTAGCGATATCTTGATCCAATTTTATGGTAGAGCCCGTAGAAAAATAGTATTATTTCTTCATTGTGCCACTTTCTAAAAATGTTTTCGGCATTTAGGCTGCTCTGTGTCTTACAGTGCAACTTGGGAACATTATCTTGACAAAATATGATAGATATTATACGTCAGAAGCCACAAGAGAGAAGTAAGTCTTACTTTTAAGCAACTCTGCAGTATTAGATATGTTTGATTTTTGCCATTATTCTTTATTCTGTCCTCCGCAACTTATTCTCCTAGGTTGCTTTATTTAGCACGACTCCCTCAAGGAAATGAACTGAGCCTCATTTAATGTTTGGCTGTATAGGTGGGTGAATAGCAACCTTATCAAATCAATTTGACAGGGTGGTGTTTCTCATCTCAGGGGACTTCCAGGTGAAGAGAAATCTATAAATAAAGTAATGCGGATCAAAATAGTGCACTCATTTCAATCAGTATGACTGACAGAAAGAAAACTTTATTAATGATTATTTTGTAACTAATTTGGTTACTGAATTTATTAACACAGGGCGAAATAATACTGAATTTCCTGAGCAAGAAGTGACTGTTGCAGGAAAAAATACATTTATCCTGCCACAATTCTTATTTTTTCCTTATAACTCCATTTCCAAATACACACTACCAATAATTTTCTTAGAAACTGAATGGTTTAAATAGGAAGAACTATAGGAAAGTTAAAACTACTAAATATATGTGAATCTATGTTTGCTGAGGGAAATTTGGGGGTCTAAAAAGCTAATGAGTCAGTTTATAAGAGTTATTTATTATGGTCTATGTTGATTTATTTCATGATTTAAATATATTTGAAAAATATGTCAATAAGAGAAGGATTTTCATTTGAGGAAAGAGTGGTTAATTTAGATGTTAGCTACATTATCAATAAAAATTGAACTTAACTAGCTTATTTCAAATCAAGGTCATACACATCTAAGATTTTGAGTTAAATAGACCTATGAGGCAGATGAGGAAAACTCTCAGAAACTTGGTCAAATTCATAGGGTAGCTGTCTCTCTTTTTCCTTTGCTTTCTTTTTTTTTAACTGTAGACAGTTTCTCTCTGAGTTCTCTGCCCCATCTTCCAGTCTTGTTTTACTGATTTTTAAGCCCTCTGCACAGCATCTTCCAAGAACACCCATTTACTGATCCTGGGAATGCCTTTCACCTCTCAAGACTGTCTTAATCCTTATTCCACCATGCCCCCAATCACCCCCAGGTCTGAGATCTTTTCTTTTTTGGTTTGCTCTCTTGATTTGGTGATTTAATCCCCAGTAGCTTTCTAAGACATAACACTTTGATGTTAATATTGAGTTTACCCTGTTACATATGATTGCTGTTTTATCTGGGAATAGAGTTCTGGGTTAAAGATCATTTTCATATAATTTTAATGGCATACTTCACTGACTTCTGACCTCCAGTATTGCAGTTGAAAGTGTTTTAATATCTGGTCTTTGGTTTGTGATGGGACTTTTTTCTTTCTGGAAATTTTGATTATCTCTTTCATCTTGGTATTCTGAAATATCATTATGATATCACTTAATGTCATTATATTTTTGTTTTTATTCATTTTATTATCCTCAGTGGGTCTTTTCAACCTGAAATTTCTATGTTTTAGTTTTAAGAAAGTCTCATGCTACTTCTTTATCTCTATTTTCTGTGATCTTTCTTTCAAGGCCTTTAATTACTCTGATATTGGCATTCCTGCATAGACATTCTTATGTTTACCCATAATCTATTACCTTTTTTGTCTCCTATTTCTCTTCTCTTCACCTTTTTGTTTTTCATCTTGCTGGAGATTTCCCAACTGTATCTTCTAATACTTTATGGGGTTAAAATATAATTATTCTGCCATCATATTTTTAATTTCTTAAAATTCCTTCTTGTTTTTCTAAAAATTCATATAGCATCCTGCTCTTATTTTTCACACATGCTAATATATTTTCATGTCTTATCTCTCTGATAACATACATGAAAGTTTTTAATATTCTTTTCTTCACTCTGACTTAACTCCACTTTCCCCACTTCTAGTTGATCATGTTGGTCTTTGTTTTCCATGTAAGAGCTATTCCTCAAAGGTTTAAGGAATGTTAGTTGTATATTCTGACTCAAGATGGAAGGACTAAAAAACTAATTGAGTTTTCTTTTTCTGCATGGGGAGAATTAATGGACTGGTGGTCCTCAGGATTGCATAGTTAACATGGAGCTTTTCTATTCCATTGGGAAGATTCTAGAATTCAGCTCCTGAAGCTTTCTTTCTCTAGAAGGGTTAATTTTATTGGAAAGAAATTATGAAAAAATACTGCTTTTGACAGGTTCAATTGTCAGTTTCCTGAAAGCCAAGAATAGAAAAGCAATTTTAAACTTCAGTGTACAGAGTTTCACTTGCTTTACCACTGCCCTCACCTGTGCCAGATATCCCCAAACCCAGTGTTTGCTGGCTCAGGGTCTCCAGAGAGTAACCTTCTATTATTCTACCTGGGCAGGCTCCTAACTTCATGGGCTTAGGAAGAATTCTGGAAGATTAATCTATTCTATTATAAACCTCCACCATTAGAGTCTCCTGGTGCTTCTGATCCCTGAGCTTTTATGGGTTACATGGTCTGAAGCCACTTTTGTAGTTGTCTTGTGACTTAGTCACTTGGGTTTCAGCTTTTCTTGTCACTTGTCTGTATCACTTATTCTATCTTTCTGTCATCTAAAATTTTAAGACTCACTGTTTTCTTTTTTTATCCGTGTGGTTTAAATTTGGCTATTATTATTATTTTTACTATTTTTTAGTGAGCTTTTGAGAGAGCCGACATAAACAGGAGTATTGAATCCAACTTGTTTAATCTTCATTCTATAGAAATGTTGAAGGAAGGAATTAGAATATTTGCATTGCATAAATTTAGGCTTATCTAAATTCAGATTTCGTGGGGCTTGGGGGCAGGGGATACTTTCTTTGTTAGGGGTCTCTTTTGCTGTTCTTCAGTAGTAATTGGAGAAGGCAATGGCACCCCACTCCAGTACTCTTGCCTGGAAAATCCCATGGATGGAGGAGCCTGGTAGGCTGCAGTCCATGGGGTCGTGAAGATTCGGACACGACCGAGCGACTTCACTTTCACTTTTCACTTTCATGCATTGGAGAAGGAAATGGCAACCCACTCCAGTATTCTTGCCTGGAGAATCCCAGGGACAGGGAAGCCTGGTGGGAGGCTGACTATGGGGTCACACAAAGTCGGACATGACTGAAGTGACTTAGCAGCAGCAGCAGCAATAGTAATTGTTAGATGTTATAACAATTGATGTTGTTTATGCTCAGACAGTAAAAAAATCTGCCTGTAATGCAGGAGACCCAGATTCAATCCCTGAATTAGGAAGATTTCCTGAAGAAGGAAATGGCAACTCACTGTAGTATTCTTGCCTGGAGAACTCATGGATAGACTATGAGGTTTCAAAGAATCAGACACAACTGAGCACCTAACACTTTCACTAACACTTCAAGCAGTTGTAGGATTGAGGTCTCCATTCCTTTGCTGTTTGTCGATGTAAGGCCATCTTGGCTTCTAAAGGCCACACTCTTGTGCTTGGCCATGGTCCGTATATCTCAGAACTCACTATATACACTGAACTGTCCTCGCTCTTGGAATCTCTTTGATTTACTTACCTGCTGCTGCTCTCCTGTTTTCCTCTTCTGCCTCCTCTCTGATTGATTCTTATGCTTTTAAAAGTGAAAGAAAGGGCTTCCCTGGTGGCTCAGGGGTTAAAGCCTCTGACTGCAATGCAGGAGACCTGGGTTTGATCCCTGGGTTGGGAAGATACCCTGGAGAAGATCTTCCTTTCTGCCTCCTCTCTGATTGATTCGTATGCTTTTAATGCTTTTAAAGGCTCATGTAATTACATTGGGTTTACCTAAATAACCCAGAATAATCTCTTTATTTTTAGGTCAGAAGATTAGTAATCTTAATTCTGCCTGCAAAGTCCCTTCATCATGGTACCCAGTTAAGTGTTTTATTGAATAACCAAAATAATGAGAATTTTGGAGAAGGGGATGTGTTTTCGGAATTTTGCTCCCCACAGAGCCCATAGACACATCTCATCTATATTCATTTTCTGGCCAATGGAAACTTCCAGACCTCCTAAAATAGGATTTCTCTAGACCAGCTGCTCTCAAGTTTTAGTGTGTTTATTAGAAACACCTGAAGAACTGATATGGCGTTCAGAAGCCCCGAATTCTAAAGGAGTATAGAGCCTCAGTCTTCATATTTTTGCCAAGTTCCTTGGTGATCCCAGTACGCACCAAAGTTTACTTAATTTGGGCTACAGCATTACTTGTGGAGCCTTTTAAAAGCCCAAAACCTAGGATGTACCCCCCATCAATGAAGTCAGAACCTCTGAGGGTGGTGGTCCATGTGTCAGTATCATTTTTCTTCTCATTTTACAAAATTAGGTATAAGTAGCATATGACGTTATTAGTTCAGGTGTGCAGTGTAATGGTTTGATATCATGGAATGATCATCACTAGAAGTCTAGTTGTCATCCGTCACCACACATAGTAACAGAACTTTATCATGTGGTAAGAACTTTTTTTTTTTTTGGTAAGAACTTTTAAGATTCACCCTCTTATGACTTTTAAACATGCAATAAATTATTCTTAGCTATAATCCAAGGCTGTACATCACGTCATCGTGACTTACTTTAGAAATGGAAATTTGTACCTTTTTACTCCCTTCACCCATCTTGCCTACCTCCACTCTACTACCTCGGTCAACCACCATCTGTTCATTGCAGTTTCATTCTGCTTTTTTTAAGATTCCATGTATGAGTGAGATAATTCAGCATTTGCTTTCTCCGGCTGATCTACTTCACTGAACATAATGCCCTAAAGGTTCATCTATGTTGTTGCGAATGGGTAGATTTCTCCCTTTTGATGGCTGAATAATATCTACTGCACTGAATAATGTACCACATCATCTTTATCATTTCATCTACTGATGGACATTTCGGTTGTTTCCATATCTTGTTGTGTTTGTTGTTTACTCGCTCAGTCATGTCTGACTCTTTGCGACCCCATGGACTGTAACCTGCCAGGCTCCTCTGTCCATGGGATTTCCCAGGCAAGAATACTGCAGTGGGTTGCCATTTCCTTCTTTGGGGGATCTTCCCGACCCAGGGATTGAACCCGTGTCTCCTACATTGTAGGCAGGCTCTTTAATACTGAGCCACCTGGGAAGCCCTTATATCTTGGATATTGTAAATAGTGCTTCAGTGAACAAGGGTCTGAATGTACCTTTTCTAGTTAGTTATTTGGATGGATACCCAGAAGTGAAGTTGCTGGATCACTGGGTAATTTTATTTTTAATTTTTTTTTAAGGAATCATAGTTTTTCTGTAGTGGCTGTTCTAATTCACATTCCTGCCATCAGTGCACAAGAGTCCTTTTTCTTCCATATCCTTGCTGACACTTGTTATTTCTTCTCTTTTTGATGCTAGGCATACCAGCAGATGTGAGTTGACATCCCATTGTGGTTTTGATTTGCATTTCCCAAACTATTAGTGATGTCAACCATCTTTTCATGTAACTATTGGCCATCTGTATGTTTTCTTTGAAAAATGACTATTCAGGTCCTCTGCCCATTAAAAAAATTTTTTTTTTTTGGCCACACTGCATGGCTTGTGGGATATTAGTTCCCCAACCAGGGATTAAACCCAGGCCATGGCAGTAAAGGGAGTAAGTCCTAATCACTGCACCATCAGGGAGATCCCACTTTGTTCATTTTTAATTAGATTGTTAATTTTTTTTCTAACTAAGGTTTTCCAGAGCAGTGCTTCTCAAATGTTAATCCACATAGGAATGACATAGGGATCTTATTAAAGTACAGATTCAGATTCAGTACGACTGTGGTGCGGAATGAGATGATGCGTTTCCAACAAGTTCCTTGACCCTGGCAAGCTGCTGATCCATCAGCCACACATTGATTAGCAAGAGTGTCAAACATTTTTGTTATCTTATCCTGGAAGTACATCAGAAACAGTGCCAAAGTCTCCACATATATATCCTTTTTAGTTAGATTGAAATTTTCATGTACCAAATTATAGCCCAAGCATTAAGATAGTTAAGAAGAATTGGCTTTAAAAATTGGCTTAAAATTCAGGCAAGAGTTAGTGGTGGCAGTAAATTGAAGTGTGTGTGTGTGTGCACACATGTATACTTCTTTGTTTTTATTTTGTTCTTGGTCTTCCATTCAAATGCATTCTGACATCTGGAAAGCACACTATGGGATTTGACATCAAAACAACCATATACTCTAATATCTACTGTAAGTGAAAACATAGAGATTAATCCATTACTCTGTACACCTTTGACTATAGTGTTACTCAGTGTGGTATCTCAAACTTAACTGTTGCAGCTGTTAAAAATTATACTATTTATACAAAGGCAAGAACAACAATATAAAAAAAAAACTGTGCTAGGTTGCTAAAGTTATAAATACATGTGGACTAAAATGGTCTTATGGATTCTTCAGTATAATCCATTCTTAAATAAAGAGTTACTGAATCCCTATTATGTTAAAGCACCCTAAGTCTAAGGGGTTAAGAAGATGAGAAAGCCGTATTCCTCAAAATGCTGAATAACGGTTGCAGAAAGAGATGCGTGCTGGGAAAGAAGTTTTAAAGACTGTGGGAAGGCTGAAGAGGGACTTCTCAGAAGTGCCTGAAAATATTCCGGAAAGGCAAATAGAGAAAATGGCATTTGTACTGGCCTTTGATATAGGAGTGTAATTGGAGCCAATGCAACAGTATATAAGAAAGACTAGTTCAATTAAACATAAGAGAGATAGAGTATAATAGAAGCGGTAAGGAATGTTTGCACTGGGAAACTTTAAATGGTAGCATTCAAAACTCTCAGAATTTATTGCCAGGCAGTTGAAAACAGAAAACATTAGAGCAGAGAGATGATATGATCTGAATTATACTCTAAAAATTCACTCTCACATTGCACCTTGATTAAAAAAAGTCCCTGTGACAGTGATGGAGAAGATAGATTAGGGCAATGCCAAAGGGCTGACTTCACTAATTCAACATAGAACTCCTTCCTACTGGGGCTAAATGTGTTCTTAGAGTCTTTCTCAAGGTGGCACTCTGGGCTTCCATTCCCAATCAACTGAAGTTGGCACAGGGAACAAAAACAGTTTGCCATTCTGGGTTAGGAGACAGGGGAGATACATTGGGATATTATGATGAGAGTAAGGATGTAAGTAGGGCATGAAATAGCTATTAATAGTGGGAGGATATTATATAAGAAGAGAAAGATTCTTGGGCCCTTTAGGTAATAGATTTGGCAGGACTTGGTGACTACTTTTAACTGGTGCTTGGGGAGAAGAAGGCTGGACTATTTCTTTCATGAGAGAGTAAAGCTAGAGTTACATAATTGGTTGCCAGTAAATAGAGATGATATTTGAAGAAACAAGACAAGTTTACAGTATTGGGTACAGAGAGGAAAGAGAACAGTGGAGATAAAATCCCTGGAGAAATCTAGATTTCAGAGGCAGAAGCAGGCATAAAAGTTACAGTAACAGAGAATTAGTAAGTGAACTAGCGTGTACTAGATACCAACCGAGAAGAAAACTTGAGAATAAATAAATGGTTACACACTGTCAAATGGCCGCAAGGTTGAGAAGGATGCTGCCTGAATAAATGTCGTTGGTAAAAATGGAAGACCACTATAGTTCCAAAATAAAAAGCAAGGGGCAGGTTTATAAGAATGTCCTTAGACATGAAGACCTATAATACTGCCTAGATGAAAGATCTGTAAATCGAGATTCTGTTGTGTTTGCAGTTTGGATGAAATTGAATTAAAATCAATAATTAAAGAAATAGTCTGACCAACCACATGTACTGAAATTGAAACTGCAATTTAAAGATTTCAAACAAAAGACCAAGACCCGATGGCTTACACAGGTAAATTCTATCAAGCATTTAGAGAAGAGTTAGCACCTATCCTTCTGAAATCCTTCAGAAAATTGCAAAGGAAGGAATAACCCCAAGCTCATTCTATGAGGCCACCATCACTCTGATACCAAAATTAGACAAGGATAGCACAAAAAAGGAAATTTGTAGGTCAATATCACTGATGAACATAGATGCAGAAACCTTCAATAAAATACTACCAAACCAAATCTAGCAATACACTGACAGGATCATATACCATGATCAAGTGGGTTTTATCCCATGCATGCAAAGAGTCTTCAATCTTTGCATCTGGTGCAAAGATTCAGTCTTTGATCTGGTGATCAGATAGCAAACTGAGAAAAAAACATGATCATCTCAATAGATTCAGGGGAAAAAAAAAAAAAAACACACAACTGTTGACAAAATTCAACACCCATTTATGAGTAAAAACTCTCCAGAAAGTGGGCATAGAGAGAACCTACCTCAACAGGTACTGTGCTTAGTTGCTCCATCATGTCTGACACTCTGCAACCCCGTGGACTGTAGCCCACCAGGCTCCTCTGTCCATGGGGATTCTCCAGGCAAGAATACTGGAGTGGGTTGCCATGCCTTCCTCCAGGGGTCTTCCCTACCCAGGGATCGAACCCAGGTCTCCTGCACTGCAGGCAGATTCTTTACCATCTGAGTCACCAGGGAAGCCAGTAAAGGCCATATATAACAAACCCACAGCTAGCATAATTCTCAATGGTGAGAAACTGAAAGCATTTCCTCTAAGATCAGGAACAAGGTAAGGTTGTTCACTCTGGCCAGTTTTATTCAGCATAGTTTCAGAAGTTTTAATGACAATCAGAGAACAACAACAAAAAATAATCCAAATTGGAAAAAAAGAAATAAAACTATAACTGTTTGCAGATGACACAATACTGTACACAGAAAGTCCTAAATATGCTACCAGAAAACTACTGGTGCTCATCAATGAATTTGGTAACGGATACAAGACTGATACACAGAAATCTCTTGCTTTCCTATACCATAACAGCAAAATATCAGAAAGAAAATTAAGGAAATAATCCCATTTACCACTGAATCAGAAAGAATAAAATACCTAGGGAAAAAATATAGCTAAGTAGACAAAAGACCTGTACTCAAAACATGATAAGATGATGATGGAAGAAATCAAAGATGAAACAAACAGATGGAGACATATGCTGTGTTCTTGACTTGAAAGAATCAATGTTGTGAGAAAAAACTATCCAAATCAATCTATATTGTGAAAATGACCATACTACCCAAAGCAACCTACCAATTCAAAGCAATCCCTATCAAATTACCAATGGCATTTTTCATGGAACTAGAACAAAATATCCTACAATTTTTATGGAAATACAAAACCCTGCAAAACCAAAGCAACCTTGAGAAAGAAAAACGGAGCTGGAGGAATCAGGCTCCCTAATTTCAGATTATTCTACAAAGCTACAGTCATCAAAACATCATGGTACTAACACAAAAACAGACAGATAGATCAACAGAACAGAGTACAAAGTCCAGAGATAAACCCACACATCTATGGGCAACTAATCTATAATAAAGGAGGCAAGACTATACGTGGAGAATATAAATGGAGAAAAGATAGTCTCTTCAATAAGCACTGCTAGGAAAACTGGACAGCTACATGCAAAAGAATGAAAATAGAACACTAACATCATACACAAAAATAAACTCAAAATGGATTAAAGACCTAATTGTAGGCTGGATACTATAAAACAGGAAAACATAGGCACAACCATCACTGATATCAATCACAGCAGTATCTTTTTTAATCCACCATGTAGAGTAATGAAAATAAAAACAAAAATAAACAAATGGGACCTAATTAAACTTAAAAACTTTTGCACAACAAAGAAAACTGTAAGTAAACCAGAAAACAATCCACAGAATGGGAGAAAATATTTGCCAGTGAAGTGGCTGACAAGGGATTAATCTCCAAAACATACAAACAACTCACGCAGTTCAATATAAAAAAAACAATAAAAAAATGATTGGAAAATATAAGTAGACATTTCTCCACTGAAGACATACAGATGGCCAAAAAATATGTGAAAAGACGCTCAGCATCACTGACTTTTAGAAAAATGAATTTTTCTTTTATTGAGTCACTTTCAAAGATGTGTTAGTAAAAAATCATTAGTTTAATGTTTAATCAATAATACAGTAAAATGGTATAGTGTCTGATGAAGCAAAATCTAGAAGTAGTTGGCAGTTTCACACATGTATTTTTGATATAGTTAATATATTCAGCTTTAAAGTTTTTGATGTCATTGATTAAAGATTAATGATCTTTTACTGAAAACTCATCTTTGGAAATAACTCAATAAAAAAAAGTCAATGTAGTCAATACTTCTGACCAATTTTGACTTGAGTCTGGTGCTGCTTTTTGTACTTTCCCAATTTTTGTTGAATTTTCAAAAATCTATGTATGGCTTTTTCAACCATATATAACAACTGCTAAGTGAGGTTTCTCATGGGAAAAAGAAAAAGGGGTTTACCCCAGAAATAATTTTGTCAGCTTTCAGGGAGCACTTAGGAGCAATTACTTGCTGTGTTTTGATGCTGTATAAATTCAACTGAGACATATATTTGGAACAAAAAGATGTTAACACTTTTAGATTTTAAATGACATACAGAGATTATGTTATTTTATGCAATATTTTAAATTGATCTTTGAATTTCATGGCGAGTTTGATTCCTCTAGTCTGATGTGGCACTGCCTTAGATGAATACCTTTTATTTGCCATTAGAGGCAAACTATTTTTCTCTATGATTTTAATTGAAATATTTGAGAGTAAAGTTTAGTTTTTTTCAGGCACACTCAGCTCAACCATCAATTACATCAGTTCCTGTAATGCAGAAAGGAAGCGATAATATAATCCATCTTGTATTTAACTGAAGCAACTGTAGAAAAATGAAAACATTTAATATAATATGTTTTGAGAACTCATATTTTACCTAAAAACTTTTCTTTCAACTACCAAAAAGTAAAAAATATGTTCAGTTCAGTTCAATCGCTCAGTCATGTCCAACTCTTTGTGACCCCATGGACTGCAGCATGCCAGGCTTCCTTGTCCATTACCAACTCCTGGAGCTTACTCAAATTTATGTCCATTGAGTTGCTGATGTCATCCAATTCTCCTCTGTTGTCCCCTTCTCCTCTTGCCTTCAGTCTTTCCCAGCAACAGGGTCTTTTCTAATGAGTCAGTTCTTTGTATCAGGTGGCCACAGTATTGAATCAGTCCATTCAATGAAAATTCAGGACTGATTTCCTCTAGAATTGACTGGTTAGATCTCCTTGCAGTCCAAGGGATACTCAAGAGTCTTCTCCAACACCACAATTCAAAAGCATCAATTCTTTGGTGCTCAGCCTTCTTTATGATCCAACTCTACATCCCTACATGACAACCGGAAAATCCATAGCTTTGACTATATGGACCTTTGTCAGTAAACCTAATGTCTCTGCTTTTTAATATGCTGTCTAGGTTGGTCATAGTTTTCTTTCAATGAGCAAGCAATTTTAATTTCACAGCTGCAGTCACCATCTGCAGTGATTTTGGAGCGCAAGAAAATAGAATCTGTCACTGTTTCCATTGTTTCCCCTTCTATTTGCCATGAAGTGATGGGATCGGACGCCATGATCTTAGTTTTTTGAGTGTTGAGTTTTAAGCCACATTTTTCACTCTCCTCTTTCACTTTCATCAAGAAGCTCTTTAGTTCCTCTTTGCTTTTTGCCATAAGGGTGGTGTCATCTGCATATGGGGTTACTGATATTTTTCCTGGCAATCTTGATTCCAGCTTGTGCTTCATCCAGTCTGGTATTTCACATGATGTACTCTGCATATAAGTAAAATTAGCAAGATGGCAATATACAGGCTTGATGTACTCCCTTCCCAATTTTTAACCAGTCTGTTCTATCTGGTTCTAACTGTTGCTTCTCGACCTGCATACAGATCTCTCAGGAGGCAGGTAAGGTGGTCTGGTATTCCCATCTCTTTCAGAGTTTTCCACAGTTTGTTGTGATCCCCACTGTCAAAGACTTTAGCATAGTCAGTAAAGCAGAAGTAGATGTTTTTCTGGAATTCTCTTGCTTTTTCTATGATCCAATAAATGTTGTCTATTTGATGTCTGGTTCCTCTACCTTTTCTAAATCCAGCTTGAACAACTGAAATTCTCAGTTCATGTACTGTTGAAGCCTAGCTTGGAGAACGTTGAGCATTACTTTGCTACGTGTGTGAAATGAGCGCAATTGTGTGGTAGTTTGAACATTCTTTGGCATTGCCTTTCTTTGGGATTGGAATGAAAACTGACCTTTTCCAGTCCTGTGGCCACTGCTGAGTTTTCCAAATTTGCTGGCATATTGAATGCAGCTCTTTCAGAGTATCATCTTTTGGGATTTGAAATAGCTCAACTGGAATTCTATCACCTCCACTAGCTTTGTTCATAGTGATACTTCCTAAGCCCCACTTGACCTCTCACTCCAGGATGTCTGGATCTAGGTGAGTGATTACACCATCATGGTTATCAAGTCATTAAAATCTTTTATATATATATATATAGATATAGATATAGTTCTTCTGTGTGTTCTTGCTACCTCTTCTTAATATCTTCTGTCTTTGGTTAGGTCCATACTATTTCTGTCCTTTATTGTGCCCATCTTTGCATGAAATGTTCCCTTTGTGTCTCTCATTTTTTGAAGAGATCTCTAGTCTTTCCCAGTCTATATTTTTTTCCTCTATTTCTTTGCACTGATGAGGGCTTTTTTTTTTTTTTTTAATCTCTTGCTATTCCTTGGAACTCTGCAATCAGATGGATATATCTTCCCTTTTCTCCTAGGCCTTTCACTTCTCTTCTTTTCTCAGCTATTTGTAAGGTTTCCTCAGACAACCATTTTGCCTTTTTGCATTTATTTTTCTTGGGGATGGTTGTGATCACTGTCTCCTATACAATATCACAAACCTCTGCCCCTAGGACGTCAGGCACTCTATCTATCAGATCTAATCCCTTGGACCTATTTGTCATTTCCACTGTATAATCATAAGGGGTTTGATTTAGGTCTTACCCGGATGACCTAGTGGTTTCCCCTACTTTCTTCAATTTAAGTCTGAATTTTGCAAGAAGAAGTTCATGATCTGAGCCAGAGTCAGATCCTGGTCTTGTTTTTACTGACTTTATAGAGCATCTCCATTTTTGGTTGCAAAGAATGTAATCAATGTGGTTTCAGTATTGACCAACTCTTGATGTCTACGTGTAGAGTTGTCTCTTGTGTTGTTGGAAAAGGGTGTTTGCTATGACCAGTGCATTCTCTTCACAAAACTCTGTTAGTCTTTGCCCTGCTTCATTTTATATTCCAAGGGCAAGTCGGTTCAGTTCAGTTCAGTCTCTCAGTTGTGTCTGACTCTTTGCGGACCCATGAACTGCAGCATGCCAGGCCTCCCTGTCTATCACCAACTCTCAGAGTTTACTCAAACTCATGTCCATTGAGTCAGTGATGCCACCCAACCATTTCATCCTCTGTCATCCCCTTCTCCTCCTACCCTCATCTTTCCCAGCATCAGGATCTTTTCAAATGAGTCAGCTCTTTGCATCAAGTGACCAAAGTATTGGAGTTTCAGCTTCAACATATTCCAAAGCCAAACTTGCCTATTATTTCAGGTATCTCTTGACTTCCTACTTTTGCATTCCAACCGCCTATGATGAAAAAGACATCTTTTTTTGGTACTAGAAGGTCTTGTAGGTCTTCATAGAACTATTGAAGGAACTAAAAACACAAAGAAATGACTATGGTATGATCTTATACCACAGGTGTTTGGAATTATGTCTGAAAGGACATTTTTCTTAGTGACAACATGATCTGAAGGTTTTTTTTTACTGGAGAGATGAAATCTGCATATAAAATATGATTTATACATATCTTCATTTTCTGAAAGTAAAACAAAGCTGGATGATGGTCAGAAGTAAAAAAAAATCAAAACTGTATTTTATTTTTGTAGTTAACATTTTGGCTTCCTGGAAGTAAACATTTGCAACCAAAGATACAATTATTTTTAGAAGAAGAAAGTTTTAATTTCTTCAGTTTACATTTTTATTTTGTTTACAGACAAAACATGGTTAAACTGATTTCAGTTCCTCATATTTAGTTTTAAAAAATTATTTATTATGATTGAGGGAGGTTTGCAATATTTTTCATATGGTTGTTTATAAGTTTAAAATATGAGTTACTGTTTTCATCAGGCAATCACAGTCCTGAATCAAGTCATCAGGAAATGTGAAAATATATAAATACTTCAGATGGGTTTAATAGAAAAAGTGATATGACTTATCTTAATATAAGCTTTCAGTTCAGTTCAGTCGCTGAGTTGTGTCTGACCCTTTGTGACCCCATGAATTACAGCACCCCAGTCCTCCCTGTCCATCACCAACTCCCGGAGTTTCACTCAAACTCACATCCATCAAGTCAGTGATGCCATCCAGCCATCTCATCCTCTGTCGTCCCCTTCTCCTCCTGCCCCCAATCCCTCCCAGCATCAGAGTCTTTTCCAATGAGTCAACTCTTCGCATGAGGTGGCCAAAGTATTGGAGTTTCAGCTTTAGCATCAGTCCTTCCAAAGAACACACAGAACTGATCTCCTTCAGAATGGACTGGTTGGATCTCCGTGCAGTCCAAGGGACTCAAGAGTCTTCTCCAACACCACAGTCCAAAAGCATCAATTCTTTGACGCTCAGGTTTCTTCACAGTCCAACTCTCACATCCATACATGACCACTGGGAAAACCATAGCCTTGACTAGATGGACCTTTGTTGGCAAAGTAATGTCTCTGCTTTTGAATATGCTATCTAGGTTGGTCATAACTTTCCTTCCAAGGAGTAAGCGTCTTTTAATTTCATGGCTGCAGTCACCATCTGCAGTGATTTTGGAGCCCCCAAAAATAAAGTCTGACACTGTTTCCACTGTTTCCCCATCTATTTCCCACGAAGTGATGGGGCCGGATGCCGTGATCTTCATTGTCTGAATGTTGAACTTTAAGCCAACTTTTTCACTCTCCACTTTCACTTTCATCGAGAGGCTTTTTAGTTCCTCTTCACTTTCTGCCATAAGGGTGGTGTCATCTGCATATCTGAGGTTATTGATATTTCTCCTGGTGATTTTGATTCCAGCTTGTGTTTCTTCCAGTCCAGCATTTCTCATGATGTACTCTGCATATAAGTTAAATAAGCAGGGTGACAATATACAGCCTTGATGTACTCCTTTTCCTATTTGAAACCAGTCTGTTGTTCCATGTCCAGTTCTAACTGTTGCTTCCTGACCTGCATACAGATTTCTCAAGAGGCAGGTCAGGTGGTCTGGTATTCCCATCTCTTTCAGAATTTTCCACAGTTTATTGTGATCCATACAGTCAAAGGCTTTGGCATAGTCAATAAAGCAGAAGTAGATGTTTTTCTGGAACTCTCTTGCTTTTTTGATGATCCAGCGGATGTTGGCAATTTGATCTCTGGTTCCTCTGCCTTTTCTAGGAATTTAAAAATAATCTTTGCCATTAAGATGCTAGGAGAGTCACTTTCTGTTGAGGATCTTAACCTATAAGTTCTGTCTCCAACTTATTATTTTGCTTTAGTTTATATGATTCACTGTATATACTGTCTCTTCTGAGATGAAAATTCAGCAAAGCGGTTTGAATCTGAATATTAGTTTAAGAGCACATACTATCTCATAATTAGGTATGGTGTTGCCAGTTTCCTTCCAAGCTTTTCATAATCTATCTAAAGGATATTTTAACTCCGTTTCTAACACTTGCAGCCCTTTCCCAAGCTTCCCCTTTGCTTATCCCTCTTCTTGACCTCCACCTTTCAAATTTGCTCTGAGAGGGCAATGACCAGCCTGATGAGTGGGGAGACTGGCCTTTACTGACTCCATTTAATGTTGGGTGATTATTGTATCTAAAAAGAGGGACTCAAGTTCAGACCCATAAGGGCATGTTTCATTTCAAGTCTGAGCTTTTAAGTTAAGCAACCTGGCCATTTTTGTTCTGGCATGAGTACACAGGAATCCTTATACCTAATGCATGTTCTTCAGTAGAGCTTTCATTTAAGCAGTTTGGATTGGATGCTGAGGGGTGGAGGGGGTTGCTGTTAGAGATCTCTTAACATGTATTATTAATAAATTTATGAACTACTTCTGAGTAGGCATTTCTTTCTCACATTTCCAGTGAGATGGTAAACAGTAGGATTCAGGTACCAAAAGCCCACAAGAAACATTTTAACAGACACATAAATGTAAGTGCTTATGTTCCCTAGGCAATTAGAGTCAAGGCACATTTTTGAGATGTTGTGTCCCATGTCAGAAATGGACAAAGAACCTTTATTTGCCATTCCCTTTAAAAAGCCCCTCCTTTTAAAATAAGACTAATACTGCTAAGAATATACTGCCATTTAAAACATCTTTAATATCAAATAATAGCAGATAATAATTCAGAGCAAACATTTGAAAAAATATTAGCAAGGCACGCTAGAAAGAAGGTCAGTTCATTTAAGATTATCTCATTCCATTAAGAGTTAGAAGGTAAACTGAAATTCTCTGAATGGAAAATGTTGTTCATTCGCTAAGTCATATCTGAACTTTGCAGCCGTATAGACTGCAGCATGAGAGGTTTCCCTATCCTTCAGTCTCCCGGAGTTTGCTCAAACTCATGTCCATTGAGTCAGTGCTGCCATCCAACCATCTCATACTCTGCCACCGTCATCTCCTTTTGCTCTCAATATATCCCAGCATCAGAGTCTTTTCCAATGAGTTGGCTCTTCCCATCAGGTGGCCAAAGTATTGGAGCTTCAGCTGCAGCATCAGTCCTTCCAAAGAATATTTAGGGATGCTTTCATTTGGGATTGATTGGTTGGATCTCCTTGCCGTCCAAGGGACTCTCAAGAGTCTCCTCCAACAGCACAGTTCAAAAGCATCAGTTCTTTGGCACTCAGCCTTCTTTTGGTCCAAATTTCACATCTGTACATGATTACTAGAAAAACCGTAGCTTCAACTGCATAGACCTTTGTTGGCAAAGTAATGTCTCTGATTTTTAATGGGCTGTCTAGGTTTGTCATAGCTTTTCTTCCAAGAAGCAAGCGCCTTTTATTTTCATGGCTGTAATCACCATCAGCAGTGATTTTGGAGCCCAAGAAAATAAAGTATGTCACTGTTTCCATTTTCCCCCCTTCTGTTTGCAGTGATGGGACTGGATGCCATGATCTTAGTTTTTTGAATGTTGAGTTTTAAGCCAGCTTTTTCACTCTCCTCTTTCACTTTATTCAAGAGGCTCTTTAGTTCCTCTTGGCTTTTTGTCATTAAAGTGCTATCATCTGCATATGTAAGGTTGTTGATATTTCTCCTGGCATTCTTGATTCCAGCTTATGATTCATCCAGCCTGGCATTTCTCATGATGTACTCTGCGTATAAATTAAATAAGCAGGTTGACAATATACAGCCTTGATGTACTTATTTCCCAATTATACACCTTAAACTTATCCAATGTTGTCCATCAGTTATGGCTCAATAAAACTGGGAAAAAAAACCCCACAACTTTGTGTTTTGTTGCAAAAAAGTGAAGTCCTGCAAGTTAGTGAAAAGATGAACTAAAGAGGGAGTTGTTTGAGAGACTTTGTAAAAGTGAAATAGTTAATCCCATTTTACTTAAAATCGTAAGGCATGCCCTGTGAGATTTAAAGAGAGATACATTTCAAACATATGTGAGCTTCTTTAATAAGAGTGATTTCTTAAACAGGATCTCTAAAAGGCACTTGCATTTGCTTATCTCTTGGAAACAGACACTAATCTATGAATTTAAGGCAATTGTTTCTCCAAAAATGCTGTTGAAATCACCGGCATTCTAACTTGTCATTTTCTGCTGAGGAAGTAGGTGGTTAAGGCAACAGAACTCTAAAGTAGTAGCTGTCACGTTTCATGATGTTCTTCCTACAGAAATCACAGGCACCTCAAAGTTTAAAAGATTCACTTCCTACATGGTAATTTCTGGTACTGCCCACCAGTCTATGGTATCTGAAAACCAGGGCAGCATAAATATATATTATTGTCTATTTATGCAAATACCTTTCAGAAAAATGGGAAATCTAGATATTCTGGTACAAATTTTGTGCTAGTGCATAAATTTAGGTAATGCACTTTATCTGTTTGGATCAACTTTTCCTTCAGACTAAATTGAGAAACTTGATTACATCATTTCCTGCTGCTGCTGCTGCTAAGTCACTTCAGTCGTGTCTGACTCTGTGCAACCCCACAGACGGCAGCCCACCAGGCTCCCCCATCCCTGAGATTCTCCAGGCAAGAACACTGGAGTGGGTTGCCATTTCCTTCTCCATATCATTTCCTAGGTCACTTTATATTTAGACTGTTGTTATTGTTCTATGACTGCATAATAGTGATAAAATTATTCTTATTTCTTCCTCTGAAATATTGATCCAAAGCACATCATTTAATGATGTGTTATCCTCCTTTGAGCTTGATGGGGAGTTAAGTATAAGAATGTTGCTGTATTTTAAAAAAATGTGTATGCCTGACAGTGGTAAAGAAGCAATTGAAGAAATTTAGATACAAGAAAGTAAAAATAGGAAAATAATAAAGCCAACAATAAAGTTAGTAGAAATTAATATCATACAATCATATATTATTGTCACAGGTGGGAGCAAATTTGGTTCTAATCTTTCTGCAGCCAAAGAAATAGAGAAAAACAATAATTTTATAAATTTATTGGATAAAGAAGTATGACTTTTCCTGAGAAAGTGCATTTTTTTCTTTTCTGTTCTCAAAGGGAACAGTGTTTGGTGTGGTAGATTACATCTTCAGTATCTTAAAATTCTATAACAGCTGAGTCTCATAATATTTTCAATAGCTTGAGGGTGAATGTCAAAGCACACATTCAGAGTAACTCTAATCCCATCAAGCTAGGCAGAGCTTCTGAATGTTGGCTGCAATGACATTTGGGGCCTGGATGACTTTTTGTTCTGAGGGGTTGTCCTATGTGTTATAGGTTATTGGGGAGCATCCCTGACATCCCTCCACTAAATGGCAATGGCAGCCTTCCATCTACTCTTGCTGTGACCACCAAATGTGTCCTGTGGGGAAAAAATTCCCACAGCTGAGAACCCCTGAGCAGTGGTAATTAACTAATTACCAATTATTCAGCTACAATGGTAGAAAATGCTGTAATAGACAGGGCTGGGGCTTAAGAAATGCTTTCTGAAGGAAATAAGATCTAATTGGAGAACTAAAGCCTAAGGCATTCAGTTCAGTTTCAGTTGTTCAGTCATGTCTGACTCTTTGTGACCCCATCGACTGCTGCATGCCAGGATTCCTTGTCCATCACCAACTCCCGAAGCTTGCTCAAACTCATGTCCATTGAGTTGGTGATGCCATCCAACCATCTAATCCTCTGTTGTCCAGTTCTCCTCCTGCCTTCAATCTTTCCCAGCATCAGGGTCTTTTCCAATGAGTCAGTTCTTTTTGCATCAGGTGGCCAAAGTATTGGAGCTTCAGCATCAGTCCTTCCAATGAATATTCAGGATTGATTTCCTTTCAGATTTACCGGTTTGATCTCCTTGCAGTCCAAGGGACTCTCATGAGTCTTCTCTAACACCACAGGTCAAAAGCGTTGGTTACACAAAATGTGGGATGAAGTATATTCCAAAAAGGGGAAGAACGTGTGTGCTGGCCTTGAATTAGTAGGGCAGGCATAACTAGCCATTGAATCAATACCAATGACCAAGATGACAAAATCAATTTCTTGTCATTGTCCAACCAAGAAATGTTGACTGAGTAGTGGTCTCCTGGCACTCTGGAAGGTGAGGTCAAGATTTTTTAAGTAGTAACTTTCAATCTGGTCAAGAAAGCTAAAATAACAGACAATCAGATCAGATCAGATCAGTCGCTCAGTTGTGTCCGACTCTTTGTGACCCCATGAATTGCAGCACGCCAGGCCTCCCTGTCCAGCACCAACTCCCGGAGTTCACTCAGACTCACGTCCATCGAGTCGGTGATACCATCCAGCCATCTCATCCTCTGTCGTCCCCTTCTCCTCTTGCCCCCAATCCCTCCCAGCAACAGAGTCTTTTCCAATGAGTCAACTCTTCGCATGAGGTGGGCAAAGTACTGGAATGAGCTTTAGCATCATTCCTTCCAAAGAAATCCCAGGGCGGATCTCCTTCAGAATGGATTGGTTGGATCTCCTTGCAGTCCAAGGGACTCTCAAGAGTCTTCTCCAACACCACAGTTCAAAAGCATCAATTCTTCGGTGCTCAGTCTTCTTCACAGTCCAACTCTCACATCCATACATGACTACAGGAAAAACCATAGCCTTGACTAGATGAACCTTTGTTGGCAAAAAGTAATGTCTCTGCTTTTGAATATGCTATCTAGGTTGGTCATAACTTTCCTTCCAAGGAGTAAGCGTCTTTTAATTTCATGGCTTCAGTCACCATCTGCAGTGATTTTGGAGCCCAGAAAAATAAAGTCTGACCCTGTTTCCACTGTTTCCCCATCTATTTGCCATGAAGTGATGGGACCGGATGCCATAATCTTCGTTTTCTGAATGTTGAGCTTTAAGCCAACTTTTTCACTCTCCACTTTCTCTTTCATCGAGAGGCTTTTTAGTTCCTCTTCACTTTCTGCCATAAGGGTGGTGTCATCTGCATATCTGAGGTTATTGATATTTATACTGGATAATAATTAAAGATTATTTGGGAAGTAATTACTCTGTTAAACAGGACAACAGAAAAGGAAGAGGCCAGTATGAGCTGGGGAAATTCCAAAGAGCTGTGATGGAAATTGCCATTTGCAGGGGTGGTCTGATTGTGAAAACGAAATAGTAGAATGAGACACCTACTAGGATATGTGCATGCGAAGTTGCTTCAGTCTGTCTGACTCTGTGAGATCCTGTGGACTGTAGGCCATCAGGCTCCTCCGTCCATGAAATTCTCCAGTCATGAATACTGGTGTGGTTTGCTATGCCCTTCTCCAGGGGTTCTTCCTAACCCAGGGATTGAACCCATGTCTCCTACATCTCTTGCATCAGCAGCCAACTTCTTTACCACTAGCGACATCTGAGAAGTTCACCTCTTAGGATGGAAATAGCTTAAAGTGGCTGGAGATAGAAGTGAATTTGAGTACTAGTCAAGGACATACTGAGTGTCACAGTCCTTGGTTAGGGATTCAGGAAATTTTGGACTCCCAAAGCCAGTCCTATCTTTTCCAGGGCCAGGAGATTCTAGCCTTGTTTGCAACATTATTTTAGGAGCAGGTTAAAACTGACATGAAGGTTAGCAGTCAATAGGAAAAAAGAACCTCAAAAACAGCTGCTATGATAGAGGCTGGGGCAATGGTAGAATCCCTGCAGAACTGTCATGGTGACTTTGATAGGTTAGTGGCTTAATTAACACAGAAAAGATTTTTACTTTGGATGGGGGGGCATAATTGTAACAGGAAATAGCCTCGAAATTTTGGAGTCCAGAGCAATTGCCCCAATTATTTTTCCTCTCTTAGAGATTAAACCAGACAGGATTGACCCTACTAGGATGTGTGTGTGCTATGTCACTTCAGTCATGTCTGACTCTTTGAGACCCTATGGACTGTAGTGCACCAGGCTCCTCTGTCTGTGGAATTATCCAGGCATGAATACTGGAGTGGGTTGCTATGCTCTCCTCCAGGCTTTATAGAAAAATAGATTAGAAGTTGACATCATACACAAAGTTTCACAAACCATTAAACCTCCCATCTACATCCCATCAAACCTCCTACATCCCACTCCTCTTTTCCCATTGAGATGGCTTTTATTCCTGAATTCTAAGCTATGTTGAAGACATAGTAATTTTTCCTGGGCATCTCTCATGTACGGGAGGTTTACATGCTAATAAACTTCTTTTTTTCTCTTGCAAATCTTCCCTTTGTTACAGGGATCTCAGCTATGAACACAAAAGGGCAGAAAAGTTATTTTTCTTCCCTACCAAAAATAAAAAAATAGGTGATGGGAGTACCAGCAGGGAGGTCAGTCTTGAAAGTGATTTGATGGGCAAGAAAAAACATTTATGTTTTCTAGCTGAAATGATGAATATAATGTTATGATAAGGTGAGTTTACAGTGATGCTCTGGAAGAGAGGGAAAACGGGGCCAGGAGCACCTGCCAGTAGGTATTTAAAACAATCAGTTGGATACCTGTGGATGCAGGATCACTGGAAACTGGGAATAGGAGTCAGAACAGTTTGAATTGCTGCATCAATACAAGTACTTTTCTACTCTACATTTCCTGGTTTGATTTCTTAAATTGTGTTTAATCAGTGGTTTGCTAAATACAATTTATGTTGTATACCTTTCCTTCCGACTCACTGTATCTTAATTAAAGCTAATTGCATTCTTTTGGTTTGTGTAGTAGAAACCAATTCTGGCTGGCTTAACTCAGAAAAAAGAATATAGAGAGATTGAATTTATTGAATTCAGTTGATTTATTTATTAATCTTTGCTATTTATTGAATAGCAAAGTAGAGCCTTAAGAAGTAGGAAACCAGGTCAACTCTGGGATGCTCAAGAATATTGTTTGGTAGTCAATTTTCTAACATGCTTCTATTCCAAACACTAAGCTGTCAAGAATCTCCTTTTTCTCTATCACAGATCCACAAATTCAGGGAGAGAAAATCTTCCCAATCCAGGGTAGTCCATGAAACTATTTTACAGCATTGGCATGTGGCTGCTGAATGTCTATACCCTGTTCAGAAGGGAAAGAAATTCTCAGAGAAGGAATCATTCTGAGCTGTGAAGATGAGGGTCACATCCTAGAGCTGATGGGGTGGTAAGCAGGAAGGGAATGCCATAGCAGTCTGCTCCAGATACACATTCCATTTGGGCTTAGCAGCACAGAAGAAAGAATGCAGAAGTGCTAAAGAGCACATACCAGCTACCCTTTAAGATTTCCCCAAACTGTCATATGTTTCTGCTTACGTATCACATCACTCTGTGTGTGATATGTACAAGGCCTGCATTTGTGCTTGGTCTGTCCGACTCTCTGCTACCCGGTCCATGAGATTTCCCAGGCAAGAATACCGGAGTGGGTTGCCATTTCCTCCTCCAGAGTATCTTCTCAAACCAAGGAGTCAAACCCGTGTCTCCTGTGGCTGCTGCATTGGCAGGTGGATTCTTTAACACTGAAAGCACATGGGAAGCGCATTCTTTAACACTGGGAAGCACATGATATGCATCAATACAAGGGAGATTGTGAATGAAGGCTTTGTTCTTGGTTGCAATTTGCCTAGCTAAAAACTGGAATCATTACCAGGGAAGAAGTGTAGAGTGGGTATTGAGATAAAGAGCTAGCAACTTTTTGCCACTCTTGGGGAAGTACATTATACATGTACACATACGCATATATACACACATAAATATATGTGGATGCGTATGTAGAGTATTATGTAAATGTGTGTATATGTATGTGTATATACATATATATACACATATATGTAGTCTTTAATATTTTACCTGGTGTTTCCAGGAAATGTAAACACTGAAAGAAGTTATTTCATAATTTTTAATTCAACCATTATTTATGATGATCTTGTAAATTGTAGTCTGTGGAGATGCTTCATAAAAACAAGTAATTGATGATGAACTATTCTTAGGAAATGCTTTATGCAGTTCTGGAGGATACAGACTGGGGATGCACATCAGCATGTTAAAAGTCATAGAAAGGTCCATCAGTAAACAAGCTTAATAATGTTAACTTGTAGTAGTTTGAACCTAAGCACATTTTTCTTTTTGTAAATTTCTATCAATAGTACATGTTTCCATTTTGAGAAAACTTGAGCTAGCACAACCCAACTAGAAATTAGATTAAAGAATAAATGATTGAATTAATAAATTAAGAAACATAGTTTAAAAACCATAGATAGGAAACATGTTTTGTGTTTAATTTTATAAATTATATTGACATAATATTTTATTGTTGAAAGTACAGGGAATTATAATACAAAATGACTGCTTTAATTTTTGTCAAATAAATTTTATTTTAAAAAAATTAACTTTGAAATGAATAGTTAAAATTTTGTTTTCAAATTATTTCAAAATTAAAATTTAGGATATCACATCTATACTTTTACTTACAATAAGTTGAAATATTCAGATATAATGTTGTATGACCTATACAAATTACCTGAAAACTAGTTGTCATGGTGTTTACAGAGACAGCTCTATGAATTCAAAGATTGTCACTTTTATGCAGCATCCTTTGGGCAAATCATTTGTTTTTAGTAGTCCAACATTTTAAAAGTAAAAATCTCATTGAAGTAGTTGTCCTTTAATTTTCTTTAATAAGATGGAAAGGTCATTAAGTTTAATAGGTCTTAAATGTCCCTGTTTCTCACACCTTTGCAACTTACAAGGGAAACTAGTTTAACTGTCTGAAAATTCCAAAGGCAGTATTACATTAAATGTATGTTGTGTAATTGCTTGTGGCAAATTATCCTATTGATAGAGAAATATGTACTCAAGTTTCATGTGGTTATTATTTCTTTGAACATCAGAAATGATTTTAAATGAATGTCTTCAAAGTAATCTTTTGAAATGAGTTAGCTGTCTTTAGTTTGTAAATTACACAATATGTACTATTTTCAATCAAATAGTGACCACTAGAAATCAAAGAATTTGTATATTAGAGAGATGACTTTCAAAGCTCACTGCTTGAAAACTCACCTAGAAATTAGTTTTATTTTATCTCCCAGATGCAGAGGTTTAAAAAGATGTGATGCTATTGAAATTATGTTTCAGTTTTTTAAATCAGCTTTTCATTTTAATTCCTGTAACAGTGAAGAGAGACTTGAGAACAGACTTTATTAGAACTTGAAATTTTCCCCCAAAATGCTTTGTAAATAAACTCATTGATTAAAGTTTTGAGGAAATGTTATATTTTTGGTTAAGAAAACATTAAGAAAAAAACTTTTCTTGTTATAACTCCTATTTCCAAAAAATGTCCATTGTCATGAATATAAAAGTTGGAGTAAGATTTATATAACTTTTTATCTTTGAGATTTTCCTTGTCTCAGTACATGTAATTTCATAAGCACAATTAAATCTTTTCCTTGATAACACTGATTTTGAAAATGTTTCAGAGGCATAATTTAAGAATTCATTTATGGTGTATGAGAACTGTTATTAACTTGAAATTGATTATAATATTTGAGTTTGTGTAGATCACTTGATCTCTTTGAGTCTCCATTTATTTGTAAAATTATTAATCTCTGAAGTCCATTCTAGATTTCACATTTCTTCAGATCTAAAAACTATGACACTTCACATTGTGAGTTTGGAAGATGTCAAAGATTTGAAAGATGATCATTCAGTCTTGAATATACTGTAGAAAACTCTTTTAAACAAATTGTTGTTATTGTTCAGTCGCAAAGTCCTGTCTGACTCTTTGCGACCCCATGGACTGCAGGGTGCCAAACTTCCCTGTCCTTCACTATGTTAGGTAGTTAGAAGAGGAGACAGGAGTCCAAAATGGCAGTGGCTAAAAGACAAGGAAGGGAAAAGCCTGCGAAAATAGAACAAAGGAAGGTCAAAAGAAGGTCCAAGGACCGGAGTGAGGACCTCAGGTAGAACAAACAGCATGGGGCAGGCCCGGGGGCGGGGGGGGGGGGGGGGGCGGGAAACATATGAAAAGAGGAGCCAAAGGGCTCACTCCCTCGCTCTCTCTCTCTCTCTTTCTCTTCCACTCTCCCTCTCCTTCCCACTTGCTGGGGCACTCTTCTCTTCATGTCTTTGGGTCGGCATGCCCTCACTCCTCCAGGATGGATTCTCCTGCTATTTTCTAAATAAAATATAGCTGTAACACGGAGCTGTAATACTGATTTATCTAAGAGCTATAACACGGTCTGTTCAAGACCTGAGAGCTGTGACGCACCGAGGGCTTTAATGTCCGTCACTCCAAATCTTTGTTGCGACGAGACAAAACCGAGAATACACTCGCCTGACAACTATCTCCCAGGGTTTGCTCAAATTCATGTCCATTGAGTCTATGATGCTATCTAACCATCCAATCCTCTGTCACCCCCTTCTCCTTTAGCCTTCGATCTTTCCCAGTTTCAGAGTCTTTTCCCATGAGTCAGTTCTTTGACTATATGGACCTTTGTTGTCAAAGTGATGTCTTTGCTTTTTAGTACACTGTCTAAGTTTGTCATAGCTTTCCTTCCAAGGAGCAAGCATCATTTATTTTCATGGCTGGAATCACCATCCACAGTGATTTTGGAGTCCAAGAAAATAAAGTATGTCACAGTTTCCACTTTTCCCCCTTCTATTTGCCATGAAGTGATGGGACTGGTTGCCATGACCTTAGTTTTTTGAATGTTGAATTTTAAGCCAGCTTTTCCACGCTCCTCTTTCACTTTCATCAAGAGGCTCTTTAGTTCCTTTTCACTTTTTGCCATTAGAGTGGTGTCATCTGCATATCTGAGGTTTTGTATAACAAGAGAAGCCTCAAAGCTATCCTCTAACTTTTCTTGAATTGCTAAAAATAAAACAACAGCAAAGAAGACTTTTGTCAGGAAAACACCTGTAATTTGACCATTCTAAATCAACAACCTTTAATGTATATGGATTTTTTATGGTAGCTATACATGCTTATATGTATTTTATATATTTATTAAGATAGCATGCTGCTAAGTTACTTCAGTCATGTCCGACTCTGTGCAACCCCATAGACGGCAGCCCCCCAGGCTGCCCCGTCCCTGGGATTCTCCAGGCAAGAACGCTGGAGTGGGTTGCCATTTCCTTCTCCAATGCATGAAAGTGAAAAGTGAAAGTGAAGTCGCTCAGTCGTGTCTGACTCTTCGCGACCCCATGGACTGCAGCCTACCAGGCTCCTCTGTCCATGGGGTTTTCCAGGCAAGAGCACTGGAGTGGGTTGCCATTGCCTTCGTAATGTAGCATAATTGGGTATTTTTAATGCTACTGCTGTTACCAAATGTTTTGTAAAATATTGCAATAAAGTCTGTATAGTTATTTCTTTTAGGTAGACATAATATCACTTTATAAAATGTCATAATCTACTCAAACAATTCTATTATGCTAAATATTTACACTTTTCAAATAATATCGCCCAGCACAAAAGAGCATTATGGGTAGAGCTATTTTTCTGTTGAATTATTTCCCAGGAGTAAATTACAAGATCCTATAGTATGAACATTTTAATTTCTCTTGTTGTAGAGTCTCCATTGTTTTCCAAAGATTTGGAGACAATATCCTGTGCCATTATAATTGTATATATACCTTATTTTGAATAATTTATTCCTTTTATTCAACAAACATTTATTGTACACTCAGTGCATCCAAAGTCTTGAGTTGAACAAGTGAGCAAGATTTAAAGCTAATCACATCTTCCGGATTATCCTAAGGGCTGGGACAAGATACAAGACATTTGGTGCCATAAAAAGAAACCCAGGGGATGCAGGGGAAGAGTTTGTTTTAGAAAAGCATTTCACAAACTCTATCACAGTGAAGCACTGAAACATGATCTCTTTAAAGTCTGGTTTCAGCCAACACTGACCTCTGTGCAGCTTCCTGGTGATCCATCCAGCTCACTCTGCCTCTCCCTGTAGACTGCTTATGGTACAATCAGCTTTTCCAAGTGGTCTTCCTGCTTATTGATGTCCTGTCTAAAAAAATTCAACAGATAAACGCAGTGCTGGCCTGAACAGCGATAGCAAGGTAGCACAGCTGTAGCTTAGCCAGAAGATTATTTTAAAATAGTCGGGTATTATTAAGGCTTCATATTTTCATCTCTATTTGAGGAAGAATCACCAAGTCAACAGAGCTTCTTTCATATTCCATCAACAGCTGCTGCATCCCAGCCTACAGACAAATGCTGCACTATTTAACCCTTTTATGCTTCCTCTCCTATTTATTAAATTTCAGAGCCTTACTTATGCTATTTCCCTTAATCCTCACCACCTCTAGGTCATTTGTTATTAACTCCTTTTTAGAGATAAGGAAATGGAGGCTTAGAGAAATTAAGAAGTCTGTTTAATTTCATACAGTTTGTAAATTGTGGGTCTGGGAATCAGACCCAGAACCGATTGACTCTGAAAACTTTCCACTTGGTGCCACTGCTCAGTTTTTCCTTTGATGTCCTTGGATGAGAACAGAGTCTGTAAATGGGCTTTATTTCTCACTTATTTTCCCTCTTCTTGGTGACACAATCAATTTCTAATGTTTATTGATCATCAGTTACCATCTATGCCCTAACCAATTGTCTCATTTAATTCTCACAACAACCCTAAGAAGTAAATACTATTGTTATTACTATTTTGTTAATCCTCAGAACAACCCTAAGAAGTAAATGCTATTGTTATTACTATTTTGTAGTTGAGGAATTTGAAACGTTAGAAAAGTATAATAAAATACCAAGATTCCTTAGTAATTAGGTGGAAAAATTGGGAATAAATTATCTCAATAGGGGTTCAAACTTATTGTTACAGAATCAAATCATTATATTAATCACGAGTTAGATCAATAGATTTAAGGTTTTAGCCTTGAATATATCTTTGGCCCCTGACTAGGGTTGAATTGGAGGGGCAGCCAGGCAACAACCTTAGACCTAAATCTACAAGCAACAATAAAACATCACTGAGGTAAATTAGAAAAATAACTATTGCCAATTAACTCAGGTTTCCACCTTTGGCTGCTGGAGGTTGAACCACCAAATTTACAGCAGGTACATGAGTCTCTTGATAATTGTGTGAGATGAAATTTTGTAACTGAAAAGTGCATGGTATAATGCTATTTATCTAGAATGGAATTTTAGAATCTTATTGTTACCTTTATTCTGAGAGTTGGCTAATGACATATATTAATAATTAGGAATTAATAAATACTGAAATAAAAGACATCTTCAAGTAATTAAAAATGTTATGTTGAGCATTTAGTACATCTATCATATTTTAAACATGATGAGATTCAACCTTTTTTTTTTTGAAACAGTTAACTTCTTTGTACCTAAACAAGTAAATTTTGAATAAGAAATTTAAAGCAGTTATTTTGTAGGACAGTACAGTGTACTCTTGTCCACTGTGCCTCAATATTTTCTCCAGCTCCTGCTCCTGGTAACAGTAGACTTGATCTACCATCTCTGATTCCTTAGGCATGTTCTGTGTTGGCCACTGTCTACAAGATACATGGAGTCCAGTTCACATTTTTTTTGTTCAAAGGGAACTTAGAATTTTTCTGTGTTTGGAAAGGTTCAGCAAGTATGATATATTAGATTCATGTAAGTTAAATTATGTGTAAATAGAATCAGAATAGATCTCTGTAGATATAACACATTAAAAACTTTTAGGAAGCTATACTCTCCACTGGCTTAAATATTTTATCCTGGGGATTCATTTCAGTCCTACCAAAAAATTCTTGCTGTAAAGTGCAAGGCTCTGAGCCAGGCATCACAATGGACACAGGTAATAGAACATACTTCTTTCTCTCTGGGATTTTATATTCTAGAGGGCTTGACAGAAACAAGTAACTCATGGATCAAGAAGAGCTTTTTAATTGCCATTTTGAACCACAGTCAATGTGCTGTTTGAGGATGGAACTTCTAGAGATCATTGACATTAGTCTGGTTAGGGAAGACAGTAGAAACAGCCTTTAGACGGTATTTTAAAGAGCATGGGATTTACCAAGGCTCAGGTTGGGGTGGGGGGAGAGGAGTAGGAGTAAAAAGAGAAGGAATGCTTCAGTTGAAACACTTACACAAATAGTGGAAAGGGGATAGCATTGCCTAGGAAAAGACTTGTAGATGAAATGTAGCTAGGAGTGGAGCTAGTGCTTAGTAGAGGAAGGTACGGCTTAAAGACCATGGAAGTAGTGTCTTCAGATGGTACTGTTGCCGGAAGACTACAGAGTGGTAGCATGTTCAGGGCATTTGCTCTTGTATGTTCCTCCAGCAGTGAGAGTATAGCACATTATGAACTATTTTCCAGATGGTTGGCTAAGGCCAGATGAGAAATATGCAGACAGACAGTATACTCTCCATTCTTTTCCTTATTGATATACTTTTATTTATTGAATCATTGACCTTTTTTCCTATTGTCCTCCAGTTCCAGACTCCAAGGGCTGAATCACAAACACCATCTCCCCATCCTTTTGTTCACCCAGCAGATATTGAGCACCTGCTGTGTTCTACTTTCCGCACTAGACATTGGAGTTACAAGCAAAGGCTCTGACCTCAAGAAGTTTGTGGTAGTCTCGTGGGGGGAAGATAAATGCTCCCAAGTAATTAATGCTCCCAAGTGCATGTTGTTCTATGAGGCAATAGAAGGGAAATGCATAGCTATGACTTTATATTAAGAAAAAGGTGATTTTTTAATTTGAGTTACAAAGGATAAATAGATGTTGTTCAAATGGAGAAGGAGGAGAAGGAATGACAGCCATTGAGTGAACTCTGCTATGCAGCAGGCACCAGATTGGGTTTTATTTTATTTCAGTAACATCGGTTAACCATGGGAGGAGTTGTCTTATCTCTATTTTACAGATAAAGAATGGGATCAGAGAGATGAAGTGACTCTCAAGATTAATGGGCAGGGTTGAAACCAAAACTGAAGCCTAATCTGCAAAATCAAGACTCATGGTAGTTCCACTCTGACATTGTGAAAATGAAGATGTTAATTGCTTAACAATGAGAGAGAGGGAGAAATAGGGAAAAGGCCAACCCCAGCTGTGGAGGAAGCAGTTTATCTAATCTGTCACTGTCTGCTGTGACTCACCATGGCAGCCGTCTTTCATACTAAAGAAGTGTTCAATGATCTGGACTTTCAGTCATCTTCTCAATAGCAACTTTCACCTGTCATATTTTCCCTATTCTCAAAGCCTCTTGTTCTGCCAATATGGCAATGAAACTAATGGTTTTAAATAGGTTGATGGATAAAAAAAAAAATCAATAAAATTTCCCAATCCATTGTCTTTAGCACATCAAAATTATTTTAGCTCAGTGTTTCACCAGAGTTTGGATTTGGTTGCCTACTGTAGGGTGTAAACATCAGTGTTTTGTTTTGTTTGTTAAGTATCCTGGATAATTCTAGTATGTAGCCAGGGTGGGGATCACTAATGTGTATAGTGATATGTATTTTTCCTCTTGCTATGACTAGTGCCACAAAAGGATCAAGGCAAACATATGAATAGAAAGTGCTTTCTTGTTCTTTACCTTAGTGAGAAATAGACTGAAAACAGACTTTCCTTGGAAATTTCTACTAACCTGCTGCTGCTAAGTCGCTTCAGTCGTGTCCGACTCTGTGTGACCCCATAGAAGGCAGCCCACCAGGCTTCCCCGTCCCTGGGATTCTCCAGGCAAGAACACTGGAGTGGGTTGCCATTTCCTTCTCCAATGCAGGAAAGTGAAAAGTGAAAGTGAAGTCGCTCAGTCGTGTCCGACTCTTCGAAACCCCATGGACTGCAGCCTACCAGGCTCCTCTGTCCATGGGATTTTCTAGGCAAAAGTACTGGAGTGGGGTGCCATTGCCTTCTCTGTCTACTAACCTAGTAATGCATATACTCCTTTGGTTTGAAGATGCTGAATCCCGAGTAGGAATTATGTACTTGAAAATATGGGATGGGATTGGTAATCCCACCCTTATCAACATTTTATTGATTTTGGCTTTTTTGTGAAAAGTTAGAATTGACTCACTGATGCAATGAACATGAAATTGGGCAAACTCTGGGAGATGGCAAGGGACAGGGAGGCCTGGTGTGCTGCAGTCCATGAGGTTGCGAAGAGTTGGATATGACTGAGTGAACAACAGCAGAATTGACTCAGATCTTAAAGATTTGTTTTAAGGATATGATAAATTATTTAACTAAAAGGCTTTAGTTAAATAATTTATATTATATTTATATTAAATAATATATTAATTTAGTAATTAATATATCGAATATTAAATAATATGTATTACCTACTTTATTTAGCTAAAGGTTTTAACTAAAATACTATTTACATAGTGAAAAGTTAGGAGTATATAGCCTTATGTAGGAAGTGAGTTCTGTAACATTGGGGGAATAATGATGCTTTAGACCTTTGCATTATGTGAAACAATTTAGACCTCTGCATTTGCATCTCTCTGCTTGATCTTCCTGGTCTTAATCTTTGTGATGTGACGAGGATCAGGAAAAAGACAGAGTGTAAATATTTGCTGTCTGTGCCACAGGCCTGATCCTTTGTCAGCCATAATAGAGCATAAAAATGCATGAATGTCCTCCACTCCTCCTTAGCTAATGTCCCATTTGTATCTAATGTTATAGACACCATTGTAAATTACCCTTAAATTAAGAATTTCAATCTCTCAATAACAGGGTCAAGTTAATAACTCGAGTTTAAAAGGAAGCCATCAGGCCTTCCTAATGCTGAAGCAAATACCATTCAAATGTGTAGACCAATATGACTTTGTCTTCATTAATATAATAAAATTATTAGCACCTGGTTACCCAGAGACTAATACCAGTATGCAATTGCTTTTTTTATGATTATTACAATGGTGATTTATTCTCTTTTAACTCCTAAGCATTCTCTTTGGAGAGTACTTTTTTCTAATGTTTATGAAGAAGCCTTAGGCTCATGAAACGATATTTACAACTCTCAGTATTAGGATGTTTCTCTATTTTGTACCCACTTACAACATTCATAAAACATCTGCCAAAGTGCTGAAATCAGCTTTGGGAAAGTAAACTGATGGTGCCCTGTGAAATGAGGAGGTTTGAGAGCTTAGGATTTGGAAGGCTGTAATTGCATCCGTACTCACACTGTAATCTATATGTTGAGCACTGGGACACGTGGTGACTCATGAGAAAACACTGATGTCCACATAAGCCTCCTGTAAATGAAGCTACTGTGCTAAATGGAAGCACGAACTGAACCTATGCACACACACTTGCAGAGACTCAACAACTCCAGAAGGAGAGTTGGAAAATGCTTCCAAGAGAGTTTAAGAACTTAGAAGCTTCATGACCTATATTCATTGTTTAAATGGTGAAGTAAGGTATCATTAGTGATAGCCTTTATTTCCACTTTTGTGCCCTCCTGATATTTGCTAGTGATATGGCCATATCCTCAGATTTGAAGTTAGAAATCAAAGCTTTAAGAAAAGAGCTAACTTTCCTGAACGCAGGGAACCAAATGTAGAATCCAAGTATAGAATCTATAGTCTATAATATTATGATATAGTCAATCAGATTAGGGACAATTTAATATAGCAGGAAACCAGTCAGCTGCATTGAGTCAGACCCCAAGGGTTCCATTAAAATCAGATGAATCAGAGCAATATGGCTGCTAATCTTGTGCTCATCCAAATTATATATGAATAGGCTGAGCCTGCAGATTTGGGTTGAGAAAACTAAATGCAGTCTCCCCTTAGATATTTAGTACACAAGCTGATTGGCACATTTCTGAATGGGCTTCAGTTAGAGTCACTGAATGAATTTTGTCAGGAACTTCCCGGTTCCTCTCAGACATACATTTAGAGATCAATCTGTCATTTTTAATTTTTTTTTGTTGTTTGTTTGTTTTTGATTCACTTGGTAGGAAGGCTGATGTAAAGAGTGTACAAAGATTGAGTCTATTTATTCAGTCTGCCGGGGTATGCCTGAGTTCATCAAAGGTGACACACAACTCCAAAATGTTTTGCTTTGGTTAAATACTTCCTACCCAAGTTTTTTGACATAGACTTCATCAAGTCTCTCTGGATTAATCTTCTCTCAGCTAACAACGGTAAATCACAGCAGTATGATCATTAAAAAAGATTTTTTTCCTGGTTGAGATGAATACCTATTTGAAGATGCTACAGCGTGTAGTGGGGAGCATTCTTATCAGCAAGGATAATGGAAGGTTTCTGTATAAATCATTTCATGGGAGACAAGCAGAGTTTAGGTTTATTATGAGTTGGAGGAATTGTAGCAGCACTTAGCAAAGAGTATCTAAGACACATGGAACACTTAAAAATATAAATATACCACTGAATTATTAGGCACCTTTTCTTGTTGAAATTACTCATGCAAAATTCCTATTAGTTTCAAACTGTCTGCTGTAACTAGTGCATAGAATTATATTTGACCTAGGTCCGCAGTTGGCATTTTTGACCACTCAGAAGTGATACTATTGATAAAAGAAAAAAACAAATTAAGAGATTTCCAGGCAAAAATACTTGTCAGATTCACAATGGAAATTGTAAAAGTACCTTTGCAGTCAAATTTGAAACAGAATACTTTATTTTACCAATAATGTGTCAGTGATACTTTAAGGGGAAAGACATTTGATGTATGTTAATTTTATGAAAACTCATCATGTCTTCAGTTTTTCAGTCTTGTGTTCCAGCATTGTAGAAGCAAATCAATATCTTGGTTTCCATATATAGTTTAGAATTTATCCACACTGGAATGTGGAGAGAGGCAAAAAACTGTGATTCTGGGAGAAAATTAGCATTTTGTTGATCACCTGTTTTGAACCAAGGTTATGATGAATATTTTTATATATTCATCATTTCAGTTTAGCTTGTGAAGGATTTGATGCCCATTGAAATTAAGAAACACATGTACAACTCCCCAGTTATACAGTATAACAGAGCCAAGAATTTGTCCAGAACCAAGTTCTGGTTAACAGGCACTGCAGAAAAGCACTGAAGTTGAATCTCTCAAGCCATAGTTTTATTTCTGACTCATCCAAATTAAACCAGCATTTACTGGGCAGATAGACTGTGCAAAGTACTGTGTTCTCATAGTTTACAGTTGAGTAGGTGATAAGGAAAAACATCTTGCATGCTCATGTATATACAAGGAATCGTTTCCTGCCCCACCCTAGCTTGGATTAGATATGCTTTCTGTATGCCCCATGTGGCATCCACACAAATGTGGATAATTTAGGTTATGGTATAGTAACAAACAAAACCCAAGATCTCAGAGGTTTGATAAATTATATGCTCATTTCTTACGTATTCTACATGTTTATCAAAGCTCTGCTAGGAGACCTGTTCTGCATTGTTTGCACTGCATGACCCAGGTTTCCAGGTCAAGCTCCCTTGGGAATGTCAGTACTATGGGAAGGGAAAAAAACAAAGGTATGGTAAATTGTATCCTGGTTCCTAAAGATTTCCTCCAGTAAGCGGTTCATACCACTTCCACTCCATGTCATTGGTCAAAGTAAGTCACTCAGCCACCACTAACTTTAATAGGGCAGGATGTACAAGGTGCCATGTGCATGGGAGGAGAGACAGAAGAACTTTTTGATGATGCTAACCACCGTCGTACTCTGTTTTTCCTCTGGTATAGGACTCATTAGCCTTTACTGTAATTGTTATTTAACAGAAATTCCGCCACGGTTTTATTCTGTTTTTGTTTTTGTTTTTGTTTTTGTTTTTAAGAATTATTTATTGCAACAGTTCTCAGTTGTGGCACACGAGATCTTCATAGCATCATGTGGGGTCTTTTGTTGTGGCTCACGGACTCTAATTGCGGCACCCAGGCTTTATAGCAGGCATGGTAGTTGTGGCAACATTCTATCTCAGGAAATTCTATCTCATATCTTTGTCTAAGTGTGATTCCTTTCCCCTTTTCATTTTGAGATGAAACTGCAATCAGTAGAGCCTGTATCAGTGTTTTTACTTGGCATAAAACCATTTACTATCTTGTCCTTATCCTCTTGTTGAATGAATTAGGGGATTTATAATTTTTGAAACTTTAGTCTCTGAAAACCATGAGGCCCTTTGCGGCACTTGGGATCTTAGTTTCCCAACCAAGGATTGAACCCATGCCCCTTGCATTGCAAGGCAGACTGTTAACCACGGGACCACCAGGAGAGTCCCTCCTTATGTTCTTTATTATGTTTCCAACACCTACCACAGTGTTTGGTGTCGTCAATATTTGTTGAATGAATGGCAATGCTGTTCTGTTTGCATATTCACAATAGTTTTAGAGTCTATGGTCAGGTGGAAAATTTAGAAGATCCTTCAGTATCTGGATTAAGATCTCAAGAAAAATCCTTGGGCTATTCCAACATATGATGCCACAAAGGATATTTCAGGGAAAAAAAAAAAAAATCAAGTGAAGATTCCAATGCTCTAGAGAGCCTGAGTTTAACTTCAGAAAATGATTGGAAAATGTCCACCCATCTTTCATGAAATGAGGGCTTATTTTTCCTGCTTGTCAAGTTTTGTTGCACCAATCACATATAAACAGTCACATCCAAGAGACATGTTCATCGATTATAGAGTGCTCTAGCAGCATTCTATCTCAGGAAACTTCATAGCTTTTTCCAAGTGTGATTCCTTTCCCCTTTTCATTTTGAGATGAAACTCCAACCAGTATAGCCTGTATCAGTGTTTATACTTGGCATAGAACCATTTACTAACTTGTCCTTATCCTAAAAAAAAATCTTCTTCTTGTATGAATTAGGGGACTTATCATTTTTGAAACTTTAGTCTCTGAAAACCATATTTGGGGTAGATTTTAGTACTACAGAACCTCTTCAATATATTTAAAAACTTGAAATTTACTTGAGATAACGTTAAGCATACTAACAAAACAACCAAAATTCCTTTGCTTTGAGTCATATAAACAACCTCGAAAACCTAGTTATTTGGTCAGAAGCTCTGATTATAAGTTATGAATAGGAGTAAGTAAGATTTAATAAAAATTAAATTCTTCAAGATTTCAGGTTGTTTGGAAGACACATTTTTTAAAAAGTTGGGCTTGTTGGTTATTATATATGCGGTAGATGGGTAACTGCTCCACAGAGACTCCTTTTGATGTATTTATAGGGACAAGAGTGCTTACCAGGCAAAGGATGGAATGCTTGAAGACACTTGTGTTATTTGAAGTCCTTCTTACATGCATTCCCCTGCCATCCATCTTTGTTTCTTTGTTGAGTGGGAAATGGACTGTCTAACCCAATGTTATTGATCATGGATTATTGAAAAGTGAGTGAAAGGAAGGGGAAGACAACAAGAACAGAACAGAGAAGGTAGAAGCTGTAGAGGCTGGGGGTGGGGGGAGGGGTGGAGATAACGAGGAGGGTGAGGGAGAAGGAAATTGTGTTCTCTGGAGCTGCCCAATTCCTTCACTCCTAGAGCTAGGATTCCTAATTTTTAAATAAGTGTTGTTTCCATAAATTGTTTGTTTTTCATTGGTAACCTGAGCAGGACTGTGGTTTTGGCAAACAGTGACCAAAAATAACCTTATTAGAATAATTTGTGTAAACAGTGAGTTCTCATCGGGCATCTAAAAAGGAACTGATGTGCACTGAACATTTTAGGAAACACGTCTCGTAGACAGTTGTTTCTGGACTGGCTTTTGTTTTCTCACCTTCTGGCATGCCCCGGTGGTGACCCTCTTGTCACTCATGAGGCGGTGAGGACTGCTATGAACTGCCCCTTCTTTTGATATATTCAGATGCTTTAAAAAGAAAATGAGACAAAAACAATCGAAAACATCAACACACTCTCCCCAACCATAAACCACTGCCTTTGCTTGACTTGACATGAATATGGCCTTATGAGTTCTATTAGTCACATCTTCAGGTATTTATTTTCTTTATGCAGTTTTATTTTTTATTAGTAATGTCTTAGAAGCTTTTAATAACTCAAAATAGAGAAAGTGCTAATAACAGCTTGGATTAGACGCCAGGTCGTCTGATTTTAGAGCCGCTTTACCCATCAAGCAGCTATGGTTACCAGGATCTTTGATCATAGCTGGCTGTAAGGGTATTTAGAGAATGCTAAGGTTCAAACTTTGAATTTTTTGTGTGCATATGTTAACCCTTTAAATATCATTATTAGGAGGTTCACACGTGTATTGTGTTCTCTCAAGAATAACCTCACTCAATTTATTTTCTCCTAAAAGCATAAGCTTTTCATGTTCTGCTTACAGAATACTAATCTTGTTTTTTAAGAGAAGCTCATCTACTATTAATAGAAAACATACTGTCTTTTCCCCTCTTTAATCCATTGTTCCAGACACGTATTACCCCATTAAATTCCTACTTGAGCACCCTGGATGGAAAAATAATTCCGAGTGTATTGTACTTAAAGAGAAGCTTGGATGAATTTAGTTACCAGACTAGCCATGCCCTCTTCTTCACAACTGACCTTCTTCTCAAGGCTTATATCTATCTGTCTTTTTTTTCAACCTGTGTCTAATTTTTGTTCTATACTTGTAGAAAACAATGGCATCAGTTCATATGGATACAAATGTAAGCATTTATAATTACTAGGGAAGGTCTGAAACCATTGCTTTCACTTCTTTTGGAGCAGAGCAGAAAATGAAGGGGTTTCCCTGGTGGCTCAGATGGTCAAGAATCTGGCTGCAATACAGGAGACCTGGGTTGGATCCCTAGGTTGGGAAGATCCCCTGGAGGAGGGCACGGCAACCCACTCCAGTATTCTTGCCTGGAGAATCCCCATGGACAGAGAAGCCTGGCGGGCTGCAGTCCATGGGGTCTCAAAGTCAGACGCAACTGAGCAACTGAGCACAGCACAGAAAGTGAAGGCTACTTTTTTCAAGGTGTATTGTGATATACTTGACAAAAATTATATATATATATATATATAGTGTACAACACGATGACTTGATGTGTAATACAATAAGAAATGGTTACCACAACCAAGCTAGTTAACGGATCCATCACCTTACACAGTCACCACCCCTTTTGCATGTTGCCTGTGTTGAGAACTTTTAAGACTTTTAAGAACAGCACACTTCAGGTACACAATGCAGTACAGAAAGTGAAGCTTAATTGCTTGAGTAACTGGTCCTACTACCCAAAGGAAATGCCAGAATTCTTCCTTCCCATTAAAACTGTAAATGCAAGGCCAATGCCTTCGTAACTCATTAAATCTAAGTAACTGGCAGTTTGCAAGTCACTGAGAATAAATTTGAATGTTCTCAGTAATACACGTAATGCATTATGTTTGTATCACTGGATTATTCAAAGGATAAAGAAATATTTAAATTTTAGTCTTTGGTCTTTTTATGTAAGGAATTTTTTGGTCTGTTAGAAAATATAATCACCTGCCTATAATATACTTCATCTTAGAGTTGCTGCTGCTACTGCTGCTGCTAAGTCGCTTCAGTCGTGTCCAACTCTGTGCGACCCCATAGACGGCAGCCCACCAGGCTCCCCCATCCCTGGGATTCTCCAGGCAAGAACACTGGAGTGGGTTGCCATTTCCTTCCCAAATGCATGAAAGTGAAGTCGCTCAGTCATGTCCTACTCTAGCGACCCCATGGTCTGCAGCCTACCAGGCTCCTCTGTCCATGGGATTTTCTAGGCAAAAGTACTGGAGTGGGGTGCCATTGCCTTCTCCACTCTTAGAGTTGGAGACTAGCAAAACAAAACCTAGTCCTTGAATTTTATTTGGTTATTCGTACAATGGGTACTCACTGAGTGCCTGCAGTGGTGGTCAACAGCGTGAGATCTAGAGAAGGAAGAACCAAGTGAAATGTTTCCATTCTGGGATCTTAGGTCTGTGGCTCACAATCTCTAAGCCCCAACCTCCTAACTTACAAAAATACGTGTGTCATATTGGGACCTACTCAGGGTAGTTTTGAGACTTGAATGAGATAATGTCCCTTAAACCTTGATAAAGGGATTTGTGATTTGAGTCTTAAGATTTGTGGCAAAAGGAGAGCAGTTAGTAAATGTAACTGATTCTGATATCCATGTCTAAAACACACTGGAGGCTTAATGCTGGGGGCGGGGGTTGGTGGAGAATTTATGCATGTCCAGGAGTTTGTGTTGAGATCTGTGTAGGACAGATGCCCGAAAAGGTAGCCCTTGCTCTTTAGAATCCTTTGTAGTAAAAAATGACAGCAGTAGAGATAGAGATAAAGATAAGAAACAGGCAGAAGTTATAAAATCCTATATGACTTTAGAAATGTAGAACCAGTTTACATGTAGGTGAAGGCATCAGGGAAACTTTTATGGAGGAGGTGACTTTCGATAGAAACAGAAAAACCGAACATTTAGATTTATGGAGGTACTATGATTTTGGAGATAAAGCTCTGAGAATATAAAGATGTATTTTTCCCTGAGAGTTCTGTCCTCAGCAGAGGATGTGGAGAGTAATGGTATCATATTTGGAAAAAGAAAATACCATTTCTTTCTAAGAACTGGCATGAATTCCTCTCCTAAATGAATAGTTGTGGTAATTGCATAGGACTTAGGAAATTGGCTAAGATTTCTCCTGGACTTGTTAGGAAAATTAAAACCAAACTGGGTTTAAATTTTTAAATGTTCTTTCCTTTCAAGTTCTCTAGCTTATTAAATAATTTTATTAAATTGTTGCTGCATTATAATTTTATAATATTGTCTTGGAAGAGTAAACAGACCCCATTCCTATGTACTAAGGTCTTGGCTGTATTTAAACTTCTTCATCTCCTTTCCACTTGATTGTGCTTATAAAACACAAGCCTGTCCTTGCAGCAGAGAGAAGGATTGTAACAAGTACCTGGCACCTGAGATGCAATTAAATAGGAGGTGCAATTTAATCACACAGCCTATGCTGTGATTTATCTGCATCTGACTTAATCATTAGAACCTTTTGAAAAACCAGCACTTTATTTGAGGTCAATCTCCATGCTTGTTGCAGAGTCTAAAGCGACTATTAGTGCCTTGTGCTGTATTTCCAAATGGCATTTGGGACAGAAAGAATTTATTGAGCACGTTTCCTATGTTAGCCACTGTGCTAACTGGATTATTTCAGTGCTCTTCTCAGTGATTCTGTGAGGTAGGTAATTGCATCATCCTTTTCTCCCTAATGGGACCATGAAAAGGGCTTAGGAAAAGGAACTGGTGCCAATCTCGTACCCAGGTCCTGGCAGGGTAGCCTGGAAACTTAGTTCTGATTTTAAGGACTGTGTTCTTAATTACTGTCTGAACTGAGGTTGCCCGAGGAGAAATTACTCTTGAAGAAGTTACATTTGTACATGCATAAATATATTTCACACAATATATAAGATTTTCTTTGTTTGTGTTTCATTGTAACCTAGCTGCCTGCTGGTTAAGGGATCAAAAAAAGACATTTCTTATATTAAATTGAGTTTTAATACTTGTGCGTCTTTGCTAATGTTCAGTCAGAATGCATTGAGATGGATTTGGAAATGAAACCTCATCATTTTCTAAGGAATGCAACTAGATATAAACCAATTGTGACGTATTATAATCAGCAAAATCGTTGGACCATTGATACTCCTTGTCAAAATTTATTCAGTGGTTATGTTTTGCTTTCTCTTCTTGTGTTTGCTCAGTTCCCTGGCGCCTCAGCTTCCCTTGGGGAACCACGTGTGTGACGGGAAGAGTGTGTCTCCAACAACCAGGATTCGGCCCTGGGAGTTGTGTTAGTTTCAGCAAATCATTAAACCTGTTAATGCTCCAGTTTTCTTATCTTAGAAGATGGACTAAAGATATATGCCTTCCAGGGTTAGTCTAAAACGGGAGCAGATGATGCGTGTCAAGTACTTACCAGTAGATCTGGGACATAATAATCTACCTAAAAAGTGGAAATATTGTTTGTATTTTTAGCCTCAAACTTCTGTTCCACATTTTTGTTTATTGGTAGCAAGTGAATGATGCCCACTTTCCAGGTGTGTGTGTGTGTTTCTGTTTGTGTGAGTATGAGATGACTAAATATAAATATGTAGACAGCATAGCACCGGGTAGGGTCTCAGTCATTGCATTCCCTCTATTCCCGTTAATTCACGTAAAGTTTAAAAATAAAATAAAATTAAAAAAAAATAAAAACACAATATGATAAAATGAAAAACAAAAACAAAAACACATTCCAGTCATCTTTATTTTCTTTCCCTTACTGGTGTTCCTATCTCTTTATTGTCCGCCACAACGTGGTTGGCTTGTATGAACCTTGCGGTTTCCAAGTTTTAACTTTAATAATCAAGGAAGAGAAAAGCCCACACAAAATGCAATTTCAACAGGAAGAGAATAAGCCACTTTTCAAGCAAAGAGAGATGATGAACTTAAAATGTAGGCTCCTTTTCAATATTTCAGGGAGACACTTTACATACAGTTCTGGGAATGTAGCCAAAATGAAACAGCCAAGAGTTATATCCAGCAGATATTATGAGAGGGTAAGAGGAGTCGCAGATATCCAATCACTTCGATAATAAAAGTACAACATCCCATACCTTTCTATCCACATCTTTGTTTTAGAAGGAAGGGTGGCAGTTATGAAGCAAATCTTTAAAGCTTCTTTGAAAAGCTTCTGTCTTTTCCTCTCACAGTCTTCTCTTTGCTAGTGCAGGTGTAAGCTCAAAGCCAGACGAACTCCTGTACAGAGCATTATTCTTAGGGAATTCTCTGGAATCAGATTTAATAGTGTACACAGATCCATTCAGTAAATTTTTTGAACACCTACTATATGCCGGGCACTGTGGATGATGTTAAGAATTCAATTAAGGAATTGGAGGAAACTTTCTATATGCTCACAGGCCAAATCTACCAATATTTTACCAATGTCCCTGCATCTGTGCCCAAAACACTCCCTTTTTCTTCTCCCCCACTGCCCTCCCTGCCAGCTCCTGATCATGGCCTGTTCCTTCTGTTGAATAGTGTGTCCCATGCCTGCTCTTCTACTCAAACTGCAGTCTTGCAATTGCCCCCTGCCCATCAGTTTTCTTCACTTTCAGTAAGCAAGATTATCCTTTTTGATAAAGTAGGATCCCACTAGCAAAATCTCTCCCCATGACTCACATTACTCTCCTATCGCCCCATTTTTCTAGTTCCTTCTATTTTCGGGGGGGGGGGGTGCAAAATCCCTTGAAAGTGTTGTCTATACTCCATTTCCTTTCCTTCCAGGCTTTCTTGTAACTGCTTCATCTAAGCATTCATCCCTGTTAATTCCTAAGACTGCACATGTCAAGGCTGTCTGGCACTGGCCATATTGCTCCATTCTCAGTTCTCACATTACAAACCCAGAAGCAGAAATAGACCCTTGGTTTCCAGGACGCCAGCTTCTCCTGGCTTTTCATCTACCCCATAGGTGAATCCCTCTCAGTCATCTTTGTTCTTTCCTCTTCATTTCCCCAAGCACTAAATGCCTGAGTACCCTGAAAGTCAGCACTCACAACTTTACTTTGTTTTCTTCATAACTGAATTCATCTATTCCAGTGTCTTCAAGCACCATCTATATTCCAGTAACTTCCAAATACATATCTCCAGTCTCAAAACTCTTAACTCCACAATTGTGTAGACAACTCTTTACTTGATATTCCCACAGCTGACACTTCACCCAACTCAAACTTAACTCATCATTTCTACCTTTGAGATTTCTCTCCAAGCATTTCCTGTTTTGATCAGTGCAACTCTAAACTTTAAACTGTGGATGCCAAAAATGTCACCCTTGATTCCTTCCATTCTGTCCTCCTCCCATCCATTTTGTCAGCACATCTAATCACCTCTATTTTAAAAATAAATACAGAATCTGACCAGTATCCATCACTGCCACACCGATCACTGTATAATTCTATCTTAATCACTTAATGCCGTCATGATCTTTCACTGTCCTGCAATAATCTCTTAACCGTTCACCCTTGACCAATCTTTGCCAGGGTATTCTCTACACAACAGGCAAAAGCAGTTCTTTTAAAACATAAATCAGACGCTATCATTCTCTACTCAGAACTCTCCAATTTTGTTCCCACCCCAGCCGGAATAAAGTGAAAAGCCTTATCAATAGGGCTTCAGAGCGCTCTGTGCTATTTTGTACTTAGTCGCTCAGTTGCATCTTACTCTGTGCAGCCCCATAGACTTCAGCCCACCAGGCTCCTCTGTCCATGGGGAGTCTGCAGGCAAGAACACGAGTGGGTTGTCATGCCCTCCTTCAGGGGATCTTCCCAACCCAGGGATCAAACCCAGGTCTCCTGCATTGCAGGCGGATTCTTTAATGTCTGAGCCAGCAGGGAAGCTCTTGCAGTGCTCTATATCTTTGCAATATCACCTCTTCTTTCTCTTCTCCTTTTCCGCCTCACTCTAGCTACAATGCCTGATTTCCAGATCCTATACTCCCAGTCTTTGCACCTACTATTTCCTCTATCTGGAATGCTCTTCATCCTCTTTTCATCATGGGTCCACTTATCAGGAAAATGAAAAAGTGAAATTGTTAGTCAGTCAGTCATGTCCAACTCTTTAGCAACCCCATGGACTATACAGCCCGCCAGGTTCCTCTGTCCTTGGAATTCTCTACGCAAGAATACTGGAGTGGGTAGCCGTTCCCTTCTCCAGGGGATCTTTCCAAGCAAGGGATCAAACCCAGGTCTCCTGCATTGCAGACAGATTCTTTACTGTCTCAGCCACCAAGGAAGCCATTCCTTAATCACCTTTGATGAAAAAGACTCCACTGTGTCAATACCTTCTCATTGCTGCAATGCAGGAGCCATCTTTAGCCCCTTCTACTGTAGATTCTTCATAACATCATCGCCTATCATGTTTTTTTTTTTTTTTTTTTGCCCTTTGTTTCTCACAGCTGGAACATCAGTTCAGTGCTGTGTCCCAGTGCCTGGAAACAACGCCTGGCACTGTATGAACTGAGTAAATATTTCTGAATGCTGATGAAGATGAATGTGGCCCCTTGCCCTCATAGAATTTACAGTGTAGTTGGTGCTAATGACAAATATAAAGTTAAGCAGACAGAATAGCATATAAATTTTGAGAAATAATTTTGATAAGTGTTTCAAAAGCAATTGCCAAGGCATTGAGATGGATATTGATAGGGGAAACTTAATTTAGATTGACTGGTTGGGGAGGCTTTTCTGAGGAGGTGGCAATTCATGATGAAAAGGGGCTAGAATTCTGAAATTAAAGGGAGAACACTTTATTTCTTACACATGCCAAAAAATGTAATGATTATCAACAATTAGTCTATAACCTTCTGATAGCACATGTACACACACCTTTTAGTAAAAATATGTGTAGGATTGGAATAGTAAAGAACATGTTTTTACTTAATGAATAGTAAGAAGAAAATCTTATATGGACATCAGTGAGATGACTGTGTACATAAATGGGAAATCCTAACTTGGGGTATATAACAGGTATGAATCCAGCCTAATGCAAGGTACTTGTAGTCAGTCTAAATGTTTTGGATCTCCTTGAGAAGGAGTATTTGTCTTAAATTTAGGCTAGAATTAGAATTGAAATCCTTCATTCCAATTTTGTCTGGCATTAGGGTAGTAATAGATATGTGTTAAGAATATCTTTGAGGTTAGGGACTAACTAGGTAAAAAGAATAATTTCAATGCCAGTATTAATGGTAGCCACAATTTATTGAGCAACTAACTAAAGGAGCCAGTGGTAAAGAATCCACCTGCCAAGCAGAAGATGCAAGTTCAATACCTGGGTTGGGAAGGGGAAGGAAATGGCAATTTACAGCAGTATTCTTGCTGGGAAATCCCATGGACAGAGGGCCTGGTGGGCTACAGTCCACGGGGTTGCAAAAGAGTCCAACATAACTTAGCAACTAAATGGCAACACAAAATAGGAGTCTAGCACCTTAGAACAGAACTTCAACTCTGGTACCTCATTCAGTTTTGAGAACTATTGTTTAAGAGAATTGATTTAATATGCTTGGTGCATATATTGAGTGCCAATTCAATCTTAGCTTTTAATAGTAATAATAAAATCATCATTTCTTTGTTATCAGATCCAATTACATATGAGAAAATTAATATTTAAAATTGGTTACAGTAGAGCCAAGTCATTCATTTTAAAAGCATCAGATCTTAGATTAATCAGATTGGTCTGCTCTTTAATATGTATCTGTGTACTGTCTTTCTCTTTTTTATATAATGATCTTGTTTTCCTGTCCTTCTTTTCTTTGGTGGTGGTTTAGTCACTAAGTCATGTCTGACTCTTGCAACCTCATGGCCTGTAGTCCGCCAGGCTCCTCTGTCCATGGGATTTCCCCAGGCAAGAATACTGGGTAGGTTGCCATTTCCTTCTCTAAGGGATCTTCCTGACCCAGAAATCAAAACTCCATCTCCTGCATTGCAGGCTGTCTCCTGTATGGGCAGGCTGATTCTTTACCGCTAAATCACCAGGGAAGGAATTGAGTTGGTGGCTCAGACAAGAAAGAAACTGTCTGCAATGCAGAAGACCTGAGTTCAGTCCTTGGGTTCAGAAGATCCCCTGGAGAAGGAAGTGGCTACCTACTCCAGTATTCTTGCCTGGAGAATTCTATGGACAGAGGAACCTGGTGGGCTACAGTCCATAGGGTCACAGAATCAGACATGACTAAGTGACTAAAATTTCCTTTCTTTACCCAATGATTTAATGTAACTGGTACCAAATGAACTAGACCAGGCTCCTTTTATGGAATATGCTAACTGGCTAGGTTTCTTAAGTTCACGGAAGCTGACCTCTTTCTGTCCATTCCTTCCAGCTGTCCATTTTGCTTGATTGTGTTATTGTCCTGGATCTGTTTCTGGTCCCCCATATCCACACATCAGCCTTCTTTGCACGTTTCAGAAGTGAGTGTTCCATACCCTCCATGTGCACTCGTCTCCATCCTCTCACTGGGCACCACGATTCCAGCTGGCGCACTACCTTGCAGCATGTTTCCCCCCTTGGTTTCAGTATACAAGTGCCAATATCTCCTGGCAGCTCATTGAGCAGCCACTCATTGTCAGCCTCCTTCTGATGCACGTGGCACTCCCCCGAGTAGCTGTAAACTATTCTCAGCTGCCTCCTCTACTTCTGGGTCTTGCCAAAGTTTTCTTTATACCAGCCAAGTGTCTAATCTTCAGAAAATTACTTGATGACTGCAGATGGATCTTTATCCCTCATGAGCTTTGTCCTTTCTGAACCACCACCAAGCCCACACATGTGGAAAATTTAGGATGTAAAATGCCTATGAAGAATCTAGGTAGTGTTTTAAAATTGTTAGTGCAGCTATTAAAGGCAAACACACATGTTTCTGAAGTATATCATTCAGGAGTGTTGACTTTTATGACCCCAAACCCCAGAATTTCTTTTCACTTTGTACTAATATGAAGGGGCAGGTATGCATTACATGTTCACATTTCCTTTGAGAAGAATCAGTAGTGTAATTGCCAACACAATTTCACCCAGCCTACTCAAGCTCATGGTATAGATGCTACAGAACTGAAGATGAGATAGCTTTGGAGTCAGAAAAACTTGGGACTGAAGCCAGAACCATCATAAACTAGCTAGGCTATCTTGAGAAGTGACTTAAATATCTTTATCTAGGTTTTCTCATCTATAACAAGGGAAGGAGCAATTTGTAATTCATAATGCTGTCATAGGGATTAATTGAAGCATTAAACATGTAGTGTGAATGAATCTGGACTCATAAATCCAGGGGTGGAAGAAAACAAGCTTTTTTCATTTGCTGTAACTGGTCATTTCTGATCCTGAACCCTCTTCTCTTGGGCCAGGAGAGAGACAAAGATAAAAACTCAGTATCCTCTGTACCTGAAATACTCACTTTCCTTGAGCAGCAATATGCGCTCTTTGAGAATATCGTGCAGTGGTAAGATTTTGGCTCTTTGGTCTTGGGGGGAATGTTAGGTGTCTTGTCTAAGGTCATAGATTAACCCATATGGCCTCCGAGATGTCCATGGCCTCAGTATATGTGACCCCTTCAGATAACAGGATTCTCAAATTCTCTCTTCATTGCTCAGCTTGAGTGCTGAGTATTTGGTGATATCCTTTAGAAGTTCATATCCAGCCCTTTTGCCCAGGGGGTAGGTTTCCTCTGCTCTCAGGATCCATAGAATTTTCTTTCTTTGTTTCTTACCCAAAACAAAAAAAACATTTTACTAATATAGGTATGGAGAGTGCCCTGCCTCTCCTAGTTGCTGAGTCTATATGTACCAGTACCTTTTCCCCATGTTTCTCTCGGGAGCATCCAGCTTTATTTGCTTAGTAGGTGTAGAAATTCTGAACACAATCACTCTTCCCTGAACTTCTTTGAAGAAAGCAAACAAATTCTGTCATCAACCCTTGAATGAAAGTTGGGAGAAGTGTGCATTTATTGTTGTTCTTGTTGCTTATTCACTCAGTTATGTCCCAACTCTTTTGCGATCCCAGGGACTGTAACCTGTCAGGCTTCTCTGTCCATGAGACTTTGCAGGCAAGAATACTGGAATGTGTTGCCATTTCCTTTTCCAGGGGATCAAGTCCATCCGGACACTAGCATCTCGTCCAAGGCCATGGGAATCATGAACTCCTTTGTCAACGACATTTTCGAGCGCATCGCTGGCAAGGCATTGCACCTGGCGCATTACAACAAGCGCTCAACTATCACATCCAGGGAGATCCAGACCGCCGTGTGCTTGCTGCTACCTGGGGAGCTGGCCAAGCATGCTGTGTCTGAGGGCACTAAGGCTGTCACCAAGTATACTAGCTCCAAGTAAATATAATATGCCTAGCTGCTGTTAACAGAGAAAGCAATGGCACCCCACTCCAGTACTCTTGCCGGAGGGCCTGGTGGGCTGTAGTCCATGGGGTCACTAAGAGTCGGACACGACTGAGCGACTTCACTTTCACTTTCCCAACCCAGGGATCAAAACTGCATCTCTTGCATAGGCAGGGAGATTCTTTACCACTGAGCCACTTGAAGAGCCTGAAGTGGGCATTAAAAGGGGCAAAATGTCAGAAAAGAAACACCTAAATTAATACTCTAAATTATTATCCTGCCTCACATGTGAAAGCACAGTGACTGGCCCATAGTAGGTGCTCAAGAAACCAGAGCTGCTATTGACATTGAAAATGGGTTCTCTAATTCTTCTTTTTTTCCTCACAGAAATTGAATTTTCTGGCACCTCTCTGCAGAATATCATCTGATTCTGGGCAATCATTTTGAGACAGCTGACTTGGGTCAGAAGAGCAGTCTGTGACTGTGGAACTGAGCAGATTTCATTGGAACAAAGTGATGGAGGGATGGAGAAGGACCCAACTCAAACTTTAGGTTTCTTGTATCCCATGGAATCCAGCCACCTACAAGTCACAGTCTCTCAGAAGACACCAGAGATGAGATCACTCTCCAGGGGACACAAGCCTCTCACATAATCACCTGCTGGTACATTTTGGCTTGCTAAGCCTAATTCGTTTGTGAAGAGTGCTAATGAGGATGGGCATTTGCTTGTGTGGACAGGATAAGACGGTGATGGTTAGAAGAACCAAGATGTCATAGGGGCCGGACTGCTCAGTATTGTTGAGGAATGCCAACAGCAAGAATTCTGCAGAACACAGAAAATGTGATTGTCTCCTTGGGTAAGTAGTAGCAACTCATATTTATGTAGTGCTTTTCAGTTTTATAGCACTTTTATACACTTTAATTTTCTCTTACACCCTTACGATATTTGTCTAAAAATATGTTAGTGGTTCTGATAATTTCTGCCTTATGGGTGAAAAAAAAAAATCAAAACCCAAAATGCAATGTTCAGAAGAAGTTACCTAAACTCCACCAACTAAGAAACAGTTCAGAGCTCAAAAGAAGAGTGCTTTTTCCATGACACTCCACAGTCTCCTGAAATAAGTGGAGAAGACCCCTCTGCATCTAGTTTGTGATCTGCAATCTTAAGGTTGACAGGAGCTTTATATGCAATGGTGGCTTCTCAGAATTACTACTTTATGAGACTTCTTAGTTCTTATATGGGACAATTACTGCTTTACAGAATTCTAAAAATTCAGATGAAAGGCTTTGTTTGATTCTTTAATATTATTTGATATCTGGATCAATTTGTGTGCTTGATGATAGCGCGCTCGCTCTCTTTTTTTCCACTGTTTGATCTTTTATCATGCCTAGACTAGTATCTTAACCTTGTCACGTTTTATTAATTATTTTCTATTTTGTATAATACTTTTAAATGAGAATCAGAAAGCATGGAGAAAAAATGGTGTGGTTTTAAAAATAAGTCTTGCCACAAGCAAGTGAAACTGACTGGATTCTGATTGTATTATCTATGCTCTTTTTATTCAGTTCCTTAAAGACCCTTAAAGAATCTCAGAGCAGATTTTCCATACAATTCCCACTAAATACCTTGATCCTAAGTTGAATCAACTAGAACACCCTGGTATTTCAACATAAAAAAGTCACTGAAGATGGTATGCCGTGTTAACCACAGACACCATTTTTTAATTTTAAGAGATGCTCTGGAAAAGCAGTGAAGCAATGTACACTCACTTCTAGAGTATAGATCACTGATTAGTGATCTTATGATCATGCTTTGTTCCAACCCTGGGAGAGTATTAATGCTAACAGGTTGTCTTCAAACTGGACTCAGAAAATTTAGTTTGCACTTCTATCTCTAACTGTGATTCCTACGGGGTGATAGAGTGAAATGATAAAGTCACTCTGTTAATGAAAGATATCCAATAGCTTCACTTTCTTATACGTCAGGTTTTGTCTTTGACCTTGGCACTTTTTTTTTTTTTTAATTTTATTTAATTTATCTTTACAATATTGTATTGGTGTGTTTGAAATTTGTACTTCTCCCTAGCTAACTCGGACATGTCCTTCCATGTCCTACTACTCCAGGAGCACCTGAGCAACCTCACTGATGTTAGCATGGATGCCTTGGCATTCTGTTCTGATTCTCACTATCTGGCTGGTACTCTGCCTTCTCCGTGGGGAGAGCAGTGAGAAAGATTTCACTCAGTTCAGCCTTACCATGGGTGGAAGGTGCCGGTTAGAAATACCTCACCTTCAGTTGATACTGAATACTATCTTTGGACAAAAAGCCTAATGGAAATTGCCATGGAGTATCTTATCTACCAGGTAAAAGAAAAACAGCCCTAGCTAAGATGGGGTTTGAATCAAAGCAGTCTCTAAAAGAGAAATATAAGTAAAGTGAGGCTGTGTTAAAAGAACACACTGCTTTTCTTCAATTAAATCATATACCTTGATCTGTGAGTCTGCTCAGTCTTATATTAGGAGATATGGGCCAATTTATCTTTATTTTATTTTTAATACTTTGGTATCTTTTACTCAATTGCAACTGTGATATAATCATATAAACTACTGGGATTATACATTGTTATAATCTTCTCCAATGTAGTTAATGCTTCTTCCTTTTCCACCAAGTTCCAGAGTTGGAGCAAATTTCTATCTTTTATTGAGAAGCAAGGTAGGGAATGCACATTCCTGTTATTTTACAAAAGAATCAGTTCCACTGGAGGAGCCACAAAACATAGAGGCATTTATCAACATACCTACTCCATATATTTTTTAAAGTGTAGTCAGTACAATGAAAACTCTATTGATTTGTTTATGAGCTCTGTCATGATAATAAAAAGTCAGGCTGTTTGGTTTGTGTAATTGATGAAGTCCTGCCACTCAGTTTGCAGAACTATAATTATTACTTGCTCTTCAGCTAAAGAAGAATGGTTTATTATGTTACATTATGAAGCATTTTTGCTTTTTTCAGTTAAAAGAGTAAAACAATACAAGTTGAACTGTCTTACAGGATAATCGCTATCATTAAAAACATCTTGAGATAGGAAGAGACTGGAGAGGCCATCAGTCGGTCCTTTTCCTTGCCTTATATTTACACCAAAACCTTCAGGAATGCTTTTATTGTATAAAACATTATTTTTATTTTTGCCTCACATGTAATTTAATTGTTAATCTGTTACCCTTGGATGTGCCCCATCATTCTATTTGCTGTCTTGGATTGAGATATAGTGTATCTCCTTAGAATGACACACTTAATATTAACCTCTTGTGTAGATGGAAGGCTACTTATATCCAAATAATATTGAATGATTATTAAAATAGTCCCTGAGCCTAGAAGTTTGCCTTCTAATAATTACACCAGAAAATTTCACTGTGACTTTGAAGATCCGCTAGTAAAACTATCTGTGTATGACCCCAAAGGTGCTTGTCGTATAGTTATATATAATTCATTACTTCCCCAAGTCACTAATTAGAGCCAAGAGTCCTAGATTTAGGGTGTGTGTCCTTAGTGAATGAAGAAGGGGATGTGGCTACTCTCTTCATCTCAGAGTGCCATTTGCTCTTTAGACATGAACTCTGCAGAAGCCTTGTTTCACTGCATTTTATGAGAAAGTTACATGCTCTTTGAATGTTTGAGATGTTCTCAGGACCCTCATCAGTATCAAGATCCTGCCATTTTGTAACTCAAAATGCCTTAAAAAATATGTTTTGGCTAATTTTTCCCCTGGTTTCTTCTTCACAGTCTTTACACTCCCTTTAGAGATTGTAGCTTGTGTGTGGCATGGTTACCTACACATATAGAAAGGGTTCACATGTATGATTCCATGATGATTTTTTATTCCATCTGTTAGCTAATGGTACCTTTCTATTATTTGCTAATATCACCTTATCTTTCTTATTCAATTCACTGTACATTTGGTACCTAATCTTTTTTTTTTTCTTTCTTGCAACTTTTCGTTGATCCTTCTCCAGCTGAATAGGTTTGTATTCGTGATCATTTTTATACATTACTTGAACCTTTTCAAGTTTATCTCATCTTGTTATTTCTTGCCCTATAAGTCAAATCTTTCTTTTTCCTTTTATATGTTTGCTGTGTCCTGCTTGGTACTGACTCTTAATTTATTATGTCCTGTGATTTAAAGCATTTCTTTCCACCTCTTCATGTAGATCATTATTAACTGCTTAAAAATTAGGACAGGTTAATTTTTGCTTCCATTATTTTTCCAGCCACTTAAGATTTTGCAAGTCATTGCTTCTCTAGGTTTCTTGTCCTTCTTATGAGTTATCCTATGAAGCAACTTTTTACACTAACAATGCACAAAATGTGTTAGCTAGAACTCACTGGTTAAATTGAGTCCAGCCTTTAGATTTAATATATATCTAAGGAAATCAGTTTAGCTTGCTCAGATTTACCTACGTAGAACATTTATGACTTGTTAATGCAATCTTTTAGTAAGATTTTAAAAGCCCTGTGTGTATATGTGTGTGACAGAGATATAACTTTATTGATTCCCCTGCTCAGTGATGATTGCCATTATCATCCTTGTCGTTTTTAGACAAGGTCATATCAACAAATAACAGTCATTGGAAAACAAACGAAATGCTTGATAGGGATGATCAATGCCCAAATAGAGCAAATACTTAACTAGTTCCGAAATAACTGCTCTTCTAAGGTCCTGTCATCATCCTGAGATGACAGGTACAGCCTGGCTTGCATTTATTCTATGTAAGTGTGAAGTCACAGACATCTATCAAGTCTGAATAGTTACGGCTTCATTAGTGATAAGTGAACGAAGGACAATATGCAGAGCCACGTGTTCAATGAGGAACAGAATCCTCCTTTTTATTTATCCTATTTTGATTAAGTTATAAATATAGAAAAGTCCCTATTGTTCAATCGATCCAGTGTAACATTTACAATACCTACTAAGTGCAGAGCATTATGCTAAGCCTGGAATAATACAAATATTGATCATGTTAATGATCACGCAGAATTTTACCTGTTTCCTCAGCAATGTATACCCTCGTTGTAATCATCATTTGATAAAATACAACACGTTACTGTTTCTTCTACTCTCACCGCCTCACTGAGTATTTCAGTATCGATTCCTAATGGCTTGTAAGAGTGCCTGGTATACACTATATGTTTAACATATATTAGTTAAATAAGCACATCAGTTCCACCATATTCTGTTGGTCATGAGGGTGCAGGAGGGACTATAAAAATGTTATACAAGGGTCTGAAGGTCTTTGTGGGAAATCCTGGCTGTGGCAAACAGCATCCATATACTCATAAAATTATCCACCACATCACATTTTCCATACGTGTGACCTCTCCATCTAGTGGAAAACACTAAAGGGCAGTCTACCAGGGCCATGCCCTCCTTGTTTACATGTACCTTCTTTTATTCCCTCTCAGTAAGGATTTCTTAGAAGAACCAGTACATGTAGAAGTCAGAATGTGATACCCATCATAGTACATCATAGTACTTCATACTTAGGGTAACTTTTTCTCTCTCCCTTCTTCTGACCCTGATCAATGCTTAGCTGTCACTCACCATCTCTTATCTCCCATATCTAGTCCACCAACAAATTTAAACAAATAAACCTGCTTCACAGCTCTGGAATCCATTTACTGCCTAGTTTAAGCTACCACATCTCTTTATTGAACCAGCTGCATGAGCCTCAGCATTGTTTTCCTGGCCACAAGTTGTTTCTCCCTCCAGTTCATTGTTTGGGGATAGTCAGAGTTAGTGTTTCAAAATGCAATTTCATTAATGTCTTTCCTATGTAAAGTCCTTCAGTAATTAATATAAGGAACAAAATCTTTGCCAAAACCTGTATGCTTTAAATTATCTAGCTTCTTTCTTCATTCCCTAGATGGTATTTTGCCCCCGTGCCCTTCTTTTTCTGTGTTTCAGCCCAACTGTCACTTCTGTGGTTTTTGAATGTTCCCGTGTTCTTTCTTAACTTGAGCCCCCAGTACAGGATTTTTCTCCCCACCTTTTGACCTAGTTAATCCCTCTCCATCTCTCAGATGTCGGCCAATTTGTCTTCTCTTAGTGTGAGTTGTTCTGATCCTTGGACTTAGATTTTCCGGGAGTATTCTCTCAACATTTAGTATATTTTTTCTTCATGTGACTCAATACATTATAATTTTTACATATATATATAAATAAATAAATATAAAACTCATTTATATACTCAAATATGTAACTCATTTATAATTATGTATTTGTGTGATTTATTTTGATTACTTTATTTGTCTTTACTGGACTGTAAGCTTCATAAGTCAGGTATGAGTCTATTTTTAGATTTTATTGGATTTCCAAAGTACATAGTAGTGCTTCAAACTATTATATAAATGACTGACTGAATAAAATTTGTTTCATTTTCTTCTCTTAGGAGGAAAGCAGATCTATCACTGGAGAAATGTGTTTTTTATTTTCCCTTTCATTTATAAATTCTCGTGATTGTGAATCATGAAAATGCCCTTTTTGTGGTTTGATTCCATCCATCAGATAAGAACTATACCCTTAGGGAAACAATAAGGAACAAGTCAAAACCAATTAATGTGCAAAATATTACCATGGCAAATCTCCACTATAGTCTTCATCTTATCTTTTTCCTTTCTTGATAATACTTTTTCATCTATTATTTTCAGAATGAAAGCTATTCATGATTTCCCTTCTTTTTTGTCTAAGCAAGAGAAGAGTTGGTATACTAAAAGAGATTGGATTATGTTGAACATTAGAAGCAAAATACCTGCATACAGATCCTTTGAGTGAGATTAAAATAACTTCTTTACAGTAACATTGTTTTGTAAAATTTCTATTCTATTCCAGCCACTGTTTTAGGGACTTCATCTCATATATCTCAATAAATGTCATAAGAAATCTTTGAAAACTTTATCAAATATTTCTGTTGTAAAGAGAAAGAAAGAAAGACTCAGAAAATTAGGTCACTTCCTTAACATCACACCACCTCCCAGGTGGCTCAGTGGTAAAAAATAAATAAATAAAAATCCTCTTGCCAGAGCAAGTTCAATCTCTGGGTCCTATGTTGGAAAGATCTCCTGGAGAAGGAAATGACAGCTCACTCCAGTATTCTTGCCTGAGAAATCTCATGGACAGAGGAACCTAGAGGGCTACAATCCATGGGGTCACAAAAGAGTTGGCCACGACTGAGCAACTAAACAACGATCATTTGGGGAAGGGATCAGAGTCTTCATCATTTTCCACTGTGTGCAGACTAGCTGGCTGCATTGTTCTCCTTTTCTGACATTGTCTTCTTTGTGTAGCCTAGTCACAAGTCTGATGTGGAGAAAGGGTCTTGATATCCTTTAATCACATACTCATCATTTCCCTACCCTTAATCCAAGAAAAGAATGAACATATTAAGCAAGGCTAAACACACATCTTAGAAAATATGCAGAAGCCTTGGTTTTGGAATTTAACTAGTGTAAAGGTTGCTGCTGCTGCTAAGTGGCTTCAGTCGTGTCCGACTCTGTGCGACCCCATAGACGGCAGCCCACCAGGCTCCCCCATCCCTGGGATTCTCCAGGCAAGAGTACTGGAGTGGGTTGCCATTTCCTTCTCAAATGCAGGAAAATGAAAAGTGAAAGTGAAGTCGCTCGGTCGTGTCCGACTCTTAGCGATCCCATGGACTGCAGCCCACCAGGTTAGGGGTTAACATATATCTCGGTCCTAAGGTCAAGAGGCTGCTTATTTCCATGACTTTCCCCCACATGACCAAAATGTTATCCTGTAATCTTACCCACTTGAGATCTTCAGGTTAAATGATTGACCTTGAATTTCTCTTTCCAATCCAAATTCTGTTGCAAATCATCCACTTCGAGTGGTGAGATGCTTGAGTGTTACTTGGTAGATCCCAAATAATTTCTAAACTGTATCTCTTTACTGAAGTCTTTGTGTGTGTGTGTGTGTGTGTGTGTGTGTGTGTGTGTGTGTGCTTAGTCGCTCAGTCATGTCTGACTCTTTGCCACCCCATGGACTGTAGCCTGCAAGGCTCCTCTGTCCATGGGGATTCTCCAGGCAAGAATTCTGGAGTGGGTTGCCATGCCCTCCTCCAGGGGATCTTCCCAACCCAGGGATTGAATTCAGGTCTCCCACATTGCAGGCAGATTCTTTACTGTCTGAGAAGTCTCTGCTGCTGCTGCTGCTAAGTCACTTCAGTCATGTCAGACTCTGTGCGACCCCATAGACGGCAACCCACCAGGCTCCCCCGTCCCTGGGATTCTCCAGGCAAGAACACTGGAGTGGGTTGCCATTTCCTTCTCCAATACATGAAAATGAAAAGTGAAAGTGAAGTTGCTCAGTCGTGTCAGACTCTTTGCGACCCCATGGACTGCAGCCTACCAGGCTCCTCCGTCCATGGGGTTTTCCAGGCAAGAGGACTGGAGTAGGGTGCCAGTCTCTAGGGGTTATTAAACCTTTTGTACTAGTTCATTTGATTGTTATTTTTCTGTTGTGAAAAACTGGGTATATTTACTTTATATGACATTGTGCAAAGGACTTGTACCAATATTCACAGTCTCAAGACATTATAGAGTTTTCTTCCTTAAAAGATGTAACAAGAGACAGATAAGTCAACTTCTCCAGTGTTACAGTTTCTTTAGAGTAATTATAGTGGTCTGAATCACTAAAGATTCCTTTTATCCCTAACAGACTCTCTTTTCTCTTTCCCCAGACTTAGTTCATACATCTACTAGGCAGTCACCAGGAAAAGTTGTTTTTCAAATGACAGAAATAAGTAGAACTCTCAAATTCATGGATATGGCACAAAAGAGAATTTGGGTAGCCCCTAGCAATGCTTCTTGTTGTAATTGAAAATCTGGCACCATGCTTTTTCAGGGAATCATACTAAAGGATGAAATAAAGGGATATTTCTAAACCACTGATGAACTGGCAAAGTGTCTAGTTAGCCACAAGTGCAAGAAGAGGAATCGAATGTGTCTGTACAGATGTAGAGTGTAAGGACTTTGACGAAACTAATTAAAATGAATTTTCCCTTGGCATGGATATCCATGTAAGATATTTATCTTCCATTTTGGAGGAAGCTAAACAAAGTCAAGTCAAATAATTTACTGCTTTTTCCCTGTGTGAGCTTGCAAAACTTGGTAGTAAGAAGAGATCAAGAGGCCACTCCAAGCTTCTCTCACCTAGTAAGAAGAGTGGTGTCCTGAGAAAATATGTGAATCCTAGAGACTTGCATCTCTGGATTCATGTCTTATCTATGCAACTTGGATCTATTATCCTGGAAATATTAAATGGCTTCATTACCCTTCATTACCCTTTCTGACTCTTCCAAGATGGTTACATGATTTGAGCTAGGTCGGTACACATAGTATCATAATTATACATTAATTTGCCCATTTTTCTTTCAAGTCTCTAAATTCTATGAAAGAAAGGATAATGCCCATCTTTTCATATTGCACTTGAGGGTTCTTTGCTGTGATTGGAAATAGTATATGTCCAGCAAATACTTGTTGAATGATTAATATTTTAGAACATAAAATGGTGTCTGGTGCTTAGTAGATATTTGAAAATTCAGAGGTCTTTTTCCTTTTTATATCCTTCCCTTGCACCTGAACTATGTTAAAAGAAAAAAAAAATCACATCCAAATTGGGCATATTGATTACTTTCCTATAGTCTTAAAATCCAAACCTACATTTCTCGACCCTGAGTTTGGATGCTGGGGTTGGGACCCTGCAAACTACATTTCTTAAGACTTCTTGCCAAATGGCCTCTAGTAGTTTCAGTCACTAAGAGGCACCAGATGGAGACTGAAAGGCAGGAGAAGGGCAGCAGGTACCTTCTCACTGTTGTCTTCCTCTTGTCAGTAATTCTTTGGCAGAGGTAATTACCTGCAGGTTCTTTCAGGCTCATGTCCTCTCAAAGGTAGTACCTCCTACTCATAGGTCTAAACAGCAATTGTCTCTAGGTTTTCTTCCTTGAGCTTTTAAATTTTAGCAGTTTCATCTCTTCCTTTTTGTTTCCTAAGCAATGTAGATGATAGCCACTTTCTAAAATTACTGTCTGTGGTTTTATCAGTGCTGCTTTTAGACTCTTAACTTTTCAACACCTATGGGATCAATTTTCCATAAATTAAATTTCTTTCTGCTGAAAGATCTGATAAGGCTTTGGTTTCCCTGAATGGATCCTGATTGAGATAATGTGCTACTGTGACTACATACACACAAAATTTAACAATGTCCACAAATAAGTGCTCATGTATTGAATGTATTGAATTCTGCCAATTTGTCTGACAACAGGTCCATATTTGGAAAATCTAAAGATGAATAGGTATAGCCTGTGTCCGAAGGAAGTAAGAGCCTAGTGGGAGAGCGAAAAAGTCTGATCAAACCAGTTTATCACAGAGTTTACAGATGTATGTACAAAGTGCTAAGGACAAATAGAACATTGAAAATTAGCAGAATCATGGCAGATAAGAAAGATAATGTTATTAGAAATTTTGAAGGAGTTAGTGGAAAGTTGTTAAAGGATTTTGAATGGAATTTACAGAAAATATTGACATATATACATGAGACTACAGATAGATTTATTAAATAATATTTTTATTTTGCCATGGTCAACAAATAAATATCAAAAAGTTAATATGTTGAGACTTAGAATGTTCCCTTTAAATAAAGAAAGTAGATAAACTCTTCCTTTTAGTAAATGCTTCCATATTTTACTTCAGAGCTCTACTTCACTAAACAAGATTTATTAGAGTTTTTAAAAAAATAACAGACTAGTCTGGGAAGTGAATAAACTAATTTTAAATGAATTATGACTTCTGTACAATCTTTGGATAAGAAGGACCAATGATAAGCATGGCCTCTTTATGAAGACAGAAACACAACAAAACCTGTATGGACCAGCTGAGCAACAATCATAGGCTTGACTTGAAGGTTGTATGTCCTGCGCTTTAATTCGTGCCCTGAAAATGGACTTAACTCCTTGGATTCATCCCCTTGACCAAGCTACAAGAGGTAGAGAGGCTAAGCGATATTCAAGATGTTGTCCAAGAGAAAGTGCTGATATCCTTTGCCAAGTGGAGTCTTCTGTAGCGTATCACGTGCATGCTCAGCTGTGTCCAACTCTGCGAACCCCTGGACTCTAGCCCACCATGCTCCTCTGTCCATGGAATTTTCCAGGCAAAAATACTGGAGTGGGTTGCCATTTCCTTCTCCAGAGGAGGGATTGGACCCACATCTCTTGCATCTCCTGCTGTTTCTTTACCACTGAGCCACCTGGGATGCCATCCTGTAGTATTTAAAATGTCTTGATTTTGGAACTGAGGTGGGACAATATGAGTGATGGATGCTATTACTTTCTACTTTCCCATTGAATCTCCAACTAAATAAGACTCTGTTTTTAAACATCTAAATATGATGAATAACAAATTTAGCTAACCAATGGTTAAGGATACAAACAACAAGTTTATTTCCACCGCTGAAATCATTAAGTCACATAAGCTCGGTTTTTGGTCTGAAGATATACATCATGACATAATTTGGAGAGGCTGAGGTTTTGGGTCTTTAGCCCAGAAAAAACAAAGGCCAATATTATTTATTAAATCACCCATCCTGATGACCTCTTCCGAAGTTGATCATCTGCAAAGACCTATTTCAGAAAAGAGTCACATTCATAGGTACTGGAAGTTAGGACTTCAGCATCTTTTGGGAGATACAGTTCAGCACACAACATGGAATAAATCTAAAAGAATAAGCACAAAAATTTAATTGTACTGTATCTTTAACATAAAAAGAGAATTCTCAGTGTGAAAAAGTATATAAGATCCAGCATAAGAAAAATATTTTGTTCCAAGTCTGTATCAGTTTAACATCAACTGTGTTTTGGTGGGCAGCAGGTGGGGTACATGCACACTAGTTTTTTCCACTGAGAAGACCTAGAAACAGCCCAAGTATATACAGCATATTTAGCATATTATATTTACCTCCCAAAGCATATGTACATCTGCAAATGAACCAGTTATCAAAGAAAATTTAAGCGTAAATAGTGTGGTTCAACTGCAGAAAACTCTCTAATAGGCACCATCTGTCTTTATTTTTCAAACGCATATGACTGGGCTCCTTAGCTTTACAGTACTTTTCTCATTTGGTACTTGACATCAGTCCTGTTTAAATACCTCAACTCAGTAAAGTCTGGAAACAGATTTAATTGGATGCGCAGATCAATCTCAGGGACAGAACAGAAAACTTTCAGGGCCTAAAGCAGGCATTGCACTAGGCTATGGTAAAGAATTCTTAAGTTTAGATCAAAAAGTGTTAGCTTTATCAGTATTTAAAAGCTACCTTCCCCCAAATGCTATTTGAAAAAATAATAGAAAATGTGGGGGAAATAATTTAACTTTTAAAAAGTCAATGTACCTTTGAATAGATTTGCAAAATATTGCCTGGGTTTTTCTTCACATAGTAACCCTCCGGAATAAATAAGTGTAAACTTTGAACCCTTGTGAGTCATTCAGTCCAAACAGCTTCAAGAAAATGTCTGATTGCATTTATGCACGTAGTTTGATAATAAATTATTTGTTACTTGCAACAGTCTATGCCCCAGTTGACCACAAATACATAGAAAAAGTTGTGAATGACAAAATCAAATACATTTTAATCAGCTGCCGAGGGAAGAGAAGAGTGCTGGAATAGGCATAGTTCTTTATTGCAATGATGAATATGATAACTTATTTTACATGTTAAAGAAACAAGAATAGCAAAGCTTGCTGGCCAAACAGTAAGTTAGCCTATCCCAGTGTGCTTCAATAAAAGAACCGAAGAAGTAATTCAAGAAATGTATTCAAGAGGAAAATAGTCTTTTAATATTAACTAATGCTAATTATAGGTAGCTCACATTATCATATGCAGCAATAGAACCTTCACTGATTACTGATTAGTACAGTCTTTTCTCATGTCTGAATCATCATTGTAATTATTTTGCACCTTTATTTTGTACAGTTAATATTTTCCCTTAAAATGTTTTTACAATATGTTTCAGTCAGTTCAGTGCTCAGTCACGTCCGACTCTTGGCGACCCCATGGACTGCAGCACGCCACGATTACCTGTCCATCTCCAATTCCCGGAGCTTGCTCAAACTCATGTCCAGTGAGTCAGTGATGCCATCCAACCATCTCATCCTCTGTGGTCCCCTTCTCCTGCCTTCAATCTTTCCCAGCATCAGGGTCTTTTCCAATAAGTCAGTTCTTTGCATCAGGTGGCCAAAGTATTAGAGGTTCAGCTTCAGCATCAGTCCTCCAAAGAATATTTGGGACTGATTTCCTTTAGGATTGACTGGTTGGATCTTGCAGTCCAAGGGACTCTCGAGTCTTCTCCAACACCACAGTTCGAAAGCATCAATTCTTCAGTGCTCAACTTTCTTTATGGTCCATTTCTCACATCCATACATGATTACTGAAAAAACCATAGCATTGACTACTTGACCTTTGTTGACAAAATGATGTCTCTGCTTTTTAATATGCTGTCTAGGTTGGTCAAGCTTTTCTTCCAAGGAATGAGCATCTTTTAATTTCATGGATCCTGTCATCATCTGAAGTGATTTTGGAGCCCAAGAAAATAAAATCTGTCACTGTTTCCACTGTTTCCCCATCCATTTGCCATGACGTGATGGGACCAGATGCCATGATCTTAGTTTTCTGAATGTTGAGTTTTAAGCCAGCTTTTCCACTCTCCTCTTTCACTTTCATCAAGAGGCCCTTCAGTTCCCCGTCGCTTTCTGCCATATGGGTCGTGTCATTTGCATATCTGAGGTTATTGATATTTCTCCTGGCAATCTTGATTCCAGCTTGCGCTTCCTCCAGTCCAGCATTTTGCATGATGTACTCTGCATATAAGTTAAATAAGCAGGATGTCAATATATAGCCTTGACGTACACCTTTCCCAATTTGGAACCAGTCTGTTCCATGTCCAGTTCTAACTGTTGCTTCTTGACCTGCATACAGATTTCTCAGGAGGTAGCTAAGGTGGTCTGGTATTCCCATCTCTTTAAAAATGTTCCACATTTTGCTATGATCCACAGTCAAAAACTTTAGCATAGTCAATAAAGCAGAAGTAGATGTTTTTATGGAACTCTCTTGCTTTTTCTATGACCCAACAGATGTTAGCAATTTGATCTCCGGTTCCTCTCTCTTTTCTAAATACAGCTTGAACATCTGGAAGTTCTCACTTCATGTACTGTTGAAGCCTGGCTTAGAGAATTTTGAGCATTTCTTTGCTAGCATGTGAGATGAGTGCAGTTGTGTGGTAGTTTGAACTTTCTTTGGGATTGCCCTTCTTTGGTATTGGAATGAAAACTGATCTTTTCCAGTTCTGTGGTCACTGCTGAGTTTTCCAAATTTGCTGGCATATTGAGTGCAGCACTTTCACAGCATCATCTCTCAGGATTTGAAATAGCTCAACTGGAATTCCATCACCTCCACTAACTTTGTTTGTAATGATGCTTCCTAAGGCCCACTTGACTTTGAATTACAGGATGTCTGGCTCTAGGTGAGTGATCACACCACTGTGGTTATCAGGATCTTTTTTGTATAGTTCTTCTGTATATTCTTGTCACCTTTTCTTAATATCTTCTGCTTCTGTTAGGTCCAAATCATTCCTGCCCTTTATTTTGCCCATATTTGCATGAAATGTTCTCTTGGTATCTCTCATTTTTTGAAGAGATGTCTAGTCTTTCCCATTCTATTGTTTTCCTTTATTTGTTTACATAGATCACTGAGTAAGGCTTATTCAGTTCAGTTCAGCTCAGTTGTTCAGTCGTGTCTGACTCTTTGCGACCCTATGAATTGCAGCACGCCAGGCCTCCCTTTCCATCACCAACTCCCAGAGTTCACTCAGACTCACGTCCATCGAGTCCGTGACGCCATCCAGCCATCTCATCCTCTGTCGTCTCCTTCTCCTGCTGCCCCCAATCCCTCCCAGCATCAGAGTCTTTTCCAATGAGTCAACTCTTCGCATGAGGTGGCCAAAGTACTGGAGTTTCAGCTTCAGCATTATTCTTTCCAAAGAAATCCCTGGGCTGATCTCCTTCAGAATGGACTGGTTGGATCTCCTTGCAGTCCAAGGGACTCTCAAGAGTCTTCTCCAACACCACAGTTCAAAAGCATCAATTCTTCAGCGCTCAGCCTTCTTCACAGTCCAACTCTCACATCCATACATGACCACTGGAAAAACCATAGCCTTGACTAGACGAACCTTTGTTGGCAAAGTAATGTCTCTGCTTTTGAATATGCTATCTAGGTTGGTCATAACTTTCCTTCCAAGGAGTAAGCGTCTTTTAATTTCATGGCTGCAGTCACCATCTGCAGTGATTTTGGAGCCCAGAAAAATAAAGTCTGACACTGTTTCCACTGTTTCCCCAACTATTTGCCATGAAGTGATGGGACCAGATGCCATGATCTTCGTTTTCTGACTGTTGAGCTTTAAGCCAACTTTTTCACTCTCCACTTTCACTTTCATCAAGAGCTTATTAATATCTAAAATTTATTGAGCTTATGGAAATGGCAACCCACTCCAATGTTCTTGCTTGGGAAATCCCATGGACAGAGGGACCTAGAGGGTTACAGTCTATGGGGTCGCAAAAATGTCAGATGCAACTAAGCTACTAAACAACAGCATCATGTATCAAGCCTTCCTTAAAATGATTTACATATATTCTTTTTTTTATGATAGTATTCATGTTTTAATGCCATTCTCCCGAATCATCCCCCTCTCCCTCTCCCACAGAGTCCAAAAGACTGTTCTATACACCTGTGTTTCTTTTGCTGTCTCGCATACAGGGTTGTCATTACCATCTTTCTAAATTCCATATATATGCCTTAGTATACTGTATTGGCGGAGAAGGCAATGGCACCCCACTCCAGTACTCTTGCCTGGAAAATCTCATGGATGGAGGAGCCTGGAGGGCTGTAGTCAATGAGGTCGCTGAGGGTCAGACATGACTGAGCAACTTCACTTTCAGTTTTCACTTCCATGCATTGGAGAAGGAAATGGCAACCCACTCCAGTGTTCTTGCCTGGAGAATCCCAGGGACGGGGGAGCCTGGTGGGCTGCCGTCTATGGGGTCGCACAGTGTCAGACACGACTGAAGTGACTTAGCATAGCATACTGTATTGGTGTTTTTCTTTCTGGCTTACTTCACTCTGTATAATAGGCTCCAGTTTCATCCACCTCATTAGAACTGATTCAAATGTATTCTTTTTAATGGCTGAGTAATACTCCATTGTGTATATGTACCACAGCTTTCTTATCCATCCATCTGCTGATGGGCATCTAGGTTGCTTCCATGTCCTGGCTATTATAAACAGTGCTGCGATGAACACTGGGGTACACGTGTCTCTTTCAATTCTGGTTTCCTCAGTGTGTATGCCCAGCAGTGGGATTGCTGGGTCATGAGGCAGTTCTATTTCCAGTTTTAAGGAATCTCCACACTGTTCTCCATAGTGGCTGTACTAGTTTGCATTCCCACCAACAGTGTAAGAGGGTTCCCTTTTCTCCACACCCTCTCCAGCATTTATTGCTTGTAGACTTTTGGATCACAGCCATTCTGAGTGGCATGAAATGGTACCTCATTGTGGTTTTGATTTGCATTTGTCTGATAATGAGTGATGTTGAGCATCTTTTCATGTGTTTGTTAGCCATCTGTATGTCTTCTTTGGAGAAATGTCTATTTAGTTCTTTGGCCCTGATGAACATAGATGCAAAAATCCTTAATAAAAATCTAGCAATCAGAATCCAACAACACATTAAAAAGATCATGCACCATGACCAAGTGGGCTTTATCCCAGGGTTGCAAGGATTCTTCAATATTTGCAAATCAATCAATGTAATACACCACATTAACAAATTGAAAAATAAAAGCCATATGATTATCTCAATAGATGCAGAGAAAGCCTTTGATAAAATTCAACATCCATTTATGATAAAAACTCTCCAGAGAGCAGGAATAGAAGGAACATACCTCTACATATATTCTTAAGTTGTCTCCAAATCAATCCTCTATAAGAGGTGCTATTTTGTTTATCTTATAAATTGAGGACCCTGAAGTATGGAAAATACAAGTAACTTGTTGAAGTTCATCCAAACTCAGGCAGTGTGAGGTGACCTACTAAGAGCAAGACTGGAATTTAACAAATCTATGAATACCTTGTACATATCACCTATGGTACTTCCCAGAGCAAGCGACCCTAAAACTGTGGTAGGTGAGCTGTTTCTTGACACATAAGGAGATGTTTTCCAAGTTGATGGTTTGGGTGAAGACTCTTCAGGCACAAGTAACCAAAGAGACTAAGCAGAAGAAAACGGACAGTGACTTTATTTTATTGATGTCAATTCATAAGATATACATTCCTATTAAATATTAAAATTTTTACATGAAACAGTAATATTGTAACTGTATAGAACTCTTTGGTCATTTTCTACTAAGGAAAGACACAGAGGAGAGTTTTAACTGTACTATGTTTATGCACATAGTATAGTTAACCTTTCAACAATGTAAAATTTGCAGTATTGGTTCACTTATATGTGGATTTTTTCCAAGAGTAAATACTGCAGTTCTATGCAGTCTGTGGTTGGTTGAATTGGAAGATGTGGAGCCACAGATACTGAGAGCTGACTGTAAATAATATGGGGATTTTTCGCTGTTCGGGAGTCAGTACCCCAAACCTCATTTTGTTCAATGGTTAGCTGTATACTGAATGTAGAATATTTAGACTGTAGTTTATTTAGAATAGAATCACAGTTACATTATGATTTTAATGATCTTGGTTGTTATGTATGGTGACAGCTGATTAGTTGAAGGCTTAGACTTGGAGAAATCCTAGAGCTTTGGAATTAATTCAGTGACATTATTATGAGACCTTTACCCTTATATTGTACAATGCGTAAACTTACCCAACCAGTAGATTATTGTGAGTCAGTAGTGCTTGGACTGCTGTAAATGCATAGGCCAGAGGCTGGGATTCATTTGGGTGATGAAAAGCATAATTGACAATCTAAATAATAGAGAATACATTGATTTTTAGCCCTATGCTGAAATGAGTCTGCATGATTGCAGTGGGTAAAAAGCCAAAACTAATTGCTGTTGATCAAGTTGTCTACTTTTACTACTAGGACTGATTAGCGTGGTGGTCGTTATTAATGCTATCATCTAAAATAACTTCCTTCTGATTTTTAGGGCTAATTAGGGCTAATACGATTGGAGTAGTTACTAATTACTGATGTCCAGTAAATTTCTGATCATTATTGAAACCACTGTAAAACAAGAAAGCCATTACTTGAGGAATGGAAAAATGAAAAAAGAACTTTTCTGTGTAATGAGGCCCAAAATAATTAATAATCGCATTAATGTCAAAATGCCTTGGGAGGAATTTGGAAGTATTGACAATTGGTTCATCAGCAGCATGTCTACATATTCTCTAGACTATCATGCAATTAACACAATGATTTCAGTGTCATCATAACAACAAATAAATATGGAATATTTTTAGTGTGCATTTATTTTTTTTAATTTTATTTTATTTTTAAACTTTACAATATTGTATTAGTTTTGCCAAATATCAAAATGGATCCACCACAGGTATACATGTGTTCCCCATCCTGAACCCTCCTCCCTCCTCCCTCCCCATACCATCCATCTGGGTCGTCCCAGTGCACCAGCCCCAAGCATCCAGTATCGTACATCGAACCTGGACTGGCAACTCATTTCATACATGATTATTATACATGTTTCAAGGCCATTCTCCCAAATCTTCCCACCCTCTCCCTCTCCAACAGAGTCCAGAAGACTGTTCTATACATCAGTGTCTCTTTTGCTGTCTTGTACACAGGGTTATTGTTACCGTCTTTCTAAATTCCATATATATGCGTTAGTATACTGTATTGGTGTTTTTCTTTCTGGCTTACTTCACTCTGTATAATAGGCTCAAGTTTCATCCACCTCATTAGAACTGATTCAAATGTATTCTTTTTAATGGCTGAGTAATACTCTATTGTGTATATGTACCACATCTTTCTTATCCATTCATCTGCTGATGGGCATCTAGGTTGCTTCCATGTCCTGGCTATTATAAACAGTGCTGCGCTAAATAGACATTTCTCCAAAGAAGCCATACAGATGGCTAACAAACACATGAAAAGATGCTCAACATCACTCATCAGAGAAATGCAAATCAAAACCACTATGAGGTACCATTTCACGCCAGTCAGAATGGCTGTGATCCAAAAGTCTACAAGCAATAAATGCTGGAGAGAGTGTGGAGAAAAGGAAACCCTCTTACACTGTTGGTGGGAATGCAAACTAGTACAGCCACTATGGAGAACAGTGTGGAGATTCCTTAAAAAACTGGAAATAGAACTGCCTTATCATCTAGCAATCCCACTGCTGGGCATACACACTGAGGAAACCAGAAGGGAAAGAGACACGTGTAGTATGCATTTAATAGAGAAAATATTAGTTTAAATAAAAAAATCTGCTAATACCTTGCTTAACTGATAACATAATTAAGAAACAAGTATTCAAACATTATTTCCAATCTTTTCAAATACTTTTTTATATTTCAAATAGAAATATAATACTCCAAGGATTTAAGGCAATTTGGGGAATTATTATCTTTGTGTGTGTGTAGTCAAACACACGTGCACATTTATTGTTCATATTTAAGAAGGGGAATTGGCATGTCTGAGCTTACAAGTCATCCAATGAGGAATAATAAAATAAAGTAAATTTGTTTTATGGGGCTATAATCAAGTCTTAAAACTGAATCATATTCTTTCCACAGATAGAACATCATGGGAATTATTGAAGGACCCCAAACTAATAGCCATCCTAGTAAGACTTATAAAATAATAGCAATACATAATTTCATCCTCTTTAAATATTGTGCTATAGTAATTGAAATGTCACTGAGCATTGATTTCCCCAAAAGCACCAAGAAATATATGAAGAAAAGGCTCAGAGTAAATGTTCTTCCCAAATGGAAGGTAAATGAGAAGGCTAGAAGTGGTAATGGGTATTTCAGAAATTAAGACAAGTTTAAAGCACTGGTTTGAGGGCAATGTGAACTTTGAGTGATTATAACAAGCCTTATTCTATGTATATAAAATCTTCTTTCATATAATAATCATACTGGTATTGGGGGAATTTTCTGCACAGGTATTTAGCATATAGCTGTGGTGGTCAAACTAAGGCATACACCATTTGAACTTGTATATTTTAATGCACATGAGTGTGTGCTAAATTGCTTCAGTCATATCTGACTCTTTACGACTCTATGGGCTGTAGCCCAGCAGTCTCCTTGGTCCATGGGATTTTCCAGGCAAGAATACTGAAGTGGGTTGCCACGCCCTCCTCCTGGGGCTCTTCCTGATCTTCATCTCTTGTCTTCTGCATTGTCAGGTGGGTTCTCTACAACTAGTGTGCCACCTGGAAAATCCATTTTAATGCACACTTAAGCCTTAATGTGCTAATGATATGGCATCCTATTTGATAATTTTGTTCTTTATTTACTAAACACTCAAGTGGGTTAAAAGAGTTAATATTGCTTCTTTCATCTGATATATAGTCTCAGTTCAGTTCAGTTCAGTCGCTCAGTTGTGTCCGACTCTTTGCGACCCCATGAATTGCAGCACGCCAGGCCTCCCTGTCCATCACCAACTCCCGGAGTTCACTCAAACTCATGTCCATAGAGTCGGTGATGCCATCCAGCCATCTGATCCTCTGTCGTCCCCTTCTCCTCCTGCCCCCAATCCCTCCCAGCATCAGAGTCTTTTCCAATGAGTCAACTCTTTGCATGAGGTGGCCAAAGTACTGGAGTTTCAGCTTTAGCATCAGTCCTTCCAAAGAACACGCAGGACTGATCTCCTTTAGAATGGATTGGTTGGATATATAGTCTAGAACTCCTTAAATTAGGGTCAGGAGTAAAAGCTAAAGTGGGCAGTAAGAAAGAAATTCTAGTTTCCCTTTTGTATGTTGTTCTTAACTCATCTTACCCAGGCACTCTAGAAATTCTTTGAAATATTTGTATTGTTTTGTTTTTTTCTTTTCCCATATTCTCCCTAAAATCTGCCTTCCAGAACGAATCTTATACTAATTATTTATAGTGAGGTCTGTATGAGGATATACTGGGTACACTGTAGAAAAAGTGTCATGTTGAAATCTATCCAAATAGCCTAAAAATAACTTGTGATATATATTTATATGGGGCTTCCCTGGTGGCTCAGATGGTAAAGAATCTGCCTACAATGCAGGAGACCCAGGTTTGATTCCTGGGTTGGTAAGATCTCCTGGAGGAGGAAATGGCAACCCACTGCAGTCGTCTTGCCTGAAGAATTTCCTGGACAGAGAAGCCTGACAGGCTACCGTCCATGGGATCGCAAAAAGTCAGACACAACTGAGTGACTAATACACATACACACATTTATACATTAAATGTCAGTAGACAATTAAGTCCCAGAGTTGTCTTTGGAGGAATGTTTGCATTTTAGTACTGCATTAGGCTTGTTTTATGAAAAATTTGATCCTTTGTAAAAAGAAACTATTAAGTCATTGATCAAAGCACTCTAGGATTTGCTTCCTGTTGTCCATAAAATCATACCAATGTTAGAGCTCTTGTCTTGTGCTTTTGTAAGACCCAAGTTGTTTTCTACCTACAGAGTATATATTGAAGACCTTCTCTTCTTTTGTCAACTATAGGAGAAAAACTGAAATACTCTAATATCATACTAGATTCCATCACAGACTTTTGAAGAGAGATATTTGCTTACTTTAAACTTTTTAAAAATTGTTCAGTTCAGTTCATTCGCTCAGTCGTGTCTGACTCTTTGCGACCCCATGAATCGCAGCACGCCAGGCCTCCCTGTCCATCACCAACTCCCGGAGTTCACTCAGACTCACGGTCATCGAGTCGGTGATGCCATCCAGCCATCTCATCCTCTGTCGTCCCCTTCTCCTCCTGCTCCCAATCCCTCCCAGCATCGGAGTCTTTTCCAATGAGTCAACTCTTCGCATGAGGTAGCCAAAGTACTGGAGCTTCAGCTTTGGCATCATTCCTTCCAAAGAACACCCAGAACTGATCTCCTTCAGAATGGACTGGTTGGATCTCCTTGCTGTATTGTTTTCAGGTATACAACATAGTGATTCCATTTTAAGTTATTGTATATTAAAACATTGGCTATATGCTCTGTACTGTACAGTATATCCTTGTAGCTAATTTATTTTATACACTGTAATTTGTACTCTCAATCTTCTTCCTTTTTCATGCCCTTCCACTTGCCCTTTCCCACTGGTAACCACTAGTTTGTACTCTATAACTGTAAGTCTGTTTCTGTTTGTTTATTTTAAAGATTCTACATATAAGCGATAGAGTATTTGTCTGTATCTCTCTTTTTCACTAAGGATAATGCCCTATAGGCCTGTCCATGTCGTTCTTTTTGATGGCTGAGTAGTGCTCATTGTATATCTTCTTTACTCAATCATCTGTTGATGGACACTTGTTTCAATATTTAAGCCATTTTAATGATGATATGAACACTGGAGTGTATATATCTTTGGAATGTTGTGCTTTCATTTTATTTTAGACATATACCCAGGAACAGAATGGATTTGTCATATATGGCCTTTATTGTGTTGGTTTGTATTCCCTCTATACTCACCTTGTTGAGAGTTTCTATTTTAAGTGGATGGTATATTTCATCAAATGCTTTTTATGTATCTTTTGGAATGATCACAAGATTTTTATCCTTGACTTTAAGTTGTTGTATCACATTTCAGTTGCTGAACTATTCTGATATCCCTGGAATAAATCCCACTTGATTGTGGTGTATGATCCTCTTAATGTATTGTTGAGTTTGGTTTGTCAATTTTATTGAGGATTTTTACATCTACTTTCACCAAAATTGTTAGCCTGTAATTTTTTTTTTTTTGGTGGTGTCTTTGTATGAGAAGAGTTAACACTGGTCTCATAAAGTAAATTTGGGTTCTTTTTTCTTCAGTTTTTTGAAAGAGTTTGAAATGAATAGACATTAGATCTTTGAATGTTTGGTGGAACTCATAAGTGAAGCTCTTTGGTCCTGGAGTTTTGTTTGTTAGGAGTTTTTGGATTACTGGTTCAGTCTCTTTGCAAATGATGGGTCTGTTCTGATTTTCTAATACTTCATGTTCAGTCTTATAAGATTGTATATTTTCAGGAATGTATCCATGTCTTCTAGGTTGCCAGTACATGATTGTTCATAGTCATCTCTTTTGTATTTCCATGGTGTTAATTGTAACTTCTTTTACTTCTAATATTAATTATTTAAGCCCATTCCCTTTTTTCTTGGTGAGTCTGTTTAAAGGTTTGTTAGCTTTATTTTTTCAAAGAAAAATATATTGAATTTTTGATCTTTTCTATTACTTTATTCTCCATTTTACATACTTCCATTGTGATTTTTATTATTTCCTTCTTTCTCTTAACTTAGGGCTTAATTTGTTTTTCTAGTTCCTTTATGCAGAAAGTTAGGTTGATTATTTGGGACTTTGTTTATTGAGAAAGGCCTGTTTTGCTAAGAACTTTCTTCTTAAAAACGCTTTTGCTGCATTCTGTAGATTTGGAATGCTTTATTTTAATTATTATTTGTTTTGATGTATTTTTTTTAATTTCATTATTGACCCTTTGGTTGTTGACTATCATGTTTAATCTCCATGTATTTGCATTTTTTCCAGTTTCTTTCTTGTAATTTTTAGTTGCATACTATTGTGGTCCAAAACATACTTGATATGATTTCAGTCCTCTTAGATTTATTGATACTTCTTTTGTGGCTTAATATGTGATCTATTCTGGAGAATGTTTATGGGCACTTCAGAAGAATGTGATTCTGCTGTTCCCCAGTATTTTGAAAGAGTTGTGTATGTTTTAATATATTTTTAGAGCTTATAATTGCTATCTGTTAATAGACTGTCTAAGGCTAGTTACACCGTATTTGGAACCAGACCCCCAAAACATGGGGTTTTAATTATCTTGGCTAAGTAAAAGTCAAAGTATAAGCTTACTGATGTTTGCTTTCTTCAGAGCATCTGATTTTACCCTATGTGCTAAAGGCATCAATGGTTGGTTGATTGATGATTAATTTAATCTGAGCTACTGAGCCATATTAGAGAAAATGACACCACAAAGCAGATTGATATCACTATAAATTCATGATCACTAGCTTCAGGTCCAAACATGCCTCACAGTTCCACTATATTTCTGTTTTCAACTTGTTCTCATTTTTATGACTGTTTTAAAGTTTGTCATTTTTCTTAGATTTCTGATAACCTCTTCCCATCAAACCCAATATGCCATTGCTATTAGTATATGACCTTACTTCTTACTGTATAAAGAATAGAAAGCCATCAGAAGGAAATGCTTTCAATGTTTTGTTATCAAGGCTACAGTCTACCAATATCCCCATCTAACATGTAAAGTGATTGAAATAGTGACTGGCACATAGTAATCACTAAACAGAAATCATCATCATCACTATCATCTTATCATTATTATTATACTAGTCAGTATTTTATTATGTATATATTATTATTTTTCATCTTGCTATATAAGTTTTTCTTAATCACTTAACTTGTCCTTCCAACCATTTTCTTTATTGAGTTTTCAAAAATCTTATGTTATTATTTGATCCCTATCCTCTTTTTCCTTTTCAATTGGATTGTTAAATACAATTCTGAGCTTAAGCTCTATTGATCTATTTTTAAACAAGATTTATTCTATTAAAAAAAAAACCTTTCTTCTGTTCATGCATTTCTTCAAATTTCACCCATTTCCCCCCTATTCTCTGTTTCCCAATGAAATTTCTTCAGTAAATCATCTTTACTTAAAAATCTCTATTTTCTCCCAGTTTACTTCATCCATGCATCACCACCTCAGTGGACTGAGTTTGAGTAAACTCGAGGAGACTGTGAAGGACAGGAAATCCTGAAGCACTGCAGTCCTGGGGGTCACAAAGAGTTGAACATGACTTAGCAACTAAACAACAACTTAATCCATAAGCCAGTCTCCTAGATTGGGTAAATCAAAATAGCTCTCTTTATGCTGAAACATGACCTAAATTAACTATATTTAATAACTTTTATAATCCTCATCTTACTTAATCTTGCTGCAAATTTTGACATAATTTACCACTCTATCCTCTGAAAAGTTAGTTTTCTTTAGGCTTCTTCACTTGTCATGTACTTCATAATGATCCCTACCAAAACATACATCTATATATCTAATTCTATATCAGGCCTCAACTCTCAGTTCCTGATGTGGTCATCTGGCTGTATATTCAACATTTCCATTTCGATGTCTGAAATGAAACTCAAACTTCTCATGTCCAAAATTGATTTTATGTTTTCCAAATAACATGTTTCCATCACTTCTGACTTCTTTTTTCCTTAATATCCCAAGTTAATCCATTACTATATGCGTAACCTAAATGCTTCTCGAGTCTATCACCACCACTACCATCCAGCAATCTCCATTACCACTGTTACCATCATTGTAGCTCATGTTACTTCATCTTTCACAGTAACTATTAAATGAATTTCACATTTCTTACCCAACTATCAAATATATTGCATCCACAGTGATATAATAGAAAATGCACAAATATGTAAGACTTGCACTAGCTATAAAACTTTTAAGACCTTTCCATCACTTTTAAGATTAAATATGGCTCTGAAGACCCCAGATATTCTGGTCTCTGTGTATATTTCTTATCAGAGTTAATCCAGTCATATTGACTTTCTCTCACTTGCTCACATGTTTTCTTTCCCATTACTTTGTATATACTGTTCACTGTCAAAAATTGATTGTATGGAGCTAAACTTGAAATAGTATCTAGTTGCTCAATTTTTATAAACAGAAGTATTATTGCAGTGTGTACTATCTGATTAATTCAGTTTATCCTTAAATTTTCAACTTTAGAGTCACTTTCTCAGGGAAGCCATAATTGACCCACTCCTTTGTAGGACTGATTCTATTATCATGCATTCTCATAATACAATATTCCTTTTTTTCAGTGTACAACTCTCTATATAACTTGATTGTTTTACTGATGTCTGTATCTAAGTAGGTTAAAGGTTACATTAGAATTTGAACCACATTTAGTTGTGTTCAAAATTTTATCCCTAGAGCCTAGCACAGTCCCTGTTTCAAATATGCTCAGTGAATATTTTTTTCAAATGACTAATTCACTGAATAAAAGAACAAAACTTAATTACAGCATATTCCTAGAATAGGATTCAAGTAGAAATAAGAAAGAGCTTAAGTGGAAGAAAAAAGAAAAGCTAAAAATTGAATACTTTCATCAATATTGAAATCTGTCCCAACTGAATGAAGAGGTAGAAATTAGGTCTATAACTGGCATTTGCTCATAAGCTGATTTTTTTTTATCTTTGTCCTTTTTTTTAACTACAAAAACTCAATTTCATATGAGTCAACCTAATAAAATTCACTGGCTCATTAATTTATTAAGTGATACTCTAAATAATTATTAATAACTATTCTTGAGGCATTTTACTAAGTACCTGGCATAAGCACAAACAAATCATGGGCTCTGGCTTCATGTTGCTGAGACTTAGAAGAAGATAGACATGGACAGACGACATAAATGTGATAAAGGCCATTTTGATTCAATAGGAATGGAAAAGTAAGTATGTATAAGAAGACGATGACTTCAGAGTACAGATTGACTGGGAGTCTCGCACTCCATATATCTACAAAGGAAATGAGGAACGCTGACAGTGGCACCCATTAACTGCTGAATTGAGCTGACAAGGAAATCTGTGACATCCTGGCAGAACTAAAAGTGATAACTAAATGATTAGTTTGAAACTCCAATTTTGCTTTTGATAACAAACAAGGGTAGTACTTGGAGAAGGCAATGGCACCCCACTCCAGTGCTCTTTCCTGGAAAATCCCATGGATGGAGGAGCCTGTGGGCTGTAGTCCAGGGGGTCGCAAAGAGTCAGACACAACTGAGCGACTTCACTTTCACTTTTCACTTTCATGCATGGGAGAAGGAAATGGCAACCCACTTCAGTGTTCTTGCCTGGAGAATCCCAGGGATGGGGGAGCCTGGTGGGCTGCCGTCTATGGGGTTGCACGGAGTCAGAAACGACTGACGCGACCTAGCAGCAGCAGCAAGGGTAATACTCCAGGTTTAGAAGTAGGTATCAAAGCCAGTGAATCAAGGATTGTGGAGAATGCAAATGAACAGTAGGGAATTCTTTGTGGGTCACTTGGCTGATCAGTGCTTTATTTCCTTACCTATTCTTAGGTTTGGTTAGCTATGATATAATTGTTAAAGTCTTGTGCAGCTAGGAAATGGTATGGTTCTAAGGCAACTGTGTCTCAATGTCTGCCCCTATAACTGTATAATATCAGGCCTGGACATGGGATTATAGACCATCCAGTAGCCAATGTAGTCATGTTACACATGAAAGATTGGAAGCTCAGTTGAGAAATCCAAATCTAAAATTGCATAATTAGACAATTCTAAAACTGAGACAGAAACACAGCTCTCTTATTTCAGTTGTCGTTTGGAAGACAACACAATTTGGATGAGCAAAAGCAATGTATAAAAATAAATACTTATTAGATGCTTACTATGTGTCTGTCACTGTGCTGAGTGCTATACATGTGTTATCTCATTTAAAGCTCTAGACTCTGTGAGGTTAGTATCAGTACTATTCTTATGGCCATTTGGCACCTTAGGACACCAAGATTTATGAATATTAATTCAGTTGCCCTATATCAATCAGCCAGTAAGGACTGAGACTCTCACATGAATTTATTATATGTAAAGTTATCTCTCTTACTTTCTCATTTACATATCAAAAAATCTATTGTGGTTTTTTCTACTTCATGTTTCAGGTAAATCCACTTACAAACATGTTATCTTTTATTTTTAAATCTCTTACATAGTGTTCACAATTTCAGGGAGTGTGAGCTATGTGTGTGCAATGAATCTGCCTTTGGAAACTGTATCCTGATCAATGTAGGGCAAACGATATTTCCTTGCTGAAATAAAAATGATAGGTACGACCAGAGTAAAGGCAACCAGGTTTGATTATGGTTTTTACCTCTGTGATACACACTTTAGAGTCCACAGGATTCCTGTGAAATTATAGTTCTCCAGCTTTCAGTGTTTCTAATATGTTTTTATTTTTACATTGGCAGCATGTCCAGTGAAAGACAGTTTCTCTATTGATATATTCTTGCCCAATGCATCCCAGAGAGTTTTTTCCATCTTCATTATACAGGTAACACATATAAATCTCAGATCACAAATGAACATTGCTACAAATTAATATAGTGCTGTGCTTCCTTGAAGACATGACTTTTTTTCTTGCATCTCTCATTTCTTCTAGTGTGAAAATATTTAATCTTAGTCCATCTGAGGTGAATTCATTCATTCGATTCAGTGCTTCTCAGTCGATTTAGGTGTTTTTCGTTTCCAGTTTATATTTGGGGTACATCTGATATGTATTTTCAAAAGGTTTCAAGTAGCGTCAAGGCATCAATGGGAGAAGAGTAGATGACTGTGATTCTTAGTCACCTATTCATCTTGATATCCTCTTAAATTTATATCACTCCATCTAATCATGTGCCTTATTATCTATACTCTTCCATTTGCTGAGAAATTCATGTTTCTCTAATGATGTCTGAGCACATAAAAGGCATCACAGGTGCTTCATCCTGATGATGAGTCCCCCAAAATTCTAGCACTCTCCCTCATCATTTACATATCACTCTTGGAGGGTATGTAAATAATTGATTGGTTTCCAGTTCCCCTCCAGGGTACTAAAAGCTCTCTGTGATTGTCTAAGGACTTTCATATAAACATATTGTTGTCGTTTAGTCGCTAAAGCATGTGTAACTCTTTGTGACTCTATGGACTGTAGCCCACCAGGCTCCTCTGTCCATGAGTTTTCCCAGGCAAGAATATTTCAGTGGGTTGCCATTTCCTTCCCCAGGGGATCTTCCTGACCCAGGGATCAAACCCACATCTCCTGCTTGGCAGATGGATGGCCTTTTATGGGTTAAATTTTGTATCCCAACAAAAGATGTGTTGAAGTCCCAAATTCTCTTATGTATGTGATCTTATTTAGAAATAGAATCTATATAATAAATGCATAAATTTATAAATATATAAATTAAATAAATCTAATTAAGTTGAGTTCATTATATTGGGGCCTAATTCAGTATGACTGATGTCTTTGTAAGATAATGTGGAAACAGACACACACAAGGAACCAACAGGCATGTCACGACAGAGGTAAAGGTTGCAAAGATGTATCTACAAAGTCAGGGCACATCAAAGATTGCTGTCCACCATCAGACACTAGGAAGAGGAAATGAAGGATTCTACTCAGAGTCTCAGAAAGAGGAAAAAGCCCTGCTGACACTTCGATTTGAGATTTCTAGCCCCTCAAACATGTGAGGTAGTAAATTTTTTTTAAAGTTATTAAACCTGTAGGTGGTATTATAGCAGCCCTAGGAAACGCATATAGGTCCTTATGCCATGCTGGCAGAGACATTTATCAACTCCACAAGTCCCAAGAATTTGCCCAGCTTGAGGTGTACAAGTTCTTGTATTTTTGGATCCTAAAGCTCATTTATGAACCTTATTATGTATCTAATCCTGGAAATTAGTCTGAGGAAGAAGTTATTAGAAAGACTTGGTATAAGTCCCTTTCTTGGGGCAAATATGAAGTTCTAATTCTCTTGCCTTTGGCTTCATCTCCATTCCAGTTTCATTTAGAATGGGTTTATGAAAAAAATATTAAATGGATCACTTATTCTTCTATGTCTACTGTTTGGTATAGTCATTGTTTCTTGAACTGTTAGGATTTTGGCCTTCTTATACAAAGTCAAGTTTCTAACAACTTTAGCGTTTTGTTCCCTCAAGAATTTGTCTCTGTAAGGTATTTCCAAAGCATATTTTGAAACTTAATGGCTGAGAATTTACCTTTTCCACTGTGCGCTTCTATTTAATCATCCTTCTCCCAAGTGGCATGGATTGAATGCAGGAAGACAAAGAGGAACAGAAACTTCCAGCAAAAGAATCACTTTGATTAATCTTGCAAAACATCCTATCATTATTTGGAAAACTCTTCTGAAGTTAGATCATTAGATTTGGTAATTTTGTTTATTAACAGTGTGTATGGTTTCACAAAATTCTCTCTTTGGTTCTGTTATAACTGAGAATATCCTCCCAGATGGTAGTGGAATTGCACTTGACTCAGTAGAAAATGTTAAAGGGAATTAAAATGTATCACTTTCTTCTTTATAAAGAGAACTGAGAAATCTTAAGGGAAAGTGTGGGTTTAGGAGTGAAATTTTAGATTGTGCTTTACATCTTACTGGGGGATTTTGTATATGCTGGTTCTGTTTAGGACTTTCAGTTGGTATTAACCCTAGGATCAAGGATTACCTGATTCTTGATATTGACTCATTTTTACATGGGCCCTGAAGGAGAGATATGAACATAAGAGAGAAATCAACACAAATGAATATGAAAGCTTTTGACCTCGAGCCACAGGCAGAATTCTGACGAGCTAGACTGAACCTTGTGGAGAGGTCTGTGTGAAAGACTTATATTATTTGGCATTTATGCTAGACGTTCTGTTGGCATCTTGACACAACTCCATGATGTATTTTATTCGGTAGAGGATAGAACTATAGATTCTATATTTCAGACATCTTGACAGTTTAACTTTTTACCAAGGTGGGATATTTTGGCTCAGGCAGCCTATCGTGAACATTTACTTTTTGGGTGGCCAAGGGAAGTTCAAGTCTATCTTCTTCTCCGGTACTTGGAGGAATGTGTTTGACTTTCAGGATGTCAAGTGACATATGATAGGGCTCTGATCTTAGAGTAAAATGATATTCAATTCAGTCTTAACCTTCTTGGTAATTTATTATTAATTTGGGTATGTCTGGGCCTAAACATAATTATCTTTTTCTGTAAAGTGGAAGAGTCAGAACAGTTGACTTGGAATTTATTCTGGTTAGTCCTTAAACTTTCTAACGAATAATGCATTTGTTAGACTAAACATTGCCTTTAAACTCCTATTCGGTTTTAATTCCTTAAACTTTCCCAAAAGTTCTTATATAGTGAGAAAAGATACTTGGTATAGACATCTTATTTTAACAGAGAGACTCCATACTTTTGAGTACACCCAGATCCTGATTAGAAGCTGAATTAGTCTTATACATTTATGGAAGTTAATCTCATAAATCCTTGGGAAGTGTCATCTGCTTGGATTGAGCCCTGTATTGACTTCCTGGTCTTGATCGCTTCAGATGAGCACTGCTCCTTGCAGGAAGAGTTGGCAAGAGGAGGAACCATGATTTCCTTCTCACTACTCCACTATGTCAAACATGTATTCCCATTTATTCATTTCCACAGTGCTAGAAAGTGAGTGCTATTATTTCGAACTCATGGATAGTATAGATGGTATAAGTAACCTGCCCAAATTTTGGTCTTTATGAGTTGGAATACACTTTATTTAAGTGTTATGGTTTCACATCCAACTTTCTGTCTACCATGCTCCAGTCAGTTTGCTCGTTTACTACTATCTACATGCAGAGAAAAAGTCATTCTCTACTCATCGCTTTCAGGGTTTGTTCTTAAGTGTTACTGATTTGATTATATACTTAAACTGCCTCACCTCTCAGACACTGTGTTCTTTTATTCAAAAATGGGGATAATTATTGCTGGCTCCTAGACACTTCACAAGAATAGTTTCAGGTTTAATTAGAAAATGAGCAATAGTTTTAGAAACCTCGGTGCATCCTTGGTTATTAATGGACTGAACTATTTTCAGCCAATTAATAAGACATTCTTTTTCTATTCCAATTTAAATCTTCAGTCATGTCTCTAATTGTAAACTTGCATCACTCCTTTTACAGGGGCCCTATGTAGACGCTTCTCTTTTTCTTATATAAACTTATTCTTCACAAGAAAACTGAACATAATCATTTATACCTTTATTTGAATTTCTCAGTGAACTAGCTCCTCCAGAATAGTCTCTATTCCTTGTAAAATTATCTGACTATTGAATTTACCTGTCAAAAGGAATTCAGATGTTAGTAAGGAAACATTTGGAAAAGTAAAATTGTCATCTCCACGCCCTTGAAATTAGGTATGTTTCTAGAAATAACCATCTATACTTTTTTCCATTTATCATATAAAACAGAGAAAAGTATTTGATAACAAACACGAAGTTCAATATCCATGCTTCACCCCAATTACAATTTTCCAAGTTCTAATAAGGAGATAGCAGAGTATGGTTCCTATTAGAAAATCTGTTACTTGATTCAAGTTAAGCATGTTTTCTCTTTGGTCCTCAACAAGGATTGCAATTAGTCCCTTCTAGCACATACAGGAATACCTGACAGTTTTGTTTGCACAGCGCAATGTACCATGACTATTATGGTAAAAAAACTCCACTTAACAGTAAAAAAAAAAATCAGAAGAGGAAAATAACTGTTTCAGCCAAGATCACACAGCTTGGAAGTATTGTGGCAGAGCAAGAACTAGATTGTAGACAAACCCAAGTTTTGTCGATTACACCTCAAAATTCTCCAAATGAGTCTTCAACAGTGCTTGAACCAAGAACTTCCAGATGTTCAAGCTGGATTTAGAAAAGGGAGAGGAACCAGAGATCAAATTGCCAACATCTGTTGGATCATAGAAAAAGCAAGAGAGTTCCAGAAAAACATCTACTTCTGCTTTATTGACTACAACAGAGCCTTTGTCTGTGTGGATCACAACAAACTGTGGAATATTCTTAAAGAGATAGGAATACTAGACCACCTTAGCTGCCTCCTGAGAAATCTGTATGCAGGTCAAGAAGCAACAGTTAACAACCAGAAGTGGAACAACGGACTGGTTCCAAATTGGTAAAGGAATACATCAAGGCTGTATATTCTCACCCTGCTTATTTAACTTATATGCAGAGTACATCATGAGAAACTCTGGGCCTGATGAAGCACAAGCTGGAATCAAGATTGCCGGGAGAAATATCAATAACCTCAGATATGCAGATGACACCACCCTTATGGAGGAAGTGAATAGGAACTGAAGAGCCTCTTGATGAAAGTGAAAGAGGAGAGTGAAAAAGCTGGCTTAAAACTCAACATTCAAAAAACTAAGATCATGGCATCAGGTCCCATCATTTCATGGCAAATAGATGGGAAAACAATGGAAACACTGATAGTTTTATTTTTTTGGCTCCAAAATCATTGCAGTTGGTGACTGCAGCCATGAAATTAAAAGACGCTTGCTCCTTGGAAGAAAAGCTATGACTAATTGAGACAGCATATTAAAAAGCAGAGATATCACTTTTACCAACAAAGGTCTGTCTAGTCAAAGCTATGGTTTTTCCAGGAGTCATGTATGGATGTAAGAGCTGAACCGTAAAGAAAGCTGACTACTGAAGAATTGATGCTTTTGATCTGTGGTGTTGGAAAAGACTTTTGAAAGTCTGTTGGACTGCAAGATCAAACCAGTCCATCCTAAAGGAAATCGGTCCTGAATATTGATTGGAAGGACTGATGCTAAAGCTGAAACTCCAATACTTTGGCCACCAAAGTGGCCAAAGCAAAGAGCTGACTCATTTGAAAAGAGCCTGATGCTGGGAATGACTGAAGGCAGGAGGAGAAGTGGATGTCAGAGGATGAGATGGTTGGATGGCATCACCGACTTGATGGACATGAGTCTGAGTAAGCTCCGGGAGTTGGTGATGGACAGGGAAGCCTGGCATGCTGCAGTCCATGGGGGTTACAAAGAGTCAGACATGACTGAGTGACTGAACTGAATAGGGAGGATGATGATCAATTCTAAATGAAGATACTCTAAATCTTGTTCAGAGTTCTGTCATCAGAAGATGTTAAACATGGAAGGGAGATTTACAACAATTTATTCTGGTGCTCTTCTGTCAAGAAGAGAAACACAGACTGAGAAAGTTTAGTGGCCTTACCTCAAATTCAGTAACCCATTATTGGAGTGGGTTCATGCATAGACGGACTCTCAAGGCCCCTGACAATCTCTCTGGTGAATCTTTGTGGTGTTCTGATTTCACAGCACGAGAATGCTTTATGTCTTCCCACATACAGATATGCCAGTAAAACTGCAAGAAGGGAGGCTTTAAAATGAACCTTTTAAATTTCATTCTTTAGTACGTGTATGAGCAGAATGCAAATAGTGTCAATTTCATTATCTTTCGCACAAAATGTTCCCTTCTCAGGGCCAAATCAGGGGTAGGAGATATGGAACTGTGCCCCAAGTACCTCAAGGGCAGCTGGCCACTTCTATTTCCAAATCCCAAACACCTGCATTTCTCAAAAGCTGGGGCTGTTTCTGAAGAGACGTTTGGAAGTCATCAATATACTGCTTACTTACTGTGGATTTGAGAACCTTGAAATGTCAAGTTTTAGCTTCAGGCCACGTTGGATTTGTGAGCCCTCATACTGATGGGTGATGAGATCATTTACATTGGATCATACCTCTGGTGTGTGAGCAATTCAGTAAGTGATGAATACACTGGGAATTACTGCGGTACATCTGCTGGACACTTTTATAAAATAGCTCTCTCATCTCACCTCCTAGGTGTGCAATCTTCAATCAGGAAACATATTTGAAGCAAGAAATCAGTTCTCAACCTGGGGCTGTATCATCTGCTCCTGTCTCTTTTGCAGACTGTAATCTTGTCTACTGACACACTGCAGAGTAGACAACTATAGAACAGGGATTCCTGGCCATCAAATAATGCACTCTGGAAAACACCTCCAAAGTTATGACTGACCATTTGCTGACAATTGTTAGAAAATTATGATTAACATGCTGAGAGAGAGACGGAGACAGATCCCTTTCTTTCTTAAATACACAGACATGTCAGGCACTGAGCTAGATTCTTGCAATTCCGTCACTTGTAATATGAACATGTCCCTGGTTCTCGCTGAGTTTTCAAACTACCTGTGATATAGGCGATTTTAATGTGATAAATTCTGCCACAAATTAAATAGAGTGTTAAAGTAGTGAATAGTAAAATAACTTAAGTCAGGAATACCTTTGCAACTTGTTCCTGAAGAAGATACATTTCAATGGATTGTTGAATTGGTCAGGTGAATATTGGGGTAGAAACATTGAATGTTTCTAAAGAAAAATGCATGCGTGTAGGATTAGGGTAGAAATAAAACCATAACTGCAAGGGAAATGTAAATAGGACAGTAAGAATGGAAATATTCATTCAGGCAATAGTTATGTAGAGTCCTATCCTCTATCAGCTGCTCGCTGTGTAATAAGGCTCATTTTGGGTTCGGTTCTACTGGCTTCTACTGGTTCAGTTCTTCGTTCATTCATCAATCCTGTATTCAGTGTTTGGCGTGTTTCTAGCACTATAACGGTCACTGGTCCTTTGAGCTGAAAGCTGGAGATTCATCTAAATTCTTGACATGTTTAAAGTCAACCATTGAGTCAACTAGGAGTTTTGATTTGATACCAGTAATAAAAATGTGATTATAGCGGTTTAAACACATAAGGGTTTATTCTCCTTTGTAGGAATCTAAATGTAGCCTGTTGTGGAGAAATAAAAGTTTTCTTTAGTATTTAGTACTCTTGAAAAGCATCTGCCTGCAATGCAGGAGACCTGAGTTTCTATCCCTAGATAGGGAAGATCCCCTGGAGAAGGGAATGACAACCCACTCCAGTATTCTTGCCTAGAAAATTCCATGGGCTGAGGAGTCAGGTAGGCTACCGTCTGTGGGATCTCAAAGAGACATGACAGAACTAACCTTCTTGTAAAAAGCTCTGGCCTCCCCAGTCACAGGTATTGATGTAATAAGAAGGTAGGAAATGCTTGCTTTCACTTTCCCTAGGAATATTTTACTCTTTATTACCATGAAGATTTGATTTATAACTATTTGTCTAGTTAATTGCTCTGATCTGAGGGAACCAGCCTGGACTAGGTCTCTAAGTTAAGACCTGAGATGTTAGGAAGACTGGAGGCAATACCTTCTTAGGCATTTCCATTTTAAAGTGGAAATGAGATGAAGAGGAAGAGATGAAGCTCAGAACTTGAAGACATCGTTCTCGCTTAAAAGTCACCAGAGATACCCAGTGGTTTCTCTGATCCCTGGGAAGATGTATTTACCTTCTAAAAAGGTTCCCATCTTTTTCAGAGAGATTATTATCCTATCGGCATAATTTTTCTCCTCCCCTTTCTGGAGGAGTAATGGCTATCTCTTTTCTGAATGTAAGTGGAGAAAATCTATTGTCTGTTCCTCTCTGTGCAGTATCCAACTACCAACACTGGATGGTTTGACCTGGCTTTCACCAGGTCGCTCCAGGGTTAGGGCCTGGGTAAGTAGAGGTAGGCTGACAGACTTAACTACTACAGAGTAATTAAGAAGAAACCAGTCTGATGATACACAGCACCTCATGTTACACACTCAAGACAAAATTAATAAGCAGTAATATTAAAAACGGAGAAGGCAATGGCAACCCACTCCAGGACTCTTGCCTGGAAAATCCCATGGATGGAGGAGCCTCATGGGCTGCAGTCCATGGGGTCGCTAGGAGTCGGACAGGACTGAGTGACTTCACTTTCACTTTCATGCATTGGAGAAGGAAATGGCAACCCACTCCAGTGTTCTTGCCTGGAGAATCCCAGGGACGGGGGAGCCTGGTGGGCTGCCGTCTATGGGGTCGCACAGAGTCAGATACGACTGAAGCGACTTAGCAGCAGCAATATTAAAAACTTAACATCGGTTCAGCCCAGGTATGATAATACCAGGAAGCCATTAAGAATCCAGGGTTTTTCAATAATTTCTTAGCTTGTGGTTCCTATTTTCAAGATTATGATATAGCTTTTGGGTCTCTAACTATTATAGTCATATTCCAGGCAAGAATTAAGAGTCCAGAGGTTCAAAATGATTATTTTTAGAAATCTTTCCATGAAACTACTCAGATTTAATTCCTCATCCCCATCTACAAAAGACACTAAGGAACATAGCATTAGTTTCCCTTGGACAGTATTTAGGGGATCAGTTAATAAAGGAGTATAGGGTTGAAAGAGATAAAGCATTTCCTGCCTCCAGTACTCTTGCCTGGAAAATTCCATGGACTGAGGAAATCTGAGGAAATCTAAGGTAATCTGTGATTACCTTAATCACAGATAACATTAGTCTCTCTTTCAACCGTATACTTTAAGAGAGAAGAAAACTGATGGAAAATTGAGTCATTTAGCACAAACACTTTACTTTCCTGGAAATTTTAAGGCCACAGGTAGGTACAGTGGGTTGATTAAGGACATAACATTTCATGACAATGAATGATTGCCATCCCAACTGATTTTTCTGTAACAATCTTTGTTTTCCCTGCAGACTTCCATATTTTCAAGTATTGGCTAGTTTAGTAGAAAAAGTAATGTTTCCACAAGACTACCTGTGAGCATGTATTTCAACATGCCAATACACATCACAGTAAATAAAAAATGGTGGTGGAAGTATTTTTCATATTTCACTGTTTCCAGAAAAGTTAGTATTCTTAACATAGTTTTCTTCTGGATCTCTTATTTCAATAATAGTAAATGTGTTAAGAAGGACAATTTTGACATCTTTGAAAGCATGCGTTAGGCCAGATTGCAGCTAAAGTCAGAACATTCCACTTAATCAGTCTTTTTTGAACTATAGTTGTTAATTTTTTTATGCATTGAGCATTTTGTTGGGGACTCCTCTGTGTCAGGCATTGTGTTAGATATCTGCTTTAACTAGGTGACTTGTAGCTCTTGTTAACAAGGGTAATGCCAGATGCTCATGAACACTTTGTCTTCAGACAGTTAGTGTTATTTATTAACCTAAGTTCAACCATCTCCACAAAACTGTATTATTAAATGATGAGTGAAATCTCAGATCTTATTTGCAATCTGCATCGTGGGCCATGTACCCCTGATATTATACTGGCCTTTCCAGTCCAGCATTTGAATTAGGTCGTGGTAGAGTGTTGATGCGATGATCATGTTAGATATTTAAAAGTGAAAATATGATAACCTGCCTTGGTTAATAGATTTATTATTAACAGTCCACTTTTCATGCCTACTAAAAACAAGCTTAATATTAAATGGTGTAGAAAGAAAAGCAGGATGATATAAACTTGATTTCAACTACTCTGAAGCTATGCAGTATTGGATGTTACTTGAACTTTCTGATCTTTTGCTCCTCAAAAAAAAAAAAAAAAAATAGAGAAAAGAGAGACAGAAAAGAGAGTGAAAGACACAGATTTAGAGAACAAACTAGAGATTCCTAGTAGGGAAAGGCAAGGGGATAGAGGGGTATGAGATTAAGAGAGACAAACTGCTATGTATATAATATTAATAAGTGACAGGGTATTATTGTACAGTACAAGGAAATATAGCCATTATTTTGTAATAATTTTAAATAAAGTATAAACCTAAAAATATTGAATCACTATTTTATATACTAAAACTATAATAATATTGTCAATTGACTATATTTCAATTAAAAAAAGGAAAGAAGGAGAAGAGGAGGGAAGGGGAGACTAACTTTCTCATGAGCTATTATTGAGAATTAATATGAGGTTTTTTGAAAATTGAAAATAAGATTTAGAAAATGTTTATTAGATTATGAAACAAATTTTAGACCCTCAATTAATGGTAGCATTTATTCTAGCACTTTCTAACCCTCCCTTCCTTTCTTCCCTCCCCCATTCCTTCCCTCTCCCACTTCCTTCCTTCCCTACCTCTTTCCTTTTTTCCCCCCACTCTTCTTCCTTAAAAGAAATACTACACATGTAGTTTTATTTCCTCTTTCATCTTTTAATGGAGTTACAGATATATAGTATCAAAATCTTAACTGAAAAGGCATATGGAAGGACAGGGAAGTTTCAGAAATTACAGAGTCAGACTTAGTAAAACAATGATGCCTCTCCATCTCTCTGCACATGCAATCAACCTCCTGTAACTGTTCTCAGTTCTTTGTTTCCCTACTCCACTTTTTTCTTTTCTTTCTCCCTTTTCACTTTTCTTAGTTGCACTGACTATTTCTTTCAAAGGCATGCCATTTATCTTTGTCTTAATGGTGTTAAAGTTATTAACAAAGGAAGCAGTAAAAGTTGGGTAGTTTGTATGTATTACATTGAAAATCTTTGTTCTGTCTGCCAAGGCTGAACAATCCTAACTGATCTTAATCTGGAAATCAAATTGCCTCCCATTCCTTCTGCATGTGAAGAAGTGTTGTCTTTGGCATGGTTTGTAATCCCACTGAAGTCTTTAGAACCAAATAAAAGTCAATTCAGGCAGACAATTATCTATTATTTCTGTCTCTTTCACACCCTATCTGGCATCTTTGCTTAAGACTGCATAGTCTAAAGATTAGACGGATATCTTAATGGCAAAGAATAATATGATTTTGAGCTCTCCTGGAAAATGACCAGAAAACAAATTAAGGATTTGGTGGTAGCCTTAGTTTGTCTTGCTCTTTCCTGTTTTGCCTTTCCACTTCAGCTGAGGCAGCTCAACAGTTCTGTCTTCACCTCTTCTCAACAGTAGAGAGTAAATAAAAAGCAAAAGCTCACAGGGTTGTTAAAAGGAATGTATCAACTTATTTTTGATAAGGGTTTTAAGGCAAGAGAATTGAGTTCACTGACTTTTACAATTGTTCTGGGATAAAAATTCATTACTCCCAGTGATACATTTAAGCTACTAGGATGTATATTTCAAATGATTCTCCTTCTGAGGAGCCTGATTCTTTCCAAACATTCTACCTTTGTATTTATTCTTTGTATAAGAGTATTTTTAAATGATGAATAGTTACAACTTCTCTTTCTGCAGAAATTTGAATTTGATAATGAAGATAGGCCTTGTGATTTGCTGTCTGTGGACAGAGACACTCTTAGACTGAAATAAATTCCCTCAGGTCTGAATTTTGCTTTCCTTGGCAGAGGTACCCATATTCAGGTAGAAATATCTTGGGGAAAAAAATAATTAAAATATTTTCTTTTCTTTATATGAGCAAAGGAGAAGGCGGAAAGTCAAATAAAATCATAGACTGTATTGTCAAAGAGTGTTTTTATTCAAAGAAAAATAGTTTGTGGTAGTTTGCTTCTCTATGGTAGAGTGTTTGATGATTCTTTTACACTGAGTTCAGTTAGTAACTTCAAAAGTTTTATCATATATTATGCAACAATCCTTTTCACTTAAACAGTCTAAACTAATTTGTGGATCTTTATACTGGTGGTAGAAAAGGGGTTGGTCAAATTTAAATTCAGTGTGTGTGTATGTGTATGATTAATTTAACCTTCAAACCTTTTCTTTCTAATCACAAGTACTTCTTGACTCTTTCAACTGAACTAAATTTGTTGAAATGTTTTGCAAGATAATAACGATGTAATTTGACAAATCAAGACCTTGTATCTGATGCCTCAGGCTTACTAAATTAATGGGATAGTGTCCCTTAAAGTCAGTAACTTTCGTCTCAACTCCTGGGGCCTTTTGTAGATCTTTTCCAGCAGTCCTGGAAAGAAGAAGTTCACTTTCTTTTTTAAGGCTTTTGGGGCCAACAGTCTATTTAAGCACTGCCTCAAAGTAACAACTCTCCCATCATAATATTACAATCATGCATTAGAAGGTGATTTCTCTAATGATGTATTACTCAAAATGTTGTGTCAGTCAGGGTATCAGCAAGGGAGATCATAAAATTTTATTTAACTTTTTGTTAATTCAAAGGTTCCAATACGCTCTAATTTCTTTATTATGCATGGGGAGGGGGGAATGACAGCAACCTCAAAAGCTACAAAAGCTACAGGCTATTGTTTTCACTGTGTTCAAAAAATATACCTCACCAATGGAGCAAGGAAAAGATTTAAAACCCCCAATTAAAAATACTTGTAAGACTCACAAGAGCAAAAGTACTGAGTAGAGACCATGTAGAATATATCTGAGAGGCAAACAAAGCTTACTGGTCTGGACATTAGGGGAGAAAAACTCAATAATACTATTTTTAGTCTTTCTAATTAAAGCATTTTCAAATAAATTATACTTTTTCATCTGTATACCAAGGAAAATAAATCATTTCTTAATTCCAGAAAGATTCCAAGATGCCATTTTACTAGTGACCCATGGGCTCCATTCCGGGCCCATTATGGAAGGATGAGCACCAAGCTCTGCCTTCTGTGCAGAAGTCTCTGAGACAGGTAGGAATAGCACTCTAACATCGCCATCATGGTGATTTACGAATATGCAAGAATCCACGTAAAGCTATTAGCACAGTGCTTGGCACGAAGTAGTAATTCCTCAAAAAATGTTAGCTATTCTTTTTGGCTAATTGCTACTTAGTGTTAAATTAAATCATGAATGACATTTTGCAACAATAATACATTTGTTAGACTAAACACTGCCTTTAAATTCCAATTCAGTTTTAATTCAAAGAGTGTAAGTCACTTCATATTAGTAAAGGTTCTTTTGCAATATTATTCCTTAAAATTTAAATGGAAACTCGTCACTCAATTATTCCAAAAATTCAATACTAAAACGTTATGCATGCTTAAATTATCTGGCTTCATCTGACAGGAATGCATTTTATCTGAGTTATCAGATCAATTGTCTTGATTTCTGCACTCAACTCTGCAGCACACACGTACTCTGTGTCCTCTGCTCGGTGCGATTGGATTTCTTCAGGTTGAAGTGTGACCCCGTTAGCTTCCAACCAGGCACTTAAGGCCTGTTCTGGGAGGAGGCCTTTGAAGCCTGTTGTCCATTTCTGAAATAGCTCTAGCCTTTTAGAAATGTGACAATTAGTGATTGCTGAGACAGAACTCAATTATCGAAACATGCTTAGAAAAACTTCCTCTAAACCAAAAGAAATGTATACTCACAGTGCTCCCATTGTGAGTTAATCTGCAAACTCTGTTTTGTAACTTTCGTTGTTTGAAATTTTATTTATTTTAAAGAAAACCTCTTTTCATCCAAGCAGTAATATTTATTTCCCTGTTTTCTAGGTGATAGCTCAAGGAGAAATTGAATTGGCCATTCAGTCCCAGGTGAGCAGTGAGCCAGACCTTGAAAGTATGACATATTTTAGGGTAGACTCAAGAAGAAAGGAACATAACAAGCAAATCTTCTCAATAGGAGTTTAAATATTCATGATTTGCTTATTAAAACATTTTTAAAATTGTGTCTCTGAGCATCAGGTTCTTAATATGCAGAACAAAAGAGCAAAGTACTGAAAACAACAAGCATATTGTCATGGAATGTGCTTAAAATATCTCAAAGCTAAAGCTTAGTGTTTTTAGTATGTATTTGATACATCAAAGCTTTCTTCAGAAACTAGAATATAAATATATATATATGTGCTGTGCTTAGTCACTCAGTTCTGTCTGACTCTTAGTGACCCCATGGACTGTAGCCCGCCAAGCTTCTCTGTCCATGGGGAGAACTGAAGTGGGTTGCCATGCCTTCCTCCAAGGGTCTTCCCAACCCAGGGATCAAATCCAGGTCTCCTGCATTACAGGCAGATTCTTTACTGTCTGAGCCACCAGGGAAGCCCGTATAAATTGTGTGTGTGTGTGTGTGTGTGTGTGTATATATATATGTGTGTATATATATATATATATATAATTATGCTTTGAGACTTAATCTTTAAAAATCAACACGTGTTGGGAGAGAGAAAAGTCATGCCATTGTAATAACAATGGATAAAGGGGCTCAGGCTGTGGTCGTAAATTTTATGGGTCATCCTGACTCGCCAAGGGGTGCCCAGATTAGATATGACTTGTGGGTGTGTCTGTGAGAGTGTTTCTGGTGGAGATTAGCATCTGAATTGCTGGACTCACTAAAGTAGACTGCCCTCTCCAACATGAGTGATCATCATCTAACTCACTGAAAGTCTGAATAGACGGAAAGGCTGAGGAAGGAAGAATTTGCCCTGTTTTCCTGCCTCACTGCTTGAACTGAGCCATCTCATCTCTGGTGCTTTAACTCAGATCACTCTATTGGCTCCTCTGGTTCTCAAACCTTTGAACTCAGACTGAATTACACCACCCCCCAGCTTTCCTGGATCTCCAGTTTGCAGATGGCAGACTGATTATATGTATCTCTATATATCTATATATCTATATCTTTGCTGGTTCTTTGGGGAACCCTGACTAATGCACAGATTTATTACATTAACATGTATAATTATAGACTCAATTAGAAGAGGTTACTCAACCATGGGAAAAGAGAGTGAATGCAAACCTTGGTGATGCCCAACAAACCTTCAGTCAAGAGATTTGCAATATTCTACTTCCATGTGGTCATGTATGGATGTGAGAGTTGGACTGTGAAGAAAGCTGAACGCTGAAGAATTGATGCTTTTGAACTGTGGTGTTGGAAAAGACTCTTGAGAGTCCCTTGGACTGCAAGGAGATCCACCCAGTCCATTCTGAAGGACATTAGCCCTGGGATTTCTTTGGAAGGAATGATGCTAAAGCTGAAGCTCCAATACTTTGGCCACCTCATGCGAAGAGTTGACTTATTGGAAAAGACATTGATGCTGGGAGGGATTGGGGGGCAGCAGGAGAAGGGGACGACAGAGGATGAGACGGCTGGATGGCATCACCAACTCGATGGACATGAGTTTGAGTAAACTCTGGGAATGGGTGATGGACAGGGAGGCCTGGTGTGCTGCAATTCATGGGGTCGCAAAGAGTCGGACATGACTGAGTGACTGAACTGAACTTCCATTATAAAGTCATTTACAATATGGGGTAGATTTAGTAACTCAGGTTAATACCAATGATCCCAGTATGTTAAACCAACCTCAGAAGAAAGTAGCTAGAAGTAACTAACAGGATGTCACAGGGCTGTCCAAGGATTTAAATGCACCCAACTGTATTTATCCATGTCAAGGGAACCCATCAACTAAAGAAAGACCCTCAACTCTGGGTGAGAGGAACAGATATGGTTCTGAAGGACCCACAAAGGTGGTAAGAAAGAAAGAAGCAATTTTAAATACCTGACTCCCAGAGATGTCAATGCTTGATCATCACAAGCATCTGGTAAAAATTTCCTGCCCTTCTTCTCATCTCTCTTTATACTTTGCTTTTACCCTAGAGATAAAAAGCAAAACAAAACTGTGGTTAGGAAGATTGGGAATAAGAGTTTGATGTGGTTGGGGTTTTCCTGGCTGTATGCTTCCTACATAGAGCAGGAAGAAGAAGAGATTTGGAGTTTTGATTATTACATGAGACTAAACATTTCAATAACAGAAGCGTGGGCAAATTTGCAACCTGAAAGACTGAAGACCTGCAAACTGAAAGACTATAGAATGACTAAGGAAGTCAGGGAGCTAGTTGAATTTATTTTCAGGCCAGAGAAAGAATACTCTATGAATAAATGTGAAGGCATAGTAGAAGGCAAAATGAAGTTGCTTTCTCTCTGACATAATACACACAGAAGGTGATGGAAGTATATTGAAAGGAAACAGGGTGATGAAGGGAGATAGGACATTTTTCATAAACTATGTGCCAGGCCTAATGGATAACTGAAATGATACTTTAGGCTGTATTGCATCTTCACTGGCCAACTGATGTTTTGAGTAGCCTTCTGTTACCTCCATTCAACTTCTTTGTTTAGATTTGGTGCTAGTGTTGTTACTGGTCACTGATGGCTTCTCTGTATCTGTTTGTTTACTTGATGGCTTCTGCTTATTCATAATTTCACCTCCCTACTACTTCCTTTGTGTCTCTTGACTGCTGTTAACCTTTCTGCCTGTGTCCCACTCTTTCTTTTTTATTGTGCAAATGCCCAAAGAGGTAGCTGAGTGGCCTTGTTTATGAGCACAGAGCATTCTTTTTGAGCTTAGTTCTTGTGACAGAGTACTTCATAGACCACTGTCAATACCATAGAGGTGCAGTGTTCAGTATGACAGCCACTAGCCACAGGCGATCACTGAGTAGCTGAAATATGGCTAGTGTGAGCCGAGATGTGGGGGAATTGTAAAATGTACACATGACTTTTAAGACTTCCAGTGGACAAAATGCTGTCAGTATCTCATTAATAAATTTTATATTGACCACATAAAAGCATACATTTGATTACATAAAGTGATATTAAGAAATTTTGAAGCAAAATACATATTAAATTAATGTCACTTATTTATTTTTTAATGCAGCTATTAGAAATTCTAAAATAACGTATATGATTTGCATGTGTGATTTATACCACATGTATTTGTTGTACTGATGTCTTTCCTTTTAATCCTAGACCAGTTATCAGGTTGTAATAATACAAAACAGGTCACACTTTGATTAAGGAATTACTTCTAGACACATTTTTTGAAAACTAATCCATATTTCATGGATTCCTCTTAAGAGATGGAATACAGTTTATTTTTTACCATTAATACATATAATGCAACATATTTTCTATATTACATGCTATTTTATGCATGCGTGCTAATGCTCATTCATGTCTCTTTGGGACCCCATGGTCTGTAGCCCACCAGGCTCCTCTGGGCATGGAATTCTCCAGGCAAGAATACTGGAGTTGTTTTCCATTTCTTTCTCCAGGGGATCTTCCTAACCCAGTGATCAAACTCACATCTCCTGAGTCTCCGGCGCTGGGAGGCAGGTTCTTCACCACTTTACCACCTGGGAATCCCAGATGCTATTTTATAGTGCTTTCAAAGTGTTTTCGCAGATATTATCCTTTTATCTTTACAAATGACTCTGTCCTTTTGCAGATGAGAGAACTGGAATTCAGAGAGGAAAAAAACAAAAAAACAAAAAAATGTTACCCCATGGACAGATGTATATGGTTGAACCTGGTGGCTCAGACATTAAAGAATCTGCCTGCAATGTCGGAGACTTGAGTTTGATCCTTGCAGAAGGGAATGACAGCTCAGTTCAGTATTCTTGCCTGGAGAATTCTATGGACAGAAGAGTCAGATGGGCTATACTCCATGATGGTTGCAACGAGTCAAACAACTGAGCAACTAACACTTTCACTTTTTGTATATATAGTAGAACCAAAAATACATCCCCAGTTCACTGGTGTTATGGAGTTTGTCTTCTGAGACAGGCCAATCTGGATTTGTGTAGTATATCTGTTACTTACTGGCTTGTGACCTTGAAGGAAGTTACTAATTTCTTTGTTTTTTAATCACATAGTGGTAGTAGAAGAAGTGAAAAATACTGGCAAACAGTTGCTGCCTAACAATGATCATTTACAGCCAATTCCAAACCTGTGTTTCTCAACAGAGATAGCTAAACAAAACTTATTAGAGATAAAAGCATTAGATTTTTAAAATACATTCATTTCTACATAGTGGCATAACATGTTCATCCATCTGTTAAGGGATATTCTCTGAATATTCAATTTTTAAACATTTTAGTTTGTATTATGAAAATGTAAAAGTAAGTCATCAGTTTTGATGTGTGATAATTTGGAGGTAGAAATTGAAAAATTCATATTTCATATTTTAGTCTGGATTAGTGATATGGCATTATTGTCTGGGGAAAAGGGAAATATTTTCATGAAAACTTAAACCACCCTAAAAAGATGCAAATATGTCTATTACTTATTCTGAACCAGTTTATTCAACCTGTGTGTGCGTCTATCTGCCCCATCGTCACCACTGTTTCCTTTACTGTTAAAAATTTCTTAGGACTTGCCTTGTTTCAGTGAATGATACCATAATTGTGCTAGTCACTCCTAAACAAAATGTTCATCACCTGATTTTCTATTCTTTTTTTTTTTTTTTCACTCATTGGGTTTAATTAATTGTGAGATTCTACAGTCTCTGTCTCAGCAATATCTACCAAATTTGTCTTACCACATTAACTCTCAGACAGCTCTTGAGCTGCCTTAATTCAAGTTTCAAACATTCCTCATCTGGATTATGACAGTAGTTTTCTAAATCTACTTTCAGCTTCCCTTCGTATCCACCTCCAAATATCCTTTTCACTGAGCCTATGGCACTATTACTAAAACCCAATACTAGTTTTATAAAATACAGTTCTCTCCTTCATCTTTGTATTCTCAAACATTCATCTTTATCTATAGGAGTAAGTCCAAGTTTCTTAACATGTCAGGGATGCAGCATGAATGCCCTTTTCCTGTTGTTTAGTCCCTAAGTTGTGTCCAACCATTTGTGACCCCATGGACTGTAGGCCACTAGGCTCCTCTGTCCATGGGATTTCCCAGACAAGAATACTGGAGTGGGTTGCCATTTACTTCTCTAGGGGATCTTCTCAATCCAGGAATTGAACCCAAGTCTCCTGCATTCCAGGTGAATTCTTCATCACTGAGCCGCCAGGGAAACCCTTATATTTATTTATTTTTCTTGGGGTATAATCGCTTTGCAATGTTGTGTTAATTTCTGCTGTACAGTGAAGTGAATCAGCTATATGTATACATGTATCCCCTGCCTTGTGGACCTCCCTCTGCCCTATCCCACCTCTCTAGGTTACCGCAGCGCACTGAGCTGAGCTCCCTGTGCGACACAATAGGTTCTGACTAGCTGGTGGCTAAGAGTCAGACACGACTGAGCGACTTCACTTTCACTTTTCACTTGCATGCATTGGAGAAGGAAATGGCAACCCACTCCAGTGTTCTTGCCTGGAGAATCCCAGGGACGGGGGAGCCTGGTGGGCTGCCGTCTATGGGGTCACACAGAGTCGGACACGACTGAAGCAACTTAGCAGCAGCTGCAGCAGTGTATATATTGGGCTTTCTAGGTGGCGCTAGTGGTGAAGAACTTCCTTGCCAATGCAGGAGACACTTAAGAGACATGAGTTCTATCCCTGGGTCAGGAAGATCCCCTGGAGGAGGGCATGGCAACCCACTCCAGTATTTTTGACTGGAAAATCCCTTGGACAAAGGAGCCTTGTGGGTTGTGGTCCATGGCATCACAAAGAATTAGACACGACTCAAGCAACTTAGAATGCAGTGCATATATGCCATTTCCAATCTCCCAATCATCGCACCCCTCCTGCCCACCCCTGTATCTACAAGTCTGTTCTCCATGTTCTCTGTGTCTCTCTATTCCTGCCCTGCTAATAGGTTCATCTGAACCATTTTTCTAGATTTCACATATACATGTTAATATACAGTATTTGTTTTTCTAACTTACCTCACTCTGTATGACGCAGTCTAGGTCCATCCACGTCTCTATGTATCTCCTGGTTTTGTAATTTCACGGCTAAGTAATATTCCATTGTATATATGTATCGCATCTCATCTCATCTTCCATCATATTCTCACATACACCTTCTGCTTTTACTCCAGTTGTTCCATTAGGTGGAGTAGTTTCCTGAATCTCATATCTCTCAGTCCTGCCTTGTAAACTCTGTTTTAACACTGTTTGTTCTCTATCATTGATATTCTTGTATTTTTGAGTTCCTTTAGTTTTTAACCCAGCAAACCAAATTTTGTACTAATTGAATTATGGATTATTCAGGTGTAGCTACAGTACTGGCACAATGCATGCTGTACAAGTTAAATATTTTTTTGAAATTAATACAAGAATGAATAAATGAATGAATATCAGAGTCTACTGCTTAAAATTGATTTCACTAGAAAGTGAGTCCAAAACAGTATGCTCTGCTTAGCTACCTATAGGAAACCAGTCAAAACAATTATTTTGGTCCCTTAATTAATTTACTCAAGGTTTGTAAAAAATATCTAAATCATAGGAATGTGGAATGTCTTAAATATTTAAGTTTTATTTTACTTAATCATTGCAGAGACCAGATAGGGAATTCATACTGTGATACTAATGGGGAAATTATATTTATTATTTTCTTCTTATTCACATGATAGGAAAATGCTAGAAAAGAAAAATGTTTGTACTTGGTGTATTCCAGATAAGAAAAATTATTTTTAATCCTTGCGTAATAAATGTATCACTGTCTAGATGATTCCCAAATGATTAGAGGAATAACATAAGAGATCTCTGTGTAATAGGAAATGTGGTTTAGTGAAGATCTGGAAGATTTTCCTAGATTGTGATAAGCTACTTGAGCAAGTCGGGAGGCTAACAGCTGCCTTTGCCATGATCTAGTTCAAGTTGGGGAATGAAGTCTTACCCTCTAATCCTAGCACCCTCGGGACTACAGGAAATTGCAGTGATAGAGTGCTCTCTGTTAAGCCAAGGACAACGTGCCTTGGCCTCAGCTCAAGTGATTAACTCATGCTTATTCCTTTAGCTTTAAAAACACCTTATTCTACCTTTCTTCCTATCCCAGTAAACTAAATTTAGTATTTATTAAACAAAAGTTCTTAAAGCAGCTTCTATTTTGTAAAAAGATATCACAGGGCCTGTGGACAGAAAGGAAGAACTGGCACTCATTGTACATCCCTTTCAAGTCACTCATCACTATCAGAAGGCAGGATGCAATTGTGGAGTGTACATTTTCCCTTAGGATGGGCATTGTTAGGGATAGTATTATACTAGAGAAGGATTGGACCAAAGCATTACTTGAACCATAGTGTTTCTTCTGTTGAGTATCTTTATGCAATACATGAATCAAAGGAGGAAAAAAAAAAAAAAAAAAACTCAGTGAAGTTTATCAGGTCTCAGGGAATCATATGAAGGATTAGCAAGAATATTTTAATGCTTCCAGTCCAAAAGCAGTCTTAGCTTCTGGTCAGAAATGGAATTAAGCATACAGGAGGCAACAGTTAGAACTGGACATGGAACAAAAGACTGGTTCCAAATAGGAAAAGGAGTATGTCAAGGCTGTATACTGTCACCCTGCTTGTTTAACTTATATGCAGAGTACATCATGAGAAACACTGGGCTGGAAGAAGCACAAGCTGGAATCAAGATTGCCGGGAGAAATATCAATCACCTCAGATATGCAGATGACACCACCCTTATGGCAGAAAGTGAAGAGGAACTAAAAAGCTTCTTGATAAAAGTGAAAGAGGAGAGTGAAAAAGTTGGCATAAAGCTCAACATTCAGAAAACGAAGATCATGGTATCTGGTCCCATGACTTCATGGGAAATAGATGGGGAAACAGTGGAAACAGTGTCAGGCTTTATTTTTTTGGGCTCCAAAATCACTGCAGATGGTGACTGCAGCCATGAAATTAAAAGACGCTTACTCCTTGGAAGGAAAGTTATGACCAACCTAGATAGCATATTCAAAAGCAGAGACATTACTTTGCCAACAAAGGTCCATCTAGTCAAGGCTATGGTTTTTCCAGTAGTCATGTATGGATGTGAGAGTTGGACTGTGAAGAAAGCTGAGCACTGAAGAATTGATGCTTTTGAGCTGTGATGTTGGAGAAGACTCTTGAGAGTCCCTTGGACTGCAAGGAGATCCAACCAGTCCATTCTAAAGGAGATCAGCCCTGGGTGTACTTTGGAAGGAATGATGCTAAAGCTGAAATTCCAATCCTTTGGCCACCTCATGTGAAGAGTTGACTCATTGGAAAAGACTCTGATGCTGGGAGGGATTAGGGGCTAGAGGAGAAGCGGACAACAGAGGATGAGATGCTGGATGGCATCACTGACTAGATGGGCGTGAGTTTGAGTGAGCTCCCTGAGTTGGTGATGGACAGGGAGGCCTGGCGTGTTACAATTCACAGGGTCACAAAGTGTCGGACATGACTGAGCAGCTGAACTGAACTGAACCCTAAAAAAAAAAAAAAAATCAATTAGTAGTGGGAGTCTTTTTAAAAAAAATTAGTTCAATTGCTTCATCTATTAAAGTAATCAAAGATTAGCAACATAGGGGGAAAAAGAAAAAAGATATGGAGCAGTACCTAATGATGAGTATGTGAGTTTAGGTAGCTCTTTGATTCAGAAGAGTACATTCCAAACATAAATGTTCTTTCCTTTCTCATCATTTTCACTTTCCCTATGCTTCATGTGAGACAAACTAAACAATTTTGTTAAACTTTATTTTCAATCAAAAGCAAATATTAGCCTTGATTCTAGTTTTAGTTATGCCCTTTGACTAGATGAGCCTGGGACCATCTTTTGTTGCCTCTGTTTAAATAATTCATAATAAGAGGTTCCCCAAATAACTGAGATCCCTAGCATTGAGAACAAGCTCCTGTCTCACATCTAGCCTAATCTGACAGTTCATTTTGGTGGGGTGGAGTCTGGACTGTTGCTGAGAATCCTGAGCTCAAGGCAACATGTAGGGAAATGAGTTCCCTGTTAGCACCAGGGGAATTTCAGTGAGTCCATTAGTGTCATTGTCATTTAAAAAATGCCCACAACCTTGGATTCGGTCCTTGAGCAAGGCTTTACACATTTATAAAGAATCTCGTTTGAGGAATTCTCTCAGGCAACTGACTTTTGCAGCCATTCAAGTCCTAGCTTTCTTAGTGCAGAGAACTCATCTTGTTTTACATCAACCAAGGTACTATGGCTGCAGCAATGCCTGTCATGATTTGTCCAGCAGTGGCTTGAACACTGGGCTTCCCATATGGTGCTGGTGGTAGAGAACCTGCCTGCCAGTGCAGGAGACATGAGAGATGAAGTTTCCATCCCAGGGTCAGGAAGATCCCCTGGAGGAGGGCATGCAACCCACTCCAGCATTCTTGCTTGGAGAATCCCATGGGCAGAGGAGCCTGGTGGGCTGCAGTCCACTGGATCACAAAGAGTCGGACACGACTAACACAACTTAGCTCCTACTCGTGCCTTAAACACTTATGCCCCTTTTACAGCCCTGTTAGTAGAAGCGTTTTCTGGAGAAGAGCTGGGCCTGGGAGGTTGGTAATCAACTTTTCCTTTTGATATTACAACTCAGATTCCCATTCCTGCACAGTTTTTATTTAACCAAAAGTATTTCCTCTCCAATGGACACTGAGTGAATGAAGTTGCTCAGTCGTGTCCCACTCTTTGTGACCCCATGGACTGGAGCCTACCAGGCTCCTCCATATGTGGGATTTTCCAGGCAAGAGTGCTGGAGTGGGTTGCCATTGCCTTCTCCAGAGGATCTTCCTGACCCAGGGATTGAACCCAGGTCTTCTGCATTGTAGGCAGATGCTTTACCGTCTGAGCCACCAGGGAAGTCCAAGTAAGATTTAATTTGAAATCAATCTAATAGTGTATAATCAACTGCTTTGATTAATCATGGCTGTTATTCCCACTAACAGTTTATTATAATAGCAGCAAGTCACAGTCTAAAAGGGATAATAAAAAAAAAAAGCTTTCACAAATCTGGGATTTAAATGACAAGCTCCTGATGTGTAGTTTCAAGAACTATCTCAGCCTAATTTAAAATAATGTAACAGAAGGAATGTCTCCTACTTTGGGGAAGTTTAAGAGTTAAGCTTTTAAAAAAAGTTTGAGTAATTAGGCTCCTGATTTTCTGAAACATTTCTGCATTCTTTTTGCTTTTTTTTTTTTTGGAAACTTTTCAACCCTGCAAAAACCTAATCTTTGCCCAGCATCCCCACATTCTTTTTCACTTCGCACTAAAAATAAGATCTTTATCTCTATATTAGAAACAGTGAGATACCCATCTCTCTTGGCTTGGCTGTTTCATCTTTCTGGAGGAAAAGCAACCACGCAATTATACACAGCCATAAATTAACTTGACAAGCTGCATGCTGGAACCGCCACCCTCACCAGAGGTGTTTAAGTTGCTCCTGAGTTCCGAGTCTCTTTTTTGCTTCCCGAAGAGCCTTATATGCCCCGGCGGAAATTGTTTTCTTTCTGTTTCAGACGTACAAACAGTCTGCTCCCTGCCGTAGGTTCAGCAGTTACACACTTCCCTTTCTCAGTGGACTCATTATGCAAAAGACATCACGTCTCTCCTTCTCACAACTCTATCCCCAGTAAGGAGGTGGAGGTCCCCAGTGGGCCATTCATCATCCATTGCAGAGGGCTTGGATACCCAAGTCTGAGAGCTGACTAATTTCATGGATTTGCAATTTGGGAATGTCTCACTCCTCTCCCAAGTCTCTTCACTACACTTTCATTGTGAATATTATTCTGAAGTCTTGTGATATCCAGAGAGGCTACTCAGGGAGTGTAACATATACGTTAAGTGATAAACCAGTTCATCTGGGGAAAAGTGAAATTATGATTGCCTTTGAGTATGCCTCTGTGTTAAATTTATTATTTGCTTGCTCTCCTAATTAAAGGAAAATGCAGTGTGTAATAGCTTTACACTTATTTTACAGTAAGAGTTTGCATACACCTCATACATAATGATATAGATTTTAAAATAAATAAAAGTGAATTTTCATGCCCATCTGATGGTCAGTAATGCCATTTCTTATACCCACCATCAACTACTCTCACTTCAGTATCTTGCTTGATGTTCCTTCTAGTGGTTACAAAGTCCTAAAATGGAAAAAAAAAAAAAATCAGAAGAGAATTCATCTTGTGATGCCTGGAAGGGCTGTTTCCATTTCACCCATTCTCCACCCAGACTCTGTGATAAAAGATAGCAGTTCAGTTCTTCTCCTATTTAGATGGACTTTAAGGAGGACGGAGGGAGAATTTTAGCTCCATTGGGCTGCATTAGTGGTGAAAATTGCCCTCAGAAACCGTTTGCTGTGCTCTGAGAGCCCAACAGCCATTCCCAGTATGCCTTCCTCTTTGTGTCCTCCTCCTCTGCAAAACTTTCTCCTTGCCTGGTACACCAGTTCATCAACAGCATCTCCCACTTTTCATTCTTCTCTTTGCTATCTAAGTCTCAATTCTGCAACCTTTGGGGGGAATTTATTATACTCCCCTGTCATCACGGTGCAAATAAAAATGTCAAGGTTGTTAGCAAATGTTCGGGGTAGTAAAACCCATTACAATAAAGGCGCGTGTTCTATGGCAAACATCCCAGCCCACATTGCATGAATATGAAACAGCTTAGAAAGGACTATTAGAGAGACTAGTTGGAAACCCTATATCAGTAGGAATGTGTTTTACCTGAAGGGAGTTTTGATAAAGTCTCTGGGAACATTTGGTTCTTCCTTCTCTGATACTGAAAAAAATCTGAGTATCTCTTTACTTTTTCCCTTCCTAAATTAAGATCTTCTCTTGTGTCAAAGTATCCCAAATTATCTCTTCTGACTCATCTTTCCTCCTGATCCTTTTATTCCTTGAACATTTGTCGTGAGGGTGAAAAAGTTTGTTTCTCGCTAGGTTATATCTTCCTGGATTACTGCAGCATAGTTGATATTAAACTCTTAGTTATTCTTCAACACTGAGTCCCAAAATAAATTGATATTCACCTGCCCAGGTTCAAATTGCAGCTATAATACAATTAATATTTCTTCAGAGAAGGTATTTATATCTTAAAATGAAACACTGAAAGAACCACCAAGTGGTTCTTAGGGCTGCCCTGTTGGCTTTTCCAGACAAGTTTAAGATAGCCAGGTGTATGACCTCTGCAGGTGCTAGCCTAGTTAGAACCACCCAGATCCAACTCATGTGAACATGGTCATTCCTTTAAGGGCTTCTCATCTTTGTTATCAGTGGATACCTGCTACTCTAAGATCTTCCTGCCCTCCTCCCTCCCTACTCCTCCATCAAAATTGGAAAATGACTAACACTATTCATTTATACTTTATTGATTACATTTTATCTGAAACTTACTACAAAGTTTACCCTCCAGACAGACGTTTTCTTTTTTCATCCTCTTCTCTTTAATTTTGGACTATAGGCTGCCCTACATTGCATATGAAAGCAATCTCAAGCATCAGCAAATAGATTTTTCTCTTACTCAGGGACAGTACAGAAGTGTATCTGAAATCACTCAGCGCCTGGTTCCGCAGAAACATCTGATTTTGTCTTTGTAGGATTATTTAGGTGGTGATCAATGAGTTAAAGGAGCTGGTCTCAGTTCTCTTACTCTGACATCTTGATCCAGTCTTCCTTGGGGGCAAGGGTGATGACTCAACAGAAATAGTTATGCTGGGGCAGGTGGAAATACGGACTGAGAACGTCACCCAGAAAGTCCCCATCTCTGATCCCTTTCTAAATATTTGTCCTTATAAATCAGTAGTTGTGCCAGTTACAGACCTGACTCTTCATTTCTCCATCAGCAGACTGAGGCCCTACCCTTCCCTCTCTTTGCTCTCTATAATTTCTACCTGTGGCAAAAATGCTTCCAACAAGATAAGCTTTATTATAACATTGAGTAACTGTAACAAAACATTTAAGATAATAATTATTGTTGTAGTTTTTTTTTACTGAAACCTCATTGTAGGTCAGGTATGCTGATAAAGAGTTAATGTGTATAATTCCTACCTCACAGGTAATTGTACACATCAAATAAAATATATATATTTAGCTCCATATTGGGCATACAGTAATGCTACAAAAGTTGGTTAGGGAATTACCATTATACTCATTCTTATAAAGTTATTAGAATCTGCCTGCAATGAAGGAGACCCCAGTTCGATTCTTGGGTCAGGAAGATCCCCTGGAGAAGGGATAGGCTGCTACCCGCTTCAGTATTCTTGGGCTTCCCTGGTGACTCAGACAGTAAAGAATCCACATGCAATGAGGGAGACCTGGGTTCAATCCCTGGGTTGGGAAGATCCCCTGGAGGAGGGAGATGACAACCCACTTTATTATTTTTGCCTGGAGAATCCCCATGACAGAGGAGCCTGGTGGGCTACAGTCCATGTGGTGTCAAAGAGTAGGACACGACTAAGAACATCACGTTATTAATTACCATCATTGATATACTTGACCCTGGAACAAGATGAGTTGGAACTATGCAGATTCACTTATATGTAGATTTTTAAAAATCAATACAGACTATATGATCTGCGGTTGGTGGAACCCTTGCATGTGGAACCACAGATACACAGAGGAACTGAAGATATGGAAGGCCGACTGTAAAATTATATGCAGATTTTTTTTTTGGAACATATTTTGAGAACATTATTCAGTCTAGTGTAGCCAGATAAAGTGTGTAAAGAGATTTTTGTGAGTTTTGTTTACGTGTGGTCTGTAAGAGTCTTCTGCTGCTGCTGCTAAGTCGCTTCAGTCGTATCCGACTCTGTGTGACCCCATCGATAGCAGCCCACCAGGCTCCTCTGTCCCTGGGATTCTCCAGGCAAGAACACTGGGGTGGGTTATATGCAGATTTTTGATTGAGCAGGGTTTGATGCCCCTAGTCCCAGTGTTGTTCAAGGTCAGCTGTATTGTTCCCACATTTGACATCATCCCTATGTAGTATGAATCATTATTATTCCTCCACTTTAGAGATGAGGATGCAGCAGTGCCCGTTAGTGAGGTGAGCTAGAAATAACCCTGTCCACTCACAGCCTGTGTTTCACAAATGTAGTGGTTAAAATTATGTGTGGGTAGTTTTCTTCTATTCTGGTGTGTGTGTGTGCATGCGTATATGTATGTATGCACGCTCAGTTATGTCCGACTCTTTGCAGCCCCATGGACTATAGCCCATCAGGCTCCTCTGTCCATGCAATTTTCCAGACAAGAAATACTGGACTAGGTTGTCATTTCCTTCTCCAGGGGATCTTCCCCACTCAGGAAGATCCTTGTGTTTCACACAAGATACACAAGATCCTTGTGTTTCACACAAGATACACAAACCTGCATCTCCTGTGTTTCCTACATTGGCAGGTGGGTTCACATAATCTTTACTTAGTTTTGAATCAAATCTTTCTTCCCCCATTTTATTGATCTCATTGATATTAGCACAAACGGCACATATCTAATGAATACAATTTGATGAGTTTGACATATACATACACTTGTGGTACCAAAATGGCAAACCGGGTAGTAAACATGCCCATCACGTCCACAAGTTCCCTTATGTCCGTTGTTTCTTATTTTTGTGGAGGGTCACTTAACACGAAGACTTACCCGCCGAACAAATATGGGCCACTTATGTCGTTTCCTTTGGCTAGTGAGCCAGAAACCTTGATTCTCGAAGCATGCCAATCATAGATCACCAGTGGTGTTTCTTCAGCCCAGAAATAATCTAGAAAGGAAGAAAATCAAAACTATAAACAGGTGCACATACCATATATTATTACCTATGAGCACCGTGGGGTATTGTGTGTCTTCAGAACTTGTCTTATATGGCTGTAACCTCCAATGAACAACTCCCATCTCCAGTTCCCTGGGAACCACCATTCTAGTTTCTGCTTCTGTTAAGTTTGCCTATATTAGATACCTCATATAAACGGACTTATGCAGTGGTTGCCGTCTGTGACTGACTTATTTTGTAAGTAGCATAATGCCTTTCGGGTTCATCTGTGTTGTTAAATATCATCCTTATCCATGTTCTTTCATTTCTACCTCCAAAAAGTAAACCTTCTGTAAAGGATAAAATGTTCTTGAAACAGCTATTAAAAAAAAAAAATGTTCCACTTGTACTTGTGTTCAGTTCAAGTGCAAGGTCATTTAGTATTGACACTGCCAGAAATATTCCTCCTGAACATACCACAGTATAGAATTCATTGTCTTGTGTTCCCCTTTTCCTCTGCCCCGTTCTCTTTACCTTATTTTCTCTCCAACAAAGGACAACTAAAAAGCAATGAAGGCAACTACTCTCCAGAAAGCAATCAGAGCACAAAAAGAACTTCGAGCCCAGGGGTGTTTTCACGGCACAGAGAGGTGACGTGTGGGGAGCAGGTTATAAAACACTAAATAAGCTGGCCCAGAACAGAGAGAAGGCCACAGGACCCAAGCAAGGGAGGGTGAGCGAGAGGAGTAGGGGAAGGCTCTTGAGAGTTTCAGAGGGTGAACTGTTCCTGGACTAGCTTTGGTTTTGTTTCACTTTTCGTTTGAGGAAGTTTTAGGAAGAGCATATAATCCTGTGAGCCAGATTCCTTTCAATGAGGTGTAGTCTGAATCAGGAATGGGTTTGTAATGAGTGTGTAAGTGGGTGAATTTTAGGCGGTGTCATGGATTTATAATCATCATAGACAGAAAACCAAAATATCACATTTACAGGTAATGTGGGTATAGAGTAGTTTAGGAGTATTCCAAATTCACTCTCTGGTTTTGGAAAACCATAGGTAAGTTATATTATCTTGATGCTTATAGTATTTGAAAGAAGACATTAGTTTAGTGAGAGATTTGAAGAAATAATATTTATAAAGTGTCTAACAATATCTGATATGTAGTGTGTACTAACTAGATGTTAACTTCTGTTGTTACATGAATGCATAATAGACATGGGTATGTATTTGTGGAAATTGAAACTTACAGACTCTTACAAAATTACATTTATTTGTGATATTAACTAATACTTAAAACTTTGTTTCCCCTTGGTTGTACAAGATCCTCTGTATTTCTGTCCTCTACACATTCAGTTCTTGCAGTCCCAAATTACAACACTGTTTACATGTATTTAATATTCTCAAGTTTACAGAACACTTCCCACACAAATATGTTTTTTAAAGTAGAGTGCCTGAAATTTCACCCTAGGAATATGTGTATGTATATGTGTGTGTTTGTGTGTTTGTGTGTGTGTGTGTGTGTATTTGAGCTTGGGAGAGGCTTTGTGGGAAAAAAGTAAGACATAAGTTCAGAAATGCTTATCTAGAGGAGAGAAGAGGGTGAGATATATGGAGAGAGTAACATGGAAACTTACATTTCCATATGTAAAATAGACAGCCAAATAGGGGCTCTGTATCAACTTAGAGGGGTTGGATGGGGAGGAAGATGGGAGGGAGGCTCAAAAGGGAGGGGATATATGTATACCTATGGCTGATTCATGTTGAAGTTTGACAGAAAACAACAAAATTCTGTAAAGCAATTAACCTTCAATTTAAAAATAAATAAAAGAAATGCTTATCTAATATTTTGCCTCATTGATCACGTCAAGAAGCACATAGGGAAGTGATTACCTAAGAAACTGAGACAGACGTGAATGTAGTGCTTCCCCAGCCCCTTGACTTTGTCTTACCCATGGAGAAAACATGGAGATGAGCATTGAGTTCTATTCCGGGCTCATCTTGGGGAGAGGAGAATTAGGCAAATACCTGAGCCCCCTGGTAACAACTCCACATGAAATGGTCTCCAAAATGCATGATCAAGAGCAGAATTCTAACCAATTAAATTTTCTTAGACTGACTTCACCATTTGACTACTTGATATACTTTGGACTCTCTAGTTATTCTTTCCTATGATATCATGGGAGGAGATCTTCATGGATCCTTTTGTTTGTTCCTGGGGACCTATGAAAAGTAGCCTTTCTTATGTGTCTCTTATGCCTGCCATTGGTCTTGGGATGGCAGGTGGAAATTATCCTTTCGTGGAACATAGGTCCTGCAGCCCCTTCATGTTTCTGTTTCAGGGCTATAATGCAGAGGAGATTCCAGATTGTGGTCTGCATGTTGCAACTTAGGCATACACAAGTTTACACAAAAGATGTTAATAATCCTTCAACAAAGTGAAGTTACCTGCAATGGGAACTATCTAGATTATATTTACAATCATTTTAAATAAGTTCTATTACCAAAGAGCTTATTGTAGTATAATTGTTTTGGTTATTATTAATTTTGTTAACCTCTGATAAATCAATATTGATCTATAGTGTGGATAATTAAGTTCATATATATGTGTGTGTGTTCATATATGTACGTATGTGTATGTATGCATGCTCAGTCATGTCCAACTCGTTGCAACCCCTTGGACTGCAGCCCACCAGGCTCCTCTGTCCATGGGATTTTCCTAGGCAAGAATACTGGACTGGGGTGCCATTTCCTTTTACATGGTATCTTCCCAAGCCAGGGGTCAAACTCACATCTCCCACCTCTTCTGCATTGGCAGGTGGATTCTTTACCACTAAGCTACCTGGAAATCCCATATATATATATATATATATATATATATATATATATATTCTCTTAAGAAAGGACATTGTCAAAGAATTTAACACAACAAGGAAATTTCTTAATCAGTAATGCATTAAATCAACAATATCTCAGCCAAGTTTATTTAAATTGCAAATAGTAAAACCACTTCAAAGCAGCTTAAGAAAGAGAGTCCTGGGCCAAGGATGCTTCCAGTTCTCACAAGAAGTAAAAGCCATCAGATGTCAGATAGTAACATCTCTTGCTCTCTCTGCACATAAAAAACAAACAAACTAAAACAAACAAACAAACAAAAAAAACAACCACCTTTTACTCCTCTGCTCTCTCATTTTGCTCTCTTTTGACTTTATGTACGCATTCGGTAGTTTTCCAGTTTGTATTTCTCGGTTTACAAGAAGAGCATAGGGCGATCTTATTTGTTGTTCAGTCCATAAGTTGTATCTGACTCTTAGCACACCAGGCTTCCCTGTCCTTCATTGTCTCCTGGAGTTTGCTCAGATTCATGTCCATTGAGTCAATGATGCCATCTAACCATCTCATCTTCTGCCACCCTCTTGTTTTGCCTTCAGTCTTTCCCAGCATCAGAGTCTTTTTCAATGAGTTGACTTTTTGCATCAGGTGGCCAAAGTTTTGGAGCTTCAGTTTCAGTCCTTTCAATGAATATTCAGGGTTGATTTCCTTTAAGATTGATTGGTTTGATCTTCCTGCTGTCCACGGGACTCTGATGAGTCTTATCTAATCCTCACTTCTAAATTTTCAAGAAAGAGTCCTGTTTGTTCCAGCCTGGTCCAGTGTCCATTCGGATCCAGCCAGCCCTACAGGACCCCTGCATCAAAAACTGTTTCCAGCAGAGTCCCTGTAACTGTCATCTATGCAAAGGGCTGCACTTACAGCCAAGCAAGACTGTTATGGTGATGTCTCCTGGGGTTTTGAAAGTGAAAGTCTCACCCTTGTGGCCAAGGGTACAAGGTCATATGGAAGAAATGTGGAAACAGGGAACATATCCCATTTTTAAGGGATAATGGGAGACCCAAATTTGTATCCTATTACAATCAATGAAAAAAGATTCCAAAGATTGTGTTCTAACTTTAGAAACCATGCTGCTGCTGCTGCTGCTAAGTCGCTTCAGTTGTGTCCGACTCTGTGTGACCCCATAGACGGCAGCCCACCAGGCTCCACTATCCCTGGGATTCTCCAGGCAAGAACATTGGAGTGGGTTGCCATTTCCTTCTCCAATGCAGGAAAGTGAAAAGTGAAAGTGAAGTCGCTCAGTAAATGTCCAATTCTTCTCGACCCCATGGACTGCAGCCTACCAGGCTCCTCCGTCCATGGGATTTTCCAGGCAAGAGTACTGGAGTGGATTGCCATTGCCTTCTCCATGCATGCGTGCATGCTAAGTCGCTTCAGTCGTGTCCGACTCTGTGCGACCCCATGGACAGCAGCCCACCAGGCTCCTCTGTCCACAGGATTCTCTAGGCAAGAGTACTGGAGTGGGTTGCCATTTCATATATATAAATAGGTTTGGACATTTTTAAAAGGCAGTCTAGCTCATGTCCTAATAACTAGGTTGGGCATTTTGCATTTATAACATAGAGATCATAAATCACAGCCCATTAGAGGTGGAAGGAGACTTAAAAATATTCTGGTCTATTTCCCTCATTTGACAAAAGAGGGAAGTGAGGCTCAATTAGACAGAGGACATGCCCAAGTTTACATGGCTCATTAGTTGCAAAGCTAGAATTAGGAACTGGTTCTCCTGAATCCTGAAGAATGAGTGGATGGCTGCCTTTGGAACTTTGGCCCAAAAGTCTGGTATCACACTTACTTGCTTGGTTTGCTTTTTGGAGATAATCCAAACCTGGTTATAAACAAGAATTGCTTTTTAATTGGAGTATTTTGGTAAGCTTGTTGCCTTTTAAAACGGTCTGCCTTTCAGGGTTCCTTGGCAATCTCTTGGCAAGAAATGCCACTCTCTACATTCTCTATAATTGGTATCTCCTGATATGCTGGGTTGAATACTGTCCCTCAAAAGTTCATGTTTACTTAGAACCTGTGAATACGACCTTACTTGGAGAGTCTTTGTAGATGTAAACAAGTTAAGACAAAGTCATACAGGATAAGTGTGGGCCCTATATCCAGTATGACTGGTGTTTTTATAAGAAGAGAGAAATGTGGACAAAAATAACAGACACACAGGGAAAGCATCATGTGACAATACAGGTAGAGATGGAAGTGATGTGTCTGTAAGACAAGTAAGGAAGGATGTGGATTAAAGGCAATCATCAGAAACGAGAAGGACCTCAGAGCACCAAGGAGACATCAACCCTGCTGACACCTTGATTTCAGATTTCTAGTCTCTAGAACTGTGAGATAGTAAGTTTTTGTTTAAGTCGCCTTGTTCATGGCAGCTTGTTGCAGCCACCGTGGGAAGTTAATTTGCCATGTGATACACATCTATATATAACTTTCTTAACAGATTGGTATTTGGAAGTTGTACAAAATAAACAACAGAATAATGTTAATTATAGATACATGCAAGGCCAGTTCTGGGTTTTCTTAAGCAGCAGTTCTGAGTGAGATGTGGGCAGGTCTTCTTTACTTCTTTTCAGCCTTTTGTTTTCAATGACAGGGAAAATTATGCAAAATAGCAGAATGAAAAAGACACTGTCTTTAGTAGAAAACTAGGTATTATCCAGGGTACCTTTTCAGGTTGTCTCTGCCTTTCACTTTCCACCTCTGAGTTGTAGAAAATTAATACTGATGTAGATGATTCTTGTCCACAGCAGTGCATATTAATTGTATTCAGGGAAGTGCAGTTATCTAGTTTTTCATCATCTCTTTGCAAATTCACTTAGCATTCCTGATTGTCTATGTGTGTGTTGTTCTTTGAATCCTCTTTTGAATTCCTTGTAACATCCTACTGTTTCCTCATTAACTGAGTTAAATATTAATAAAATCTTTGACATATGCTTATTTTGTATTTTCATAAAGGTCATAGCTTTACTCTTTATAGAAATGTATCCTTTAATGAGAATCTAGTCTGAATTCAGCATGTAATTCTTAATTTTGATAATCTCCTTCAGAACCTAAGGGAGAAGGAAAAACTCACAAGGACAAAACTTCCATTTTTTTCCCTACTACCCTGTGTTGAAAGCCTTTCAAAATTTCCAAAAGCATTTTTGTAAGATTCTGACTTCCTGAGTACTTTAACAGCTAATATCTATCATGGATGACAAAAGTAATCGAAGAAATCTTGAGACACACATTCTGGATTATTAATCCAAGACATGCCCGTGGTCTTTTGAGCAGTGCCAATCTAAAAAACAAAGTTCAAAGTTATTCTGCTTCTTTTCATACCTTAGCTAAAAACCAGCTTCCGTGACCTAACACAACTCCGAGATAAGTTGACAACAGGAACTTAAATCTAATTTTCAAAGCTTCTCCAGTGATGTGAAGCAGCTTTGAAAGGATAATTGATATCGCCCTTTAAATTCTTAAAAGCTGCGATGAGGCTCACACTAGCATGAAAAGCGATGTAGTGATGAAGTTGTATCGGCGTGACAATTTCATGTCCAATTGGGACAAGAGAAACAGTATTCAGGGGGCTTAGTGGGGAAAGGCAGCATGCCAGATGTGTCCTGGGCAGAATGCAGTCTATTTTGCAGAACATAAGGAGAAGTAATGACCCATAAAAACTCCTGGTTGCTGCTCTAACATGAGAGAGGACTGGGAAAAAGGCAGAACATTTCCTTGCAGCTTGGGCTACCCCAGAGGTTTTTTTTTTTTTAATAGTTTTTTTTCACATGCTGAGCTGCAGAATCAAGAGTCTGGCTGAGAAACTGACTCAATTTTTAGGCCCTGGACATGTTTGATGCTTAAGTTTCTTTTTATTCTTCTTATATATTTTCTTAAGCGGGGGGAGTACGAGAATCCTAGAAAAGAGTCAGACACGACTTAGCAACTGAACAAGAGACCTATAACCTAATGGCTTAGGGTGGCTAACATCCTACATTTGTATAGTCAGTTTTTGAATATGGTTGAGTTTATTTTCATGTCTTAAGTTTTTCATTCCTGCTGACTTTGTTACTCAATTCAAAAATGCATGGAGTTTTTTTCTTTTCGGCTGACATAAGGGCCTAGGATGTTTGCCTCTCCTCTGGATATTCCTGCAGCTCCTGTCTCTGCAGCTCATACCAGCTCTGGCTTTCACAGCTCCTCAGGTGGCTGAAATTTTCACAGCTTGTTAGGTGGCTCTGGCTTTCACAGTTTGTGGACCCAATGACTGCTTGGGGAACAGTGTTTGCACTCCCTCCTTCCCAAAGCCAAGCTTCACAGTGGAAATGTGTGAGTCGTGCCAATAGCCTCCCTGAAATCCTGTGGTTGTGGCAGATGCAAGCTAACTCAGCATGGAGATGAGAGTTCTTCCAGATTGGGAATTGATGTCCCAGACAGAAAGTGAATGTGTACTGACTTTATTCTCAAGTAAGTTGTCACGAGTGGAAAGAAGAGCATCACCACATAAAATGGCTGGCAGAATAAACAGCACACAGCATTGTCTGTGCAGTATTGGTCTCTGTGTATCTTTTTTCTTTTAATAGTTGTTAATATGGCCAAGATGGTAAAATGTATTTAATAGAGGTTTCCCTTGATATAGCACCATTTTCAGGAGCCAGGGAAAAGTAGTGTTTTATCAGGAAGAAGGTAATAAGCAGGAATTGAAATGTTTTCATTTGGATCCTAAGTGGTGCCTGAGGTAAAATTGCATAATGTTAAAGCAACAATAATTGGTTCCTCCTGGCTTTCTCCATTGAAGGAAATTGAAATTCAATTGACTTTCAATGGAATAGTCATGGAGTTCCAATTGTCATTGCTCTGACTTTGTGCTTGTCTATCCCAAGAATGGTATGGGAGCCAAAAAAGAAAAGATCTGAAACAGCTGGGAGAATAGTACAATTACATTAGGACAGATTGGAAGGGAATGGGGTATTCTAAATATATGAATACATTTCAGTGTTTCTCAGAGCCTATAGCTGATTTGTTGCCAATGTCGATATTAATTTGGAAACATTGGAAGTGGGATGCAATTTTTGTCTTGTAATTTTTATTGATGGTAAAGCAAAATTTAATAAGAGGTTAAATTATGACAAAAGAGGATTGGAGAAAGAGCTGCATTGAGTCTGTTCCTGGAAAACACCAATCTGCTTTCTGTTATGATGTTATTGTTTTCTATTTGATTTCCTTTTTTTCTCTTAATATTCTGTAAATTTTATTTTAGCTTAATTTTCTCTTATTTCTAGCTTCCTATGGTAAAAGTTTGATAACTGATTTAAATATTTTTTGTCAAATGTAAGTTTGTAAAACTAAATTTCCTTCTAAGCACAACTTTTGTTGCATCCTATAAACTTTGCTATATTGCATTTTAATTTTTTCAAAATATTTTAAAATTTCTTTTTTTCCTTTAACCCATATGTTATTTAGAATCTTGTAGTTTAATTTCCAAATATTTAAGGTTTTTTTCCATAAATTGTTTACATAACTTACTTCTAATTATTCTATGTACATCTATTTTAAATTGCTATGTCCTCTTCAGGCACTGATACATTTATCTTTTATTCTTTTTCTGATATATATTTTACCTCCTATTTATACAGCCAATCCACTTTTTTAACCTTTTATTTTTATGTGATGGATCTTTTCTCATTTTTTAATTTTCTGCAAATGGTCTTCATATTATAGTGGTTGTCTTGTAGAGAATTTATAATTGAGTCCTGTTTATGTTCAGTTTGATACTTTTTGCTACTTAATTGAAGTATTTAAAACATTTACATTTAATGTAACTATTGATACGGTTGAATTTTAATTTGTTACCCATTACTGTATATTCTATTTTTCCTATTCTTTGTTTTTTTTTTTTTCTTTTTAGCCTTGTGTATTATATTTAAAATAATTCTACTTATTTATTTTATTCTTTTCAACTGTTGCTTTAGGATTTAATTTGTTATAGTCCACTTTCAAATAATAGAATACTACTTGATGTATAGAAAGGGAAGTCGCTCAGTCGCGTCCAACTCTGTGCGACCTCATGGACTGTAGCCTACCAGGCTACTCCATCCATGGGATTCTCCAGGCAAGAGTACTCGAGTGGGTTTCCATTTCCCTCTTCTCTACTGTCTCCGTTTCTCCTTTTTGTGCATTTGCTATACATTTTAGTACCACATATAACTCAAAAATGATACATTACTAGTATTTTTCATTGAAACTGTCAATTATCTTTAAAGTAAGTTTAGACTAAGTAAAGTAGTTATAGTCATACATACATAAGTTTACCTGTCGCAAGTTTTAACCAGCAGTTTTTCTAAGGGATATTAGTTTGTTTTAGTGAGAAATTAAACGTCTAACGGCTGGGTGCCAAGGTGCTCGCTGCTACTGCGTTGCTCGCTGTGCATTTCCCTAACAATGAGATGTGTCAGTTGTCTACTCTTTTGTAGTGATTTTCACAATCCTAGCGAATGTAAACAATACATATTTCATATATACAGTTTCTATTCTTTAATTACTTTGGATGGATACAATTGCCAGTCTTTCTTTTTTCTTCTTTATTTCTCTACTTTTCAGAGCTTCTCCTTTTCACTGGTCTTGAGTTATTTGTTTGTTAGTGTTCCATATCATGATATTGTTTTCTTTGTGTTCATCCCTTTTAATGTCTGATGGGCTTCTCACATGTGTTGGTTTCTTATTTTCATCAAACATGGAAAATTCTTATCAATTATTTCTAAAAAACTTGTTTCTGTATCTATTTGGGGGATTAAAATTGCGTATATATTAAACCATTTGATATTAGCTCACATGTGAAAAAAAGTCTCTACTTTTTTCAGTCTTTTATTTCTCTCTGCTTCCTTTGGATGGATTCTGTTGTATGTCTTAAAGTTCATTTGTCTTTTATTCTGCAATGTCTGATCTGCCATTAAGCCCATATATTGCATTTTTCATTTTAGATATGCTATTTTTCACCTCTTTTCTTTTTGGTTCTTAGGGTACCATTTCTCTCCATTTCTTGTATTTACATTTTCTTTTCTGTAGACCTAGACTAAGGTGTGAATCTTCTGAGATCTCTACTGAGTGTAGGCTCTAGTCATGCATTGCTTATTCTAAATGTATAGTCAGTTATTTCTCTAAGAAGCATTAGCTTATTCAGGAAAAAATTGAGTCTGCACTGGTTGTTAGAGTGTTTGTTACTTCTGAGTTAGGCATTGTAAGTTTTTTTAAAAAATAAGTGATATGTATACTTTTTTATTTCTACATAATAAATTATCACAAACTTAGCTTAAAACAATATATATTTCTTATTTCATAGTTTCCACAGGCCTGGTTTCTGAGCATGACTTGGCCACGTGCTTTGCAGTGAAAGTAGTAACCGACCTGTATTGTCATCTGGAGGCTAGGTGGAGAATATACTTCCAGGCCCAGAGTACATTCGTGTTTTGGACTCCATCTTTTGCAGTGTATGACTGAAAGCCCCAACTTTTTGTTGACAATTTACTGGAAGCTGCTTTTATGTTCTCCCACTCCAGTACTCTTGCCTGGAAAATCCCATGGATGGAGGAGCCTGGTAGGCTGCAGTCCATGGGGTCACTAGGAGTCAGACATAACTCAGCGATTTCACTTTCACTTTTCACTTTTATGCATTGGAGAAGGAAATGGCAACCCACTCCAGTGTTCTTGCCTGGAGAATCCCAGGGACGGAGGAGCCTGGTGGGCTGCCGTCTCTGGGGTCGCACAGAGTCAGACACTACTGATGCGACTTAGCAGCAGCAGCAGCAGGTTTTATGTTCTAGTAAGTGTCAGTTTCTTGCCTTAAGAACTTTTCCATCATGGCTACTCACTTCATCACACTGATAAGAAGAATCTCTCACTCTGTTAAGATGGAGTATGATATATTCACAGGAGTAACCCTATCACATTTACCAAATAAAATACTCTAATCAAGACAGTGTATCCAGCAACCTTGGCCATATTCTCTTACTGAGAAACAACACAGATCTCACTGCTACTTGGGGAGGGTATTTTACAGAAGCTTAAACATCAGAAGTGGAAAATCATTGTGGTCTGTCTAGGAAATTAGAATTTTTGTTAAAATAATCCATGAATTCATAGTAATCAGTCTTATATAAATTCAGGAGTATAAGATTTTTACTTTATTAATATATCTTATATGTATACCTCCTCTTTCCTATGTCCATAATCATAGTTCTCAACAAGATAATTTTCCGTTGTCTTTATATCAAAATCTACATACAGCAAATTGACAATAATGGTATCATCATCATGTTCAAGAAATAGCTTCTAAGTTTTTTCCTGCATTGCTTAATTCTTAAAATAGGTTAAAATAAACCACTAGGTTTATTTATTATAAAAATGTATTAAGTAGACAAATTGTCTTTTTTTTATTGAGATGTAATTGGCATATAACATTCTGTTAGTTGCAGTCTTCCCATATAGTGATTCAATATATGAATATAATATGAAATGATCATCACAGCTGTGAAAGTGCTGCACTCAATATGTCAGTAAATTTGGAAAACTCAGGAGTGGCCACAGGATGGGAAAACGTCAGTTTTCCTTCCAATCCCCAAAAACAGCAATACCAAAGAATGCTCAAACTACCACACAATTGCACTCATGTCACACGCTAGTAAAGTAATGCTCAAAATTCTCCAAGCCAGGCTTCAGAAGTATGTGAACAATGAACTACCAGATGTTCAAGCTGGTTTTAGAAAAGGCAGAGGAACCAGAGGTCAAATTGCCAACATTCACTGGATCATCAAAGAAGCAAGAGAGTTCCAGAAAAACATCTATTTCTGCTTTATTGACTATGCCAAAGCCTTTGACTGTGTGGATCACAATAAACTGTGGCAAATTCTGAAAGAGGTGGGCATACCAGACCACCTGACCTGATTCTTGAGAAACCTGTATGCAGGTCAGGAAGCAACAGTTAGACCTGGACATGGAACAACAGACTGGTTCCAAATAGGTAAAGGAGTACGTCAAGGCTGTATATTGCCACCCTGCTTATTTAACTTATACGTAGAGTACATCATGAAAACACTGGGCTGGGTGAAGCACAAGCTGGAATCAAGATTGCTGGGAGAAATATCAATAACCTCAGATACGCAGATGACACCACCCTTATGGCAGAAAGTGAAGAAGAACTAAAGAGCCTCTTGATGAAAGTGAAAGAGGAGAGTGAAAAAGTTGGCTTAAAGCTCAACACTCAGAAAACTAAGATCATGGCATCTGGTCCCATTAGTTCGTGGTAAATAGATGGGGAAACAGTAGAAATAGTGACATACTTTTTGTTTTTGGGGGCTCCAAAATCACTGCAGATGGTGACTGCAGCCATGAAATTAAAAGACGCTTACTCCTTGGAAGGAAAGTCATGACCAACCTAGATAGCATATTCAAAAGCAGAGACGTTACTTTGCCAACAAAGGTCCGTCTAGTCAAGGCTATGGTTTTTCCAGTAGACAGGTATGGATATGAGAGTTGGACTAAAAAGAAGCTGAGCACTGAAGAATTGATGCTTTTGAACTGTGGTATTGGAGAAGACTCTTGAGAGTCCCTTGGACTGCAAGGAGATCCAGCCAGTCCATCCTAAAGGAAATCAGTCCTGAATATTCATTGAAAGGACTGATGCTGAAGCTGAAACTCCAATACTTTGGCCACCTGATGTGAATAACTGACTCCTTAGAAAAGACCATGATTCTGGGAAAGATTGAAGGCAGGAGGAAAAGAGCGTGACAGAGGATGAGGTGATTGGATGGCATCACTGACTCAACAGACATGAGTTTGAGTAAACACCGTGAGTTGCTGATGGACAAGGAGGCCTGGGGTGCTACAGTCCAGGGGGTCACAAAGAGTCAGTCGGGACTGAACGACTGAATTGAACTGAACTGATCATCACAGTATGTCTAGTTAACATCCATCACCACATACAGTTAGAAGCTTTTTTTCTTCTGATGAGCACTTTTCCCTTAGCAACTTTCAAAAATAGAATACAGTGTTATTAATTATAGCCACAAATCATTCTTTTTTAACTACATTGGTGTAGTTTCTGCAAGTGAGTGTATAATACAGCCTTTTTGTTTCACTTTAACTTTTAGGATTTACTTTTTTATTTTTATTTTATATTGAAGTATGGTTGACATAAAATATTATTGGGCCTGTGAGTACAGCATATTAGTTTGACATTTATGTACAGTACAAAATCATCATGATGTCAAGTAACTATCTTTTACCATACAAAGTATTGCAATATTGTTGACCTATACTATACTTTCTACCCCATGACTTATTTAATGACTGGAATCTTGTACTCTTAATCCCCTTGCCTATTTCATTTATTCCCCAACACTCTCTCCCTTCTGACAATTACTAGGTTGCTCTCTGTATCTGCAAATGTGTTTCTCTCTCTCTTTTTTAGATTCCACATACATGTAAAGATATGGAATATTTGTCTTTCTCTGTCTATTTTTTTCACTTAGCATAATGCCCTCTAGATCCAGTCATATTGTCACAGGTGGCAATATGTCATTCTTTTTATGGCTAATGTTCTATTAAGTATGTATACCACAGCTTTATCCATTCATCTATACGTGGGCACTTAATGTTGCTTCCATGTCTTGGCTATTAATAACACTGCAGTGAACATAGGAGTGGCTGTATCTTTTAGAATTAATGTTTTTGTTTTCTTTGGAAAAATACACAGAAATCAAATTGCTAGATGATATGGTAGCTCTATTTTTAATTTTTTGAGGAACTTCCATGCAATTTCCCATAGTATCTACATTAATTCAGATTCCCACCAACAGTGCACAAGGGTTCCCTTTTTTCCTTATCCTCATCAACACTTGTTATTCCTGTATTTTCCTTTTTTATAATAGTCATTCTGATAGGTGTGAGGTGATATGTCATTACAGTTTTGATTTGAATTTCCTGATAACTGGTTTTCAAAATTGTCCTAACAAGCAAAGTCCAGGACCAGACACTTTCACAGGTGAATTCTACCAAACGTTTAAACAGTTAATACCTATCCTTGTCAAACTATCCCCCAAAATTGAAAAGGATGATCATTTCCATTATTTTTTTCTATGAGGCAGGTATTACACTAGTATTTAAATCAAAGATACTATGGAAAAAAAAGAACTAAAGGCCATTGTCCCTGATGAACGTAGATGCAAAAACTCTCAACAAAAAATTCAGTACTCGCAAACCAAATTAAACAATACATTGAAAGAATCATACACCAAGATCAAATGAGATTCATCTCAAGGGTATAAGGATACTTTGATATTTACAAATCAGTCAAAGAGCTACATCACGTTAACAAGACAAAGGATGAAAAATCATATTATCATCTCCATAGATACACAAAGAATATTTGACAAAATCCAACATCCAGTTATGATATAAACTCAATATAGTGGGTTTAGAGGGAATGTACCTCAACATAATAAAGACCATGAATGGCAAATGAAACTTGCTCAGTCGTGTCTGACTCTTTGTGGCCCCATGGACTATACAGTCCATGGAATTCTCCAGGCCAGAATACTGGAGTGGGTAGCCGTTTCCTTCTCCAGGGGATCTTGCCAACCCAGGGATCGAACCCAGGTCTCGCACATTGCAGGTGGATTCTATACCAGATGAGCCAGGTATGGGAAGCCATTCCAGGGAAGCATGGCAAACTGATTGCTTAACATCATACTCAATGGTGAAAAGATGAAAGCTTTTCCTCTTGGGATCAGGAATAAGACGAGTTTGCCTACTCTCACCACTTTTACTCATCACTGTACTAGAAGTCTTAGCCACAACAATCAGACGAAAGAAAAGGAATCAAAATTGTTTAGGAAAAATTAAAACTGCCACTGTTTGCAGATGATTTGATACTGTATATGAAGAATGCTAAAGATTCCACCAAAAAATGTTAGTGCTTTTCAAGCTGATTTTAGAAAAGGCAGAGGAACAAGAGATCAAATTGCCAACATCCGCTGGATCATTGAAAAAGCGAGTTCCAAAAAAATATCTATTTCTGCTTTATTGACTATGCCAAAGCCTTTGACCGTGTGGATCACAACAAACTGTGGAAAGTTCTGAAAGAGATGGGAATACCAGACCACCTGACCTGCCTCTTGAGAAACCTATATGCAGGTCAGGAAGTAACAGTTAGAACTGGACATGGAACAACAGACTGGTTCCAAATAGGAAAAGGTGTACGTCAAAGCTGTATATTGTCACCCTGCTTATTTAACTTCTATGCAGAGTACATCATGAGAACGCTGGGCTGGAAGAAGCACAAGCTGGAATCAAAATTGCCAGGAGAAATATCAGTCACCTCAGATATGCAGATGACACCACCCTTATGGCAGAAAGTGAAGAGGAACTAAAAAGCCTCTTGATGAAAGTGAAAGAGGAGAGTCAAAAAGTTGGCTTAAAGCTCAACATTCAGAAAACAAAGATCATGGCATCTGGTCCCATGACTTCATGGGAAATAGATGGGGAAACAGTGGAAACAGTGTCAGACTTTATTTTTTGGGGCTCCAAAATCACTGCAGATGGTGATTGCAGCCATGAAATTAAAAGATGCTTACTCCTTGGAAGGAAAGTTATGACCAACCTAGATAGCATATTCAAAAACAGAGACATTTCTTTGCCAACAAAGGTTTGTCTAGTCAAGGCTATGGTTTTTCCGGTAGTCATGTATGAAAGTGAGAGTTGGACTGTGAAGAAAGCTGAGTGCCGAAGAATTGATGCTTTTGAACTGTGATGTTGGAGAAGACTCTTGAGAGTCCCTTGGACTGCAAGGAGATGCAACCAGTCCATTCTGAAGGAGATCAGCCCTGGGATTTCTTTGGAAGGAATGATGCTAAAGCTGAAACTCCAGTACTTTGGCCACGCCGTGCGAACAGTTGACTCATTGGAAAACACTCTGATGCTGGGAGGGACTGGGGGCAGGAGGAGAAGGGGATGACAGAGGATGAGATGGCTGGATTGGCATCACTGACTTGATGGACATGAGTTTGAGTGAACTCCGGGAGTTGGTGATGGACATGGAGGCCTGGCGTGCTGCAGTTCATGGGGTCGCAAAGAGTCAGACACGACTGAGTGACTGAACTGAACTGAATAGATGAATTAGCGTATACTTTCAAATATTTATTTTGTTTTATAAAGATATACAATTTGCATGACTCCAATGTCAAGTCTATAAAACGTGGTACATTGAAAGCGTTAGTCTATATTCTATCCCTTTGCATCTACATGGCCTCAATCTAACTGCAAAAGAAGTGAAATAAAGAGGAGTATATTGACATTTGATTTGTCCATAGGGATGAATCACAAGAAAAGCCTTTTCTTCACTGAAGGTCAGGAATCTGAGGATTGCCTTATGACAGTTTAGAAGAAATAGATTTGGAAAATATGGGAAACAGCAGAAGAAGGAAGTGTCTGGAGAGAGAGAGAGAGAGAGCCCCACCACCCCCAATATTGTAGCAGTCCAGCTTATATTGAAGTCACAAAGCAAATGAGAAATTCCCTGTTTTTACGATTACATGATACAGTTTTGGGAACAGTTATATCTGGCATCTGTTTTAAAGTTGTATTTTGCTTTATGCTATAATTATTTTTAATTACCCACAAATATGCCGTGACGATACTACAGAGAAACAGCCTTGTGTGCTAGTAGATGATCATTTAGGGAAAACACATGGAGAAAGATTTCTTCAAGTATGGCATAAAATGGGATTGAGAGAAACATTCTCAGAAATTGAGACAAGCTAAGAAAGATAATTAAAATTAAGTTTTCAGCGGAACAGAGTGATAAATTACAGGAGATCATAAATCAGATCTTCCCTCACTCTGTAATCCTGGCAGAAAAGTATGACACTGAAGCTTCTGCCTCTTTGCAAACATGATATGGTTCTAACCATTGAAAGGTGAGAGTGACCCTGTAAAGGTGCAAGATTTAGGATTTTTGTGTTTAAACAAATTATACTCTATTTACTGATTTCTTAGTATTCAGTAAAAATTATGTTATATAATTTACAAATTATCTCATTTAGATCTAACATAGTAGATATCAGCTTTTCTATTTTATAGATTAGATAACTGGAAAGTTGGAATAACTTGCCCAGAATATATATGCAGTAAAGGAAAAAAGGAGGATTCAAATCAAGATGAATGCCTTTGGCTCTGTTCTTATTTAAAGTATATGCTGATTTGCAGAGTTTTTGCCATCAGTAGAGTCTGCACTTACGGGAACTTGGCATTTGTGAAGCACTTATTTTGGTTTGGCACCCCACTCCAGTACTCTTTTTTTTTTTTTTTTTAAACTTTACAATATTGTATTAGTTTTGCCAAATATCGAAATGAATCCGCCACAGGTATACCTGTGTTCCCCATCCTGAACCCTCCTCCCTCCTCCCTCCCCATACCATCCCTCTGGGTCGTCCCAGTGCACCAGCCCCAAGCATCCAGTATCATGCATCGAACCTGGACTGCTGACTCGTTTCATACATGATATTATACATGTTTCAATGCCATTCTCCCAAATTTTCCCACCCTCTCCCTCTCCCACAGAGTCCATAAGACTGATCTATACATCAGTGTCTCTTTTGCTGTCTTGTACACAGGGTTTTTGTTACCATCTTTCTAAATTCCATATATATACATTAGTATCTGTATTGGTGTTTTTCTTTCTGGCTTACTTCACTCTGTATAATAGGTTCCAGTTTCATCCACCTCATTAGAACTGATTCAAATGTATTCTTTTTAATGGCTGAGTAATACTCCATTGTGTATATGTACTACAGCTTTCTTATCCATTCCTCTGCTGATGGGCATCTAGGTTGCTTCCATGTCCTGGCTATTATAAACAGTGCTGCGATGAACATTGGGGTACACGTGTCTCTTTCCCTTCTGGTTACCTCAGTGTGTATGCCCAGCAGTGGGATTGCTGGATCATAAGGCAGTTCTATTTCCAGTTTTTTAAGGAATCTCCACACTGTTCTCCATAGTGGCTGTACTAGTTTGCATTCCCACCAACAGTGTAAGAGGGTTCCCTTTTCTCCACACCCTCTCCAGCATTTATTGCTTGTACACTTTTGGATCGCAGCCATTCTGACTGGCGTGAAATGGTACCTCATTGTGGTTTTGATTTGCATTTGTCTGATAATGAGTGATGTTGAGCATCTTTTCATGTGTTTGTTAGCCATCTGTATGTCTTCTTTGGAGAAATGTCTATTTAGTTCTTTGGCCCATTTTTTGATTGGGTCATTTATTTTTATGGAGTTGAGCTGTAGGAGTTGCTTGTATATTTTTGAGATTAGTTGTTGTCAGTTGCTTCATTTGCTCCAGTACTCTTGCCTGGAAAATCCCATGGACGGAGGAGCCTGGTAGGCTGCAGTCCATGGGGTCACTAGGACAGACATGACTGAGCGACTTCACTTTCACTTTTCACTTTCATGCACTGGAGAAGGAAATGGCAACCCACTCCAGTGTTCTTGCCTGGAGAATCCCAGGGACGGGGAGCCTGGTGGGCTGCCATTTATGGGGTCGCACAGAGTTGGACACGACTGAGGTGACTTAGCATAGCATATGGAAAGGGGCTTCCCTCATAGCTCAGACAGTAAAGCGTCTGCCTGCGGTGCAGGAGACGAGGGTTCAATCCCTGGGTCCGGAGGATCCCCTGTAAAAGGAAATGGCAACCCACCCCAGTATCCTTGCCTGGAGAATCCCATGGACAGAGGAGTCTGGTGGGCTACAGTCCTTGGGGTCACAAAGAGTCGGACATGACTGAGCAACTTTCACTTCACTTCACTTCACTATTTTGGTTGGGCTTCCCTGGTGGCTCAGGCAGTAAAGAATCTGCCTGCAATGCAGGGGACCTGGGTTTTATCCCTGGGTCGGGAAGATCCCCTAAAGAAGGGAATGGCAACCCACTCCAGTATTCTTGCCTGAGAAATTCCATGGACAGAGATATAGTCCATGGGGTCACAAAGAGTCAGACACAACTGAGAGACTAACACGTTTACTTAATTTTGATTAAGAAATTTAAAGGCATTGAAACATGTGAAATGTCATGTATGAAACGAGATGCCAGTCCAGGTTCAATGCACGATGCTGGATGCTTGGGGCTGGTGCACTGGGACGACCCAGGGGGATGGTGTGGGGAGGGGAGGGGAGGGGGGTTTGGGATGGGGAGCACATGTGTGCCTGTGGTGGATTCATTTTGATGTTTGGCAAAACTAGTGCAATTATGTATGGTAAAAAAAAATAAAAATAAATAAAAAATTAAAAAAAAATTAAAAAAAAAAAAAGAAATTTAAAGGGCTACTACTGTACTTTCCAAAGCGTTGATCAGATCATTTCTAGATTTATTTTGAACCTGTAGATTTTGAGGCAGCTTTTTTCTTGCTAACTAAGTTATAATGGTAACTAAACACATCCTAGGTTCATGATGCATCTAATTAGGCACATACACAGGTAGCTGTCAAAGGGGAATAATTAAATGTCACACTAAAAATATTTAATGGCTGAAGTTAGAATAATATGGAATGCTTGTTCCAAGGCTTTAGGAGCCAGATTGTCCTCATTCTTCACCTAAAGAATTCATGCTTGAAAAAAGTTAATCTATGGAGAAATCCTTTTACAAATTGCTTGATTCCAACCAGCTACCAGTGGAATAAGCAATCTGTTCTTGCATTAACAGGCTGCTACCTAGAGGAAACACTTAGGCAAGACTGCAAGCTGTCTTTTAAAATTCTGGATAGCAAAAATATCAAAGAGGCCTGATTTCTCCAAGTTGGCTGCTGAATCCTAAACTGCTTATTAACACTTGTGTGTTTGGAACACATGTAGAGTGAACAACCCATTTATTTCATGTGGGACAATTAGCCAAAACCAAAATCACTAACTGCTTAGTCCTTTGGTTTGGAAACAGAAGTTCATATGTTGTTTACTCATTTTGTAAAATTTTGTTAGGCTTGAATAACATTTTTTGTTTGCTCTTGACTTCTTTATGTTGAATATTAATCTCTTCTTTAAGTAAGAAGGCTTCTAAAAATACATATAAGTTTACATATCCAGAACCACTTCCTAAAATCCCAGTTAGCTCCATCCTGTTTCATAGCTCATCCCTGGTGCTGATCAAAACTTGTACTTCTTAACTACATTATATATTTTAGTACCTATATATTCATTTAAGAAATATGCTGGGATAATTCAATTCCAAAAACATATATGGTTATCTTCCATTTCCACTGAGGCCTGCTCTGTAACACATAAGAAAAACTGATTATAGAAACCGTACAATAATCTCCTAAGTAACTAAATCCTCTTGAGGTAAAATTATCTTTTTTCTTCATGAGCAGAAATAACAGGTTTATATAAGCAATATTAAATGTGTTGCTAAATATTAGTTAAAAAATTCAATTGGAAAAAAAAATAGGTAAGGCTGAACAATCGATTTATATCTGGTTCTGAACATGTTACAAATACCAAGAGATTTCAAAGTTTTGAAATGAATCACAGCAGCATTCATGACTGAGCAGCAACAGGAAATGATATAAAATAAGTTCCCAGCTTGGGGTTTTCTGTAGGTTTCTCTGTTTGCCATGCAATCAATCATGTGCAGTATTGCATTCTTCCCATTTCTGCATTCATCACTGTACTAGCAATTGCACTGGGGAAATTATACAGAGCAGAGGAGGAAAGGAGTGTGCTGGATTGCTTACTGACATAGGTGTCAGGCCTTTGCCTTTGAACTTGAGGTTGGGAGTTCCATTTGGTTTCAAGACGAATTTATAGGCATGGAAACTTGAATATTGGGAATATTCATTCTTGCTAAAAAGCAGAGTGCAAACACTTAATAAGGGAATTCTGATCTGGTATAATAAAGATAATTGTGTCCCAACATGGAGTTTTAAGGACATTTGTGTTTAGGATCTAAAACTTAAGTTGGGTTAAAGATTTACTGAGCATGTCCCCGCCCATCAGAACAAGACCTCATTTCCCCCACAGTCAGTCTCTTCCATCAGGAAGCTTCCATAAGCCTCTTATCTTTCTCCATCAGAGGGCAGACAGAATGAAAACTGCAATCACAGAAAACTAATCAAACTGATCACATGGACCACAGCCTTGTCTAACTCAATGAAACTATGAGCCATGCCAAGTAGGGCCACCCAAGATGGGTGGGTCATGGTTGAGAGCTCTGACCAAACATTGTCCATTGGAGAAGGGAATGGCAAACCACTTCAGTATTCCTGCCTTGAGATCCCCATGAACAGTATGAAAAGGCAAAAAGACAGGACACTGAAAGATGAACTCCCCAGGTTGGTAGGTGCCACATATGCTAATGGAGAAGAGTGGAGAAATAATGAAAAAACAGAGCCAAAGCAAAAAACAAAACAAAACAAAACAAAAAAACACCCGGTTGTGGATGTGACTCGTGATGGAGGTAAAGTCTGATGCTGTAAAGAGCAATATTGCACAGGAACCTGGAATGTTAGGTCCATGAATCAAGGCCAATTGGCAGTCAAACAGGAGATGACAAGAGTGAACATTGACATTTTAGGAATCAGTGAAATTAAATGGACAGGAATGGGCAATTTTAATTCAGATGACCATTGTATCTACTGCTGTGGGCAAGAATCACTTAAAAGAAATGGGAGTAGCCCTCATAGTCAACAAAAGAGTCTGAAATGCAGTAGTTGGATGCAATCACAAAAAGGACAAAATGATATCTGTTCATTTCCAAGACAACCATTCAGTATCACAGTAATCCAAGTCTATGCCCCAACCAGTAATGCTGAATAGCCTGAAACTGAATGGTTCTATGAAGACCTACAAGACCTTCTAGAACTAACACCCCAAAAAGCCCCTTTTCATCATAGGGGACGGGAATGCAAAAATAGGAAGTCAAGAAATACCTGGAATAACTGGCAAATTTGGCCTTGGAGTACAGAATCAAGTAGGGCAAAGGCTAATAGACTTTTGCCAAGAGAACACACTGGTCATAGCAAACACCCTCTTCCAATAGCACAAGAGAAGAATCTACACATGGACATCACCAAATGGTCAACACTGAAATCAGACTGATGATATTCTTTGCAGCCAAAGATGGAGAAGCTCTATACAGTCAGTAAAAACAAGACTGGAAGCTGACTGTGGCTCAGATCATGAACTCCTTATGACCAAATTCAGACTTAAAGAAAGTAGGGAAAACCACTAGACCATTCAGATATTACCTAAATCAAATCCCTTATGGCTATATAGTGTAAGTGACAAATAGATTCAAGGGATTGGATCTGATAGAAACTGTGCTTGAAGAACTATGAATGGAGGTTTGTGACATTGTACAGGAGGCACTGATCAAGACTATCCCCAAGAAAAAAAGATGCAAAAAGGCAAAATGGTCATCTGAGGATGCCTTACAAATAGCAGAGGGAAAAAAAAAAAAAAAGATAAGTGAAAGGCAAAGGAGTAAAGGAAAGATATAGTCATTTGAGTGCAGAGTTCCAAAGAATAGCAAGGAGAGATAAGAAAGCCTTCCTCAGTGATCAATGAAAACAAATAGAGGAAAACAATAGAATGGGAAAGACTAGACATCTCTTCAAGAAAATGAAAGATACCAAGAGAACTTTTCATGCAAAGATGGGCACAATAAAGAACTGAAATGGTATGGACCTAACAGAAGCAGAATATGTTAAGAAGAGGTGGCAAAAATACATAGAAGAACTATGCAAGAAAGATCTTCATGACCCAGAAAACCACGATGGTGTGATCACTCACATAGAGCCAGACATCCTGGAATACTAAGTCAAGTGGGCCTTAGGAAGCATCACTTTGAACAAAGCTAGTGGAGGTGATGGAATTCCAATAGAATTATTTCAAATCCTAAAAGATGATGCTGTGAAAGTGCTGCACTCAATATGCTAGCAAATTTGGAAAACTCAGCAGTGGCCATGGGACTGGAAAAGGTCAGTTTTCATTCCAATCCCAAAGAAGGGCAATGCCAAAGAATGCTAAAACTACTACCCAGTTGCACTCATTTCACATGCTAGCAAAGTAATGCTCAAAATTCTCTGAGCCAGGCTTCAACAGTACGTGAACCGTGAACTTCCAGATGTTCAAGCTAGTTTTAGAAGAGGCAAAGGAACCAGAGATCAAATCAACAACATCTGCTGGATCATCAAAAAAGCAAGAGAATTCCAGAAAAACATCTGCTTTATTGACTATGCCAAAGCCTTTGACCATGTGGATCACAACAAACTGTGGAACGTTCTTAAAGAGATGGGAATACCAGACCACCTGACCTATCTCTTGAGATATCTGTCTGCAGGTCAGGAAGCAACAGTTAGAACCAGATGTAGAACAACAGACTGGTTCCTAATTGAGACAGGAGTACATAAAGGCTGTATATCGTTACCCTGCTTTTTTAACTTATATGCAGAGTACATCATGTGAAATGCTGGACTGGATGAAGCACAAGCTGGAATCAAGATTCAGTTCAGTTCAGTTGCTCAGTCATGTCCTATTCTTTTCGACCCCATGAACTGCAGCACGCCAGGCCTCCCTGTGCATCACCAAGTCCTGAAGTCCACACAAAATCCATGTCCATTGAGTTGGTGATGCCAACCAACCATCTCATCCTGTGTCATCCCCTTCTCCTTCTGCCCTCAATCTTTCCCAGCATCAGGGTCTTTTCAAATGAGTCAGCTCTTTGCATCAAGATTGCCAGAAGAAATATCAATAACCTCAGATATGCAGTTGACACCACCCTTATGGAGGAAGTAAGGAGGAACTAAAGAGCCTCTTGATGAAAGGGAAAGAGAAGAGTGAATAAGCTGACTTAAAACTCAACATTCAAAAAACTAAGATCATGGTATATGGTCCCATCACTTCATAACAAATAGATGGGGAAACAATGTAAACAGTGAAAGATTTTATTTTCTTGGGCTCCAAAATCACTGCAGATGGTGACTGCAGCCATGAAATTAAAAGACACTTGCTCCTTGGAAGAAAAGCTATGACCAACTTAGTATTTTAAAAAGCAGAAACATCACTTTGCCAATAAAGGTCCATCTAGTCAAAGCTATAATTTTTCCAGGAGTCCTATATGGATGTGAGAGTTGTACCATAAAGAAAATTGAGTGCCAAAGATTTGATGGTTTTGAATTGTGGTGTTGAAGAAGACTCTTGAGAGTCCCTTGGACTTCAAGGAGATCAAAGAAGTCAATCCTAAAGGAAATCAGTCCTGAATATTCTTTGGAAAGGCTGATGCTGAAGCTGAAACTTCAATCCTTTGGCCACCTGATGTGAAGAACGGACTCATTGGAAAAGACCCTGTTCTGGGAAAGATTGTAGGGAGGAGGAGAAGGGGATGACAGAGGATGAGCTGGTTGGTTGGCATCACTGACTTGATGGACATGAGTTTGAGGAACTCCAGGAGTTGGTGATGGACATGGAACCTGGCATGCTGCAGTCCTTGGAATCACAAAGAGTTGGACATAACTGAGTGACTGAACTGAACTGAAGATTATCAAAGCTCAGACATAGTAGATTAAATTTATTTGGCTTTTACCAAGAGCAAAGCTCCATGGTGGATATTTAAGAGGATACAAATTGTCTCTTTTAAGGAGTAGGAATTCTTCAAGATGATTGTGAAAAGCTATTTTGTGACTCAGCTGAGTCCATGGCAAGGGCTAGATAAAGCTCCAGAAAGATCAATGTCATCAGTCCTTGAAAGAATTTGAAATAGGGAAGCCTACGAACATTTGATGGAAAGTGTGAGAAAAGTGGTTCAAAAATGAGCATAGGGCAAAGGAACAGAGGAAGGTGTGACAATGTTCATGTCCAAGACAGAGTAGGAACCAACCCATCTGGAATGGGGGCCTTATTACAGTCCTGCTTTTTGAGTATTTTATTGGTCACAGGGACCAGAGGAAGACAACAACATGTAACATAGACAATTTTTATCCTTTGAAAAAAAGTGTCATGAACAATGGTAAAAGTTTTTGCAGGAAAACTGAAAATACCTGACCTTCCACCTTCCAGATAGTCAACATATCTCATGTATTCATACTAGTAATACGGGACATATGTGGTGAGAACAGAGAGCCTAGATTTAGGTCTGTTATTTACTCCTACATGAAATGTTTGCTTATGTTTATTTTACATGTGAGACATTGATCTGTCAATTAATTTTGATATATTCTAGCCATTCAGTTTTGTAGCAATTTAATGTTCACTCTTGGATGACAGATTGTATTTTATGAAAGTTGTTTGTACAAAAAACTGTGTTCTTTTGAAAGTATATTTGAGGAATCAGTGGCTCAAGGCTATGTCTCTAAAATCTGCTAATTTGAAGTGGGATTATAAGCTTGCATTAAAGGGCCAGTAGATTCTTATATTACTAACTCTGGTTTAAAGTTTGGAGTTTCCACTATGAATTCTGCTCACAAGATTTAGAAGTACCTGGATATGGTGTTTCTTTACAGAGGAGTCCACTTAGAATCTGGTTTCTGAAAAAAAAAAACTTATACTTAACCAAAAAACTCAGAATCAACATATTCCAGAATGATTTTCTGTCATATTCTTGTTTTTATGTTTGGAGCAACTTGCACAGAAGTTGGAACAAAGATGTCATGCCTGGGTTTCTGAGTTCCTCAAATAGGTACACCATAATTAGGGACTCACTTTCTTTAGACAGACATCCTAGTTCAACCTGATATTAAGGAAATTTCAGTCATCTTCTATTCATCAAGAAAAGGTATAGGCAATTGGCCAGAGCAGGAGTTAACTTGGCTTTATGCATACTGTTGGCTGGTAGACATATTTTCCCTTTGTGAAAAATACACTTACCAGCCCCAAACCAAGAGATGAATTTGGACACATGGAGCACAGCAAAAGTGAGACTTTTAATGATGATCTTGCAAGATAGGGTGCCTGGTGGGCAGGCATACCCAGAGCAATTATAAAAAGGGATTTATTCCCTAACCCGCAGGTCCCTCCCCCAGTTCCTCATTGGCTGAGTGCTGAGGGGGTGTACAGTCTTCCCTGAGGTCACCTAAGTTTCATTATTTCCTTATTGCGTATCTTCTTTTTCCCTTCCCAACTTACATCTGCATTTTTCAACAAAGGCTTTCTTGCTAGTTTATCCCTTCCCCCAACATCTTGTTTGCTTAGGCACTGTCCACGTGCATGAGCTTTGTGTCAGGTCCCCAAGTCCTTAGGCAAGTGTAGAGCCAGGGCACAGGCAATGGGTGAATTCCTGTCTCTTTAGAATCCAGTCTGATGTCCCTCCCTCAATACTGACTTGATCTAAAGTGTCCAAGCTTCAGCTTTGCCTTGAAAACGGACCACTTAAAGTTTCTATTTCTTACAAAAGAACACGCAGGAAGAGAAAGGTCCAAAGAAAGGACCCCGGTTGGTGAACTGGCTCAGCTATACCAAAATAGGTGTTAAAGTGCACAGTGCCACAGACGCACCCTTTGGAGCGTCATTTACCCAACCCAATAATCAAATAGATTCAAAGAAGTGTTCTGAGATCTGTTCAGTCAGAACAACAAGTCATCATCTTTGGAGGAACAGGGAGGGATAAGAGACATTAAGAAAAAGGAGCATCCTCCATTCCTACAGATTTATCACTGGTCAAATTTATTGACCAGTCTTTTTAAAATAGTGAATCTCATTAGGATCAGCTCTTAGAGAATATACTTGAGAAAACAATGCATTACACTGTACACATATCCTTAAAGCCACAGCTAAAATGAGTGAATCTAAAATACAAAAGTAGCCCTCCTTTCCTTTAGTAGTATTACAATTATACATCTCAACTAACTGGGGATTTTGAGACCTGAAATTTGACATATTGTAGATCAGGAAAAGCTCTCATCTTTCTAGCAATGGATAGTAGTAGAACCTTTCCTGGATCAGTTACCTTGATGCTGAGTATATGGAGGATTATGAAGCTGGACAGAGGGAGGAATTAATAAATCTCAAAGAGCATCTGGCCACTTCTGATACTTCACAGCCTATTGAAGTTAACTTGAATAGGAAAGGAAACACAATGCATGGTTTGGGCCAGATGACTTTGTGCTTTACTTTCTACCTAGGACGCTGTTTTATCACAGGACAGTGATTTATAATGATAAAACCTACTGCTTTTGCGATTAATTTAAGGTGCTGTTTTGAGTGTTCCTGCTAGGGTAACAAAAAATCAGCCTCCTAAAGCCATCATCTCTTCCTTGTTATATATTACTGTTTTTACTATTCATAGTAAAGAATATATTAGTACAATTGCCCAGTCAATTCTTAACGTTCTTGAAGAATTGAAAAATAGCTACAGTGGACGACACACTATTTGTTTTCTATGCACCAAAAAGCAAGTTCACCTTGTATTTTGTTTGCACTGTTTTCATTTCCTTGCAGTTCTGGATAACCTTCCATCAGCATATTCCTTGAAATGAGCTTGAAGTATTTGTTCTATATTTTATATTGAACTTGGGCTCCTGTCTTTTGCAGACAAATGACTTGTTAACATATTGTTTTTGAAGCACAATTAGCATTTCTGTGAACCAGGGATTAAGCATTGTGTGTAGATTAGGAATAATTTATGTCTAATTAATAATTGATGTTTTCCCCTACTCTGACTGAGATTTTGTTCTGCATAATATGAGACGAGCAGAGTACTCCCTAGTGATGACAAGAGAAAGCATTTTTCAAGTGCAAAGAACGCTAAAAAATTAAAATCTGCTTCAATGGGATTTTTAACCTCTTGACTGCTAAATAATGGAAATTATTGGATCCCAGATTTTTTGGTCACTGTTTTGCCTTTTGAAATTAGAAAATATGTGCATGTAATAATGCCAGAGTTCAAAATTCAAAAACTCTGTGATCTCACATATGTAGAGGGCACCGATAAAGTGAAAAGGACACTAAGAAGACCTTGGGGCAGTCTGAAAAAGGAGCCACAAAGCTTATACATTAACATTCACTAATTTTTGTTGGGAGAAAGTCCCTCAGATGCTCATAAAAGTAATCAATCTACATATATTTTTTCAAATAGGCTTTTTAAATTTAAAAGGAATTATAGACTTATTATAATAATTCCAATAATACAGAAGTATTTACAGTAAAACATAACTCTGCCACCTCCCCTACTCCCATTCAGCTTCCCAGCAAAAGTAAGTATTATTTCTAGTGTGTAAAATTCAACAAGCCTGAGTATTTTATTTCTTAGATTCAAGCAAGCAATTAGTATTGCTGAGAAAGGCACCTGGAAGGAGCTGCTGCTGCTGCTAAGTCACTTCAGTCGTGTCCGACTCTGTGCGACCCCATAGACAGCAGCCCACCAGGCTCCCCCGTCACTGGGGTTCTCCAGGCAAGAACACTGGAGTGGGTTGCCATTTCCTTCTCCAATGCAGGAAAGTGAAGAGTGAAAGCGAAGTTGCTCAGTCGTGTCTGACTCTTAGTGACCCCATGGACTGCAGTCCACCAGGCCCCTCCGTCCATGGGATTTTCCAGGCAAGAGTACTGGAGTGGGGTGCCATTGCCTTCTCCATGGAAGGAGCTAGAAACCCTAATAGTCTGTCTATGAGAAAGGAAACAAAAATACAAAGTAAAAAGAAAACAACCAAAACACATTGACACAGTTGCAAATACTGCAGAATCATGACACTCCATACCATTTAGTTTACACCAGGCTTCAAGCAGTAAATGAAGCATTGCAAGAATGTGTTCAAATGTGACAACAATCTTCTAACAGCTTTTTCCAAAGTGTGGGATTAGAGTTTGTTACATGCAATATGTTTAGTACAGAGAATACCCCTCCTCAAAAAAAATCTCATTAGTGTTACAATAGATCACCCTAGCCTCAGTTTTACTTTTAATATTTTCACCCACCTGTCATTGTCAGAAACCCACGTTCATGGTCCATGTCAAAATGCGTTCCAAAATGTTAAATTGAAGTATAGAAGCATATTAATATTTACTGCCATCTCCTGTACCTTCACCTGTCTGTCATGTTCTATACTTTGTTCTTAAACTCATGAAAACACCCCATGTCTTAACATTTTTATTGCCTTTCAATCTACCACTTAGATTTGGCTCTGTGTATAGCAGAAGTCACTGTCTTCCCATTGATCAAGAGGACCTTAATATTCCTCCCATTTTGACTAAAGCTGGCTCCCTGAGTCTAGGTCTCTGAGTTTCCTTTTTCTAGAACATTTACATAAGAAAACTTAAAATTGTAAATTCTCTTTGTGCCCCTTTGAGATTGAGAGCTTTTAAAATGGTTTTTGCCTATTGTGCTACTTGGTAATGTGTTTCTCTGAGTCTTGGAAGGCATTCCAGTGATAATTAATCTTCAAGGAATATGGTGCCCCTATTACCCATTCTGTGGGAGAGTATACCTGAATTTCAGTGGGTACTTTGCTCCAAGATGTAAATCTGCCTCCTGTCATGAAAATATGAAGTACCCTTTTCCTTTGGATAGTATCACCAATTCAATGGACATGAACTTGGGCAAACTCTGGGAGATAATGAGGGACAGGAAGGCCTGGTGTGCTGCAGTCCATGGGGTCACAAAGAGTCGGACACAGCTTAGTGACTGAACAACAACATCCTTTTTCTTTGGCTATGGCTGATTAGCAAGCAAAGGTGGCCTAAGGGTTTCCACTTCCCTCAGAGGAGTTGAGTGGATTAAGACTGAGCTCTCATCTTTCTCCCCACGTTACTGCAATAGTCTTGAAGACAGTGTTCCTTGTCTGTTTAAATTTGTCTAGTGCTGTTTTTGATTTCATATTGTCAATATATTGATCCACTTTACTTTCTACTTTTCTAGTCTTAACCCTCATATCAAGTCAATACTTCACCTTCTCTACTGTCACATCATGCTTGCTTTGTATGACTGTAGAGAATTAAACAATCTTTTTCACATTTACATGGGAGTTTTCCCAAAATTTTAACATTTTATTCAATCTAGATAGTTATCAGCTATGCTAATACTAGGTATTTACACTTATTAAAGAAAACTTTATCAATTTGATAGCATGAATGACATTTCAAATTAATTTCATTTATTTCTTCCTTGCTCATTGCTACAATTGTAATCTCAAATATATATGTATATCAGTTCAGTCACTCAGTTGTGTCTGACTCTGTGACCCCATGAATCACAGCACGCCAGGCCTCCCTGTCCATCACCAACTCCCAGAATTCACTCATACTCATGTCCATCGAGTCAGTGATGCCATCCAGCCATCTCATCCTCTGTCATCCCCTTCTCCTCCTGCCCCAAATCCCTCTCAGCATCAGAGTCTTTTCCAGTGACTCAACTCTTCACATGAGGTGGCCAAAGTACTGGAGTTTCAGCTTTAGCATCAGTCCTTCCAAAGAACACCCAGGACTGATCTCCTTTAGAAGGGACTGCTTGGATCTCCTTGCAGTCCAAGGGACTCTCAAGAGTCTTCTCCAACACCACAGTTCAAAAGCATCAATTCTTAGGTGCTCAGCTCTCTTCACAGCCCAACTCTCACATCCATACATGACCACTGGAAAAACCATAGCCTTGACTAGCCGGACCTTTGTTGGCAAAGTAATGTCTCTGCATTTCAATGTGCTATCTAGGTTGGTCATAACTTTCCTTCCAAGGAGTAAGCGTCTTTTAATTTCATGGTTGCAGTCACCATCTGCAGTGATTTTGGAGCCCAGAAAAATGAAGTCTGACACTGTTTCCACTGTTTCTCCATCTATTTGCCATGAAGTGATGGAATCGGTTGCCATGATCTTCGTTTTCTGAATGTTGAGCTTTAAGCCAACTTTTTCACTCTCCTCTTTCACTTTCATCAAGAGCCTTTTTAGTTCTTCTTCACTTTCTGCCATAAGGGTGGTGTCATCTGCATATCTGAGGTGATTGATATTTCTCCTGGCAATCTTGATTCCAGCTTGTGCTTCTTCCAGCCCAGCGTTTCTCATGATGTACTCTGCATAGAAGTTAAACAAGCAGGGTGATGATATACAGGCTTGACGTACTCCTTTTCCTATTTAGAACCAATCTGTTGTTCCATGTACAGTTCTAACTGTTGCTTCCTGACCTACATATAGGTTTCTGAAGAGGCAGGTCAAGTGGTCTGGTATTCCCATCTCTTTCAGAATTTTCCACAGTTTATTGTGATCCACACAGCCAAAGGCTTTGGCATAGTCAATAAAGCAGAAATAGATGTTTCTGGAACTCTCTTGTATTTCGTTGATCCATTGGATGTTGGCAATTTGATCTCTGGTTCCTCTGCCTTTTCTAAAACCAACTTGAACATCTGGAAGTTCACAGTTCACATATTGCTGAAGCCTGGCTTGGAGAATTTTGAGCATTACTTTACTAGCGTGTGAGATGAGTGCAATTGTGAGGTAGTTTGAGCATTCTTTAGCATTGCCTTTCTTTGGGATTGGAATGAAAACTGACCTTTTCCAGTCCTGTGGCCACTGCTGAGTTTTCCAAATTTGCTGGCATATTGAGTGCAGCACTTCCACAGCATCATCTCTCAGGATTTGGAATAGCTCAACTGGAATTCCATCACCTTCACTAGCTTTGTTCATAGTGATGCTTTCTAAGGCCCACTTGACTTCACATTCCAGGATGTCTGGCTGTAGGTCAGTGATCACACCATCATGACTATCTGGGTCGTGAAGATCTTTTTTGTACAGGTCTTCTGTGTATTCTTGCCACCTCTTCTTAATATCTTCTACTTCTGTTATGTCCATACCATTTCTGTCCTTTATTGAGCCCATCTTTGCATGAAATATTCCCTTGGTATCTGTAATTTTCTTGAAGAAATCTCTCGTCTTTCCCATTCTGTTGTTTTCCTCTATTTGTTTGCATTGATCGCTGAGGAAGGCTTTCTTGTCTCTCCTTGCTATTCTTTGGAACTCTGCATTCAGATGCTTATATCTTTCCTTTTCTCCTTTGCTTTTTGCTTCTCTTCTTTTCACAGCTATTTGTAAGGCCTCCCCACACAGCCATTTTGCTTTTTTGCATTATATATGACAGTGATAGTCCTCTGTTAAGACCGAAATTATTCCCACTGCCTTTACTGCTAAAAATTTACTTTTAGTTTAGAACAGGGGTTTTATCATCTAACCCTGCCTGTATCACAGTCTTTATATGCCCTACAGTGTAATCTGTGTTCCTGTCATACTGACTGACTGACAACTTATTAATGTTTCAGAGTGTTTTCTCTATCTTTGACTTTGCTGACACAATTCTGTCCTATCATACTACTATTACTACTAAGTCGCTTCAGTTGTATCCGACTCTGTGGGACCCCATGGACTGCAGCCCACCAGGCTTCTCCGTCCATGGGATTCTCCAGGCAAGAACACTGGAGTGGGTTGCCATTTCCTTCTCCAATGCATGAAAGTGGAAAGTGAAAGTGAAATCGCTCAGTCATGTCCGACTCTTAGCGACCCCATGGACTGCAGCCTACCAGGCTCCTCCATCCATGGGATTTTCCGGGCAACAGTACTGGAGTGGGGTGCCATTGCCTTCTCCCATCCTATCAGAGGTATACCCATTTATTCACCCATTCATTCAAAGGTTCTCTGAAATATTTATTAGGCACATATTAAAGGTCTGTCAGAAATTTTCCTTCCGTTTGTGCCTCATGACGTGATCTCCTTTTCAAGACTCAGGTTAGTGCATATTCTATAAAGCATTTTTAATGCCTCCTATAATGTTGGATTAACCTCTCTCCCTTTTGCCCAACTTTGTTACTTTTTACCGTCATATAACCTATAGCAATTTTGGGCACATTTAGCTTATACGCAGAGTACATCTTGAGAAACCCTGGGGTGGAAGAAGCACAAGCTGGAATCAAGATTGTCGGGAGAAATATCAATAACCTCAGATATGCAGATGACACCACCCTATGGCAGAAAGTGAAGAGGAACTAAAAAGCCTCTTGATGAAAGTGAAAGAGGAGAATAAAAAAGTTGGCTTAAAGGTCAACATTCAGAAAACGAAGATCATGGCATCTGGTCCCATCAATCATGAGAAATAGATGGGGAAACAGTGGAAACAGTGTCAGACTTTATTTTTTGGGGGGCTCCAAAATCACTGCAGATGGTGACTGCAGCCATGAAATTCAAAGACGCTTACTCCTTGGAAGGAAAGTTATGACAAACCTAGACAGCATATTGAAAAGCAGAGACATTACTTTGCCAACAAACGTCCGTCTAGTCAAGGCTATGGTTTTTCCAGTGGTCATGTATGGATGTGAGAGTTGGACTGTGAAGAAGGCTGAGCACCGAAGAATTGATGCTTTTGAACTGTGGTGTTGGAGAAGACTCTTGAGAGTCCCTTGGACTGCAAGGAGATCCAAGCAGTCCCTTCTAAAGGAGATCAGTCCTGGGTGTTCTTTGGAAGGACTGATGCTAAAGCTGAAACTCCAGTACTTTGGCCACCTCATGTGAAGAGTTGAGTCACTGGAAAAGACTCTGATGCTGAGAGGGATTTGGGGCAGGAGGAAAAGGGGATGGCAGAGGATGAGATGGCTGGATGACATCACCAACTCGATGGATGTGAGTTTGAGTGAACTCTGGGAGTTGGTGATGGACAGGGAGGCCTGGCGTGCTGTGATTCATGGGGTCGCAAAGAGTCAGAAACGACTGAGCGACTGAACTGAACATATTTAAGGACTGACAGGCCAGAAACTGCTTTGATTCTTGTAAACAATGAGTGTTTTAATGGGTGGAGGAACAACCTTGTCTATTTTGATTAAATTTTAGTTATTTTTGTTTCTTTTTGACTGATTAGTTTGGCTGCCTCTACCTGTTGGTTTAGTGCTGTGAATGCAACATCTCTTACAGGCAGTGCTTGCATAAGCTGAGTTTTGATCCTTGGCCAATGACCTCATTTAATGGTCTATTCCTTATATAAAAATATGATGCAAGTTCTTCATAAGATGGTCTGTTGAGGAAAAAAGTCCTTGAACCTGTTTAATCTTTGAAATGATTATACTTCACAAAAGTAATTACAGAAACATCTTGTCTAACAAGAGCCCTCCATGCATGAATCATTCTGGGTATATAATTTTTTTCCCAGTAGCTTAGCACTTTAAATACCCAAATGTTAAAATGTTCTAGTGAAAGAAAATATTTCATATATTTATGATATATGCCATTTATTTTAATTAGAGTTTATGGGATTGAACTAATATCTTCTAATATTTTCTTTACCATATAGGGTCATCAGTTTGGACAGCCTGTGGCTTCAAGTTATGGTACTTTGAGGAGCAAGTCAGTGTTCTAGAACTGTGAGCCCTCTGGCTGCTCTTTACATATCCTGCCTTTCATAGAATTTCTCTATTTCAATAATACACTGCTTTTCGGAAGCTTGAAAACCATTCTCTAGTTTGTAAAAGTTTTATGTCAAACAATAGAAAGGGCACACTAACCTTTTGGCCAGTAAAATTTCTTATAATGTTATTACCTGTTAAAAAGTTAAAAAAAGAGATTATTTTATGATTATCATTTGGGATTGCAGATGGTTCCATTTCTTGGACAGTTGAGTTCTTGGTAGGTAAATTAATTTTGATGGATTCTGATATTGAGATATTAGCAATGGAAACAATTCCTTACTACACAGTAATGTTTTATGATAGCTAAGTAAGATTAGAAACACCCTTTTTGGTCATTGTGAATCAAACCTGGTACAGTATGTAGATTAGGGATTAATAATTATAATGTAATTGGAATTTTCAGAGACACTTAAAAAGAGCCTCCTCTAAACTTGCTAATAATCTGGAATTACAGGCTAACCATCAGTTTGCATATTGCACATAATTCTTATCAAACTTGGCAATATCCATAATTTGAAATCTTAAGTATTTGCAATTTTGTGCCAATAAAACTGAATTGATTTGGAAAGCTGGAAATTTTACACTATCACTGCCTCTTATTTGCTGTCATTTATTCAACAAATCTATAAGGAAAATGGTGCAATGGAGAGTATGATCAATTTTATGAATTTCAAAATCTAAAATGAGCATATAATTGAATTGCCTATTTCCTGGCTTTTCTTGAGTGAATTGTGTATGGAGCTAAGAAGGACATCCAACAGACTTGCATTTCCTTAGGCATGCAGTTTTATAATGAGATGCTTTCTTGAGCAAATGTATCTTTGTAAGGGGAGAGTGTTAGGGGTGGTAGGGGCTTCAGGACGCTCCGTAGAAGTGCTCGTGGACAGATTCTATGCATGTCATGAACTCCTAAAAACGGAGGTGCACACTTGAAGGAAGCATCCTGCTCTGTGAAATGTTCTAACTGGCAGGGGTCAGGAGGGACAAATCGCGTTTTTGACTTGCTGTTACTGGAGAGGAACTATTTGAATTTAAAAGTCAAATGTGAATTAGTGGCGGGATAGGATCAACATGGCATCCCCTTTCCAACCTAAACTCTAAAAATGACAGATGATATTGACACAATTATGGAAAGAAAGCAAGCTGATATTGAATAATGCATGGGGGTTAGGGATGTCAACCCCCCATGAAGTCAAAAATCCACAGCATAACTTTATAGTGGGCCCGTATTGGGTCCTATAGTATCTGCAGTTTCCCATCCTCGGGTTGTGTAGTACTCTAGCTTGTATATGTTGGATCCCTCTTGTTCAAGGGGCACCTGTGTAGATATATAAATACGAGCATAAAGGTAGAAATAGAGATATAAATGTCAGCCTTGAAGAACAAGTGTACTATCAATGGAAGTACCCTAAAAGAAACCTGCTACTTATGGCTACCCACGCCAGTATTCTTGCCTGGAGAATCCATGGACAGAGAAGCCTGGCAGGCTACAGGCCACGGGATCTCAAAGAGCCAGACATGACTGAGCATTTAACCCACGCATCTGTTACCTTTTCTCTCCCATAAGCTCCCCACCTCTGGACCTAAGCAACTACGTATTTACTTTGTGTCTCTAGAATTTACCTCTTCCGGACATTTCATATAATCTTTGAACTATTTTTGCAATTCTTTAGGAAGTTAAAAGTTACCTCAGAAAAGAAAAACAATATTCATTTTTCTATTATCTTTTTGGATGAATATTTGTCCATGTATAGAACATTAGATATGTTATATAACTAATATGAAAATAGAAGGTGCAGAAACATAGACCAATGTCAGTTTGGCTCTGGATATTAAAAAAACAAAAACGAAAATCCAAGTGTGACTCAACACCCTGCATTTTAAGCACTACACTGCATCGCTACATATTGCACAAACCTCGTCCTTCTCTACATCTGCTCCTGCATGTAGCAGTTCTGGCATACACTAGGTGATTAATGAATTCTTGTTGAATAAATGCCAGCATTATGGCATATATTAATAAATGAATAAGTGAGTTAATCATTTCATTTTATATAAGCAAAAAATACTGGTTTAATTGAATGGACTTTTAAAATGAGTTCATATTATGAAATGGTCTTTTAAAAACCATTTGCATATCATCAATCCTTTGTATTGTTTTTAATCAGAACATGTAAAACTTTAATCCTGATTCTGCCCTTTACCATCTTGATCAAATGATCTAATCTTGTAAATATGCTTTAGTTAATTTACCTAAAAATTACCAAGGTAATATGTCCCCATAACATTGTTATTAAAAATTTCTGTAATGATGTAATTTTTTGAAGAATCATATGAGGAATTACTATATGAAGAGCTGTGAACTGGAAGATACATTTTCATATGATGGTATGAAATGTTTTTAGACATATCTGATGCATTCCTATATGAATTTGCTAGAGTACCTCACAGTAATAAATGGTTGAATTTTCTTGAGCAACATAAAACCATTCTCAGACTTATCTGGCTGACCCAGATGGGTCCTAAAGAAGATTCTTTCCATAGAAGAGTTTTCATTTACACATGTGAGTTCCCATTGATGTCAAAGCAAATATCAACCAAGAAAAGATGCTCTTAAGCTGTCTAACTGCTCAGATGTCTGACACAGGGATTCAGAGGGAAGAAGGATAAAATATAAAAATAGGTCTCATGGTGTTTGAGAAACAAGTAGATATAAGTTAAAATGCAAAAAAAAAAAAATGGTTTTTGCCATGAGTCAGAATTAAAGGTGCAAGACGAGCAAATGAACAATAAATACAGATCAATTTAATTATAATTGGTATCTAAAATGTACATAAGGAATAGAATAGAGAGTTCTTTCATAGTTTTAATCACACAACAAAGCACATTTTAGCCAATATGAGTATAGCTTATATGTTCTGAGAAAGGAAAGGCAAGCAAGTGTCAAAGAAGATGACCTAGGACACCAATCGACTCTCCATATTAAAATAGCATAACAGTAAAAAGACGAAGATTATCATGGGCCTAACATAGTCTCAGTGGAGAAGGAAATGGCAAGCCACTCTAGTATCCCAAGAGTTGGACACGACTTATGAGACCAACATAGTCTCAGTGTGTCCTGAATGAAAACCTGAAAAGGGAACAAGAGGGGAAAAAGGAAAGCAGTTTTAGTATTGTGCCTGTTTATTACATAATGTTGTCAAACCCTTGTACTCAAACTTGAAAACTTAACTGCTTCAGATTTGTTTTCCTGATTGAAAAAGTCAGTATTGCTTGCAAATCATGTGTTTACAAATTCACATCACTTTGCCTGAGAAGGGGGAAGGATTTTTATTTAGTCGAAGGTTTCAAGTAATTTTGAACTCCTATTTAGCCTATCAAGCATCATAAGAAACAGAGAAAGAGAAATAAGTTAGAAGTCAGTCAATTCAGTTCAGTTCAGTCGCTCAGTCATGTCCAACTCTTTGACTAGACAGCCCTTTGTTGGCAAAGTAATGTCTCTGCTTTTTAATATGCTGTCTAGGTTGGTCATAACTTTTCTTCCAAGGAGCAAACGCCTTTTAATTTCATGGCTGCAGTCACCATCTGCAGTGATTTTGGAGCCCCCCAAAATGAAGTCTATCACTGTTTCCACTGTTTCTTCATCTATTCGCCATGAAGTGATGGGACCAGATGCCATGATCTTCGTTTTCTGAATGTTGAGCTTTAAGCCAACTTTTTCACTCTCCTGTTTCACTTTTATTAAGAGGCTCTTTAGTTCTTTGCTTTCTGCCATAAGGGTGATGCCATCTGCATATCTGAGGTTATTGATATTTCTCCCAGCAATCTTGAAGTCAGTGGTGACTTCAGATAATCTACATAGGAGTGGCTTGGATTATGGCTGATTCACATTGCTGTAGGGTAGATACCAACACAACACTGTAAAGCAATTATCCTTCAATTAAAAGAAGAGATTAAAAAGTGGCTTAGAAGAGGCAGCATTCTGGTTGGAAATATTTGTTTAGGGAGGAGCTTAGGGATTTTGTCTGGAAACCATATTTGCATAGTAATCACAACCTTTTAATTTAGTTTGAATGTTTGTTTTGGGTGACTTTGGGTACTTGATTTCAACATAAAGGCCACAAACTCTCACCACCACTAAGACAAGTACTACTGTTTGCAGTATAAAAAGTTGGAAAGAAAACAGTAACAAAAAATAGTAGGTAACTCTGTAAGATAATGTATGAGTAAGTGGTGGATAATCCAGTATGAATATTCTGTGCTAAAAAGGAATTGAGAGGTAAGAGATATCTTTGTGTCTTGGAGCAACTAGAAGGCTTAACATAGGAGGTAAGAAGGGCTTGAAATAGAGGTTGAAACTGGTGGCATTGGAAGAAGATAGAAGAGGGAGGACTTGTTACTGATCAGCATTTGGAAAAATAATTATATGAGAAGTAACAGGAAATGTACCATCTGTTTAGAAGTGGGGCTTAGCCAAGTCTTTGAATTTCAGAACATACATCTATAATGTTTGAACATTGTTCTAATTCTATGCAGGATGGAGGACCTTGTAGACTTCTTTTAAAGTTTGCAATGTGTGTGTGTGTGTATGTATTATCTAGCATGTAAAGCTTAGTGCAGAAATGACAGTTTTTATCTAATTTATCAGATCCGGTCCAGTAGTGACTTATTGAAGTACTCTCTGGGCCTTGGCCCAGTTCAGCAAGAAAAACATCCCTGGAGGGTATTAACTTTATGCCCTGAGGAGAGATGAGACAGTGGACAATAATACTATTTATACCAAAACCCAGATGTAATACAATGAGCTTCACACTTTAAAAATGAGGTATTTGATTGAAAATTCTAACTCCTTCACTTTTACCTGGGTGACTCTTGATCCAACATTCAATAATTATAGACCAAAGATTCTGCATGAGTGAGATGAAGTTACTAGTTACATTACAGAAGTTGTATAGAAATTAAATGAGATCACAAGTACTAAACCTCAAGTAGTTCCTGAAAGTACAGAAGCACTCAGTATGTGTTAGATTTCTTTCTAGTTTTTCATCAGAAACATTATAGAAGCTGTTAAAGAGAACGTGAAACTGTATTTCAAGATGTGACATATATAATCATCATAAAAAGAGTGAATTTTAATCTTTTCATGTAAGCATCATGGGACATGGCTACCATTTTCTCCCACAAGTGTTCATTTGTATATATCAGACATATATCACTTAGCTGGTGTATCATTCATCTGAACAAGTATGTTATTTTTTAATGCTTTATAGAAGACATGGATGGACTTCAGTGCTAGTCAATTTACCATAAGTCTATTGTAATATTGCCAAAGCATCACAGTATGTTTTTATTTGGGCCTATTCAATATTTCCTGCTTTTTATTCTCCTTGTTGAAATTCTAAGATTCATCAAATGTGATCAGTTGTCTCAGTCTCCTGAAGAACTGTTTAGGGTTATATTTTTAATCCTTCTATTTGATTTTTTAAATTAATTTATTTTAATTGGAGAATGATTACAATATTGTGATGGTTTTTGCCATCCATCAACATGATTGGCTACAGGTATACATGTGTTCCCCCCCATCCAGAACCTCGCCCCATCTCTTTTTCCCCCCAATCCTTCTGTATTGTCCCCGAGCACTGGCTTTGGGTGCCCTGTTTCACGCATCAAGCTTGCACTGGTCATCTGTTTTACATGTGGTAATGTACATGTTTCAATGCTATTCTCTTATGCTAAGGCATCAGTCTTACATTGAAGCTTCGCTTTTCTCATGATTTAATGTTTGATCTGGGGCAACTTGCTTAATACTCATGGGCTTGATTTCCATTTCTGTAATGTAATGTCCATATTTGCCCACCATAGCATCAGGCTTATAAAAGATTAATAGCCTAAAATATTTTCAGAATATCAGGAGCTGCTCCTTTATCACTGACATTATCCTCTTTAGTGTGGTGGGGGTGGGATTTACATTTACATTTTAGCAGCTTTCACACATTGGAGAAGGAAATGGCAACCCACTCCAGTGTTCTTGCCTGGAGAATCCCAGGGATGGGGGAGCCTGGTGGGCTGCTGTCTATGGGGTCGCACAGAGTCGGACACGACTGAAGCGACACAGCAGCAGCAGCAGCAGCAGCAGCAGCAGCAGCAGCAGCTGGATCTCAGTGACTATTATTATCAAAGATCCAGTGAGTTTAAAATTGGAAAAAAATAAATAGGCAAACCTCTAAAGTAAGATCCTGAAATGTCTGGAATATGTTGTATTTATATAGGGATTAAAACTGAGCGAACCGGTTTGTTATACTGTCTGATTTTATCTTTTTTTTTTTTTTTTTAAATGTGAACCCTGAATTGATGATTGCTTTTGTTCCTTTGAAACTTGGAAATATAGCCAAGTTTCTAATCTTGGGTAGAAATTATTTTGGATGTTTCTTAATTTTACCCATATTCTCTGGAGGAGCTAAAGAAGGTTCATCAATTTTGACTTTAAATAGTTAAGAGCCAAAAGTCAGTGGAAGAGCCTGGAAATTATGAGGAGAGCCAGAGGAAGGAAAAGAACTATGGACTGGTTTGACGATAAACATGTCCGAATTCTGGTGTGAATGGAAGATAGATCACATTCCCCTAGCTTGTATTACCTCTTACATGGAGGGGGAATTCTTCCTCTAGTAGCTGAAGTGACAGCATTTTGGTAGGTTTTTTCCAATAGAAACTGGAAAGGAAGCTCCTTTTCAGTGAAATTAAAATGCTGTTGTTTATCATCTGGGTATCACAATGAAATATGAAGGTGTTTGGGAAGTTAGCCTTTTCTGAGAGTCCTGAAATACCAGAAGAGCTGATAGGCATCAACTCTTGAAGATTTGTTTGCTCTAACCAGATAGGAGTCTTTGACTTGTGGATAAACTCAATGGAAAAGGATCAGTGGAACTCAATGGAAAACCATTAGCTATTGAGAGAAGAAGGTACAGGATATTTAGTGAAGAAATACCAATTTAATATACCAACCATTGAATTTGCATATTATTAATTATGCTTCCTATTATAACTTGTCGCCAAAAACTGCTGGCAAAATATGGTGATGTTTGGGGTTGGGTGATTATGAAAAACTACCTTATTTAGCTTAATAACTATCTCGAGTATAATTCAAACAGGGTGAGGTGTTCGCAAAGAATAGTTATACATTTGTGACTTCAAGAATTTTCAAAGATGTTATATTCAAATAGGGTTCTCTGGTGTTCTAGGTAAGATTATTTTGTAGATGCTATTGTTTCTAAAGGTATGAACCGTGATTCACATGGTTCAGCATTTTCTGTAATGCCTTACAGTTGGATATGTCACAGTTGATGGTCAATAAGTGCTAGTAATTACTAGCACTTCATTAGTTCTTCATTCTCTTTAAGACTCCAATTTCCTTCTCATTTTGATTCAGATACTGTATTCCTGGCATCTCCTTGGGACATTATTTCATTTGACTTTACATGGGAATAGAGGAATTCTTGGGAAGAGGAAAAACTCTACACTTTTTGTCTTGCTGTGTTGACTCTGTGGGAGCTGGAGGGGTTATTAAAAACATGGAATGTGCAATAATTAAATATTTGAATGAAGATAGTCACAAGATCATAAGATACTGTTTCCTGGTTTTAAAGATAAAGTGAGGTCAACTAGTAGGACTTCCCTAGTGGCTCAGCTATAAAGAATCTGCCTGCAGTGCAGGAGAGGTGGGTTCAATGCCTGGATCAGGAAGATCCCCTGGAGAAGGAGATGGAAACCTGCTCCAGTATTCTTGCCTGGGAAATTCCCTGGATAGGGGAGCCTGGAGGGCTACAGACCATGGGATGGCAAAAGAGCTGCACGTGAGTTAGCGACTAAAACAACAACAGAGAGAGGAGAGGATTTGTAGCAGGCAGCATTAGTGTTTCAAATACTTCAGTATTTTAATTTAGCACTGATTATTATTTTTTCTTTTTTTGCTGTGGGAATCGTGTTTTCAATTCGGGAACAATTACAGACTCTTAAGATGATAGTAAAAATTCAGATTGTAGTGTGATAAGTATATATATCATTTAAAGTACTTAAGCTTGGTCAGCACTCTTGTGCTCTATCTGTGAAATGGGAGAGATCACTTTAATCCTTTTACTGGCTGGTATCACTGTTTGAAGATGTGAAGCATCTTCATTTTTCTGAAAGGAAAGCAGAGTGCTTTCTACTAAGTCTTAAAAGCAGAGTTTAGAGAGGGTGGTCATTCTTCAAACCGATGGTCTGTCTTTATAAATGGGCCTCCTACTGAATCAAAGATTGTGTGGGTGCAGTATGATGAGAGCCTCTTTCAATTTCCTCCTGTGCTGCCAACTATTTAATCTGAGGCTGTTTACACTTCCTTGGATATAAATGATTTTATCTCCATTGCTGACAATGTTGAATTCAATGTCCTTCTTTTTGATACAGTATTTGCTGAAGAAATTGTATTGATTTACAGAGTCTCTCTTCTGTAATTCCCCCAACATCTCAAGGCCTTTTAGGTTAACCAGTTTCTTTCAAACACCCTTCAAGACAAAAACATATTGGTTTTCAAAATCTCAGCAGGATCTGGCACTATGGGAATCAGTGTTGGCCCTAGCAATTAATAATTTAAGTTTATACAGCTATCTTTACGGATCCAGTTCTAGCAGCATTTAACTTTTTATACCTCAGTTTTTTAAACCACCAATGGTTCTTTTTTCATGATGTGTTTCCTTCAGATGTATAGGTTGAAAGCAATGATTTATTTGTGTGAAGTAAGGAAGAAGCAAGGGAAATTAACTGCCCCCACCCAGTCCCCCTTTAGACAATCAATAATTCTTGTTCTCATCCCAGGTTTAATCATTGCCTGTGTGGGTTATTGCAGACTACTTCTTGGTCTTCGTATCTATGACCTCCCTTCTCACTAGAGAGTTCAGAAACTTTGGCTAAATTCGTCTTCTTCTCCCTGAAACCATATTACTAGTCTTCAAGTGTTTCTCTCACTTTTGCAGTTAAGTTTGAATTTCTTGATTGTGGTCAACCTAGTGGAAACCAATTTAATTTTCGTCTACCCTGAAGTCAGAGTGCTTTTTAGTTCATCCGTTTTCTTTAACTCATCAAAAGTTCCTTAAGAGAATTTTCTAAATGGTCTGTTGAATGTGAAAAGTGATTTTTAAATCATATTCTTTTGGTAAAATCTGAATCTTAAGTGTGAGGTTAGCCCAGAATCTATATAATATCTTACATATTGTTGCCAATAATGCATGTGACTCTAAGTAAGCATTTCATTAGTGTTGTAAGATGCTTTTTCACACCTGTCATTCAAATTGGGATAACTCATATGGTTCTGGTGATGGCTTGCTGGCTATAATAAATTCACCAAAGCTTCCTTGTTCTTACCCCCTGTTTTGTACTCCTTTGGGATTGCTTTTGAATAAAAACTCTTTGTTCAAAATCAAGGGGCAGGGGCATAGGTGACTGGAAAAATGAATTAGGAAAGGTAAAAATGAAAGAAAGGGTGGAAGTGATGAGTCATATACCAGATCCACAGAAGCTATCTTTTCAGGTGGTGGGTGACCAACTAGAATGTTATAGGATGTATTAGAATTGTTCTGGGCTATTTGACCTACACCCACTGATATTTCCTCTACTTTTTATTGATGGAGCTATCTTTTGTTTAACCCATTGTCACTTCATTTATTAACAAATATGCAGTGAGAGATTGCTATGCTTTTTGCATTCTTCTGAGAACCTGGGCATGGACAAGGCAGACAAGCCCTCTAATGGTGTTTATTTTCTAGAGAAAATTGGGGATGAGATAGAAACAATAAATATGTGATGATTGAAATTGCACTAAATGCAAGAAAAAAAGAAAAATATAGGAGGGTGAGGCATCCTAGAGTGACAAGAGAAATCTCTCTTAGTTGATGTAGACAGAGGAGGCCTCTAGGAATGGGAGAAATTTTGAATAAATCCTGATGATAAAGGGTCCTGCCATATGAAGAGCTAGAAGCAAAGCATTTCAGGCCAAAGGAGAGCAGAGAAAAAAGGCTAAATCATGCATTGTGTTTGAAGAAAAGAAAGACATTGTGGCTAGGAGAGGTTGAGTGGGCAGGTTCCTTCATGGCTCAGACAGTATAGTGATCTCTCCCATTTCACAGATAGAGCACAAGAGTGCTGACCAAGCTTAAGTACTTTAAATGATATATATACTTATCACACTACAATCTGAATTTTTACTATCATCTTGAGAGTCTGTAATTGTTCCCGAATTGAAAACACGATTCCCACAGCAAAAAAAGAAAAAATAATAATCAGTGCTAAATTAAAATACTGAAGTATTTGAAACACTAATGCTGCCTGCTACAAATCCTCTCCTCTCTCTGTTGTTGTTTTAGTCGCTAACTCACGTGCAGCTCTTTTGCCATCCCATGGTCTGTAGCCCTCCAGGCTCCCCTATCCAGGGAATTTCCCAGGCAAGAATACTGGAGCAGGTTTCCATCTCCTTCTCCAGGGGATCTTCCTGATCCAGGCATTGAACCCACCTCTCCTGCATTGCAGGCAGATTCTTTATAGCTGAGCCACTAGGGAAGTCCTACTAGTTGACCTCACTTTATCTTTAAAAACCAGGAAACAGTATCTTATGATCTTGTGACTATCTTCATTCAAATATTTAATTATTGCACATTCCATGTTTTTAATAACCCCTCCAGCTCCCACAGAGTCAACACAGCAAGACAAAAAGTGTAGAGTTTTTCCTCTTCCCAAGAAGTCCTCTATTCCCATGTAAAGTCAAATGAAATAATGTCCCAAGGAGATGCCAGGAATACAGTATCTGAATCAAAATGAGAAGGAAATTGGAGTCTTAAAGAGAATGAAGAACTAATCCATTAATTACTAGCACTTATTGACCATCAACTGTGACATATCCAACTGTAAGGCATTACAGAAAATGCTGAACCATGTGAATCACGGTTCATACCTTTAGAAACAATAGCATCTACAAAATAATCTTACCTAGAACACCAGAGAACCCTATTTGAATATAACATCTTTGAAAATTCTTGAAGTCACAAATGTATAACTATTCTTTGCGAACACCTCACCCTGTTTGAATTATACTCGAGATAGTTATTAAGCTAAATAAGGTAGTTTTTCATAATCACCCAACCCCAAACATCACCATATTTTGCCAGCAGTTTTTGGCGACAAGTTATAATAGGAAGCATAATTAATAATATGCAAATTCAATGGTTGGTATATTAAATTGGTATTTCTTCACTAAATATCCTGTACCTTCTTCTCCCAATAGCTAATGGTTTTCCATTGAGTTCCACTGATCCTTTTCCATTGAGTTTATCCACAAGTCAAAGACTCCTATCTGGTTAGAGCAAACAAATCTTCAAGAGTTGATGCCTATCAGCTCTTCTGGTATTTCAGGACTCTCAGAAAAGGCTAACTTCCCAAACACCTTCATATTTCATTGTGATATCCAGATGATAAACAACAGCACTTTGATTTCACTGAAAAGGAGCTTCCTTTCCAGTTTCTATTGGAAAAAACCTACCAAAATACTGTCACTTCAGCTACTAGAGGACACATTCCCCCTCCATGTAAGAGGTCACCATCTGCAGTGATTTTGTCCCTCATACTCAACCTGAAAATGAAAGTGTTGGTCTCTCAGCCATGTTCGACTCTTTACAATCCCATGGACTGCAGCCCACCAGGCTCCTCTCTCCACAGAATTCTCCAGGTAAGAATACTGGAGCGGGTAGCCATTCCCTTTTTCAGGAGACCATCCCAACCCAGAGATTGAACCCCATTCTCCCACATTGCCTGCAGATGGTGACTGCAGCCAGGAAATTAAAAGATGCTTACTCCTTGGAAGAAAAGTTATGACCAACCTAGATAGCATATTGAAAAGCAGAGACATTACTTTGCCAACAAAGGTCTGTCTTCTCAAGGCTATGGTTTTTCCAGTGGCCATGTATGGATGTGAGAGTTGGACTGTGAAGAAAGCTGAGTGCCAAAGAATCGATGCTTTTGAATTGTGGTGTTGTAGAAGACTCTTGAGAGTACCTTGGACTGCAAGGAGATCCAACCAGTCCATTCTGAAGGACATTAGCCCTGGGATTTCTTTGGAAGGAATGATGCTAAAGCTGAAACTCCAGTACTTTGGCCACCTCATGCAAAGAGTTGACTCAGTGGAAAAGACTCTGATGCTGGGAGGGATTGGGGGCAGGAGGAGAAGGGGGCGACAGAGGATGAGATGGCTGGATGGCATCACTGACTCGATGGACGCGGGTCTGAGTAAACTCCGGGAGTTGGTGATGGAGAGGGAGGCCTGGCGTGCTGAGATTCATGGGGTCGCAAAGAGTCGGACACGACTGAGCGACTGAACTGAACTGAACTGATGAGGGACAATGGTAGAAGAATGAAGATGGAGAGACAAGCAAGGAGTTCAGACTACAGAAAGGAGTTTGGATCTTATTTAGATGCAGTTGCAAGAATTTCAACCAAAGACTGGTTACCTGATTTTCAAGGAAATGACTGGCATTTATATGGAGGAGTATCAAAGAGGAGCATGTGTAAAATCAGTGTGTGTATTTCCTAGTCCATTTTACAAACCTGAAACCATTCCTAGGCTAATAAGCTGACTTTCTGTATAATCAGCAAGAATTAAATTATTTTTTTTTGATTCCAAATATTTGTAGAATATTGTAAAGTTTCTCATGTGGACAACTGTGGTTTTCAAAACTCTTTTATGAATGTTGACTAATTAAAAGTTGTGAGGTAACTGGGGAGGCCTTGCAGTCTTCTCTCTTTTATTCATTTTATTTGTGTATAATTTGCTTTGCTCATGTTTTGGATACAAAGAAGTATGTGACTAAAATCTGTATGGAAACCACTGATTGGTAGACTGCTGTCCATGGTGTAATACCTGGGTGTCTTTTAAAACTCATCTCTTGGCACATTTTCCCCTGGCGTCTCACACTCAACTCCTCCTCTGTATACAATCACACAGAATTCTCAAAATATAACTTCCTGCTTTACACTTCACTGCTTTGTATATTCTGTCCTAGCTGCTTAAAATGCCTTCTCACAGGCAAATGCCTTTTTCAGTCATTAAAACTTGAAAATCCTTCTTTTATTCTATTACTTTATTCCAACCTAACACTTCACAAGAATCATTGTACTAGAGCTTACCTCTTATAATCCTATATTGTATTGTTTATACTTGTTTCCCAAATTTATTCAGTTCTTTGAGGACAGGAACAATGTATTTTTCACTTTTCCATCACTGGTGCCTATAATAATGTCCAACACTTAGAAGGTCAAAAATGTCATTGGATAAAATAATCATTTAGCATGCAAGTGAATGAAAAGTGATTATTTAAGCATGCTCAAATCACTTACTGATATTATTCCATTAAATTAATAATACTTGATACCATTGGAATATTTCTTTCTTCAAGCCTAGGATCATACATAGAGGAGAAGCAAGAATAGAAAATATAGTCAGGCTGAATTTTGAAGCAGCATTAATGGTTACTGGCAGATGTACAAGCAATAAAATGTAAAGATTTCAGAGTATATGTCAGTCCTAAATAAAAGCCTCTGTCCCAGTCCAAATGGACCTATTCATTTCAGTTCACTTAGTTCAGTCACTCAGTTGTGTCCGACTCTTTGCAACCCCATGAATCGCAGCACGCCAGGCCTCCTTGTCCATCACCATCTCCCAGAGTTCACTCAGACTCACATCCATCAAGTCGGTGATGCCATCCAGCCATCTCATCCTCTGTCCTCCCCTTTTCCTCCTGCCCCCAATCCCTCCCAGCATCAGAGTCTTTTCCAATGAGTCAATGCTTTGCAGACAAATAAATAAAAGGGAGTTAGGATTTGGCTTTTAATTGTATCTTCATCACTGTACTGACTGCATCTGGTAAGTTTGATAAATATTAATTGAATAATAAATTTAAGCAAAAGAGTATAAAGCTTGTGCACTGAGGAGTACCAATCATTGCTGAAAGAAATTAAAGAACTAAATAAATAGAAAGATATCCATTGATCCTGGATTGGAAAAATTAATACTATTAAAATGACAAACTCCCTAAATTGATATACAGATTTAATGTAATCCCTGTCAAAATTCTAAATTCTAATCCCTGTCAAAATTCTAAAAGACTTCTCTTTCACACATGGAAAAGCCGATCTTAAAAGTCATGTGGAACTTCAGAAGAATCAGAGTAGTCAAAATAATCTTCAAAACAAAAAACAAAGTTGGAGGCGTTAGACTTTCCAGTTTCAAAACTTACTGCCAAACTACGGTAATCAAAACAGCTGGTAGTGGTATAGGATAGGTGTATCAATCAATAGAATACAATTGAGAGTCCACAAATAAACCTATACATCTCCGGTCAATTGGTTTTCATCAAGGATATGAAAATTGTTTAGTGTAGAAAGGATTGTCCTTTTAATGAATGGCACTTGGACAACCGCATGCAAAGGAATTAGCTTCGACCCAAATTTCACTGTGGACAAAAATTAAAAATGGATCAAACGCCTAAACTAAGAGCTAAAACTAAAAAACTCTTAGAAGTATACATAGGGGTAAATCTCGATGACCTTGGATTTGGCAGTGTGTTCTTAACATGACATCAAAATTGTAAGCAACAACAAAAATAAATAAATTTGATTTCATCAAAACTAAGACTATTGTACATCAAAGAACACTATCAAGAAAGTGAAAAGATAACCTGAAGAATGGGGGGAAATATTTGCAGGCCATATATCTGATAAGTGTTTAATATCTAGAACATATAAAGATCTAAAACTCAACAACTCAATTTTTAAAATGAGCAAAAGACTTAAAATCTGCATTTCTCCAAAGAACATGTGCAAATTGCCAAGAAATAATGAAAAGATGCTTAATATTATTGCTTATTAGGGAAATACAAATCAAAATTATGAAATATCAATTCACACCCCTTTAGGATGGCTATAACTTAAAACAAAAATGAAGTGAAAAATGTAAGTGATGGCAGGGAAAAATTGCACTCCTCATACATTGCTGAGGGTCAGACAGGACTGAGCAACTTCACTTTCACTTTTCCCTTTCATGCATTGGAGAAGGAAATGGCAACCCACTCCAGTGTTCTTGCTTGGAGAATCCCAGGGATGGGGGAGCCTGGTGGGCTGCCGTATATGGGGTCGCACAGAGTCGGACACGACTGAAGCAACTTAGCAGCAGCAGCAGCATACATTGCTAATGCATTTGCTCTAAAAAAACAGTTTGATGACTCCTCACAAAGTTGAGCATAAAGTCATCAGGTGAACCTGCAGTCCCACTCCTAAGTAAATATCCCAAAGAACTGAAAGTAAGTGTTCAAGCAAAAGCTTGTACATGAATGTACACAGTAACATTATTCGTAATAGTAAAAAGTGGAAACAGTTCAAATGTCCATCAACTGAAAATTGGATAAACAAATCATGGGATATCCATACAGTGTGATTGAGTTCAGCCTTAAAAAGGGATGAAATATGGATTCCTGGTGCAACATGGGTGGAGCTTGCAAACATTATGCTAAGTAATGGCCTTTTGTGTCTGGCTTGTTTTACTTAGCATAATGTAGATTAGTGGTTTCCGGGGACTAGAGGAAAAAGGGGAATGGAGAGTTAGTGTTTAATGAGTACAAGATGATTTTTAGGATGATGAAAATGTTCTGGGATTAGGTAGTGGTGATGGCTGCACAACATTTTAAATGTACTAAAAGCCATACTTTTGTGTACTTAGAAGTTAAAATGATGAATTTCATGTTATATAAATTTTATCTCAATTTAAAAAGCAACCAACTAGGTTAAAATATTATTGTAATAAAATTAAAATTATATTTTATATAAGTATACTAAATTAAATTATTATTTCATTACTTTATTCATATAATCAATAAGAAATTATTTGAAGACCTTGTACTAGCCACTGAACTTAAATCATGGATATAGATGTATAGACAGATGATTGGATGATATAAAAGGAGAGAAAGTATAAAAGGAGAGAAAGATAGATGGACTGGTGAATGAATGAATGAGTTACCTACTAAGAATCATTGGGTTAATAATGTTGTAGATCTTTAATCACATTTAATTATCTCAATGTTTTCCCTGTTCCATTTGGCTTCCCCAAATGCTTGATCTGACCAATGCAGAGACTCCTGTCTTTTAATGCTTGTGTGTATTTTTATAGGGAATTTTCTGAAAATACTATGAACTCTGATCTGCATCTTTTTGATATTCCACACTTCACCACTCACTCAATAACTTTTTTTTTTCTTTCCTATTTGAACTCAGTTTAGTGACAGGGACAATTTTAAAGTTCTCTGTTGCCTTATTATTATTCTTAATATAAATGATATATGTTTATTATTTTCAAATGTGAAAGACATTTCAACATTTAAGAAAACTTTATAGTTAAGCCTTTAAAGTTATCAGTATCTTACTGCATTTGGATTTTGGTGTTATAGATGTTCCCAATTGGAGTTATCCTGAAATAAGAGAATCAGTGGAGAGAATAAAGGGAAAAAAAACATGTTTGAGAATTGATTAAACATTGTTTCAAAACAAGTGTAAAAGTGTTTAAATTGAACTTAATTGGTCCAGTATTTTCATTTCAGAGAGAAAAGGGAGAAAGGACCAAAACTTTCAAATAAAACATGAGGGGGCTGACCCTAACAATCGGATGGGAGTGAGCTGTTCTCTTTTTGAAGGATCGTTAATGCTTCCTGGTCACTGGAATGTCATTTAGTGCATTGAAACTGACAGGTGATACACACCATCTGAATACAAGGAGTGGTGGCTTCCCTAGTGATGGGCAAGCCCTGGCTGATTTCCAGGAATGTGGGAACTCAAAGATGGGCTGGCAAACCTGATCTCAGCTCTGTCATAGAAGTTTTGACAGGTGGGCAGATCTGCTCCCCCAACGTGAAAACCAACTCTGTGTATTTATCAGGTTTGCCTGTGATGACTTGAGGCTGGCCAGTATTAAGAAGATAAAATAAGAAGATAAGATAAAATATGAACGTTTCCCATTATTCCCAGTTTTGTTTAAAAACAAAAGTTTGGGCACCATTCCGTTTCCATTGTGTGTTTTTTTTTTTTTTCTTTCCATCTATTCTTTTATTTTTTAACAGCAGACATACTTTGAGCATTTACTCTTGATGACACTGTGCTAGACCTATTTTGGGAATTGAGGATGGATACTTCAAGGGCCCTTTATTCAAAGTGTTTTAAATGTAGTTGGAGCAATAAGCCAATATAATTGTTGTTCAGTCACTAAATCGTGTCCGACTCTTTGAGACCCCATGAACTGCAGCAAGCCAGGCTTCCCTGTCCTTGACCATCTCCTGGAGTTTGCTCAAACTCATGTCCATTGAGTCGATGATACCTTCCAACAATCTCATCCTCTGTTGCCCCCTTTTCCTCTTGCCTTCAATCTTTCCCAGCATCAGGGTCTTTTCCAATGAGTTGGCTCTTTGCATTACATGGCCGCAGTATTAGAGTTTCAGCATCATTCCTTTCAGTGAATATTCAGTGTTGATTTCTTTAGGATTGACTGGTTTGATCTCCTTGCTGTCCAAGGGATTCTCAAGAGCCTTCTCCAGCACTACAATTTGAAAGCATCTGTTCTTCTTCATTAAGCCTCCTCTTTGATTCAACTCTTATATCTGAACATGACTATGGGAAAAACCATAACTTTGACTATATGGACCTTTGTCAGCACAGTGATGTCTCTGCTTTTTGATATGCTCACTAGGTTTGTCATAGCTTTTCTTCCAAGGAGCAAGTGTCTTTTTATTTTGTGGCTGCAGTCAACAGCCAATATACAAAAAACTAAAATAGAAAGGAATTATATTTTTAACTGACAGTTCAGGATGCCAGGCATGGTTCCCAAGTAGAGATGGAGATCATAGAACTGCTAGAAAGATAAATATTGATAAGAAGCAAAAATAACTGTCTTTCTCAGCAAGACAGAAAGATGTGACTTGTTCAGAAATACCAAGTTGGCATTATAGAGAAAAGGAAAGGCTTTGCTCTTCTTACCTTTAGAAAGCTATGACATCTCTTGGACTGACATCAAAATAACCCAGAAAACCAAACATTTTAGTGATATATGTGGGATTTGACCTAGAAAAGAGTGCTGCATCTCCTCTAGACATGTGACAGGAGTCAAAACAAATCTACAAATAGAAATTTAGATAGCATATGTTATTTTCAAACCTTTGTGAAAATTCTGGATCATAATTTTTTGGCATGCTATTTGGAAACAACAATTCATTTTTCATTCCAAAAACATCCCATATTTACAAAATCCCCAGGAGGCAGAAAAGGAGGTAATTAAGCCAACATGGCAAAATTCCATTAAATAATTATCTGAGGGGATTAATGGAATAGCATACTGAGATGACTGCTACATTTGTAGGAGACACACAAAAACGATGCACTCAGGACTAGGGGTCTTGCATCTCAGAAGACTGGAGCTGGGGTGCAGAAAACCTCACTGCCATTACCAGCATGCTTGTTTCCCTGCCTCCAGCCCTAACATTACTCATTCTGTCCTCTATTTTTAGAAAATGTTTGGAAGAGTGGCTGCAGTATCTACCAACCTCGGAAAATAACATTTGTAGGAGTTAGGTTGGACACCAGTTTTATGAATGCTTTTTCCCCATTATGGGGCTTTGGAGGATCTGAGATGCTTTTTGTCCTTCTCCCTGATAATGGAGTTCCTGGGTACATGCGTGTATGCTTAGTCATGTCCAACTCTTTGTGACCCTTTGGACTGTAGCCTGCCAGAGTTCCTGTGTAGCATTAGATAAATCACAAAAGCTCAGTTTTCTTTTTCTTAAATCTGTAGTTGCACAGTACTCTGAATACTTGAGTCATGTAGAAAAACTTAAGTAATATACCAAGAGAAATTTCATATTCATAGATTAAAGGCCTACATATAAGAGGGAAGAAAAGGATTATCAGAAATTATCCTTCCAATCTAAATTAAGTGATTGAAACAAATAAGCCATTGGGATATTAAAATACCATTTGGAGAAGTTATATTTGTGTTTGTTTCCAGAGTGGTATTTATGCCATCTATTTTTCCCTCTTGCTAAGTATGTCATTATAAAAATCATTCCGAGTTATGAGCCATTCCTAGGGGAATATGAATTCACTGTATCATCAGAGGGGTTTATTTTGTTGTTAAAGCCAGGAGTGTCAATAAAGACTTCATAGAGGAGTTGACATTGAGCTGGGTTCAGAAGAATGAGTGACAGGCAGGCAGAGTAAAAGGTGCGTGTGAAGAGCCACAGTTATGACAAGGTTTGGAATGTTTGAAAAATGATAAGTTCAAAATTGCTGAGATTTGTAAGTAAATGGCAAGAGATGGGAGCTTGGAAATATGAAGTAGATTGATAGCCAATACTGCAAGTATTCCACGCCTCACTAATACAGTAGGGGTTTATTTTACAGGTAACTGACATACTGAAGAAGTTCTAGGTACAGGGTCAGGTTTTAATTTGAAAATCTTAAATATAGTACCAGGAAAATGTGTGGATTGAAATGCCCACTCAAGAAAGAAAGTAGAAGGCTTTTACTGTAATCAGGGAGAATTTCATGATGATCCTGGTAACTAGAGAGGAGGAAATCTAGAGATATATACAAATACCCCAAACTGACCAGATTGGATGACCTTTTGAATATGGGATGGAAAGATGCCAGCTTTGAGATGTAATGCAAAGATCAGTCAGTTCAGTTTCCACCAAATTCTCTTGTTGAGCTATGGAAATGTTAATAAAAGCAAAAGAGACATACGGCTCATGTCTGTTGCCAACAGAATATCAACAAACAACACAGTTGGACCAGATGTAAAATCAACTGGAAATAAATCTAGGGAGCCAGTTGTGACTGTTATCATATTTTCGTAGTTCTCTTTCTTTTTTTCCCCCACACATCTGTCATTCTGCACTGTTGTTAAACAAAATGAAACAACAACAAAAAGAAAAAAATAGTAGAAAGACACAGATTTTAATAGGGTAGAAGCCAGTACAATTTTTGCCTTTTCAAATAATTTCAATAATTGAAAACACTTTCATCCTAACAAAGTGAAGCATTTCAAATTTATTCATATAATCTGTTAAAAGAGTGATTCACTCAATTCCTTAAGAAGTGGCATTTTAGGAGGAGCTGGTTCAGAGAACATAACATTCATTTCTCTTATAGCCTCACTTTTATTTGATTTTATGTATCTCATTGAAGAATTCATGCTTTTGAACTATGGTGCTGGAGAAGACTTTTGAGAGTCCCTTGAACAGCACAGAAATCAAAGCAGTCAATCCTAAGGGAAATCAGTCCTCAATATTCACTGTAAGGACTAAGGCTGAAGCTGAATCCCCAATACGTGGCCACATGATGCGAAGAACCAACTCATTGGAAAAGACCTTAATGCTGGGAAAAACTGAGGGCAGGAGGAAAAGGCGACAGGTTGAGATGGTTGAATGGCATCACCAACTCAATGAAAGTGAGTCTGAGCAAACTCTAGGAGATAGTGAAGGAGAGGGAGGTCTGGTGTGCTGCAGTCCATGGGGTTGCAAAGAGTTGGACATGACTTAGCAACTGAACAACAATCTAGGAAAAATACTTTTTCTTCTAGCCTAAATATTTGTTCATTGTCTCTGCTTTTAAATTTGCTTTTATATTATTTCAAAAATTCTATTAAAACCTGTGATATAGTGAAAGAAGGTAGAGGCCCCTTTCCCAAAGCTCAGAGAACAGTGAAGAGAAGTAACTGATGTCATGTAACAATTTAGACTTGGAAGGAGATTTCAACTTTACAGACTCCTAGACCTTTCATTAACAGACTGCTAGTGACTATATAGGAGAAGGCGATGGCACCCCACTCCAGTACTCTTGTCTGGAAAATCCCATGGACGGAGGAGCCTGGTGGCTGCAGTCCATGGGGTTGCTTAGAGTCGGACACAACTGAGCGACTTCACTTTCACTTTTCACTTTCATGCATTGGAGAAGGAAATGGCAACCCACTCCAGTGTTCTTGCCTGGAGAATCCCAGGAATGGGGGAGCCTGGTGGGCTGCCCCCTATGTGGTTGCACAGAGTCGGACGAGACTGAGGTGACTTAGCAGCAGCAGCAGACCATATTAAATGATAATACCTGAGATAAAAAATAGTGTGCACTTTCAGTAGATGAGTCTTTTTAAATCTACTAACATTTGGAATATTTGAATGAAAAGAGAACCAGAAGATGAATTTTACTTTTCCTTCTTTCTCTAAGTGTTGATTAGTCATAGAAACATTTCAATGCTCTGTCCGTCAGGAAAATGTCTGGAGCTTGTAACAATGCTTTCTAAACTTGTTTACCAAAATAACTAGTGGCATTGCAGAATCATGTTATTTCCTTGGTCTAATAAGAAGGTAGATGAATTGACCATTTGTAAGACACTTTTAGCTGAAACTCCAGTACTTTGGCCACCTCATGGGAAGAGCTGACTCATTGGAAAAGACCTTGATGCTGGGAGGGATTGGGGGCAGGAGGAGAAGGGGATGACAGAGGATGAGATGGCTGGATGGCATCACTGACTCGATGGATGTGAGTCTCGGTGAACTCTGGGAGTTGGTGATGGACAGGGAGGCCTGGCGTGCTGTGATTCATGGGGTCGCAAAGAGTCGGACATGACTGAGTGACTGAACTGAACTGAACTGAAGACACTTTCATTTGGGGAGGGCAGTGTTCACTTAATTGTCAAAATCTCTGTGAATTTGAATTCTGCCCTATAATTTATTTATACATTTTTTTCATTATCTATACTTATCTAAACATACAGATGGTAATTTTCAGTAGACTTTGAAGATAATCTAAGCTCTAGAAAGATAGGTATATTATTCGGTAGCTTCACCTATTCCTTGAGAAACTTAAGACTTCTCATCTGTAGTACATAAACTCCAGTTTGAAAATAATGATACTGTTCCACTGCATGGCAGTGTTTGTTAAAGTACCCAGAAGCTGTGGGGATCTGGTAAACACTGCCCAGCCACTGCTGTGTTAACCTGCCCAGGTTAACCTGCTCATACAATTATGTACTTCTGGGACTCAGGCTATGATTTAAACCACTTAAAAGAGATAACTTGATTATATCACTCTTTACTGACACACCATGAAATAAAATAAACAGATGAAAAGAAAAAAAAGAATACCTCCACAACAAGCAGAGGATGGAAAGAAAGTAAGAGAAACATGACAGCCCTCTCATGGCTGCCTGATACCTGAAGACAATTGTATAGACCTGCTCACTCATACCTCAGCACTCGTGCCATAACACAGCTTCCTAATGATCATCCCCTTCAGGAATTTGATGAGGGGTCAAATCCTGTCTTGTGTAGTGAGCACTGCTGAGCAGCTGATAAACCATCTTAGAACATAATGTTATTGACTGCAAGGAGATCCAACCAGTCCATTCTGAAGGAGATCAGCCCTGGGATTTCTTTGGAAGGACTGATGCTAAAGCTGAAACTCCAGTACTTTGGCCACCTCATGCGAAGTGTTGACTCATTGGAAAAGACTCTGATGGTGGGAGGGATTGGGGGCAGGAGGAGAAGGGGACAACAGAGGATGAGATGGCTGGATGGCATCACTGACTCGATGGACGTGAGTCTGAGTGAACTCCGGGAGTTTGTGATGGACAGGGAGGTCTGGCGTGCTGCGATTCATGGGGTCGAAAAGAGTCGGACATGACTGAGCGACTGATCTGATCTGACCTGTGTTAAAGACTCAATTCCCTTGACTAAGTAGCAATGGCAGTCTTCAGAATAGAACTCAGTATGGTGTAGAACTCAGTATGGTGGCGGATTGTATCACATGTAAGTCTGGCTGATGCAACGGAGGCTTAGCATTGAATCACACTGAAATTTCAGAACTGTACTAAATTTTCCACTTTTGTTTATGGTAGAACAAAAAAGATTCTTTAAAGTACAGAAACTACAGGTGATTCCTTTGATTACCCAGTCTTTTTTAACCTATGATATAATCCCATGGATGGGGGAGCCTGGTGGCTGCAGTCCATGGGGTCGCTAGGAGTTGGACACGACTGAGCAACTTCACTTTCACTTTTCATTTTCATGCATTGGAGAAAGAAATGGCAACCCACTCCAGTGTTCTTGCCTGGAGAATCCCAGGGACGGGGGAGCCTGATGGGCTGCCGTCTCTGGGGTCGCATAGAGTTGGACACAACTGAAGCGACTTAGCAGCAGCAGCAGCAGCATGTAGATAAGCTAAGATTATGAATGAATTTGAGTTAAAAAGGATATGTGTAAATGTGAAGTTGCTCAGTCATGTCCGACTCTTTGCAACCCCATGGACTGTAGCCTACCAGGCTTCTCCGTCCATGGAATTTTCCAGACAAGAGTACTGGAGTGGGTTGCTATTTCCTTCTCCAGGGAATCTTCCCAACCCAGTGATCAAACCTGGGTCTCCCACATTGCACACAGACGCTTTACTGTTTGAGCCACCAGATAAGCTAGATTATGATTGAATTTAACTTAAAAAGAATAGTTGGGTACTTTTATTTTGGAATCTGATGACTTTTTCTGGCCTTTGAAAAATATGGACCTGGTGCCTCTCTTTTAGAGCTCTCAGTTTGCTGATAAAGAAAATGGATAAGTCTTAGGCTCAGGTATCTCAGTATTTGGAGATGATAGTCTGCCTCCAACGGGACATCTGTTTTTGAAAGTGAGATAGAGGAGTACTTGTGCAGACCCAGTGTTCTCAGACTGGGGCCTGTGTACCAAACCCACTCACTGCCTTCTTTCAATTCTCCATGGACTGTAGCCCAACAGGGTCCTCTGTCCATGGAATTCTCCAGGCAAGAATACTGGAGTGGATTGCTGTTCCCTTCTCCAGGGTATCTTCCTGACCCAGGGATTTGAACCTGGGTTTCCTGTACTTCAAGCAGATTCTTAACCATCTGAGCTACCAGGGAAGCCCTTTGAAATGTTTGGAACATATCAAAAGAAGAATAATACTTTGTGACATGTAAAAATTATATACAATTCAAAATTCTTTGTTACTGATCATGTTTTTTTTTTTTTTTGAACGAAGTCATTCCCAGTCATTCCCATGTTGTCTAAACCTGCTTTCAACACCTTGACAGAGTTTGCAATTGTGACAGAGACGATATGGTTCACAAAGCCCAAAGTGTTTACATAGCCCTTTATAGAAAAAGTGTGTTGACCCCTTATGTACACTGATGAGAGAGGAATGCAAAGGGGTATGAGGTCTTCAATCATGAAGCCTCTGAAGTGGAATTCACAAGACCCTTTTATTTGCAGAAACAGCTTTTAAATGGAACATAACAATGGTCTGAGCAGGTCCAAAAGGCCTTCCTTGTCAATAAGAGAAGAAAACCTTCTCTTCTAATGTAACTGAAAGTTCTACATTTGACAGGTGTTTTTCCTTCCCCTCTCTCCACACCATGGATTTAGTACATTATTTGTTTTCTCAGCATCCAAATACAGATGCAAAACACAAAAATATAAAGCCTATCGATAGACAGCTTTCTTAAAAGAGGTGGGAGAACAGAGCACATAGGAAGCCTCAATTTAGCATCCACAGCTGTCTCTATCAAAAAACGATGCCCCAGGCATCAAATCTGACAGTTGTTGTGTCTGATATTGCTATTTTTATCTGAGCACATGCAGCAAGAATATGCTACTGATATGGCGCATAAGGAGTTATGCCATTACGGAGCATGCTGGAAAATAATTTTGGCTTAATGAACCTTTCAAATGTTGTCAGAATAGGATAAACCAAAAGCAAGATATCACTGTGACTATAGGGCATTCCATTTACTGGTTGTTTTAGTTAATGTAGTAGAAATATCACCAAACTAAGGAAAACAATCAGTCACAGTGGCTATTTGATTCCATGTAGAGCAGCTTATCTAAGTAGCTTTTCTACTTTTAACTAATCATGTTATCTATTCAACTTTTACTCCTACTAAGTACTATGGAGAAGTTTCAGTGGGGAAATAGTCTAGGTGTTTATAGTTTCATGGAGTAAGTAGAACTCCTGCTATACCTTGAAGAGTGTTTGTAGGTATTGATCTGAAATAGAGGAGTCCATGGGGGAAAAAGACAGAAACATGCATACCGTTGGCACTGCAAAGAGCTCGATGTAGTTAGAGGGTAATAAGGCAACTTGACTCTGGTGCAAAACTAGTTTGTCAAGAGAACCAGAAGAAAATATTAGAAAAAAGTTTGAAGTCAGGTAATAGAAGGCCTGGAAAGTCAGCAGAGAAATTTATCATGTCTAAAATTATAATGTGAAGTGAAGTCGCTCAGTCGTGTCTGATTCTTTGTGACCCCATGGACTGTAGTCTACCACACTCCTCCGTCCATGGGATTTTCCAGGCAAGAGTACTGGAGTGGGTTGCCATTTCCTTCTCCAGAGGATCTTCCCGACCCAGAGATTGAAGCCAGGTCTCCCACATTGTAGGCAGACGCTTTAACCTCTGAGCCACCAGGGAAATCAAAATTATAATAGGGAATCATTGTGTATACCTAAGCAAAAGTAATATCTGATAAAAGCATTTTTTTAAGTCAGCAGGATCTGAAGAATTCGAGCACAGAACATTAAAGATGGGGAGGGAAGCCTGACATTTCGGAGGACTAGCATTTGGAAATCACATATGATGGTGCTTTCTGTATTACCTTTGTTATCTAAGCATGGGAATTGCCAGCAACAGATTAAAACCCGAAACTGAGTGACATAAGAAACTCACATTTCCCCCCATGGCAGCACTGGGTCAAGTTTGAGTCTGAATGTCAGTGATTCCCTTTGCATGTCTGTATGCTCACCAAGTCTTTACCTATGCACCCTCATCTCTTTTTCCTTTCTTCCGTTTTCACATTAGTAAAGCATCATTCTGACTAAGCTCTTCTTTCTTATGTTCTTTTATTTTCTCACTTCTGTGATCAGCAGTAGAGTTTTGGGGTTGTTTTTTACACTTTATTTATTTTTAAACTTTTTACTTTGTATTGGAGTATAGCTTATTAAAAATGCTGTGATAGTTTCAGGTGGACAGTGAAGGGACTCAGCCATATATATACCTGGGTCCATTCTCCCATCCAAGCTACTGCGTAACATTGAACAGAGTTCCATATGCTGTACAGTAGGTTCTTGTTGGTTATCCATTGTAAATATAGAAGAGTGTACGTGTAGAGTTTTAAAGAATGTATTAGTTTGCACCCTGTTTTGAGTTATTATCTGATTGGCTTTTGAAAATACCCAGGAAGCCTTGGAATACTGGGCCAGTTTGATTGTAATTAGGATCGAGTAAAGATTCCGTTCTGGGGACGTTTCAGAGGCACATCTGGAAAAACTTGCAGACAGATGAGACTGAAAACATGGAGGAAAAATGAAAGCTCAAGGTGAAATAAAAGGTATATGAAAGGCTCACTATAAATTTGAGGTTCCTCTGGCAGAAGAGCTAGGATATTTGAGATACAAAGTGTATTTCTCAGGAAAAGAGAGAGTGGTTTATTTGAGTGTACTCTTTTTTGAAGTGTCAGGAGATTGTCCAGATGGAGATGCCCCCTCTGAAATAATTAAATCAGAAGGAAGGGTGAGACTTATCATTTGGTGAATACTCATTTTGGAATTTATCAACTTAGTGACAAAGGTTGAAACCACAATTAGATGACAACTTTAAGATGATGAAGATTATAAGTGGTAGATGGCAAAGCAGAAAACACTGAGGGAGAGCAGTATCTAGAAAATGCAGATGGGAAAAAGTAAAAGCAATCAGAAAAGGAAAGTGAAAGGGAGTGATAAAAAGTGTATGGAACAATTTGAAAGATGCTGTATTCACTTCCTTGATATGGAGTGGTAGATGTATAGCAAGATACTTCTATAGATATTTGTTTGATTTTTTTTTTCAAAATGTAGAACTAAATGTATTGTAGCTCAAGGATGCCATGTGTGGCTTCCCTCATGATGTTTGTATTTTTTTCAAACCCTTGGCAGATTACTCTGAAGACAAGAGCTTCCAATTTCTTAAATGCCTACCAAGGAGAAAGTAGTAATGGCTTACATTAATATGTTCCTACCCAATGTAAATATGTTTGAATTTATTTTATAACTTTTAGTGCACATAATAATCCCATTAGATAGATCTTCTAGTCAACATTTCACAAATGAGGGAAATGAGATTAAGAAATGTGAATTTGGAATAAATATTTTCCAAATGCTCAGATTCAATCTTAAAATCAAAAGGCAAGAACTACACACACACACACACACAGACTCATTCTTGCACACACTCCAACCAGGGATATTTTCAAGACTTACTAATGAAACTTCTGTAAGTTACTTGCTATTGAATAATCCTTTTAATATTGCTGTCTGCAAAATAACTCATATGTAAACATCTGATGTTTTTCTCTGAAATGAACTGTTTTCTAAAAGTTACAGAAAGATATACCTGTGTCCTTGTGTAGTTATTGTAGCTACATGACTCTTTGGTCAATTTCATGATTTTATTGCCTTAGCCTTTTTATTTTTTGTGTTCAGCATTTTAATGGCCCCAATATATCAGTATGCAGTATACATCTGAAAGTTAAATTGCCATCTTTCTTATCTTTTATTTTTTGCCCTTCTTTGTACAAAAGGCTTATTTTATGGTCAAATCAATTAGAAATCTTTGAGTATGAAACTGTTATCTCACTGACATGAACATAAAAGATATTATGGAAATATTCACTGATTCTATTATAGCTGCTTGGAGAACAGAATTAGATTTGAACTGTAATGAATATTTTTGCAAGCATGTGGTAACAATAGTTCTCATTAGTTTAAGAATGTGGATTGAATTTGACCTATTTTAGAAGTACTTTTTTTTTTTTTTTTTAATCTAATGGAGTTCTGTTGTTTCTGCCTTTGTTCATTTCGTGAGAGGTACTTTTTGTGAATGAGAAACATTTAATGTGCTCTTTGTTCTTGTGTTTGTATGTATATTTGTGATTTTCACTCAAGGGATTGCTAACAATGTAAAAAAAATGTAACTTGAAACATACATTATGAAAACTGAGAAGGGAAATTGATTTTGGAGAGAGTGTTGTCCAAATTGCTTACTTTACAAATGAGGCCTTTGACACATGGACTAAGAGGCAGAATTCATTCATAAAAGCAGGAGGCAAGCTGGAACACAATACCTTCTAATTTCCAGCGAATCAGTATTTTTCATAAAAACTTCATTTTTGACCATTAATAATTATTCCCACGCTACAGAGATACTTGGAAAGGCATATTTTTGTCCAGCTTTTTTTTTTTTTCTTCCTTTTTCCAGTTATGTTCGTATACAAGTAATTTTCTCTTTCTATTTTGGAAGTCATAATCAGCTCTTGAGGTTGTCTCCTCTTTCAGTTTGATTTGTGGGACTGGTATTTTGGATATAAATCAAAAAAGATAGATTGAATGAAAACACTGAACTTGTTTTGCAAAGTGAGTTGTTGAGTCAACAAAGTAACTTAATTCTCTCCAATATGGATCTGTTGCCTTATATGGTTGCTGTTAAGTGAATTAGACTTTGCTTTTTGGCTTTTTGGTTATCTTACCAGCTCTTTATTTTCTACTATATGATTGAAGGTTAAAGAAAATAAGTCCTGATATTATTCATTTATAGAACATGGTCATTGAGAGCTGGATGTATTGGGGTTAGAGTAAAGCATCCTTTCACAATGTAATGAAATAGACTGTGTCTTCTGTAGATAAACTACATTTAAAAAATTAACTTTCAATAGTTGAAGATTTGATATTGCCTCTGATAATACCAAATTAAATAATTTTAACAAAACTTGAAGCTAAAGTAAATTTTAAATAGTGAGAACATAGTAATTAAAATATCAAATAAATCATATAAGAAATACTAGATAAATAATAATAGAAAATAAAAATATAGTAATAATTGCTAAATTTAGACCCAGAAGATATCAGTCCATTATTTTAACCCCTTTAAGAGATTCTCTTTGCTCTGGTCCTATGGGAGATTTCAGGTCAGCTGGTATTTTGAGTTTGAAGGACCCCAGCACAGAGGGAAGGCCTTAAGTATGGTGGCATGGTAAATTACCTCAGTTTTATTTGGACTCTCATAAGAAGAATGAAACAGAAGTAAACTAAGTCTTGCATAGACTTCAGACCAGCTTACTGGTGGTCAGAAAAATTTCAATTATAAAATTGGATTGAGATGATCTAGAAATTATTGTGACCTAGATACCTTGTAAAATCATACGGCATCATTTCTGGAGGATTGTAATATCATTTTTGTTCTCAAATTGTTTATATAAATTTTCACATATGGTATCCAAAAATATAACAATAAAAAATCCAGGATGTGAGTAGATAAGACCTCATGATTAAGAACTACCTGAAATAAGAGAAAATATAAAGAAATTTACTATGACTCCAGATATTGAATTATCAGACACAGACTATAACTGTAATTTTCACATTCTAGGAAATAAATGACAAGATTCAAACTTATAGCAGGGACTAAAATATTAAAAGTGATCTAGCAAATTAACAAAACCCAGAAATTTAAAAAAAAACTGAAAAATACAAGTAAAGTATATTTATTTTATTTTATGTAAAAATAGAATTAAATGGCTTGGTTTAACTTCTGAGGAGAACATCAACTTGAAAAATAAATGAATGAAACATAGACATGAAAAATACAGAGAATGTAGGAGCATAGAACATAAAGGAGGAACATCCAAGATAGAGTCTCAAAAGGAGAGGAAAGAAAAACTGGGAAAGAAGAAATACTGGGTTGTGAATAAGAATTTCCCTAATCTAATGAAAAACGTCTGTCCAGTAAACCCCTGGGAGTATAAAAACAAATCAATAAATAATTCCTGTCTGTAGTATCACAATAAAATAAAGAATACCAAGTATCTTATAAGTAGCTAATGAAAAAAACCATGTGACTTTTGGAGGAAGCAAAACTTAGATTACAGTGGACTTTTCAAAAGAAATAATGAACACGAATGAGAGTGTAGCTTCAATGTGTTGAGAGAAAATAAATCCTAAGCATGAATTTTGTATTCATTAAAATAAACTTTAGGTATAGAACCAAAATAAATGTATGTTTACCAAAATCCATCTGAAATACTTTGTCACCAGCATGTTTATATTAAAGAATATTTTTCAGGTATGCAAAAAAGTTTCTAAATGGAACTCTGGAGATCCAGGAAGAAGTAAAGATTAATATTTTGCCTTCTTATTTGTTCATGATTCACATATTCTAATTAATACTTGAAGTATTAACTATCTTTTTTGGATACATGGTAAACATGTTGTTTATTAATCTCATAGAATATGCTCTATTATCTAAAAAAACAATTAGCAAATTTAAATAATAGTGTAAAGTATTTATCATTCAAAAAATCAATGTATATTTCTTATAAAAAATAGATAACATGTCAAATTTGTATGGATAGTTGTATAACAATAATTATTTCAGCAGTTTTTACTTTGCCAGAGTATCACATGTTCTTTAAAATTTCTTGAAAAGTATTTGAATGACCAAAATATAAAGTTTAATCATTTTATGAAATTTAGATTCTATACTTCGGGTCTTCAAAGGGTAACATGAATTATACCTGTAGAGTTAAAGTGATAATAGATACAAATATTGGGTTGGCCCTTAAGATGTTACAGAAAAATCCAAATGAACTTTTTGGCCAATCTGATATTATCTGAGGGAATGGAAATATTTTTCATTAAAAAAAAATTATTTTATTTTCATTGCTGCGCAGGCTTTTCTCTAGTTGCAGTGAACAAGGGCTACGGTTTAGTTGCGGTGCGTAGACTTCTTGCAATGGCTTCGCTTGTTGCAGAGCATGGGCTCTAGAGCATGCAAGCTTCAGTAATTGCAGCTCATGGGTTCCATAGCTGTGGCTTTCAGGCTCTAAAGCGCTGGCTCAGTAGTTATGGGACATAGGCCTAGCTGCTCCGGGGCATGTGGGATCATCCCATGCCACAGATAGAGCTCACATCTCCTGCACTGGCAGGTGGATTCTCTACCACTGAGCTACCAAGGAAGCCCCATTTTTCATTTTTGAGTAGCCTAGGGAATGGAAGTTTATAAGCTAGAATAAACTGATATCAATCTACACAAATAAAAATCAAGTAATTTAGAAGATTCAAATTTTAGCTGAATTAAAAATATCAAAAAATATTTAACCTGATTGTTGTTGCCCATTGAGGAAACTCAGCAAAGTATAGGTATGTCATATTTTAATTTTTTTAATCACATGTCTCTCTTTCTGTGTGGCTATAGCCTTTAAATGACTACTTTAGAATGAATTGATTGAAAATATGAATACCCCAAATGAAAGTCAGTTTGTCTCTTAGGTCAAACATATGTTAAGGATGAAAAATGATATCTAGAAGCTATCATTGGTTATTTAGTTGATGGAAATAAATAGACACACACAATTTATGTATATATATTTGAGACATGCCAATGATTGTTTGTTGTTTATCTAAAATATAGTCTTAATTAGGAAACCTGTATTTTATGTGGTAATTCTATTCTTCAGTCTTATGAAATCCCTGGAACTGATTTGATAAAGCCTACCCCTAACGATTAGCAGCCTCTAGACAACTACATCTAATTTGACTGAAGTAAAATTGCATTTGCCCAGAACTTTTTGTATTTCTGCAGAGACATCAGAACATTTTGGATAGATGTACTGACTCTGATTTCATTTGTCTAAGTAAATAAATCTTTGGTATTGAACTTGTCTCCATCAGTATGGCAGTACTTCTCCCTAATTTAATTTTCAGCCCCCCTCCCACTCCTAAGGAAAATAAATGTTTAAACACAATAAACATGAAGGTAATCCAGGTCATTCTGTTTTATTAAGGACTTCCAGGTCAAATTTTAGCAAAAGTATGTCCCCCAATTGATCATTTTCTCTCTTCCCTAAGTCATTCATTTGATTTAACTTCTGGAGACACAGAAGAATTGGAGAAGAAAATGACCTCTTATGTGAGAATACACTGGCAGCATTATTTTATTTGCTGCATTTTTCCTTTAATAATACTGTAATTTTGTTGTTTTTGTTTTTTCATTTTCATAAAATAGCTTAATAGAGTCTAATAAGGAGAAGGAAATGGCAACCTACTCCAGTATTCTTGCCTAGAGAATCCTGTGGACAGAGGAGCCTGGTGGCTGCTGTCCACAGGGTCGCATAGACTCAGACACAACTCAAGCGACTTAGCATGTATGCATGCATTGGAGAAGGAAATGGCAACCCACTCCAGTATTCTTGCCTGGAGAATCCCAGGGATGGAGGAGCCTGGAGGGCTGCTGTCTGTGGGGTTGCACAGAGTCAGACATGACTGAAGTGACTTAGCAGCAGCAGCAGCAGCGTCTAATAAAGAGACATCACTGAAAAGGATCAAGAATTATAGGCCGCATGTAATTGACCACCCAATTACTTTGTTATTACCATTTGCCTCAAGTCAGTACTATTAATAACATCTGAAAAAAAAAATCAGATGTTACTAATTGGAATTTTGGACTTAATTAAACTCAACACTCTATTATGCACCAAAGCTTACACATTTAGGTTGTGGATTTCCACAGTTCCACTGGCTGGGACTAGAATCAAATAGTAGTTACTGTTTAGGCACATTTTCTTAATAATCATTATAATGACTGAAAAAACTGAAGAGTGATGACGATGCTTTATTTTGGTGTTGAATACTCACACCGCCATGTTGGATATTAACGCCAGTGAGAGTTTATTTAGTCCTGTAGGTGGCACTAACCGTAAAGAATCCATCTGCAATGCAGGAGACACAGGAGATGTGGGTTTGATCCCTGGCTTGGGAAGATCCCCTGGAGTAACCACTCCAGTATTCTTGCCTGGGGAATCCCATGGACAGATGAGCCTGACAGACTGCAGTCCATGAGGTTGCAAAGAGTCAAAAAGGACTGAGAGGCTAAGCTAAGCTAAGCACTTAAAATGTGTTTTCTATATCATGATTAAAGCAGTAGAAAGTTAGGGATTATTACCTATGATTTTACTAATGAGGAAGGGAGACTTTGCAAAGCTAAGCATCTCAGCCAAATTCATAACTGTAATTTAATGCCCTAAGTCACCTTCTAACTAAAGAATTATTCATGTTAATATAAGTTAACTGGATCAAGTCACTATTTGTACTGGTGCTCCTGGCTTCTATTTATGACTTTGTCTTACATTTTTCGATGCTAAATTTATAATCCTCTACATAGTTATGCAGCATTTAGGAAAATATGCATTCAAGTAAATAAAATAACACAACTAATGGCTAATAAATGTTCCCAAACAAAGGCCTGAATAAAAATTATTACTAATTTGCATATGAATTGGTTGCATGCAAATGATTGTTCCTCAGGCACTTGAAGATCATTTGTCCTTTAGAGTAGGTTAATCATCCCTTCATGTTTTTCTTATATTGCCCAGTTGACATTGTCTTCTTTAATGATACAAAAATAACATCTAGAGAACACTGGAGCGGCCTTCCAGGGCTCTAAAGCTGCTTGTTCCTCACAGTGGGATCTTGGGCTATGTGGTGAATAACTTTCCTTGCAACTTCTGTTATCTCACTTGAAAAATGAAATAGTTTTCCTAAAGTGTTTCTAAATGTATTTTTAAAAATACAGTTTTAGGGGAAAAAAACCCAACATATAAAACAGATTAAAGACAGAATACTTTGAGGAAGATGTGGATGGGGTAGGTGTGACCTGTAGGTCCCCTGGGAGACCCTCTACACACACACACACACACACACACACACACACACACACACACACACACACATGCAATCAGAAAAATTATATCAGATGGAATTCAGTAGATAATAAAGACTTTATTTTTGACTATTTCTATAAGAGTCAAGACAATTGTAATGGGGAAGACAGATTCAACTCAACTCTCCTGAAAAAGAAAGGTGGGAGAAGTTTCCATCCCTGGGCAAACTAGGGGCAAAGTTCTGGGGCACATTAGCCATTAGTGGGGAAGTTGGTCAGTGTGGTCAGGCCATGAGTGTTTGCTAATTGGTGCTCCTTGCAGTTAATTGATATTAGGCTCCTCCCTACCCACAGAGTCTGTGAGGGGGCCCGATAGTCATTATCTGTTTCAAAGGGGTGGCTTGCAGTTCTTGGAGTACAACAATTCCCAGGCTGAAGAAGATTTACATCTCTAAGGGACAAAGTAAGAATTTACAACTGTTAAGTTTTCTAAGACAAAAGCTGTAAAATACACATCAGGGGACTTCAGTCAGGGAGAAAGCTGTCTAAAGTTGAGTCAAGTCCAGGGAAATCTTAAGGCTGTCTTAATCAGCACACACACAAACCCCAGCACAGTGGTCAAGCATTCAGCCTTGATATTCTCTAAGAATTCTTCCACCGCCAGCAACCTAAGAGCCTGTGAGTCCTCATCCACATTACCATAAATTCTAAGTTAATGAGTCCAAATTAATGAGTTTGTATGTCGTGTGTACTTAGATGCCCTATAATTCTATGTATAGTTATAGTGATTGGTTTTTATGCATTATATAAAACTTGCAGGCTTCCTTATTTGAATTTGTAATTGATTATTCTTTTAGTTAAATTGTCTAGATGATATAAAATAAATATCATGAGCTGTTTGTTGTTGATATGACCTTTCATATTTTTGATCACACATCCTGTTGTACCTGGATGTCTTGGTCTTATTTCAGTGCTTCAGAAAAATTTAAATTCTAAGTAGTAAGAGATTCCAAATCTATGATTCCCACGTCAATTATAATTTAGTCTCTTGGCACATCTCGTTGGTAGTATTTTCTATTACTATATAGACTCTTATATTTATGCTTTAATATATATTTGCCTTACAGCCAAGTTATGATTCCTTTGAGGACCATAGCTTTACATTTCATGATGCTTGTTTCAAAATTCTCAGCCATAAAATTACATTAATATATTTTCTGTTGCTCTTTCCTCCCTTTGTTTTAAAGAATATGTAATGATTATGTGTTCATCTTTTCCTTCTGCATACCAAAATGTATTCCAGAATGTGATTCAGGGTTATATTTGAAATTCTCACCTTTATAAATAAATGAATGTGATTAATCCTGAGCAACATAAGGGCCAATGTGCAAGAATAATTTTACATAGGTCACACATAGGGCAACACTTTCATTCACTCAGAAAATCTGTTGTCAAAGCAAATATTTAGAGAGGGAAAAAAAAAGTCCTTCCCTTTGAAGAGCTGCTGTGTAGGTGAAGTATTGTAAATGATCAAAACCAATGCAAGGAAGTGGTGAGAAAAGGTTATTTGCAGAGGCGTGATTTCAACCATGCTTCTCAAACTTTAATGTGTCCTTATATCCTTTTGAAATCTTGTTAAAACGCGACTCCTGGTTCATTTATTCTGGGTGGGACCTGAGACCCTGCATTGGTAATAGGACAGAGCAGATACTCTGAAATTTACCACAGCCCCTCAAAGTCCTTGGTTTCTCACAGCTGGCTATCTACACTCATTTATCTATCTGGGTCTGCTTATTAGAATTTGACATCACCAAGAGGATTTCTAGATAATCTACATTCTACCGTCATGTCAGTTGTCAGCCTGTCTGCCTCCACTTACTCTGATCGGTGCGGTTCTTTTGCTTTTTATCATAGTTATTCCTTTTCTCTCACTCATAAACAGTCACTTTACATTCTCCCACCTCTAAAGACACATCTGACTCTCATTTTTCTATCCCATCTGCAAGGGGCTATATCTCTTTTTTTCCTTCATTTTTATTTTTTAAATTACAAAAGTATAACACATTTAAAGGAGACTTGGAAAATACAGAACAAAGTTAAATATAGTCCCACTATATATTACAATTATATTTCATATATTTTAATTGTTAAGTGGATTAAGAGTTCTAGTTGGAGTTTCAACATCAAACTCTCAAAAATTAATAGAATGAATAGACAGAAAAGTAGAAGGATATAGTAGACCTGAAAAGCACTATCAACCAAGTCAACATAATTTGGATTTATACAACTTCCAGACAACAGGATACAAATCCTATTCAGGTTCAGGACTATGTCTCCTTTACAAACTATCTTAGGAACTTAGCCCTTTGAATACTGACCAAAGTGACCTTGACTTTCCCCTCACTTGTCTGAAATTTAGACAGACTTTTCCTGACCATAGCCCCTGATCTCCCTTTTCTTAGAGCTTTTCTTTAGAAAACTTGAAATTGTAAATTCTTTCTCTGCTCATTTAAGATAGGATATGATGTTCTATTACCCACGAATGTCTTTCTCAAGAAACTGGGAACCATCCTAGGACCCCTGACTGCCATTTTCTCTTGGATGGTAGGAACCTAACTTCTATAAGCACCAGTTAACAAATGCCAATGACCTCTCATGTTAAAAGGTAGCACTCCTGTGAATATTTTGCAGTCTTGCTTTTCCCGTCCTGACTTCATCTTGGCCCCCTCCTCATGATGTAGATGGTGAAAGGAGGGGAATCCAAGGACAGTGTTGGCTGAGTGGGCACAGAAGCAACAGTGAGGCTGGGATCTAAAGATATAGTTTTAATATAGCAAATGTTAAGTTACCAGTAAACAAAATCTGTGAATTCTGGTGTCAACTAAAAAGCACAACCTAAAAGTTGAGAATAATGTTTTACTCCTAAAGATTTATGTCCAGGAGACTGTCTCTCATATAGCTCTGAGGGGCTGTTCTGAAGAGGAAAGAAAGGAGCCAGGATAAATAGGAGTTTTTGGAAAACAAAACAAAACAAACAAACAAAACCCCCAGATAACCAGAACATTGAAAGATTGTGTGTCTGTGTGTGTAGCTCAGTGGTGTCTAACTCTTTATGACACCATGGACAGTAGCCTGCCTGGTCCTCTGTCCATGGGATTCTCCAGGCAAGAGCACTGCAGTGGGTTGCCATGCCCTTACTGTTAATTAAGGAAAACCAGAAGCTTTCTTTGTGGTTCAGTGGCAAAGAATCCACCTTCCAATGCAGAAGACATGGGTAAGATCCCTGGATCGGGAAGATCCCCTGGAGAAGATCCCCACTCCAGTATTCTTGCCTGGAGAATTCCATGGACAGAGGAGCCTGACAGGCTACACAGTCCTTGGGTTGCAGAGTCGGACACGATTGAGTGATTAACCAACAACAAAAAAATCAAACATCTCAACTTAGTGAATTTAGTGCTTTTCTGTGTATGCTGCTGCTGCTAAGTCGCTTCAGTCGTGTCTGACTCTGTGTGACCCCCGTAGACGGCAGCCCACCAGGCTCCCCCGTCCCTGGGATTCTCCAGGCAAGAACACTGGAGTGGGTTGCCATTTCCTCCTCCAAAACATAAAAGTGAAAAGTGAAAGTGAAGTCGCTCAGTCGTGTCTGACTTGTAGCGACCCCATGGACTGCAGCCTATCAGGCTCCTCTATCCATGGGATTTTCCAGGCAAGAGTACTGGAGTGGGGTGCCATTGCTTTCCGTGTATGGGAAGATGCAAAAGTACAGTCTTACTGAAATCAGTCCACTGATATGCACCTTAACTATCTAAGGCCAGTAGTATCCTGGTTTTCTCCTTCCTCAATCCCCTGATGATTAAAATAATGACTCCTATATCGTAACATAAATATAACCTTTCTTATTGTTAGAATTATATTTTGGATGGTAATATCTGATGTAGTAAAGCTATATTTCCCTGTCTGTTCTTTCTTCAGTTCTATGTGAATTTACTTAAGTTAAAATAGAGTAAATTAATTTTGCTATAAAATTCGACTTTATGAATATATTTATCAGCTAGCTAGCTATTCCATTACTGTTCCAAGGTGGAGTGCCATTGGGAGGAATCGATTCTGATGGGAGGAGTGTTGTAATTATGGTTATCGTTTAGAATTGCTGGTATAGAGTGATAATAAAAAGCAAATTTTAATTTTATTAATATTTCCAAATTATCTATAGTCAATATACTCTCTTACTGACTGTACCCAGAATGGAGCACGCCCATTGCCCTCCACTTCATGCCACAGATGATCTATGACATCATTCATCTTTTTAACTCCATTAATACTCAGAAACATGTTATCAGACATTAATTTTTTCTGGGTAATTCAATTTGGAGATTCATTTTTAATTTCTTTGTTGTTCTATATATAACTTTGCCTTTAAAATGATCTCTACCATATTTCCAATAAAATAAAATTGTGATTTTTTTTTTATTAAGGGGAATTAAATACCATATTTTCAAGTGTCACAAATGGGAATTGATGGGGTATTTTCTTTGATGAACATTCAATTAAAATAAGCTCTACTTTGATCTATTACTGCATGCAACTACATGACCTCAGTTTATTAAAAAGATACATGTTGGAAACAAATTTATTCTTCCTTCTGTATTTTGATTATGCATACCACCTTTCACTATTTTAGAAGTATGCTTAGAGGAGCTACATTTGTTTTGGGACTTCCCTGGTGGTCCAGTGGTTAAGAGTGATAATAAGTATGCTTATAGAAGTTACATTTATTAAGAAGGCAATTTATTATTGCCTTCCAGTGCAGGGGTGCAGGTTCGACCCCTGGTCGGGCATCTAAGATCCCACGTGCCTTGTGGCCAATAAAAGAAAACATAAACAATAGACACAATATTGTTAACAAATTCAATAAGATTTTGAAAATGGTCCACATTAAAAAAAAAAATCTTTAAAAAAAGTTTCATTTGTGTCTATCTGACCTCTAAAGTGGACTGTATTTATGACACAGTACAATAAAGCTACTAAGATCTGAGAGAAAAATGTTTTTTTTTATACTCTGTCATTTCTGAATTTCTACTTTGGAGTATGCCTTGAAATGTTAACTCCATATTAATGCAGAAATGTGTGTGCGTGTGTGTGTGTATGCGTATATCTACATGTATGTGTATATAAGCACAATCATAATCAGTTGTGTGCACACGCATGGATGCATGCATCTATGTATCTAAACATAGACTGGAGTGCTAATAATTATTTTAGAAACAGAGTACATCATTGGAAACATTTTGAAAACCAGCATTTCTGTTATAAATTGCGTTATTATATTAAGAAAAGCATAGTCTTTGCCTTCAATAAGTCTCTATTTTTAGAAAAAATAATCGTATCATTTTATTTACTTATTTTTGGCTGTGCTGGGTCTTTGTGGCTGCGTGGTCTTTCCTCTAGCTGCAGCACGTGCAGGCTTCTCGTTTGGTGGCTTCTCCTGCTGAGCAGGGGTTCCCAGGCATGCTGGCTTCAGCAGTTGCAGCGCGTGGGCTCAGGAGTCGCTGTTTGGGCTCTGGAGTGCAGCCTAACTAGTTGTGGTGCAGGAGCTCAGTTGCTCCGAGGCACATGAGGTCTTCCCAGATCAGAGATCAAACCTGGGTCTCCCGCGTTGATTGTCAGGTGGATTCTTTACCACGGAGCCACCAGGGAAGCCCTCTATATTTTAAACTCTATTTTTGTCCACATTTCCTTTTTACCTTTAAGTCCTAAATTTGTGATATTTGAAAGCCATGTGTGGTATTATCTCAGTAAATCACTCATCCAGAAAACAGGGTCATTCACATTCGAGTTAAAAACTGGTATATCTTAAGTTGCTACTCTCAAGCCTAGACATCTGACCTTTCTGGAAAATTTCTTTGAAATATTAAATTACCTGGAAATTTTATTCCTACATCCTATTACATAAATGCAGGTTATATTTTCAACATTTATACTCATGCTCTCCAAAATGTAAAGAAAATGGGATTTCTCAGATCCTAGATCTGGGAAATCATGTGAAATTTAGTTTGTCTTGTTTTAGATTTAATCTGTATTCTCAGTTTGGGTCTTACCTGGGTCTCTTCTTGAATTTTATTGTACTTTTCTCTCTGATGTCCTGGGTGGATCCTCATAAATTCTATTGTCTCTATTTCAATAATATTTTGCATACTTTCTTCTTTTAAGTCATACTGCACTAGGTCCTATGATATTGTAATGCCTTAGAATATGAGATACCTTATTTTCTAACTTTAATCTCAGTAATTTGAAAGCATAGCAATACTGGGATGCAATCGTAATTAAACTACTACTAATTATAATAATTCATGTGGTAGTACTTTGTTACCCTAAGTAATAATTCTCTCAAAAAGATGCCAAAATATTCCTTTATAATATCCTTGTATAATTCTATGATTGAATATTTGAAGTTGAACAGAAATGTATCAAATAGAACTACTTTTTAAAAAAAGAAGTGAAAACCCAGCAAGAACCTTTTTCCTTTGAAGAAAGTTCAAAGTCCTGATAAAGGTGATTTCTGATGATTCTAATTGCTGGATGTGATCCTGCTGCTTCACATGCTGGCTACTAAAGGCCTTTGAAGTCTTCTCCAATCTAAGAAACAAAAATATCTACAAAATTTTCATTAATTGAATGAGGAAACAGACATTTACATTTATTTTTATTTAAAAAAAGTCATCTCAGAGAAAGTAAAATGACTTTATCTCATCCAGAGGACAATTTAACCTATATGCAAATGAATGTGTGCTTTTGTAGTTTTCTCTTAAAACAATTTGGGAAAGAATTATTGTTATCTGCAAACAAAGCCTCTCAAAGGAGACAAAGGAAGAATGTTTAGGGTTTTTTGCAAATTAAAATTAAGTTCTAAATTTTCATGATCGATGGAAAATCTACAAAATCTATAGAATTTTATAAAAGAAAATACATTTTTAAAAATACCTAAAACAAAGATTTTGTCAAATTGAATTCTTTAAGCTACCATTTTGTTCATGGAGATGCAGAGTTCAATTCATTTGTTTTTTTTTTTTTTTAAATTAAAAAAGAATAAATACCTTTATTTCTCATGTGTTCCCCATCCTGAACCCTCCTCCCTCCTCCCTCCCCATACCATCCCTCTGGGTCGTCCCAGTGCACCAGCCCCAAGCATCCAGCATCGTGCATTGAACCTGGACTGGCATCTCGTTTCATACATGACATTTCACATGTTTCAATGCCATTCTCCCAAATCTTCCCACCCTCTCCCTCTCCCACAGAGTCCATAAGCCTGTTCTATACATCAGTGTCTCTTTTGCTGTCTCATATACAGGGTTATCGTTACCATCTTTCTAAATTCCATATATATGTGTTAGTATACTGTATTGGTGTTTTTCCTTCTGGCTTACTTCACTCTGTATAATAGGCTCCAGTTTCATCCACCTCATTAGAACTGATTCAAATGTATTCTTTTTAATGGCTGAGTAATACTCCATTGTGTATATGTACCACAGCTTTCTTATCCATTCATCTGCTGATGGACATCCAGGTTGCTTCCATGTCCTGGCTATTATAAACAGTGCTGCGATGAACATTGGGGTACATGTGTCTCTTTCCCTTCTGGTTTCCTCAGTGTGTATGCCCAGCAGTGGGATTGCTGGATCATAAGGCAGTTCCATTTCCAGTTTTTTAAGGAATCTCCACACTGTTCTCCATAGTGGCTGTACCAGTTTGCATTCCCACCAACAGTGTAAGAGGGTTCCCTTTTCTCCACACCCTCTCCAGCATTTATTATTTGTAGACTTTTGGATCGCAGCCATTCTGACTGGTGTGAAATGGTACCTCATAGTGGTTTTGATTTGCATTTCTCTGACAATGAGTGATGTTGAGCGTTCAATTCATTTGAAACGAAGGATTTTAGAGTGTTTTAACATGACAGATACATGATAGACTTTTGCTTTTTGACATACCTAATTGGTCAAAGAAACCAATTCTTAAACTAATTGTGTGTGTATGTGTATATATATATATATATAAAACATATGTGTATATATATATAAAATATATGTGTGTGTGTGTATATATATATATATATGCTGCTGCTAAGTCACTTCAATCGTGTCCGACTCTGTGCAACCCCATAGAGGGCAGCCCACCAGGCTTCTCTGTCCCTGGGATTCTCCAGGCAAGAACACTGGAGTGGAGTGGGTTGCCATTTCCTTCTCCAATATATATATAGATAGAGAGATAGATAGATATAGATATAGATATAGATATAGATATAGATATAGATATAGATATAGTAAATGATATAGCCTGACAATTTTTTGTAGCCAATGGCCTAAAATTGAATATGAACTGGTATATATCCTTGAGTCAAGAATGCTATCAACTTGACAGTATTGTAGCTTAGATCTTAGGCTGGAGTTGTCTGAACCTGAGTTTAAAATATGACTCTTCCTAACTCTGACCTTAAAAAAGTTACTCATTTAAACAAAGTGAAAGTCACTCAGTCATGTCCGACTCTCTGTGACCCCATGGACTGTAGTCCATGGGATTCTCCAGGCCAGAATACTAGTATGGGTAGCCTTTCCCTTCTCCAGGGGATCTTCCCAACCCTGGGATTGAACCCAGGTCTCCCTCATTGCAGGCAGATTCTTTACCAGCTGAGCCACAAGAGAAGCACTCATTTAACTAGGTATCTTCCTAAAAGGGTTGTTATCAGGATTTCAGGATTGCTTTTTCTATAGGTTGAATTATTTTTGCAGATTCACAGTGCCCTCCCTGTGCTCCACACATTTGAATGTGGGCAGAAGTGACCATGGTCTCTTCTGGGCAAAAATCTTTGCGGACTAGATGCTTTGTCACTTACTCTTGTATTCCTGATATTCACCTTAAGAAAAACATGGTCCAGGTAGCATTTGGTCCAAGTAAAATGAGAGTTATATAGAGCAGACCTAAACCCAATCTTCAGCCTTGAGACTGGAACATAAAATACAGCTTATGCCTGCTGAGTGGCTGACAACTCACAAACCTGTAAGTCAGAGTTAAATACTTCTTGCTGTAAGTCAGTGAGTTTTAGTGCTGTTTAGTATGTAACCACATTGCAGTGATAGCTGATCAATGTACTTTTAAAATGCATATATGTATTTGACATAGTCCCTGGTACATGCTAAGAGCACAATAATTATTAACAATAAAATTTTTAATGAACATTCTCTATCGCCTAGTTTATAGTAATAAATGCAACTTAAAATCAGGAAATAACCCATTCTTTAATTGGCTTACTGACGAATATGACTTCAGAATATTTTTTTCAACATTTCTGTTCCTTGTAGTTGATAAAATATAAATATAATCGTTGCTTTGAGATAAACTTGAGTTCACTTCTGTGATTTGTGACTTTGTACATGTGGTCATTCAGCTAATTATAGACAATTTATTGTGTTTCTTTGGCTGTTGGACTTTTAGCTTCTCTTTATATAAAAGGGGAGGTTAAACACTTCTTATGTCATAATGAGATTTATCATAAAGTAAATAAAGAACAGCACAGATTATGGCACATGAGAAATGCTGAGATTGTTGTAGTGCTGTTATTTTTAGGCAACCCATTAACATGTTGTGTTTGTGAGCCATTTGATACGTTTGCTAAAAGATAAATCACCTTTATGTTTGCCATCAGGCTAAAATTGTCCCTTATTTCCTTGTGTCAGATTTAATTTGCAACAGGTTACCAAGAGATACTTTGTTAATGTCGTATTGTCTCTCTATTTTCTAGAAAACAGAATGACCAAAATTTAGGACAATTAATTTTCATAAAAAAATATTTGAAATTCAGTTGGTCCCATAGGAGCATGAATTTTGGAATCAGAGATTGCAGGCTTCAGTGTCTGACATTTGTAGCATCTTGGTTTTAGTTCCACACTGAATGATGGCAGGCAGTGTTTCTCACTTGAATCTCCATATGCCAAGTCTTGTATTCATTCATGCACAGTTGGAAACTAGACTTTATTGGTTCATTCAAGAAAAAGAATCTCAAAGGACAGACTCATTCTAGCTTAATCCACATGAGACAGGTTGTGACAGAGGTTATTTATCTGCTTAATTGTCTTGTCTTCTCTCCCTGGGAACACAGGAAGGCTATTTGCCAAGATTCCCTTTTATTAATTTTGGTCCCATGTGCTTGGTTTCTGACCAGTATTATCTGGATAGCAATGTGTATTATCCCCATAACTGGTTCATATAATGGCACGTGCAACTGTCTATCAGTTCAGTTCAGTTTAGTCACTCAGTCGTGTCCAACTCTTTGCGACCCCATGAACTGCAGCACACCAGGTCTCCCTGTCCATCACTGACTCCTGGAGCTTACCCAAACTCATGTCCATTGAGTTGGTGATGCCATCCAACCATCTTATCCTCTGTCGTCCCCTTCTCCTCCTGCCTTCAATCTTTCCCAACATCAGGGTCTTTTCAAATGAGTCAGATCTTCGCATCAGGTGGCCAAAATACTGGAGTTTCAGCTTTAACATCAGTCCTTCCAATGAACACCCAGGACCGACTTCCCCTAGGATGGACTGGTTGGATCTCCTTGCAGTCCAAGGGACTCTCAAAAGTCTTCTCCAATAGCACAGTTCAAAAGCATCAATTATTCTGTGCTCAACCCTCTTTATAGTCCAACTCTCACATCCATACATGACCACTGGAAAAACCATAGCCTTGACTAGATGGACCTTGGTTGGCAAAGTAACGTCTCTGCTTTTTATTATGCTGTCTAGGTTGGTCATAACTTTTCTTCCGAGGAATAAGCGTCTTTTAATTTCATGGCTGCAGTCACCATCTACAGTGATTTTGGACCCCCCCCAAAATAAAGTCAGCCACTGTTTCCCCGTCTATTTCCCATGAAGTGATGGGACCGGATGCCATGATCCTCATTTTCTGAATGTTGAGCTTTAAGCCAACTTTTTCACTCTCCACTTTCACCTTCATCAAGAGGCTCTTTAGTTCTTCTCCACTTTCTGCCACAAGGTCTTAACACACCAGCTAGGTCGATGGACCCAGAGGATGACTCTAGAGAGGGCCCGCATCCGACACAGCCACAGAGTAATTGCAGAAGGAACCCTTCAGTCATTGCTTAGAAAGAAGTCACAATACTTTCTTCTTTAAAATTGCTTTTTATTTTTATTAACTGGGACAGAATGGCTTTACAATGTGTTAGTTTCTGCTGTACAACTTCACGAAACAGCCATATGTGTGGAGAGTTGTATTGACATATATACACTACCATGTGTGAAATAGTTAGCTAGTGGGAAGCTGCTGTGTAGCAGGGAGCTCAGCATGGTGCTCTGTGATGACCTAGGAGGTCATCCACCTGTGGATGAGGAGGTGGGAGGGAGACTCCAGAGGTGGGGAAGTATGTATATATGAGCTGCTCAGTTCTGAAATGAACAAGAAATAAACCTTTCTTGTTTTAGGCCACTGAGATTTGCGTTGTTATATAAAGTTGGTGGCATTAGTAACCCTGGCTAATTCCGTGATATATTGATCAGGATGTATATTTGTCTATAATCTAGATATCTAGAAAAAAAAAATCTAGATATCTTTCTGTCTAGGGGGTATAATACTTTGATTTCCTATGCAGAGAATACCCAATCCTATGTATAAATTGGCAGGGGGTTAAAACATGAGTGGGGGGATTGGGTGAGGAAGAACTCAGAATTAGAGGCAGGAATATTAGGGGTCAGCATCTGACCTAAGTACCCAGATAAAATACTGATATATCTCTATTGTACAGAAAGAGCTGCTTCTCAGCTGACTCTGGTAAATTTGATCTTTTGAACACAGTCAGTTGGGCTCCCCAGTGGCTCAGGTGGTAAACAATCTGCCTGCAATGCAGGAGACCTGGGATCTATCCCTGGTCAGGAAGCTCCCCTGGAGAAGAGAATGGCTGCTCACTCCAATATTGTTGCCTGGAGAATTCCATGGACAGAGGAGCCTGACGGGCTACAGTCCATTGGGTGGCAAAGAATGGGACTTGACTGAATGACTAACACTTTCACTTTCCGTGTGAGCTGATGACATTTGTCTTTTGAGCCATAGGGTTGCAGTTTGCTGTGTCAGCTTGTCAGTTTATTTATTTTTGGTGATGACCTTTCTTTAGTATAAAATTCATAAAGCATTCTGCATCAAGGCCAGAAAATCCAACTGCATTTTCTTACATCCCCAAAATATGAAGGTACATGTTTCTTCACATTCTTTCTTTAGCAACTCACAGATGTCAAAGACTGTACCTTCACATTAAACTTGACCTTTCTCCCACATCCACTACCTAACGGTCTCAACCTTACTACTGTAGCTCTATCTATCATACTAAGAACAAACTGGAGGAAAAAAACAGCATAAAAATAAGATAGAGATAGAAGATTGACCCGATATGGCTTTAAACTCATTGACCAGAAATAAGTCACCTGGATGAAAACCTGGAAAAATAAGTTTGTTTTTGTTAATTGTTTTTAGATATTCCAGCCTACATTGTATAGAGAGATGAGGGATACAGAAGATAGAATATTTAGTGACTCAACCTATATCATCTACTAGAGTGTTCTAGAATTATTCTTTCTGTAGATGTAAAGCAGTTATCCCCAACTTTTTGGCACCAGGAACAGGTTTCATGGAAGACAATGTTTCCATGGACCAAGGGTGGGGGTGGTTTGGGGATGATTCAAGCACATTATATTTATTATACACTTTATTTGTATTATTATTATTGCATTATTGCATTATTATTATTGATATATAATTAAATAATTATACAACTCACCGTAATGCAGTATCAGTGGGAGCCCTGAACTTGTTTTCCTGCAGCTAGACTTTCCTATCTGGGGGTGATGGGAGAACGATGGGGATTGACTATAAATACAGATGAAGTTTTGTTTGCTTGTTTCCCACTGCTTACCTCCTGCTGTGTGGCCTTGGTTGGGGGAGGTTGGGGACTCCTGGCCTAAAGGGCATTCTGCCTGTTTTATTATACATTGACTTAAATAGTCCAATTCCTATAAAGACAATGCTTTTATCAAATGAAAACACCCTATTGTTATTTGAGCTACAGTATTTAAACTTTGATAGTTGAAGAAGAGGTTGCATTGTATGGAGTGGAATATGGCCAGAACTATGAAATATGAAGAGAAGAAAGGCTGCTTCAGGAAATTTCCATGGGCAGAGGCTAGGAAGAAGAGTTAATTTGGGATTCAAATGATTTTAAGACTATCAAGCTGGAGGGCTAGATTAAATAGGTAATATCCAGAGAACCAGAAGACATATTTCCAAGTCTGCAGATGTATATGTAGTAGCACTTCCACATACATAACTTTCTTTGAAACAGTATGATGTGAAAGATCCAGACTAAGTAAAATACTAACTAGTACCTTCTTGTTCAGTCTCTCAGTTGTGTCTGACTCTCTGCGAACCCATGGACTTCAGCACACCACACTCATCTCCCAGACCTACCTAGACCAAACTCATGTCCATTGAGTTCGTGATGCCATCCTACTGTTTCGTCTTCTGTCGTCCCCTTCTCCTGCCTTAAGTCTTTCCCAGAATCAAAGTTCTTTCTAATGAATGGGCTCTTAGCATCCAGTGGCCAAAGTGTTGGAGCTTCAGCATCAGTCCTTCCAATGAATATTCAGGACTTATTTCCTTTAGGATTGACTGGTTTGATCATATTGGTTATATTTTTAAAAAATGCTGGGTAAATATTCATTTCTTTCCACTCTCCCTCGTTCTTCCCAGAAGAAAAAAAGCCATTGCTATACCTACCACCTCATGTGGTGAAAGCCAGGATTTGGGAGATAGAAATGGGTTAAAAAACCAAAACCTCAACAATAAATTGAGTAACTTGGGTTATTGCCTAATCTCTCCAAACTACGAAATGTGACCAATAATGCTTTTTTATATCATTGCTATGAGCATTAAATGCAAAAATGCAAAAATTATTTAAAAGTAGTCCATTCATTCACAAATAATTTTAGAAATTCAATAAAGAGTGAGTATGATCTGGTCCCATCACTTCATGGGAAATAGATGGGGAAACAGTGTCAGATTTTATTTTGGGGGGCTCCAAAATCACTGCAGATGGTGATTGCAGCCATGAAATTAAAAGACGCTTACTCCTTGGAAGAAAAGTTATGCCAACCTAGACAACATATTGAAAAGCAGAGACATTACTTTGCCAACAGAGGTCCATCTAATCAAGGCTATGGTTTTTCCATTGGTCATGTATGGATGTGAAAGTTGGCTGTGAAGAAAGCTGAGCGCCGACACATTGATGCTTTTGAACTGTGTTGTTGCAGAAGACTCTTGAGAGTCCCTTGGACTGCAAGGAGATCCAACCAGTCCATTCTAAAGGAGATCAGTCCTGGGTGTTCTTTGGAAGGACTGATGCTAAAGCTGAAACTCCAGTACTTTGGCCACCTCATGCAAAGAGTTGACTCATTGGAAAAGACTCTGATGCTGGGAGGGATTGGGAGCAGGAGGTGAAGGGGATGACAAAGAATGAGATGGCTGGATAGCATCACTGATTCAATGGACACGAGTTTGAGTGAACTCTGGGAGTTGGCAATGGACAGGGAGGCCTGGCGTGCTGTGATTCATGGGGTTGCAGAGTTGGACATGACTGAGCGACTGAACTGAACTGAACTGATGATAAGAGTGTTGATTTTGAGCAGAATAAAAATTATAACATTAGGAAGTGCCACTAATGGTAAATAATCTACCCTCCAGTGCAGGAGATGCAAGAGATGTTGATTTGATCCCTGGCTTGGGAAGATCCCCTAGGGTAGGAAATGGCAATCCACTCCAGTATTCTTCTCTGGAGAATTCCATGGACAGAGGATCCTGGTGGGCTAGAGTCCATGAGGAGGCAAAGAGCTGGACATGACTAAGTGACTGAGTACACAAATGTAGTTGGAGCTTTCCTTTTAAATTCTCCTAAAGGATATCTCTATGAGTCTAGGTCTAGTTCGTTTATTTATACAGTATTCCAGGTTCTAAGACAATTACTTATAACTCACAGTGTCTTTGAAGTCTTTAGCGAAATAGACTCACCCTCCCTCCTATGACGAAGAATCAGGAAAGCACTGGGAGAACCACTTACCTCCAAATTTCAAGCACCTAGTCTACACAGAAATATGTTAAGGTCTATTTGTAAAAGTTTACCTGTCCTTAAATAAACGTGTTTCATGTATTTGTTTAAACTCTGTGTTCGTCTTTTATTTTCAATATTTTCCCACTGTCCATGATAATATTTTATACAATGGATTATTTAAAATCTCTGTGAAATTTGCCTGGAGGCAAGCTTGCAGTTCAAGAATAATTAAAGTGACAGTTTAAGAGCAACTTATGCAAGCCAGAGATGTACAATAGGTTTGTCACTCTCTTCTCTGTACTCTGTAAAAAGAAAGTGATTCAACTTAATTTTTCATCAAGTAGCATCTTCCCAGGAGGCATTATGGAAAAGTGGGGTATGAAAGAATATATCAACTTTCACAAAGTGATGACATGAATAGCATATGGTATTCATATTTGTATGTGTGTGAGTACACGTGCAAGAAAGAATGGACATAGCTCAATTTTACTTCCTCTTTGACATAATTTGAAAAAAAAATCACATGGCCTGTGTTAACTGCAAAACCGGCCATGTGTTATATTTGTTAAATAAACTGTTTTCTTCTATTTATACTAAGAACATTCTTAAAGCTCTTGAAGATTATAATCTTTAATCTTGTTTACAATTTGATGATTAGACTGATTAAAATCTTTCTTTAAAAGCTAGTCCTATAGTCTCATCCTCAGATATTTCAGTTTTTCTAAAATTTTATTCTGGGTGAGTTACATATTCAGGTAAATGATATACTTTAAATATTTTCTATATGGAAATTTTTTAATGAAAATAAATTATTCTTCTCCTGAAAACATTGGGAGAATGTTTTATTTCAGTTGAAAGATCATGACCATATTTGTTGTTAATCTGAACAGTCCAGTATGATAATCTTCATGATGGTCAGTCTTAATCATGGACAGATGTATTGTAATAATTTATTTTTTCCTTCTATACTTTTTATGCATTCAGGAACTGGGATGTAAATGTAGTATCATTCAAAGACTATGACTTTCATAGGAATGACATCTTTTTTGGTTATTAGTTCTAGAAGGTTTTGTAGGTCTTCGTAGAATCATTCAACTTCAGCTTCTTCAGAATTACTGATTGGGCATAGACATGGATTATTGTGATGTTGAATGGTTTGCCTTGGAAACAAACAGGGATCATTCTGTTGTTTTTGAGAGTGCATCCAAGTACTGCATTTCAAACTCTTTTGGTGACTGTGATGGCTACTCTATTTCTTCTAAGGCATTCTTGCCCATGGTAGTAGATATAATGTTCATCTGAGTTAAATTCACCCATTCCAGTCCATTTTAGTTCACTGATTCCTAAAATGTCAACGTTCACTCTTGCCATCTCCTGTTTGACCACTTCCAATTTACCTTAATTCATGGACCTAACATTCCAGGTTCCTATGCAATATTGCTCTTTACAGCATCAGACTTTACTTCCGTCACCAGTTACATCCACAACTGGGTATTATTTTTGCTTTGGCTCCATCCCTTCATTCTTTCTGGAGTTATTTCTCCAGTGATCTCCAGTAGCATATTGGGCACCTACTGACCAGAGGAGTTCCTCTTTCACTGTCCTGTATTTTTGCATTTTCATACTGTTCATGGGGTTCTCAACGCAAGAATACTGAAGTGGTTTACTATTCATTTCTCCAGTGGACCACATTCTGTCAGAACTCTCCACCATGACACGTCCATTTTTGGTGGCCCTACATGGCTTGGCTCGTAGTTTCATTGAGTTAGACATGGCCATGGTCCTTTACCTTTATCATTTATTAATTTTTATAGTGCCTACTCTGTAACATACATGATACTAAGTATTTTATTCATAATCACACATTGAATCTCAACTATATAAAGTTGATAAAATTATTACCTATAATAATAATTTCATTATTATTATTACATATGGGGAAACTAAGGCAAAAAGATTGTTTTTCCCATGGTTCTACAGCTGGTAATGTAGAAATCCAAACTCAGGAATTTTTTTTTCTAACAGTAGACTCTTAATCATTAAGATCCATATGCAAAAAGTATACATTTTTCAAGGGAAGCAAGACCTAGTTCTTTATCTCTCCTAAAATTAAAAAAAAATAGATTAAAAAAAAAAACATTGTCTCAAGATATTTGGGGGAAAATATTCTCCATGCTAATATTATTTCCTTATTCTGAAATCCTTTCAGAAATAAAAACACCACTTCTGATAGTTTTGAGTGTCTTGACCTGTGAAACACATGTTTCCTACATGTGAATATCTAAGTACTAGGAAAGTAACTTCTCTGTCTCTGGTTGCCTGTGTACATTATCAGTTATCAGTATCCAGGAGAATTCCTTTGGAGGAAGAGAAGACCTAGACAATTACTTTAGAACAGGAAAATTGCCTTTAAAATAGAAATAAGCTAGAAGAACGTGCGGAGCCTACATATAATTAGTTTTAATAGTAAATTCAACTTATATATTTTAAACCTACAATTTTCTTGTCCTCAAAGTATCTTTATGATTGCTCTTTTTAGATAGCTTTAAGAATAGGAAAGCAAAGTTTAAAATATAGAGTTTCATGTATTCCTGAAAATTGACAAAAAGTGAAGCTTTAGTAGGAGAAATTTAAGTTTAGCCCTTATTCTAGAAAAGTATTTTCTATTAGCATTGAGTGTGGGGTTAGATTTACTGAGAATTATGCCACAGATTGGGTTTAGATTTGGAAATAATCTCTTCCAAAAATAGAATCCAATAAAAACTTTTCTTCTGTATAACATTTTTCTATTGGGAAAATGCTCAAGTCCAGTGAATATTTTTCTCAGGAGAATCTAAGCAGAGAATTTTGTTCATTTTACAGATGGTCATGAGAAAGAAATGCTATAGTCTAACCTGTTTTCTCAATTTCATAACTTGAAATGGTGTGAAAACTTGGGCTTTGATGAATTTGCTTCTTTCCTGTTTCTGAGGAAGAAGGAGGCATCTCTGTAACATCCAGAGAAGGATTCACTGGTTTCTCCTCCCTCATGGGTTTCCCAGGTTCACCTGCCCATGCAGGAGCTGAAAGAGATTTAGGTTAGATTCCTGGGTCAGGAAGATCCCCTGGAGGAGGGCATGGCAACCCTCTCCAGTTTATTGCCTGGGGAATCCCTTAGATAGAAGAGCCTGGTATGCTATAGTCCATGGCGTTCCAAGGAATGGAGTACAATTGAGCATGCGCACACACACACACCCTCCCTCATAGGAGGCTTAAGCTTGACCAGTTGGGGTACAGACCTGATCTTACTGTGACATAGATTTTATTTTTCCTACATTACACATTAACTAGAATAGATATAGACTATGTAATGTAACAAATTTCACACAGTATAAACAGGGGATTTTTATTCAGGTTAGTCTCCAAATTCTGACTTTCTCCCACTGAATCAAGCCGCTTTAATCATCCTGCTTAGGAAAATGTTTGTCATGAAGCTATAGCCAAATAAAACACTAGCTTCCATGGTGGCTCAGATGGTAAAGGAATTATCTGCAATGAGGGAGGCCTGGGTTTGATCCCTGGGTTTAGAAGATCCCTTGGATGAGGGCATGTCAACCCACTCCAGTATTCTTGCCTGGAAAATCCTATGGACAGAGGAGCCTGGTGGGCTACAGTCCATGGGGTCACAAGGAGTCAGACGTGACTGAGGCAGTACACACATAGATCATCCACTTTAACATCGAATGTGTTATCAGGAAATAATTTAGGCAAGCCCTTGAAATGAATTCTGAGATTAAATATATCAGCAAATTTGGAAAACTTAGCAGTGGCCACAGGACTGGAAAAGGTCAGTTTTCATTCCAAACCCAAAGAAAGGCAATGCCAAAGAATGCTCAAACTACCGCACAATTGCACTCATCTCACACACTAGTAAAGTAATGCTCAAAATTCTCCAAGCCAGGCTTCAGCAATACGTGAACCATGAACTTCCAGATGTTCAAGCAGGTTTTAGAAAAGGCAGAGGAACCAGAGTTCAATTGCCAACATCCTCTGGATCATCGAAAAAGCAAGAGAGTTCCAGAAAAACATCTATTTCTGCTTTATTGACTATGCCAAAGCCTTTGACTGTGTGGATCACAATAAACTGTGGAAAATTCTGAAAGAGATGGGAATACCAGACCACCTGACCTGCCTCTTGAGAAACCTGTATGCAGGTCAGGAAGCAACAATTAGAACTGGACATGGAACAACAGACTGGTTCCAAATAGGAAAAGGAGTATGTCAAGGCTGTATATTGTCACCCTGCTTAGTTAACTTATTTAACTTCTATGCATAGTACATCATGAGAAATGCTGGGCTGGAAGAAGCACAAGCTGGAATCAAGATTGCTGGGAGAAATACCAATAACCTCAGATATGCAGATGACACCACCCTTATGGCAGAAAGTGAAGAAGAACTAAAGAGCCTCTTGATGAAAGTGAAAGAGGAGAATGAAAAAGTTGGCTTAAAGCTCAACATTCAGAAAACTAAGATCATAGCATCTGGTCCCATCACTTCATGGGAAATAGATGGGGAAACAGTGGCTGACTTTATTTTTTGGGGCTCCAAAATCACTGCAGATGGTGACTGCAGCCATGAAATTAAAAGACACTTATTCCTTGGAAGAAAAGTTATGACCAACCTAGACAGCATTTTAAAAAGAAGAGACATTTCTTTGCCAACAAAGGTCTATCTAGTCAAGGCTATGGTTATTTCAGTAGTCATGTATGGATGTGAGAGTTGAACTATAAAGAAAGCTGAGTGCCAAAGAACTGATGCTTTTGAACTGTGTTGTTGGAGAAGACTTTGGAGAGTCCCTTGGACTGCAGGGAGATCCAACCAGTCCATCCTAAGGAGATCAGTCCTGGGTGTTCATTGGAAGGACTGATGCTGAAGCTGAAATTCCAATACTTTGGCCACCTGATGTGAAGAACTGACTCATTTGAAAAGACTCTGATGCTGGGAAGGATAGAGGACAGGAGGAGAAGGGGACAACAGAGGATGAGATTGTTGGGTGGCATCACTGACTCAATGGACATGAGTTTGGGTAAACTCTGGGAGGACAGGTAAACTCTGGTGATGGACAGGGAGGCCTGGCATGCTGCAGTCCGTGGGGTCACAAAGAGTCAGATACAACTGAGTGACTGAACTGAAGTGAACTGAATAATGCCATGTTTACTTAGTTGTACTGCTTCTGTCCTATAAACATGTGTGACCATGTTAATGCATGTAGTGATGAAGGGAGGATCAAGAGGACTGGAATCTTCTGTGTATAATACTATTAATATGTTTTCCAGCAAAGTCTGCTTCCCATGGATTTTTCTGTCTACCTTGTGTGCCTCTTAATGACAACTGTATGTGGCCTTTGAATAGATCATCTGATAAGCCTTACCCGATGTGGGCTCATGTCTGCCTTTTGTTTTATAACATTGTATAATGTTATAGATCATGCACTGTTATAACACTGTCACTCATCAGATAATCAAAGATGAAAAACATAATACTTTTCATTAGTCAGGGTATGAATATGAGAGCTACAAATCCTGGGCCTTCTAATGGACTGAAATTCAGTCCAGTTGTTTTGAAATTTGGCAGTATGTATCAAGAACTTTAAAGAGTTCGTAACCTTCAACTTTGTAAATTCTTCTAGAAGTTTGACCTAAGTAAATGATCAAAGATATTAACCAATATTCTATACATAAAGATATTTCATAGTCATTTTTATCTTTGTGAAAAACGCTGTAAATATCCTGTGTCTAGGAGTTTGGGATTGGTTAGATAAAATGTATGTATGTCTTGAAAAGACTGTAGGGAAATTAGAAAATATTAATCAATTTTTTTCTTGATGGTGAGATTACAGGTGTTTCAACCTTTTTTCTTTGTTCCATTCTGTATTTTTATCTTGTGTTTCAATCTTTTTTCTTTGTTCCATTCTTTACTTTTATCTAAGGTAAACAGTTACTATTTTAATTTATTAGTGAGCAGGTTATTTTTAAGACAGAATTGGTCAAGGTTACTTCTGATTCTCCTAGTTTTCTGTGTTTTGGAAATTGCTTCAGCAAATGTATTTGTCAATGTTGTTTTCAAGCATTCACACTAAAACATGCACACATGCATGCATGCAGGCACACCATGCACACGCCAACACTCCAGTCCTGTTTTTTACCCTCACCGTCCACAATCAATAGCCAATGTGTTTTTATAACTTTATGTGATCATATCCAGAACACTTGACTGATCCTCCCACTGGAAAGAAGTATACTAGAGCATCTGTTCTGTCTTCATTGGCCTAATAGTTAACATACTAGTAAGAGTTGGTAGAAATTTTATTTCTGAAGATTAGGTTAATATGCTTGAGAGAATACCCCAGGGTTTTCGTGTGTGCTGGTGTATGAACAGAGAATGTTGCTGTTAATTAAGTTTTTAATTGAAATAGCTGTCTACTTTGAAATATTTCAGCTGTATTTTTGTGCATGAATCATAGGATAGATTTGGTTGTGTTTTGGAAGGTGATATTTTTGTCTAGTTTTTGTATCAGGGTAATATTGAAAAGTGTTTTCTCTTTTTAACCAATTCTGAAAGAGTTTGTGTAACACTGACATTAGTCTTAAGATTTTTGAGGGAACCAATAGGGAGTTTAACTGTATCAGCATTGTCTTCATGGAAAGTTTTATAGTATCCAATTGAATGTCTTTACCAATATTAAGACATTTATATTTTCTCTTATACTTTGTGTCAACTCTAGTATTTTGTGATTTTGAGGGAGGTCTGGTATTAATACAGGCACTTCAGCTTTCTATACTTAACCTCTTTTGTGATTTATGTTTTCTCATCTTTTTACTTTTTCTGTGTATTTACATTTAGGATATTTCTCCTAGGTACCATAAAGGTAGTCTTGTATTTTTATCCAGTCTGATTAAGTAATTGGATTGTTAAGTCCATGTAATTTCAATATAATACTTGATATGGTTAGTATTAGCTTTATAATTTTGCTATTTGTTTTCTTTTCATTTTTCCCTTATTGTCCCTTTCCACCTGATCTTTATTAAGTATTTTTATTCAATTGTATTTCTTCCATTGACATTTTTGGGTAGAAGTTAGATTTTTTAAAAATGATGGTTGAGGTTTGGGATTTTTTCTTTTTTTAGTATAATCAACTTACAATATTGTATTGGTTCATCTGTGACTTTTATAGATTGTCCTCCATATGAAACATTGACTTGAATCCCTATACATTACATCCATTTATTTTATATCTAACAGTGTGTGCCTCTCAGTCCCCTTTCCTTATATTACCTCTTCCATAATCCCTCTCCCTGCTGGTAGGTAACCACTAGTTTCTCCTCTTTGAGTCTGATTCTATTTTGTTATATTTATTCATTCTATTTTTTAGATTCCACATATAAGTAAAGACATATGGTATTTGTATTTCTTTGTCTGACTTATTTCACTGGTCATAATATCCTCCAGGTCCATCCATGTTGTTCAGATGGCAACATTTTAGGGCTATTTTTAAAATTTTATTTATATATTTATTTAGCTTTGGTTCCACTGGGTCTTCTTTGCTGCATACAGGCTTTTTCAAATTGCAGCAAGGAGGAGATGCTCTTCATTGCAGTCCTTGGGTTTCTCATTGTGTTGACTTCTTTTGTTGCAGAGCATAGGCTCTAGAGCACAGGCTCAGTAATTGTGGCATGTGGGCTTAGCTGCCCTGCAGCATGTTAGGATCCTGCCAGACCAGGGATCAAACCTGTGTGCCCCACACTGTCAAGCAGATTTCCAACCACTGGACCACCAGGGAAATCCATGTCTATTTTTAATGACTCAGTAATACTCCATTGTGTATGTGTGGTGTCGTCTTTTTCCATTAAACTGTTGATGGACACCCAGGTCACTTACATATCTTGAGTATTGTAAATAACGTTACATTAAACATTGAGGTCCATGTATATTTTTGAATAATATTTTTGTTTTCTATAGGTATATACACAGAGGAAGAATTGCTGGATTGTATGGTAGTTCTATTTTTTTATTTTTTTTTGGAAACCATATTGTTTTTCACAGTTCAGTTCAGTCACTCAGTCGTGTCCGACTCTTTGCGACCCCATGAATCGCAGCACGCCAGGCCTCCCTGTCCATCACCAACTCCCGGAGTTCACTCAGACTCACGTCCATCGAGTCAGTGATGCCATCCAGCCTTCTCATCCTCTGTCCTCCTCTTCTCCTCCTGCCCCCAATCCCTCCCAGCATCAGAGTTTTTCATAGTAGTTGTACCAACTTACATTCCCATCATCAGTATTCTTGGGTTCCCGTTTCTCCACTTCCTTGCCAACACTAATTATTTTTTATCTTTTGGATGATAGCCATTCTGATAGGTACAACATGATATCTCATTGTGGCTTTGATTTACATGTCCCTGGTGAAGCAGCATCTTTCCATATGCCTATTGATGATCTACATGTCTTCTTTGGAAAAATGACTATTCACATCCTCTGCAATTTTATAATTGTGGTGTTTTTGTTATTTATGTTACATGAATTTGTATATTTTGGTTATTAACCCCTTATCAGATATGTCATTTGAAAAATATCTTCTCCCACCTTGTAGGTTTTCTTTTCATCTTGTTTATGGTTTCTTTCACTGTGCAAAAGCTTTTTAGTTTGATGTAGTTCCATTTGTATACTTTTGCATCAGTTCCCCTTGCCTGAGGAGGGAGGTTCAAAATATATTGCCAAGTTCTATATCAAAGAGAGTATTGTCCATGCTTCTGTCCAGGAATTCTATAGTTTCAGGTCTTATATCTTTAACATATTTTGAGTTTATTTTTGCATATGGTTTAGGGAATATTTTAATTTCATTTTTTTAATTTTTTTTAATTTTTTATTTTTAATTCTCTTTAAATTTTTAAAAGAAAATCCATCCTGAACCCTCCTCCCTCCTCCCTCCCCATACCATCCCTCTGGGTCGTCCCAGTGCACCAGCCCCAAGCATCCAGCATCGTGCATTGAACCTGGACTGGCATCTCGTTTCATACATGACATTTCACATGTTTCAATGCCATTCTCCCAAATCTTCCCACCCTCTCCCTCTCCCACAGAGTCCATAAGCCTGTTCTATACATCAGTGTCTCTTTTGCTGTCTCATATACAGGGTTATCGTTACCATCTTTCTAAATTCCATATATATGTGTTAGTATACTGTATTGGTGTTTGTCCTTCTGGCTTACTTCACTCTGTATAATAGGCTCCAGTTTCATCCACCTCATTAGAACTGATTCAAATGTATTCTTTTTAATGGCTGAGTAATACTCCATTGTGTTTTTTTAAAGATACTATCTTTTCCCCATTGTTTATTCTTGCCTTCTTTGCCATAGATTAATTGACCATATGTGTGTAGATATGTCTTTGGTTCTCTATTTTGTTCTGTTGATCTATACATCTGCTTTTGAGCCAGTCCTGTACTGCTTGATTACTGTAGCTTAGTTGTATAGTCTAGTTGGGGGACATGATACCAACAACTTTTTTTTTTTTTAGATGGCTTTGGCTTTTTGGAGTGTTTTGTGATTGCATGCAAGGGCTTCCCAGGTAGCTCAAACAGTAAAGAATCTGCCTGCGGTGCAGGAGACCCAGGTTCAATCCCTGGGTCAAGAAGATCCCCTGCAGAAAGGAATGACAACTCACCTCAGTATTCTGGCCTGGAGAATTAAGTGGAGAGAGGAGCCTGGTGGCTACAGTCCATGGGGTCACAAAGAGTTGAAGATGACTGAGCAACTAACAGACACACACATAACAAGGATTATTTGTTCTAATTCTATGAAAAATATCCTGGGTATTTGAATAAGAATTGCATTGAATCTATAGATTGCTGTGGGTAGTGTAGACATTTAACAAAACCAGTTTTTTTCAATCCACGAACACAGGGTACCTTATTGTATGTTACATAGTTTTCATAGTATAGATCGCTCACCTCTGTGGTAAATGGGACTACTTATTTCTCTTTCTGAAAGTTTATCATTAGTGTATAGAAAGACAACAGATTTCTATATTAGTCTTGTATTCTGCAGCTTCAATGAATTCACTTGTTCTAATAGTTTTATACTGGAGTCTTTAAGGTTTTCTATTTTATATATATTATATATATATAAAATATCACGGCATCTGCAAATAGTGACATTTTTACTTCTTCCCTTCAAATCTGGAGGTCTTTATTTCTTATTCTGGTCTGATTACTGTGAGTAGCATTTTCAGTGCTGTGTTTAAATGGAAATGATGAAGGTTGACATGCTTGTAATGTTCCTAATCTTAGAGGAGAAATGTCCAGCTTTTCACCATTAAGTATAATATCATCTGTGGGCTTATCAAAATGGCTTTTGATATGTTTTAATTTTCCTCTTTTTTTTTGCAGTTGTCATTATCTGGCTTTCAGTTCAGTTCAGTCGCTCAGTTGTGTCCAACTCTTTGCGACCCCATGAATCGCAGCACACCAGGCCTCCCTGTCCATCACCAAGTCCTGGAGTTCACTCAGACTCACGTCCATCGAGTGAGTGATGCCATCCAGCCATCTCATCCTCTGTTGTCCCCTTCACCTCCTGCCCCCAATCCCTCCCAGCATCAGAGTCTTTTCCAATGAGTCAACTCTTCACATGAGGTGGCCAAAGTATTGGAGTTTCAGCTTTAGCATCGGTCCTTCCAATGAACACCCAGGACTGATCTCCTTTAGAATGCACTGGTTGGACCTCCTTGCAGTCCAAGGGACTCTCAAGAGTCTTCTCCAACACCACAGTTCAAAAGCATCAATTCTTTGGCACTCAGCTTTCTTCACAGTCCAACTCTTACATCCATTCATGACCACTGGAAAAACCATAGCCTTGACTAGATAGACCTTTGTTGGCAAAGTAATGTCTCTGCTTTTGAATATGCTATCTCGGTTGGTCTTAACTTTCCTTCCAAGGAGTAAGCATCTTTTAATTTCATGGCTGCAATCACCATCTGCAGTGATTTTGGAGCTCCCAAAAATAAAGTCTGACACTGTTTCCACTGTTTCCCCATCTATCTCCCATGAAGTGATGGGATCAGATGCCATGATCTTCGTTTTCTGAATGTTGAGCTTTAAGCCAACTTTTTCACTCTCCTCTTTCACTTTCATCAAGAGGCTCTTTAGTTCTTCTTCACTTTCTGCCATAAGGGTGGTGTCATCTGCATATCTGAGGTTGTTGATATTTCTCCTGGAAATCTTGACTCTAGCTTGTGTTTCATCCAGCCTAGTGTTTCTCATGATGTATTCTGCATATAAGTTCACTAAGCAGGGTGACAATATACAGCCTTGACGTGCTCCTTTTTCCTATTTGGAACCAGCTGTGGTTCCATGTCCATTTCTCAGTGTTGCCTGCTGACCTACATACAGATTTCTCTAAAGGCAGGTCTGGTGGTCTGGTATTCCCATCTCTTGAAGAACTTTCCACAGTTTGTTGTGATCCACACAGTCAAAGGCTTTGGAGTGGTCAATAAAGCAGAAATAGATGTTTTTCTGGAACTCTCTTGCTTTTTCGATGATCTACCAGATGTTGGCAATTTGATCTCTGCTTCCTCTGGCTTTTCTAAATCCAGCTTGAACATCTGGAAGTTCATGGTTCACATACTGTTGAAGCCTGGCTTGGAGAATTTTGAGCATTACTTTACTAGTGTGTGAGATGAGGGCAGTTGTGCAGAAGTTTGAACATTCTTTGGCATTGCCTTTCTTAGGGATTGGAATGAAAACTGAACTTTTCCTGTCCTTTGGCCACTGCTGAGTTTTCCAAATTTGCTGGCATATTGCGTGCAGCACTTTCACAGCTCAACTGGAATTCCATCACCTCCACTAGGTTGTTTGTAATAATGATTCCTAATGCCCACTTGACTTCACACTGCAGATGTCTGACTCTCGGTGAGTGATTATCTGGGTCATGAAGATCTTTTTTGTATAATTCTTCTGTGTATTTTTGCCATCTCTTCTTAATATTTTATGCTTCTGTTAGGTCCATACCATTTCTGTCCTTTTATTGTGCCCATTTTGCATGAAATATTCCCTTGGTTTCTATAATTTTCTTGAAGAGATCTCTAGTCTTTCCCATTCTATTTTTTTCCTCTATTTCTTTGCTGTTCACTGAGGAAGGCTTTCTTATCCCTCCTTGCTGTTCTTTGGAACTCTGTATTCAAATGGGTATATCATTCCTCTTCTCCTTTGCCTTTGCTTCTCTTCTTTTCATAGCTATTTGTAAGGCCTCTTCAGACAACCATTTTGCCTTTTTGCTTTTCTTTTTATTGAAGATGGTGTTGATCACTGCCTCCTGTACAGTGTCACGAACCTCAGTCCATAGTTCATCAGGCACTCTATCGATCAGATCTAGGCCCTTAAATCTATTTCTCACTTCCACTGTATAATCGTAAGGGATTTGATTTAGGTCATACCTGAATGGTCTAGTGGTTTTCCCTCCTTTCTTCAATTTCAGCCTGAATTTGGCAATAAGGAGTTCATGGTCTGAGCTACAGTAAGGTCCCTGTCTTGTTTTTGCTGACTGTATAGAGCTTCTCCATCTTTGACTGCAAGAATATAGTCAATCTGATTTCAGCAGCATGGACAGTATGAAAAGGCAAAAAAAAATAAGACACTGAAAGATGAACTCCCCAGGTCAGTAGGTGCCCAGTATGCTACTGGAGATCAGTGGAAAAAAAACTCCTGAAATGCTGAAGAGATGGAGCCAAAGCAAAAACAACACCCAATTGTGGATATGACTGGTGATGGAAGTGAAGTCTGACGCTGTGAAGAGCAATATTGCATAGGAACCTGGAATGTTAGGTCCATGAATCAAGGCAAATCGGAAGTGGTCAAACAGGAGATAGCAAGAGTGAACAACAACATTTTAGAAATCAGCATACTAAAATGGACTTGAATGGGTGAATTTATCTCAGATGACCCTTGTATCTACTATTGTGGGCAAGAATCACTTAGAAGAAATGGATTAGCCATCACAGTCAACAAAAAAGTTAAAAATGCAGTACTTGGATGCACTCTCAAAAATGATCTCTGTTAATTTCCAAGGCAAACCATTCAACATCACAGTAATCCATGTCTATGCCCAACCATTAACGCTGAAGAAGCTGAAGTTGAATGGTTCTATGAAGGCCTACAAGACCTTCTAGAACTAACACCCCCCAAAAAGTTGTCCTTTTCATTATGGGGGAATGGAATGCAAAAGTAGGAAGTCAAGAAATATCTGGAGTAACAGGTAAATTTGGCCCTGGAGTACAGAATGAAGCAGGGCAAAGGCTAATAGAGTTCTGCCAAGAGAATGCACTGGTCATAGCAAACACTCTCCTCCAACAACACACGAGAAGAACATACACATGGACAGCACCAGATGGTCAATATTGAAATCTGAATATTTTCTTATTTCACGTTACATCATTTTACTTTTCACTTGAAGGAGACCCTTTATCTTCTCTTATAAGGTTGGCTTCATGGTGGCTTGTCTGGGAAAATCTTTCTTTCTCTTTCAGTGATCATCTTGCCAAGTAGGGTATCCTAGATCGTAGGTTCTTTTCCTTTTAGCACTTTGGTGTGTATCATCCCACTCTCCTCTGGCCTGGAAAGTTTCTGTCAAAAAATCAGTTGATATTCTTATGAGAGTTCCTATGCGACTCTTTCCACTTTTAAAATTCTGTCTTTAATTTTTGCCATTTTAATTATGATATGTCTTTGTATTGTTCTCTTTGGGTTCACTTTATTTGGGACTCTGTGCTTTCTGGACGTGGAGATCTGTTTCCTTTATCAGGTTAGGAAAGTTTTAGTCATAATTGTAGCAAATACTTTTTCTATGAGTTTCTCTCTTCTCCTTCCGAAACCCCTATAATGTGAATATAAGTATGCTTGATATTCTCCCAGAGGTCCCTTAAGTTCTCTTTATGTTTTACTATTCAAAAAATAGTAATAGAAATAGCATTTCTGTTACTATTTTTTTAAATCTTTATCATGTCCTTTTTTTTCCCCCCCAACTGCGTGCATGTTTGTGGGCTTCCCTGCTGGCTCAGACGGTAAAGAGTCTGCCTGCAATGTAGGAGACCCGGGTCAATCCTTCGGTTGTGAAGACTCCCTGGAAAAGGAAATGGCTACCCACTCCAAGGTTGTGGTGGTTTCTGTGCTTGCTCCTTCCCTGGAGAATGCATGTGCACATAGGCATTTCTCGTGGCAACCTTCGCCTTGACTGTGACAGGAGCCTGGTGCAAGCTGAGGGCATACTGGGGTGGTCCTGGCAGGCCATCCAGAGCAGGAGGCTGTTTTCATTCTGTTGCTTCTGTGCTGGTACTAGGAGTAAGCAAGTCTTTGCTTATGCCTTTCATTAGCAGAGTCTCAGCTTCTCATAGCCCTCTGGTAACCTCCATTGGTTTTCAAGTCTGCTAAGGGGGCTTGTCTTCCCGGTGTCATACCCCTGGGCTGCGGTGTCTATACATAGCTCAAATCCCTCACATTCCTCAGGGAGGATCTCTGTGCCTGTGATATGCCCTTCTTTTCTGGGTCACCTTCTAGGGATGTGGACCTCAACTAGGAGAAGGGATGTCTTCTCCTTCCCTTCTTCCAGAGTCCATGTTCCATGTGTTTATATATATATGTAGCAGCAGCAGCCTTGGTTGAAGATTTATTTTGCTTGTCTTCAGTCCATTTACCATGAGGTAGCTCTATATATAGTTGTAGTACTGATGTAATTGGTGATGGAGGTATGGGGAGAGAGAAGCTTCGATTCTTCCCTCTACCATATTGATCCTGCCTCTTAGGGGTCTATATTATGCTTTATTAACTCATTTTCATCAACTTTGAATTAGTATGATGCTACTTCAAGTACAATGCAAAAGTCACATGAGATATATATATATATATATTTACCCATCACATTATCTGTGCTATTATCATACGTTTTATTTCTACAAATGTATTAAACCATACAAAACATTTTTTATTACTTTTGCTTTAGTCATTTTTGTCACTTAGAATTTTGCATTTATTAAAATAGGTATTATAAATAGATTTTTTTGACATGTATCACTCTTGAGAAAACAAGAGAAGAAAACAGAAGTAAGAAATTGGCTGAAGAATGTCTTAAGGTAGTGACAACTACATCCTGGCTGCCATCTGTCTGGCTACAGTGTTAAGACCATGCTGATTTCAGAGATGTGAAAATGTGAAATAATACAAACACAAACTTCCACGTACCTATCACCTTGCTTAAAGAATAGAACAAGTCCCTATGCTGTTTGAAGCCATGTATATATCTACTTTATCATATCTCCTTTTCCTTCTTTTCATTCAAGAAATAACCACTAATTGAATTTTATATTTGTTTACCCTTTTTTTTATGTAGTTTTAATAAATATGTACTCAAAAATACATTGGTCTTATGCTTGAACTGTTCTATAAATGTAATTTTATCTCACATATTTTGTGACTTGCTTTTGTAAACTCAACACTATGTCAAATCTATTCATGCTTATTTTCGTATCTGCTATTCATTTTCATTGTTTTATAGTTTTCCACTGTATATACACACCCAAATGTATTCATGTTTCTGTTCATGGAAATTGGGGTTTTGTTATTACAGATGATTTTCTAGCAAATATTTTTTTGTCCCCTATAACACATTTAAAACTTATTCAAATTATATATTAAGGGTGAGATTGTTAGGTCTAAATAATAGATTAGCCTACTCCATTTGCCAGCAGAAGCTGCTGAACAACAGCCATTCTCCATTCTTCCTCTGAATGTCCTCTTAGGACATGAGTCTTTTCCTTCCTTGATCTGTGTGCATGCTCAGTTGCTCAGTCATGCCAATTCTTTGTGACTCCATGGACTGTAGCCTGCCACGCACCTCTGTCTATGGGATTTTCCAGGCAAGAATGCCGGAGTGGTTTTCCATTTCCTCCTGCAGATCTTCCTGACCCAGGGATTGAATCCATGTCTCTTGTGTCTCCTGCATTGGCAGGTGGATTCTTTACCACTAAATCACCTAGGTGGCCCCTCCTTGGTCTATGGATAGAGCTAAATATCTGTATTCAGAGAACTTCAGGAAGAAGAAGAGGAAATGGAAGAAATTCTTTTTTTCCACCCTGAAATCTGTGACTTTTTGAAAGCCATATCTTTGGAGAAAACAAGCCAGAAAGAAAATAAGATAAATCACTAATAATATCTCTGCTGGGCGTGAGTGTGAGACAGGGGCTGCAGATAGAGGAGGGTGTTTCAGGCTATAGTAGAGTTAAAAATCACAAAATCTACTATGAAGTTACTACTAGACTGTGGTATATAAAAATTCAAACAGAAGTGAACATTTCATTTTTATGAAATTTAAGCTGTTAAGGAAAGCTGGAACTAGCTCTCTTGGAATACATCTCTGAATCTGTCTTCATTACAGCTCCCTGCTTTATTTCCTATTTAACCGGCTTCAAAGGTTACTGACTCCTTGCTCTAAGATGTGTCATTACCAAGGAATTCAGCCTTTCATGTCTCTTGTCCTCGTAATTGCCTCTATGTTGCCCCCCCAACAGTCTGAGACACAATGCACAGTTCTCTATCAGAGTTTGAATCAATGATTTTGTAGTAAGGTTGACTGAAAATTTTCTCAAGAAAGATCTTATCCCACCAGGTTACTCACTTGAAGAACCTGAACTAGTTGTAGATTAGTTGTTCCCTCACTTGTGAAACAGTTTGTAGGTCTCCAGCCGGTGCTTTTGTAAGGAGAACTGTGTCTGGTGGTCTGGGATGCAAAGCCCTTTTCCTCCGTGTCATCTCCAGTAGCTCCATGGCTAGCTATGGACCGGTTGCAGGATGCAACTTGTCCTCCTGTGTCTTGTAGTGACTTTGACCCGTCCTGTAGTATCGAGAACTCCTTCTGCTGTGAATTCTGTCTTTCTTTTCTTTTCTCCCTTTTTTACAGGCTTCAGCATTGAGCCAGGAGTCTTTCTGACTCCCATCCCATTAAATCGTGTAGTCTTCATTCTGAAAGTTTGAGACAAGGGGTCCTACTATAGAACCTTTAACTGTTTCTGCAGCATGCCCTGCACAGTGATCTCTCCAATTGTAATCACACTTATGCTTCCCTTTGGGAAAAGACTAACTTCACCAACATGCTGGAAGTACTTACCAAGGATATGCTTGCAGTACCCACTGTGAATGTGTTACAGCCACTGATGACACAGTACCAGCACGCACCAGGGTCATACCAGCTGTTTCCTCCTGCACATCCACCAGCTTGCTGTTGTTTTTCAGTCACTAAGTCATGTCCGACTCTTTGTGACCCAATGGACGGCAGCACAACAGGCTTCCCTGTCCTTCACCATCTCCCAGATCCTGCTCAAAACCATCCTTTGAGTCAGTGATGCCATCTGACCATCCCATCCTCTGTCATCCCCTTATCCTCCTGCCTTCAATCTGTTCCAGCATCAGGGTCTTTTCTTTTCCAGTGAGTCAGCTCTTTGCATCAAGTGGCCAAGTATTGGAGCTTCAGCTTCAGCATCAATCTTTCCAATGAATATTTGGGTTTGATTTCCTTTCAGGTTGACTGGTCGGATCTCCTTGCAGTCCAAGGGACTCTCAAGAGTCTTCTCCAACACCACAGTTCAAAAGCATCAATTCTTCGGCACTCAGCTTTCTTTATAGTCCAACTCTCATATCCATACATAACTACTGGAAAAACCATAATTTTGATTATACAGATCTTAGATGGCAAAGTGATGTCTCTGCTTTTTAATACCTGTGTTCACTAGTTATTTTTGCCATTGCTCCTGAGTGTGTCTGTCCTGGTTCTGCAGACTTGCTTGCTGACATGCTCACAGTACTTGCTTCTGGGATTGTGGATTTCCCCACTGCTGCTACCTTTACTGCTCCTCCCCACTCTTCTACTGCTGAGAAAATTAACAGTTTATGATTATGATTGGGAGAAACTTTGAAATTATCAAGTGTAATCTCCCATTTGATTCAGGAATCTCACTATAGTACCCTTGTCAGATGGTAATCTCTGTTGTGTGTGAACAGCTTCAATGCCAAAGTATTATTACAGTTAAGTATGCAAGAGGAGAAGGGGGTGACGGAGGATAAGATGGTTGGATGGCATCATCCACTCAATGAACATGAGTTTGAGCATGTTCCAGGAGATAGTGTAGGACAGGGAGTCCTGGCATGCTGCAGTCCATTGGGTAGCAAAGAGTCGGACACAACTTAGTGACTAAACAACAACAATTCACATATACTTATATTCTGCATACTTGCACTAATATTTTTATAGAAAGATTCCTATAAGAATGGGTTCAAGGGATATGTACACTTTACATTTTGACAGCTACTAGCAAATTATAGGCGGGTACCCCTACACATTGCTGCTGTTTTGTTACCATAATTAATGCATTTCCAAGTTACTATAGAGGCTTACCACTGGCGCGCACTTGGCTATGTCTATTCAGTGCACAGATGAAATGGCCTCAATACACCCATCACCCTCCACTCATGGTCTCAGAGATAAGTGAGTTTTTCCAAGTTTTCAAATAGTCTTTCCCATGTGTCTGAAGTGGGACGCAACTGTGAATAAAATGTTTGACAACAGACAAGCTATTTCTTATGATCATAAACAGAAGTCTTTATAAAATTCAAGAGAAATTGCCAGATCAGCCCTAAGATCTTTGTAGGCTTGTACTTCTTCTCTAGATGACCCAGCTGTATCCAGCATGCTTTTTCACAGCCTGTTGTTGTTTAAACCAGAAGCCTGACTTTGTATAATAGGAGAAGCTGGTGAATATGATACCCACAGTAATCATTTGGATATAGTTATGTACGACAGTTGCTTCTTTTTTGCTGACCTGGATAAAAATGGTTTCAAATATCTGTGTTTCTTGAATATACCCTTCCTTCTATTGTGTAGTTGTTACTGTGGATCCACTATTGAGGTACGGAATATATCCACCAAACCATTGCTATGGACAGAGCAGGGCAATAACATAAATGTTCATGGCTGCCTTTATCTTTTATCAAGATAGCTCTGTTTCTGGTTTTTGCTTGTATAAATCCCAGCATCCAGTGAAGGAGAGACCTCAACCACCTACTTCTCTACTCTTGTTATTTAGTCTCTCAGTTGTGTTGGACTCTTTGCATCCCCATGGTCTGCAGCATGCCAGGCTTCTCTGTCCTTCACTATCTCCTGAAGCTTGCTCAAAGTCACGTCTGTTGAGTTGATGATGCCATCCAACCATCTCATCCTCTGTCATCCCCTTCTCCTCATGCCCTAAATCTTTCCCAGCATCAGGGTCTTTTCCAATGAGTCGGCTACCCTATGGGTCTGATTTTATGTTCTACTGTTTTCTGTTATCTGTTGCCGTAATAAATCATCTTTGTCTTTATTTCTGTAGCCAACTTCTCAGGGTGGGGCCAACACAGCCTCCACTGGGCACAGGTAGATCCTGCCATAAACATGAGCAGACAGGAGTAAGACACATATGTATCTTATTGATAGTTATGTTATAAAGTCATTACAAAAGGTGAAACCTTTTAAATTATTCATATGTTTACCTTGGAGCTGTTATTTGTCTTGTGTAGTTGTAATAGCATATTGAAAAGCAGAGACATTACTTTGCCAACAAAGGCCCGTCTAGTCAAGGCTATGGTTTTTCCAGTGGTCATGTATGGATGTGAGAGTTGGACTGTGAAGAAAGCTGAGCACTGAAGAATTGATGCTTTTGAACTGTGGTGTTGGAGAAGACTCTTGAGAGTCCCTTGGACTGCAAGGAGATCCAACCAGTCCATCCTAAAGGAGATCAGCCCTGGGATTTCTTTGGAAGGACTGATACTAAAGCTGAAACTCCAGTACTTTGGCCACCTCATGCGAAGTGGAAAAGACTCTGATGCTGGAAGGGATGGGGGCAGGAGGAGAAGGGGACGACAGAGGATGAGATGGCTGGATGGCATCACCGACCTGATGGATGTGAGTTTGAGTGAACTCCGGGAGTTGGTGATGGACAGGGAGGCCTGGCGTGCTGCGATTCATGGGGTCGCGAAGTCGGACACAACTGAGCGACTGAACTGAACTGACTGAACTGAAGTTTTCATCTGGTATCATTTGCCTTTGGGCTAAAACATTTTCTTTGACATTTCTTATGACTCATAAGAATCTGGTGATAGATTCCCCCAGTTGTTTATCTGAAAACAAATAGATCTTGTTTCTCTAGAAATGTTTGATTTTGCCTTTCTCCTTGAAGGACACTTTTGCAGGATACAGAATTCTAGGTGGTTTTGTTTCTAGTGCTGTAATGTCTTTATTCTTTTGTCTTCTAATTTACATTATTTCTGATAAGTGAGTAACAATATTATATTTGTTCCCCTATGTGTAAAGTGTCACCTTTAGTGTGGATACTTTTAAGATTGTTTTTTCCCCTTAACTTTGGCTTTGATTTTTAGCAATTTGACCAGAATAACCCTAGATGTGATTTTATTTGTGTTTATCCTGCTTCATATTTGTTAACTTTCTTGGATTTGTGGGTTGGTATGTCTTCATTAAATTTGAAATATTTTTAATGATTCGTTTTTCAACATCCTGTCATTTTTCCCGCCCCAATCTTTTTTTCTATTTCTTGTTAGACCACTTGATATCTTCACTAGTAGTTGAACATGGACACTTTGTTTGTTGTTGCTTGTCTGTTTAGTTTTTCCCTCCTCTGTGTGCTTTAATTTCCATTAATCTGTCTTCAAGTTTATTGTGTTCCCTTAGTCTGCTGTTAAACCCATTCAGTACAGGTATTGTAGCTTTACATTTAGAATTACATTTAGTTCTTCTTAATAATGTTTCTCTGTGAAATCCTCTGCGTATTTGTAAATTCTTTTAGTATCTTTAATGTATGTATTATGGTACCTTTACAATCCTTTCATCCTAAGTCCAGCATCTGTGTCAGTCATCTCTTGATCTATTTCTCTTAACTGTTTATTTTTCCTGGTTATGAGTCACCTGTCTTCTGCTTCTTTGCAACATTTTTTTTTAAATTATATACTACACATAATGGATGATACGTTGTTTTAAGTGTAGATTTTCTTTAACGAATATCGAGCCTTGTTATGGAGAGCAGTTAATTTTTTCATGGTTAGAACTCATGCTTTGTGGAGACTTTTAGAATTTGTTGGGGGCTCATCTAATGAAGTTTCTCAAGGACTATGGAAAACCTATGCTTATACTGTAGCCTTTCTGGGATTTTAACTAAATGCCTTGGTTTCTCAGCATTTCTGACTGGTTCTAATTCTAATGCTTCCCAGTACTACATATCCTTCAAAGTTTTATTTTAGTTTGTAGTCTCCAGTAGCTGTTCTCTGCAAAGCCTCACAGAGTCTTGTTTTCAGCTTGCATAGCTTAGTCTTTGGCCAAAGACTAAAGTAACTCCTATGCAGTTTTTTTTTTTTTTTACTTAGCTCTTTCCTCTCTGGGACCTGAACATGTAATTTTAAGCCACCTCAGCACCTCCATATTATTTTGGTTTCCTTTTCTTAGTGAGATCGCTGTTCTATTTGTCCTCTAATTCCCTGTGATGTTATTTAGAAAGTGCCCCAAAGCCAATGTGAATGTTTAGAAAGTGCCCCAAAGCCAATGTGAATGTTTAGAAAGTGCCCCAAAGCCAATGTGAATGTTTAGAAAGTGCCCCAAAGCCCATGTGAAGGTACAGCTCTCTATCTGTTTCTCATCTCTCAAGGATTATAGTCTTGTGCTCTTAAGGTGCAATGACTGAAGACTGTCGTGTTACCTGTTCTGTAATCACGTTGTATTACAAGTTGATGGTTGCTTATGGTTAGATGATCAATTGTCTATTACTCTGTCATGCTGTATCTTCAAACCTGATTTTGAGTCCAGACTCTACAAATTTTAAATGTTGTGACCTTAGACAAATTTCTCAGACTTTTTGCATTCTGGTTTCTTCATCTCTCAAAATAAGGTAGTAATTCCCAATTAACTATAAACCATGTAACATAGATCTGCCACCGTGGTTCACTAATCACTGTTATGTTCATATCATTTTTCTCCATCACTTTATTACTTTCATCTTGGCTTAAGAGCACTGTGGCTAATTGAAATAACTAACCCTTTCAGTTTATTCTAAATATTTCAGGACAGAGATGTAAAGAAAAGAAGGAAGCTGCTCGGGGAAGACACTCCTAAGAACTGTGTGTTCCAAGACCTAGAGTACTTAAAATCCCATGTTTTACATGTCACTGTAATATTGAGGTCATATTACCACCCATAATTTTGCTCTATGTGTATGGAGGGTTATTATCGTCTTATGGCTTTTGGAATAACCAGTACCATGCCCTAGGCTTAAAGGGAAGTTTTGCCTAACTATGTTTCTATGTGGAAGTCTTTAGAAGAGCTCAGGGATTGTTCAGTGGGGCAAGACAGGAATGATTTCAAAAACTCTTATTTATACTCCACAGCTTTGACAACGATCTTATTTTAAGGTTGTTTTTTTTTTTTTTAACTTGAAGAACAGTTCTAAGAATGAACATATTTAGAAATACACTATATCGAGACAACATTAACACCATGTATAAATGCTTTACAAATGATTTATGATGTATTTTAAGTGATGTTCAGTTATAACACAGCAACAGCCATTTCAAATACATTTACTTTAAGTCGCCCCATTGATTATAAATAGCTCACTTGAAAATGCTAAGCAATTATATTGAAATGTGACATCCTTTTTGAACAACAGAAGAGAATATAGTTCTTATTGATGTTAAAAGTGTTCTACCCTGTAAATAGATTGTTCTTAGTATTCACAGATTGCTATATACTATACACAGTGGAAAAACAAAGGAAAAAATGATCATCCATGTTTTTTTAGAGTCATCCTAGGATTTGAGAAGAAATCCAGTTTATTCTTAATACCATAACAAGAGGAGTTTGTTTTTCTGACAACTCTAATGACTCCTAAAATGTCTGCATTGTTTATCCATTGCATCCACTCTCCCTTCCACCTGCTCATCCATCTAGCCATCCCATTATTAATATTAACTAAATAATAAATATTTATTAAGAGTTTACTAGGTGCCAGGACCTATGCTTAGCTTGGAAGATAAAATTGTTGCCAACATAAGGTTACTACTCACTTGCAGTTTAGTTCAGCCAGTAATACAGAAAAACAGGGTAACAATGCTCTGTGCAAAGACTGCAGGCAGGCGTGCAGAATGTTCTAAGAACACATAGTAATGAAACATCCTGGTCTTTAGGGATTAAGGGAGAATATATTATTTAAACCAAAATATCCAAGGGAAGAGAAATGCTAAGGGTCCTCCAGGCTGAGCGAATAGCATATGTGCAAGCCTGGAGGCAGGAAAACGTGGGATTGAAAAAAACATTTGGAAGTTCGTCAATGTGGAAGATGATGTGAAAAGTGGTACAGGCTAAGGCTAGACAAACAGATAAGGATGAGGCTTGGGGAGTCTTTTAAGGAGGGTGGACCTAATTCTGAAAGTAACATTAAGATGATGAAGCATTTCAAGCACTGAAGGAATTAATGTGCTCTGATTTTAAGTGAATTATTCTGACTGGTCAGCATTTGCAAACATCTATTTTATTAAAGCAGAGATTTATCCCTACCCAGTTGCTGAATCCAGACTAACCTAGAAAGATCCACTGTCACTGGGAGAGGGGACTAGAATCTGTTTTGTGGCTTTAGATTAGCTGTCCACTCTACCTATCAGATTCTCAACCGCATTCTTGCCATGTTCTTACCTTAATGATCTACTCAGTCAAAACGGCAGGGCTTCTACCTTGATTGCTAATTAGCCTTCCTGCTTCACTGCCCCCAAACCATCGCAGCCTCCTTGAAGAGTGTGCCAGTTACTCTTGTCCTTCTGACTTTTTGGTACTGTATGAGATGATTTGTCTTTATTTCCTATGACTAGCTAGGACTTTGAGCAAAACCAGGGACTCTCGTAAAAAGTAAAATGCATATCCACATATTCTGATCTGGGTTTCCCAAATGTTTGGACCTAAGCCTCAGAATACTTTCTTGTTTTCTTCTGTGGATGCGTGTCAGTCAAAATAATGTTTCTGATCTTTATTGTCTGGAGCTTGGATTTTTAAAAAGTAAAGTTACACTGGATATACTTTTCACATGACTCCTGCTTTTCCCTTCTGGCTGATTGTGGTATTATCCAAAACGTTGATCCCTTTTTCTTTTCAAATGCACATACTACAGACTCATGGTATATGCATGCTAAGTCCCTTTAGTCATGTCTGACTCTTTGTGACCCTGTGGACTGTAAGCTGCCAGGCTCCTTTATCCATGGGATTCTCCAGGAAAGAATACTGGAGTGGGTTGCCATCCCCTTCTCCAGGGGATCTTCCCGACCTAAGGATTGAACCTGTGTCTGCTGCATTGCAGGTGGATTCTTTACTGTTGAGTCACCAACTCACATTAAATCTGACCCTGTTGAACACTTATTTCAGACAGATAAGGCCCTAATTTATTACATCTTCTTGGATACTATAATCTGGATAATTTAATAATATACCAAAACTGTAAAAGCCTTAGCCCTTTAACAGTCTAGTCCTGTGTTTCTTTTTCTTTCTTATCTTGTTGTGATACAAGTTGCTTTAAATTTAAACTTATTTGAGGCATTGAACTGTGATCTCAGACACATGAAAAGATCCTCTGAGTAGCAATGATGTGCAGCTGAGTCCAAATGACTTATTTCATGGGAGATTAAAATCATTCTAAAACACTCATCAAGTTCTCATAATTTGAGTCAAAATAAAGCAACAGATTAGAAACAATGGAGCATGCTAGTATGAAAGAGAAAAAATGACAGCCATCCATAGAGGATGAAGTCCAATTTAATGCAAGCCCAGAAAGTATAAAGCATTATCAAGGTATATAAAACAAAACACTTATGCAGTTTAGTAATGCATCCTAACAATAAGACTGAATCACCAAGAAATAATAATATTTTGACTTATGTACTCTGTGGAAGAAACTGTAGAAATGCTGGTGCATTTTAAAATGTTTTTCATCATAAATAGCTAAAATATAAATAGCTGGCACTTAAATAAGTGTTTGTAATAACTGAGTAGAAAATGCTTTAATGTTTGAACTATTGTTTCTAATGGCAGCAACATGTCATGTTCAACTCTGTTTCTCATATAATATTTGAATGCTGTAAATAAGACATAATTCAGTGGAAAATAATAGACATAGGCAATATCCAAGAGAGTTGGGTATTCTGACTCTGTTTCTTATCAATTGAATTATCTATGGCAAGATATTAAACCTGAGCCTCAATTTCTTCATTGGTAAAATAAGAGTAATTAATAATCAATTTCCATAATGCTCTAAGAATTACACACTGAAAGTAAAGTACCAAATTCAATATCTTATATATGATTACTGAGTAAATGTGCCATCATAAAGGGGGTTAAAATTGTACAAGGCTATATTTATTCTTAAGATAGCATTTCCCATCTGGGAACTTATTGCATAGATATTAGAATAAGATTTATATAAACACCAAATGGTATCTCCTTAATTTCAGACGCTCTGTATGTGAAGTGTTGCCAGACTTCACATATTAGAGGCTTTCTTAATATAACAGGAGTTGGATAGTCTTTTGAGAGTTCCAAGGTCTAGGAAGGTTAAAGAGAATTGGCTGAGATCAGACAGAAGACAGCAAGTCTCTGTCCTCTGCCAAGAATATTTACTCAACCTCCAGCCCTCCAAGGTTCTCAATGGCATCTTAAACATCTTGCTGAGCATTTCTACTTTGTATTCTGACATAATTTGAAATTAGCCCAGAAGTAGCCCTCTTGTTTCTATGTCTGTGGCTTATAGAGAAGCATTTGATAGGGGGTATATCAGACCACCTGACCTGCCTCTTGAGAAACCTATATGCAGGTCAGGAAGCAACAGTTAGAACTGGACATGGAACAACAGACTGGTTCCAAATAGGAAAAGAAGTATGTCAAGGCTGTATATTGTCACCCTGCTTATTTAGCATATGCAGAGTACATCATGAGAAACGCTGGGCTGGAAGAAACACAAGCTGGAATCAAGATTGCCGGGGGAAATATCAATAACCTCAGATATGCAGATGACACCACCCTTATGGCAGAAAGTGAAGAGGAACTAAAAAGCCTCTTGATGAAAGTGAAAGAGGAGAGTGAAAAAGTTGGCTTAAAGCTCAACATTCAGAAAACGAAGATCATGGCATCTGGTCCCATGACTTCATGGGAAATAGATGGGGAAACAGTGGAAACAGTGTCAGACTTTATTTTTTGGGGCTCCAAAATCACTGTAGATGGTGACTGCAACCATGAAATTAAAAGACGCTTACTCCTTGGAAGGAAAGTTATGACCAACCTAGATAGCATATTCAAAAGCAGAGATATTACTTTGCCAACAAAGGTCCATCTAGTCAAGGCTATGGTTTTTCCAGTAGTCATGTATGGATGTGAGAGTTGGACTGTGAAGAAGGCTGAGTGCCAAAGAATTGATTCTTTTGAACTGTGGTGTTGGAGAAGACTCTTGAGAGTCCCCTGGACTGCAAGGAGATCCAACCAGTCCATTCTAACGGAGATAAGTCCTGGGTGTTCTTTGGAAGGAATGATGCTAAAGCTGAAACTCCTGTACTTTGGCCACCTCATGCGAAGAGTTGACTCATTGGAAAAGACTCTGATGCTGGGAGGTGTTGGGGGGAGGAGGAGAAGGGGACGACAGAGGATGAGATGGCTGGATGGCATCACTGACTCAATGGACGTGAGTTTTTGTGAACTCCGGGAGTTGGTGATGGACAGGGAGGCCTGGTGTGCTACAATTCATGGGGTCACAAAGAGTCAGACATGAATGAGTGACTGAACTCAACTGAACTGATGTAAGAAAAATATCTTTAACATTGGATTTATATACCCAACAGATAACATACTTAGATTAAAATTGAAGTTGTATTTTCAAGGAGTAGAATGTGAAAATCAGTGCTAAAATCTCTCCCAGCTACCCTTATCAATGCTACTTACTAAATTTGGCCATTATTTTGTCAAAATAAATCAAAACTTAGTCATCCACATTTTTTTCAGTGAGTGAACGTGCAGTGCTTTGCCTTAAGTTGACTTTTCAGAGTCATCCTTTTCTTTATCTTTTTTTCTTCTCATTCTCTGCATCCTTTTAGCCATTGTTTGCTGCTGTCTCTCTGAAAATATCTGTTTTTTGTTTTTAACTTTGTGTTCTTGCCCATATGGCTCTGGTCCAGGTGCCTCATGTTTGCCAATTAGACTTGTGCAAAATATTTTAATTGGTGCCCTGTCCCACATTGCTCTCACTTTGTTATTTTCTGTATTGTTTTCAGACTACTTGTATGAAAACACCTCTTTCCTTTTGTTAGTGTCTTGTTGAGAGCCCTTTGCTGGATCCTCCAGGACTATAAAACAAAAGACAGTCTGCCTGGACCAACACACATTCTGTTTTCTGATTTCTTTGTTTCATGTATTTTGTCCTTTTCCTATTTCTTACCTCAAATACTTAGTTTCTTCATTTTCTAAACTTTCTTCTTACATGAATGAGGGGTGTTTCCAAGACTGCCACCTGTGATTATGAATCTGGACAATATTACTTTAATGACTGTATTCAGCATATCATGCTGTATTATTACATTATTTAAATTCACATGTATAAAAGATATTTCTAAGAGTGTTATTTATTCATTGCATGAAGGTAGATTTTTTTTTATTGTGGTAAAAAAATCTGATCATATGGTATCTAAACACTAAAACAAATTTAAGTGTATAGTATATTGTTAAGTATTAGCACGATGTTGTACCGATCTCTAGAACTTCTCCATCTTATGACTGAAACTCTATACCCTGTGAACAGCAGCTCTCCATTTCTCCCCTACTCAGCACCTAGCAACTACCATTCTACTTCTTGAAAATGAAAGTCATTTGGTTGTGTCCAACACTTTGTGAGCCCATGGACTATATGGTCCATGGAATTGTCCAGGCCAGAATATTGGAGTGAGTAGCCTTTCCCTTCTCCAGGGGATTTTTCCAACCCAGGGATGGAACTCAGGTCTCCCGCATTGCAGGCAGAATCTTTACCATCGGAGCCACCAGGGAAGTCCAAAAATACTGGAGTGGGTAGCCTATCCCTTCTCCAGCAGATCTTCCTGACCCAGGAATCGAACTGGGGTCTCCTGCACTGCAGGGGAATTCTTTACCAGCTAAGCTACCAGGGAAGCCCAATTCTACTCCTTAATCTTATGCATTTGAGTACTTTGGATGCCTCATATACGTAGAACCATAGTTGGCCTTCTGTGACTAGTTTACTTTACTTAGCATAGTATCCTCAGGTTTCTTTCATGTTAAAGCACATGGCAGGGTTTCTTTTTTTATGACTGAATAACATCCCATTGTATGCATATTCCACATTTTCCTTCTCCTTGCTTCGGCTGATAGACATTTAAGTTGCTTTCATCTCTTGGCTTTTGTAAGTAATGCTGCAGTAAACATGGGAGTGCACATATTTCTTTAACATCTTGATTTCAATTCTACAAAATTAAACATCCTATTTTTTGTTCGTTCTCTCAGTCGTGTCACGTCCAACTCTTTGCTACCCTGTGTACTGCAGCACGCCAGGCTTCCCTCTCCTTCACTATCTCCTGGAGTTTGCTCAAACTCATGTCCAGTGAGTTGATGATGCCATCCAAATATCTCATCCTGTGTTGCCCCTTCCTCCTCCTGCCCTCAGTCTTCCCCAGCATCAGGGAAAGTTGGCTCTTTGCATCAGGTGGAATGCGATCCAGAAATCCTACATCTTGGTATTTACCCATAGGATTGAAAACTTATGTCTACAAAAACCTAAGCGTGGGTGTATATAGCAGCGTTGTGCATAATTTACAGAGCTTTGACGCAGTCAAGCTGTCCTTCAGTTAGTGAATGGATAAAAAAACTGGTATATCCATACAATGCAATTTTATTCAGTAGCAAAAAGAAAGAAGCCATCAAGCCATGAAAAGACACAAGGAAATGTTAGGAAGTGAAACAAGTCAATCAGAAAAGGCTATATATTGCATTATTCCAACTATATAACATTATGAAAAAGGCAAAACTATGAAGACCGTTAAAAGATCAGTGGTTTTCAGGGTCTGGGGAAGGGAAGGATGACTAGGTAGGCACATAGGCTTTTTAGGGTGGTGGAACTACTCTGCTGCTCCTGCTGCTAAGTCGCTTCAGTCGTGTCCGACTCTGTGGGACCCCATAGACAGCAGCCCACCAGGCTCCCCCGTCCCTGGGATTCTCCAGGTTCTTGCCTGGAAACTACTGTATATGATCCTAAAGTGGTGGACACATCAGTAAATTTATCTAAATCCATAGACTGTACAGCACTGAGTGATATATCTGTGATATCAAATGTATATTATTAAATTTAAATTTTATTTTTTTCTACTACTGTCCAATTACTGAGCGACTTTCATTTACTACTTTTTTTCAAATCCATAAACAGTATAGCACTTATAGTAATATATCTGTGATGTCAAATGTACTGACATTATTTAAATTTCAATTTCATTTATTTTTTGCCTACTATTCTGTGCTACTATTAGAGAAGTATACTGAAAATATCATACTTCAACTTAAATTTTTACCAAATTTTTCTTATAAATCCGATAATTTTATTTTGTGTATTTGGATGTATTGCTTGGTACATATGAATTTGTAACCTGACATACTTTCCTTATCACTTACGCCTTTTCTTTCTTATAGCCTTTTTATTCCATCTAGTACTTTTAACCAAAAATTCTACCTTTTGATAAAAAAAATCACGTCTATTTTTTTTTCTCTTAATTGTTTTTTGGTTTGCATTTGTCTCCTTCCTTTTAGCCTTCATATTCAGTATTTCACATTTCTTTTAAATGTATAATTTTAAGTAAGATAACTGAGTTTTCTTTTATATTTGAACTGTTTGCCTGATGATCTCTTTCTTTTAATGAGAAAAGTCAGTTCTTTCATGTATTGTATAGATTGATAAATTTTATTTTACTTACATATTTTACTTGATATCTATTAATTTTTAATGTTATTGTTTGCCTTTTTCCTTTTATGTTTTCTCTTTCTTCTTTAGATCAAGCTTATTCTCATTTTTCCTTTATAACTCTAAAACTTTTATTAAGGTTACTATATTCAAATTAAGAACATATCGTGTAAAAAGGAATATTAATAGCAATCTCAACAGAGGAAAGAAAATAGGAAAAGCAGTATAAGGAGGTTGTATATAAAGAGGAAATAGTAGCCCAAGCCACCTAGTTTAAGTAACTAAGAATGTGGCATATATTACACATAAGAATTCAGGTTTGCCTTAAATCTAAATACAGTTTCTTCCCCACTCCACTATGAGCTGCCTCTCAGAATCTCTGCCCAGTCAGTCAGCATCTGGAGTGCTCATGGTGTGGAGCCTGGCTTCAAGGGCCATTCACTGGGTACAAGGCTGGTGGTGGATTTTATAGCTATTGAACTAAATTTCCCCTCAACTCCTTCCAGCTCAAGAAACTTTGATTCTATTAATACAACTAGCCTCATCTTCTCTGGAACAATTAAAATTCTTTATCTGCTACCTTTTTCTAAAACCTTAATGAGAAAAATTCAGAGAAAAGATATAGCGATATCCTTTTACTCAATGATTACTCAAGATCTTTTACCTTTATTACTTTTCTTCCAACCTGTACCTTTCCCTCTTATTGTCTGGCAACTCTTCCTGATCCATGGAGCATGCTCCCCTGGAATCAGAATGTAGATTTTTACTATGAGCCTTGGGCAGCAAAGTGAAGCAGAGAGCTGGAAATTTCCAAATGAATAAACTCTGCAACGGTAGGAAAACAAAACCAGTATGAAAAATTATTTTTAAAATATCAATTTTAATGCAGTAGATATGAGTTGAACACATTTTGATTTCTTTAATATTTTTATTTGGATAGGTAAAGAATATATTTGTAATAGTAAGAGAGTTAAGGTTGCATCTTATGATTCGTGAACCAGCTGTACATCACAGTCTCCTGGGCAGGTTACTATTAAATGTGAATTTTTAGACTGTGCTCTAGAGAGTCTGACTTAGAAGATTTCATGCAGGCCCCATGAATCTGTAGTTTGAAATTTCTCCTTGAATGACTCTATTTGTAGAAAGTTTATTCTTTTTTTTTTAATTTTATTTTATTTTTAAACTTTACATAATTGTATTAGTTTTGCCAAAAGTTTAAAGAACTGCTAAGAAAAAGGCAAAACCCAGTTTGCTGTTTCTTTCTCTAAGATTCTAATGCATGAAACTTTATTCAAAAATGTTGATATTTTTGAATGAACTGTACAGCCAGTATGAATAGGTCAGAGTAGTGGTAGTCACTCAGTTGTCTCCGACTCTGTGACCCCACGGACTGCAGCTTGCCAGACTCCTCTGTCCATGAGATTCTCCAGACAAGAATATTAAAGTGGATTGCCATTCCCATCTTCAAAGGATCTTCCCAACCCAGGGATCGAACCCAGGTCTCCTGCGTTGCAGGCAGATTCTTTACCATTTGAGCTACAGGGAAGTCTACGAATATGTCAAATGCAATCAAAACAAATAATTATGTAGTCCAAGTGGCACATTTAAAGCAGTTGTGAAAATTTACTGGAAATTTTCACAATCGGCTGTCCATCTAGTGACAGTCTAAAATGCAACAGAGTTTCTATCTTAATTTAATTCATCTTAGCAGATTTAGCATGATCCTTTTTTCAGTCAGATCACATATTTAGAGTATATAAGAATGTACTCTAAACATATTATAACACCAAAAAGGTAAAAAAGTGAAGGCTATGTTAAAGTGGAATAGCAAATCACCATTTACTAGATACATGTCAGTCCTGTAAGAACCAAAACATGTAACTCCGGCTTTGATTCAAATATGTTATTGGTCACAGAGCAGATACTTCTTCCAGTTTTTTACATGCCAAAATGCACTGACTTTTTAAAAAGGAACTGGTGATAATTGATATTGCAAATTTGTATGGCCATCAAGAACATGGAAATACAAGCTAAGGTAGATTATTGATTACTGTGGATGAGCAAGCCATTCTTTCCATTTTGGTCTCATGTTTAGAGATTTAGAATGAATATATGTCAGAGATTAATGTTTGCAACTGGATTTGAACCTGCCTTTTTGCTTTTAACATGTATCATGTATTCAGATTTAGTTTGCAATTAGCATTTACTAGTACTCTTGCCTGGAAAATCCCATGGATGGAGGAGCCTGGTAGGCTGCAGTCCATGAGGTCGCTAAGAGTCGGACACGACTGAGCGACATCACTTTGACTTTTCACTTTCATTCATTGGAGAAGGAAATGGCAACCCACTCCAGTATTCTTGCCTGGAAAATCCCAGGGATGGGGGAGCCTGGTGGGCTGCCATCTCTGGGGTCGCACAGAGTCAGACACAACTGAAGCGACTTAGCAGCAGCAGTACATATATGGTAATAATCCAAAATTGAAATTTTATGCAAATAAAAACCATTGTTTCACCCAAAACGTATCTTTACTTTAGTTTCAGACATGAGCTTGCAATCCTGTATCATCCTTGACCTGGTTCAAGGATACTTAGAATATTTAAGAATGTGAAGAGCAGCTATTAAGCCAGAAGAATAATTATTATCAAAGAAGGAAAACTAATCAAGTTGTTTGGAGAACTTGGACTTAAAAGATTTCATTGTTGTTCGGCATATCCCCACTCCTCTTACTGAGTGAAGTATTGTAACACATAAATGAGCTGTCTTGAATGGTATTTTTAGTGTTTAATATACAGAGCAGCAACTTTATAGCTTATCTTCCTGATTATTCACATCTCTGAAGTGAGTTACTCATGATTTTCATTGGCACTTGACAAGTAAGTTGATTGAAAATTAATGCTATGTATATCATATGTTGCTCTTTAGCTTTTCAATATTGCAGTTGCTTCTTTGGAGAAACTAAAGTACCTTGGATGATATATTGATATTTTAATCTACATGAGTTTCATGGAAACTATTCCATGTTAATAAGAGGACCCATAGTCATCTGAAAGTGCCAATGGTCCACTTCAGCATCAAGTACTCTCATGTTGCCCATTCAGGGTGGCACAGTTGGAGTAGCAGATATCTAAGAAGTATTTGATCTGATGAGAATTGCAATGATTCTCATGCTCCAGACACTACAGGCAGCAGTACAACCTGCTAAGCAAATGATGCACCAGGTCCCAGGAACCCTTTATTGTCTCATCTCTTAGACTGTATTATCTTTAATCTCTTTATGTTTTAATTAATTTATTTTTTAATTGAAGGATAATTGCTTTACAGAATTTTATTGTTTTCTGTCAAACGTCAACATGAATCAGCCATGGACTTCCATGGTGGCTCCAACAGTAGAGAATCTACCTGCAATGCAGGAGACGTGGGTTCTATCCCTGGGTTGGGAAGATCTCCTGGAGAAGGGAATGGCTACCTACTCCAGTATTCTTGCCTGGAGAATTCCATGGACAGAGGAGCATGGTGGCCTATGTATAGTCCACAGGGTTTCAAAGAGTCAGACACAACTGAGCCACTAACACCTTCACTCACTTTTCAGTCTTTACTTTGACCTGTCATTTCTCCAGCCAAACAGCAGAAATTCACTTTGCAAGGTTGTTTATGGGGAAAAACAGGAAATTTCCAGTTCTCCTAGGGAATCAGAATATTTATGAAATGATAAATAGCAAGTGAGAGTGGTATAGACTAAGCACGAAGAGGATGATACAGAAAATTCATGGAAAGCAAGGCTTGTGAGCACAGGAATGTTTAAGAGAGGATGTGGGCCTCTAGTTCATCCTTTAATAGTGAAAGTGTGTATGTGCTAAGTTGCTTCAGTCGTGCATGACTTTTTGTGACCCCATGGACTGTAGCATGTCCACAGGTTCTCCAGGCAAGGGTACTGGAGTGAGTTGCCATTTCCTCCTCCAGGGGATTATCCTGACCCAGGGAACAAACCCATGTCTCCTGTATTGCCGGTGGATTCTTTATTGCTAAACCACCAGCTGCTGCTCCTGCTGCTGCTGCTGCTAAGTCGCTTCAGTCAAGTCCGACTCTGTGCGACCCTAGAGACGGCAGCCCACCAGGCTCCCCTGTCCCTGGGATTCTCCAGGCAAGAACACTGGAATGGGCTGCCATTTCCTTCTCCAATGCATGAAAGTGAAAAGTGAAGTCGCTCAGTCATGTCCGACTCTCAGTGACTCCATAGACTGCAGCCCACCAGGCTCCTCCATCCATGGGATTTTCCAGGCAAGAGTACTGGAGTGGGGTGCCATTGAATCCCCTTAATAGTGAAAGGGACTTAGGTCAATGTGTGAGAGAGAGAAGTGAAGGAAAGTCTATGGAAGATTGACAGCATAAACACAAGCACAGCAATGTTACAACCCTTGACATATTTAGAGACAATTAAAAAATCCGTTTGGGTAACTATAGGTTTTTATGACAGAAAAAATGAAAAAGCTGCAAAGGGAGGTTAATGCCAGAAAATAAAGATATGAATAGACAATTCATAGAACAAATTAACTGGAGAAGGCAATGGCAACCCACTCCAGTACTCTTGCCTGGAAGATCCCATGGATGGAGGAGCCTCATGGGCTGCAGTCCATGGGGTCGCTAAGAGTCAAACATGACTGAGCGACTTCACTTTCACTTTTCACTTTCATGCATTGAAGAAGGAAATGGCAACCCACTCCAGTGTTCTTGCCTGGAGAATCCCAGGGACGGGGGATCCTGGTGGGCTGCTGTCTATGGGGTCGCACAGAGTCGGACACAACTGAACTGACTTAGCAGCAACAACAGCAGAACAAATTGAAAATGTCAATTAGCATATGAAAAATGTTCAAAGTCATGTTGGTTCGGGAAATGCTAATTAAGTTATCAAGGTTACCATTTAAACCCTTCAGTGAGGCAACAATTTGAAAGATTGAAGTGCCTGTTCTAGAGAGGATATGGAGTAAAAGAGGCTGTAATAGAAACACCTAGTGTACACTGGTGTCTGGTCTTCCTTGCTGGGCACGCAGGATTGCACCCCCCTCCAACCCCTTTGGAGTCCAGATGTGGCAATTTTCCTAGTTCTGACTAATCACTGGGCAATATGGACATGTGTGAATTCTGTGTCCGAGCACTTACTTGTCCTTGCCATTAGCCTGTCTCCCTTTTCACTTGCCATCATAATTGTGGATGAGACTTCACATGATTGAGGCTTCAAGATGACTATTGAGTTGATAGCCCCAAATTCAAAGAAATCAGAGTTACTTCATAAGGGCAGTTGGCCTAGAGAATTATCTGGGCTTATATATGATTTTTAATAAGTGAAAGTAAACATTTTTGTATTACCCCCAGAAATTTCAGAATTGTCATGACCAGAGCACTGTCGAGTCTCCTCAGATGGATACAGTTGTTTTCTCATATTGATGGAAGAAATGTGAAGGGTTAAGCCTCTTCAGAAGGCAATCTAGCAGCACCTACTTAAAAAAAAATACATAAACCCTTTGATTGATCAAATTCACTGTTGGGAATTTATCCCATAGAAATAAAATGCCAGTTAGTAAAGCCATTACAAGGATACTTATTGTAGCATTGTTTCTTAATGGCCAATAGTAGAAAATGCCCCTAAATCAGGGAATGTATCCATAATTGTGCTTTTCAAACCCAGCTACATATCACAGCCTCCTAGGCAGATTATTTCTAAATGTTAACACACATACCTCTTAGAAAGAATGAGTTTGAGTCCTGGGAGATTACTGGGAGAGATTAATGCAAGGTTTAACTATGTATATAGTATGATCCTATTTTTTGAAACAATGACAAACAACTGATTAAAATACTTATACATATATCTCTATAGGATTATGTAAGTATGGATAAAAATAAGAAAAAAGGCATCTTATATTGTTGATATTGCTTACCTCGGTAGGGATAGAGAATGGAATAATAATACAAGAGAAGAAGGAAGAAAACAAGTTGAGCCTATCCTGATCTCTCTCTGTCTCTCATAGACAACACTCATGCACACACATATATTCATATATATTTTACACATATGAAACATTCATATATATGAATACTATTTTAAAATTTAGGAAAGGTCAACTCCCCTGTGGGAATGAGTTAGTAACTGAAGGAAAACAGTCAACTGATCACAAAGGATACATTGATCACAGCAGGTCATGCTTCCCTGAGTCCCATTCTTCCTGAAAAAACCCTGCAAATAACTCAAGGCTGTGAATTGCATAGACCCTGAGAAAAGACCCTGATGCTAGGAAAGATTGAAGGCAGGAGGAGAAGGGGACGACAGAGGACAAGATGGTTAGACGGCATCACTGACTCTATTGACTCAGCTCTGGGAGATGGTGAAGGACAGAGAAGCCCGGCCTGCTGCAGTCCATGGGGTTGCAGAGAGTCAGACATGAGTTATCGACTAAACAACAACATGGAGAGTGTATATTGAAGGAAATCTGGAGGAAAAGATATTTTGGCTTCAGGGGCTTCTCCCACATGTCTCTCTAGAGCTCCTATTTAATATCAATTTAATGTCAATATCCTATTTTAATATCAATGTATATTAATATAATTTTAATATTAATTTTGATATTTTCACTTAATTTTCACTTAAGATAGTTCTTGCTTCTTCTATACTTTGAATCTTAAAAAAAAATTTGGTCTCAAATTCTGTACTATCGAATTTTTACATTTTTAGTCATTTTTATTCTTTGACTTCTTTCCGTTTGCATTTCAAAAATATAAATTTTTCCCTGTTGTCTTCTTTTATTAAAGGATAAACATTTGATCCCTTTACCTTTATTTTAGAGGCATGCTAAGAGGATTTTCTAAGTCAGAATTCTGTGTGTGGTCTCTCACAATATTCTGACAACTTACTTTGTCCTGGAACATCTGAAGAATGCAAATGCCATATTCCCAGGGCACCCTCACATGGATTATTTTCCATATCTCTTTGATTTTCAAAAGGCCTCTTAATTACTTATTTTGATATGTCCCTTTCTTAAATTCACATAATAAAGGAAAACAGTAAGTTTTAATTTTCAAAGATTTGCATTGCTTTAGTGTTTTTGGCCAATGCCAACCATTTGGATTTGATGCGACTTCTTTTTTTTTTTTTTTTAATTTTATTTTATTTTTAAACTTTACATAATTGTATTAGTTTTGCCAAATATCAAAATGAATCCACCACACGTATACATGTGTTCCCCATCCTGAACCCTCCTCCCTCCTCCCTCCCCATACCATCCCTCTGGGTCGTCCCAGTGCTCTAGCCCCAAGCATCCAGTATCGTGCATCGAACCTGGACTGGCATCTCGTTTCATACATGATATTTTACATGTTTTAATGCCGTTCTCCCAAATCTTCCCACCCTCTCCCTCTCCCACAGAGTCCATAAGACTGTTCTATACATCAGTGTCTCTTTTGCTGTCTCGTACAAAGGGTTATTGTTAGCATCTTTCTAAATTCCATATGTATGCGTTAGTATACTGTAATGGTGTTTTTCCTTCTGGCTTACTTCACTCTGTATAATAGGCTCCAGTTTCATCCACCTCATTAGAACTGATTCAAATGTATTCTTTTTAATGGCTGAGTAATACTCCATTCTGTTTGATCCATTATTTTTGACTTTCCAGAATAAATAGATGGAATAAGAAACAACTAACAAAATGATTCATTATGATTAGTACATCAAGGTTTAAGAGGCCCTTTGTCTGAAATTATTTGACACACATGAGTTAATTTCTGTATCTTTCTTAAGAAGCTGACCAAGAATTTTGGTTGGTTTAGTAAATTCCAAAAAGACTGTAAGAATAGGTTACTTGGTAGCATGTGCCCTGCTGATCTACTGTTACTTAACTGAGATTTTGACTTATAACACTCACATTGACTGTATTTGAATACATATTAACGTGTTGCTAGAGATGCAGATTGTTATGTCCATAAGAAAGTAATTTTTTTTTTTTTTTTTTTTTTTTTACTGTTTGGTTTACTATTCCATACAGAAGCTAAAGCAATGCCAGGCACATAGTAGGAACTCAATAATTTTTTTTCAAGGACATTAATACTAATTTAGGAAACACTGAAAAATGAATGTGATGAATCTGGAGTAGGGTTTAAATAAGACAAGCTCTGTGGTGGTCACTGTGTCCTGGTTTCAGTGGTTGAGTGGGATAGAGCCTTTAGAAAGTGACACTCACATGGCTTGAGAAAATATCCCAACTTCCAAATTCGGGATACAGTAAAAGGTTTTTTGTTTGTTTGTTTTTTAAACTGTGGTAGAGTACATATAATATAAAATTTACCATTTTAAACAATTTTGTGTGCACAGTTTAGTGTCAATAAGTACATTCACAATGTTGTACAACCATCAGCACTAGCCATCTTTAGAACTCTGTCATCTTTCCAAACTGGAGCTCTGCTGCTGCTGCTGCTAAGTCGCTTCAGTCGTATCTGACTCTGTGCGACCCCATAGACGGCAGCCCACCAGGCCCTGCTGTCCCTGGGATTCTCCAGGCAAGAAAACAGGAGTGGGTTGCCATTTCCTCCTCCAATGCATGAAAGTGAAAAGTGAAAGTGAAGTCGCTCAGTCGTGTCTGACACCTAGCGACCCCATGGACTGTAGCCTACCAGGCCCCTCCGTCCATGGGATTTTCCAGGCAAGAGTACTGGAGTGGGGTGCCATTGCCTTCTCCAAAACTGGAGCTCTGTACCCATTAAAAAATGCCCTTTCCACCCTCCTCCAAACCTCTGGTAACCAGTATTCTACTTTGTGTCTCCACAGAAAGTAGAGTATTTGAGTATTTCAGGTAGCTTATATAAGTGAAATCGTACAACCTTTGTCCTTTTGTGTCTGGTTCATTTCATTTGGTAAAACATTTGTTCTTCAACCTAGACATGATATACTTAATAGGTAATTTGTACCAGTGGAAGAGTGGGCCATCAGATTTTTATAAATAGAGCCCCTTAGTCCCTTCTTGGAGAAGGCAGTGGCAGCCCACCCCAGTGTTCTTGCCTGGAGAATCCCAGGGACGGGGGAGCCTGGTGGGCTGCCGTCTATGGGGTCGCACAGAGTCGGACACGACTGAAGCGACTTAGCAGCAACTTAGCAGTAGCAGGTCCTTCTTAGAGTTTTCCATCAGGTGTGAGTTAAGTGGGCACTATAATTGGAATTTCTTTATTGGAGTTTATGATAAATGCCTTGTTCCTATATTACTTGAAGCATAGTAATGGCTTATCCCTTGAGGGTGATATTGGATGTTGGTATTACTAGAACGAGGCCTTTTGGATATATTTGTCATGTCAAGAAGTTGTTTACTATGTTTAAGAATGGAAAGTTTATCAGACCTACTGACCTTTTGGAGTATTTCCCAATACGAAAAGTTGCTCACGGTTCTTGGTAGCATTAATGTAAATTTAATTACTTGGTATGCCTGTGGTATAATTTTTCTTCCTTATAAAGGTAGGTCAGCACATTAGAAAGGTTAAGAATCTCATTCTAATTGGAGCCACAAAGTATCGTTAATTAAATCCCCACAGGAGTCCCTCCAGATTGAACTATGTATATATATTGAACTCATATAAGATTAAACAGTGTAATCCTTTCATTTCTCTAAAGGAGTATAGCATATTTTCTTTTTCAATTATGATCTTTAAAATGCACACTTACATCCTTTTCCTAGCTGACTGTAAGACTTGTAAATCTCTTTCATGAGAAAAATGTCTCTTTAAGTGCATATTCCATTAATAATACTAATACTATTAAGAGACCATGTAATGCCTTTCACCCAAACCAAGATCCCCTATGAGTAGGTTCTCATTTTCTATTTTCTGATGGGACAAAATCATAAACAGGTTATGTTTTTATCTTTCAAATCCTTTTACAATAAATCCTTGTGTAGAATATAATAAAAGAATTTCAGGGTCCCATCAGAGAAATTAGCTGGTCTTATCCTGTTCCTTCTAGCGAAATTGTGCTCACAATGCCGTATACCCAACTTCCCAAGTGTACTTTGAAACATTTTTACTGTAGGTAAATTCAAAGTGTAATTTTACCCTTCTTTATAGCTCCATTTGCCCTCCAGTGATCCGTATGAAGTTTAGGCAATTCTATACAGTTGTTTTAAAGTTTATATGATTTTCCCTGGAAAGAGTTTGATGTGTCAATAACTTGCCTATGGAGTTTTTTTTTTTTTTTTTTTTTTTACTGTAAATTGTAGACAGAATCGTCTACAATAACTCCCCTACAATTGCTGGCCACCTGTGAAAGGTAAACGTCTAAACTCGCTTGATAATACCAATAAAGCTGCTGAAGACCTTTTCAGAATGACTCAGACTGTTCCCTGGGGGTTCTGAGCCAAGCACGACACAGGCAGAAAATTCAGGTTCCAAGTATAAGCTTCTCCCACCCCCCATCCCCTGAAAAAATTCTGTTTTGAAGGAAACGGCTTCTATTTATGATCAGAATTGCCATCTTACTCCCTGAATCATCCAGTTACTGAGCTGAGAAACCTTGTTTCCAGCCAACCTCTGGGTCCTTACCTATCACCCCAAGATAGGAAAGCAGAAAACAGTTACTCAGGATGCTAAATCTTGAGCGAGATGTGGGCTGAGTCACTCAACACGTTAATCCTGCCCAAAAGGGAGTATGAGCCAGCAGATCCCAGAGTCGTTCCCTCTTGCCAATCAGATACAGGATTAGGCATGTGTTAGTTACAAAGAGTGGAAAAGGAGATGGCAACCCACTCCAGTACTCTTGCCTAGAGGATCCTGTGGACATAGGAGCCTGGTGGTCTGCTGTCTATGGGGTTGCACAGAGTCAGACATGACTGAAGTGACTTAGCATGCATGCATGCATTGGAGAAGGAAATGGCAACCCACTCCAGTGTTCTTGCCTGGAGAATCCCAGAGACAGAGGAGCCTGGTGGGCTGCTGTCTATGGGGTCGCACAGAGTCGGACACGACTGAAGCGACTTAGCAGTAGCAGCAGTTACAAAGAGATTAGCTAAAAAGAGATGTTCTCCAATACCTCTAAGAAAACAATAGTTGTTATTTTATGTGCCAGGCACAATTCAGGAAGAAGAAAGCAATGATGACCCCTAATGAGGCCATCAATAAACTTGACTTTGCTTTTATTTTTAATTTTTTGTTGATTCTCTTGCCCCAGTATTATCTATGTTATGGTATGAATTAACTCATGCATTTTCCTTTGCCTCTTATCCTATGCTCTCTTATTCTTTGCCTGCTGAACTGGTTATTGTGTGTCCTTTGTGATCCAGTTCAAGCACCAGTTTCTTCAAGAAGCCTTTCTTGGCTCCATCAAATAGACAGGACTGTTTCATATGTCCTTGTGGTACCTTTATCCTTACCTCACTCTACTTAACTAAACCAACCTGCAATTGTTTTTTATTGTCTGTCTCCCTAAATTGATTGTGAAAATAGAAAATATCTAGCATGTAATAAATGAATAAATTATAATAAATGAATGAATGAATAAGGAGTGAAAAGCTGTAAGTCCAGGGCTCTAATATTAGTTTTGCCACTAACTGTGTTGTATCTACTCTTTTGTCAAATGAATGTATAAATAACCCTTTATATAATTTTCATTGTTATCTGCCATGGATAACATTATTTAATCAATCTAATTGACACATAGTTAATGGGCACCTTGGTGTGTGTGTGTGCCATTGTGCTTTATGTTACATAAAATTAGTTAAGGGGGCAAGCATGGTCTTATTCACTTGAGCTTACATACTAACAAAGAATGCTAAGAAAGCAAGAATATTTCTATAAGGATAAATATAATAACTGTGAGCACTAAATTGAAGATGGAAGAACATTGCATATTAATACATGCTAGACTGCCGAGGTGTGAGGAACCAGGCTGTGTGAAATTCATCCTGGCAGAAGGGTAGCGCTTCTGTGAGGTAGATTATAATAGCTAGTAATCATGGATGGGCAAGGGACTCATGTGATAATCACTACAATTCCATTTCATAGGTGAGAGCTAAAATAAGGTTGGATGTAAAATAATGGAATGGCTGACATATAACCTTGTATCTTGAGTTACTCGGCTTGAATTTTAGTCTGTGATAGTGGGGAGCCATTGTTTGAATTTTTTAAAGCATTATCATATTTGTTTTTTAGAAAGAGTAGTGGCTGTGAGGAAAACGCATTAGGCAGGAGAGGGCAAGACCTTAGCAACTCAGGGTAGGTGATGTCCATCTTAGTAGCTGTCAGCATAACAAAGTAGAGAGTGTTGACTGGAGTGAAGTAAAACATCAAAGAGACTGTAAGGAAGAAATACCAGGCTGGATGATTCACTGGGTGTGTGGTGTGAAAAGTAAATGTTAGCAAAATGCCTAATGTGATAGATTTGGGAGCAAATGTTACCTTTTACTAGGGAATACCTAAAATAAGAAATATGGAGAATCAGGAGGTCTGAGTAGGGGAGACATATGTTTCGACATGTTGAACTTGAGGCTCAGTGCATCACAAGTAGGAGTATCCAATTTGTATTTGTCTGCACAGATCTCACTACCTGCAAATGCAGGAGACTTAGGAGACCCAGGTTCAATCCCTAGGTTGGGAAGATCCCCTGGAGAAGGGAGTGGCAACCCACTCCAGTATTCTTGCCTGAAGAATCCCATGGATAGGGGAGCCTGGCAGGCTTAGTCCATGGAGTTGCCAAGAGTCAGACACAGCTGAGCACACACATACATATAGACCTAGAGAGACAAATGAGGAAAGAGACAGTGTGACCAGTACTGGGAATCAGTACTGTGAGAGCTCATAGAAAGAACTCCTAAGCTGTCATGGCTGGTGGCTAAACAAGGCTTTTCTGAGAACATGATCTTAAGTGAGATACAGAACGTCTCAACAGCGTGGATTTTTTTTTTTCAAATTTAAATCAAAACACTTGAAATTTAAACTTTTCACAAGTTTTTTGATACTACAATAGGCACTCCTCAGAAATGTAATAAGAATTGACATCTGGTAGTCAGTGAAAATGACTTTGAAATGCTCTCATACTCAAGATGCCTTCTAAAACACACAAGAAAAATCATTATATGCTTGGCATCAGTTCAGTTCAGTTCAGTCACTCAGTCGTGTCCAACTCTTTGTGACCCCATGAATTGCAGCACACCACGCCTCCCTGTCCATCACCAACTCCCGGAGTTCACCCAAACTCTTGTCCATCAAGTCGGTGATGCCATCCAGCCATCTCATCCTCTGTCGTCCCCTTCTCCTCCTACCCCCAATCCCTCCCAGCATCAGAGTCTTTTCCAATGAGTCAACTCTTTGCATGAGGTGGCCAAAGTATTGGAGTTTCAGCTTTAGCATCAGTCCTTCCAATGAACACCCAGGACCAATCTCCTTTAGAATGGACTGGTTGGATCTCCTTGAAGTCCAAGTGTGTAACATTAAATATATTCCAATATCCTTGAGACTAAAATCTAATGTCTGACAGATATGGGAACGGTTCATCAAAATATTTGCTTAATAAGTATTGTAATAGCTAGTATTTATTCAGAGAAGGCAATGGCACCCCACTCCAGTACTCTTGCCTGGAAAATCCCATGGATGGAGGAGCCTGGAAGGCTGCAGTCCATGGGGTCGCTGAGGGTCGGACACGACTGAGTGACTTCCCTTTCACTTTTCACTTTCATGCATTGGAGAAGAAATGGCAACCCACTTCAGTGTTCTTGCCTGGAGAATCCTGGGGACAGGGGAGCCTGGTGAGCTGCCGTCTGTGGGGTCACACAGAGTCGGACACGACTGAAGCGACTTAGCAGCAGTAGCAGCAGCAGTAGTTATTGAGTGCTCACAATATGCCAGTCAGTTTTATACGTTTCTCACGTGGATACACTTGTGTAAGTCTCACATCAACCTCCTTTACAGGTAAAAAGGTTGAGGCACATGAAGGTTAAGAGTTAGTGGAAGAAATCCCATCAGCACTTAGGCAGATTGGCTGCAGAAACTACACTGATATTAATGATCCTGTGGCAGGCCTCTCCCCAGTCTCTCCAAGTAAACAGCAGATCACATTCTCGGCTACCTTAAGCACTGATAAAAGTATATTAATAGTGAAATTTGAAGGCATTAATTTTTAAACATTAGCTTATCTGCCCCAAAACAAAATGGAAGGTATTTTAGTGCTTCACTCAGCACATCTAAAATAACTGCACAGTCCTAATGGCTTCATGTTCTGCTGTGGTTAGACTCTGGGAATCCCACAAAGGGCTGAGTTTGGGGCACCTTTAATCACAGCAAGAGGAGCATATACCAGAAGAGTTCAAGAAAATGTAAAGGTAATTGAAATCCCACATTAATTTTTCTGCTAAATAAATGCTTTTGTAGCAAATAACAGCCAAAAAAAAAAAAAAAGACAGGGAAGAAAAAATGTGTTCGATCAAACATTATATATGCAGAGATGTGTTTGTTGGGAACCTGAAGTTTATCAGTAAGCCTCAATCGTTTTTAAACATCTTTGTGATTATATAATACAGTAATGGGACTTTCCTGGGCAGTCCAGTGGTTACGACTCTGCACTTCCAGTGCTGGGGTCATGGGTTCAATCACTGGTTGGGAAATTAAGATCCCACATGTCACGTGGCAAAAAAAAAAAAAATGTTATTTGTTTCATTACTAGTCGCAAGAGAATTATTTGTCTGCAGCAAATGTGCTGAGTTTCTACTTTAGGCTAAATAAGCTTTTATGTGTTGGCTATGGGAGCTACCCTACCACCGTTTATAACACATTTTATGGGAGAAAATGCTGTGAGTTCCACACAATCAGTTTTCAAATGAACGACTGGAGCATCACCTGTTTGGCAGTTGGGAACTGCCTTTAGGAGTCTGACTGTCCTGCCTGGTCCTGGGTCTGTAATGAAAAGTCCATGTGTTTGGCTCACAACTCTCAACCTCAGTTCACAGAATGCAATTTCACTCTTCTCCCTCAGCATATCATGGCTGAAAGCTTCTGACCAGAGCAGGAGTTTACAGGCCCTTTGCACATGACTTTAACACCAGCAGTATGGAATTGGATATGCCAGTTTTTCATCTTTTAGTTCATAGATGCTTTACAGCTTCCTCTTCCTAATTTTTCAAGATCCTTAATAATTGATTGGTGTTGTCTGTATACATATATATAAATGTGTGTGTATATATATACATATTTATTTATTTCTATACATACACATATTTATTGTTTGTTGTTCATTTTCTAAGTTGTATCCATCTCTATGCGACCCCGTGGACTGCAGCACATCAGGCTTTTCTGTCCTCCACTATCTCCTGGTGTTTGCTCAGATTCATGTCCATTGTGTTGGAGATGCTATCTGACTATCTCATCCTCTGCTGCACTCTTCTCATTTTGCCTTCAACCTTTCCCAGCATTGTGGTCTTTTCCAGTGAGTTGGCTCTTTGCATCAGGTGGCCAAAGTATTGGAGCTTCAGTATTGATGCTTCAGCATCAGTTCTTCCAATGAATACTCAGTGTTGATTTCCTTTAGGATTCACTGGTTTGATCTCCTTGCAGTCGAAGGAACTCTCAAGAGTCTTGTCCAACACCACAGTTTGAAAGCATCGAATTGTGCTGGAGAAGCACCAGCCATTGGCACTCAGCCTTCTTTAAGGTCCAGCTCTCACATCTGTACATGACCACTGGAAAAACCATAACTTTGACTATATGGACCTTGCCAGCAAAGTGATGTCTCTGCTTTTTAATATGCTATCTAGATTTGTCATAGACTTCCTTTCAAGGAGCAAGCATCTTTTAATTTCATGGCTGCAGTCACTGTCGACAGTGATTTTAGAGCCTCCCCCAAAATAAAATCTGTCATTGCTTCCCTTTTTTCACCTTCTGTTTGCCATAAAATGTTGGAACTGGATGCTGTGATGTTAGTTTTTTAAATGCTGAGTTTCAAGACAACTTTTTCACTCTCCCCTTTCACCCTCATCAAGAGGCTCTTTAGTTCCTTTTCACTTTCTGCCATTAGGGTGGTATCATCTGCATATCTGAGTTGGTTGATATTTATATACATGCACACATACATATGTATATAAATTTGTGTGTAATTCATGTGTGTGTATGTGTAGATGTATACACATATATACAGTTGACCCTTGAAAAACATGGGTTTGAACAGTATGGGTCCCTCTATATGCAAATTTTTCTGTAATGAGTACTACAGAAATATGCAATTTGCATTTGGTTGCATTTACAGATGCAGAGGTTTGATTGTAAAGTTATATTTGAATTTTCAATTGTGCCAGATTGTGCCTCTAACCCTTGAGTTGTTCGAGTTTCAGCTGTATAGAAGCGTGTATTGGTGTGTGTATACACATTATTTCTGCCTTTTGTATTTTGTTGACTATTTAATTCCAGAGCATAATCAGGTATTTCTGTACTATTCAGTAAGCATTCTTACAAAGAGTCACAAATAGGCCTTAACTCAGTTGTTCGATTTATTTTTCCATACGTAGAGAGAAGTGTTGATAAAATAAGCTGTAGGAAATTGATCCACTTGCATTAACAGAGGCATTTAAAATGTTTCTTTTTCTGTCATGAGAAACACGCTGTAGTCAAGCAGGGGTAGAGACCAGAGGAACCATAAGGAGGATGTTCAGCTGTAATCCATGTGCAAGATGTCAATAGCTTGAATGAAGATGGAAGTGGCAAAAATAAGTGGTTGAATTCTAGATAGATTCTGAAGGCACAGCTGTCAGGATATGGAATATGAGAGAAGAGTCAAATATTTATTCAAAAGTTTTTACCTTTAGTTCAGTTCAGTGCTCAGTCGTGTCCGACTCTTTGCGACCCGATGAATCGCAGCACGCCAGGCCTCCCTGTCCATCACCATTTCCCGGAGCTCACTCAAACTCACGTCTGGGTTTTTACCTTTACTAACTGGAAAAATCAAATTGCTGAAATTCTTCATGAAGAGTAAGTGCAGTGAGACTAGGTACCAAGAAGTCACTGTTGGATATGTTTCAGTTCAGTTCAGTTCATTCACTCATTCGTGTCCACCTATTTGCGACCCCATGAATTTCAGCACGCCAGGCCTCCCTGTCCATCACCAACTCCCGGAGTTCACACAGACTCACGTCCATTGAGTCGGTGGTGCCATCCAGCCATCTCATCCTCTGTCATCCCCTTCTCCTCCTGCCCCCAATCCCTCCCAGCATCAGAGTCTTTTCCACTGAGTCAACTCTTCGCATGAGGTGGCCAAAGTATTGGAGTTTCAGCTTTAGCATCAGTCCTTTCAAAGAACACCCAGGACTGATCTCCTTTAGAATGGATTGGTTGGATCTCCTTGCAGTCCAAGCAGGACTCTCAAGAGTCTTCTCCAACACCACAGTTCAAAAGCATCAATTTTTTGGCACTCAGCTTTCTTCACAGTCCAACTCTCACATCCATACGTGACCACTGGAAAAACCACAGCCTTGACTAGACAGACCTTTGTTGGCAAAGTAATGTCTCTGGTTTTGAATATGCTATCTAGGTTGGTCATAACTTTCCTTCCAAGGAGCAAGCGTCTTTTAATTTCATGGCTGCAATCAACATCTGCAGTGATTTTGGAGCCCCCCAAAATAAAGTCTGACACTATTTCATTATTTCCCCATCTATTTCCCATGAAATGATGGGACCAGATGCCATGATCTTAGTTTTCTGAATGTTGAGCTTTAAGCCAACTTTTTTACTCTCCTCTTTCACTTTCATCAATAGGCTTTTTAGTTCCTCTTCACTTTCTGCCATAAGGGTGGTGGCATCTGCATATCTGAGGTGATTGATATTTGATCCTGGCAATCTTGATTCCAGCTTGTGCTTCTTCCAGCCCAGTGTTTCTCATGATGTACTCTGCATAGAAGTTAAATTAGCAGGATGACAATATACAGCCTTAACGTACTCCCTTTCCTATTTGGAACCAGTCTGTTGTTCCATGTCTAGTTCTAACTGTTGCTTCCTGACCTGCATATAGGTTTCTCAAGAGGCAGGTCAGGTGGTCTGGGATTCCCATCTCTTTCAGAATTTTCCAGTTTATTGTGATCCACACAGTCAAAGGCTTTGGCATAGTCAATAAAGCAGAAATAGATGGTTTTTTTGAACTCTCTTGATTTTTCGATGATCCAGTGGATATTGGCAACTTGATCTCTGGTTCCTCTGCCTTTTCTAAAACCAGCTTGAACATCGGGAAGTTCACAGTTCACGTATTGGTGAAGCCTGGCTTGGAGAATTTTGAGCATTACTTTACTAGCGTGTGAGATGAGTGCAATTGTGCAGTAGTTTGAGCATTTTTTGGCATTGCCTTTCTTTGGGACTGAAATGAAAACTGACCTTTTCCAGTCCTGTGGCCACTGCTCAGTTTTCCAAATTTGCTGACATGTTGAGTGCAGCACTTTCACAGCATCATCTTCCAGGATATGAAATAGCTCAACTGGAATTCCATCACCTCCACTGGATATGTGTAGAGATTCCTAGAAGTCTTCCGGGGCAGACATTTAGACAGAAATTGGATATGTGGCTGTTTAAAGTTCAGCTTTATGAGGTCAAAGTAGCAGAGATTCAGGACAAAGGCTAACTCTGGTAATGAAGAATGTATACTAGCATGGTATATATCCAAGACCCAAGAACAATGATAGGTTGCTGGACAGGGAAACTAAACAGTAAAAAAGAGAAATCTCATATTTAGGAAAGCCAAAATGATTTGTTCACAAAGAATGGTAAAGTCAAGATCAAGGCCTAGATGTGATGAGCTTGGCAATCTGTTCTTACCCACTAGAGTGGTATATGTCATAACATTTAGTTTGTTTTTCTAACATTTCTCCAGTGAAGAATTCTGCCATCTTTTTCAAAGCATTTAACAATTATTTTGAACACATATTCCCACTGGATCCGTCATACATTTTTACTGTGTGACATCATGGATTCACCAAACATTTGGTACTGTTTTTGGAAGGTTTTCCTTTCTCCCCGTATTCAACCAGTATTCCAGATTCCCTATCCAACATAAACACATTTTTCTAAACCCAGTGCTAATTACTGAACTGTTGTTTTTGTTTAGTTGCTAACTTGTGGTCAGCTCTTTTGTGACCCCATGGACTGTAGACCCCCAGGCTTTCCTATCCATGGGATTTCCCAGGCAAGAATATTGGACTGGGTTACATTTGTTTCTTCAGGGGATCTTCCCAACCCAAAGACCAAACCTGTCAACATTGCATTGACAGGTGGATTCTTTACCACTGAGTCACCAGGGCAGCCCATTTATTGAATTGAGTTCCCTCAAATTCATATGTTGAAGCCCTAATCCCTGTGATGATGGTTGGAGATGAAACCTTTGGGAAATGAGGTTTAGATAAGGTCATGAGGGTGGGGTCCTCATGATGGGATTAGTGCCTTTATAGAAAGAGCCACCAGAGGGTCTCTTTCTGCAGTGTTTGAACACAGTGCAGAAAGCAGCTATCTTCTAGCCAGGAAAAGAATTCTCACCAGGTCCTTACTATGCTGGTGCCTTGGTCTCAGACTTTTAATATCCAGAACTGTGAGAAAATACATATCTGTTGTTTAAATCATCCAGTCTATGCTGTGCTCTGCTTAGTCACTTAGTCATGTCCAACTCTTTGTGACCCCATGGACCGTAGACCACCAGGATCCTCTGTTGATAGGGATTCTTCATACAAGAATACTAGAGTAGGTTGCTATGCCCTCTTCCAGAGGATCTTCCCAACCCAGGGATCAAACCCAGGTCTCCTGCCTTACAGGTGGATTTTTTACCAGCTGAGCTACCAGAGATACCCTATTGTACTTTGTAAAGCCAATATGCTGATTCTCCCAGGAAATGAGATGGAGTGCTTTGAATGCTCATCTAGGTACTTTGCTATGTCCTGGATTTAATTTCTCATATGTATAATGGAGTTAGCAGTTTGTAAAGCACATTCTATGTCTTTCCTTTGCATATTTGGTTATGACAACAACCCTGGACAGTAGATCGTAGATCATGTATGTCTTAATAGGAAAAGAACACACTTTCCCTGGTCTCAACCTTGGTAAGTGATGGAAGTGGATGGAAATGAAATGCTGCTTTTTTGGTTTTAAGCCTCATGCTCTGTCCATGATTACAGGACCTCATTACCACCTGCCCATCAGGTAGTGATTTGAGAGAGAAGTAGCAAGCAAAGCAGTTAATAGCACAGGCTGTGGAGCTAGACCCTTGGTTTAAATCCTGCCTCTACTTCTTTCTATATTTATGATTTTAGGCAAGATGTTAAAGTTTCTGGGTATCAGTTTCTTTTGAAAAAATGAGATAATAATAAAAATAACACGTGGATTTGAGGATCAAGTGAGTTAATTCCTGTAGAACATCTCAAACATCTTAAAACATGGAAAGTACCCTATAATCATTAGTGATTAATATTATTTTTTGTTTTGATACATTTCTTAAAGCTGTGTACAGTGCCCTCACAGCATCCTTAGTACAAAAAAGCAAGAAATGACTGTTAAACTTCCTCTTTCTCATCTTGTTTTATTCCACAATTATAGTTACATATGGTATTTATCATCCTCTATTTTAATGCCAAAGAATAATTTTCTAATTCCTCTGATGTCCAGTCTGAGAGATATTAGTAATCAATTATGGTCTCCTCTAATCATCCTCATTATGGACTGTTTGGCAGAAAACAACTAATCTCTCCCCCTCCACCTTTGCCCTCTTTCTTTCCCTAGATACATTTTTCTATTGCTTACCATTTAATCATCATAAAATAAATCCTTCTCTCATTAAAAAATAAATTTATCTCCCCTAGCGATCATTATTTACTATTAATAACTTTCTAAAAACGAAGCCAGTTTTTCCTCTGGTTTACTTTTACCTGTCTGTTTTATTCTATAGAATATTGTCATAATAATTGAAATCTTTTTCTCTTATTCTTATTCAGTTGAGCTCTGTGTTTTTTATCTGCAGCATACTAAAGGTAGGATCTTTCTAATTATGAGGCCAGTATTTCTGTACTATTTTCCTCACTGTTTTTCCAAGTGTGCCATGATAGAAAGTGTTGACAGAAGATGGAGCAAAGCAGAGTCCAGTTTATGGCTCAGTGGAATTGCATTATAGCAGTAATTTCTCATATTGGAATGTAAAAGCAAAGTATGACTCAGAATGGACTGAGAAGCAGCTGTCTAGCACAGGGAACTCAGCTTGGTGCTCTGTGATGACCTAGAGGGTTGGGATTGGTGGGGAGGGAGGGAGGCTCAAGAGAGAATTGATGTATGTATACATATAGCTTATTCATGATATTGTACAGCAGAAACTAACACAACATTGTAAAGCAATTATTCTCCAATTAAAAAAAATTAAAAAAGAATATTCCAATAGAAAAAAAAAATGAACTGAGTAACTTTAATACTGCATGTCAGTATATATTGTCCTTGTGACTGTAGACATCAGTGGGCAGGTGGTAGGTAAGAACACAGTCTCTGGAGTGGGCCTGCCTGACTTTGCATCTGGCATTCCCATGCCCTGTCTCTGTGACCTGCCATGTCTCTGGGCGTCCCTTTTCTCATCTGGCAGTTCTAAGATGATTGGGAAGATTAGGGTGTGTTACATATGTGTTACAGGAGGTATTGCCGTACTCTGAGAAACAACTTAAAATCTGTGTGTCTTAGTGCAACAAAGATTTATTTCTCTTTATACGAAGTCATTTATGGAATCGGGTAGGCCTTGGGGGCAGTGAACATGCAGCTGCTCAGCCATCCAGCCTGCTTGAATCCTGTCCCTTGGCCATCTGGACAAGAGAAAGGTAGCCCAGGCTTTTCCCTGGCAGAGCTGAGCTGTGACACCTGTGCCACTTCATGCCTCTCTGGCTAACTGAAAGAACCTCCAAAATGAGCAGAGAAAAGGAATGTTTGATAAACATCACTGGTTCTGCCCCAAGATGTAAAACCCTTAGAACACAGATTCTGGCCACAGAATCAAAGCCCAGTTCACACTCGCTGTTGCTATTTTCCATGAAAAAGAATATGGTGCTCAGGAGTTAAGAAGCGGGCTGTGACCGAAGGGCTCTTTTTAGATTTCAGTGAAAGGGGACTAGGAAATGAATTTGCATGTTTAGAGCAAGTGTTATAGGAAAATTATGTAGGTCCAACTTGGGGTTCTCATCCTCATCTGCTGTAAATTAAATTTTCCTTTCCCATTTCTACTACCTAAAAATCTTATATCATTAGAATAGCCTTGTAACCTTTCCATAATTCAGTTATATTATCTGCAAAAGGGAGATAATTCTAGCTCCTTCCTCAGAGAATGAGTATAAATGGCTATTTGTTCTAATGTTTTAGATCACACATTGTAGGAGCTCATTTCAGTTGTTATTACTCTATGGTGTACAAATTTGGATAGGCTCTCGGTCATCTTTGTTCTCAGTTTCAAACATCTGTATCTTGAAACTATGATTGATATTATCTCTAAAAACGCCTCTATTTACAAACTACTGAGTAAATAATTATTTTTCTAAATTGGAAAGTCTTTAGGCAGCAAGGTCTGTTTCTGTTAGGATTAAACTCACAGGATACCCAGTCTCCTGCCTTTCCCTTCACACTGAGTCACCTGCAATTCCCAGGATAAAATCTGACTGAAGAAATATGTCACTCCCTCTAGCCCTGATTTCCATCCCATCCCCATTCATGATATTAATTCTGATTACTGGGACCTACCTTTTTCTAAAATTACACCCCCATATGTCCCACAGGTCTTGAGCACCTTTCACTAGTGTAAAAGCTGAAACTCAATCCAGTGGCCAAGCCTACTGCTCACTGATAGCCATTATTATCAGAAACAGATGCCTACATGCCTCTACATCTGAAGATTACTACTTTGAATTCTTTAGAGATATGTTCAGCCTATTTGTTGAGACACGCTGACACTTCACTAACCACTGATGACCTGTCCATGGCAACAGTTACATGTATATTAGAGTGCCATGCAAATGCACCAGAGTTAAGTGAGGGTGTGATGCAGAGTGTCTCTTCTGGTCATTTCTTCGAGATAAGACACCCACACTTGGGCCACATGTGGCCCAAGAGGTCACATGCATGGTAACTATCGGGGCATCACTGACAGCATGGTGTGCTCTGTGCTTAGTCACGTCCAACTTTCTGCAGCACCATTGAGTATAACCATCAGGCTCCTCTGTCCATGGAATTTTCTAGGCAAGAACATTGAAATCGGTTGCCATTTCCTACTCCAGGGGATCTTCTGGACCCAGCAATTGAACTTGTGTCTCCTGCATGGGCAGGCACATTCTTTACCACTGTGTCCCCTACAGTCCCTTAGTAAACATGCTCTATTCTCTGGGATGAGTTTATTTCTGAATTCTTTGTGGCTTTAAAATTGACTAAATTCTAATGCATACAAGCTCATGTCTCATTATTTGTCATACATTTTAAGAAATAATTTTTAAAACCATGTTTTTGCAAAAGTTTTAAGTATGGAAGATTAGCCTAGATACAAATTAGATGCAAATTTGTATGCATAAAAATAGTAGATAGAAATCTATTTAAGTCTATTTGTTTTTATTAATCCAATTTCTATCATGCAGAAATATTCATGAATTTCACATTTTAGCTTTTTCTATTGTTCTATATTTTAAATAATTTTCTTTTGTAATGTTTCTTTTTTCTCTTGTGAACTTCCTTGCACCTTTGTCCTTCTCTCTACATAAAACAGATGTTCTAATATTCAGGCATAAATTTATATTGCTTGATGAAGGTGGAGAAGAAGAGAAAACAGCAGGAATCCTGATTTATTTCACTGGGCTTTTAGGAAGTTTTGAAGTATTATTTGAGTTGCCTTCTGAAAGAGGTAGTTGTGGTCAAATGTTGTTAACTGTGTTTCCTTATAATATTACAGTTCAGACTCTTAGAAAAAGGCTCTGTTCTTATTATTTTTGTTTTTGTCATTGAAAGTTTTTCAAACGCTACACAAAGAACCCTGAAAATCTAAATGGGACAGAGTTAAACATTATACATTTTAAAGCCCAATACTACAATTATTCTAATGTAATTAAGCATCATGAATATGGTATGCAAATAAAATTGTCAAGAACTATACCAAAAAGAATTGTTCTTGAACACAGAATAGCTTGGTTCTGAAATTCTTATAAGGATCACTGTTTTATGAATTCCTAAGCAGAATATCATTTTGTACAATGGAAAAAATACTTTAAGCACATCATCATCAATATTTAACCCGCACATTTTTCTTGAAAGTGGCATGTTTTGATATAAAGAGGAGAAAAGTTTTGTCTGTGTACAATGGAAAGGTTTGAAGTATCAATATCTAGAAAGGATTTAGATGTTAATCCTTTTTCCAGGTTTATGAAGATGTAATTAGCAAGTAATATTATATAATTAAGTATACCTTGTGATGATCTGATATACGTATATATTATGAAATGATTACAACAACGAGGTAAGTTAACACATCCACACAACCACTGCCTCACATAGGTAGCCTTTGTGTGTGTATGCGTGGTGAGAAGTTTTAAAATTCACTCTCTTCGCAACTTAAAAGTATACCGTATAATGTTTTTAGTTAGAGTCACCACAGTGTACATTACATCCCCAGGACTTAGTCATCTTATAACTGCAAGTTTCTGCCTTCTGACCACTTTCCCTTATTTCCCCCATCCCCTAAACCCTTCCTCTGGTAACCACCAATCTGTTCTCTTTCTGTGACTTAGGGGTTTTTGTTTAGATTTCACATATAAGTGAGATCATACAGGATTTGTCTTTCTCTGTCAGATTTATTTCACTTAAAAAACACCCTTAAGTTCCATCCATGTTCTTACAAATGGCAGGGTTTCTTTATTTTTTTAATGTCTAAATAATATTCTATTATATATACACCACATTTTCTTTATCTATCCATCAGTTGATGGACACTTAGGTTGTTCCTATGTTTTGACTATTGTAAACAATATTACTATGAACATTTCTTTGCAGTTTAATTTACTTTGGATATATATGCAGAAGTGGAGTTGTTGGATCACCTGGTAGTTCTATTTTAAAATGTTTGAGGAATTTCCACCCTGTTTTCTATACTGACTGCACCAATTAACATTCCTACTAACACTAGAGAAGAATTCCCTTTTCTCTGCATCCTGACCAGCACTTGTTAACTCCTGTCTTTTTGATAATAGCCATTCTGACAGATGTTATATCATAAATGTAAAGTTTTTTTCTTCAGGTGGAATATAACCCAATACACTGTGCTTCTTGAAAAATAGCTTCAACAGAGATGTTGTATGTGGTGTTGATTTCTACCCTGTAAATATAATAACAAAAAGTCAGGCTTGTGCCATCAGAGTGACCTGAAATCCTCCAGCAGTTATTTTCTGAAGGTTATGAGGAGCCATTTGGCACGCTCAGTGAGGAGGCGGTTGACAGCAACCTGGGTTGCTTCCTCTACCGTGGCGCTGTTTGCCTCTCACGTTGACCCAGGCCTCATGTCTGGCTGTTTGCTGTGACCCCTTCTCTGTTGATCACCCCTTGAACCTTCCAGTGTCTTAAGCCTGCAAAGAATTAGCCCAGAACAGAATCACAAGGAAATCGATAAAAAAAAGAGCTGGTTTGTTTGTGATCTTCTCAATTTTGTGATTATAAAATTAACTTTAGAACAAAGAAAAAGCTTTCCCAAATCCTATAACCCTATCACCAAGAAATTATCTTTGATATCATTCTAATATTCTGTCCAAAGTTTATTGTTATCTTTTTAGTATAATGTAGACATGTCTTTTTTTTTTTTTTTTTGTAGTTTTGGTTTTTTAAACTGAAAATCAAATCCTATGTATGTATATTATTGTGTTATTAAACATTATTTTTTATATCAGCATACCATTGGCCATATGGGAATAGCTTTGTGTAACTGCTCCCCCAGCATTGGCGGGGTCTGAGGGCAGTGGCAAACTGCTCCTAGGCTTCAACTTTGGATGTAGAAAAGAAAAGCAAATGAAAAATCGATCTCCTGTCATATTTTTACATTTTTTCCCCAGATCACAGTGGAATAGTCTATGAATTGACTACATCTAAACAAATTAAAAGTAGTTCAGTTCTTTAGGCACCAGAAATTGGATTATACCATGCACAACCTGTGCTTTCTACTAATGTTTTAAAAAATTACGGATTTCACTTTGAGAAGAACAAAACTCATTATTGATAGTGTTATCTGCTCAACCAAGAATGATGATTGATTGATGGCAGTGGGTGGTGTTTGAATTAGTTACTCTACATTAGCTTAATTAAATAAATGGGTGTACTGATACAGAGCTTATGTCAATTCATTTCCACCAGAGAATCACTAGGCTGCGTACCTTGACATCTCTTCCCCAACCTTCAGTTTTGCAATAAGATTCTTAAGATGAGTCAGGCACTGGGTAGGAATCTGTACCCATTCACAAAGCCTGAGCTTTGCATGAGAAGACAATGTCTCAAGTGGAGACTCCTTGGCGGGGTACCATCTCTTTTGTCCATAGATCCCCAGAGGTCTTCCTTCAGTAGTTTCTGTTAAAACTTTTATTTTCATTTCGTATTGGCTATTTGTGGTCGATAATCAAAGGATAGTTTCCTTTCCAAACGGTCTATAGTGTATTAATAAGAGCATTAAAGCCTACCGCTGTTATTGTAGAAATTAGCCTCACATGGTGAAGGATGCAATAAGCAGGTGACCTGGGGGGACTGTTTCCTTCTTCCTCTGCATTCCATCCCCAGCCCCATTTCTCTCCTGAGATCATGCCTGTTGCTGCCCATTTTCTCTGGGTTGGCCCCCTGAAGCCTAAAAACTAGCTGCTGCAAACTGAGATATATCATCAGCACCACTTAAACCAACTCTTGTTAGTTACTGTTTTCTTTTTTCCTCTCTTTCACTTGTTGGCTTCACCATCTTACCAGTCACCCAGACTGGAAAGCTGGGGATCACATGGGTTCCTTAACCCCCTTATTCCTTGCACTCAATGAGCTGGAAAGTCCTGACATTTCCATCTCTACGTGTGTCTCAAGTTTGTCCCCTCCTTTGAATGCTCTGTTTCACCTCATCACTCGATTGTGCTATTTTATCGGCTCCTAACTACTATCCATATTTCCAGACTTTTCTACTTTAAACCAATGGCTCCACAGTTCAATTCAGTTCAGTTGCTCAGTCGTGTCTGACTCTTAAGGACTTTCCAAAAAAAAACACCTCATTTCTCAGGATACAACTCCTCACTCCTGCACCATCTGCGTCTTTTTTCCCAAGGGGTAGATTACTAATCACCTACTTCACAATTGCCTGAGGAGGGCATTGTTTAAAAATGTAGATTCCTGTACCAAAGGCTTTAGAATCTGAATCTAGTGGGGGTTAAAGTCCAGTAATCTGGATCCTAAAGAAGCTCTCAAGGTGATTTTAAGTATTCAAAGCATATGAATCACTCACCCACCTGTAGAATAGAACTCAAGTTCTTGCTCAGGACTGGTTCCTGCCTACCTGTTTAGACTCTTTCAGCCTCATGCCTGTTCCTGTAAGAGGGATCTGTTTTCCACATGCCCACAGATCATTGGATGGTTCATGTATACTTGCCTTCACTCAGCTTTTGCTCAGGAAAGCACCAGTTCCCAGCTTCTTGGTGCAACTAATCATGAAGTCAATGGGCTGGCATGGTGGTCTCCTCTAACGTGGACATTCGGGATGTAGTCTTCAGACTTGCAGCTACTACTTTCATGGGAACTTGTTAGAAATGTGCACTCTTGGGTCCCACCCCTGATGTACAGAATACGAATCTACAAATTGACAATCCTCACGTTATCTGTATCTACAAATACCTGTAAGAAAGCCTGCTTTGGAAAAAGTTGCTAGAGCTCTCCAGCTGGACACAGCTGACCTTTTGCAGAGCACTCTGAGTACACTCTCTGTGCATGTCTGTCTCTGCCACTAGACTGTGGGCTCCCAGAGGGCAAGGACTCTTCCTGATCATCTCTCTACTTTGAGTCCCTCTTATTGCCCCTGGCCCATGGAGTGGCTCAACAAATGTTTGTTTATTTAAACTGAACTGACCTGCGTGTCAGCCTGGAACTAAAAAGCTGGATCCCTGATGCAATGTTCTTTTGCACAGATTGGTTGCACTTTCATTTTTGGATACTCTCGCTTTTGGCTGAGCTGATGCTGTTTTTGCCTCATCTTTCTAAATTCACAGATGGTCTAGAGCATTTGCTCTCACAGAGTGGATTGCTGCCCGATGTGGATTGCTGTGGGCCAGGCAGCTGGGATTCCCTGTTGGTTACCAGCCAGGCCCTGCTGATTGAAACTTCCTTTAGGGACCGGGTATCTGTTTTGCTTCCAGGACGAGTTTCATTTGAGTTCAGGTGTTTGTGTGTGTGTGTTGTCGGGGGGTGGGGGGTGGACTGAGGGCTCTTGGTTATGAGGATATTGTTTATCTTCACATACATCTAGGTTATTCAAGTTGCTAATGCTGTTTTCAGTTCAAAACTCTTTAGCATGAAACCTCCATGATTTGACTCAAAATAGCTTCATAGTAAATTTCCATTTTTTCTTTCCTATACCATTAGACTGCAAACTGCATAAAAGCTGAGTCTATTTTTGTGATCATTTTAGCATGATGCTTGGGAAATGTGTGGAATGAATGAATAAATGAATGACATCTATCAAGTTGCTAATCTAGGTTATAATCTCAGATACTCCTATATAGCCTTATATTCCTCTTTATATATTTATTTAAAATAAAAATAATGTTTTGGGGATATATTATACTTGAGAAGATATTATGCTTTAGAAGAACAATCTGATTACCATTCTTTAATACCAGTCAATATATATAACCCCTTTTAATCCAAGAAATGTTTCTCTTGGTTTAAATTGTACTCCCTTCATCCAGCCCCTAGCAGCCAATGATCTGTTTAATTTCTTCATAAATTTACCTTTTCCAGGAAATCCTATAATTGGAATTATACAATATTTAGCCTTTTCACATTGACTTCTTTCACTTAGCAATATGCATTTAAGTTTCCTCTATGTTTTTTCATGGCTTGATAGCTCATTAATAAATAGCTGCAAATATTAATTAACTCAGTCATTTAAAACTCTAAAGAAAAATCATAGAATGCAGATGCTATAATATAAAATTTAAGGGACTGGATTTGGTTCACACATACTTTTTAAATCTTACATAGTCTATTTTGAGATTGAACATTTAACTGTTTTGGATAGGCCCATACTCTGTAGTTTGATGCAGGACCAACATCCCTGACTGTCTCAAATACAGCCTGCTTATTCCACCATTTTTTGAACTCTGAGAATGTTTGGATTTGCAATCCATGATGTAGAGGAAAACACATTTGTTTTGGAGTATTTCTAATACTACCTCTGGCTTTCACTAATCTTAAGGTCTCGGTAAATCACCAATACGTATTTTATATATAAAACAGATAGAATATCAGTGCCTACCTTCTTAACAGCTGTAAGAAATTAATAAATTTATCACAGACAACACTTAGACATTCTCCAAATAGTTCCTGAGCTCCTATAATTCCTTTGCCTTTATAAAACATCTAATGTATCTGCCTGAAATGTTCTTGCTATCTTTTTTGTGAAGCCTTCCTAGATCACCAGAGTCAGAATTCATCAATCCTAAATCTGTACTCCCAATTTATATAGAATCCCTAGTGCAAAGTTATATGTAGAACTTGTACGTAGAGTTGAAAAACAGTATGGTTAAAAGCAGGGTTCCCTGATGACTCAGATGGTAAAGAATCGGCCTGCAATGTGAGGGACCCAGGTTCAATTCCTGGGTTGGAAAGATTCTCCTGGAGATGGGAATGGCTACCCACTCCAAGATTCTCCCCTGGGGAATTCCATGGAGAGACAAGACTGGTGGGCTACAGTCTGCTGCTACTGCTAAGTCACTTCAGTCATGTCCGACTCTGTACGACCCCAGAGACAGCAGCCCACCAGGCTCCCCCGTCCCTGGGATTCTCCAGGCAAGAACACTGGAGTGGGTTGCCATTTCCTTCTCCAATATGTGAAAAGTGAAAGTGAAGTCGTTCAGTCGTGTCCAACTCATAGCGACCCCATGGATTGCAGCCCACCAGGCTCCTCCATCCATGGGATTTTCCAGGCAAGAGTACTGGAGTAGGGTGCCATTGCCTTCTCCGGGCTACAGTCTATGAGGTTGCAAAGAGACAGACACGACTGAGCAACTAACACTTTCACTTCCATGGTTAAAAGCATGGAACTTGAGAGTCTGGGGTTTTCTATGGGCTCCATCACTTATTGACTGTGTGATGTTGGCCATCTTACTGTGAAACTGTGAAATGGGGTAGTAATAAAACCTATCTCCTAAAGAAGTCATAAGCATTAAATGAATTAATCTATGTAAAAAGTTAGCACAGGGCTTCCCTGATAGCTCAGTTGGTAAAGAATGCACCTGCAATGAATCAGACCCCAGTTCGATTCCTGGGTCAGAAAGATCCATTGGAAAAGGGATAGGCTACCCACTCCAGTATTCTTGGGCTTCCCTTGTGACTCAGCTGGTACAGAATGCGCCTGCAATGTGGGAGACCTGGATTTGATCCCTGGGTTGGGAAGATCCCCTGGAGAAGGGGTCCTGGAGAAGGGAAAGGCCACCCACTCCAGTATTCTGGCCTAGAGAATTCCATGAACTGTATAGTCCATGGGGTTGCAAAGAGTCATACACGATTGAGTGATTTTCACTTTCACACAGTTTCATGATTTTATATATTCCTTTTGATCTTCATATTTTCTTTGTGTATGGTTACAGACTGCCAAATAAGCCACCATTGAGAAACTTGGCATTGGTGATTACCAATCCTCCCTAACGATTCCATTTCAGTAGGACTTATAACTGATATCAGAGAAGAATCGTTGTTGAAGGCAAAGCTTTAATTCAAAAACCATAAAAACATTTTTGATGGGGAGTTTAAGATGCAGAAGGTAACTTAACCATCAGGGTATTTTGGCCTCAGTTCATGACAAATAAACCTGTAATGGATAATTTATGTTGAAGCTGTTCATGTTGCATGGAAGAGGGTTCAATTTGTGCAGCACACACTTTATTACCAGATGATTCATTGAAAATCACAATTTGCAATGATCTGCCTAGTGGAAGGGTTGCTGGTCATAAAAACATCATAGAAGAAAATTCAATGATGGATATTACTTATGCCAAAGACATACATTTGTATTAGCTACACACATGCCAATGTGTGTGCATTAAAATTATAACAGCATTGACAATTCAGATGAGACTTGGGGAAGGGTGAGTGTCAGCATTTCTGATAAGCTGTACAAGATAATAGCTTTTTATATAAAAAGGAGTGTAGCAATACATATACCAAAGGATACCTTTCTTAATAACAAAGTAACATTTTCTTATATACTACTAGTAGCAAAATAACTAAATACATAAATAACTAGGGAGAGGTAAAGGAAAGACAAAAAAGTAAAAGATGATCTTCTATGCCAGATTTCTTGGTTTCTTGAAGGAGTCCATTGTACTTGCATATACACAAGAGAGCCTATTAACTCATTCAAGCCCCAAGGCTACCATTGAGTCCCTTCTAAGAAGCAGTGGTGTGAAAAGAGGTGATAATACTTGCTAAGTAATAGTATTTACTTTGCAATTAGATTGCTGGTATAAAATATCTTCTACAGACAAAAATCTTTTTCTTTTTAAACTTTAGAAAATCCCATTTTATTTTGATATGCAGCGTTTTCTCCTTGTTAATTGTATTTTTTATTGTAGTTTTGAGTTCTTCACACCTATAGAAGAAATTAGACACATCTTGCTGCTAAGCTGCTAAGTCACTTCAGTCATGTCCAACTCTGTGCGACCCCATAGACGGCAGCCCACCAGGCTCCCCTGTCCCTGGGATTCTCCAGGCAAGAACACTGGAGTGGGTTGCCATTTCCTTCTCCAGTGCATGAAAGTGAAAAGTGAAAGTGAAGTCATTCAGTCGTGTCCGACTCTGTGCAAGCCCATGGACTGCCACCTACCAGGCTCCTCCATCCGTGGGATTTTCCAGGCAAGAGTACTGGAGTGGGGTGCCATTGCCTTCTCCTGTTCTAATATGCTCAGGTGGATCCCAATATAGCAGGGGGACATGGTGGTTTTGTGAGACCCAAATATATCCTGATGCACCGGAGTCACTCCACATTGTATATTCTTTATTAGCATGTCACTTTGTTCCCTATAGGTACAATCAGAAGTTCTGACAACTTCAGATTATAGGAAGTATTACAGCTTTATACTAGGTTAATTGTATATATTGTAGTTACCTGACACTTTTTAAATTCATGTGATTATGAAAACATGGAATAACAATAAAACAAAAATGCAAATCAAGAAAAAATTATAATATGTAATATTTGTTTCTAGCTGATGTACTAGTTTAAAGCTTGTCAACATTCTCTCATTTAGTCCTCAAAAAAGTCATCTAAAACAAATCTTACATTTTTGTTTTACTAGAAATGTGTAGTTTTTTTCTTTAAATAAAGCAAGTGCAAGAAATATGAAGTGAAATTATCTCTCTAATTCTGCTCTTTGATTTTCCAGATATAATTAGAATTAACATTTTTACATAAAAGTCCTTTCTTTTTAGCATAGGTATCATTTTGCAAAAGAATATTATGTATTCTGTGATGTGCCTTTTTTTTCATTTAGCAGTAGCTCACAAGCATTTTTTTTTATGCTGGGAATATATATATCTTATATACTTCTGGGCTTCCCGGGTGGCATTTGTGGTAAAGAACCCACCTGTCAATGCAGGAGACCTTAGATACATGAGTTCAGTCCCTGGGTTGGGAAGATCCCCTGGAGGGAGGGCATGGCAACCCACTCCAGTATTCTTGCCTGGAGAATCCCATGGACAGAGGAGCCTGGCCAGCCATGGTCAATAGGATCACAAAGAGTCAGGCATGACGGAAGCTACTTTAGCAGGCACATAGCATGCATGCATATACTTTTGGTATTATGTACCAGTTTTATAGGCAGAAAACTGATGCTTTGAAAGAATTAATTTTCCAGTAAATGGTGTAGCTGAGATTGCAGCTTGCACAGTCTGATTCTAGAACCCATGCTTATAATCACTACATAACTGCCTCTTGGAATATACTGGAAACATCTAATTGTGGATATTCTGAAAACTAGAAAATTCTTTTTCAAATGTTTTTATAAATTATTTAAATTTTCCTGATCTCTCCAATTCAAGGTTATTAATGGCTCAAAATATATAACTTTCAGTTCAGTTCAGTTCAGTCGCTCAGTCGCGTCCAACTCTTTGCAACCCCATGAATTGCAGCACGCCAGGCCTCCCTGTCCATCACCAACTCCCGGAGTTCACTCAGACTCACATCCATCGAGTCAGTGATGCCATCCAGCCATCTCATCCTCTGTCGTCCCCTTCTCCTCCTGCCCCCAATCCCTCCCAGCATCAGAGTCTTTTCCAATGAGTCAACTCTTCGCATGAGGTGGCCAAAGTACTGGAGTTTCAGCCTTAGCATCGTTCCCTCCAAATAACACCCAGGGCTCATCTCCTTCAGAATGGACTGGTTGGATCTCCCTGCAGTCCAAGGGGCTCTCAGGAGTCTTCTCCAACACCACAGTTCAAAATTATTTATAATGAGATAATAAGTCTATCAGGAATGGCACTGAACTACTCAAGACAAAATGAAATTGCTTTATCCATCTTAAGAACTGCATCTTTTTTTGGAAAAAAATATTTTTAACAGCCTATTCTATAACTAAAATTGGTGGTGGTAAAAGCAATGAGAACATTTTATTTCATGAAATAATTCCACCCTTTCCTTTATGCTTTGTCTGGATGGGATGGAGAGGAGATTGACAAGGAAACCTTTATAGAGGGCTTTCGTAAGGGCTGTTAGAATATTCATTCATCTAGTAGTATTCATTGGGCACTTCCTGTTTTCTAGGCACCAAGCTAGGCTCATGCATTTAAACTGAGAACAGTGAGGGCAATCCTGGTTTCCACATTCTACTGGACAGTTACATTCCACTGGCAGTAGTTGGAGACTGGCTAAGAGCTACCTACAGCTCATTTTGAAGTTTGGTGTAAATTAATTAAATACAAACTTTGACTGATACTAATCACTTTTTCTTCAGTTCTGTTTTTTTTTGCCAGGTACCAAAATTTTTATGTGATATGTTAGATTAATAAATAAATTATGTCTTTAAATAATCTGAATATCTTCTCCTCATTTGTGCCAGTGAGTTGACTAAGGTCCTCTGTTAACCTAATACTTGGTATCACTAAGTGATAAGTCTAATTTGGTATCAGTAGCCAACAGAGATTAGAGTTTTCTGGCTTAATTCTGGATCAGAAGGCCAGGAGACCCTCATAATTTATTATTTTTAAAGTTTTTCTCTTAAACTTCCACTTTGGAAACAAAATGATTGAGAGGCATATTCTAAGAGGAACTCATCAGGATGGGCTCAGCCTCCCTGGCGATAATTTGGAAGTTGATGTTATTTTTGGAGGGCAGATTAAGATCTGGCATTTTGCCAAGCCAAATCCTCTGTTTAATTACAGAAGTGAGATAATTATCAGAGGAGCAGTTCGGTTAATAGTTATAGAAATCCTAATTTAGCAAGAAAAACAGGATAGAATGAAAGCTGATTTCAGCTAAACTGATTGTCAAAAATGGGAGGTTTTGAAAATTCCTTATCCATTGGAATCAAATTGAGTCACTTAATGGCAATGGCAGTGCTATTGTGGAAAATCTTCACTCGGTTTCTCCTCCTGTATTAAAACTGAGTTTGATTTGTAAAACAGTTGTAAAGACAAAGACCAGAGAGGAGGAAAACTGTATTGGCAAGTTTTCTTTATAATGAAGGTGGGTCATGTTTTACTGAAAAAAATAGAAATAATATTTTACTCTAATAGTTTACACTACTGAGCAAATTCTAGACATCTATCTAAAGAGAAGATAAGGCAGGAGTCCACAAAACTATTCAAGATACTGATTTTTTTCCCCAAATCAGTTAATTCTTTGTAGAGTTGACTTGCCAGGATTCATGTTTTCATTTCATAGTTAACATTCTTAACATTTTTGTCATTATACTGTATAATGATACCTTTGATAAGTTTTGTTTCTTAGTTTCTAAGTTCTGCCCAGTTCTTTTGAGACCCCATGAGCTGTAGCCCACCAGACTCCTCTGTCCATGGAATTTCCCAGGCAAGAATACTGGAGTGGGTTGGCATTTTCTTCTCCCGGGGATCTTCCTGACTGAAGCCACATCTCCTGCTTGGCAGGTGGATCCTTTACCAGTGAGCCACCTGGATAAGTTTAGGTTTACTTTAAACCTAAATTCTGTCTTTAGTTCAGTGGTTATTAAATGTAGCGCTTTAAAGAATAGCAAAAAGTCATGTCTAAATAGGAAAATGCCCATTTGTACTTAAAGTGTTTTACATACTTAATTATTATATATACACATTATATATAACTGTTGTATAATAATATAGCATTTCCATAGGTAATTAGAAATATGTTAACTTCTCTCTTAAATTAAGGAAATTAAAAATTTTAAAACAAAATTTTAAAATATTTCCTCCTACTTTTAGGATACAGTTAATTGTAGCAACTTTTTTTTCCATTTTCTTAATTAGAGAAAACATTATATCACTTCACAATTTTATTGTTTTTGAATATTTAAAAAGACAGAGTCAATTTGAAAGAATTATATATAACTACCTATGGTAGTTAGGGATCCATTTAAAAAAGATATTAAAGCTGAGCCAGAAAAATAAAAAAAATTAAAGAGAGATTCTTCAATCCTTCTCTACAATATTATATAGAATATTTGAAATAGGGGTTGTGAGGGAGGGACACAGCTCTGGCATTGTGCAATATAATTTTATTGTAATGTACCCTTCCAAAGAAAAATATAAGTCACTTCTGGTCATTTCTCCTCAAAATCACTTAATAGCTTCATGTTGGTTTGGGTTATCAGTTCAGTTCAGTTCAGTTCAATTGCTCAGTTGTGTCCGACTCTTTGTGACCCCATGAATTGCAGCATGCCAGGCCTCCCCGTCCATCACCAACTCCCAGAGTTCACCCAAACTGACATCCATTGAGTTGGTGATGCCATCCAGCCATCTCATCCTCTGTCGTTCCCTTCTCCTGCCCCCAATCTCTCCCAGCATCAGTCTTTTCCAATGAGTCAACTCTTCTCATGAGGTGGCCAAAGTACTGGAGTTTCAGCTTTAGCATCATTCCTTCCAAAGAAATCCCAGGGCTGATCTCCTTTAGGATGGACTGGTTGGATCTCCTTGCAGTCCAAGGGACTCTAGAGAGTCTTCTCCAACACCACAGTTCAAAAGCATCAATTCTTTGGCCCTCAGCTTTCTTCACAGTCCAACTTTCACATCCATACATGACTACTGGAAAAACCATAGCCTTGACTAGACAGACATTTTGTGTTATAGGAGATGCTTATAATGGGAAACGCTTATAAGGCTGTTGCGATGGGCCTTGTGTGACTTGTCCACACCCACTTTTCTCTTCATACTTTGGATGTCATTTTAGCTTTTGAATGTGCCAGCTTTATCTCATTGTCAACTGTTCAGATCCTCTGTCTCAAACATTCCCGGCCTGCCTCTGTGCAGAGCTAATTCATACATATTCTTCAGAACTGAGCTTTACTCACTGTCAATACTTTGTAGGACTTCTTCTGAAATCTTATCTCCCTCTTTTCTGCCCCTTTACTTGCACAAATAGAACAGCAATGAAAAGCTGGGGTAGGTACTTTTATTTGGAGCTGTCAGAGCATATGTACTTTAACATAGGAACTTACAGTAATTGTTCATTTAATGATCTACCTTTAACATAGGAACTTACAGTAATTGTTCATTTAATGATCTACCTTCTCTAGTTTAGATAGTAATTATAATTTAAAATTAGAGTGTATTTCTATTAGGTGTATCAATGTATACTAACAGTGTGTTGAAAATACTTGCACAGTGCCTGACAGAAAATGGGTGTTCAACAATATTTGTTGAGTGGTATTATATGGGTCTTGTTCATAGATATATAAAAGCTAAACAGGATAATTCCTAGCTCAAAGGGTACTTTGAAATATAAAACAGACAATGCCTAACACAGTGCCTGACTCCCTCAAAATGTTACTTCCATAGCTTTTTCTTTCCTTCATGGAAAATACTGTTCACTCTACCAGATGATATGTTAATTTGGTTGACATAGATCTCCAACAAATGCCAGTTACCATCTATGGAAAAGAAATGGGATGTTTAATTTTTACTTGAAGCATATTTAGAACTTTGGATATGGCTAGATAAAACCAGATGATAGGATCTTTACAGAGGAAAAAAAGAAATCTTGGACTGATTTTATGTCTTAATGTTTTATCAGTTTAACTAGTTATATAGTAATGGACTTGGGGGAAAACTCCATTTTAAATAGCCTATTTCTGTTTTCAACCAACTCTAAAGACCTCATTTATATGCATCCTTTGTCCTTAGGCTGCATAGTTACTGAAAGGAAATGGGAAACTCTTATAGGAAAGGAATTTGATACTGATATTGATGGAATTGAAATAGGGGAGGTTTTCATCTATTGGCATTAACTATCATTAGTCTTGCTACAGCATCAATTCTTAAAAAGATATATATTTATTTTAGATTTTATTTATCTTACATTTTTCTGAACGTAGAATAAGCCTACTATTTAATGATAATTATAAAATCAATAAAAGATGCTGCATTCTTACAGTCTAAAGAAATGGCAAACTCAGCTAGTGCTGTTGTGTCATAAGAAGGGTGAATGTTTTCCTCTTCACTACACAAAAGCCCTTAAAGATTCACTGGACAGTTCAGACACTCTAAATTTTTTCTCATCAGAAAAATGGCCAGCAAACCCAAATGATTTGAAATGTTTAGGACCAGATTTATAGAGTGGCAAAAACTCTTGCTAAGAAAGACAAATTGTATGTGCACACAGATAAGTAGAGAATCTTAATTGCCACATAAACTGAAGCTTTGATTTCATACAGATACTTTTTAGTGGCATGTCCATAGTAGGCAGGGGATTCTTTCCTTACTTTTGTAGGAATGATCCATGATGGATGAGTATTGGAGGCTGAGATCCTCTCTGGCTTTAAAAAGTATTCTGTTTAAGTCATATGCAAATTATTTTAAATTATGTGGCATTTAAACTTAAAGGTGAAAATATAACACTGATTACCTGCCTGCTTTTCCCCACATTCCCTACCTCACTCAATAAATGGCATCACATTTCAGTATGTGATGAAATACTGAAATGATGAGATACTGAAAATATGTTTTCTTGTCTTTAGTTTCCTAAAGTTTAATTATAAGGTGTCTTGGTATAAATTTCTTTGGGCTTATTTTGTTTGGAGTTTGACCATCTTCTTGATTAGGTAGTTTTGTGCTTTCCATAAAATTTGGAATACTTTTAGTCATTAATGCTTTGAATATTCTTTTAGTCCCCTCTCTTTCTCTTCTTCTTCTGAGATTCTGATGATATGAATGTTGGATCCTTTGTTAGTCTCATTTGAATCTCTAAGGTTCTCTTTTTTTTTTTTTGTCTTTTTTTTTTTTTTAAGTCTATTTAGATTGTTTGATTCTCTTTATCTTTTCTCCAGTTCACCCATGTATCCTCTTTCATTTCTACTTTCTACTATTGAGTGTATCCAACAATTTTTTATTTCTATCATTGGATATTTTAGTTCTGTAATACCATTTGGTTCTGTTTTGATGACTTTTTTGGGGGGGTTGTGCTGGGTCTTTGTTGCTGCGCAGACTTTTCTGTAGTTGCGGCGAGTTGGGGCTACTCTTCCTTATGGTGTGCAGGCTTCTCATTGCAGTGGCTTCTCTTATTCTGGAGCACAGGCTCTAGACTGTTCGGGCATCGATAGTTTCAGCATGTGGGCTCCGTAGTTGTGGCTCGCTGGCTCTAGAGCACAGTCTCAGTAGTTGTGGTCATGGGCTTAGTTGTCCCACGCATGACATGTGGGGTCTTCCCGGACCAGAATTTGAACCAGTGTCTCCTGCATTGACAGGTAGGTATTCTTTACCACTGAACCACCACGGAAGTCCAGCTTCTTCTTCTTTTTTTTTTTTTACACGGGATTTTCTACTTTCCCATCTATATCAGAACATGTAATTGGTTGCTGAATCATTTCTGGGAAAGCTGCTTTAAAATTCTTGTCAAATAATTAAAACATCTGCTCCCTCTCAGTGTTGGCATCAGTTAACTGTCTTTTTTTTTCATGCAAGTTATGTGTTTTTGGTACTTTTGTATCACAGATAATTTAGTGGTTTTCTATTATATCCTGTTCATTATGTTTGGAGACTCTGAGGTGTATTTAAGTTCTTTTTTTATTTAAGCTTTATTTATGTTGTTTAGTTTTAGCACGCAGGTCCTGGCCTAGTTGTTTGTGATTCCAATGAGGGTTTAATTTTAGAGAACTTGCATTATTATTTTGGTCTGCTTTGCTGTTGCTGGGGCTCTTACTGGTCCCTATGCTGCTTGGGGTGATGGAAGATGTTTCCCCAGGAAGGGCTCATGGAAGATCAAACTGTAGGAGAGGGGACTCCCAGGCAAGTAATGGCATGTGGCTTCTGGGGCCACATGCTCATTGTGGCTGAGTCCCTCTTGATGATGCTGTCTGCCAGCCTCAGATTTCTTGAAGGAGGTGGTATATCCCAGGCTGTCATGGCTTATTGTTGGTTGGGCTGCCAGTTCATCCCCTGCACCAGTGGTGTCAGGAAGCTGATTTCAGAGGAGTTCCTTTTCTTTCCCCAGAACTGGGCTGCTTCTGTTGTTTTGTTGGAGTCCAGGAAACACTGTTCTTGGTTCACCTTCTATTGGGTTGGGCGACAAGACACTCTGCTGCTATGTTGTTCTTTTAGACTTGGAGTCAAAACTAGTTTGGCTTCTCCTTTCATTGTTCTTTTCTGATTGTCTCTTGCACAGTTTACAGGGTTCATAGTCATTCTTAGAGTGGAGGAGGAAAGATCAGTAGAGGAGAAAAGATGGGAGGAAAGATCCCATTTTATCTAGACTGGAATTCTTATCCTGTGTTTTTATTTGCTAAATATAGCAGCCTTAACTAGGCCACAGGTAACCTGGACATAAGTAGTTGATTGCAGTGTATAGTTTCCTTACTTTTTTTGGTTTACTTATGCTTCATGATGAAAGCTGATTCAGTGGACTTAAAACAATCTGTAATATAGTCTCATTCAAATCTCTAAGGTTCTGTTTATTTTTTTTTTGTCTTTTTTTTTTAAAGTCTATTTAGATTGTTTGATTCTCTTTATCTCTTCTCCAGTTCACCCATGTATCCTCTTTCATTTCTACTCTCTACTATTGAGTGTATCCAACAATTTTTTATTTCTATCATTGGATATTTTAATTCTGTAATACCATTTGGTTCTATTTTGATGACTTTTTTGGAGGGGGTTGTGTTGGGTCTTTGTTGCTGCACAAACTTTTCTGTAGTTGTGGAGAGTTGGGGCTACTCTTCCTTATGATGTGCAGGCTTCTCATTGCAGTGGCTTCTCTTATTCCCAAACTATATCCCCTGCCCAAGGGTCATACTTGCCCTATAGCCTGTTTTGGAATGGCCTTCAAGTTAAGAATGGCTTTCCATTTTTTAGAATAAAAAAAGAAAATGTAAAAACTTCATGTGTGCAGGAATGGATATTCAAAAAAAAAAAAAAAAAACTAGATATATGGTCAGTAAGGCTTAAACCATTACTCTCAAACATTATAAAGAAAAAAAAAATTTCTGACATCTAGTCCAGGGAAATGGGGAAAAAAAAAAAAAAAAAAACCCCTAAAAAACAGTAAACTTGGGATTCAGAAAAGGAGTGTTTGGTTCTTATCTTTGAAACTTTTAAGCTCTGTAATGTTGAACAAGTCAAGAAAATTCCCTGGGCTACATTTTTCTCTTTATAAAATAAAGCTTTATATAAAGTAATTCCTGAAATTTCTCCCATATGAAGTTTTAAATTATGCTGTCATAGAACTGTTAGTCAGGTAAATTTCTAAGTGAGGCTTATTTTTACCCCCTCCCCCATATTTTTATTTTGAAAAAATTCAAATCTGTGAAAAAGATGAACAAATACTACAATGAATATTCATACACCTTTCACAAATATTCAGCAATTTTAAATATTTTGCCACATAAGATTTTTTTCTAATAATTTGTGCATTTATTTGTCTATGTATAAATCTTATTTTTTCTGAAACATTGAAAATGCACTGCAGTCATCATAATGCTTTGCTACTAAGTACTTTAGTGTGTATTGTCTAAGAACAACTTGAAAGGAGGTGGTATCTCTTAAATCTTGGTGGTATGGAAAGAGAAGAGAGCAACAGTGTAAATTTTTGGTCCTCTAGAAATGAAGGAGAGTAAAAATAGAATGCATATAAAACAAATTCCAAGAATTAAGAGTACAACTGCTAGAATTAAGAATGGAATCTATATATTGAAACTGACAAAATATCATACATCAGAAAAAGCTGACGTAGAAGCAACATCTCCAAGACATATCTTAGTTAAGCAATTAGACTTTGAAGATTAAAGTCAAAATACCATGTTCATTACTAAGTAAAGAATACATTGCCATCAAATTTCTCAGTTGCAAGATACAAAGCAAAACGGTATTTCAGCAACGTTTCTAAAAAATCAATCAATGGAAGTATGAGACAAGAGTTTCATATACTGTCAGGCTACCCATCAAGTACTGAAACTATAAGGGAAAAAATGGAGAAATAGAGTTTTAAATATGCATGCTGTAGGGTAAGGGAGTTAGAGAAGGCGAGGTTTAGAAAAAGAATGAGACTGGCACTTTATAGGAACAGATCACCTTTAATGAGGCGAGAAGGGGCAGCAGTCAGATTAGTGAGCTTCTACACTAACCCAAGAACAGAGTAAATAATATAGGTATATATGTGGAAATCTACTCTCTTAAGGGGGCCTGTTCTTCTCCAAGGTTGTTCGGAGTACTTACCTCTTAAACGGCAGGGGCAAGGAATTCTGGAGATTGGCCAGAGGCTGGGACCAGCTGGGAGCTGGGCATAATCAACCTTAATGTCCATTTTTTTTTTTCCCTTCTGGTGAGAGAGTTCTTTGTTTTGCATAGAATGGTGCGGAGGACCCGGAGGGGAGTTTAACTCCAGGCTATTTTGAGCCGTGTAACTTTCTTTCACATGGAATTGAAGTTGGCGTATTAGTTATTTACTTTTTATTTTACATATTATTTTTAGTGGAAGAGATTTTCAAAGTCTTAGATAGGAGGGAAAAGACACTACTTTTTTGAGTATTTATTATAAAACGGATGTACATAAATTTGAATTAGGTCTAATTACCTTTATTTTACAATGAAGAAACTGGGACTCAAAGAAATCAGCTACTGTGACTCAGTGAAAGTAAAAGTGTTGTTTACTCAGTCATGTTCAACTCTTTGCAACCCCATGGGATGTAGCCCTCCAGGCTCCTTTGTCCATGGGATTCTCCAGGCAAGAATACTGGAGTGGGTTGCCATTCCCTTCTCCAGGAGATCTTCCTGATCCAGGGATCAAACTCCGGTCTCCTGCATTGCAGGAGGATTCTTTACCATCTGAGCCACTGGTAAAGTGATTCAGTAAATATCTGTCAAAGCCAGGATTCAAACCCTTTTTACTTTCACTCTAAAACTTTGATCTTTCTTCTGTATCATGCTCATTGATGTTTAGTTGTTGTTACAGTTAAAAGAGAGAGTGATCCTTCTTACTACTCTATTTAGCACATTTTTCTCTAGCTGGTGAAGCTATTCATAATCTTGCTCAGTTGACAAGTAGTACTACTATTTTTGCAGGAGTTTGAGCTCCAAAGACTATAAAGAACAGAATGATTTAATTAAAGGTTTGAAAACAGTTGATTTGAAAATGTGATGGTTTTACATGCTCAAATTTCCTCCCCCAGAACCAATCGCATCTGAAAATAAAGACTGGAGCTGAAAATCCTAACTTAGCTTTTCAAACATTCACTGAGTCTGTTTTTGAATACATGTATAATAAGCAACACTTTTGTTACAAGTATATCCCCAAGAGAAAATTAGCAGAGCATATTAGATTATAAATGTTAATAAACTGGTATTAGTATTATCACTTTCAAGAAAAGCACAGGGATCCTTTGGTGCTGTTTCTGAGGCTATAGTGTCTTATCAGCTTCTGTGACAAACCACTCTTAATATCTACTGTCCATGGTAATTAGTTTATAGCCTACCAGCCATGTGTCTACACAGAAGACAACAGAGTCTATTCAAAAATACTCCCTCCTTCTTATAAAATGCAAAAACAAGCAATTCTTATTTAACATAGATGCTAATGCAGGGAAATATAATAGTGTCTGGCTTCCAGAAGACAATAAAAATATATTACTAAATTAAATTGCACACATTTTTCGAAAGTTGGTATAAGATTTGTATCTAGCTTCAGAACTTCTAAAATATAGCCTTACCTTACTAATCCAATAAATGGGAGGGGGGGGGGGAAATCTCTGAGAAAGAGAATTAGAATGCTTCAAAATGCCCTGGTCAGCTGCAGGCTTTGTACCAGTGACATCATAGCAGGACCTAGCCTGGTCAATATGTATTTTTAGCTGAACTGCCATTTCCATTACTAGAACATTTTTTTTAGCACTTTATAACTAGGACATTTTCATTCTCACCATCCTAAAACTTGACAGAAATTGTCAGACCACATGTGTTTTGAAGAATACAACAGATCTACTTTGACTCATAGCCAGGTCATTTATGAGAACTCTACTCCAAAAACAAAGGACAGGTATTAAGATGATTTGGGTAAAAGTCTTCTTTTTTCAAAATAGTAATCATACCATATATTGCATTGCCGCCTTCTCTGTTTTGGGCAAAACATCAAAGTCACCTTGTAAGGATAGGAAAATTTATAGGGGTTTGTGACACCAGCTTCATCAATTTGTTATAAGACTAATGGGAAATGACATAGATCAGGTGCCCAGAACCGGGTCCAGCAGACTGCAGACATCCCATTCATATGGGTTTATCTTCGCCTCTGGAAAAATAGAAGGCCACTGCTTCAGGTTATTAAAAGAAAGTAAAAGGCAATACAGCAAACCTGCATTTCAAAGGAATTCACACTTAATATGACGTACAGTGCTTGGTAAAGATTCTGTCACATTTTAGTTAAACTAGAAAAAATATTAGAGTGATTTAGAGACAGAAGCAAATGCTAATAGCCTGGACACTTACTTTTCGCCACTCCTTAACTAAAATTACGAATTTTATTTATTAATCAGTAATAAAATCACTAGAATTTCTCAGTATGGTTTGCTTCCTGTGAAAGAGCTGCCAAAAGTTCGTGAATAGCTAACTAAAGCGATCACATGTAAAAACAAGTGCAATAAAAAGGAGTCACAATCTCTTAGGATGTATATTTCTAGACTGCTTCTGGGAATTTGAATTAACTCTTTCGCCACAAGATGATATAGCTCTATGTGATACAGTATCACAGTAACAGAGAGCATTCTACCCAGCAACTTTGTAGAGGTGCCAGTTTAGAAGCAGGAAATAGCATAGACTCTGGTGGAGACTTGTCCAGTGTTCTTGGATGACCTATGTCATCTCTTGTCAGTCTTACTGGATAACTGAGATTGGTTTTAATTTTTTTTTTTTTGGTAGATCTAGAAAGGATGTTACATGATTTTTCTGAGGTATCTGATCATGAAGAAAACTAAGGACAATATGACCTTTTTAGAATTGACTGTCACTGCTTAAATTCTGCCCCATAGGGCAAAAATCAAATTTATTTATTTATTTTCCTTTAGTGGAAAACCAGTAGATGTAATAATCTGCAATGAATCACCCCATTTCCAATGTAGAATTAGCCAAAGTTGACTGTATCCTTGGATCCCAAAGAGAACCAGCATGGGCTCATTTTCTATGACAGTGCCTGTCACTTCAAAATTAAAGTGGAAAATTGAGGCAACAAGTCGTGGAATATAAATTCATCAATACTTGCTCTTATCTCAGTTTACCAGGCTATTTTAAATAAAAGATTAAAGTGTAAACATGAATATTAGTGATTCTTTTTTTTTTTAATTTGCATTTCTTTTTTTTTTAATTTTATTTTTAAACTTTACAATATTGTATTAGTTTTGCCAAATATCAAAATGAATCCGCCACAGGTATACATGTGTTCCCCATCCTGAACCCCTCCTCCCTCCCCATTACCATCCCTCTGGGTTGTCCCAGTGCACCAGCCCCAAGCATCCAGTATCGTGCATCGAACCTGGACTGGCGACTCATTTCATACATGATATTATACATGTTTCAATGCCATTCTCCCAAATCTTCCCACCCTCTCCCTCTCCCACAGAGTCCATAAGACTCATCTATACATCAGTGTCTCTTTTGCTGTCTCGTACACAGGGTTATTGTTAGCATCTTTCTAAATTCCATATATATGCATTAGTATACTGTATTGGTGTTTTTCTTTCTGGCTTACTTCACTCTGTATAATAGGCTCCAGTTTCATCCACCTCATTAGAACTGATTCAAATGTATTCTTTTTAATGGCTGAGTAATACTCCATTGTGTATATGTACCATAGCTTTCTTATCCATTCATCTGCTGATGGACATCTAGGTTGCTTCCATGTCCTGGCTATTATAAAACAGTGCTGCGATGAACATTGGGGTACATGTGTCTCTTTCCCTTCTGGTTTCCTCAGTGTGTATGCCCAGCAGTGGGATTGCTGGATCATAAGGCAGTTCTATTTCCAGTTTTTTAAGGAATCTCCTCCTAGAGGAGAACATAGGCAAAACACTCTCCGACATACATCACAGCAGGATCCTCTATGACCCACCTCCCAGAATATTGGAAATAAAAGCAAAAATAAACAGATGGGACCTAATTAAACTTAAAAGCTTCTGCACAACTAAGGAAACTATTAGCAAGGTGAAAAGGCAGCCTTCAGAATGGGAGAAAATAATAGCAAATGAAGCAACTGACAAACAACTAATCTCAAAAATATACAAGCAATTACTACAGCTCAACTCCAAAAAAATAAATGACCCAATCAAAAAATGGGCCAAAGAACTAAATAGACATTTCTCCAAAGAAGACATACAGATGGCTAACAAACACATGAAAAGATGCTCAACATCACTCATTATCAGAGAAATGCAAATCAAAACCACTATGAGGTACCATTTCACGCCAGTCAGAATGGCTGCGATCCAAAAGTCTACAAGCAATAAATGCTGGAGAGGGTGTGGAGAAAAGGGAACCCTCTTACACTGTTGGTGGGAATGCAAACTAGTACAGCCACTATGGAGAACAGTGTGGAGATTCCTTAAAAAACTGGAAATAGTGATTCTGATTAGAATTAGTGATTATAACATGGGATATCATAATTCTGTGTAAAAAAGATATTAAGGTAACCCCCTAAAGTAAGAGTAGATAGATCAATGAATTTGGTGTTTTTCCTACATAATATGATAAATGACTGAACTGTAAGTCAAGTAGTAATGTTGGTAGCCTGTAGCCGTAGTCACACATGAATGGTGTAAAATTTGTTGAGATTAAAAGAGTGAACTAGAAAACCTTTAATGGCTTTTATGACTCAAATCATTTTTATCTTGAATATAGAATGATCAACTAATGATCATTATACCAAAACTAAGAATAAACCAAATATAAGTGAGAATATACCAAAATTAAGTAGATGGTGGTTGGGGAAACAGAAGAGTCTCATAAATGTACTTAATTTTCAGAATGCATTTGTTATTGTTGTTCAGTCACTCAGTTGTATCTGACTCTTTGCAACCCCATGGAATGCAGCATATCCCTGTCCTTCACCATCTCCTGGATCCTGCTCAAACTCATGTTCATTGAGTCAGTGATGCTTTCCGACCATCTCATCCTCTGTCATCCCCTTCTCCTCCTGCCTTCAATCTCTCCCAGCATCAAAGTCTTTTCCAATGAGTCAATTCTTCGCATCAGGTGGCCAAAGTATTGGTTCTTCAGCTTCAGCATCAATCCTGCCAATATATATTCAGGCTTGATTTCCTTTAGGACTGACTGGTTTGATCTCCTTGCTGTCCATGGGACTCTCAAGAGTCCAAGAGCGCAGTTTGAAAGCATCAATTCTTCAGTGCTCAGCCTTCTTTATAGTCCAACTCTCACATCTGTACAGAATTAATGGAAAAACCATAGCTTTGACTATATGGACCTTTGTTGGCAAAGTGATGTCTCTGCTTTTTAATATGCTGTCTTGGTTGGTCATAGCTTTTCTTCCAAGGAGCAAGAGTCTTTAATTTCACGGCTGCAGTCACAATCTGCAGTGATTTTGGAGCCCAAGAAAATAAAGTCTGTCACTATTTCCCCATCTATTTGCCATGAAGTGATGGGACCAGATGCCATGATCTTCATTTTTTGAACGTTGATTTTAAGCCAGCTTTTTCACGCTCCTCTTTCACCTTCATCAAGAGGCTCTATAGTTCCTCTTTGCTTTCTTCCATAAGGGTGGTGTCATCTGCATATCTGAGGCTATTGATATTTCTCCTAGCAGTCTTGATTCCAGCTTGTGCTTCATCTAGCCCGTCATTTTGCATGATGTACTCTGCATATAAGTTAAATAAGTAGAGTTACAATATATGGCCTTGACAAACTCCTTTCCCAATTTTGAACCAGTCCATTGTTCCATGTTCAGTTCTAACTCTTTTCTTAACCTGCATGTAGGTTTCTCAGGAGGCAGGTAGGGTTATCTGGTATTCCCATCTCTTGAAGAATTTTCCACAGTTTGTTGTGATCCACAAAGTCAAAGGCTTTAGTATAGTCAATGAAGCAGAAATAGTTTTTCTGGCATTCTCTTGCTTTCTCTATGATCCAACAGTTTATGGCAATTTGATCTCTGGTTCCTCTGCCTTTTCTAAAACCAGCTTGTACATCTGCAAGTTCTCTTAAAAAATGCATAAATATCCTCTTAAGAACACTGTTATGTCTTTATATTTTTAAAAACATAGTAAACTATCTCTGTTACATTGCCAGCTTTCTGTAAAGATTACTTCTATGCAATAGCAATGAAAAATTTTTAATGTTTCATAGTTAAATAAAACCTATAAATATGGTTCATGAATTTATAGTGATGGCAAAATTCTCTCAGTTCCTCAAAGATTTAGATCAGCTCTAAGAAGTTCTGAAAAGAGCACTGAAGAGACATTTACATCAAATAACTCATTTTGAACCTGGTATCCTTTTTAGCACACAGACCAACTCTGGCAGTTCAGAATGTAAATTTTTAAAAATTTTCCTGGCCTTCTGTTTGCTTATTTTCCTTTGTTTGGTCTGTGAATATTTTAGCGAGGATTCACTTTAAAAGCAATCTCAGTCCTTGTTGTTGCTTTGCAATGTTTGAGAAAATGACTAGAGGAGCTTTAATGCTGTCTTGCTCATCAGCGTGAATCAGATGAAAGATTAAAAACAATACCTAGAGAGCAGCTCTTAACTTGGGTTTCTGTCTGTTGAATTTTAATTCCATAATAAGATTCTTGTTCAGACAGAAGGTAAATAAATAAATAAGTTCATAAATTCCACTGATTTCAGCAGGCTATGTCACGGGGGAGGCAGTATTTTTAAGCCAAAATATCATCAGTGTTTTACATGACTGCATTTGAGACTCCAGCCCTCCGTGATTCCTTTCCAAGGCCAGCACCACCTGCTTACCACACAGCCACACAAAGTCTTTGAACATTAACGGAGGAAGCCAACAGAGAAGGCAGGAAGCAGTCTCCATAGACGGCTGGTAAGGATATGACACAGACAAGTCACAGTTTATCTTCTGGAGCCTCTCAGACATTTTAGCAAGTACCACTGGTTTCCACTGCCTTCTCTTCCGTTGTGTCTCCTACTTAGGGAGACAGAGAACAGTGGGTGTCAGAACTGAGGTGGAGGCCATGGAACGTGAAAACATAGGCAGCCTTCGGTCCCTGAGTGCCAATCATTTTGCCTCTAGAGCATGTCAGAATTCCTTCAGTGACTGTATTTACTTCTCACCTGGCTGGAGAGGAAAGGAGTGTGGCACTAACATCTGTCAAGGAAATTACAGATGCAAGCAATTATTGGGGCTAGGGGCATTAAGGAAAAACAATTATATGCATTTTCAGTCTAATTTGATGAGAGAGCCTCAGGTTTCTGGAGCCTTGCCAGGCCAATTGCCTGAGCTGTAAAACCTGAGGCACCTGGCTTTTCAAAGTTCAGGCACTCTCCGTTTTTAAGGCTATTGATTGGTTCACTGCAAAAGGAATGTAAAGGATGCTGCCTTTTTTAGAACGGAGTTTGATAGAATTTGCTACAAAAACTTACATTGTAAAACAGTGCTGTAGCAGGTTTCTAGCCTTTACTCTGGTTTGCACTCTGGAAATCTGTTTATATATTCAAGATTTATGTATTTCAGTCACCTGCAAATGTTTGCTGAGTATATCCCCTCATATCACAGATACAACGATCAACAAAAGAAACATAGCCCCCTTTCTCTTGGATCTTGCAGTTGTGAAAGGACTGCATTTCTATACCAGTGATACATATGATAAACGTTATTAAGGATGCTGTGGAATTATGCAACTGGGGATACAGTTTGGTTGGGGGGAAGTATCAGAGAAAAGTTTCCTAGAGTAGGGGCTTTTAAAGTGAAGATTAAGAGAGGAGTTGACCAGGGGAAGAGTGATAAAGAATATTTCAAGCATTGACATGACGGTGTACATAGGCCCCTCGAGAAGGAGTAATTTGGGGAGCAAGTAAAATGGGGAGGTTGGCTCAACAAGAAGCTCAAGATGAGGTCAGAGACCAGCTTGCCTGCCTAGGACTTTGAAGCCCAGAGTAAGGAGCTGGGCTTGATTTTAAGACAAAGAGTAACTGCTGAGAGATTTGAGCATAGTCATTTGAAGAGCAAGTTAATGCAGTAACAGATCTGAGCACCTACTGGATACCAGTCATTATGCTCAAAATTGGGATATGGTGACAGTGAGTTGGTCCCTGTCTTCAAGGAGCTTACCACTTTACATGGAAAACAGATAAGAAAAACTCTCAGTACAATGAGAGGATTTCAATTTGCATAAAGGCGTGAACCAGTCTTCCCTTTTGTCTTAGTGGGTAAAGAATGCGAATCCTCCAGTCAATGCAAGAGACGTGGCTTGGATCCCTAGGTCAGGGAGATCCACTGGAGAAGGAAATAGCAACCCACTCCAGTATTCTTGCCTGGAGAATCCCATGGAGCCTGGCAGGATACAGTCCATAGGGTCAGAAAAGAGTCAGGCACGACTTAGTGACTAAACAACAACAAAGGCATGAACCGAGTGCTGTGCGAAATCAGAGAAGAAACCCAGAAGAGACTTTAACTCAGGCTTCGAGTATCAGAGTGTGTCCAGGGGAGATGGCATTTGATTCAAGCCTGGAAGAACTTGTAAAAGTTGACCACGTGGATCAAGGGTCAGAAGGGCCTTCCAGATACAGGGAAAAACATACCCAGCGCCCTGTTTGGCCCACTTAGAGAACTGCCTGTAGGTTAGGATAACTAGAGAAGGTATGAGGAGGAATGAGGCAGGAAATGTGGCTGGAGAAGTTTATGTAACATACTCTTGCCCTGTTAAGGAAAGAGATATTAAGGAATTTATATGTCATATCACTGTCCAATTTTAGTGAGCAGTCACCAAAGAAAAATTGCAAATTTTACCTTTGAAGAGAAAAAAAGTCATTAAGTGGGGCAACTTTTAGTAATAGAAGTTACTGTCTTAACCATTTCTGTCACTTTTCAAAAGTCTACAGAAAGTTATACCTATTCAACAAAATGTTAATTTATGCTTCAGGAAAAAGATCAGTGGAATGTGCATATATGTTAAGGTGATCGCTTTTTCATTTTGGATCTGAGTTCTGCATCAACCTGAAAAATGGAATAAATTTCCAAAAAAAGACATCAAATACTCAACAGAGAGAAAGAAAAAGGTCCCTATTTATCATGTTGCTCCAATCACCACTGAGTGATGTATTGTGATTACAACTTTTTTTAATTGGCAGGCTTCTGGGATGCTATGGGAATTGGTGACACAATGATGAATCAGTCTCTCCATATTGTCTGGTTGATCCAGCAAACCTAAAGCAGATATTGACATTTGTCATTCAGCACTGGAGTCCTACAGACTTCTCTGCTGATTAGTCAAATACTTCACCTCCCTTTAATTAATGTCTTAAGAGCAGAGCCTTACAGGGATGCTCAAGGGAGCAAAGTTTTACAATATAATGGAAAAGAAAGGTTACACAGTACCAGATGAATCAGAAGAAGTGAGCATGGGGGAGGAAGGAAGAAATCAATGACAATGTTTAAACAGCTTAACCCTGTTGGCCCTGCATGTTAATAGATTATTTATGCATCACTTTGCCAGTGAGAAGTAATTAGTATGATTAGCATTTTCTGTTTATTGACTGCTCATCACAAATTGGAAAAAATGTTTATATGTATTTTTGTTTATTACCTTGAAAAATCATTGACAAGAAAGGTCAGGAGAAGAACTCATCCCCTCATATAAACTCAAAGAATTTTATACTAAAGAAAAAAAAGAGTGCAAATGAACAGAAATATATTTCTCATTGTGCTGTGAAGAAAAAGGAAACTATTTTATTTCCAGAGAAAAGCCTTTTGAAATAGATGGTTAAAGAAGGAGCTTTGAAGTTTGACATGAGTCTAATCTCATTCTTTAGTTAATAGTCAAGGATTTTCAAAGAGTCTTTATGATGTTTGCAGAAAATTTTCACCTCTTCTCTGTCTCCCTCCACCCTGATCATTTGGAAAGTTTCTTTTACCATACCACTTCAATCATGCTCTTTTTGGAAGACAGCTGCAAGCTAATCCCATAATAAAAGCAGTGAAACAAAGATACTTAAGGAAGGATCCAGAAAGGGTTTAGATTTCTACCTTAAGTACCTTAAAAATTCACAGATGTAGGTTAGGTATTATTTAGGGAAAATGAATGTTGGCATCTAGAGTCCTGTGAATAACAAGTCCACAAAGATCTCTGCTGTATTTAAAAACCATAGAAGCAGGACCCAGATGTAGGATCCCAGACTTGGGAGAGATTTCCAGTTGTCCTGTCTTGGTTTTTGGCAAACTAGAAATGTAGACTCTGGAGAAAGATTTGATACAGAGTCTCAAGTTCCTTAATTTCCAGTAAGTAACCTTGGACAAGACTTACAAAGTCGAAGCGCCCTAGAGATGAGTTTTATTTTGTTTTGCTTTTTTAAATCTCTCCGTGCCTCTATCTACCTACCTACCTATCATCTATATAAATATAAGTTAATTGTCCTTCCCTTCGTGTTTCCATCCACCTGGCCCAACTATTCATTGTTTAAATGAGACTGGTAGAGCGAAGAAGGGTCATAACACTTCCTGTTGCTGATTAAGCCTCCAACTTGCTAGGAATATGATGATTTTCTTTACTCTTACTGAAGCAACCACTGAATTCAGGATAGGATTATGCATTTGGAAGTCATATTGTTGAAAAATAAGTGCTTAGGATTCACATGACTTTAAAAGGCAGTGTTACCTTTTAGGAAAATATTTAGGAAGAGTTTCTTGTGATATAAAATCACATTTTCTTCCTAGGAATAAAACAAAGAACTGTCTCATCTATTTTTAGAATATGTTCTTCTGAAATCTAGTCCTGATCATCAGATTGAATGCTAATGTCTGAAATCTATGGGTTCTCTAAAGTTAAAGGAGATAACTGCCAAAACAAAAATTATGCTGCAAAACCAATATGAAAAGAAAAATCAACATGAGAAAGGTTTATACAGATTTTATTCTTTAAAACATCCTGAAAAAAGCTCTAAAATCAATTGTATCTAGTTATAGTTAAATGTGATTTTCATGTTATCAAAGAAACATATGATATACATAGATTATAAAAGGCAAGTAATAGTACAAACCTTATAAAAATCACCACAAATCCCATTTTCAAAAGCGACCCCTTTCATTTTTTATGCCCTCTCCCTCTTATTTCTAATTGTATTATTAAATAACAAAATAACATAAAATTTATTGGTTTTTAATTTTAGCCATTATTTTCTTTTTGTTTTCTATTATAAAGGATTAGCATTTAGATATTTTTTTGTGTGTGTTAATACACATTTAAGCATTTCTCCTTGCCTATAGTATCCAAACCATTTTTGGCTCAATTAATATTCAGTGTTTATCTTATTTGAACTAAGGAAATCTTATACACAGAGGAGTTACATGGTATATTATGATTATATGTTTTAAACATTTGTTTTTCCCTGAAGTTAACTGTTTTACACATACACACACATACACATACATACAATTTTCTATTGCTGGCTGCCGATTCTGGCAACTTTACCTCTCACTTATCTTTCAAGACCCATGTTTTTTTGTTTTTTTCATTAACACTTTCATCTTTTTCAAATCGATAGAAAGGTTGCCCACATCAAGTATATTTTCATACCATTTTATAGAAAACATGTAAGCCCTGTATGCATATTTTGATTATCGACCCCAGATTTATTTACCTTTGTGGCTAAGGAGACCATATCTTTTCCAGCTTACTGTGAAGAGGCCTTTTCTAATCAGTGTGGATTTCTTTTTTTTTTTTTTTAATTTCAAATTAGTTTATTCATTTTAATTGGAGGATAATTACTTTCCAGAATTGTGATGGTTTTTGCCACACATCAGCGTAAATCGGCCATAGGCATACATGTGTCCCCCCTCATCCTGAACCCTCCTTCCACGTCCCTCCCAACCCTGTTCCTCTATGCTGCCCCAGAGCACCGGCTTTGAGGGCCCTGCTTCATGCATCAAACTTGCACTGGTCATCTATGTAGATAGCTCTTTAGTGGTAGAACACTTTGCAGATGCAAGTTTAAAAATGAAGAAGGCTAGCTTAAAGACTTATCTGGAAATATACTATTTTTTATTTAAACTAGTATTTCACAGTGGTGGCATCAAATCCAGTCTGAGATGAGATGAGAGTTTTTCCAGACCCTGAGCAGTTCCCTACTTGTTCTTTAATAGGGAAACACAGTGTTTCTTTTTTGTCTGCATTAATATTGAAAAAAATCTTCAACACTGTCCTCCAGTGACCCATGTCCTTAAACCAGATGACTACTCTAGAAATTCTAGAACTCTTGCTGATACTTCATAGTTTGAATGTATTCTGTTTCCTTTTGTGATTCATTTTGCAGTTTAGACTTGAGGACAAGACAATAATTTTCTGTCACAATTTAAAGGCAGACATGAATGGAGAGGAATTCGGGATGTGACTAAGTGGGAGCCCAGGACCTCAGCAACAGCTGATACAGAAGGAGTCAAAGGTCATAGCAGGGAAAGCCAAGCCAAAATCTGAATCTTTTATTAACATCCTCACTGTTTACATGTAACCCATCAACTAGAAGAATCTGCTGTTAGGTGACTCAGACATCCTGAGTCAGACCTACTGAAGTTTGAGAAGCACTGGTCCAGGTCAGTTACTGACATTGAACTTGGTAGAGAGTGAAAATTACTCAAGTATTTTTCTTTATCCAGGTTAGTCAGAAAAAGGTTGGGATTTGGAATTAAGGGAGAGAAAAGAAAGTTGCTAAAACAAACTGGGAAATGTACATGCAAAAGGAAAATAGAAGTATATTAAACCAGCATTTGACATTACTTTGCCAACAAAGGTTCATCTAATCAAGGCTATGATTTTTCCTGTGGTCATGTATGGATGTGAGAGTTGGACTGTGAAGAAGGCTGAGCGCCGAAGAATTGATGCTTTTGAACTGTGGTGTTGGAGAAAACTCTTGAGAGTCCCTTAGACTGCAAGGAGATCCAACCAGTCCATTCTAAAGGAGATCAGCCCTGGGATTTCTTTGGAAGGAATGATGCTAAAGTTGAAACTCCAGTACTTTGGCCACCTCACGCAAAGAGTTGACTCATTGGAAAAGACTCTGATGCTGGGAGGGATTGGGGGCAGGAGGAGAAGGGGACGACAGAGGATGAGATGGCTGGTTGGCATCACTGACTCGATGGACGTGGGTCTGGGTGAACTCCGGGAGTTGGTGATGGACAGGGAGGCCTGGCGTGCTGCAATTCATGGGGTCGCAAAGAGTCAGACACGACTGAGTGACTGAACTGAAACCAGCATAGTTTTGGAATGGAAAGGAGCACATTATGACTTGAGAATAGAGTGCAGGTTTAAGCTAAGACTGAAGGTGTAGCAAGGGAGAATTGATGGACTTCCTTACATGTTTTGCTAAGGACTTTAAACTTTCTCCTGTAGAAAATTTGGAATCCTTTGGAGAGTATTAAGAAGCAGAGCTATGATTATGTTTTAGGCAGGTTAATTTGTCTACACTGTGAGGATATTTGAGACTTGGAAAAGAGGCTGGAGAAAGAGACTATTTGAGAGAGATTACCATTGCCCCCAAAATGTTGATAATTTGGATTAAAAGGACAATAATGAGAATTGATAAGATGAGATACATTGGGGCCCAGTTAAGGTTGTAGAATATTAGATTTGTGTGGCTTGATGATAGAAGTAGTTGGGCAATAGAATGGATTGCAGAAAAAAGTAACTCATATGATTCTAGTTTAGTTCTCTTGTTGGTAGAGTAAGCTAAATTTTTTCATAATATTAGTAGACTTAATTGTATCCTCGCAAAATACGTGTTCGGCAAAGATACTACAAAAATTACTGCAACTACCAGGGACATCATAAGGATAGAGGAATGTCATAAAGTATTATAGTTTTGTAGGGGACTCTTGTCAATTGGCTACTCAGCATCCAACGCCTTCTTTCTCCTCCCTAAAGAAATTCTGATTCTGTTCGTCTATTAATCTCCTGTGCAGCCCTTGTGACTCAACAGATGCTTACCTCCTTACCAACTCTGGATGGGAATTTTGGTTAATAATATAAGTGCTTGGCACTCGGTGACTCTTTTATTCATCAGGGTGTGGACAAGTGGCCTAAGTTGGTCCAGACTTTATATTTCATGTTTGAGATAGCCAGCTCTCTTGCCTTCTCCATTCATTCATTAGCCTGTCCTTTTCTCTCTCCCCTAATATGAAAGCAAGGTAGAGTTTTTCCATACTCTGTTGGCCAGCTAGGGCCATGAGGAGAACTTGTCTGAAGATGAAATGATATATGAATGAGAGATCATAGATATGAGCACAGCATAGCTCCTCGTTGATATTTCTGAGCTAGTGAGTCAAACAGCTCTGAAGTTGGCCCTACTTACCAACTTACTGTTATATGAGATGGTAAATGTCCTGTTTAAGCCAAAAGAGAGAAAGGTGCTTAAGTCCTCAACTCTGGTACGTGTGACCTTTTTGGAAATGGGGTATTTGTAGATGCAAGTTGTTGAAATGAGGTCATACTAGATGAGGGTGGGTCCTGATTCAATGGATGGTGTCCTTAAGAGAAGAAGAGAGCAAAAAGAAATGCAGAAGCAAGAAGGTCATGTAAAGACCGAGGCAGAGATTGGGGTTGTGCTGCTATGGGCCAGGGAGCACCAGAAGCTGCCAGATGTTGGGAGAGAAGGCAAAAACAAAATCCTCCTTCGGAGCCTTAGGAGGGAACCTGGCCCAGCCAACACTTTGATTTCTAGTCACCAGAACTGTAAGAGAATAAATTTCTGTTGTTTTAAGCCACCCAGTTTGTGGCAATTGTTATGGCCACCATAGATAGTTCTACTCATAATTTTGGAAGGATCTTTTTAGAAATTTGTCTCATGAATGTAATAACAAATTGTCTAGAGCTTGTGATTAATACTCTTTCTCCCCTTTTCAGCTGAGAAAAAGGAGCAAGATGAGGTTTTTCTATTTTAAACTAATCTATCATTGTGACTGAGGAGGAAAGTGGATAGTTTTAGTTTTCTGTTCTCAGGATAGAAGTTTGCAATGGTTGGAGCACAAACAAAACAACATGATGTTTGAGGTACAGGTTTAAAAAGATAAGGAAATGTTTTGTTTTACCAAGTATAAGTTTTCCTCTAAGGTTAATGAGGAGAAAATAAATTAATTAAAAATAATCAACCTTCTGAAAGGTTGATAAGATTATCAAGAGTTTCATCTTGAATAACTTTAGAAATATTAAAGTTTACGTTATATAGTTTGCTTGATTGATCTGTAAAGCTTATTAAATAATTAGATTGTTATTAATACCTCTTATATTCATAGACTCCATACACTGTGCGGTGTTTGATTCTTTAGGTTAAATTTATCTGGTCAGTAAAGAGTGACCTCTGGAATGTCTTTAAATTGCTGGAATTTGCATAGGCTTACACTTTTGCTTTCTAATTTAAAGCCCCTATGAGTTCCTTCTTTATCTCGTCTTATTTTTACTCATTACAGTCTCCCTTCATTTCCTTGAAATATACAAATAGCCACTTTCTTATCCCTTTTATAGGGAGGGAGAGCTATGATTCTTGAACACTGTTATTGATTTCTCTGTGAATCTGTACTATTCTATTTAGATGTAATTGTTTATTATTGCTTTGGGATTTAATTTTCTTGCTTTTGGAATGAAAAAACCTAGAAGTACTCCCTGGTTAGTCAAAATATTTATATTGAAAGGATGAGATACTGGCATGTATGCAGTGAATTAAGCAGGCCATTTATATAATATATGTATGCATAGGCATAAACACATTTGAATCCTGAGGTACTTTTATGCTAAGGATGAACAAATGCATATTTTAGGTTTATGTAATTATTTAAGTGTGGAGTTGGAATACACAAATTTTGATTTCTGCTCAGCGAGGGAATAAGCTAGGGTTGCTATCATCACTCCTGCATGGAAATTAACCTGAAAAAACTATAGAAGTGTTATAGGAAAACATATATTTCAGGAACCAACTTCAAAATAGAAAGCTGTAGGGGTAACAGAAGACCATCTTGAGTTGGCATGTATTGGGAAGGGATATTTAGGTACGTCCTGGGATGAGAGCCACTGGGGCAATAGTGAGAACAGGTTGGAAGAAAATGTTTAAAATTTTGTTCTTTGCTTCTCCCCTTATGGAATTGGGACAGTCACCTTCCCCATCAGGGCAGAATACAGCAGTAACATCTGCAGTTGGCCTAGAGTAGCATCAGTGTATATGTACTGCTGACCTGAAGCTGTAATGAAAACAGGACCTACTGATCAGATCTCCTTTACCCTTCTCCTCTTGTAAGCCCATCATGGCTTATGGATTATAACCTAGTCTTTCTGCTCCTAACACTGCTTCTTCTACAGAGTTTTAGAGTAAATACTGACCGGGTAAGTTGCCAGGAGCTGTGACTAGAGTCTGTGGTCAGCAGTTGCTCTGTGGTTCATTATTTGTGATACCTGAGGCTTTTCCCTTCTCCTCTGCTTAGACCCAGTGGGACTGAAAAAAGCAGGGGACATGGCCTTTCTCTGACAGATACTACTGGACAGGGTAGCTAAACTTCACAGAGAACATGAGCTTATAAGCTGCAATAACTGCACATCTGGAAATAAACCATATCTTCATAAGAGAGACAATGAGCTGGGCAATATATACCTATTGTGATGGAATTAACAATAATTTTCACTAAGGAAGATAAGTATTTTTACATAAATGGAGAAGACAACTGGACTGTGAAAGCACGCTGCTCCTGCTACTGCTAAGTCACTTCAGTCGTGTCCGACTCTGTATGACCCCATAGATGGCAGCCCACCAGGTTCCTCCATCCCTGGGATTCTCCAGGCAAGAACACTGGAGTGGGTTGCCATTTCCTTCTCCAATGCATGAAAGTGAAAAGTGAAAGTGAAGTCGCTCAGTCATGCCTGACTCTTCGAGACCCCTTGGACTGCAGCCAACCAGGCTCCTCTGTCCATGGGACTTTCCAGGCAAGAGTACTGGAGTGGGTTGCCGTTGCCTTCTCCATGTGAAAGCATGAGAAACTATGAAAAAACAAGTAGAAGTAGTAGATAAGAAAATATAATAGTTGAAATAAAGGACACAACCAAGAGCAATAAAATAATGGATTCAGCTAAATAGTGAATTAGTGAGCTAGAAGATAAGGTTGAAGAATTTTTTCAGACATAACAAGAAAAGATAAACTGGAAAAATCTACTGGGGAGCTATGAAATGTGAAAGACATATGTAGAAGTGCCAAGAAATATTTGAAGTAATAGTGACAAATTTTGCAGAGTTAAAGACAGAAGACTTCATTTTGAAAAAACATTGAATTACTTAAACCAGACACATTATAATAAAATTCAAGAATATAAAAAATAAAGAAGTCCAGATGTTTTCACAGAATCAGAGAAAGTCCTGCCATAGAGATTTAAAAACAGAAAAAGAAAAAAGTTATCTACTAAAAGAAAAAAAAATGATTGGAATCATTTCTCAAAGCATTACTAGATATTAGAATAAAATAGAGTAATTTTTATTGTGGTAAAATGTACATAACAAAATTTACCATTTAACCACTTTTAGATGTACAGTTCAGTGACATTAATGTCATTCACACTGTTGTACACCAATAGAATATTTTTTTAAATAACAAGGGGAAATGATTTTAAGTTGGAATTTTAAATCTTGCTAAAACTTTCTATATACCCTGATGCAAAAGGGATGATGAATAGGATGGTCAAGTTACAAATACATTGATAAAAGTTATTGTGGTCTTTAAATTATGACTACAATTTGTGAAATAAAAAAAATTCCAGCATAATATTAAATCAGGGGTTTTTGTTTGTATTTTCCATGATTCAGTGTCTGAGCCTTGGATTTCTCTTGCTTAGTTGTTGCTTTTTTCTTAAAAGGCTAAAATACCTAAAGCTGTTTATTTTTCTCTGCCTCTACCAGCACATAATGCCATTTTTTGGTCACTTTCTCTCCATTAGATGGTTAGAACTAGAAAAGAGAGACTGTGTTTTGGCATAGAACACAAGTATAAGAAGGCAGGAAATCAACGGGCACATGTGTCTTTGTTTGAGTTTGCTAAGGCTGCCACAACACTCAGATGGTAAAGAATCTGCCTGCAGTGGAGGAGACCTGGGTTTGGTCCCTGCAGGGGAAGATCCCCCGGAGGAGGGCATGGCAAGCCACTCCAATATTCTTGCCTGGAGAATTCCTTGGACAGAGGAGTCTGGTGGGCTACAGTTCATGGGGTCACAAAGAGTTGGACACAACTGAGCAACTAACACTATACTATATACTAACACAATACCAGACTGGATGGCTTGAATAACAAACATTCATTTTCTCACGGTTCTGGAGGCTTGTGGCCCGAGATCATAGTGTGAACACGTTTGTTTTCTCCTGGAGCCTCTCTCCTGTCTGGCAGGCAGCCACAGCCTCTCTGTGCCCTGACATGGCCTTTTCTCTTTCTGTTCCTGTGAGGACATAGTCCTATTGGATTAGGGCCTTGCCCTATGACCTTGTTTAACCTTAATAACCTCTATAAATACCTTGTCTACCAATCAGGTTACATTTTGAGGTAGTGGGGGTTGGAACTTAAACATATGAAATTTAAGGGAGCATAACTCAGCCCATAACAGTCCTGCTTTAAAAACTTTTGCCCAAAGGACTTAACTGCTAGTACCAAGATAACAATCCTGAGAGTCTGTGTCAGTAAGTATCAGGCACGCATGCTTCTGAAAGCTTCAGGTAAATCTTCTCATTTAATGCTTACAACAAGGCTGTGAAGTAGGTGCTGCCCTCCCCCTCCCTTTTTAAAAATTTTTATTTGAGTATAGTTGCATTGGCTTCCCTGATGGCCCAGAGAGTAAAGATTCTGCTGGCACTGCAGGAGACCCAGGTTCGATCCCTGGGTCAGGAAGATTCCCCTGGAGGAGAGCCTCACAATCTACTCCAATATTCTTGCCTGGATCCCATGGACAGAGGAGCCTGGCGGGTTACAGTCTATGGGGTCACAAAGAGTCAGACACAACTGAGTGTTCACACGACTGTAGCCAACCAGGCTCCTCTGCCCATGGGATCCTCCAGGCAAGAATACTAGAGTGGGTTGCCAGGCTCTCCTCCAGGGGATCTTCTTGACCCAGGGATCGAACCCACACCTCTTACAAGGCATCTTCTGCATTGACAGGTGGGTTCTTTAACACTAGCACCACCTGGGAAGCCATAGTTTACAATATTGTGTCAGTTTCTACTGTACAGCAAAGTGAATCAGCTATACATGTGTCTTTTCTTTTTGTGGATTCTTTCCCATTTAGGTCACCACAGAGCACTGAGTAGCATTCTCTGAACTATACTCATTAGTTCTCATTAGTTCTCTATTTTATACAAAGTATCAATAGTGTATATATATCAATCTCAGTCTCCAAATTCATCCAACTGCCCTTCCCCACCCCCCACCTTGGTGGCCATGCATTTATTCTCTACATCTGTGTCTATTTCCGTTTTATAAATAGATCATCTATCCTAGTTTTCTAGATTCCACATATATGTGTTAACATATGATATTTCTTTTTCTGACTTACTTCACTCCATATGACAGTCTCTAGGGCTACCCATGTCTCTTTTTTAATCTTCATTTTACAGTAGAGAAAGCAGAATCTTTAGGTACCTCTCTAAAATCAAAAAGGTAGGAAAGGTGGGAGCCAGGATTCAAAGCCAGGCAACCTGCCTCCAGCACCTCTCCTCTCATTCCTTGATCTTGTTCTGCTCTCTTCTCAAGTTGAGGAAACTGACATACATTTATTTATTTGACTTCACAAGCAGTGTTGCTGTGGATGTTCTCTGTTAGAGTTGAGATGCTAGTTCAAAGAGCACTGGTTCACGATTCTTTGCTCACCTGACCCAAGGGCTTGTTTTGAAAGACCTTAAAGATGAACTTAATTGAGGAGCACAGTTCTCCATGCAATATATTTTATACCAAGCAAAATAAACTCTGGAGTGTCAGTGGGAGAAGAGTTGAGAGGAAGTTTTTCCTGTTTTTATCTTTAAGAAAATGAAAAATGTGCATCAGAACACAAGCTCAGAAGCAGATCAAGGATGAGAGCTTTGAGGACAGAGGTAAATAGTGACTTCCTTGCTCCTGCAACTCCTTCTGGGTCTAGGAGTTCAGTGATGTTTTTGTAAAACCACAGAGTTCAGCGACGTGCAGTGTTAAGGTATATGTCTTAGGAGAAAAGATCTGAGAGAATTAATTTGTTGTTTAGAGGTAAAGATCAGATCCTGTAGGTTAGCTGTTCTATTTTGGGCCTGGGGAGAAGTGATTAACATTTCTTTCTGTTCTAGCAGGCTGTGGAATAAGACTTGGAGTATAAACAGAAGGAAATACCACACTTCTTGCAGACAGAAATCAAAAGCAAATGGGAGCTAATCAAAGTCCAATAAAGACAATTCAGGCATTCCTCTGACCAGTTCAGGAGAAAAAAAAAAAAAGACAAATGCTGGGATTTAATCCGGTTTAAATAGGTAAAGCACATTTTGGGAAAACATACTTCAGTCTTCAACTACTTTGTAAGAATTACTAAAATTGCTTAATGTATTATATGAGGAATCTGAATTAGAATGCCAGTGAGTGTTTTCTCCCTTAACTTAATCTCAAAATCCAACATTAGACCTTTGTGAATGTATGTAGCTTTATATTCTCTAAAATATTCAACTAGCCTGTGTAAGCAAAAGAAAACTCCACTGAATTGTCTGGCTCATTCCTAAAGAATGAGATCCATGAAATAAATAGCATGAATGGCTTTATACATTTTAAGTATCATAAGTTATTTATGAAAACATTTTATTTGTAATAGAATTAAGATAAACATACATTGAAAACATGAGTTTCTTTCCACTCTTTCATATGATGCCTCCAGAGGTATCTACAATTATTAATTTCATGTTTTATTTCATAATTATTTTTCATATACTTGGTATATACTCACATATACAACCATCTCATCCTCCGTCATCCCCTTCTCCTCCCACCTTCAATCTTTCCCAGCATCAGGGTCTTTTCAAGTGAGTTAGTTCTTTGCATCAGGTGGCCAAAGTATTGGAGTTTCAGCTTTAGCATCAGTCCATCCAATGAATATTCAGAACTGATTTCCTTTGGATAGACTGGTTGGATCTCCTTGCAGTCCAAGGGACTCTCGAGAGTCTTTTCCAACACCACAGTTCAAAAGCATCAATTCTTCAGTGCTCAGCTTTCTTTATAGTCCAACTCTCACATCCATACATGACCACTAGAAAAACCATAGCCTTGACTAGACGGACTTTTGTTGGGAAAGTAACGTCTCTGCTTTTGAATATGCTATCTAGGTTGGTCATAACTTTTCTCCCAAGGATCAAATGTCTTTTAATTTCATGGCTGCAGTCACCATCTGCAGTGATTTTGGAGCCCCCCAAAATAAAGTCTGTCACTGTTTCCATTGGAGGTGATGGAATTCCAGTTGAGTTATTTCAAATCCTAAAAGATGATGCTGTGGAAGTGCTGCACTCAATATGCCAGCAAATTTGGAAAACTCAACAGTGGCCACAGGACTGGAAAAGGTCAGTTTTCATTACAATCCCAAAGAAAGGCAATGCCAAAGAATTCTCAAACGCACACAATTGCACTCATCTCACATGCTAGCACAGTAATGCTCAAAATTCTCCAAGCCAGGCTTCAATAGTACGTGAACCGTGAACTTCCAGATGTTCAAGCTGGTTTTAGAAAAGGCAGAGGAACCAGAGATCAAATTGCCAGCATCTGTTGGATCATTGAAAAAGCGAGAGAGTTCCAGAAAAACATCTACTTCTACTTTATTGACTATGCCAAAGCCTTTGACAGTACAGATCACAACAAACTTTCGAAAATTCTTAATGCACAGTACTATATTTTATCTATTGGCACTTTAGAACTTACTCATCTTGTCTAACTTTACACCCAGTGAACAACTCCTCTCCATATTCTCCCTCCTCCACCCACCACCATTCTCATTTGCTTCTATAAGTTTGACTTTTAGATGCCTCATACAAGAGGAACTAAGCAGTATTTCTCCTTCTGTGATTTATTTCACTTTTAGAATAATGTTTTCCAGATACATCCATGTTGTTGCAAATGATACAACTTCCTTTTCTTTTAAGATTGATTGGTATTCAATTGTATGCATATACTCAACAAAAGTGATTTACAGATTCAGTGCTGCTGCTGCTGCTAAGTTGCTTCAGTCGTGTCCAACTCTGTGCGACCCTGTAGATGGCAGCCCACCAGACTCCACTGTCCCTGGGATTCTCCAGGCAAGAACACTGGAGTGGGTTGCTATTTCCTTCTCCAATGTGTGAAAGTTAAAAGTGAAAGCGAAGTTGCTCAGTTGTGTCAGACTCTTCGCGACCCCATGGACCACAGCCTACCAGGCTCCTCCATCCATGGGATTCTCCAGGCAGGAGTACTGGAGTGGGGTGCCACTGCCTTCTCGAAATTCAATGCTACTCTCATCAAAATGGCATCTTTTAAGGAATCTCAATGGCGTATTTTATAAAAATAGAAAAAACAACCTTAAAATTCATGTGGAACCACAAAAGACAGAAGAGCCAAAATGATATTGAGAAAAATGAATAAAGCTGGAGATGTTATACTTCCTGATTTCAAAATACATTGCAAAGCTACAGTAATTAAAATAATATGGAACTACTCCAGTACTCTTGCCTGGAGAATCCCATGGACAGAGGAGCCTGGTGGGCTGCAGTCCATGGGGTTGCTAAAGAGTCCGACACGACGGAGCGACTTCACTTTCACTTTTCACTTTCATGCATTGGAGAAGGAAATGGCAACCCACTCCAGTGTTCTTGCCTGGAGAATCCCAGGGACGGGAGAGCCTGGTGGGCTGCCGTCTACGTGGTCACACAGAGTTGAACACAACTGAAGCGACTTAGCAGCAGCAGCCTAAACTTAGACCAACAGATCAGTGGGATAGAATATACAGCCCAGAAATACTCATTAATATATAATCAGCTTATCTTAATAAGGGTGCCAAGAATACACAATGGGAAAATGATAGTCTCTTCAACAAACAGTGCTGGTAAATTGCGTATCCACAGACCAAAGAATGAAATTGAATTCCTATCTTATACCATACACAAAAATCCACTCAAAATTGAATGAATCATTAAGCATAAGATCTAAAATTATAACAGTCTAGCAGAAAATACAGGGAGAAATCATCATGATATTGGTTCTGACAGTGATCTCATTGATAGGAAACCAAAGGCAAAAACAAAAAGTAGACAAGAGAGACTGCATCAAATTCAAAAGCTTTTGCTCAGGAAATATAATGAGTAGGATAAAAGACCACCTAAGGGATGGGAAGAAATATCTGCAAATTATATATCTGATAAGTGTAAATATCCAAAATGTATAAGGAAATCCTACAATTCAATAGCAGAAAACAAAAAACAAAAATTCCCAAGGCAACCTGATTTTTAAAAGGTCTAATGACACAATTAGACATTTCTCCAAAGATGACTCACAACTGGCCAGCAGTTATGTGAAAAGGTCCTCAAAACACTGATCATCAGGGCAATGCAAATCAAAACTACAGTGAGCCATCACCTCATAACTGTTAGAATGACTCTTATCAAAAAGCAAAAGGTAGGTGTTAGTAAGGTTGTAGAGAAATACGAACACTTGACACGTTGTTGGTAGGAATGTAAAAACCTATTTGGTAGTTGTATGATCTTGGTAAGTTATTTAACCTTTCTGTGACTTGATTTTATCACTTGGAAACAGAGGCTAAAATGAGTACTTGTCTTATAAGGTTGTTAAAAATATACATGTTTATATTCTATAGATGTGCACACCAACAATACTTCCAAAGTGATTACTAAAAATCAGATGATGATTTATATATAGCTAGAAAGTTAGGTATCTGTATAGATATGTATTTATATTTATTTTAGCTGATATATGTCTATATATGCATATTTATATCTATATATGTCTATATATGTGTGTGTGTATATACACACTCAAAAAACATTTCCTGGTATATACTAGTCAATTTTAAAGTATTGTTCTTTTGTATTAGTGCTTAGAACATGTGCATTTTTCTGTATTCTAAATCACACTGAATATCTCAAACTTAAAGAATTTTAAACATGATAATACATGAAAAAAAAATGCTATTTTTAAAGATTTCTAATTTTCTGCTCCTGATAAGGGAGTACTGTTTTATCTATGTGGGTTATTGTAATCTTCCTTTTAAGTATTGCTTGCTAATATTTTAGCCATTTTCATTGTTTTATTTACATATTATTATTCTATTTCAGTTTTTCAATATATTCTCTTTTTTACCAACAAATCATCATATATTTTATTTTTAAAATTTATTTTCATTGAATTATAATTTATTTACAATACTATATTGGTTTCAGATGTACAACATACAGTTTCAATCTTTTTATAGGTTATATTCCAATGAACTGATTCCAATTAAAGTTATAAAAATAGCTGTTTTTACCTGTTTTGTATATATATATATATATATTTTTATATATAGTATGTTATGCCTCTTAATCCCATACCCTTATCTTGCCCCTCCTATCTGGTAACCAGTAATTTGTTCTCTGTATCTATGAGTCTCTTTCTGTTTTGTTATATATTCCTTTATTTGTTTTATATTTTTATATTCCACATTTGAGTGATATAATATTTGTCTTTTACTTATTTCACTAAGCATGCTGCCGCTGCTGCTAAGTCGCTTCAGTCGTGTCTGACTCTGTGCGACCCCATGGACGGCAGCCCACCAGGCTCCGCCGTCCCTGGGATAGTCCAGGCAAGAACACTGGAGTGGGTTGCCATTTCCTTCTCCAATGCATGAAAGTGAAAAGTGAAAGTGAAGTCACTCAGTCGTGTCCGACTCTTAGCGACCCCATGGACTGCAGCCTACCAGGCTTCTCCGTCCATGGGATTTTCCAGGCAAGAGTACTGGAGTGGGGTGCCATTGCCTTCTCTGAAGCATAATACACTCTAATTCAGCCAACATTATGGCAATGGCAGAATTTTATTTTTCTTTGTGGACGAGTAGTATTCTATTGTATATATGTATATCATATCTTCATTATTCATTCATCTGTTGATGGGCACTTGGGTTACTTTATCGACGTTTTTTTGTAGTTAGCTGCAATTATTTTTAAACTTTATTTTATACTGGAACATAATTAACAATATTGCATTAGTTTCAGGTATACAGCAAAGTGATTCATTTATACATATAAATGTATCTAATCTTTTTCATATTATTTTCCCATTTAGGTTATTACAGAATATTGAGCTGCATTCTCTGTGCTATATAATAGGTCCCTGTTGATTATCTATTTTAAATATAAAAATGTATACATGTCAAACCCTAACTACTGGTCTGAATTTTGATGAGAGCCATTTTAACAGGTGTGAGGTGGTATCTCAGGATGGTTTTGATTTATACTTCTCTAATGATAAGTGAGGTTGAACATTTTTTATGTGCTTGATGGCTATCTGTACGTCTTCTTCAGAAAAGTGTCTATTTGAGTCTTCTGTCCATTTTTGAGTTTTTTAATATTAAATTGTATGAGCTGTGTATATACTTTATATATTAACCCCTGGATCACAATAAACTGTGGAAAATTCTGAAACAGATGAGAATACCAGACCACCTGACCTGCCTCTTGAGAAACCTATATGCAGGTCAGGTAGCAACACCTAGAACTGGACATGGAACAACAAACTGGTTCCAAATAGGAAAAGGAGTACGTCAAGGCTGTATATTGTCAGCCTGCTTATTTAACTTATATGCAGAGTACATCATGAGAAATGCTGGGCTGGAAGAAGAACAAGCTGGAATCAAGATTGCTGGGAGAAACATCAATAACCTTAGATATGCAGATGACACCACCCTTATGGCAGAAAATAAAGAGGAACTAAAAAGCCTCTTGATGAAAGTGAAATAGGAGAGTGGAAAAGTTGGCTTAAAGCAAAACATTCAGAAAATGAAGATCATGGCATCTGGTCCCACTTCTTAATGGGAAATAGATGGGGAAACAGTGGAAACAGTGTCAGACTTTATTTTTGGGGGCTCCAAAATCACTGCAGATGGTGACCGCAGCTATGAAGTTAAAGACACTTACTCCTTAGAAGAAAGTTATGACCAACCTAGATAGCATATTCAAAAGCAGAGACATTACTTTGCCAACAAAGGTCCATCTAGTCAAGGCTATGGTTTTTCCAGTGGTCATGTATGGATGTGAGAGTTGGACTGTGAAGAAAGCTGAGCGCCAAAGAATTGATGCTTTTGAACTGTGGTGTTGGTGAAGACTCTTGAGAGTCCCTTGGACTGCAAGGAGATCCAACGAGTCCATTCTAAAGGAGATCAGTCCTGGCTGTTCATTGGAAGAACTGATGCTGAAGCTGAAACTCCAATACTTTGGCCACCTGATGTGAAGAGTTGACTCATTGGAAAAGATCCTGATGCTGGGAGGGATTTGGGGCAGGAGAAGAGGACGACAGAGGATGAGATGGCTGGATGGCATCACTGACTCAAAGGACATGAGTTTGAGTGAACTCTGGGAGTTGGTGATGGACAGGGAGGCCTGGCGTGCTGCAATTCATGGGGTCACAAAGAGTCGGACACGACCGAAAAGACTTAGCAGCAGCAGCAGCAATGGTTGTATAATTTGCAAATGTTTTCTCCCTCTCCGTAGGTTGTCTTTTTATTTTGTTTATCCTTTCCTTTGCTGTGCAAAAAGCTTTTAAGTTTAATTAGGTCACATGTATTTATTTTTACTTTTGTTTCTTTTGCCTTAGAAGACATATTCAAAAAATATTGCTACAGTTTATGTCAAAGAATGTTCTGCATGTGATCTCTTCTAGGAGTTCTATGGTTTCAGATCTTACATTCAATATATTTTGAGTATATTGTTGTATATGATGCATGTAATGTTCTACTCTTTCTTTTACATGTAGCTGTCCTATTTTCCCAGCTCCAGTTATTGAAAATACTTTCTTTCTCTATTGTATGTTCCTGCCTTCTTCATCATATTTTAATTTAACATAGTGCATGGGTTTACTTCTGGGCTGATTGTCTGTGTGTCTGTTTATGAGCCAGTCCCACATGGTTTTGATTATTGTAGCTTTGTAGTATAGTGTGAAGGCTTGGAAGATGATGCCTCTAACTTTGTTCTTTTTCCTCAAGATAGTTTTGGCAATTCCAGGTCTTTGTGGCTCCACATAAGTTTTAGGATATATTCTAGTTCTATGGAAAATGTCATAGGTTTTTTGATAGGAATTGTATTAAATCTATAGATTGCTTTAAGTAATATGGACAGTACACCCGTCTTAATTCTTCCAATCTAAGAACAAGGTATAGCTTTCCATTTTTGGTATGATTTTCAAATCCCTTCATTATTATTTTATGATTTCACAGTGTAGGTCTTCCACCTCCTTGGTTAAGTTTCTTTCTAGTATTATTTCTGGTGTGATTGTAAATGGAACTTTAAAATAGTTTCTCTAATAATTCATTATTAGTGTATAGAAAAACAACAGACTTCTAGGTATTAATCGTATAACTTTTTTTAATTCATTTATTCAACTTATGTTGAATTCTTTGTTTTATGGTGGAGACCTTAGGGTTTTCTATATATAGTATCATACTGTCTTTAAATAGCAACAGTTTTACTTCTTCCTGTCTAATTTGGAGACCTTTTATATTTCTTTCATGTGTATTTATGTTGTGTGGCTAGGACTTCAAATACTATGTTAAATAAAGAAGGTAAGAGTGAGTATCTATGTCTTTTTCCTATTTTTAGAGTAAAAGATTTCAGCTTTTCAGTTTCGAGTGTGATGTTAGCTATGGGTTTGTCATAAATGACTTTAATTATATTGGGTTTTATTCCCACTATACCAGCTTTAATGAGAGTTTCAATCATGAATGGATATTAAATTTTGTCAAATACTTTCTCTGAGTCTATTGTGATTATCACATGATTTTATTCTTCCTTATGTTAATATGGTGTATCACTTTAATTAATTTGCAGATTGAACTATCTTTGCATCCCTAGAATAAATCTCACTTAACCATGGAGCATAATCTTTTATATATATAGTGTTGGATTCAGTTTGCTAGTATTTGTTAAGGATTATTGTCTTTAATTAGAGAAGGAAATGGCAATCCACTCCAGTGTTCTTGCCTGGAGAATCCCAGGGACAGGGGAGCCCATTGGGCTGCCATGTATGGGGTCGCACAGAGTTGGACATGACTGACGTGACTTAGCAGCAGCAGCATTGCCTGTAAATTCATCAGAAATATTGTCTTATAGTTTTCTTTTTTGTAGTGTCTTTGTCTGGTTTTGGTATCAGGATAATAGTAGCATCATGGAATGAATTTGCAAGTGTTTCTTCCTCTGCAGTTTTTTTAATTAATCACTATAGCTCTTTATATGCTTGGTGGAATTCACCTGTGAAATCATCTGGTTCTGAACTTTTGTTTGCTGAGAGATTTTTTTTTAATTAAAATTTTTCTTTCACTCCTAGTGATTCATCTTTATAGATTGTCTAATTTTTCTTGATTCAGCCTCGGAAGTTTATATGCTTCTAGAAATTTATCCATTTCTTCTAGGTTGTCCTGTTTATTGGCTTGTAACTCTTCATAGTTTTATCTTATAATTTTTTGTAACTCTGTGCAATCAGTTGTTATTTTTCCTCTTTCATTTCTTATTTCATTTGAGGCCTCTCTGTTTACTTATTGGTAAGTCTGGCTTAAGGGTTATCAATTTTGTTTATCTTTTCAAAGAACAAGTTCTTGGTTTCATTAATACTTTCTATTGCGTTTTTTGTCTGTATTGTATATTTTCCGGATCTTTATTGTTTCCTTCTTTCTGTGGACTTTTGGCTTTGTTTTTGTTTTTCTACTTCTTTAGATAGAAAGTTAGATTGTTCATTTTAGATTTTTTTTTCTTGACATACGACTGCAAAGCTGTATACTTATCTTGTAGAACTGCTTTTGCTGTTTCTCATATATTTTGGAAAGCTGTGTTTTACATTTTCATTTGTCTTGTCTTTCTTCAGGTATTTTCTGATTTCATCTTTGATTTGTTTACTGACTTTTTTTTTTAAGTAATATTTTGTTGTCTCCATGTATTTGTGCTTTTCCCAGTTTTCTTCCTGTAATTGATTTCTAATTTTATACCATAGTAGTCATAAAGAATGCCTGATGAAAGTTCTATTCATCTAAATTTCTTGAGACTTGTTTTTGTGTCAAGTATATGATCTCTTCTGGAAAACGTTCCATGTGCAGTTGAAAAGAATGTGAAATTTGTTCTTTTGGGATGGGATGTCCATATCCATTAAGTCCTACTCATCTGTTGTGTAATTTAAGGTCACCATTGCCTTATTTATGTTCTATATGGATGATCTGTTCACTGATATAAGTGAGGTACTAACATCCCTATTTTTGTTGTATTGTTGTATATTGTCTTCTGTATATATTTATGTGTGCCTGTATTTGATGCATCTAAGTTAATGACTGTAATATCCTCTTCTTGTATTAGTTCCTTTATCATTATATAATGCCTTTCTTTGTCTATTTTTCGTTTTAAAGTGTATTTTGACTGATATGAGTACTAATGCCCCCTCCTTTCTTATCATTTATGTTTGCATGAAATATCTTTTTCCATCCCCTCTCTTTCAGTCTGTGTGTGTCTTTAGTTCTTATATGAATCTCATAATTAGCATGTAAATGTGTTTTATTTTATTACCCAATCAGCTACCCCGTGTCTTTTGATTTAGTTGCTCAGTCATGTTCAACTCTTTGTGACCCCATGGACTGCAGTAGCTCCTTGTCCTTACTATCTCCTGGAGTTTGCTCAAACTCATGTCCTTCCAACCATCTCATTCTCTGTCACTCCCTTCTCCTCCTGCCTTCAATCTTTCTCAGCATCAGGGTCTTTTCCAATAAGTTGGCTCTTCACATCAGGTGGCCAAAGTATTATAGCTTTAGCTTCAGCTTCAGTCATTCTGATGAATATTCAGGGTTGATTTCCTTTAGGATTTACTGATTTGATCTCCTTGAAGCCCAAGGAGCTCTTAAGAGTCTTCTCCAGCACCATGGTTTGAAATGATCAATTCTTTGGTACTCAGCCTTCTTTATGGTTCAACTCTCACATCTGTATATGACTACCAGAAAAACCATAGCTTTGATTATATGGACCTTTGTTGGCAAAGTGATATCTCTGCTTTTTAATACATGGTCTAGACTTGTCATAGCTTTTCTTCCAAGGAGCAAACATCTTTTAATTTCATGGCTGCAATCATCATCCATGGTGATTTTGGAGTCCAAGAAAACATGGTCTGTCACTGTTTCTATTTTCTTTTCCTATCTATTTGCCATGAAGTGATGGGAATGGATGCTATGATCTTAGTTTTCTGAATATTGAGTTTTAAGCCAGCTTTTTCACTCTCCTCTTTCACCTTCATCAGAGGCTCTTTAGTTTCTCTTTGCTTTCTACCGTTAGGGTGGTGTTATCTGCATATCTGAGGTTATTGATATTTCCCCCAGCAATCTTGATTCCAGCTTGTGCTTTATCCATCCCAGCATTTTGCATGAGAGAAGGGGATGGCAGAGGTTTGGTGGTGTCAACTAAAAAAGATGTACAACTTAAAAGCTGTGAATTAAGTTTTATTTGGGGGCAAAATGAGGACTGCAGTCCAGGAGGCAGCATCTCAGATAGCTCTGAGAGATTGGTCCAAAACAGCAATGGGAGAAAATGAATATATAAGGTTTTGGTGAAGGGGGAGTTCAATACCATGAAGCACTCATTTTACAAAAGGTTTTTTTGTTAGTCATGAATATCTGATGTCATCATGAAGCAATTTAGTGCTTCTATAGATATGAGGTACTCATAGTCAATAAGTATGTCTCAAAAACGACAGAATGATCTCTGTTCGTTTCCAAGGCAAACTAGTCAATCTAATCACACTAGGACCACAGCCTTGTCTAACTCAATGAAACTAAGCCATGCCTGTGGGGCAACCCAAGACAGGAGGGTCATGGTGGAGAGATTTGACAGAATGTGGTCCACTGGAGAAGGGAATGGCAAACCACACCAGTATTCTTGCCTTGAGAACCCCATGAACAGTAGGAAATGGCAAAATTATAGGATACTGAAAGAAACTCCCCAGGTCAGTAGGTGCCCAATATGCTACTGGAGATCAGTGGAGAAATAACTCCAGAAAGAATGAAGGGATGGAGCCAAAGCAAAAACAATACCCAAATGTGGATGTGACTGGTGATAGAAGCAAGGTCTGATGCTGTAAAGAGCAATATTGCATAGGAACCTGGAATGTCAGGTCCATGAATCAAGGCAAATTGGAAGTGGTCAAACAAGAGATGGCAAGAGTGAATGTCGACATTCTAGGAATCAGCAAACTGAAATGGACTGGAATGGGTGAATTTAACTCAGATGACCATTATATCTACTACTGCGGGCAGGAATCCCTCAGAAGAAATGGAGTGGCCATCATGGTCAACAAAAGAGTCCGAAATGCAGTACCTGGATGCAATCTCAAAAACAACAGAATGATCTCTGTTCGTTTCCAAAGCAAACCATTCAATATCACAGTAATCCAAGTCTATGGCCCAACCAGTAATGCTGAAGAAGCTGAAGTTGAACGGTTCTATGAAGACCTACAAGACCTTTTAGAACTAACACCCAAAAAAGATGTCCTTTTCATTATAGGGGACTGGAATGCAAAAGTAGGAATTCAAGAAACACCTGGAGTAACAGGCAAATTTGGCCTTGGAATACGGAATGAAGCAGGGCAAAGACTAATAGAGTTTTGCCAAGAAAATTCACTGGTCATAACAAACACCCTCTTCTAACAACACAAGAGGAGACTCTACACATGAACATCACCAGATGGTCAACATTGAAATCAGATTGATTATATTCTTTGCAGCCAAAGATGGAGAAGCTCTATGCAGTCAGCAAAACCAAGACCAGGAGCTGACTGTGGCTCAGACCATGAACTCCTTATTGCCAAATTCAGACTGAAATTGAAGAAAATAGGGAAAAGCACTAGACCATTCAGGTATGACCTAAATCAAATCCCTTATGATTATACAGTGGAAGTGAGAAATAGATTTAAGGGCCTAGATCTGATAGATAGAGTGCCTGATGAACTATGGAATGATGTTCATGACATTGTACAGGAGACAGGGATCAAGACCATTCCCATGGAAAAGAAATGCAAAAAAGCAAATGGCTGTCTGGGGAGGCCTTACAAATAGCTGTGAAAAGAAGAGAAGCGAAAAGCAAAGGAGAAAAGGAAAGATATAAACATCTGAATGCAGAGTTCCAAAGAATAGCAAGGAGAGATTAGAAAGCCTTTTTCAGGGATCAATGCAAAGAAATAGAGGAAAACAACAGAATGGGAAAGACTAGGGATCTCTTCAAGAAAATCAGAGATACCAAAGGAACATTTCATGCAAAGATGAGCTCGATAAAGGACAGAAATGGTATGGACCTAACAGAAGCAGAAGATATTAAGAAGAGGTGGCAGGAATACACAGAAGAACTGTACAAAAAAGATCTTCATGACCCAGATAATCACGATGGTGTGATCACTGACCTAGAGCCAGATATCCTGGAATGTGAAGTCAAGTGGGCCTTAGAAAGCATCACTACGAACAAAGCTAGTGGAGGTGATGGAATTCCAGTTGAGCTATTCCAAATCCTGAAAGATGAGGCTGTGAAAGTGTGGCACTCAATATGCCAGCAAATTTGGAAAACTCAGCAGTGGCCACAGGACTGGAAGAGGTCAGTTTTCATTCCAATCCCAAAGAAAGGCAATGCCAAAGAATGCTCAAACTACCGCACAATTGCACTCATCTCACACGCTAGTAAAGTAATGCTCAAAATTCTCCAAGCCAGGCTTCAGCAATATGTAACCGTGAACTTCCTGATGTTCAAGCTGGTTTTAGAAAAGGCAGAGAAACCAGAGATCAAATTGCCAACATGTTGGATCATAGAAAAAGCAAGAGCGTTCCAGAAAAGCTCTATTTCTGCTTTATTGACTATGCCAAAGCCTTTGACTGTGTGGATCACAATAAACTCTGGAAAATTCTGAAAGACATGGGAATACCAGACCACCTGATCTGCCTCTTGAGAAATTTGTATGCAGGTCAGGAAGCAACAGTTAGAACTGGACATGGAACAACAGACTGGTTCCAAATAGGAAAAGGAGTTCATCAAGGCTGTATATTGTCAGCCTGCTTATTTAACTTATATGCAGAGTACATCATGAGAAACGCTGGACTGGAAGAAATACAAACTGGAATCAAGATTGCCGGGAGAAAACTCAATAACCTCAGATATGCAGATGACACCACCCTTATGGCAGAAAGTGAAGAGGATCTAAAAAGCCTCTTGATGAAAGTGAAAGTGGAGAGTGAAAAAGTTGGCTTAAAGCTCAACATTCAGAAAACAAAGATCATGACATCCGGTCCCATCACTTCATGGGAAATAGATGGGGAAACAGTGGAAACAGTGTCAGACTTTATTTTTCTGGGCTCCAAAATCACTGCAGATGATGACTACAGCCATGAAATTAAAAGACACTTACTCCTTGGAAGGAAAGTTATGACCAACCTAGATAGCATATTCAAAAGCAGAGACATTACTTTGCCAACAAAGGTCCATCTAGTCAAGGCTATGGTTTTTCCTGTGGTCATGTATGGATGTGAGAGTTGGACTGTGAAGAAGGCTGAGCACCGAAGAATTGATGCTTTTGAACTGTGGTGTTCGAGAAGACTCTTGAGAGTCCCTTGGACTGCAAGGAGGTCCAACCTGTCCATTCTGAAGGAGATCAGCCCTGGGATTTCTTTGGAAGGAATGATGCTAAAGCTGAAACTCCAGTTCTTTGGCCACCTCATGTGAAGAGTTGACTCATTGGAAAAGACTCTGATGCTGGGAGGGATTGGGGGCAGGAGGAGAAGGGGACGACAGAGGATGAGATGGCTGAATGGCATCACTGACTCGATGGACGTGAGTCTCAGTGAACTCCGGGAGTTGGTGATGGACAGGGAGGCCTGGCATGCTGCGATTCATGGGGTCGCAAAGAGTTGGACACGACTGAGCGACTAATCTCTGATAGATATGAGGAGATGCAAGGATTGAGATCATAAAATCTGTTCCTAGAAACATCCAACTATCTAAAGACCTTTTCCACCAGATTCCCTGGAGCACAGAGTGCCTCACTCCACCCTGAATTCCCTCAGGGGTTGTTGAAGGTCAACAGCCATGGCAGCATGGGGTTCAATCTCCATAGAGGCAGATGGCAAATGCCTTTGTTCAGTCATTTGAAATGCTCTTGGTAAGTGCCAATTTGTAATTGACACAGCCCCTTTGTGGTCATAAATCCGGCCATACTTTGGGTGGCACTTCATGACCATTTTGTCCCACATTGCTGGGAAAGCTCATTCCCAGTTCTGAAGAAGTTTTTTGTTGATAGGCCACTCAGTGTGCTATTACTGGACTAGGTCTTAATAGTCGAAGATCTCTGGACACCTGTCTTCTAGTTATGGTCCAGGAAAGTATTCCCTTTCATTGCATCTTCCCATATCTAGAGTTACATTATTACAATCATTGATCATATATTGAGCTATACATTTGATCAACTGCTTCATGTCTAGTCATCATTTTCATTGGAGCTTCAGTCATACACTTGGTAGTACAAGAAATAATAATCTTGTCAAACAAGCAAAATGCAAATGGTATAGTTAATAACATTAGTGGAATTAAAAGTAAATATTTTAGCCATGAGCCTCCCACACCAAACCAGTTTTTTAAAAAAGATGATCAAGACTCGGGAATGAATCACTTAAAGCAGAAATCTGATTTTTCATGTGGTTCATCAAATGTGTTACATTAAAGGATTTATCAGGTATGAAAATATGGGATTCACTTTGAATTATAGCACAGATATTTCCCTGAGATGCTAGAAGGTGTAAAGGGCCTTGAAGTTATGAGACACTGTCTTTCTTATCATAGAGATCTCAGAATTCAATAGGCTAATAGCCCAGATACTATCATTTAAAGCTTATGAAAGTTAAGGCTCCGATATGGCCAAATACATCCTCCAACCCCAATGAAGGCACACATAAACACACACACACACACACACACAAAGCTGCTAAATGGTCATTCCAGTAGAATACAGATCTTTGACCCACTGGGTTCATACCAATGGTAGATTGGTTAGGGTTACCTCTAATTTGTTAATGTGTATGACCTTAAATTCATAGGAATCTCAGGCTATACCTTCATATCCACCCCTGTAGATGTAAAGGCCATAAATTAGTGCCACAAATCCACTGAGTTGCCTACCAATCACTCTCTCTAAGGGTATAGTTCCCAAAGCACCCAGCCTTGTCTCATAATGACCAGGTTGATTATTGTTAGTATGATTTAACCATTCCCAGCTTAGAGGAGCTTTTAGACTTAAATGACCATAGTCTGGTGTTAACCATGTAGATTCTTTCCATAACTGTGGGTCTTTTCCTTTTAACAGATGAGAGGCTAATTTTTTATTGAGACAGCTTGTCATTCCGACTGAGTTTGAATGACCCTAAGAGAAAACTTAAATCTATGGCCAGCATCAGAGCAGGTATTGTTAATTGGCCAGGTGAGAGGATCCCATTTAGTAATCTAATGAATAGATAGAACATGACTGAACTCTCATCTAAATAAATTTCTTAGGGGATATCCAATCTGAGCCCAAGAAATCTAATCCACCGAGCCCTACCCAATCCACCAAGGTAACCCAGAAGTACTAGACACAGGTAAGTGGCCACAACCCAACAACTGGATTGAGTTTTAAACTAGCATAGAATCATGTCCATGATAGAAAACATTTGATTGATAGGCGTAGGTCCAAGGAATCAAGCAAACATTATAAATGATCATACAAGTCACATCAGCACCTTGGGCAAGCTGTCTACTTCTGATGTTGTCTTCTTCTCATCCTAGTGTAGTGTAGTGTAGTTACCTCTGAGCATTGTTTTAAGATGAGTTTGAGGTCAGCAGGCCTCTCTATAGACTGGTCTAGCTTAGGGGCCTTTGAAGTGGGAGTTAACCCGAGTCAATTTCCCTGGGCTTGAGCTAGTTAAGAGTACCTGACAGAAAGGTCCTTCCATCCAGGTTGGAGACAGTTCCTTAAATTATGTCTTCTCCCAGTCTTGGTTACAGGTCTTGTGTGAGGCATCTGATCTTCATCCAAAGACAGATTACTGAAAGAAGCTTCAGAAACAACCCTAGAGTGTTCTTTAATAATTCAATTAAATTTTACATTAATATACCCTAACAGCAAAGAACTATCCAGGAAATGACCATTGGTAGATACAGACCTCTATTAAAAAACTGTGATTTAACATTCATTGAAACATCTTTTGCTCCATAAAATCATGGTCATTTTTACTGAACATAACCAAATTAAGACTTGTTTGTGATATAGGTCTGATCTCAATAGACTTGGCCTGATGATTTATAGAATCATAATTGATCATAGACCCTTTTGCTTTGCTGAAACTTTTATAAAGTCTCAGACTGAACTTTTAAAATAAAACCTTTAGGGCTAGGAAAGTCATGCCAAAGGCTTATCACAAATTTTGCCTAACAAATCTAAGTGAATTCCTCCCTTCTCAAGGTCTCCAAAATTCCATGAGATTTCTGTACCTGTTAGTGAGATAACCTTCCTAACTTATCTGATAAAGTTAAGTAAACTGGAAACTAAGAGCTTCCAATCTCTGGAGGGTTCAGATAGAAAAGATAAATGTTTCAATTTGTTTATAAAATATAACTTTACCAAATTACTGTCTTAATTAGTTTGAGGGGAAGTTTTTTTTTTTTTTTTTCCTTCCTTACAGCTGGAAAACACAGATTTAAATCAGTAATTTTTAAGATAGACACCATAAAGTTTATAAGCATATTCACCAGTTCATTCAGTCCTTTTGTTAACCTTTGTGAAGTCATCAGGTTTTCCATTAGAATCCTTACCCAGTTCAGAAACTAGTATTTATCCAAAAGTCCTTACTATAAATCTTCTTGAATAGGAAGCGGTTTTGCAAAACTTGGTTTGTGCTGTGACAATATTTTGAGATATTAGATTATTTTGAGATAATAAAAAACTAGAATTATGCCTGATAACATTTTACTCAAACATATCAGAATTTTAGGAACTCCATACAGTTTCTGGGATATCTATGTTAGTAACATTTACCATACAATATAACCCGAGACTTATTACTCACTTGACAATACTCCTCATGTAATTCTGTATACAAAATGAACCTATTTAGTGTAATATCCTTCTTTGGGATGTTTCAGGGGCCCTCTGAAGCATCACAAAGTTAGCCAGAAATCAAGTTCTTCATTAGAATGATTTAGGAAGTTTTATCAACAATTATCAAAAAGGTTTAGAACACTCAGTCAGATAGAATTATAGGTCATTGTGAAACCATAGCTATTCACTTAACCAAAGTAACAACCACGGATTTCAGAACAGATCATTTAAGAGATAAAGACACTTAAATCTATTATCAAAGGCAGTTCAATATCTGAAGAAAAGGTGTCATCTTAAAATAAAAGCTAAATTCAAGTGTTGCACCAGCTTACTTTATTTAAAAGGTAAACTTAATTAAATTTATTTTAAACTTATTTTAAACCATGCACAAAACTCTTTTCTCATGGTTCACTTTGCACAAACCTTCTTACCACTTTCCTGTACTCATTATTTTGTTCTTGCATCCTAAAAAGCCACCTGTAAGTCAGGCTTACTTCCTTTTCCCTTCACAAAATGCAGTTCCATTCCTCATACTTTCTTTACCGAAAACACACTTCCTACTTTCCTTAAGCAACCAATAACTGACTTTTATATTAACATTTTATATATTGGTAAGCATAAATACCAGTGATAATTTCTAAAACCTTTGCTTTCTTAGAACATTTTAGGAAGGCACCAAATATTCATTTTTAGTCCCAAATCTCTTTAGTTTCTCTGTAAGACGAAATTGGTGTTCAGTAATAAATGTTTCAAAATTCTATTTTATTTGGAAATGACCTAGCTATTCAATAGACTTCATACACTTAGTTTAGCACAACCCTTAGAAATTCAAGTTACCCCAATTCGAAGAGACTATTTTAGACAGACATTCCTAAAGCACAATTTTTCTCGATAGAGTTTATCTAAAGGCTCATATCTCATTTACATTTTTTAGAAGTTTCTTCACTCGAGGTAATTCCCTTGCTGACAAACTTGTAAAAGATATAATAATATTTAACTTATATTGAACCTAGGTACAATGGAAATATTATGCTGCTGCTGCTAAGTCGATTCAGTCGTGTCCAACTCTGTGTGACCCTATAGATAGCAGCCCACCAGGCTCTGCCGTCCCTGGGATTCTCCAGGCAAGAACACTGGAGTGGGTTGCCACTTCCTTCTCCAATGCAGGAAAGTGAAAAGTGAAAGTGAAGTGGCTCAGTTGTGTCCGACTCTTCGCAACCCCATGGATTGTAGCGCACCAGGCCCCTCCGTCCATGGGATTTTACAGGCAAGAGTAATGGAGTGGGTTGCCATTGCCTTCTCTGGAAATATTCTACTTAATGTTAATTACTCTTAGTGAAAGTGAAAGTGAAGTCGCTCAGTCGTGTCCGACTCTTTGCGACCCCATGAATCACAGCACACCAGGCCTCCCTGTCCAGCACCAACTCCGGGAACTTCATTCAGACTCACGTCCATTGAGTCAGTGATGCCATCCAGTCATCTCATCCTCTGTTGTCCCCTTCTCCTCTTGCCCCCAATCCCTCCCAGCATCAGAGTCTTTTCCAGTGAGTCAACTCTTCACATGAGGTGGCCAAAGTACTGGAGTTTCAGCTTTAGCATCATTCCTTCCAAAGAAATCCCAGGGCTGATCTCCTTCAGAATGGACAGGTTGGATCTCCTTGCAGTCCAAGGGACTCTCAAGAGTCTTCTCCAACACCACAGTTTAAAAGCATCAATTCTTTGGTGCTCAGCCTTCTTCACAGTCCAACTCTCACGTCCATACATGACCACAGGAAAAACCATAGCCTTGACTAGACGAACCTTTGTTGACAAAGTAATGTCTCTGCTTTTGAATATGCTATCTAGGTTGGTCATAACTTTCCTTCTAAGGAGTAAGCGTCTGTTAATTTCATTGCTGCAGTCACCATCTGTAGTGATTTTGGAGCCCAGAAAAATAAAGTCTGACACTGTTTCCACTGTTTCCCCATCTATTTCCCATGAAGTGATGGGACCGGATGTCATGATCTTTGTTTTCTGAATGTTGAGCTTTAAGCCAACTTTTTCACTCTCCACTTTCACTTTCATCAAGAGGCTTTTTAGATCCACTTTCTGCCATAAGGGTGGTGTCATCTGCATATCTGAGGTTATTGATATTTCTCCTGGCAACCTTCATTCCAGCTTGTGTTTCTTCCAGTCCACCATTTCTCATGATGTACTCTGCATATACGTTAAATAAACAGGGTGACAATATACAGCCTTGATGAACTCCTTTTCCTATTTGGAACCAGTCTGTTGTTCCATGTCCAGTTCTAACTGTTGCTTCCTGACCTGCATACAAATTTCTCAAGAGGCAGATCAGGTGGTCTGGTATTCCCATGTCTTTCAGAATTTTCCACAGTTTACTCTGATGCACACAGTCAAAGGCTTTGGCATAGTCAATAAAGCAGAAATAGAGGTTTTTCTGGAATTCTCTTGCTTTTTCCATGATCCAGCAGATGTTGGCAATTTGATCTCTGATTCCTCTGCCTTTACTAAAACCAGCTTGAACACCAGGAAGTTCATGGATCACATACTGCTGAAGCCTGGCTTGGAGAATTTTGAACATTACTTTACTAGCGTGTGAGATGAGTGCAATTGTGCAGTAGTTTGAGCATTCTTTGGCATTGCCTTTCTTTGGGATTGGAATGAAAACTGATCTTTTCCAGTCCTGTGGCCACTGCTGAGTTTTCCAAATTTGCTGGCATATTGAGTGCCGCACTTTCACAGCCTCATCTTTCAGGATTTGGAATAGCTCAATTGGAATTCCATCACCTCCACTAGCTTTGTTCGTAGTGATGCTTTCTAAGGCCCACTTGACTTCACATTCCAGGATATCTGGCTCTAGGTCAGTGATCACACCATCGTGATTATCTGGGTTGTGAAGATCTTTTTTGTACAGTTCTTCTGTGTATTCCTGCCACCTCTTCTTAATATCTTCTGCTTCCGTTAGGTCCATACCATTTCTGTCCTTTATCGAGCCCATCTTTGCATGAAATGTTCCTTTTGCATCTCTGATTTTCTTGAAGAGATCCCTAGTCTTTCCCATTCTGTTATTTTCCTCTATTTCTTTGCATTGATCCCTGAAGAAGGCTTTCTTATCTCTTCTTGCTATTCTTTGGAACTCTGCATTCAGATGTTTATATCTTTCCTTTTCTCCTTTGCTTTTCGCTTCTCTTCTTTTCACAGCTATTTGTAAGGCCTCCCCAGACAGCCATTTCCTTTTTTGCATTTCTTTTCCATGGGGATGGTCTTGATCCCTGTCTCCTGTACAATGTCACGAACCTCATTCCATAGTTCATCAGGCACTCTATCTATCAGATCTAGGCCCTTAAATCTATTTCTCACTTCCACTGTATAATCATAAGGGATTTGATTTAGGTCATACCTGAATGGTCTAGTGCTTTTCCGTACTTTCTTCAATTTCAGTCTGAATTTGGCAATAAGGAGTTCATGGTCTGAGCCACGGTCAGCTCCTGGTCTTGTTTTTGCTGACTGTATAGAGCTTCTCCATCTTTGGCTGCAAAGAATATAATCAATCTGATTTCAATGTTGACCATCTGGTGATGTCCATGTGTAGAATCTTCTCTTGTGTTGTTGGAAGAGGGTGTTTGTTATGACCAGTGCATTTTCTGGCAAAACTCTATTAGTCTTTGCCCTGCTTCATTCCATATTCCAAGGCCAAATTTGCCTGTTACTCCAGGTGTTTCTTGAATTCCTACTTTTGCATTCCAGTCCCCTATAATGAAAAGGACATCTTTTTTGGGTGTTAGTTCTAAAAGGTCTTGGAGGTCTTCATAGAACCATTCAACTTCAGCTTCTTCAGCATTACTGGTTGGGCCATAGACTTGGATTACTGTGATATTGAATGGTTTGCTTTGGAAACGAACAGAGATCATTCTGTCATTTTTGAGATTGCATCCAAGAACTGCATTTTGGAGTCTTTTGTTGACCTTGATGGCCACTCCATTTCTTTTGAGGGATTCCTGCCCGCAGTAGTAGATATAATGGTCATCTGAGTTAAATTCACCCATTCCAGTCCATTTTAGTTCGCTGATTCCTAGAATGTCGACATTCACTCTTGCCATCTCTTGTTTGACCACTTCCAATTTGCCTTGATTCATGGACCTGACATTCCAGGTTCCTATGCAATATTGCTCTTTACAGCATCAGACCTTGCTTCTATCACCAGTCACATCCACATTTGGGTATTGTTTTTGCTTTGGCTCCATCCCTTCATTCTTTCTGGAGTTATTTCTCCACTGATCTCCAGTAGCATATTGGGCACCTACTGACCTGGGGAGTTTCTCTTTTAGTATCCTATAATTTTGCCATTTCCTACTGTTCATGGGGTTCTCAAGGCAAGAATACTGGTGTGGTTTGCCATTCCCTTCTCCAGTGGACCACATTCTGTCAGATCTCTCCACCATGACCTGCCCATCTAGTGTTGCCCCACAGGCATGGCTTAGTTTCATTGAGTTAGACAAGGCTGTGGTCCTAGTGTGATTAGATTGACTAGTTTTCTGTGAGTATGGTTTCAGTGTGTTTGCCCTCTGATGCCCTCTGGCAACACCTACCGTCTTACTTGGATTTCTCTTACCTTGGGCGTGGGCTATCTCTTCACGGCTGCTCCAGCAAAGCACAGCCATTGCTCCTTACCTTGGACACGGGGTATCTCCTCACTGCCGCCCTTCCTGACCTTCAACGTTGGATAGCTCCTCTAGGCCCTCCTGTGCCCACGCAGCCACGGCTCCTTGGACGTGGGATTGGTTCTTCCAAGGAGCAAGTGTCTTTTAATTTCATGCCTGCAGTCTCCATCTGCAGTGACTTTGGAGCCCCCCAAAAATAAAGTCTGACACTTTCCACTGTTTCCCCATCTATTTCCCATGAATGATGGGACCAGAAGCCATGATCTTCGTTTTCTGAATGTTGAGCTTTAAGCCAACTTTTTCACTCTCCACTTTCACTTTCATCAAGAGGCTTTTTAGATCCTCTTCACTTTCTGCCATAAGGGTGGTGTCATCTGCATATCTGAGGTTATTAATATTTCTCCCGGCAATCTTGATTCCAGCTTGTATTTCTTCTAGCTCAGTGTTTCTCATGATGTACTCTGCATATAAGTTAAATAAACAGGGTGACAATATACAGCCTTAATGAACTCCTTTACCTATTTGGAACCAGTCTGTTGTTCCATGTCCAGTTCTAACTGTTGCTTCCTGACCTGCATACAGATTTCTCAAGAGGCAGGTCAGGTGGTCTGGTATTCCCAGCTCTTTCAGAATTTTCCACAGTTTATTGTGATCCACACAGTCAAAGGCTTTGGCATAGTCAATAAAGCAGAAATAGAGGTTTTTCTGGAATTCTCTTGCTTTTTCCATGATCCAGCAGATGTTGGCAATTTGATCTCTGGTTCCTTTGCCTTTTCTAAAGCCAGCTTGAACATCAGGAAGTTCATGGTTCATGTACTGCTGAAGCCTGGCTTGGAGAATTTTGAGCATTACTTTACTAGCATGTGAGATGAGTGCAATTGTGTGGTAGTTTGAGCATTCTTTGGCATTGCCTTTCTTTGTGATTGGAATGAAAACTGACCTCTTCCAGTCCTGTAGACATGTCTATATTAGTTAGATCAACAAACAAACATTAATATCAGGCATTTAATACCGAATATTTTCCAGTTCATGTGAACCTGAAATTCATTTAGGTTAATTTCTCTTGTATTTAGAATTATTTGATTGTAAGTGCTTACTTTTTTTTAAAAGGCCAATTAGATTAGAGCTCAATTACAAACTGATCTCAGCAATATTATCCAAAAAAAAAAAAAAGGCACACTGAGACATACATATATCCAAATAGACACAAGAGTTCCTATAGCTTTATTTTCCAAACTTTGTTTTGGAAACTAGTTTATAGTTTGTTTTCCAAACTAGTTATGAATACTAGTTTTAACAAATGATTAGAATAAGATTTTAAAAGGCTTTTTTTTTTTTTTTCCTTTTGATTTCAGGAATTAGAGATGGTCTACATAAGTGATCTGGACAGCTATGGTTTAAAGGTATAGAAGGAGTTATTTCCTCAGGGCAAGAATTCTTAAAGAGATAATTTTTTTTCTTTAAGCTTTCTCTGGAGTTTAAAGAATATTGTGACCACATTGTCAAAAATTGTATTTTTCTGTGACCCTAGTTTTATAGTCCAAATGTAGACCAGATAATGTTCAACTTGGTCCTGATAACAAGGGCAGATTGGTTCCAGCAAGGATTGTCCCTCTGGGGAAGTATGGGTCTTAGTTTGATCAGTTCCAGGCTGTTGATTACAGGAGGAAGTCCTGGACATAAGGGAACTTCAGTCCATTTTGCTATCCTTTGTCAATAAAGATCTAATATTTTTAGGACATTTTTTTCCCCAAAGGGGTTCCCAGGTGGAGTGTGGAACCTTAGAGTGGACAATTCCTATATTAGCAGTTTGTACCAGATGTCTGTGCTCTCAAACCAAATCAACAAAACTAAACTGAACCAGAATATCACCAGCCAGGAGTCACACTCCAAATGAAACAAAAGACAAAGAGATGCTCAGAAATCAAAAATCAGGTGGCAAGAGGGCCCCCAAAAGATGGTAAATTGATGCCCAGAAATCAAAAGCCAAATGGCATAAATGCCAAACGTGACTTCCCAGTTCTACTAGACCTGAAACCTAGCAAAGGTCCAGCAACCTTTTTGAAGTTTTGGTAAAGTTTCAAGCAATTTCTTTTTGGTTTCCTGTGAAGAAGTTGCTCTATCATTTCCTGTTTTAGAAGCGTCTAGATACTAGCCAAAGTAAGGATGGCCAGCCTTTTCTAATTGTGTGTGCAAAAATATCAATATTGAATATTGAAAGAACCCCAATTTGGCCATTTTAGGTTGAGATCTCTTTTAGTGTAAGTTATCCAGTTAACTAGGTACTTGCAACTATAAGCTCCGTATGTATTATACATGAATCTGGCTAGTATTGGTCAGAGGCTGGCTTTCTGACACCCCTTTATTTCTATTTTTGAGAGATTCTTTTTCCCATTTTAGGCTGAATTTGTTCAGGGATAAAAGTCACTAGTGAACTTGTGTAGTGCCCCACGTGCTGCTTGTGAGCTTAATTCCTCCAGGAGTCACCCCAGAGTCATTTCAGCTCATCTTACGTGTCTTGGATTCTGCCTCCTGCAATCCAAGACCACTGTGTCTGCTCAGGTTGCTGAACGGCCAGTTCTTATATGCAACCCCTGGATGAGCAAGTATTTTAATTAATAAGTGGGTTTCCCTATGGCACCACTGCACAGTATGAGAACTACATCTCCACCACTCCCGTAAATTTCTCAGTCACCTGAGAAAACCAAAACCGGCCGGGAGGAGTCTTGTCTGTTTTCTTCAGAGCAAAGCTCTCATGTATTTTCCTCACTTTTATCCTTACAAATTCTATAATGGCAGTCAAACTGAGGAAAAGTGTCCAGAAGCCTCTCAACCACTCAGCCAAGACCATTCAGTCCTCTACAATGGAGCGACCTCAGTATCTTTCAACCAAGCCCCTGGTATTCCTTGATTTTTTTTCTCCAATCAAGCTCCCCATACCCAGTACCTTTCCACTGAGTGGGTAATTCCCCTGGCATCTTTAAGCCAGCCTCCTAACCAGGATCTTTTGCCTGGGTGGGAATTTCTTGGTATGTTTCAACCAAATTTCCCAGTATCTTTCCTACTGGGAGGGGGTCAGGTAACCTGCTCCACCACCAAATAAAACTCAGAAATGCAACAATATGGGAGATTTGAAAACCAGGAGAGACATACCCAAATTCATCTGCATTCCCTGAGAGGCGGATGGGCACAGAGGCCACTGCTGGTACCAAGGCTCTGGTTCCTTGTGGAGTCCAGCCAAAGTGAGGAAGTCCACTCTGGGTAACTTCATTGGTCACCATAGTTCAGTTCAGTCGCTCAGTCATGTCTAACTCTTTGTGACCCCATGAATCACAGCACACCAGGCCTCCGTGTCCATCACTAACTCCTGGAGTTCACTGAAACTCATGTCCATTGAGTCGGTGATACCATCCAGCCATCTCATGTTTTGTTGTCCCCTTTTCCTCCTGCCCCCAATCCCTCCCAGCATCAGGGTCTCTTCCAATGAGTCAACTCTTCACATGAGGTGGCCAAACTATTGGAGTTTCAGCTTCAGCATCAGTCCTTCCAATGAACACCCAGGACTGATCTCCTCTAGAATGGACTCGTTGGATCTCTTTGCAGTCCAAGGGACTCTCAAGAGTCTTCTCCAACATCACAGTTCAAAAGCATCAATTCTTCGATGCTCAGCTTTCTTCATAGTCCAACTCTCACATCCATACATGACCACTGGAAAAACCATAGCCTTGACTAGACGGACCATTGTTGGCAAAGTAATATCTCTGCTTTTGAATATACTATCTAAGTTGGTCATAACTTTCCTTCCAAGGAGTAAGCGTCTTTTAATTCCATGGCTACAATCACCATCTTAAGTGATTGTGGAGCCCCCAAAAATAAAGTCTGACACTGTTTCCACTGTTTCCCCATCTATTTCCCATGAAGTGATGGGACCAGAAGCCATGATCTTCGTTTTCTGAATGTTGAGCTTTAAGCCAACTTCTTCAGTGAAATGAGCATGTGAAATGAGAAAATTCAAAGCAAAATGGCTGTCTGAGGAGGCCTTACAAATAGCTGTGAAAAGAAGAGAAGTGAAAAGCAAAGGAGAAAAGGAAAGATATAAACATCTGAATGCAGAGTTCCAAAGAATAGCAAGGAGAGATTAGAAAGCCTTCCTGAGTGATCAATGCAAAGAAATAGAGGAAAACAACAGAATGGGAAAGACTAGAGATCTCTTCAGGAAAATTAGAGATACCAAGGGAACATTTCATGCAAAGATGGGCTCGATAAAGGACAGAAATGGTATGGACCTAACAGAAGCAGAAGATATTAAGAAGAGGTGGCAAGAATACACAGAATAACTGTATAAAAAAGATCTTCACGACCCAGATAATCATGATGGTGTGATCACTGACCTAGAGCCAGACATCCTGGAATGTGAAGTCAAGTGGCTCTTAGAAAGCATCACTACGAACAAAGCTAGTGGAGGTGATGGAATTCCAGTTGAGCTATTTCAAATCCTGAAAGATGAGGCTATGAAAGTGTGGCACTCAATATGCCAGCAAATTTGGAAAACTCAGCAGTGGCCACAGGACTGGAAGAGGTCAGTTTTCATTCCAATCCCAAAGAAAGGCAATGCCAAAGAATGTTCAAACTACCGCACAATTGCACTCATCTCACACGCTAGTAAAGTAATGCTCAAAATTCTGCAAGCCAGGCTTCAGCAGTACATGAACCATGAACTTCCAGATGTTCAACCTAGTTTTAGAAAAGGCAGAGGAATGAGAGATCAAATTGCCATCATCCGCTGGATCATCAAAAAAGCAAGAGAGTTTCAGAAAAACATCTATTTCTGCTTTATTGACTATGCCAAAGCCTTTGACTGTGTGGATCACAACAAACCGGACAATTCTGAAAGAGATGGGAATACCAGACCACCTGACCTGCCTCTTGAGAAACCTATATGCAGGTCAGGAAGCAACAGTTAGAACTAGACATGGAACAACAGACTGGTTCCAAATAGGAAAAGGAGTATGTCAAGGCTGTATTTTATCACCCTGCTTATTTAAGTTATATGCAGAGTACATCATGAGAAACGCTGGGCTGGAAGAAGCAAAAGCTGGAATCAAGATTGCTGGGAGAAAGATCAATAACCTCAAATATGCAGATGACACCACCCTTATGGCAAAAAGTGAAGAGGAACTAAAAAGCCTCTTGATAAAAGTGAAAGAAAAGACTGAAGAAGTTGGCTTAAGGCTCAACATTCAGAAAATGAAGATCATGGTATCTGGTCCCATCATTTCATGGGAAATAGATGGGGAAACAGTGGAAACAGTGTCAGACTTTATTTTTGGGGGCTCCAAAATCACTGCAGATGGTGATTGCAGCCATGAAATTAAAGACACTTACTCCTTGGAAGGTTAGTTGTGAACAACCTAGATAGCATATTCAAAAACAAAGACATTACTTTACCAACAAAGATCTATCTAGTCAAGGTTATGTTTTTTCCAGTAGTCATGTATGGATGTGAGAGTTGGACTATGAAGAAAGCTGAGCACCGAAGAATTAATGCTTTTGAACTGTGATGTTGGAGAAGACTCTTGAAAGTCCCTTGAACTGCAAGAAGATCCAACCAGTCCCTTCTAAAGGAGATAAGTCCTGGGTGTTCTTTGGAAAGACTGATGCTGAAGCTGAAACTCCAATAGTTTGGCCACCTCATGTGAAGAGTTGACTCACTAGAAGAGACCCTGATGCTGGGAGGGATTGGGGGCAGGAGGAGAAGGGGATGACAGAGGATGAGATGGCTGGATGGCATCAGCGACTCAGTGGATGTGAGTTTGAGTGAACTCCGTGAGTTGGTGATGGACAGGGAGGCCTGGCGTGCTGCAATTCATGGGGTCGCAAAGAGTCAGACATGACTGAGTGATTGAACTGAATTGAACTGAACTGAACTGTGCAGTAGTTTGAACATTCTTTATCATTGCCCTTGTTAGGGATTGGAATTAAAACTGATCTTTTCCAGTTCTGTGGCCACTGCTGAATTTTCAAATATGCTGGCATATTGAGTACAGCACTTTAACAACATCATCTTTTAGGATATGAAATAGCTCAGCTGGAATTGCATCACCTCCACTGGCTTTGTTTGTAGTAATGCTTCCTAAAGCCCACTTGAGGTGAGTCACCACACCATCATGGTTATCTGGGTCATTAAGACTTTTTTGGATAGGTGTTCTGTGTATTGTTGCCACCTCTTCTTAATATCTTTTCCTTCTGTTAGGTCTGTCCTATTTCTGTCCTTTATTGTGACTATCTTTGCGTGAAATGTTCCTTTAGTATTTCTAATTTTCTTGAAGAAATATCTAGTCAGTCTTTCCCATTTTATTGTTTTCCTCTATTTCTTTGAATTGTTCCTTAAGAGGCTTTCTTAGCTCTCCTTGCTACTCTTCGGAACTCTGCTTTCAGATGGTATATCTTTCCTTTTCTCCTTTGCCTTTCACTTTTCTTCTTGTCTTCTAGTTGTTAAGGCCTCCTCAGACAATCATCTTGCCTTTTTGCATTTGTTTTTCTTTGGAATGGTTTTGCTCACCACCTCCTATACAATGTTATGAACCTCCATCCATAGTTCTTAGGCACTCTGTCTGTTTGGTCTACCCTTGAATCTGTTTGTCACTTCCACTGTATAATTGTAAAGGATTTGATTTCGGTCATACCCAAATGGTCTAGTGGTTTTCCATACTCTCTTCAAAAAAAGTTTTTTTTTTTACTTTCTTCAATTTAAGTCTGAATTTTATAATAAGAAGTTCATGATTCTGAGCCAGAGTCAGCTCCTGGTCTTGTTTTTGCTGACTGTATAGAGCTTCTCCATCTTCAGCTGCAAATAATAAAATCAATCTGACCATCTGTTGATATCCATGTATACAGTTGTCTTTTGTATTGTTGGAGGAGGGTGTTTGCCATGAACAGTACGTTCTCTTGGCAAAACTCTGTCTTTTGATTGGTGCATTTAATTCATTGTTATTTAAATTAATTATTGATAGGTATATTTCTTTTCTTTTGGTTTGGTTATTTTCTTTAGCAGTATGGTTATAGTCTCATTTTTGTGTATCTGCTATAGTTTTTTGATTTGTGTTTATCATAGGATTTATGTATGTTGACATATTTATTTGTTTTCTACAAGTATTCATTTAGATTCAAACACTTTCTAAAAGATCTACATTTTTTTGTACTCTTTTCCCCCACACTTTGCATTTTGGATGTCATATTTTATAACTTCATGATTATCCTTTATTGATTTTTATAATTTTACTTGATTTTCCAATTTTTTGTGTTTTAATGTTTATGTGGGACATTCAAACGGTTGATTGTCAGCATTTGCTATATATATTCACCTCTCCTATTTTAATTTTTTCTTTCCTATAGACATTTGCTTCTTGTTAGTGTTTTCCATTTAAAGAAGATCCTTTAACATTTATATTAGGATCAGTCTAGTATCAATAAATTCTTTTAGTTCTTGCTTGTCTGAGATGCTCTTTATCTCTCCTCTACTTCTAAATGATAATCTTGCTGGATAATATGTCCTATACAGCAGGGTTGTTTTTTTTTTTTTTTTTGGTCCTTGTTGTTGTTGTCAATTTTAAATATATCATGCTATTCTCCTCTGGCCTGTAAAGTTTCTGCAGAAAGATCAGCTGATAGACTTATAAGGATTTCCTTGAATAGGATCTTTGATTTTCTCTTGCCGCAAATGGGATTTTCAGTTTATTTTACTTTTATCCATTTTCACTGCAGTATGTCTTAGAGTGTGTCTATTTGGGTTCATGTTGTTTGGGACCCTCTGTGGTTGTTTTCCTGGATATCTGTTTCCTTTTTAGGATTGGGAACTTTTATTATCATTTCATATGTTTTCAACCTCCTTCTCTCTTTTCTACTTTTGTAACCTATGAAGTGAATAAGTAAGTAAGTAAGTTTGATGTTATCCCAAAGATATCTTAAAATGTTCTCATTTTAAAATTTGTCTTTTTGCTGTTCTGATTGGATAATTTCCATTATTCTATCTTCTAGATAGCTTATGTGTTCTGTATCACCTACCCTACTGTTCATTATTTCTAGCCTGTTTTCCATTTTAGCCATTGTATCTTTCAGTTCTGACTAGTTCTTTTTTATATTTTCCAGTTTCTTGTTAAAATTCTCACTGTATTCATCTATTCTTTTATCTAATTTCAGTTAGCATTCTCATTGCCAATTGTTTGAATTATTTTACTGGTAAGTTATTTATTTCTGTTTTATTTATTTGTTTTTAGGTATTTTCCCTTGGGTTAATTGAGACAGATTTCTCGATCTTCTTATTTGGCTTAACTTTCTGTCTGTATAAATTAGCCTAAACAGTTACCTGTTGCAGCCTTGAATGGGTATCCTCCTATGGGAACATCCCTATATAGTCTGCATGTTCCCAGTGGCTTTGGTGGGAGAGCTAAACTTGACATGAGCACAAGTCACATCTTTCTTCAGGATGTTCTGGCAGCTCTGTCTTGGTAGCAAGAGGAGTTAGGGCCAGAGCCATGTATGAGATGGGCCTTCCCCTCTCCTCAGTGGTCATCACTGCCATATCAGGGGTGGGGTCATTTCTTAAGCTGTGGGCCAAGAAGCCCTGAGCGTTGGGTCTTAGCAGGTTCAATTCGCTGTAAGTGTTGCTCATCCCTCTCCCAGCACCAGCACACTTGCCCCAGAAGAGAACAGTGCTAGAGCAAGAGGGGTTAGTATGGGTATTTGCCAAAAGTTGGGGCATAGGCTGTGGGGGTCTGGCAACCCTTTGAGGGCTGGACTGTGTCTGATATACCACCTGTGCAGCATGCCACCTGGGGCCAACCACTCCTTGCTCAGATGCTGCTGAGGGGTTCAGTTGCCTCAGCACTTCATGGCCAAGGTCTTTCCCCATTTGTGGCAGCTCACATTTCAGTGTGAAGCTGCCATGTACAGCAAGCAGTGCTGGAACATCCACTCGGCTCAGACTGGGGTATGCACTGAGATGGTTGCAGAAAGCCCGTTAGCCACCCATATAATTTAAATCCACCCTCTCCACTCTGCTTTGGGCAAACACAAGCATTTGTGCACTGTTCACGTCAGGAGTCCAGGCTTCCCACAGTAATTCTCTTAGTCCCACTGGCCCTTCAACCCTGCCAAGGGGACTCATCTTCCATTTGTCAGAACCCGGAGCCAGGGCACACGATATGTGTCTCCCTTTCCTCACTCCTCACGGAGGGTTTCCACCCATGTAACATCCCTTTTCCTTCTAGTCCCAGCCCAGGACACAGATTCCAACCTGATCATGTTCCCTCCCTTCCTGCCTGATTCCATGTGGGTCTTTCTTACAGCCTTGGTTATACTGGAGTTTTTCTGCTAGTCTCCAGCTAGTTTTCAGTGAGAATTATTCCACCTATAAATGTATTTTTGATGTCTTCATGAGGGTGAGTTCCATGTCCTTTTACTTCAACATCTTGATTTGAGTCCCACCTTTTTCAATATATTCTTGACCGTAAACCTTTGTGGTTTGTACATATTCCAAAAAGTTTCCTCTGTTACATAACTTATCCTTTAATTTTACTTGGAATTTTTGTAGTTGCATGTAAGGATTCAGTTTTCATTCAAACAGATATGTTACCTTTTTCTTTTATTGTTCTGGAGGGTTTTATTTCCTTTGGAAGGTCCTCCATATTCTCATATAAATATACATTGTATTTTATTCTAATGCTTTTTGTTATTTTATTATTAAAACAATAACTCTTTAACCTACATGGAATTTAGTTTTATGTACGTAATGAGTTTGGCATATAACTTTATTTTTTCTCCAAGGGGTTAGTCATTTGTCAGCAGTCCCTGTATTGTATGCCCAGTTTTTCTTATTGATCTGAACACACACACACACTCAAACACTTACTGCTTTTCTTCCATTAAACCATTTATCTATTCTTATTGCAATACTGCACCTTTTTAATTTCAGTTATTTTTCTGATGTTTTTATAGAGAAAGCCTGCCTTCTAATTCCTTTTGATACTTGATATTTTAACATTGGAACTAGGTTAATTCCCTAACTTCAAATCCAAGGGCCTTTGTAACAAAGCACTTGGACTCCTTTTTGATAGATTTATTAGGTTGTTACTGTTATTACTGTTATTATTAAGGACTGCAGAAGATTAGGAGCCAACATGGAAACATTCACCTTTACTTTTAGATGGGGACTTTGAAACAGCTTGTCAGTTCCTACTTCTTTAATACCATTGGAGAGAGGCCAGAAAGTGAAGTTTAACTAACTAGCTGGTCTTATGAAACCATAAAACATATTTATTGAACACATTACCAACCAGGCGCTCCAAATATGTTATTTCATTTTATCCTCCTGACAATGCTATGAAATGAACATTTTCATCCCTATTTTCTGAAAAAGAAAATGGATTCTTAGAAGTTAAGCCCCAGATCTCACCACTCACACATCTCATACTCAGAACTGTATGAATTCAGAATTTTTTAATATGACTGTTGTATGCTTTTGACTATTTTTTCCATCCATATCTTGTCCCATTAGCCCATTGGTATTTTTTAAGGTCACATAAGTTTTCTAATATAAACCAAGCTGAAACTGATGATGCTGGGAAGATTTATAGTGGAAGATTATGGCAATTCTCTTCATTTCACAATTAATATATAGGGCAGGGATTGGCCCTATAAAGGACCAAATAGTATGCATTTTCTTGTAACAAACAGAGAGTAAAAGACCAGAAGTAAGTACTGTTGACTGGGCCACAGGGTAGTGTGAAAGCAGATGCAGCTCACACACAAACTTGCATGACTCTGTTTCAGTATGTTCCAATAAAACTTTATTTACAAAAGAAGTGGTAGGCATCTTTTGGCCCATGCTCTCTAATTTTGGAGCACTCATATAAAGGACTAACAGTGCCTTTTGAGAGTAGTCCCCCTTCTTTTCCTTCTGTGATTTCCAGTTCTGTTCAATAAGCAATTCAATCCAGTCAGCGTATATTGAGCATCTACTAAATGACTTGTTGAACTTAGAATAGATATTGTGAAGACAATACTTTCCCTATTCTCAAGGAGCTCAAATTCATTTTCTTTTCCTATTCTTTCCACCTTAAACTTGTTGCTCAGATTCTTTCCATTTGTAGTTTAGATGCAAGGTTTTTATTTAGTTGCACTTTGTTGGTCTTTTATGAATAGTCATGTTTATTAAGTAATAGCTTTTTCTTTTTTGCATACAACACCTTTTATACAACCTTTTAAAACACTGCATTATCATGAGACATAAATGTGTATTAAATGAAGAAAATATTTTAGTAAAGATGAGGTAATTAATTGCTAAGATTACTTACCTTCGCTCTAGTTTTAATCTTGCCTTGTGAGTGATGATAAAAAAGATTAAATTCTTTCTACTCACGAATTCATCTACAATTCAACCTGGTAGTTTGCTGCTATCAAAGTCTTTTTTAAAGTCTTGGTTAATACATATGTATGATCTCTCCAAGGACAAGTTTATTTGATTCATCCTTCAAGCAGCTCCTGTTGCATATGTAACTTCAATAAGCTTCAGAGGATAATGAGGTGGCGTGGTCCACTGTGTAGAGCAATTACTGGGCTTCCAGAGCTTCCTAATCCTTGCCGAGGTTCCAGGAAAACTCTCCCTGGGCCCGTGGACACGGGTGACAGTGTGTGCTATCCTCAAAGTAATTAGGAGGTTGGAATTCCATACTGATTCTTTACCATGTCACAGGCTTTGGCTAAAAGACTTTATAGAATTCCACAGGTGGTCTTCCCACTCAGTCTTTTACAGATTTTTATTTTACTGTGTTACCTCTTGCGGGATTCACAACAAAATATACCATCCAAATTTCCTTTAGCCATGCAAAATAAATGGCAGGGCTTCAGCCAGACATCAAGGGGTTTGCTCCACTAACCAACATCAGGTTGATTAGTCAGCTATCACATTGTTCATCCACATAAAAGAGGCTTTTGTGTGTGTATGTGTGGTCGGGGGGGGGGGCGGGAATTGATAGGATTGCTTTGTACTCTATTATTAAAATATGAGATCCTTGGACTGCCTAAGAGAGAAGGAAGCTCCGAAAGAGACAGGAGTGGTGAAGAAGAAAGGCAACTGAAAGGGGGCCAGTATTTATTGGATACAATGCAGGCATTGTAAAACTTAGATTCTGTGGCTAGGTAGACCCAAGTTCAAATCTTGGCTTCACCACTAATTCACATATGTCTTGTGCAATATCTTTACCACTCTGTGCCTCAGTGCTATATCATTCCTATATCATTCATAAAATGGAAATAATAATAATAGTACCTAAAAGAAAGGGTGTGTGGGGTGTCTTTAAAACACACCTGATTGAGAGTAATTGTTATTTTAAGGTAGTCTATTATCATTAGCTATTGATCCTCAGTTATAATCATCATTAATAAAAGTCATCACAAACCTACTTATTTTTATTCAACAGATGTTAATAAATTGTTGCAATTTGCTAAAATCTGTGCTGTAGCTATTTTGTTACAACAATAATATAACTATAATTCCTGCCCTGTAGAATTTTAAAGTCTATCGGGAGATATAGACACACAAACTCAATATTGCAAACCTGCAAAAAATGTTAATTATACGAGTTTGCACAGGGTTTTAAAGTTAGTACACAGGAGAGGTGTTTAATCTAAAGATGGATGGGGGTTAGGAGAGGCATACAGGAAATAGTGACACATAAATTGAGAACAGGAGTATGGATAGGAAGTAGGTGTGTGATGGATTAAAGAGAGAAGTATTTTAGGCAAAAGGATATGCTGAGAGCACATTGCTTATTTTGGAAAAACAAATATTTTACCTTGACCAGATGAAGAATGGGAGTAGGGGACTGATGCTAGATGTATATAAAGAGGAAATCAGAAAGAAAAAAAAATCAAGGTTCTTAATTTAGGACAATGGAATTTGATGCTTATTTTGAGAGCAGTGGAAGTTTCAACCAGGGGAGCTGTGTCCCATAAGACAGGTATTATACCCATTTTACAAGTGGCAAAACTGAAGTTCAGAGATGATACATAATATTACAAAATTATAGGAGACTCTAATCTGCCACTTCTACCATGGAAGGAGACAAATGAGTGCCAAGAACACTTCTGGGTCTGTACTGTGGTGTTGGTGGAGACTCTTGAGAGTCCCTTGGACTGCAACGAGATCCAACCAGTCCATCCTAAAGAAATTAGTCCTGAATATTCATTGGAAGGACTGATGTTGAAGCTGAAACTACAATACTTTGGCCACCTGATGCGAAGAGCTGACTCATTTGAAAAAACCCTGATGCTGGGAAAGATTGAAGGCAGGAGAAGAAGGGGACAACAGAGGATGAGATCGTCGGATGGCATCACTGACTCATGGACATGAGTTTGAGTGAACTCCGGGAGTGGTGATGAACAGGGAGGCCTGGTGTGCTGCGATTCATGGGGTCACAAAGAGTCGGACACGACTGAACTGATACTAACTAGGTGTTTTATGTTCTCGTGTCGTATCTCAGTTGAATAGTCATGTCTCACTCTTTGATTCCCCATGAACTGTAGGCCACCAGGCTTCTGTCCATGGGATTCTCCAGGCAAGAATACTGGAGTGGGTTGCCATTTCCTCCTCCAGGGGATTATCCAGATACAGGGCTTTAACCTACGTCTCTTCCATCTCCCACTATGGCAGGCAGATTCTTTACCACTGCATCTGCTGGGTGTTTTATGTGATATTATCTAATTTAAACCTACCATTCCATTTGAGAAATGTTCACAAAAAAGCCAATGAAACACATTCTTTAGGAGTACCTCCTGATGTGGCTTAATGTGGGGAGGAATGGGGTCTCAGTCCTCTGGTGGAGACACAGAGGAAGAAAAAATGATATAATTGCTGATACACAGATAATTACCCATGAGGATGACCATAGCTGGCCTTTAAACTTACATCATAGCATTTAGATGGCTCCAAATGATCTGACTTCACTGGCACCTACATCAAGGGCAATTCAAGAGAGAATGGCTCTGATGTATGGGCAGGCACCTAGGCATGGCTTTTCATCCATAAACAGGGTGCATTATCACTTTATCATGTGGAAGATCAAACGAAGAGGCCTAAGATGTAGAACCCTCAGGTACATACTTATGAGGATCCCACAGGAGTATACAAAACAGAAACATTTAATCTATGGTGACTTTAGGAGTTTTGTTATTCATGTATCAAGAGACTCCTCCTGGGAGGAAAGCAACTGTGATTTTCTCAAGCTCACCTCAGAAAAGCATACTTTGATCAACATTTATATAGATTACAGAAACCCCTTTTGTGTATGTGTGTGTGTATGTGTGTAAGGTGTCATTATACAGGTGGTCTTTTATCTTTTTGGTGACTTTTAAAATCTCTTTCTTTTTGATGATTGGCCACTTTAATCTGATATGTCTACATGTATTTGCCCCGTTTAGAATTCATTCTTCTAGCTGAATCTGCATAGTCACATGTTTCATCAGTTATAGAAAGTTATCAGCTGGTATCTTTTCTCCCCCTAGGCTTTCCATTCTTCTTTAACTCAAATGAGATTTATCTGCCTTTATGTGTCTTTCATATTTTCCATTCCTTTGTTCCTCTGAGATAGTTTGTGAATTTCTACTATCTATATTACAATTCAGTATTTATCTCTTAGTCGTATCTAATATGCACATTCTGTTTTAATGGTGTTTTTTTATATTTTTATGCCTAGAACATCTGGTTAATTTTTCTCATATGAGCCTGGTTGTCATTTTTAATATTATATTCCTCTGGCAAGTTTTGATAACTTATACTAACCCAAACATTTAAATATACATAGACATTGTTTTAGGTTTTTTTTTTTTTCCTGGTGATTATATTATCTTCATTTCTTTGAGATCTAACTGTGCTCTTTATTTTTCTGCTCATCCTCTTGGGGCAGCTTCTTTCCTCATGTGTGTTTCGGTTTTATGGTATTGTGAGTTCATATATGCTGAAGATCTAATGGGAACACTCACAAGGCCTGAAATGAAGATGAGCATTCCAGAAAGAACTTAGTTTCTGCCAGTGGCCCCGAGAAACTACCAACTAAAGACTAACCTAACGTGTGCTACTTTTTAATGTTCACTTTCCATAAAAATCGCCAAATCTGCCAGGTGGCACCGGTGGTAAAGGACCCACCTGCCAAAGCAGGAAGGTAAGAGACTGCGGTTCCATCCCTGATTCAGGAATGTCCTCTGGAGGAGGAAATGGCAACCCATTCCAGTATTCTCGCCTGGAGAGTCCCATGGATAGAGAAGCCCGGTGGGCTACAGTCCACAGGATCACAAAAGAGTCAGGCATGAGTGAAGAAATTTAGCATGCATGAGTCGGGGAATTTCTGAAATGTTAAATTCTCAGGGTAGACCTTTAACTTTTCCTAGCAGACTAGAGGCTAAGATAGACAAGTTTTCTTGTCAACTAATCCCTTTTCTCATGGGTCTTTTCTAGTCTAGCTTTGAATAGGGGAACAGTGCCACTCCATTCCTGTCCTTTTGATGTAAACTCTGTTCTCACACATCACCTTGCTTGGGCTCAAGGTCATTTCTGCTGTTCTGGGCACAACCATTAAAACCTAAACTTCTTGGTTACTGACATTGACAAGCTCCCTTAGGGCATCCTTGGCATCAGCATCAGCCTGCCATTCTGATTCCTATCTCTCTTTTGAATTCTACTCTCTGGAGACTCTCCTTACTTTCTAGTTAGTTCAGTTATGCATTTGGAAGGATATTTGTTATATTTTATCTAGCATTTCTAAATATGTTAGCATTGGGATGTTTCTGAGAATTTAGTTTAAAAATGGTGCCAGAAACAAACTTGGAAAGTAGAAATTAGAGGTTTTTGATGACTTCTGTTCTAGAGTCTTTGCGGCATCCATAATTAATTCCACGTCTAGATATTTTCCAACCAGCTCAGATTGGAGTTGGGGTAACAATTCTCTTTTTAATATCTCAGTTTTTATGAATTTCAGAGATCTGAAGGACCATCACAAGAATATTGGACACTAGCAAGCTTTTTTTTTTTCTCTCCATGATTACCTAGTTAACCAAAGTTAACCAATGTAATAAAGTTAAGTCTAGAGGTGGAAAATTGAGCATTAAAATGTTTAAGCTTTAAGGTAATTATTTCCTTATAGTGGGGAAGAATGTTAATGTGTTTTTACTTGTCTGCATGTCTTATTACATTCTGTTTTAATATTAATTTGTGTAGATTGATATTTATAATAGTAAGAATATTGATGAGAAAGTTTGTGTTTCTAGAGAGAAGGGGAAGAGGAAGAAGTAAAAACCTGGCATGAGATTCATGCAGTGAAAGGTGCTCAGTCATCGTTTCCCCATAACAATTGGTAATCACAAGCTGGAATAGGAGTGTTGGAAATATAGTAGGATCAACATGTGTCCCCTTTATCAATCAGTATAGTCGATATTTGTTGATAATATAGTAAACATAACATAAAAGTAAAACATTTTAAAATGCATATGAGTTGATTGATAGCAATATAAATATGGATATAAATGTGGTTTAGTTTGTAAAATCATAATATATCCAGACTGACAAATACCAAGAACAATGCAAGTACAAGAAAATCTTAGTAGACCAAGCAGTTCTTTGAAACTTTATCTTAATGAGAGTTGAACAAGTACAGTTATGGAATACAATTCCCTGAACATCTGCTCTATTTCAACATGATAAGTCATCTGGCTGGGAGTCAGGACTCCCCCTTCTTAATTAACTTAAGCTACGGCAAAGGTTCTTTTTATACAGTTCATGAGATTTCTACGGCAGGTATACTGGGGTGGTTTGCCATTCTCTCCTCCAGTCAGTCTTAAGAGAAATCAACCCTGAATACTCATTGGAAGGACTGATGCTGAAGCTAAAACTCCAGTATTTTGGTCACCTGATGTGAACAGCTGACTCATTGGAAAAGTCCGTGATGCTGGGAAAAATTGAGGGCAGGAGAAGAGGGCATCAAAGGATGAGATGGCAGGATGGCAAGACCAATGCAAAGGACATGAACTTGGGCACACTTCAGGCCTGGTTTGCTGAGGTCCATGGGGTCACAAAGAGTCGGACATGACTGGGTGACTGAACAACAACAGCAGAGGTTGAGATAGGCAGATAGTAAATGTTGGCTAAATCAAAATATATTAATCCTAATTCATGTAAATTAGAATACTCGGTGTTTTCTTTGTGCATCTAGATTCTATAGTTCATCAATCTGGAGCTAGTCTGATAATTGCACAAGTTAAAGGGCATCGTTCACATTTTTCAAACCTGGACTCCTGTATGTCATGGTCCTGCCTGGATAAGAAGATTAACATAATGTTTCTTTATCATATTTTTGCCAGTATAGGGAAATCTTTTTGTTCTGTTCCAGAATTCCTTCTCCCATCATTATTCCAACATGGCTGTCTCTTTTTCTTTCCGTCTCTTCCTTCCTTCTTTTCTTTTTCTTTTTTTGTCTTTTCTTTGTCAGAATCAACCTGGACTTGATGCTTGTCCTTTTGTTGTCAGACTCAAGCCTGTACAATGAAGATGCCACCGCTGCTGTCTGAGAGCCAATGGTAGGCTACCAAATGAGGTGCTGCAGCTGAAGCTTAAGGCAGCCACAAGCTGGAACGTGAGCAGACGTGTCTGATCCACTGGTGGTGCAGCAGGCACTGCCCTTTCTGCCATGATTGCTGGTTTTCCACAGCCAGGCCATACTCAAAGCCAAATCAGTGTTCCTCCATTTGCCTTGTTCTAGGACTTGGGTACATCTTCTGAATGCAGGGATCCTCCCATCACTATGATTAGGAGCTTGCCACAGCCTAACATGTGCAAGGGACAGTCCTTTGCTAATAGCTCAAAGAGAGGAATTCTGCAGCTGCTGCCACTCCTGCTAAATTAATGTTTGCACAATTTGATGTTGGTGCCTTTTTCCTGAAGACACTGTGAGGGCACATTGCTACTGAAGATCTAGAGAAGGAGCAAGAAGAGACCTTGCTCAGTGTTAGTATAGCTACTGCTGTCTCTTGCCTCTATTAGAGTGGGATCTTATAAATGCATATTTTCTTTCATTTCCATGTGCATAGTCACAGCTAGAGTGTTCCTGCAGTGCTAATGTTCTTCAGTCAGAAAAAAAAGTCTCAGTTTCACCACTTTTTGAAATAAAAATATATCTGTCCTTACTGTTCTCATGATGAGTACCTTCTTGAAGATACCAGCTTTCGTTAGATATTATCTCATTTCACCAGAAGTATGCTTTCTATGAGAGAACAGATGCGCCTTTTCCCCTGCTTCTTCAAGATAATTAATGTATCTTGACTAACTTACCCCAATGCCGTTTAAAAAAAAAAAAACCCAAATAAGTTTCCTTATATCTATTACTCAGAACATTGTTATCTACTTTCATTTTAGTTTCACTGTCAGATAGACCATTCAGATAATTCTCACAAGAACAAAGGAAATTGGCTCCGAAGTGACTTGTAAATGAAATTGCCTGGCATAAATATGGCTGGAAACTTTTGAATAGCATTTCTCTGGGAAAGAGAGAAAGATAGCAAAAACAGGAGGAATAAAAAAAGGACTTGTATATTACTAAATACCCTGCGGGAGGAAGGTATTATAGTAGGTACCCTGCTATCAATTCACTCTTTACCAGAGAGACACCCTTAGAAAGAAAAGGATGTGAGTGGGTCCAATCTCATTGACTGGACTCCTGGGTAAATAAATGCTTTAAGGAAGGACTGTTATATGCAGAATGCCCTTAGCAGGATGTTCATGATTAAAGAATTACTTACTGTGGTGTTGGAGAAGACTCTCTAGAGTCCCTTGGACTGCAAGGAGATCCAACCAGTCCATTCTAAAGGAGATCAGTCCTGGGTGTTCTTTGGAAGGAATGATGCTAAAGCCAAAACTCCAATACTTTGGCCACCTCATGCGAAGAGTTGACTCATTGGAAAAGACTGATGCTGGGAGGGATTGGGGGCAGGAAGAGAAGGGGACGGCATAGGATGAGATGGCTGGGTGGCATCACTGACTCAATGGATGTGAGTTTGAGTGAACTCTGGGAGTTGGTGATGGACAGGGAGGCCTGGTGTGCTGCAGTTCATGGGGTTGCAAAGAGTCTAACACAACTGAGCGACTGAACTGAACGGAACAGTAAATAAACCCGTAATTTATATGACATTGCTCCCTTGAGAATGTCACTTAAGCTATATAGCTCTGTGTGTGAAATGGAAGCTTTTTGTTTTTGTTTTTTTTCATATCACTTTGTTTCATATTGCACCAGGTGGTATAGTGGTGAAGAATCTGCCTGCCAATGCAGGAGAACTCTCTAGGAATGAGAGTTTGATTCCTGTGTTGGGGAGATCCCCTGGAGGAGGAAATGGCAACCCACTCCAGTATTCTTGCCTTGAAAATTCCATGGACAGAAGAGCCTGGTGGGCTATAGTCCACAGGGTCGCAAAGAGTCGGACATGACTGAGTGACTAAGCACATACACACAAATACTTCCTATTGTAGAAGAAATATCACAAAACCTCACTAGGAGAGTGTGGCTGTTATTCTGTGCCAGAGAGTACGTGACCAATGTAAAAAGGAAGGGCCTGGGGAAATACCTTGGATGTTTTCACATGTTAGAAATATTTAAGAGAAAACTTAGCAAAATTCCAAAGTCTCTGAAGATAGGTGGAATAAATATACGTGGACTCCCCTCTTCCACATCAATTTCTCTAATAGCTTGTGAGTTATAAGTGTAATGGGATAAGAACTTTTTTTCTGATGCAATAAATTTATTATAAAAGTATATGATTGATATGAATGGAAACCATCCTAATGAGATGGTGATGAGAATTGCATGAAGTATAATGCATGACAAGTGTACCGTTATAAGGTTGTATTTCTATTGAGGGATTTAAGAATTTCATACTTATTATTTATAAGATATTAAAAAACCCCAAGTTATAAATACAGCTATAAATTCATGCATTTCCCTTGAATTATCCTGTATAGTGTATTGTGTGGAATTTTAAAGCTGGTTAATATATATTATGTTGAAGTTAATAGTGACTTGAACACTACTTGATGCATTTCTCCAGATGCTGTGACATACTCAACAGGGATAACTCTTTCATTTCATATTTGAAGGCTAACATGCAAAGAATACAAGGACTTTTTTAGTTTTCAAAGCCATTTCTACTCTGTAATGTTTTCCTGAATTAGATAATTATTTAACTATTTAGATGCCATACATGCTTTTTTCAAAATGAGGTACAGATGATATAGACATAATAGATAAATGACCATGTGTTCTATATTCTTTAAGAGCACACTGATTTCAATGAAATCATAAGGTTATAACATTCAAATATAGCAAAATAATGTTTGGGGATAATATGAGAGACTTGACCCTTTCCTAATGAGATTTTGTGAGATTTCTCCTACAATAGGAATTATTTGTGTGTATGCGCTCAGTCACTCAGTCGTGTCTGACTCTTTGCGACCCCCGTGGACTATAGCCCACCAGACTGGTCTGTCCATGGAATTTTCAAGGCAAGAATACTGGAGTGGGTTGCCATTTCCTCCTCCAAGGGATCTTCCCAACATAGAGATTGAATTCTCATCCCTTGAGTCTCCTCCTAAATTTAAAACTGTAGTAGGTTTTATAGGGCTTTTGCTTGTAGAATATCTTAAAATAACTAAAATCTTTATTATGTTTATTGTGAAATGCCTATGAGAGAACAATGCTTCATACATAAGATCAGAGTCTTTCTTTATTGATAAAAGAAAGTATAGTTTTTCTAGTGAGGAATGTCAGTACACCCCATGGGCTCCACATACTATTTCATTCAGTCGAAAAGTGAGGTGCAGCAAGATCTCAGGATTAGCCCAGAGATGATGTGTGAGCAGTACACCAGACTAGGGATCAGAGGATCTGGGCACTAATCCTCCCTGTGCTGTTGCTGAAGGAGGAGAATTCTCTGCTGTGAAGGAGGGGATTGCAGTAAAACTTAGCAGCCTGATTCATCAACCTAACTCTGCGGGGTCAGATGAGAGCAGCCCTATGGAGGGAAACTTCCTCAAGGGTTGACATGGGGGCCAAGTAATCAGATGTCCCCTATGTTCTGTCTTTTCTTCCTTAAAGGAACAAAAAGGATTTTTCTCTTCCGTGAATAAAAACCACCAAATTCACCAACTTATATTATCAATCGTTGATGAGTTATAGCAAGTAAAAATCTTTGATGAGAAGGTCAAGGATAGAGTAGGGCATTACAGTAACAATACATGAACCAAGACAGATTGCAGGAGGGACTACTACAGAATATCTGTCTACCTAAAAGACATGCTGAGACGCTGTGACCTCTCAAGGTCCCTCACAGGTCTATTATTCTAAGAATTTTATCTTCCTTTCCATTTTAATACTGTCCTAGGTCTGCTTTTCTTTCCAGTTTATTTTCTCTCGCTTTCTTCATTTTCTTAGCTGCGTTTTGATCTCTATCTCCACTTTCTTGGGGGAGATCGATAGCTTGTTAAAAAAAAAAAAAAAATAGATAGTGACACCTGAAAGGGCAGGGCTAATAGTCCTACTCAAGAAATCATTGTGCTAACTGGATTTATAAACCGTATCTAGTCTCTTCCTTTCCGAAAGGACCAGGGATTCAAATGAATGACACAAAGAAGAATTATTTTGGTGGGTGGGAGAGGGACAAGAGAGGAAAGATGAAAATTTTTACAGTAGTTTTTAAAAATACTGGAAGAGACTTTTTAAGCAGTTAAGAAAAACTTGTTTTTAAAGAATTAAAATATAGTAAGGGAGCATAGTCCTCTAAAACAAGGACTCTAGGAATACTATACAAAAAAGGATTGAAAATGCCTCCTTTTGAATGAGCTATATTTCTAAGATGTTGCTTTCAGAAACAGGGATATAAAATTAGATGATTTGAAAATAACAGTATTATGTTTTTACTTTATTACAAAAGCAGTAGAAAACTAAGGAAATAATCAGGAAATCAGAAGTATCTATCTCCTCAGAGATGACTGTTAGATTACCATTTTAGACATTTTCCAGATACTTGACAGATGTTTGATCAACAACTCTTACCTTGTAAATTTTTATTTTTCACTTCATAGAGCCAGAATGTTCTTCCATATCTTAAATGTGATTCTACAAAATGTAGCTCATTGCTACATAGTCTTACCTGTGCTGCACCAACCTTTATGTATCTGTTTCTTCATGATTGCAAAAAGAAGACAGTGGTGGGGAAAGAGAGTAAATGGAATAGAGGCTGGTGAAGGCAGAGGAGTAGAGATAAGCAGATTGTAGAGAACAGAAACAGAGAAGATAATTAGGATGCAAATCCTGTGGACTTTGGGTTTGGGTCTCCATTTACTAGGTCTCCTGATCCAAGCCATCTTCTGTTTGTTATCTAATTTCCTAGTGGGCTTCCCGGGTGGCTCAGTGGTAAAGAATGCAGCTGCCAGTGCAGGAGAGGCAGGTTCATCCCTGGGTCAGGAAGATCCCCTGGAGAAGGAGGTGGCAACCCACTCCAGTATTCTTGCCTGAGAAATTCCATGGACAGAGGAGCCTGGTGGACTGTACAATCCATGGGATAGCAAAGAGTCAGACATGACTTAGCGACTAAGCAACAACATTTCAGAGTGGCTATTTTCTGCTTAATTGCTCAATGTATCAAAATTCTCCAGCTTTGGAACCAGAGAGGTTATAATTTATTAGTAGCTTTCTTTCCTGCGGTATTCACCCAGACCCTTAGATCTCTGGTTTCCTCCCTGTAAGATCTGAGATTTAGCTTGTAAATCTTAAATTGTATTTGATAATGTCTTTAGAGTCTTCGGGCTTCCCCTGTGGCTCAGTTGGTAAAGAATCCACCTGCAATGCGGGAGACCTGGGTTTGATCCCTGGGTTGGGAAGATCCCCTGGAGAAGGGAAAGGCTATCCACTCCAGTATTCCGGCCTGGAGAATTCCATGGACTGTGTAGTCCATGGGGTCGCAAAGAGTCAGACATGACTGAGTGACTTTCACTCAGAGTTTTCACTTAGAGTCTTCAAGAGACTGATAGATCCTAGGTGAGCACTTAGCAAATATTAGACTCAGTTCAGTTCAGTTCAGTCGTGTCCGACTCTTTGCGACCCCATGAATCGCAGCACACCAGGCCTCCCCGTCCATCACCAACTCCCGAAGTTCACTGAGACTCATGCCCATCAAGTCAGTGATGCCATCCAGCCATCTCATCCTCTGTCGTCCCCTTCTCCTCTTGCCCCCAATCCCTCCCAGCATCAGAGTCTTTTCCAATGAGTCAACTCTTCGCATGAGGTGGCCAAAGTACTGGAGTTTCAGCTTTAGCATCATTCCTTCCAAAGAAATCCCAGGGCTGATCTCCTCTAGAATGGACTGGTTGAATCTCCTTGCAGTCCAAGGGAATCTCAAGAGTCTTCTCCGACACCACAGTTCAAAAGCATCTATATTAAATTTCTATGTTTCAGGTCACAAAGATCATATACTGGCAATTTTGTGTAGTTCAACCTTACATTGACTGTGTCCTTTTAAACAGTTAGGAAGACATAGACCAGCACTCAAGACACCTAACAGTACAGTCCTGTTCGACAGTCTGCTCGGACCCTGCTCCTGCTCTCTTGCCCATGAACCAGACCCAGTTTTGCACTCCTGAAAGTAGTGAAGTGTTGCGGTACCAGATGTGAAGTGTGGCCTACTAGTCACTCTACCTGTGTGTATTTCCTCCTGTTGCCAGAATGTTGGGCCTCTCACTGAGTCCTGGGACCGGGTCAGCTTCCACTGGATCCATTCTACCACTAATGGAGCTATAGCTCTATTTTCCCCCTTGACGGCTATCTGGATTTCATTTCAGTTGAGCTCAATTTAAACTCATCATGGCTCAGGAGCACTATGCTTTCAGGAACTAAATAATCTACCCTTCAAGTGTCAATAATTAGAAACTGAGCATTGTTTAAAAGGAGCCTGGGCTCACATCATAGCAAACATCTTATAGTTTCTTGAACTCAGCATGCTGTGTCTGTGGTTTTGCCTGTTCCTCTGCGGGCAGTGCCTTTTGTTTTTCCCCCTCTCTCTTGACTTAACAAACTCCTCCTCCTCCTCCAAGTGACAGTTCATATGTCCTGTACTCCGTAAAGGCTTCTCCAAATTCCATAGGCCGACAACTTGCACTTCCCCCTTGTGCTACTGACCGCTGTATGTAGCAGTCTGGGCAATCACCATGCTATATTTGGGTCTGCCTCCCTATTAACTGTGAGCTCCTGGAGATCAGGAATAGTGTCTTTACACTGAATTATTCCCAGTGTTTGGCACTTTAACTGAAACACAGTGGGCACCCTCTTAAAATATTTTCTCAAAATGTAAATGAATGAACCAACCTCTTCTAAGGGCCCAAGAGAAGATCACTTGTGTGCGTGTATCTGTGTGTGTGCATGCGTATGTGTGTGTGTTAGCTATGTCTTCTTTCCTGCTCCCTCCCTCCCTCCCTCCTTGGCTCCTGTTTTTCCTTTCTTTTTAATTCAGGGTTAAAAATTCCCAGATTATTTCACTGTTCAGAAGCTTATGGGAGTTTTGAAGGTTCTGAATTGCCCAGGTTTACAGAATGAAAAAAAAAAAAAAAAATCACACACAAAAATTAAGTGATTCCTTGGCATCTTTCAACTGATGGCTGTATTATCTCCTTTAATAAGATGACTTGGAGTCTGCACATTTCCCTGATAAGAATAACTGCTGTCATATTTTTTGTTTCAATTTGAACATTTTTAAGGCATTTGCTATTAGCACTAATTAGATGTAAAAGAGCCTTCCTGAGCAAAGTAGATAGTCACAGCTAATTCATAAAAAATTAATAATGGTAGCTAAATTGCCACATAGATTTGCACTTTGAGTAGGGTTAAATTACCAAATAATGTGAATACTGTTTAAAATAAATGTAATATTTAATGCAAGTCTAGTTTTACTAAGTTCATGGTAATTTTGAAATTTTCTCAGTATTGTTCCCAATGAGCATCTGTATAAAATATCTTTAAAGTAAATAAGCTGCTGATGTGAAAACACTAGTATTGGAGATAATAACATTAGCGATTTGTAGAACACATTATTATTATTATTACTCTCATAGTTTTGATTTTCTATTTGTTTAAATGTCATAGATACAGTTCAAACCAAGGTCCTCAGTATATATGTTCAACATTTCAGACTACTCTTTAACTTTTTTGAGTCATTAGAATATTGATAGCTGAAGCCAAATCATTTGAAAATGATTTCTTACTAGCCTGAGAATGATAGGCATACTTGTGTGCATGTCTCAAAAGTTATGCAGCTTTCTCTTAAAGTAGTCTATATACTGAAATAATATAAGTATTTACTTACCTTTTATTAAATACAAATTGAGTTGTGGTCCCATTTATTAAAAAGGAAAGCTAGAGAGAGTTTTAAATCAAGAGTGACACCCAAAGTTAAGCTGCTGACTGAAAGAGCACTCAAAGAGTAATAGAAACAGGATCCTTACAAACAGGATTTGAACACTCGTCTACAGTTGTTTCCTGCACTGGAGATCATTTCCTGGTTTAGAGAAGGCAGCCATTTCAGCAAAGCAGACCCACAGCCCACTTTTTGCATATGGATCCTACTTTTCTGCTGATATATACAAGTGGGGAATAGGATAAAAGGGAATTGAATTCACACTTGTGTCTACCTACTGTCAGCCAGGTTTTGTTCCAATGCTTTATGATGTTACTGGGCTCATCTTAGCGTTGGTTGCCTAGCTGGGGGAAAAGAAGGATCTCTGAGAGCATTCACATTTCCATCTTTCATTCTGACCAGTCTCATAATGATGGCCCCACATTCTACCAGGTTGAAATTGTTCTTAACACATGGTTTTGGGTCTAGTCCAGAGCATCCCGTAGACAGAAGGAAACAAGAAGACTGCTAGAGGTAAATCTACCTGGCCAATGGATCAGGTTATCTCTCTATTCACTTTGCTAGGGACCTGGGCAGTACTTGGAACACAGTAAATTATGCTTAGTACTTGTTGAGTGAGAGAATAAGAACATCCAATATAAGCATTTGGGTTTAGTTCAATGATTGGAAGGTTGTAATTGACACCATTGCTTTGCTATTGAAAAAATTAAGTTTTGGTAGTCAATGGCATGCAGTAGCAAAACCAATTACTTATCATTTGTAGCTACTGGGATTAAGTACTTATGATAGGGAAGCCTGAGGAAGACCTTTTTTTTTTTTTTCTTTTTTACAATAGAATGTTGTTCACTTGCCCAGTTGTGTCCGACTCTTTGCAACCCCGTGGACTGCAGCACTCCAGGCCTCCCTGTCCCTCACTGTCTTCTGGACTTTGCTCAAGTTCATGTTCATTGCATGGGTGACACCATCTCATCTCATCTTCAGACTCTTCTCCTTCTGCCCTCTATCTTTCCCAGCATCGGGGACTTTTCCAATGAGTCATCTGTGTGCATCATACTGTGTAAATACTGGTTTCAGCTTTAGCATCAGTCCTTCCAGTGAATATTCATGGTTGATCTCCCTTAACATTGACTGGTTTGATTTCTTTGCTCTCCAAGGGACATTCGGGAGTCTTCTCCAGCACCACAGTTTGAAGACATAAACTCTTTGGCATTCTGCCTTCTTTATGGTCCAGCTCATAAGCACACATGACCACTGGGAAGACCATAGCCTTGACTATGCAGACCTTTGTCGGAAGAGTAATTTCTCTGCTTTTCAATAGAATATTAGGGTGAAATTAAGTGGAGTACCTTCTTCTGACTGTCCTATAAAGCTTAAATTTAGCCCTCAGATAGTGACACAGAGAACTAGTCCTAAAATATACTTTATTTTATGTATCTAGGAAGGTTGAGGCTTTTGAAAATTATATCTTGTTTGATCATGTAATTGGCTTGGTTACAATGCAAATTGGATTCATAGCCTTATCTGTTCTCTTATTTAAGATATCAGGCCATTTATCAGAATTAAGTAGAATTCTGAGAATTAAATAACATGTTCAATAAGTTTATATGACTATATAAAGTTTTTATTCCCAACAAGTTTATAAGAATAGTCTTTTGTTTACTTGGGATAATATGGTGCACTATATTAATATTTAATTTCCTTGAATGCTGTGAACTCCTCAAACGTATCTGAATGAATGACTGAGCCTTTGTAAATTAAGGGACACTTGTATGAATAAAGTGATTTTATGGTTTTAACTAAGGTCAGGTCTAAGTAGGTCTTGAAATAGAATAAGACTTTGCAAGCTGTCCAGGTTGCTGTTAAAATCTCACATTAGGACAATATCATATAACAGATCTGATAGTGCCTGAACTAGTTTATGGACACTGTATGGTGCATTTGATAAATATTAATAAAATTACAGCACAAGGTGGCACCCTAAAGTTTTGGAGCAAAGTCCTGCTGTCTTATACATATAAGTATTATTCTTTTGAGAATTACTTCCCGGCTGCTACCAAACCCTGGAATTAACTGAATTCTTGACACTGGGATGCATTCAATCCAAGCTGCTCATAATGTAGTGGATGGACCTGGGTCATAAAACAGGGCATGTAAAGCAGCATTCAGTCATCAAGTGTGATTTCCCTGGTGGCTCAGACAGTAAAAGCATCTGCTTACAATGTAGGAGACCCAGGTTCGATCCCTGGGTCAGGAAGATTCCCTGGAGAAGGAAATGGCAATCCACTCCAGTACTCTTGCCTGGAAAATCCCGTGGACATAGGAGCCTGGTAGGCTACAGTCCATGGAGTCACAAAGAGGTGGACATGACTGAGCAACTTCACTTTCAGTCATCAAGTGTAGGTGACGTATGTGAGATTTGACTCAAGTGGGAAATGAAGACATAAGTAAACATAAATGTGCATGTGGCTCAGGCTTCCATGACAGGTACTCCTGCTCCATCAGCATCTCTGCCTCAACTCATACACTATGGCCTCTTGAGTAACTCCCTCACATTTCCCTGAACGTGAAAGGGAAAAAAGTGGCCTCCTATATAGATGACTGTGCATGATATGCTGATGTAACCCTAAAGTGTGTGCTGTGTTACTAAAGGTTCTTTTAGGGGTGGTGTTGAAGATCAGAACGGGAGGGCGTTCCATCCGATGGGCAGAGTTTTGTGCCATGCATCTGTTGTTCACTTACATGAAAGAAGAGATGGCTAGAGATAGAGATCTAAATCAATTTGTGGGCAATGATAAGCGTTTGGAAGAAACACCACTGGAAAACTGATGAAGACTTAGGTCAATAGATCTCTCAAAATGGCAATGAATGGAGATATCTGTATCCTGTAAGAATATTCACCGAAAGACATCCCATCCCAAGGAGATTTTCAATAGATGAAAAAACAACAGGCTCTGTGTATTCTCAACGTATTTATGGACAATGTTATTGACTGTAGTAATAGGGGTGGAAGTTTATCCACAGGACCAGTAGACATAGGTTATCCTTGCTGCTAAGTCACTTCAGTTGTGTCCGACTCTGTGAGACCCCATAGATGGCAGCCCACAAGGCTCCCCTGTCCCTGGGATTCTCCAGGCAAGAACACTGGAGTGGGTTGCCATTTCCTTCTCCAATGCGTGAAAGTGAAAAGTGAAAGTGAAGTCTCTCAGTCATGTCCGACTCTTAGCGACCCCATGGACTACAGCCTACTAGGCTCCTCCATCCATGGGATTTTCCAGGCAAGAGTACTGGAGTGGGGTGCCATTGCCTTCTCTGGTTAATAATGTTAACAGTGATTAATTTTAGAAATTTAATATTAAGTTACAAGATAACAAAGGGAGATCTTGACTGCTAGAAAAATAATTATAGCCAAATATGAATATAGGAACATAGTGGAATGTACATCTCAACCTTTTGGGAAGAGGAAGGGCAAGTCATCATTTGATCAAGGAATAGTTCCATCATGCTAGATAAAGGAAAGGTATTGTTTTTGTTGTTATTTGAAAGTTTAAATGTATCTTAAAGGGTCAATATGGATGTTGCATGGGCCAAACTGCATTGCAGCAGAGATCCTGTGAACTACACTTCCCAGAATCCATTTCTTTGTACTCTCACAGATTCTTGTCTGTTAATAAGAGGCACCAGTGAGATTTAGAAGACAGAAGTGGAAAAGCACCAGAGGGAGTAGGAGATAGGTGACTGCGGAAGACCACAGGTGTCAGGTTCAAAGTAACGGTGTATACTCAGGACACATAGAATGACATGTTTTTCTTGCTGAAGCCAGGCTGAATCAGTGCAGGAGGGGAAAAAAATCTCTCCTCTGGATTAAAAATAAAATGAATATTCCTCGTCAGCTTACTTTCCTCCAGTTCAAACCCTGGAGGCATTTAAATTTGTGACCCTAGAATGCATGATAATTTATCATGGGTGATAAAAATGACTCTGAACGAGTTCTCTGCTCTCAAGCAGCTTTGGGAACAGAACATATACATTAAGAGAGAATAAAAGTATTAAGTACAATGACTGAAGAATGAAATGAAGGTACAGAGGAAATCCCTCCAAACTTTCAGGAGGTAGACTCAATTTCTCCTCACTTCAGAGCCTTTTCAGGAACTTTCTCTACTGCCTGGAGACAATTTCATTCAAAGGTCAGTCCTCTTGCATCCTTAAGGTCTCAGCTTCAGTGTCAGTTCTTCTAGACTGACCACTCAATCTGAATATAGTTTTCTTTTTCTTTTTTTGAAGCACCTAATGTCTTTGCTGGAGAAGGCGATGGCACCCCACTCCAGTGCTCTTGCCTGGAAAATCCCATGGACGGAGCCTGGTGGGCTGCAGTCCATGGGGTCACGAAGAGTCGGACACGACTGATCGACTTCACTTTCACTTTTCACTTTCATGCATTGGAGAAGGAAATGGCAACCCACTCCAGTGTTCTTGCCTGGAGAATCCCAGGGACGGAGGGGCCTGGTGGGCTGCTGTCTAAGGGGTCGCACAGAGTTGGACACGACTGAAGCAACTTAGCAGTAGTAGTGTCTTTGCCTTCACAGTGTTAATTACTTTATCTCCCTATCTTGTTCTTAGCATGTGTCTATCTCTTTTATTGGACTGTAAACTGAAAGAGCTAAGGTCATTCATGTCTTTTTGTGAACTGCTTTATATCCATTGTCTAGGGCTTCCTAGGTGGTGCTGGTGGTAAAGAACCTGCCTGCATAAGAGATGAGTGTTCTATCCCTCAGTCGGGAAATTTCCCTGGAGTGGGAAGTGGCAATCCACTCCAGTATTCTTGCCTGGAGAATCCCTTGGACAGAGGAGCCTGGTGGGCTATGGTCCATGGGGTCACACAGTTGTGGGGACACAACTGAAGCGACTTAGCACAGCACAGGGAACAGTTAGATGTTCAGTAAATATTTGTTGAATAAATAAGTGAATTAATAAGTTTTTATTGAAGCAGAAATAGTAAGGGAGGGTGAAAATGAAGCATCTTCTCTAAAAAGAAAGACATTGGTATTTGGTTCAGGGATATCAGTCAATAATGTGAAATAATGATAAGGCTTGTTCCTTCATTCCCTATGTGCTGAGAAAACAGAATAGTGGCCTTCTAAAAGATAGACTGTCTAGGAAGTAGTCCATATAGTGTTCAATTTCTATTGCAGTTTAATTCCAACTGATTTTTTTTTATTCATAAGCCTTCATTTTGCATAGTATCTGTAAAATGAAAGTGTTTTATATGATATTTATAGAAGAAAAGTTCTCAGGTACACTTAAAATAAATACACATGGAATTATATAACAGTTGCTATTTTTCAGAAGGTTTTTAAAATAGAAAAATTTTGCTTGATTAAAAAAAAAGAAAAAGTAAAACAGTGTTTTGATAATTTCAAGATATATTGTTTACACCGTGGAAAGACCTGCCTCCTTGTTTGAAGCTGTGCTGATCAATGCATTGACCTCTGTCTGGAACTGCATTAACCTCTTTCTACAGTGAAGAAATTTGAGAGCTCTGCTATTTTTCTTCTGTAGAAACTTTCACGAAGATACAAAGCATTTTTTGGCAGGTTGTGTTATTTCCATTTTCTCTTAGAGAAGAGTGAGCCTTGTCTATGTCTGCATGTAAAATATAAAGCTACAGTTTGTGTAATCCAAACTACATTGTGAACACGTGTACATCCGTGGCAGATTCATGTTGATGTATGGCAAAACCAATACAATATTGTAAAGTAATTAGCCTCTAATTAAAATAAATAAATTTCTAAAAAAATAAAATAAATAAAAATTGAAAGTTGGCATTATTTCAAAAAGCCTTTACAAAAATGTGAATTCATCCAAAATAACCATAAAAATTCCAAGGTGATAAAGGCACAGTGGAGTAATGGTCCCAGCCCTAGGAAATTGTTTTGTTGAAAAGAATAAAACTCTTTTCTGTCACAAAAAAAAAAAAAAAAAAAGAAAGGACTCTTTGACGTCTTTAGACCCAAAGCAATTTTGCACAGTTCTCACAAGCAGGGTGTGTTTAAATTGTGTGCATCATCATTACATTATTTGTAATAAACTTCATCCACTTCATATTTACAGACAGAATCTTCTACTTACTTGTTCCCTATTAATCAGCTGAGTTCAGTCACTCAGTCATGTCCGACTCTTTGCAACCTCATGAACTGCAGCACGCCAGGCTTCCCTGTCCATCGTCAACTCCTGGAGCTTATTCAATCTCAGGTTTTCAGAATGAAAACCATAATCCCTACTAATGGAGTCCCCCAAGAAGATGACATTTTGTTTTGATTAGATCAAATGTAAGAATATTTAAGCTAGGAGGTCCTCTGTAATTACTGGATTCTAATGGCCCTCTCTTTTTAAACCTGGACATGTCTTTTGAGAATAAGGTAATAGTATTTATATTACCTTAAAAAAGTAACAATACAGACAATGCAATACAGATGAAGTATTACATGTTTGGTTAACTTAGTTTTAAGTCTAGATTAAAACTAATTAAATAATTTTAAAATTGCTGTTTTAATTCTCTTTATTTATGCTTTCCTAGTGGCTCAGGCAGTAGAGTCCACCTACACTACAGGAGATCTGGGTTTGATCCCTGGGTTGGAAAGATCCTCTGGAGAAGGGAATGGCTACCCACTCCAGTATTTTGGCCTGGAGAATTCCATGGACAGAGGAGCCTGGCGGCTATAGTCCATGGGGTCACAAAGAGTTGCACACAACTGGATGACTAAAGCTTTCACTTCACTTTCATTTATAGTCAACCAAAGGTTATCTTTACTGATGCTGTTCTGGCCTCTTAAGAAGTTTTACATGTTCATGATTTGAGCAGAGAGCAACACTGGCAAGACTATATTACCTTAAGTCCACTTCCAGTGTATCAGTCAACTACTGACAAATTTTGTCATGTAACAAGCAATTGCAAATGCTTCCAGGTCATTTACCACTAAGCATTCCTTTCTCTCACATCTAAGTGAGCTGGAGTGGCTCCTCCAAGCTGCATTTGGCTGCACAGGGGTTCTGCTCCCAGCCTGTTTAGGCTGGGGCCCGAGACAAAGAGAGAGCAACCATCCAGAGAAGCTGCTTTCATGACAGTGATGGGAGTGTGTGTGTGTGTGTGTGTGTGTGCGTGCGTGTGTGTGTGTATTAGTTGCTCAGTCATGTCCAGCTCTTTGCAACTCCATGGACTGTTGCCTACCAGGCTCTTTTGTCAATGAGATTCTCCAGGCAAGAATACTGGAGTGAGTAACTATTCCTTTCTCCAGGGGATCTTCCCAACCCAGCAATCTAACCCAGGTCTCCTGCATTGCAGACAGGTTCTTTACTATCTAAACCACCAGGGAAGCTCAATGATGGTGGATCAAGAAGCAAACTGGAAATAGACAAGGCCTGTCAATGCCTAGGTTTGGAACCAGCACTCTGTCACTTATGCCCAAGTTCCTCTACCAAAGCAGTTCTTTGGCTGAGCTCCAGGGTTACTGAAGCCCAATTTGTATTTTTGTAAGAGGAACTGCAAAGTTACCTGGAAAAGAGGACATGGAAAAGCAATAATAATTCAGTATAACTGCCGACACCTACTGACTTTCATTGTCTTCAACCACCTGTTAGGCCTTAGGTAAATAGTGTCCAAGATAATGTTCTCTGTTAAAATCATGGCAACCCCAAATCCTTTGGATATGATGATCACAATAGCAGCAGGGACAATATTAACTTCACTCTACAGAAAAGAAAAAAAAGTTCAAAGTTTAAAATTAATAATGATTTAACCAAAAATTAAAAAAAATAATAATTAGCAGAATTCTTAACATATAATTAGCTGTTATATTTTGGTGTCTTTTTTTGTGTGTTAAATTGGAGACAGTAGGACCCAGAAGAAATAATCCTCAGTTTTATTCCCTTAGTCTGAAATGGCCATTTACCAGCAAGTTCCTATAAGAGAAATATTTACTGCTAGGCATTTAATATTTTATTACCTAGGAATCTCTGGAGGACAAATAGCATTTTCATTATTTTATTTAAAGATATTTCATAGTTAATTTACCTGTTTTTAGTTTTGTTTATAGTTTCATAGCTAAGTAATCAGGTATATTTTTGAGCACGGGTCCCCAGCCTTCAGGCCACAGACCAGCACCTCCTATCAGATCAGTGGTGGCATTAGGTTAGAAATGAAGTACACGGTAAATACAATGAGCTTGAACCATCTCCAAACCATCCCCCCGACCCCGGGTCTGTAAGAAGATTGTCTTCCACAAAATTGGCCTCTGGTGACACAAAGGTTGGGGATTGTTGTTTTTGAGGATATTTCTAAAGCTACATCAGATATAATAAAAAACTTTGGAGGATAGTACTAATGATACCAAACTTTTAAAATGTGTTTTTCAAGGAAATATACCCATTCAGTTTCCTCATATTCCTTGTGAATAGTGCTCATTTATCTGAGATTGAGTTAGCTTCAGAAACTTTCCCCAGTGCATTGCTCTGCAGTCCTCTGGAATATTTGTCCCCTCTTTTCCTTCTTCTCCTATGATTGCCAGCTATCTCAAATGAAATATCATGCTAGTCTTTGCACACTAGGGAATATCATGACAAAAATGACCAGATATTTTTTGAACCAATTAAGCAGTATACTAACATACCTAAAGTATAAACTCATTTTAAGAGACCAAATTCTGTTCGTTTTTTAAATTTTCTTCCATGAGCAATTTATTTTCCAAAATATAAGGAAAGAAACCAACAAAGAACATTAGCTTATTTATAAATTTATAGTAGTCATTATACAATGCAGATTTTTTTCAGCTCTGAGAGACTGAGATTCTCTGCTGCTGCTGAGTCACTTCAGTCGTGTCCAACTCTGTGCGACCCCACAGACGGCAGCCCACCAGGCTCCCCCGTCCCTGGGATTCTCCAGGAAAGAACACTGGAGTGCATTGCCATTTCCTTCTCCAATGCATGAAAGTGAGAAGTGAAAGTGCAGTCGCTCAGTTGTGTCTGACCCTCAGCGACCCCATGGACTGCAGCCTACCAAGCTCCTCCGTCCATGGGATTTTCCAGGCAAGAGTACTGGAGTGGGGTGCCATTGCCTTCTCTGGAGATTCTCTAGGGTTATGCAATTAAAACCACAAACTGTCTTTGCAACTACATCATATTCTTAGTATTGCTAATGTGTGTGTGCGAGTTACTCACTCAGTCATGTCCAACTCTTTGCAACCCCATGAACTGTAGCCCACCAGGCTCCTCTGTTCATGGAGTTTTCCAGGGAAGAATACTGCAGTGGGTTTCCATTCCTTTTTCCAGGGGATCTTCCTGACCCAGGGATTGAATCCAGGTCTCCCTAACTGCAAGCAGATTCTTTACCATCTGAGCCGCTGAGGAGGACTGGTATTGCTAATACCAGTATTTGTTGTTGTAGTTTAGTCACTAAATCATGTCCAACTCCTGTGACCCCATGGACTGTAGCCTGCAGGATCCTCTGTCCATGGGATTCTCCAGGCAAGAATACTGGAGTGGGTTTCCATTTCCTCCTCCAGGAGATCTTCCTGATCCAGGGATCAAACCTGTGTCTCCTGCGTCTCCTCCATTGGCGGGCATTCTTTGCCATTGAAAGAAAATTCTTTTCTTTCACTTTCTGAGCCACTAAGGAAGCCCCCTCTCTCTCTATGTGAGAGACTTAATATGTATTTTTACACAATGTATAACCTTCTACTTTTTTTCTGGTGGAAATGCTGGAGCAAAACAATTGTTCATAAGGTCAAAGTTTTATCTTGCTGCTATTATTAATCTGTTGAGTTTTTCAATACTGACGCTCAGCTGGTCTACACCACTTTAATCATGCTACCTATTAAATTTTTTAAAGACTTATATAATAGTTGGTAAATAGGAGCTGTCACAAGACCATGAGAACCCTACTTCCCTCTAGGAACTCCTCAGTTCTGAGAACGCAGCAACTAAAGGGCTGCTATGTCGCTTCAGTCGTGTCCGACTCTGTGCGATCCCATAGATGGCAGCCCACCAGGCTCCCCGTCCCTGGGATTCTCCAGGCAAGAACACTGGAGTGGGTTGCCATTTCCTTCTCCAATGCATGAAAGTGAAAAGTGAAAGGGAAGTTGCTCAGCCGTGTCCGACTCTTCGTGACCCCATGGACTGCAGCCTACCAGGCTCCTCCGTCCATGGGATTTTCCAGGCAAGATACTGGAGTGGGGTGCCATTGCCTTCTCCGAACTAAAGGGCTAACCTCTGTCATTTCAGGGACTTGTGGGACCCTTCTCTGCACTAACCCTATGAGGCATATATGCTGACTAGTCAACTCCCAAGCCATACTGTTTTTTTTAAAAATAATTTGATTGGAGTTTAATTGCTTAACAATGTTGTATAGAAAGTGTCATGCAGAATGAAAGAAAAAAAAAACAAATATTGTATATTATTGCATACATATGGACTCTATAAAAATGGTATAGATCTTATGCAAAGCCATACTGGGTTTTAAATATTTTTAGTATCATCATTGTAGAGATGGGGAGAAAATGTTTCATAATAAATGATATTTTTTGAAGGAAATAGGAAGAGAGAGACTTGACTCCCGGGCAGGAAGTGGTAAGGTGACCGTGAGAAAAATCACAGTGTGTAGGACCTGACTGGTGAAATCAGGTAGTGTTTGGCATGTACCAAGGTCGTGTCACATAATAGTTACATGTTCTTGGTGAGAATTCAACCACACACTGAACCTCAAGTTCTCATCTTTTCTTTTTTCCACTAGTCCAGTTTTATTTATTTTATTGGGTGATCATGTTGTTGTAATCTCTACTGTGCATCAGTGTGAATCAGTCATGTTGCTCTTCAGTTGCTCAGTCATGTCCAACTCCTTGTGACTACATGGACTGCGACATGTGCCACACTCCCCTGTCCTTCACTAACTCCTGGAGTTTGCTCAAATTCTTGTCCATTGAGTCAGTGATGCTATCTAACCATCTCACCCTCTGCTGCCCTCTTCTTTTTCTTTCAGTCTTTCCCAGCATCAGGGTCTTTTGTGATGAGTTGGCTCTTCACATCTGATGTCCAAAGTATTGGAGCTTCACCATCAGTCCTTCCAATGAATATTCAGGGTAGATTTCCTTTAAGATTGACTGGTTTGATCTTCCTGCTGTCCATGGGACTCTCAAGAGTCTTCTCCAACACCACAGTTCAAAAGCATCAATTCTTAGGCTCTCAGCCTTCTTTATGATCCAACTCTCACGTCTGTATATGACTACTGGAAAAACCATAGCTTTGACTATAAGGACCTTTGTCAGTAAAGTGATGTCTCTACTTTTTAATACATTGTCTAGGTTTGCAATAGCTTTCTTTCCAAAGAGCAAGTGTCTTTTCATTTCATGGCTGCAGTTACCATCCTCAGTGATTTTGGAGCCCAGGAAAATAAACTCTGTCACTGTTTCCATTGTTTCCCCATCAATTTGCCAAGAAGTGAAGGGACTGATGTCATGATCTTAATTTTTTGAATGTTGAGTTTTAAGCCAGCTTTTTCACTCTTCTTTAACCCTCATCAAGAGGCTATTTAGTTCCTCTTTGCTTTCTCCCATTGGGGTGGTATCATCTGCATATCTGAAGTTGATATTTCTCCTGGCAATCTTGATTCTAGCTTGTGTTTCATCCCGCCCAACATTTTGCATGATGTACTCTACGTATAAGTTAAATAAGCAGGTGACAATATATAGCCTTGTCATATTTCTTTCCCAATTTTGAACCCATCAGTTATTCCATGTCCAGTTCTGTTACTTCTTGACCTGCATACAGGTTTCTCAGGAGGCAGATAAGGTGGTCTGGTCTTCCCATCTCTTCAAGAATTTTCTACAGTTTGTTGTGATACACACAGTCAAAGGCTTTGTGCATAGTCAATTAAGCAGAAATACACGCTTTTTTCTGGAATTCCCTTGCTTTCTCTATGATCCAACGAATCAGTCATAATTATATCCCCTCCCCCATGCGCTTCCATCCCCTCTGCATCCCACCCCTCTATTTCATCACAGAGCAGCATGCTAGGTGCCCTGTTACACAGAAGCTTCCCACTAGCTAGCTGTTTTACAGGATAGTGTACATATGCCAATGTTACTTTCTCAATCTGTCCCATCCTCACCTTCCCCCACTGTGTCCGCAAGTCGGTTCTCTATGTCTATGTCTCCGTTTCTTCTCTGTAAATAGGTTAATCAGTAGTATATTAATGCATATATATGGAATCTAGAAACAAAGTTTCTCATCTTTAAACTGAGCATGATGAAACCTATTTTGCCTAAGATAATATTTGAAACATGAGATAATGTTTAAAAGGGCCTGATCCCATTGTAAACAGTTAAGAAATAACATCTATAATCATCACTGTGCTCAATATAAAAAAGCAAGTAGAATTTGCATCCTTAGGTTCCTGATACCTCTCCTTCAGGCAGTGCCCTGAACACAGCTGTTGTAACAAGCATTGACAGCAGAGGGGGCTTCTGTTTGGCTCTGAAGAATCTGGCATCTAAAGGTTGATGGAAGACAAAGAAAACCCTATTTACTTCTCCTGACTTGCTGCAGGGTATTGGCAGTCTGGTTGTCTGTGGGTAAACTTAATATCTTGATTGGCTCTCCTGAGAATGCCTCTGGAAATTGTTATATGAAGTGGGAGGTGGAAGACTGGCTAATACCTATGGTGGCTTCAAAATAGTCTGCAGAGATCTGTTTGCTTGGAATTGTAAGATGTTTGTTACCTTGACAACCACAGGCAGCACAAGGCTGGGTTTTGAGTGACTTTAGATGCTTTTGCAATTCCTTATGGGGATGAATGATTTGTATGTCTAATCAATGAATGGCAAAGACATGTTATTTAACAAGATTAATAAAGCATTCTGTATGCTATGCCCAAAGGCATGGCTTCCTTAGAAACTCAGTTAACATTTCTGGAACATTGGCTCCAGGGAAAACCAAAACCATCTTTAATTCCAGGTGAAATTCCAGATTGGGGGCATAAGTATATTTTCAGTTCTCTCTGATATATAATCTCAGAATTTGGATTACTCTCAAACACTGTGAATAAGATTTTTTCCCTCTTTTTTGTTTCTTTTAATTGTTGATGATTTGGATAAGACTTGGACGACTTCTACACCTAGTACCTCACATTAATAAATTGATTTTGACCCCATGCTTTTACATTTGACTAACAAACAATGAAAATACGCTTGATGTCTTTTCTCTGGGGAAATTCTGGACTCTCACTTTCCTTGTCCTAATGGTCTTGACTTTCTGTTCTTTTTTTGTGTGTGTCTGTGTTCAGTCCTGTCTGACTCTTTGGGACCCGCATGGACAATTCTGTCCATGGAATTTTCAGTCAAGAATACTGTAGTGGGCTGCAATTGCCTGCTCCATTGTCTATCATGGTCTGGTTTATATCTTCTTTTCTCAGGCTCAGTCTTTTCAGTCTGACTGTGACAAACACAAATCTCAGTCTATAAGCACAGAAATGTACTCCCATTTATCCATAATTTAAATTATTTTTCTTGGATGTTGTGTAAGTTATTTCTTGCTGTGCAGCAAATTATCCAAAATCTTAACAGTCAAACAGCTGACACTGGTTATCTCATACAGTGTCTGAGGATCAGAAACTTGGGGGGCCCATAAACTGGGGGATTCTGCCTCAAGGTCTCCCATGAGGTTGCAGTTAATCTGTCAGCTGGACTTTCGATCTCTAAGACTTGACCAACATGGGAAGATCCACTTCTAAGGTTACTCACAAGGCTGTTGACAAGAGTCAGTTTCTCCTCACAAAATAGGTCTCTCCACAGGGCTGCTCTTTACCATGGCAGCCAGCTTCTCCTAGAGGAAACAATGAGAGAGATAGCAAGAAGGTCTCTTTTATAGCCTGATCTCAGAAGTGGTGTACCATCACTTAAGCTTTATTCTGTTGGTCACACAGACCAACCCTGATACGCTGTGGAAGAATACCAGACAAATGATGGAGGTGGATCATGGGGAAACCATACATATTTTCCCTCCCCAGTTTGCTAGATATAGAAACTTAATTACAGTCAATGGAAGGTTCCCCTAGACTCCATTCCTGTAGCTGTGTGTAAATCTTTACATAGCAAGAAATCTACTTTTTTTTTCTTTCTTTAAGAGAATGGGGTAAGGGGAAGGTATATGTGGCCTTTAGTATTACTATATATCTACCCTGTAAAGCAATGACAAACCATTATAAACATTGGTAGCACACCTCCCACTTAATATTCTAGGAGTGTGAACTGTTAATGCCCTTGTAGATTTACTCATCTCACTTTTAATGTAGTAAGACAGTGCTAAGCACTCCTTGTTGAAGATGGAGGGTGGAGAAGCTCCAGATCTGTCCTGTCCAATATGGTAACTACTAGCCACATAGAACTGTTGACTGCTGGAAGTGTAAAATATGCATCTATTTGGAAGACTTTACCTGAGAAAAAGCAACATATCCCATTACTAGTTGTATATTAATTACATGTTGAAATAATATTTTAGCTACATAGAGTAAAAATAAAATGTAAAATTCATTTCATGTTTTTTTAATTGGAAAACATAACCTTACTTACATGGCTTGCATTTGTGGCTCACCTTACGTTTCTCCTGAGCAGTGCTACTCTAGAGACTCGGGTGGAAGATGGCGACATGAAGGAAATGCCTTTCTCTTCAATACAAGAGCCTGAAGTGTCCCTCCAAAGGTCATATTTGGTAGAATAGGAATAGGAAGGATCAGACTCAAGTAAGAAAAATCAGAAGTCAACATCATAGAGTCTGAGGACACTGGTATGGCTAGCAGATACTGTCAGCTTCTTGCTCATGTGCCTCCCCACTCATCATCCCATAGACACTGACTACTGCTTCCTAAAAACACTCAGACACTTCCTGAAGGGTGTCCTGATTGCAGGAATATCCTCAACGTGTAGGGACAGACAATGGAGGGGCTATGCATTAATATCCTTGAGATCAGCCTTTAGCCATGATGAATGGAGACTAATGGATGCATGACCCAGTTTCTTTGCCCCTCTTGTGGGCTTACACTGAGGTGGGTTCTGCACCTCTCCCAGCGTTGTCCCAGACGTGGACTCCCCATGGCCTGGAGCAGCAACCAGCCCACTTACACACCTTGTCTAGGTTTTCTTCTGTTCCTGCTCCCCCACTGGTAATTCCTGAGGTCACTACCCAGCAAAACTTGCTCAGTCCTCTTTGTAGGGTCAGTTTATGGAGAAATTTAACCTAAGACAGAATGTATATAATATGTATAGGTCTTCATGTAAGCGTATACAGGCATGGAGACAGTCAGATGCACTTCCAGTTAGTACTAGTGTGCATGGGTAAACTCAACATCATTGTTTTCAGGAATGTTTTCTTAGTGTACTTACTTTCTTGTCTTCCGGTTCTGCATTCATGTCTCACTGTTCTGTCCCTGGTGATGCCCCACCTCCTCCTCTCAAAACCACATCTTATGGATGGCTGTGTTCACAAAGCCCTTATGGTTGCTAAGTTGGACCAGGTTCTAGAAATACACACTGTATGTGACAGCCTAAAAGTTTTCCTTGACATCTGTTGAAAGGAAAATCAGCTTCCTTCCTCTGAAGGTAGCATGAAATGACACTTTCCCTTCTAGCATCCTCATATTGTGACAAGTTGATAAGCACTCTATTTTCACCCTCCAATTTTCTCCATCATAAATAGGCTTCCATTTGTAACCCATGTGTGCAGTTTCACCTAGAAGCCGGAAAGAAAGCACACTGCCCTATTTTAGCTCAGCAGGAACAGAGCCTTGGAGAAGATGAAGGGTCAGAGGTACCCACCACAAGAGTGTGTGAATGATGGTGCCGACAAAATCAAAGTGTGCTTTCCTGGGGAGTGTGGCCTTTGTGACGTACAAGTCAGGCTGCCTCAGCATCTAGGTTGCATTAATGCAAGCACAGTAATAATAACAATAGAGAGTAATAACAATATTTAGGATTGGCAGAGCAAGTAAAACTGTATGCAAGAATCATGTGACATGTCAACATTCAATATTTGCAGCATTAATTTCCAACAGGAATTTGACCAACTTAGCTCACTCTACCCCAGTCCATAACCATTTTCTTTATCTTGCTTTTGTTCATAAACTGTATGAATATGAACCACTCACTTTAATTCTTGACCAATACACTAATCCTTCCCATTAGCATAGAACTTGACTTGGGAAGTACTCTGGGTCATAGACTCCTTGGTTCGAAAGTAGCTTGTCAGAAGGCTAAGTTTTATGGTAGGAAAATGCTAAGTAAATGACTGAATAAATGGACAAAAGTGAAAAAGACCTCCACATGCCATATAAGGTGGGATTAGTGTGCCATAAAATGATTCCGTGGTACCAAACAAGGTGGGTTCATGGCAGTTACCTGAATATCCCAGTGTTGGTCAGCATTCCCGGTGGACATATTTGGTTTCCATTTATCCAGAGGGCATACAGCTCTGCTAGAATCTGCAGAAGGACCAGACTTTGTGTCTCTTGTTTCCCACTGTATCTCCAGCTTCCACACAGTGTTTGGCAAATAGAGAGCATGCACATGTTTTTAAAAATAAATGCGTACCTGAATGATTAAGGAAACTCAGCATCTAGTCTGTAGTAGTTGCATTTCCATTCTGAAAGCACTGGTATCTCATGGTGTCCTAGAAAGAAAAATACAGGCTTGTTTTAAGGAAGAAAGTTGAAGAGTCCCTTTAGATTTTCTCAAGCCTCCACTACTGAACCAAAGGAAAATTCGGTTACACTTTGTATTTCCCAGTCAAGAGTGGTCTGGCCACAGGGCAGAATGATGTTTTTAACATGCAAGTGAAATAATCCCCCAGTTTAATCTGTACAATATTTAGCCCAAATATCCCCTCCATTAACAATATGGTGCAAGCGAGAGTCTGGGGGTCATTAGAGGACCTGAAAACAGCCTGCAATGTGTTTGTACGAGATTAGCCCTTTGTCGAAAAGATGCATTCATTCCCGATGTGGCCTATGTCGGGGTCGCTGGCCTCAATGTGTGGAACTCTTCCAGCTCATCAAGGCAAGCGTGCCCAGAGCTATTTTCTAGGTTTGAAATAAAAGAACAAGCTGTGGTTAGCCTGAAACCTTTGTCACTATTCCTATTCCCTTTCTCTCTCTTATTTCCTGCTTGCTTTTTGACCCACCTGTTTTTTCCCTTGCTCAGTAAACAGAGCTGCCCATATGGCAAGTCATGATAATCTTCCTCGCCCCACTCCCCATCTGTGCATTTGGTTTTGGTTTTAATACCAGCGAGTGTCAAATTTTTGAAACAGAGGCAGCCGTTCTTCTCTGTTCACTACAGGCTCCACTCAGAGCTGTTTCCTCCAAGATCTGAATGAAGCCAAAATCTACCCAGTGTGCCTCTAGTGTGGCTTGTCTACCTGCCTTCTCCTGCTTGGCTCTGGCTGGTCTTGACTTTATTTTCCTGTCAATGTGAATCTTTGATTCTGGTGCTTAAAAAAAAAAAATAAAGTGTGTGCTAGTTGAAAATATTCGCAAATGTTTTGATTTTCATTTGACACTGTGTATTTTATGATTTTATGTATATATTAGTTTTTGGTTGCCCCGAGTCTTCACTGCTGCACGGGTTTTCTCTAGGTGTGGCGAGTAGGGGTTCCTCTCCAGTTGTGGTACATGGGCTTTTCATTGTGGTGGCTTCTCTTGCTGTGGAGCAAGTGTGTGCTAGGTTCTAGGAGTGTGCTAGGTTCTCAGGTTTCAGTAGTTGTGGCACATGGGCTCAATAGTTGCAGCTCATGAACTCTAGAATGTGGGTTCAGTAGTTGTGCAGGGGCTTAGTTGCTCCGTGGGATGTAGGATATTCCCAGATCAGAAATTGAACCCATGTCTCCTATATTAGCAAGCAGATTCTTTACCACTGAGCCACCAGGGAAGCCCCAACTTTGTGTTCTAATTGAAATTATTCACAGATGTTTTGATTTTAATTTGACACTGTATATTTTATAACTGAGTGCAGAGAGAAGGAGTTCAAGAAAAGAAGTATATCCTAAAGCTATCTAAAGCTAAAGTCAGTATGGGGCATGTTATGCTGCGGAGTCCAGCCACACAAACATCTCAAAAGACAAAAGTTTAGCTCATGCTACATGTTTCTCCCCAGTTGGCCAGGAGCTCTGCCCGTCAGAGTCATTCAGTGTTCCAGGCTGGCAAATGGGCTACCATTTCTACCATGGGTACTCCAGCCAGTATCTCCAACATCGCTGGCCTCAGTCCAGGGAAGCTTGAACTCAAGAGCAATGTTTTTCAAACTTTAATCTGAATGAGTTCACCTGGGGATCTTGTGCAAATGCCAGTTTTAATTCAGTGCATCTAAGCAGGGTCTGAGAATTGATGTGGTCTAAGAAGAGCTCATGGAGAAGGCAATGGCAACCCACTCCAGTACTCTTGCCTGGAAGATCCCATGGATGGAGGAGCCTGGTAGACTGCAGTCCATGGGGTCGCTAAGAGTCAGGCACGGCTGAGCAACTTCACTTTCATTTTTAACTTTCTTGCATTGGAGAAGGAAATGGCAACCGGCTCCAGTGTTCTTGCCTGGAGAATCGTAGGGACAGGGGAGCCTGGTGGGAGGTTGTCTATGGGGTCACACAGAGTCGGACACGACTGAAGTGACTTAGCAGCAGCAGCAGCAGCAGCAGCAGCAGGAAGAGCTCAAACGATACTCCTGCTGCTGCTGGTCCATCCACCATTTTTTCAGTAGCAGACTTTGAACTAACCAAGCAATGATATGTTCAGGCCTGGAAGTGCAGTTTCATTGGCACATGGATCCTCCCAGCCACAAGGGAGCTGAGAAGTACAAGCCCATCACATCCCCAGATGTGAGAACTGAGAATATTTGCTGAAATCCAGAAACCTTAATATGGTTATTTACATAGCACAGAAGTAAAGTGAATACTTTTTCACAGTTTGTAAGTTCAATTGGTCAATGTGTTAAAATGTTCATAAAAAAAAAAAAAAAAAAAACAACTGGGCAGGAATTCTTAATACTAGGTTGTATATCAGATTTAGTCATGGGGATTTTATATTTTTAAGACACAACTCACATACATCTGATAATTCTAGAATAGGTGTGGGGTAGGGCTTTGATATTTAGAATTTTTATTTTCATAAACTTCTCTGGTAAGTTTTTGAGGCAGGATTGAAAAACACTGAAACACTAAGCATTTTTTGAAGGTGTAAAAGTACAATATGAAGAATGCTTTTGATCATTGATATCCCCCCTTACAGATCAATGAAGTGTACTATAAAATCTGCTGTATTTTAATTGAATATTTAATTGAATATTAATGTATGTCTATGACAACAGAAATCTTTCTTTAATTTTTCCCCAATTAAAAAAATGTCTTACATTTTTTTTTTTCTGTTTTAATTATTATTAGTACCGAAGGGAAATTGTCCCATTTAGGGAGTCACCTGTATCACAGTATTCAAATTGCTCCAGTGTGAAAATGTGTTACCCTAAATGCTGATCTATTTACGTTTGTGAGATAGTTGAAAGAAAGAAAGGTTGTTGAGCAAAGATGGAAGGAAGGCAGTGAAGGAAGGAAGAGGGGAGGGAGGGAAAGAGGATGGGAGGAAGAAAGGAAGGAGAGAAATGGAAGGAGCTGACATGTGGCCCAGAACCACAGCACTTGAGGAAAGACATTGAGCACAAACACTGGGATCAGCAAATAGGAAACTCAATCTCAGATTCAAGTTTTAATGGTTTATAAATATCATTAGAGTGAATCTCCTTGTGTAAGTTACTTAGCCTCTCCAACACTCAGTTTTCTAGTATCTAAAATGAAGAATGTAACTACTTCACAGACTGTTGTTAATTAAGCTAAGTGAGAAAAAAAAATGCAAATCTCTTAGTATGGAGGTTGACACATAGTTATCCATCAAAATGTATAGTTATTGTTTTTGTTAGTGTGATAGGAAGGGTCTGGCTTTTGCTCATCATCTATTGCTCTGATGGCACAGGTAATAGAAAAATACCAATCTCCCTAATTTTCTTTGGAGTCATATAGAATATATACAAAGGATTTACTGTCATCCCTTGGTGTCTCTGAGGGATTGTTTCCAAAACCTGCAGATGCTCAAGTCCTTTACATAAATGGCATAGTACCATGAATACAGTTGGCCCTCCGTATCCACGGATTTCCCATCCTGTGCATGCTGTCACTTCGGTTGTGTCTGACTCTTTGTGACTCCATGGACTGTAGCCCACCACACTCCTCTGTCCCTTGGATTCTCCGGGCAAGAATACTAGAGTGGATTGCCATGCCCTCCTCCAGGAGATCTTCCCAACCCAGGATCAAACCCGAGTCTCTTATGTCTCCTGTATTCACAAGTGGTTTGTTTACCACTAGCACCGCCTTTGGATTCAACCAATTTCAGGCTAAAGTTCCACAGCTGAGAATCTGCAGTTGGTCTAAAGCATATATACAGAATCTAGAAAAATGGTACTGAAGAATGTATTTACAGGGCAGCAATGGAGAAACAGATATAGCAAATAGACTTATGGACATGGGGAGGGGGGAAGAGAGGGTGGGACGTATGGAAAGAGTAACATGGAAACTTACATTGTCATATGTAAAATAGATAGACAGTGGGAATTTGCTGTATGGCTCAGGAAACTCAAACAGGGGCTCTTGGTAGGATGGGGAGGGAGGTGGGAGGGAGGTTCAAAAGCGAGGGGATATATGTAGACTTACGGCTGATTCATGTTGAGGTTTGACAGAAAACAACAAAATTCTGTAAAGCAACTATCCTTCAAGAAAAAATAATTTTAAAAAAGAAAATCTGCAGTTTGTTGAATCTGCAGATATGAAACTTAGGATACAGAGGGATAATGGCATAGTTTCTTTTAGTAGTCTTTATCATTGAGTTCTGGTGATGTTTGGGGTTAAAGATTGCTATTAACATGGACAAAATTTTTGAAACGTAGGTTAGTTTTGTTGCACTTCCCAACATGATGATATGGACGAAGGCCATACAAGATAAACAAACAAACAAAACAAACAAACAAAAAAAACGGTGTAAAAGTGGGAAATTATGTGATGAGATCTATTTCATCTCTGACATGGTGGTTAGGAAAATGGGCTCTTAAATCTTGATGATAGACATCAGCCACTTCCTAGTTACATGAACAAAGTCAAGGAACTTGCCTTATCTAAGTAAGGGTTTCTTCTTCCATAAAGTGGGTATGAAAATATGACTACCATAGAGATGTTATGTTGTTGTTATTTCCCTCAGTACTGGCTGAAGGGAGAAAAAAAGAGATTGAAAGAGGTTCTGCATAATATCACATGGGTTTTGAGCCAGGTTGTGACTGGTGTGTTAGTCATTCAGTTGTGTCCAACTCTTTGTGACCCCATGGTGTGTCCATGGAATTCTCCAGGCAAAAATACTGGAGTGGGTATTCAATAGGGATCTTCCTTCTACAGGGAACTTCTACAGAGATCTTCCTGACCCAGGGACCAAACCCTGGTCTCCTGCCTTGCAGGCAGATGTTTTACCATCTGATCCACCAAAGCAGCACCCCTCAACTTGATTAAATTTTAAATGAGCTTCTTTTTATTCTAGCCCCTGACTTCCGTTTTCGTAGAGCATTTACATTAGATAGAAAGCCTCACATTGTAAATTATTTTGAGGGAGCAACTCATGGCAAACCAGTACCTCTGTTGAAACAATTAGAAAAGCTGGATACAGTTTTTTAAAATCTGACTGGAAAGGTCAGATGGCTGGAATTTAGGCAAAAATCACCAGACACATCACATGAAAGAGGAGAGACATGGACAATAGAAGCTACTGTGGGCTGAATTGTGTTCCCCCAAATTTATATGTTAAAACACTGACTCCCAATTTTGTGACTGTGTTTGGACATAGGGCCAAAGGAGCTAATAAAGGTTAACTGAGGTTATGAAGGTGGACCCTTGATCCCACAGGGTTGTGTTCTTATAGAAAGAGATACTGAAGAGCTTGCTGTCTCTGAGCTGTGTGAGGGCACGAAGAAGGAGCCATCTATAATTTGGGATGAGAGCACACATCAGGAATCCAGTCAATGGGCACCTTGATCTTAGACTGCCCAGCATCCAGAACCATGAGAAATACATTTTTGTTGTTGCAACTATCCAGTCTGTGGTATTTTGTTATAGCAGCTTGAATAGACTAATACAGAAGCACAGAAAAACATCTTTCCTGCTTTATTGACTATGCCAAAGCCTTTGACTGTGTGGAAAATTCTGAAAGACATGGGAATACCAGACTACCTGACCTGCCTCTTGAGAAACCTATATGCAGGTCAGGAAGCAACAGTTAGAACTGGACATGGAACAACAGACTGGTTCCAAATAGGAAAAGGAGTACATCAAGGCTGTATATTGTCACCGTGCTTATTTAACTTATACGCAGAGTACATCATGAGAAATGCTGGGCTGGAAGAAGCACAGCTGGAATCAAGATTGCCGGGAGAAATATCAATAACCTCAGATATGTAAATGACACCATCCTTATGGCAGAAAGTGAAGAGGAACTAAAAGCCTCTTGATGAAAGTGAAAGAGGAGAGTGGAAAAGTTGGCTTAAAGCTCAACATTCAGAAAACTAAGACCATGGCATCCGATCCCATCACTTCATGGGAAATAGATGGGGAAACAGTGGAAACAGTGTCAGACTTTATTATTTTGGGCTCCAAAATCACTGCAGATGGTGATTGCAGTCATGAAATTAAAAGGCGCTTACTCCTTGGAAGGAAAGTTATGACCAACCTAAATAGCATATTGAAAAGCAGAGACATTACTTTGCCAACAAAGGTCCATCTATGGTTTTTCCATAGAAAAAGGCTATGGTTTTTCCAGTGGTCATGTATGGATGTGAGAGTTGGACTGTGAAGAAAGCTAAGCACTGAAGAATTGATGCTTTTGAACTGTGGTGTTGGAGAAGACTCTTGAGAGTCCCCTGGACTGCAAGTAGATCCAACCAGTCCATTATAAAGGAGATCAGTCCTGGGTGTTTATTGGAAGGACTGATGTTAAAGCTGAAACTCCAATACTTTGGCCACCTCATGTGAAGAGTTGACTCATTGGAAAACACTCTGATGCTGGGAGGGATTGGGGACAGGAGGAGAAGGGATGACAGAGGATGAGATGGCTGGATGGCATCACTGACTCGATGGACATGAGTTTGAGTGAACTCTGGGAGTTGGTGATGGACAGGGAGGCCTGGCATGCTGTGATTCATGGGGTTGCAAAGAGTCAGACATGACTGAGTGACTGAACTGAACCCACAAATAATTCAGTTTTACTTTTGATTCACAGTTTAGTATCAACAGTAGACTGCAGGGTACTACAGAAATCTTGTTCAGATCCCAAGAGCTTTTGGTATGTCATCTTTGATGACATATCTTACGTATCCCAGCTGCTTCAGCCTAGTCAAACTTTGATATCAGTCTCTTCAATAAGATGGCAATATTCTCCTTGAGTTTCTTTTGTTTGCACTGTAGTCTGGAAATGTTTTTAAAAGGAAAGCTGGAAACTCATAGGGACTTTATTCATTTCCCTTTTCTCAGGAATTGAAGCCCCACACTACTTGTCTCAATGGCTAAAAACAGTTGTTTCATTAATGTGACCAGTTTTTAAGTTGTTTACTCTGGGAACACAACTTCTATACTCCTTCATGGTCAGAAGATAATTACTCCCTATTCATGTTAAAGACTTTTATCAAACCATAAGTAGTAATTTTAAAAATATGATAAAACATATCTACAGAACATCTCCAGCAAAAATAATTAGACTTACTATGGTTATCATTTCCCAATATGTTCAAATATTGAATCATTATGTTGTATACTGAAATTAACATGTCAGTTGCATTCAAAGTTTTAAAAAATCATCTTGATGATATAATATTGAAGAGATTGAGAAAGAGAGAAGGACAAAGATTCCTTCTATAATTGTTTAAATCAATATCATTTGGAAGTTCTTGCTGGTCCAAAAAGACAAGAAAATAAAGTAAATTCAAACCCCTAGGAATAATACTAGGAAAGAGATACAAGACTTCCACATAGAAAGTGACAGAGCAATTCTGACAAAGGAACATTTTAAGACCTTTATAAATAGATGGAGTATACTGTATTTGTAGATTAGAATCAGTCTTATCAACTCTGTGGGAGAGGGAGAGGGTGGGGAGATTTGGGAGAATGGCATTGAAACATGTATAATATCATGTATGAAATGAGTCGCCAGTCCAGGTTCGATGCACGATACTGGATGCTTGGGGCTGGTGCACTGGGATGACCCAGAGGGAGGGTATGGGGAGGGAGGAGGGAGGAGGGTTCAGGATGGGGAACACAGGTGGCGGATTCATTTCGATATTTGGCAAAACTAATACAATATTGTAAAGTTTAAAAATAAAATAAAATTTAAAAAATAAATAAAGTCCAAAAAAAAAAGAAAACTCATAATTTAAAAAATACTAGTTTTCCTAAATTAATATGTAATAGGTTTAATGTATTAATGTATTCCTAACTATAACACTATCAATTAATTGACAAGAATTGCAGAGAAAATCTAGATGAAGGAAAAAGTTGGAAGATTTACCACACCAGACATTCAGATTTATTATAAAGTTATAGTAATTGTGACAGTGTGGTATTTGGTACAAGAAACCATGCAACAGAATGGAAAGTTCAGAAACAGAAGCACATATATACAGTCTCCTCCAATTCAGGTGGAGAAAAAATAGTTGTTTCCCCTTCATAAATCTAAGTATCTGGAAATACATATTTATTGTTACTCAGAAATTCCCTGGTTAAGTATATACTTGACAGCAATGTATCCAAAGTGCCCCCAAACACATGTACAAAAATGTTTATATTAATGTTATCCACAACAGAAAAAAAAATTAGAAGCAGATCAAATGGTTATCGTTAGTAAAATGTATAAAAGTTGAAGTATATTTATCAAAAAGAAATACTAAATTCATAAAAGGAAATACATTTCTGATATATGAACAATATGATTATGACTCATAGGTATATGCTAAGCAAAAGAAGCCAGTCACAAAATAACGCATAATGAATGATAACATTTATAGGTAATTCAGAGATAGGCAAAACTCATGTGTGTTGATGGAAACCAGAGGCACAGTTACTTTTGGCTTGGGGTGGCCAGTGAAGAGAGGTATGAAAAAGGCTTCTTCTGTGTGCGGGTGATGTTCTATACATTTATTTAAGTGGTAGGTATATAAAAGTGTACATGGTCCTAGAAATTTATCAGAACGTCTATACTTATGATTTGTATACCTTTCTGTATGTAGATTATAAATTTCTGTGTGTATTAGGTTCAGCAGAGTTTATGCAAGCACAAATAAATATTACTTGAAAGATATTAGAATAAATAAAACCTATACATAGAACCTTATAGTATTCAGCAGGATATGTAAGCTATTAGAAAATTACAAGTACATATCTGTTATAGTGGAGAATAGAAGATTGGTTCTACTTCAGTGGGGCTGGATGGAATTGGGGACTGAATAAAGCCTTTTGAGAGGCAATGAAATGTGAGATGGAACTGAAAAGCAGATGATTGACAGTCAAAATGAGGAGCAGCAGATCATTCTAGCAGGAGAAATAATATCTCGTCCCCAAAACTGGTTAGATATGTAAGAAGAGTTGAAAGCAGTTTTATTTATTTGGATTATAATCAATAATGTGAAATTAGGTTGGAGAGGAATATTAGGGTTAGATTTTTGAATGATTTCAAATAACAGAGTAAGGAATTTGGTTATCTGAAGACACCTGGGAGCCATTTACATTTATGAGCAGAAGAAAGTCATGATCGAAATTATGCTCCAGAAAAATAAACCATTGACCTCAAGATTATTGGAAGGAGAAGAGAATTGATGTAGCAAGAAAACATAAACGGATATTACAAAAATCTAATTCATTTTCATTTAGCAAACATTTATTAAAGGTCTATTGACTAACTCAGGCAAAAATTAGTGAACCCCTAAATTAGATCACTCAAGTGGGAGGCTAAGTGTCATACATGACATTGTTGTTAAAGAACAATTTGAAAAATTGTTGAGTATAACCAATAAAAACTTATAGCAATATATGAGTTAAGCTGCCTTAAACTAAAATCTCAATTAATAGTGTCCTAGGAAACCCACACCAGTATTCTTGCCTGAAAAATCTCATGTACTGAGGAGCCTGGTGGGGGTTGCAAAAGAGTCAGTCATGACTGAGTGAATAAGCAACAACAAAACACAGACGTTTTTCTCTCCTAATAAGACCACAGGGAGATATTACTAGTGTTGTTTCCATTTCTGAGCAATACCATCACACCCAGAATTGCTAAATTTCCTCCAGCATTTTGTTGAATTCCATTCTTTTGTACGATACCTTTTGTACAGTCACAAAATATTGGATTGGCCAAAATATTTGTTCCAGTTTTTCATGAGATGGTATGAGAAAACCTGAGTAAACTTGTTGTCCAACCCAATGTCTTGTCATATCTTCAACCCAACTCCTTGATCAAGAAAAGCAAGAGAAAGGAATTCTGTAAGATTTTTATAAGAAAGATAAAGTTTTCTCAGAAACTCTTTTTGGATGCTCTGTTTTCTTTGCTGTGACTGATTATGTGTCTAACCCCAGCCAAGACTATGAAAGTGAAGAATGAGAACAGGGTCACGTGACACACTGCCCTGGGCTGGACACACTGCTCTTCAAACAATATGATTCTCATATGCAACATCTTTGTCACCCCATGGACTAGACAGTCCATGGAATTCTCCAGGCCAGAATACTGGAGTGGGTAGCCTTTTCCTTTTCCAGGGGATCTTCCCAACCCAGGGATTGAACCCAAGTCTCCCTCATTGCAGGAGGATTCTTTACCAGCTGAGCCACCAGGGAAGCCCAGGAATAGTGGAGTGGGTAGCCTATCCCTTTGCCAGTGGATCTTCCCCACCCAGGAATTGAACTGCATTGCAGGCAGATTCTTTACCAACTGAAATAGCAGGGAAGCCTGATAAATTGGACTATACTAAGCTAAAAAACTTCCACAAAGAAACAACAGACTGAAACTATAAAAGAAAAATCTACAAAATGAAAAAGAAACGTATAGAATGGGAGAAAATGTTTGCAAACCACATACCTGGTGAGGTTATATCTAAAATACATAAATGATTCATACAACTGAACAGCAAAAAATAAAAATGAATTTAAAAATGGACAGAGGATCTGAGAAGACACTTTTCCAGAGAAGACACACAAATGGCCAACAAGTACATGAAAATGTGCTCAAATCACTAATCATGAAGGAAACACAGGTCAAAACTACAATGAGATAACACCTCACGCCAGCAGAATAGCTGTTATCAAAAAGATGGGGGATAAAAAATGTTGGTGGCAAGGATGTGGCAAGAAGGGAGCCTTTGTATACTGTTGGTAGGAATATAAACTGGTACAGCTACTATGGAAAACAGCATGGAAGTTCCTCAAAAAATTAAAAATAGAGCAACTATATGAAGCAGCAATTCCACTTCTGAGCATATATTCAAAGGAAATGATAACAGAATCTCAAAGAGTTATCTACATTCTGATGGTTCATTGCAGTATTATTCACAGTAGCCAGTATATGAAATCTGCCTATGTACTGTCAACAGATGAGCTAATGAAGAAAATTTGGTATATAAACAAAATGGAATATTATTCAGACATCAGAAATAAAGAAATCCTGCCATTTTGCTACCACATGGCTGAATCTGGAGAGCATTATGCTAAGTGAATAATGTCAGAGACAGACAAATACTGTTGGATGTCATTTATATGTGGAATATTAAAAAGCCAAACTCAGTGAAACGGAGTAAAGTAGTGGTTACCAGGGGATGAAGAATGGAGGAAATGGGGAGATGTTAGTCAAATGGTACAAACTTGCAGCTTATGAGATGAGAAAGTTGTGAGGACTTAGTGTACAGCCTCATGATTATAGCTAATCATACTGTTTTATATGCTTCAAAGTTGTTAAGAGAGACCTTTAATATTCTTATCATAAAAAAAAATGGTAATTACGTATGTGATGGAAGTGTTAGCTAACTCTATGGTAGTGAGAAATCTGTATGCAGGTTAGAAAGCAACAGTTAGAACTGGACATGGAACGACAGACTGGTTCCAAATAGGAAAAGGAGTACGTCAAGTCTGTATATTGTCACCGTGCTTATTTAACTTCTACGCAGAGTACATCATGAGAAATGCTGGGCTGGAAGAAGCACAAGCTGGAATCAAGATTGCCAGGAGAAAACTCAATAACCTCAGATATGCAGATGACACCACCCTTATGGCAGAAAGTGAAGAGGAACTCAAAAGCCTCTTGATGAAAGTGAAAGTGGAGAGTGAAAAAGTTGGCTTAAAGCTCAACATTCTGAAAACGAAGATCATGGCATCCGGTCCCATCAATTCATGGGAAATAGATGGGGAAACAGTGTCAGACTTTATTTTTGGGGGCTCCAAAATCACTGCAGATGGTGACTGCAGCCATGAAATTAAAAGACGCTTACTCCTTGGAAGGAAAGTCATGACCAATCTAGATAGCATATGCAAAAGGAGACATTACTTTGCCAACAAAGGTCCGTCTAGTCAAGGCTATGGTTTTTCCTGTGGTCATGTATGGATGTGAGAGTTGGACTGTGAAGAAGGCTGAGCACCGAAGAATTGATGCTTTTGAACTGTGGTGTTGGAGAAGACTCTTGAGAGTCCCTTGGACTGCAAGGAGATCCAACCTGTCCATTCTGAAGGAGATCAGCCCTGGGAATTCTTTGGAAGGAATGATGCTGAAGCTGAAACTCTAGTACTTTGGCCACCTCATGCAAAGAGTTGACTCATTGGAAAAGACTCTGATGCTGGGAGGGATTGGGGGCAGGAGGAGAAGGGGACGACAGAGGATGAGATGGCTGGATGGTGTCACTGACTCGATGGACGAGTCTGAGTGAACTCCAGCAGTTGGTGTTGGACAGGAAGGCCTGGCATGCTGCCATTCATGGGGTCACAAAGAGTGGGACACAACTGAGTGACTGAACTGAACTAAACTGAATCATTTGAAAGTACATATGTATCAAATAAACTCATACACTTTAAATTTGCAGAATTATTTATGTCTATTTTATGTCAATTAAGCTAGAAAAATTATTATCTTGTTATCAAATAAAAAGTGGAAAATTGATAATGGTCCTAACAGTTTTTCACGAATGGAACACAAAAAAGGTATATATAAGGGATAGTGACTGCTCTTAAAGAGTTTATGACAGCTTTGAAAACTCTGTATGTGTCCGTAAGAAATAGCTATATTTAATATGAAATTGAGGCTTTCTACCTAATGTGTGAGATATATTTTCCATTTGTTTGCTTATTTTTAATTAAGTTGGCCGTAAAAAATTATCTTTGATCAGATAGCATGCAAAACTTAATATGAAATTGGACAATAAATCATTACAAAAGATAATGACCTAATGAGAAAACTTATGTGACATGTGTTCTGCATTTCATGACAGTTTAGCCAAATAGGTTTAGTAAAAAACAAATTAGGAGTAAACTTCCCACTACTGAAAACATTAAGGATTGTTATGAATCATTTTTTTTTCTGAGAAATATTAATAGCAGGAAGCTGAGGTAAGTTGCGATCTAAATAAGAGTAACTTCTTATAGACTACGGAAGCAGTTAGATTGAGTTTTCAGGTGTAATAAATTTTGCTTGCTTTCCCTTGGGCTTCATTGCCTAAATCCAATTATTTTACATTTGTGTTAATGGTCATGAGGTTTTAGTATGGCTACATCCTTAATTGCCATATTTCTGTGACTTAAGTGCATTTTTCCTTAAAGTAGGGGCTAAGCCTACTTTACTATAGGCTTTACTTTACTAAGTAAAAGTACTTTACTAAGTACTTACTTTACTAAGCCCCAGTTTTTACTATATTTCTGATGCACGTGGAAGGTGATCAATAATATTTATTGAATAGATAAATATGTAAGATAACAATAGTAATAAGGGATACTGTGTTTTCCCCCAGTAGTGGTAAAGATATTAGTATGTTAATATTCCATGTATGGACATTTTTACTGTTAACCCTAAGAGTTTCAGTACAAGTTTAATGTTAGTCATGCATGTCTCTTTTTCATCTGATGTTCCAAATCACTCAGTAGAGTATATGCTACATCTTGGGTCAATAGTTCTCATTTTGTTGTTCTTTAGTTGCTAGGTCGTGTCTGACTTTTTGCAACCCCATGGATTGTAGCCCACCAGGCTCCTCTCTCCATGGAATTTCCCAGGCCAGAATACTGGAGTGGATTGCCATTTCCTTCTTCAGGGGAATCTTCCTGACCCAACAGCTGGCTCAGTGGTAAATAATCCACCTGCCAATTGTTCTCATGAACAGAGGCATTTCTGAGGACAGTTAAAATATTATTACAATGGCATATTATTTCAGATTCCCTTAATGTCAAATAGAGTTTATTGAACTAGAGAAATAAAAGATTAACATATCCATGAGGCTACTTTGCCTAGGTATTAGATGCTCCAGGCAACCTTTAGAAAATGCTGCATCATAGCTAATTCATAGTTTGTTCTGAAATTAGTACCTAAATAGTGTTATATATTATAAAGGGATATATATATATATATAAAATATATATAATAATATATATAATATATATAATTATATATATAATATATGTATTATATATGTTATATTATAAAGGGATACATGTGCTTCCAAAATCAGCTGAACAAGAAGTTGCACTCAGCATTATGGTGCCAATATTGAGGAGGTTGACTTTCCTTCTTGCCCAGACATATAACATTCACCCTTCTTTACAGAGACAACCCATAAGAATATTTGCAACCTTGTGGCTCAACTGGTAAAGAATCTACCTGCAATGCAGAAGACCTGAGTTAATTCCTGGGTTGGGAAGATTCCCTGGAGAAGGGAAAGGCTACACACTCCAGTATTCTGGCCTAGAGAATTCCATGGACAGTCCATGGGGTTGCAAAGAGTCAGACACAACTGAGCGACTTTCACTTTCCAATGTTTCTCTACAATAGAGCATTGAATCTACTAAAATATTTGGAAAATAAACAAATTGAAATGTCAGATTTCTGTACAGCATTTTATGGAAAAGGCTATTTGGGCATAAACAACTTTAATGATGGGTGGTCCCTGCTCCCTTAACTTGACCGTGGGAGAGCTCAACTGCACTGCCCGGATACCATAACTGCTCATGCCTAAGTGTCATACAGCCTTCAGTGCGTTGTATTCAACTTTTAAGTATGACATATCTAACCATTTTTTAATGGATTGGGAAAGTGAGGTTTGGTTAATAGAAAGAGAATTGATGACTGTAATTCTGAAATTTTGATCCCAGTTGTAAGTAGAATAAGTATGCTTCTGATAGAAGAAATAGGAAAGTAAGGAAGGAAAGTTTAGTCCATTTCAGGATTTCTAATTGGCAATGCAGTATGAAATTCTTCTCAAAGAATTATTTCAGAGGGTATAATAAATTGAGAGTATAGCATTGACATATATACTACCATGTGTGAAATAAATAGCTAGTGAGAAGCTGCTGTATAACAAAGGGAGCTCAGCTCAGTGTTCAGTGATGACCTAAAGGAGGGAGATGGGGGAGTGGGAGGCAGGGTCAAGAGGGAGGGGATATATATATATATCTCTTCCCAATTTGGGCTTCCCAGGTAGCCCAGTGGGTAAATAATCCACCTGCAATGCAGAAGATGTTGGTTCAATCCCAGTGTCCACAAGATCCCCTAGAGGAGGGCATGGCAACCCACTTCAGTATTCCTGCCTGGAGAATTCCATGGACAGAGGAGCCTGACAGGCTACAGTCCATAGAACTGCAGAGTCAGACACAACTGCAGTGACTGGGCGTACACGCACACACAGCTGATTCACGAGTAGTACAGCAGAAACCAACACAACATTGTAAGACAATTATACTCATGAAAGTTGCTCAGCTGTGTCCGACTCTTTGTGACCCCATGGACAACACAGTCCATGAAATTCTCCAGGCCAGAATACGGGAGTGGGTAACCTTTCCCTTCTCCAGGGGATCTTCCCAACCCTGGGATCGAACCCAGGTCTCCCTCATTGCAGGCAGATTCTTTACCAGCTGAAGATCTAAATAAATGGATCCACCACACACACACACACAAAAATAAATTAAATTAAAAAAAAAATTATTTCAAACTTGAATTAAACAGAAGTGGAAGAACATGTGCACCAGATCCTAAGCAAAGCATTTAGTGAAAAAGTCATTGAGAAGGAGTGTGGGCAGACAGGAGAGAGATCCAGGCAGTTCTACTAATCCGACTATCCCAGCTTGGCCCTGCTTTCCTCTATTTCCTTATTTGTCTTCAGACCTCTGGCTTCATATTCCATTTCCAATCCTGAACTTTCATCCCTTTACCTGACAGCCGATTTAACATTTCTGGCCATCCAGACCTTGTCTCAACATTATGCTCTTCTTATGTGTGTCTAATCCAGACCATCTAAGGGGAATATGGACACATAATATTTATCTTTCATCTTTTTGGAGGAAGAAAACACAGTGTTTAATAATACCTCTACCGACAGGCCATATTTACTCCAAAATAACACTTTATTAGGGCTGTAAACAATGCAGTTAATCCTGCGCTACTTTTTATGGTATGCAAATACATGTACCTAAAAAAGAGATGACTTAGAGCACTAGCTATGAATCACACGGTACCTCTGTGATACACTTCAGAATACACCAAGACAGAGAGCGGGAAGTGCTTCTGAAATAAGTTATATTTGCTAATATGTATTGAATTGGGGTTTCCAGGTGGCCCGATGGTAAAGACTCAGCCTGCCAATGCAGGAGATACAGGTTCAATCCCCGGGTTGAGAATATCCTCTGGAAAAGGAAATGACAACCCACTCCAGTATTCTTGCCTAGGAAATCTTATGGACAGAGGAGCCTGGCAGCCTATAATCCATGAGACTGCAAAAGAGTCAGACGTGAATTAGTGACTAAACGATGAGAACAATGTACTGAATGCTTATTATGTATCAGGGATTGCCCTACACTCTTGTAGGAAATGCTAAAGCAATAAAACTATCTAGAACACTGCATTTCTGATAGGTCCCTAGTCTCAAATTCGTTATGATTAATTGCGAATAACTGCTACTTGAATTTTCACATTTCAATATTATAAAACATTTCTGAAATGTGAGGTTTCATAGTATGGTATTTGGCTTTTTCTGTCTACCTGAGGTAAAAATTATAGAAGGAAAACAATTTTCACTTGAATTTCCTGGTTAGAAAGTGGAATTTGGTAATGCTCAGGGTGTCTCTGCTGAGTAGTAAAAATAATATAAATAGCCCAAACACATTATATGGTAAAGAACTTATTTGCATGTTATTTTGATCCAATTCCTTTTCACATGTTTCTCTTCTCTGAAATGTTTTTTTTTTTTTTCCCCACTCTGTTCTCCATCTCGAAACTTCCATTCATTCTCTGAGACCTAGCAGCTAAGGCAACAAGAGTACTGAAGTACTCTCTAGGACTTACAGACTAGACCACCTGCTCTTAAACTTGAACTTATAAAATTCACCTACAGTGCTTGTTAAAAGAGATAGCTGGTCTTCCCCTGGGGCTGCCGATTCAGTAGGCCTGAAGTGGGGCCACAAACCTGTATTGTTAACAAATTTCTAGGTCGTGTAAGCTCATTTGGATGTCACAGTTTGAGAGTCCTGGACAACATAAAGAAAGGAAAAAGGCAAAGAATATTCTCCTTCTGTTAGGTCTACTGACTTGTCTTCTTCAGTTGAATAATGCTTGTTGTGTATGTGTGTTAAATCGCTTGGTTGCATTATCAAGATAAATAATGTATATCCTCTCACTGATCTCTTCCCTGAACTCCAGACATACACAATTTATTTCTCCACTTGACTAATAAACACCTTAAACTTAACATATCCAAAAGTAAACACATGATTTCTACCATCCCTCTGATCCCAGACTGAGCATTGCTCTGAATTTCTGACAGATCCTAAAAGCAAGTCCCAAAGGATCACATATTTTATAGGTAACTTAACTGTGTCCCAGAATAAAAAAAAGCTTAAGAATATTCATAGTGACATAAAAATAGCCAGGCCCAATGAAGAAAAATTTGTTTGATAACTAATTAGAAATTACCAGGCTTACAAAGCAGCAGGAGAACACAAGACTCAATCATGAAAATAATTAGTCAAAACTGACTATGAACTATCACATATGTTAGAATTAGTAGACAACACATTAAGACAGTATTTATAACTGTATTCCATATATTTATAAAAGTAGATAGAAATTAAAAGATATTTAAAACTTCTAGAAATGAAATTACAATGTGTGTGGAATACACTGGGTAGAATTAACAGAAGGTTACCCATGGTAGAATAGGATAGTTAACTTGGTCGCTGCTGCTTCTGATAAGTCGCTTCGGTTGTGTCCAACTCTGTGCGACCCCATAGATGGCAGCTCACTAGGCTCCTCTGTCCCTGGGATTCTCCAGGCAAGAACACTGGAGTGGGTTGCCGTTTCCTTCTCCAATGCATGAAAGTGAAAAGTGAAAGTGGAAGTCGCTCAGTCGTGTCCGACTCTTTGCGACCCCATGGACTGCAGCCTACCAGGCTCCTCTGTCCATGGGATTTTCCAGGCAAGAGCACTGGAGTGGGTTGCCATTGCCTTCTCTGAGTTAACTTGGTTACATGGCAGTAAAAATAACTGAAAATTAACAGAAAATAGACTAAAAAATGAGCAGGACATGAGTGAGCTATAGGACAGTTTCAGAGACCTAATATATATGTGTTGAAATTCCCCAAATGAATGAAGGAGAACAGAAAATGTATTTGGATAAAGTGATAGGGAGACTTTTAGCATAGTCCAAGATTTCCAAGCCCTGGTGTATTTACCCAGGGAAATGATGCTGTAGATTTCATTCTCTTGAGTATATGGCACAATTAACCTTAAAATGGGGTGATTATTCAAGTGGGTCTGACTAATCATCTGAAGACCTTGAAAGAAACTTTCTCCAGAAAGAAGAAAAAAGATTTGAAGCACAGGAAAGGTTCAGTATACCACTGCTGGCTTGAAGATGGAAGAGGCCATGTGACATAGAATACAGGTAGCGTCTAGGAGCTAAAAGCATTCCCTAGCTGAAATGGCAACCCACTCCAGTGTTCTTGCCTGGAGAATCCCAGGGACAGGGGAGCCTGGTGGGCTGCCGTCTATGGGGTCGCACAGAGTCGGACACGACTGAAGCGACTTAGCAGCAGCAGCAGCTGACAGCCAGCAAGTAAATGAGAACTCCATCCTAAAACCACCAATTCTACTGACAAAAAGAATAATTTGGGAAGAGGATTTTGTCCCCAGAGCCTTCAAAAGAGAACTTAGACTCTTTATAGTTAAATTAGTTATAATTTAATTTCAAGGGTATAGAGGAACTGAAACCTTCATACACTATTGGTGGGAATGTTAAATGATCCTAGCATTTTGAAAAATATTTTCATTCCTTAAACAGTTAAACTTGTACTACTATTTGATCCAACCATCCCATTCCTAAGTATCAGCCCAAGATAATTGAAAGTGTATTTTATAGCAAGATTTGGTATGTTCTGGAAGCTTTATTTGTAATAGTCATAAGCTATAGACAACACAGATTAGTGAAGAGATAAGCAACAAACTCCGTCATATCCACAGAATGGAATGATTCATGGAATAAAATAGTAAAGAACTATTGATATGTGCTACAGCCTGGGTCAGTCTTGAAGCAATCATGCTGTGTGAAAGTCAGACCCAAAGAAGTGCATATTACATGATTTAATTTGTACAAAACTCAAAAAAAGTGCAGTTCTAATCCATAATGACAGAAAACAGGTCAATGGTTTTATGGGAATGGGAGTAGGATAGATACTAGCAGGAGAAAGAACTCACAAATGTGCACAAGAACACTTGGGAGTGATGAGTTTATTGTTTTGATTTTGATGATAGTTTAACAGGTGTGAACATACGTTAAAATATAGCAGACTGTGCACTCTGAATATATGCAGCTCATTATCTTCAGTTATACTTTAATAATGCTGTTTTATAAGTAACCTCATGTATATTGTTTAAATAAATGCATCTATTTCATATATGGAAATATATTTTTGCATAATATGGAGACAAATCCTAACTTGCAAAAGTATAGCAGTAGACATTACTCTTCAGAACCTAGACCCCTACTTAGTTCATTTCAGTCGCTCAGTTGTGTCCAACTCTTTGTGACCCCATGAACTGCCACATGCCAGGCCTCTGTCCATCACCAACTCCCGGAGTTCACTCAAACTCATGTCCATTGAGTCCATCCAACCATTGCATTCTCTGTCATCCCCTTCTCCTCCACCTTCAATCTTTCCCCAAATCGGGGTCTTTTCAAATGAGTCAATTCTTTGCATCAGGGGGCCAAAGTATTGGAGTTTCAGCTTCAGCATCAGTCCTTCCAATGAATATTTGGGACTGATTTCCTTTAGGATGGACTGGTTGGATCTCCTTGCAGTCCAAGGGACTCTCAAGAGTCTTCTCCAACACCACAGTTCAAAACATCAAGTCTTCAGTGCTCAGCTTTCTTCATAGTGTAACTCTCACATCCATACGTAACTACTGGAAAAAACCATAGCTTTGACTAAATGGACCTTTGTTGGCAAAGTAATGTCTCTGCTTTGTCTAGACTAGGAGTGTACAAAGGTATGCTTGTTTACTTAATGGGATGAATGCAATATTTTTCTGCAATGTAAAATTTACTCAATTTTTAAAATATTTATGATACTAGCATCTATATATATTTATTATAATGTTTATTGTTCTATAATAAACAGAACTTGAGGTGGCAAAGAAGTGCGACAGTTGTTTTAGAGTGTTTCTGCTATCCACAAAACTTCATCAATAGAAAAATTTAGTAATTCCCTCATTTGAACATCCTATAGCTGTATTCGAAGATCATGGCATCCGGTCCCATCACTTCATGGGAAATAGATGGGGAAACAGTGGAAACAGTGTCAGACTTTATTTTTGGGGGCTCCAAAATCACTACAGATGGTGACTGTAGCCATGAAATTAAAAGGCGCTTACTCCTTGGAAGGAAAGTTATGACCAACCTAGATAGCATATTGAAAAGCAGAGACATTACTTTGCCAACAAAGGTCCGTCTATGGTTTTTCCATAGAAAAAGGCTATGGTTTTTCCAGTGGTCATGTATGGATGTGAGAGTTGGACTGTGAAGAAGGCTGAGCACCGAAGAATTGATGCTTTTGAACTGTGGTGTTGGAGAAGACTCTTGAGAGTCCCTTGGACTGCAAGGAAATCCAACCAGTCCATTCTGAAGGAGATCAGCCCTGGGATTTCTTTGGAAGGAATGATGCTGAAGCTGGAACTCTAGTACTTTGGCCACCTCATGCAGAGTTGACTCATTGGAAAAGACTGATGCTGGGAGGGATTGGGGGCAGGAGGAGAAGGGGACAACAGAGGATGAGATGGCTGGATGGCATCACTGACTCGATGGACGTGAGTCTGAATGAAGTTCCGGGAGTTGGTGATGTACCGGGAGGCCTGGCGTGCTGCGATTCATGGGGTCGCAAACAGTCGGACACGACTGAGTGACTGATCTGATCTGATCTGATCTCTGATAGCTGTATTGAGGGGAACTAAAAATACACTGTTAAGTTCTGAACATATCCACTTATTCAGCTATTTTTCAGCTATTTTTTTTTTAAACAACGATGCCAAAAGATGCAATTATGCAATGTCACATTTAAAACAAAATGAACTCTTTTTCCTTCTCTTCCTCCTATTCTTCCTTTTCCTCCTCCTGTCCTTCCTTCTACTCTTTTGTAAGTGTGGCATCAAGTTCCCCTTAAATTCAAAATAAAATTTAGTGTTTGGACTAATGGATCAAGAGACAAAGAAAGGATTGAGTATAATTGACTTATAATACTGTGTTAGTTGCAGATATGTAGCAATGTGGGGCTTCCCTGGTGGTTCAGACAGTAAAGAATCTGCTTGCAATGCAGCAGACATGGGTTCAATTCCTGGATCAGGAAGATCTCCTGGAGAAGGGAATGGCTACCTACTTCACTATTCTTGCATGGAGAATTCCATGGACTAAGGAGCCTGGAAAGCTACAGTCTATGGGGTCTCAAAGAGTCAGACATTACTGAACTACTGACGGAATGATGCTAAAGCTGAAACTCCAGTACTTTGGCCACCTCATGCGAAGAGTTGACTCATTGGAAAAGACTCTGATGCTGGGAGGGATTGGGGGCAGGACGAAAAGGGGACGACAGAGGATGAGATGGCTGGATGGCATCACCGACTCGATGGACATGAGTTTGAGTGAACTCCGGGAGCTGGTGATGGACAGGGAGGCCTGGTGTGCTGCGGTTCATGGGATCGCAAAGAGTTGGACACAACTGAGCGACTGAACTGAACTGAACTGAATACAACACAAATATAGCAAAGTGATTCAGTTATATATTTTTCAGATGGTTTTCCATTATAGGTTATTATAAGATATTGAATACAGTTCCCTGTGTTATACAGTAAATCCTCTTTCCTTATCAATTTTTATGTATGTAATTTGTATCCATTAATCCCATATTTCTAATTTACCCTCTTGTCTTCCCTTTCACCTTTAAGTAAACTTGTTTGTTTTCTATGTCTGTAACTCTGTTTCTGCTTCATATTTAGGTTTATTTGTATTATTTTTTAGCTTCCACATGTAAATGGTATCATGCAGTATTTGTTTTGACTGACAGTATGGTATTCTCTAGGTCCATCCATATTGCTGCAAATGGAAATATTTCGTTCTTTCTTATGGCTGAGGAATATTCCATTGTGTACTTGTGTGTGTATAGTATGTCGTCTTAAACCACTCACTTCTGGATGGACCCTTGAGTCGTTCCCATGTCTTTTTTTTTCTTTTTCTCTCTTTATTTTATTTTTTTTAACTTTACAATATTGTATTGGTTTTGCCATATATCAACATGAATCTGCCACAGGTATACACGTGTTCTCCATCCTGAACCCTCCTCCCACCTCCGTCCCTGTACCCTCCCTCTGGGTCGTCCCAGTGCACCAGCCCCAAGCATCCATTATCGTGCATCGAACCTGGACTGGCGACTCGTTTCATATATGATATTATACATGTTTCAATGCCATTTTCCCAAATCATCCCACCCTTGATTGCTGTATATAGTACTACTATGAACATTGGGGTGCAGGTATCATTTTAAAAAACTTTTTATTTTGTATTGGAGTATAGCTATGAAAAATGTTCTGATAGTTTCAGGTAAACAGTGAAGAGACTCAGCCATTCATATACGTGTATCCATTCTCTCCCAAACTTCCCTCCCATCCAGGCTGCCACATATTATAATATTTAGCAGAGTTCCATGTGCTATACTGTAGGTCTTTGTTGGTTATCCATTTTAAACATTAATATAGCAGTGTGTACATGTCCATCTCAAAACTCCCTAACTATCCCTTCCCCACATCCTTTTCCCCATCCCGCCTCAACCATAAGTGATCTTTTTGAAGTAGGATTTTCATCTTTTCTGGATCCAGAGCTAGGAGTGGGATTGTTGGATCATATGGTAATTCTATTTTTAGGTTTTTAAGTAATTTCTATACTATTTTCCATACTGGCTGTACCACCAACAGCATAGAATGGTTCCCTTTTCTGCACACTGAGATGTTGTAATTTTAACATATGTGAATAATAATTACAAATTACCAATATACTTTAAGCAGACTTCAAACCTACTGTGACTTTATAGCATAGATCAGTGCGTGTAGGGAAGACATTAGGACTAGATGAAGCTAGAAAGAGATGGACTACCAGGGGGAGGTTATCAGTGGTATCATATGGTCCCGAGGGCCATCATGACCATAGAGTTGAATTGGGTTGGTGTCTCTCTTGTACTGACTTCATGTATATATAGATTGAAGATATGAAAGAAGATTTCCAGCCTTTTGGGGGCTGGACATTGCCAAGAACATGAGCTAATCATGTTAGCTCCAGTGAGCAGCAAAACCTGAAGCTGAGGCCCCATATGATAGCTAAGGCAATATAGACAAACATTATGGCTCCAGTGGTCTCTGAATTCTTGTAATCTCATCCATGTATTAGGTCCACTGCAACCAAATTAATTCTAAACTCTACTCACTCTGGGGCTGAAATTTTCTTCCTTGATGTAAATTTGTTAAACAACTTAGAAACATTGTTTGACCTCTCAGTAAAGTCATCATGGCAAGAAATGTAATGACTATCATCAGTTGGCAGTTTGGAGAATAATAATGCAGGAGAGATGGAAAGAGTCCTTCTTTTCCTAATTAATTGTTCTTTTGTTCCAAAAAACATCCTTTTCTTGGAAGAAAGAAGGAAATTGTAAGAAAGGGAAACACGGAAGAAAGCAATCAAAATCTCAAGGATACAGATTTATTTCTTATTATCACTAGTCAAAAGAATGATATACCACTCTGTGACTTTTGCTTGAGAGAGACCATTAATAAAACTAATAAAAATGAGAGTTAACACTGAAGACTTAGCCATAAATTAGCCACTAGACAGAGACATGTTTAAATTGCAAATTACTTTTAAAGTCATTAACCACCCCAAACTTAATAAAGTGAAATCTTCACACTATTAAAGGGAGTAACAGATGTTGTTTTTAATGTTTAATGAAAAATATTTATCTGTTGCTATAATGAAATCCTGTTTCCCTGACCCTCTTTTTTCCTCTTGTTAGGTTTCTTATGTTACATTAGAAAGCTCTTTTGCAGGATGATCAGTACATTGTTTTTCACAGTTACTAAGGCTCAATCTTAAATATCAATAAATGCGATTTTTCATGGAGCTCTCCGTGATGCATATCTGTGAGAGTGAAATGGAGAAATGGCATTTTTTCTGTAGCCAACATGGCAGATGAAGATCTGTAACCACAGAGAAGCATGTCTAATTAGTGTAGCTTCAAGCTAGGAGAGAGACTTTATTGGCAACTATGCTTTCTTTTGGATAATCTTTTCTTTTTCTTGGATTATTTAAAGGAGACAAATTTCTCAAAGCCCTAGGCAACAGAGGGGTCACAAGCAGTAAGCAAATTCTGTATCAAAAGAATAATGGTATTTCAATGTTGGGGGGAAAAGACCCTCATAGCTAGGAGGAAAGCCATCAGAGCTTAAAGTGCTGCCATCTGGAAGATTCGCTTCAGGACCTGTTCACGGCTGGTTCACTGTTCTCTTGGGCAGCATCATGTGCCAAAAAAGAGGCAGGTGGGAAGGTTATGTAAAAAACTGTCTACATGACTGAAGTGACTGCAGGTGCAAAAGGCAGATGCAGAGAATAACCCCCCTGAAATAAAAATAAACATGTTGATAATCCCCTCAACTAAGAGACAGCTCTGACCCTATGGACTGTAGCCCACCAGGCTCCTCTGTCCATGGGATTCTCTAGGCAGGAATACTGCAGTGGGTTGCCACGCCCTCCTCCAGAGGACCTTCCTGACTTAGGGATCGAATCCGCATCTCTTACGCAGGTTCTTTACCACTAGTGCCACTTGGGAAGACCAAGGAATTAGTCACTCTGTCATGTCTGGCTCTTTGCAACCCCATAACTGTAGCAGGCTCTTCTGTTCATGGAATTCTCCAAGCAAGAATACTGGAGTGGGTTGCCATTTGCTTCTCTAGGGGATCTTCCTGAGTTAGGGATCAAACTCAGGTCTCCTGCATTTGCAGCAGATTCTTTACCATCGGAGTCACCTGGGAAGTCCAGCAGAAATGAATAGAGTGTGTTACTTTGATAGTCAATGCAGAAAGAGCTCCTTCTGACTTCAAAGTGTGTTATAACTTCCCCATTTACGTGGAATAACACAGAGAATACACCTTGATTTCACTTTCTAGCTCCTAATTCTTTTATTTCCAGCTCTAAAGAAGAAAAATAGCAATCAAGGGGGTAAAAATGAGAGAAAAGTATAAAATGTCATTTTAGCCTCCCTGGAACATCTGCTCCCATAAGAAAGGAAGGCTTTTTTCTTCTTTTAGATAGATCCTTACAGATTGAAATACTAAACAATCAAAGTTTGCTCTTATCAGTTACATTGTGATGAAGTACCCAAAGTAATCTTCTCCTTGACCGTAGATGAAAAGATCATTACCTTTCAAGAAACTGCAAAGATGACCTAGAAGGTGGTGTGGAATATGAAGATATTGTAGTTAAAATGGCTATGAGTAACAATTTAATTCTATAAACATTTACAAGATATAACACTTATCATAGACCAAGCACTATGCCGAGTACTTCAGGGAGGAAACACGAAGATGGAGAAAGCACAGCCTCTGATTCAAGAAACCTTAACGTTTAAAAGGAAGGTTAGAAACAAGCACATAGACTGCGATAGGCAGCAACATTAAAAACAAAAAGTTCTTTTTGAGCTGCTCGGAGTTGTTCAGGTACAGAGCTCTGTGGTTTAGAGAGATCAATTTGTCCCTCACAATGGGCTTTGTGGACTGAGTGGGGTTTCTTCTGGTCAGGGTGAAGGCAGATGACCCTGGTTGGGGGAGTACATGAGCCATCACATCAAATATGAAGCATGAGGATACGTGGAGATGGCAAATTGTTCGCCGAAGTGTGGAGTGTGCTGGTTGGAATGTCAAGTGTGAGAGTTGTTGACAAGAGAATTATTGTCAGGTATTTCTTCTACATATGACGTTCATGGTTAGTATGTGTGTTTGTTTTAAACTCTTCCCTCAGATGAATCACATATATAACTAAAAAAATGAACAAGTAATATAGGTGGATAAAATTCCCCAAAGTGATTACATTATTGTAACTAGCATGCATGTGTGTGTGCCAACTTGCTTCAGCCGTGTTCGACTCTTTGTGACCCTATGGACTGTAACCCTCCAGGATCCTCTGTCTTTTCCATTCTTCAGACAAGAATTCTGGAGTAGATTTCCATGCCCTCCTCCAGGTGATCTCCCTAACCCAGGGATCTAACCCATGTCTCTTATGTCTCCTTCATTGGCAAATGGGTTCTTTTGAGCCACCTGGGAAGACCCTTATAACTAGCATCTAATTCAATAAATGATATTACTAGCATGTAGAGGCACCCCCATCCCTAATATCCTTTAGTCACCTACCTCCAATGATAAAAATTATCCTTTTCTACTATTTTATCACCATAGATTAGTTTGGCTTGGTGTAGTACTTGGTATAAATGAAATAATATAGTAGATACATGTGTTTATTCTTTTACTCAAACTTTTTGTTCAGTGTAAATATAGTTTATTCTTTTTAAAAATATATATACACACATATAAATAAACACACCGGGTTTTGGTTGCAACATGCAGGATCTTTAGTTGCAACATGGAAACACTTAGTTGTGGCATGTGGGATCTAGTTTCTTGACCAGGGATTGAACCTGAGCCCCCCTGCATAGGAAGCATGGAGTCTTACGCACTGGACCACTATTGAATAGTATTCAAATTGTATGGAGTTATAGGGATGTCTATTGTTGATGTACATTTGAGTAATTGAATTTTTTATTTGTTTTTAATCTTAACTTTCCAATCAAGTAAATGGATTGGAAACAACTCAATTTCAAAATGGGTAAACAAATACAGCCACTGATGAACTTAAATATGTACGCAATCATCTACTTACTGTATTCAAGTATGAATATTGACTTCCTTTTCAGAGATAAGTATCAACTTCAGTAAGAAGAGTAGGGAATGAATTGGGTCACTTCTGCATTCTCCTTGATTCTTTCAAGTTGGTTTCATACTCCAGCCTGTGATAACTTTTCTTTTGAGTTCTGTGTTACTGTCCCTGATTGGTGGGGTGGGCTGCGGTCTATGGGGTCGCACAGAGTCGGACACGACTGAAGTGACTTAGCAGCAGCAGCAGCAGACATACCTCACATGTTGTATTCTGTGGCAAAAGATTTTTTGTTGCACTGCAGAGCATTGGGCATATGTACCAACTGTATTATGTAAAAGAAAAAGAAAAAGAAAGAAATTCATTGCACTGGTTTTGTTTTCCATTTCCACAGTAGCTCTGTTGAAAACTCTCAGTCTCTCTGATGAAACTGAGTGTTATCTTCCTCTTGAGGAAGCTCTGGGTTTGAGCAGGAAAAACCTTAACTTTCAGCGATGTCATCTGGAAGGTTTCTCACTCAGGAAACTTGCATAAATTCTCTCCCTATTGTCCTCAGAAGGATCGTCCATCCCTGGATCTGTGACTCTCACTGTGTCTTGCGATGTTCATGTTTATCTAGGGGAAAATAGAATTTCTTAGGATCATAGGCAGAGATTCCCATCTCAGTTACCAATCCTGAGCATTACCTCCTTCAGTCCCTGATATCTCTCCTATATGCTTTTGAGGGGAATAAAAAGCTAGAACCAAGAAAATGGGGAAGGTAAAAGGTAGTGCTTTCATAGTACATCACATACACATTGAGAAATTCAATAAGAGAGTGAGCACTACCGGGCAAGCTGTTCCGAATACCACTTGTACCTGTAGAGGGAGATCATTTAATTATTTTTTCAATTTTGGAGAACAAAAAAGTAAAGGTTGGCAGAGGGAAAAACTTTCCCCTTTTAATCTTTCTTGCTATTGTATAGCTATGAATTTCTGGGAAGCATTAAAGTTTATTTTTACCATCCATTCAAGCTGTGGTTCCATTTGGTGTAAACACACTCAGTACATTACATGACTAGTGTGTAAAGAGATGTATTAATCACTTTTCTACAACTACAGGTGGTTTGGAACTGAAATAACACTAACACTATTTCCATAAGATACAGACACAGGACAAATATCTTAAGGAAAATTAGCGTTGTGCTTTTCAAACCTTTAGCAGGATTTTTTTAATGGAATTTTATTGTACTATTCAGTTTATTACAGAAAATCACTTTCCCTAAATAAAGTATCTCTCATTATATTAATAATACTCAATATAGTAATGCCAATGTTGCTGCTGCTGCTGCTGCTAAGTCACTTCAGTCGTGTCTGACTCTGTGCGACCTCAGAGATGGCAGCCCACCAGGCTCCCCTGTCCCTGGGATTCTCTAGGCAAGAACACTGGAGTGGGTTGCCATTTCCTTCTCCAGTGCATGAAAGTGAAAAGTGAAAGGGAAGTCGCTCAGTCGTGTCCGACTCCTATTGACCCCATGGACTGCAGCCTACCAGGCTCCTCCGTCCATGGGATTTTCCAGGCAAGAGTACTGGAGTAGGGTGCCATTGCGTTCTCCGAATGCCAATGTTAGAGAGGGTCTATTTTATTATTTCTAAACAATGAAGAAAGTGTTGAATTTTAATATAAGTGATAATTAGAATTTTCTCTATACTCAGCATCACTTGGATGCCCAGTATTGAGCTATCTAGTTTAATTCTACAAGAATTTATTGAGTACTATCTAACAATTGTCTCATGTTGTGAATATAAAGTTAATTAAACCCGAAAGATGTGGCCAAGATGATAGAGTAGAAGGACTCTGAACTCACTTCCTCCATAGATATACAAAATTATAGCTGCTTATGGAGCAACTCTCTGTACACATGTCCTGAAGACTAGCAAAAAAGGTTTTCAACAACTAAAGACATAAGAAAGAATCACAATGAGATGTGTTGCAAGGGGGGAGATGAAGTGTAATTGGATCCACTCCCTTGGGTAAGTTTTATGATAGAACAATCCTGCTCCTAAGCCAGAGAAGAGATGTTTATGTGTTGTTTATTCGTTTTTGTCAAGCATTTATGTGTAAAACTTTTAAAAGCTTTGAGTTGGACAGGTTTGGAAGACAGAATGAGTTTTAGGCAGTGGAAGCTGGAGGGAGAGACAGTTCAAAGATAAACATTGTCTCATTAATTCTCACAGCATTCCTAACTGTTTGGCGTTATTCACCATTTCACAGAAGACATATGTAAATTTTGATACTGCTTTTTGGTGTAGATCTGTTGTACATAATAGCTTGTTCACTCTTCCATTCTGTAACACTGAAATCTAAAATCGGTCTAAAGATTACTTATTTTAAAACCACCATTTTTCCTCTACTTCACAGTTTCAAAGCATCTTCACATTAGTTACCTTTTTTTTTCTTTTTAAAATTCATAGTAATATCCTAAAGCAGAGGGTAGACATTTTTATTCTTATTTTCCTGTGAGGGAATAGAGGCTGAGAGTGATACAAAAACTGGCTCAATATATCACTTCAGATTGACGAGAGTACAATCTAAGTCATCCTGACTCCCTCTTTGTATTATTTTTGTATTCAGTTTCTCAGTCTGGTAAAGAAAGAAGGTGAAGTTGCTCAGTTGTGTCTAACTCTTTCTGACCCCATGGACTGTAGCCTACCAGGTTCCTCCATTCATGAAATTTTCTAGGCAAGAGTACTGGAGTGAGTTGCCATTTACTTCTCCAGGCGATCTTCCAGACCCAGTGTTCGAACCTGGGTCTCCTGCATTGCAAGAAGACGCTTTACCATTTGAGCCACCAGGGAAGCCCCTCTCAGTCTGGTAGTTATTGTGATAAAATGGAACATCACTGTGGCATATTTCTTCTTACATGAAGTTTATGATCTCTTTAAATTAAGAGTTTAGTTCAGTTCAGTTGCTCAGTCGTGTCCGACTCTTTGCGACCCCATGAACCGCAGCACGCCAGGCCTTCCTGTCAATCACCAACTCCCGGAGTCCACCCAAACCCACGTCCATCGAGTCAGTGGTGCCATCCAACCATCTCATCCTCTGTTGTCCCCTTTCCCTCCTGCCCTCAATCCTTCCCAGCATCAGGGTCTTTTCAAACGACTCAGCTCCTTCCATCAGGTGGCCAAAGTATTGGAGTTTCAGCTTCAACATCAGTCCCTCCAGTGAACACCCAGGACTGATCTCCCTTAGGATAGACAGGTTGGATCTCCTTGCAGTCCAGGGGACTCTCAAGAGTCTTCTCCAACACCACAGTTCAAAAGCATCAATTCTTCAGTGCTCAGCTTTCTTCACAGTCCAACTCTCACATCCATATATGATCACTGGAAAAACCATAGCCTTGACTAGATGGACCTTTGTTGGCAAAGTAATGTCTCTGCTTTTTGATATGCTGTCTAGGTTGATCATAACTTTCCTTCCAAGGAGCAAGCATCTTTTAATTTCATGGCTGCAATCACCAACTGCAGTGATATTAGAGCCCAGAAAAATAAAGTCAGCCACTGTTTCCACATCTATTTGCCATGAATTGATGGGGCCAGATGCCATGATCTTCATTTTCTGAATGTTGATCCTTAAGCCACTTTTTTATTCTTCTTTTTCACTTTCATCAAGAGACTCTGTAGTTCTTCACTTTCTGTCATAAGGGTGGTATCATCTGCATATCTGAGGCTATTGATATTTCTCCCGGCAATCTTGATTCCAGCTTGTGCTTCCTCCAGCCCAGCGTTTCTCATGATGTACTCTGCACATAAGTTAAAAAAGCAGGGTGACAATATACAGCCTTGACGTACTCCTTTTCCTATTTGGAACCAGTCTGTTGTTCCATGTCCAGTTCTAACTGTTGCTTCCTGACCTGCATACAGGTTTCTCAGGAGACAAGTCAGGTTGTCTGGTATTCCCATCTCTTTCAGAATTTTCCACAGTTTATTGCGATCCACACAGTCAAAGCCTTTGGCATAGTCAGTAAAGCAGAAATAGATATTTTTCTGGAATTCTCTTGCTTTTTTGATGATCCAGTGGATATTGGCAATTTGATCTCTGGTTCCTCTGCCTTTTCTTAAACCAGCTTGAACATCTGGAAGTTCATGGTTCATAAAATCTGAAAAAACACAGAGTTTTAACTGGATTGATTCAGAGAGGAATAAGAGGACATGTTTGCATGCATACTGAAACATGTTAGAAAGCATAAAAAGAGGCAAGTATCTTGGGGTAGGGGATATCAAAATGATTGTCACATAGTTTTACTTTTGTAACCAGGGAAACAGCTTTTTCAAGCAGCTTTGTGAACCATTTCCTACAAAACAAGCTGAATAGAATATCTCAATGATGTTTGGTTTCTCTCATGGGACTGCTGTTAGTTGGTCCTTCTTCCAGTTCAGGTAGGATTTGCCCAGTTAATCATTTGAAAAAAAGAAAAAGAGTCCATGGGAACTTGTCTTGAAAGGAGGCATGCTCCTAGAATCCTAGAGAACATGGAGTCAGCTGGCCAAATTTAATATTAATATAAAGGACCACATTATATGCATTAGAAAGAATTCCATACATTCTATAGTCCTCTCAGATATGCCCGGGGAGTTTATGCAGAATACCATAAAGCTATTTCAAATCACCTGTGTTCTGAGACTGACAGTCATGAGGCAGGGCTAACGAGTTGATCCAAAAGATATTTAAAAACCATAGTTAAATTAGTTTAAATGAGGCTGTAATTCTCATTTTCATCATGGATTTTATTTTCCTCTGTCAGAGATGTAATAATACTAAATAGACTTTAAATGATTTAAGGCTTCATAATAGTTTCACTCTTCATATCTCATTAATTACTTAACATTATAGTGATGACTACGTCGATCATGGAAATACAAAAGTAGGCTACAATGATGGACTATAAACCTTGATTTTTGCTGAGATAAATTCAAATGAAGCACAGTATTTAAGATGCTTTGATAAGATCTAAGAGGAAAAAATTTTTCAAAAAATTAAATTCAGTGATTTTTGCATGAGGTAATGAAAAGTCTGTAAAACAGCATAGAATCTTTTTCTCTCCAATTAACAATTTTTCTGGCATTATCTTCCAATTGTGGTGAAAGGAAATACAGTACTTCCTATATTTTATCATGTGAAGGGCCATACTGTCTCTTTCTTAGAGACATGTACATGAATATATCAGAAGAGAGAAAAACTAAAAAAACTATTAAATGAAAAATGTCTTTTCACTACAAAGTCATATTAAGTTTAAATACAGGAACTGCTATAGAACTGTAATTCCCATACCCGATTATGTATCAGACAGTAATTTTCAAAATGTAGATTTGGGAGTCCCAGCATTTCGTACTGAATCAGAACACCAGGGCTGAGTTGCCTGTGAACATATAAGGTGATATTAAGCACAGTTAGATTTGAGAACCGTTGTGATAAGATAGTCATGTCAAATATTAAGTGGGTATACTTGGGGTTCCCTTGTGGCTCAGCTGGTAAAGAATCTGTCTGCAATGCAGGAAACCTGGGTTCAATCCCTGGGTTGGGAAGATCCCCTGGAGAAGGGAAAGGCTACCCATTCCAGTATTCTGGCCTGGAGAATTTCATGGACTCTATGCAAAGAGTCGGACACAACTCATGCAATTCAGCAGCAGCAGCAGCAGCAGCAAAGCAACTTACAAACTTTCACTTTCATACATACGTAACCCTGGAAATATGCATACAGTTTCTTTTTAAGTTGTAAAGTATATAAAATAATAATTTTATAACTACTCTTAATCCAGCATCACCATGTTAAATGCTGAAAAGTACTGTATAATGCTTCTCAATAGTGAGTTGTGTTGGTCTATTTGATAGGTGATAGTTAGCAAGAGAGTTTCCAAAAACAAACTTGATAAACTCTTCTGCACAACATTGAAATAAAGAATGGTGACTTCCAAGGATTAAGAGCTTAGGTCATCAGCTCAGCAGTAGCCCAAGGACCTCTCTTCAGAGGTTTTCACATTTGTTATTGTTTAATCGCTAAGTCATGTCCGACTCTTTGGATTGCAGTCATGACTCCATGGACTGCAGCATGCTAGGCTTCCCTGTCATTCACCATCTCTCAGAGTTTGCCCAAACTCATGTCCATTGAGTCAGTGATGCTATCCATCCATCTCATTCTCTGTCATCCCCTTCTCCTCCTGCTCTCAATCTTTACCAGCATCAGAAACCCATGAACAGTATGAAAAGGTTTTCACAGATCTGCATATAATTATAGAATTCATTGATTATGGGCTTCCCTGGTGGTGCAAGTGATAAAGAATCCGGTTGCCAAAGCAGGAGACGCAAGAGATATGGATTCAGTCCCTGGCTTGGGAAGATCCCCTGGAGGAAGAAATGGCAACCCACTCCAGTATTCTTGCCTAGAAAATTGCACAGACAGATGAGCCTGGTGAGCTACAGTCCATGGGATTACAAAGAGTAGGATTCCACTGAGCACGCACAACACAATGCATCATTGATTGATTCTTAAGGTTTTTCTAGATACTCTTAAATATTTGCATGAGTTATTTAACATAAGCTTCACAAAATGATCATGAATTATTTGTTATTGAAACTGCATTTCAGTCTGTGAAAAGAATTCCACAGGGACATCTGACTCTACTATAACTCTATTTTTAAGCCAGCAAGATAAAAAACAAACACAAATATAGTCATTTCACTGGTAACAATATCAAAATATTGTCTTCTTAAATACTGATGAAACCACTAAGAGGAAAATATGGCAGAGTACAAGGGACCCTTCCCTCACACTCCCTCCCATGGCTCTGATGTGCTTGGTTCCATGAAGGTAGCCTACTTAGTCTGGGACTACATCAATCAGCTACTGGAGAGCCAGTGGGCATTAGAGACCTTCTATTAAGTTTTCTTATGAGTCACTAGTGAAGCATAGTAGTTTTCTGCCTCTGGCACTCTTTAAGAAAAAATAGAAACAAAAGAAAACAGGCAATTTGCCCCTGTCACATAGATTAATCAAGAAAGGCATAACCTTTGTATCTTTGGCTGGTCTCTGATAAGGGGAAAAGGGCATTATGATAGATACAGGCAGAAATCACTTCAGTCATTTTGTACAGTCCTGAGACATAAGGCAAGGGGTTTAAAGCTTTCATTTAAAACATGTATTTTTTTTCTTCTGTTGAAGTTTCTGTAATTATTACCTGTGCTCCTTCTATCATGCCCTATTGTGGACAACTTCAAAGAAAAGAAGCAAGTTCTTTAGATCAAAGAAAAAAAATTGACTGGGGGAAAAATAGATTGTCTTTCTACTAAACACAGGCACATATTCTGTTGTTATGGCAACATAAGATCTAAGAATGACACACCAAATAATATGGTACCAAGGCACATTACTATCATCAGCTCAGTTCAGTTTAGTTGCTCAGTCATGTCCGAATCGGATGTCACAATAAATGTGCTTCAGCTTCTAAATATGACATATCAGGCTGTTTCCTCTTTTTCTCAGTTCTTTCACTTGAGGCAAAAACAGTTTACTCTAATGGGGACCAAATAGCATCCACCACCCATCTTTAGTGGATTTTTCTTGCATGAATAGATCCCAGTAATTCCACTGAAAGGATATGCAGTGGGATGAAAACTGAGCTAGTTCCTAAGGGAACAGCTGCTTAACCTTTGAAATTACATATCTGTATGACAGTATGTCCAACTGAGGGATTTGTTTGCATATGTATAATGTGTGCGTGTGCTCAGTCGCTCAGTTGTGTCTGACTCTTTGCGACTCCAGGGACTGTAGACAGCCAGGCTCCTCTGTCCATGAAATTTTCCAAGCAAGAATACTGGAGTGGGTTGCCATTTCCTCCTCCTGATTATTTGTGTGTATGTATGTAAAATAAAACTTTGAATGGGCTGAATATGTGTAGATGAGCTAAATCATACTCTTTGAGATGAAACAGACAGAAATAGCATATCCTCTTACATACTTTATTTTTGTGTGGTAAAGAAGTGGAGGGAATTTTACCATTTTGGAGGGGTGCTGCTTTTCATATAGTAACTTTATTCCTCATATTTTCTGTAATATTCTGTAATATACTCATAATTATATTTCATTATTGGTATTGATATCCATGTTGTATAACTTTGCCGATGGAAAAACAAAAAAATAAAGAAAGGGTGGGTTATAAGTCAACATCAGTTTTTTGTAAAAGAATATGAAGAGATCACAACAGTGAGAAGGTCAGACATCTAGGCGATCTTAGAGATGCTAGAAAAAGATCACACGTTTTAAAGAAGCGTGTGTAGTACTGAGCACTAAACTTCGGTGCTGAAATTGGCTCCAGGGACTGTTCTTCTTTCATGTGGGAGCAGAAGCAGACTATAAAGGAAGGGCTGTCATGAAGTGGAACCTGTCCTTGGGTATATGTCATCATCATGCCCCGCTGCCTGCCCTTCTGCCTCTGATATTTCACACTTACGCTGCACCTGGGGATGGGGGTGGAGTTTTAGACCAAGAATTTGTCTCTAAGATGTGTTAATATAGATTTCTGAATCATGGCAGTCCATTTCCCAAGAGTCTTCTACATTTATTCTTAGGAGTTCATTTAAACAGAAAAAAAAAATCCATAAAATAGCTATTCAGTTGGTGTCAGCTAATTCCACTCTCTGGTCCCTATTTATCTGAAAAATGTACCATCACACAGTATATTTGTAATGGGACTGAATTAAGGGTGATAATACTAAACATACTAATTTAAAATATATGCTAGAGCTCTTAGCTTAGTCAAACGCATTTAAATGTTTCTCTTCTCAATATTATTCTCACCAGCTAACTATTTCAAGAAATAATTTAACACAGAATGGTGAGCTGTATGCTGATAAAAGAGTTCTATCATCCCCAAAGCCAGTTTACTTAGACTATCTTAAAATGCCGAAGAAAATGAAATTCTAACCCAGCAATTTAGCCATTGTGCTAAATGTATTTTCTGATGAGATCGCTGCATATTACTAAAGACCAAATTAAAAAGTCGGTGAAAATGGATTGGAAAGTAGAAGGATTGTATAAGAAAGACAAAGGCAATAAGCGCAGTGAACATGGATTTCTGTGCATGTTGAAACAATACTCAGAACTGTCTTTTTTATTCAGAAGTCCGGAGCAGTATGGAACATGTGTGACCTTCCCATAAAAACCAGGCAAAGGGGACATAAAACCATCTTAAAAACTCCTACAACATCTCTCCAAATGGAGTTTACCTATCACTGATAAAAAAATGAAATGTTGATTCAGGAAGGCTCCTAGGCTCCAACTGGAGAGAATGCTGTTTAGAATGGGACTTGGATTTAGCACCAGACACTGAGGTCCCCGCTAATTTCTGAAAGGTTTTCCTCTTCTATAGAAAGACGGAGGAGGAAAAGGCAACACTCTTCTCATTTTTCATTTGTAGTTAGGACCAGAGCAGATGTACTCTTGTTCCCCGAGGTTGCTAGTTTAGCAATCCTGAAGAACCTTGGATTTCAAAACACTCTCCCATATTAATCATCAATTCCTCATGCTGTTACATGGAATCCACAGTGAGTTCCCCTAACAGAGCTAGAAAGGACGGTGTATGGAGAGACAGCCATGTACACACACACACACACACACACACACACACACACACACAATTGATTTTGCCATTCCTTCCATTTATTTATTAGTCTACTCTTGATGAAAGTGAAAGTGGAGAGTGAAAAAGTTGGCTTAAAGATCAACATTCAGAAAACAAAGATCATGGCATCCAGTCCCATCACTTCATGGGAAATAGATGGGGAAACAGTGTCAGACTTTATTTTTGGGGGCTCCAAAATCACTGCAGATGGTGACTGCAGCCATGAAATTAAAAGACACTTACTCCTTGGAAGGAAACTTATGACCAAGCTCGATAGCATATTCAAAAGCAGAGACATTACTTTGCCAACAAAGGTCCATCTAGTCAAGGTTATGGTTTTTCCTGTGGTCATGTATGGATGTGAGAGTTGGACTGTGAAGAAGGCTGAGCGCCAAAGAATTGATGCTTTTAAACTTGATATTTGGCAAAACTAATACAATTATGTAAAGTTTAAAAATAAAATAAAATTTAAAAAAAAGAAAAAAAATAAAAAATAAACTGTGGTGTTGGAGAAGACTCTTGAGAGTCCCTTGGACTGCAAGGAGATCCAACCAGTCCATTCTGAAGGAGATCAGCCCTGGGATTTCTTTGGAGGCAATGATGCTGAAGCTGAAACTCCAGTACTTTGGCCACCTCATGCGAAGAGCTGACTCATTGGAAAAGACTCTGATGCTGGGAGGGATTGGGGGCAGGAGGAGAAGGGGACGACAGAGGATGAGATGGCTGGATGGCATCACTGACTCAATGGATGTGAGTCTGAGTGAACTCCGGCAGTTGGTGATGGACAGGGAGGCCTGGCGTGCTGCAATTCATGGGGTCGCAAAGAGTCAGACATGACTGAGTGATTGAACTGAACTGAACTCTACATAAATGAAGTCAATGACTAAATATAGCAAGGATTAACACTACTGTGTACCTGATATGTAAAAGGAATTGTAAAAGGATTGTGATCATTATGAGGGGTTACATCCTTGAGGTTTTTGACCACATAAACACCTATTACCTCTAGTAGGAAGAGTGTCATGAAAATGTTGATTTGCTTCCATATAATTGCTTGGAAATATCAACCCCATTTATATTCTTACATTCCCTCCTGTGTTTCATATTCATCCACTTTCATTTTTCTTCTCACTTTCTTTCTCTCCCATAATGACTCGTTCTCCTCTGGCCCTTCTCACTCTCAGTGTTTCTCCTTCTCTCCGTCTCTGTCTCTCGTGTATTTCCCTCTAATTCCTACACAATAATTTTCTTCTAACTATCCATTCTACTTTCTAAGTAAGTTACTTCCTTTCCTTCTTGATAGTGACTTCTCTATTGCCAGTATATTTATACTTATCATCTCATTTATCTTTTTTCCTCTGATCTTTTCCTCCCGTCTATGACAAATTTATGTTCCTCATGTAATGGGTATTTTACCTTTTCCTCACCTTTAGAGATTTCCTTTCTCCTCCTTCCCATGTTTAATCTATTTATCTCTTGTATTTTTCTCCCTGATGTTTTTGTTTTCATTTCCTTTGTTCTTTCCTTCATTTGGCCCTAACCTTCTCTCTCTTTTTATGAGAAGATATCCCACTCACACAGTACACTGTTTCTTGTCTTTCCCCATGTTTTTAAGAAATTTTCTGGTTCATTAGCTCTACCCTCTGTAGTCCCCTCCACAGATATTGGAAATGGTATTACTAATCCCTCCATCCTTACAAAGGACATTTTCCTTAATAAAATGTCCTAGGCATCATTTTTTTCCTGTGTGTGTCATTAAAAGCATTATTACCCAATATCTGATAGTCTTTAGATTTGAATGGCTTATTTCTGTATTTCCTTATCTCTATTTAGAAGTTAATCAAATTTGATCACAATTTCTTTTTTGCCACATTGTCTTTATGTAGTCATCAATTAAATAATGTGAGATAATTTGGAAACTAAGTTGGTAATAAGACAATGCAGAAATGCACACATTTGCATACACATACATTTGAATAGTCTATTTTTACCTTCATCTTCTGTAGATTTTTTTTTCCTAAATGATGAAGTGTCTCTGTTGAAGGTCACCTGTACTCTTTAATGACTGATACTCTTTTGAATTTATAAACTAATTTAGGAATAATTGATATCATTTGTAAACATTCATCACATAATTTTTGCAGGCTAAAGTCACAGACACACTGGAGAAAAACAATGATCAAAAAAAAATGATTATGTCCTTTATTGGAGGAAGTAGATAATAATGAAAGAGCTAATCATATAAAGATACCATTTTTAACACCATAACTAGTAATAAGGGTGCATGGAGCACTTAGAGCATGTCAAGATTGAGTCCAATTTAATAAACCTTAGGGAGGCTTTCTAATCAAATGGAAATGAAGGGATTGTAGAAAGCTTAAAGGGTGCTGGATTAAGAAATTTCTCACACATTTGTTAAGATCTAGACCCACAGTTTATTTTTAATTTGGCTTATTTTTGTTTCTAAAATTTATTGCTACCAAGAATTGGGTTCTTTTTCTAACATTATTTTCCATATCTATAAATAAATTCATATTCAAATAATTTTCACTTGATTATCACAGAGTTTCTCTTAATACACTGTTTTTCATATATCACAGTAGTGATATTGTGAAATCTATTTTAGTTTCCTACTTCTGCATAACACATTTCTCGAAAATAGTGGCTTAACACAGCAGACATTTGTTATGCCAGTAGGTCAGAGGTTTTACTGACCAGTCACACCAGGATAATCTCGATTTAATAAAGTGAAAGGAAAATGAAGTCGCTCAGTCGTGTCCGACTCTTTGCGACCCCATGGACTATAGCCTACCAGGCTTCTCTGTCCATGGGATTTTCCAGGCTATAGTACTGGAGTGGATTGCTATTTGCTTCTCCAGTGGATCTTCCCGACCCAGGGATGGAACCCAGGTCTCCTGCGTTGTAGACAGACGCTTTACCGTCTGAGTCACCAGGGAACTCCTCTCTTTAATAATCTAAGGTCAATTGATTAATAATCCAGTCATTAGAGTGATATCCCATTTTAGACCTAGGTTCTGCCTTCACTCAAAGATGTGTATACCAGGGGGCAGGAAAAACTTGGAGGTCATTTTAGAATTCTATCACAGGTTTTTACCTCATTCTGGTCTTAATGGGAAAGCCACAAGTTATAGCGTTGAGTTTTGGGCTTAAAATCAATATCCTTCATTATGTTTGGGAAATCCATATTTATATTCATCTTTTTTGTAAAGGATTTATTAAACAAAAATATATTTGCATTTTATTACATGCATTTTGGCCTCTTTGAAAATGATGACATAGTTATTCCTTATTTGACCTTTTAATTTTATGTGTTATATTAATAGACTTTTTTTAAAGTTTTAATAAATTATTTTTACTGTATTGGATAATGGCTTTGTTAGTTTTAGGAATTTGGATCAACATATATAAATATTGGTCTGTAATTTTACTCTGTAGGGCTTCCCTAGTGGCTTAGATGGTAAAGAATCTGCCTGCAATGCAGGAGACTAGGGATTGATCCCTGGGTCAGAAATAGCCCCTGCAGAAGGGAGTGGCAACCCACTCCAATATTCTTGCCTGGAAAATTTCATGGAGAGAGGAACCTGGCAGACTACAGATCCTATCATTAGGATCACAAAGAGTCAGACACAACTGAGCAACTAACACTTTCACTTTCTATAGTTTTCTGGATTTTGTTATACTTTGTGCTTTTTGGTTATTCTTGTTGATAAAATAATTGAGAAACTATTTTTTCTCCTATTTACAAACAGATTATACACTATTCCTATATATCTGCACATGATCTCCTTTTCAAATGTTAAGTATCTTTTTTTAATCTTTTATTATACCCTCTTATTTTATTTTGGTTATGTGCATTTTCCTTCTTTTAATTAAAGTTTTTGACATATGCATGATACCCTTACCATATATGCTCTACAACAAACAACCAAAAATCTCAGGGGCATTTGTTTAGTCAATAAATCTGTATCCTTCAACAGATCTGGGATTGGCCCATGTGATCCCATATGTATGGGCTCATGAATCTGTGTTTGGCCATGGGTCACATACACAGGTTTTTTGGCTTTGACTAGATTTATACACATGTCCGGAGAAGGCAATGGCACCCCACTCCAGTACTCTTGCCTGGAAAATCCCAAGGACAGAGGAGCCTGGTAGGCTGCAGTCCATGGGGTCAGGAAGAGTCGGACACAACTGAGCAACTTCACTTTCACTTTTCACTTTCATGCATTGGAGGAGGAAATGGCAACCCACTCCAGTGTTCTTGCCTGGAGAATCCCAGGGATGGGGGAGCCTGGTAGGCTGCCGTCTATGGGGTCGCACAGAGTCGGACACGACTGAAGCGACTTAGCAGCAGCGGCAGCATGGAGATTGGTTGGCTGTTGGGTGATCTAGGATGGCTTCTTCTAGAGAAACAGGCAGTTAAGGTCTATTCCACATGTCACTTATTCTCTTATGGGCTACACAAGGTATGTTTTTATGGCCCTGATAGAGGGCAAGAGCGAGAAACTGCAATTGTGCAAGTATATTAAGACTCTGCATACATTACACTATAACTCCCTGTGGCCAGAAGGAGACGCAGTGATAGAGTGGGAAGCCCTGATAGTTCCGGTGACTAAGGGCTCAGACGTGAGCAGGGTTGAAGATCTGACACCATTAATGCAATTAATCGTACACAGCATACGAATTTGTTGACAGTAGTAGAAGCTCAACTTCAAACAGGCATAGTAGCAGCTGTGGCTGGATACTTATATTAATTTATTCCACTAAGATTCACAAACCTATCTAATTCTTATTAGAAGTTGACATGAACTCAGGTAAAAGGAGTTCTTCTTGAGGTTTTTCTTTGCTACTCAAGATCCTCATTGGTTTCCATCTCACTCAAAGTCAAAGTCAAAGTTCTTTTAATGGCCTCTAAGTTTCTTATATTATCTATTCATCTGTCATCCATCTTATCTTCTACTTCTCATCCCTACCCACACTCTGCTTTTGTCGAAATAGTCTTCTTTTAGTTCCTTTAAAAAAAAATGGGGCACCACATGACTTGTGTACTTTCTATTTGTTCTGTTGGGAATACTCTTCCCCCACCATGAACAGGTTCAGGTTTTACTCAAAATGCCTTTTCAGAAACACTTTTATCAGTACTTGCCCGGCATTATTTTTCTCCGTAACTTCCATGAAAATCCAATGTGCTATGCATTTTATTGATTGTGTGTGTGTGTGTGTTTCTACCACCACTACTATATACATTTATTAGGGAAGGGCTTTCTTCCTATTTTGTTCATGCTGTCTACCTAAAACATGTAGGTACTGAAACATAGTGCTCAATATATCTTTTTTGCATGGATTCCTGTGTCCATAATAATATAAATCAGTCTGAATTCTTTTAGTTTTGTTCATTGTTTTAGAAAACCTTCATCCTTCCTTTATGCAAGATATATGATGCTACCTCAAATTCTGGCTATAATTATCAAACAGAGCATAGTTTTTGAGCAATTTCAGAAGCAATATACAATGTTTGGCAAATGAAAGACTCATGTAAACATCACCATATTTCCCTGGGCATGGGGTCCTTTTCCAAATATAGTCTGTGTTGTGTTTTAATAAACTGTCTGAATAACTCTGCAGATGCCAGACTCCTATTTCACAAATTTTCTGAATTAAAATTACTAAATTGGTATTATGACCCTCAATTATATTAAATCAAGAAGACAGTAAGGCCTTTGAGCAATAGCAATTGAATTATGTTTCAGGCACTCTGCTAGGCAGTGAAAGTAAAAAAATGAACAAAACATGTTTTCTACCCTCAGGTCTACATCATATTACAGAATCTGTTTTCAGTAGCTTTATCTTATATAAAAAGACAAACTTATAAGAGCTCATTAAGATTATTATTAAGATATTATTTTGCTTATTTAACCAAATTTCTCATCTTCTGTATTAATTATAGTCTGTTGGTTATTCTCCACCATTATGTCCATTTCATTATCTTAAGGAATTTTGCTCTTGCCCCCCCAGTTTGGATCCATTCTTTCCCTTCTTGATCTTTGTCATCATTCTTGTTCAGTATGAGGATTGATTGGAACATTATTGTAATGCTTTACTACCTCTTCTGGAGCGTTTCAAATTCTTCAATATTACTCACCCCCTTGTGCACTCTTTAACCCTTTACACTTTGACTTCCAGTCACATGTGCTTATTTTTTCTTCCTCCCAAATGGCTACTAAAATGATACTAAGAAATATAAAATGATGTAAACTCACAAGGACAAAGATTATTGGACTGCTGCTGCTGCTAAGTCTCTTCAGTGGTGTCCGACTCTGTGCAACCCCATAGACGGCAGCCCACCAGGCTCCCCCGTCCCTGGGATTCTCCAGGCAAGAACACTGGAGTGGGTTGCCGTTTCCTTCTCCAATGCATGAAAGTGAAAAGTGAAAGGGAAGTCGCTCGTCGGATTATGGGACAGAGGCAGATAAATGGAAAAACCAGCGGAAGAGCAATAATGAACTCAACTGGGTGAACCAAGACGCAGGTGCATGGGAAGGATAAAACTAGATGAAGTGAGTCACTCCTTGGCCCTGGGCTTGTAGAAAGTTTAGGGCTTGGAGAAATCAATTCCTAAATTAGTGAGAGGAATGAGTTGAAGGCTGAAATCAGCGCAATTTTTGCAAGTCTGTGTATGATCATGCCATAGTCCCACCTAGCCAAATGAATACCATCAGGCAGGGGGCCACAGGGTTATACTCTGGAGAAACTTAATAGAACAGAACTGGCACCTATAGATGCAAGTGGACTAAGAAACAGACAAGTTATGTGACTAAAAGTGGTTTCACTGAAAGCCGCATTCCTAGTCCTCTTTGTTCATAGAATGGCTGTAGCTAAGCTGAATTCTCCCAAGCAGAAGTCTATCAATTCTTCTCTGAAGAGACTGGATAACCACAAGTGAAAAAAACACTACATGTTAAACTGAGAGTGTCCCCTTGTTAAATAGGTGGCCCTTCCCCACCCCAGTCTATCACTGGACAGTGAAGCTCACCTATCAGCAACCTAACAGGCACTTTAAGTATGAACAGACACCAAGTGTAGCAGATTGCATTATTGCTCAAGTATTCACTGGCTCTCCCCACGAGACCCTTGGAGGATAATTTATTTTATCCATTGACAAAAACTGTTCGTGTGATTCGATTTGACTAATGAAATGCAAACAAAAGGAATGTATACTCCCTCTGAACTAAATAAAGCTTAAAGGCCTGTCATGTGGGTTTTTTAATTTGTATTTACCTTTTGCAGTCACTGGAGAAGGAAATGGCAACCCACTCCAGTGTTCTTGCCTAGAGAATCCCATGGACGGAGAAGCCTGGTAGGCTGCAGTCCATGGGGTCGCACAGAGTCGGACACGACTGAAGCGATTTAGCAGCAGTAGCAGTTTGCAGTCACACCAATAATGTCTTCATAGAGGACTGAGAAAATCGAGAGAAGTAGTATAAGAAAATTTTTATAATCAAAGTGCATGAAATACTATATTGAAAATGTCTCTCCAATGCCCAGGACAGTAGATAAAAGTAAACTCACACAAAGACGTATCTTTATATTTCAGAACACCACAAATTGAGATAATCCGGTAACATTCTAGATTAAAATAAACCATGGCTGCCATCACCATGTCACTTAACAGCATTGGGAAGCAGGATGGAGTTAGACTTCCAAACAGCAGTGCTGAAAGCTAGGAGACTATGGTGAAATGCCCTTTAATCCTTGGGGAAAATCTATGCTAGAATCTTATACATAACCAAAATATCAATCATTTGTGGGATTAAATATTCATTTCTCAGGCCTGCAGGCACTCAGAAAATAGATCATATACATACTTTTTCCTTAGAAAATTAGTGAAGGATATTCAGCAAAATGAGGCTTTAAACCAAAATATTAGATTCAATAAAAAAATAGATCTAAGGTGGGAGCCAAATAAATGGTAAAAGAACCCACCTGCAATGCAGGAGATGTGGGTTCAATCCCTGGGTCAGAAAGATTCCCTGAAGAAGATAATGGCAACCCACTCCAGTATTCTTGCCTGGGAAATCCCACGGACAGAAGAGCCTAGCAGGCTAAAGTCCATGGGTTCGCAAAAGAGTCAGACATGATTTAGTGACTAAACAATAATTTCTGATAAAGCACTTGGGAAAAATTTAACAATAGAGAGCCATTTATTGAAGCCTAGCAGATAAAACACAAACATGAATATTTATATACACACATGCACATCCCCACAGACAATTACTTAAAATTACCAGAAAAAATATAATAAGGGTATTTATATATACATGAATATTTGGCTTTATAGTACAAACAATGAATATAGCTCATAATGAACGCTGACTTTTTAAACTAAAAATCTCACATAACTATATCGGAAAGATAAAAATATTTAAATCTTATCTATAATTAAAATCAGTTTATAATATGTAAAATTTTTAAGTCAATTAGACTGAAAGTACTTCACTTAGAATTTGAGACAAATACCTGAAGAACTAGACAAAGCAATTAAGAAGGATTACCTTCAGAGAGCAGAATTTAGAAGTTGAAATAGAAGTGGCTTTATTTTATTATAACCCTTTCAGTACTGTTTAATTTTTAAACCATCTATATTTATTTAATAAAAAATATCCAGTAAGAGACAAAATACCTTTTAAAACTGATAGTATGAAAAAGTAATGCTTCTTATAACTTACATGCATATATTAAGTGCGAAATAATTGACATATGTTTAGCATCATGTGACATAGAAAGTCCAAATTTGCTTTTCTTAATAATAGACAAATGCTTCAAAATGCATACAGTTTTTATGAGCAAACACTACTATTTGTCAATTACAAGTGAATAAACTTGTAAATTGACTATAAAATTGTTTACTATTATATGATTTTGATCACAAAAAAACCACACCTACCTGAAACATAAGGAAATATGCCCAAGTTTTTTTGACATATAATTGAAAATATTAACAAATCCAGATGTGCTGTACACAAATATACCAGGAAAAAGTATGGCACAATGGAGAAGCCAACATTTCAAATATATTTTGATCTAATTTAGTGAGGCACTATGAATTTTATCAGAAATAGTAATAATAATGTACATGCTATATGACTAATAACCATTGTATTCTCAGTGAGAGTAATTCTGAAAGAAGTCTCAACTGATTATTTGTAAGGAGAACACAAAAGGAATTTACAATTGAGAATAAACTAGTCATGGGATATATTACTGTACCAGCAATTAAGCATATTGAGGAGTAAAATCAGAAGGAAGCATGTAGAAATTAACACCCAGCCTATTCAGATGATATGAACCTTAGGCATGTGTTAAGAGCTGTTTAGGGAGCTCTAGGGGAACCAACGGAGAAGGCAATGGCACCCCACTCCAGTACTCTTGCCTGGAAAATCCCATGGACAGAGGAGCCTGGTGGGCTGCAGTCCATGGGGTCGCTAAGAGTTGGACACCACTGGGCGACTTCACTTTCACTTTTCACTTTCATGCATTGGAGAAGGAAATGGCAACCCACTCCAGTGTTCTTGCCTGGAGAATCCCAGGGACGGGGGAGCCTGGTGGGCTGCCGTCTATGGGGTCGCACAGAGTCGGACACCACTGAAGCGACTTAGCAGCAGCAGCAGCAGCAGCAGGGGAACCAAATTATCCTTTTGCTTCATTGATGACATTTAGCTCCCACCACAGTGTTACTCTTCTCACCACACAACTGAGCCTGCAGGATGGCATAGTACTTAAAATTAATTCCTTGTTCCTTAGTATCTAAAGAAAACCATCAACCAGTATCAAATTTGAGCAGCCATGGGAACATTTCACTGTTAGGACCGTTTACAAAACTTAGGCTGGCAAAAAAGGGAATTCTGAAAATTGAAAAACAAAGCAAAACAAACTCTTTACCTTTCTCTGTTAGAGATATTAAGCAAATTCAGTCCAATCCAGTGATTTCTTTGTCAGATTTGTATTTGATTAACTGATTCTCAGATCAAACTTCCAGCTCTGCATTCCTCTTCATTTTCCTATAGGTTTTTTGAAAGTGTGAAGGAAGGGGATAGAAGATGTAGCTACTTCCTAGGTTCCATCAGCTTTTGGGTCCTACTCTGTGCAGCTCCCATAATCCCTCATGTCTGTTCTCACAACACATGGAATACTCAGTGTTGACTTTAACAGATTTCACCTTCAGCTGAATTACAAGAGTGCCTTGTGACTATGCGGCTGGTCCCTGCTCTGCCAGGAGGGCATTCACACACACTCATCTATAGCCACCCACTTTGTCTATCAGTAATTCTTCACAGGTGTGTTAGCTCAAGCTCCTTGTAATCTTTGTGCACCAGTTTGGAGTCACAAGCATGCCAATGTGATCACTGTCTTTCACCCACTGCTGCTGCTGCTGCTAAGTCGCTTCAGTCGTGTCCAACTCTGCACGACCCCATAGACTGAAGCCCACCAGGATCCTCCGTTCCTGGGATTCTACAGGCAAGAACACTGCAGCGGGTTGCCATTTCTGTCTCCAATGCGTGAAAGTGTAGTCGCTTGTGTCCGACTCTTAGTGACTTCCTGGACTGCAGCCTGTCCATGGCATTTTCCAGGCAAGAATACTGGAGTGGGTTGCCATTGCCTTCTCTGCTTTCACCCACTATTTCCCATCAAAACATTACAACTAAAGTTACTAGGCAAAAATGCTATTTGCTGAGTACCTGCTATAAACCAAATCTTCAAAAGAGTGACTTAAATACTTTTGATTGCTGAATACTATTCTTTGGTATGCATGGGTCATGATTTGTTTCACCCTGGGTTGTTCACTGTAGAGCTGTTAATTTCATGTACAGATTTTAAGATGAGCATAGGTTTTCATTTTTCTGGGATAAATTTTCAGAAGCTCAATATCTGGGTAATAGGGAAGTGGCAAAGACTATTAAAAGCATTCTTAATAAATATTTTAAAATTAATAAACTGGTTCGCATATGCTTCCTGAATGAGAGATCCAGTTTCTCTGCATCCTCTGCAGCATATGTTGTTAGGACTATATTTTATTTTGACTATTCTCGTGTGTGTATAGTGATATTTCATTGTGGTTTTCATTTGCATTTTCTTAATGGCTAATGATATTGGAAACATTTTCAGGTACTTGCTTAATATCTGTGTAACTGCTTTGGTGTTGCTCATAGTATTTCCTTATCCTTTTGATGTCTGAAATGTCTAGAGATAATCCTTGTTTTATTCTTGGTATTGGTGGTTTGTGCCTACTCTCTTTTCTTCGTCAGTCTAGTTGTGTTTGTTAATATTATTACTCTTTCCAAAAATGAGCTTTTTGTTTCATTGATTTTTATTATTTTTTAAATATATTTTTTGTCATTTTCATGAATATTTGTATTAGCTCTCTTTTTCCATCCTTTTACTTTTAACCTACCTGTAATGTTATATATGAAATGAGATTCTTGAATTTGGGTTAAGTGATGTGTTTATGCCATTTGCATTTAATTTAATTACTGATATGTTAGAGTTTATCTTCCATTTTATTTTTATTTCTTGGTTCTTCTCTTTCTTTTTTATCTTTTATCTCTTTCCTATCTTCCTGTGGGTTACATGAAGAGTTTTTTAGAATTCTGTTGTGATTTATGTACAATGTTTTTGAGCTTATCTCTTTATATACTTTTTGTTGTTTTTGTGCTTGGTATTATATACATGACTTATCACAGTTTGTGGGTGTTAGTATTTTACCAATTCAAGTGAAGCTTAGAAGTGTACCTCCTTTTAAATTCCTTTATCCTCTTAATAAGTATTTTAAATATATCTACTGTATTCATTTACCACTACTTCAGACAATGTTAAAATTTTTGCACAACTGTCACATATAATTTCAAAAAGTCAAGGGGGAAAGTAAAATGTCTTGTATTTGCTTATGTTTTTACTAGTTTCTGGTTCTTTCTTTATTGATAATGCTGTGAGAATCCTTTATCATTTTCCTTCTGTTGAGATAATTTCCTTTGCCCATTCCATTAAAGTAGGCTGTTTGGTGACATACTCTTTTAATTTAGGTGTTTTTGTGTTTTGTTTTGTTTTTTTAAATGATATTTACTTTACACCTTTTTTCCTGAAGGATATTTTCACTGCATATAAAAATTTGGATTGGCAGTTCTTTTCATGTGGCCCTTGAAAAATACCATGTCTTTTCCTTCTGACCTCCATGATTTCTGTAAACATACAGCTCTTGCCAGATTTGGAAATTTTCAGCCAAGTAATTTTTAAGACTAGCTCTTTCTTAAAGGCTTGTTCATTTTTTTTCCCCCAGTCTATTTTTACTCTGTTGTTCAGACTGGATAATTTTTAGTGTTCTCTCTTTAAGTTCAGTATTTCCTCTGGGTCCTTTATTTTGCTCCTGGGCCCTTACATTGTTTATTTCAGTTATATTTTCAGTACCAAAATTTTCATTTGGTTTTTCTTTGCTGATTCATTTTATTTTTTTTTTTTCATTTTTTCAATCGTTTTTATAATTGATTTTTGAAATACTTTTATTACAAACTCTAAAATATTTGTCAGAGGGTTCTAGAATTTCTATATTCTTAGTGTTGGCATTTATTTGTTGTCTTTTATATTTTATTGACATTTTCCAGTGATAAGTAATTTTTTTATTGAATCATTATGAAACTTACGAAATAATTCTTGTGGAATTGTTATGAGTGATGTTTTATAATATTTATTATTTTTATGTTATGACATTTTGGATGTTATTTAATCCTTCAATTTTATATGATTGGCTGTGACACTAATCTGATAGAGGAAATGGAAACACTGCCTACTGTGAGGTACTGGTAGAAATGTATGTTCCACACTAGACCAGTGTTGATAGCTAATGAGATGAGGGGTTTCCCTTTACTTCTGGGCAGGAGTAGGATTTCTGGCTCCCTCCTAGACCTCTGCTGAGACCCCTTTGGATGATAATGGTAGTAGGTCCACGTAGCATCCACTGGTTCCATCAGTGTATGGGTTTTTTTTTTTTTTTTTTTTAACCACTGGGTGGTGTTGAGTGTCTTAACTGTCCACTTGGCTTCCTTTGACATCACATCAACAGCAGAGGGAGATGAGTAGATATACCTTTTTAGAGCTTGGAATGAATATCTTGTCACCCCACTCAGTCTTATGAAAATTTGATGAAGGTGGATGAGGTGGATGAACCTAGAGCCTGTTATTCAGAGTGAAGTAAATCAGAAAGAGGAAGACAAATATCATATGTTAACACTTATATATGGAATCTAGAAAGATGATACTGATGAACCTACTTGCAGGGCAGCAGTGGATACACAGACGTAGAGAACATACTTGTGGACACAGTAGGGGAAGAGAGAGTGGGATGAATTGAGAGAGTAGCATGGACACCTATACATTACCGTATATAAAATATATAGCCAGGGGGAATTTTCTGTATGATGCAGGGAGCTCAGCTCAGTGCTGTGTGACAACCTAGATGGGTGGGATAGGGTGGGAAGTGGGAATGAGATTCAAGAAGAATGGGACATATGTATACCTATGACTGATTCATGTTGATGTATGGCAGAAATCAATACACTGTTGTAAAGCAATTATCCTCCAATTAAACATAAATTTAAAAAAGAAGAAGAAAAAAAAAAAAAAAAACCTTTGTGAAGGTGGACATCTGTTTTCCAGCCTTTGTTAGTGGGAGTGTGAGCTGAGCCAGTGTTTTCTGTGTCATTGACAGGAGAAAAACAGTTATTGTCTCAAGTTTTCTATCTTTAGAAAGTGGCCCAGACTTCACCTTTCTGTTATCATTGGCTAGAAAGGATAGGCTTTTATTGAGGCTTGTTTTATCATTATCCATTGGCATTTCTGGGTTACTAATTTTGCCATGTGGTTCCTTGAGTCCCAAGGTTCCTATTGAGAGTACCTTCTTTTCTCTACCTTTCAGGATTTATTAGTCTTCTAGGGCTGCCTTAACAAAACACCGCAGACTGACTGGCTTATACAAGAGAAATTTATTTCCTCAGAGTTCTGGAGGCTGGAAATCTAAGATCAAGGTGTTGGCATGTTTGGTTTCTCTTGAGGCCTTTCTTCTTGGCTTGCAGATGACTGTCTTCTTACTACATCCTCACATGGCCTTTTCTTTTTGTGTGTGAAGCACATACCTTTACTGATAAGGACATCAGTCTTAATAGTTTAGGACTTCACCCCTATAAATCTCATTCAATCTTCATTACCTCTTTAAAGGTTCTGTCTCCAGTTATAGTCACATTGGGTGGTTAGAGCTTCAACATATGAATTGGAGGGGATAAATTCAGTTAAAAACACTCTGCCTTCTGAAATTACAAGATTCATGTTCTTCTCACCTGCGAAATACATCCATTTCAATACTAACAGTCCCAAAAGTCTTAACCCATTTGAGCAACAGTTTTAAGATCAGAGTCTTATCTAAATGCCATCAAAATCCAGATATGAGTGAGATTTAAAGTATGATTCTTCATGAGGCAAAATTCCTCTCTACCTGTGGAATCTATAGAGCCAGACAAATTATGTACTTCCAAAATACAGTGGTGGAACAGGCGTAGAATAGACGTTTCCATTTTAAAAGGACCAATGAGAAAATGGTCACGGGTTCCAAGCAAGTCCAAAAGCTAGCAAGGCAAATTCTGTCAAATTTCAAGGCAAGAGAATAAACCACTCTGGCTCTATGTTCTGTCCTTTGGGCCCTACAGAGTGGCTGCCATGCCTTCTGTAGGTCCTATAATCAAATAGAAATGAGTGTGCAATAAAGACACATTGGATAGATTTTATGCATGTTCCTTGGAATGTCTCACATTCTACCAAAGGAATGCTACAGAGAAACCTGAAGCTATAGTTTGGAATGGGTTGTGTTGGTTTTTTTTTCAGACGTCTGTCAAAGAGGGAAACAAATGATTGCTTTTATTTTCTTTCTAAAATGTATTACTGTTGAAATGCATCTGTCAGATTTAGGAGAAGAGAAGAAAGAGATGGAAGGATTATTCCATCTTTGTGAATAATGATATTTCAACTTCAAAAATATCTTAATGACCTTTTGCAAAATATTGTTCTTAGGACAAGAAAGGAAGAAAAGAATGGAGGGAGGGGAAGAAAAGAAGAAAAAAAAAAGAAAATAGGAGAAAAGTGACTACAAACTTTGATGCTTCTTTTATGACATAAAGGAAAACCAGTATGAAACAAACCATTATTTTAGCTCTTGCTACAAACAGCCTCAACAAAGTTTTGTAATCCTGCATGTCAACATTAGGATCTGTCCTGAATTTGTGGCTGAAAATCTGTTAGCACTTAAAGAAGAAGGAAACTTGGGATTTAAATCTAAGTCATTTTTCATCAGCACAGCTGGTCAAAGACCATGGTTAGAAATGTGTTGTTTTCTTTTTTAGGAGACAATTTAGAAAGTTCAAGTTTCAATATTTTGGAACATTATTATCATTTTTTAAGTGTAAGAATTAAATATTCCTGGATTATAGATTTTACAGTGCATCTGGATAAAAGATTTTCCGAGTGGGCTCGAGCTACAGAACTCCATTCCGTTCCCTGAAAACTGTGTCTATTTAATATCCCCGGTGACCATTCCCTCTTCCTTATACCGGTTTGAATCCATGGCCCTCCTGGCATACTTCTTTCTTACTTCCAATAGTGATTTTCTTCCACAACTCAAAATCTGAAATGTTTTATAAAAGGACATAGGTGGAGGCTTCTGCTGTGGCATCAGGAATTCAATTATACAATATATGACATCTGTGTCAGACATGACTAGCTTCTTGTTTGTTTAACAATTGATTGATATTGATTTGAGCACTATGGCCTCAAACCCTGGTGCCACTTCACCTACTGAACATGTCATGCCTCTTTCTCTTAGACCTGTGGCACTTCTGACTTCAGCTGTGGGGATATCTGATTGTAAAGATAATGTTAGATATTGACTTAGAGCGATTGGTGCTGATGGAGCTCTCTGATTGTTAGCATTGCTATAGTTGTCTCAGTCTTTCCCATTATATCCCAAAAAGGGATGTGCAGTTTCGACCTTCATCTTTCATTGAAAGAGTCAAACAAAGCAGGGGGAAATACAAAATTCTGCTTATTTTTTCACTTCCTTAGTAACAGCCACCTATACAGTTTTTTTCTGGGAGTTTATTTTTTGAGTTGTTAGTTTAGTAAAATAATCCGCCTTTCAATACTATAATCCCAACAAGTCCAAAAACTCACTTTCATCAGTGTCATTGTTTTGTTTAGCTTTAATGGGGAATTGTAATTCCTGGGGCTATCTCGATCCCTAGTAGCTCTCTTTTATTCATTTCTTTAGGCTCTTGAAAAGCACAAATGTGATTGTACTGTGGAAATGTTAAACATGATTTATACAGGCATACCTGTTATAATTATACCCCAGTCAAGCCATTAGAGATTTGAGAGCTCCCTCTCTTCTCTGATTCCTATATTCCTAGCCCAATCTAGCTTTCAGCAAGGCAGACAGATCCAGCGCTACCTATGTTAATAGCTGGGGTTCATCAGCATAAATTGCTAATGGGGTGCTCCTCAGTGTGCCTGATGCTGTATTTGATGTTATGATTTGTAGCAAACAACAGAGGCACTCAACGATTTAGCAGCCTGTGCTCAGTTGTTGCCGCAAGGGAGCTGAGGGGCTTTTAAATAAACTGTGTATTATTTGCTCACATGAGATGCTATTTAAGTGCTACACATGACAGAAAAGCACATTAAAGGAAGCCCAAAACCATCAGTTGAGATTTCCAGAACCAATCCAAGAATCAGCTGCACAGTGTGGCCTGCTGAATCAATGATGGACTTGGGAAAGCCGCTGAATGAATTAAGCAGTGGGCAGAGGGCAGGAGCTGACTGTGGCTCATACCATGAACTCCCTATTGCCAAATTCAGACTTAAATTGAAGAAAGTAGGGAAAACCACTAGACCATTCAGGCATGACCTAAATCAAATCCCTTATGATTACACAGTGGAAGTGAGAAATAGATTTAAGAGCCTAGATCTGATAGATAGAGTGCCTGATGAGCTATGGAATGACGTTCGTGACGTTGTACAGGAGACAGGGTTCAAGACCATCCCCATGGAAAATAAATGCAAAAAAGCAAAATGGCTGTCTGGGGAGGCCTTACAAATAGCTGTGAAAAGAAGAGAAGCGAAAAGCAAAGGACAAAAGGAAAGGAATAACCATCTGAATGCAGAGTTCCAAAGAATAGCAAGAAGAGATAAGAAAGCCTTCCTGAGCGATCAATGCAAAGAAATAGAGGAAAACAACAGAATGGGAAAGACGAGAGATCTCTTCAAGAAAATCAGAGATACCAAAGGAACATTTCATGCAAAGATGGACTCGATAAAGGACAGAAATGGTATGGACCTAACAGAAGCAGAAGATATTAAAAAGAGGTGGCAAGAATTCACAGAAGAACTGTACAAAAAAGATCTTCACGACCCAGATAATCATGATGGTGTGACCACTGACCTAAAACCAGACATCCTGGAATGTGAAGTCAAGTGGGCCTTAGAAAGCATCACTATGAACAAAGCTAGTGGAGGTGATGGAATTCCAGTTGAGCTGTTCCAAATCCTGAGAGATGATGCTGTGAAAGTGCTGCACTCAATATGCCAGCAAATTTGGAAAACTCAGCAGTGGCCACAGGACTGGAAAAGGACAGTTTTCATTCCAATCCCAAAGAAAGGCAATGCCAAAGAATGCTCAAACTACCGCACAATCACACTCATCTCACACGCTAGTAAAGTCATGCTTAAAATTCTCCAAGCCAGGCTTCAGCAATATGTGAACTGTGAACTTCCTGATGTTCAAGCTGGCTTTAGAAAAGGCAGAGGAACCAGAAATCAAATTGCCAACATCTGCTGGATCATAGAAAAAGCAAGAGAGTTCCAGAAAAAACATCTATTTCTGCTTTATTGACTATGCCAAAGCCTTTGACTGTGTGGATCACAATAAACTGTGGAAAATTCTGAAAGAGATGGGAATACCAGACCACCTGATCTGCTTCTTGAGAAATCTGTATGCAGGTCAGGAAGCAACAGTTAGAACTGGACATGGAACAATAGACTGGTTCCAAATAGGAAAAGGAGTACGTCAAGGCTGTATATTGTCACCCTGTTTATTTAACTTCTATGCAGAGTACATCATGAGAAATGCTGGACTGGAAGAAGCACAAGCTGGAATCAAGACTGCTGGGAGAAAGATCAATAACCTCAGATATGCAGATGACACCACCCTTATGGCACAAAGTGAAGAGGAACTAAAAAGCCTCTTGATGAAGGTGAAAGTGGAGAGTGAAAAAGTTGGCTTAAAGCTCAACATTCAGAAAACGAAGGTCATGGCATCTGGTCCCATCACTTCATGGGAAATAGATAGGGAAACAGTGGAAACAGTGTCAGATTTTATTTTTTGGGGGGGCTCCAAAATCACTGCACATGGTGACTGCAGCCAGGAAATTAAAAGACCCTTACTCCTTGGAAGGAAAGTTATGACCAACCTAGATGGCATATCAAAAAGCAGAGATATTACTTTGCCAACAAAGGTTCGTCTAGTCAAGACCATGGTTTTTCCTGTGGTCATGTATGGATGTCAGAGTTGGACTGTGAAGAAGGCTGAGCGCTGAAGAATTGATGCTTTTGAACTGTAGTGTTGGAGAAGACTCTTGAGAGTCCCTTGGACTGCAAGGAGATCCAACCAGTCCGTTCTAAAGGAGATCAGCCCTGGGATTTATTTGGAAGGAATGACGCTAAAGCTGAAACTCCAGTACTTTGGCCACCTCATGCAAAGAGTTGACTCACTGGAAAAGACTCTGATGCTGGGAGGGATTGGGGGCAGGAGGAGAAGGGGACGACAGAGGATGAGATGGCTGGATGGCATCACTGAGTCGATGGACATGAGTCTGAGTGAACTCTGGGAGTTGGTGATAGACAGAGAGGCCTGGTGTGCTACAATTCATGGGGTGGCCAGGAGTCGGACATGACTGAGCGACTGATCTGAGAGGGCAGGGAAGCAAAGGAAAAAAATGTGTGACAGATACAAAGATTTTGCAAGGATTTTAATGTTAGTCATAGGATGATACAAGGGGAAAATACAGAGTTTCCATGGGAGAATGTGAGTGTTATACAAAGTGAGATTGTTGCTGTTCAGTTGCTAACTCATGTCTGACTCTTTGAGACCCCGTGGCTTGAAACAAGCCAGGCTCCTCTGTTCTCCACTATCTGTAGGAGTTTGCTCAAATTCATGTCCTTTGAGTCAGTGATGCTGTTGAACCATCTCATCCTCTTCTGCCCCTTCTTTCACCTTCAATCTTTCCCAGCATCATGGTCTTTCCCAGTGAGTTGGCTCTTCGCATCAGGTGGCCAAAGTATTGGAGCTTCGGCTTCAGCATCAGTCTTTCCAATGAATATTCAGGGTTGATTTCCTGTAGGATTGACTGGTTTGATCTCCTTGCTGTCCAAGGGACTCTCAAGAGTTTTCTCCAGCACCACAATTCAAAAGCATCAATTTTTCACCACTCAGCCTTCTATATGGTCCAACTTTTACACCCAATATACGGCTACTGGAAAACCATAGTTTTGACTATATGGACCTTTGTCAGCAAAGCAGTGTCTCTGCTTTTTGATATGCTATCTAGATTTGCCATAGCTTTCCTTCCAAGGAATAAGTATCTTTTAATTTCCTGACTGCAGCCAATGTCAACAGTGATTTTGGAGCCAAAGAGATAAAATATATCACTGCTTCCATTTGTTTTGGAAAACCAAAGTGAGACAAAGGTGACCAAAGCATGCCGAGATGTAGCCTTCACTGTGTGCCGTCCATATAAAAATTCTCACATAATTACAACTGAACAATGGGAGAAATTCCCATAAGTTATCATGAAGGATGTTGATTCTATCAAGAAAAAAGCATACAACACTTATTTTAAAAACCCCAGTATTTTCTTTGCATTTGCAATGATACGTAAAACTTGCTCTATAAATGCTAGTAAATGCATATGCCACCAAAGTGTTCATAAAATTGGACTATCTACCTAAAAATGGAAATATCAATGATTTCTTCTGTTTCTTGCTACCTAAATTAAAATTTTGAATTTCTGTCATCAAACTTCCATACCACATTTTTGGATGTTTTACAAGCATTAATGTATTTAATATATTAGATAGGTATAATAATATATGGTAAATATATAATATATTTGAAATATAAATTTTTCATTTCTCATTTATTCAGTTTTTTTAGTTTTAATATCTCCCTCACTACACACTCATAAATGGCTTCTTTTATCTTATTTCTTAGTCATTTATCTCTTTTTAGAAACATGGTTTGTTCTAAGAAGTACATTCTGTTGTATATCTGTTGATACCATATGATTTCAAATTCTAAAGCCACTCAATTTATGTGTCTATATTTTAGCCCTTGACCGTATATTCTGTAGATAGATATAGATGTGTAGCTGTATAAGTATATATCTTGCCATTAGAAAGTGATTCCTTTGATTCTCAGATCTTATCTTGGCATCCCAGCACCTAGTACAATACCTGGTTATAATAGCTACTCAATGAAAGTACAGACAACATTTTAAAATTGTAGCTTTGTAAACATCTTCATATCTAAACCCGGCATCCTAATTCAATTCCTGTGTGATGTAAGGTACTATGTATCTGTGGACTTCAGCCCCAGGTATGCATGGCCAAAGGTTAAGTTAGAATCCCCTCCAGGAGATCAGTGTTGGATGATGGAGGAGTAAAGGAGAAGGGGGTCATGGTATCCCATGGCATGTATTTCTGTCCAATGTGGGGGATTCATCATCTGCTTGGAACCCACTGAAAATATCTTCCTTCTATCAGAGAATTTTCAATTCTCCTGATTATCCTACAGTTCATTAGATGACATTGAAGGCATTCAGAGGTCAGAAAACAGGGTATTCAGGAAGATGAAAGGTAGCAAGGCACAGGATTGAAAAGAAATGAAAAAAAAAAAAAAGGAAAATCACCTTTTGGATAATATGCAAAGCAGGCATCCAGCTTCTTCAAAGGAAACAGGAAAATATTTTTATGCAAATTTATTGAGAACATTTTATTTTTTTAATGTATACAAAAATATAGTATTGGTTTAAATTTATTTTTAATTTAAGTATATTTGCTTTACAATGTTAAGTAAACTTTGAGCAATCATGTAAACAAATACAACAGTAAGGGCTATACCTACAAGAGGATTTCCACTAAATAATGAATTATATAAACAGCACAGGGCATCCACAGGAGGATGAAGAAGGATAGCAAATGCTAGAAAATAAGAGACATATTTAACTGACAATGGATTTTACCAATTTTTAGGGGACAGTTATCCTATTGAATATAATTTTTATAAATATATTTTCCTAAAAATATGTCTCCTCACTATGGGAAATCCTTGGTAGAATAGTTGTAGGCTTATTTCAGAATAGCAATTAAATCATTGTTATGAAGTACTCTTTGTTATCTTTGGAAGATTCTTTTTAAAGAACCCTCTTCAGAACTACTGGGCTTCCTGGGTGGCTCAGTAGTAAAGAATCCACCTGCCGGTGCAGGAGACGCCAGAGACGAGGGCTTGATCCCTGGGTTGGGAAGATCCCCTGGAGAAGGGAATGGCAACCCACTCTATACTCTTGCTGGGAAAATCCCATGGTTAGAGGAGCCTGACTGACTACAGTCCACAGCATTACAAAGAGTCAGACATGACTGAGGGACTAAGCACAGCATACTTCAGAACTATTAGAGATAACCGTCTAAACTATTTTGGCCAGAGTTTCAGAGCACAGAGTAGACAGAATTAAACAGCCTCATCCATGAAGAAAGTTGCCTCAATGAAGATTATTAATAGATTGGTGTTCAATATGCTTTACATGCTTTATATCTACCAGGGGCTCTGTGAAGCCCTACAGTTCCACCTCTTCTCTTTCATACCTCCTGGGAAGTATTGTGCCCTACACACACTTTATTGGCCGATGAACTGAAAGAGTAGGAGATATATATTGGAGAAGGCAGTGGCACCCCACTCCAGCACTCTTGCCTGGAAAATCCCATGGGCGGAGGAGCCTGGTGGGCTGCAGTCCATGGGGTCGCTAAGTGTCGGACACGACTGAGCGACTTCACTTTCACTTCTCACTTTCATGCATTGGAGAAGGAAATGGCAACCCACTCCAGTGTTCTTGCCTGGAGAATCCCAGGGATGGGGGAGCCTGGTGGGCTGCCGTCTCTGGGGTCGCACAGAGTCGGACACAACTGAAGCTACGTAGCAGCAGCAGCAGCATATATATACGTATATACACACTCACAACTCCTGCCAAGCTGCTGCCAACACAAGGCACTGTAGCTTAAGGAATCTCTTGGGGAAATACAAACCATTGCACTTAATAGCCTGACTATACAAACAGGCACCAAATGGTGTTTATTTCTGGATCCAAGGCCATAAAATTTGTCAGTGGCCTTCCGTGAAGGAATAGCCTGCTAGGACATTTCATTATGTGATCTGACTCCCCCAATTTCAATGCTTCATATGAAAATGAACCCAATATTTTGTAAATGGTGGAAAGCAGCCCGAGTCTGACATCCAATGAAGACTTTATTTTCTCCATTTACATTTTTAAGAAATAGCAAAGCTGTGTGGTATGTTCATTTTATGATAATCAGACACAAAAGAGAGAAGGACAAAGTGACAGAGGGAAAGAGTAGCAGAGGAGGGAAAAAATAGGTGGACTCAAGTTAGCAAGATGTGTTAAGATTTAGCAAGTTGGCAAACTGGTATCACTCAGTTGAGCATAGAACTAGACCACTTATCTGATTTGGCTCCTAATGAATATTTTTCTTTATGAGATTTTAAAGGCAGTTTTATAGTGCAATTTTTTTTTTAAATTCTAGAAATCAAATATCTAAGGATTTATTTTTTCTTTCCGAAATATTATGATTAGAGTTGGATACACATGTATCTGTTTATGCTTGGCTTCTAAGGAGTATTATGAAGCTGCTTGAAAAACATGCTGTGGTGAATTGCTCAGGTGTTTACACTTTTGTGATTAATCTTATCCATTCACTCTTACGACTCTGGCCAAGCTTACAATCAGTGGCTGTATAATTACATAACTAGACTGCCAAGAATTCTAAACTGCTGTCTCTATATGTGTAATGGGTACCTTTTAAAACCAGTCAATAATAACATTATGACATTTCCTCACTAACATCTGATTACTACCCTCATCACCTTGGTTCGTTTGATTCTAAGTGTATTGCTGTTGACTACCTGTGCAACCTTAGTTTCTTATCTTTAAAATAAGCATAATAATAACTATTTCACAAGGATATTATGAAGTTAGATGAGCAAATATAGAGTCCTGTGTATAATAGGGACTCCATAAGTGTTCATCCTCTTTTCCTCGTATCTCCCTATATAAATATCCCCTTCCTGATTGTATTTTTATTGCTCTTGTTGAGGAAGAAACATTTTTCCTCTGCCCTTCTCTTGGTCTTCGCTTGTGGCTTAGCTGGTAAAGAATCTGCCTGCAATGCAGGAGACCTGTGTTCGATCCCTGAGTTGGTAAGACTCCCCTGGAGAAGGGAATGGCTACCCACTCCAGTATTCTGGCCTGGAGAATTCCATGGACTGTATAGTCCATTGGGTCAAAAATAGTTGGACATGACTGAGTGACTTTCACTTTCATTTTTCTAGGTTCTTTGGCTGGTCTAATAATTAAATTGACATAAGACAGATTAACAAGAGAATGATACATTTAATTACCTACCTACTAGGACTCCACAAGGACAATGAGACCCAAGAAAAAGTCAGACAGTTGAGACTTTAATGCTGTTTTGAACTAAAGAATGGGACAGGGTCCTGGGTCTTGAAAGGGGAAGAGGGTATGTCACCCAATGATAAGAAGAGCAAACACTTGGTAATTACATATTTGTCCTTCCACACAGGTAGGTCATCAAAATAAAATGTTATCTGTGGGTAATAATGCTCTTTCTGGGCCATACTTCCTATCTAAATTCTTCCAGGTAGTGAAGGGAGAGGTAAAAGTTTGTCTTGGGTCTGCTGAATCTGATTTGTGTTGCCAAAAACCTGGTCTTTGTTCACCAATGCCAATGGAAATATGGCAACAGAGTTTTGGAGGAGTAGAAAGGTGTAGCTTTATTACTTTGCCAGGTAGAGAGTACCACTACAAACAAAGCTAGTGGAGGTGATGGAATTCCAGTTGAGCTATTCCAAATCCTGAAAGATGATGCTGTGAAAGTGCTGCACACAATATGCCAGCAAATTTGGACAACTCAGCAGTGGCCACAGGGCTGGAAAAGGTCAGTTTTCATTCCAATCCCATAGAAAGGCAATGCCAAAGAATGCTCAAACTACTGCACAATTGCACTCATCTCACACGCTAGTAAAGTAATGCTCAAAATTCTCCAAGCCAGACTTCAACAGTACTTGAACTGTGAACTTCCAGATGTTGAAGCTGGATTTAGAAAAGGCAGAGGAACCAGAGATCAATTTACCAATACCTGTTGTATCACTGAAAAAGCAAGAGAGTTCCAGAAAATCATCTACTTCTGCTTTATTGACTACACCAAAGCCTTTAACTGTGTTGGTCACAACAAACTGGAAAATTCCTCCAGAGATGGGAATACCAGACCACCTGAGCTGTCTCCTGAGAAATCTGTATGCGGGTCAAGAAGCCACAGTTAGAACTGGGCATGGAACAACAGACTCATTCCAAATAGGGAAAGGAGTACATCAAGGCTGTATATTGTCACCCTGCTTATTTAACTTATATGCAGAGTACATAATGAGAAACGCTGGGCTGGATGAAGCACAATCTAGGATCAAGATTACTTGGAGAAATATCAATAACCTCAGATATGCAGATGACACCACCCTTATGGCAGAAACTGAAGAGGAGCTAAAAAGCCTCTTGATGAAAGTGAAAGAGGAGAGTGAAACAGTTGGCTTAAAGCTCAACATGCAGAAAACTAAGATCATGGCATCTGGTCCCATCAATTCATGGCAAATAGATGGGGAAACAGTGGAAACAGTGGCTGACTTTATTTTCTTGTGCTCCAAAATCACTGCAGATGGTGATTGCAGCCATGAAATAAAAGATGCTTGCTTCTTGGAAGGAGAGTTATGACCAACCTAGACAGCATATTAAAAAGCAGAGACATTGCCAAGTGCCGTCTAGTCAAAGCTATGGTTTTTCCAGTAGTCAAGTATGGATGTAAGAGTTGGACTATAAAGAAAGTTAAGTTCCGAAGAATCGATGCTTTTGAACTGTGGTGTTGGAGAAGGCTCTTGAGAGTCCCATGGACAGCAAGGAGATCAATGGAAATCAGCCCGGAATATTCATTGGAAAGACTGATGCTAAAGCTGAAACTCCAATACTTTGGCCACCTGATGCAAAGAACTGACTCATTTAAAAAGACCCTGATGCTGGGAAAGATTAAAGATGGGAGGAGAAGAGGATGACAGAAGATGAGATGCTTGGATGGCATCACAGACTCAATGGACATGAGTTTGAGTAAACTGTGGGATTTGCTGAAGGACAAGGAAGCCTGACGTGGTGCAGTCCATGGGGTCACAAAGAGTCAGACATGATTGAGCGACTGAACTGAACTGAAAGAGTGCCACAGCCAGCTAATGCTCTCAAGACTCTGCCCGCCTTCCTGGGAAGCTGGAAGAAGTCTAATCCTTTTAGGGTGGAAAATAGGGCAGAAGATTCAGATGTGGTCTTGTATTCTCCTCTCCCTGGGGGCATTGAGATCATCAGGGCTGGAGTCAGGTGACTCCAGAATAGGACCCAGTGGTCCTTGAGGTCATCCTCAGGTGACATTCTTTCTGGAATGAAGGATGCTCCCAAAGGAAACGGGTGTTAGGGAGTGTTGTCTTGGAGGGGTGAGCATCAAGTGTATAGTATGATCTTAGCTAGAAAGCAGTCATTTTCAGAGTACAATTAAGCCAGAAACAGAAGGAAAACAAAGATCTGTAGGTTGAATGGGTAAGATGAATAAAGGCTGAATAAAGGCTAACATGGGGCTTCCCTGGTGGCTCAGCTGGTAAAGAATCTCTCTGCAATGTGGGAGACCTGGGTTCAATCCCTGGGTCGGGAAGGTCCCTTGGAGGAAGGCATGGCAACCCACTCCAGTATTCTTGCCTGAAGAATCCCTATGGACAGAGGAGCATGGTGGGCTACAGTCCATGGGGTCACAGATTCAGACATGATTGAGCAACTGTGCACAGCACAAGGGTTAACATAATGGGGTGTCTCCAGTAGTTTCTGCGATAGCAGTTGCCTTCAGCTTAAAATACCATGCCAAAGTGATTCATTTTGGGGAGGCTCATTCAGAACCTCTTCACTCATTGGAGACATTTTGTTTGAATAGAGAGAGATGTGTTTGTGATCTGGAATGGACTTAGTTGATAGTGAAATCCTATCAACATCAGCAAATTCAAATCTAGTTGTGAACTGTTAATAGAGTTCCACAACATGATGAATGTAAAAACTCACGTCTTTAAGAACGCCATTTTAGATGTTTTAGATCTTAATTACAAAGCCATTGTTTTTACTTACATAATTTGTTGCATGAGATTCATTAGTAACCTAATTATAATATCTCATGTTTATATGTGGGCTTCCCATGGGGCACTAGTGGTAAAGAATCAGCCTCCCAGGGCAGGAGATGCAAGAGATGCTAGTTTGATCCCTGAGTTGGGAAGATCCCCTCGAGTAGGAAGTGGCAACCTACTCATACTCTATTGAAAAATTATTTCATAATGATATTTGAAAGACACTGTGGTTTTATATAACAGTGGAATAACAGCAATATGATTCTTGAGAATAATATTGATGAGATTAGTTACAGAATTGTTTCTGTGAGAGCTGGTTATGTCTTTTTTTGGAGGAGGAAACGGCAACCCACTCCAGTGTTGTTGCCTGGTTATGTCTTTACAAGGGTTATGTGCCTGGAAATCAAATTATTATAATTTTTCTAATATGCTTGAGAACACTACAGTAAACACTCTACAAACACCCTTAATTTTGCTTGTGGGATAAATGCGTTTCTCTTACAACAATCAAATGCTACCTGGTTGTTTTATTTTTTTAATTTATGTTTTACAGATACAGATCTGTTTTTAGAGTTTTTTACTGTTTCATGATATGCTTTGCTATTTTAAATCCATATGCACTAAGAACCACTATTTTTAATTTTCTGCTTCAAGTATCATTCTAAGATCTACTTCAGTGTCCTCTATGTGGCTTAAGATCCTAAAATCATTTGAAAAAAATCTGTTTGAGTAAACAAACATTTATTTCCCTTGGATTGAATGTTCATGCTTTTAGTAGATTCTCAAAGAGATTCTGTAACTTTTTCTACACCTATCACATAATAAGAAACCTCAGTCCAATTAAGTACCTAAATAGATACCAGCAGACTGTTAGAAGCTTTCATGTTATTTTATTGTTTCATCCTTGTAGCAGTCATGTGACATGGCTGTTATTAATATTTTCATTTGTGTAGTTTGTGAATGGTCTCTCTAAATTCATAGTTTCTTTCCGCAATACTTGATGCATCAGTCTTCCTTACCTGGATTATTAATTATGGACCTGTTTAGACATTTTTATGTCCCCCACAGTGATAAACACGCAGCTACTAAGCCAAAATGACAGTGCTGCTGCTGCTGCTAAGTTTGCAGCAACAATTTAAAGGTTGGAATATCAGTGATCTAGGGTTCCACACTCAAATCTCCACGATTCCAGCTCATACTATAAATAAGCAGATGAAGCCAAGTTTAAAAACTGAAGGACATTGAAAGGACTAAGGCAAGTTGTTGAGTGGGCGGCTCTGTTCCCTTCTGGCCAATTAGAAGGAATACAGGAATACAGCCTGAAGGAATACAGAGACACTGTTTCTAGACCTTCAGACCTTAATTTCTCTTTAAAACCACCACATGGGTTAGATAAAACCAGTCTATCAACAGGATCTTGCCCTTGTACTTTTGTTTCTTGGCTTTGTGCAAGCTGATTCCATCTTATCTTATAGAGATGACTATCATCCTATTTTTTAAGGCATATAATTAAAGGTTTTATTAATTACTAAAGGGGTCAGTTGTTCGAGTTGTGGCTTGGTATTTGTCAGGCAAGCTGGTCTAACAGAATTTTTCTTCATTTACAAAATGAAACTGGCTGGTTAATTACAATCATTGAAGGCTTTAAGAAAGTTGGGATTTGATTTGTGTGTTTGGAAAATCATCTTTGTGGTTTGAAGATAGTACAGAAGGTGTGGTGTGTTAGGGTCCCCTTCAGTAGAGGCTGGAGAGACACTGTGTACTGATGCTAATGGGAAGGAATAAAATAGGCTCACTTGACAGGTTCTGAGACAGGGCCATTAGGATTTGCCAAAGAACTGGATGGGGTAGTGAGTGAGTGAGAGGTGAGAATTTATGGGGTATATATTCTCTCATCAGATTATCTATGTTCCAATCCCAGCTTTGCTACTGAACAACTGTAGAAACAGAAAAAGATATTTAATGTTTCCATGCTTCCTCATCAGATTGTTAAAATGACTTAATGAACTATTAAAAAAAAATGCAGGCGCATGAGCCTAGCAAAGTGTGAGTTTCCAAATCAATGTGCCCTACCAGCAGGGGCTTGCAAGACTCCAAGCTTCCTGTCTTCGCTCAGTGATGCAGTGGTTGGCTGTGATTTAGCCAACCAGTAGTTTAGCCAGGGGTCAATGTTTGCAAGTCTTTTGACTTTCCCTCAAGGCAACAAGATGTCTGCTGTGGTTTCTTCCTTTACATCAGTATTCCAGATAGAAGAAAATATGTAAAAGGAGACTTTTGCCCCTCTTGTCAGGAAATAAAATGCTTTTGCAAGAGTGTCTAGGAGATATCTGCTTATTTATTTTACTAGAGGTTTATCAGATGATTGGTCTTAACTACAGATGTGGCTGAGATGTTAAAAATTTATTGAGATATCTTTGCAATTCTGTCAAACTGAAGATTCTGATAATGAGGAGAACAGATTTGGAGCTTGGATAGAGGATTTGCCACAGACAGAAAGAACATGAAACCCCTTTATACAGTGTTTTAAAAGGGATTTTGCTACTGGGAGACAAGAATGACTAGTTCATCTATGAGATAATTTTTCAGCTATTGGATTCTATCATTTAATCTGGCTCATCTTCAAGAGCAGCATCATGTAGTTAATTCAACATTGTCATTGGGTGATAACATTTTATTAGCAAACAAATCAGCAAAATAATAAATACAGAGTAATTGTATTAGTCCTCTGCTGGTTAAATGGTGTAAGATGTCTTAGCATACATGTAAGTGTTTATTAATGCAAGGCTTTATTCCCTCCCCTCTTTACCACCGCCTCTCCTACCCCCACCCAATAACATAAATACCTATGGCTGGTCATTTATGTAATTTTTTTTAATTCATTTACTTACAAATTATTCAGAGACATTAATGCATTATGTTTCATTTCCTAAGCAAATTGTAAGTGTAATGACTTCACAATACCATTTTCCTCCAGTCTAATAGCCATGTGTTAGAATGTTTTTTTGTTAAGATGTCAGCTTATTTTGTAATATGTACTATTATCACTTATTATACTATACCATATAATTTATGTATTACAGAAGTAATTATTATAAATTAAATTTGTATTAACTTGGTAGATTGCTGTGCACAAGAGCTAGGGACTAAGAATCTTAATTTTTATTGTAGTTTTTCATAATAATTAATATTTATCATTCAGCAAAAGTTACAAACACTGCACAATATTCAATATAACCCTTGCCTCATTCAGCAAACTTCTGAGAGAAAATTGAACAAAAAAAGAGAGAGAGAGAGAGAGAAACTTTTCTACACAAATCCTTTTAGAAATGGAGAGAGAATAGTTGAAATCCAGCTAAGAACTTTCAATAAGAGAATAATTTCCCAAAATCATTTGACAAATAGTCAACATGTAGACTGAACTGATATTAATGTGACTTTAAACTGTATTTGGGTCATGTTTCACTATTATTTATTGGCTAGAAACATATGTAGGAAGTGTGTATATTATTGGCAATTGCTATAAATTTATATGAAACAAAATTATGTAATAAAGGGATTAGCTATCTAATGTAAGTTGTATCGAAGTTCCAAATTATTTGATTAAGATTACATTTCTGGTGAAGGTTGAAACTGAAGTTAGGTTAGGTATAGTATATTGTAATGTACTGTTATATCAAATGGTACAGTGCAATGCCTTTATTTCTCCATTGTTAGTTGAGCAAGTGACCATCCTCACATACATGGGGATAATATAGTAACTTTCTTCTCCTACATAGTTTATTCCAAAGGAGACTTAAAAAAAAGAGAGGAGAGGAAAAGCCTAACTGGGAGATCAAAGGAAGCCTTGAAAGGGAGAAACTAGAGTATGGGCTTTTGTTTTCTTTAGTCAGAGAACTGGAGGAAAAATTGGTGTCTTTTTGAGTAGAACCTGAAGATTTTACTGAACTCTTTGGGGATCACCTGAGAGAAATTGTGACTTTAGCTACACAATCAATGAAAAATGAAGGCCAAAATATTGTCAGACTAATTTAAGTTATAGGAAAGGGGGGGTTGACTTTTACTATAAATTTTCATAAGATGTTGGGAAGAGTATTGTTTGACTAGACTTAGATGTACAAGGGCATTTGAGCAAGAGTCTAGAAAAGACCTACACAAAAACATAAAGTAAATGATTGCTTAAAAAAAAAAAAAATCAACCAAATACACTTGAAGATCTAATGTTTATTCAGCAATTCATGACTTGGGCAGCATGCCTTCTTGCAACTAGAAGCATGCTCCAAGGACTTATACAAAATGGAAGACTTTTATTGAAAGGAGGATGGGGCAAGACAGTCATTAGCAAAAGAAAAGAAAGGGTTATTGGTGGCTGCAACATCTTTTTGGAGGGGAAGGAAATGGCATGGGTTTATTACTTAGGTTGCTTCTTCATCTGGGGAGTTAGGGATTGAATGAAGAGGGCCCGTGTTACAGATAAACCTCATTGGTGCTGACAAGAAAATTTCAAACTGTTTGGTTAAGGTTACATTTCTGGTGAGGGCTGAGACTGCACTTAGGTTATGTATCTAGTTGAGGTACCATGGCCTCTAGCACAAGCTATGCCTTTTGGAGCCTGTGGTTTTTCTCTTTAACAAGGGAAAGAAACAGAAGTTTAAATATGTGTTTCCTCTACTGCTTTGAGGTCCTCAGGATCTAGAAACTCTTATCCTGGGAGAAGACCACAACTTAGGTCTGCATAACAACCATGCCCTGTTTACAGAGCTTTACGTGGTGAGCTCTGGAAACTGGCCTCCCCTTCTCACCACCCTCCCTCCGTTTTCTCTTTTGTCATTAGCTGAAGGCTATTAGCTGAAAGTATTTGTGGTAATAGTTTGGTCCATTTTGAGGAGTTACTCAGTTTTTCTGGGTGCCAATTGTGTACACAGGAGGCATATATGGTACACTTTCAATTTTTCTCCTGTTAATCTCTATTCTTATGTAGGTGGCAGGGAGGAGGAAGGTGGTTTCAGCCAAGAACCTAGAAAGACAGAGGTAAAATTATTTCTCCTCCCCTACAGTACATAGTGTAAGATTTCATTTATAAAAATGTTAAAATCATACCAAACAATATAATCTGCTATTTATGGATGGGTTGTTTGGGGAAAATGAACATTAAATTCAGTATAATCATTTGCTCTGGAGGGAAGGGAGAATAAGCGATTGAGGTAAGAGGGTTCAACTTCATTTTAATTGTTATTTACCCTAGGCCGTGGTAAATGAGTCTTTTTACATTACATTTTACATTTTTTGGTATGTCTGAAGTATTTTATATTGGAAAAAGGCACATTCATATTGAAAAACTAAACAGAAAACATAAAGTGGAAAATGAATCCTCTTGTAAAAAATAGCCCCAATATGAAATGGAAGAAGAACAATCTGAATAGAACTAGACAAAGATAAATGAGGGTAGACAATAAAATATATTGGAACCTATTTCAAAATCTGTTCACAGAAACAACTCTGTTACTATAATGTAGACAACAGACAAAAGAGAAAACCAAAACAAAACTGTGACAGAATCAAATAGAGCATTACAGAAAAAAGAGGGTAGGAGAAGGTGGGCAAGGAATATTTGAAATAGTGGGAACTTGCCTGCTGAGTCATGTCTGACTCTTTGTGAGCCCATGATCTGTAGCTTGCCAGTCTTCTCTGTTTATGAAATTTTCCAGGCAAGAATACTGGAGTGGGTTACCGTTTTCTAACTTACTGAGCTGTAATCAAAGCTGTCAATCGAGCTGATCATTTAAGTTATTGCTTTCTTGGGAGGATATGAATATACTTGTATTTGTTGGTGGCATTTGACAATATCCATCTCCCTTTCCCTCAAGTTGCAAGCAGTTAACAAGGTGCCCACTTCTTCTTTGATTGCCCAAGACTTCTCTAGTTTTTGCAGTGAAAAATCCTACTTCCCCCCAAATTTCTTAGTCTCAGACAAACTGAGATGCTTGGTCACTGTTTAGGTGGATTTGAACAGCATAACATTTTTTTTTAATTTAATTTTATTTTTAAACTTTACATAATTGTATTAGTTTTGCCAAATATCAAAATGAATCCGCCACAGGTATACACGTGTTCCCCATCCTGAACCCTCCTCCCTCCTCCCTCCCCATACCATCCCTCTGGGTCGTCCCAGTGCACCAGCCCCAAGCATCCAGCATCGTGCATCAAACCTGGACTGGCAACTTGTTTCATACATGATATTTTACATGTTTCAATGCCATTCTCCCAAATCTTCCCACCCTCTCCCTCTCCCACAGAGTCCATAAGACTGGAAACAGAATTGTTCTTCCTTAGAATGGTTTCATACTCTTCCCAGAAATACAAATTTGAGCATCATTCAGCAATTTGCAATACTTATGACTTTACTTACTAATTGCATTCAAATGACTTGCATTATGGCGATAAGTCTAAACAGACCCTCTATATAATAATTTCATACCTAAGGCTGTAGAAAGCATGTGTTTAACATTGTTTCAGCCTTACTTTCTTGTGGGTATTTTAGCTTTAAATTGGCTTGTACCTTGTATCTTTCAAATATAGGCTTTGATGATGTTTTCTCCTAACTACAGAAATAACTACCTGCTTCAAAAGGAAGGAGGTGCTTTCAGGTACTGGTGTTATATAAAAGTAGTCCTGATAATTCTAATGTGTGCAGGAAGAGATCTGCATGTTTAGAGGATGAAGGAATAACTTTTATGAATGGTGACACCTTGAAGGTTTCTTTCGGTGCTTTATTCATGTTTGCTAGGTGAACATAAATCTTACATTCCAGAACTGTCTTTCCATATTGGTTTGGAGATAACAATTCCTGTGTATATGTGTTTATGTGGGACCTCATCAGAATTAGAATATTCCATTTATCATGAGAGTATTAATCTAAGAATTTTACATTTGATTTCTAGAATTAGAATTTTGCAGTATTGGATTATAAATTGGCAGCATTATTTGACTATAAACCTTTTGGGTCATCTTAGAGCAAAAGAAAGTTTTGATCGATGTCTGCTTAACATCTCTTTTACCAGAACCATATCAAAGAAAATATACAAGAATTTATTATTTTCATTGACAAAAGCAGTGATGTATAGAAATCTCATCCCTTTATCTTCCATATTCTATGGTACCCAATAAAACCGGCTTTGCTAAATGATTAATTCCTAAATTTAAAATGGAATGTCTGCTACAAAACTAAATCATGACCAGAAGACTGCATGGCATAAATCCTTCACAGGGTGCTATAACCTTTATCGTTTTTGAAATGTGCCCCCATGCAGGAGCCCTCAGGCAAATGTACAAGGAACCCAGATGACATTTACATAGCCGTTGTGTCAGATTAGACTCTATGATCCTCCCACATCATCAGGCAAGGCCTGAACAGAGCAGATGCATGACAGACTGCCCAAGCCTGATGCAGAGCAAATCACTAATCCTAGAGAAACAACAGAGTTTCGTTTACACTTAGGCCCCTTGTCCAAGGGGGTCCATAATCAGAGGCAATCTTCAAGTTCAAGGCCTTCAAAACTAACAGGTGCAGGACATGCATTCAATACCAGTTCTTTTCTTTTCTGCAGCACATGATTACCTAGTAACAAGCACAATCGTCTCCTTCCCAGGGCTAAAGAGCAGGCAGCAAGTATTTTGCATCTGGCACATTCCGGAGTCACTGGAAGAGCCCATTTCTTTGATAACTGATGGATTTCTGTATGGTGAAACAAATGACACTGCCCTCGGTCCCTAGCGACTGAAGAGCATTCACTTATAGTTAAGGAAAAAAAGCAGTTTTCCGTGTCAGCATATCATTCTAAAAATCCCCTGTAAAAAATAATAATATACAGTAATGTATAAGAAGGTAAGTTGAAAACATTTTAGTTCCTTTTAGGTAGAGATGGTTGAGTGTTGGAGGAGAAATTGTCTACTTCTTATGATGAGATTTAGCCTTTCTGCCTCTGTTTAAAAATCATTCATGAATTGCAATGACTAAGAAGAAAAAGTGGTAGGAACCCTGGATGTAGTGACTAGAAACTCAGGAAAAGAGTCGGCAGGTCCAAGTTCTGGCCCTAAAGGCAGAGTTAAATAATTATTCAGATTTGAGCAAGCCCCTTGACTTTTAATCTTTGATTTTCCATGCCTGCAGGGTGACTGTAATTTATCATCTAAACCAGGACAGGCTTGAGAGCAAACAAGGGCGCTAACAATAATTACAACACTATAACAAGCCTAAACCTGGATTGTGTTAGACAAACCAGGGTTTGTGATCACCTTGTTTATCTGTAAAATGAAATGTATTAAATGATCCCTGCTAAATAGTATAAAAGACTGTGATTTTAGGTAAGCTTCTCTTTAAAAATAAAATATTATGAGAGATAGAATCTAAAAGTCAAAAAGGGATAAATGAAGCAATAGTTAAGTAATCAAAAGTCAATTAAAAAAAGCCCTCCTTTAGCATTTTTATGTCATCCATTTATCATTAGAGTGAAGAGAGCATAGTTTCTTATAAGCCTTTGAAAAATATTGTGTGTCTATGTCATAAACAGTCATATTTTATTCATCATATCTTGCCAATTTATTGAAAGGCTGGATTTTTGATAGTTTAGTGACTAAAATTATCCTTTAATTCTCCATTTTCCCTTCCAATATCACACTTTCAATATACTATCTTTACAGTAATTGTTCTCCACCTCTCCCCTGTCCTACCATGCCTACACTGCACACACACACACACACACGCACATATCTGAGAGTGGAAAAAGTTAGATATGAAAATCAACCACTCCAGTATTCTGGCCTGGAAAATTCCATGGACAGAGAAGCCTGGAGGGCTACAGTCCATGGGGTCACAAAGAGTTGGAAATGATTGAGCATTCATGCACACACAAATAAATCTTAGAGCCTAGAATATTTATATCCCAGCTCTGGGTATTTCCGTTTCCCAATAGAAAAGTTGGCATTGGAATAGCCTTCCGAAAAAGTGTCTTTCATGGCTAGAAAGTAATTGAGATAGAAAAATCTCATGCTGCATCAAGGTTTAGTGGCAGAATATGTAACCTTGAAGAAAGCAACTTTATAATAAGTAAATAACTTGCAATATTAATTTTTTAACACTGGAATTGTGCTTCACATTTGAAATGGCAATTTGACATAAATCATCTTACTTACAGCCCCACAAATTTGTAAATATTTATTATCATGGTCCTTTTAACATCTAAGAAAACTGAAGCTTGGAAGGTTAAGTGACTTGCCTAAGCATATTTAACAAATACATGGGAATCCCAAATTTGATTGCAAATCTTCTTACTCAGCTAAAAGTAGGGTTTCTAGAGTTGTTGTTTTTCAGTTATTCAGTCAAGTCCAACACTTTGTGACACCATGGACTGCAGCACACCAGGCTTCCCTGTCCTTCACCAAATCCCAGAGCTTGCTTAGACTCATATCCATTGAGTCGGTGGTGCCATCCAACCATCTCATCCTCTGTTGTCCCCTTTTCCTCTTGCCTTCAATATTTCCCAGCATCAGAGTCTTTTCTAATGAGTTGGCTCTTTGCATCAGGTGGCCAAAGTATTGGAGCTTCAGCATCAGTCCTTCCAATGAATAGTCAGGACTGATTTCCTTTAGAATGGACAGGTTTTATCTTCTTGTAGTCCAAGGGACTCTCAAGAGTCTTCTCCAACAGCACAATGCAAAAACATCCATTGTTCAGCACTCAGCTTTCTTTATGGTCCAACTTTCACATTGATACATGACTACTGGAAAAACCATAGTTTTGACTATATGGAACTTTGTAGGCAAAGTAATATCTCTGCTTTTTAATACATTGTCTAGATTTGTCATAGCTTTTCTTCTAAGCAGCAAGTGTCTTTTACTTTCATGGCTGCAGTCACCATCTGCAGTGATTTTGGATCCCAAGCGAATAAAGTTTCTCACAGTTTCCATTGTTTCCCTATCTATTTGCCATGAAGTGATGGGACCGGATGCCATGATCTTAGTTTTTTGAATGTTGAGTTTTAAGCCAGGTTTTTCACTCTCCTCTTTCAGCTTCATCAAGAGGCTCTTTAGTTCCTCTTCACTTTCTGACATAAGCATGGTGTTATCTGCATATCTGAAGATACTGATATTTCTTCTGGCAATCTTGATTCCAACTTATACTTCATCCAGTCCAGCATTTTGCATGATGTACTCTGCATATAAGTTAAATAAGCAGGGTGATGATATACAGCCTTGATGTACTCCTTTTCCAGTTTGGAAGCAATCTGTTCCATGTCCAGTTCTAACTGATGCTTCTTGACCTGCATATAGGTTTTGCATGAGGCAGGTAAGGTGGTCTTGTATCTCCATCTCTTGAAGAATTCTCCACAGTTTGTTGTGAATCACACAGTCAAAGGCTTTAGCATAGGCAATGAGCAAAAGTAGATGTTTTTCTTTAATTCACTTGCTTTTTCTATGGTCCAACAGATATTGGCAATTTGATCTCTGGTTCCTCTGCCTTTTCTAAATCTAGCTTGAATATCTGGAAGTTCTTGGCTCTAGAAGTTTTTGGCCTTTCCCACCAGAGCAAGACCCAGTTTTCCCCATGGCCAGTCCCTCCCATCACAAAGGGCTTCTGGAGACCTTGAAAAAAAAATATATTGCTCAACAAGATAAGGTCAGCCATGTGTGAATTTAGGGTAACAGACAAGATGACCACAGAAAGCTTCTAAAGAAAGTTAAAGCATTCTATTTTAAGATCCACATTTTTTTCCTTATGTCAAATAGCTTAATTCTAGATAGGAAGAATTATAATTTCCCTAACATTAAAAAATGCCTAAAGCTTAATTCAAGAATGGAGAATTCAGTCCTTCCAAAATAGCACTTACTAGAGCAAAAGATTGCAAAATACTTGACCATGTGCAAGAACATAGTTCCTTTACTTCTCTGTTCTAGTGCAACCAAGCCTTCTTCACCTTCTTTGTGTTATTATCTCAGCAGGATCTCTAATGAGGGTCTAGTTTACTGACAGTCCTCACTAAACTCCAAATGTGATAAAATAGACTTCCTAGAGGAAGTGAAAAAGTGTGAAGAGGTGCAGGTAATGTAAAATAGAACCCAAAAGTCATTCCTTCATTTGACAGATACTCACCACAGTTATGAGTTTTATTTTAGAACTATATGGTGAAACCCTAATTAAGAAAAATGCTTGGATTAAATTTTTATTTCTTAAAACATATTTTTTGTCTCAATTCTTAGCAATTATTCTAAAATGTGATTCATACAATTTTCTGAAATAGTAGTAGAGTGTCTAAAAAAGTAAATATATTTTTTTCCTTGATGACTTTAGACCTTATTATGCTGCAGGGTCATATTTCAGAACTTTGTTTTTCCTGTTTAAGATCCTGATGTAGACATTTTAAACAACTGGCCTCAGGGCATAGTCTGGACATTTCTTTTAGCAAAGAAAGCCCAAATATTAGCTTGTCAACTGCTGACATTTCCCTTGCTCCAAAAAAAATAGAATGAGTAGTTCCAGATTCCTATTTACTGGGATCTTTGGCGGGGGTTGGGTGGGGGGGTCTTACTATTGTGAATAATCAAAGACCTGAGACAACTTCTCTTGAGGACACCATCTAAAGACATCATGAATATGCTTTTGGATTTAAACACTGACTGACACTATATTTAAGGTTTTTTTTTTTTTTTTTTTTTTTAATCATTTCTTTCATTGGAAACAGAATTTCATTACTAGGTGGCCAAGATGGCCTGAATATTTCCCTCAGGTTGACTAAACAGGCTTCTTCCAGGCTCAAAACCCTGATCTTCCTTTACTTAGAGGATTTACTTTAGAAAACCTGAAATTGTGAATTCTTGCTCTGCCCTGTAGATGTACATTTTAAAAAAGCTTCTTGACATTTTTATAACCCAGGAATACCTTCTTCAAGGATCTGGGAAACACGTCTGAAATGTATTCATCAAGATAGAGCCCATATTTCCTGGTCTCTGGTGGGAGGAATGGAGTACAAGCCCCAGACGGTGCCTCTGCTTATTGGATCGGCTACTTTTAATTCTACCTGCTAACAGTCTTGTTTAATCGGAGAGGTTCAGACCTCTTCTATTCAGTCCCCAAAAAAGTTCAGGCCCAAAAAGGGGGGTTACAACTTGTGCTGAAGAGAATAACTTAAAAAAACAAACAAACTTGGAGCTCTCAGAACAAAGATCCCTAGGGGAATTTGGGCCCTTCAGAACTGATCCAGGAGACTGAAATCCCCTAGGTACACATGTCATCATTTTGTCTTTCAAACTACATCTTAGTAGCTTGAGCTTAATTTTTCTCCTTTAATTGTTAGAGCAAATTAATACCCAAGTGGATCATTCTCTTGTATCTTATCTCCTTGCTAAGTGGTATAACGTAATAATCCATTGTACATTACATGTAGACATGTAGAGGAGAATGAAAAATTGAAAATACTTTTTTTAATGGTATGTATGCTCACTATTGTCCCTTATTTCCTTAAGTTAAAGAGAACTAGAAAAATATAAACAGGTGGCAGAGCTGTACAGAGGGAACATAAAGAAATTCAGTTGTCTCATCTAAAGGAGAGTCAGTGTAATTCATTCCTTTCCTCTGCATCTGGCTCTACACTTCCTCTGAGAGTAATAAAAACCAGGAAACAAACAAAATCCCTCCAAGTAGGCAAAGACAAGTGCTGAGGTTCCTGTCCCTCATGCAACATACAGATTACTAGGAATAAATGTAACTTGTACAATACTGAACCAGAAGTGGGTAATGACCATTACCTGCTGTTTTCAGGGGTGTTAAATAAATTATCAGAGGACGTTACATGGTGTTTCTAGGAAGGAAGTGACTTACTCTGCTGAAAAAAAAAAAATTAAACAGTCCTTCTATCACTCTAATTCACTGGAGAACATTAATCTCACAGGGAACAGATATCCAGAAGAAAAATAAACACAAGTTTCAGGTTTATGTGGAGAGAGATTCAGAGACATGGATTACCCTGAAGCATTTTTTCTTAATGAATAATACAGTGATCCTTACCTTTGTCAACTCGAATAATAAACATATTTAATGAGTGTAGTTTAAGAAAAGTTACAAAATGTAACATTAACTGTGATTAAAAATATGAACACAGTTTAAAACAAAAATCTTTGTACCAATAATAAGGGAAAAGAAAAGAATGGGACAAACAGAAAATATCCTGATTTGATCTGAACCTTTCCCCCTGACAAACTGATAGGATGGACAGATTTCCCAAAGCCAAGTTCTCTTGCAGCAAAATCAGAGGAACCACTTTTATAAACTTCCTCCATCTGCTGCTGCTGCTGCTGCTTCTGCTAAGTTGCTTCAGTCGTGTCCGACTCTGTGCGACCCCACAGATGGCAGCCCACCAGGCTCCCCCATCCCTGGGGTTCTCCAGGCAAGAACACTGGGGTGGGTTGCCATTTCCTTCTCCAATGCATGAAAGTGAAAATAAAGTCGCTCAGTCATGTACAACTCTTCGTGACCCCATGGACTGCAGCCCACAGGGCTCCTCCATCCAAGGGATTTTCCAGGCAAGAGTACTGGAGTAGGGTGCCATCGCCTTCTCCGCCTCCATCCGCTACCCCTCGCCAAACCAATCTTGTGGGGTAGTGCTAAGATCCTCAGATGACCTTTAAATACATCAGAATGTCATTGGACTAAATGTTTTATCTACCATGCCTCTTAGTTTTCACATATCCTTTTGTATTGATTTTCATCCAAGTTTCTGAGGAAGAGAATAGGATGTAGTTTTCTTTATTTTTATACCTTCCCTTCCTTTTTGTTTTTATTCATTCTTGCTTCTTTGTTTTAACTTGTTCTGATAAGATTTATGAAAGCTTTAACAATGCTAATGAAAGAATTAAGATACCTACTATATAGCTGTTCCAGTAGCTATAACATTTTCAACAAATATAGTTTCCAAAGTTATTGAATAAATGCTCCAAAGAGAGACTGTGGATTTTACTTTATACCACTGAGAAAAGTTCCCTCTTCAGATAAAAAAGCCACTATAATATGAGAAAGCTGAGTTCTATTGTCTTAGTGCCACATGACAGAACATAGCACAGGTAATTCTGAAATCGTATTTTATGAGAAGAAGTGAGTTCACATTTATTACTTTGCTTTTCATTGCCATACTACTTATAGATTAGTTTCGGAAATGTGTAGGAACAGGACCTCAGCAGCTGTATGACTCTGAATCAATTGCTTTCTGGAGATGAGTGTCAAGGCAAGTGAGGGCAGATGTTAGCAAAGAATAAAGAGATGTGAGTCACGTGACATTCTGCAGTTGTATACACAAATCAACCCCGTGAATATTGACTTGTTTGCTAGTTGTTAATATGTATAGTACCAGATAAGGTCCTTTTCAATAACTGTTTTTCTCTCACCTCTTCAAGTAGACCCAAGTTTCTAGGTTTTAAGTCATACAAAAATTTTTTTGCAAGGTTGAGAAACGGCCTTCTATAAGCTTTGATGATAGTATTGTCTGTATCCCATATGTCCTCTACATTAAGGGTCCCCAGCCTCCAGGATCTACTGCTGACCATCTAAGGTGGAGCTGATGTAATAATAATATAAATAAAGTACACACTGAATGTAAAATGCTTAAACCATCCCCAAACCATCCCACCTCCCACCCCACCCCCTGCCCATGGAAAAATTGTCTTCCTTGAAGCTGGTCCCTGGTGCCAAAAAGTGGGGTGGGGAACAACTGCTTTATATTATTTAGTCATATTTTCTTGCCAAAATACAAAAAATCTAGGATTAGAGATGGTAGTCCTAGCTATATAATTCTACTAATGTACTAAAGACTTACTGGGCTTCCCTGGTGACTCAGGCGGTAAAGAAAATCTCAGGTGGTAAAGAAAAAAAAAATCTGCCTTCAATACAGGAGACTGGGGTTTGATCCTTGGAGCAGGAAGATCCCCTGGAGAGGGAATGGCAATCCACTCAAGTATTATGGCCTAAGAAATCCCATGGATAGAAGAGCCTGGTGGGTTACAATCCATGGGGTTGCAAAGAGTTAGACATGACTGAGCAACTAACACTTTGACTAATGACTTACTGGGCTTGGTAGGTGGCACTAACGGTAAAGAACCCACCTGCCAACGCAGACTATGTAAGAGACCCAGGTTTGATCCCTGGGTGGGGAAGATGCCCTGGAGAACGGGGATCCAGTAGTTCCCACTCCAGTATTCTCGCCTGGGAAATCCCATGGACAGAGGAGCCTGGCCGGCTGTAGTTCACAGGGTTGCAAAGAGTCAGATATGACTGAAGCAACTTAGTACTCAATGATTTACTGGGCATCCCAGGTGGCACTAATGGTAAAAAATGCACCTACCTATTCAGGAGAGGCAGGTTCAATCCCTGAGTCTGGATTATCCCCTGGAATAGTATTCTTACCAGGAATATTCCAGGGGCAGAGGAACCTGGCAGGCTACAGTCCATGAGGCCACAAAGAATCAGACATGTCTGAGAATATGCACATTCACAATGACTTAACTTATAAAAGCAGAACTGGTGAACCTCCAAAAGAAGCTTTCTTATTATTACAAAGTTAGAAGGAATAAACTAAGGGAAGTTTATGTCTTTCTCAAAGTTTTGGCTAATTTGAGAGTCTGATTTGTCCTTTCTTCTTTGCCTAAAGATCAGATTGTGTGCACAGCAGTTTTTGAGCAATCTGTAATGCCTTGCAGAGCTCTTTAATGACATTCCAGGTTCCTATGCAATATTGCTCTTTACAGCATCAGACCTTGCTTCTATCACCAGTCACATCCACAACTGGGTATTGTTTTTGCTTTTGCTCCATCCCTTCTTTCTTTCTGGAGTTATTTCTCCACTGATCTCCAGTAGCGTATTGGGCACCTACTGACCTGGGGAGTTCCTCTTTCAGTATCCTATCATTTTGCCTTTTCATACTGTTCATGGGGTTCTCAAGGCAAGAATACTGAAGTGGTTTGCCATTCCCTTCTCCAGTGGACCACATTCTGTCAGACCTCTCCACCATGACCCGCCCATCTTGGGTGGCCCCACGGGCATGGCTTAGTTTCACTGAGTTAGACAAGGCTGTGGTTCTAGTCTGATTAGATTGACTAGTTTTCTGTGAGTGTGGTTTCAGTGTGTCTGCCCTCTGATGCCCTCTTGCAACACCTACCATCTTACTTGGGTTTCTCTTACCTTGGACGTGGGGCATCTCTTCATGGCTGCTCCAGCAAAACGCAGCTGCTGCTCCTCACCTTGTACGAGCGGTATCTCCTTACCACCGCCCCTCCTGACCTTGAACATGGAAGAGCTCCTCTAGGCCCTCTTGTGCCCGTGCAGCCACTGATCCTTGGATGTGGGGTTGCTCCATTTAGAGTTATTCAAATAGGCTGAGGATTCAGCCATGTCCATGCCCTCCCTTTAAAAGTTTGTCAGTGTTATGTTTTTGGCAGGTGAGAAGTGTGCCAAAGACAGCGTGTCCTTGTGACTTGGGGAGATCTCATCTGAATTGTTGCATGTTTCCACTTGAGATCTTTGGGCATTAGTAGGTGCCCTCCTGGGAAGCCTGGATTATCTTTATGTAAATTTTATCCAGATTCCTCCTAACATTTTTTTCTTTAATTTTAGGATTGAATTTGGTTTAAATATTGGCTTCTATATACCCATTATAGAGGCATTACACAATTGCAGAGGCAAGAAACTTTGTAAGAAATGTCTTCTTGACATCATCCATTTCTTTTAGTTTCTGGATCAGATGTTTGTTTTAGTGAGCTTCTGCCTTAAAAATAGCAACTTCCTTTTTGCTGCCTTAAGGCATCTAGAATATTTTTCCACCTGTTGTTCAAAAGTTAGTTCATAGCCAGTTTGTTAATTTCTCATTTCTGATGACTAATCAGCTAACAGGTTCAAGTCTGAATTTCCCCAAAAACTTTTTAATAACTCTTCCTCATTGAACACTGGCAAGCTTCAAAGGTTAAATAGTCAAGTGTTTCCTCATTCTGGGTGAGGGGGTCAGGAAAGAAATTTGTCCCAGTTCAAAGTATCATAATGATGGATAAAATCATGAGGAGAAAGAAACAATACCTCATAATATATGTCAATTCACTGAGAAATACTCTGTATTTCCAGTAAGTAGGGAGGATTTTACAGCTTTGAGACTCCTAGAATCAATGAAGAACTCAAGACCTTCATCAGCATCCTCCACAAGTTTGGTGGTGGCCAGTGGTTGACAGTCCTCTCTTTTTTGAGAATCATCAAATTTCTGATTCATCACAGATTCTTTTTCTTAATTTCTATCATGCTACATTATTATTTTCGTTTTAAGATGTATTTGTGATTGTGTCTAAAATGTCCAAAATCAGATCATAAGGGAGGTTTCAACCCTTCCACAGGAATTCTCCTCTATTCAGGTATATGCTTATTTTCCTGCTCAGTCTTTCAGGTGAATATCACTTTCACCACAGTTAATCTATTTGATCATGTATAAAGATATGTTTTACTGATAATGTTAAATAACTAGACTTCAAGTACCTTCCAGGAGGTATAATCTTGACATTACTAATTTTCAATAACTTTCTTTCATAAAATTGGTTGAAGTAAGCAATATTTATGCAGCATTTTTGTAGTATATATAACCTATTTATTAATTTTAATTCTCAGAAAGAGAATTGGCAAACGACTGAACAAATCTTTTTTTTTATCTCTAGACTTGCTTTGTTGTGTTTACACAGTTTATTTCTTTTTTCATTGCATTGAAATCCCTTTAGTTTAGACATGCCATCATAGATCTTCCATCCCTACCTGTCTTACTCTAATTTTCCTTATTTTCATGACTTTGAGTGAATTTTATCTTGTACTCTTCTCTGTAAAACATTCCTTTTGTGGAGCTATACATGGAATGATATTACACAGAAACCATATAAACTGATCTTTCTAAACAAGTGACTTTTAACTTTGGCATAAAATATCAAGCTATATTGGAAAACATATCAAAAGCAGTTTCATAGCATTCAGCATTGTACTTTGTGTTGTTGACTTTTTTTTTTCTTTCCATTATATAGTGTCCTTTCTAGGAAAATCTGTAGATAAATGTATGTCAGTGTTTATAGGAATAATTCTTCTTCTCTAAACAATCAACTTGTTTCTATACTATAGATGCTATGACTTAATATTACTGATTTTATTTTCTTCTGCAGCTCTAGAGAACTTAGAACAATTTAATTGTTTTCTTTGAGCAAGTATTCAGGGCCTGTTGCCTAGATTTTGAGTTTTCAACACTTTCCTGCCTCTTTGTTGGTTTTCTATACTTAATTGGTCTTGGCTCCATTTTCCTTACTTATTATAGATGCATTTTACCATGCAGCATTACATAGCTATGCAATTCCCCATAAACCCTGTTTATGTGTAGTAAAATACCTACATAAATTAACAAGTAAACATTATATTTTCAAATTATATATTATGGCTTCAAACTTGATATGCTTTTTGAGTCAATATCCTATCGCTATATATTTATACCTGGAAAGTGGACATCACTTTTTCATCAGAATCAAAAATCTGCTGCCCCGACTGGGCAAAACCTATAAACAGAGTGCCTATCAAGTTTGATCTTGAGAAACTTGTCTTTGAATATGCTACACATGACAATAACTAGGGATCTCAAGTCAGATAAATAGTTTTCATTTCTACCCGACCTATTTTAAGATCTGGGGTATCTGAATATGACAGCCTGTAAGGAAATCTGTATGATTATCTCTAGATTTATTCCTTTAAAAATAAATATTTGTGTTTTTTAATGCTCTCAACTAGTATATAAAGTATATATAGAGAATTTCATGAATTTTGACATTATAGGTAATTTTGATTAATTTGGTTAAACAAGTAATTTAGTGAAGAATGAATACATTTAGTGAAATTACTAACTTGACATGTTCTTCACTTTTTTCTTCCATCAAATTGGCCTATAGTTTTATTTAACTGACTAAACCCATAAAATTGTTTGAATATCAGATTGACAGCCCAATATACATACCATTCAGTTGCAATTCTCTTTTCGTATATATTCTACCTGTCTGCCTTATCTGTCAGTTACCATATTTAAACTCAGCTGTGAAAACCCATGCATATACAGCACAGCAGTAAAATTAATTGATACCTTTTTGTCCTAAAGAAATAAAATATTAGCCAAGTACACCATATTACAGGCCTTAGAATAGCTGCACGTTCCATAATATATACAAAAGTTATATGAATACACAGAAGTAGTAATTGAAGTGTCACATAATGGATCCAAGTCATCTTGTAAGCCCACCTTCATTTACAAATAAGAAAAATCAGAGATTTCTCTCTATTTTCAGTGTATTAAATGTTAGAACTGAGGCCCTGTCAAATTCCAGGCACTGTACACAAAACAGAAGACACAGAGATGAGGCACATGCAATGCCTGAGTTACAGTCTAGCATGGGAGACCATAACCTGAGGGTCATCGTTAAAAATCAGGGTAAGTACCAAAACTAGGGGATGTCTAAATGTTACAGAAGTAGGAAGAAGAAGTAGAAGGAATGTGTGTGATGTCATCGTTGGGACATTAGAAAATAATTCAGAAAAGGGGTGACACTGGAGTTGCCTCTTGAAAGCAGCGAGGGGAATGTGTGAGGACAAGTAAGCCTTCCAGTAAGAGGAAGCCTTATTCCCATCACCAGAATACGCGAGAGCAGCACACCTTTAAAGACTTGCCAATACGCTGTGTGGCTGATGCGGAGGATGACTGTGTCTTCTTAGGAGAGTGGGAGGAGAAGCTCCCAGCTGTGTGATTCTGAACATGTTACCCATGCCTCTGGGTCTTTATTTTCTCATCTGAAGCTTGAAATAATGCTTACCTTGCAGCATCATCTCCACAGCAGGAACAAAAGCTAAAAGGCAGACAGGGTACAGAAATAAGCTGGTCCAACTGATTGTGGGGATCAAAATTTACCCAAAATTGACTAATTTACAATTTAAAATTACAACTTATAATCTCAATTTACAATTGAGACAACTGGTGAATTTTAAGCACAATAATGGTATTTAAAAAAATCATTCCGATGGAAGAGTGAAGATAGATTTAGGGGAAGAAGTGTATAAAGGCTGCTGCCATTGTAGTTATCATCTCCCAAAATAATAATGGCTTCATGTAGACAATGGAAGTGGATTGGAGAGAAGAAAGCAGGTTTGAGAGACAGATGGCAGAATCAATAGACATCTATAATTGAGTAGAGATATATGAGGAAAAATGATGAGTCTAGAATGCTTTGACGTTATTAACCTGGGGAACTGAGTAAATAGTGGTATAATTAACTTATATAAAGAAATGGAAAAGCAGCTTTGGAGGAAAGATGGGAATTGAGACTGAAGTGCTTGGGGAGGTACAAGAGGCATTTTAAGATTATGATTTGGAGCTTATGAGAGAGGCCTCAACAGGGGTGTGCATGGAATTTCTATCATAATCAGATGAAAGAATAAGTGAGGGTAAGGTCTTCAGAAGTTTGTATGGAGTGAGAGCAGAGGACAGTCATGGGAACCGACAGATAAAGGTCAAGGTGGAAAAAATAGGAAAGAGATTAAAAGAACAGTCATTTTAGGAAGGAGAAAACCAGGAAGATGCATCATAGAAACAAAAGAAAAGCTTTCAAGGAAAAGTAATCACCAGGGTTCAATGGCAGAGAAAGGCCCAGAAAGATAGGATTTGAAATATATGCATAATATTTAGCCTTTGGGAAGTTACTGATCATTTTTTTGATTAATTTCAATGGGGAAATAGAATCAAAATCCAGTTTCAGATTTGAGCTAGTGTATATAATGAGGACAAAGAATAAGGAGCAAGAGAGGTTAAAGATGCAGAAGAGTAGAGGAAAAGTTGATAAAACAAGGACCAAGAGGAAAGAGGGGATAAGATGCAGGGCACAGGTTGAAGGATTAATTGAATACAAGAGGAATATCATCTGTGAAAAAGTTGGCATAAAGCTTAACATTCAGAAAACTAAGATCATGGAATCCAGTCCCATCACTTCATGGCAAATAGATGTGGAAAGAGTGGCTGGCTTTATTTTTGGGGGCTCCAAAATCACTGCAGATGGTGATTGCAGCCATAAAATTAAAAGACACTTACTCCTTGGAAGAAAAGTTATGACCAACCTAGACAGCATATTAAAAAGCAGAGACATCACTTGGTCAACAAAAGTTTGTCTAGCAAGGCTATGGTTTTTCCAGTGGTCATGTACGGATGTGAGAGTTGGACTGTGAAGAAAGCTGAGCACCTAAGAATTGATGCTCGTGAACTATGGTGTTGGAGAAGACTCTTGAGAGTCCTTTGGTCTGCAAGGAGATCCAACCAGTCCATCCTAAAGGAGATCAGTCCTGGGTGTTCATTGGAAGGACTGATGTTAAAGTTGAAATTCCAATACTTTGGCCACCTGATGTGAAGAGCTGACTCATATGAAAAGACCCTAATGCTGGGAAAGATTGAGGGCAGAAGGATAAGGGGACGACAGAGGATGAGATAGTTGGATGGCATCACCGACTCAGTGGACATGGGTTTGGGTAGACTCTGGCAGTTGGTGATGGGCAGGGAGGCCTGGCATGCTGCAGTTCATGGGGTCGCAAGGAGTTGGACACGACTGAGCAACTGAACTGAACTGAAACCGGAATGGAAGAGGTACATGGGGATTATTGCAAATGAATTTATAGGTGGGCTGCAAGAAATTGAAGAAATGTATGTAATCAGAGAGCAAAGCTGTGAAATAATTATATGATAAATAATAATGAATATTTATATTTTATTTTGCCTTAAAGTAACCTTCATCAAATAGTAAAGCATAGTCCCTCAACTTGAGCTCAAGTATTTTCAAAATACAGTGAGAACATTCTCACATATTTTATCCACATTCTTCAAGACTTACTCACATAAAAGCCTCACTCCTTTTAATTGGTTTTGGAGACATTTAGTAAAAATTCAAATGCAGCTCCTTCTCTCCACATTTACTGTAGTAATTTAAAAGATACAATCTGTTATATTTCAAAATTGAAAGTAAAATTTATATTTCACAGAAAATTGGAAAGCAGTGTTATATGTTACAATGATGAGCTTTATTCTTTTGATCTTCCCTTTTCAGGATGTATTACATTGCAACATATATTGCAATTTTAACTTAGATTTTTAAAAATAAATAGTTTGATCAATTACAGAAAGATGAGCAATGGTCTTAAACACACAGAGAAAACAAATAAGTTACTGTAAATAGAAGGCCTTTGTATTTATATCAAACTCAGTGAGCTCATTTATGCAGAATGTCTAGGCTATCAAAAAGCTCTGAAAAGATTTTAATCCCTCAACCATATTCAGTAGAATTGAGAAAGGATGAGGAAGAGGGAATAAAGTCACAGGTCAGATATAGGCTGCTAATCAACAGAGCAAATCTGGAGGAAGCAGATTTTATTTTAGGCTTCATGTGCTAAAGGATAGAAATTAACCAAATTATTCGTATCTTAAAAATCATTTTTTCTTAGAATAATGAGTCTCAAGTATATAGCTCCAGTATTAAATATAACTCTGGCTCGTGGAGTCTTAAGTTAGGTTTTAGTGAAAGGGAAAGATGTATTGCATGCCCTTGTTAGAAGACAGTAGAGAAGAGAAGGGAAAATTATAACAATAACAACAAAAACTCAGTGAAGACAAATGAAATGTTTGACTCAATAATGACACTAAGGATTCAGTTGTATTGATAATACTTAAAAAATTGTTTAATCTCTTTTCCAAACTATTAGCTGAAAGAAATGGAAAATAAACTCTAGTAATTTATTGTGGTAATACAGAGACACTGTGAAAATATCCATATGTACCCCTTACATATTTAAGGCCAATGACTTTCCAAATGCTTTACCTGTCAAAGTTATTCCACAGGAATAAATAACATAACTAATACATTTAAATTTCCCTGTCTCTTCCTGTGGTTTTTGCCATCTCTTAAATTCATTATTCAATAAGGGGCTATGAAACCAAAATTATTGAAAAGATGTGCATTCATATTTGTAATGCTGTTCATGTTTCATCTGTAAAAGTGTCAAAGAGTAACAAATCTGGGATGTTCTTTTTGCGTAGGAAAAAGCTAATGGGACAAAATAGAACTGACTCCCAGAAGATTACATAACATTGTGAGGATTCTATCTGTCACCAGTGTAATGTCCTAATTAGTTTTGCTCTAGGAGATGCAGTGTGAGAGAGCTGAATCTTTATTGAAGACTGTAGCCAACTTACTTTGAGTATAAAATTTATATTGTCTTAGGTAATAGCATCAAGCAGCAATATGAACACTGGATGTAATTTATGTCACCATTTAGAGGCTATGTGTATTCTGCTAAAGTCATATTAACAACATTGTAGCCATTCTTAACATGACAGCTCCTGTATATATTAGTAATAACATTCTAGACACATTATTTTTCTCTCCAAACCCTTCCCCAGATGCATTTACAGAAATTCAGTAAATAAAAATAAAGTTTATGGGGTTAGGACAATATTGGCTTTCAGGATTAAATGACAGGAAAATCAAAGAATACAGAAATTGAGATGTCTACTCCAGCAATCAATTCACTCTTACAATAGGCTTTCCTTGCACTGCAGGAAAAACAACAACAAAAAAGTGCTGTGGTTTTATTTGTGTTTGTTGTTGTTGTTAACTGATGCCTTGATCAAATATAATAGGAAATAAAACATTAAAATACTCAAAATTATGCATGTGTATGTTTCCATATTTATATAGCCATATATAATATATAGCCCTATATATGTATATATATGCAAATTTCTAGATATCTCAGATATAAATTCATTTACTAGGTAGAAAAGAGGGAAGAAAGGTATTAATATAAAATACACTTTCAAACAGAAGATCCATTTCTGTAGGGATCTATTTGATTTTGCTTTTGTTTTTAATTTTAGGTCAACAGATGTATTTTTTTTTCCCCTGTGCTTATCTTCTGTTGGGTAAAATTAATAAGGTTTTGGGGATATAAGACTGAATGAGTCAGGTTCCTATTCTTAAAGAATTCCTTATGTAATTAAGAGAAGTGCTATAAAGACAGTCTTAGGTAATCTCTTCATAATATTGATAGAAGTATATAAGGCCAATGGTGATTTGCACTGTATTTCTTGTGTTTCTCTTACTTTATTATGTCACTAATTTTTAGTTGGTACACCATGATATTTGGTATCATATCATTCTGATAGGCTGCAGTCCATGCGGTCGCGAAGAGTTGGACACAACTGAGCAACTTCACTTTCACTTTTCACTTTCATGTATTGGAGAAGGAAATGGCAACCCACTCCAGTGTTCTTGCCTGGAGAATCCCAGGGATGGCGGAGCCTGGTGGGCTGCTGTCTATGGGGTCACACAGAGTCGGACACGACTGAGGTGACTTAGCAGCAGCAGCAGCAGTGAATTTCTTCAAACAAGGCTCTACATGAACAGCTCCTCTGTTATTTCTCTACTGCTTGTTCCTGCTGCTTCTGCTACTCTCCTTTTTTTTCATTCTCTCTCTACTGACACAGTCTTCCATGAGGACTTTTCTAGCCACCCTGGAGAGAAATGCCTCCACTTCTGTGATCCTTATCTTTGCCCCTTGCTTTACTTTTCTGTACTCTCTAACCTACTGTCTATGCCATCCACATGTGTGTGCTTAGTCATTCATTTAGACGCTTTGTAGTCCCATGGACTGTAGCCTGCCAGGCTCCTCTGTCCATAGAATTCTTCAGGCAAGAATACTGGAATGGGTAGCCATTTCCTTCTTCCAGGGATTTTCTGGATCCAGGGATTGGACCTGCATTTTCTGTGTCTCCTGCAGTGCAGTCAGATTCTTTACCCACTGAGCTATCAGGGAAGCCCTATACATATTTACTGTCTTGCTTCCTTATTATATTGTTAACTGCTTGAAAGGAATAATTTGTATTCATATCTGAGCCACCATCATCTAAAATAGTGTCTGGAATGAGGCAGACATGTGCTAAGTGTTTGTTGAATGAATCAGCTCATAAATGGATGATTCTCTCAGTTTTCACATTCCCCCTGCTAGCTTAGCTCTTTCTCCCTAAAAGCTGCAAATTTGAAATTCTCCTCTCTCCCAAACCTGGACTACTCCTTTCTCCTAAACATGATCTCTCCTCTTCTCTAGGAGGCATTTTTGAGTTAGTCTGATATACAGAAAAAATGATAAATTGGATATTTCAAAAGAAGTAGTTTTTTTTTTTTTTTCCAGGTTTTGTCTGTGAAGTGGTATATGATTCTAGGTTATTTCACTTGTTTGGGCTTCAAGAAATGTGGTATAGTGAAAAGAGCATGACATTTATAATCAAGATAAAGTGTGAAAGTTGTTCAGTCGTGTCCAACTCTTTGTGACCCCATGGACTGTAGCCTGCCAGGCTTCTTTGTCCATGAAGTTCTCCAGGCAAGAATACTGAAGTGAGTTGCCACGAGTTGCCGCGCCCTCCTCAGGGCTTCTTCCCAACCCAGGGACTGAACCTAGGTCTCCTGCATTGCAGGTAGTTTCTTTACCACTGAGCCACCAGGTAAGCCCTAGAAAACTGGAGTGGGGTAGGCTATCCCTTCTCCAGGGGATCTTCCCAACTCAGGGATCAAATCGGGGTCTCCTGCATTGCAGGCAGATTCTTAACCAGCTGAGCTACCAGGGAAGCCCTATAATCAAGATATAGGGATGTAAATCTCAGTGCTACCACTGGTGCTTTATTAACTTAGCAAGATATTTTACACTGGCTACATTCTCTTAAGCCTTATTTTCCTTCTTTTGTTTCCTTGTTTTATTTTGCAAAGTTAGGTCAGGAGGATCATCTATTCCACTTGTTAAGTTCTCCGCCTTAACCTCCACACCCTCCTTTTTGTGACCTGGGCTGGGATCGGCTCTGCTGGCTAATGCTGGGCTCTAACAGTAGCGAACGCTAGGGGGAGATCACGCGCCTGGAGGAAGAAGAGCGGGACCAGCTTCCTCCCACCCGCGGGCAGTTCTGAGTCACGCTGGCGGGACTTCATCAGCAACTACTTCCATCAGCAGCGATTCCTTCCCGCAGCAGCCATTGAATCCTGAATTCTGTTTGCTGTTTTCCCAAAGTTCGCAAAACCGGCTTCACTCTGCCTTTCCCTGCTCCAAACATCAGCACCAGCCGGAGCTTCCACCTCTGAGGTCTGGCTCCCAGCCCCCAAAGATCCCTCCTTCCAGCTCAGAGATGCCAGCATGATCAGGGCTGCAGGGTCTCCTGAACTTCAGTTCCTCAGGACCCCTCTTTCAGGCTCCTAAATTGTAGTTGTTGTTCAGTCTCTCAGTCGTGTCCTACCCTTTGCGACCCCATGGACTGCAGGACCCCAGACTCCCCTGTCCTTCACTATCTCCCTCGGTTTGCTCAAACTCATGTCCATTGACGCCATCCAACCATCTCATCCTCGGTCATCCCCTTCTGCCTTCAATCTTTCCCAGCATCAGGGTCTTTGCCAGTGGGTCAGCTCTTAGCATCAGGTGAATTGTAGTACTTGCCACCTCTTCTCTTTGCTGCCTCTGTCCTAAGGGCTTTATAAAGTAGTTACTTTTATGACACTTAAGAGTTCTTTTTGACCACTTTGCAATAGTTAACTGAAAGTTAACTACTAGTTAAGCCTTCACATTAAATTCTCTCTTGTTCTCTAGCCCTTGAGACAATCCTGACTGATACACTACCTGTCCTGTCAAAGTCATAGGGTTACTGGGAGCCTCAGATGAGATCATGTCTAGGAAAAACACTCTGTATAACTCAGTGTTGTCTGGGGTTAAAAAAAAAAAAAGGAGTGAATGAACTGGGGTCAGCCCTGCAGTGTGTGGGTTCCATGCATTTCTGAGTTTCATCCAAACAACCTGTAATCAAATATCAAGTCTGAGAGTGAAAAATATTTAAGTCACCAAATAATAACCCCACTCATTCATCTGTATGAATCAGAAAAAACAAAGGAAGACTTGCCACTTGCCACTTTTGAAGTGTGGGCGGAGGGGATGGAACAGGTTATCCCCGTGGGCAGGAGATGTGTGAGGTCCGAAGTGGAGGGAACTGCCTCAACAGAACCCATTAATCAGCATCTGGGTTTTAAAAAGTTAAAAAATAGATCTGTAGTTAAGTTTCAGCCTGGAGCTCAGTTCAGGTAACTGAATTGTGGAGTGAATGAGTCTGGGATTGCTGGGGGGCAGTGATGAGAAGTTGGGCTAAGCAATAGAAAGATAAAGTTAGAAACAGTGAAACTGAAATGAGTTGGAATATACCACTGCAAAAGCAAGGCAAGCTCAGGTTTCAGTTTGTGTAATTTGTGTTGCTGCAGCAAAAAAAAAAAAAATCCTGTCAACACTACCTTTAGTGAAGTCTGCCAAATGCATATACCTTGTATGAAAGGTTCTCAGTGTTGTTCTCTTTGTTCAGAAATCAAGGTAAAGGAGCTGAAGGCCAGTTCAGAGGAGATGGATGGAACTACCCATGAGAAGTGATAGCTCAGAAGAATGAGAATCCCAGGGAGGCAGGAGTTCTGGGCCTAAAAGAACCAAGTAGAACTTAAAGTTCATGAAAGGACAGTTGAAACTGTTAGCACTGAGGCGTGGAAAGAAGCTGCCATCGAGAATGAGTCATTTGAAACCGCCTACATATCTCATATGACACAATTGTTGTTGTTCAGTTGCTAAGTCATATTTGATTCTTTCGTGACCCCATGGACTGTAGCCCGCCAGGCTCCTCTGTTCATGGGATTTCCCAGGCAAGAATACTAGAGTGGGTTGTCATTTCCTTCTCCCTGGGATCTTCCCAACCCAAGGATCAAACCCATGTCCCCTGCTTTGCAGGGGGATTCTTTACCACTGAACCCACCTGTGAAGCTCCCATATGTCACAATAGGCATAAACTAAAGAAAGTTGTGTAAAAATCATAACTAAGTTTTATTTGTAAAACATACAGAATCCCCCTTTGCCTTCCCAGCCCTGCCTTTGACCCCAGTCATCTCTTGGAGAAGTATTCAAAAAGATCTCAACTTTCTGATAGCTGTGTAGTTTGGAAATAGAAAATGAATTTGTGGGCTGTTTTTTTCCATCCTCTTTCTTCATGACAACTGCCCAGACAAACTTACATACTCTCCAGAGCACCTCTGCTGTCCTCCCACTCCCATGCCTGCCACATGCATGCCGTGATGTCTGTCTGTCTTCAACTTTTATAGAGCCATGTTATCCTCTAAGAGAGGGCTCCCCAACCTCCAGAATCTAATGCCTGATGATCTGAGGTGGAACTGATGTAACATAAATAAAACGCACAATAAACATAATGCAATTGAATCATCCCCAAACCACACCACCTCCCCGGTCAGTGGAAAAATTGTCTTCTGTGAAACCGGTGCCTGGTGCCAAAAATATTGGGGACTGCTACTCTAGGAGTACTGTGTATTTTCTCCCCAGACTAGCTGAATGCTGACACCTATGATCAATTCCTATATGTCCTTTCCTGTTCTACCACCAAGTCTTATCACATACACATACATATACACAAACATTTAAAAAATATTGCTTTACAATAGCCATTCTAGAAGGTGTGAGGTGATAGCTCATCATGGTTTTGACTTGCATTATACTGATACATGGGGCTTCCCTGGTGGCTCAGATGGCAAAGCGTCTGCCTGCAATGCGGGAGACCCAGGTTCAATCCCTAGGTGGGGAAGATCCCCTGGAGAAGGCACTGGCAATCCACTCTAGTACTCTTGCCTGGAAAATTCCATGGACGGAGGAGCCTGTTGGCTACAGCCATTGGGTCGCAAAGAGTCGGACATGACTGAGCGACTTCACTTTCACTTTCACTTTCTTTCATACTGGTAAATAGTGATGTTCAGCATGTTTTCATGTAACAGTTGGCCATATGTATGACTTCTTGTTTAAATGTCTGTACAAGTCCTTTGCCCATTTTTCAATCAGATTATTTGTGGATCTTACTATTGAATTATAAGAGTCCCTTACATTTTTTAAATACTAAGCCATGAACTATTTATCAGATAGATGATTTGCAAGTATTTTCTCCCATTCTATCAGTTGCCTTTTTATTGGTGAGGATGTGACGAAAAGGGAACCCTTTACATTGTTAATTTATATGAGTAACAATTAACTTTAAATTAATTAAAATTAATTTACATTAATTGATGTAGACACTATGAAACTCAGTATGAAGTTTCCTCAAAAAATTAAAAGTATAATTACCATTTGATCCTGGAATAGGAAATGGCAACCCACTCCAGTAATCTTGCCTGGAAAATTCCATGGACAGAGGAGCTTGGCCTTGGGAGTCACAAAGAGTGAGACATGACTGAGCACGCACATGCACCATTTGATCCAGCAATCCCACTTCATGATATATATCCCAAGGAACTGGAATTGTGGACTTGAAGAGATATCGGAACTCCCATCTTCACTGCAACATTATTCACAACAGGCAAGATTGGGAAGCAAACTAGTTGTCTATTGACAGTTGAATGGATAAAGAAAATGTGGGGAATATGCATATATGTATATATATACATATATATGTGGATATATCTCTACATATATATAATCTCCTGGAGGAAGGCATGGCAACCCACTCTAGTATTCTTGTCTGGAGAATCCCATCGACAGAGGAGTCTAGTGGGCTACAGGCCATAGGGTCATACTGAGTCAGACACAGCGAGTGTGTCTAGAGTGACCTGGCACACACACACACACATATATATATATATTCATACACACAACAGAATACTACTGAGCCTTAAAAAAGAAAGAAATCTTGTCGTTTACAACAACATGGATGAACCTGAAGGAGATTATGCTAATTGAAATAATAAGTCAAGACTCAGAAACACAGATACTGCATCATCTCATTTGTATGTGAAATCTAAAATAGTCAAGCTCATAGAGGCAGAGAGCAGAATGGTCATTGCCAGGAACAAGGTGAGAGGTGGGAACAAGGAGGTGTTGGTCAAAGGGGTACTGTGTTTACTCTATAAAATCTTTAAGTTTTGGATGTCCAGTGTGTAAATAAGGCCTATGGTTAACAATACCCTATGATATAATTAAAAATTTGCCAAAAGGGTGTATCTTATGTTCAGTGATCTTATCACAGAGGGGAAAAATGAAACAAACAAACACAAAACAAAGAGGGCCTGAGGGAACATTTAGAGGTAATGGATAAATTTATGACGTTGATGGTAATGATGGTTTCACAAGTATATAGTGGCTTCCCTAGTGGGAAGCTTCACAAGTATGTACTTGTCTCCAAATACATCATTTTACATTATCAATTATCTTCAGCTTCTTAAAAAAAGAAAAAAGAATAGCTCTCAGTTCTGTATGAGCAGATTTCAGGAATTTTAACCTCCTCCCTAAGGAAAAGGAAATTCTTCTGTGACTAGGGAAAAGAAAAAAAAAACTATCCACAGTGGCAGATCCCGCATTGCCTGAATAAAAATTGCAATCAAGCTACCAACGAGGGCTGCAGTCCTGTGAAGCCTTGCCTGGGCTGGAGAGTTCACTTCAATGCTCCCGCCTTTGGCTGTCAGTAGGAGGCTTCCATTTCTCACCTTCTGGCTCTTCTACCACCCTGCTTCTCACAGCATGACAGTTCTGTTTCCCCAGGGTACAAGATCCAAGAAAGAGGAGGAGTGCCTAAGTGGAAGTACACTGTATTTTTTTTTTTTTTTTTTGTAAATTAGTTTATTTATTTTAGTGGAGGCTAATTACTTTACAATATCATAGTGGTTTTTGCTATACATTCACATGAATCAGCCATGGGTGTACATGTGTCCCCCATCCTGAGCACTCTGTCTCATGCATCAAACCTAGACTGGTGATCTATTTCACAGATGGTAATATACATGTTTCAATGCTATTCTCTCAAATCATCCCACCCTCACCTTCTCCCAAAGAGTCCAAAAGTCTGTTCTTTACATCTGTGTCTCTTTTGCTGTCTCACACATAGGGTCATCGTTACCATCTTTCTAAATTCCATATATATGTTTTACTATACTGTATTGGTGTTTTTTTTTTTTCTGACTTACCTCACTATGTATAATAGGCTCCAGTTTCATCCACCTCATTAGAACTGATTCAAATGCATTCTTTTAATGGCTGAGTAATACTCCATTGTGTATATGTACCACAGCTTTCTTATCCATTCATCTGCCGATGGACATCTAAGTTGCTTCCATGTCCTGGCTATTGTAAACAGTGTATGCCAGTGTTCATTGCAGCACTGTTTTCACTGTCTTTTCTAATAATCTTGCAAGTAAAATACTGTTACTGTCACTGTGAATAGCAGGAGACGGGGCCCTTGGGCCATCTTGCCGCTGGCACCACTGGGAAGACTCTAGTGCATTCCTTTTCTTTAAATTATAGAGCTCCCTCTAACCTCAGCCCAGGGTGAGTGAACCGGTGGAGGGAGGGCAGATAGCTTCCTCTTATTTTTCTCAATGCTGGAGAATCTGCCTGCCCCGTGTTACTTCTCCCTCAATTAGAGAAAAAACAATGGCTTTTGGTTCTAAATTTAGAACTGTAAAATAAAGTTTACTTAAATGCCTGTCCTTCAGGTCCTGACCTACAACAATGCATATTTTCAGAGATTATTGTAAGGATTAAATATATTACATGTGATAAGAGTACTCAAAAACTGTTCCCCTTTACTTTTTTCCCCCTATGTGCAATGAGAGAAAAGGAGGGATGAAGGAAACCATTAGTGTTCCTGGACATGGATATGTTGAGCTTCTCTGGTGTCTCAGCTGGTAAAGAATCTGCCTGCAATGCAGGAGACCTGGGTTTGATCCCTGGGTTGGGAAGATCCCCTGGAGAAGGGAAAGGCCCACTCTTGTATTCTGGCCTGGAGAATTCCATGGACCATATAGTCCATGGGGTTGCAAAGAGTCCAACATGACTAAGCGACTTTCACACACACACACACACACACAGATATAGACAAAGATTTGTTTTAAATAAAACTTTTAAATGTAAACAAAACAGTGCTGTAATGTGGTTGTATATTGTTTGTATTCTTTTCAAGGAGGGATGGTTACTGCTGGGGAAGGTGTCAAAACTACTTAAGCTGAAAAAGAAAAATTTTAACAAGAAGCAATCTTGCTTTTTTTTTTTTCTGGAGGAACCTAGAAATGAGGGGTCCATACACAGAATATGGACTGATGTCATTCCTAAGAGATAAATCTAAGAAGTGGCTGTGTTTTCAGAATCTGGAATGCATGCCCTGGAGAGCAATGTGAAACTCTTTACACTTCTCTTCACATAAGGGGCAGAGGGTGGAAGTGATGCCATGGAGGTAATCATTGTAAATAGTCACCAAAAACAATAATACAGCAAGTGAGTGAAGATGCCTGCACAGAATTGGCTTCTCTGCAGCTAAAGCACTTAGATTGCTGGGCCATGACCTTCAGCGATTGGGATTTCTAGTCTCCAAATCATATCATTAAGGACCATGCAAATTACCAGTTAAAGACTTCAAATTTAAATTGTTGCCCTCTTTAATTTTAATTGAAACCCAAGTACATCATGCTTTTCATTATGTGCTTAGTCAACAAAATTTATGAACATTTTAGAAAATTTCACCTTATTTGCCTATGTCATTAGTCAGAGAATATTAGAAACAATTGAAACCATGTTTCAATACTGCCTTACTTGAAACTGACCACTTATTTTTTAGTACTGCTGTAAGCTTATTCCCTGCAAACATGGGTATTGAACAATTCTACTTTGTCTGATTCCCATAAAAATTATGCTTTTAGAATTATATATTCTTCCTTGGAAAGTATATTTCTGACAGGAGGTGGCCTCCATTTTAATGAAACACCCCAAATAAATAAATCTTCCACTTACATTTTACATATGTATTTCTTGGAAGGATTTTTATAGAATAGTTTTTGTCTCTGCATTTGAAAAGTATTTCTCCTCTACTTACCTAATATTTCCAGTGCTGAGGGTTGTGGACACTTTGTTTTATCTGTATTCTCTCACACACCAAAGGACCCTCAGAGAATTCATAGAAGTCATTCCTCTACAAGGACAGCAACCGATAATGTAACCTCTATAGAAGTGGTTTCAAACTACTTAATCTATCCTATTATCAAATGCAGAATGAATTAATGGATGCAACTCAACTTCCTTTTAGCTGGATCCTCAAAATGTCCTCAACAACTCTAGTCACTTGAAAGGAATAAAAAGAAGTCAAAGTTGAAAGAGAGTGAAATAAAGCTAAAAGATGAAAATTAAAATTTTTTTTCAAATACATACCCATGGGCATAGTATATATTCAGTTTAAACACATTACGAGATCCCTACCAGGCATAAGTCCTCATCTGGGCACTTATAATAATTACTTTTCAATGTAAAGTTTTTATTGAAGATAGCTTTCCTTCTTCCCAAATCATAAGTGTATGCGTAAATTTTCAGGTGCACACACTCTTAAAACTAGTACTCAGATAAAAAAAAAAAAAAGAACAGCACACCAGAAGACCTCTTGTGCCTCCTCCCATCACTGTCCCTGACAGGGTTAACTACTTTTTGACTTGTAAAATCACAGATTAGGCTTACTTGGTTTTATAAACTTTATATAAATAGATTCATATAGACACTCCTATGTCTGACCTCTTTAGCTGAAAGAGGTTTGTGGAATTCGTTTGTGGAATCCACTTACATTGTTTTATGTTGTAGTTCCTTCATTTTCATTGCTGTATGCTCTTTCTGCATATGAATATGCCACTCTTTGATATACTTGTTCTATGATTGACAGGTGTTTTGGCAGATTCCAGTTGAGACATTTACTAACAGTGCTGCTTTGAATTTTTTTTAAATGTTTTTGTATGTAGAATGAAGTTCTGATCATTTTACGCCTAGAGTGATAATTGCTGGGTCATAGAGTGTTGTTGTTCAGCTTTAGAACATACTGCCAAAAAGTTTCCCAAAATGTTGTACTCATTTACGCATATCTTGGCTGAAACTTGGTGATATCTGTCTTTTTCATTTTAGACATTCTGGAAGGTTTATTTATAGTTATACCAAAATGTTATAATTGGCATTTCAGTGATTACCAATGAAATTTACCACTTTTTATTTGATCATTAGCCTTTTGTATATCTTCTTTTGTAAAGTATCTACTTGAGACTCTAGGCCATTTTTTCCACTTTTTTGTTCCATTGTGTCGTATCTTTATTACAGCACTTGGATGCCCTTAGATTGTCTGCATCATTTAAAGAAATATCTAAATGAAGTAAGCATAGAAGTTTTAAATACATTTGTGAAAAGAGTGAAAAGTATGACTTAGATGGAAAGAAAGTAACTATGTTTAGTACTATAATCTAGGAGATAATTTGCATTTTCACATATTTTAAGAACTATTTTTTTCTCATTCTTGTTTATAATCATTTAAAAATGTATGTCATGAAATATTATATATAATTCTCTATAAAGAGCATACTCCAATTAGAACATTGAGGGCTTTAAGGTTTTGTTTTCAAAGTTAAGTGTGTTGAAAGTAGCTTATTGTGAATGCACTGTTTTGGTTTCTTTTTGTTTTTTTTTTTTTTTTTTGAGACAGGATATAAGTAGTTTTCTTAAAGTATGGTCTTTTACCCACATTTCTTGATGGTTCACTTTATTTGGTCAGATTTGAAAAAAAAAATCAGTGTGATATTTGCAATGTCCATCATGTTTATAAAATCAGTAAAATTCCAAAACTAAAACATATTCCAGATTTCATCAGGACTTTTTCTTTATGCTCTCTATAAGAACTCTAATACTGTCTGGTGTATTAGAATGCTTTCAAAACTATGCTAACAAAACTAGCTAACAAAACAATCTAACAAAACTAATATTGCCAAAATGTTAAAATTTCTCAAGTTTCTCACTTTTGTTATGTTTCTCCTTTCTTCTGAATTCTTACTCTACACTACTTAAAAATATTCATTCCATTAATTGTCACTAGACATAACCAGAAGTGAAAGAAGATATGTTAAGTACACTTCTCTCTGGGTAGAATAATTCAAACATGCTGTCCTCAAAAGGAGGATATGAGCAGAGTATGGAAGAAGAAGACACACTTGTTTACAGCTCTGGTCTCCTAAGAATTATAAAAGGAATAAATTGGCAAAGTTTTGCCATAAGCGATGAATCATCAACAACATTGTCCTTTTGTTTTCCCAAATTTAAAAATCACACACATTAGTCATATCCACATATCTCAAAGATAATTTCCAGCTGGATATAATGAAATCCATGCTAAGAATATTAATCAAATTAAAGCCAAGATTTGGGGAATAATTTATTTTTTAATTTTTGGGGGAAGGGATCATTTCATTCAGGTAGAAGTTTGAATTGATGGTTTCTGCCCTTACAGTTTTATACAAAGCAGGAACAAAACAAAAAAGAAAGAGGAAAGACTACAGATGCTATAAAGATATGATGATTGCAGTTAATTTTTGTCTCATGTCTGAGTCCTAGGAGTGGGGGGATGGGGTGGGAAAGACACCTCCTAGAGCTAAAAACGGTTAACATTTAGATTATGTATTCCTTCTTCTTAAGTTCATTTATAAGATGGTCAGAAGCAAATGGCATTTTGTTAACTGTACAGGTTGAGTTGTCCTAGGCTTTGAAAATGTGTTTTAAATAGAGAAGAAATCATTATGGATGAGCATATTGGATTTTGCAAGTAATTTACTGTTTTGGTTCTTCAAGCCTGAATGTTTTCCAACTCTCTGTACCATAGCTGCTTCCCACACATTGAAATGTCTTACTGTTGTATTCAGAGTGAAAGAAACCAGGCACGGAAGTCTATCTTCCAAAGAGAGTCCCTCTATATATAACATTCATTTAGCTGTCAAAACAGAAGAAGACTGCCTGACAAATGTCTAAATATCAGAGTGTTCATGTAGACTCATTGTCTGAGGTTTGTGTTTTACATTTACATTTAAGCATGTTTATTATATTTATTGTTCATATAAAGATTTTCTCATTTTATTTTTAAATGATGTGTATACTATTTTGTTTTGCCGTTATGAGAAGTCACATTTTATGTCATAAAGATGAATTTGCTGACTTTAGTGAAGTGGAGTTTTATATATTCAGGAGGCAGAAAAATATATGAAAAAGAGGTTCTATATTATTTGACTCATAGGCTTTAGTTAGACTTCATAAAAAATACAAATATGGCAAAATATTGTTTCTTTTTTCCAGATTATTATCACAAATAGAACCATTAAAGGCCTGTCTTCTTCTGCTCCAAATAAAATTAAATAGTGTACTTTTAAGTCAGTAAACTTTGCTTGGAATAGAATTGGGGCTTAAAAGATATGCTAGAATCTTCTAAAGGCTTCAGGTGCATTCAAATTCTGCACATATATAAACTCAAGGGAAAAATTGTATGATAAGGAAAGTTAGGTTTCGGAGTCCTTCTGTCTCTCTCTGTGTGTCTTTTTCATTTCTCTTCTAGGGTCTTTTACTTCCTGGATGCCCAATTATCTATTCCCATGTTAGTTGCTTTCTTCCTCAAAGGGCATCTATGTGATTGATAGTTTCTTTGAAATAAAGATATAGTTTTTTTTTGTTAGTTTTTTGTTTTTGTATTTTTTGCATCTTCAAGATTCCTTGTGCTGTTAAGATTTAAACAAACTTTCTGGAGAATGTGTGCTTAACTCAAAGAAGTACATTTTGATGTCTAGATTCTAATGTCGTGTTTTTCTTCTCACTTTATTTTAATTTTTTGGGCTGGCAAAGTCCCAGCAGCTAGGAAGCCTTCCAGAGTACTCTGTAGCTTTTGGAGTGGGTGGGGCGGGGGGTGGGGGGTGGGTTCCTCCTGAAAAGGAAGAGGCTGTGACTGAGGGAGTGGATGCTGCTCTCTGGATTCCAATGTCTCTCCTTCCTTCCTAAGTCAGAATCAGTTGGGCTCTTGTGTGGGCTAAGGATATAGAGTATAGGTTAAAGGATCTTAGTGAAGGCTAAGTTGAAAGTATTAAACATGAGTCAGGTGAGAACTTGATTGGGTAGTGATAGCTTGGGCTCTGACCAAAAAAGTAATAAAAGTGGGAGGCTTGGAGCTTGTGTACAGTTTTAAGATGCAGATTCCAAGACAGTTTCAAAGACTGGAGTCAAACAGTGAACACTGTAGTTGGAGTTCTCTTGTCCTTGGACGAGCAGCATCTGGAAAGAATCCATTGTTATACTGTTTAGACAAATGCTTTACAGATTGGCAGAATTAAAACGGCAGGGAGCTCTCAGTCCTGGCCCACATAGTGTGAACAGCTTCTGCTTATAGCTTTCAAAGCTCCAGACTAAATGTGGGTCTTCTGGCTTGCATTCATGCTAAGTTGCCTCAGTTATGTCCGACTCTTTGAGACCCTATGGACTCAGAGACAGAGACTCCTCTGTCCATGGGATTCTCCAGGCAAGAATACTGGAGTGGGTTGCCATGCCCTCCTCCAGGGGATCTTTCCGACTGTGGGATCAAAGCTGTGCATCTTTTAAGTCTCTTGCATCGGCAAGTGGGTTCTTTACCACCAGTGCCATCTGGGGTCTTCTGGAAGTGAAACCTATTTGGGCACAGGGGAACATTGAGGAGATTCTAAAAATTCTCCTAATTTTCCCCATGTCTACCAGGGGTGGTTAAGGAACTGAATTAAGAACTCTTGAAAATCTCAGGTACCTTTCCATTTATCTCAGGTACCTTTCCATTTATAGTATCTGTTATTGAATGTAAATTCATGTGTTCAATGCACAATGAAGCGAAACACACCCAAATGTCAGAGTTTGACACAGAGAAAGGTTTATTACAGGGCCACAGAAGAGGACGGGTGGCTCAAACTCCAAAATACCCCAGACTCCCAAAAGGGTTTCAGCAAAACATTTTAAAAGCCAGGTGAGAGAGGAGAATCACAGTCCTCTGATTGGTTAATGTTGAGGTAATAAGGTGGTTAATATTTTCAATCCTTAGGTGCCAATAGGTCTGGGGGCTCATGATCACCAAGTAGTTATAATAACTTCTTCCATGTGATGGCTCAGACAGTAAAGAATCCTGTAATACAGGAGACGCAGGTTTGATCCCTAGGTCAGGAAGATCCCCAAGAGGAGAGCATGGTGACCCACTCCAGAATTCTTGCCTGAAAAAGATCCAATGGACAGAGGAGCCTGGCGGGCTACATTCCATAGGGTCGCAAAGTCAGACATGACTGAATGACTAACACTTTAGTATCTATAAAATGAGTCAGGACATGTGCATCAGAGACTATTATCTAGATATTGCAGAGAGGAGCTATAGCATAGGAAATGGGAGATACCTGACCCAGGATGGCCCTGTAGGGTCCTGCTCAGTTACATTTTACCTACTTCCATTTTTTAGGTATACAGATGTTTCCTTTCTGCAACTTATTATTTGTTCATTCATTTATACATTAAAGTGGTATTTATTTTACTTGTACCCTAGGAGATGGAATTCAGTGTCGAACAAGACAAACAAAGATCCCTGTTCTCATAGAAGGATCTGGACAATGACAAGTAAGTAATTTATACCACTCATTTCTCACTTTTAATGAAAAGTCCTTATCTCGACAGGTTTGTTTATTGATAATGAAGGACCTCAGATTTGTGAAAGGGCATATACAAAATAATTGATTAAAAATATTCAATAATATCTTATAGTTGACAATACTAGATACATCATCAAGAATTATAAAGAATCCTCAATAAATTCATGCAGTTTTTAAAAGGGTCAAAGGAAATCATTCTATAGATTACCTACCCTTTGTTGAATGCAATCAGATGTAATATTTAGGAATTTATATCCATATGTAGGTACCTGAGTTAAGAATTCAAGAGTAAAGAAGACAACTGGACACTTTCATCAATTTGTTCTTGTATCAATACCACTTAATATGTGGAGATTTTTATCTTTTCATGACACTGCATTTAAAAATAAAAGGTTACTGTGAACTCTGACATCATAAGGCATATATCAAAGTATCTTCAAGGAAATTCCAAGTCATTTGTGAATCAAATTGAGTCTTCTCATAAGTATGGCGGCAGCTTGATGCAGTATTGAATTTTGATGCAGAGGACTTTCATATTTTATCAAAAAGGTGATATTCTTTAAGAAAAAGAAAACTAATCTAAATATGAATACATGGCAGGATTATGTGATTAGGCATTAGACATCAGTATCTTTAAACCATGTTCTATCTAGGTAAAGATAGTTACTTACTGAATCCACAGTGTATTTATTGTGTGGTAATGTAATACAGAGATGGGTAAGATATGGATCATATGCTTAAGAAGACTTTAATGAAGTTTATATTGGCTCCCTTTATTCCAGGTAAGTTGATATAAGTGTTCCTACCTTCCATATTACAATGCTTGTCATAGCGCCTTGCTTCTGTGATCTTGCTTAGCCGGTATTTTTGACTGAGTGGAAAGTGAGTGCAGGGAGTGGTGACACAGTCATAACTTAATGGGCTAGTTCTTCCTCGGGAGGAAGATATTCATATATGCTCTTTGAGACAGGTGGGGATGATATATTGTACCCTCTACCATCTCAGCCAAGTTTTCATCTCTGAAGGCAGAATTCTAGGATAAGCGTAACAGTCTGACTGTTTCTCACTTCAGGTTGCTAAAGAAAGTGTGCGATCTCTTCTAAGAGGGCCCTAATGATTTTCCTGCAAAGGCACATCCATTGCATCACTGCAGATGGAAAGTTCACCAGTGCCTGCTCTCCAGTTTGAGCTAGCCCATGCTTCCTCTGAGGGTCATACAGGTCAGGCTAGTTGGTTAATTAACAAGCGCTTAATAAACACCTACTGTGTGTGGAGCACTCTGTGTGGTTCTGCTTGCTACCTGTGCAAAGCCTACTCACCCATCACAGCTCAGCACCAGTTTCTGCTCCTTTGCCTCCTCTATTGATACTAACCTATGAGATATTCATTGTGGAAATGATCTGAACCACTGGGCATTTTAGGATTGTTTTATTATTTGATTCTTTATCGATATGTAAGTGTACACTTTTATTTCCTAGCACAACTCTAAGCACAAAGACTTTATTTATCTCTTGATACTTCTTAGAGTTGAAGATGACTTTGTGATTAATTTATGGTTCCTTAAAATCCTGTATCCTGAGAGTGTTGCACAAAATGCTAGTTCTTAAAATATTCCGGGAAAAAGGGTAGATGACGGGATAATGAGGTCAAAAACGTTTGTGAAAAAGCTGCACACTATTTTTTCCCTCTTGAAAATACATAATTTAATTTGAAGACAATTCAAACTTTGACAATTCATGTGTTTAAGATACAACTTAACTCACTTTTTCCTAAATGTAACCAATTCTTTGTTTAATGTGGTCAGATATAATCTTCAGGAATTATATCTTAATTTATGTATCTAAAGTAAGAACTCACTAGTAGAGAGAGCAATTTAAATTGGTTTGGTTTGTTTTTACAGTAGCAGTCAAATACCTTTTATCTGTTAGTATGGGTATATTTTCAAATATCCTCCCCTCTCCCTTTATTGAACACCATTTAACATCCCTTAAAACTGGTACTCTGCAGAATAATTTGGGGGAAATACATTGGGCTTATGGCTATGGTGAGGAGTATCCTAGAAGATGTCCCACAACTCTGTACAGGTAGAGGTTAAGCTCTCTTACTTAGCCATTGAAGTTGTGATAGGAGAGATACAATAAAATCAGCTGGTAACATCTGTCACCCTAATAGTAGTCAAGGTCCATTCAGTGATCAGATTATCTCTTTCACTAAACAGAGAAGGACTGTCATTTGGTCAAAACTGTCTAAATCACAGCTTCTAGTCTAGATTCTACCAGTAAACGCAGAAGACGTTAAACCAGAGCATTTCTTTATTGTCAGACTGAAACTGTAAGCAAGTCCATACCATTATTTAGTTTCATAGGACACATTCTATGGAATGCTGTGCCTAAAAAGTCAAAAGGAGGAAAATCACTCCTAATGGAAGTGGTGTTTCTGTTTCTAACATAGAAGTGATGCTTTCTAAGTTTTCAGATAAATGGCTACAGAGTTTAAGAAAATGTTCAGGAATTGAGGCTATGTCTTATTTCTGATGATGTCAGTTAGAGATTTTTGCCAGGTTTCTCTACTGCAAAATTTCTCATTTTTTTTTTTTTTTGAAAGTAGTAAATATGTTGTGGAGAGATAGTTTCAGACTATGCAAATATTGTGTTTCTCATCATACTTTCACTCAGTAATTTTAGCATTAATTGATGACTCCTACCTATCGTACCTATGACTAAAATGTTCACCAAATGGCAAATTTCTATCATTCCTCCTTCAGCTTCAGCTTCAGTTTAGCTTCATTTCAGTTGCTTAGTCATGTCCAGTTCTTTACGACCCCATGTACTACCACATTCCCTGTCCTTCCCTGTCCCTCCCAGGCTTCCCTGTCCGTCACCAATCACCATTACCACCTCTACATTCAGTAATTGTAATCCCAGTATAAGAAATAGATATCCCTTTTACCCCATTTACTTGTTTATATATCTTTTTATATAATATAGTCTCATGGTGATTTATTTTATTTGATACGCTATTATCCATTACTTATTACTCTTTAGTTTTTCTTTTTTCCTTAAATTATCTCAGCATTAGCTGTTGGAAATAATTTAAGTTGGCTTCTGTGACCTTCATCTTTTTTTTAACACTTCCTTACTTTTCAGAACTATAATATGTTCCAAACTCATCTTATACTTCCCCAGGAATTTCCTAGTCCTAGAATCAGTAATTTTTCAAATGCTTTTGCTTCTTTTGGATAATTGCTTGTAGAAACCAAGATCTAGGCATAGAGTGTCCTTATTGCTCCTGGGATGTCATTGCTATTACATCATCTCAGTGAATATAGAAAATATTTGTATGTGCAGTAACCCATGTATATGCACATCTACATTTTTTTTTATCAATTCACATTATTTCTAATAAAATCCATCAGTTCCAATCAATAGTTCCACTTTAATTTAAAATCACATAGTTGATTCTAGGAGAAGGCAATGGCATCTACTCCAGTACTCTTGCCTGGAAACTTCCATGGATGGAGGAGCCTGGTAGGCTGCAGTCCATGGGGTCACTAAGAGTCAGACACGACTGAGCAACTTCACTTTCACTTTTCACTTTCCTGCATTGGAGAAGGAAATGGCAACCCACTCCAGTGTTCTTGCCTGGAGAATCCCAGGGTCGGGGGAGCCTGATGGGCTGCCGTCTATGGGGTCGCACAGAGTCGGACACGACTGAAGCGACTTAGCAGCAGCAGCAGCAGCAGTTGATTCTAGCCTTCCCCTTCCTTGTTTGTAATGCCTTTCTCTGATAGTGAGAAACTTGAGTCTCATAACCTACAATCTATTACTATCAGATATATTGACATATGATAGTTGGAGAATTTCTAATTCATACTCCAATGAAATAAAATTTAGCAACTGAAGTATTGTATTTGTATATAGTTCTCTTTTTTCCCTTGAGCATTACAGTGGCTTGTGAAAATATGTTTTTAATGAAGTTAGTTGTTTTTTCTTTTCCTCTGACCCCTGCAGTGAGGCTATTTATTATTTTATAATAGGATTAGGTTCATTTGTTATTTTTGTATTTCATTTTCAGTCCTTCCCCTATATCCAGTTTGTATTTAAATTATTTATTTGTTCTGTTTATGAAATATTGCTATGACTCTAATATACAGAACTATACATACAAGGATACTCAAAGAAGTTTCTCTTCCTTTCTTTCTTTTCTAATTCATTCCCATTCTCATCCCCTCACCCCATATCAATTGTTTCTTAGTTTTATTTCCTAAATTACTGTTTGTACAAATGAGCAGATATATTGATATTGTCTTACCTCTTTCTGTAAGAAAGGCTATATGCTATATTCTTTTGTACTTTGCCTTTTGCACTTAAAAATCAATCTGGACAATTATTCCATGCTAGTAATAGAGATCTTCATTTTTGCAGCTGTATATATGGCACCCCACTCCAGTACTCTTGCCTGGAAAATCCCATGGACAGAGGAGCTTGGTAGGCTACAGTCCATGGGGTCGCGAAGAGTCGGACACAACTGAGCGACGTCACTTTCACTTTTCACTTTCATGCATTGGAGAAGGAAATGGCAACCCACTTCAGTGTTCTTGCCTGGAGAATCCCAGGGAAGAGGGAGCCCAGTGGACTGCCGTTTATGGGGTCACACAGAGTTGGACACGACTGAAGTGACTTAGCAGCAGCAGCAGCATGGAGCACCTAACACGTTTAAGAGGCTGTACATACAAACTGACGAGAATGACTAATTGTATTCATTGATTGTGATGACAGCTTATATTCAAATCAAAATACAATTCCCCATGACTTGCTGCTGAGTTTTCTCTCCTTCCTGTCTTCATGAATCAGAAGACACACACATCTCTAACTTAATTACATGCACACGTCCTGCCTGGTGCTTATCACTCTCTTCCTGCCTGTTTCTTCTTGCTCAAGTTGGTTTTGGTTTCATCTTGTGATCTCATATTTGAACCTGAGTCATTAGTTTCTGATTCTTCCATTCTCTGTCTTGGCCCCAGGCACCTTTTATCAATACTGGTTCTACCTAGGCAATAGCATAACTCCTGGCCTATGTGTCAGTTTCATTGAAAACTCCACTGGCCTTGGTGGTCTTGCTTTTATAACCAAACCTAGGCTAGCTGGATCTAATCCAGCTGAATCCACTCCAGATTTATCTTTTGTTTCTGACTTCTCTGCTGCACTCATTCACTCAGCAAAATACCTGGGATACTGTCCAGTTTGCAGAATAAGGCTGGGCTTTAAATTCTAGCACTTTTCTTTGAAAAGAGGCTAACTTCTTTTTACTGTATTTTTGCAGTACTTTTTACTCTGTTCATTTAGAACACTGTTAAAGCAGTTCCCTGATGAAATTCATCCATTATGGTAAATGTTTTCACTTCATGGAAACCTACTGCAATGGAAAATATTTGGAAAATAAATGAAACATAACCTATTTTTGAAGACTATTCATCACCAGATTTAGCAAATGTCAACAGCTTGGGAATTCCTGATACTTTAAAAGGAAGAGGGGAAAAAACATACAGTTCTGTGCTAGAAAGTTCTTAGCCTCCACATCTACCTTTACTTTTACAAATGTAGTGATTAAGATCTTGATTAATTGTTCCAGAAAGTCTAACTCATAAAAAGTAAACTTTCTGATTATTCATATAACCCTGCACATACAGATCAAAATGCAGGAATATTTCTGAGTTTAACTCTCTTCTCACTAAAATGTTCTGAGATTCTGTTCATTCCCTCTTTCTGTTGGTACACATAACAGTTTAGACATCAGGATTTGAGCTATATGAAAAGCAGGGGACAGCCATTAGAAGAAATAAGAAGAAAACTTGTGCAGTGAATATTTGTGATAAACTAAGCCATTTCATTATCCCTATGCAGTTTGAGCCTTTTTACTACTTTCTCATCTTTGGCAGAAATCAATTTGACTCTCTTTCACATCAATAGAACATCTCCTCGATGAACCCCTGAGGTGGGTCTATAAAAGGTATCTGATTTTTTCATTAATGCAAAGCTATTAAAGCCATAAATAGGGCTTAACAGCATTCAACATTCATTTCAGAAGGGCTCCTCTAGCCAAATAGTATATGGAAAAAAAAAAAGAAGAACAATTTCCTATTAATTCTGGCATTTAAAGGTGGGAAGTGATCTGAAAATTGTACAATGGAAACTTGGGTTCTAAGGATGAAAATAGGACAATAGTGGTCAGAGCTGAAGAATTTACTTTTTTTTCCAGATCAGGTTTAATTTTGCATACACACATATTTGCTACTCTAAAAATACACTGTGTATATTTACTTGCTACAGATGTCTGATGAGTCACTGTACAATATGTTTGAGATAGGTGAAAATGATTTGAACATCTAATGGAATAGCAACTAAAATAAATATAGTATTTTAAAATAAATTACAGAGGTTAAACATCCTGAGCCATTTTAAGATTAGCTCTTCCTGGTTGATAAACAAGGTATTCATTTGTCTTTTTTCTCATTTTTTGAGATCAGATTGCTTGTTCTAGCAAATAGTTTCTGAGACATTCCATCTTCTTTCTAAATTATCCTTGTTTTCTAAGACAAACAATATGAGAGTAGTAACAGACTAGTGTGAAAATGTCTATGTTAACATATTAGCTAACTAGTAAAACCTAGACATTATGTTACATGTCAGAAATAGAACAATAAAAAAAAGGGGGGGTGGGTCTAGGTACAGGTTGTTAGAGCTGTGAAGAGGAACAGTAGGATGCCAAGAAGATAATGAGTGGAGGATGCGGTCCCATAGGTAGGAGGTCATGAAAAATTCCTCCTGAAATTTGCAGAGAAAACTATATGAAAGCTAACAGAAGAATGCTCTAGATAGAGAAAGGGCCTTGTCAGGTCCAGGGATCTGAAAAGGGGCCAGTGTAGCTAGACTATTTGTTGTTCAATCACTCAGTCGTGTCTGACTCTTTGTGACCCCCTGGACTGCAGCACGCCAGGCTTCCCTGTCCTTCACCATCTCCCAGAGCTAGCTCAAACTCATGTCCATTGAGTCGGTGATACCATCCAACCATTTCGTCCTCTGTTATCCCCCTCTCTTCCTGCCTTCAATCTTTCCCAGCATCAGGGGCTTTTCTTTTCTATAGCTAGAGTATAGTGCAGAGAGGTTTGGATAGGAAACAAAACAATGGGAGTTGAGAAATTGGAGTTTTCAGCAACTAAGCTGTACGGAAAAAGTAGATGGCATCTGGAAAGATGGGGATACATAGTTAGAGGTAGGAAAAGGAAAGGGTCAACTTTCAGATGTATAGCAGCTATGGATGATTGCAGAGTTTGCTGTGTGACTTAGTAGACTTGGGGCTTAAGTGGCAACATTGTGTGAGTTATCAAATGAAAAGATGTCAAGGAATGATAAGAAAAGGCTGTTTAGGGGTCCTCATGGTCTATGAGACCAGGCTAAGTATAGACGTTTTGTTATTACACTAAAGTCAAATCTCAAATGTATGATAAGTACATCTTTGTTGTTACTATTTAGTTGCTAAGTTGTGTCCAACTCTTTGAGACCCCATGAGCTGTAGCCCACCATGTTCTTCTGTCCATGGGGTTTTCCAATACATCTTATTAATTTCTAAATGGGCAAAAGTTATTTAAAACATTAAGGATTTTTTTTTCTACATATAGCATCTGGTCCCATCACTTCATGGGAAATAGATGGGGGAACAGTGGAAACAGTGTCAGACTTTATTTTTTTGGGCTCCAAAATCACTGTAGATGGTGACCGCAGCCATGAAATTAAAAGAAGCTTACTCCTTGGAAGGAAAGTTATGACCAACCTAGATAGCATATTCAAAAGCAGAGATATTACTTTGCCAACAAAGGTCCATCTAGTCAAGGCTATGGTTTTTCCTGTGGTCATATTTGGATGTGAGAGTTGAACTGTGAAGAAGGCTGAGCACTGAAGAATTGATGCTTTTGAACTGTGGTGTTGGAAAAGACTCTTGAGAGTCCCTTGGACTGCAAGGAGATCCAACCAGTCCATTCTGAAGGAGATCAGCCCTGGGATTTCTTTGGAAGGAATGATGCTAAAGCTGAAACTCCAGTACCTTGGCCACCTCATATGAAGGGTTGACTCATTGGAAAAGACACTGATGCTGGGAGGGATTGGGGGCAGGAGGAGAAGGGGACAACAGAGGATGAGATGGCTGGATGGCATCACTGACTCGATGGACGTGAGTCTGAGTGAACTTGGGAGTTGGTGATGGACAGGGAGGCCTGGCATGCTGTGATTCATGGGGTCGCAAAGAGTCGGACATGACTGAGCGACTGAACTAAACTGATGGGAGTAGTGAGAGAGTTGTTGTACTTTGATTGAAATTGTCACTTTTTTTTCAGCAACAAATCATCCATATTGTAGCAGAAGCAAATAATATAGTCATTAAAATAATCAAAGGCAATGATTTTCAAATTTGCCTGAATGTAAGAATCACTCAGGATGCTTATGAAAAATGAAAACTCCTAAGGCTCATCCTAGATTTACTGACTCACAGTCTTCTGGAACAGTGTTTGGAAATTTTTGTTTTTAAATTTTCATTTTTAGGTAAGTACCCTAAACAATTCTTAAGATCAGGAAAGACTGGGAAAAAAGCTGCTGTGGTGGAAATACAAACAATGAAAGAGCAAATGAGAATTCCAGGCCCATTTATCTGCTAATCAGCTTGTGATCAAAATACTTAATCTTATTGATCCTTAGCTTCCTTTTCTATAAAATGATTATTTTGAGACCCATCCATAAAAATGTCCTACCATCAGCACTTCCATGTATGGAATGTGTAGGAAATTTTTCATATACATTAATAAAGTCTTATAACTTCAGGCAACATTTAAGAAGACAGCACATTACAAGTGATTTGCTAAAGATACCATGAAATTAATAAGAAGGCATTTTTCTTATTTTCTGATATCTTCAAGTACCTGCCACTTTACCATATTTTTGTGGAAATAATCTAAGAGATTTTTCTAGCTTTCTCCTTTTGAACCTCCTTAAATAGCTAACCAAAAGAAAAAAAAAAAACAGTTAAAATTAATAGTCTTAAACCCCAAATATATGTATTAAAATACACTTACAATCAAAGGAAACTGACAGCAAAAGAAATATGATTTTTAACAATATCACTTTATATTAAAACACATTTATGTTTTAGACTTAAAAGCCAGGTTTACCACTAGTAATATAATATGGCTCCTTCAATGACTAGTACAGTGTTTTTAAAGCTCTGAGTTGCAGTATGTTAGTGTATAAGATCCAAAAATATTTCTCTTGATTAAACGAAAAAAATTTTTTAAAAATCAAACACATATAGTAAGTTAAGTACTATTTTAGAACATTCTTTTTCAGTTATCTATTCATGTCTATAGACACATTTGTTTATATATATAAATGCATGAGATTTTATATAAAACGAATTCCTCACTGGTCATACTATACTATATAATGTGCATTATTTACTGCTGTATTATAAATAATGGTTAGATATTGTTACACCTGTGAATACTGTGCATGAAAACATGAGAAAAAGAATATAGCTCAGATACCAGTGAAACATGAGCACTAACTTGGTGAACTCTGACTTATATCCCGTTTCTAAGTACTCACTTCCCACAGTGATCAGCCTCCAACTACCCAGGTAGGAAGATTCAATAGCACTGATTCTTGGCACCGGAATCTAAATGAAGCACAGTGTTACCAGGCAAAGTTAACTGTGTTCAAAATCATACTCAGTGCTGTTTACTGCCTACCTCATAGGTAGATTGAAATGTCCATGTCCACTATTTGCTGTGAACATCTTGAAGACACAGACCCTGGGTTCTGTTCAAGACAAAATCAGTATATTTTCATCGGTACAGGGAAAGCCTGAGGATTTTGACTAGATTTATTAATTTTCTTTTGATAAGTTGTGATATTTAAAAAATAATTGATTAGAGCATTTGAATTCAGCATTTATAAGTGTTTATGCCTTTAAGGTGGAGAAGGCAATGGCACCCCACTCCATTATTCTTGCCTGGAAAATCCCATGGACAGAGGAGCCTGGTAGGCTACAGTCCATGGGGTCGCTAAGAGTCAGAAACGACTGAGCGACTTCACTTTAACTTCTCACTTTCATGCATTGGAGAAGGAAATGGCAGCCCACTCTAGTGTTCTTGCCTGGAGAATCCCAGGGACGGGGGAGCCTGGTGGGCTGCCATCTATGGGGTTGCAAAGAGTCGGACACAACTGAAGTGACTTAGCAGCAGCAGCAGCATGCCTTTGAGAACTATATTTAGATGAAAAAAGATTTGGTTTCCTTGCCATGTCTTTTCCCTGATCCTAAAGCACACAGACCTATGTCAGGTCTAGAACACAGGGCAAAGAGGCAAGATGTTGTGCCTCCAGTGAGAACATGGACTTTGAAGTTCTAAGAACTAGATGTTCATTGAAAAATTGAATCGCAATTTGCCAAGGTCAGAGAGTGACATTTTCATAAATTAATGCTATCAGAAGCTGCTGGAATTTTCACAATTGTCTTATTTGAAACTAGCAGAAGTCCCATAGAGGTCATACTGATTATGCTGGGAGTAAATCTGAAGACTTCCAATGCATGTAAGAATTTTCTCTGAATACATAGTGATAAAACTCAACTATATTTTTTTATTCTTAAGAAAAAAAAAAAAAAAAACTCCGTTTGTATGTTTAGTGCCCCTTCAGTTGCTCTAAAATATGTTTCTCTTTTTATGTACTTAACTACCAAAAGTGATGTGTAAGTTTTTTTATCTAGAGGTAACAAAAATCTTAAATTAGAAGTCTCAGTTTGATACACATATGTTTGAATTGCAGCTGGGCATTGGAATAAGAAATGGTAAAACTACAGTGAGGAATTGACAGAGGATAAAGGAAAGAGAAAGAGAACTAATTTCCCACTTACTTTGAATATATAAGGATCTCTGAAGGGTTCACACCTGGGTGAACCCTGAACATAGAATTGATTGGGAATTATTAAATATTTATTTGACATTTTTCATTTGCCATTAGGTCCCACATGAAGAATATTATGAAACCATAATAAAGATTATGATTCTAAAGATCCTATTAAACCTTTCATTATGTTAAAAAAAATAGGAAAACCATGACAACTCCTCTGAGATATGAGATGAAGCATCTAAGTGGGAAATAAGAGCAAGAAATCTTAATATCCCTGTAATTTCTCTATGCTATGCTATGCTATGCTAAGTCACTTCAGTCGTGTCTGACTCTGTGCGACCCCATAGACGGCAGCCCACCAGGCTCCCCCGTCCCTGGGATTCTCCAGGCAAGAACACTGGAGTGGGTTTCCGTTTCCTTCTTCAGTGCATGAAAGTGAAAAGTGAAAGTGAAGTCACTCAGTCGTGTCCAACTCTTAGGGACCCCATGGACTGCAGCTCACCAGGCTCCTCCGTCCATGGGATTTTCCAGGCAAGAGTACTGGAGTGGGGTGCCATTGTCTAATCATGTCTTTATCTGCCAGAACTCATATCATCTCACTTAACTCACTTCCCTGGGCTTCCCAGGTTGCTCAGACAGTAAAGAATCAGCTTGCATGCAGGAGACCCATGTTCAGCCCCTGGGTCAGGAAGATCTCATGGAGAAGGGAATGACTACCCACTTCAGTATTCCTGCCTGGAGAATTCCATGGACAGAAGAACCTGCAGGGCTACAGTCCATGCACAGAGTCAGACACATCTGAGCTACTAACACCACATACACACGCACACACAATTCACTTCCCTGTCCTTTAATTTTAAAGAAAACTGTCAATAGGTTAATGGGGCTGAAGTTTCCTTTGGCGAGAAGAATTGAGGATAGTAGTTTACAGTCTTTCAGGCAGCAAACCTACTGTCTGTTTCCCTGAAATGCAAAGCAATATTGGGAACAAAAAATTAGAGTTCTATTTGCTAACAGTGTTAGAGTCCACTTGAGCAGAGCTCAATGCCTTCTGACCAGGAAGAGGACAGACTGCTGTGTGGCTCCCAGCCCTGGCCAGGAAGCCCCGAATGGCTGCCACAAGGACCCTCGGCCCTGCTAGAGCCATGAACAATGTGCCTGTCACTTTCTTGGGCAGTAGCGCTATCTGTACACTGAAACAGAAAATAAAAGACTAAAACGATAACCACCAAACTGTCACAAAGTAAATTAAATTTAAAAATAAGCAAACAAACAAATCAGACAGCACATTCCCTGGGAATGGAAGGTGAAGCACATTTGCATTCTCAGCTACTCCCCATCGAGTCCCGTTATCCCTGTTAGCAAGTATAATGTCTCTCCTAGCCTGCATTCTATGGACTTCAATTATTATATTTTTCTAAATGTGAATAGTCTTTTCCCTTCAGTCATATTCTGATGGATAGCTCTGTTCTGACACCCTTTGTCTTATCCCTAGACAGATGCCTCTTGCTTGTGAGGTGGCTGACAAAAACCCTATTTTTTCAAGTCAGTACTGTTAAAGCAGACAGTGTTCCTTCTCCTAGACTCTCCCCTGAAGCCTCTAAATCTCTTACCTACAATAGGCTCTGCTGACAGTCCTGATCTGAGACGTTAAAGAGGATTTTAGAAAAGATTTGGCTTTTGTTTGTTGTTTGTTGATATCTAGAATAATTGAAGAGTATTATTTCTAGCCTTTCAAACAAAAGGTTTCAGAGCTTGCTTTGAGAGTAGAACTGGTGATTGGAATGCTTACATCTCACCCCACTCATTGGATCATTATTCATGTTATACTGTGGAGCTTGCCAAATGGTGGTTTATCTCTCAGTAGCAAGTAAATAAAAGGAAGTAAATGACCAATAATTTACCCTGTACTTGTTATAAGTAACTCAAATTACCTAGAACAAACAAACATGTCTCTATTATTACCACATGCTGCAAAAAGATAAAAGTATATGGGAATAATTATTTTTGATTATATAAAGAAGAATGCATACATCATTGCCTTTATATTTCATACATGTGTAACATTGCATCTTTTGAAAAGCAGTAACAGAGCTAAAACTTAAAGTCTCCTGTGGGTTATGAGGTAGTTCAAGAGATTATGGATCTGGAGGCATATATTCAATGATATATCTGAGGTTAGAATTTGTAGTGTAAACAGAGAGAGATTGTTATCTCTTTCATTTAGGTACAGCTAAAATACTGAGTAATAACACTCAAACAATTTAGGGGGTCTGAAGAGTGTTGTCCTTGAAAGATGAGGACTAATCTCTACTCTTTGCTTTCTCAGTTGCTTGTGGAGGAAATTGAAATTAGATCTTCCACACTTTAGTAAGGGAGCATTGTGTTAAGAAAGTTTTAAAATCTGAGTCCAAATCCAAGCTTAGCAAGGAAGAAGAATGTGGTTAGTGATATCTGCATAGGCGAGGGAGAACTAGCCCTTGTGTCACTGATTTGCCATCCCTTATTGTCATGCACCTCCCTAGTAGCTCAGTGGTAAAAAATCCACCTGCCAATGCAGGAGACCCAGGTTCGATCCCTGGGTCAGGAAGATTTCCTGGAAAAGGAAATGGCAACCCACTCCAGTATTCTTGCCTGGGAAATCCCATGGGCTGAGGAGCCTGCTGGGGTCCAGCCCATGGGGTCACAATAGTCAGAGATGACTAAACCACCACCACCACTGTCATGAGGTCACAAAGGGCTGAACACAACTGAGCAACTGAGCACACTCACACACGTGCGTGTGCGCACACACACGCGCACACACAAACACACATGTATGTTGTCATATTATTGCCAGTCGGTTGCTCATCCATTTTATCATCAACTACCTATCCATATGTTTTACAATGGGTGTATTGTATTTCAACTATATAAACTTCTGAACAATAGCCTAGGAAATCAGAATCTATGTTCTAGCCAAAATACACTCAAGAAAAATTTAGAGGACCAGCCTCTAATTTTCTTTCTTCTCTGTGTGACTACCATTTCAGATGCACGGTTTTCAGATACCCTCTTTCCACTCCGTTGTTCTCTTTTGAGGAACACAGTCTTCTCCCACTTCTTATTCTTTGCTTCTCTACAATCTCGTACAAATACTTTTCTCTCAGTCTATAAATAATTACTGGTGAGCTCTTTGATATGGTTTTCATTTAACTATAAAGTGATGACATTTTTTGTTTGTTGTCTGGTTTTTTGTTTGTTCATTTGCTTAAGACTGCAGTGCTTTTAAACTATAAAAACACTGTGTAAAATCGGTTTCTTAAACTCGAGCACTCCTTAAATTGCTTAGTCAGCACTATCATATTTTCTCCCAGTCTTGTTTTATTCTAACCTAAAATCTACTGATTAGGTGGATTGCTGTATTTTCTTGGTGAATTTCTCCCTATATCTGGATATTTCCTGCATGTATAATCAAACTTAGCCAATTTTATCAAGATTTGAACTCCAAAGTTCTATTTTCCTAATATTTGAAAATTTAGGTTTGCTAAAAATTAATTTAATATTAACTTTATATTTAATAATCAAGATTTTTTAAATAAATTAACAGCTGAAAAAGAACTATAGGTCACCTCTGTATTCATTCATTTATTCAACAAATGTTTATTGTATGCCTATATTAGACTAGATAGTATAAAGGGATAAACAAATATGATGTGGGTTCTGTTTCTTTGTTTCTTACAGACTGGCAGAATAGGTGAGTAAAATATTGTATTAAAATTGAACTTAACAGATTAATGGAAAATTAATAAAATATAGCCATTTTTCAGTATTCTGAAGCAAGTGAATAAGGTGAAGTGATAGACAGCAGAGATGGTTGTTATCTAGGAAAACTTTGATGGAAAGAATATTTAACTTGAGATGTAAATGATTTTTTTAAAGGCAAGTCACAAGAGTAGAGGAAAAATACATTCCAATTAGATAGAAATGGACGTTCAAAATCTCCAAAGCAGGAAACAATTTGACAAGCTCTAAGAATTAAAAGAAGCCAACATGTCTGCTAGGATGTAGCAGACAAGTAGGTAATAAAAATAGAGGAGTCTTAAGAAGTAACCAGGAGCCAGCGATTATTCAGGAATTTGTAGGCTATGATAAAGGTTTTAAATTTTATTGGCGTTATAATGGGAAGCAACTGGAAGGTTTTCTGTAGAGAAGCAGCATTCTTATATTTATGTTTGCAAAAAGTCACACTGATCACTCTGCGCAGAATGAATTTGAGAGAGTAAATACTGAGACCAACAAAGTAGTTGCTTCATAGGCCACATAATAGGTGATAGTACTTTGGACTAATCTTAAGTCAGAGGAGATGCTGAGAAAAATCAAGTTTTTTTTTTTTTTTCCTAAGAGGAAGAAATTAACAACTGAAAATGGATCCCAAGAGGTGGAAATGGTAAGGAAGAAAGATGATAACTGGTTTATACAACCAAATGGATGATGATACTAATTGTTAAGAAGGGAAAGTCTAAAATCAAAATGGGTTAGGAGAGCAGGGCAGTGTATTAAGTTTCATTTTGAAAATATTGTTTAAAACACCTGCAAGATAGTCAAGAAGACATGTCAGGTGAGATTCAATGTATGAAGCTGGAACTCAGAGTAGAATTTTTGGATTGAGACATAAATTTGCAGAACACTAGCATAGTATAGAAAAATAAAAATAAGGTCATTGGATTAAATGAAATATTTAATGAAAACATAAAGAAAAAGAAAGGATATAGGAATCCAGCATATTCTCAGAGTTTGCAATTTTGGAGTTTACAACTGTAATGGCATTACTTGTTCAAGTTCCTACAGTGTTCTGGGCACTTTATACATTTTAAGTTTTTTAAATACTGATTCATAGTTGAATTTATTAAATACTACTTGATTGAATGAATGTACAGCCTTCAATGAAACATGTTTTCTTTCTTTGAAATATGGTAGGACTTGCTCTCATCTCAGCTGAAGTGTTAAAACTATACATTGATTATAGGTGCCTACCTAAGAGAGTCCAAACCATATCCAGAACCTTCACCAAGGGGTTTGAACTGGGAAACTGGCTCACTGACCTAGATATAAGAGGGCAGCATAATCAGTGAGAAGACTGAGTATGTGAAGTTCTTGGAAGAGTCTGAGTGAGTGAGTGAGTGAAGTCGCTCAGTTGTGTCCGACTCTGCGACTCCATGGACTGTAGCCTACCAGGATCCTCCCTCCATGGGATTCTGCAGGCAAGAGTACTGGAGTGGGCTGCCTAACAGAGAGTGTTTTCCACTCCCTATGTAGTCTAAATATGAGTACCTCAGAAGAAACACAGCCAGATCACGTGAGCAGTCCACAGAATGGAAACTGACGTTCAGCCTGAAGCAGGACACTCTCTCAGCTACAGAAACTGGTATCCTTGGCACACGCTTCCACAGGGTGGATTGTGGGGAAAGTGACCTTCACACACTATGATGTTTGTGGGATGTTGTTCCCTGAATAAATCTTAAAGGTTAACTGAGGATGATTTTGATGATAGGAAAAATGACAAGGCTGCAGTAGAAGTGACCTGTACTTTCTGAATTTGGACTGAGGTGGGAAAGAAGGAATGTAACTGGCTTTAACCTTCACCAGACAGCTTCTCCAAAGGGATTTCCTGTGGGAAGGAAGGCAACCTCACAGAAAGAGTCTGTGCATTTTACCACCAGAGGAAAGGTTGAGGAAAGAGTTATTAGAAGTTAAGAAAGGGGAATGAGCTGTGTCAGAGGATCAGTGTGTGGTGGTCAAAAAACCCCACATGGCCCACAGTCTACGTGTGCATCTCTATTCCTGCCTATAAATAGGTTCATCAATACATCTTTATAGATTCCATATATATGCATTCATATACAGTATTTGTTTTTCTAACTTCACTCTGTATAACAGGCTCTAGGTTTATCTACTTCAACTGACTCAAATTTGTTCCTTTTTTATGGCTAAGTATTATTCCATTACTTTTTAATTATTCCATTCCATTTGGAATAATTATTATTGGAATAATTACTGGAATAATTGTTATTCCATCACTATTTCAATTATTCCATTCCATTTCAATAAGTAATTCCATTACTTATTGAAATATGGTAGGACTTGCTTCTTTATCCATTTATCTGTCAATGGACATCTAGGTTGCTTCCATGTCCTGAGCAAAGGAAGGAGAGGGTGGGACAAAGTGAAAGAGTAGCCTTAGAATATTTACACTACCCTGTTTAAAATAGTCAGCTAGTGGGAAGTTGCCGGGAGCACAGGGAGCTCAGCCTCATGCTCTGTTTCAACCTAGATGAGTAGGATGGGGATGCAGAGGGAAGGCTCTAGAGGGAGGGGATATACTTATGGCCGATTCATGTAGTTGTATGGCAGAAACCAACACAGTATTATAAAGCAATTATCCTCCAATTAAAAAAAAAAAAAAGAAACCACTATGGTGCCCTGTGAGAGAACAGGTTTGCAACGCAAGGGGGTGTCAAGTCGTCTAACACCCAAGGACCCGACGCCAGAAAATGGCGGCACCAGATACCTGTGATTTTTTTTTTTCCTTTTATTCTAATTCCACATTCACCTTACCCTTGTTGCTGACCCTGAAGGAACTAGAGGCAGTTGTTAGAGGAGGGTGAGAAGATGCGGCATGGAAGAGAATAAACATCTGTTTTACCCTCCTTTTCCATTAAGCCTGGTTGGTCTCAATCTGAGGGGAAGCGTGGCAACAGTGCTCTGAGGAGATGAGAAACAAGGAATTGACTGAGCATTTGACATTTTGAATTATATTGAAATGGACTTTTAATATCTGAAAATGAAGACTGTTGATTAACATTCAGAAGTAATGGTACAGTAATGGTTCTTCTCGAGCTACTATACAAAGGAAGGGAGGGGAGGGTGACAGAACGGGTTTGAGGGACAGTGGTAAGAGAAAAATTAAAAAAAAATTTTTTTTGCACCCTTCTGAAAATAGCTCATAAATAACCTGGTAGTTCTAATTAGAAATTATTCCTAAATTTTTATTACTACCTTCAATTATGTGTATGTGACAGGAAAACTCAAACTGAGACAGAACAACTATCTTTGGTTACATATGCTTAAGAATAAGACAGCCCTAAATGTTCAGGGTTGACTTAAAACAAAACAAAGAAAAACTGTTTCATTCACATGAAATCAAACACAGAGAAAATACTAGAAATATGCAGAGTGGTCTCTTGCATTTTTTTTCCCAGTATCACTTTCGCCATGGCTTTCTGAAGACTGAGACCAATAATTAGAGTAAGAAGTGAGGTATACTAATTGTCCCAGTGCAGTCCAATAGACCTCTCTGTGATAATGGAAATGGTCTATTACCTGCTCAATCCATCATGACAGACACTAAGCCACACGGGACTGCAGAGAACCTGAAATGGAGCTAGTGTAATGTAGGAACCAAGTTTTAAATTTTAACTTTAGATTCATTTAAACTGAAATTCAAATAGCTGCTTATAGCTGGTGCACAGGCCAGTCTCTTTAAGGAACAATACTAATCTGCAAGCATGTAGGATGGAAACACTAGTTTAGAACTAACAAAAACATTTCCCACCTTAAAAAGTCTTGGACTTGTTTTGGTTAAGGATCCTGTGGGCACACCTTTTGCTCTTACTATGTTATTTTCTGCTTAATCTGTATTGCTCTTGGTCTCTTGTATTAGTCTGGCTAGGGCTTTTATAATGTTTAAAGGAAGGAGAGTCTCTCTCTCTCATGTAGAAAGTATCCTAATTAAGACAAATAAGTCATGCTGCTTTTGTTTATGTCACAATTTTCCCTGTAGCTAGAATTAAGTGATGCTGTCAAAGGGCAGTGCTAATGTTTGATGGTTTTTAATATTTTTGTCCATATCAAAAGACTAAATAAATGTAATCAATATTCTCAATTCCTAACTTTCTAGTAATTATTCCAATAAAGAGATATTCATGCTACCAAGCATCGATACATGCTCTTCATAGCCCTAATAAATCTGCTCCCAGAAAATAAACTGTGTTCATCTAGGATTTTAGAGAGAATATTAGCAAACACCAAGCTCAGAATGTGATTAACCAAGTTTTTCAGCACATGGACCTCACAAAATATGGATTTTCAAATCCAAACATTTAATGAAAACTATCAAAAAATAAGAATCATATCTGCAAAGGAGCTGCATATTATATTTGGGTCAGCTCCTTAAGCAAATAACTCACATGGAGAGTTTAAATAGCACTGGCTCTTCATAAGAACTTTCTCTAAATCCCATCTTATAAAAAGAACAAAATAATAATAATATCAAGAGTTAATATGTAATACTTGCTGGCTGACTCTGTTTTAAGATTTTTAAGAGTTCCTCACAAGAACCCCATAAAGTAAACACTACTTTATTCCCATTGTACAAATTAAGAAAGTGGTTTAAGAAGGCTGCCCAAGGCTATATAACTGGGGTAGAAGGGTTGTGGTGTTGATGATAAGATCTGGGTATGTCTTAGTACAGAACTTTTACCTCTTATTTATTTCATAGTCAAAAACATGCTTTCAAGATAAACCTTTTATATATTAATATGCTAAGATAAGCCTTTAACAAGGCTTGTCATTGACAAGGCAGTGCCAACCTCCTTCCCAATTCAGTCTGAAATTTTTCAGCATGCTAAAACCCTTTTTTTGTGAGTTGCAGTTAGGTCAGCTACTGGGTATATAGGTTGACTTTGGTGGTTGAGTCCCTAAGTCATGTCTAACTCTTACAAACCCATGGGCTGTGGCCTGCTAGGCTCCTTTGTCCATGGGATTCTCCAGGCAAGAATACTGGAGTGGGTTGCCATTTCCTTCTTCAAAAGGTTGACTTTATTGAATATTAAATAATTACAGTTTTACTTGGTAAAGTCTTCAAGATTATATAAGAGAATGAGGAATAAATGCTTTTAATATCCTAGTCATTCTAGAAATATTTGTATCACACACACACTTATACAATATAAGCAGATCCAGGAACTCACATCTTATTTGCAGATCTACTTGTACAGGAATACTAACACAGGAAAGGACCCCAGCATCAAATTATTGGAACAGGTATTACATTATGTTATCAATGTCAAAAAGAGAGAAAAGCACCTTGAGTTCAGGGGGTCTAAGACAAATGTATGAAATGGTAGGGTATAAACTTTGCCTTCGATTCTTTACAATCCAGATAAGTGAGGCAAAAAAATGAAAGGTGCTGTACAAACAACAGGAATATATTTTTCACAGTTCAGAGGTTGGGACGTCCAAGATCAAGGTGCTGGTTGACTCAGCTCCCCAGCGAGGGCACTCTTCCTGGCTTGCAGATGGCCAACTTTCGGCTGTCTACTCACAAGGTGGACAGAGAGCGGGGGCGGGAAGCTTTCTGATGTCTTTTCTTAATGGGCACTAATTACATCAGGAGGGAGCCTCACCCTCATGACCTCCTCTAAACCTGATTCCCAAAGAAAGGCAATGCCATAGAATGGTCAAGCTACCGCATATTGCACTCATCTCACACCCAGCAAAATGATGCTCAAAATTCTCCAGGTCAGGCTTCAACATTTCGTGAACCATGAACTTCCAGTTGTTCAAGCTAGATTTAGAAAAGGCAGAGGAAGCAGAGATAAAATTTCCAACATCTGTTGGGTCATCAAAAAAGCAAGAGTTTGAGAAAAATATCTACTTCTGCTTTATCGACTACACCAAAGTCTTTAACTGTGTTCAGTTCACTTCAGTTGCTCAGTTTTATCCGACTCTTTGCAACCCCATAGACTGCAGCACACCGGGCCTCCCTGTCCATCACCAACTCCCTGAGTTTACTCAAACTCATGTCCATTGAGTCAGTGATGCCATCCAACCATATCATCCTGTCATCCCCTTTCCTCCCACCTTCAATCTTTCCCAGCATCAGGGTCCTTTCTGATGAGTCAGTTCTTCATATCAGGTGGCCAAAGTATTGCAGCTTCAGCTTCAGCATCAGTCCTTCCAATGAACATTCAGGACTGATTTCTTTTAGGATGGACTGGTTGGATCTCCTTGCAGTCCAAGGGACTCTCAAGAGTCTTCTCCAATACAACAGTTCAAAGCATTGATTCTTTGGTGCTCAGTTTTCTTTATAGTCCAACTCTCACATCCATACATGACTACTGGACAAACCATAGCTTTGACTAGATGGACCTTTGTTGGCAAAGTAATGTCTCTGCTTTTTAATATGCTGTCTAGGTTTGTCATAACTTTTCTTCCAAGGAGCAAGTGTCTTTTAATTTCATGGCTGCAGTCACCATCTGCAGTGATTTTGGAGCCCCCCAAAATAAACTCTGTCACTATTTCCACGGTTTCCTCATCTATTTGCCATGAAGTGATAGGACCAAATGTCATGATCTTAGTTTTCTGAATGTTGAGTTTTAAGCCAACTTTTTCACTCTCCTCTTAAATGTGTGGATCACAACAAACTATGGAAAATTCTTGAAGAGATGGGGATACCAGACCATCTGACCTACCTCCTGAGAAATCTGTATGCAGGTCAAGAAGTTAGAACTGGACATGGAACAAGACTGGTTCCAAATTGGGAAAGGAGTACATCAAGGCTGTATATTGTCACCCTGCTTATTTAACTTATATTCAGAGTACATCATGTGAAATGCTGGACTGTATGAAGCACAAGCTGGAATCAAGACTGCCAGGAACAATATCAATAACCTCAGATATGCAGATGACACCACCCTTATGGCAGAAAGTGAAGAGGAACTAAAAAGCCTCTTGATGAAAGTGAAAGAGGAGAGTGAAAAAGTTGGCTTAAAGCTCAACATTCAGAAAACTAAGATGGAGAAACAGTGGAAACAGTGACAGACTTTATTTTTGGGGGCTCCAAAATCACTGCAGATGGTGACTGAAGCCATGAAATTAAAAGATGCTTGCTCCTTGGGAGAAAAGTCATGACCAACCTAGACAGTATTAAAAAGCAGAGACATTACTTGCCATCAAAGGTCCATCTAGTCAAAGCTATGGTTTTTCCATATGTATGGATGTGAGAATTGGACTATGAAGAAAGCTGAGTGCTAAAGAATTGATGCTTTTGAACGGTGGTGTTGGAGAAGATTCTTGAGAGCCCCTTAGACAGCAAGGAGATCCAACCAGCCCATCCTAAAGGAAATGAGTCCTGAATATTCATTGGAAGGACTGATGCTGAAGCTGAAACTCCAGTAGTTTGGCCAATGACTGATGTGATGAACTGACTCATTTGAAAAGATGCTGATGCTGGGAAAGACTGTAGGTGAGAGAAGGTGACAACAGAGGATGAGATGGTTGCATGGCATCACTGACTCAATGGACATGAGTTTGAGTAAACTCTGGGAGTTGGTGATGAAAGGGAAGCCTGGCATGCTGCAGTTCATGGGGTTTCAAACAGTTGGAAATGACTGAGCGACTGAACTAAACTGAACTGAAACCTGATTACCTCCCACAAGCCCCATCTCCTAATACCATCACATTAGCAGTTAGGGTTTCAACATACAAATTTTTGAGGGGACATAATTCAGCCTACATAATACATAATTCAGCCTGTGGTGTTGGGAGAAGACTCTTGAGAGTCCCTTGGACTGCAGGGAGATCCAACCAGTCCATTCTAAAGGAGATCAGCCCTGGGATTTATTTGGAAGGAATGATGCTAAAGCTGAAACTCCAGTACTTTGGCCACCTCATGCGAAGAGCTGACTCATTGGAAAAGACTCTGATGCTGGGAGGGATTGGGGGTAGGAGGAGAAGGGGATGACAGAGGATGAGATGGCTGGATGGCATCACTGACTCGATGGACATGAGTCTGAGTGAACTCCGGGAGTTGGTGATGGCCAGGGAGGCCTGGCGTGCTGCGATTCATGGGGTCTCAAAGAGTCGGACATGACTGAGCGACTGAACTGAACTGAATTCAGCCTACAGATAGTCCATTACATTCAAACTCCAGGGCAAAAGACCTCAGTGACTCTTGGTAGCAGAGGGACTAGAGCATCAGAGGAGAAGTGGAAGGTAAGCACAGAAATGCCCAGGGCATCCAGATTATGGTCAGCTGCAACTGCCAGTGTAAGGAGTTCAACATTATATACAACTGACCTTGGTCAAAGTTGTTAACCAAAGATCATTGAATGAGATATTATAGGATGTCTTAACAATAGAGACAACACAGAGATATTTGATATGGGATGGCTTTTTCCAATGTGAATGTGCCATAAATTACCTTAATATAAGATTAATTTTATAAGAAATGTGTTTTTTAAAGTGAGAGTCAAATAAGTCTGCCAATAAAAGAATCTTAGAAATCAGCTAGGGACACAGGACCTTTTTCTCAAGCTAACACCTAGAAATATACACCAGATAGTGTATATGGCGGAGAAGGCAATGGCACCCCACTCCAGTACTCTTGCCTGGAAAATCCCAGGGACGGAGGAGCCTGGAAGGCTGCAGTCCGTGGGGTCGCTAAGAGTCGGACCTGACTGAGCGACTTCACTTTCACTTTTCACTTTCATGATTTGGAGAAGAAAATGGCAACCCACTCCAGTGTTCTTGCCTGGAGAATCCCAGGGACGGGGGAGCCTGGTGGGCTGCCGTCTCTGGGGTCGCACAGAGTCGGACACGACTGAGGCGACTTAGCAGCAGCAGCAGCAGTATATATGGTGGGGGTAGGGGGGGAACTTGTATGGAGGATGAGAGAAAAGGGATAAAGAACTCAGCTGTCATTCAAATGTGGCTTTGAGAAATACTAAAGTTGAGGCAAAAAAGCAGTGCCACTCCAATTTGCTAACACAGCTTTTCTCAGCTCCGTATTTACAAAAATGCTGATTTACGGCATTATATTAAGAAGCACAGTGACTATAACCTCATCTATTCATCTTTTTTTTTTCTCTAACATAAAATGAAATATACGTTTTCAAATAATTAGAGAATGGGTATTGAAGGTGTGGAGGGAGGAAAAAAAAAATTACAAAAAGCCCCCTTAACAAAAAACTAAGAAGTTGTTGTTTCAGGGAAACAGCAAAATCAAGTACTTTAAATTAACTTATTTGAATTTTTTTCTGCTCTTTTACTCCAAATTTTATAACCTTAGTCAAAGGATAATCTTTGGAGTTAGTTTCCTAAACACACAGTGCAAATAGTCCATTGAAGTTTTTATTTACAAAACTGTGGCATTTATCATAGGAGAATTCTTATCTCTTTCTTGAGTAAGAGTAGCTTAACAGGACAATAATGACAAGGTCAGGAAAGAGAAATCTGTGTCCTTTGAGCATTTTTCTGTTTAGTAAGCAAATAATTTTACTGTTTACAAGCCCTCATTTTTAAAAGAAAGCACAGATATTTATATGTTTTCTAATTAAGAGCTTTTATGTTTTTCTATATTCTCCTCTTTTAAGAATAATTTATCTTAAACTTTATCATTCCCATAATTGTTTTCTCTAAGATTTTTCATTTTATTTTTGTATATGTCTTTTATTATTTATGCAATACTATTTTCATATGTAGGCTACTAATAAATAATAGTTGGTAGAACCATTTTTACTAACTTGTGCTACTATATTTAGAAATGATGTAATACTCATCTTCAGGTATACAGTTCTTGACATATGCTAAGTAAATTTAAATATATTTAAATACAAGGAATAATTTGGGCAGTGATCATTTTGGTAATTCCGTTCCAAATTCTCTTTCAACTTAGAGATTATTGTCTCTACCTCCTATTTTGGAGGATGATGGAATCTCTGTTAATCCTAGGTGAATGTTTATTGCTATCCACAGATAACCTTCATGATTATGAGTGATAATTTTTGCTGGATCAATTTTCTCTCTCTTTTTTTTTTTTCCCCTTTTCTTCCCTTCCTTCCTTTCTTTTAGTAAAATAAAGATGGTTATATATGCCATGTGACTGACCAGAGTTGTAGAATTTTAATGGAGTCTCTCTTTTGGGAAGATACACATATATCTAGATCAGTTACTATAAACTACATAAAACAGACAATTTCTGCCTAAGCAGTTTTACCTGATTTTCATAATATTTTATATTACTTCAATAACTTATGAAGGGCAAAAGAGTACTTTGGGGTTAGATCAGGGGTAGAGAGTAGGACATAGAGGCCTTCTCATGTAACCAGTGTCAGTATTCTTTAGAAAACTCAGTACAGTTCATTTACAGTGGTTAGGAACAAAAATTTAGGAGATATTTTTACAAAGGATACAAGGCAGTTTAAATCTGAGATGTAAAATGAGAATACTAGTAGGTTTACTAATGCAAGGATGAGGAAAGTGAAGCCAACAAAAAATAAAACACCAGTACTCAAGAAATAACATCCAAGGGGTGACTGAATCTTTCTTATGCAGATTTTTTCTCTAAGTCCTATGGCATATCTAACTTTTCACTTCATGGGTTCCTAGGGCTCCTGTCTAAAACTGAGAACTAATCATCTTTCCTTACACACCAGCATTTTTTCCTGCACTTTGTACTTTGGCCACCTCGTGCGAAGAGCTGACTCATTGGAAAAGACTCTGATGCTGGGAGGGATTGGGGGGCAGGAGGAGAAGGGGACGACAGAGGATGAGATGGCTGGATGGCATCACTGACTCGATGGACGTGAGTCTGAGTGAACTCCGGGAGTTGGTGATGGCCAGGGAGGCCTGGCGTGCTGCGATTCATGGGGTCGCAAAGACTCGGACACGACTGAGCTACCGAACTGAACTGAACTGAACTATACACTCTATAGGGGGAGAGGGGGAAATATATATATATATATATATGTAGTTATATAGTTCAATAATCCATAGAGTATTTGATGTATGTCTGCAACAAAGTTTTTGTCATCAATTTTCAACGGAAATTAAGAATATCGCCTTTCTTTCATAAAATTTAATTTCTATTTCTTAAAATTCTTATTCTTTCCTACTTTTTTGATTTTATGAAATGACGATTGAGAGATTGTGTTTGTAGTGTTTTAGGATAAAAGTTGTATAATCCTATCTTTTCCTCTAGTTACTTACTTTTCTTTGTATTTTTCAGTGAAAACCCCAACTGTGAACTAGGTTTCTCAAATGCTTTTCTAGTTCATTTACTTGTGGCTTGAAGACTTCAGTTAACCTAAGAATTACCTGGGACCTTGTTAAAATGTAGAATCTTGCTACCACCAGTCTGGCCCGTGAGATTCTTGCATTCTTATCTTGTCCTTAATTTACTTTGCATTTGTCTAGTTACTGTGTAAGTTGATTCCCTTAGAAGCAAAGAATGCCATCATTCAATGAGTTGTATCCACCCAGAACATTTGAAATTTACTGAGTATTTCAATTTTCCCGAACGAGTTGGACTCATTTTGAATTTCATAGGTTTTGGCCTGAGCAAATCTAATTACAACTTCGTTTCTACAAAACTGCAGTTTGTCGAGTGAAACGCTGGCTATTCACAAACTGGGCATTGCCTATATTCTTCTGAGAGCTACCCGTTCCTGCTTGAGGGAGGCCTCAAGTGACAAGTGTTCAGCTCTTCTGTTGCCTCTAAGCTTAATGTTTTATTAAGCTTGGAGGTGGTTTAAACCGTTGTGTTCTAAATGAACCCGTTAAGCTTTTCAACCTGCCCCATAAAGCTATTCCGTAACTTCTCACTGTATTATTATTTGCTTCGAGATTGCCCTGTAAAAGGCAAGGTAACTGGTGGCTGGGCTAGGGACGGGGTGAGGCAGGCGGGTTCCTTCAGGGCCTCGCGAAGCGCCCTGGCAGAGTCTGGGATACAGTTTTCCCCCCAGCGCGCAGCTGAAAAGGGCTGAGCAGCAGAGCGCTCCCCGGGGGCATTGTGTGTGAGCTGGCCTGGAGATCCCAGGCCCAGGGGGCAGCTCCACCCGAGAAGACTAGACACGCCTCAGACCGGGCAAACTCCCGGCCTCCTCTGGCCTCAAGCCAGCAGCCGCCGCCCGCCACCTCCTTTCCTCCTCCGCAGCTGCCCTGGCCGCCCCGCCGGGCCCCGAACTCGCTGGCGCCTGACAGCGCGGCCCCTCGGCCCACGGCGCTGGCAGCGCGGCTGCGACGGGACCGATGTGGCGCATGCGTGGTGGCGCCACCAGGCGCGGGAGCTGTGGCGGCGGGGAAGGCGGCGGAGACAGCCGCGGGCAAGGCCGCCCAGGCCGCGTTCGTGGGGGTGGCGGCAGCGGCGGCAGCGTGGGCTGGCGAGGCCGTGCGGGCGGCGCCCGACAGCAGCTGGAGGAGCGGTTCGCCGACTTGGCGGCGAGCCATCTGGAGGCCATCTGCGCGCGGGACGAGCGGGACCGGCAGAACGCGAGGCTGCGCGAGGAGAACGCCCGGCTGCGGCTCGAGAACCGGCGGCTGAAGCGCGAGAACCGCAGCCTCTTTCGTCAGGCCTTGCGGTTCCCTGGCGAGGGCAGCGACGGGGCGTCCGCGGACTCGGCGAGGGCGACCCCGGTCCCGGAGGAGGCCAGCATGAACCGGAGGGCGAGGGGCGGCGGCCCCGAGGACGAGCCGGGGAGCCCCAGGGCCCTTAGAGCCCGGCTCGAGAAGCTGGAAGCCATGTACCGGCGGGCCTTGCTGCAGCTGCACCTCGAACAGAGGGGGCCGCGACCGCTTGGAGACAAGGAGGAGCCCTCTCTGGGCAGCCCAAACTCAGGCCTCCAAGTCCCAGAGCCAGAGCCCTCCGAGCCCTGGCCATAGCCCGAGGCCGCAGCCTGGAGAGGCGGAGCCTCGTGCAGGCTCCTCCTCCGTTCAGTGCTGCCCCCACCTGGCGCACGCGTGAGCCGCGCGCTCCCGCCTCCGGCCTGGCCCTGACACTTCCCGGGGGCGAGCTTTCTACCCGCAGAGGTTGGGGAGAGGTTGGGGAGGGCGTGGGGCTGAGTCCGACCATGCACAGAGCACATGTCTCTGGCGCCTGCTAGTTCAATGGAGACCTAGCTCCGGAGGGGCGGGCTTTAAAACAGCGTGAAGTGGGTGGCAGTCAACCCTTCCTAATGCCTGAACTTTTCTGGGTGTTGTAAGGACCTGTGGTATTTTTTCCTCTATTTTGGTTCTTCCAGGGATGATAGTACATTTTGATTTGGCTGGATTTGTTTTTCATCGTCTCCTAAAGCCTCCAGCTAGTCTCTCTCATGTGGCCAACATTTTAAGTGTTTGGTTTGTTTTTATAAGTCGGTGTTACTTTGGTATCCTGTGAAATATCACCCTTTAATGCACAAAGTGATGTTTATAATTTAGAAACTCATGTCTGCCCTGGTTCTAGTCCTTATGCATCTAATATATACTGATTTGTTAATCCCACTCCCCCATCATCCCCCTGCCTTGGGAAATTTTAAACTATCTTCCTATAAGTAATCCTTCGAATTGATAAATAAATTTGGTGCACGGAAACTAACCTAAAGCTATCCCATGACTGTTATTTAAAGTGTGTTAAGTGTTTATACGTTTCCTTAATATCTGAACTTGATTATCCTTTATAAGCTATCATTCTCTTTTCACTTTATGTAACAATGATCTTTTAAAATAATCAAAAAAATTAGATAATCTAAACATTATTTTGTAATTTGTGCACGTTTTAGACTTGACAGAATATAGAACACAGCTATTTTGCCTAATACTGCTAATGTTTAAAAATTTTTGAGAACTTATGAATTATATGTTCATCAAAAGCCCCAAAACAACATGATTTAAGTGTCAGTTGTAATTTCAATTCCAAAAAAATGAGATTAATCCTAACAAATATTCTAAGATCAGTTGATTCTACTTTGTCAGTGAATAACACTTTTGCCTATTAATCAAGAGGTGACGTTGTACCTGGTAGAGATCATACGTGTAAAAGAGTGTTTAAGTGGTGGAAAACACTTCAGTTTAAGAAGAATAAAAAGAGTTTTTGTTACAGTTAGAAAAAAATCATAAATTAGAGTTTTTGTTTTATTTGTGGCATACTCCAAAAGTTTCATAGCCGATTTTATGAAACAAGTTGCCAAGGAAAATAATTTCGAGATTTTTCTAATCCTGGGTATTGAAAACACTTTGTACATTTTACTTAAAGATTGTTGATAGTTGTGAACATTAAGATCTTCTATGATCAAGAAATGTTAGAAGAAACTTGGTGAGAATAAGTTGGTATGTGAAAAGTATTTCTGTCTTTATTTAATAGGGAAAGAATTAAAACATTTTTAGGAGGCACTAAGAATTGAAGAATAGGCAAAAAGCAGATTGTCCCTATTCCTACTTTGCATATAAATTAGTTAATCTCTCTAAGCCTTAGTTTTCACACCATTAAAAATTTCTCACCATTAAAATTTTTCTAACTACCTCAGAATGTTATAAAAATTTTATTGAGATGCTATATGCAGAATGCCTGCTTCAGAATAAGGGCTGTGTCAATTTAAAATCTAAAATGTACAAGTTCAAAGTAAATGTTTTACTTATACTTTCCTTCTGTATTTTGCTCCCATACGAATTTATGGGTTTTAGCAGATATGTAGATTTCGAATGCATTGACATTTTTCTCTCCTTTTAAGCAAATGGGAGTTAAAGGTTTTATAATAAGGAAATAATATAAAAAATTAAAAATAATTCCCAATTGTGTCAATTGGCAATTCAAGAACTAAGCAAAATATTCAGTTTACCTAGTTTTAAACACCTTTTGTATTAAAATAATGTACAATGTAAATATGGTGAAAACAATTTTTGTAAAATACTGAGGTACACACACTAATGAGGAAGTTTTTTGAGCATAATTCCTGAAAGGTCTTAAAAATTCTGAAACCCAAATGCCCCATAACATGAGTTAAGGCTAGTATATATTTCAACTTTTGAATTTCGCCTCTGTTAACTGATAAGGCATCATATAGTTTATAAAATATATTTTGTTATATCAAAATAAGTACTGGATTAAGAAATGGATAAAGCTGATTTTAGCAAAGTTTTATCTGGGTTCTAGTTTGATAAAAAAAAAATAACCTAAAACTGCAGATTATCTTCCTTGTTACAATAACACTTTATTTTCATAACTTCAGATTTGTTGTGCAATGAAAAGAGGGCTTATAATTTATAGAAACAAGCAACAAAAATATGTCATAATTCAGTGAAGAGCACTGGCATTTTTTTAATCAGAAATTTTTATTGGTACTACTCACAAATATATGCTATCTTTATGTTTTTATCTATAAAAATTAGGGTGTAAATCAGAGTAATATAAAGTATTTTGTAGATCATAGACCAAGGTATCTTTGCTAAACTTCTTCAACATTATGAATATTTGAAAGATACTTGAAAATATCTTTTGTTATTTAATAACCTTAGACATAGATTTGCCAATTTATGAGTATTACCATGATTAAACTAATTCCAAATTATTCATTAAATCATTAATATTCTAAATAATTATTAGCAGAATGATTTTATCTTCAGTGCCAAAATAGCATTTTCTGTTTTGATTAAAGGAACAGATTTTTCACTGAGAATTTGTCATAAAATCTTCATGAGTGAATGATAAAATTTATTAGTATTTCTGTTCAGTGATTAAGTGATCAATTATAAATTCCAGCTTTTCTACTATAAACTTGCTTTCCTGATACATATTTTACATATCTGATATAGAGTGAAGAGTGTGAGAAGTGAAGTCGCTCAGTCGTGTCTGACTCTTTGCGACCCCATGGACTGTAGCCTACCAGGCTTCTCCATCCATGGGATTTTCCAGGCAAGAATACTGGAGTGGGTTGCTATTTCCTTCTCCAGTGGATCTTCCCAACCCAGGAATTGAACCCGGGTTTCCTGCATTGCAGGCAGATGCTTTACCCTCTGAGCCACCAACGAAGCCCAGTTATCTGATATAGACTAAAAATATATTTATAAAATGGAAATAAGAACCAAGGAAAATATTTAGATAATATCTACATCTGATTTTATGAGGTTATTCTGCTCAAATTTCATGCTAACATTAACATCTCTTAAAGATCAGAATTAAACTATGTTGGTGTAATAAGTAGGGGATTTTGCTGATTTAAAAATCATATTCAGAATCTGTTAATGCTTATGAGTATAGTGTTGGCCTTATTCATGTTAATTTATTAAATCCAGGTTCTCAAATACCTGTCAAAGTTTAGAGAAAATTTGAGAAAGGACATTAGTGAGTTTGTTGGTGCTTAAACATTCTTGTCTGAGTGGTAGGCATTCTACTCTAAAATTTGAATTCTTAGAGAAATTGAACAGCAATCTACCTGATATTTCATACATGGTTCTGATCAAAGTCTTCCTTGGCCTTTCATTTTTCCAAATATCCTCACTTTACTTTTGATTCTATCATTTTAAACTTAAAACCTCCATTGTATTTTAAACTTAATGGATCTGCCTTTAGTTATGGTGAAGACTCTGTTGCTAGTAACTGATCACTCCTGTTACCCGAGCCAGCAGCCAACCAACTATCTTCAGCGGGCCAGTTTCCAAACAACTAGTCAGATAATCACATAGATGTTCCTTGTATAGGTCAACCCAGCCAGGCCAAGATCAGCAAAACCACCACCAAGTAAACCTATGATCAACAATTAATGGTGGTTTTAATTCGTTAGGTTTTGGGGGCAAACTGTTAACATTATAAATTGTTGAGCAGCTACAAGGAATTGGGTATTAAATGTTTTTAAATAAGTATCTTGTTAAAGAGAAGAATAGAGTTGGAAAATTTGCTGAGGGCAGTATTATTTATATCATGTGTATAGAATGGATTAGACTACATTTCAGGAGAGATGCGAATAAAAGAACATGTGATGAACAGGGTAATGGAAGATGATATAATTGAAGTAACACATTTTCATGAATGGATGATCTCAAAAGCACAGAGGGTTAGAACAGTCTGGTAAAGGAATAGATTAAATTCTTAAAGAGGAGCTAGCGAGAAAAGCACATGTGATGATACAGGGAAAGAATGAGATTGGAGACAGGTAGATTGGGTGAGGTCATATATTTTCCATAAAACAGTAAAATCATTTGTTGAATTAAGTTAGCTGTTGTAAAAGTAGAGAAAAGTTTCAAACGTCGATTAAAGATATTTCAAAGGTAGTCAGTGGGGAGATAAAAGGATGGCTGAGTGATTCTGAGAGCCCAGGTGACTATCAAGAAACACAGCACAAGTGTAGAAATCATATTGGACTTTGGGAGGAAAAAAAACATACAAGAGACAACTCTGAAAAATAACCTGAAGATGCACAAGAGAACTTTTTATTTTAAAAGTTGAATTTCACTAAACAGTCTTACTGGCAACTGAATTCTGATATCTTTCTATATGCTATATAAGTTGAATTAATTCTACTAGGATAAGTAGAATTAATTAATCATGCATGTGAAGATTTGAAAATTTCGTAATTTTGGAGTCTTGGCAGTGTGCATTGGGTGTAAGAAAGAGACAAAGTGGAGACTTGGAATCAGAACTAGTGTTAGGGGAGAAATACATCATTTTCATAAGAAATGTAAGGAAAACAGTGCCCTCTCTTTATCAGGCTTAACACCAGGATTGTGAAGTTGATGAGAAAGAGTTCTTGGGTCTTTTGTGTACAGATGGCATACTATCTCTGTGTCTCTATAATGTGGATTGGAGGAGGATGTTGATCAAATCAAAGAATGAGAGGCATTTATACAAGAAGGGAAGACTGGATTTTTATGGCAGTCTCTCGAGATTTCCTTTCTTTAACCTGAAGTCAGAAAAGTCGACTGAATTCAGTATCTTTACTTACAGCATAGTAATATCAATTCAGAATTGTTGAGAAAAATCAAAAGAGATGAGTTTACATGAAAGTGCATTGAAAATCTAAAACCTGATACAAATGAAAAAGATTTGCTAAAGCTAACGGCAATGATATTTAAGATAACTTTTATAAAAATCGATTTTTAAATGATACAAAGAATGAGCTTTCTCGTATTGCTTAAAAGTAACTGGTTCTGCCTCAAAATGATCAAGGCAATTAATCTAAAACATTTGTCATAAGAGATTAAGATAATACCCTGAGTGTTACATGTTATAAAATTGGAGATACAGTGTTTTAATGTATGTACTCAATATTTATCAAAGAAACCTAAATTTAGTTACTTCTAACCCCACTAGCACTGCACATCTTACTGCTTCTCTCATGCAGTGTGTATATGAACTATTTTATCAGCATTTTTGTACCACTTGAAAATCCTTCATGATGAGAATTATTTGCTACGTTGGTCTACGTGGATTTTGATAGAGTACAATACCAGTGATGCATCATTTTTGAGCATAGATGTTTTCCCTGCTATCTTAAAATAGGGAAAGACGCAGTATCATCCACCTACTAATCTGTATTTTAGCATTCTAAAGATCAAATCTCAAACATATATACAAGGTGAGCAATTTAGAAATAATCCATTCTTGTATTGATGAAACTGTCATTCACTTTTGAAATGTATGTTGAATCCCTGCTCTGTGGACAGGCACTGTCCTCAGTCACTACTTTGGAAAGCTTACAAAGAATTGAAGGGGAATAAATAACAAATATCATTTCTCAATCCAAAATAATTTACCATTTTTCATTTAACAATTTTTTTTCAATTTTTGGTATATAAATCGGGACAACAAGATGTACAAAGTTTACACTGAGTGAGGCAGGTGGTTTTGAGTCAGCCATTACGGAGCCTTCTACTTTTCACGCACAAAGCTTTCTTTCCATTTTAATTCTCCTTATGTGTATAACTTCTCATCAATTCATTTAATTTTAGATACAATTTAAAAGTGAATATCCCACACAATGTGGAAAAGATAGTCTCTGTGGTAAATGGTGCCATGAAAACTGGATAGTCATGTGTGGAAGAATGAAACTGAACTCTTAGCAGCATACCCTGCCAAGCTAAGGAAAAACATAGTGTGGACCTTGGAACGCCGGGTCGACCAATACAAAGAGTAACTCAAAGTGGTTTTAAAGACTTAAATGTAAGATTGAAACCTTAGAAACTCCTGGAAGAAAATATAGAACGAAAGTTTCTTAACATTGGTCTTGGCAGTGATTTCTTGGCGATGATACCAAAAGCAAAAATAGATGAGTAAGATTACATCTAGTTTAAAAGCTTCTGCATAACAAAGGAAACCATCAACAAAATGAAAAAGCAGCCTCTGGAATGGGAGAAAATATTTGCAAACCGTGTATCTGATAAAGGGCTAATATGCAAAATATTTAAGGAAATTCTGTCTATAATTCAATAGCAAGCAGGAAGGAAGAAGAGAAGGGAAAGTGAGAGGGAGAGAGAGAAAGGATAGAAGGAGGGAGGGAGGGAGGAACTAAAGAAGAAAATTATCGGAATAAAAAGTAGACAAAGACCTTGAATAGACATTTCTCTAAACAAGACATACAAGTGATCAACAGGTATATGACAAGATGTGCAATATCTCTATTTCTCAGAGAAATGAAAATCACAACCACGATGAGCTATCACCTCATACCTAGGATGGCTGTTACTTTTTTTTTTTTTTAAATAGGTGTTGATGAAGATATAGAGAAAAGGAAACCTTTGCATACTATTGCTGCCAAGCCGCTCCAGTCGTGTCCGACCCTGTGCGACCCCATAGACGGCAGCCGACCAGGCTTCCCCGTCCCTGGGATTCTCCAGGCAAGAACACTGGAATGGGTTGCCATTTCCCTCTCCATCTACTATTGGTAGAATGCAAATTGGTGCAGCCACTATGGGAAATAGTATGGAAGTCTTCAAAAAATTAAATATAGTACTACCATATGACTCAGGAATCCACTTTGGATGTATATCCAAAGGAATTGTAATCATGATGTCAAAGACATATGTGAACTCATTCATTTCAACATTAGAACCTAAGTGAAGCAGAACACAGAAGTAGAAATACTACATATTTTCACTTATATGAGGAGTCTAAGAGAGTCAAACTCACAGCAGCAGTGAGTGGAATGCTCATTGCCAGAGGCTGGGAGGAGGAGGAGAAAATAGGGAACTATTAGTCAAAGGGTACAAAGTTTCAGTTATACAGGATAAATAAGTCCTAGAGATCTTACTGGTCTATAGTTAGATAGTTAATGGCACTATATTGCACATTTAAAATTTTGCTAAGAGGGTAGATCTTATGTTAAGGGTTCTTATTACACAAAAAATAAAGATGTCAGGAAACTTGTGGAAATGAGGGCTATGTTTATGGCATAGCTTGTGATGCTGGTTCACAGATGTATATTGTTGTTGTTCAATTGCCTAGTCGTGTCCGACTCTTTGTGACCCCATAGACTGCATCATAGACTGCATCCCTGTCCCTTACCATCACCCAAAATTTGTCCAAGTTCATGTCCATTGCATCAGTGATGCCATCCAGCCATCTCATCCTCTGACACCCTGTATTCCTTCTGCCCTCAATCTTTCCCAGCATCAAGGATTTTTCTAATGAGTCAGCTGTTCACATCAGGTGACCAAAATACTGGAACTTCAGCATCAGTCCTTCCAATGAGTATTCAGGGTTGATTTCCTTAAGATTGACTGGTTTGATCTCATTGCTGTCCAAGGGACATTCAGGAGTCTTCTCCAGCACCAGTTTGAAAGCATCAATTCTTTGGTGTTCTGCCTTCTTTACAGTTCAGCTCTCACGACCATACGTAACTGCAGGGGTTAATGGTCAGCCGCCTGTTGCTCTGGCTAAGCCATGAGAAAATCACCATGGGAAAGAATAAAAGCAAAACATAGCAATACAGCATAACCCAAGTAAAAGTACATCGGGTTGATTAGCTGGGGTCGGCATACCCTGCTAAGCTAAGGAAAAACAGTGTGGACCTTGGAACGCCAGGTCAGCCTAAGTTCAGAACGCTGCTTGTGCACACACTAAGATATTTTCCCAAGGCATATGCAGATCTATGACCTCCAGCTAGGTGATAGCGCTTGTACAAGAAAATAAGAAAGATAGTTTAAAGTAATCAATAAAATGGGAGACGTGACTGGGGACACAGGAGGCGGATTTCATCGTAGCACTACAGATACTTTCTGCTTGTCAAGACACTAAATAAAAGTGATGTGACTCCGAGGAACAGGGCTCTGGATCCAAGAGATCTTGAATCTCCCAGTCCCGTCTTTGAAACTTTAACTCTGTCTCTAGTTTCTTTTTCCCAAACTGTGCGTTGACCACTTTCGATCCCTACCTGCTGCACTGACTGCAGCATGTAACCACTGGGAAGACCATTGACTATATGGACCTTTGTTGATAGACTAATGTCTCTGCTTTTCAAAACACTATCTAGGTTTGTCATCATAGATGTATAGTTATCTCCAAGCCCATCGAGTTGTATACATTAAATATTTAAAAAACACTTTAAAAAGAAAGCCTTGCTCTTAGAAGTTTCACTGAAGTGGATATGTATCTTAAAATGTGATATCACATAAAGGTACATCATTTGATTGTGAATTCGTAAAGGCAACCATACTATCTTATTCACCATTTACCCCTAATAAATACCTAGAATATTAGAGGTAACAAATAATTATTTTTTTACTTTTGAAAAAAGTGTTCCCAAAATTAATGCAAAGAGATTACTTTTCTCTTTCTGCAAAAATGTATTTTGAAAGCCAAGAGATTAGTTTTCCTAGAGATGTATCTAATTGTATGGCAATAATTTGTGGTCCTTCAAAAATAGGACTAATTATCATCTTGTAGGCAGGGTTTCTTAGGTGGGAATTTGTAATTTTTAGTAGTTTTTTGCTTGCAGCATTTTGAAGTTGCTGCAGCAGGAGGTAAAACAAAATCATGTTTATTTGAAAAGAAATATTTTAAATGCTATGTCAGTTCTGTGCAGTTCAGTTGCTCAGTTGTGTCCGACTCTGTGACCCCATGGACTCATGTCCATTGCATCGGTGATGCTATCCCACCATCTCATTCTCTGTCATCCCCTTCTCTTCCAACCTTCAGTCTTTCCCAGCATCAGGGTCTTTTCAAATGACTCAGCTCTTTGCATCAGGTGGCCAAAGTATGGGAGTTTCAGCTTAAGCATCAGTCCTTCCAATGAATATTCAGGACTGACTTCCTTTAGGATGGACTGGTTGGATCTCCTTGCAGTCCAAGGGACACTCAAGAGTGTTCAACACCACAGTTCAAAAGCATCAATTCTTAGGCACTCAGCTTTCTTTATAGTTCAACTCTCACATCAATACAGGACTACTAGAAAAACCACAGCTTTGACCAGATGGACCTTTGTTGGCAAAGTATTGTCTCTGTTTTGATATGCTGTCTAGGTTGGTCATAGCTTTTCTTCCAAGGAGCAAGCATCTTTTAATTTCATGGCTGCAGTCATCATCTACAGTGATTTTGGAGCCCAAGAAAATAAAGTCTGTTACTGTTTCCATTGTTTCCCCATCTATTTGCCATGAGGTGATGGGACCAGATGCCATGATCTTAGTTTTCTGACAGTTGAGTTTTAAGCCAACTTTTCAGTTTCGTCTTTCACTTTCATCAAGAGTCTCTTTAGTTCTTCTTCGCTTTCTGCCATAAAAGTGGTGTCATCTGCATATCTGAGGTTATTGATATTTCTCCTGGCAATCTTGATTCCAGCTTGTGCTTCATCCTGCCCGACATTTCACACGGTGAACTCTGCATATAAGTTAAATAAACAGGGTGACAATATACAGCCTTGAGGTGCTCCTTTCTCAATTTGAAACCAGTCTGTTGTTCCATGTCCAGTTCTAACTGTGGCTTCTTGACCTGCATACAGATTTCTCAGGCGTCAAATCAAGTGGTCTGGTATTCACATCTCTTGAAGAATTTTCCACAGTTTGTGGTGATCCACACAGTCAAAGGCTTTGGCATAGTCAATAAAGCAAAAGTAGATGATTTTCTGGAACTCTCTTGCTTTGTCGATGATCCAGCAGATGTTGGCAATTTGATCTCTGGTTCCTCTGCCTTTTCTAAATCCAGCTTGAACATCTGGAAGTTCATGGTTCATGTACTGTTGAAGCCTGGCTTGGAGAATGTTGAGCATTACTTTGTTAGCATGTGAGATGAGTGCAATTGTGTGGTAGTTTGAACATTCTTTGGCATTGCTTTTCTTTGGGATTCAAATGAAAACTGACCCTTTCCAGTCCTATGGCCACTGCTGAGTTTTCCAAATTTGCTGGCATATTGAGTGCAGCACTTTCACAGCATCGTCTTTTAGGATTTGAAATAGCTCAACTGGAATTCCATCACCTCAACTAGCTTTGTAGTGATGCTTCCTAAGGCCCACTTGACTTTGCATTCCAGAACGTCTGGCTCTAGGTGAGTGATCACACCATCGTGTTTATCTGGGTCGTGAACATCTTTTTTGTATAGTTCTTCTGTGTATTTTTGCAACCTCTTGGTAATATCTTCTTCTTCTGTTAGGTCCATACCATTTCTGTCCTTTATCGAGCCCATCCTTGCATGACATGTTCTCTTGGTATCTCTAATTTTCTTGAAGAGATCTCTAGTCTTTGCATTGATCGCTGAGGAAGGCTTTATCTCTCCTTGCTATTCTTTATGGAATCAATAAAGTAGAGTTCAGGAGAAGTGAATGTTTCTCTCATCTTGTTTATTTATAGAAAGTCCCTTTGGGCTTCCCTGGTGGCTCAGAGGGTAATGAGTTCACCTCCAATGCAGGAGACCCAGGTTCGATCCCTCACTTGAGAAGATGCCCTGGAGAAAGGAATGGCTACCCGCTCCAGTATCTTTGCTTGGATAATTCCATGGACAGAGGAGCCTGGCAGGCTACAGTCTGTGAAGCTGCAAAGAGTAGGACATGACTGAGCGACTAACACTTTCACTTTCTAATAGCTTCTTAGGCGTGTCTTAAATTGGTATTCACTTTCAGATAGAGTCTAATACACTGGCCAATTGGTAGCCCATAGCCAGAGGTGGCTGTTGAGTATTTGAGTAGTTCGACTTGAGATGCATAAATAAATGTGAAATAAACACTGGATTTAACAGGCTTAGTCAGAAAATCTCAAAATATTACATTAATAATTTTATATTAATTACATGTTAGAATTATAACATTTGATATATTAGGCTAAATAAAATATGTTAATAAAGTTATTTTATCTGTTTATTTTACTTAATATGGCTTCAAGAAAATTTTAAAGTACTCATGTAGCTTGACTTATGTTTCTTTTAACAGTATTGTCTAATAAGTATAGAATAGTGGGATTATATTTTTCTCCATGACAACATCTTCATCTATTGCTAGATAACAACTTTTATATCACACAGCTCAGATTTATTTTCAATTTCTCATCCACTACAACCATGAGCTCCATTATAAGAGAGCTGCTGGTAAGTAGCTCAACACTCTCCTGCAGTTTATTTCATGTATCAAAATTTTTTATATCCCATTTACTTGTGAAAAGATTTTTTCAAGTTTTCACAAAATATTTCTAAACACAGCAGTTACAAATGAAATCCAATAGAAACAAAACAAGATAGAGGAAGAATACATATCATTCTAAAGTAGACTGTTTACTGTACTTGATTAGTCAAGTACAAACTTAGATCAAGTTTTGTTACAAAAGAAAAAGGCAGACATAGCTATTGTCTTCTTGGCCTTATGGTAAACTAAAACAATCATTTGTAATCATCCGTTATTAGAAACAGAATTTTTTATAGGGTAGCCTCTAAAGCTTTCTGAATGATGGAAAAATAAGATTAAAAGGCAGCAAATTCACTGGGAAGTGAGAAAATCAGAACACCTTAAGAATCTATTGCCCTGTATCTTCTTATCCCACTGCTGAGTCTACGTATGTGACCTCAATTATACATATGCATCGTTTTTCTGAAATAGCAATAACATCAATAGAAGTGGTAAGAGTCCTCTCCATCAAGTTACGTAGAGTATTTGAAAACCCAGTAGTAAAAACTTTTAGCCCTACTATGAGGGATCAAAAAATGTAAGGGCTTATTTACTCAAAACAACAGCTTGAGGTCAATTAAAAAGTTGTGCAGTGCAAATGGAGAAAAATATTTTTGCTTTTTAAAGGAACCTTGAAAAATCTATTCAAATGTGTCACATATAAAAATTTCTTTTAATTAATTACTACTAGTTTTAGTCAAGTCTGAAAGAGAAAATTGAAGTGAATAGAAGGAATTAAGGAGAATGTAGTAGAAATGAGAAGTAGGACATGTAGTGAGAACCAGTCCTTTCTTGTAAACTCTGAAAAAAAAAATGCACTTTGCTCTAAATGTAATGTTAAGCCATTGACTTTGAGCACTAGATATATAGAATATCATTTTAGTTCTAAATCATCAGTCTGACTGATGGCCCAGAGAGAAATCAGGGTAATGCTTTTTTTTTTTTTGGAAATAGACATGAAAATGTATTTTAATTACTTGGATATAAGAATTTAAATCTCAGGGACTTGATCAGGGCTGAATATGTACATTTGGGCATCAATACATAGAGAGTCAAAGAAATCTCATGGGAGTAAATATAGACAGAAAAATATTGGGCCCTGAACTCCTAAATATTTGGATATCACCTAAAGATGCTGACGCCAGAAAAGAAAACTTAGAAGGAGTAGCTTGTGGGATAGAACAAAATTCAGGAGCATGAGACTTCATGGATGCCAAAGGGCCTGTGACAGGGATTGGGGATTACCAAGTGTGCCAAATACCCTGACTGGTAGAGCAAGGAGAGGACACAAAAGCATCCAGGAGCTGTGTCATCACCAAGGCCGTGTTTGACATTGACCAGAGGGGTTTCAGTGGTGCAGGTTAAAAGAAACATTGGAAGGTGACAAAGTGACTCGTAGATGCCCAGTTATTAACAGATTTTTCAAGACTTTTCCATTTAAAAGAATAGTGATAACAACAAAATGAAGTGACAGTGAGCCAATACAGGCTTAAGAGAAACTTGTCTATTTATTATTTTCAGTTATAGGAAGATACACTGGAGAAGGAAACGGCAACCCACTCCAGTACTCTTGCCTGAAAAAATTCCACGGACAGAGGAGCCCCTGTGGAGTTACAGTCCATGAGGTTGCAAAGAGTCAGACACAACCGAGCGACTGAGCGCACACTTAGAAATGATACAATGGAAAGGGAAAGATCGATGTTCCTGGAGCAGATGAATAGCAGTGTCCTCCAAAAGAGGAGATAGGGACAAGAGGATAGGAGTCTGAGACTATATGAAAAGACTGGCCTTCGAAGAGAGCAGGGACACTTCATTCTTTGTCATAAGAGTGACAGCAGATAGTAGATGAGATATTGGTGGAACAGCAAATTTATCGGAGGGACCCTAAAGGCATTACTTTCTTCTTTTTCTATTTTCTTAACAAAGTGTGAAGGAAGGTCATCAGCTGCAATGAAAGGAAGGAGTTGTCTTATTACAAAAAGAATAAAGCAGTTGACTCTAATAGAGATGCCATCTAAACCTGTTTTCAAGGTTGCATACTACATTTTCTTTCTAAGCCAAGCCACTGCCATCTACATGATTCTAAATGACTGGGAAATTATCTGAAACCCAGATGTCTGATAATTCTATGTTACTTCTTACACTGTGGGGTTTATGAGTGAGTTACAGAGGCTCTAATACACGTCACTTCACTCACATTTTCTTTGTTTTGAGTCACCAGTACTTACAGAAAATTTGGAGGAGACCCAAGAGATTATTCATACAAAGGCAGGCTGAGGTTTAAAATAAAAGGAGTTAACATCTATGTCCCTGCAATAGTATTTATACAGAAATTGAACATAGGTTTTATTTTTTCATCACCCTAAAAGATACACAAACATGTCACAACTAGAGGAGGCCAGATAAATTCATCTATTTTCTCAGAGCTACAGAAAATCTGATATCAAAAGAACATGAAGATTAAGACTTGAATTGTGATTATCAGATATTACTGCAACTTATTTTTAGGGTAGTACCATTTTGATGTGATGGTTTTAGGCTGAGCTATGACCTATGTACTTGTGGTGGTTGTTCCCCACCTGTTGAAACTTATGGTAGTAAGGGAGCTCTTGTCGTGAGGATACTGATGGATCTTTAAAGATCAGCGGATGCAAGGATAAGTAAAAATACTACTTTAAAAACACAGAAACTTTAATTTTATTATCTTTTGGCAATAGCTCCTACTGTTGTCCTACGGGGTTAATTAGTGTTACGAATCCTTTCTTTATTAATTAGATGAAGTATTTAAAGATGTGTTGTAGAACAATCCCTAACTTTACTGACTTTTAATGTCGTGGGCTTTCTTAAAATGTGTTTCTATAATACATTTATAAAGAGTTCAGTTTAGAGACCAGTAAGCCAGTTGACTCCTAAAAATCAGTGACAGCATCTAGGTACAGCATGATAAATCTTAGGCGTTGGAATCAGGCAGTCTTGAATGACCACTCTGCCATCTCCACTGAGTTGAATGTCCTTGAGTAAATTATCTTCTAAATTTTCTCATGTGTAAAATAGGGAAAATAAGAGAATCACCACAGTTCAGTCAGTTCAGTTCAGTCGCTCAGTCATGTCTGACTCTTTGCGACCCCATGAATTGTAGCACACCAGGCCTCCCTGTCCATCACCAACTCCCAGAGTTCACTCAAACTCATGTCCATCGAGTCGGTGATGCCATCCAGCCATCTCATCCTCTGTTGTCCCCTTCTCCTCCTGCCCCCAATCCCTCCCAGCATCAGAGTCTTTTCCAATGAGTCAACTCTTCACATGAGGTGGCCAAAGTACAGGAGTTTCAGCTTTAGCATCATTCCTTCCAAAGAACACCCAGGACTGATCTCCTTTAGAATGGACTGATTGGATCTCCTTGCAGTCCAACGGACTCTCAAGAGTCTTCTCCAACACCACAGTTAAAAAGCATCAAGTCTTCGGTGCTCAGCTTTCTTCACAGTCCAACTCTCACATCCACACATGACTACTGGAGAAACCATAGCCTTGACTAGACGGACCTTTGCTGGCAAAGTAATGTCTCTGCCTTTGAATATGCCATCTAGTTTGGTCGTAACTTTCCTTCCAAGGAGTAAGTGTCTTTTAATTTCATGGCTGCAGTCACCATCTGCAGTGATTTTGGAGCCCCCCAAAATAAAGTCTGACACTGTTTCCACTGTTTCCCCATCTATTTCCCATGAAATGATGGGACCAGATGCCATGATCTTCGTTTTCTGAATGTTGAGCTTTAAGCCAACTTTTTCACTCTCCTCTTTCACTTTCATCAAGAGGCTTTTTAGCTCCTCTTCAGTTTCTGCCGTAAGGGTGGTGTCATCTGCATATCTGAGGTTATTGATATTTCTCCCGGCAATCTTGATTCCAGCTTATGCTTCTTCCAGCCCAGCGTTTCTCATGATGTACTCTGCATAGAAGTTAAATAAGCAGGGTGACAGTATACAGCCTTGACGTACTCCTTTTCCTATTTGGAACCAGTCTGTTGTTCCATGTGCAGTTCTAACTGTTGCTTCCTGACCTGCATATGGGTTTCTCGAGAGGCAGGTCAGGTGGTCTGGCATTCCCATCTCTTTCAGAATCTTCCACACTTTATTGTGATCCACACAGTCAAAAGCTTTGGCATAGTCAATAAAGCAGAAATAGATGTTTTTCTGGAACTCTCTTGCTTTTTCGATGATCCAGCGGATGTTAGCAATTTGATCTCTGATTCCTCTGCCTTTTCTAAAACCAGCTTGAACATCTGGAAGTTCACAGTTCACGTATTGCTGAAGCCTGGCTTGGAGAATTTTGAGCATTACTTTATTAGCGTGTGAGATGAGTGCAATTGTGCAGTAGTTTGAGCATTCTTTGGCATTGCCTTCTTCTAAGAAAAATGGAGAACGTGAATATTTAAACATGCATGCAAAGTACTAAAGTATGTGTGTGCAGTGATACCAATGGCAAAAACATATGTGGGAAGCAACCTATGTGAGCATATCCTTAGAGAGGGGGAGGTTCCCAGATATTTAATGTTTTCATCTCTCTTGTTAGACTTTTCATTTTTAATTATCAATATGTACATTTTTTTAGATAGATGTAGTTTGCATTTTATCTCCTAATATTTGAGGCCTAATATATATATATATATATATATATATATATTTAATATTCTGTGTATGGAAGATTTGTTGTTGTTCAGTTGCTCAATCATGTCTGACTCTTTGCGACCCTATGGACTGCAGTACACCAGGTTTCCCTGTCCTTCACCATCTCCCAGAGCTTGCTCAACCTCATGTCCACTGAGTAGTGATGCCATCCAATCCTCTCATTCTCTGTCGCCCCCTTCTCCTTCTGCCTTCAATCTTTCCGAGTGTCAGAGTCTTTTCTAATGAGTCTGTTTTCGCAGCAGGTGGCCAAAGAATTGGAGCTTCAGCACCAGCCCTTCCAATGAATATTCAGGACTGTTTACCTTTAGGATTGACTAGTTTGATCTTCTTGTAGTCCAAGGGACTCGCAAGAGTCTCCTCCAACACCCCAGTTAAGAAGAATCAATTCTTTGGCATTCAGCTTTCTTTATGGTCCACTCTCACATCCACACATGACTACTGGAAACACAATAGATTTGACTATAAAGACCTTTGTTGGCAGCATAATGCCTCTGCTTTTTAATATGCTCTCTAGGTTGGTCATAGCTTTTCTTCCAAGGAGCAAGCATCTTTTCATTTCATGGCTGCAGTCACCATCTGCAGTGATTTTGGAGCCCAATATAATGAAGTCTATCACTGTTTCCATTGTTTCCTCATCTGTTTGCCATGAAGTGATGGGACCAGATGCAATGATCTTAGTTTTTTTAACATTGAGTTTTAAACTGTTTTTTTCACTCTTCTTTTTCACCTACATCAAGAGGCTCTTAAACTTCTCTTTGCTTTCTGCCATAAGGGTGGTGTCATCTGCATATCTGAGGTTATTGATATTTCTCCCAGCAATCTTGATTCCAGATTGTGCTTCATCAAGCCTGATATTTTGCATGATGTACTTGGCATATAAATTAAATAAACAGGGTGACATTATACAGCCTTGATGTACTCCTTTCCCAATTTGAACCCAGTCTGTTGTCCCATGTCTGGTTCTAACTGTTGCTTCTCGACCTGCATACATGTTTCTCAGGAGGCAGGTCAGGTGGTCTGGTATTCCCATCTCTTTCAGAATTTTCCAGTTTGTTGTGATCCACACAGTCAAAGGCTTTAGCATAGTCAGTGAAGCAGAAGTAGATGTTTTTCTGGTACTCTTTTGCTTTTTCTGTGATCCAACAGATGCTGGTAATTTTTTCTCTGGTTCCTCTGCTTTTTCTAAATCCAGATTGAACATCTGGAAGTTCTCAGTTCACCTACTGTTGAAGAAATACTGCTTAGAGAATTTTGAACATTACTTGCTAGCATGTGAAATGAATGCAATTATGTGGTAGTGTGAACATTCTTTGGCATTGCCTTTCTTTGGGATTGGAATGAAAACTTTTCCAGTTCTGTGGCCACTGCTGAGTTTTCCAAATTCAGTATGGAAGATAGGAACTATAATAGTAAAATTTATACCTATAAACTCATCACCCAATTTAAGAATGGAGATAAAAGAAACAGAGCATCAACTAGATGGTCCTTTACTGTCCCATCCCCCTTTACTGTCATATCCCCCCTGGTCAGGGATAGCTGTCATTTTCAAGTTTGGATGATCATTTTCTCTTTTAAAAATATACTTTCAATGGTTAGTGGAGTCTTTCTCACATTCTGTCACTCTGATACTGATTCTCCTGCTTCCTTTTTAAAGACACTTGTGATTACATTGAAAGTATTAGTCATTCAGTTGTGTCTGACTCTGTGACCCCATGGACTGTAGCCCACCAGGCCCCTCTGTCCATGGGATTCTGCAGGGTCATTCCCTTCTCCACAGGATCTTCCCCACCCAGGGATCGAACCCAGATCTCTCGTATTGTGGGCATGTTCTTTATTGTCTGAGCCACCAAGGAAGCCTGATGATTACATTGGGCTAGGATAATCTCCTTATCTGTTATTCAAGCTGGTTTCCTTATTTTAAGGTATTTTGTTAGTAACTTTAATTCCAACAGCAACCTTAATTTCCCCTTTCCATGTAACATGAAATGTTCATAGTTTCCAAAGTATAAAATGAGCCTATTCTGGGGGCCAGAGTCAGGGGCGACATTATTGTGCCTACTGTAGTGTAGTACTCTGCAAGTCAAAGTACCATGCCAAGATTCAGGCCTCTAAAGTAAAAACTCAAAGTTTCACCTGTAAAATTTAATCTTTTTCTTTATTCATTATATACAAGTGCTGCAAAACTTTGTTTTTGGTTGATTTATTTGGATAATTGTCCTCAGTTCTCCAGTTGATTTTGCATAAGGTGAAATAGCATAGATTTAAGCTCTTAACCAAACACAAGAGTTCCAGTTTTAGAATTGTATTAATTTCAGCAACAAAGGACAGTAAGAGATACTTATGAATATTAATTAAGTAGGTTCTAAAAATAAATTATAAGGAATAACATTTCAAAATCTAAGGACTCAGCTTCTGTGTAAGACATATTTAAAATGACACCATGATTTGCCACGACTATTTTTTTTTTAATTCCTCTGACCTTATTCATTTAACTTTTCAGGGTCAAAAGCAAAGTATTAGGTATCTGATTTCAGTATATATATTTTTAAAGATTGCTGACTTCAACTTTGTCAGGACCTCCTGACCTTCTAGCTTGAGATAATCTGATTTAGTAAGTAGACATGATGGTCATTGTTTCATGTATAAACAAAAGCCACGTTCTGTCTTTCAAACTAGATTTAAAATTCACTAATAGGTAGAAATAGAATTTAGAGTTCACATCATGGAATAATTAATATTATATTCATGTTATAATAAAAATTACCATTTTCACAGATGCTGAGCCAAAATAGATTGTAGCAGGAGTTCCTAAAAGATCTGGGAGTCTCATCTTGTTCGTCTTCAAGATTTCAGAGTATGTTTTTGCTAACTCATTGGTTTGGAGAATGTATTTGATGAGGCCTGAATGCTGAAGTGCATAGATCAGTTATGACTTTCACCTCCTGGTGAAGGAGTCTTTAGATGTTTAACATAAATTTGGAGCAAGAATAACCATAATAAAAGTTCCTTTTAATTGTTAAGCACATAATGAAATTTTGGGGCATCAATAGTTTGTATCCTCCCCAGGGCTGTAATGACTACAATTTCTGATAGGATATTTAACTGACATTTACATTTCTCAATTCATCCTGTTTCAGGGAGATTTTAGGCATCTTGTTTTAAATAAAACTGCATGACTGACTACTGATCTCCAAACACTGTTGCTGTATATAGATTTTGTATACTCAGTGAACATCCTTTTACTGAGAAATAGCTTCATACCTCTGTTTTGGAAGGCATATATTTGGTCATCAAATTATACCTCCCATTTTAGCCAACCCAAGCTTTGCCAAAAGGTTAAAAAAATCCAGAATTTCTTTATATTTTGTATTAATTATGTGAATTTTTTAAAAGTTATCAATTATCTATCATTTTGTCTTCCTTAAAATTTGTTCTTTGAATCCTGCATGGATTACAGAATTAAAAACCAAACTTCAATTTGAATCTTAGCTTGACTGTTTTAAGATTTTTGATTTATCATTTCCTTGGATATAAACAGAAAATAATAACACTTATCTTTCTAAATTATAATGATTGAAAGAGATATGTTTAACAGGTATCTTGTTCATAGCAGATATGCAAGAACCCTTCTTTCCTTGTTCTTTTGTGTTATCTCCTCCTCCCTTATCTCCTTTTTAGCTATTACAGTGGTAAATCCAGGTTAATTTTTTGAGTTGCATTTTGTAATTTTCTGCTTAGACTGTATGGTTGCATAAGGTGAAAAACTGGTTGTTGACATTTATTGTGATGAAATAAAAGCTAAAAGTAGGTTTGAGGCTTTGAATATACAATATCCCACAGGAGAAAGGAAAATTAGAGGCCTGAAATCCTTGTAGGCCAGTGAGATAAATTTTTAATATAGTAACTCTAAAATATATCCTTAAATCTAGAGAAATAAATAAAATAATCTTTCAAATTGTGTTAATTGCTTGTTTAGTAGCATTGCCTACTTAGTAGTTAATATTTCCACCTACTCATAGACTTTTCTCTTGAGAATTGAACTTTTGTTCTCTTTTATTCCTGAAGCACTGATGTTACTGAAGTATGATAGTGTTGGGTAAGGAATCTTTTGCTAACAGAGGTTCAGTGTGGGTACTTGAGACCAAAAAAAAAAAAAAAAGAAAGAAAAAAAAAAAAGCCTATAAGGATGCTTTCAGACTTTCCTCATATTATTACTTCTGGATTAGCATACATTCAGCTTCATTTACTTGTTAAAAAGGAAATTTTAGAAGAAAAGAAACTTATGCATTTCAGGGAGTAAAGAATTACTCAAATTCAAGACATAGCCCCCAGACCCTAGTTGAAGGCTCTCAAGTATATATTATTTGTTATGTATTTGCCGTGAAATTTAAACTTCTTAAGTTCAGGGAGCACTTTTATTATTATTTATCTCCAAGTGTTTTCAGGTTATTATCCTGGAAAATTAGGAAAATGATTTTGAAATGTTATCCTGTCCTTTTAGACAAATAAGCTTATGAAAATCCTTTGAAATGAAAATCTATGAACAAATAAATATAAAACACTGTAAGAATGATGAATATGATGGTGATGATGATGATGATAATGATAATTGTATTATGAAAAAGATGATAAAAATCACGGCTATAGAATTTGAAGTGAAGCAGAAATGAGCACCTGTTAGTGAAGAGGTGTGATGCCTCTGGTTAAGAAGTTAGTGTGTCAAGTAGTCTGGTATAAGTACAGTATAATAATGAGAGGAATAATGTATTGGCAAATACAAAAATTTATAAATTAGTGTTTGGTGTTGCTGTTATAGATACTACTCATGAAGTAGAGATATCACTATGAAGAAGTTATTCCCAGTATAATAATTATATGTCATTGTTGTCTCCAGTATAACAACAATTAAGGATAAAATCAGTTCAGTTCAGTTCAGTTGCTCAGTCGTGTCCAACTCTTTGTGACCCAATGGACTACAGCACACCAGGCTTCCCTGTCTATCACCAACTCCTAGAGCTTACTCAAACTCATGTCCATTGCATTGGTGATGCCATCCAACCATCTCATCCTCTGTAGTCCCCTTCTCCTCCCACCTTCAATCTTTCCCAGCATCAGGATCTTTTCCAGCGACTCAGTTCTTTGCATCAGGTGGCCAAAGTATTGGAGTTTCAGCTTCAGCATCAGTCCTTCCAATGAATAATCAGGACTGATTTCCTTTAGGATGGACTGGTTGGATCTCCTTGCAGTCCAAGGGACTCTCAAGAATCTTCTCCAACACCACAGTTCAAAAACATCAGTTCTTTGGTGCTCAGCTTTATAGTCCAACTCTCACATCCATACATGACTACTGGAAAAACCATAGCTTTGACTAGATGGACCTTTGTTGGCAAAGTAATGTCTCTGCTTTTTAATATGCTGTCTAGATTCGTTATAACTTTTCTTCCAAGGAGCAAGCATCTTTTAATTTCATGGCTGCAGTCACCTTCTACAGTGATTTTGGAGCTCCAAAAAGTTATGTCACTGTTTCCACTGTTTCCCCATCTATTTGCCATGAAGTGATGGGACCAGATGTCATGATCTTAGTTTTATGAATGTTGAGTTTTAAGCCAACTTCTTCAGTCTCTTCTTTCACTTTCATCAAGAGCCTCTTTAGTTCTTCTTTGCTCTTTGCCATAAGTGTGGTGTCATTTGCATATCTGAGGTTATTGATATTATAGAATAAAGTATTTGAACACAAATAGCAAAAAGCACCTTGTATGGTGGTGTTTAGAGGAAAGAAGAGGGAACTTCTGCTTGAGAAGGGGGATCTGAAATTCTAGAATAAATTATCAATCCAGAACTTTCAAGCCAGAGAAAAAGCGGCTCTTTTTCAGCTTAACTAACTGTGAGGATAAGGAAGATAAAGAAATCAAGTTGATTCAGAGTTCTTAACCCTGAAAGGCTAGGGTGTGGGTGTGATGAATAAAAATTTAAAAATCAAAAGGAAAACAACCATAATGTCTTAGTAGAAGGCAGCCATAATGCATTCTTGTGGGAGTTTGAGTGAAGTAGGGGCTTTACTTCTGCTTAGAAGGTGGAATCAGGCATTTAAAAAGAGGCATTGGCCCTGAGCCTCTAAGGAAGAGTGATGGGATGAAGGAGGGAGATCCAGGAATGTTTAGTCTTGAGAAGAGACAGCAGAGAGTACAGAACTCTTGTGGGTTTGGGGACAAGTTTGCCTAAGATGCTAGTCCAAGAATATACAGCAAGGGGCTCTGGGAAGGAAGAAGGTAAATGTTTAGATTTAAAGTTTGGGAGAGGACTCAGAGCTGAAAATATAGGATTTGAGCCATGTGAGGAGAGATGATACTTAAAGATTTAAGATTGGGCTTAATGAATAGTTCATAGATAGAATGACAAAATATAAGAAAAGGACTCCAGAGCCTTAGAGATGGTGTACACTGAAGGGCCGAGAGGAGCAGCAAGCAAGCAAGTAGGAAAAAACAGAAAGAGGAATCAGAGTAGTGGTAGACAAACTAGAGGAGAGTCCCCAAGAGATAGAAGCATGAGAAGAAGATAATTTAAAGGTGATCAACCTGAAATGTGTGTGTTATTGGAGCATCAAGACATATTTTTGGAATAAATGCATGTGACTGGGTTAGGAGTAATGATCAGATCAGTCGCTGAGTTGTGTCCGACTCTTTGTGACCCCATGAATCGCAGCATGCCAGGCCTCCCTGTCCATCACCAACTCCTGGAGTTTACTCAGACTCACGTCCATTGAGTCAGGAATAATGATACCTATGTGCAAATATTGCCACTCATAGATTTGGTCTCTGTTTTACCAATAAGGTTCTGGTCTGCAAATATCTTTTTGTTTATTTGTATACCTCCCTCCCTGTCATGTATGATTATTTCAGAAAAGAGAAGTCCAGAGCATATGTGTGCCTTTTTAATTTCATGTATCTTTGTACATACTTTCTCAAGTGCCTTGTACATGATTTTATATTCTATTGTAACAACAGTTTCTCTTTGCACAAAAGATTTGCTAACAAGAACTCTGATTTCTCAAGTGAACCCAAACATTTCTAATTAAATGTATGTTTAGTAACTTTCAGAGAAAAATTCTTAATGCTTCCATTAAAATTAGTAAGCAGTACATGTCTACAATAGTAACAGGCGAGTTTGCTGGTGGCTTTTAGCTTTTGGGTAGAAAACTGCTTTTGATAATTAACTCAAGATGTCAAATTCTTGCTCTTTAATTTCACTAATACTATTTTTGATGATTTGTTAAGATTAAGGATAGTAAAACAATTGTTTTCATGGCCTTAAAGGAAAAGTCAGGAACAAAATTTGTCTCTAAATTACTTAGTTTTTTTTTTTCTATTTTTAAATGCTTTTGTTGATTCTCTGCTTCCGTGCATAAGTTATATTTACCAATTCTACTGTAGATTATTGTGGACACAGACCATTTTTAAAAAAATTAGTCTTATAATAGGACAATATCTTACACATGAAATACAATAACAAATTGAATATCTGTTGAAAAGATCCAAAAGAATCTTCTACATTTACATATCTTGCTGTTTCTCTTAATTCTCTATCATTTAAGTGTAATTCAAAATTCATCCCAATTCATTTTTATGATATCTTGTAAGAAAATCCTCAGAAATGTTTTTAATTGAATAAAATGAATGAACTTGTATTATATAAGTACCTAAAAGAAACTTTTTACCATGTTATTGACAAGATACATATTGGCTTGGCCAAAAAAGTTTGTTTGGGATTAAAACCCTGAACAAACATTTTTGACCAATCCAATATTTTGACAGAGAAAAACTCAAAACTAGAAATTAGGTAAAAGGGGACTACTGTAACTTAGAACAACATTTGATACAAAAGAAATGTATCCTATAGAATAAAAAGTAAAAGGTCAAGACACTGCTAATTAGGAGTGGGATATGCGAATACCTTTTATTTCTTGTTTATTTTTCATAACTAACAAATAAATCATTCTTTTTACCTCTGACAGTAACATTTGTGCAGAAAGGTCATTTTCATTAACCTTAGGTTTGTAATTTCCAGCCTCTCTGCCCAAAGGCATTGCTGTTATTTACAATTTTTCTTATCCTATGTAAAACCAAACAACCATCATTGTAAGGTTAATATATATTAAGTGCCTTAGGCACATTTCAATTAAGTATTAACACAGTTTGGAAAATTTCCAAAACATTTAGTGAATATTACTTTCAATCATTTTCATTAAAATTAATAGCAAGTGTTAAGAAGTAATATACCAGAGAGCTGGGGGAATTGACTTCCTAACTTCTAAAAGGCTACTTGTGTTAATGTAAAAAGAATTTTAGTACAACTCAGCCACATATTAACCTAGTCTCATTCAATCTTGCATTGTGTATTGGAAGAGAATGGGAGTTATGTGCAAATTATTTTAATATTTTTAAATAATGACTCCAGATTTTAATGAGTATTTACTTGATACCAAAAATAATGAACTGGCCTTTGAACATAGTTAAAATCTCAAACCCATATTTTTCGAAGATACTTAAAGATGAGCTTTGAAAAATCAGTCTACAGAATTAAGAAGAGTAACTTTCCAAATTAAAGAGTATATCAATTCAGTGGTACTAAAATCATTATAAGAGGAACCAATGATTAAGATTTGTGTCTGTGAGAGCTTTTTTTTTTATTTAAGTAAAAATAATGAATGAATTAAATAAAATAAATTGTTGAAATATATAGGCTTCCCAGGTGACATTAGTGGTAAAGAATCCACCTTCCAATGCAGGAGATGCAGGATATGAGGGTTTGATCACTGGGTCGGGAAGATCCCCTGGAGAAGGAAATGGCCACTCACTTCAGTCCATGGTGTCACAGAGAGTCAACATGACTTAGTGACTGAACAACAGCCAGTACTCTTGCCTGGAGAATCCCATGGACAGCAGAGCCTGGTGGGCTGCAGCCCACGGGGTCACAGAGAGTCGGAAGCAAGTGAGCGACTGAACACACACATTGCTGAAATATCAGAATAAATCAGAAATCATAATGGCCAAAATTTACCTCTAAAAATAGTGTTATAAAGAATTTAAGTATTAAAATAAAAGTCATTTGCCTTCCTCAATTAGTAACCCTTTATTTTCTTAAAAATGAAAAGCTCTCAAAACTCACAATACTATCAGTATTACATGCAGCATTTTAAAAAGTGATATTTTATCAGTTTGGGGGCTTCCCCTGTGGCTCAGCTGGTAAAAAATCCGCCTGCAATGTGGGAGACCTGAGTTCAATCCCTGGGTTGGGAAGATCCCCGGAGAAGGGAAAGGCTACTCACTGCAGTATTCTGGCCTGGAGAATCCCATGGACTGTATAGTTCATAGGGTCGCAAAGAGTCAGATACGACTGAGTGCCTTTCACTTTCAGTTTCATTTTACCAGTTTAGTGTGTGAGATATATATATATATATATATATATATATATAATATTATATATGTGCATGCATATACACACACGCACAGACATATATATAATTTCCAATTTTAGGTAGTAAGTTTTCAACCTTTATGGATAGTACACATTAAAACTGATTTTCCTTCATGTCTTCCATTCAAGTCAGTGCTATACGAGGACCATACAGTGGAACGTGAACAAGATAAAGAATTTAAATATATTTTTGCTGCAAGAATAAGAGCAGCATTTTGAATTTTAATATCATTAAAAAGTATTTAATCACTTTCTTCTCAATTTCCTTCAAATGTAAGAGAAGCAGAAAGGTTATATACAGAGGACATAGTGTAATGAGCACGTGTGCTCAGCTGTGTCCAACTCTTTGGGACCCTATGGACTGTAGCCCACCAGGGGATCTTCCCAATCTGGGATCAAAACCTCATCTCCTGTGTCTCTGATTTTCAGGCATTTTCTTTACCACTGAGTCACCTGGGAAGCCCAAAGGACATATTAAAAGAGCATAAAGATAAAACTCTTACCTCTGCAATGGGGGATGGCATTCCTTTTTGTCAGTTTTCTAAATAAATGCTCACCTTTTCATAAAAGTCATTGAATACAATTAAACAACCACTTAAAGAGGGGAGAATACTGAGACCAGAAGACTAGTTGGCTGAGAAAAGTTGGTAAGGATAATTATGTCTTACACTTGTGTAAGGTGCGGTGGTCAAGGTGAGGCACCACTGGCCACGAATCCAGGGAGTAATGTGATGTCTGCTTTGTGGAATCAGAGAGGTCAGCAAAGCCAAATAGTAGCTCAGTAACTCAGATGACCAGTGTGGGTCTAAGAATGTGAACTCTCAGACAGGTCCTTAGGAGAATACGGCTTTGAGAACATCCTTGAGAAACTACTAAGAAGTGGGGCCTGTGAAAAGCATACACATCCATGTTTCCCACTGTTCATATTTCATGAGAAAACTAGGGCTTATTACAGGCTGTGTGTAAGAGAGACTCAGAAGATGTCATTCCTTGTGTCTGGGGAAACTTTTTTCTTATCCCCATTGTCCACCATAAAGACTCATTTTTATCCTTCAAATCTGAGGGAAAGTGTCATTTTGCTTCACTTGTTTTCATTCCCCCAATTCTTAAGCAGAGTCATTCCTTCCTTTGCCTCTGCTATATTAACCAAAATTTTAGAAATGAAGACTTAAGTAAAAAGGTATATATTTGGGGTTTTAACAGACTTTTCTATGGGAGATAAGTGTTCAAGAAGCACTCAAATTGTGTTCCAAGGAACAGCAAAATTTGATTTTTCAATGACCTTACATATGCCATCACACAACACTTCATACACACATGCCTGCACGCGCGCGTGCACACACACACACACCCCGTACATACACACACACACCCAAACACACACACACTTTTTCTCTCTCACCACAGATTAAGGATCTTAAAGAAAGGGCTCACATCTTTTTGACTCTGTATTCTTGGTCCCTAGCACACTGATTGATACATAATGGATGCTGAAATATATTAATGGACTAAATTAATAATATAAGGCTGCAGACAAGTCGAGTATGATTAAAGGGTAATAAGAGCAGAACAATATCAAGAATTTTTAAGGAAAAATGACTCTCATATTTGAAAGTGATTCTAAGTAAATGCCAACAGAATTTCAAAAGCTTCTAGATTCAGTATGCTTCAAGCACTATTACTGTGGACAGGAAAAAAAAAAAAGATTCATGTGAGGTTAAGTGGGGAACTCGTAGAAATGATTTGCCATTTGCTAGTATTTTACTAATTCTTAGTAGGGAGGGGTTAACAAATAAAGAGGAATTAATTTGCACCAAATATATTGCTATAAATTATAGCAATTATGTAGTTTGATAGATCATTATAAATCCTTTCACTTTAGTTTGGTTGTTCTCAATTATGTTGTTTGCCTAGTTTCAAATTTGAAATCAAATTTTTTCAACTGTTGTCTAATTATGATCTCTGGATGAATTCTATAGAATCTGAATCTCCTAGCATGATTTATTCTCTGTAGATGACTGAATAGACACAGTTTTCAAATTGATTATTTGCAAAGAGACACATGTAATTGTATATTGTATTTTTTATTATTTGAAATTAATAACTTTGAAATATTAGATGGTTATTAATAAACAGCATATGTAGCATAAACTAAGTGTATTTCATCTAAGGTTGCATACTGATAACAGATCAAGTAAAAGCATTCTTCTTCATATAAGTAGATGGTGAGAGCTTGAGCACTGTGTTTTGTGCTTTTTTCCCTACTCTTGTGTCTAGTTTGATCTCTCTAAGGCTTTGGTTTCTATTTCTATGAAAGCTTTTTCCTATGTGAATTAGGCCAATTTTTACTGATGAAGAGGAGACCTCTGTATCATTTTTTTCCTGGAAGCTAGCATCAAATTGTTGACTTCTTTCCAGTGACCTTCAAAGTATAATGATAATGCATCATTATTAATCTGTATTGGAGTTGAACTTGTAACCTTTAGACCAAGACTTGTATAATGGACATCTATATTCTTGATTCCTAGATTTTAGCAGAGTATCTATCTTCTGGGTCATGTGTGAGCAAACATGGGGAATTCATATGAACAGAGTTGTAAGCTGGTTAGGATTTTTAGGATAAAGATTGTGTATGATTCAATTACTTTAAGATTGATGATGCTCATGAGATAATGTGTTTCATTCAAGGGTGATCTCTGGCTCTTTTACTGAGTAATTATGTAGTATAGCCTGTGAGAACAATTCTTTGTATTAAAAATTTCAGTTTTATTTTAGATTCTTAGTAACTTAAATCAACTAGGTAAATATCCGATTGAGTGGAAGAGGATTTGCTATGGTTCACTTAGCAGTAAATTTATGTTAATAATGACTTAAAGTTTTGAAAATATAAAATGGATAGTATAGCTTGCTGCTAAGTTGCTGCTAAGTCACTTCAGTCATGTCCGACTCTGTGCGACCCCATAGATGGCAGCCCACCAGGCTCCCCAATCCCTGGGATTCTCCAGGCAAGAACACTGGAGTGGGTTGCCATTTCCTTCTCCAATGCATGAAAGTGAAAAGTGAAAGTGAAGTTGCTCAGTCATGTCTGACCCTCAGCGACCCCATGGACTGCAGCCTACCAGGCTCCTCCGTCCATGGAATTTTCCAGGCAAGAGTACTGGAGTGGGGTGCCATTGCCTTCTCCGATAGTATAGCTTAGATTCTATATAACTTTATAAATGAAACCTAGCTACTACATTACATGTAGCTATACAGGTATGTAGAACCCATACAGTGATGCCAATTCTCCTATTTTATCTTTGCCAACTGGTGCTGGTTTTATGACAGATCTGAGAGACACATCCATGGATTTTGTTTGGATGAAGTCTATTTGTCCATTAAAACTGAACACATTATTCTGAATCATACAGACTTGGTCCCTGAATCTCATCTTCACTTCTGGGTCGATGAGTAAAGGAAATGCCTTCATTCCCAAATTCCTGTGAAACTCTGCTATTATATCTCTAGCACTCAGCAGGATGAGCTGTCTAATTGATTTCAGTTAAACAAAGGTTTAAACCAAACACAACAGAAAATCATGTACAAACAAGTGGTTGTTTTCCCCTCATCTTCAGATGTAAAACATGCAAGAGACTCACTGGAATAGTTTGTCAGGACCTTCACAACGGAGGGCTTGGAGAATGGATATAAGTGGGATGTAGTTATTACATCTAAGTTGACTAACCAACTTTTCTCTTTTGATTGGAAGTATTTTTTCCCTTGGAAAAGGTTACTCTCCCTACTATAACAATGAACTAAAAACTGCCAATTATAGTACCTAATTCCAGTAATTAAAAATATGACCCAGGTAAGGGTCCTAACCTCTAAAGACTTATTTTCTTTGAAGTAATATGCTTTGTCCAAAGCATGCTAATTCTGATGTACAAAGCAAACTCAACTCCATTAACAATTATAGAAACACACATTAGCAATCAAATAGTAAAGAAAATAATATATCACAATGTTCCATGTTTGAGAAAGTATAGGAAATGAACACTTTTATATTCTTGGGGAATTGTATGTTTTGATCAGCTTTCATGGATGTGTGATAGTCTATACAAAACATTGAAAATGTATGTACCTTTTGACCTGATAATTCTGCTTCATGGTATCTATTCTAACAATGAGGAGTGTACAGAAAGATCTTTACAAAAGCTTGCTTGTCAGAGCATTGTTTGTAATAATGGTAATATATAAACAACGTGAGAGTCAGTTATTACTCTTTATTACATCACAAATAGTGTATTTTTGATGTAAGTTATAATGTATCATTAATATAGGCTTATAGTGTAGAAAAATATTAAATACCATAGAAAGGTATTCATGGTGTTTTGTAGGGTATATAGGAAACATTATTTCATATGATTTTATTTTTGTTTAAATGAAATTGAATGTTAAAAAAGACTAAAAAGATATATGTTTTACAATATTATTAGAAATCATCTCTAACTAATGGATTATTTAGGTAACTGTCACTAATGATCTTTATTTTCTAATTTCTTTCATCACAAATGTTTTAAATAAGAAAATACCAAAAAATAATATTTTGAACAACACAAAGTCATTTCACAGATAAGTGGTGCATTATTGATTGTATAGAGCCTTGGGACATTGACATCACTTTGAATGATATGCTTGGAGATTTCCTTATTTGCCTTTATGTTAGGCTGAGACATGACTGGCATTTATTTTTTTTAAACTGCATATAAAATATGTTTGTCTCTAAGTTTTCAGGAAGGCAGAATGAAAAGGAAAATATACATAAGATGCATAACTCAAGCTATTAGAAAGTAAAAACCATAACTGTTCTTCATGGGAAAGAAATACATAAATAACTTAAAACTCAATTGTAAATAGGATGCTTTGAATGACAGACAATGCCTCAATAAGATGTTAATACAAATGCAACAGTTAATCAAGGTGCTAAAGAAGCATACTGAGTTTGTCAAGTCTTTTTTTGTTTCCCTAGAATCATTTAGCACTATGGTAAATATACAAACACTGTATTCCCCAAATTAAGTAGCCTGCAAACATTTCACATCTTTTCATCATCATGAATGGTTTATTTAAATTTAGTAAATATCTCTTGTATGCTTATTAGTAGTTCACTACCCTGTTTTATGCTGTGAAGCATGGCAAGCAGCTTAAGTTGGGAGTTCATCATTTATGGAACTTTCAATTTTATTTAATATTATGCTCTCAGTAATAGAAAATGAGATTTGTATATATTTTATTGACTGGGAATTAGTGGTGTAAGAGATGAAATAGGGCAAGATTTAATTTTTTGCACTTGAAGGATTTGATCTTCAGGATTGAAGGATTATGTAAGTTTATTTAGAGACTCTATCCTAAATAACCTTCCTTAATAACCACATCTTAAAATAGAGATATTGTAGAGGTATATCATATACCCATGTCATAGAGGTATAAGGAGGTCTAGATGAGAAAAGGCATGCAAAAGATTTATAAGAGTTTCTATTATGTAGAAAAAACATAAACATTGGAGGTAATTTATTATTATTACTATTATTATTATTACCATTTTAGTGTCTAAGGCAAAATTCAAACTCATTCTGTCATGTACAGTTCCCACAGCCACTATCTGCTACTTCAGTTTTATCTTGCTCTGTTCTATTCACACCTCACAGTCCTGAAGCCCGATGAACCATTGCATGTCTCATACATCAGTGCTTTTCCTCAGCTACCCTTCCTGCCTGGAGTCCTAGCTTAAAGACCTAACAGAATGTTTCTCATGTTTTAGGATTTGATTCAAGAGGCATATATCCCAAAGTCTATCCTGATTCTTCCTCCTCATTCTACTCAGGATTGAATATTTTTTCTCTGATGTCCTATCTGTAAACCACAAATTTCTCTCATAGTGCTCTTAGTATTTAAGTCCTGCATTTATATATATATATATATATATATATATATATATACGTACATACATACACACACACACACACACACACACATCCTTATTCTTCTTTTACACCCTATACTCTTTAAGATCACAAAGTTTGATTGCCCTTTGTATCCTCAGTACAGAGCACAATGCCTGGAATATAATAGACATAACTTATGTGAGGAACACAGGGAGAATGGCCATGTTCCTCCAGATGAGGTCCAGGCCACTAGCCAACCTACCAGCTCCTCAAGGACATATGAATAAGCCCACTCTAGAACAGCAGCACTGTCGAGTTGAACTGCAGACTTGTAAGAAATAATATTCAGCCATGTGGTGTTTTGGGGCCTCTCAGGTGGCACTAGTGGTAAAAAAGTCCCCTTGCCAATGCAGGAAACACATGAAATAAGGGTTCAATCCCTGGGTCAGGAAGATCCCCTGGAATGGACAATGGCAACCTACTCCAGTATTCTTGTCTGGAAAACCCTATGGACAGAGGAGCCTAGCAGGCTACAGTCCATAGGGTCACAAAGAGTTGGACATGAACGAGCATGCATACACACACAGACACACAGACACACACAGACACACACACACACACACACATGGTGTTTTAAGCCCAAGATTTGGTATGTTTTGTTTCACGACCATCAGTAACTGATACAGATATGTAAATAAAACATCAGGAAAAGAAAGTCATTTAATCTCAATTCTAGATTTTCCATAAGAACAGTATAAAAAGAGACCTGAAAAGAAATAGTTTGTTTGCAGAATAAAAATATTTCATGAAATGAAAAGTCACAAGATTAGGGGCTTTTTAATTCCAATTAAAAAGTTCAAGCTTCAGCTCATCACTCCCTCCTACTCAATTTTCTTAGCAGGCTACTGATGAGAGTCATCAGAGATGCAGAGGCATCCCGTTATTTTGTAATAGTGCAGAGCAACTGTGTGTGATGAGTGTCTAGGGCACAATGGAAGTCAGTATAGCTACATGTACGATGTCAAGATTTTTCACAACACTTCCCAATTAACTTCCAGAGAGCCTGACTACAATATCACCAGCTGCTCACTCAATCAATTTCTACACATTTTCCTGAGCTAAATGGGGCTTGCATGACTGAATTTGCATAGGAGTTTTCTCCAGTTGCAATGTCATAACTAGCGGGTGAGGTATTTGGAAATGACTTTTTTTCTGCTTTGTGGGACATTCTCTTTGATTATATATCTTCCTCATCTCTTTCTCCAACATAGCTTTTGCATCTGTAAGATATGTAAATTTGGAATGAGAGTCAAAAACCAGTGTTGAGAGGAATAAGGTGAACTCTCTCCCTTTCATAATTTATGCATCTATTAATTCATTTTTTTGCCAGATACAGATTGGTTACCTATTATGTATAAGGTGCTATGAAGAGTGCTGGGGATATAATAAAAATAAGAAAGAGCTCTTGAAATCATGGAATCATCATTTTAGGGAAGATTATGGAGATATGCAAGTAATCCGCAGATAATGATAGGAAGGCTCTAATTTAGGGAGGGTAGTCAGAGAAATATTCTGTAAGATGATACTTTTAAGTGAAGACCTGAAGCACAGGAGCTAACAATGGAAAGGCTTTGGGGAAGATAAGACAGCTAGAAAAACAGTGGCAAATCTCCTGAGGAAAAGAGCTCATTGGGCCCAGAACTGGCTAGCGTGGCTGTCATTTCCAGCTCCTTACGACCCCATGGACAAGCCCACCAGGCTGCTCTGTCCATGGGATTTTTAAGGCAAGAATACTGGAGTGGGTTGCCATTTCCTTCTCCAGGGGATTTTCCCAAGCCAGGGATCGAACCTGCATCTCCTGCATTAGCAGGTAGATTCTTTACCACAGGGCCACCTGGGAGGCCCAATATATATATAATTAATATATATAGTAATTATATATATAGTTTATGAATACATAGTCCATATATACTCTTTATGGTAAAGGTACTTTAAAGTGTAGTTTCCTGAACATGAAAAGAAATACTAAAGTCAACCACCATACTTATTTAATGTGGTTTCTTGTGTGCTGTTTAATTTTGTTTTTAGAACACTGTTCAGTGGTGTTATGGTTTGGTCCTATGATAATAAATTCAGAAGTAGCTTGAAATCTATGAAGAAAGAATTTCTAATGGAAAATTTCAGACAAATCTTTTATAAGCCACAATTATCCCCACTGCAACCATAGTCTGCTTAGCCAACAGTGTGAAATAATAACTCTTTTCAAAACAATTACATGATTTTCTATTTCCCTAGTTCTTTTTAATTTCAGCCTTCCTGAAATAAAATGTTGAAAATATACCTTTGTGTTTTCCAAGAAATGGGGAGGAAGAAAGAGGGTCTTTCATCAACAGTTATCAGCAATGGCAATACAGATACCTCAAAGCCAGGGCCAACATCTGATTAATAAGATTGGATCATTTGTAAATCAGTGGTGAAGTGTCAGGTCCTTGAATAGGTTGGAGGATTTATTCTAATGAAAGAATGGCAATAAAGAAGCATTTACAACTGAAATGGGAATGGAAGTAATTAAGAGCTCCTTTGAAAACAGAAGGATAAATGAAGGAGTTGGGTAAGGCTAGAGTGTTAATAGGCGTAAAAAAAAACAGCTGCAGACCATTTGTCTTCTTGATTGGCTAACTTATGGATTTTTTTTTTTAAGGAGGCATTCTGTTGAAAACACCATGGTAAACATAAATATTTCTCCAAATGGTATGATAATTACTCCTGGAATCAGATGTCAAATATAAAAGTAAAACTACATTAAAAGTCAATGAAAAAAGTTGCTTTTTTTCCTGATGCCAGATTAAATATAATCCTAAATGTTACAATACAAAGAAAAAGTATGTCAGCTTATTTAAACCAAGTTTACAAAAACTGAAAAGTTTGAGGGTAGATTTAAGTATCTATTGGATCACATATTAATAATATTTAGTGATTTTAGCTTAAATCTTACTATATTTTTGTGGCCCATCTCAAATCTTTGCCCTAACCGTCTTTGATGCTATTGCCACAACTCCTTATTTGGACTTATAAATTGTATTGTATTCTTAGTACACTTTTAATTTGTATATAGCATGTATTGCAAAAGAGATGCAAGCTTCCTATAAGCAGGAAAGAAATTGTTACTGAGTCCAAGCTTGCTCTGCTCGCCATAAGATAGGCCAATACATTTGAGAGTCAAGGTGTGGAGGCAAGGAATATGACTTTATTTGGAGAGCCAGCTGACAGAGAAGATGGGCAGACTAATGTCTCAAAATAACCATCTTATCTAGTGTCTGGATGCCATGTTCTTTTATGGATCAGATATGGGGGTGGGGTGAGGAAACAAAGTATAAAGACCACTTACTTCTTACAAATATCTCCTAGAATGGCAAACCTCATGTAGGGGGATGTGCTAGTTTCACTTCCTTACAGCCATTTCACAGATGGAATATCTCCTACTATATCAATAAAGTAGGATGCCACAGCTATCTGCTATCCCCTCACCGACAGCCGCTTCCCGCTCCCCTGCCAAATGTGGATTTCTGATTCACACCAGCAAGTAGCAGACAAATGGTTCCTTTCTCCACACGAGGAACTTAGGAATGTCACAGTCTTCCACAGGTGGGCAGGGTCAGGTTATCTTCCTGTGAGTTTAAAAAAAGGCACTTTAGGAGAGGGGAGCAGGGTTCCCTGAGGCAGGCCATTTTGTATGTTAAAATAACAAAACCTGCAAAAAACAAGGATTAAAATCACAAAAAACAAATGCAGTATGGAGTCAGCATTATCCCTTCCTGGTTACATAAACAGAAAAAAGAAAGTGAGGGGGGGAGCAATAAACATATTGGCTTATTTAATAATCAAAGGTAGACTTTTCAGGTATTAAATTAATTAAAGAAGAAGGCCATTAGACTGAGGTGGGTCTTGAAGAGGAGTAAAATATATCTCCCCAAAATATGCCTCTTTGACATCTGATTATTTTTTTAAGAAACAGCTGGCACAGGTGAAGCTCTGAAAACTGAAAACTCTTATAAACCTTTTATAAGAGACATTTACAATTATAGATCTTCTTTGACTTATGATGGGTTTAATTGTCCTAATATACCTGTTGTAAAATGAAAATACTGCAAGTTGAAAATGCATTTAATATACCTAACCTAAGGGAACATCATAGCCTAGCCTACCTTAAACCTACAACAGAAGATCTACAGTGTCCTACCATTGGGTAATAGCATCTTTTTGCCTATTTTATATAATAAAGCATTGAATATATTGTGTAATTTATTGAATACACTGTAAGTACTAAAAGTGAAAAACAGAATGGCTGTATGAATACAGAATGCTTTTTAGTTTATGGTTGTTTACCCTTACGGTCTTGTGGCTGACTGGCAGCTTTGGCGCTCTGCTGCTGCTCTACAGCAGCAGATAAGATACTAGAGAGTATCTTACTGAAAATTGCTGGCCCATGAAAAGATCAAAATTCAAGGTATGATTTCTACTGAATACTTATCACTTTCATACAATAATACGGTTAAAAATTATATGTCAAACCATAAACTGGGGACTATTGGTATAAAGGAAATCTCCATCTGTAAGTGTATCTCTCTTTGTGCCAGGAAGAGGATAACTCTAAATCTTGAGAAATTCTTATCCGGGAGAATTTGTTTACTTATTTATTTGTTCAGAAAAATAAAAAATAAAAAAGAGAGATTTCTTGGAGGAGAATTTCAAAATCTGCAAGAGAGTATGTTTAATAGGGGAAGTGAAAGATGAAGAAAATAAGTTTGGGTCAAACTGATTTGAATGCTAGGCTCAAGATTTGAGATGTTATACTCTTCTCAGTGGGCAGCCATTGATGAGGATTTTGAGAAGCATATTATATATATTAGGTGGTGGTTGTTGTTTAGTCACTAAGTCATGTCTGACTCATGTGTGACCCTAAGGATCTTAGCCCACCAGACACCACTGTCCATGGGATTTCCCAGGCAAGAATATTGGAGTGAGTTGCCATTTCCTTCTCCAGGGGATCTTCCCAACCCAGGGATCAAACCCCTTCTGCATCAGCAGGAGGATTCTTTACTACTGAGTCACCAGGGAAGTCTGGGAAATAGTTCAGTTCAGTTCAGTCGCTCAGTCGTGTCCAACTCTTTGTGACCCCATGAATCGCAGCACGCCAGGCCTCCCTGTCCATCACCAACTCCCAGAGTTCACTCAGACTCACGTCCATCGAGTCAGTGATGCCATCCAGCCATCTCATCCTCTGTCGTCCCCTTCTGCTCCTGCCCTCAATCCCTCTCAGCATCAGGGTCTTTTCCAATGAGTCAGCTCTTCGCATGAAGTGGCCAAAGTATTACAGTTTCAGCTTCAGCATCAGTCCTTCCAAAGAACACACAGAACTGATCTCTTTTAGGATGGAATATTTTAGAATAGTCATTTTAAAGAAACTGAGTCTCAGATAAATTACATTAACTTGCTTATTAGTTCATGTAAATAGGGAGGTTAGCCATTCCTTACTCCGTGCTCCCAAAGCACCCTGAAGGGACCACCCATGGAGAACTCATCCATTTTAACTCACACTCTTCAGAATATAGTCTTAAGGCACAGGGAACAGAGACTTGTAAGTCTTCTTTGGGGAAATGTCTATTTAATTCCTCTACCAATTTTCTAATCAGTTTGTTTGTTTGATACTGAGTTTTATAAATTCTTATGCATTTTGGATATTAACCCCTCATTAGATATTTGGTTTGCAAATATTTTCTCCCATTCAATAGGTTGGTTTTTTATTTTGTTGACTGTTTCTTTTGCAGTGCAGAAGCTTTTTAGTTTGATGTATGCCCAAATGTTAATTGTTACTTTTGTTGCTTGTGCTTTCAGTGTTGTATTCAAAAAAATCATTGCCAAGACAAATGTTAAGGACACCTATCTCAATATAATAAAAAACATATGACAGACTCATATCTAACATCAAAATGGTGAACGGTTGAAAGCTTTCCCTTTAAGGTCAGGAATAAGACAAGTGTATCAACTCTCACCACTCCTATTCAACCCAGTAATAGACTTCCTAACGAGAGTAACTAAGCAAGGAAAAAGGAAATAAAGGTCATCCAAATTAGAAAGGAAGAAGTATAATTGTCTTTCGTACTGGTGACATGATATTGTATATAGAAAATTCTAAAAATTTCGCTCTAAAACTGTTAGATATAATAAAGAACTTCTGCAGTTTCATGATATAAAATCAGCATACAAACATCAGTTTAATTTCTATACACTAACACTGAACTATCTGAAAAACAAAGAAAGCAATACTATTAAAAATAAAGCAAAACAAAATGCTTAGGAATAAAATTAACCAAGAAAGTGAAATATCCACACACCAAAAAAACTCTAAGACATTGAAGGAAATTAAAAAAGACCCATAACAATAAGAAAATATCCCATGTTCACGGATTGGAAGAGTTAATTTTGTTAGGATGCCCATTATACCCTGAGCTATCTGTATATTTAACACATTCTCTATCAAAATTCCAATGGTATGTTTTGCAGAAACAGAAAAAAATCCTAAAATTCATATGAAACTTCAAAAGACTCTTAATAGCCAAAATAATCTTGAGAAAGAACAAAGCTGGAGGCACTGCACTTCCTAGTTTAAAAAAGTTATAGTAAGCCAAAGTGTATGGTACTAGCAGTAAGAATAGACACATAGACTGATGGAACAAAATTGAAAGCCCAGAAAAAGTTATACACTCAACTAAGATTTGACAAGGGAGCCAAGGATACTCAATGGAGAAAAGATAGTCACTACAATAAATTGTGTTGGGGAAACTGGATATACCCATTGAAAAGAATGAAATCATACCCCTTTCTTTTACCACTAACAAGAATTTACATGAAATGGGTTATGGACTTCACTGTTAGATCTGAAATAGCAAAACACTTAGATGAACTCAAGAATTCTGCCTCTAGACACCACTAAGAATGAAATAATTTCTCAGTACTCAGTAGTACGGAAATCAGGATATTCTCTTTGTTTCAACCAAGGCAGTGACAATGGTTCACCATCACAACAGCCCCCCAGATTTTCTCTTCTTTCATAACCGTTCGTAGTTGCAATGCATTAGGATCAACATTTCAGAGAAAGTACGTTTTAGAAATCTATCATCAGTTTTTAAGTGCCAGTCCCCAAAGTTGCCTTCCTTTAACATAACAGAGCCGTTAATATCTCAGTTTGCAGAATTATGTTCAGAAACGGCCCACCCAATCTATCTTCAGGAGCAGGCAGTAGGGGCTTGTCTTTGTAGTTAATAACCCATCCTGGTGAATTTCCAAAAAAAAAAAGAGAAAACTGAAACTCTCTGGATCTAAACACAATAGTAATAATAGAAATTTCCCAAAGATGCCCAGCTAGGATCCTCTGCTATAAAATAGAATAAAAATGATAACCAAACAAAAATAAATATTTGTTTTACTAGTCAACCATATACACATGCTTAAGGAATAAAAACAGTTTTAAAATCAGGTATAATACTATATATAGATCACAAAACAATGTATTAAAAATATAAGGCAAAATGTCAAATAACCATACTTTTAAAGATTAGAAAAAATTGATTTCATCATGTATTCACGTTCTGGCTCCTAAACAGGTTACCATTGGGTGAGCTATTTGTCCTTCCTATTTTTATTCCCTCATCTGCAAAATGGTTCTTTTAATCACTCTTTACAATGCCACAGTGAAAATTATTTTCTTCAATCCAGATTTTGTAGTTCTCATTTTCAAAATTAATACTGTTAGTGTGAGAATTTACATTATCTCTTGAAAACTATCTCTGGAGTCCAAAGATCTTGAAAAGATAGATTCAGTGATAGACGCGGAAATTTAGGAGCAAAGCATTTTGGGCAAAGAAAGAATTAATGGATCAAGGGAAGCATGTTTGCAAGAGATTCTTAAACCACAGGAGCTGAAGATATCCTCTGAGGACCTATTTAGGATACTCTCTTGAAACGGGACATAAAAGGAACCAGTTTGAAATGAAAGGAGAATAAGAGCCTGTTGTGTGTCCCTGAGTCTTGGCATTCATGAAATATTTTCAATAGCTGTGTTACAACAGATTGTGTCTTTAAAAAATATATTTTTATAATTGAGGTATAATTAACGGGTAACAGTTTCAGGTGTACAACATAATAATTTGATATTTGTATGTATTTTGAATTTGGTTAACATCTGTATTTATACAAGTTGCAATGTTTTTCTTGTAGTAAGAACTTTTAAGATCTGCTCTTAGCAACTTTCAAGTATACCATACAGTATTATTAACTCTAATTATCATGCTGTACATCACAGTAAGTCATCAGTTTTCTAATTCAGTAAGTTTTGTATTCTGACACAATTCTTATTTTTAGCATAAAATAATTTACCTTTGAGACACTTTCTTCTGAAAACTATTCTTAATGGAAATGAACAAGTTTCAAGAGTAAAGTGAGATTATACATTAAGATAAATATAAGGAGGAGTAATACTTTTGTCCTCTAAGATTTGTATATTTAAAAACAGAATTGAACTTTCTTAGTGTCACCACAAAATTTTATCTGAGAATTTTGTGAAATGGAACATCAGCAGATATTTAAATCCATGTCAAAAATTGTCACATGTGATAAGCAAAAACAATTGGCATAAATGATACCATAAAATGTATAGAAAAATACAATAAATAATACTGTTGGTTTTCTTGGATTCAAAACATCAATAAGTTTACAATATTGGGCAAAATATTTTAAAACATTTTAGGAAAAGACATAAACCTCAAACATTACCGAAAGGTAAAATTCCAAGGCTTGTAAGTATAGCAGTTGCTCCAATTTCATAATTATCCTGAACTCACTAAAAATATATAATTCATTTTCATGCTCTGGAGGTTCCATTTTCTCATTAAACTTTAAAAATATCAGCTCTACAGTACACATTTCCTGTACAAAGGCCAGCCTGCAAAAACAATTAAGGGACAGGAGTTTTGTACTGTGCCAAATGAACAACAGATGAAATAATCAGATAATGAGAATATTCAGGTAGTGAAAGGGAAAAGAAGTATGAAATGAACAACCAACAAAATAACTGCTGTCACTCTTGACATTCCAATTCTTAGACTTAAGGGGGGCACCATTTCATACTTGAAAATAAAATTCAAAAACCCACTTAAAAGATATTACATGGTAATGAAAAGACTTGTTATAGAGCCCAGGGTACCAGTAACCTTATAACCCAAAATAAGATGATTGCCATTATCCTGATATTGTACCTCCTGCAATTAGCACAGGTACCAATTAGTTCCTAGAAATGGCAAATCAGGTATACTTTCAGCTTTTAAATGACTGAATGAATTGGAAAAGACAGAGAATGAAGTGACAAGTTGCAGCATAAAGAAGCAGGTTTGGACAGAAAGTAGATTCTTATTACAATTTCATAAAAAGAGAGCCTGAAAAGGACTGTTTTAACAAGTTTTTTTTTAAGTCTTTAGTAACCTCCTCTGTGATCCTACATTTCTGTGATTTCCTTTTTCATCTGCAGTTTAGCTTCATTTTAGAGAATGACATTTCATTTCTATTACAAGACTATGACTTCAGTTTGTAAGTTCTAATACAGGAACTATTCTAAAACTAACAGAAGGGCAAAACAATGCAAGACATTGTCACACAGCATTATAACCCTACTAGATTATAATTTTGTGAGGGTATATAAATAAACGTAGGTCAGCTGCTCTAAAAGCAATCACACATTTCAGTGGCTTAATATAATGAAAGTTTACTTCTCACTCACATCATAGTCCAAGGTAAGGAGAGAGGTGTGGGAGAAACCATTCTATGCTATCATCAGGAACGAAGCCTATTTTTAAATTTAGATTCTGAGTTATCTTGATTACCCAGGCATAAAGAAAGAGAGACAGGGGAAGATTGTGTTGGAGAATTTTATGGGCTAGGCCTGGAATGGCATATTTCACCTCTATATGTATCCAGTTTTTCAGAACTCAGTCTCATAAGAGTTCTGATTATATGGGAGACTGAAAAGTACACTGTAGCTAACTGCCAGGAAATGAATGAAAGATTTGGTGAATACATAGCCATCTCTACTGTAGCTCTTTCTTGTATTCATCAAATGCATATTTTACTCTGCTCACCATAGCCCATCCAATGCTTAGTGTATGTATATATCACTGTGTAACTGATAGATATGCAAAATATGCATGCTGTCATTTGTTGAGGACTTCTACGTGGTTAGACGTTTGAGTTATCCATTTGTTAATTACTTGATTCAAAATATTTATTTGGCATTGATGTGTGCTGTGTGCCCAAGCTAATGTGATCTGCTAAGTCCCTTGGTGCTTCTAGTCTGATGAGGAAGATACACTTTGAAACGGCTTTTTAAATAAATAAATGTAGATGTTTAGTTCTAAAGAAAATTTTTTAAGGTCCTGATAGAATCATTGGATGGAAAAGCCAGTAGATGAGGAATTTCAGATAAGGTTTCGGTGGAGATGATGTTTAAACAAAGACCATGAAAGATAAGAAGCCAGGGGAAGGGCACAGAAGATAAAGCAATGGTCCTAATGTGGGAGTATGAGTTCTGTGTGACAGAGGACAAGGAAAAGACCTCTATTGCTGAATTGAAATTAACAAGGAGAAAACTACCAGGTGAGGGTGGAGATATTAAAGGTCAAGCCAGGTTAAAATAAGGGGATTGGATTTTACTCCAAGTATGCGAAGACACAGTACAAGATTTTAGGCAAGGGGTTAATCTGATTCATACATATTTTTTCAAGTCTCTTCAGGAGATTGTATAATAGCAAATACTTGATAGAGAGACACAGTGGAAGTTAAGAGGTTTCAGTTCAGTTCAGTTCAGTCGCTCAGTTGTGTCTGACTTTTTGAGACCCCATGGACTGCAGCACACCAGACCTCCCTGTCCATCACCAACTCCTGGAGTTTGCTCAAACTCATGTCCATTGAGTCTGTGATGCCATCCAACCATCTCATCCTCTGTCATCCCCTTCTCCTGCCCTCAATCTTTCCCAGCATCAGGGTCTTTAGCAGTCCTTAAAGTAAATTATGACAAGCATGACTAGGAGTGGAGAAATAAACAAACTGAGATATATTTTTAAAAACATAAAATTAAAAAGACTTAATAGTTCATTCATAAGGAATCAAAAGGATAGTGGTGTCCCTTAGTGGGATAGAGAAGAACGAAGGGAGACAAGGATTCCGACATGTACCCTGGGAATCAAGGCCGTGTGGTTAGAGAATTAACAAAAGACTTTGCCAGGGGACACTGGTGACCAATAATATCCTCAATAAGAGAAAGACTTATGGGGCATTTCTCTTTAATAGACTTAAGTCCTGGAATCACATAAGGAATGACTTATTAAGGGGCTTCCCAAGGAAACTGCATGATCCTTAATGGTGTAGGAAGTAACCTCTCTATATCCCTGGTGGCCTAAGAGATAATCCTACCTCAAGCTCAAAGCTGGCAATTTCCTTTCCGTCTTATGAAGAGCTCAGACTTAGACTAGGAGACAAATGTGTTATTAACCAACAATATGGGCAATGACAAAACTGAAGAAAGTGCTGAATTCAAAGGGAGTTGGAATGAGTACCTTCAATACAAAAATGCCTTTGAGTTGGGCATTCAGTGAGGGTTCATTAGGGAGGAATAGGAGCTATACATACTTTAATAAAACTTTTAAAAACTAAGAATTATATAACTTTAAAGAATCATTCTATTACATTTGTTACTTTTCTGTCAACTTATTTTCCTATTTTAAATAATAATCATTTTTTTTTCAGTTAGTAGTCTAAGAAGTGTCCATATATGTGAACAGTTGTTAATTATATTGTTCAAATACTATACTTACTGATTTTTAGTCAGCCTGATCTTTCAGTTGTTAGGGAGGTGTTAAATCCTTCATTATTATGATCATCTAATTTTCTCTTTGCAATGAAGCCACTTTTCCATTTGTATTTTGAGTCCATATTGTTAAGTATGTATTTACTTCACATTATTTTATCTTCCTAAGTCAATTAAAACATCTTTGTATTTTCTAGATCACTTTTATAAGGAACATATACTTGGATTTTTAAAGTTCTGTTTGCCTGATCTATTTTGTAATTAGAAAATTTATTTCATTCATGCATGCTATGACTGAACTGAACTGAACTGAATAACTAATATATTTGAATTTAATTGCACCATTTAATTTTGTAGTTTTCTTTTTCTTGCACTTAGCTTCTTTTGGATTGGTTATCATTTATTATACCATAATTTACTCTTACATGTCAGAAGGTTGTGTGCATGATTTTCTACTGATAACTTAGAAATTTCATGATAGTTCCTTAATATAATTCAAATGTTAATAAATATCTCTGCCCATCTTAAGAATAAAATGTCTTTAATCACTTTAAATTCAACTACTCCCACCCACTTTGTTGCTATTTTATTGAAGATTTAATTCATTTTTAAAAAAAGATGGACTTTTTATCATTAATTAATATAGTCAACATTTGTTTAGATTTATATAAAATATTATCTTAGTTTTCATTCATTTTTGCATCTCAGGCCTCCATTCTGTGTTTCATTTACTTCTAATGGAATTAAATCTCTTAGAAATCCTTCCCATGAGAAAATATGGCAACACTCAATTTTTGCTTTTCTGAAAAATCACTTTGAAAGATATTTTTACTCTGTGTGGTGTTCTGGGTTGACAGTTGTCCTAACAGATAGAATATCTTTAATAACATTAAATGTAAACTATATTTAATAACATTAACAGCATTAGCAATAGTACTATCTTCTGATTTTGAAGTTAGCTGACAGTCATTACTTTTGAGGTAGTATAACTTTCATATCTGCCATATTTTCTTTCGCTGTGCAGCATTCTTAATAGTCCAGATCTGTCTTCCAAGGTATTAACTTCTCTTCTATATTTTTCATGATATGTTGTTCAATATCACACTGTGTTTTCATTTTATTTGTAATATTTTTAATATCCAGAAGTCATATATAGACATTTTTCAAATCTGAGTGAACATTTTTATGCTCTCTCTATTATCCTACTTTTGTTTTCCATCTTTAGCGCTTTAAAATAAATGAAACTTCTTTTAAAAAATTCTGAACCTGGTAATTCTGATACCTGAAGTCTTTGTGGATCTGACTTGATTTTCAGTTGTTTCTGCCTGTTTGACTCATGGTGCCTTGTTTTCTTCTGCATTTATAAGATTGATTCCATGAACCCTTATATTTGAGGTATGAGTTGAGTTCTGTGGAGCCGTCAAAAGACCTGTATTTTCTCCTGCCAGACCCCTGGGGACCCTTTCAGTCTAGGACTTCTTTTGAATACTAATTTTAAATTAGTTTACGCAACAAATGTAAATTCAAGCTGCAAATCTTTATAAGGTCTCGATTTGATGTGTGAATTCTAAAAACAGGTTTTTTGAAAGGTGCAGTTTTTCTTTCCTCCGCCTTCTCTTTGCTCTCTTTTCCTTCTTGCATTGCTGTTGCTTCTACAGTCTCCTGTTTTGGGAGAGCAGGATTATTTTCAGTTTCCTCAGTGGGATTTTATGCTTGTATCTCCTATTATTCACTCTGTATTGAATAAACTCAAGGTTTTCTACTATTCATGCTCCATGGAGCTTTAAAAATAGACTCAGAGTTAGAGGACATTGGAAATATCCTCGAGATGAAAGCCAGCTTGAATAATTCTCTTATCGCCCTTGTTTCCTTGTCTCATTTTGATTGGGGCTATAAAGATTCCTTCCTATATTGTCTGCTTAGCAATTAATTTTCAAAAGATCATTTTTATATATTCACCAGGATTTTTAGATATTTTCTTCAGGAAGGTCAGTCAGAAGATATAATCTACAATACTACCAAAAATAATGTGAAGGATAAAGCCTTCATGGTAAATTTGAATTGGTTTTTTAAGCAGGAGGTTTAAAGTATAGAAACTCCTCTTTTACTTTGAATTTTAGGATTCCTACAAAGTGGAGGAAACTATGCTTAATTAGGAAAGATTATTATTATTATTATTTGTTAACAATAAACTATGTATTAATGTGGTGAAGTGGATTCAAACAGCTAAAAACAAATTTCAACTAACATCCAGAAACTTGAATATTTAAAGTTAGCTGAGCCTCTAATGCTTTTTGTTGTTGTTTTTTCTGTTGTGATTTTTGCTGAACTGTTGGGGGAAAAAAAATGCAGGACCAGGCCAGCAGCTTGAAAAATTATCAATTAAATTTTCTCATTAGCTATATTTGGTTCCTTAATTGGCCTTTTTGACTGTGTAATTTCAAGTGATAATTATTTGTGGCACTAGCCCATTCCTATATCAATGTTATCTCTTAATTAATTCGAGAAATTGACAACATTTTTTTTTCTATCTTCAGTCACAAAAGTAATTTGTGAGTTACCATTCCTTAGACAGCACAGTCAGCAGCACTTTGAAAAATGACAGTAAGAAAGTCCAATCTCACAGACTTACACCACAATATCATTGATAATAATCTTGGAGAGGCACTGCCAAAGAAGAATTGTACATATTTGGTGTGAGATAGAAAAGCATGGAATTACAGGCTAGAGGATGAGAGAAACATGAAAAAAATAAAGAAGTTAATTCATCTTTAAGAGAAATGTTGATGTGGAATTATATTTAGATGAAAATTATATATATATATATATATATATAATTTGGTTTTAACAAAGAAATCAACAATGTTAGCTTTGCATCCATACCTTTCCCATGGAGTTGCTGAATTGCTCAGGGAAACACAAAGCTTCAGGGGTCAGTGATTTTCCATACCTCAGTAGGAATTTCCAGTCTTTAAAGTGAGAATGAACTATTGAGGAGAAAAAGTATGGTCATCCAAAAAAAAGAAGGTAAGAAATTGCTATTCAATCACTGTAACTTTGGATTCTTACCTCAGATGCTACTTTCCTTACTAATACACTTCCTAAGGGCAAAAGAACTATTTTTCCTGTCCCTTATCCTCGTCCTCTATTGAAATCTAAAACTTCTTATATCCACTCAATACTACAAAGGGCAGTGATGCTTATGCAGTTGCTAAATTGGCAGTGAAGAAAGATGAATCCAGAAATTTCGTCAGAGCCATGTCTTGCAGATTGATGTTTCAGAGTTACTCTGTAAAGGGATAAACTTGGGCTTCCCAGGTGCAGCCCGTAGTAAAGAACCCACCTGCCAATTCAGGAGGCACAAGAGACAGTGGACTCGGTCCCTGGGTTGGGAAGATCCCCTGGAGGAGGGCAGCGCAACCCACTCCAGTATTCTTGCCTGGGGAATCCCAGGGACAGAGCAGCCTGTCTAGCTACTGTCCACAGAGTCACAAAGACTTGGACATGACGGAAGAGACTTAGCATACACGCAGGCAAGGGAAGAAACTCATGCTTCTGAGGACCATCCAGAAAAAAAAAAAAATATTTTCAGGGCAAGGTAAGGGCTGAAGGAGACCTCAGATTCCCTCCTTAGGCTAGTGAACCTAAAACATAAGATAATAGATAAGAAAAACAACAATATGCTTATAAGTCTCCAACAAATTCTAACATAATATATAAAGGTGATATTCTAGACAAGTTTTCATAAAATCAGGACTAAGATAAAAGTTGAACATTGAACTGTTATTATTAAGAAAATGACTTTATAATAAGGATAATACAATAAAATTGATAAAAAATTTAATGTAAGGTTTAGCAAGGGTATTGGTGTATGCAAAAATAAAAATAGATAATCTATATGCATACATATTATATATGTTTATCATGACCAGAGTATTTAATTCTGACAAATTAAATTTATAAGAAATGTACAGGACCAATATGAAGAGCTTGACTAAATGGAAATAAATGCCATGTTTGGGATCTAAAATTATGTCATCATGTCAATTCTTCATAAATTAATTTTAAGTTAAATTCAATTCTAATCAATAGGATTTTTCTTATTTCTTTCATTTTTTATGAATCTGAACATAATTTAGTGTTTAGTCTAATGTATCAGTCTATTATTTAGTAAGTATACATAGTCTAAAAGAGACAAATATATTTTGAAAAAATAATACTAATAGAAATAATTAAAGCTAATTATAAATTTCCAGTAATTTAACTGTATGAAAGGAAATGCACAGGAATAGATATATCAGTCAAGAAAAGTTTTTTAAAAGTTAGAAAAAAATCTATGTATGAAAATCTTATTTCAATTTAATGAAAACATGAAAAGTTAAATAATAGCTATCCGACAATTGGTTAGTTAGGTGAAGAGAGAAAGAGAGAGATTTACATTACCTGACCTTAGTATATTCTACATGTATTGAAACTTCAAATGTGAAGATGATAAAACATAAATATCTCAGAAGATAGAAGAAAATGTTTATCTGATTTTAGAACAATGAAGCCTTTTTCAAGAGTAAAGTATTAAGTGAGTAATCATAAAGACAACTTCAAGGCTTTTAACAATATAAAAATGCAAACTCTAAAGAAAAAATACATACTATAAACAAAACAAAAGTCATTACATGCATACTTTATGTATATTATATACATAGCTACAGTTATATATGTTCTATATATTACATGTATATATATAATGTGTGAAAGTCACTCAGTCATGTCCGACTCTGCAATCCCATGGGCTGTATGTAACCTGCCAGGCTCCTCTGTCCATGGAACTCTCCAGACGGAATACAGGAGTGGGTACCCATTCCCTTCTCCAGAGGATCTTCCCAACCCAGAGATCAAATCCAGGTCTCCCGCATTTCAGGCAGATCCTTTACTGTCTGAGCCACCAGGCTGTATACAGCCACCAGCCCTGTATATATATACTATATTCCCTCAATAGGGAAAAAAAAGGTCAAAGACACAGGCAACTTGTAATTGAAAATAATTAAACAGAGAGTTGCTTGTTAGTGCCCAAACTCAGTATTAACCAATTCAAATTCAAATAACAATTAAAGACTGCTTTTTACTAATTAAATTGAGAAAATATTTATAAATATTTTATTAAGTAATTATCCCACTTTAGTTGAGAATAAAACGCGATATTAGCTACATGGCTGTTAGAATTAAAAACTGGTAAGTCTTTCCTGAAAGCTGATGTGGCAGTGTGAAGAAGGCTTAGTGTGTAGGAGCTCTGACCTTTGAATAACTATTTACTTTGCTATTTACTAGTTTTGTGATATTGGGTAAGTTACTTAATCTTCCTTTTCATTGTTTTCACTTATGTAAAATGATGAAAAGGAAGATTAAATGAGTTAATACAGGTAAAGTGCTTAGAATAAAGCTGATAATCATCAGTGACATCATTATATTTTTTGTAATAAGTAGACCTTTCTGGCATTGAAGCTAAGTTTTTCCAATGTATGTGTTTTTCTTTAATTATAAACATTAATTCCTTAGTATAAGTAGGTACCAGTGTAATAAAATTTCAGATCTACAAAAAGCCATATTCTAAAACTGGAATTCATAGGCTTTCTAAAGAAATGTTGCTTTTCTATATTAAGTTTCCTTCTTTCCTGGAAGAGTTAATATTTTTAGTTAATTTTTCTGTCACCAACATACAGAGAAAGATTGGTCTTAAGTGACTATATAGAGACCTAATGGGAGCCTTCCTCTAAATACTTTAATGTATTTGGTTACTTTAATAATGGGGTCTTATCCGTGGCATCAAATCTGAGGGTTTAAATGCACTATATCGCGATACATGGAGAAGGAAATGGCAAACTACTCCAGTATTCATGCCTGGAGAATCACATGGACAGAGGAGCCTGGTGGGCTACAGTCCATGGGGTCACAAGAGTTGGTCACCACCACTACCACCACCACATCCCAATACAAAATAAAAAGTTCTGGACTTTGTTTAAATAAAAAAAAAAAACAAAACTTTTTTTTTTTTTTTTTTAATGTAAGGGTTTATAGTGATTGTGCTGATAAGATGTATGAGAAACAATGGTAACTTTGGGATCGAAGTCAATGCTAAAGATCTCAGTGATAAGTGGACATTGTTCCAAATAGATAAAATTCTATAAGTTATGTGTACATCCCGGAATATACTGAAAGTAAAACACTGCAGTTCAGAGTCATGATCTTATCCAACGATTGAGAGAACTGTTATTGTTTAGTCCCTAAGTCCTGTCTGACTCTTTTGTGAGCCCCCTGGACTGTAGCCCACCAGGGTGCTCTGTCTATCGGATTTTCCAGGCAAGAATAATGGAGTGAGTTGTCATTTCCTCCTCTAGGGTATCTTACCCACCCAAGGATCAAACCCTTGTCTCCAGCATTGGCAAGAAGATTCTTTGCCACTGAGCCAGCTGGGAAGCTTCATTAAGAGAATCCAGGAAGTTTTTTGATTGATCTGATACTCTGAAACTATTTTAATTGATGAAGAGGTCAGGCAACAATAGGTTTGCAGAAGACAGCTGAGGCTTAAAAGGAAATAACCTGAAGTTTTGTTTTTATCTTTTCTTGTATGTCTGTTAGGGGAAAAGGAGTGTGTTACAGAAACATTATTTCCCCTAGTGCTTATTTTACTTGCCATTTGATTACAGTTGTTGTTCATTCACTAAGTCACGTCCAACTCTTTTGACCCCATGGATTGCAGGGCATTGGGCTTCCCTGTCCTTCATTATCTCCCAGAGTTTGCTCAAACTCATGCCCATTGAATCTGTGATGATGCCCAGTCATCTCATCCTCTGTCGCCCCTTCTCTTTCTGCCCTTGATCTTTTCCAGCATCAGAGTCTTTTCTAGTGAGTCAGCTCTTCACTTCAAGTGGTCAAAGTATTGGAACTTCAGCTTCAGCATCAGTCCTTCTGATGAATATTCAGGGTTGATTTCCTTTAGGATTGATTAGTTTGATCTCCTTGCAGTCCAAGGGATTCTCAGGAGTCTTCTCCAGCACTATAATTCAAAAGCATCAATTCCTTGGTGCTCAGCCTTCTTTATGGTCCATCTCTCATATCCATACTCATATCCATGACTACTGGAAAAACCATAGATTTGACTATATGGACCTTGGTCAGCAAAGTGATGTCTCTGCTTTTTAATATACTGTCTAGGTTTGTCATAGCTTTTCTTCCAAGGAGCAAGTGTCTTTTAATTTTGTGGCTGCAGTCACCATCAGCAGTGATTTTGGAACCCAAGAAAGTAAAATCTGTTATTGCTTCTACTTTTTCCCCTTTTATTAAGTGATGGGACTGGATGCCATAATCGTAGTTTTTTGAATGCTGAGTTTCAAGTCAACTTTTTCACTCTCCTCTTTCATCTTCATCAAGGCTCTTTAGTTCCTCTGCACCTTCTGCCATTAAAGTGGTATTATCTGCATATCTGAGGCTGTTGATATTTCTCCTGGTGATCTTGATTCCAGCTTGTGATTCATCCAGACTGGCATTTTGCATGATGTGCTCTGCATAGAAGTTAAATAAGCAGGGTAACAATATACATCCTTGACATACTCCTTTCCCAATTTATGAAACCAGTCCATTGTTTCATTTCCAATTTTAACAGTTGCATCTTGACCTGCATGCATGTTTCTCTGGAGACAGGTAAGGTAGTCTGGTATTCCCATTTCTTTAAGAATTTCCCAAAGCTTTAGGATAGTCAGTTAAGCAGAAGCCAGTGTTTATTTTTCTGAAATTCCCTTGCTTTCTCTATGTTCCAATGATTGTTGGCAATTTAATCTCTGGTTCCTCTGCCTGTTCTAGGAAAGGCAAGTTCTTAATTCACACATTGCTGGAAGTTCTCAGTTCACATGCTGCTGAAGCCTAGCCTGAAGGATTTTGAGCATTACCTTGTTAGCATGTGAAATGAGTGCAATTGTATGGTAGTTTGGACATCCTTTGACACTGCCCACCTTTGGAATTGGAATGAAAACTGACCTTTTCCAGGCCTGTGACCACTGCTGAATTTTCCAAATTTGCTGACGCACTGAGTGAGGTTCTTTAACAGCATTATCTTCTAGGATTGTAAGTACATTAGCTGAAATTCCATCACCTCTGCTAGCTTTGTTCATAGTAATGCTTCCTAAGGTCCACTTGACTTCACACTCCAGGATGCCTGGCTCTAGGTGAGTGACCACACCATTGTGATTATCCAGGTCATTAAGACCTTTTTTTTCTTTTTTGTATAGTTTGCTGTGTATTTTGGACTTTGGTGGCACTAGTGGTAAAGAATCTACATGTTAATGCAGGAGACACAGGTTTGATACCTGGGCCAGGAAGATCCACTGGAGTAGGAAATGGCAACCCAGAATTCTTGCCTGGGAAATTCCATGGACAGAGGAGCCTAGACATAACTGAGCATAGACTTTGGAACTCTGTGTATTCTTGCCACCTCTTCTTAATCTCTTCTCTTCTGTTAAGTCCTTACCTTTTCTGTACTTTATCATGCCCTTCCTTGCATGAAATGTTCCCTTGATATCTCTAATTTTCTTGAAGAGATCTCTAGTTTTTCCCATTCTGTTGTTTTCCTCTATTTCTTTGGGTTGTTCACTTAAGAAGGCTTTCTTATATCTCCTTTAGAGAAGGAGTTAATCACTCAGAATTTATCCCAGGATATTAGGGTACATATTTTTCAGTTGAAAAGAGCAGTAAATGAGATTATCAGAGTTATAAATGTTTCTGTAAAGACCACACATAGACTTCTATAATACACAACCTGGAAGAGACTTGAAACTATCACCGAGGCCAGGCCTTTCTAAGTCTCATAGATGGGATAATAAAATCAGAGAAAGAAAATGACTTTACTTTTATGAAGTCTTTTAGCTAGTAAGTGGGCTTCCTTAGTGGCTCAGAGGTAAAGAATCTGCCTGCAATGCAGGAGATTTGCCGGAGACATGGGTTCAATTCCAGGGTTGGGAAGATGCCCTGGAAAAGGAAATGGCAACCCACTCCAGTATTCTTGCCTGGGAAATCTCATGGACATATGAGGTTGGTGGGCTATAGTCCCTAGGGTAGAAAAGAATTGGACACAACTGAATGACTAAACAACAACAAATTGTCACTTTTATACCTAGGACTACTTATTCAATGGCCTGGGAGACAACCCTTTGGTATGTAGTCATCAAGGCTTCTATCTCCTGACCTCTGTGGGAGTGAAAGAGCTTAACTTTAGTGAGCACCTTGCTTCAAGTTATAAAACTACCATCTGTCATGAAGACATAAAGTTTACTTTTCCTTTGAGTAAAACCAGCTGAAAAACACAGGTGACCTAAACATCTCCCCATTCTGCTCATGGTTTCAGTTGAGTAAAAAGATCTCTTTGCTCTATTAAAATAGCTTTGAATAAAGTCTTCTCCACCTGTTTAATAGTCATGGACATTTTATAATGATCATAACACCTCTTATTTCTACAAAACATCCTGCTGATTTTTATATAAATGATTAAATCTATTATTTGATCCTACCTTAATATTTTTAATAGGAAAGTGATTGTTACCACTGAACATTTCTTTATTACTATTTCATTAGTCTTCCTCCTGATTCTCATGAAAGTTCTCTAAATCCTGCTGCAGTTGCTAATTGCAAAGACTAAACAAAATCTGATTTGCACAGTTTTGCATCTAAAAAAAACACTGTCAAATTGTCAAATTCTTTAACAGACTATTGTATCTCCTGTCTCATGTTCCTTTATTAAAGGTCTGCACAATTTCAGCCTTCTCAGAGCCTTAATTTTCCTCTCGGATTTGGATGTGAGAAAAGTGGTATGAAATTAGGGAGTGGGCCAACATCTTGCAAGATTAGTCAGACCACTCTATGCACATAATTAGAACTAATTGAATTAGTCCCACTCCTAGCAAAGAAGTAAAATCAATATTATAATTAAAACTGCATTTCTGTATAATTGGATTTTCAAATGAAACCTGGAAAAGGGGGAGGAGTGTAGAGTGTTTCTTATGTGCAAAAGTAATTAATATTTGTATTAAGTTTATAGGAATTTGTGGCAATATCCTCAATTTCATTAGCCAGAGCTGATTATAGGAGTTCTTCACTCTAATCCTTGGGGAAAAAAAGAAAAGCATCCTACAACTAAAGGCTTCCTATCTGTTGTCACTGAACTGTCTTTCTTTCCTATCTCAAATATTACAGTCAGATTCAGCATTCACATTTTCAGGGACCGTTCTACTCAGTGTGTTTGTTAAATCATACCTAGGACTTTCACCTCTCCCCCGCCCCACCTAGATCAAAAGAAATCAATCCGATATAGAGAATAGCTTGTGGTTGCCAAAGGGGAGGCGGAGGGAGAGGGAAGGATGCAGTGTTCGGGATTGGCAGACGCCAAGTATTATGTATGTATATTATATATAGGATGGATCAACAAGTCCTGCTATGTAGTGTAGGGAAATATATTCAATATCCTGTGAAAAACCATAATGAAAAAGAACTTGAGAAAGAATATATATACACATATATATATGTATATATATATATATGTATATATATATATATATGGTTGAAAAAAAGTTCATTTGGGTTTTTTCATACTATCCTACAGAAAAACCCAAATGAACTTTTTGGCCAACCCAATATATAACTGAGTCATTTGCTGTTCAGTGGAAATTAAAGACAACATTGTAAATCAACAATAATCCAAGAAAGTGTTTTAAAAAAAGAAATAAATCTGAAAGAACTAAGCAGATTAGGAGTCAGTCTACTAGTACTTTCCCTGGAATTCACTGCCTTTGCTGAAAATGTTTTTGCCACAATTTCAAATCTGATGGAATTCCTTTTTAGAATGTGACATTAGTAGAGACGCACAATCTTTTATTTTTTTTATTTTATTTTTTACAATCTATTTTTTAAAAGTGACATGATCAAGTCACTTGCAGAGCACTACTTGAAATGGCTCTTATCTCAGAACTTAGTGATCGAGAAAAGTTAGAAAGAGTAATATTTGCAGTCACGTTTCTATATCAGGAAGACAGTGAGGTGTCCTAGGTTTGGAGAGAGAAGAATACGTAGATACATTAGACACAGTCCTTAGACTCAAAAGTTCTCTTCAGTAGTGAAAATCATAAACTTTACACACAAAGAGTTAAAAACAACACAGTGTAGGTTGTGTACCAAATGAGTGGAACAGACATGTAAATACGCAGACGATACCAGTGAAAAATCTTGAAAAAGGTTAGAAGACTTGGTTCAAGTCATGTACATACAACTTGATATTTACAACCTGAGCATTTAAATCACTTGATTGGTATAGGCCACAATAGGCTCATCTAAATTGAAAATGTTGAACTAGATTATGATGTTTCATCCATTTGTGAAATTCAGTGAAATTCAGAAGAGAGTGATTGTAACTTGGGATGGAGTGGCCATGATGATTATATGAGGCACATGAAATATTAAGAGGATGCTGTTAGACAAGGGATGAAAACAGGGGACAAAACGTGATAAAGGCAGAGAGTTACTATGTTTCTTTTGTTTACTTTTGTATCCTCAAGGTCCACAGTACCTGATGCACGGGTGAAAGTGAAAGTGAAGTTGCTCAGTCGTGTCCAACTCTTTGCTATCCCGTGGACAGTAGCCTATCAGGCTCTGCGGTCCATGGGATTTTCCAGGCAAGAATACTGGAGTGGGCTGCCATTTCCTTCTTCAGGGGATCTTCCCAACCCAGGGATTGAATCCAGGTCTCCTGCATTGCAGACAGACGCTTAACCGTCTGAGCCACTAGGGAAGCACGGGTAGGTCGTCTATAAATACATGCTCACTGAATTAATGAATTAACTGGGGGTGTTCCCATTGCTTACACACACAGTGACATCTAAAAGATCACATTTTTTTTAATGGAAGGAGAAAGGACTTTAGTATTACTACTTTATACATTTGTAAATATTCTGAACATTTTTACAATGAGCATATGTTACATTTAAAAACTTCTATACACATGTGAGGGAGGGAAGAAGAATGAAAATCTTAGCATTCTAGTACATGTTTTCAGACACCTCTCTCATTATTTCCTTAGCATATATATTTTAGTAGAATTCCTGGAAGCAGAATTGCTGATTTTAAAGGCTCTTGGTGTATATTGCAAAATTAATCCTCAGAATGTCTGTACCTCCCTAAACTTTGATTACCAGTAAATGAGTAGCAACTAAAAGATCACGTTCTGTATTTGCTTAAAGACTCTCAAGCAAAGAAACAAAACAACCACAGACAAATTTGTTCAGACACCTCCTTTAGTGATTTGAAATGGATGCAAATGAGCAATTTCCATCTCTACCATAAATTTCTCTTTCTAATTTGAATGTCAAAAGATTATTTCAAAATTTCCAAGGTTGTGTGAATAATAAATAGAAAAGTTCTGAATCAACCTATAAAATTCCCTCCTCTGTGTCAGTTTATCAACCAGGGAGGATTCCCTAAACTGCCTCTGAAGTTGATCTGTGACAGGCACTTTGTGCTCACCTGTTCTGGACTTGGACTATGTATTCCATTGCAGTTTTTGAGCTCTTCAGCCTTCAGAGCAAATTTTCACTTATATTATATATGGATCATCTTCTGAAATTCCTCCTATGCCTCTATTTTTTACCCTAGGCCACCTTTAAATCTTTGGTACTCAGAGAGCCTTCTATCCTCTGATGATGCCCTGAGTGTGCTTTTAACTACTTATCTCCAGGATTAATTTTGGTTGCTGGAAGAATGGGCACACTGTTTTGATTTCCCCTGAGCCTGCTAAAGTTGTAATGCTCAAAACGGAAGTGCCCTGAGAAGACATCTTTGCTTGCATATCACTTCTTGGCAGCAGATAAATTGTTTCTCTATAGTTTTCTCTTTGAATTTTATGTTGAATCAGTTTTTAACTTGAAGACCATTCTCTTTTGAGTAATACTTTTTCAGTGTGTCATAGCTGTAGATTTATTGCACCAATACATCATCAGAGTGACTGTTGGCTCTGATGATGTATAGCTTAATACATCATCAAAGCAATTTCTCATTCAAGTTATATTTTACATAGGAATGTGAGTGCTTGTATTTTTAAATATATATATATATATTTAGCACTGACACATATATTTTTATGTGCTTACATATAAAATAAGCACTAACATTATATGTATTTTATGTGCTTTATATAACATTATATATATATATTTATGTGCCTATATATATATATATTTATGTGCTTACAACAAATTAAGGGCACTTTCAGAGAGTTTGCAAAACTCTTAGATCTGTCCCAAACCTAGATAGGCTATACCATTAGCATTGACTCTCAATAATGATGAGTGCCAGACCTTTTCTGAATACTGACAGTCATCTTCATTATAAATTTTTAGTTTTCAATAGTAAATACATGCACTTAATAATTTTTAAAAAAAATAAAGATGTGTATACATGATTGAAGGCAAAAGGCAAGGAGGATGGCAGAGGATGAGAGGTTAGATAGCATCACTGACTCAATGAACACGAAATTGAGCAAACTCTGGGAGAGAGTGAAGGACAAGAGGAGCCTGGCATGTGCAGTCCATGGTGTCGCAAAGAGTTGGACATAACTTAGTGAATAAACAACCGCAACATCATATACAGCACAGACCATGTCTGCCTTCTATTCATATCTGGAAATTGTCTAGTACTGTCCTCTAGAAGGAAATAACTTATAAACTCTTTCAGAAATAATACAAGAATTCACAGATGCCTACGTATATATCTTCATTTCCCTTTATTTGCAGTCAGTAGCATATCCGTCTGCATCTATTTTTGCTCCATTTAACAGTATAAGTTAGAAATTGCTCCATGTGTCTACACACAGATTTCCTTATTCTTTTTGGTGATAGCATTTATCCTCTTATTTCCTCCTTATTGTTATCTCTGTGTGATATTATCACTTTTATATAGAATGTCAACTTTTCCTTATTTCATGAAAAGAGTCCAAACTAGAACAAGATTATTTTTGAATGACTCGAAAGACAATGGAGTTACTTTCAGTTTGTCTTCATCATCTAATAGATAGCTGTCTTGTTCTTTTTATGACAGTATACTCTTCTCCTGGATTTCTTCCAGGATTTTGACTCAAGGAGAACTCATTTTCATCAGTAAGGATTTAAATTTTTATTTTTATTTTTTTTACTGAAACATTAAATTCAGTGAATCTTCCAAAGTTAAGGTATCTACATTCTTTTTTTTTAGGAACAAACTGGAACTAGGGAGAAAGAATGAACTATGACTAAGTGTAATACACTTTAAACAATAAGTGGCAACTCTTAACAGAAATGTCCCAAATCTTTACATCACATTCATTGCCTTCTTTATTTTTATTTATGATCATAGCTTTAGTTTGTGTCATGGACAGTCAAATTAACTATTATAGGGAAAATGTAATTTTTAATATTCTTTCAAATGCAGAAAGGTAGTAAAAATATGAGGCATTCTGTTGTGGAAAGTCTCGCTCTCTAATCCAAGTTATGAAAGTAGTTACAATTAAGGGCAATTAAAGAGCCATTTATAAAAGAATAAATCTCTCCTCAAAATCAGAGTTTTTAAATTTTGTAGTGTGGTTATTGGAGAAGGCAATGGCACCCCAGTCTAGTACTCTTGCCTGGAAAATCCCATGGACAGAGGAGCCTGGTAGACTGCAGACCATGGGGTCGCGAAGAGTCGGACACGACTGAGCGACTTCACTTTCACTTTTCCCTTTCATGCATTGGAGAAGGACATGGCAACCCACTCCAGTGTTCTTGCCTGGAGAATCCCAGGGACAGGGGAGCCTGATGGGCTGCCAGTCTATGGGGTCGCACAGAGTCGGACACGACTGAAGCGACTTAGCAGCAGCAGCAGCCGTGTGGTTATTATGATTTTATTATAAACAATTTAACTATTATCCATCAGTCCTTCATTTAGTTTTTGCTTTGCAACTTGCATGATTTATTCTTTATCATGTATTATTAATTCATCGGTTTTCTCCTTTAATTTTTTCTGAGTCACTTCTTCAAAGACAGCTATAAATGTAAGTCCCCAAGAGAAGAAATTTTGAAACTATGAGATTATTTTTATTATTATTTGGCAAAACACCCACATTTTATTTTCTCCCTTCTTTTTCCCCTGACTTTCTTTACTTAACCAACTTACGAATGTGAGAAGGGACAGATAATTAAATTGAAGATTTTATAAAATCTCCTCTTAGGAAGAAACTATCAAATATTGTAGCAGGGCAAATATATGTCAATGTGTGTATGCATACTCTAATTTCAACTTACAACTGTCTTTTCTCCCCTCTAAATAGTCTGGAAAGGATAAATGTGTGAGTAAAGCATTGTAAAAATCTAAAGAGCTAATGGGAAAAGGTTAGTTTGAAGAGGATAAGAAAGTAAGGATTTATAAGGTGATACAGGTTTCTAGTGAACAGAGAGAGGGAAGGGTGTGGATAGAGTGAGGGAGGAAAAGGAGAGAGGGAGAGAGAGATTGGGGAATGAGATCAGAAAAAGTGGTGACTGATCATTGATGATATTTTGTAATCTTTACATTTTTTTATAAACTCATTAAAATCAACTGATTATTCTGGCTATAAAGTGGAATGAGTTAAGATTAAAAGTCATCATTAGGGCCCAGTGACACAGCATTTCTTTTGAAAATGTATATATATGTTTAATGACAGTATCATCTCACATGCTAGTAAAGTAATGCTTAAAATTCTCCAAGCCAGGCTTCAGCAATACATGAACCGTGAACTTTCAGATGTTCAAGCTGGTTTTAGAACAGGCAGAGGAACCAGAGATCAAATTGCCAACATCCACTGGATCATGGAAAAAGCAAGAGAGTTCCAGAAAAAAACATCTATTTCTGCTTTATTGACTATGCCAAAGCCTTTGACTGTGTGGATCACAATAAAGTGTGGAAAATTCTGAAAGAGATGGGAATACCAGACCACCTGACCTGCCTCTTGAGAAACCTATATGCAGGTCAGGAAGCAACAGTTAGAACTGGACATGGAACAACAGACTGGTTCCAAATAGGAAAAGGAGTACGTCAAGGCTGTATATTGTCACCCTGCTTATTTAATTTCTATGCAGAGTACATCATGAGAAACGCTGGACTGGAAGAAACATAAGCTGGAATCAAGATTGCTGGGAGAAATATCAATAACCTCAGATATGCAGATGACACCACCCTTATGGCAGAAAGTGAAGAAAAACTAAAAAGCCTCTTGATGAAAGTGAAAGAGGAGAGTGAAAAAGTTGGCTTAAAGCTCAACATTCAGAAAATGAAGATCATGGCATCTGGTCCCATCACTTCATGGGAAATAGACGGGGAAACAGTGGAAACAGTGTCAGACTTTATTTTTTGGGGCTCCATAATCACTGCAGATGATGACTGCAGCCATGAAATTAAAAGACGCTTACTCCTTGTAAGGAAAGTTATGACCAACCTAGATAGCATATTCAAAAGCAGAGACATTACTTTGCCAACAAAGGTCCGTCTAGTCAAGGCTCTGGTTTTTCCTGTGGTCATGTACGGAGGTGAGAGTTGGACTGTGAAGAAGGCTGAGCACCGAAGAACTGATGATTTTGAACTGTGGTGTTGGAGAAGACTCTTGAGAGTCCCTTGGACTGCAAGGAGATCCAACCAGTCCATTCTGAAGGAGATCAGCCCTGGGATTTCTTTGGAAAGAATGATGCTAAAGCTGAAACTCCAGTACTTTGGCCACCTCATTCGAAGAGTTGACTCATTGGAAAAGACTCTAATGCTGGGAGGGACTGGGGGCAGGAGGAGAAGGGGACGACAGAGGATGAGATGGCTGGATGGCATCACTGACTCGATGGACATGAGTCTGAGTGAACTTCGGGAGTTGGTGATGGAGAGGGAGGCCTGGCGTGCTGCAATTCATGGGGTCGTAAAGAGTCGGACACGACTGAGCAACTGAACTGAACTGAACTAGTACTTTAAGAAGCTAAGGTCTATTCTTTCCTAATATAATCAGATAATCCTCAGAAACAGAATGTGTGAGACCCAGTTATCTTATTTTTCCATCTCTGCTCATTTTATAGTCAAACAGTTCATAGCCAAGCTGGAATAGCAGTAGACCACAATGTTTGATAACTAGGATTCTAGGGTTCAAATTCAGCATTTACGATCATGGACAAACAATCTAATCCCAAGAATCTCAGTTTTCTTCTCTAATCTGTAATCAAATTGCTATTTTTTTTTAAGGATTAAGTAGTTAATAAAGTTAATTAAGTTAAAATTAATTTGTTTTAAAATCTTCTTTGTACTTTGACAATTCATAATTGGCCAAGTAGGAAGATGACAACTGGATAGAAGACCTTATCTGGAGTTGAGTTCATTGAATATTAAGCAGTACTTATAGAGGGAAAAAAAAGTGCTAAATCAAATTCTGTAGATTCTGAGAAACATTATTTGCTTATTATACCTGTCTGTCATGTTTTTGTTTATATACTGGGGTTTATCAACAAAAATTGGACTCAGATATTTTGTCAAGAGGGAAAACTGGAATCAAGTTATCATATATGCTGATCTTTCTCTATAGTCTTTATGCAAAAGGTATAATTAGATTTATCAGATAGTATATCTTGATTTTTGTTTTGAAAACATAACCATGAAAGTGACATCACACACATGTTTTATATAATATGTGACAAAAAGAACAAGGAATGTCATTTTAAAAGTCACTCTTCAATACATTGATTAAGATATTATTCATATATAGTTGTAAGTTGAAATTTATAAAATAGTTATAATTTTAATTGACCCATAGTTTAAATTTTGGCATTATAATGTTTATTTACAAAATTTGAAAATCTGATAATATAATGTGTCTTAAATATTTTAACATTCTTAAAAATAGAAGTGTGTCTGTTTGTAATAAAAAGCACATAACATATTTTCTATATTTTGACTGAACAAGAGAAAACATTTCTAAGTATTAATACAAATACAAATAAATGCTTCTTTTAGAAATAGAAGACATTTCATTTTATTTTATTCGGTTCATTCATCCTTTGCTTTTAAGTGCCTATCATAACCTGACAAGTCATACAAATTGATGTAGCTTTCATTTAATTAACTGATCATTTACCAGTTTACCTTTATCAAAGCTTATCCACTAAAAAAAGAGAGGGGGAGAAATGTCATAGATAATACTGAAACCTCTCCTTTTATTGGTCATCTATGAACACGAAACATGAAAGTATTTTGCAACATTAATGGCAAACTTTTATTGAGTCATTATTGTTTATTAGGCAGACACGGTTTTCAGTGCTTTGTGTGTATTATTGAATCCTCCCAACAAGTTTATGAGGAGAGTACTGTTGCCCTTATTTTTATGTTACAAAAAGAGATGTTAATACTTCATCCAAAAATATGTAACTAGCAGGTGACATATCAGATTTCATTATGAAATCAGTCTCATGAGGACTGGTAATTAACCACCAGGATCTCAAAAATACCATCTCTGCATGTATCATGTCAGATTTATAACAGGACATATTTTTGAGTAATTATGAGATATTTTAATATTTGTGATTTTATTCATATTTTCAAAAAATTTATATTTTTGAAAAGTGAGAATAAGATACTTAAAATATTCCAAAGACTTGTCTAAAATATATTTGTTTGATTTGTATTAATATTTTTACTCGCTAAAAGAAAAAAAAAAAAACACAAACTTTTCAGTGACTCATCATCAGTTTCAGTTTGGTTCTAACTTAAGAAAAAAATAAAATGGATAGAGGAGAACTGTTTTCATTTCTGAAATTGCTATAAATTCTGTAAATATATCTGAAATGTCACTGCACACTATTTACCAACTTGTTGGTACCAAGTAGAGTCAGAATTATTAATGAGAGACCTTTGCCAACAAATGCTAGGGGCAGTGAACAGTACTTTTCTGTAAGTACAAATGAATGTGCATTGCTGGAATCTCAGATGAGATGACGAATGTCCTGCAAAGCTGATAGGAAGGGTAAAGTAAGGAAGATGGTGGAGAATAACATAGTGCTGGATTACTTTCTATTTGAAAGAATTTTGGAAAAGGAGAAAAAAGTAGAAACAATGGGGATCAAAGATTGAGAGGTTGAGGAAAGAAAGACAGAAATTAAATGGAAAAGTAGGGGGAAGTACAAAGAACAAGAGACAAACTCGAGGAAAGAAATAGAGAGGGTAAGGAAAAGTAAAGAAAAAAGTACAAAGAATTCGGTATCCTCAGCTTCTTGCCTCATCTTATCTGAGTGGACACTCCCAGAATCATTTTTTGGTTCTCTTCTTTACAGTCTGTAAGGTTTGCCATTAGGATTTCACTGGAAAGTGTCTTTAAAACCTTTTCAGTGTATTAGGGGTTTTATTTTTCTATCAAAATGATAGACAATTGGATTTGAAAAAATTTGTTAGATAACTTTAAGCTTATAAGGATACACTTTTCTGGGCAATGACTGTGGAAGATGCAAAAAAAAAAAAAAAAAAAAATTCAATTTTCCCCAAACAAAAGCAACTTTATACCAAAGCAAAATCATAAATACCAAAAATGGAACAACAAGATACCAATATGAAAATGAAATATAAGTTTACAATTTTCAATATGAAAATAAAATGTTTGCAATTTTCAAAATAGTGCACTTTTCATCATCGGCAAAATCCTTTCTATATTATTTTAATCTCAGAAAGAATTTCCCTTCCTCTTTATTGCTGGTAATAACCTGGCTCCCCTAAGGACATGTTGTAATTTTGTTATGTGGTGAAGTTTTTTCCCTCCCGGACTCCTTACCAGGTGGCCTAGAGCTGGGTTAGGTCTCCTAGTTCACCCCTGCTGCTTCCAGTCCGTGTCTCCTCTCTCTCTCCTGAAGCACTGCAGTGTGACTCTCAAGTCATCCCATCAGATAAGACCACCTGTGAAGCCCTCTTTGTTGGATCATTCACCCCTCTACTCCAAAGTGATCTTCTCACTCTGAAGGTTTTTAACTCCTGTCTCAACCGCCAAAATTACTCTTGCCTTAGTTATTGATGACTGTCTCATTCACAAATAAGATCCTTCCTGTGCCCTCGCTTCTCAGTTCCCCAACCTACAGGAAAGCTTCTTCTGCACTTACCTTGGGTATACACCTAGACTCTGTCATTATAAGTTACTGAACCTTTCTACAACCTCAAGTGTAAAATCCTCTAGGATTTTATTGAACACTTTGACCCTGGGGTCCCAAAGTCCAGTGATTCTGATACCTTTACACTGCCTGTCTTCCTCTTCATGTCCTCTCAGCTCTTCTCACCCAACTTGAATTTATCTACCATTGCTAAAACCATTCTATCTTAGACACATTCTTCTCTGCCTCCCTCTCACTTTATTGAAAAACACTTGGCAAAACCCCGGTCCTGGAAAAATACAGCTGCCTACTGCAGAGTACATGATGAGAAACGCCAGACTGGAAGAAACACAAGCTGGAATCCAGATTGCCAGGAGAAATATCAATCACCTCAGATATGCAGATGACACCACCCTTATGGCAGAAAGTGAAGAAAAACTAAAAAGCCTCTTGATGAAAGTGAAAGTGGAGAGTGAAAAAGTTGGCTTAAAGCTCAACATTCAGAAAACGAAGATCATGGCATCCGGTCCCACTACTTCATGGGAAATAGATGGGGAAACAGTGGAAACAGTGTCAGACTTTATTTTTCTGGGCTCCAAAATCACTGCAGATGGTGACTGCAGCCATGAAATTAAAAGACACTTACTCCTTGGAAGGAAAGCTATGACCAACCTAGATAGCATATTCAAAAGCAGAGACATTACTTTGCCAACAAAGGTTCATCTAGTCAAGGTTATGTTTTTTCCTGTGGTCATGTATGGATGTGAGAGTTGGACTGTGAAGAAGGCTGAGCACCGAAGAATTGATGATTTTGAACTGTGGTGTTGGAGAAGACTCTTGAGAGTCCCTTGGACTGCAAGGAGATCCAACCAGTCCATTCTGAAGGAGATCAGCCCTGGGATTTCTTTGGAAGGAATGATGCTAAAGCTGAAACTCCAGGACTTTGGCCACCTCATGTGAAGAGTTGACTCATTGGAAAAGACTCTGATGCTGGGAGGGACTGGGGTCAGGACGAGAGGGGACGACAGAGGTTGAGATGGCTGGATGGCATCACTGACTCGATGGACGTGAGTCTAAGTGACCTCCAGGAGTTGATGATGAAGAGGGAGGCCTGGCGTGCTGCAATTCATGGGGTCGCAAAGAGTCGGACATGACTGAGCAACTGATCTGATCTGATCTGCTGATCTGACTGCATACATTTGGATTCATGAAATTGACTATGACTGGAGAAAGATTTAGAACCAAATTGTTTTAATCTGAGATTAATAGCTAGTAACTTCAAATGAATGTTTAACACATCCACCATCATACAATTACTTACTTCATTCACTGTCTCAGTGTAATTTGAGACAATTCCAAACATCTCCTCTCTCAAGTTTCCACGTATATTTATGCAGCGACTGAACTCCCAGTTCACTAAGAAAATTGAAAGTAGTGAGAGAAATCCTACAAGCTCCTACCTCAAATTCCCTGTCTGAATCTGTGTGTGTGTGTTCTCTCTCCCCTACTGTTCCTATAGATGAACCCACCCCATACCCCTATTTAAGGCTTATCGGCTTAGCTATACTAGATTCATTCTTTCTTGCCTACTAAAGAATATCACTCTATTCAGTCTCTTCTCTGATCTCCATCATCAAATTTACCCTTTCTAATGTCTCAGATGGCTCAGTGGTAAAGAATCCACCTGCCAATGCAGGAGATGCAGGAAACAGAGGTTTGATCTCTGTGTCAGGAAGATCCCCTGGAGAAGGGAGTGGCAACCCATTCCAATATTCTTACGTGAAGAACCCCTTGGACAGAGGAGCCTGGTGAGCTACAATCCATGGGGTCACAAAGAGTTGAACACAGCTGAATACCTAAGCGTGCATGCTACCCCATCTGGGTTTCTAGTCCTCCTTCCCTGCTTTAGTTTCTCATTAGCAGCATTTCCTTTCTAAGTTACTGTATAGATTTATTGACTTTTAAATTCACTTTTCTATAGAAGCTCCATGAAAACAGATTTCTGTTTTATTTACCGATGTGTTCTGGGTACCTAGAAAATAGCTCACATAGTGGATGTTCAGTACATATTTTTAGCTATTGAATAAATGTGAATTTGAATAAATTAAAACTTTTAATTAAAATCTGCCTTAATTTATAATACATGCTATACTGACCTTTCATCTCTAACTTGTGTCTCTTGGCACTACCTATGAGCAGATAGGTGACCACATTGCTTTTACTTAACAATCTAATTGCTTGTACACTCTAAGACTTTGGGTAATGACATATTTTAAAGAATTACAGTTTCAGATTATGAATCACTCTCTTCAGTATAGATGCTGATGTAGCAGAACTTTCTTAGTCTATTCATATCCTAACATTACTTGAAATGGACTCAACACTCAATGGCGAAACATAATGGCACTACATATAGACACACACACATACACTCCTACCCACTCAGTGGCATTCTTTCAATTCACTTTCATCTGTGCCGTTGGAGGTCCATAAGGGCTATTTACTACCACTCCTTTTATACTTGCTAGGACACTTGAATATAGGCAGCCATGATACTTAATTGCAGCAATTTTTTTTTTTTATTGGGGTATTTCTCTTCTCTCCATGCTTCTTCAGACTTCTGAAATACACTCAAAGCTTATGTATATATATATATATTTTTTTTTTAATGTAGATCATTATCAGTGTTATTTATGTAAGGCCTTGAAGTTGGGCTATCTTTTTTCATTTATACAAAACAACGTTTTTCAGAATTCCTACTGAGGATTTTCCCCTTTATGAGAAAATATGGAAACCAAAAATAAATATCATAGAAGAGAAAGACAAAGAAAATTAAGACATGCTTGGATAGCCTGAACACAGATTCCTGAGTCAGAGAATATGTGCTATATACACAAGGGGTCTAGACCACATCCAATTAATCATTGTTTCTGAAAAGAGTAAAACTTTCAGAAGAGTTTCCCTTTGTAGGGGAAGCTTGTTACTTTTGATGCCATTGAGAGTTCAATTATTAGGGAGAAAAATCTGTTTGAAAAATATTCACTGAACTTAGAGTTGTCCAAAGTTCTGTCACCTAGCCCAAGTACTTTTGAGTCCCTGATCAAGCCCCTACTGCTCCTGATCTATTTCCTGAATTCCTTCACCATTTCCTCCCATCAGCTCTTCTGGGGATAGCCCTGAGCCATTTTGCACTTGTGGAGATACTCAAGTTTCATCCAGCTCAGCGGCCCCCAACCTTTCTGGCTCCAGGGAGTGGTTTCATGGAGGGCAATTTTTTCACAGTCCTAGGTGGGGAAAGATGGTCTCAGAACGATTCAAGCACATTGCATTTATTGTACTTTTTGTTTCTAATCTAATGCCACTGCTGATCTGACAGAAGGTGTGGTCTGAGGCCCAGAGGCTGGGAAGCCCCAGTCTAGTTCACAACATTTCTGGCTATTATAATGTATATTTATAGAAACGTTTAATTATTAAATGTCTTCTCTATGCTGCTGCTAAGGCACTTCAGTCGTGTCCGACTCTGTGTGACCCCATAGACAGCAGCCCACCAGGCCCCCCCACCGTCCCTGGGATTCTCCAGGCAAGAACACTGGAGTGGGTTGCCATTTCCTTCTCCAGTGCATGGAAGTGAAAAGTGAAAGTGAAGTCACTCAGTCGTGTCCAACTCTTTGCGACCCCATGGACTGCAGCCTACCAGGCTCCTCCACCCATGGGATTTCCCAGGCAAGAGTACTGGAGTGGGGTGTCATTGTCTTCTCCGGTCTTCTCTCTACTTGACTCTTTTTGGAGAACCCACTGTTCATATAAAGTGGCTTTTGTTTGGTTTATGAGTTAATAACTAAATGTGCCTTTTCCAGCTTGGGGATCATCGTTCATTTTGGTTCAAAATCTTGTCTTGACCACACTGAACATTCAATATAATTAATTACTGATACAGATTTGCATTTCTTCAAACCAAGAGAGTGTTATAAGATAGACAGAGTGACTTGGTAAGAAAAGCTGCATGTTAGCAAGTGGCAGCCCTGCAAGTAGATAGAGTGTTTTTAAACTTCTATTATGATATTTTCAGCGGAAAAAATTTGCAATCCTTGGCTCTGATGGAAATCCAATGATGAAATAGGGCCATTCTTTTCAATTATTACAGCTACATGGTCTGCATGACTTTATAGTTCTGAACTTGACTTATTCTAGACTTAAAACAAACAAAAAATAAAAACAAGATATATAGCCCTTTATTCATGTAAGAGATACATTGTAAGGATAAATTAAACTATTTCTATTCATAACATTACTGAGTTTTTGGACATACGGTGCTATATAAATGCAAAGTGCTGTCGTTCCCTTTACAGAGACTGAGGATACGATATAGAGGGACGGGGCGTAGGGATAGTTGAAATGTTTGTGTTAGCTTTATTTCTTAAGAAAAATACTTTGGAAATATCTAAGCTTAATCACACTTCGTTTTTCCTCTTCATAATTCAGAACGCATTTATCTTTGTTCATCCACAAAGCAAAATAGTTATTTCTCGCCCTTGCTCAGATCTTGAGCTCAAGCTCATGAAAATGCTTCAGCTCTTTGTGCCAACAGAAGGAGCCATTTGACAAATTGCGCGTTTGAGTTATCACAATCTTATGTGATCTCCCCACAATGCCACACGCCTCTTATCTGATTCCGATAGCTCAGGGACAACTTAACACATTGCATTAATCTTTATTGTGATTTAATTTTGCGCAGTCAAGATCCAGAGTGGAAGGTGAAACTGCTCGGATTTCAAAATCAGGTTGCTCTGCTTGCAAATCACTTATTCTGTTAAATACTGGGAAAGATATCCACCGGGAAGTTTTGACACTCAATCCATCAGTCTACTTTCAGCCCTCCGGACTTCAGCTGTTGTTGTTAGATTCTTTGTCCTGTTTCTTCTGGCAAGTGATGCCAGTGCTTAAAACGAAGAACTGATCGTGATGTCAAAGTCCTGTAAACCAAGAGTAGTAAATAGCTGTGGAAATAATCTGGCTTGATTTCTCAAGGTCTTCTGTGCTCACCATTACAAGTTCTCAATTTAGGTTCTCTTGCTCCCACATTTGAGGTACAGAAGAGTAAGAAGTGTGCATAGCTATTGACAGGTACTTCTTAGGTTGAAACAGCCTTCATATAATATAAAATCAAACACTGAAGAATAAAGGATCCATTTATTGGAGGTGAATGTAAACTGTAGTGATGAGTAGTAGAAAGGGCAGCAGGTTAAAACTAAAGATATGTCGTCTTATAGTGATACCATCATCAAAAGTGAAAGTGTTGCTTTTTGTGACTCCATGGGCTGTAGTCCACCAGACTCCTCTGTCCATGGAATTCTCCAGGCAAGAATATTATAATGGGTAGCCATGCCCTTGTCCAGGGGATCTTCCCAACCCAGTGATTGAACTCAGGTATCCTGTATTCCAGGCAGATTCTTTACCATGTGAGCCACCAGGGAAGCCTGATAACTACCATAAGAAGCCTAAATTATCCTCTAGAATCCTTGAAATAATATGGAGGGTTCAGTTCAGTTCAGTTCAGTCGCTCAGTCGTGTCCAACTCTTTGTGACCCCATAAATCGCAGCACGCCAGGCCTCCCTGTCCATCACCAACTCCTGGAGTTCACTGAGACTCACGTCCATCAAGTCAGTGATGCCATCCAGCCATCTCATCCTCTGTTGTCCCCTTCTCCTCCTGCCCCCAATCCCTCCCAGCATCAGAGTCTTTTCCAATGAGTCAACTCTTTGCATGAGGTGGCCAAAGTACTGGAGTTTCAGCTTTAGCAGTAGACTAGGTAATTTCTCAGGTAGTAGTCTTTGATATCTTGCATATAATAAAATAAATGCCATATTTGTTGTAAAAGATATGAATGTTTAATGATCAAAGTAAATCTTTTTACTTTAAAACCCCCAGAGATAAATGAATTCATATCTTATTCAGATTTACATTTTAAAGTTATAAATTTAAATGTGATAAATGTTCATTCCTCAAATTAACTTTAATAATGCTGTTAAATTGCTCATTCTCAAAAAGTGCAGTGCACATGAATTTATGTAAATACAAGGCCAGTGGACTGTATTTAAGACTTCTATGGTAAAAAAAAGGGGAAGTAATTTAATATGAGTCACATTTAGCTTAGCAAAATACTCATATCATGCAAGAAATAAGATCAGGTTTACTATCTTGCATTTCATGATCATTCAGAAGCAAGTGGGCTCAGTGATATAAAGTTGCTGATATGTGATATTTTTTAAACTATAAAAAATATTGATTTCATATAGCTCAACTTAGTTACATTGTTCACACTCTATTTTATGGTTGTGTGCAGTTGAATAAACATAAGCTAAGTGCAGAGAAGGAAATGGCACCCCACTCCAGTATTCTTGCCTGGAAAATCCCATGGATGGAGGAGCCTGGTAGGCTGTACTCCATGGGGTCTCGAAGAGTCGGACACGACTGAGTGACTTCACTTTCACTTTTCACTTTCATGCATTGGAGAAGGAAATGGCAACCCACTCCAGTGTTCTTGCCTGGAGAATCCCAGGGACGGGGGAGCCTGATGGGCTGCCAGTCTATGGGGTCGCACAGAGTCGGACACGACTGAAGCGACTTAGCAGCAACAGCACAAGTGTGGATATGAGGCAAATTCCTCTGTAATGGTTTTTACCAGTTTGATGGTTGCTTCCAGTTTTAAAAATGACATCTAATGCATTTTCTTTCTATGAAATTATTGCATGCAAAAAAATTCATCTTAAGTGTTCCTTTACAAAAATTATGCAAGATATTAGACTTTTCAAAAGCAAATTCATTTTTAGGAATAGTTTAATTTTGATTATTGTATTTGAGAATTTTGTTTGGAAAGTGAGAGTGGATCTTTCACATGATGCACACTGATTAGATGGGATTAAATGTTCTTATGTGCTTCATTGCCAGCCTTAGATTCTGAGTTTAACACTTCAGAGAAGATCGAAGGGTATTTGATGCCAGTAATTGACAGACAATGCAGGTTCACAATTTTATAGAAAAAGCCTAACAACTAAATTTCAGTTATAGATCTGTTAGTATCTCTCTGTATGACATTGAGCAAATGACTTCAACTTTTTGATCTTCCTTTTCCTATTTGTAAACTAAGGGAGTGGTATTTGGTGAATATATATTTTCTTAGCTCTGGAGGTTCTCTAGAAGTATGAGTCTTTGAGATAGACATGACTTTTCCATCACTCATAACTATGTAGTCAAATTCTCTCAAGAAAACTCCATCTACTTTCTTTTGCCTCTAACATTTGTTGTTCTGCCAAGAAAGAGAGAGATCAATTTAAGACCCTCAGAATGAACTGAATTCAGTCTTTGGAAAAAACCCATAAATTAGAATGAAAATATATTTTTCAATTTATCCTTCGTGTTCTTGTGTCGATGTTAATAGCCACCCATTCTCTCTACAGAACTAGTGCGACCATTCACAGCTATGAAATGCAACTGAGCAGGTTTCTATCCATTTAAAATAATTTTGAACAGACTGACTCAAAGATTGTAAAAGTATAATGAGAAAGATTTGTGAATATATTTCACTGGAGAGAGATGTTGCTTCTCTGTGAGTCTCTACCTGACAAAGATATTATTCAATACACTTCTAAGGGCTGCTATCCTTTGCTTAGCTTTACTATATTATTCTCTTTCTGTATCTCTTTTGTCCTTTTCCTGTTTTCTCTTTTGATTAAGTTGACTATGTGTCAACTTAGCTTGATCATAGTTATTGCTTGATGAGGTGAGGATGAATTTTGGAAAGGAAATATAATCCTATATGCTTACCTTTTCTTACATAACACTTCATCTGGAAACACATTTAATTCTTAAAGAAGTTACATATTTCTTGCATGTGTGTGCACACACACACATAACACCAGTTTATTACCAATGCGAATTTTTCTTAAGAGTATATTCACTTGAGTAAGGTAAACTATGATAATCTTTCATAGTGGTTGGATTTAATAAAGTGTGAGTCCATAAGTTCATTTAATTTTATGCTTGTTTTCAGTCTGATTTCCCTTGGTTGCTCGTATTGTGTCTTAATACAAGGACGCCTTTAATGTCAAGTAGGTTTCTAAAGTGAACTCTCCATATTCTCCCATATTTAAAATATATATTTTAATTTTAGTGAGCATGTAAATCATTCACTAAGAATAATAGTGGATAATAGCAAATCATGCCAAATCTATCAACACATAAAACGGAAGGGCCTGGTGGGAACCATTACCTGTGCATAATTCCTTTAGAACCGAACGTGCTTGCTCATTTCCAAATATGAGCTTTAGGTCCAAAAGTCATTAGCATTAGTATAGTTACACTCAGAAATTGATATAAACCCCAAAATAAAACTTATGCTCTTGAGTTTTTCCAAATGATTTAATATTATCTTGATATTTCATTATTACATCCAGTTAAGAGTAAGATATATTAGGGTCAAATGTGGCATTATATTAGCTTACCAGGATTATCTGGCAGGGTCTCTGGTTTCATATTAAGAATCATAGGTAATAGGAGGCTGATTGACAGAAAATGATAAGCCTGCTAATACTGACCTGTGATATGCCTATGGATTCAAAGTTGGAAAACACACACACACATACACAAACAAGAGGTATCTGTTTTCTTAAGAAAAACAACTGAGAAGGAGCTTCTAGTATATTTAGAGTGTTAAGGTTAAAGAAAGTAAAAAAATAATAATAAGTGATAGAGAACTATTCCAAAATATCTAACAGGAAAAATGGAGAGAGGAATGTATTTTCTCATGTAACTAGCAGGTTTGGTGGTATAATTGTCTAATGAGACTCAACTATTTCCAGGAACTCAGAAATTTCCTTTCTTGACCTTGACTCCTTTTTATTCTGCAGATACATTCCATTCATTTCTTACCCCCAGATTAATATTCTTTCTTCTTAAGAAATGCAGGAAAACATTTTCATTCTATCCAAAATATTTATGTGGGCTTGATTTATGTTTTTCTTTGTTTATTTGCCCATTCTTATTTTCTGATAAAAGGCCACTGAGACAGGAAAGAGGGTGAAATTCTCCCATGGAATCAAAAGAAGAGGATGGAAAAGTGTCTTGGGCAAATAAAAATTACAGTTATCTTGTTTATTACATCTGACCTCAGATGACTACAGATTCATGTCACCCAAACTCTGTTACATGGATCATCATTGTCCCATGAAATATTAATCAGTGTTTTGTGGGGGAAAATATCTTCTGTAAACAAATAATTTTAGAAAATATTCAAATAACAGGATATTAAAACTACTTCCTTGTTTCCTTATTATTTAGTAAGGTGCAAACATGACAGATGTCAGATGCTAGGGGATGAGGCAGACAGATTTCCACATGCAGAATTTACAAAGGAAATGTCCACAAACAAGTTCAGTGACCTCTGAACTCTCTGACACAATGAAAGAATATCAACTAGTAAAGAGGGAGGACTTTGAATGCATAACTTTGACAATATCTGTTTGCTGTGTTGACAGCCTCCCCCCATCGAAGTTTTCCATGTTGCACAATTCCAGAGGGTGCTGTACTTCCTCTGAAAAACACGCTCATTCCAACCCTCCGTTGTTCACACAGAATATAGGTCGTTTCACTTCCTGTTAAAAGTGAAAGTGCTAGTTCCTCAGTCGTGTCCAACTCTTTGTGACTCCATGGACTGTAGCCTGCCAGGCTCCTCTGTCCATGATCCCATGGACATCATCAGGCAAGAATACTGGAGTGGGTTGCCATTCCCTTCTCCAGGGCATCTTCCCGACCCAGGGATGGAACCTGGGTCTCCCACCCTGCAGGCAGATTCTTTTTACCATCTGAGCCGTCAGGGAAGCCCTGTTGCTGTGCAGTACAGTGCTTCTAGTGGTCCTGTGCTCACCAAGAGGGAGTGGTGGGCTGTGCTACCTTCTTATGGCAAATCTAGTGAGGAGGGCTCTTATGAAGCTCTCAGAAAGCTTAAAATGTGCTCCTTGAAATCTAGGGACTCTGAAGATTGGATCCTGACTCCTGTGAGAAAATGAAAGTGGCCTGTGAGAGGAGGCTGTGTTGAGACTGACTTGTACAACCAGAGTTTATCGGGGCAGGGAGTGCCTGAGAGTTTCGTGTAGATAGATGTGACCATGTAGGAGAGAGGGTCAGGGTAGAGTATTCTTGAGTCCTGGCTAGTAGAGCCACTTGAGTGGGCAGAAGGAGCCCAGCAGTGAAGATGGATGTGATTATGGGATATCTAGAAACAACAGGAAATGTCCTTAAGTGAGCACCTGGAAGTTAGTGGGTCTGATAAACTTTTACCAAAGATTGCCACCACCACCACCAACAAAAAATGCTCATGAGATCAACAGCTATAAACTTTTGCCAGTCTTAAGGAACAGGAACTGGCTTTTGATTAAGTCCTTTCTTAAGCCCTTATCACTCTTCTATCCATCCCTAAATCCCTGGAGGTGTCTGGACCTCCTGGGAAGGAGAAGTAGGAGAATTGTAAGTTGATGGAAATAATCTTTCCTTTCAGTCTGAAACACACTTGGTCGGGTGTTAGGAAGAATATATATGTTAAATTAAGCTCTTTGATTCATCTTGGAATAGACAATCTGGTTATATATTGATATTTTGTTTTTAATTGAAAGTAAATTTAGGGCTGGACTTTCCAGGTGGCTGCTGCTCTGCTGCTAAGTCACTTCAGTCGTGTCCAACTCTGTGTGACCCCAGAGACGGCAGCCCAGGAGGCCCCCCCACCGTCCCTGGGATTCTCCAGGCAAGAACACTGGAGTAGGTTGCCATTTTCTTCTCCAATGCATGAAAGTGAAAAGTGAAAGTGAAGTCGCTCAGTCGTGTCCAACCCTTTGCGACCCCATGGACTGCAGCCTACCAGGCTCCTCTGTCAATGGGATTTTCCAGGCAAGAGTACTGGAGTGGGGTGCCATCACCTTCTCCATCCAGGTGGCACTAGTGGGAAAAAATCTGTCTGCCAGTGCAGGAGATACAAGAGAGATCCTCTGGAAAAGGGAATGACTACCCACTCCATTACTCTTGCCTGGTTAATTCCGTGGGCGGAGGAACCTGGTGGGCTATAGACCATTGGACTTTAAAGAGTCTGACACGACTGAGCTACTGAGCAGAGCACAGCAACTTTAGGGTTACTCTGCTGCTGATGTTGCTGCTGCTAAGTCGCTTCAGTCGTGTCCGACTCTGTGCGACCCCATAGACAGCAGCCCATGAGGCTCCCCCGTCCCTGGGATTCTCCAGGGTTACTCTAATAATCACTTAATAGTAATTAACATACAGGGCTTGTGGACGTGCTGAAGTTTTCACTTAGGACCAGGATAAGGTTAAATTCATTGCATAAATTTTAAAGGGGAGAACAATGCTGTATTTGTGTTTTATCTGTATCTTGAATGGTGCATGCTTAACATTTAAGATTTACAAAATTAAGCAAGTTTTTAGCTTTTTGTTTTTTTTTAATGTGGTATTTTTCTGGGCTGTTCACTTGTTATTCAGCTTGGGAATTGCTAAGAAGTTATGGTAGATGATGCTTCCCAAAGTATTTGACCCTGACACCATTTTTTCACAATATATCCACTTATATCTTAAAATATATATTACCTAGCACTAAGCTTGAGAAACTGTAGACTCCTGAAATGTAAAGAATGAATGATAAGTAGTGCAAATCTGACATTATAGGATAAAATAGCAAATAACGTCTTTTAGTATTCTCCCAAAACTTGGTGGGATAAGATAAGAATACCCTAATGGAAAATTATGCCCTATTCAAAAGAAACATCTGTTATATCAGAAGACAGAGAAAATCTCAAACTCAAAACAATATATACATTCTCAGAAATCCATGAAAATTCAAACAAGCATAGAGGATGAAACAGAAGTGATGCCATTATGAAAGATTAGATTAGAGTAATCTGCTGTATAGAGGGAGTAGAAACCACTTTTTGTACATGTAGCTCACATTGGCTAAGATGCAAATTACAATAGTTATTTGAGGCTTCAACCATCTGGACATTTACTGAAAGTCTCATTCAAATACAAAAAAAGAAAGATTCTTAACTTGACTTTGAAAAAGTCAGTTTCACAGAGGTGAAAGGGAAAAACTCATCAAACAGTTAGAATGGATCTGATTCTTTTGGGCAGGGCAGAATTGATTGCTAAAGAGAAGACAATGGGAAATTTAGGACGAAGACATTATGTTATCTTATAGTCTATATGGCACTGAAAGAATAGGCTGCAGAGTGTAGTCAAATATACATCTTAGATGTTGAGAAGACAGTTTTAAAAATATTGAAACAAATAAGCACAATTCTATGGCATGAAATTCTGCAATGGATGATGACTTAAAAGCATAGGAAATTTTAAAAACAATTAATTCTGACTTACTCGTCTGAGAAAATCGGTGGTACTTAAAGAAACTTGTTGGCTACTGTAGAAGTTCTCTAATGACCTCTAAGGTACAGGAGTCATAGATGGAATATAAATGGCAAACATAACTGGATATGTGTGATGTTTATGCACTAGCAGAAGTGGACCCAAGGGGCAAAGTACAAGATGAACCAAGGTGATCACTAAAACTAACTTGTGAAGTTATTGTCAAGGATGTGAAAGCTCAATACAACCCACAGTTTAGGATTTTATTTTGTTATGAAGAACGCTAATGTGACAGTTAAGTCTGGATAGACCCTATAGATTGATAATAGTATTATAAAAGAGTTAATTTTAAAATGTTTATAATTATACTGGGATTATATCTGAAAATATCTTTCTTATAGCCTGTTGAGCTATGTCATATGGAAAAGAAAGTGTGATTTCATTTTGCTATGTCCATGCCTCTCAAATGAGAAGGTTTCAAACATCAAGTCAAGTAAATTATCATCACTTATGACATATTATTGTCTCAAGACCCATGGTTTATATTAGTCTAGTTCATATTTAACTAATTTATATACTTTTATCCCCTGAAGTTTCTCATTTCCTTACCATTTCCTCCTTGAATAAAGTAACATGTTATCCTTTAATTGCTAATATCATAGAGATTCTTAAATAGACAATTTGTTTCAAACAAAATCTGTGATTCTTTTCAAGTTAGTCTTCATAGAGCCTTTGACTTAACTTTTCAATATAGTCCAGTTGTATTCTAAGGATTTTGTAGAGCTGACAACTTGGAATTTATTTACATTGTTTTCCTAACTTAAATAGATTATTTCTTTGAATCTATATCTTCCTCTTTGGGTTTCTGTTCCTTTTATGAAGTACATTAATATTTCCTCCTTTGAAAGTGGTCATGAAAGGTTGATCTATGTGTGTTTTATGTTTGAAATTATATTTACTCTCATTCTTGGTTATTAGTTTTTCTTGGTAAGGGATTCTAGGTTCAAAATTACATTTCCTTTATAATTGTGAAGATATAGCTTCATTGCTTTTGAGTACACAGTCTAATACCAATCTGACTCTTATTCTAGTATAACTAAGTCTTCCAGCATCCTTTACTTGACCTTACCTAAAAGTTTTATTAAGACTTTTCCTCTCTCTTGAAACACTGAAGTTTCGTAAGACTACGCCTTAAACTTATGAAGTGTTCTTGTTTTATTCACTTATAGCAAATAGTGCTTGGAAAATATTTTCAGCCTGAATTAAGTCTTTCTTAATCCCAAGAGAACTTGAGATATTTATGCATATTTTCCTCCACTTCTAGTGTCTCTTTGCTTTTCTTCTCAAATTATTATTAACTACAAATATTCTGAATTTAGTCCCTGTGTCTCACTTTTTCTCTCCTTTTTAAAAAAAATTCCTTTTAATTTTCTTAAATTTATCTTCCAGTTTATTTAAAAAATATCTAGATTATGTTCTAATAACATTTTCATAAATATTATTTACAGAGGCATTCAAATCAGCTGTTATCAATAATAAAGTATTTTCTTAAATTTCCTTTATGATATTTGTAGCTTTTAAGATGCAGTTCCATTTTTTTTTTATTCCTGAGTATCAAACATTGCAGGTCAGGTGCTCCAATTTCTTTGGTAGAAAGGTTCTAGATTGATCTAAGGACAACCAAGGTAGAGAGAACAAGTGCATAGAAAGTACAGTGTATTGAAGCATTAATACCATGTACAAAAAGAATTACCAGTCACTGAAGCATCATTAGAGTTGAGAAACCAGAAAATTTGTTTTACTCATTCACTGGATGTCAATTGGGAATAAAAGTAGATGTAAAACATAAGATTACTTCTGAAATAATGACTACATTACAAAGAGCTAAAAGAAAAAAAAATTGACAACACAGTAAGGTACAGAACAGATCAAATGCATAGAAGTAAGAAAACAAAACTGAAATAAAAGAAAATATAAAGGGGCCATAGGACCAAGTGATAAATATTGAAGTTACATCAATCTTCAAAGCAAACATTGTCAACAATCACATAATTGGAGCTCTGAAAGAAGAGAAAAACAGTGGAATGGAGCAAGTATTTAAAATTATAATTCAGGAGATGTCCTTAAAAGAAGATTAGAATCTTCATTTTGAAAAGATATACTCTGTACCAAGGAGAATTTATCTCTGGTACAGGAGATTCAAACATACCAAAGTATTTACTGATAAAATTATGGAAACTATAAAAAAGAAGAAAGAATATTGTCAGTTGCAAGCCAAAAATACATTAATTCAGAATTTTCTAAGTAATACTATAGTAGCAAAGTACCCTAAAAGATGATGCCATTGTATCAGATAGTTAAGTCAGAGAAAGTGTAGAAAGGAGGATGGTGAGGAAAGGATATACTCTAATTTTATTATCAGTTTAGGGAACTGAAAGATACTGTCTAAAAAGAAGAAGCTCAGAGTATCTTATTTTGGTATTAATATAAAGGCTATTAAGAGGACACAATGATAGAATATCCTGTATATCGTAATAGTAAAAAGAAAATAAGAAAATTGTCTACATAGTGAAAGATATCTAAAACAGCATGACCTAAAATAATGACAAAAATGATCAAGAATTTGTCATGTAAAGCAATTTAAATGAGATTAAATTGTTCAGCAGAACAAGAAAAGATCTTCAGATTACTCAAAGAAAAATTCAATTATCTGATGTGTACAGGGGACATAGTAAACAAAGTAATTGAAAAAGTTTGAAGGTTGTGGACATAGTAGATATATGAAAAGGAGGATACAATATTGGCAAGAGACAAAGTAGAAAATTCAGCCATAGAAATATTAAACCAACAAAAGGCAGTTTATAATTTTAAAGGCTACAGCTTATAATGATAATATGACAGTTATAAATATTTATCCATCAAATAACAAAGCATAAACTGTCATAAAGCAAAATGTATCAGAAACCTGAAGTAAATAAGCTGAAACACAAACATAATAGAATATTTTAACATACTATCTTTGCCAAAGATAGATTAAATAGTCAAAACAGCAGGGATGTAGAAGACCTAAACAACATAAGAAATAAAAGTAAATCTTACAGGTCTATGATGAACTTGGTCCCCTAAAAAGGAGATAATTAATAAATTATTTTAATATAAAAATAAATAAGGGAGTAAATCCTGAGTTCTCATCCAAGGTGAAAAATTACTTTTTATTTTGTATCTATATGAGATGAAGGATGCTCACTAAACTTATCATGGCAATTATTTCATTATGTATGTAGCTCAAATCATTAAAAATAAAGAAATAAAATCAGAATTTAATCTAGAAAGCAGTAGAACTAATAGTATAAACTATGCTATTATATTTATTTTGTATTGGAGAAAATAAAATAAGGTAACTAGGAATAATCTATTCAAGAAAGCAAAGAAGAATACACAGAAACAAAACAATGAGTGACAAAAAGGATATATCCCCCAAATCCCAAAGCTTTAAATATTTTACAAAACTGTGCAATAAGTTCTATGAATGTTTTATAGAAAATATATTTTATGGAAACTTACCCCCACATAATCAGGGATTATTAAAATAATCAAGGTAATTCTACAAATGTAAATAATCACAATGTTACTGAAAATGTTTCAAAGCATATATAATGAGAGAAAGCATCCAAATTCTTCACAAAAACAAGTAAAGTACTTATAGTAAATGTCATAATCTTATACCATAAAGAAAACTAAAGACCAATCTTAATTTCCCACACTACAAAGTCTAATGCCTAAGTAAAATACTAGCAGAATTCAATATCGCCTTCATCATATTAAAGCAGTAACACATGAATGTTTTCCTTTAAAATGGGGTGAGATAGTATCAGCTGGCATGTAGAAAATCACATTTTCCATCAATTAATATACACATTCAGAAATTAATGGATCTGTGAATGCTAGAAATAAGAGATGGTACAAAGATAATATCGCTAATATTTTTAAGTAAAAAGCCTATCTAAGAAGGATTATCAGTAATCAAATTTATAATTTTAAACTAAGTAGATGATTTGCAAATATTAAAATGTCCTTTTATATTGTTATTATAAAAGCAACAAATTGTTGTTGTTTAGTTTTCTAAGTTGTGTCCAACTCTTTGTAGCCCCATGGACAGTAACCCTCCAGGCTCCTCTGCCCATGGGATTTCCCAGGCAAGAATACTGGAGTGAGTTGCCATTTCTTTCTCCAGGGGATCTTCAACCCAGGTCTCCTGCATTGGCAGATGGATTCTTTACCACTGATCCACCAGGGAAGCCCAAATATAAGAAACATATATCATATTCCTACCACCACAGGTTGCTACTATTGACATTTATGTATATCTTTCCAGATCTTTTCTGATATGCATGTACGTGGGTTGGTGTGTATCTGTGTGTGTTTTGTATGCATACAAATGCCTGTCTAAACTATTTCACTTGAAAATAAATATATGACCACATTATGTGAAATTGTACACCTTGGTACTGTGTTTCTGGAGTTCTAACAGTTAATATTACATTGTTGTTTTTTCATTGCTAAGTAGTGTCCTACTCTTTGCAACCCCATAGCCTGTAGCCCGCCAAGCTCCTCTGTCCATGGGATTTCCCAGGCAAGAATACTGGAGTGAGTTGCCATTTCTTTCTCCAGGGGATCTTCAACCCAGGTCTCCTGCATTGGCAGATGGATTCTTTACCACTGATCCACCAGGGAAGCCCAAATATAAGAAACATATATCATATTCCTACCACCACAGGTTGCTACTATTGACATTTATGTATATCTTTCCAGATCTTTTCTGATATGCATGTACGTGGGTTGGTGTGTATCTGTGTGTGTTTTGTATGCATACAAATGCCTGTCTAAACTATTTCACTTGAAAATAAATATATGACCACATTATGTGAAATTGTACACCTTGGTACTGTGTTTCTGGAGTTCTAACAGTTAATATTACATTGTTGTTTTTTCATTGCTAAGTAGTGTCCTACTCTTTGCAACCCCATAGCCTGTAGCCCGCCAAGCTCCTCTGTCCATGGGATTTCCCAGGAAAGAATACTGGAGTGGGGTGCCATTTCCTTCTTCCAACCCAGGGATCGAACTTTATCTCTTGCGTCTCTTGCATTGGCAGGCAGATTCTTTACCACTGAGCCACATTAGATCAAATCATTTTGGTTCAGTAGAGAAATATATATATAATGAATTAATGAGGGGCTTCCTTAGTGGCTCAAATGTAAAGAATCTGACTGCATTGTGGGAGAACTAGGTTCAATCCCTGGGTGGGGAAGATACCCTGGAGAAGGGAATGGCTTCCCACTCCAGTATTCTTGCCTGGAGAATTTCATGGACAGAGAAACCTAGCAGGCTGCAGTCCATGGGATCTCAAAGAGCTGGACACAACTGAGCAACTAACACTTCACAAGAAATATTTATGCCTGTTTTATGCTAGTCACTGAATAATTAAATAAGAACCATCTAATTTAGTCAAAAACAATAATAGGAAGAAAATAAACACAGTATCAAGAGGTATATAGTATTATCCCTGCTTCCTAGAAAATGGTGTCCATGGGATTCTCCAGGCAAGAATTTTGGAGTGGGTAGTCATTCCCTTCTTGAGGGGATCTTCCTAAACCAAGGATCAAACCTGGGTCACCCACACTGAAGGCAGTGAGCCTTCTGAGCCACCAGGGAAGCACAGAATTGGCATGTAGACCTAACCAATCCCAGGACCATGGTGTGTCTGCTGTTGCTTTTTGCCTCATATGTCTTTTCTCCTGCACTTTCCTCATTGCTTCCTGATAAAACATGAGATAGTATCTTGGAGTATACATGTGGAACTTACACCCACTAACAAGTTGTCGCTTTGCAGGACATGTCAGAATTATGGCACACCTGTTTTCCCTAGTGTGAAAGCCTCTCTGCTGCTGCTGCTGCTGCTGCTAAGTCACTTCAGTCGTATCCGACTCTGTGTGATCTCATAGACGGCAGCCCACCAGGCTCCCCCGTCCCTGGGATTCTCCAGGCAAGAACACTGGAGTGGGTTGCCATTTCCTTCTCCAATGCATGAAAGTGAAAAGTGAAAGTGAAGTCGTTCAGTCATGTCGGACTCTTAGCGACCCCATGGACTGCAGCCTACCAGGCTCCTCCATCCGTAGGATTTTCCAGGCAAGAGTACTGGAGTGGGGTGCCATTGCCTTCTCCGGAAAGCCTCTCTGAGTGATCACCAAAGCCTATTACTAGCTCTGATGTATTTAACTTCTCTAAAAAAAAAAAAAAAGCTGCTGTTATTCCATATGAAGAAAGTACTCTCTGTTTTTCTTCTATTTACAAAATAAGTTCACATTAAATAAAATGATCTGACTATTCAAGTCAGCAACCTTCTGTGCCTTTGGCATCTATCCTGTCCTGTTCAGCCAGTTAGCAGCAAGAACCTCACCCTCAGTAACCAGAAAGTGTAAAGTGAATTGTTCTGTTGTGAGATACCTTAATACACAGGTCTTAGGGTCAGAAAGAAAATAAATGATACAGCTTATATTTTTGTTTCTATTTTCTTTTACTTTACTGACCGTAACTTTAATGAATAGGGGTTATGGCTCCTTTGAAAGCCCCTTGGAATTTATTTTGAAGGCTTGCATTGGCCAAACATGCATATTGACCCATTCTTTGTCTTATTTCCTGTTTTAATTGAGTGTTAAAGGTTACGCGTTGCTGTTAGAGTAAGACATGACTGGCAGCAGAGGTCAGGGACTCTCTGGTATTCTATTAGAGCCATAAAAACAAAACAGAATGATAATTTCACCTGTTCTAACCTCAATTTTTCCAGGATGGGACAGGCATTGACCTTATTGTTTGTCAGCCATTGACTCTATAAACTTCAGCTACCCTAATTCTGCTTACTAAACAGTAAGAGTGCTTTTACAAGGATGAAAAATAAAACAATGAAAAAGACTCAAAGATGACTCAAAGGAGAGATGTCTCCAGGTGACAGAAAAGAGAAAATAACTTCTTTTTTTATTCCTAGGTCACATCCCTCGTTTGTATAGTTTACAACAATAACAGTTTCTACCAACAACCTTCAATTTTATCTTCTTTTGTGGAATACCTTATAACTTCCTTCATGTGAGCAAGTACAAGCAATAAATCTAATAAATTGCTCATGCTACCTAAAACCCATCTGTGGCACTTGAAGGGTTTATGAATTTCTCTGAAAGTTTTCTCCACTTTCCCTACCCTTTAAAAGTTGTGGGCTGAAATGTAGGTAGATATTTAAGGGCATAATTAATCTTTTCTCATCTTTTTTCTGAAAGGCAAAAATAGCAATCGTGAAGAAAGCATATGTTAAATATTTCTTTTGAAAGTATTTAAAAACTGACTTCTTATCAAAAATTTAATGAAAATAAAGGTTATAATCTGAAGCTAATTATCTTTCAATTTCAGGGTCCAATTTAATGTAGGTTTCTGATGAGCAATTAAGTAAAGTTTTAAAAGCTGGAATTTTTTGTTGTTGGTAATTGAAGTCTAGTTGATTTACAATATTGTGTTAGTTTCAGGTATACAGTAAAGTGATTCATGGTTCTGTGTGTATGTATATATATATATATATGTGTGTGTGTGTGTATGTATGTATATATATTCATATTCTTTCCCATTATAGGTTTTTACAATATATTGAATTTAGTTCTCTGTCTATTTACCTATGCAATAAAACCTTGTTGTTTCTATATTTTACTTATGGTAGTTTGTATCCATACATTCCATACTTCTAATTTATCCCTCTCCCCTCTTTCCCTTTGGTAACCATAAATTTGTTTTCTATGTCTATGAGTCTATTTCTGTTTTATCAAGAAATTCATTGGTATTATTTTTTAAATTACACATATAAGTTATATCCTATATATTTGTATTTCTTGGTCTAACTTACTCCACTTAGTATGATATTCTCTAGGTCCATCCATGTTATTGCAAATGACAATATTTCATTCTCTTTTATGACATACATACATACATACATACATACATAGGCTTCCCTGGAGGCTCAGTGGTAAAGAATCCACCTGCCAGTACAAAAGTACATTTGCGCTAAGTCCCTTCTGTCATGTCCAACTCTTTGTGACCTTACAGAAGGTAGCCCACCAGGCTCCTCTGTCTGTGGGGATTCCCCAGGCAAGAATGCTTGGATGAGTTGGCATGCCCTCTTCTAGGGGAATCTTCTCAATCCAGGGATAGAACCCACATCTCTTATATCTCCTGCATTGGCAAGTGGTTTCTTTACCACCAGCGCCACCTGGGAAGACCCCAATGCAAAAGTTGTGGATTCAATTCCTGGGTCGGAAAGATCCCCTGGAGGAGGAAATGGCAACCCACTCCAGTATTCTTGCTTAGGAAATCCCATGGACAGATGGGGCTGTCCTGGTGGGCTACAGTCCATGGGGTCGCAATGAGTCGAATACGACTTAGTGACTAAACATCAAAACAACATATATACATATATATTATGTATTATGTATATATATATTCCACATCTTCTTTATCCATTCATCTGTCGTTAGACCCTTAAGTTGCTTCCATGACTTGGCTGTTGTAAATAGTACTGCTATGAACTTGGGTGTACATGTATCTTTTTAAATTAAATTTCTTGCCTTTTCTAGGTTTATGCAGATGAGTGGATTTGCTGGGTCAGTATGATCATATGACTGGATCAAATTTAAAACTATTTTTAGTTTTTTAAAGTACCTCCATACTATTTTCCACAGTGGCTGCACCAATTTACATTCCTACCAACAGTGTAGGAATGGTCCCTTTCTCCATACCCTCTTCAGCATTTATTATTTGTATACTATTTGATGATCACTGTACTGACTGCTGTTCAGATGATACTTCACTGAAGTTTTGACTTGTGCCTCTTTAATAATTAGCACTGTTGAGCATCTTTTCACATGCTTTTTTAGCCATCTGTATTTGCATACTTTGGAAATTAACTCCATGTCAGCTGCCTGGTTTGATGATATTTTCTCCCAGTTGCTAGATTGTCTTTTCATTTTGTTTATGATTTCCTTTGTTTTGCAAAAGCTTTTAAGTTCGTGGATCTTTCTGATAACAATAAATATTTGTTGGTGGTTTTCTGTAGTTTGAAGGGAAATGATTTGAAATTTAAATAGTGTTATTTAGTTACATTTTTTTTTTTGTTAAGGATGACTACTATTCTTCAAAGGCCATTTGGAAATCATAAGTTATCCTTTTGTCTTCACTTTAAAAAAAGTAATATTTTTCTCTCAATCTGCCCATTGTTTTGAAGTTATAATTTGAAGGTTAACATTGAATTTTTGATTACAGGTATAACAATAAGCCTTCTTTAACATGAACTTGAATTTTTAGCTTTTTCAATGCCAAGGTAGAAAACAAAATAAAAATACCATATATAATTTTTCTATGGAAATTACTGGTGTTTGTGGTTAAACTGACAGATAGTAATTAACAAATTAATAAGATTACATTGAATTTCTAGGTTACTTGTTAGAAGTTAGATGTGTATTTTTAGGGGCGTATGTTTTAATATGGGGGCATCAGTAGTTACAGGAAAACTAATGATGTTTTAATTCCTTGATTTTTTCTTAAGCACCAAATGAAATAAAGTGATTTGACACACATTTAACTAAAAAAGAGACCAGAAGATTATTGGAAGATTAAAAAAGTGAAATTTTCTCACTTTACAAATTGATTTAAAGTTTTACACCAATTAACAATTTCAGCTTATTATTATAAGAAACTTAAAAAACATGGTACCATGAGAAATATGGTTTATCCTATATTTGTTTGACCAAAAGCCAATGTAATAGGAACAAAAGCCAATAAACAACCTTAAATTTCCTTGAAACTCAGTGGATTCAGCTGAATTTTTGATCAACTTGGTCAGCATTACCTTTTAAGATGAGGCTGACTTTTCCCCCTCAGTTATTGAGGGGTTATTAAATAATTGATGCTGCTGACCTGAATTTGGAAAATTGGTACACGATGAAGAACCATTTCTCAATTGAAAAGTTACCCAATAGCTTATTTTCATAATTCTGTCCTCATTTCAGGGATTTCTCCTCCTCCTTTCCATATGAGAACTTCCTGAACCATAGATTTATGACAAATTGCTCAGATAGTATGTAACCATCTTGAGTCTGGGAACACTTACTGGTAGGTCTTACAACTCCATGAAGAGGTGATGGTATGACTCCTTTGTGAGATCTTCAGAGAAAGTTAATACCTTTTCATTGTAGAAGTCCCAATGACAAGAATATTACCTTACACATTTCAGTATTCAACAAATGAACCTGTTTGGCCACACTGGACATGTAACTGTGTCTTGGTAAAGAGAATTTGATATTCTTTAGCCATAATATTCCTGAAATGGGTAACTATAAGGGCATTGTATACACTTAAAATCACTCAAAATACAAAAAGAAGGGGAAGGGGGACTTGGTAGTGTCATGATGCAACTTCAAATTCACATTATTTTAGGAGCATTTGACAAATTCTGTATTACTTCAAAGAAATGGATGGTGTCTCTTATGAATGTATATTCTCTAGATTTATATATAAAAGAGCCATAACAAAACTCACACTCAATAAAGTCTTTAGCTGCCCTCTTCTCCATGCAATGTTACACCATGTCTCATAAATATCTTGTTTGAAACTACACATTTAAAAAGGCATTAATTACTATTGACAGTGCTCTACAAATAAGCTAGCCATAAAAAATGTGAATAAAAGGAGTGACATGATCTTGGTTTTGTGAATATTTGGAGCAACAATGAGTCTGAGAAGAGGACAATCCTATTTCATTCCCACTGAGGTTCGTGTCCATGTAAACTCCCTTTTAATAGCATCCACATTACACTGGAAAATAGGTATGTTACCTTTTGAAAGTGAGTGCATTAAAAGAATCCAGCCCTTTGCTAAAAAGGTCAGCTCTTGAAAGCCTTCAAGAGCTTTGGTAGCTGAGAAAGCTGGAGGGCTGTAAATCCTTCATTTCGTTGCTAAGAAGCTTGGCTCCTGAGAATCACATCAGTGTTCTCTAACACAGAGAGTGGAATGCGAATCCTTTGTTCCCAGCCTATGATGCTGCACTCCTGAGTACTTGTTTCCTTGGCTAAGAGAACATGCGGGAGAGGTCTATGAGGTGAACTTAGAGATTAATTATGAATAGAGACAAACTGAGAAAGATAGGCAAAAAATGTACAGTGTGTTAAGAAAGAAGACTTACTTGCAAGAATGCCAGATGGCAAATGCCATTACACAGAAATACATGCACTGAAATGATAGTCACATGGTAATATTTGAAAATGTTTTGTAATCTCAGCATATTTTTTTTACTATGAAAAATATCTGTCAAGGAAAATGCCTTCCCCATTGGCTTATTTTAACACACTGATTGAAAATAAAGAAAAAATACAAAAAGTCATTGTACCTTTAAATCAAACTGTGACATACCAGAACCAGTCTTCACTTATTATATAGTAAGAGGAACACTTTAAACAACTGGATAATAAATAATTATTGTTGTTCAGCAAAAAATAAGTACAGCACATTTTGGATACATGTTGAAGGCATTGTATCAACTTTTTTCTATTTGCATAATTTAAAACAGCACAAATATTATGTGATGAAGTGTTACATTTAGGAAATCATTATACATATCTTTAAATATTTCAATACCTGTGAAAATTGTTATTTTTATCTGTGTACATATTAAATTAGTGAAATCCAAATGACCATGATAACCCATAAGAACAGCATTATATGGCTGAACAAAAAAAAAATAATGATGTTAGTATTAATAATAATAATGACTGTTATTGATCTAGTATGTATTTCAGGTACAACTATAAGCACTTTACATGCACTGATTGTATCATGGATGTTTGATACAATCTTTTGAGTTGTATACTACTATGTATTCCATTTACACAGTGGGCACAGAATTTGAGAAATTTGTTCAAGATCCCAAAACATGAGGTTAACTGGTAGAGCTGAGATATGAACCCATGCCACCATCAAGAATAGTATTTACAGATAGTGCAAAAAGGGTGTGTACCATTTAAGAGTAGGGATTTCGACATAGAAATAATGATAAACTTTTTTTTTCTCCTCTGCCTGTTACAAAGCCATACCCTATATATGAGATGTTGTGATCTTTATAGCCCTTATATAAGTTCAGGTTGCATATTACATAGCAATGTTCAGGAATATTTAGTGATTTAGCTAGTGTCATGTTTAGGGAATCTCAGGATATGGAACAAAAACTGGTTTCTAACAGTCATTCCTCTCTAATGCCTTTCTCTACTATTTTTTTTAAAATTGGGGTATAATTGCTTACAATTTTGTGTCAGTTTCTGCTGTACAACAAAGGGAATCAGCTATATGTCCACATATATCCTCTCCCTCCTGAATCTCCCTCCCACCCCGTCTCCTCATTTTACCTTTCTTGGTCACCAAAGAGCACCGAGCTGAGCTCTCTCCACTATTGCAGATTCCCACTAGCTATCTGTTTTACAGATGTTAGTGTATCAATGTCAGTTGTAATCTCCCAAATCATTGCATCTACCATCCTCCCCCATGTCCTTTATATAGATGGTAAATATTGCACAAGCTTCAAATCAACTTAAGTGATGATATAGAAACAAAATAAGTTGATTAATATAGATATTAATTACCAATGCATTATTTTCTCAAAAACTTGCCTGTTACCATATGCCAATGCCAGCAGCATAACTCCAAAACTTGTGGTCACTTTCACTGGCTTCTCAAACTGGGTTCATAAATTGTGATTGTTCTTTAATTTGTAATATACATATATTACTTTTCTTTCAGTTTTCACTATAATGAAAATAGTTATCTGCAGCCTCATGCTTGGATAACTGCAAAAGCCTTTTACGTGGTTTTCACTGAGTTGAAATTTCCACATTTAAAGCACATGTCTGTATTATGGTTAATCTCTAAATTCTTGACAGTGAATATGTCCTGAAGCTTCTTGCTGCCCTACTGTCCAAAGCTTAGATATAAAAATTAATATTATATGAGAACTCTACAGTCCAAGATTTGAGCCCTAATGCTCCACTTATCAGCTATATGATCTTTAGCAAGTAAGAGAGTTAAAATCTCTGTGAAAAATGAGTGTTAATCGCTCAATTGTGTCTAACTCTTTGTGACCCTGTGGACTGTAGCCAGTCCCTTCTCCAAGGGATTGTACCAATGCAGGCATCGAGCCCAGGTCTCCTGCATTATAGACAGACTCTTTGCCATCCGAGCCACCTCTGTGCTTTGTTACAATTTCCTTTTTAATTGGATTGGTAATGCTATTCACTCATAGATTGTTATGACACCTAAATGGGCTATCACATGTAAAGTGAAATGAAGATTGTCTAGCCTAACAGTAAGTGCTCAATAAACGTTACCCATTATTAGAACAACTTATTTTGTCCCTTCATAGGATCCATAGAAGAGACATCTGGTTAAAAGCATCTTCCAGTCTGCTAGTCGTAGTCTTAGTTTTGAATTCTGCCTGCTTCTCCTAGTTACTGTGTGATGTTAAGAAAATTGCTTGATCTAAGCCTCAGTTTCCTTGTCTGTAAAGTATAATTTAGTAACAATTCTTCGAAGGAAAATTAGGTGAGATAGTAAAGGTATACTATTTAACACTAGATGTGGCTTGTAACAAATACTCAATAGTTGTTAATGATTGTATTTTTTACTGAAATTGTTGGAGAGATTGCTAGAAGAAAAAAAATCATATGAAATCATTACTGAGAAATTTATTTTTCAAAATTATGCTATTTTTTATTACTTAGAAATCCTGTCTACAAAACATAACCAGTTTTGTAAATTATCATATTTATCTTTTTAATTTGTTTGTTATAACACAAACAACAGCAAAAAGCTAAATAGTTTTGAAATCTGAATTCAGCAAACGAAAAGGATACATTATTTTTCTAAATTTTTAATATTGCCTTCTATTTCTTAACAATATCATTTTTCCCCAAATTGATATGTCTATTGATAAAGTAGGGAGATAAGATATTGCTTCTTTGCGTTCTCTCTTAAGCTACCATAAGATCAGAATACAGTCAATTCCCATTTGTAAATAGTTTGAATTCTAAAGTTTCTTTGATAACTCAAAATACATTGCTTTCTATGTATTCATTTGGAAGTCAAAATATATTTTTCCCTCTATGAAAAAGTTGAATATGCTGATTGCTGCCCCTAGGCAAGTTCAAAAAACTTAATTTAATACTTACTATTCAAATATAACATATGCTACATTTGCAGTTGATATATATGGAAAGGTTTATGGTACTGATGAAGTGAAAAATGAATGCCATGTATGTCATTTTCATGGGCTTTTCCAGCCTTGATGCCATTTTCTCCAGTCACTGGTAGCAAAATCCCCCTTTTTTCTTAAACATGCCTCATTATAGATGCATGCACAGTTATTGTACTTCAACATGAATAACACAATTTTGTTAAATGAATTTGATAAAAATCAGACCATGTGTTAAGGGATAACTCACATGTCTTCTTTGTTTTGGATGCAAAAAATCGTATACTCTGGAAAGTGCAGCAACTGACCTCCCAAAAAGCTTGTTTTCTTGCTAGGTGGGAAATTTGACTCATGCTTTTTTTTTTTTTTTAAAAGATAGTTTTTATTTCTTGTGATTTGCTTAACTAATTATTATTCTCATTTCTGACAACATAGCTAGCATGCAGTTTTTTTTTTTTTTTTTTCCTGACTTTGGCCAGTTTAGGGGAAAAAAATAATTGCTGTTCATTACAAATTTTTTTTTTTTTTGCCATCATATTCTAATCTGTTCTTACTAAAAGCCAAACATTTTCATTCATGATAATAGGAACTATTACTGCTCATATTTTTCTTTGGTTTTTGGTCTTTATCCTTAAATGAAACTTAAACTTTCTTACTCTGTAGGGAAGAAAAAAAGTACTGGTACTGCACTTGATGAAACAGATTTCATTTCATTTCAACTAGATGTTGATGGAAGAACAAAGGCCATCAGTCTGTTCAGTTCAGTCACTCAGTCATGTCTGACTCTTTGTGACCCCATGGATTGCAGCACACCAGGCTTCCCTGTTGGTCACCAACTCCTGGAGCTTGCTCCTGGAGATAATTTCTTGAACATGGAAGATGGCAATTCAGTTAGCCTTTCTGATTATTTTAAAAGTCATCAGCAAGGACAATGTTAAAAGTGTTTATCTTGAAAGGGCATAGTCTTTGAAACTTAAAATTCTAATATAATAAATAAGAATAATGTTGAAAATCTCAGCTAGAATTGTAAAGCCTGTATATGACAAATGACGTTTACCCAGTTTCAAAGCAAACAGGAGTGGTTATTATCCCATCTGACTAATGAACAAAATGAATTTCATAGATATATACTCAAGGCCAAAGATTTGACTGGCTTCAATACGTGACACCCTAAGCAGACAGCAAGGATGAGTTTCAAGGCCCATATTTTTGAGGAAAGAAAGTACATGTGTAAAATGCCTACAGTACTGAATAGGTAAAGCTACTTTGGCTGCTTCACAGTGGACTAACAGACACAATGGAGGAAGAAGGTTTTGGTCAAAAGCAATGGAAGGGAAGAAAAAAATGTATACCATATTTTGACATTCTCAGAACCAGGATATATCCTTTCAATGTAGAAAATATACCTTAGCCAGTCAGGATTAAATAGGTTTATAGAATTATTTTTTCCAGTACCCAAACTAGATTAATTTTCATTATTAAGGCTCAGATTATATAGTTGGTGTTCCATTTTTATAGGCTGAAGAATCTGAAAGCCACTGCCTTTCAAGTTATCCCAGTGCTTCTGGCATTTTCAAATGTCTGGCTCCAGGTTATAAGAAAAGAAACCTGCTATCGATAAGTAGCTGGCAAAAGAAGTCTGGAATTGTCTTCCCTAATATAAATAGGTATTTCAGCATAATTTAGGAAAGTGTGAGGTCTTTCTGTTAGAATGTTCCACACTTGCACTTCAGACCAAGATGGAGTCACAGGGGCTAGATACGCTTTCCCTCCTGAAACCAAACAGATAAAATGTGAGAAACAGTGATTTTTAAGAAACTGACCATGGCCTTTAGACAATGAAAAGCAGTGTGAAAGTCATTCAGTCTTGTCCAACTTGTGACCCCATGGACTGTGGAATTCTCCAGGCCAGAATACTGGAGTGGGTAGCTGTTCCCTTCTTCAAGAGATCTTCCCAACCCAGAGATTGAATCCAGGTCTACTGCATTGCAGGTGGATTCTTTACCAGCTGAACCACCAGGGAAGCCCAATGAAAAGCAGGGGATCCTAAATATTTAAAACCTGCAAAATGAGTTCAATAATTGCACCAGGTTAGGGCCTAGAGAGTATTTCCCTGAGGCTGCATAGGAAGGGGGAACTCAGGTGAAGCTTGAAGTTCTTCCTGAGTTGAGGTGGAGCTGAGAACTGAGGAAGACCAAGGTGGCTGGAGTTTGGAGCACAGAAGACAGGGGAAATGAAAGCTGTGCAAATAGAGAATTAAGAGTTGGACACAACTGAGGTGACTGAGCATTCACACACTATCAAGTATTTGCAGAATACTACTAGTTCATAAATTTAAAGAACGTATAATATACAAATTGGAAAAGGAGTATGTCAAGGCTGTATATTGTCACCCTGTTTATTTAACTTATATGCAGAGTACATCATGAGAAATGCTGGACTGGAAGAAACACAAGCTGGAATCAAGATTGCTGGGAGAAATATCAATAACCTCAGATACACAGATGACACCACCCTTATGGCAGAAAGTAAAGAGGAACTAAAAAGCCTCTTGATGAAGGTGAAAGTGGAGAGTGAAAAAGTTGGCTTAAAGCTCAACATTCAGAAAACGAAGATCATGGCATCCGGTCCCATCACTTCATGGGAAATAGATGGGGAAACAGTGGAAACAGTGTCATTTTATTTCTGGGCTCCAGAATCACTGCAGATGGTGACTGCAGCCATGAAGTTAAAAGACGCTTACTCCTTGGAAGGAAAGTTATGGCCAACCTAGATAGCATATTCAAAAGCAGAGACATTACTTTGCCAAGAAAGTTTCGTCTAGTCAAGGCTATGGTTTTTCCTGTGGTCATGTATGGATGTGAGAGTTGAACTGTGAAGAAGGCTGAGCACTGAAGAATTGATGCTTTTGAACTGTGGTGTTGGAGAAGACTCTTGAGAGTCCCTTGGACTGCAGGGAGATCCAACCAGTCCATTCTGAAGGACATCAGCCCTGGGATTTCTTTGGAAGGAATGATGCTAAAGCTGAAACTCCAGTACTTTGGCCACCTCATGCGAAGAGTTGACTCATTGGAAAAGACCCTGATGCTGGGAGGGATTGGGGGCAGGAGGAGAAAGGGACGACAGAGGATGAGATGGCTGGATGGCATCACTGACTCGATGGACATGAGTCTGAGTGAACTCTGGGAGTTGGTGATGGACAAGGAGATCTGGCATGCTGTGATTCATGGGGTCGCAAAGAGTCGGACATGACTGAGCGACTGATCTGATCTGATCTGATCTGATAATATACATACACACACACATATACATGTGTGCATGGTCCGTCACTTCAGTTGTGTCTGATCCTTTGCAACCCTATAAACCATAATCCCCCAGGCTCCTCTGTCCATGGGATTCTCCAGGCAAGAATACTGGAGTGTGTTGCCATGCCCTCCTCCAGGGGATCTTCCTGACCTTGGGATGGAACCCATGTCTCCTGTGTCTCCTGCATACCAGGCAGATCCTTTACTGCTGAGCCACTGGGAAAGCCCTGGTAGTGAACCTTACAAAATAATTAAGCGAAATATTGTCCAGAGGTCACACAATGCTAAAGTAGTGCTTGTTCCTAAGACTTAAATTTGAAAAAATTCACTGGGCATTGGTGAAGTACTTAAAGGGGTCTTGCCTAAGCAGTGAGGAGTAAGTATTTTTGGTGGTGCCTAACAAGTTTAAAAAACAAGACTCAAAGGATCATATTTTTCCAGGTAATTTAACTGAATTCCAGAAAACCCCTGAAGCAGATTTATGAGAAAGAATACAAAATACTAAGCACCAAAAACAGTAAAAATTTTTGTTTAGACAATCAAATATCTTTTAGAGAGATTTGAATAATATTCCCAACCATATATGCCTTTTAGTTTCCATGTAGAGGGCTTTCCTGGTGACTCAGATGGTAAAGAATCTGCCTCCGATGTGAGAGACTCAGGTTTGATCCATGGGTTGGGAAGATCCCCTGGAGAAGGAAATGGCAACCCACTCTAATACTCTTGCCTGGAGAATTCCATGGACAGAGGAACCTGGCAGACGACAGTCCATGGGGGTCTCGAAGAGTCAGATATGACTGAGCGACTAATACTTTACAATGTAGAATTCATTTCTTTGCAGTGTTTAATCTCATTAATCCCTTCCAAGATATTTTTTACAGCAGACATTGTGGTGTTTATCTCTAGAAGATCTATTTCTGTCTTTTTATGTTTTTCTTGCCTCTACTTAACTTTATGAACATAAGAAATGCACTTACAGTAACCATATGATTTACAAACTAAATATGAAATAGAAAGCTACAGACCATGAACATTTAAAAATTCATTAATGACCAAATATCTTGTTAAAAAATTAGCAAAATGTAAGACATTTCCCCCCAAATGTATACTTTTGGGGAAAAAAGCACATAAAAGATATTCTATATCAGTTATTAGAAAAATCAAATTAAAAGCACAAGGCAACATCAATACATATTTTTTTTAGAATGGATAAAATTTAAAAGATTGACAATACTAAATGTTAGTGAGAATTTGAAACAAAATTCCCATGCACTGTTGATAGAAATATCAAAAGATACAATCAGTTTGGCAGAAAAAAAATAGAAGTTTTAAAGAAAGGTTAATTACACACCTACCATATGATCCAGCCATTCACTAAGTTTTTACCCAAAGGAAAAGCATATGTAAAAATGTATGCATAAATGTTCATAGCAAGTTTATGTGAAATAGTAAAAAATGGAAACGATATGAATGAACATCAGCAGACAAATGGATACACTGTGGAGTTTTCATATAATGAAATACTTGTTTAGTCACTAAGTTATGTCCAACTCTTTTGGGACCCCATGGACTGTGTAGCCCATCAAGCTCCTCCATGGGATTTCCCAGGCAAGAATAATGGAGTGGGTTGCCAGTTCCTTCTCCAAGGGGTCTTCCTGACCCAGAGATCAAACCTGCGTCTCCTGCATTGGCAGGCAGATTCTTTACCACTGAGCCACCAGGGAAGCTTAATACTCAGTAGTAAAAAGAACTAAACTCTTGATATAAGCAACAGCATGGATGAATCTCAAAAGATGGCTATGCTGAGTGGAAGAAACAGGGATAAAGGAGTACACTGTGTATAATTCCATTCTTACAAATTTCTAGAAAATGAAAACTAATTGACAGTGTCAGAAAATATGTCAGTAGTTACTAGGGCTTAGAGGGCTGAATGTCAAGGGACAGAAATTACAAAGAGTCATGAGGAAACTTTTAGGAGTGATGGGCACATTTATTCTCTTGTGTGTGATGTTCATTTCACAGTGGTACACCTGTGTCAAACTTATTACACTGCACAATTCAAAATGTGTGACTTATTATGCATCAATTATGTCTCAAAATATAATTTAAAAATAAATTCATAAGATTTCAAAGTCAAATTAAAAAAAAAAGATCTTTCAGTGATGTTTTCATGATTTACTACCACAATATTTACGGAAATACAGAAGATAACTATTATTCACAATGGTTCTGTGTGCCTTTGTTTCTACTTCTCCCTACATTTGACACAGCCCCCTTTTTCCTCAAGCTTTCTAGAAGCTCCTTTCAAAAGCCACTTCTCCCATGTAGGCTTCACTGTTCTCACAAGCTGAAAATTACTTCCTGTTCTTTTGAATCTCTGTAAGCCGCTAATATGCGTCTTTCTGATGATATTTATATTCTTTCCCAGTTCACAGTATTAAAAATCACTTTTTTTTTTCTCAGAAGACAGGATTCTCTGAGTCACTGCGATAATTTGAAAGACATCAGTTCAACTTACAGAAACAGAGTACATTTTTTTTTTGATGTCTTGACGCTGAGAACCCTGGGGAGTGAAACTTCTGATGTTCCTGGCTTTCAAAATAGATGGTCTGACCTAGGTCAGCCTTCTCTACACATCACATGACAGAGAGTTGAAAGTACATATAATGAGAAATCAGTGCTACTTTAACATTTGCTCAAAATTCAAAGGTAGTTCTGTTGAGATGTTCCTCCTAATTTGTTTCTTCTAACCTGTTTGCCTTGTGTGACACCCTCTAATTAAGTCCTCTCCACAGTCCCACAAGGGATAAACTGATTCACAGATGGTAAGAATGAGACCTCTAGAGGCTTCTTGAGTAACTTGGTCCAAGTTAGCCATCTGATAAGTAGGAAGCCAACACTGGCAGCAATTGCCATCTGACTCCAAAGCCCACACTCTCCATCAACACGTTATGTCACCTCTCTGAAATTCAAATGCAAAGAAAAGGCCAAATAATCTAAAGCCAAAGGGATCGGAGGACATTTCTGTAGGGGAGGGGTGCAGGTGTAGTCTGTCTTCATTGACAACAAAGTTCATGTTGGTATTTGTAACACTATCTGATACTTTGACTTAGATCATTGTGCATTTTAATGGGGAATTTTGGGCTTCCCTGGTGGCTCAGACAGTAAAGGATCTGCCAGCAATGTGGGAGACTGGGTTCAATCCCCGGGTTGGGAGAATCCCCTGGAGAAGGGAATGGCAGCCCACTCCAGTATTCTTGCCTGGAGAATCCCATGGACAGAGGACCTGCTGGGCTACAGTCCACATAATGTTTCTTTTCAATATCTTTTAATACTGAGTTTGTGTTTACTTTTTTTGGATTGTCTTAATATCTGCTCATAGTTGGTTTGTTAGAATGAAAACAAACTCCACACATATTTTTTATGTTTTTTAATGTCTTCTAGTTATCCTAACAATTTCTCCATTTGTATAACACTTATTTTTAAGAAAATGTGTCTGGAGTATTGTCCTTTTAAAGTCTCCCCAGCATTTCCTGAATTTCATAACATGACTGTTCTAATATGTGTGTGCATTACGTATGTGTGTATGTGTATTGAGAGTGTGTATGAATTATATGCAAAGGCTATATCTTATATAGCTGAACATATCCTAGGACTCAGTTAGGAGTTTTTCACATAATAGGAACCAGTTTCTTGAGGTGCACTGAACTGAAATGTAAAGAACCACTGAAAACTTGTCCATACAATCCAAGTGTAGATACAGCTCTTCCTGTCTCCACCTAAACATGGGCTTATGGTGTCATCTCTGTGTCTCTGTGTAGTTAAGACCTTGCGCTCCACCCTCAGCCTGCTGTCCATTCAATGCCAACATCTTCTGGAGGCCTGGAAGTTTCCTGAGTGACTATAGACATGCACGTGCGTGCGTACACACTGACAACACACACAAAATCCTGAACACATCGCATTTTTTTACCTCATTGAAGTTTATAACTAATTGGTCCATCTGTTAGAGAGTATTTAATTTCCTTTTAATTTATTTTTTCCTGTGTTCAGCACTTTTCCATTTCAGAGCATTTAATAGCAAATGCTGCTATTGACTAGATGAGAGGCTATGAATTAGATGTGGTCTGTGGTAAGTAAACTAGTTTCTTTTATCCCAAAGGAAACTGAAGACATTAATGTTGCTCAACCAGTTGGTAGAGACCATTATTTAAATTTAAATGAAAGAAAAACAAGTTTGCTTTACAATGGAAATGAACAATTCAGATCTGAGAAGCTATTGCATATCTCTGCCAACCACCTCAATGTCTGTCTTTCAGATAGCAAAGATGTAGTTAATATGGTACCCTAGATTTTTACAATAATAAAGCATATCAGCTCTGATATGGAGACTGACTTCCTAATTATTCGGGCCCTAAATAATGCAAGCCGTGTTCTCCTTTATTAGCTAATATCTTTCAGAGGTTAGAAAGATGATTATAAAGACCAATTAAAGATACAGTTTTCTGACATGCTGGCCAGTTCATAATCTACACAATATGAAATGCATGTAAGAAGGTCATTATCAGAATATTCTCCCCTAGTTTATATTAGTTTTTTTTTCCTTCTTTTTGTATCACATCTAGTATAAAGACTTTGGTGTTGCTGTAACTCTTGTTCAATAGCCAGAAATTCTAACTTCATAAAATTTCTTGATACCACGTTAACCCTGCATCAGATAAATAAGTACATTCGGAACTATGGCTAATACAGCTGAACATGAAAGTAATATATTGTATTTGTATAGAAAAAAGAAGAGTGCAGAAGCAATCTAAGTAATATATAACCTTGTTATATGAAATGCTATTATTTTAATACATCCATTCCACTAACAAGAAATCTGTTGGAGGGAAATCTGTTATTTTATGTACAGAGAAATGCTATGCATTAAGCAACCCTGCTTTTTTAATTTAGTGCTTCTCTGTCACTCAATACTTTGAAAGATATTTTTCCCATTTGGTAGATAATAAATCACAAAATTCCTGTTATGGTTCAAAGACCGTAACACTGGTTTCGAAGATCATATTTAATTCCAGTATACATTTCTCCAAATAAATTTCCTATTCATGTAATTGTAGGGAGTTAATATAAGTGAAAATGTATGTTACAGACCAAATAATGGCCCTCCAGGTGTACTCAAGTGCTTCCCTGCTGGCTCAGGGTTAGAGAATCTGCCCACCAATGTAGGAAGCATGGGTTCAATCCTTGATAGCATCCAAGTAAGATAAATGTAGCTCACCTAGTGATTATGGACATTACCTGTCATGGGTATTTTAAAGAAGATGAATTCTAAAGTTGAATGCAGGGTCTCTAAAATAAGGTATTCAACTTTCCACTATAACAATTCTCTATTCTCTACTCCTGGACAGTTCCCTACTCTCCCAGGATTTTCACTCTGTGATGATCCAGGATATAAATATAAACATAGATAATAGACATAGATAGGGCTTCCCTGGTGGCTCAGATGGTAAAAAATCTGCCTGCAATGCAGGAGACCCGGGTTCAATCCCTGGGTCAGGAAGTTCCCCTGGAGAAGGGATCGGCTACCCACTCTAGTATTCTTGGGCTTCCCTTGTGGCTCAGCTGGTAAAGAATTCACCTGCAATGCAGGAAACCTGGGTTCGATCCCTGGGTTGGGAAGATCCAGTGGAGAAAGGAAGGGCTACCCACTCCAGTATTCTGGCCTGGAGAATTCCATGGACTGTATAGTCCATTGGGTCGCAAAGAGTCAGAAACGACTGAGCAACTTTCACTTTCACCAGTATTCTTGCCTGGAGAATTCCATGGACAGAGGAGCCTGGTGGGTTACAGTCCATGTGGTCACAAAGAGTCGGACATGACTGAGCAACTAACATACACACATACACATAGATACAGATAATATATAGATATATATATAGAGATACACACACACATATTCTTGTGTTTTCTTGGTTATTTTCAACAAAATTGACCATATTTGAATTACGGAATTAAGGCACTGCATTTTTGTCATCCCATTATTTTATCATTTTATGGAAAAATAAAGACAAAACTATGCTGCAAACTTTCCATCTAGTTAAAACTTGCCTATTCCATATCCATGTGGATATCATGAAACCAACATCTGTTAGAGATTTGTATAATTCTATTAATACATTCTTTATTATTTCCCCTGCATTTGATTTAGTAGGCAGTGATTTTCATGGTGCTTTTCTGTTCCTTTTTAAAAATCTGATCATCTACCCTCAGGCTCCAAGGTGAACAAATGAAGCCATAAAAGTGTTTATACTTCTTGTGTAACAAGGCCATCTTTCCCCAGTCTCTCAGAAAATAAACTTTAGGGTCAACCTTGTCATTTGTTTCTATCCTTAATTATCTTAGTGTGGCCAGTCCTATAATGACAATGACAGTCAAAGGTACTATTTATCAAAACTCTTAATATAAGTCAGGAACTCTCCTAGGTGGTAGGAGTGTATTAAAACAATTGATGTTCACAACAGCCTAAGTTTCATGTATAAGGGAGCTAAGGGGGGAACTTAGATACCTTATCCATGATCTTACCACATTATATTCATCCTGAAGAATCAGTTAACACTTACCTAGTACTTACTGCATCAGTTCTTTCTTTCTTTTTTCTTTTTTGGATATGTATTTGGCTGTGCCTGGTCTTAGTTGCGGCATACAGGGTCTTTGTAGCTGCAGCATTCAGAATCTTTAGCTGTGGCATGCGGGATCTAGTTCTCTGACCTGGGATCGAACTCAGGTCCCTTGCATTGGGAGCTCAGAGTCTTAGCCATGAGACCACTAGAGAAGTCCCTACATCAATTGTTATCATCAGCCTATCTTTAAGGCTCTGTGTCATCTCCTTCACTGTACAGCATCCCCTTTGGCTCCTCAACGTCTCAGTCCTCTTTCCTTCTCTTCCTCCCAATACAATTAAAAGTTCGTAAGCCCTCACCCAGAAAAGTGGTGTCAAATGTATAAAAGAATTTGAATATTTTAGGCCTAAGAGAGATTACTAATGGAGGCATATCTGTATATTATATAACAAGTCCCGCTGGATACGAGCAACATCTTTAAACAAAAACAGCACAACATTAATATTTCTGCAGCAAAATATATAAAGATTCACACCAAGTGGAATCCATAAAGATTATTAAAATCCTTACATCAGTTTAGGCCCTGTTTTACCAATAAATAAGTTATAAAAACTTTTCCTTTTCACAACTTTTTGGATTTCAGAATTGAAGATTGGAAATGATGGAATTGTACGAGGTTCATCATCTCAATATCATCTTGTTATGTAAAAATCTAACCCTATTCCCACTCTCACATACATAAATCTTATTCTTGCTTTAAAACACAGCTTGAATCCTGTGAAGGCACATACCCAATGAATCGCTTTCTTCTGTACTTAAAAGCTGACCCACATTTTTTAACATTAAATGATTTTGTATTACCCGCATACTTATTTTTTCCAACTTGACTCTAAGCGTATAGGGATTAGAGATCATGTCTCATTATGTCACTCTGCAACAAGCTGAACTCATGCTTGAATTCAAATTGTTGTCTAAACATTTTTGTTAAGTACTCCAGGAAATTATTGCATTGACTGTGTTTAACAAGGCAAATCAAGTTTATGTGGAATACTGATAAAGCTATGAGAGTTCCTGAAATGTCTAGTTATATTTGCTTTCTTCAAAACATGTTAGAAAAACTTTACTTTTTCTTTATTATATGCAGAGGTATTAAATTCATTATGGTGGAATATTTTAGTATGGCGGCTATCATGTACAAAGCTCCTAGGCATTAAAAGTGAGGAAAGGTTATAGTTTGACCATTGATAAGCAAATTAACTTTTCTGAGCCTAGACTTCCCCATCTGTAAAAAAAAAAATTAATAATTCCTACATTCAAAATATTCTCTTTTTGGGTTTTTTTTGGAAGACACTTAACTGCGCAATTCTACACCCCTCCCACTTGCCCAAGAAAAGAGAAAAAGGTCTTTCTACTTGCAAACACTTGTAACTTTGCTGGCATTGCTTGTTGATCTTTATAGCAATTAACTGATTTCTCCTTCATCTTCCTCTTGAATTCTTCCTGACTGAATGTGCAATCATTCCTAGAGAGAGAACAAACTTTCAGAGAGTGACCGGAGAGGCTCAGTATTTGCAACAGGAGGAATAGAAAATGATCTGTTACCATTGTGAATGAAGAACAGTAGGAAACCTTAATTTGTGAACATTTTGGCAAACTTCTAATGAGAAGAGAAAACTTTTAGCATTTAAATTTGTAGATATAATGAACTAACCCCTGCACTGAACTATTGTGTTGATTTCTACCAATTTATTTCTAATTTATAGGCATTCTAAAATTATATCCAGGCCTTCTTTTTTATACTGTCTAGCATGAAAAATATTGTTAAAATTAAATGAGCAGCATTTTTCTCAGTTCTGTTCAAACCACAGATGCTAGTTTTGATTTTATTTCTAACAGTGAGATTGAAATTCCATTTTAATATGCAGAACTGCAGCCCAGGGAGCCATAAAATACAGAGTGTTTTCATTAGATGATGGCCCTGTACCTCTAGTTAACTGGAAAGCTGATTCATCAAACAGCAACCATCAAGACAGCATTAACTAAGACCTGGAATGAAAACTTGAGATTGGGGTGAAAATTACCTGTTTTGAATCACATAATTGTAACTTTGGAGAAATTCCTTGTTTGTGGCATAAAACTGTTTCCAGGGATGCAGGAGTGTTTGCTGAAAATTTGCTGCAGATGGTTTAAAGATTGAACACTGTACATTTCAAAGGGATCTTCAATTTTATTTCAGTTGCCACTAATTTACAGGAATGAACATTCACCCTTATTCTCTCTTCTTCCCCCTAACCCCAGGAAAGAGAAATGATCAGAACTAATTTTGCCTTTGAATTGTCTCTCAAATATTTGCATACACAAAATAAAGCATTGGAATCTGGGCTTATTTTATGCCAGGGCAGTTCAAAGGTAAGGGATTCTAGCTAACAGTCAAAATGTCCCCCTGGACTTGAGGCAATGAATTGACATCTCTTCTGGTCATAGGCAAAAGGAGAAAGTGAAAGTGAAGTCACTCAATAGTGTCCGACTCTTTGTGACCCCATGGACTGTAGCCTACCAGGCTTCTCTGTCCATGGGATTTTCTAGGCAAGGGTACTGGAGTGGGGTGCCATTTCCTTCTCCAGGGGATCTTTCCTACCCAGGGATCGAACCTGGGTCTCCCACATTGTAGGCAGATGCTTTTACCATCTGAAGCCAGGCAAAAGGAGAAGGGGGCATCAAAGGATTTGATGGTTAGATAGCATCACTGACTCAATGGACATGAATTTGAGCAAACTCTGGGAGAGAGTGGAGGACCATGGACTCACAAAGAGTTGGACAGAACTTAGCAACTGAACAACAACAGCAACAACTGGTCATATAATTGATTAGAGGAAAAAAAGAATAGCGTCCCTTCTCCTAATGAATTGTAATTGTACTGCACCTTTACAAGTAAAGCAAATAAAAAATAAATTTTAAAAAGTAAAGCAAATAGCTAATAAAAATAAGTCTCTGCAATACATGTATTAATGGTTGTTGTGGTTTATCCTAAAATGTTAGATGGAAGAAACTTTAAAGAGCCTTTCATTTAAACTGTATTCCATGGAGTTGCTTTGAAGGCTGCTTTAAGAGAAAGGTAGGCCTTGCAGAAAGAGTAGGTGGACATACCACTTTGTAGGCCTCCAGGCCCCCAGATCTCCCTCTTCACTTCAATTGGATTACCTATTTAATGCATTTTATTGAAAGATTTTTTAAATTGACTTCACTGTTTAAAATGTTTGAAAACTACACGAAACTAGTCATATTATAAATAACCTAAAACTGCCGAAAGTGGCAAAGCCAAGACTAGGACCAGGTTGCATATCTCCTAATATTGTGCTTTTTTTGTTTTGTTTTGTTTTGTTTTTAATCTGTTATGGAATTGTGTTATTACAGTGGGGTCAGTCTTTGGTTCCCATAATATATATCCCTTCTGTATATTAAAACAAAAGTGCACTATTTAATATCCTCTGCTCTTTTATGGGAAAAGAAACCTAATGGGAAAAAAAGGACTACATTTTTTACAGTGGGTAGAACTCAAAAATGACTTTCTAAGTAAATAACTGAATAGTGAAAAATAAAATGTGAGAATTTAGGATAATAGAGAAGAAAAGTAGAAAGACATAATTTCATTTGTTGACAGTTTCAATTGAGTAACATTTATCAAAGTATTATAAAAAGTCAAGTAATTTGGCTGAACAATGAATAACAAACAGAAAAATATGCTTGTGCATATGTAACAACTTTATAATTTAAATAATCAATGACTGGATTGAGGAGACAGAATGGTGACTCAGGCAGTAAGAATCTAGCTGCAGTGCAGAAGACCCATGTTTGATTCCTGGGTTGAGATGACCCCCTGTAGAAGGGAATGCCTACCAACTCTAATATTCTTGCCTGGAGAATTCCATGGGCAGAGGAGACTGGCAGGCTACAGTCCGTGGGGTTGCAAAGTGTGAGACACTACTGAGCAACTTTCACTTTTCGCCAGGAAAACTCAATGGACTACAGTCAGTGGGAGATTTTTAGGTATACTGTTTAATGCAGGAGTAGGAAAAAATATTCAGCAACAGTTTGGAAGGGGAATAGAAAGTATTGACTTGAAATAATTAGACTCCCAGGTATTTTTCCAGCAAAGATGGGTTTATTTGGGATCAGCAGAGAATTGCAGTTTGGGGTCTGCAATCATGGCAAGCCACAAGCAAGTGTTCACATGTCAAGGAAAAACAAATGCTTTTATAGAGAAGAAAAGGAAGTTGGGAGGGCTGCAATAAACAAAAGAGTTCATGACTTTTCATAGGCTTGCTCCTTCTGGGTGAAAAGAGGTGTCTTTCTTCTTCCTGTTAGGCTCTGCTTCTCATTGTAGGATGTGAGAACTCCTTCTTTTATTCCCCCAACTCTATTTAATTGAGGTTTCTGTTTATTATTGTTATTATTTTTACTAAAGAGAATGAGTACAAGTGCAAAGGAATTGAATAGAATAAATATGTATTGAATATTCCTATATATGGGAAACTTTCTTGGTATTGAGGACAGAATCATGAACAAAATGGTAAAGAGAATATAGCCTAAGATTCCAGCAAAAATAAATAATCTAATAAAAAAAGCAGAAGTGCAGATAGTGATGAATACCAAGAACACAATAAATTTCAACAAAAATCATCCATTTTACATATCCTGCTATTGTAAAATATCTATAATTTTACAATAGATGTGGGGCCTTATACCATTTTTGATGCTATTGTTGCTACTCTTGCTTCATCAAGAATAGTGAAAAGAGTATTTTAAAGAGAAGAGGCCTTCCTATTTAAAGTTTGAGCTTCCAGTAGTTTTAAGTGAGATTTGAAAAAGGCCTTTTTGGGGGAAATGTGGGCCTATTGAAATGACAAAGTTGAATTGTTCAAGAAATGGGGATAAAGGTAGGTGATCCATGTGAAAGAAAAATATAAATGGACTTCAGGGGATATGATGGAATTCTGCAAAATTCTAGTTTCCTATGACAACTGGGCTGTGGTAGTTCTTTATTCTGCTCACACTTAGTGACCTAGGACTTCTACTGTGGAATGGCTGTGTAAATGTTTCTGGAAGCATATCTTTTGCTTCTCAGGCTTAGAAACTCAGGGGGTATCTCTAAAGTCAGAATTACGAAGGGTTGAGAGTATCTTGTGAGGACATCTCTGTGTCTGGCTCACAGTGATCATCTATCGTTATTGGTAGAAACCATTGCCACACAGTGGTTTCAATGTAGCAGAAATAATAAGGCAAATGAGTAGGTTACAGACCAGGTCCCTTTTTATATTTCTAATCCAAAGAAGCCTCTGAATTCTTTTGTTACGTAAGAGATGATGGTCAATCTGAAAGCTGATATATATTAGAATTTTCATCTATCCTGACAATAAGCCTTTTGATAAAAATATTAGAATACTACATTTATTGTACACTGAGTCATAGAATAATTCATTATTATTTAAACATTCATTATTTCTTCCTCTTGTTCCATCTCTCTTTCTCAACAAAATTGAGCTTGCTTTGGACTCTGGTTTCTAGGAAGCTTGTAATGTATGTAGATATATTTTTAAAGTTGTTTAAGATTATAATGTGTCACTTGGGATATCATCATAGGGGAATATCAACCCGTTCAGAAATTGTTCCCGCTGGAGTAGAGTTTCATCCATGAGGTAGAGGACATAGAATCTAGCTCCCTGGAAATAATCAAGAACCTCTTAAGGAGTCAGTGCCCTAGAAAAATGAGTGGAGGCTCAGCACAGTGCTCTGATTGCAGTTGGAAACTGGATAGCTAGATGGGGAACTTGACACCAAAGATGTCCGGGATTTTGTGCAGACACATTAGATCCCACAAAGACCCATGCTATACTCTATCCATAGCTGGTGAGACTGAAGCCTGGAGTCTGGTCTTAGCTAAACTCTGCAATAGGGGGAAAAAAAACAACAACCAGAGAGTCTAGGTGGAAGTTGCTACAGAAGGCAATAACTGACAGGGAATAAAATAAAAGGTAATTTAATGTATTAAATCTGGAAAGTTGCTAAGGCATATAACACGACAAAAACTCAATTCTGTACTGAAATACTGGCTTCAAAGTACATTAGAATAACTTAGCTCTGGACCATTTTGCTCTGGGTTCATAAAACCTAGCATTTCTTGAGTTTGCAGTTACCTATATTCAATCAGTTCTATACTTAGCAAAATGGTCAAGTATACTTTTGAAAATCTGCTCTCATTTTGACACTCCCTGGGCAGTACATTTCCTTTTGCTTCATCGCTTTTCATTATTTTTCCTTAGTTTCTCAATGTATTCTCTTTTTTAAATGACATTGTATTTTGCAATTGGAGCATCTGATGAGTAAATTTTAAGAATATGTCATTTAAAAATAACTTTTACCAGAAGGTTCAAAATTATTTGAAATCAGACCTGCAGCATCTCACTCTACACATGCACAGTTTAGTATTCAGGCAAGAACTCAATGGAACACATGCATAGATCTTAGGTGCTTTTAATCTGTATAGTTCCCTTCTGTATAATACTATGCCCAGCAAATTCTAGATGTCTCTGATTCCCTCACCTCTGATATCTGTCTCTCTTGCTTAGTGAAACTGCTTTGCTTTGGTTCTCTCTCCTGTGTGTTAAAATCTGGTAGATGCCTCCAGACAGAAAGCCTGCATGATCATAGGAATCATCTCCTTTGTCTTCTCCTCTTATGAATAACAATCCTGTATGGTGTTTTGTCCAATATGTGGATATATTTTTCATATATTTTATCCAGTTTCCTAGGGCTTTTCTGGGGCGGTGGGTGGGTGGGTACCGGTTGGATTTTGTTTGTTTTCTGTTTTGTGTTTTGTTTGTTTTTATGGCAGAAGTGCTAGTCTGGTGTCAGTTACCCGATCATGCCCCAAAGTGCAACTCCTTGTTTCATTTGTAACTTGCATTTTTGTTTATAAGTGTAGGCACCAGGAGAACCCAAACTGTTTAAAAGCTGGATGCAACATCTCTTTTTTACAGTCCTTGAATGCCAGGATTTATGAAGTTCCTTTGTTATGAGTTTTACATCAGTATATCCCACACATTTAATTTGACCTATATAATTTCACATTTAATAACACTACTTTATATTTTCTTGAAACGGTAATTTAGTTTCCATAAAGAAGCAAGAACAAATCCTTTGTTCAGATGATAACAAAATAATCCATTCATTTTTACTAAAATTTATTAAAACAAACCATTTTAGAAACTACTGCTTTATATGGCTTCTTATTTTTAGATATTATTATCTATCAGGACAAAAACAGTGTAATCTTGCCCTGAATAGCAGTTTTGTATCAAATGTCTATTATGCTCTAATACAGACAAATGTGCCTTAACTTATTTCATTTATTCTCTTATATTCCACAGAAACACCATAGCCATATTTGCAATTATTTTGCATAGGAGTTGTAGACTAACAAAGTCCATCTTCAGCGTTTCCCTGAAGCCATTTATAAGTGATTATTGCTTAATTGTTCCCATAGGATAAACCAATTTAGGAGTATCAGCCAAGTGACATCATTTCAAGAGCCTTTGAAGTAAAGAAGCAAGGGCCGCTGTCCTCTATTTCTTGGTGAAATTGCTTTAAAAAGTGGAATAATTATTTTTTCTTGCAATTTCAAAGCAGTGTAACCACTACAGCCAGAAAAAAATTTAGTCCTTCATAGTAGACATGTGAGTTTGGGCAAATCATTCCTCCTTTATGAGTCTCACGTTTTGCTTGTATAAAGTAAAAATAATTATATACCTAGCTCACAGTGTTGTTGTGAAGACCAAAGGTAGAGTCTTTGGCATATAGCTATGTCATAATAAATAGAATTATTAACCTGGCTTCAAAAGAGAAGTTATTAGTTTAATGAGAAATCAAAAGATGCTGAGGAAAACACATTTGGGTTGTGCTCTGTGGAAAAAGAAGCCAAAATTATCAGAGGTTCAGTGTGATATTTTCTGGTCCTATGTTCCCTAATTAGCTTAGATTAAAGAGTTGAGGCTGAGAAAGAAAGCGAGACCTTCCTAAGAGACCCTCTCTTAGACTCATAAATGAGATTATTTCAACAGAGAACTTATTTCCCCAAAGTTTTTAGTCTCCTTCTACCTACAGAACTCAAGTGACCTTTCTGAATTAATTTTATTTCTGTAAACTTGTACATACAAGTTTGTATGTGGCTGAGTTAAAATGAAGAAAGAACTGATGTTTATTAAAAGTTGCCAGGTGGTAGATACTTTATATATTATATATATAATATATATATTATATATTAATTTCATTAAACTGTCATAAAAATCCTGTGAAAGATGAATTGATGACTCATTCTACCAGTGTGGGGCTGGAGCTTAAAAAAATTATGCCATATTCAAGGTCATACATATAATACATGGTTCAGTCACTCAGTCATGTCTGACTCTTAGTGACTCCATGGATTGCAGCATGCCAGGCCTCCCTGTCCATCACCAGCTCCCAGAGCTTACTCAAACTCATGTCCATCAACTCATTGATGCCATCCAACCAAATCATTCTCTGTTGTCCCTTTCTCCTCCTGTCTCCAGTCTTTCCCAGCATCAGGGTCTTTTCCAATGGGTCAGTTCTTTGAATTAGGTAGCCAAAGTATTGGACCTTCAGCTTCAGCATCACTCCTCCCAGTGAATATTCAGAACTGATTTCCTTTAGGATTGACTGGTTTGATCTCCTTGCTGTCCAAGGGACTCTCAAGAGTCTTCAACTGATTTTAAAAGCGTCAATGCTTCTGTACTCAGCTTTCTTTATGGTCCAACTCTAACATCCATACATTACTGCTGAAAAAACCAGAGCTTTGACTAGATGGAAATTTGTCAGCAAAGTAATGTCTCTGCTTTTTAAGATGCTGTCTAGGTTTGTCATAGCTTTTCTTCCAAGGAGCAAGTATCTTTTAATTTCATGGCTGCAGTCATCATCTGCAGTGATTTTGGAGCCCAAGAAAATAAAGTCTGTCACTGTTTCCATTGTTTCCCCATCTATTTGCCATGAAGTGATGGGACCAGCATGTTGCAGTCTATGGGGTCACAAAGAGTCAGACACAACTGAGTGACTGAACCGAACTGAACTGATGGGACTGGATGCCATGATCTTTGTTTTTTGAATGCTGAGTTTTAAGCCAGCTTTTTCACTCTTCTCTTTCACTTTCATCAAGAGGGTCTTTAGTTCCTCTTTGCTTTTGGCCATTAGGGTAGTGTCATCTGCATGTGTGAGGCTGTTGATATTTCTCCCAGCATTCTTGATTCCAGCTTGTGCTTCATCCAGTTCTGCATTTCACATGTTGTATTCTGTATATAAGTTAAATAAGCAAAGTGATTATATACAGCCTTGACCTACTCCTTTCCCAATTTGGAACTAGCCCTTTTTTCCATGTCCAGTTCTAACTATTGCTTCTTGAGTTGCATACAGATTTCTCAGGAAGCAGGTCAGGTGGTCTGATATTCCTGTCTGTTAAAGAATTTTTCACAGTTTTTTGTGATCCACACAATCAAAGGCTTTAGCATAGTCAATGAAGCTTCATAGTCTATGAAGTCAATGAAGAAGTAGATGTTTTTCTTGAATTTTCTTGCTTTTTCTGTGATCCAACGGATGTTGCCAATTTGATCTCTGATTCCCCTGCCTTTTCTAAATCCAGCTTCAAATTCTGGATGTTCTCAGTTCACATAATGTTGAAGCCTAGCTTGACAAATTTTGAGCATTACTTTGCTAGCTTGTGACATAAGTGCAATTGTGCAGTAGTTTGAACATTCCTTGGCATTGCCTTTCTTTGGGATTGGAATGAAAACTGACCTTTTCTAGTCCTGTGGCCACTGCTGAGTTTTCCAAGTTTGACAGCATATACAGTGCAACACTTTAACAGCATCATCTTTTAGGACTTGAAATAGCTCAGCTGGAATTCCATCACCTCCACTAGCTTTGTTTGTAGTGATGCTTCATAAGGCCTGCTTGACTTTGAACTTCAGGATGTTTGGCTCTAGGTGAGTGATCACACCATCAGTATTATTTGGGTCATGAAGATCTTTTTTGTATAGTTCTATGTATTCTTGCCATCTTTTCTTAATATCTTCTGCTTCCGTTAGGTCCATATTGTTCATGTCCTTTATTGTGCTCATCTTTGCATTAAATGTTCGCTTGGTATCTCTGATATTCTTGAAGAGATCTCTAGTCTTTCCCATTCTATTGTTTTCCTCTATTTCTTTGCATTTATCACTTAGGAAGGCTTTCTTATCTCTCCTTGCTCTTCTTTGGAACTCTGCACTGAGATGGATATAGCTTACCTTTTGTCCTTTGCCTTTCACTGTCAGGGAATGTTTAACAGGAGGATTCCTACATGCTGTTTCTCATAAATCCTCTGTTCCTTATCAGTTTCTGGCAACAGAAATGAGTGGAATGGCACGCCCCTCCCAGGACTGAGGTCAGAGGATGAGACATGCATGAATCTCCTTCAGTAAACATTCTCCTTACGACAAAACTGCTTAGTCTTGATCTTCTTTCTTGAGATATGGATTGTCTCCTGACCTTATGACCATTGTTAATCCCTTATTCCCTTGGTAACGGTTGCTGTACATTTGGTTTTCTGATCTTTATCATTGTCAAAAGAAATTCCTTGTACAACAGTCTATATATACTCACAGAAAGATTATTAAAGCACCTTTGATCCATCAGAGCTTGGGTCCCCATGTCTTTCTTTCTTTCTCTCTCTCTCTTTCTCCCCCTCCCTGAGGCTAATTCTCTGGAGCATGGAAACCCGCCAAGCTCATTCTCCTGCCTGGGCTTTCAAGACCCCCTTGAGAGGGCACCCTGTGCCTTCATGAGCAGTGCAAGCCCTGTTCTAGGGTTTTATTGTTTCTCTGCCTAAACCAGGGAGTATTAGCTTCTTTCTCTCTTTCAATTTCTTATCGTTGACTCTGGACCACCAGGTTCCGGTCCATTAAAGGACCACAACATTTCACCTCTCTCCTTTTCTCAGCTATTTGCAAGGCCTCCTCAGACAGCCATTTTGCCTTTTGTATTTCTTCTTCTTGGGGATGATTTTGATCACTGCCTCCTGTACAGTGTTATGAACCTCCTTCTGTAGTTCTTCAGGCACTCTGTCTATCAGATCTAATCCCTTGAATCTATTTGTCACTTCCACTGTCTGTATAAATATAAGGGATTTGATTTAAGTCATACCTGAATGGTATATTGGTGTTCCCTATTCTTTTTATTTTAAGTCTGAATTTTGCAATAAGGAATTCATGATCTGAGCCAGTCAGCTCCTGGTCTTGTTTTTGCTGACTGTATAGAACTTACCCATCTTCTGCGGAAAAGAATATAATTAATTTCAGTATTGACCATCTGGTGATATTCGTGTGTAGAAATTAATGTGTAGGGTCATCTCTTGTGTTGTTGGAAGAGGGTGTTTTGCTATGACCAGTGCATTCTCTTGGCAAAATTCTGTTAGCCTTTACCCTGCTTCATTTTGTACTTCAAGGCCAAACTTGCCAGTTACTCCAGGTATCTTGACTTCCTGTTTTTGCATTCCAGCCCCCTATGATGAAAAGAACATCTATTTTGGTGTTATTTCTAGAAGGTCTTGTAGGTCTTCACAGAATCATTCAACTTTAGCTTCTTCAGCATTACTGGTTGGGGCATAGACTTGGATTACTGTGATATTGAATGGTTTGCCTTGGAAATGAACAGAGATCATTCTGTCGTTTTTGAGATTGCACCCAAGAACTGCATTTTGGACTCTTGTTGACTATGAGGATTACTCCATTTCTTCTAAGGGATTCTTGCCCACAGTAGTAGATATAATGGTTATCTGAATTGAATTTGCCCATTCTGGTCCATTTTAGTTCACTGATTCTTAAAATGTCAATGTTCAGTCTAGCCATCTCCTGTTTCACCACTTCCAGTTTACTTTGATTCATGGACCTAACGTTCCAGGTTCTTATGCAACATTGTTCTTTACAGCACTGGACTTTACTTCCATCATCAGTCACATCCATAAGTGGGTGTTGTTTTTGCTTTGGCTCAGCCTCTTTATCCTTTCTGGAGTTATTTCTCCACTCTTCTTCAGTAGCATATTGGGTACCTACTGACCTGGGCAGTTCATATTTCAGTGTCATATTTTTTTGTTTTTGCCTTTTTATATCGTTCATGGGGTTCTCAAGGCAAGAATACTGAAGAGGTTTGCCATTCCCTTCTCCAGTGGACCAAGTTTTGTCAGAACTCTCCACAATGACCCATCCATCTTGGGTGGCCCTACACGTCATGGCTTGTAGTTTTATTGAGTTAGACAAGGCTGTGATTCAAGTAATCAGTTTGGTTAGTTTGCTGTAAAACAAGATAGGCCAAAGATTCAAATTCAAGTCACAGCCACTCAGTAAATCATTTCCATTTTATATCCTCATAAGTCAACTGATTTTCTGCTACCATTCCTACACCATGTCCTACTCAAGATTGAATATCTTGGACTTAGCATATGCCTAATACATAATTGAAAGCATATGCTTGCAGAATGGATGAATGAACATTGATCAAACCCTCATAATCTTTGCAGCAATATATACAGACTCTTAACTTTATTTTGATGGACAAATAGAGGAATAGGATAATGAAAGACAGTCCTGTAGAAATGGGATAAAACCCATTACTTTTTCTGAAAATTTACAATTCCCTGGACATTGTTGGAAACATACAAGGCACTCGACAACCATCATTGGCTGAGTAAATTTACTACCTTCCCTTTGTACTGAATATTTAGATTCCAGAGATATTTTTACTAATACTCTTCTTTGAAAGAAAATTCTAGGAAATGATCTTTGTTAAAACTTAAGAAATTACTACCTGAAGTATTGCAAACCAAACTCTGAATACAAAAACAATTTGCAGTTGAACACCCTGTGGAAGTGAAAGTGTTAATCTCTCAGTCATATCTGACTCTTTTGCGACTCCTTGGACTGTAGCCCATCAGGCTCCTCTGTCCATGAAATCTCCAGGCAAGGATACTGGAGTGTGTAGCCCTTCTTTTGTCCAAGGCATCTTCCAACCCAGGGATCTGAACACCCTGAGGTAAGACCAAAAAACATGCCTGCCGAAGGAAATTAATGACCAAAGGACAAATATATGAAGTACTATTTTGAGATTAAAATCTAGGAGACAGAATAAAAAGGTTCCTGGGTACATTTTCATTTATGTGGACCTTTATCAGAGAAGGAAAATACTATCCTTTAACTCCTTCCTGGCATTTACATCTCCCCTGTCTACCAGCAAGATGAATGCTCCAAAGTCTCAGTGCTCTGATTCTAACCAGGGAAGAAAAAGCCAGTGACACACTATTACAAAGAGAGCATGGTTATGACATACTATGAGTTCTCAGTGGTTCTGCCTTCCCCAACTTCTTCCCATGTGCCATCTTGTCCCAGAGATGAGTCTACTGGTACACATGCATAGGTGGCTTCACTGTGACAGGAAAGAGAAAAGAGCTCATTACCTCCTGAATTAGCACCTCCTACAAATGCTGCAAGGCAGAAGGGACAGTATTTCGAAATCAGATATTCAAGTTTGACATAGAGTTATATCTGATTACATATCCCAAATGCTACTTTATTCTTCTTAACAGTGTCACGTTAAATATTAATATCGATGGCATATTAAATTCATAAAGTAAATTGTATCTTTTATCATAATCCTTACTCTTCAATGGAATTTCATGACTGCCTAGAGTCAGTTTGCAGTCCATTTACTTCTTCTTTTGATAGAGTAAATTCTTCAACATCTCTGTTCCTCAGTTTTTGTGTCTGTCACATGGATAGAATGATACTTTCTAATGCAACACTATGAAGATTAAATGAAATACTATACATGGAACCCTTAATATAATACCTAATACAAGGTAACTATTCAATAATTACATATTATTTTTGGTAACCTAGATGCTTCCAAATCTAGACGTCCTTTTTTCTGAGGAGCCATCAATAAATTATTTTTACTCCACATCTTAATAGAGAGCAAATAGAATTAAGGACTGCCATTTGCACTAATGATTCTTTTGAAATGGAGAGAGCTGCACTAGATTCTCCCTGTTTTGATCTCTGTCCATCAAAAGGAGATAATATTTGCTCAACATTGTTCCTTTCTATGAGGGAAATTTTGAAGAAAATGATGTTGGCATCTTTATATTCACCAGACCACATTTTGCTAGTGACTGGAGTCACAGTATTTTAAAAAGTCAACCAAGCAAGCAAACAATCCAAATAAACTGAACCTGGATCCACGTGTTCTTCTAGTTTTGTTGTTCAGCAGCGGTTTCATTCATGTACTTCCTGTTTCTCTACACAAAACATACCTAAGATCTTCTTATGTTAGGTGAGGTTCACTTTTCCTCTGCTCCAGTTTCTTCATCTGGACCTGCTGGTCCCAGTGTCTTTGATTGGAGGTGAATCGTGATTGTGAGAACCCACAGTGACCCAAAGTCAAAGATTATAGGTTACTATAAGCCCTGTGTTGTGACATTGACGGGTGCTTGCTCATCAAGTAGAAAAAGTTACTGTCAGTCAGAACCCTGGGCTGGGAAATAAGGGTGAATTATATCTAACAAGTGTTGTGACATGAGGATTAAAAATAGGTACTTAAATTTGGCCATTGTGCAAAAATATTCTGTCCTTCTGCTGGTGACTCACAAATAACATCTGAACCTGAAGGACTTTTACATATGTGTCTCACTATTCGAATAGGCTATTAACTGGTTCTCGCAAACCTCTTGTGAACCCTCATTTATTTTAAAACTGTTTTACTTATGAAACATCCATCTGTTCTTCATCACTACTTCAATATTCTTGCCACATTTTTTCATATAGATTTTCCCCCTCATTTACCATGTGCTAACTATTTGGAGGATGGCATTATGATGAGAAAGAATATACTTAAAGAATGGGGAAATGGCACATTTCCTAGCATCAGCTTGCTAGGCATTTAAGAAAATTTGAGAAAGACACTTGTCTTTTTTTTTTTTTTAAGTTATTCTCCATAATGTATATTTAAATAGCAGAGCTATAGGAGAATTTCCTTTGCTTTTCTGCGTTATTGTCTTTCAGCAGGCTCTCAGTTCTTTGTGCCAGCCCAAATCACCTATAAATCATATAACTTTTGGTCTTGGATATGGGGCAAATGGTCACTGGAGACACTGTATTGTAATGTCTGAGAACTTTGAGTTCTTGATATAGAAATTCCTGAGTTCAAATCCAGCCTCTGTCAGTCACTTTTTAGTTAAGTGACCTTGGGGAAATTATTTTGCCGCCATAGCTTATTCTTTATCCTCTGGAAAATGATCATAGATACTATTCTAATTTGCTATAAGAATTTAATTGAGATGGCTTATGTAAAACCTTAGGATACTGGCAAAAATTGGCAGGAAAATGCTCAAAAATGTTAATTTTTTAAATTATCACTGAAAAATCAACAGACTCCAGAAAGTCTGATTCTTTACTTCCACCAAGACTTTTCTAAACTCCTGCATTTGTTACCTAGGCTGATGCCCTTGTTTCTTTCTGTCTTGCACACACGTGTGCACACCTGCACTCTGACTTTATCAGCCTAGACTATCCTCTTCCTTCCTGTGATAATTCAGTGTTCAATTACTGAGCAGTCTAAATTCTCTTTTAGGATGACCACTTGCCAAAGCCTACTCATATCATTAAAAAATAGCAAAAAAGTATCCCAAACACCCAAATGTTGCCGGGTCTCCGCTGACAAGGGCTTCCCAGGTGGCGCAGTGGTGAAGAATCCACCCGCCAGTGCAGGAGACGCAAGAGATGTGAATTCAATCCCTGCATCAGGAAGATCCCCCAGATGGAAACCTACTCCAGTATTCTTGAGTGGAAAATTCCATGGACAGAGAAGTCTGGCGGGCTAGAGTCCACGGGGTCACAAAGAGTCAGACACAACTGAGAGACTGAGCGCACAAAACTAGTCCACTGACAAGACAAATAAGATGCAGACATGTACCTCTTATCCATACATCCACGTCCAATCTCCTTTTGTCCTAATGATTTGGATAATTAGCTGTCATCAAACTGAAGAAAACATAGCAGCTATCTCCTCACTAAAATAACAGAATATACTTATAAATGAGAATTCTCCTTCCTTCATTGTTCTTCCTCAATCATGAGGATTCAAGATATGGATCCTCTTTTGAAATTAAATTTGAGAAGAATAGAATCTTAAAATCTCCTCACTTTTAACACATGTCCAGTTCCTCAGCCCATGAGCTACATATTGTATTCCTATGATGCATTTTTATAGAGAAAGAGTAGAAGATAATCAAGACTGAAGCTTTCTTTACTCTGATTTCCAAGAATGGCACTGTAGATTTAAGGAAAGGCTACTGAATAAAGGGCCAGGGACTTAGATTTTATCCCCAGTTCAGTCACCAAATAACTACTGTTTGGATTCTCACTTAGCATTTGTGTACCTCAGTATCCTCTACTGTATGATTTGTTGTTCAGTCATGTCTGACTCTGCAACCCTATGGGCTGTAGCATATCAGGCTTTCCTGTCCTTCACCATCTCCTTGAGCTTGCTCAAACTCATATCCTTAAGTCAATGATGCCATCAAACCATATCTATCATCCTCAGTTGTCCCCTTCTCCTCCTGCCTTCAGTCTTTCTCAGGATCAGGGTCTTTTTCAATGAGTTGGTACTTCACATTAGGTGGCCAAAGTGTCGGAGCTTCCGCCTCAGCATCAGTCCCTACAATGAACATTCAAAACTGATTTCCTTTAGAATTGACTGGTTTGATATCCTTGCAGTCCAAAGGACTCTCAAGAGTCTTCGCCAACACCACAGTTCAAAAGCATCAATTCTTTAGTGCTCAGCCTTCTTTATGGTCCAACTCTCACATCCATTCATGCCTACTGTAAATATCATAGCTTTGACTATACAGACCTTTGTCAGCAAAATAATGTCTCTGCTTTTTAATATGCTTTCTAGGTTTGTCATAGCTTTTCTTCCAAAAAGCAAGTAACCCTACTATATGATAGGGTTGGGTAAATTGAGGTATTTGTCTAATCCATCTTGTCTATCCAGTGAGCCATGATACTTGATGAGAAACACTTACCTATGATTCATACATGGTACCATTTATAAAATAATCTACAGTAATGTCTTTATATCTGTCTGTCTGTCTAGATAGGTATATTTGGGTATAGATAGATATATTCCATCTGATTTGGCTAGTCTTAAGTTGAAATGATGTTACGGTTAACTTCCTTTTATGTTTTTGTACAAAACAATAACAGGACACCCTGTCTCGTATCTCTTATCACCACTGAGTAAATTTTCCTCAAAGAATTTTAAGCTGTCTTTGCTTTGTGGTCAGAATTTTTAAATACATATATATACATATTTCCTTAATTTTCCTTTGAATCCATTTCCAGCTCCTTTTACCAAAGAAGGAGAGCAAAGAAATTAATCTTGAAGGTTCTCATCAAAATTCTTAACATCAGTCTTGCAAAGCAAGAAAAGACCAAAGAAGAAAAGACCAAAGAAATTAATCTTAAAGGTTCTCATCAAATTATTAACATCAGTCTTGCAAAGAAGAAAATATTTTAATTCACATTATGGTTATTATTTATTAATCCTTCATTAATACCTTAAAATAGCAAACTTTCTATAAAACATCAAAGAAGAAATAATAATAGGCTGACATGTGTATATTAAATAATTCTACAGTTACTAAACAGTGGACATTTATGTTTGGAATACCTGGAATAGCTTTTCAAATGACCTTAAGCTCTCCTGCATACAAATACAAGAAAATTGCATTTAAAAAAGTTGTTTCTTTTTTATTGGAGAGCAAATGGAAAAGAAATATACTGTCGAACAAACAAATCCCTTTTCTGGGCTTTGTTTAAGGCTGAAACATTGGATATGTTAATTCTGATCATTGCATCGAAAAGGGAGAAGTAGGGCCTTCAAGAGTTTTATGGGTTTAGTGATCAGAGGGATAAATGTGTGCCCTGCATTTATTTATATAATCCCAAAGGTATAAACCACCCATAAATATACACTCATCATTCACTGAAAATAAAATAAAAGTAACATAAAATTGCTACTTAAAGAGAAGGAAAATAACCACCAAAGGATGGGGAAGTAAAGTACAAGTAACGCTATCATTACTCAAACTATGTAGGACTTGGAAGGAGCAAAAGAAGCAGCTAAATCAAACACTTAGCTGGAAAGGAGAAACAGAAAGCAAACAAAAAAGAATCCAATTACTTTATGTTTGTTTTTGTAAATGGTTTTTCTGTAAGAGGAAAAAAGAAAACTATTTTGACTTGTTTTCCTCTGTACTTTACTGCTGAGAGCAGCCGGTACCTTATGAGTGAGTCCAAGCGACTGCTGATACTTCTGTTAATGCTAATTAACCTCCTGCTACAAATATCAACAAACCCACATCTGAGCTTTGTCTGCACATCATGCCCCTCTCCTCCTTTTAATCTGAATTGCGATAGTCACCATTGGTTGCTACTTATTAGGTGGGATCAGATCAGCAGTTGAAAAACAAGATGACAGCCAGGGTCACACTGTCTGTTATTTTCCAGACAGAAAAGAAACACAGGCTTATGATGGCTTCAAGAAGTCAAAACATAGTTTCTGTAAGGAAATACAAGTGAGAAAGTCATATCTGGGATGTGGGGGCTGAGATTTTTCCTGAGAATACTTGGACTTAATGGTTAGAATCCTACTGGGTATCAACAATATCAATGCTATTAGAAAGTCACACATCTGAGTATTTCAAATGCAATGTGTGTACTTTTGAGAAGTGTGGTGAGGGCTCTCTCAAACTCTAGTAATTTTACATATATTCTCTTGAATTCATTGCTAATTTAGATAAATTTGATTGTGTAAGCTAAAGAGAAAATAAGTCTTCAATTTTTCCTTCCCTTAACTGTCTCCTAGGTTCGAACAAAGTCAGCACTGAGTCTGCAGCTACTGTAGTCGATTAAAGCTAAGGATACACGGGGAGAGTGATCCTGACATTTAAACTCTGCTCCTTGGCCTTCGTTTCCTCTCAGCTATGCTTCCCATACTGTGCCCCCTCTTCCTTATAAATTTTCAGTCTTCCCAGAACAGATAGATTTTAGTCCAGAAACCCAGGAAACCATCCCATCCCATCTAGGAACAGGATTTTTATTGGAGAAAGCACTACAGAGCTCTTCGTTTAAATACATATTTGCCTACCCTAGATGTCTAATAATATTTTGCGTCAGTACTCTGCCTGTGATGTCCTTTCAGTGGGTTGACATATACTTGTAGAATCTGACATACACTGTGTTACTCTTCTGGCAAATTCTCACTAAACATTCCAGTACTCCACCCCCCACCCCCACCCCACTCCTTTCTATACACCTTTGATATGATCTAATTCCTAATCATGTGTCTGTGCTATTATCACCCACAACATAATATTATAGTGTGGTTGATGATAATTAAGAAATTTTTGGTTAAATTGTATCACTTAGGGCATATTTTACTCCCATGAAAAGCTTGCCTTGCTTTGAGTGACCGTTTTCTATAAACGATTTATCCTAGGAGTATAGCAACATTAATAGCATTGGTTTTCCAAGGTAAAAGGTATTTTTATCCATTAAATCATCTGTTTTTTTCTGTGACTTTGGAAATCTCAGAACTCTGATTCATTATCTCCAAAATGGGTGTGATAGTGTCCGCTCTGCCTGACGTGTGGGTTGGGTACTATGAAGTTATGAAATGACTTAATGAAGTCTAAAGATCACAAAAGCCACTCAGGCCCCTGTTGTTTGTAATCATGTAAAGGAATTTATGGACTCAGTCCAGAATGGATCAAGCACCTTTCAAGTTAAAATAGGAAAATATTAGAAACTTCTTTCCACCAGTCTGTGTCAAAACTCTGCCTGCTCCTAAGACATGTCTTTAATGGATGCATATTCTTCTTGCTCTGAGCATGTGGCAGATAGTCTCCCTCTTTGTTGAGGCCTTGGTTATCAGTGACCTTCTCCTACCCATCTGACTTGATTGTGAAATTTTTGAGGGCAGATACTATTTCTTCCCAATTCCATTGTCCCCACATCTAGAACCAGGCAGAGGCATATAATGACACTCACTGAACTTCATTTATCTAAATTATACTGATTCAAGGGAGGTCTCATAAAACGTTGTTAGATGGGTATCATTTTTAAAATGTTAGTATTGATAATGATATAAGTTTGAGCTTAGAAAACAGTAGTTTGGTAGTTGAAATGTTGACATGAATTCATGGTCCAAAATGAACTACTATTATGAATTCATTGACTCATTTGTTTGTTCAAGAAATATTCACTATGTTCTTTTTATGTGAAAGGGTTGCTTTAAGTTCTATTATATAAAATAAAAGTCAAGTACCTTTGTAAACTAAGGAAAGTGTATCATATTCTGTTTCACAAAATGGAGAGAAAGGATGGCATTTGGTTATGTTTTGGGAGTTCTCTGGCATCATATGTCCTGAATAGTTGCACCAAAAGTACTGTCAGAGAAAACATGAGGTCACAAAAGATGTCAGGCCTGATAAATGTCTGCAAAAGAGCTAGTCCAGCTCCCTTGTTCCATGCAAGAACACAGGATCTCAGTTAATTGCCCAACATGATCAATGGCCATAGTGGGTGGTCGTGATTGACCTCTCTTTTACGTAGAAACTCTACAGTCATAGGCAGTATTTTTGCACATATATAGACTATGAAGCTATGCCTTGTACAGAATATAGAAATTATCTGGTGGTTGTCCTTTTGTCTAATAAAGCTGTAACTTATTCAAAAGGAACTTAGAGCAGCAAAGAAATATATGGTTCTTCAGAAAGAAAGAGAATCAAGTCCAAAGGGATTTTATGCAACATTGGACATATTACTGCTTTCCTTTAAATAGATATTTTTGTTTCCAAAGAAGTAAAACAGTAACTTGAGTTTCAAAGTGGGAAATCTTTTCCATTTCAAAATTCTTTATCATTTTTATGTAGATGTATTAGGTTGGTACAAATGTAATTGTGGTTTGGGATTGAATTTTGAATCATTATAACTAGGCTCAAACACATCTTTATTAATCAAAATAAAAACCAATAATCAACACACTTTTGCCAATAAGAAATAAGTTTGTTTAGCCTCATAGTGTAGAAATCTGTGCCTAGGGGTTCAATGAACTCTTAGAAATCATTTTCTGCCTCCTACTGGTTGTGGAAACGTTTTCCCTGCAAAAAGTTGTCGAGATCCTTAAGGGGTAGTTGGTTGCGAGAGTCGGGTGAAAATGGTGGATGAGGTAAAATTTTGTCGCCCAACTTGTTCAACTTTTGATTTGAAGTGTTGGTTGTGTGAAGTGTGGTTAGGTGTTGTGGAAAAGAATTGGGCCCACTATGTTGACCAATGCAGCTGCCGGTGTTACAGTTTTTGGTGCATCGCATCAATTTGCTGAGCATACTTCTCATGTAATGATTTAGCTGGGATTCAGAAAGCTGTGGTGGATCAGACAGGCCATAAACCACCAAATGGTGACCATGACCTTTTTTTGGTGCAAGTTTGGCTTTGGGAAGTGCTTTGGAGCTTCTTTTTGGTCCAACTACTAAGCTGATTGTCAGCTGTTGTTGTATAAAATCCACTTTTCATCCTATGTCACAATTTGGTTATCAGGAAATGATTTCTTGTTGTTGCCTAGAGTAAGAGAAGTGTTAATTTCTCAGTCTGTCCGACTCTTTGAGAGCCCATGGACTGTAGCCCACCAGGCTCCTCTGTCCATGGGCTTCTCCAGGCAAGAATACTGGGGTATGTTGCCAGTCCCTCCTCCAGGGATCTTCCTGACCCAGGGATTGAATGCATGTCTCCTACAGGGAAGCTCAATAAAAATAAAAGATGAAACTTCAAAATGACAATTTTTTTGATTTGCAGTCAATTCATGAGGCACCCATTTATCCAGCTTTTTCACCTTTCCAATTTGCTTCAAATGCTGAATGACCATAGGATGGTTGACAATGAGTTCTTATTTCTTGTGCAGTTGCAAGAGGATCAACTTCGATGATTGCTCTCAACTGATCATTGTCAACTTCTGGTGGCTGGCCACTGCACTCTCATCTTCAAAGGTCTAATCTCTTGCAAAAGTTTTTGAATCACCACTGAACTGTACGTTTGTTAGCAGTTCCTGGGTGGAATGTGTTGATGTTGCAAGTTGTCTCTGCTGCTTTATGACCCACTTTGAACGAGAATAAGAAAATCGCTCGAATTTGCTTTTTATCTTACATCATTTCCCTAGTGTAAAATAAAGATAAATAGCAAGTACTAAGTCATTAGCAGAAAAACATAAAGTGAGAAATACATATTAAAATGATGTATAAAATAACCACATATATTTAAGAATGTATTCTAATATTAAAAGGCAAATTTCAACAATTCAAAACCACAATTACTTTTGCACCAACCTAATACCATCATTAAAACAATATATTTTTTTATTTTATTTTCCTCAGGCTCATATATGATTGAAGCATTAAGTTTAGTTAGACTCTGATCTTTTCAACCTGGAGTCTACAAAAAGTAGAATATGTCATAAGTAGATAAGACTCTGTTCTAAGGTTTTAGTGGCCAAAGTTTAAAAACCTGGCATATATGTTTTCTGTAGTTCCACTAGGTTTCTTCTTTTCAGGAAAACATGAATTGTGGTAAAATTGATATCAAAAGTTATGCAACTATTTCAGAAGTTTTGAAAACTTGTATTTTCACAGTTCTTAACATGGAGTGCCAAAAAAAGCCTGAAGACTTCCTTTTTCTTCCTATGGTGCTACTTTCCCAGAATCCCTGTGGCCTAATGCTAATTGTTTTGGGGTTGTTTGTATTCTTGTGCCTATAAATGGCACATCTTTACAGGGAGTAGATTTGTGCAATTAAGGACCAGAACTGTGAGAGCTCACTCATTTCTTGTCTGTGTATTTCCACCCTCCTCAGTGGGGAGAAAATAAGAGGGTACAATTATGGATGCCAACTCTTTCTAACACCAGTCTGTATTCTGTGCCTTGGAGTCAGCCTCTCTTCATAGCTGAACCTCTCTCCATTTCCTTATCTGTGAAATTAGCTAGCCACACCTACTCTCCCAAACTGGTATGAGGACCAAATGCAATGGGAAAGAGGGACTCATAGTTTAGAACTTAAGTAGGCACTTATGTGATGGTAATGCCCTTCCTTTGTTTACCTCTATCTTTTAGCCAGTTTTCAGAGAAAGAAGATAAGATTCTTTGAAAGACAGAACAGCGGAAGTCAGTGCAGATCTACTCTAAGATATTATTAGTGTAAGCATGCAGCACTCTGCTTCAGCAACTGAGAAGACCCTGCATTTAATAAAAAAGAAAAAAAAGTTATCTTTGGAGTCATATTAAAAGAGTCAATGGGAACCACTGAAATGGTCAATCCCCCTACACTACTTTAAATATTTTTCTAGCATAGGGACAATATTTGTCAAGGAATGTAATGATGTACAGAGGAATAGTGGGGTCCCTGTTTCTGTCATAGAAGTTAAAGAGCTACATTTAAAAAAATATATCTTTAAAAATTGAACTAAGACTTAAGTGTACAGGAGGCAGACTGGAATATAAAAGTCTCATGCAGGCAGAGGCTGCTGTTCCCCAAGGAGGCCAGGTCTGCTTCAAAGGACTGTGCTGTCCATGGTGTTGAGTTGCTGTAGATTTACTAACAGCCATCTTTTTTCTCTAGTACCTTCCCTGTTGTTCAGTCGCTCAGTGGTGTCCAACTCTTTGTGACCCCATGAACTGCAGCACGCCCGGCTTCCCTGTCCTTCACTATCTCCCTGAGTTTGCTCAGAATCATGTCTATTGAGTCAAAGATGCCATCTAACCATTTCATCCCCTTCTCTTCCTGCCCTCAGTCTTTCCCAGCATCAGGGTTTTTCCCAGTGAGTTGGCTCTTCTCATCAGGTGGCCAAACTATTGGAGCTTCAGCTTCAGCATTTGTCCTTCCAATGAATATTCAGGGTTGATTTCCTTTAGGATTGAACAGTTTGATCTTGTTGCTGTCCAAGGGACTCTCAAGAGTCTTCTCCGGCACCACTGAAAGCATCAGTTCTTTAGTGCTCAGCCTTCTTTAGGGTCTAACTCTCATATCCATACATGACTACTGGAAAAACCATAGGTTTGACTCTACAGACTTTTGTGGGCAAAGTGATGTCTCTGCTTTGTTATATGCTATCTGAGTTTGTCATAGCTTTTCTTCCAAGGAGAAACCTTCCTTTCTGGTCTCAATTTTTAGAAACAGACAAACAAAAGGGTGGGAAGGGAAATAACTTTAACTTTCCATAGTTTGAAGGGAATCTTCATTAGCATAAAATCCAACACCACAGTTTACCCTTAAAATCCATCTATAACAATAGAGCAAGTCTTATGTTTGGGTGTTCATAAGGTGTTTCTTAGCTCTAAATATTTCAAGATACTTCTTTCTGTTCATAAACTTGTCTTACGGTTTTGCTTCCGTACTTTTCCCCCCAAGGTAACTCTTGGGAGACTAGAATATTTGTAAAGTACATTTTTCAGAAAAAAAAAGTTTTTAATATTTAAGTTCAAACATATTTCCATTTCTCTGTCATGCAAGCATCTATACCTTCTTCAGGCACTCTCACGTTACATGACATCCTTCACCAAACTTTGGTTTACCCAAAAAAAATATGCCCATGGTATTCACACTGTCATTCAAGTGTAGTTATTGATAAACAGTAAAAAAAAAAAAAAAAAAAAGGCAAATCTATGGTTTGATGAGAACTGAGCAGTGTGGCACTAGCCTTTCTTTCATTGTAGGTACTGTCCTATTTTCTCCATACTCATGCTCAGATTATCTGATAGCTCAGATGGTAAAGAATTCACCTGCAGTGTGGGAGATCTGCATTTGATCCCTGGGTTGGGACAATCCCCTGGAGAAGGGAACAGCTACTCATTTCAGTATTCTGGCTTGGGGAATTCCATGGACATAGGAACCTGGGAGTCAGACATGACTGAGCGACTTTCACTTTCACATAGCAAATTGGTAATTCACATGGGCCTGATTTGTTGATGTAATGTCTCTAAACCATTTCCGTGGATGCTACTACTTGTCCACACCTCCACTATGTAAACTTATGCTTAGCTGCCTTGAGCATCTAAGGAAAGTACAAAATCTTAGATTTTTTTTCCTGGTTTAATGGTATCTTTTAATATTCAGCCCTTTGCTGCAGTCTGTCAAGATATTTTTGGTACAGATATTCAAAGCATTTACTCTTTCTTCCAGTTTCATCTCATCTGTAAGTCTGATCATTGTGTTTTGCATATGTAAACATAAGTCGTTAATAAATATGCTTAACTGTTGAGATTGAAATGAATTTTATGGCATAACAGCACATTTCCCTCCAGATTAGCATTGATCCTTTAATCCTAAAACCAGGTAAAAATCTACTTGATTAAATAAGTATTCAGTGCATACTTCTCCATTTCAAAAAGAGATGAAAAATATTTCCATGGCATATCATCAAATGCTATATTGAATTCTAGATAGACTACACTATCACATTCTCTGAATTACTAGATTAGTAACCCTGTTAAAAACTTACTTTGAAAAGCGATTGAAATATAGTGCATATGAGTTTAGACTCAGAAGTCAAAACACCTATATTTAAATCCTGACCATCAATTTCTTACTATGCTGGCTTATAGAATGTCTATAAACTCTGTGCCCTGGTGTCCTCATATAATAAAAATGAATATTTGCACTAATCTCAAACAGTTGTAGGGTTTAAAAAAGTGTGTGTGTATGAAAAGTGCCTAGCACACTTAATGACAATTTTAATACATTGGCATTAATAGAGATGTATAAAGACATTCCAAGACTCTGAACTCATAGACCAGTTATAAATTTTGTTTGATGCACAACAATATAAGTAATGAAAGAAATAAAAGACTCTTAACTAGGAAGAAAAAAAAGAAAACACAGTGGAGTAGATCTGACCCATGGAGTAGTTCTACTAAGTGGGAGAGGTATGGTATTTATACAGTCCAGAAGTTTCTACATCATGGCAGAAGTCACAGTTTAAGGTGTAGAAGCAGCATATTTCTACAGGTGAACTGACTATTGTAAGTGGAGATCAATTGCAAGAAATTAATCAGGGGACTCACAGGTCTTAGCTAGCAAACTGGTCATGTGGGTGGTCTCTATATAGATAAGTGAGTTCCCAGTCATCAAGAGGCCATTTAGAAGGTAGAGAGATGCAGGCCTTCAGATAAGGAAATGCCAACCAAGGGCAGCCAATGGATAACCAGAAGTTTGAACTATTTCTTAGGCTAATAGGCATCATTCGGGCTTCCTTGGTGGCTCAGGTGGTAAAAAATCTGCCTGCAATATAGGAGACAGTAGTTTGATCCCTGAGTTGGGAAGATCCCCTGGAGAAGGGAATGGCTACCCACTCCAGTATTCTTTCCTGGAGAATTCCATGGATAGAGGAGACTGGTGGACTACAGTCCATGGGGTCACAAAGAGTCAGACACAACCAAGCAACTAAGCATGCACACTAGGCATTAATGTACCATGGCCTTCACGTGAGTTGGTTCTCCAAAAGAATTCTAATATGTGCAGTATAAATAACTGCTAACATCCATGCTGAACATTATCCAGAAGACTGATTTGTGAAATGCATTCCTATTACAGACAGAAACATGTGTGAGAACATCAGTCCTTACTTACTGTAAGTTTTATTACTGAGTATTTGAAGGGAACTACTCTTAACGCTCAACATTCAGAACACTAAGATCATGGCACCTGGTCCCATCACTTCATGGCAAATAGATGGGGAAACCATGGAAACAGTGGCTGACTTTACTTTTCTGGGCTCCAAAATCACTGCAGATGGTGACTGCAGCCATGAAATTAAAAGACACTTATTCCTTGGAAGTAAAGTTAGGACCAACTTAGACAGCATATTAAAAAGCAGAGAAATTACTTTGTCAACAAAGGTCCGTCTAGTCAAGGCTATGGTTTTTCCAGTGGTCATGTATGGATGTGAGAATTGGACTGTGAAGAAGGCTGAGCATGGAAGAATTGATGCTTTTGAACTGTGGTGTTGAAGACTCTTGAGAGTCCCTTGGACTGCAAGGAGATCCAACCAGTCCATCCTAAAGGAGATCAGTCCTGGGTGTTCATTGGAAGGACTGATGTTGAAGCTGAAACTCCAATACTTTGGCCACCTGATGCAAAGAGCTGACTCATTTGAAAAGACTCTGATGCTGGGAAAGATTGAGAGCAAGAGGAGAAGGAGACGACAGAGGATGAGATGGCTGGATGGCATCACCGACTCAATGGACATGGGTTTGGGTGGACTCTGGGATTTGGTGATGGACAGGGAGGCCTGGCGTGCTGTGTTTCATGGGGTCGCAAAGAGTCAGACAGGACTGAGTGACTGAACTGAACTGAACTCAAGCACCACTTACATAAGGGAGCAGTGCCAAGCAGAAGATATCAAGAAGAGGTGGCAAGAATGCACAGAAGAACTGTACAAAATAGATATTCACAACCCAGATAATCACAATGGTGTGATCACTGACCTAGAGCCAGACATCCTGGAATGTGAAGTCAAGTGGGCCTTACAAAGCATCACTATGAACAAAGCTAGTGGAGGTGATGGAATTCCAGTTGAGCTATTTCAAATCTTGAAAAATGATGCTGTGAAAGTGCTGCACTCAATATGCCAGCAAATTTGGAAAACTCAGCAGTGGCCACAGGACTGGAAAAGATCAGTTCTCATTCCAATCCCAAAGAAAGGCAATGCCAAAGAATGCTCAAACTACCACACAATTGCACTTATCTCACATGCTAGTAAATTAATGCTCAAAATTCTCCAAGCCAGGCTTCATGAACCGTAAACTTCCTGATGTTAAAGCTAGTTTTAGTAAAGGCAGAGGAACCAGAGATCAAATTGCCAACATCTGCTGGATCATGGAAAAAGCAAGAGAGTTCCAAAAAAATATCTATTTCTGCTTTATTGACTATGCCAAAGCCTTTGACTGTGTGGATCACAATAAACTGTGGCAAATTCTGAAAGAGATGGGAATACCAGACCACCTGACCTGCCTCTTGAGAAATCTGTATGCAGGTCAGGAAGCAACAATAAGAACTGGACATGGAACAACAGACTGGTTCCAAATTGGAAAAGCAGTACATCAAGGCTGTATATTATCACCCTGCTTATTTAACTTATATGCAGAGTATATCATGAGAAGCTCTGGACTGGAAGAAACACAAGCTGGAATCAAGACTGCCAGGAGAAATATCAATAACCTCAGATATGCAGATGATACCACCCTTATGGCAGAACGTGAAGAGGAACTCAAAAGCCTCTTGATGAAAGTGAAAGTGGAGAGTGAAAAAGTTGGCTTAAAGCTCAACATTCAGAAAACGAAGATCATGGCATCCGGTCCCATCACTTCATGGGAAATAATAGGGGAACAGTGGAAACAGTGTCAGACTTTATTTTGGGGGGCTCCAAAATCACTGCAGATGGTGACTGCAGCCATGAGATTAAAAGACGCTTACTCCTTGGAAGGAAAGTTATGACCAACCTAGACAGCATATTCAAAAGCAGAGACATTACTTTGCCAACAAATGTCCGTCTAGTCGAGGCTATGGTTTTTCCTGTGGTCATGTATGGATGTGAGAGTTGGACTGTGAAGAAGGCTGAGCGCCTAAGAATTGATGCTTTTGAACTGTGGTGTTGGAGAAGACTCTTGAGAGTCCCTTGGACTGCAAGGAGATCCAACCAGTCCATTCTGAAGGAGATTAGCCCTGGGCTTTCTTTGGAGGGATTGATGCTGAAGCTGAAACTCCAGTACTTTGGCCACTTCATGCGAAGAGTTGACTCATTGGAAAAGACTCTGATGCTGGGAGGGATTGGGGGCAGGAGGAGAAGGGGACGATAGAGGATGAGATGGCTGGATGGCATCACGGACTCGATGGACATGAGTCTGAGTGTACTCCAGGAGTTGGTGATGGACAGGGAGGCCTGGCGTGCTGCGATTCTTGGGGTCGCAAAGAGTCGGATACGACTGAGTGACTGAACTGAACTGAATATATTAATATAACTAATATTTGTTTTCATTGTAATAGAATTTCAATTTTTTTATTTAAATTATGGATGATTTTCTATCACCTCTCAATATTTTACTTTTAATTGTAATAGCTCTTACTTTACTTGGGAATCAATGAAAAAAACTATTGCAACTCCTATATCAATGCCCTATTTCTTTTCTTAAGCCACATTTATAGACAGATGAAGATATTCTTTTTTTTCTGATTATGCTATCAAATACATAATAAATTTTATAACAAGATCTACATTGTTTTGAAGTTGAAAATATGAATTCCTTAATGTTTATTCACTTAAAGATATTATATATATATATATATATATCATTGCCTATGATCTAAACATAAATTAATTTCTCTTGATTTTAATATTGTATATCAAGAAACAGCAATCAAAGGTGAAGCTGGGATGAAAATCAGGGAATACAACCCTCAACCCTGCATTCCTCAATGAATATTCCACCCCTTCATCTGTATGCCCTACATAACCACCTTGCTAAGAAAACTCAGGGCAACTACTTGCTTGCTTGTCTGGTCTCCCTTTGAGAGTATACTTTTGTGTACATAAATTCTTGCTTTACTTTTTTGAGAAAAAAAAAAAAAAACACCACCAATCACTGCTGATTCATATAAGCAAAAACTAATCATCTCTATTAATTTCTCTGCCTTTATTTCAAGTAGCTTCCTTCACAATTTTACAGGTAGAGGATTTTCTTTTAACTAGCATTCTCCAGGAAATTCCATAGAATTCTGTTTATAGTTATAAGCTGAAAGATAAAATTCTTAATGTTAAATGGAACTATTCATTTTTTTCCTTATTAAAGTATTAGTAAAATTTCAAAATAAAATAATTCACACTGTTCTGGGAATAGTTTCCTCTCTCTAAGTCTGATAACATAAATGTGTAATAGGAAAACCTTAGACTGAGAACTTCAGTTCCCCTTGAGGAACTTTCAGCCACCTACATCAGAAACAGTAAACCAATAGCACTTACCCACAGCTTTGCTTTCCAAAGTTTCAGTTACCCATGGTCAACTGTGGTCTGAAAATATTCATGGAAAATTCTAGAAAGAAATAATTCATACATTTTAAACTGCAGATCATTTTGAGTAGCAGTGATGCAATCTTGCACTGTCCTGCTGCATCCAACCGGGGACATGAACCATCCCTTTGTCCAATGCATCGTCCTCATTAGTCACTTAGTAGCCTCTAGTTATCAGGTCAGCAGCCATGGTATCACAATACTTATGTTCAAGTCATCCTTATTTTACTTAATCATGGCCCCAAAGGATAAGAGTAGTGATGCTGGCAATTTGATATGCCAAAGAGAAGCCATTAAGTCCTTCCTTTAAGTGAAATGGTGAAAGATACTGACTTAATAAAGAAGTCAAATGCTGAAGTTGCTAAGATCTACAATAATAAATCTTCTACCCAAGAAATTGTAAAGAAGGAAAAAAATTGCGTTTGCTGCTGCATCTCAAACTACAATAGTTATGGCCACTGTGTGTGGTAGTGCTTAGGTAAGATGGAAAAGGCATTCAATGTGTACAATATAATATTTTAAGACAGTGAGAGGTAGATGACATTTACATAACTTTAATACATTATATTATTTTAATTGTTCTATTTTATTATTGTTAGTTTATTACTGTGCCTGATTTATAAATTAAACTTTATCACAAGTGTGTATGCATAGGAAAAAGAAATAGTGTATATGGAGTTTAGTACTATCCAAGGTTTCAAGCATCTTGGGGGTCTTGGAAAGTATCCCCTGCAGATAAGGAGTGGGGGCTACTGTAAACTTGATTTATTAAAGCATCCCTTGATATCCTTCCATAACAATGTTAATGATTTGGTATATTCTATCAAGTTTTTTAAAAAGTGGACTACTGAGAAGTTCAACATTTTTAAAAGGACTGAAATTTCTAAAATTTACACCTGCTTAAATTATAGCTTGTTTTGTGAGATGCTGAAGAAAATCTGAATAGTGATTGGATGACTAAGGGTCAAACTCTTCTAGGTTAAGTTGTCCAATGGGGAATGGTCAAGACAAATCTTTCCAATGGAACATAGAAATGAAAAAAAGAAAAAAAAAAAAAGAAAGAAAGCAGCAAAAGTGGAAAGTTTGAAGAGGTAAGGTCAGCTCATTACACTGTAGGTGAACTCACAAATGTGGGTTGTAAATGCAGATTAATTCCCAGAAATGTCCCATGAGTGTTGGAATTGGTAATTTTAGTTTCCTATAGTGTATGATGGTAAAAAAAAAAAAAAAAAAGAAGTGTTAGTTGCTGTTGTGTCTGACTCTTTGCAACCCCATGGACTGTAGCTTGCCAGGATCTTCTGTCCATGGGATTCCCCAGGCAAGAGTACTGGAGTGGGTAGCCATTCCCTTCTCCAGGTGATCTTCCCAACCCAGGGATCAAATTGCTGCTGCTGCTGCTAAGTCACTTCAGTCGTGTCCAACTCTGTGCGACCCCATAGACGGCAGCCCACCAGGCTCCCCGTCCCTGGGATTCTCCAGGCAAGAACACTGGAGTGGGTTGCCATTTCCTTCTCCAATGCATGAAAGTGAACAGTGAAAGTGAAGTCACTCAGTCGTGTCAGACTCTTCTCGACCCCATGGACTGCAGCCCACCAGGCTCCTCCATCCATGGGATTTTCCAGGCAAGAGTACTGGAGTGGGGTGCCATTGCCTTCTCTGAGGGATCAAACTAATGTCTCCTATATTGCAGGCAGATTCTTTACCATCTGAGCCACCAGAAAGCCCTTCTTATGGTCAAGTAGCTGGTATTACAGAGAGATATTGTGACCCCTTTAACTGAACACTCAGGTAAGCTAATGGATCCCAAGAGGCAATGAATTCAGAGATTACGTGTTTAGGTTTCAGATTGAGAGACTTCATTTTGTCTGTGTACTACCATTGGCCAGCATTTTCTTATGGTCAAAATATTTAACCTATCTATGGTCCTGCTTTCTTATTTAGAAAAGGAAGTTAGTACTAAGAGGTAGGAAACACTTAATATTTGTTAAATGAAAGCATCTTTTAGAATCATCTGTTTTCTCTATCATGGGAAAGCCAATAGGAATTGGAGAATAAGGAAAAGATTACTGCCTGTCTCCATCAGTTTAATCTCCACTTCTCTTAGACCCAGGGAAGCACATGTAGTTTGCTCTTTCATTGGCTTTTTCATCTGCTTTACCTAATCATTTTTTAAAATGTAACTCATGATATTTCCTACAACTGAAAGAATTATGATGATGGTAATTTAAAATATCAGTAATGGGACCACAAATTTCAAATGTATAAGCATTTATATATATATATATATATATATATATATATATATATATACACATACAGTTTGAAGATGTTAGGTATGAAATTTACTCAGATATCATGTTTCATATATCTGGTAACATTCATCAGTGTGGTGTTAAGTCGCTCAGTTGTGTCCAACTCTGTGTGACCCATGGGCTGTAGTCCACCAGGCTCCTCTGTCCATGGGATTTCCCAGGCAAGAATCCTGGAGTGGGTTGCCAATTCCTCCTCTAAGGGATTTTTCCGACCCAGGGATTGAACCAGAGTCTCCCGCATTGCAGGCAGACTCTTCACCATCTAAGCCACCAGGGAAGCGTGCATAACTCTATGCTAAAAGCCACTGGTATGTGAACTCAATAAAGCTGTTAAAAACTGTATCATCATCAAACACACTTTTCATCTGCTTCTAAAAAAGTTAAATGCTAGAGCACTGATTTTCTTTTTTTTTAAATTTTATTTTATTTTTAAACTTTACATAATTGTATTAGTTTTGCCAAATATCAAAATGAATTCGCCACAGGTATACATGTGTTCCCCATCCTGAACCCTCCTCCCTCCTCCCTCCCCATACCATCCCTCTGGGTCGTCCCAGTGCACAAGCCCCAAGCATCCAGTATCGTGCATCGAACCTGGACTGGCATCTCATTTCTTACATGATATTTTACATGTTTCAATGTCATTCTCCCAAATCTTCCCACCCTCTTCCTCTCCCACAGAGTCCATAAGACTGTTCTATACATCAGTGTCTCTTTTGTTGTCTCGTACACCAGGTTATTGTTACCATCTTTCTAAATTCCATATATATGCGTTAGTATACTGTATTGATGTTTTTCCTTCTGGCTTACTTCACTCTGTATAATAGGCTCCAGTTTCATCCACCTCATTAGAACTGATTCAAATGTATTCTTTTTAATGGCTGAGTAATACTCCATTGTGTATATGTACCACAGCTTTCTTATCCATTCATCTGCTGATGGACATCTAGGTTGCTTCCATGTCCTGGCTATTATAAACAGTGCCGCGATGAACATTGGGGTACACGTGTCTCTTTCCCTTCTGGTTTCCTCAGTGTGTATGCCCAGCAGTGGGATTGCTGGATCATAAGGCAGTTCTATTTCCAGTTTTTTAAGGAATCTCCACACTGTTCTCCATGGTGGCTGTACTAGTTTGCATTCCCACCAACAGTGTAAGAGGGTTCCCTTTTCTCCACACCCTCTCCAGCATTTATTACTTGTAGACTTTTGGATCGCAGCCATTCTGACTGGTGTGAAATGGTACCTCATAGTGGTTTTGATTTGCATTTCTCTGATAATGAGTGATGTTGAACATCTTTTCATGTGTTTGTTAGCCATCTGTATGTCTTCTTTGGAGAAATGTCTGTTTAGTTCTTTGGCCCATTTTTTGATTGGGTCATTTATTTTTCTGGAGTTGAGCTGTAGGAGTTGCTTGTATATTTTTGAGATTAGTTGTTTGTCAGTTGCTTCCTTTGCTATTATTTTCTCCCATTCTGAAGGCTGTCTTTTCACCTTGCTAATAGTTTCCTTTGATGTGCAGAAGCTTTTAAGGTTAATTAGGTCCCATTTGTTTATTTTTGCTTTTATTTCCAATATTCTGGGAGGTGGGTCATAGAGGATCCTGCTGTGATGTATGTCAGAGAATGTTTTGCCTATATTCTCCTCTAGGAGTTTTATAGTTTCTGGTCTTACGTTTAGATCTTTAATCCATTTTGGGTTTATTTTTGTGTATGGTGTTAGAAAGTGTTCTAGTTTCATTCTTTTACAAGTGGTTGACCAGATTTCCCAGCACCACTTGTTAAAGAGATTGTCTTTAATCCATTGTATATTCTTGCCTCCTTTGTCAAAGATAAGGTGTCCATATGTGCGTGGATTTATCTCTGGGCTTTCTATTTTGTTCCATTGATCTATATTTCTGTCTTTGTGCCAGTCCCATACTGTCTTGATAACTGTGGCTTTGTAGTACAGCCTGAAGTCAGGCAGGTTGATTCCTCCAGTTCCATTCTTCTTTCTCAAGATCGCTTTGGCTATTCGAGGTTTTTTGTATTTCCATACAAATTGTGAAATTATTTGTTCTAGCTCTGTGAAGAACACTGTTGGTAGCTTGATAGGGATTGCATTGAATCTATAGATTGCTTTGGGTAGTATACTCATTTTCACTGTATTGATTCTTCCAATCCATGAACATGGTATATTTCTCCATCTATTAGTGTCCTCTTTGATTTCTTTCACCAGTGTTTTATAGTTTTCTATATATAGGTCTTTAGTTTCTTTAGGTAGATATATTCCTAAGTATTTTATTCTTTCCATTGCAATGGTGAATGGAATTGTTTCCTTAATTTCTCTTTCTGTTTTCTCATTATTAGTGTATAGGAATGCAAGGGATTTCTGTGTGTTGATTTTATATCCTGCAACTTTACTATAGTCATTGATTATTTCTAATTGAGATGATGTTCAGGGTAGCTGAAGTAAACTTGAGTGGCAGGGCTAGCACTGAGGCAGGCTGCCAGGAGTCAGGTTTGCAGTTCAATTGCCCGTGGCAAGGCCAAAACCTCTGGGCGCTGGTGAGCCCCACCTACAAGATTCAGTCCTGTGGACACAGCAGCCTCGCACTTTCATTTCCCAGCTCTATAGCCAACCACCCATCCCTACACCTCACACTTCTGCTTCACATTCCCTCTTTCCCTGTACACATATACTCCAGCCACAGTGACTTCTGCTGCTGTTCCACCTCTCAAGGTTGGTCCCTGGACTAGGACCTCAATGCCTGGCTGCTCCTTCTCTCTGGAATGCTCACAACTCCTGGCACAATTCTCTCCTTCACAAATTTCAGGTTTCTGTTGATACTTACCCATCAGCTCCTCAGAGACCCTCCTGTCTACAAATATCCCTGTCTAAAAACCCCAACCCAGGGATTGAACCCAAGTCTCCTGCATTGCAGACAGATTCTTTACCAGCTGAGCTACCAGGAAAGCCAACATTTGACAGTAGCATGTTTGAAAAAAACAAAATTATTTTTCTATAGAGATCTGAGTAAGATATATTTGACTTATCTTACCCGAAGAACAAAAGGTGACTATTTGGGAGGAAACACATATTCTGAAACTAAAAGGTACAAAAAGTATAAGCAGAGATATCAATGCATATTATGAAAAATAGCCACATCAGTAAGACATGAAGTTTTGTGACTCAGGGAAGACAAAACTAAGAATTTTTACCAAGAGTAATGACTGAATCTATGCTTATTTCCTTTAGAATCTAGGTTTAACATATTTGTGTGTATGTTAGTTAGTTGTGTCTGACTCTTTGCAACCCCAAGCTCTGTCCATGGAATTCTCTGGGCAAGAATACTGGAGTGGGTTGCCATTCCCTTCTCCAGGGGATCTTCCCAACCCAGGGACCAAACCCAGATCACTTCCATTACAGGCAGATTCTTTGTTATCTGAGCTACAAGGGAAGCCCATATTTAAAATATTAGCCAACTATATGATAGACACTGTGGAGAGAAAAATGCAGTGTTTTAAAGAAGCAAGTTTTTCCTTTGACTGACATTTGAAAGTGAAAGTGAAAGTCGCTCAGTCATGTCTGACTCTTTGCAACCCCATGGACTATACAGTTCATGGATTTCTCCAGGCCAGAATACTGGAGTGGGTAGCCTTTCTCTTCTCCAGGGAATCTTTCCAATCCAGGGATCGAACCCAGGTCTCCCACATTGCAGGCAAATTCCTTACCAGCTGAGCCACCAGGGGGTGTGTGTGCAGTGTGCAAGGTTGCTTCAGTCGTGTCTGACTCTTTGTGACCCTATGAACTGTAGCCTGCCAGACTCCTCTGCCCATGGAATTCTCCAGGCAAGAATACTGGGGTGGGCTGCCATGCCCTCCTCCAGGGGATCCTCCCAACCCAGGGATGGAACCTGTGTCTTCTGTGACTCCTGCACTGCAGGCGGATTCTTAACCGCTGAGCCCATTCCCCTACCAGGGAAGCCCATTTAAAAGGTCCATGCTAAAAATTCAAGTCTAATAAGATTTTCTTTGATCTTGGAATAAGAGGGAAAATAGATATGCGTGCAAAGCAGTATCAGAAGTTCACCTTACCACAATGAGAGTACACTCAACAGCTAATTTGTTGGGTACATCCATCTTTCCTATTGACCAATAATCAGCTATTTCTTCATGAAACAACTTACTATCCTATAACAATACATCTGTTTATTTAGCTTAATTTAAAAAAAAAACAGGCAAATAAGTTTTTTTTCCTTTTGTTTGTCTTTCATAACCCAAAGGAGTCATTTTTGCTTTAAAGACAGTTCCCTTCCATCTGAAATCAGAGCAGACGATAAGTCTTTCACTCATTGCTTTGTATCCCTTGCTCTCCAGTATACGGTACCTGTCAGTGGTTGCCAAGCAACCATGACAATTGTGTGGTTCACATACACTGGGCAAGCATTCATTGCCATTATGCTGTATTGTTATGTGCATGCCTGTGCGTTTGTGTTTAAATAAGAATACAACTATGGAATCTGAATGAGAGACTTATAATAAACAAGGATAAGTGGAGACATATGAAACCATTACTAAGTGTCTGTCACCAACATTAGGTAATATAGAGGCCTTTTGATGTTGATTCTTTATGAATGAAGATTCCAAGAAAATTGACCTTTTTATGAAATTTATGAAATTGTATTTTTATATCTATAGTCAACTTAATGAGTATGTGTATTCATGCATTTGATGGGCTTAGAGGCTGAAGGATTTTGAAGGATAGTGAACATGCAGGAAAGTGTTGCAAGAGAGGCCTGTCAAGATTGTAGCTATAAAGGTAAGGGTGTATAGATTCTCTCATCCTAGACCCTCACATCACTGCAGGCTTATTCACAGGCTCTTCAGTAGACATCTTCATTGCAAGCTTAGGAAGAAAAAAGTTACAGTGTGAAGTGAATGTGCTGAAAATTTGTCCATCTGGAATGAACCTAACTGGCCAGGAGCCATTGTTCTGTAAGTGCCATTTCTTAAAAAATAATAATAATAGTAATTAGAAAAAAGATGTTTTGGAATAGGGACTGAAATAGGAAGGAAAGAAAAAGATCTGAGACCTTAAACATGTTCCTTGTTTATGAGACTAGCTCATGAGTAGCATTTTGCAAAAAATGTACTCTTTTTACAGTGTTGTAAAAGTTATCAAGGCTTTCTTACTGAGTGTGGTATCAAACTTTAGTTACTCATTCCAAAAGCTATGCCACTCTGTGACCAATTCTGTCACCAATCAGCTTGATCTTTGATCCGTGGCTAGAGACAATGCTTTTATGTTTACTTGAGTATACCTTTTCATAGCTTACCCACAAATGAATTTGTTTTAAACAATCTTATAATTTTCTAAGACTCCATTTAAATCTATATTTAAAAGATATTACCCGGAAGAAATATTTAACCTTCTCTATTTAGCCTCATAGACCTATGATCAATAAATAAATCCTATAGGGATACAGGTATTTGCTTCTATTTGTTCTCAGAGATGTCCTACTATGGAGGACAGGATGAGAGGTTTTCAAGAAAATCACTGAGTAGTTTTCAAGAAAATTACTGTTTGAAGTGTGAATATCCTACTGCTACAACAAAGATGACTTACAGAGTTTGTATATGTATATGGGTATATATACATATATATAAACTAGTTTAATTTTATATACACAGTTTATTTTAATGTTGATTTATCTTAAGTGAGTTAAATTTTTATTATATTATATCTTTGATATAGTTATTTTAATTATGTGTATATATATATTCATTCATTTAAAATAAATTATTTATCAAAAAATATTTGTACACAGTGGTAAAGATGATTCGGGATAAAGGGGAAATCCCAAAGGGAGTATGGGAAACATTAAACTTTGACACATTGATAGACAAGATGATGTTTATATAATTCCCTAAGAACCTAAAATTCTATGATCCTATGAATGGTATTTAAGTAGCACCTAACCTGGGCCTTCAAACTCATGCATCATCAGAAATTGGAATATCAAGAGAACCTTGAAAGGGACTGTGACTAATTTCTCTGGGACTGAAGGAGGAAAGGAACAGGCCAAGCTGACTCCATCTTGAAAAAGAAGGAAACTCCACCTTACATTCCCAGTGAACTTTGGACTATACGCCTACTTGCCTTTTCAGTGAACTTTGCACTGTGTGCCTGGTAGCCATGAAGATAGCATACCTAAGGCAGAACAGGCCTCCCGGACTGATAAACACCAGATTCCATACCAAGATTTCCCATTGCCAGAAAGAATGTAATAATTCCCTATGTAGTCAATCACTGGAGAAGGCAATGGCACCCCACTCCAGTACTCTTGCCTGGAAAATCCCATGGATGGAGGAGCCTGGAAGGCTGCAGTCCATGGGGTCGTGAAGAGTCAGACACGACTGAGCGACTTCACTTTCACTTTTCACTTTCGCGCACTGGAGAAGGAAATGGCAACCCATTCCAGTGTTCTTGCCTGGAGAATCCCAGGGACAGAGGGGCCTGGTGGGCTGCCGTCTATGGGTTCCCCACCACTACCCACAACAAAGTTCTGACCACCTGCTGGATGTCCTACAGTTTAACTCAATTCTGCCACTGTCTACCCAGAGATAGCATCCGATGACACAGGTTAAGGGCACAGACCTACAAGACTGCCCTCCTTCTTCCTCTAGGCACAAGTCCAGGTTATTACCTATGCTTATGATACCCAGCTAAAAATCAGAGGTTTTCAGTACCCTCTCCTTGGATTCAATTAATTTGCCAGAGCAGCTCACAGAACTCAAAGAAACAGTATACTTGCTGGATCACTGGTTATTACAAAGGAATATAATTCAGGACGAGCCTGTTGGAAGAAATGCATGGGCCAGGGATGTGGGAAAGGGCACAGAGCTTCCATTCATTTTCTCTTGTGCCGTTCTCCCCACATCTCTACATGCTCACCAATCCAGAAGCTCTCTGAACAAAGTCCTTTTGGGTTTTTATAGAGACTTCATTACATAGGCATGGTTGATTACATCACTGGCCATTGGCTGCTGATCCAATCTCTAGCCCCTCACCCATACCTAGAGGTCAGGAGGGGTGGGACTGAAAGTTCCATCTTCTAATCATTTGTTTGTCTCCCCCATCCTTCGGGGCTTTCTGAAATTCACCTTATTAACATAACTGAAGCTGTTAATACCTTGATTGTTCCTAGCACTTAGGAAATTCTAAGAGTTAGGTGCTTTGTGTCAGATATCATGGACAAAAAAACAAATATTTTTTACAATCACAATAAAGTAGAGGAAAATGAGTGCAGACAGCCCAGTCACATCAATCTGAACCACTAAGTACTTATCAGAGCTGCAAGAATGCAACAGTAATTAGGACATTTCCTTTACTTCAACTTAACCAAAAGAAATAGGAAATATTTTTGAAATATCCGAAAGAAAAATAACTCTCCAGATAAGCAAATATCCTGTCCTAGTATCAGTGAGTACATAGGAAAGCAGTGCTTCTTGTTATTTTATTCTGAGATTAGTAAGAACTTCCAAATGTATTTATGGGCAAGGGTGTATTTTTATATGGCAAGCTTTCCTTGAGATTTCATGTATACAAGATGTTGCCTACTGAACTTCTACATTTTTTTTTTTTTGCCACTTAGTGTACTTAACTATCACATTAATCACCATAATAAGCCCAAATTCAGGAAAATATATTGTACTAGAGAACAATAAGTGGATATTTTAATAACCATATATTTAATCTTTCATCTGTTTCCAAAGATTGCAAGTATATCTTGTTGCTATCACACATTAAAGTTTAGTGCCTGGAAAACAAACAAACAAACATAAAATTGTACAGTTACTTATATGTTCTCAGACATTTGTTTTCTGTTTTTCTAATGCCAGGGCTGAACCTGTTTGTAAAACCTAAAATTTACGTGACTAAATAAAACTACTTTAAAAGATACTGATAAGGTTACAAAATCATGTCACATCCAAAACAGGACATTTTCAAAGGGCTTATGTATGTGAATTGCTAGTTGAAGCTAGAAGATGAGTCAACAGGAATGGCAATTATGAATTTCAGAAAAAGAAGAAAAAAATAACCTCCCCCCTTCTTACATTCTAGAATGATATAGAATCACATTTTAACTTTACTGCAAATGATGGCCAAGTCAGACTGTGTTTTCACATGTGCTAAATGAGAGATGAGGAGACAGAGAAGCCAAGAGTGTTAGTATGCTGGCTGTCTTTCCACTGTGGGTAAATTCACTCTAAGTTATAAATAAGTTACATTGCATAGTGCTTCTCTTTGTTAAAAATACTTTATCTCAGTATTATCAAAACAATTCTTAAAGCTCCCAGGTCAGTTATCATCATGTGCGTGTGCTCTGTCATGTCTGACTCTGCAACCCCGTAGACTGTAGCCTGCCAGGCTCCTCTGTCCATGGGATTAACCTGGCAAGAATACTTGAGTGGGTTGCCATTTCCTCCTCCAGGGGATCTTCCCCACCCAGGGATTGAACCTGCATCTCCTATGGCTCCTGCATTGGCCAATGGATTCTTTACCATTGAGGTACCTGGGAAACCCCAGGTCAGTAGCCATTAGTTAAATACATAATACTATTACAACAATATAATATAACAATAAATAGTATTATCTAAATATGACAGAAGAGAAAACCAGAGTATAGCCCTCAGGAATGTAACTCACAGAAGTTCATGGAGCTCATTAGCTGCAGAAGCAGGAAGAGTTTGGAACCTGGCATAAGACAGGCGTGCATTTATTGGCACAGCAACTGGACAGCTATGTGACGTCTGGTAGTTTCCATCATCTCTCCAAACCTGTTTCCTATTTTTTAAGGTGAACTACATTTGTCTCTAGGTTATTGGGAGGAATTAAGTTGAATTAGATAACATTTGTCATGGTGCTTGACATGTGGCCAGTTATTGAACAAATTTTAGTTCCTTTCCTTCTTCCTACCTCCAAGTCTTTATTCCCAATCCTGGTTTTCCATTGTTATACAGTATCTCTCTTTAGCAAAACGATTTCTAACTTGAAATAGATTGGACAGGATACTTACTAGATCCATTAAAAGGAAAATACTAGCTCAGGCTTAGACACTAGCAGGCATTGTACCATGCATCAGAGCTTCATAGAAATGTTTTCTGGTTCTGCCTTGCAATATCTGATATCTCAGTCACCTACCATTATAATATTCACTATGCTTCTGCCTATGACCTGCTTTATAAAAGTATTTCAACATATGGACCTTTATGGACTTTATGGAAGACAGAGCAATATCTCTCTCTCTCTCTTTTTTTTTTTTGTAAGTAAAAATTTTCCAACTCCCACAGGTGTTTCTCCCTTCTTTGGAGACAATAAATATATTAGCTTGGAAATAAACAAAAATAGGATATTAGAAACCACTTTTGTGCTACCTTAAAAAAGTGTCATGCTATTGAATTATTCAAGCTGCCATGGCCCATTAGTATTATGTTCCTGGTACAGTATTTTTTAATAAATACTTCATAAGAGCTAAATTACACTTCTCCCACTTTTCTACTATATGAATTTCAAGAGTGGTCATAATTATACTAGTTGAACTCACATAAAAAATTATTCATAGAAGCAAAATGTATTAGGGAAATTCCTCAAAATATACTCACTACTCTAAAGTTCAATGCTTCCATAACAGTTACAGAGAAAATGAAGAAGCAGCTTCCTTGGGTTAGTATGTGTATGTTACTTACAGAAGGGTGATCAAGGCAAGATTATTGAGCTTTGTTTACTCTTAAATTCATCAATTCAGTCATGCAGCATTTGCTATATGTATATACCTATGTATTATATGTTTATATGTCCTTCATACAACCCCCTCTGTTCTAGAAAGAGTGCTATATTGTAACATAAAAAATAAATAAATAAATAAAAAAGGCATAGCACGTGATCTGATAGGGCTCATGGTCTAATAGGAAGAAAGATAGCATTAAATTAAAAGATAAATTATCAACATATTCAATACATCTGAATTTCTTTTATCTAAACACCTATTTTTCTGTTTGTTTTCTTAGCAAATGTTATGTTATGGTATGAAGAATATGGATTGGAAAATTTAGGTTAAAATGCATTGTTGCTCAATACACAGTGTTTCAAAACTAAATTTGCATTAAAAAATAACTACTTTACATGTTTTGGGAATAGCCACTTTTTAGTAAATTATCAACTTTGGGGAAATTGTCATGCATATATAAGTCAGATTCTATGATGACTAAACATTACACATTCCTTATTACCAGTTTCAGAAAGGTGTGATGAAAATTCAAGTGCTAATCTTTGAGTTCCTTTCTTCCTTGTAAGTGGGCAACTATGATGATCAGTTCTCATGCAGTAGAAGAATAAAGATTTTAAAGATTATCATCTTTATTGTGTTTTTTTCCCCCAGTAATTTCTCAATGTTGACCTAAATCAGCAGGCTTTATTCACAAAATTCTTAGTGACTCAATGTCATTCCTACAGAATCTCAGCATGTTACCAATGTCTATTGACTTTTCTTACTTAGAACTCATCTTAACAATTTGCAATTTACTTTAAAAATGGTTTTGTTACCTCCTAGAATACTATCCTTGATTACTGTTCCTCAATCCTTTTAGGAAATTAGTCCCATTCTGACATTTTACTCTTCCTCTGAGTGTTAAATAGGAGATCATTAACTCTAAGATTGTGTACTCGATATCTTAGTTTTGTCCTAAACTCTTAAGCACTTCACAGAAGCCTTCAGTTCAGTTCAGTCGCTCAGTCGTGTCCGACTCTTTGCAACCCCATGAATCGCAGCACGCCAGGCCTCCCTGTCCATCACCAACTCCTGGAGTTTATTCAGACTCACGTCCATCGAGTCAGTGATGCCATCCAGCCATCTCATCCTCTGTCATCCCCTTCTTCTCCTGCCCCCAATCCCTCCCAGCATCAGAGTCTTTTCAGACATTAATTGATCTGGATACACTGTCATGTACCAGTCAGGAAAATATAAGAAATAGTACTGAACTCTTATGGTCCCCCGTGGAAGCTTCTAATCTGAAAGTATTTAAAGTTCAATAAAGATTCATAGATTAAGAAATATATCAGGGATAAAAAGCACCATGTGTGCTTGGGATTAAAATTGTTAGATTTCTCCAATTTACTAGTGTATAAAGATTACAGACTCTCTAATACTTTTTCATACTCTGGATTGAAAGTGATGCCAATTGTATTCAGTTAGCCATCTCTCAGGGAGTCTTTTTGTATTCTAGGATCCAGCTGAATCTGGACATGCTCTTTTAGGAGACATGAAATGAAATGCAGAATGGCTAGAGGGATCACAAGATGGATCTTAAAGTTTCTAATTAGAATGACTTTTGTCATCTCTTCTATTTCACTGGTCAAAGCAAGTCACATGACTGAAACTTATGACAATGGGACAGGGAAAATATAGTAATATTCCTTTTACAGATGGCTAATAGAAGCAACATGATATTAGGGGGAGATATATAATCCTATTACAATTAAGTAACAAATAACTGGAAATAATAATACAATTTGTCATAGATTAACTTTTGGTTACAAGTGTTATTTTCCTCCATTTAAAGCATATATAATATATTTATTCCTATACTAGGAAGATTTGCAAAAGACTCAAAATTTAGGATTTGTAATAATTAATATGAAATAGATGTTAGGTTATTTGACTTTCACCTAATTGCTATAAATGCTTCCATGAAGAAAGAGTAAAGTAGGAGGCATACAGTAGTCATTTGTCCATAATTATTCTAAAGTTTTGTTGGTAACGTTGTGTAGTAATGAAGCTCTAGCAATGTTCCCCCATAGTTGTTTTTCCATTGATCCACCACTTTTCTCCTGGTTCCACCTACTGCCTAACCTTTTCTGTATATTATCTTTGTTGGAATAAACTTATATGGAGAGAGCTGTTGCCTCCCTACAGAAATGGGAATCTGGGTAAAACCTAACTGTCTTGAACAATCACAATCCTGTTTAATCCCCTTGAGCTCTTTGACTAGTACAAGTTTCTCAAGAAAGCTAGTTGGTTTTATATGTTTTTAATCCCAGTAAATTCTGTGTGCCAATAATGACACCCACCTTTCTTTTTGATAGCTGCCTCTTTCTCCAGACTTAGTTACAAGATACTGGTGTTTCAGGTTTCAGTGGCAGATTTTCTTGCCTTTAATATTATTTCCTTGACCATACTTAATTAAGCACATTTTAAAGAATTTTTGAAGATTGTGATCTTGATTTGAACTTAAAGTTGACTCTAATTAGCTCATTTTTTATTACAAATTTCTGTCACATCTATGTTGACTATCTCAACTTGGGTTATGAGTTTCCTGGCATTCCTATATTTTTGTATTTGGTAGGATAAGAACCGGAGAAGGCAATGGCACCCCACTCCAGTACTCTTGCCTGGAAAATCCCATGGACGGAGGAGCCTGGTAGGCTGTGGTCCATGGGGTCGCTAAGAGTCAGACACGACTGAGCGACTTCACTTTCACTTTTCACTTTCATGCATTGGAGAAGGAAATGGCAACCCACTCCAGTGTTCTTGCCTGGAGAATCCCAGGGACGGGGAGCCTGGTGGGCTGCCATCTATGGGGTCAACACAGAGTCGGACACGACTGAAGTGACTTAGCAGCAGCAGCAGCAGCAGGATAAGAACACGGCATAGACTTTTATCAGAGACCCACTAGACTATAAGCTTACATCTTTCCCTGGACATTTGTCCCTCTAGTTTCTGCAGGAGGTTAGTTCCTGCTCATTCCTAAGGATACCAAAATCCGAAGATGCTCAGCCTCTTATAAAATGATGTGGTACACTCTCTGTATCCATGGGTTTCACATCCACAAATACAGAGGGATAACTCTGTATTTGTATAACTCTCTTTTCCCCCGTTTGCCAGTACAGGAAATTTCTATCTAGTTTTCCAGGTTGGAAGTATAATAGTATTAATGAGGAATACTGATTTGAATAATCACATATTATTCCAAGTCTGTTATTTTATGCCTGAAAAAAATGTTTTAAAATATATAGTCCATTTTTCTTTGTGTTTTGTTCTGTCCCCTTAAGATACTGATGGCGGTTTTTTTTTTTTTTTTTTTTTAAAGAAGAACATGGGCACAGGAAACTAAGGAAAAAATACAGCAATTGTTTTTCTAAATATCATCCTCCTACATATGATCTTATTAAATTTTCTTTCCTCCCTCTGTTACTATTGCCATTTTTCTTTGCCACAGAGCTGAATCAGAAGCTATTTAGATGAAGTTAGGTATAACACAACTATATTATATTATTTTCTTTGCAATGAGGATTTTTATGAAATATCTCAATATTAAAAGTTTGTTTCAGTGAGAAGCAAGATGTTGTATAAGTATAGTTATTTTTTTTATCCACTTGGGTGTTCTTGTAATGTCCTAATTTGAATATGTTAGTAAGACTAGTTGCATTGACAGAATATATGTGTTAAGTTTCTACACCTTTGCATTCAAAATTTTTACTCTTATTTTTACCTTTTATACCTTTGGTTAATTTGGATTAAACTTTTTAAAACATAGGGGAAACACCCACTTATATATGAAGAGAAGAATACACACACACCCTATATATATATAGGTGTTGTGTATATATATATATATATATATATATATATATATATATATATATGAACTTGGGTATTTTAGAGAATTAAACTTTCAGTTGTACATAATGTAGCCAAATACTGAGCAGTGCTTTCAGTCTTTCTTTCACTTAATACATATTTATTAGGCACTTTCTATGAAGTAGCTAGCATAGTATGGGGAAGACAGACTTCAAAATGAACTTAAAATACAAAGTTATGAGTAAATTGAGACAAAAATATCTTATGAGAAGATATTAGATGGTGAATCAGTCTGAGTCCAATCAGGAGTGGGAATTGTAAGTTTAATGTAAACAATAATTAAGCATAACAGAGGACTGGAGTAAAGAGGGGCTGGTTACATTCTTAAAATGTAAGAGAAGATACACACACACACACACACACACAAGGAATTATTGGGGGCATAAATTAAGAAATACAATTTGAGTAGTAAACAGGAGGGAATTCTGGGCTCTCTGATGTTATTTGCTAATAGCTGTCAACTTAAAAAAAAATGTGTGAGACTTGTGTGTTAAGTTTTATTTGGGGCCAAAATGAGGACTGTAGTTCAGAAGACAGCATCTCAGATAGCTCTGATAAATTGCTTCAAAGAGGCAGTGGGAAGGACAGTATATATGTGATTTTGGTAAAGGGAGAGTACATGCATTACTTTTTCCTCTCTTTTTTTTTTGGTAGAAAGTTTCTGCTGGTCTCATGAAACTTCTGCTAGTCATGAGAAACAGTCATCACCATGAAGGATTTTAGTGCTTTTCTAGATATGAGGTGATACAAAATTGGGCTCATAAAATCAGCGACTGAGAACATCTAACTATCTGAAGAGCTGTCCTACCAGTTTTCCCAGAGTGCCTTATTTCCACTCTCCACCGTGAACTCCTCCTGTGGGTGCTGAAGGTCAGTAGCATCAGTACATGATTTACTCCTTGTAGAGAGGTAGATGCCAAGCACCATGGCAAGTGCTAATTTGTAGTTGACCTGTCAGGAAGCCAAGAGTCGTTTTAAAAGCTACTTTCCTGATGGCTCAGATGGAACAGATGGAAAAGAATCTGCCTAATACAGGAGACTGGGGTTCAATCTCTGGGTCAGGAAGGTCCCTTGGAGGAGGAAATGGAAACCCACTCCAGCATTCTTGCCTGGAGAATTTCATGGACAGAGGAGCCTGGCAGGCTAGAGCCCATGGGGTTGCAAAGAGTTGGACACAACTGAGTGACTTTCATTTTTCACTACTATGAAAGGTGACAATGTCTTAAGCAGGTACAAGATAAAAGGCACAGGTCAGATTCTCATATTTATCTTTGAATCTTAAGAGAAAAATGTTAATCAGGAAAAAATTTAGTCCAACACAGAAACATGATCATAATAACTTTTTTTAGCCACAGCACTGGATAGGAAAAATAAAAATAATAACTTGAGAGAGTTTGTAACTCAGTCTCTTTACCAACAATGTTTTGGGCTTAAATTTACATTACAAAGGCATCTCAGAGAACCTAAAGTCAATAAAATTAACTTAATATATCCCGAGATAGGAACTCCTTGGACACTTGGCATGAGCCAATGCAAATCCTCACTAGAGGAACTCACCATCAACAAAGACCCTCAGCATTTTCTCTGCTTGAGATGAAACAAATATTAGCTCAAAATCCAAAGTTAAAATAAGTTACTGTAAGAGACAATGATCAGACAGATATAAACTGGTATTTCCTAAAGCCCAAGGGCATAGACAATGTGTAAAATATTTAAGAAGATAGAAAAGGACAGTTAATATATAAACAATGAATCAAAGTCCTTTAAAAACATAGACAAAATGTGAAAAGAAATTTTTAAAAATAGAAAAAATCATTACAAACTGAAAATTTAATGGACAAGTTATCACACGAGAAAATAAACTGGTATAGAAATCTGAAGAAGTTAATGGAGAAGAGACAAAAAGATGAAATATGACAGATGATGAGGTATAGGCAGTAAAATTAAGAGATCTAAATTAAATTTAATTAGAGTTTCAGAGGAAATATTAGAAATTGGTGGCAATGATATATTGGAAAAATAACTGAGAAGAGGTTAGTTAGGCAAAGGAAAAGTAGAATTGGGACAGAGGTGTGTTATGGATTGGTTTGTGACTCCCTACCTAAAGTCTATATATTGAAACTTCTGCTCCCAATGTGATGGGATTTGAAGATGTGGCCTCTGGGATGGCACTTGGGTAAGATAAGGTCCTAAGAGTGGGGCCCTCATGATAGGATTAGTGGTCTTACAAGAAAGAAGGGTATCTCTCTCTTTCTCTCCGTGTGCACACACTAAAGACACACCATATGAAGAGGTGGGGAGAAGATGGCCATCTGCAACCCAAGAAGAGGGTCCTCCCTGGAAACTGATTAGCTGGCACTTTGATCCTGGTTTCTCCAGAACTTTGAGAAACTCCAAACAGTGTGTTGGTTAAAAATTCCATCTTGACTATATTGCAGAGTTCAAGTTCAAGAAAGAAATGACCTGGAATTCTATGTGGAGGCTAGATCATGAACAGTCCCATCATCTATACTTGAATAGTTTTATATCCAAAAGGCAGGAGGAGCCCTTGAAGAATTTTGAGATACAGACTTCATCCTAGGTAATATTGAAGTGTTTAGGTAAATATTACATTAAAACCGATTGTGACTTAAAAAGTGAGTTGCTCAATGTCAGAAGGATGGCAGACTAGGGCACTCCAGGCCCTCCTTCCCACACAGACACCCTGAAAGTGAAATGTTAGTCACTCAGTCATGACTGACTCTGCGACCCCATGGGCTGTAGCCCACCAGGCTCCTCTGTCCATGGGATTTCTCAGACAAGAATACTGAAGTGGGTTGCCATTCCTTTCTCCAGTGGATCTTCTCCACCCAGGGAATGAACATGGATCTCCTGCATTGCAGGCAGATTCTTTACCATCTGAGCTACCAGAGAAGTCACACTGAGTTAACAATAATGACAGTCTGTGCTCATTCCAGACTCTGACTGCTGTGCGCCCACACTTCCTTTCTGCAGTGAATCTATGATGTCCCTTAAATAAGTGCCTAGTCTCTTACTTTTAAATTCTAAATTTGAGGTGGTGGTTGTTATTTTTGTTAAATAACCACCCTCCTCAGAGCTTATGATTTCTCTGCTTAGGAGCTTTTGATACTTTCTAATGGATTAAATCTAAATTCCTTGGTGAAACACTTTAGGGCTTTCATAATAAACCATAAGTAACATCTAGTCTCATCACCATCAGCTCCCAAATATCTCAGATTCTATGACCCAGGACGACCTATTAGATTTCATATTACCACTGATTTGCAGTGCTATCTAGAATGTATGTAGATTCTGAAGTCAAATTACCTGAATTCCAGTTCTAAGTCTTCCACTCACCAGCTGTGTAAACTTGCTGTGTTACCTGCCTTTCTACTCCTCAGTTTTACTGCACATATAAATGTATATTGGATGCTCAATAAGTATTAGCTAGTATTTTGCTTAGATTGGTCTTCTTATTCTTTACTAAATTTCAAAAACTCAATGTTCCCCAGTTATATTTTTCTGGATTTTCCCCAGGGAAAAAAGACAAATTCACCAGCTTTTTCTTTAAAAAGTGCTTCCTATATGGCTTTACTATCTATTATCGATCCATTTGTCTATTACTCATCTACTTATTTCTTTAATTTATAAATCTGCCTAAGTAGATGGAAGACCTGAAAACAGGGATCATATGGTATTCTCTGTGTTCTCAATAGCTAGCTACTTAATGAATATTTGTTGAATAAATGTTTGTTAAAACATAAAGGGACTGAATTATCAAGAAAATCATGCAAATTATTAAGAAATGATTATAAGTAATTAGTAAATTTTTAACAGAGAACTTTATTTTTCAATGTTTTATTTACTATTTCCTTTTATTAAAAAAATAGAGTATCAGTCAGAATGATAAAGTATAAATGTTACCGTTAAAAAAAAGAGAGAGAGACTAAGGATTCTTGCTGCTTGATTATAAAGATGTAATACAATTAGATTTGGTTTCTTCCCAATTTAATTTAGTTTGTCCCCTTAGGAGATATTCATTCACCATATTTAATATAGCTGTAACTCAGCATAGTAAATATTTTCCAAAATAAAAATCTTAATGAGTTGAAGACATGCACCAAAATATTCTGATTTCTCTATAAAAATACCTTGTTTTTATTGTACTAATAATGCTTAAGAGGCAAATCTAATTTCCTAAAGTGATTCTGCTTAACCATTTTACTAAACAAACAAACTCAGTTTTGATGCCAACAGACCAAATTTAGATAGGATTTAGAACCTGTTTTTAAATAAATCACAAAAATGAGTGAAATAGATATTATTTTTATAATTCAGTTCAGTTCAGTAGCTCAGTCGTGTCTGACTCTTTGTGACCCCATGAATCACAGCACACCAGGCCTCCCTGTCCATCACCAACTCCCGGAGTTTACCCAAACTCATGTCCATCGAGTCGGTGATGCCATCCAGCCATCTCATCCTCTGTCATCCCCTTCTCCTCCTGCCCCCAATCCCTCCCAGCTTCAGGGTCTTTTCCAATGAGTCAACTCTTCGCATGAGGTGTCCAAGGTATTGGAGTTTCAGCTTCAACATCAGTCCTTCCAATGAACACCCAGGACTGATCTCCTTTATGATGGACTGGTTGGATCTCCTTGCGGTCCAAGGAACTCTCAAGAGTCTTCTCCAACACCACAGTTCAAAAGCATCAATTCTTCAGTGCTCAGCTTTCTTTATAGTCCAACTCTCCCATCCATACATGACCACTGGAAAAACCATAGCCTTGCTTTAGGAGATAGCAGAAAAATAAATTGTCCTGTTAGAGTAAAAGATTCTTTGAAAGAATAACAAATTTGATAATAAATTTGGATGTCCTATGGGCCACCTATTAAAGATCATGTAGAATAATTAAAATTATTTTTTCTCAAATTATTAATATCTGAATCTTTTGTCAAATACAGGTATAATCATGGAGTGACTAATCCTAGAGAAAGGCTTTGCAATGAATTCTGCTTGTACTGTTTTTCATAATAGGCTAGTCATGTGGCGATAACAAATTACCCTCCAAATTCAATGGCTAAATTCAATGAAAATCTCTTTCCACCAGCATAGGTCTAAGGTGTATTAGCTAAGGTCTCTGAATATCATGGCCACCCAGAGACACAGCACTGATGAAGACTCAGTTTCTACACATGCTTGCATTAATGTGAAGGCAAAAAAGTGTACAACCCACACTCTGGTTTATAATATTATAGCCTTGAGCTGAATCAAGTCATTTTTGTCACAGTTGGAGACTCATTCAAAGAGACATGATTGCCTAAGTCAAAGAGAGAAAATAAGTACAGTTCTACACATAGGGAGAACAGAATATTTTTGAGCCAACCTTTATTACTCCATAACTGTAAATATTAATTTTGAATCACTGCTGCCTATTACACTAAAGCAAATTTAGAATTTGAATATATCTTTTAATCTGGGGACATTTTTATTATTTATGTTGTATGTTATGTACCTTCTTTCCCTCCTATGTAACTTTCTTTCTTAATCCTGTGGACTATTATTATCATATGAATTACATTTTTGTACATAAGCCAATCAGCACAGTTTTATAATTATTGCTCTGAAGATGGTATTAAAAATAAAAACCACAGGAAAAGAAAGCTTTACAAACAAAAAACACTTAATAATATCCTTTATATTTACCTATGTATAACTTTATATTATCTTCACTATTGTTCTTTATTTCTTTGGAGGAATCAGATTATTGTCTAGTGGTCTTTCATGGCAGCCCAGGGCTTATTTTAGTATTTCATGTAGGACAGGTCTGCTAAAGACAGATTCACTTGATCTTTGTTTATTTGAGTGTGTCTTGATTTTGTCTTAATTTTTGAAGGGTGGTTTGGCTGAATATAAAATTATTGATTGACAGCTCTTTGAATATGTAATACCACTTGCCTTCTAGTCCCATGGCTTCTGATGACACATGAGCTGTTAATCTTATCATGGCTCACAGCATTTGTCGAGTCCTCTCTTTTGCTGCTTTCAAGATTCTCTTTGTCTTTTCAGGCTTTATTTTGCAGTATCTAGGTATATATTTCTAAATTTTTCCATTTCACAGTTGAGCTTTTTCAATATTTTTCTTATACTTCAAATGCTCTTTCTTGCCTCCCACTTCTATTCTCTGTCACCCTTCTTTGCTCTATAATAAGCATATCTGATTGCTTAATGGTGTCCTATAGGCCCCTGAGGTTCTGTTCTCTTCTTCTCCTTTTTTCTTTCTTTTCCTCAGGCTATATAATGTCAATTAACCTATCTTCAGATTCTCTGATTCTTCTGCCAGCTCGAATTCGCTTTTGAGCCTATCTAATAAATTTTCCATTTCAGTAAGAATACTTCTTAATGCCATAGTTTCCCGTTGCTTATTTTCTAAAATAATGTCTCTTTACTGATAATCTCTGTTTAGTGATATATCACTCCCATGTTTCCTTGTATTGATATAGATATTTCTTTTGTTCTTTGAATATATTTACAAAAGTTGATTTAAAGTATTTGGTAGTAGATCTAATCTCAGGGCCACCTCAGGAAGTTTGTATTTACTATTTATTTTCCCCCTGTACATGAGCCAGACTTTCCTACTTCTTTGTATGTGTCATAGTTTTTTTGAAAATGAGATCTTTTAAATAATACATATGTTAAATGCTAAATTTAATATAACTAAGAGTGAAAGGCTCAAAATAGATGTCCAATATTTCTTGCAGGAATCTATGTATGAATACAAATCTGAGTGATTTTTAAAAATTTTCTTCTAGCTCCCTCTATGTCTTTTGTACTCCCTTTTATTTCACAGTTCTGAACCTGACAGCACAGCTTCTAATAAACCATTCCAGGGCTTAAATAGAATTATTCAAGAGGAGAAACAGTACTGAGCCAAGACTCACATAATCTAAGTTCTAGACCCAGCTCTGCCCTTCTCTGTTTCATGACCCTGGAAAGTTACTTTCAAATCTCTGAGTCTCTTTCCCCCACTTACACAAAATAAAGTGACAATTTATTTAGGTTACAGAGTTGTAGTAAGGCTAAATATAGTTTCAGATAACCAGTTTGTAAAACACAAAATGGACACAATTGAAGGGTGCCTCTGAGCCCAGAGTTTCTAGTTTTTCAATCTCTGGTGAAACTTTGAGGACTCATAGCAAGCAGTAACTGTTAGGGTACTCACTCCTACTCATTTTGCAACAGCTAACCAGGGCATTTTCACATTGTACCATTGGTAAATTAAATTTTATTCAGATAATGCTGATATTCATGAAGCATTTAGGTTTGCTGAATTTTGCTGTTATATAATAAAATAAAATTGCATTAATAAAATTATTTATATGCTTTAATCTTCAAAAGCAGCTCCTAGGAGAAATTCTCTGTACTCTATAATTGGATGAAAATTGGACTGTGTTAGCTTGTCACAACCACAAAGAAAGGCCATATGTAATAAAATAAAAATGCCTTCAATGTGCAAACTAAGGGAAGTGACTTCCTTTAAAAATATAATTCACATTAGGTGAAGTCTATATGGATTAGACTGGTAATACTAACATTTCCAAAAATGTTACCATATTCCTGTGGATTTTTTAAATGAATCTACTAATTAGATAGCGTATTCAAAAGCAGAGACATTACTTTGCCAATAAAGGTCTGTCTAGTCAAGGCTATGGTTTTTCCAGTGGTCATGTATGGATACGAGAGTTGGACTGTGAAGAAGGCTGAGCACAGAAAAATTGATGCTTTTGAACTGTGGTGTTGGAGAAGACTCTTGAGAGTCCCTTGGACTGCAAGGAGATCCAACCAGTCCATTCTGAAGGTGATCAGCCCTGGGATTTCTTTGGAAAGACTGATGCTAAAGCTGAAACTCCAGTACTTTGGCCACCTCATGCAAAGAGTTGACTCATTGGAAAAGACCCTGAAGCTGGAAGGGATTGGGGGCAGGAGGAGAAGGGGATGACAGAGGATGAGATGGCTGGATGGATCACTGACTCGATGGACGTGAGTCTGAGTGAACTCCAGGAGTTGGTGATGGACAGGGAGGCCTGGCATGCTGAGACTCATGGGGTCCAAAGAGTTGGACACGACTGAGTGACTGAACTGAACTGAACTGAACTAATTATGAGATTAATTCAGATTAAGGAACTATTTTTATAAGGTTATTTTTCTAAAATCATGATTTTCATTGAGGTGTTGTAGCAATCAGTCTTCACATGAATCTGTCTCTCTCCTGTTTGGCTTTTCTCCTCATTGATTCTCACCCACTTGTACTGTGAGTTCCATCATTAAGCTAATATAAAGGAGCCCACAATTTACTCTGTATCTGTTACTCACAGAATATTCGTTTATAAGGTGCTCCTAGTTGAGATTATAGAACTTAACCAGATATATTCTCTGTATCTCAGTCTGTTAAAGCTAATAAGCATCTAAAAATTACTACAAGGGTTTTGAGAGGAACTATCTTGGAGATTTGTTTAAAATTCTGATGATCTACAGGAGATAGGGTTGATCACACTAATCTGTTCTGTGGTCTGAGGAAAGTCATCACCACAGAGGGAGCAAACACTAAGGTTGATTTGAAATGTATTGAACATCACCAAAAAAAAGAGAAGAGTTTGAGGTGGGCTTTCCAAGCAGAGATACAGAGACAGAAGTGCAAGAACATGACATGGAGGGAAATCAAGAGACATTCTGGGTAACCATACCATACTGCACATAAAAGAATAGTAAAAATGTTACTTAAAAAGAGGGTGGACACTATGACATAAAAGGTTTTTTATGCCATGAAGATTTTTAGTAGGAAATTTTTATATGAATTGTATAAAACTAATAACCACAGGACTGGAAAAGGTCAGTCTTCATTCCAATCCCAAAGAAAGGCAATGCCAAAGAATGCTCAAACTACAGCACAATTGCACACATCTCACACACCAGTAAAGTAATGCTCAAAATTCTCCAAGCCAGGCTTCAACAGTATGTGAATGGTGAACATCCATATATTCAAGCTGGATTTAGAAAAGGCAGAGGAACCAGACATCAAATTGCCAGCATCAGCTGGATCACTGAAAAAGCAAGAGAGTTCCAGAAAAACATTTCTGCTTTATTGACTATGCCAAAGCCTTTGACTGTGTGGATCACAATAAACTGTGGCAAATTCTGAAAGAGATGGGAATACCAGACCACCTGACCTGCCTCATGAGACATCTGTATGCAGGTCAGGAAGCAACAGTTAGAACTGGACATGGAACAACAGATTGTTTCCAAATCGGGAAAGGAGTACATCAAGGTTGTGTATTGTGAGCTTGCTTTTTTAACTTATATGCAGAGTACATCATGAGAAATGTGGGGCTGGATGAAGCACAAGCTGGAGTCAAGATTGCCAGGAGAAATATCAATGACCTCAGATATGCAGATGGCAGAAAGTGAAGAAGATCTAAAGAGTCTCTTGATGAAAGTGAAAGAGGAGAGTGAAAAAGTTGGCATAAAACTCAACATCCAGAAAACTAAGATCATGGCATCTGGTCCCATCACGTCATGACAAATAGTTGGGAAAACAATGGAAATAGTGACAAGCTTTATTTTTGGGGCTCCAAAATCACTGCAGATTGTGACTGCAGCCATGGAATTAAAAGATGCTTGCTCCTTGGAAAAAAAGCTATGTTTAACCTAGAAAGCATTTTAAGAAGCAGAGACATTACTTTGCCAAAAAAAAGTCCATCTAGTCAAAGCTATGGTTTTTCCAATAGTCATGTATGGGTGTGAGAGTTGGACTATAAATAAAGCTGAGCACTGAAGAATTGATGCTTTTGAACAGTGGTGTTGGAGAAGACTCTCAAGAGTCCCTTGGACTGCAAGGAGATCCAACCAGTCAATCCTAAAGGAGATCAGTCCTGAATATTCATTGGAAGGACTGAATCTCAAGCTGAAACTCCAATAATTTGGCCACCTGATGCAAAGAACTCTGTCATTGGAAAAGACCCTGATGCTGGGAAAGATTGAGGGCAGGAGGAGAAAGGGACGACAGAGGATGAGATGGTTAGACGGCATCACTGATGAGATGGACATGAGTTTGAGTAAGCTCTGGGAGTTCGTGATGGACAGGGAAACCTGGTGTGCTGCAGTCCATGGTGTCACAGAGAGTCAGACACAACTGAGCAACTGAACTGAACTGAATAGTTACAATAAAAATATATTTTACTAAGTCATACTTGTTTTAGTTTATTTACTCTGATAATTTTCAAAGTGTATGGGAAACGTGACTTGTGGTTAAGATGCTACTTTTCCTTATGAGTTTATTTTTTTTTCCCTTATGAGTTTATATTATTTTCATTGGATATTTAATTCTACGTGTTCTTCCACTTACCTGTTCAATTATTTTTTTACTTTTGGCTCTGCTGTTCTTTATTGCTGTGCAGGCTTTCTTGAGTTGCAGCAAGTGGGGGTTACCCTCTGGTTGTGGAGTGTGGGCTTTTTGTTGTGGTGGCTTCATTTTGTGGCTCATAGATCTAGAACACAGGCTCAGTAGCCCATGTGACACATGGACTTAGTTGCTCCATGACATGTGGAATCTTCCCAGACTAAGGATCAAACCTATGTATACTGAATTTGAAGGCAGATTCTTAAACACTGAACCACCAGGGAAGTCCCAAGGAAATAAAATCTGTCACTCCTTCTATTGTTTCCCCATCTATTTGCCATGAAGTGATGCGACTAGATGCCATAATCTTAGTTTTTTGAATGCTTAATTGTTAAGTCAGTTTTTTCACTCTCCTCTTACACCCTCATCAAGAGACTTGATGGCTCTTTGTTTTCTGCCATATAGTGGTATCATGCATATCTGAGGTTGTTGATATTTCTCCTGGCAATCTTGATTCCAGCTTATGATTCATCCTGCCCAGTATTTCTCATGATGTACATTGCATATAAGTTAAATAAGCAGGGTGACAATATACAGCTTTGATGTTCTCCTTTCCCAATTTTGAACCAGTCTGTTGTCCCATGTCCAGTTTTAACTGTTGCTTCTTGACCTGCATACAGATTTCTCAGGAGTCACATAAGGTGGTCTGGTATCCTGATCTCTTTAAGAATTTTCCAGTTTGTTGTGATCCACACAGTCAAAGGCTTTAGTATAATCAGGGAAGCAGATGTAGATTTTTTAAAATTCCCTTAAAATAAAATAAAAAATAAAAATTCCCTTGCTTTATGATTCAGCAGATGTTGGCAATTTGATCCAGCGTTTCTCTTAAAAATGAGAGGAAAAAAATCACCGTATAGGGTGATTTGCATTGTGGCTACAATCAATGAAATATTTTCATGAGCCATGTGTCATCTTGGCTCAATATATTCTGTCTATCCAATGCTTTGTGGTAACCTAAATGTGTTGAAAAGCAGAGACATACTCTGCCGACAAAGGTCTGTATAGTTATGGCTATGCTTTTCCCAGTGGTCATGTACAGTTGTGAGAGCTGGACCCGTAAAGGAGGCCAAGCACCAAAGAATTGATGCCTTTGATCTATGGTGTTACAGAAGACTCCTGAGAGTCCTTTGGAAAACAAGGAGATTAAAACAGTCAATCTTAAGGGAAATCAACTGTGAATACACATTGGAAGGACTGATGCTAAAGCTGAAGCGCAGTTCCAAGATTGTTTTAAAAGCTAAAAAGCAATCTTAAGTTTATTTTCAGTAACAATTAAAAACATTGGTTTTAATGTTGGTGATATTATTCTGAACTGGTATGCAAACATTGAGGAATAAACAAAGTGAGTTATTAAAAAAATAAAAAATAAAGCTGAAGCGCCAGCATTTTGGTCACCTGATGGGAACAGCCAACTCATTAGAAAAGTCCCTGATGCTGGGAAAGATTAAGGGCAGAAGGAGAAGAGGGCATCAGTGGATGAGATGGTATTTTGTGGTTTTGGAGAATATATTGTGGTTTTGGAATCCTGTTCCTTAGCAGTCAACTTCATTCATACTTCCAGTATTTGAAAGATTTAAATCAATCAAGCTGGATCAAAATGTCTAAGTAAATAAGAAATCATATTAACTGTACTGTCCTCATAAAACCATAATCATGACTATACGGACCTTTGTCAATACACTGTCTCTATTAGTCTTAAACAAACTTGAATACGTGGAGGAAATTCAGTTAGATTTCAAAGAGATTTTTTCGAAATATACATGAATTCTCAGAGTATGATTTTAAAAAGTTGGCTACCTGTGAATGGCTCCCTCATATAGACCAAATGTGTTCATAACTGCTGATGGATGATTTAGTTTGCATTCATCACTATTGGTGTTGTTTTCTTTTTTTATTATTATTATTTTATTTTCATTGGAGTATAGTTGCTTTACAATGTTGTGCTAGCTTCTACTGTACTGCAAAGTGCATCCTCTCTATATATACATGCATCCCCCCTTTTTTTGGATTTCCTTCCCATTTGTTGCTGCTGTTCAATCACCCAGTTGTATCCGACTCTTTGAGATCCCATGGACTGAAGTATGTATGCCAGGCTTCCCTGTCCTTCACTATCTTCCGGAGTTTACTCAAACTCAACGTCCATTGCATTAGTGATGGCATGTAGCCATCTCATCCTCTAATGCCTTCTTCTCCTTCTGCCCTTAATCTTTCCCAGCATCAGGGACTTTTATAATGAGTTGGCTGTTCGTATCAGGTGACCAAAATATGCAGCTTCAGCATCAGTCCTTCCAATGAGTATTCACAGTTGCTTTCCCTTAAGATTGACTGTTTTGATCTCCTTGCTGTTCAAGGGACTCTCAGGAGTCTTCTCCAGCACCACGGTTCAAAGGCATCAATTCTTTGGCACTTGACCTTCTTTATGATCCAGCTCTGGCAACTGTACACGAACATTGGGAAGACCATAGCCATGATTATACCGACCTTTGTCAGCAGAGTAATGCCTCTTCTTTTAAACACATTAGTTTACCACAAAGCACTGGATAGAGATCCCTGTGATATACAGCAGGGTCTCATTAGTTATTTTATACACAGTATCAGTAGTGTATATATGTCAAGCCCAGTCTCCCAATTTATTCTACCACACCCGTTTCCCCCTTGGTGTTGGTATGTTTGTCTTCTGTCTGTGTCTCTGTTTCTGCATTGTAAATAATACTGTCTATACCAGTTTTTTTCAGATTCCACGTATAAAATTAATATAGGATATTTGTTTTTCTCTTTCTGATTTACTTCACTCTGTATGATAGTCTCTAGGTCCATCCGTGTCTCTACCTAATTTGTTTGTTTGTTATATTCTCATACTACAGTTTTTTATATATATGATGCTTATTGTAATCTTCCTAAGTTTCCATAAGTACCTTTGTGCCAAAAATTAAGTTCCCTAAATACTTAAGCTAGAACAAATGATATTTTAGATGTTTTTATTATTATGGTCTTTATTTATTCTTAGTTTGAATTCCTTTGTTTGAATTGAAATATTTCAGTTGTGTCAGGCAAGAATTGTTATTCTATGGACAATATAAAATTATAATCATTCTAAAAAAACTTAATGTAAATGTCCCATTAAAAGATTTATTAAGACAAAAAATTGGGTGGTGTAAGGAAAAGAATTTAGAATGAGAATCAATCAGTAGGCTGGCTGTTGCTGCTGCTGCTGCTAAGTCGCTTCAGTCGTGTTCAACTCTGTGCGACCCCATAGATGGCAGCCCACCAGGCTCCACCGTCCCTGGGATTCTCCAGGCAATAACACTGGAGTGGGTTGCCATTTCCTTCTCCAATGCATGAAAGCGAAAGGTAAAAGTGAAGTTGCTCAGTCGTGTCTGACTCTTCATGACAGCAAATACTTTAAATTCCCTTTTCCCATTATTTTGAAGCTTATCCCTCAAATTATCTTATTTACTGTAAGACATTCTAACTTCTTTTCTTCCTGAATTCTCTCACTACTTCCACTTTCTAATAATCCTTCTTCTTCATTCAACAATTGCTTATATGCCAGGTACAGTGACATTTACACACTTGTAATGAATTTTAATTGTGAATTTACCTCTTATTTTAGGCTTCTCAAGCTTTCCAAATGGAAAGTTAACCAAGTCAATAAAGGAATCATTTGCAAACAACTAGAAAGAATGGCAAGACTTTTCTGAAATATAAGTAAAAAGTAAGGCTCTTTAAAGAGAGATATATTTCCTGATAACTAATGCATTTAAAATATAAACATTTCAGTGAGTTTTACTGTGGACAATGGTCACCCTTGTACGTTGCTCAAGACATATTTGGGCTCTGGCCATTATGGAACAACAGGGACCAGATTTACTAACCCCCTCTCCTGCCAACACACACATACTTTATAAAAAAGAAAACCAGACAATATGTAAGAACTATCAGTTTTCAGGTATTGTACAGACAGAGCAGGAAGTATATCTCTAAGTAATTGGATATAAGCAAGATGAACTCTACTTGTTTACTTCCTGGAGGCAGTTTTCAGGCATCTGTAGGGTAAGGAAACACAGATTCCAGAGGTCTCTTGATTGAAGAGAAGTCTCAGAGTATGAGGAGTCCAGGAAGCTAGAATTTGCAAAGCAGAATACCAGAGAGAAGGTACTTTCACAGGGAGAAAGTGTATCTTCAGTTCTTGAGATCCAAAGAGATGTCTCTTCCAGCCTTTGCTTGACTATTAATTTTTGCATATATAACTTGAGGTACTTGAGGCCAGGGCAAAGATGGCAAAGAATTTCCAAAGGTTACAGAGGGCTCAGAACAGTTAGTTTTCCTACTTGACAGTTACTTGGAATCAATTTGATCACTTTGAGGTTTGTTTTAAAGTGTTGTTGTTGTTAAGAGTATGTTTAAAATGGACTTCTTAGAACTCAGCTCTACGACTAAGGCAGTATCCCTCTGGAGTGTACTCCTACTCTACAGGAGTCTACCCGATTCCTGTATTATGAGGCCTTTTTACTTGCTGAAGTCTGCAAAAATAAATGAGTCTTTCCCTTTGTCTCATAATATATATAAAAATTGACATGAAATGGATTACTGACACCAATAAGAACTAAAACTATAAGACTTATTGAATAAAACTAGAGAAAATCTTTGTGATTGGGTTAGGCAAAGATTTTTTCAAAATAAGACAAAAACCATAAATAATAAAATAAAAGTTTGTTGAATTTCATTTCATCAAGATTAAAGATGTTTGTTCTTCATAAGACACAATTAAGCAAAAAAAAAATCAAGATAGAGATTGGATGAAAGTGTTTGCAAACATGGACCTAACTGAGAACTTATATGCACAATATAGAAGGAACTCTGACCATATGCTAATAAGAGGACAATTGATTTAAAAATGGATAGAGCAGAAAGTTGGGGAAGGAAATGGCAAGCCACTCCAGAATTCTTGCCTGGGATATCCCATGGACAGAGGAGCCTGGTGGGCTATAATCCACAGGGTGGCAAAAGAGTCAAAAGGTACCCAGAATATGTAAAAAGAATGGTTTAATAAAGCTCCATTACTCAGTTTCAAAAATAAATAAATAAATAAATGAGACATTCTGAATTCCTTAAAAAAAAAAAAAGGGTCTGACATGACTTAGCAACTAAACAAACAGAAAGTAAGAAAAAGTTTCAAGGAAAGGATGAGGCCATATTAAAAGGATACAGTAAATATTATAAAAGAATATGACCAGAATAAGACAATATCTCAACTACAATGAACATGTTAAATACCTGTTAAAATAAAGAATTTCAGATTGGGTTTTAAACCAGCTATGTGTTACTAGCAAGCAGTAAAATTCAGGTCTGATGGACCTAATGCTTATAAAAGTTTGTGGCTGACTTTAAGAAAATGAGTGTACCATTATAAATACAATCTGTCACACAGCTTTGGAACGTTCCTGAAATTGACATTTTATAGTTTGCTATTAAAGCTGTCTCTGGTCACAAGATTTGCATATAAAACAGAATGAATAGGAAAACTAAAAGTAGAGATTAACACAGGCAAACTTAAAAAGAATAACACTAATAGATAAATAAAATTTAGTACAGAAATAATTAACAGAAAGTAGAGCCTGGTAGGCTGTAGTCATGGGGTTGCTAAGAGTCGGACACGACTGAGTGACTTCACTTTCAGTTTTTACTTTCATGCATTGGAGAAGGAAATGGCAACCCACTCCAGTGTTCTTGCCTGGAGAATCCCAAGGGCAGGGAAGCCTGGTGGGCTGCTGTCTATGGGGTCGCACAGAGTTGGACACAACTGAAGCAACTTAACAGCAGCAGCAGCAGAAGAGCCTGGTAGGCCACAGTCCATGGGGTTGCTAAGAGTTGGACACGACTGAGCGACTTCACTTTCACTTTTCACTTTCACGCATGGAGAAGGAAATGGCAACCCACTTCAGTGTTCTTGCCTGGAGAATCCCATGGATGTGGAACCTGGTGGGCTGCCATCTATGGGGTCGCACAGAGTTGGACACGACTGAAGCGACTTAGCAGCAGCAGCAGCAGCAGCAGCAGTAGAGGGTCAGTTTGTATTCACAAAGTTGCCCTCAAAGCCTAACAGTCATGAAGAGTCTTGTACTGAATGAGACAACATATATTTGGCAAAATGTGTCTGGAATACAGAAATTTGAGATTAAAATTATTTCACTATGGAAATATCAATCTGTTAGAGTTTAAGGATTGTAAAATACTACTAAGAGCCTTAAATTTGAATGATATAATTTGATTTACATATATTGTTGAATAATATATCACTTGTATAGATGTTAAATTAAAAAAATAAGTATAATATTAAGTACATACAAGTCTAACATATTATGGACACAGCAATTAGAATTTGGTTAAGAAATATTATATCTTTATTTTAAATAATCCATAGGGTATTTACTAGACATGGAGCAATGCTAGGTCATACTTCAGAAGAATTGTCAGTTAAATACTCTTTGGAAGATTTCCATAGGAACTTAGTTATTCAACAAAATTATTTATAGAGCTAAAAGTTTTATCTATAGTGGTTACCTGCTTTATTATTTTTTCTTTACTCATTTCTCCTTTACACTCACAGTTTTGCTAACTTTACAGGAGACATTTTCCAATGTCCTTTTGTGATGGATTAGAAATGACTGCTCCCCTCTTCAATTTTAGACCACTGCAAAGTGACTTTTTCCAATACTTATTACTAAGCTTAAGTAGAGTTATTTGACAGAAATCTACCAACATGTGCCCTTGGGTAAGATGTATCAGAGAGTTGAATGTAATGGTACTTTTTCAACACAATACACAAAACCCTTGAGAGTTAAATTAGGAGAGTCTGAGAATTTTAATCATTCAAAAAGTGCTATTCAAATAGTATGCGTCTGTAGTTGTTACTATTTCATTCATTGCTATTATACTCATTTTTTTCCTGATATACATTGAAAAGAATTCTTTTCTTTCTTTTCTGACTTATTCATGAGATGATACATTTTAACCAGTATGTCCCACTTCAGTGCTTGACATATAAATGAGGTCTCATCTCATTTTGAAATTTGAATCAGTTGTTTAAACACTCAATGGTCTCTTAAATGTCTCTCTTGGTTCCATTTTTTTCCACCAAATATTGTTCTAGAATCCTACAGACTTAAGCATTACACAGGTATTCATGTTTTCAGATGCCTCATTTTTGAAGAAAAAAAAGAAAACACATCAATTCTAATAACAGTTCAAAAATAGAAACTGCATTTTGTACTATAGTTACTTTGATTCTGCCACACAAATGCCCCTCTTGAAAACACATACAGTAAGACTATACTTGTTGATTGCTGAGTTGATTCCATTACTGGTGCAGATTCCCACAAAGGCACTGGGGTAGTACTTTTAAGAGAGAATAACACCATTACTTTAGAGTTATACTCAGGTTTTGCAAATACTGTTATCTTTTTATCTCCCAGTGGGCTGATCAGAAAAAATATTTGATATTGGGAAGGATAACCTTCTTGAATATACAGAAAAGATTTTGATGTGCCCTGACTCCAGGGTAATTACTGGCTTTGGAAAGTGAAAGTGTTACTCAGTCATGTCCAATTCTGTGATCCCATGGACTGTAGTCTGCCAAGTTCTTCTGTCCATGGAATCCTCCAGGCAAGAACACTGGAGTGGGTAGCCATTCCTTTCTCCAGGGGATCTTCCCAACTTACATATCAAACTCAGCTTCCCACATTGCAGGCAGATTCTATACCATCTGAGCCACCAGGGAAGCCCAATTAGTGACCTTACAGTTACATAACTAAAGATGTCACAAATGTGTTCGTGAAAGAAGCTGAATTGATCTCTGGCATCTTCTTTCCCTGAAATTTGAAGTTCTATATAATTAGATGCTGAACTGCATATGTTCTTTTAGAAGACACCTGAGTTATTTGGCCCGAGTATCTCTCTCAACAAAACAACTCAGGAACATGTAGATTTATCAAGTAATGAATGATATATTTCATCAAGAGGAATAAACTTGCTTTTTATTGATTAATCAATAATTAAATAAATATAAAACCATTAAGCTTATCAACAAGTGATAGAGATGAGGCTTTCATTTATGAAGTATGTTGAACTAGATATGTTGAAAAATTGCCTTTTTTTTTTCCTGATGTGGACCATTTTTAAAGACCTTATTGAGCTTGTTATCATATTGCTTATGTTTTATGTGTTTTTGTTTTGTTTTTGGCCATGAGGCCTGTGGGATTTTAGCTCCCCAACCAAGAAAGCTAAGATCTGCACCCCTGGAATCAAAAAGCAAAATCTTAATCACTGGACCATTAGGGAAGTCCCCAAAATTGCCTTTTTCAAAACACTGAATATGCTTTTAAAATGCAACAAACATTAATTAAAATATGTAGGAAATTAGGGAAAATCCACAGAAGGAAGAGAAAATAGAAATCATATAGTAATAATAGCGTACTTTGCACCTCCTCAGGTATATGTATCAGTCTCAATAACCTATAATTTTGAATTTTAGCCAAAAAAAGGACAGGGGTAAAAGCATTATGTCTACAAAAGTCAGAGAGTTAGAATGAGGTATATAAATAAATCTGGGACTCTTAAAGTAAAGAATAGACAAGATAAAATATGTCCTGCAAATGAAGACTATAGAGAACTTTCTAAGCCTCAGCTTAAGCTCTGGGTGAAAAAGAAAATTTTGTTTCCTTGAGAATTCTTACACCAGGTGTGCCCTCATATGAATTTGACAACTGCATTTAGATTAACTTTTTGACCTGGGAAATTAATATAAAAGTGGTGTCTAGCTGGGTTACCTGGAAAAAACAAACACAAGAACTTTCTGATGAGATTCCTGCAGATAAAGTTGTTCCAAATGAGTTTCAAGTAAAAATATAGTAGGAAACAATTTATCTTGGTCAAGCATGATTTGAAACCACAAACAAGAGCATAAACATCCTGGAAATATAAACCTCCTTAAACTGAAAATGTATAACCAGGAAAAAAAAAAAAAAGAGAAAGAGAAATGTTGTACTTAGTAGGGATATTATAGAATTTCCCTTATAATCATTACCAAGATAAGTTTTCCTACTATTACCCTTAATATTTTCCCTAAAAATCACACTAAATAGTGTAAGTCTAAAAACAGTAGTAAGAGGCATAAGAATCAATAAGAAATATCTTTCGTTTCTTAGATGAAAGATAACTAAAATTTGTCATTATTTACATAGAATATATGAAATTTTTTTTCAGAGTATGAGAAGTCAATTTCACTAGATACAAATATAAGAAGTATTTTCATAATCTTGCAATAACCAATGAAAATTAAAAAGAAAACTTAAATTCCTTCAAAAATGTAAAAATGCATGCAACAAAAATCATAAGGTACTTAGAAATAAATGTGTCAAGATAGAGAGCAAAATTATGGAAATAATTATAAACATTTTTGAATAATACAAAGTAAAATTTAATCTGAATATGTGGGGAGAAACATGATGTTTCTAGTTTTTAAAAAAAATCAGAAAGATAATACATCTTTCTAAATTAATCTGCAAACACAGTATAACTCTAAAAGTAGTTCCAATAGGATGTTTCATAAAACTTGACAAATTAATTCTCAAATGCACTTGGAAGGAATTGTGTTGAAATTCTTAAAAAGAAGATGGAAAAAGAAACTGCCTTACCATATATAAATAATTTTTTCAAGGTGATAGCAATGAAAATGTAGAATATGCAAGAATATAGTATTTGATCTGGCAGCACACTTGAGAGCCCCCAAATCTATATACATTATAAACAGAACTTTAAGTCAAAGGTTGCATATGACAAGTCACTGAGGAAAGGAGTTGCTTTGTAATAAGTAACATTAAAAAACTCAGATATCTATGAAAAAATTGGATCTATTCCTCACACCTTACGTGAGTTAAATTCAAGCTGATTTCAAAGTATGACCCAAGGAAGAAAATTTACACCTTTTAGAGAAATTATCTCTGTGGTAGAAATTTGCAAATAAGGCCAAGATAAAGTACAAATCACAGGGAGAAAGATTGGTGTATTTATAAGATTAGAATAGAAAACCTTATGACAAAGATACCAAAAATAGACTGACAAGCCTCACACAGAAATAAAAGGGAGACACATAACCTATTTGCCCTTAGATCGGCACTGTGTAGGTCTGCAAAGCTGTCAGGGAGTTGGAAGCTGGCAAAGGCATTTTATATTGGTCAGAGGTGCTAGTTAAACACCTTGATATACACCTTTTGCGTGATAATAGCCAAGCAAAAGATGGAAGAAATTTGAGTTCCTGATGATGATGTGAGCTGCAATGGATACTCATTATTATGGAATCTTGTACTGAGTGATATAAGAATGGGTGAATTTAACTCAAATGACCATTATATCTACTACTGTGTGCAAGAATCCCTTAGAAGAAATGGAGTAGCCCTCATAGCCAACAAAAGAGTCCAAAATGCAGTACTTGGACGCAATCTCAAATATGACACAATGACCTCTGTTCATTTCCAAGGCAAACCATTCATTATCATAATAAGCCAAGTCTATGCCCTGACCAGTAATGCTGAAGAAGCTGAACGGTTCTATAAAGACCTACAAGACCTTCTAGAACTAACACCCAAAAAAGATGTCCTTTTCATTATGGGGGACTGGAAAGCAGAAGTAGGAACTCAAGAAATACCTGGAGTAACAGGTAAATTTGGCCTTGGAGTACAAAATGAAGCAGGGCAAAGGCTAGCAGAGTTTTGCCAAGAGAATGTACTGGTCATAGCAAACACCCTCTTCCAGCAATACAAGAGAAGACTGTACACATGGACATGACCAGATGGTCAATACCAAAATCAGATTGATTATTTTGTTTGCAGCCAAAAGAAGTTCTATACAGTCAGCAAAAATAAGACCCAGAGCTGAATGTGGCTCAGATCACTGTGGCTTCTTATTGCCAAATTCAGACTGAAATTGAAGAAAGTAGGGAAAACCACTAGACTATTCAGGTATGACCTAAATCAAATCCCTTATGACTAAACAGTGGTAGTTACAAATAGATTCAAGGGATTAGATCTAATAGACAGAGTTCCTGAAGAACTATGGACGGAGGTTTGTGACGTTGTACAGGATGCAAGGATCAAGACCATCCCCAAGGAAAAGAAAGGCAAAATGGTTGTCTGATAAGGCCTTACAAACAGCTATGAAAAGAAGACAAGTGAAAGGCAAAGGAGGAAAGGAAAGTTCCAAAGAATAGCAAAGAGATAAAAAGACTTCCTCAGTGATCAATACAAATAAATAGAGGAAAACAATAGAAAGGCAAAGACTAGAGATCTCTTCAAGAAAATTAGAGATACCAAGGGAACTTTTCATGCAAAGATGGACTCAATGAAGGACAGAAATGGTATGGACCTAACAGAAGCAGAAGATATTAAGAAGAAGTGGCGAGAATGCACAGAAGAACTGTACAGAAAAGATCTTCATGACCCAGATAATCACAATGCTGTGATCACTAACCTAGACATCCTGGGATGCGAAGTCAAGTGGGCCTAAGGAAGAATCAATATGAACAAAGCTAGTGGAGGTGATGGAATTCCACTTGAGCAATTTCAAATCCTAAAAGATGATGCTGTGAAGGTGCTGCACTCAATATGCTAACAAATTTGGAAAACTCAGCAGTGGCCATAGGACTGGAAAAAGTCAGTCTTCATTCCAATCCCAAAGAAAGGCAATGCCAAAGAATGCTTAAACTATTCAGTTGTATTCATCTCACACGCTAGTAAAGTAATGATCAACATTCTCCAAGCCAGGCTTCAACAGTACGTGAACTGTGAACTTCCAGATATTCAAGCTGGATATAGAAAAGGCAGAGGGACCAGAGATCAAATTGCCAACATCTGCTGGATCATCAAAAAAGCAAGAGAGCTCCAGAAAAACAAGTGACTTCTGCTTTATTTACTATGTCAAAACTTTTGACTGTGTGGATCACAACAAACTGTGGAAAATTCTTCAAGAGATGGGAATACCAGACCACCTGACCTGCCTCCTGAGAAATCTGTATGCAGGTCAAGAATAGTTAGAACTGTTCATGGAACAACAGACTGGTTCCAAATCGGGAAAGGAGTATGTCAAGGCTGTGTACTGTCACCCTGCTTATTTAACTTATATGCAGAGTAATCCAGAGAAGGCAATGGCACCCCACTCCAGTACTCTGGCCTGGAAAATCCCATGGACGGAGGAGCCTGGTAGGCTGCAGTCCATGGGGTCGCTAAGAGTCAGACATGACTGAGCAACTTCACTTTCACTTTTCACTTTAATGCACTGGAGAAGGAAATGACAACCCACTTCTTGCCTGGAGAATCCCAGGGACAGGGGAGCCTGGTGGGCTGCCATCTTTGGGGTCACACAGAGTCGGACACGACTGAAGCGACTTAGCAGAGCAGCAGAGTAATCATGAGAAATGCTGGGCTGGATGAAGCAAAAGCTGGGATCAAGATTGCCAGGAGAAATATCAATAACCTCAGATATGCAGATGATATGACCCTTATGGCAGAAAGCAATGAAGAACTAAAGAGCCTCTTGATGAAAGTGAAAAAGGAGAGTGGAAAAAGTTGGCGTAAAACTCAAGATTCAGAAAACTGAGATCCTGGCCTTTGGTCCCATCACTTCATGGCAAATAGATGGGAAAACAGTGGAAACAATGAGAGATTTTATTTTGAGGGCTCCAAAATTACTGCAGATGGTGACTGCAGTCATGAAATGAAAAGACGCTTGCTCCTTGGAAGAAAAGTTATGACCAACCTAGAAAGCTTATTAAGAAGCAGAGAGATTTACTTTGCCAACAAAGGTCCGTGTAGTCAAAGCAATGGTTTTTCCAGTAGTCATGTATGGATGTAAGAGTTGGAATATAAAGAAAGCTGAGTACTGAAGAATTGATGCTTTTGAACTGTGGTGTTGGAGAAGACTCTTGCGAGTCCCTTGGACTGAAAGGAGATCCAACCAGTCCCTCCAAAAGGCAATCAGTCCTGAATATTCATTGGAAGGACTGATGCTGAAACTCTAATACTTTGGCCACCTGATCCGAAGAACTGAGTCACTGGAAAAGACCTTGATGCTGGGAAAGATTGAAGGCTGGAGGAGAAGGTGATGACAGAGGATGAGATGGTTGGATTGCATCACTGACTCAATTTACTTGAGTTTGAGTAAATTACAGGAGTTGGTGAGGGACAGGGAAGCCTGGCATACTCCAGTCCCTGGGGTTGAAAAGAGTGGGACATGACTGAATGCCTGAAATGATCTTAACTGAAGAGTTTCCTATGGTGGTTGTAACAAATGATCACCCATTTAATGGCTTAATACAACAAAGTTTATTATCCTGCAATTTTGGAGCTCAGATGTTCAAAATCTGTCTCAGTGGACTAAAATCAAGCAGTTGGCCAGGCCCTGTTACTTTCTCAAATTTCTAGGGCAGAATCTATTTACTTACTTTTTCTAGTGTCTTGAAAGTGACTGTATTTTCTGACTGCTGGCTGTTTTTCATCTTCAAAGTCAGCAATCACATCATTCTAACTTCTATTGCTTTTTTCACTTTTCTTTAACTGTGACTCCCCTGATTCATTCTTTCACTTAAAAGGGTGTTTGTATTAAAAATAAGCCTACCTGGATAGTCCAGACTATCTCTTCATCTCAAGGACAGCTGATGAACAACTGTAATTATTCCGTCTGCAATATTAATTCCCTTTGCCATATTCACAGGTTCTTATGGTTAGAAAAAGCATCTTTGGGGAGCAGTTAAGTTGGCTGACACAATAGTAAGAAATCGACCTGTTGTTTAAGCTAGATGGTTAAGGCTCTCTGTTATGTGTACTTACATCATCTTAACATATTACTTTTTATTTTCTTGTAGCTGCTACTACCAATTGGTATCACTTGAGTTCTCTACAGAAATAATCACTATAATTCATGTAACACACTTAACTTGTAATGACCCATGATTTAGGCATTAATATCAAATTTTTTTTTATAGAGGGATAGATATAGACTAGGCGCCTTTGGAAGGTCCTCAGAATTTAGGGTTTTAACTACTATGCTAAACTGCTTTTCTGTATGTTTGACGTTTACATAAAGACAAAGACACAGAAATGAATTTTAAAACCTAAAATTAAAATGTAAAGAAAATTTAAAGTATGATTTCAGTGACGTGACTCACTCTTGTCATTTTAATAATATGGCCTGAACTTATCATCACAGGAACCCCTACGTGCAATCTGAAATGTGAACATACATGTTTCTCTCTGTTTTCTTTTCTGAATTGTCAGAATAGACCCCTAATTTTCAGTACAATTGTGGAGAAGAGTGCTTGTTTGAAGGTCTCATTCCTTTGCACTTCCCGTGTGCTGCTGTGGTTCTGGTTGTCTGGGCGTCCTGACTGATACATTATGTTTTGCATTTAGTCAACAGTATGTTTCATTTGCTATGTGTCAAGTTCTGTGCCTTAGAAGATCCATTTTTAAAAAAAACCCTCAACTTGTGGTTGTTTTTCAGTCTCTGTGATCATTCATTCATTGTAGGTTTTTCTAAAATCTATTCTCAGGTATCTGTTATTTAATTAATATATTAGAAGAGGTAAGTTTATAATTGGGTGCTTTTTGACTATTATCAAAAATTAAGAAAAACTTGTAAATAATGATTGAACACTAGAAAAGTTTACTTAGTATATCAGGCTTTAAAATGTTTATAACAAAATATCATTGGGATTCAATTTATATTAAGCATTGTGTTGTTTTTATATATTAGAAATAATAAAAATATGAATTTACCCTACACATTTAAAATCTGTCTTTTAAGAAAATCTGTTTGAGTTGAGTTTGGAGAGATGACTTTGCAGAGAGTCCATGCAATGATTCAACTCAACAGATATTTAGATTTTGCAAAGCACTATGCTCACCTACAGTGAATTCAAAATTTGACTCAAACAAGTTTCTAACTCTGAAAGGGGAGCAGTTTATTGCAGAGTTAAATTATACATATAAAAGTATATTTAAAGTAGAATGTTAAATGTATTCTGAAGAAGGTATAAAACTATTGGAGAGAATGTTTCTCACTGGCATTTACAGATTTCATGCGATTCAACTTTTCCCAAAAGTGCTTGATCATGACTCATTTGAAGTGTTTATTAAAAATGCCTGCCTTTGGGTGTTCTGATTAGAGGACTTGAGATTTTTTTTTTTTCCCACGGTGTAACCTTGTAACTCTTACGTTCAGTCAAGATAGGAAATTACTGATAATGAAGAAAACCTTTGTATTAACCTTGAAAGATGGGCAGTTATTCAAGAAGGTTATTGAGAGGGAAAGCATTTCAAGCACAAAGCTTCTTGAGCAAATGAGGCCAAAATGACAAGATCACTTTAAGTTTTATTTCTCCATCTATCTATTCATGAAGCAGAACAGGGTAGAGAAAGTATAAACATCAGTAAGAGCTAGAAACTCCCCCTCTAAGAATCCTTGTAAATATTGAGAAATCGGTATTTACATTAACTAGTTATGCAAATATTCATTCATTATAGACATCTATGAGAGCTAAATGATCCCTTAGGTTTGGAAAATGAGAGACTAAGTGATTGATAAAGTTTTGTTAATGAACTTCAAAGCGACGGCTATCTTGCAGTGTCAGATTTCAAAGATGAGCTGCCAGCACTTGGTGAAATTTAGTTCAAAAAGGCTGACTTGAAAATTCAGGATATGAGATAATTTAAACATACACATCTCGCTACCTCTGCTGCAGACTCTCATAGGAATGAATATTGTAAGGTAGAAATAGCTGTAGCCAGGACAAGAAGAAAAAGCGACTATAAAAGCTGGTGCAGTCACTCCCCACATTCTTGGTGGCTGCAGTTGGGACTGCAGTCTTTGATTATTGGGTGAGAGAGATTTCTATCTTCATGCGACAACTGGGGTTGGAACCGGAAAGATAGATATTTTCCTCTTTTTTAGAAAATTGTTCTTCTGAACATTTTGGTTATGAAAAGCAAACTAGGCCTGGTTCTGGAATGGGAAGGTTAAGACAGAGGGAGCAGCTATATAAATGGTGTACCTAGAAGGTTATGGGAGATGGGCTTTGATATCCTAGAAGCTGTTACCAGATAGGACTATAGGAATTCTGCAACACAGAAGGGACAGGTTTTTCTGCTGGGATTGTTCACCACTTTGTTTTCCTATTCACTAGACTTCTAAAGAATGTAATTGGTAATATACCTCTTCATTATCAGGTCTTCCAAGGAAATGATGGTGTGTCAAAAAAAACCACCGAAAAACATGGATTATGACAAACTGCCTGAGGTCCAATCCTACATTTGATGTAGTCTCAAGGTGTGAAGCTTTAAATAAATCTCTTGATGCTGTGTACATCAGTTTCCTCATCTAATAAAAATGGAGAATAATGACACTTGCAGTACTCAGTTTACATGGTTATTGAGAAAATTGAATGATTGTACTGTATGATATATTTAGAAAGTTGACAATGGCTTTTGGTAATAAAATGAGGGACCCATGAAAAATTCATACAAGCTATTTAGAGCCAAATAGGAAGCATAGGTAGCTTTTTGCCCTTTATTCAAAGACAATGAACATAATAAAACATTAGTGGAAACTAATAAATGATTTTGAAATATAAAATAAGGTGGTGACCACAGAAATGCAAAAGCCAGATAAAGAATATATCTTTGAGTAAAAAGTTTTGCCATGGAAAAATGAAGAAATTTTAGGCATTATGCTTAGTACTCTCAAAAAATTTAACAGAAAAAGAAAATAGCATGTGATAATGCATAAGACAGGTTTTCCAACAGCTCAGTGGTAGAGAATCTCTCTGCCAAGGCAGGAGACACGGGTTAGATCCCTGGGTTGGGAAGATCTCCTGGAGAAGGAAATGGCAATCCACTCCAGTATTCTTGCCTGGAGAATCCCATGGACAGAGGAAACTGGTGGGCTACTGTCCATGGGATCGCAGAGAGTCAAACAACTCTGCACAACTGAGTAACTATCATTTTAATTTTCATTTTAGCTGGAGGACACTGAAGCTCGTATATTATAAAATCAAGGAAATTAAAAAGCAAATAAACTGAAGAAAATGATCCCATCATGTATGAGGTTGAGATTTCTTGGCATGCTCCTAAAATTTTCTAGGCAAATTCATAGTCACACCAATCAATTTACAACATGATTGGTTCATACAGGCTCACTTCACTGTGTAGTGAAAAGACAAAATTTTGTCACATGTATTAGCTTCCTGATGCTGCTGCTAACTTGCTTCAGTTGTGTCCGACTCTGTGCGACCCCATAGACGGCAGCCCACCAGGCTCCCCCATCCCTAGGATTCTCCAGGCAAGAACACTGGAGTGGGTTGCCATTTCCTTCTCCAATGCATGCATGCATGCTAAGTCACTTCAGTCGCATCTGACTCTGTGCGACCCCATAGATGGCAGCCCACCAGGCTCCTCTGTCCACAGGATTCTCTAGGCAAGAATACTGGAGTGGGTTGCCATTTCCTTCTCCTAGGACTGTCATAACAAGTTATCACATACTTGGTAGTTTGGAGACAAGATAAATTTATTCTCATAGAGTTCTGGAGGACAGACGTCTATAGTCAGGGTACCTGCAATGCCACATTCTCTAGGGGAGATTCTTCTTTGACTTTTCCAGCCTCAGGGAGCTCCAGACATTCCTTGGCTTCTGACTGCATCACTCCAACCCCTGTTCTTCCTTCTCCACATGGCCTTCTCTTCTTTCTCCCTGTGAGTTTCTGCTCTGTGAATCTCTTATAAGGACACTTTGTTATTTAATTTAGAGTTCACCCAGATAATTCATCATCTCATCTAGAGATCTTTAACTTAATTACATCTGCAAAAACTTTCTTGAAATGAGGTCACATTTGCAAGTTCCAGGGATAGGAGAATATATTTTTGGCAGCTACCATTCAACCCAGCAAACCAGAACTGTTATTAATCTAATTAGAGGTAGTTTTTCCATTATGGTGGATTATTCTGGTCAATGGAACATGTGTTTTTGTATATTAAGCTTATTCTATTTCTTTTCATTCTATTTTATGTTAACTAAATTATGTGTGTGTGTGTGTGTGGGGTGTATTTAGGGCAGGGGATGGGTACTATCAGTTTTAAGTACTGTATTTTAAAGTTCAGCATTAACTACAGGAAAAGTTTGTTGTTACTAATCTGGCCCTGACATTTATATAACTCTATGACTTCTTTGTGCAGTGGTATTTTAGTAAATCACAGCTGATCACTGTATTCGTAGCATAACATGTAACACAATACTACTTAGTCAAAAATTTTGTTTATGAATTTTCCCTTGAAAATATACATATTTTAATGTTCAAAGGTTCTTTCTTTCTCCAATTATCACATTATCTACATCCTGTATTTCATATCTATATTTTATAATTAGTCACTGATGTCAAAAACAATAAAATCTGACATCAATTGTGCCAGAAATATAGTAAATGTTTAGTGAGCAGATATTGAATGACTCGATCAGTTGTATCTGACTCGTTGCAAACCCATGGACTATACAGTCCATGGAATTCTCCAGGCCAGAATACTGGAGTGGGTAATCTTTCCATTCTGCAGGGGATCTTCCCAACCCAGGGATCAAACCTAGGTCTCCCTCATTGTAGGTGGATTCTTTACAAACTGAGGCTCTAGGGAAGCCCCAAAATACTGGAGTGGGTAGCCTATCCTTTCTCCAGCAGATCTTCCTGACCCAGGAATCGAAACAGGATCTCCCACATCATAGGCAGATGCTTTACCAACTGAGTTACTAGCACAATAAAGGACAGAAATGGTATGGACCTAACAGAAGCAGAAGATATTAAGAAGAGGTGGCAAGAATACACAGAAGAACTATACAGAAAAGGTCTTCATGACCCAGATAATCATGATGCTGTGATCACTCACCTAGAGCCAGACATCCTGGGATGTGAAGTCAAGTGGGACTTTGGAGCATCACTACAAACAAAGCTAGTGGAGGTGATGGAATTCCAGATGAGCTATTTCAAATCCTAAAAGATGATGCTGTGAAAGTACTTAACTCAATATGCCAGCAAATTTGGAAAACTCAGCAGTGGCCACAGGACTGGAAAAGGTCAGTCTTCATTCCAATCCCAAAGAAAGGCAATGCCAAAGAATGCTCAAACTACCACACAATTGCACTCATCTCAAACACTAGTAAAGTCAGGCTTCAACAGTATGTGAACCGTGAACTTTCTGGATTTAGAAAAGGCAGAAGAACCAGAGATTAAATTGCCAAAATCTGCTGGATCATCAAAAAAGCAAGAGACTTCCAGAAAAACATCTGCTTTATTAACTATGCCAAAACCTTTGACTGTGTGGACCACAACAAACTATGGGAAATTCTTCAAGAGATGGGAATACCAGACCACCTGACCTGCCTCCTGAGATATCTGTATGCAGGTCAAGAAGCAATAGTTAGTTAGAACTGGACATGGAACAACAGACTGGTTGCAAATCAGGAAAGGAGTACATCAAGGCTGTATATTGTCATCCTGCTTATTTAACTTATATGCAGAATACATCATGACAAACGCTGGGCTAGAAGAGCACAAGCTGAGTCAAGATTTCCAGGAGAAATAACAATAACCTCAGATATACAGATGACATGACCCTTAGGGCAGAAAGTGAAGAACTAAAAAGTCTCTTCATGAAAGTGAAAGAGCAGAGTGAAACAGTTGGTTTAAAACTCAACATTCAGAAAACTAAGATCATAGCATCTGGTCCCATCACTTCATGGCAAATAGATTGGGAAACAATGGAAACAGTGAGAGACTTTATTTTTGGGGGGCTCCAAAATCACTGCAGATGGTGACTGCAGCCATGAAATTAAAACATGCTTGCTCCTTGGAAGAAAAGTTATGACCACCCTAGACAGCATATTAAAAACCAGAGACATTGCTTTGCCAACAAAGTTCCATCTAGTCAAATCTATAGTTTTTCCAGAAGTCATATATGGATGTGAGAGTTGGACTATAAAGAAAGCTAAGCACTGGAGTATTGTGCTTTTTAACTGTGGTGTTGGAAAAGACTCTTGAGAGTCCCTTGGACAGCAAGGAGATCCAACCAATTCATCCTAAAGAAAATCAGTCCTGAATATTCATTGGAAAGAGTGATGCTGAAGCTGAAACTCCAATACTTTGGCCACCTGATCCAAAGAACTGACTCACTGGAAAAGACCCTAATGCTGAGAAAGATTGAGGGTTGCAGGAGAAGGGAACAACAGAGGATGAGGTGGTTGGATGGCATCACCGACTCAATGGACATGAGTTTGAGTAAACACCAGGATTTGGTGATAGTCAGGCATGTCTGGCATGTTGAAGTCCATGGAGTTGCAAAAAGTCAGGCAGGACTGAGTGACTGAACTGACTGACTGACTGAGTATCCAGTGAATGACCGAAAACTATGTTTTAGGTTTGGAACAAAATTCAAAGTAAGAAGAATTTCTAAAAAGTCCCCCCATTTTTCACTCCCATAGGAGAAACAAGGCAGATTCTGGCATAGACCTTTAAGAGCTTGGAAAGTCTAACGTGATTGTGATTGTAAGGAAGAAAAATATCAGTGGCAGGTCAGACCAGCACTGTTGCAAGAGTCCCACGGTGAGCTACTTAGTCATTTCAGAAATTTCTGGCAATTGCCATGCAGATGCTGCCCACTGGTACTGCAAGCACCTTTTTTCCTGTACAGACCTTCTCAAGTTCTACACTCTATCCTTTCTCCCTCTAAGAGTCATAAATCACAATCACGCAAAAAAGCTTATTTTACGTATTTCCAGGGAAGAAGTCCATTTTTATTTAGAAAAGGGAAATAAGCATAGATAAATTAAATGATTTAATTGAGACCATGCAACATGCCTGCCAGTGAATTAGGATTCAAAAGTGTCTCTTAGTTTCCCAATTACTTCTACTGAAAATAATAGGTAAACTAACTACAAAAGCAATATAGAATTATGCCTAATGGCAACCGCTGCTTTATTGAAAAGTCCTTTTCTTTCATAACATACAGAGTTGGTGAATATACAGTCAGACCACAAAATATAATATGGTCTGCGATGCATTAAATGATGTAGTAGATCCAAGGAAAGATCACATTAAGGTTTATGAGAAGCTGAGGTCCAAGAAGATACACACATCTAAATTCTGATGGTGCTGAAACATTTCAGTGCCTTATTAATCTGCCCAGTCTACACTGTCTTTAAGACTGCAGCCAAGAAAAAATATGATTGATTTGCAGCAGGATATGTGTTTTTTGCATTTCCGTTAACTATAAAACAAGCACCATTTTAATTAAGCTGCTTCCAAGCAATTCAGGTGCTCTATAAAAATATAATGAAGCAATTAAGATGTGTTACAAGTGACTGAGAGATCTTTTTCACTTGAAAATGTGAAAGTGGAAGGATTTTTTGTTGTTGTTTAATCTTTCCCTACCCTCGAAGCAGGGAGGCTATTTAATGTCAAGAAAAAGAACACTAGATTTAAGTGAAAAACAAGATTGACTTAATGTATATAATTAATTTTCCAAAATTTAACATAAATCAAATTAATTATTTTTACTATCATTTGAGATATGAAGAAATGTATAGGCACTGTACATTATATTAGGGTCATAAAAACACCCTTATATACCTCTCAAGGAAATATTAATTGTGGGACCTTAATAGAGCACCATGAATTTCTCTAAATTATATGTAGAATCAATTTTCGGCAATGATCTAGAAATTATATTTGCTTGAATATTTGAAATTTTGAGAGACCTAGGAGAGTTGGGACCTTTCTTATTTGGTACATTAATTTGCTTTGGGTGTATCAGTATGATCTAGACACAAAATGGTATATTCTTTACTTCCATAAGAACAATGAACTTTCGGTTTCCATCAAAAAATGATCATTTATTAGATTCTCTCCTTCTTCCCTTCAGTCAACTAGCAGTTATTATTACCAGGAATGATAATAAGTTCTGGGGATATAAAGATGATCATTACACACTTAAATCGCCCAGGCAGAGGTTAATATTCTAGTGTGTAATAGCTACCAAAAAGAATAAAAAGGAGAAACAAGAACAGAATATAATAGCACACTGTGGTGAGCATTAACAGACAAAATAATATGAATCTCGACACCAACACTAGGAAACTGGTAAGAACTGGTTACTCTGAGGAGCTGATAGTATCTAATTGTGGAGGAAATATCTTTGTAGAAAGCCTTGGAGAAGGGTAGGAAAAAACCTGATATTTAGAATGGCTGTAGAGAAAGGAACCAATAAATTCATTAATATATAGAGAATTATTTCTAAGAATTCTAGAGAGATTTGATAATTCTCTGTTCCCTTCTATGAAGAGAGTAATCCTTACTTTATTTTTAAATGTTTACTGTTGTAAAATTCACCCACTTACCTAGCCTAAATATCTTAGGCTGCAGGTTTTGGCTATTTCCGTCTGAACGGAAGTAGACGATTATATGTGATTTTCAAAGTATGCCATTTTTATTACAAGTCAGAGGAAATGGGAACCAAAACGAAGACAGAGAACAATATACAGACAGAAGTTAGCAACACTGCTGTTGTACATTAGACATCATCCTTGTAGAGAATATAGAAAATTGGAGAATTTAAATTAATTGCATAGCATTTCAGAGGTAGAAAGTTGCAGAATCAGGATTAAAAAAACAACCCTGAGATAATATAACTAAGATTGTAGGTAGGGAGATAGAAGACATCCAGACAGACAGACAGACAATTTATTGGTTATACTGTCTTCTGTTATTCCTGTTACTTTTTTTATTAGTGGCTCAGCATGATTAATAGCACTAAAAAACTAGTTTGAACTGTTAATTGCTGTTGTTCTATAATGCTTTATTTATAATTAATGTGCTAATTCTTGGTTTATTCCTGGGGCATTTTCATCATGGGTGTGATATAAAGTAACTGAAAGACTAAACAAATGTTACACCTGCCTTCCAGCTATCAGGCTGGTCCACATGGAATTGAATGCTGTGTTCCTGAGTAACCTCTCTCTGCCCAATGTCAAGAACTTACACAAAGCCAAATGAGATTTTAGTAATTCCGTTTCAAGAATTCTCTGAAGGACCATTAGCTGCAGAGACATCCAGGTTAGGGTAGCCACCAGTGGAAAGCAGCAAGGTGGGTGTCTCCTGGAGATGTAAAATGCTTGAACTCCTTCAGACTTGAGCTTCCCAGCCTGGATTAATGAAAACAGTGTAGAATGGACTGTTGAAGGGGCTGTGTGAATTGTGGCGGATGCAAATGCTGTCTTTCTCAAAGTCCACTACCTTGGGTTTTCTCCTCCTGCTGTGATAATTTTTAGTTACTGGATGGGAGGGTCTGAGGAAAGAGGAAAACTAGCTGGCAAAGAATGGTGTGTGTATGAGAGAGAGAGAGACCCTGAGAAAAACAAGGGGACCCTTCATCAAGAATAATGGGAAACAAGACTATAATATTATGCTGGTTCTGCTTTATTCGTATTATAGGAAATCTGAAACACTGAGATTTTCACACTCAGCTTCCTGCTTTCCTATCTTTCTGTACTACACTCCTTCTTGCTGGCTTCTTTTATTGCTTACCACTGATTATTGACTGTGTACATGGAACTATGCTAGTAAGTGTAAATGTGTGTATATGAGCCAGCTCCTAAAGCTATCAAGAGTCAATTTTCCAACGTTAAGACATTTTGTGAACTGCTTGTTAAACTACTGGCAGCTTGACATTGAGCACGGAGGAGTATTTACATCACTAAAATAGGCAAGCACAGCACATTACTGATTTTCTTGTTTTTCCTTCTGGAGAGCCAGTTTCCCCCCCTTGGGTATGTATTTATGTGAGGGTAAGTACATGGTGAGAGGGGCAGGGCATATATATCTCTTCTAACCTTGGAGAGACTTAGAACTTTGTAGGCAAACAACATTGACAAAAGGGAAAACTACACCACGAGGCAGTTTGAGGTCACCTCTGTTAGGGGCACACTGTGGTCGTGAGTCTGTAGCACATGGAAAATTCACCTTCAACTGGTAAAACAAGATACCCAAGAGTAGTTAGTATTTGAATTTGATCCTTCAGGGCTAGTAGGACTTCAATCTGTGGAGGTTTATGAAGGAAGGAGGGATGGGAGCAATGGCCCTCAATAAGAGGAGAGACAAATGCACAGTCCCTGGGGCAGGAAAAGAAGCCTGGAGTTGGACACTGTCATTTGGCTTGAGCAGACATGATATGTGGATTTATGGTAGGATTGGGGAATAGGTAGAGGACTCTGTGCACTGTAATTGAGTGGTAAGTAAGTGAAGTCGCTCAGTCGTGTCCGACTCTTTGCGACTCCATGGACTGTAGCCTCTGTCCATGGGACTTTCCAGACAATAGTACTGGAGTGGATTGCCATTTCCTTCTCCAGCGGATCTTCCCAACCCAGGAATCGAACCCGGGTCTCCCGCATTGTAGACAGACCCTTTACCGTCTGAGCCAACAAGGAACTGAGTGGTACTCTTGGCTATATCTTTCATCTTAAAAGGGAGGCAAAGTGTAAATTCATATACTCCAATAAATAGCTGACCCCAGTCATATTTTTTTGAAATTTCTGATAATTTCTTAAACTGCAAAATACAGGTTATAGCACTGGCCTTGTAGTATTCTTAAATAATTACAAATAAGATACTAGTTTTAGTATGGAAAACAACTGGCAAGCTTTAAATGACACGATGACTATGCCATTCATTGAGCACCCCATGAGTTCTTCTAACTCTCAGGAAGGAACCATGTGAAAATGTTAACAGTATAGAGAAGGAATGCTTTTTTGCACTTATTGAGGGTATGTGGTAACATCTAAGAGTTTAGGGTTATTGAGTTCAAATTCCTGTCCCCTCAAAAATAAAACAAGAGCACATAAGGCTGAGAAACTTATGTATAGTTTATTGAAGGAAAAAAAAGATAAGTAATCAATAGAAATGGTGTTCTTCAACAACTTAGAAGGAAATATTCACTTGATAGCATTTCTGTGACTTTATGTCAGTTTGATGCTTTCATCCTGGCATAAGATTATTCAGATTTATATAGACACAGCCCAATTAGATTAAGAGACGCATGAACTGGTAAATACTGTTAAATGAGGGAAGGTTTAATGCAGGAAATTAGCTTCAATCTTGGATTTAAAGCTCTAAGTGATGTAACTTGGATGACAGAATGTGAGACAAATTAACTGTTGATAAAACCAGTGATGTGGGAATGATATTCCTTCAAGTGAAGTTGCTAGCTCTCATTGACCCAAATTGGTTTCATTAAAAAGTTGAAATTCTCATATATGTATATATACACACATACATACATATATATAACACTATATAATATAGTGTAATTTATATCATGGATCTGAATGATGAGGGCAGGGTACAAAAAGTGCTGTCATGAATGTACAAAGCTCACCAAGTAGGTTAATCCCAGATGCCTTTATTGTGGATAAGCTCCTGCATATGATTGAACTTCCTAAGTAAGGGCAGGCACAAACAACAGCGTACATAACTGCTCAAAGGGTAGGCTTTGGAACCACTCTCTCTGACTTCAAGACATGGTTGGCCATTATTAGTTCCATGAACTTGCAAAAACGATTAAACCTATTCGTTTTCCTCACGTGGAACAAGGAGAAATAACAGTATCCGGCAAGGGCATGTTTAGATGAGAACAGACATGTGAAGCACTCATTGAGCACCGTCCACAATGTTTGGGCTCCTAATAGGTTTCAGATGTATTTTATGCACTTGAAATATATATATGTGTCTAGTAGGTCTTGTAAGTCTCGTATTTAGTCGCATTTAAGCTAACATTATTGTGGTTTCCAGTGGTATCTTTGTTTTTATGAAACCCAGCAGAGTGACTTGACTAGTAAGCCCTCAAAAGAAGTTGCTGAATGAACGTTCAACTAAAGCTTGGTTGATGGCAAATAAACAGCACCCATGAGTGAACAGAATAAAGGAAAGTGCTTTACAAAGTTAGGAAATTCTAGGAAAGAGATTGGACACCATGCAGAATGGAGTTCTTGACTGTAAAATGTACCAGAAGAATCTCTTTGTTTGAATGGAAATTCTAGTTGTACCAACAGGCAAATCTTACCTTCAAATCTTTCTTTTTCTACTGGCAAAAGAATATCCAAAGGAAATTTTTATTATCTTTGAATAAGTATAAAAGTAAGTTATTCTTTGAGCTTTACTGGTCTTTGAAATTAATCCAGACTATTAGAGAATTAGAGGTAATAATTCAAGTGTCTGATAGAGTAATGGATGAGACACTGCTTTACTTTCCACCCAGTCATGGCTGCTAGAAATAGCTAAATATATGAAAACCCCAGATTTAAATATATTGGTATTAGTCATCTCAAAGCAGGTATTTGGGGCTATATTAAGGAATTGTAGCTCATAGAGTTAAGTATGTCTAATACTATTAAGTGAAAGAGAGAAGCACTGCTTAATGGATCAATTCCATTAGGAGGAAAAAAAAAAGCAAAAATTGCAAGTGGTTTCACTTTAAAAAGATGGCCATAAAAGTCAGTTACCTGCTTGCTGAAGTTCTCTTCCGCTTTTCAAATGCTGTTTCTGTTCTGTCAGCATTGTCAGTGTATGCGGCTACTGTACTGTGGAAAGTAATTACATTATATGGCAGATAAAACAAGGGGGTATGCATCAGATTATAAATAACTTAATTTTGCAAAGGAATTTTACATCTTAATCTGCTGGACTATCACTTTCACTTAGGCTCTGAAACCAAATTATGTTATTGTGCTCTGTGATATAATTTAATAACTCACCCATAAGGAAATGTCAGGTCGCATTTGCAACAATCCAGGGGCCATTAAGCCAGATGGAAGGTCATTCTGTTTGAGGATTGTAAATGAACCTGTCCAGCAAAGTTTTGGTTAGGGACAGCCAAGGACTCATTATGTAGTCAATTGATCCAACTGCTTGAGAGAACCACGCCAATGCCAAGGCTGTTCTGTCCTTTGAAGTTTGAAATACATTTGAACATATAGGAATTTTTGCTTTCATCCGGCCAAAAAGGAAATTGCTTTTTCAAAAAGCTGTCATTTCCATATATTGCTTAGAACATTAGAATAAAAATTAAATGTTTTAGTGAAATGCCACTTGTGGGATTTTTGCTTCTTTTCTTATTCATTTTCCTCTTTGCCTTCTAAATGTCACCTTTCTTTGTTAGTGGAAGACACACACATAGACACATACACACAGATACACACATTCACAAAAATATAAACCATTGAAACAACATATCAGGAATGTATACAGAATTCTATATGCCAAAAGTAAAAATATTCATTGAAATACTTACAGTATCTTTCTTCATTTACTTTTTGACTTTCTTCTGTATAACATAAAGTTAACAATTTTTGGTTATCAACACTATGTGATTAAATGTGAATACTCTAAAATGGATAGTTCAATACCAATTTTCATTTACATTTTAAAAAACCTTAAAATGTTAGATGCCTGTAGTGACATTTAAGTTATTCTCTTCACCAAAGAACACAGAATTCATTATTTGTTAAAACATTAGTTTGAAACTAGTGTGTTTCCATTTTAGAAAATGAAGCATAAAATAGTTAACATTTATCCACAATCTGATGTCTATAATAAATTTTGACATTTGCATGTGTTACATCTTTCAAAGTATATTTTACTGACTTAGGTTTACCGAACATGTATAGAGTCGACCCTAAAAATTTGTGAATTCTGTATTTGTGAATTTGTCTACTTGCTAAAATTTATTGATAACCTCCAAATCAATACCAGTGGGGTTTTTGCAGTCATTTGTGGACACGTGCAGAATGGTGAAACATTTGAATCAGCCATTGTACGAGTTTCCAGCAGAGGGGGGAAAGAGCCTCCTTGTCTGTACTCTCATACAAACATGACCAGAGGATGCAGAATGTAGAAGGCTGTTCTGTGTAGTGCAAGGAGTTTATTTACTGTGTGTGTGTGTGTGTGTATATAGATAGATAATATATTTGAATATATACATGGGGCTTTCCAGGTGACACTACCGGTAAAGAACCCACCTGCCAGTGCAAGAGACATAAGAGATGTGGGTTCAATCCCTGGGTCAGGGACGATCCCCTGGAGGCGAGTATGGCAACCCACTCCAGTATTCTTGACTGGAGAATCCCATGGACAAAGGAACCTGGTGAGCTCCAGTCCATGGGGTCACAAAGAGTTGGACATGACTTAACAGCTGGGCACAAGCACTGTGTGTATGTATGTGTGTGTGTGCGTGTGTATATGTATATATATATATATATATATATATATGGGCTTCCCTTGTGGCTCAGCTAGTAAAGAAGCCACCTGCAACATGGGAGACTTGGGTTTGATCCCTGGGTTGGGAAGATCCCCTGGAGAAAGGAACAGCTATCCACTCCAGCATTCTGGCCTGGAGAATTCCATGGACTGTATAGTCCATGGAGTCGCAAAGAGTCAGACACAACTGAGTGACTTTCACTTCACTTCATACATATATATATATATATATATATATATATATTTGCAACTGATACAGTTTTCTGATTCTCTGGTTGAAGCCTGACTGATATAAGCAACATTTAGAAATGTTTCTAGTCAAGTAGTTTCTTTGCTGTTATGTTGATGACAAAGTCTATTCAAACACTATTTACTAATAAAAATGCACTTCAAATTGTTGCCATACTGTTTGCCACATACTATTTTAACCATTTTTACCTTGCCAGGAATGATATGAATTTCTCATGCTATGTGATTTTCAGCCTTTTGCTTTAAAGAAGCCCTCAAAAAGGCTTTAAAAAACTTATCATTAGCTCCAGTGTCATTTATAAAGTATTGGATTCAGTATCTATTGACTTAAAACTTTAATGATGGATGAACCTAGAACCTATTATACAGAGTGAAGTGAGTCAGAAAGAGATAGATAAATATCATATTCTAACACACATATACGAAATCTAGAAAAATGGTTCTGAAGAATTTATTTACAGGGCAACAATGGAGAAACAGACATAGAGAATAGACTTATTGACATGGGGAGAGGGGAGGAGAGGGTGAGATGTATGGAAAGAGTAACATGGAAACTTACATTACCATATGTAAAATAGATAGCTAAAGGAAATTTGCTGTATGGCTCAGGAAACTCAAACAGGGACTCTGTATCAACCTAGAGGGGTGGGATGGGGAGGGAGATGGGAGGGAGGTTCAAAAGGGAGGGGATATATGTATACCTATGGCTAATTCATGTTGAGGTTTGACAGAAAACAAAATTTTGTAAAGCAATTATCCTTCAATAAAAAAATAAATTTAAAAAATTGGAGCAGTCTCCTCTTACTGATGCTTGGCCAAAAAAAAAAAAAAGAAAAAGAAAAAAAATCCAGTGTAGTAACCACTATTTTATAATTTTGATATTTTGGGGGTCCTTCTTTAAAAATATGACTAGTCATTGCTGCTATATTAATTGTGGATAAACAGGTTTCTGCATAATTTATAAAGCAAATCATCTTACAAATACATGAATTTAAAAATAAGTGTGTATATGATAAGAACATTTGGATATATCTTTGCTACATATCAAGTTATTTATTAAAACAGACATCCACAAATAAAATGTTTTTGTCTCAGTATAAAAATATTTTTTAATCCTGAAAAAATAGGAAAATAAAATTTTCCTACTGTCACCTTACTCAGTTTTAAAATGATCCATTTCATGAATTAAATTTTTTTGGACTTAGCTGGATTTTGCTTTTTTGTTTGTTTGTTTTAAATTGTCCTTTTCAATTAGATCATATTCTGTATCCACTTTATTGTGAGTCATTCAAGAACAAGAATTTTGTCGTCCTCATTTATCTTTATATTCCCATATGTATGGTGTATGAGAGCTAACCAGGAAAATTTAATTCAATTCAGTTCTAATTTTAACCCTGATATCATTGAGTTGCAAATTCAGTGACATGAATTATTTCCCACAGCTCAGCCTGATTGCCTCTTTCTCTGTCATCTTGATAAATCATTAACTTTAAAACTTAAGGCAAGTAATCTCCTATACTATAGCCTTCTTTCCATCCACATACTTCATACTCAGTCTCTGCCTCTGGAATACCGAAATTTTGAATGATCATTGTTTCAAACATTTTAAAAATTATTGGTTAAGATTGTGTTTGTCTGCAGTTATTCAGAACTATCCCAAAGTCCTTTCTCAGAATTCTTTGCCACTTAAGCTTATATTATATCTATACTCTCGCCAGAGGTCTGTACTTTTAAATATGGTAGCCATTAGGCATACATGTCAGTTAAACTTTTTAAACAAGACTAGTCCTCATTGAGATGTTCTAAAACTCTAAAATACACTTTAAAAAAAAAAATTTGAAATACGACTACTAGAAAATTTTGAATTACGTGGTTCATATTATACTTTTATTCAACAGTACTATTCTAGATGAACAAATTTCTTTGATTATAGTAATTGTGCTCCTTACTAACATTTCCTATCAGTTTTTAGACTGTTAACCTTGTGTAGAAGATCAAATTAACTCATGGTTATAGACACAGCCTAAATATTTATATTATAAATATTTCTTCCCAGTTATTTATTTAATTTTTAAGTAAAGTCCAGATGTGAAAAATAAAAAGGCAAAGAGGATTTTAATTAGACTGGCTAATGAAAAAATTAAGTCTCTTTGCCAGAAGCACAGCCGGAAGTGGTACACCGGAAATGAGGTGATGGCTCCTGGTGTCTTAGCAGGAGTGGGGCGAGGCCTCTCCATGAGGTTCTGGAGGGAGGCAGCTGCCTACCCTGGCAGAGCACACTTTTTTCTCAGAGCGGTAATAAAGCCCTGGTTGACAATTTTCCCAGGACGTTTCTGACAAATAGCACACACTGTTGTTTATATTTTTGTGATTTAATGTCTCGCTTGAATTACACACGTGCACATAAATGTGTTCATTTGATCACGGTAATTCCACTGCCACTAACATTAGTAAGTAACTCAATATGAAAAACAAGTTAGTACTAAATTTATTACACTCCTCTGTGGCTAATGTACTTGAATGAAGCTGTATGATTGGTAGTTATGGTTAATATCACATTTCAGCCTGGTGAGGAACAACAGAGAATGCTTCTTTAAGTGGTTTATTTTTATTTATCTTTTTTGTTTATTAATTTTATTCAGTTTTTTCCTCTACCTTTATCATTTTTTTACACTAAGGGCAATCCTTGCTACATTCAGTAGCTATGCAACTATTTTGCTTCTTTCTCCCAACACAGCAAAGAGGTCATGTAATTTGTTTTAGACAATGATATACTTTTGTACAATATCGTTATTCATTAATAAGAAAGATTATGACAATGAATTTTGAAAACTGCTGTGGTGGAAATACATAAAAACATAAAACATCATATATCCTGATTTCTTTTGCTTGAAAGTGAAAGTGTTAGAGTCTAAGTCATGTCTGACTCTTTGGGACGCCATGGACTATAGCTTGCCAGGTTCCTCTGTCCATGGGATTTCCCAGGCAAGAATATTGAAGTGGGTAGACATTCCCTTCTCCAGGGGATCTTCCCAAGGCAGGGACTGAAGCCTGGTCGCCCACATTGCAGGCAGATTCTTTACCATCTAAGCCACCAGGGAAGCCCTCCTTTGCATATATCTATGTAATAATATATAAAAAATACTAGTACCTCACTCTAGCACCATGGAATTTAAAAAATACCATAAACGTGTATTTCTAAGCTATAAATCCATGACTATCAGTTATTGAATTACTAAACTAAATTCATGTGTTGAAATTTTACCTGTACAGATCTATCCCCTTGTGGCAAGATACAATATTTTTTTTTTTAAAAAAAAAGAGGGTTTGTTAGAATGTTATGATCCTTATGGGTATTTATTAGGATCAGTCTTAATTAATCCACATAATATCCCATTGTTCTCTTTTACACACAGGAAGAGTAAAGCTAATAGAGGTGAGGTCACTGGCCTATGTTTTCATCATTAGCAGTATAAACACTTGTCTATCAGGCACTCAAGTACTGCTCCTTTGCAGTCTGCTGCCAACATGGTGATTTGGGAAGGGGCCGTAAAAAAAAAAAAAAATATATATATATACACTAAAAAGTATAGGTAGGGAAAATTGTTTGGAGAAGCAAGAATACCCCAAATAATGAAGTCAAACCACTGTGATTGGTTAGAATCTCTGTTGAGAAGACGACAAGAAGACTGGAGCATTTAATAATATTAATTACAGGTTAGTTGGTCTGTTCAGTACTTCTAAATATCATTTATTTCATCCTCACAAAAATTATTTGCTACTGATATTATCACCAATTTATTCATGAAACAGATGCTTCTAAATTTTGAATAGTTTGTTTAAAATGCAAACAAATGTAAATGTCACGGCAAGAAGTGCTTGTCTGACTTCAAAAATTGTTCTTTAAACCACTATGCTATGCAGTTTCCAAATTAGCTGGTTGTTGGCATAAAGAATGGCAAGAATAAGCCCAAAGAATTAAACACATTTAAATCATTGCCTGACTGCTTTAGTCAAGAAATTCAAAGAAGATACTTGGTATATAGGAGTGGGAACTATAAAACTTTTTTTTCTAAAAAACAAACGCAGATAGAAGTTAACTGCCAAAACATTTTTTTTTTTTTTTTTTTTGAGGAGAGTAGTGTTCAATCTCCGGAGAAGGCAATGACAACCCACTCCAGTATTCTTGCCTAGAGAATCCCGTGGACAGAGGAGCCTGGTGGGCTGCTTTCCATGGGGTTGCACGGAATCTGAAATGACTGAAGTGACTTAGCATGCATTCATGCATTGGAGAAGGAAATGGCAACCCACTCCAGTGTTCTTGCCTGGAGAATCCCAGGGACCGGGGAGTCTGGTGGGCTGCTGTCTATGGGGTCGCACAGAGTCCGACACGACTGAAGCGACTTAGTAGCAGCAGCAGTGTTCAATCTCAGTGCAGCAAGAATGAAGAAGGTAAGAAAGCAAGGCAGGGAAGGAGAATAGACAAAACAAGAAAATATCCTGCCACAACAGCCACTGTTTTATAAACCACATGTAGATTTGAGCAATCTCCTAGGTGGACTAAAAAAATTTACATGCCTAGGTCTCTCCTGTTCGGCCCTGCTGCCTATGAGAGGCAACTCGTCCACATTTCAGGGTGGCATCAAGCAGTATAACATTTCATCGGAGTCCAGAAGTGGCAGGACAAAGGGCCAAGACTCTGGTCACGTGATCAGTGAACTTAGAAGAGGAATGTAGCTGGTTGACTGCAGATGCAGCAAGACAGACCATGGGTTGAAAATCTGGATAGTAGTTAAGACTGAAAAAACACCCAAAACCTGTAGAGTACAAGTGGTCAGAAACATCTGTCTAAGAAAAACAGGGAGATGTATGGGGCAAGAAGGGAAAAATTAAAATGGGAGAAAAGCATCAAGAAAATAAAAATCATGAAGATAAAGTTAATCCACTTCATGTGTGTGTGTGAAAGTCTCTCAGTCATGTCAGACTCTTTGCAACCCCATGGACTGTAGCCTGCCAAGCTCCTCTGTCCATGGAATTCTCCAGGCCAGAATACTAGAGTGGGTTGCCATTCCCTTCTCCAGGGGATCTTCCCAACCCAGGGATTGAACCCATGTCTCCTGCATTGCAGGTGGATTCTTTACTATCTGAGCCACTAGGGTAGCCCAATCCACTTCATAGCATTCTATATATATATATATATATATTTTTTTTTGCATTAAACTTTGAGATAACTGTGGATACACATGCAGTTGTAAGAAATAATACACAGAGATCTCATTTACCCTTTAAGCTGGAATCAAGATTGCTGGGAGAAATATCAATAACCTCACATATGCAGATGACACCAACCTTATGGCAGAAAGTGAAGAACTAAAGAGCCTCTTGATGAAAGTGAAAGAGGAGAGTGAAACAGTTGGCTTAAAGCTCAACATGCAGAAAACTAAATCATGGCATCTGGTCCCATCACTTCATGGGAAATAGATGGGGAAACGGTGGAAATGGTGTCAGATTTTATTTTTCTGGGCTCCAAAATCACTGCAGATGGTGATTGCAGCCATGAAATTAAAAGATGCTTACTCCTTGGAAGGAAAGTTATGACCAACCTAGACAGCATATTCAAAAGCAGAGATATTACTTTGCCAACAAAGGTCCGTCTAGTCAAGGCTCTGGTTTTTCCAGTGGTCATGTATGGATGTGAGAGTTGGACTGTGAAGAAAGCTGAGGGCTGAAGAATTGATGCTTTTGAACACTAGTGCTGGAGAAGACTCTTGAGAGTCCCTTGGACTGCAAGGAGATCCAACCAGTCCATCCTAAAGGAGATCAGTCCTGGGTGTTCTTTGGAAGAACTGATGCTGAAGCTGAAATTCCAATACTTCGGCCACCTGATGAGAAGAGTTGACTCATTTGAAAAGACTCTAATGCTGGGAGGGATTGAGGGCAGGAGGAGAAGGGGACGACAGAGGATGAGATGATTGGATGGCATCCCCAACTCGATGGACATGAGTTTGGGTGAACTCTGGTAGTTGGTGATGGACAGGGAGGCCTGGTGTGCTGCAATTCATGGGGTTGCAAAGAGTCAGACACGACTGAGCGACTGAACTGAACTGAAGACAGAATCTTGTGAAAGTATTGTACTGTATCACAGTAAGCACACTGACATTGATACAGTCAAGACAGAAAGTATTTCCATCACCAGAGGGATCTCCCATGATGTTCTTTCATAGCCACCCTAACTGCCTACTTCCCTCATTCCCTCCTTAATGCCTGGTCATCATTAATCTGTTCTCCATGTTTACAATTTGTCCATTTTAAGAATGTTTTTAAAATGGGATCTTGCAATATGTAACCTTTTAGGACAGACTTTTCACTCAGTGTAATTCAAGATTCATCCTGCTTGTGTGTGTTAATAGTTTTTTTTTTTTTTCTTTCTGTTGACCCAAAAATGTCATTTGCAGAAAAATCAGATTACTTATAGTTTTTAGCTATTAAGAATAAAGGTGTTTTAAAGCTTCATGTAAAGATTTTTGTGTGAACACAAACTTTCATTTCCCTGAAGTTAGTGTCCAAGGGTGAAACTGCTGAATTATAGAGTAGCTTCATTTAGTTTTTGTTTGTTTGTTTGCTTTTGGTTGTTGTTATTAAAGTAATTGCCTGCTATAATGAACTGATTCTTAATTGGGTGGATGGAGTCTTAAATTGATACAGTTTTCAAAGCAAGCTTCCAGCACTGTCAGTTGCAAACTGTGTGACCTTGGTTTAGTAAGTTTACTTCTCTGAGCTTCAGCTTGCTTATTTGTAAAAAAGGTACATTTTTAGTATAGGGATATTAATAATACCCTCCTCTTCCTGACGCTGTTAGTGTTAGATGAGATAGTGCATATGAAGATGTCGCATAAGTATCTAGCACTTAGGTATTTTATTCCAAGATGTATAATTTAAACTGTCACTGGACTTACCTTCTATTTTCTCTACTAGCATCAAACATTTTTTAAAAAGGGGAAGGAACTTCCAGATAATTCTCCAGGGTGGCTGTACTACTTGGATTCCTACCAGCAACAGCAATGGGTGAGTGATTCAGTGTCTTTATGCCATCCCTGGCAATTGTTCTCTCACACTTTTAAAATTTAGTCATTATGATAGGTATGTAATGGTATCTCATGGTTTTAATTTTCATTTTCCTTCTAGCAAATGATGTTTAACATCTCCTTGTGTGTTTATTTGGGATCTGTGCATTCACTTCAGTCACTGTTCGTATCTTTAGCTTATTTTTCTAAATGGATTTTTTAAATGTTGAGTTTGGAGAATGCTCTATATATTGTAGATACTAGTTCTTTGCTGTATTTGTGGTTTGCAAATATTTTCTCTTGGTCTTTGGTTTGTCTTTCATTCTCTTAACAGCGTGTTTCACATAACAAAGTTAACTTGATAAAGTCCAACTTATCACTGTTTCATTTCTTGGACTGTGCTATTGGTATCAAGTCTGAGCACTTTTTGCTAGCTCTAGATCCTAAAGATTTTTTTCCTATAGAGTTTTTCTAAACATTTTATAGTTTTCTGTTTCACATTTAAATCCAAAATCTGTTTTGAATTAATTTACTTTTGTAAAAGGTCTGATATTTAGGTTCAGACAGTTTGGGGCTTATGGGTGTCCCATAAAATTTGGCATCAGTTTTCATAAGGCTACTTTCCTTTTTGACAAACATTAGTTGGGCATATGTGTCCAGGACCAGTCCTGGGTTCTCTATTCTGTTCCTTCGATTTATTTGTCCATCCCTCTGCCAACACCACACAATCTTGCTACTATAACTAAATATGTCTTAAAGTCAGATAAATGAATTTCTCCTACTTTATTCCTCATTGTATCTCCCAAATAGTTTTAACTGTTTTAGTTCCTTTGCATTTCCATATAAATTTTTGAAAAATGTTATATAAATCCACAAAAATCTTGCTTGTGTTTTTATATGAATCATTTTAAACTTATATATCAATTTGGGAAGAAATTAATTATTTCTCAAAGGCTCCACCTCCTATCACAATAGACGTTAGGATTTCTACATATGAATTTGGAGAAGACACAAATATTTAAGTCATGGCACCACCGTATTAACAAACTAAATTGGAAAAATCATTTTTTGAGACTTTGTTGAATCTTCCAGTACACAAATGTGAAATGTCTCTCCATTTATTTAGATCTCCTATGATTTTTTTTATCAGTACATTGTAGTTTTTATCATATAAATCCTGTAGAAACTTTGCTATATTTATACCTAAATATTTCATATCTTATTGAAGGATTATAAATAGTACTGTATTTTAATTGCGATGCCCACATATTTTGTGGTAGTTCACAGAACTACATTGATTCTGTATGTTTATCTTTTATCCTGTGATATAGCTTTAATCACCTTTTCATTTTAGGTTTATTTTGTAGATTCCCTGATATTTTCTACAAAGACGATCATAAATAAGGACAGTTTATTCCACCATTAATAGCAATGTTAGCAGAAGGTGCTTTGTAGATATACTTTATCAGTTTAGAAAGTTCTCTAATCCTACTTTTCTGAAAGCTTTTATCATGAATGTCTGTTATTTTTTCACATGCTTCTACTTTGATTTGTGTGATCATATGATTTTTCCAATTTAGTTTGTTAATATGGTGGTGCAATGACTTGAATATTTGTCTTCTTCAAATTCATATGTAGAAATCCTAACCTCTATTGTGATAGGAGTTGGAGTCTTTGAGAAATAATCAGGTCATATGGGTGCAGCCCTCCTCTATGAGATTAGTTCCCTTATAAAAGAGACCCCCAGAAAGCTGTCTGACCCTCTCTTTTTGCCATGTGAAGATACAAGGAGAGATGGTGGTCTGCAGCCTAGAAGAGGCTCTCACCAGAACTTTACCACACGGGCATCCTGATCTCAGACTTCCAGCCTCCAAAACTGTGAGAAATAAGTGTTTGTTGTCTAAGCCACCTATCCTCTGGTATTTTTCTTACAGCAGCCTGAACTGAGATTTTACTGATTGGTTTTCAAATATGAAGTAGACTTTCACGCTTAGAAAAAAAATCCCACTTGGTGGGGATAAATCCCACTTTTTTATTTGCTGATATTTGTTAAGAATATTTGCATCTATATTGAAGAAAGATATTGGCCTGTAGTTTTCTTTTTTATGGTGTGTTTTGTTGCTTTTGATATCAGGTTATTACTAGCTTCATAAAATGAAATTGGAAGTGGCCCCTCTTCTATTTTCTGAAAGAGATTGTAGTATTGATATTAATCCTTTTGAAAATATTTAGAATTCTCTACTGTAATCACTTGAGCCCGTATATTTCCTTTTGGGAAATATTTAAGTTATGAATTTAACTTAATAATTACAGAGCTATTAAAATGATCATGCTGGGTAGTTGTGGTAATATGTTCTTCAAGGAATGGGCTCAATTCATCTGATTCTTCAAATTTATATAGAATTGTCCATAATATTATGAATTGATCCTTTAGATGTCTGCAGGGTCTATAGCAATATCTCTTATTTCCTTCCTGATATGACAGACTTCTATTTTCTCTTTTTTGTCACTCTTATAGGTATGTCAACTTTATGGATCCTTTCAAAAAACTAACTCTTTGTTTCATTGATTTTCTTTGTGTGTGTGTGTGTGTTCATCTTCAACTGCTTCTTTACTATTCCATTCCAGTTGATTTGGATTTATTTTACTCTTAATTTTCCAGAATCTTGAGGTTAAAAACTTGGATTACTGATGAGAAACATTTTCTCTACTCTAATGTATACTCAGTGCTATAAATGTATCTTTCAGCACAGCTCTCACACTATCCCACAAATTTTGATATAGCATACTTTTGTTTTCATTCAATTCAATGTATTTTGTGTTTCCCGTGAGATTTTCTCTGTGACCTATGAATTATTTACAAGTGAGTTGTTAGTTTCCAAGGGTTTGGAAATTTTCCTGGTATATGTTACGGCTTTTTAGTTTGATTCCATTGTAATCAGAAAATGAATTTTGTATGATTTCAGTTTTTTAAATTTGTTTAAGTTTATTTTATGGCTTGGGATATGATCTTGGTATGTGTTCATAGACCCTTTAAAAATACATTTATTCTGCTGTTATTGGGTGAACTGTTATAGTTGATTGGACATTGATGTTTGATGGTATTGCTGATTTTTTCTAGATCCTTGCTGATTTCTGTCTAGTTCTCTCTATTGTTTAGAGAGAGATGTTGAACTTTCCAACTTTAATTTTCAGTCTGTCTATTTCTCCTTTCAGTTCTACCAGTTCCTGCATCAAATAATTTGCAACTCTGTCATTTGGTATATAAGCACTTGGAATTGCCATGTCTTTTTAATGGATTGATTCATCAATATATAAAGTTTCTCTGTGTCTCTGGTAATTTTCTTTGATATGAAATCAATTTTACTTGATATTAATATAGACACTACTGTTTTTTTTTTTTTTTTTTTGGTTACTGTTTGTGTATCTTTTCCAATCCTTTTACTTCCAACTTGACCATTTTATTTCATGTTCAGTAAGGTTCTAGTAGATAGTTCATGATTTTTGATACTCTGGCCATCTCTGTGCTTTAATTATGTGTTTAGATCATCCCTATATAATTTAATTATTGATGTTAGTACTTCTGCCTGTTTTTTTCTCTTTTTGTTTTCCCCCTTGTTCTCTTTCTCTCTCTTATTTCTCTGTTCTCATCTTTGTGTCTTCCTGACCATGGTTTAGATTTCTATTTTAAATATCGTGTGTTTTGGTATATTTCTTTGGGTTTTGTGTGCTTGGGGGCTTCCCAGGTGGCTCAGTGGTGAGGAACCCGCCTACCAATGCGGGAGCCACAGGAGATGCGGGTTTGACCCTGGGTTGGGAAGATTCCCTGGAGGAGGAAATGGCACCCCACTCCAGTATTCTTGCCTCGGAAATCCCACGGACAGAGAAGCCTGGTGGGTGCTTGTCCATGGGGTCACAAAAAGTCAGACATGGCAGCACACACGTGTGCAGCCTGCTTGGTATTGGTTCAGCAATAGGGTTATAATTTTACCAAATCCACCACATCCATTGCTTCGTTCAGTGATTTTTCAGCACTGGACTCTTGCCCCTCTCCTTCTGAGATTCCAGTGATTTGAATGTCATACTTTTATTTTTCTTAATAGTCTCACGTGTCCCTGATATTTTGTTCATTTTTCTCCCTGCTGTTTACTTTGAGTCCTTTCTATTGTTCTACATTCAAGTCTACTGTCTCTTCCTTCTGTCCTCTATAACCCGCTGCCAAGCCTGTCCATTGAGCTTTTGTTCTGATTAGTGTATTTTTCACTAAAATCTCCATCTGATTCTTTTGCATATATTCTACTTCTCCACTATGATTTTCTAATTCTATACTAATATTTTCTATTTCTTCATTTGCTTCAAGTGTATTGTTTCTTGATGTATTTTTATAATGCTTATTTAAACATCATTGTCAGATATTCTAATACCTCTGTCATCCTAGTGTTGACATCTTTTTCGTTCATTTTGAGATCTTTTTGATGAGTACATTTTTAAACTGAAACTTGATATTCTGGGTTTTATAAGACTGAACCTTATTTAAACCTTCCATTTTATCTGGATTCCTCTGATGCTGCTCTAGCAAGAGGAGGTGGGGGTTGCAGTACCGGCCTCTGCTGCTGCTGCTGCTAAGTCGCTTCAGTCGTGTCTGACTCTGTGTGACCCCATAGACGGCAGCCCACCAGGCTCCCCCGTCCCTGGGATTCTCCAGGCGAACACTGGAGTGGGTTGCCATTTCCTTCTCCAATGCATGCAAGTGAAAAGTGTAAGTGAAGTCGCTAAGTCGTGTCTGACTCTAGCGACCCCATGGACTGCAGCCCACCAGGCTCCTCTGTCCATGGGATTTTCCAGGCAAAAGTACTGGAGTGGGGTGCCATTGCCTTCTCCGACAGGCCCCCTACTAGGTCTCAATTGACACCTGAGGTGGGAGCTTTGTGTTACTGCTGGGTAAGGGTGGAAGTTCCAGTTCCCACTCAACTAGGCACCACTAATATCTCCATTTCTAGGAAGTGTAGGAATGCCACCTCACTGTCTCTACTTGGCCTCTGCTGCCAGTAGAGGAATGGGATGTGGGAGGAAAGTGGTTTCATTATCACCGGGCAGTCATCAAAATCCTGACGTTTCACTGGACCTCAGCCAATAACACCCCAGTGGGGAGTAAGAGGAGGGCCTCATTACTGCTGGGTAGGGATGTAAGTCCAATCTCATTATGGCTCTCAACTGACATTGCAGGACTGGAGGCATCATTACTGCCTAGTAGGGCTGGATGTTCCAGGCTTTTACTTGTCCTTCTCTCGTACAAATGTCAGGGGTGGTGGATGAGGGCTGTGAGGGGCAGATCCACATCAGAAGGATAGTGATTAGGGCTTTTTGAAGGTTGAAAGTCCAGGATCCTCACTTGGCCTTTGCTGTCACAGGTGGAGGAGGCATCATTTTTTTCTGTGATATTTGACTGGATAAAAGCAATGAGTATCTTAAATGCTTTCCATCTCACTAGGCTGCCCCCTTCCAAGTCTCAGCGAGAGCAGCCCCCTTCTGGGACTTTCTCTGTCTCTACCCATTGGTGTTTCCAGTTCTCTGGCTTCTCCTGCTTGAAGTCTAGGATATATAAAGCAAAAAGCAAACTAAAGGAAAGCTCACTCTTATGTAGTTTCTTGGGTCCTAGAATCTCTAGCTGGTTGCTTTCTTGTCTCTGTCTTTCAGTATTCTTATGTTTACTTTATGTAATCCAAAGTTTCTAGTTGCACTTGGGTTTAGGGACAAGGAAAAGATTTACTCAATCTTCTCTGAAGCCAAAGTCATCTTCAATATTTTAATTTTTAGAAAATTGCATGTTCACAAATGAAACATAACTATTAACTAGAATATTTAACCAGAATTTCCACTTACCATACTAGACAGTGTGCTTATTAAATAATGAAAGCATAGCTACAGTGTATTGTAAAGTAATATTAGCTAATATTTAATGAGTGTTCTTTCTGGGCTAGGTAGTCTGAAAAATACTTTTACATGAATTATTTAATTTACTTTGCACAGTAGCCCTATGTGGTAGGAACCATGATGTTTTTCATTTTAGAGATAATGAAACTGAGACTGATGGAAGCTGAGCAGATTTCTTATGGTCTTTCAGCCACAGAGAGGCAGAAACACCCTTGAACCATAACTGGTTGTGCACATCTGTTTCCTATGCCCTCCACTTTAAAATCCCATCCTTTATATTCTAGCTCAAACGTTGTCTCATTTGCAAAATCTTCCCGAAAGTCATACTTGGCTCTTTTCCATTCTCTTTTCTCCTATATCTCTTTATCCACACCATTTCTATGTTCAGATATTTCCATTATTTGCTTTGTTTGTGTTTTTCCCATGCTACTGTGGACTCCTTGAGGGGAAATATTGTGATTCATTCATTTTTACATACCCTCACTACTTGACAATATTACAGTACTTGCATGCATGCTAAGTTACGTCGGTCTTCGGTCTGACTCTTTGCAACCCTATGGACTGTAGGCCCTAAGTCTTCCTCTGTCCATGAGATTCTTCAGGCAAAAATACTGCGGTGGGTTGCCATGCCAAGCCCTCCTCCAGGGGATCTTTTCAACCCAGGGTTCGAATCCATGTCTATGTTTCCTGCATTGGCAGGTGGATTCTTTACCACTAGTGCCACCTGGGAAACCTATTTGAATAAAATTAAGTGAGTGAATGAATGGATAGATTCATTAATCAAAATTTAATGCAGTACACAACAGACTTGTATTATAGGAAAGCGACCTATGACCTGTGAACCCTGATCTGACGGTAGAATATAATTAGTGTAAATAAAACAATAAACATTATTATAATATTTAAAAATATTAAATATTAAATTTATTAATATTAAATATTAAAATAGTGAATAAAAATAATAAAAATTGTCATTGCATATTAAAAAAGACATTGAAAATTGAATATATATTTTCAATATATATTGAAATATAGGCAATATAGGCAATATAGAAAATAAAATCTACTTTGTTCAGTGAATTTGAGATTCGCATGAGAAGAATTACAGTATGTGGGAAACATGACAAAGTTTTGAAGTCAAATATTCCTGAGTTCAAATCCTTACTTCTTCATATTCTAGTTCTGTGAATGTGGCATTGTCATTTAAGATCTCTGTTCCTCATCTATGAAATGAGAGTAATTTCTACCTCAAGTTAGATATAAGAATTAAATGTCATGTATTTAAAATGATTAATGAAAAATAAATTTCCGTCTTTTCCCCAGTGACGACCTTCCAACCCTGATTTTTTAGGTTAAAAGGGATTTGCTCTGAAACCTAATAAAAACAATAGCAGCAGCAGCAACAATGCAATAATAATAATAATAATTTGCAGCATTAGTAGTAATAGTGGCAGCATAGCGTTCTCAGTGAGGTAATCTAATGAGATCAACAATTGGTCTCATTATTTCTCAGATTTGTTAACGCCCTTCTAGTCTTTAACCATTTTGATTTGGATCACATTTTTTTTATTTTTCAAAGTTTCTTTCTTGGGATATTTCATGTTCTCAGGATTAGGTCTCTTTGGGAAAGATGGAAACTGGGAAGGCCAACAAGCATGTGCAGACAGCTATTTATATGATTCTAGCTTCTGTTTATAAGGGTGATACCATAATCCCTCTAAAACTAATTGACATTTATGATTTAAGCATATCTGTTGACAGGACTGGCAGAAATGCTATTATACAACTGTTTGTTTTTCCTTTTGTATTGATTTCAGAAAGATGCTTCTTTCTTGAGGTGTCTTCCTGAATGGATAATTACCATGAAAGTGTGAAAGTAGAGAGTTCAAACTTCAAGGCATTTTATTAACACTGTTCCTCTCTAAAATAAAATAAAACTTGTTAGAGCGAATGGTAACCTATGCTTGTGTGCCAGCAAATGGCAGAAAGATCAAGAATAAAATAACAGGGAGCTCTTAAGTAAATAGAAATGTATTTTCTAGAACAATTTCCAGGGCTGAAGGACAAATGAGTTCAGATACTCAAATTGTACTATTATATTTCAAAGAGTGTGTGTTCTGTGGTTTACATTCTTTTTTTTAAAGCAATATAATATAAAAATAAAGATTTCTTCTAGATATTGACCTTCATAAAGAATTTCAAATTCCTCCTGATATTTCTCCCAGCAATCTTGATTCCAGCTTGTGCTTCCTCCAGCCCAGCATTTCTCATGATGTGCTCTGCATATAAATTAAATAAGCAGGGTGACAATATACAGCCTTGACGTACTCCTTTTCCTATTTGGAACCAGGCTGTTGTTCCATGTCCAGTTCTAACTGTTGCTTCCTGACCTGCATACAGATTTCTGAAATGCTGTGGTGGTCTGGTATTCCCATCTCTTTCAGAATTTTCCACAGTTTGTTGTGATCCACACAAGTCAAAGGTTTTGGCATAGTCAATAAAGCAGAAGTAGATGTTTTTCTGGAACTCTCTTGCTTTTTGATGATCCAGCAGATGTTGGCAATTTGGTCTCTGGTTCCTCTGCCTTTTCTAAATCCAGCTTGAACATCTGGAAGTTCACAGTTCACGTATTGCTGAAGCCTGGCTTGGAGAATTTTGAGCATTACTTTACTAGCATGTGAGATGAGTACAATTGTGTGGTAGTTTGAGCATTCTTTGGCATTACCTTTCTTTGGGATTGGAATGAAACTGACCTTTTTCCAGTCCTATGGCCACTGCTGAGTTTTCCAAATTTGCTGGCATATGCTGCACTTTCACAGCATCATCTGCTAGGATTTGAAATTGCTCAAGTGGAATTCCATCACCTCCACTAGCTTTGTTTGTAGTGATGCTTCCTAAGGCCCACTTGCCTTCACATTCCAGGATGTCTGGCTCTAGTTGAGTGATCACACCATTGTGATTATCTGGGTCATGAAGATCTTTTTTGTACAGTTCTTCTGTGTATTCCTGCCACCTCTTCTTAATATCTTCTGTTTCTGTTAGGTCCATACCATTTTTGTCCTTTATTGTGCCCATCTTTGCATGAAATATTCTCTTGGTATCTCTAATTTTCTTGAAGAGATCTCTAGTGTTTCCCATTCTTTTGTTTTCCTCTATTTCTTTGCACTGATCACTGAGGGAGGCTTTCTTATTTCTCCTTGCTATTCTTTGAAACTCTGCATTCAAATGGCTATATCTTTCCTTTCCTCCTTTGCTTTTCACTTCTCTTCTTTGTGTGTGTTAATTTGATACAGAAAGCATATGAGTGAAGAGCTTAGGATGTTTAAGTCAGGAATCCTTCATCAAGGATGCTTTATTTCTAGAGGAACAAAGTTTGTTCAGAGTAATTATGTACAAACAATTGAAGAGAAAGGAAAACTAGTTAAAAATACATAGTATAGAATGCATACAGGAACAGACCTAGATAAAAACAAAGGAAAACAAATATTACTACTACTACTAAGTCACTTCAGTCGTGTTCGACTCTGTGCAACACCAGAGATGGCAGCCCACCAGGCCCCCCCGTCCCTGGGATTCTCCAGGCAAGAACACTAGAGTGGGTTGCCATTTCCTTCTCCAATGCATGAAAGTGAGAAGTGAAAGTGAAGTCACTCAGTCGTGTCTGACCCTTAGCAACCCCATGGACCTCAGCCCACCAGGCTCCTCCGTCCATGGGATTTTCCAGGCAAGAGTATTGGAGTGGGGTGCCATTGCCTTCTCCAAAAACATATACTACAGAGACATAACTGGAAAGAATTAGAGACCTCTTCTTTCTTTTTTCCCTTCCCTCATACTACTATTAAGCAGCATATTTTTGTTCAAATTTACAGTTATTCCAAAAAAACAGATTATACTTTCATATTTGCTCTTTATTATTCTTTTTTCATTCAAATACCACACATTCCTTGAATGTCTTTTTCCTTTCCTTTTGTTTTTTTTAACTTCCTGAAATCAAGACCAAGGATTTACAATTACAGCCATAAGTGATCCAAGTGCTACATTAGCATCTATTTATTAAAGGTGATCTTTCCTGTGCAGTACAACTAGGATATCTGGCCTAATTTACTGTACTAACATTTCCAATTTGGCTCTGAGTAGGGAGTTGTGCCAACAGCACTGTGTCCTACGGTGAAATAGTGCCTAATCAGTATTTATGAATAGGGTTTTAGAAGTCACTAAAGAGCACAGGAAAATATTTTACCTTCTTAAAGCACAAATATTGCTGAGCTCTGGGAATCTGTACAGCACATTAGAATGGAATAGCTTTCCTTTTTTTTTTTTTTAAGTGCGGTTAAAAATGTGTCATGAAATACTGTCAGTAATTTAAATGGAGTGTACCTCTTTCTTTCAGACATTAATGCTATTTGTGAAACTTTGTAATTACTATGCAAATGAAGTGCTGTACTTAAAAAATGGCAGTGCCAAGAGTACAACAGAGAAAAACAGTTTGAAATTCAAACTAATACAAAATAACCTTCAAGTCTTGTAGAGCTCAAATATTGTATATATATTTTTTGCATTCCTTTGAATGCAGCATTTGGGTGAAAGCAGTGAGGACTTGTCTTTGTTCTTAGGCATAGATAGCAAAAGGCTTAGAGCCAGAGATTTGAAAGCTTCTGAGACATATTAGCTCCCTGATCTTCCCAACAGGTGACTGGTATTTTTATCTGTCTTTTAGAGATGAAGAAACCAAGTCCCAGAGATGCTTAACTCATTTGCTCAGGGTTAGTTAAACAAGCCAGTGACAGCCAGGAAAGGAGCTGAGCTCTCCCAAACTCCAGGCTGCTGCGAGAGTCCCCAGACAGCAATCGTTTGAAAGGAACAGAATTTATGGCTCAAATGATGATTTCAGAATATTAAATACAGGCTGAACTAGTGCCATCTAGTTTCATTTCATGCCAGGTAGATTTTTAGAAGAAAATGATCATGTTTGAGTTCCTGAGAATTAGCCCCTTGTATCTGTGAGCTACTGAGCACCCTCAACAGGAAGAAAGCAAGCAGTGTGGGGAAAAAAAAAGTGAGCAGATCTTACACTTTTTTTTGTATTCCTAATACTTAGTGATGTGCCTGGCAGTTTAGACACTGAAAAATATTTGTTGGATCAAAGAATGAATGAATGCATGCCCATGTGTTGTTTAAGTAATTTCTAGTCATGGTGCCTCCTTTTTCATCTCAGTCACTTCCTAGAATCACCTCCCAGGTCTGTAAAACAATGACAACAGTAACAGCAAAGTAGTTTTGCCTTTCTCTATTAGTTTTTCTTTTCCTGTACTCTCTTCTTACCCTTGAACCTAAACCAATGTGATCTTTTTATATCCCACCTTTTTCGAACTTTGAATTTTACTTGAAATATTCATTTAAACTAGAAGGCTCTAAAAGTCTGGCTTGTTGATAGAAACGTTTGTCCTCTTTTGTGTCGGTTCAGTCGCTCAGTCATGTCTGACTCTTTGTGACCCCATGGACTGCAGCATGCCGGGCTTCCCTGTCCTTCACTATCTCTTGGAGTTTGCTCAAACTCAGGTCCACTGAGTCCTCTTTAAGTGATCCTTGTTTCTATTTTAACAGGAAACTGTTAAATTCTGAAGGCAAAAGGATGAGAAACAGAAACTCAGATGTCTAGTTGACATTTATCAGGGATGGTGGGAATGCAGGAGAGCTGTCCTCTCTTAATGCTAATGGGAGGGTAGCATTTTTTGAATTTTGGTGAAAGGCAATTGTTGGATGGCATCACTGACTAAATAGCCATGAACTTGAGCAAACTCAGGGGGATAGTGAAGGACAGAGAAGCCTGGCATGCTGCAGTTCATGGGGTCGCAAAGAGTCAGACACGACTTAGCAACTGAACTGCAATAGCCTATCATGAAAGAATCTGAGAATATCAGGTACTTGATTTTGTAGTACACCGCATGACTAAATTATAGGAATGAAACGTGGGCTCAACTAATCAGACACTCCTGACCGCACTTTAACTTTGAACCAAGAAATGTCAGGCAAAGAACAGAGGCATTGAAGAACCCACGCGGATATATGCTGCAGTGGAAGAGGCAACAGCTCGAGTTTGGTGTCTAGCGCTGAGCAGCTAGTGCCAGGGGTGGCGGTGGAGGTTCAAGCTGGGTCATCCGGGGGATAATGGTGGCAGCAATGGTATCTTTTGTTTGTTATTGTTTTAGTCACTAAGTTGTGTCTAACTCTTTGCAACTCCATGGACTATAGCTGGCCAGACTCCTCTGACCATGGGCAAGAATACTGGAGTGGGTTAGACTAGTTCTGTAGGATGATTGTGGATATGGTTTTAGGAGCTGTTCTTGTTCCTGTTGTTTTCCCATGTCTCAGTCTGCAGTCCTGCTAGTGATCCCTCCAGTTATCTAACACCCTTTAAAGTAAATCAATCAGAGTCAGTTTCTATTGATTACAACTAACCCATGTACCATTTCAAGGCCAGCAAGGGAAGTAAGAGCCTGGCAGTATCATTGTGCTTGAGATTTTCTGGGGAATGTAAGGAATACTGGTATATTCAAAAAAGACTTTAGAAAATCTATATCAGAATCTTGGCTCAAACAATTCACTAGCAGTGTGCTCTTGGGCAAATTAATAAACCTTTATATTCTCAGAAAGCACAAATGGGAATAACAGTATCTATCATGAAGGCCAGTTGTAAAGACTAAAATAAATATGTAACGAGTCCAGAACCATGCCTGGTATATGTTACCCACTAGAATTCTTGTTGCCCTTACCGTTTCATCATCTATGTAATCTGCCTAAACTCTCACTTCATCAGAGTGATCTGGCCTAGATAGCAAAAGATGTTAAAACAAAAGGAGTATCCAGAAATTGAAATACAAATTAACTGTTTTTTTAAGAAGGCAAGTAGAAAACAAGCATCCATTATGGGTCATGAGGTCACAGGCTAAACTTATCATTATCAACATTTACCACTCGCACATGTTCTAAGACATGGTATCCACAATAAAGTATCCAAAGATAAGATCATATACATGGTATGCTTTTCTTCACCTCAGGAGTGTTAACTTAAGGGGTTTGAAAAACAAAATGGGGTGTCAAGTTCTGCTAGATTGATTAGAAAAGCTTTTATTCTTAGAGGCTAACTAATTAATCAATTGAAGCAGATAATATGAAGGCCTTGGACCAAAGACCCAATGACATGACTGTGGATCTGCTATGGAGGAAAAGTTGTTTCTATTTGTTTTGCTATATTGTCTACATAATCCTAGCTAGTCTTCAGAGACTAAATGAAACTGTAGAAGGTTGCAGCACTTCCTAGTAAGCTTGGGTGCCACCGGGAAAGTCACTAACTCTTTCAGGGCCCCATCCTCCTTACTAGTAAGATGGAGATTATGTTTTCTCTCTCTTGGGTTGTTGTGAGAATTAAATGACACCACGCATGCATATTTTTGACCACAATGTCTGGTTCACTCTTTTTAAAACAGCTGTGTTCAGAGAGAGGCTTCCTCCACTTTCAGTTTAATAAAATACATATTCATAGAGAATCAGGTCACATTATTTCTGAACGACAGGTTTCTGCAGGGATGTAGATTTGCCAGATCCACCAGCTGTCTTCACATCTTTCTGTTCTCATGAGATTTCTGCACATTTTTCCTGCCCTTTCAGTTGCTCCCCAGAGGCAGACTCCCTAAGGAAGGAATCAGGGTGTATGTGGACGCTCCATTAATTTTCTTGTTGGCATTTTACAGCCACTGGTGTGGATGACCTAAGGGCAGCCAGGAGAGGATCAGCTAGACAGATCCTGCAGGCCCCTCTAGAGTGCTCACAGTGAACTATGAGAACACTGTGAATGATAAACCTTTAAAGAGTCCTGTGAATTACAGAGAGAGTTTCCAGGGATGATAGTAGTGTTGGCTAAGTCTAGAGAATGCAAACAAGGAAAAACAGGATGGCAAGAGCAAAAAAGTGAGTGTTCCCTCGTAGGTCTTTCCTTTTAAAATCCTAAGTTAAATATTTTAAAACATTTTAAATCTTATATAACATTAGAGGATGTTTAATAAATGTGAAAATAGATAAATACATGTCATTCAGACCTTTACCCAAACACAGCATTCATTTTAAAGTGTGTCTATCTCATATCCAGTTTTCATCCACATGAAAAACAAATTCCATGTAATACTATGTAATTTTTAATGGTGCCACATAGACCTCATTATCTTTTCTTTTAATGAAAGTATTCATCAGTTAAACACATTTCTATTATTTATTATATATAATCAAATATCGACAGTTGGGAAGATTTGATTGTTTTCATGTATTTCTTATTACATCTCTGAAAAAGGAAATGTTAGCCCAATCCAGTATTCTTGCCTGGAAAATCCTATGAACAGAGGAGACTGGCAGGCTATAGTCCATGGGATCGCAAAGAGTTGGACACAACTGAGTGACTGAGCTCATTTCTCATTACATGTAATACTCCAAAGAACATCTTTGTTCTTTGACCATAGGATGTTTTGTCTTTTGGATAATTCCTTAAGATAAATTCCTCAGAATGATATTAGTCAACGTAAGGATAGGAATTTTTTTTAAATTTATATAGAATATGGCATGAAAAGATTATATTAAATATTTCCTATATTTTTATTATTTTATTTTCATACTTACCTCATACATTTCTATAACTTTTCTTCTGGAATTCCTTAAAAACCAAAAGAAATGTTACAAGTCTCTAAGGTGCTCTTGGATTTTAGGTAAAGACATGGCAGATATATAGTATCTGTCATACAAATGGAGAGATTCAAGTACAAAATATTTAAGTCATTTGCTTCAAGAGACACCTCCAAGCCATTCAGGGTAATGTTCCAGGACTTAAGCCAAACTGCCATTAGTTTCAGATCAATTCATTTGCCTTGATCCCAAAGGCAACTTTGCAAACAACTTAATTTCACTGCTCACATGTCATTCAGAGGATGCTCAATGCTGTCCTATACCGCACTGCAAGATCCACAACAGAAGGTTATGCTTATTCTGGAAATAATTTCAGTTGAGAATTGTGATCAGAAAACTCAACACTTTCTTCTTAGCTCAATAAAATATGAACTAGCAAAGCCTAGAAACATTAGTTCAACAATGACTGCTACTTAGCATCTCACATCTGTTAACTGATTCATATTTGTTTCTGCTTCAAGTAACATTTTTCTTCCTGTCAACGAATTAACTTAAATTTGCCAAACAAGAGAAGCAATTTAAGAATTAATAAGAAAACATGTTTTTATTTGGCATACTCACAATTTGATCAATATCACAGAGATTATTTGAAATGAAACGGTTTCAGTCAACGTCTTATTTCCTATTATCTGATAGAGACATGCAAATTATTACAGATTTTAGTTCTTTGTGACCTCCAGCAGCTCCCCAAGCTCTCTGTGATTCGGTTTTCTAAAGCTTGCTGCAGGATTTTCAACAGGAGAGGAGCATTTATCATTAAGATACAGGACAGTCCTTTACAGAATTTTCTCTGTGCTACACAAAAACACTTCTGTCTTAGACAGGTAGAATCTTTCAATCAGGCCTGATTTATCTTGCTACGTATTTTTTTACTTCAAATTTTGGGTGATTTGCTACTATTTTGTCCAGTAAGCTCTTGTGGAATATGAAAATTAGTTGGTTTTAGGCTTCCAGGAGAGCATCAAGTTCCCAGTGGATGGTTTTTACTTCAGGATGATGAAACTGTAAGAATTGTAACAAAGAAAAGGTGTTGCTGACTGAGATTAGTTGGGTACAATGTTCTTCATAGGTATTTAAGGGATGGTTTGGGCTTCCCTGTGGCTCAGCTGGTAAAGAATCTGCCTGCAATGTGGGAGACCTGGATTTGATCCCTGAGTTGGGAAGATCCCCTGGAGAAGGGAATGGCTACCCACTCCAGTATTCTGACCTGGAGAATTCCATAGACTGTATAGTCCATGGGTTGGGGGCAGGGAGGCGGGGGAGGTTACAAAGAGTCAGACATGACTGAGTGACTTTCACTTTCTTAATCAAATTAAAATCTCTATTTTTATCCCCTCCAAGTGCTTCCCAGGTGGCACAGTGGTATAGGATCTGTCTGCCAATTCAGAAGATATGGGTTCAATCCCCAGGTGGGGAAGATCCCCTGGAGTAGGAAATGGCAATTCACCCCAGTATTCTTGTCTGGAGAAGTCCATGGACAGAGAAACCTGGAAGGCTATAATCCATGGAGTCACAAAGAGTCAGATATGACTGAGCATGCATGCAGTCTTCTAGCCAAGGTATTAAAACATGTTTCACCCAATCCCCATCCTTTGGTTGACACAGAGTATAGCTGGAGACACGGTGACATCTGGACTAAGAAACTGTTGTAATGTTACTCTTGGTGTTGCCAGGGTAACAGAAGGCCACCAAAGGTATCCAAGTGCCAGAACCTGTGAATATGTGAATTTGTGTGGCAAAAGGATTTAGCAGAGATGATTTAAGTTAAGGATCTTGAAATGGTGAGTTTATCCTGATTGTCAAGGTTGAATCAGTGTTATCATGAGGTCTCTTACAAGAGAGAAGAAGGGGGAATAAAACAGGAGAGAGCATTATGACAGTGGAAGCAGAGATGAAAGTGCTGCAGCCATAAGCCAAAGCTTCCCAGCAGCCTCTAGAAACTGGAAGAGGTGAGGAATGGATTCTCCTCTGGAGTGTCCAGAAAGAATCAGCTGTTCCAACACCTTGACTGTAGCTTTGTAAAAAGGTTCATTCTGGAATTATGATCTCCAGAAATGTAAGATAATACATTTATGTGCTTTTTAGCCACTAAGTTTGTCGTCATTTGTTACAGCAGCAGTGGGAATCTAATACAGTAGTTTTCCAAAGACTCTGTTCAGTAACTACACGGTGCTGTCCCGCAGATTATAAAGTGGTATGCACCTTGGGAATTCTCTTACTGGATCTTTGTGAGCATCACTTACTCTTAGAAATAGCAAAAATAATATATTTTAAGTTGTGTACCACTATGCCCTGTTTTCAATGTTGGGGAGGAAATAATTGAGAAAAATTGAGTACAGATTCAAAAGTCAGGTTGCCACTTTTCAAATCCCAGCTATTCCATATACAGTTTTATAACCTGGGTAAGTTATTTAACTTTTCTGTACCCAAGTTTTACTCATCTATAAAACAGAAGTAATAATAATAACTTCATGGTAGGGTTGCCATGAAAATTAAATGAGTCAATATCTATAAATTAATGAAGTCAATTAATGGAGTGAAATAATTTAACCCAGCAGTCACTCTATGTTTTGCTGTAGCTGTTATTATACTTTACCTTCTAAATTAGTATTTACCAACTTTCCTCAGTGTTATATATTACCTAGGAGTGCCTGTTAGAAATACAAATTACTTAGTGATATTCCAGACTGGAAAATTGCCATCATTAAGGCAAAGATCTGGAAAGCTGTATATTTAATAAATACCCAAGTAATTCATATCATTGAGGAGTTTGGGGAAGTTGCTCTAGAGGGTTCATTTTCATCCTTTGCTGCACATTATTTGCATCTTTGTTCTTTAAAATGCTGCACAGGTGAGAGGAGCCAGTGACCCTCTTTAATTACTCATCAAAAATTTTGTTTACAGTTATTAATTGTACAGCTCATTTCATGTACTCATTCATTTACTTATTAGTTCTATACATTATATATACTTTCATTTTGCAAACATTTACTGATCATCTCCTATACATCATGCTCTGTAATAAGTGTGGGGTGTAGAAATTAATAAAATAGTTTTGTCCTCAGGTAAGTTGCAAAGGGAAGTATACTGACAAATCAGGAGAGAATTTCAACTCACTGCAGGATATAAAATGCCACAGAATGCGGAAGGACCACAGACAAAAGATAAAGAGAGATAAGAGAGAGAGACACAGAAATACTCTTCTAGGTTTAAATGCAGAGGGTGCTAAGTTATTTTCCAAGTATTACATATTTGCTTGCTCATAACGCATTTAAAATGTAGATATATCATCTCCCATTTTGTAGGCTAGGAAACCAAGCTTGGGGCACACAAAGACTTGCCAAAATTCGCATAGAGAATCAAAAGTGAGAGCTGGCATTGGAAACAGATTCTAAGTTCAGAACTCTTTCCACTGTATCATGTTGCCTGTCATACAATTATTTCTTAGGAAATGTGCCTAGCCTCTTAGGGTTAAAAGAAGGCCCAGCTAGTCTTCAGCATCTATGCTCCTTTTGATAAAGAAGCTTCAGGTGCTGCTGCTGCCAAGCACATAGTTTTGCATGCAGTGTAAGCACAATACATGCCACAAGAACGAATGGGGTTGACCTTCATTCCCTCATTAAAACTCTTTATTGTACATCCATACAATATGCTATGCGTTAGGAGGTAAAAACAGTCTGTCTTCATGTTTTGAAGATATGGAAAAGAATGAAATTTGAGAAACAGTCAAATATGTTATTCTCTTGTAGACAAGGTTTTCTTTCTGAAGTTCTTCAATTCTTATGAAGTGATGTCTTTCAAACCATATTGAGGAGAAACTGTGAGCCTCTCCGTAGGGTACTCTCTATCTCTCTCATGCTAGGGAAACAAGTGAATTAGGAAACAATGAACCCTGGATAAAACATGGGGTCGTGTGGCAGTGAGTCTGTATATATTTTAATTGTTTACCTTGCTAATTCTATGACTATCATTTTCTTCATAAAGTATTATAAGTTCCACACATGCTTGCCTTCTTTTCTATATTCCAGTCATTCGTTTAACAAATGTGAAACAACTATCATATGCCAAGGAACTTATTCAGACTTGTATTTCAAATGCCTATGGCAACACCTGACATATAAATACTATGATTACCATTAGTGCAGTTCAGTGATATTTGGTTTCCTGTCTCCTTCCAGGTGTGGAGGAGGCCTGTGTCAAATAATTACTCCTCTAAAAGGCCAATATAAAAATCTAGTGATTTAGCAAGGCAAGTTTCTTTGACCGGCTGCAGTAAGAGAAAACACTTCTGAAAGACTTTTAATATTGTGTGAGATGGGGGAAGAGAGTGGAGTATTTTTATGGTGTTTTGGGCTCTGAGCTAGGTGATTTTAAGTTTCATCTTGCAAAATGGGAATTAGCTGAGATCAGGAAACATTTATAATACAATGGCTTTGTATGGTGCCCACAAAAAGGGAAAGTCTTGAAGCCATTCTTGACAATGGGCTGTTAGTTTTGGTCAACAAGTTATTTGATTAACATGCATATCAAGTGTTCTCTGGAACAAGTAACAGTGATTTTTGCTCATTTTCTGTATTTAGTTAGGGACAAGAAATCATTCCTAAATATAGGAATAGGAAATTTGGTTTATTGCATTTCTCATACTGCACTTCAGACTCAAAATTATGGGCCTTGCTTTGGCCAATGAAAGGTGAGTCATGGTTATATGTGTCATTTCTAAGTAGAAGTTTTAAGAGACAGTGCAGGCTTCAACATATTTTTTTTTTCCATTCTACCATATTGTCTGGCATGATGTGGCTAATGAATGCTTCATCGGGCTGGGTCCCAGAGAGAAGGCAACATGATAATAAACAGAGGACCTACGTATCATGTCACCAACATGTAACTAGCATACTATACTACAACCTAGACAGCATATTAAAAAGCAGAGACATTACTTTGCCAACAAAAGTCCATCCAGTCAAGGCTATGGTTTTTCCAGTAGTCATGTATGGATGTGAGAGTTGGACTATAAAGAAAGCTGAGCACCGAAGAATTGATGCTTTTGAACTGTGGTGTTGGAGAAGACTCTTGAGAGTCCCTTGGACTGCAAGGAGATCCAACCAGTCCATCCTAAAGGAGATCAGTCCTGGGTGTTCATTGGAAGGTCTGATGTTGAAGCTGAAACTCCAGTACTTTGGCCACCTGATGCGAAGAGCTGACTCATTTGAAAAGACCCTGATGCTGGGAAAGATTGAAGGCAGGAGAAGGGGACGAGAGAGGATGTAATGGTTGGATGGCATCACTGACTCAATGCACATGAGTTTGAGTAAACTCCAAGTGTTGGTGATGGACAGGGAGGCCTGGTGTGCTGCAGTCAATGGGATCACAAAAAGTCGGACATGATTAAGCGAATGAACTGAACTGACCTGAACTGATAGCTAGTATAATATAGGAGGTAAACCTTTTATTTTTGGTCTGTTTAAAGTCAGTTATGGTGGTTATTTGTTCCTGCAGTAAGATCTAATCTACTCAGAACAACATAGATTCTAGGTAAATGATGGTTAATATGCAATATACAAATGAATCATTCATTCACTAAATCATCACTACATTAAACATAAACTCTTCTCAGTTTTTCCATTTATATATCATAAAGATGTGCTCTATTTAATAAAACTTGACATATGGGAATTTGAACTTAAGTAAGGCCATAATTATTTACAAAATAAAACACACCTCTTCACTTGGATTCACTTAAAATAGTAAATCATTGACCTTCCATTTACATGTTTATAATATACAGCAAAATCTCTAGATTTAGCTCCTTGGCTATATTCATCAGGAGAAGGAAACGGTAACCCACTCTAGTGTTCTTTCCTGGAGAATCCCAGTGACAGGGGAGCCTGGTGGGCTACAGTTCATGGGGTCAGGGAGAGTGGGACATGATTGAGCAACTTCACTTTCATTTTTACTGTCTTATCAAGAATATGCTGCACATCTCCTGGATAAGTCCTCTTATTTACAAGAAGGATATTTTGAAGCCAAATAACTTTAGCTGCTATGTAGGACATGTGTTTTCTAGCTCAATTCCATAGCTAGACTTTGGGGAAGGCAATTGTGGTAACTCATTCACAGATGATTAAGTTCAGAATAATGGAAACTTTTATCTTGCCTCTTCTGGAAAAGCAATCCTAACATTTATATGACATTATAACATTAAAGAAAATTACAACCATAATTATGAACCTTGCTAATGTCTGTATAATTCCAGAATGAATTAATAGTAATACTCCACTTAAAGATTGAGTGAAAAATTCTGAGCATTATTCATGTCCCTGCCAACATATTCTTTAGCTATTCATGACATAACTAGTACAATAGTTTGTCATCTATAATTGTTTGCTGAATAGCTAAGCACACCTCATAATGGAAAAGAAAAGTTAGAGGAAAAGCAAAGGTAGAAGGAAAGGGATATGTTCAGTATCGATTTGTACTGTGCTTGGTACATACACTGTTTAGGAGTCTTGTTGGGGCCAATATGACTAAAAGAATGAGCCCTGATGGGCTTATTTCTCTATGGTTCTATATTTCTGGCTCTGAAAAGTTATGACTATGTGACCTTAATTTAATTTCCAGTGAGCAATGGTCACCCAGTAAACCAAAGAATGCATTTCTTATACAACATGGCCCATGACGCCACTGTGTCCCTTACCCTATCTCCACATTGAGCAGCGACAAATCATACATTTTCACTCAAATACTTTGATTCGGTAGTAAAGATAGATGTTAAAACTCCTGAAAGAAATAGAGCCTATGCATTTATTGCATACAAAATGTAAGTTGCAGACTTTATTACAGCCAAAATAAACTACACAAAAGTCAAGACTTCTTATAACATTAGCAGGCCATGACATGCATGCTTCTTGCATTAAAACCTTAAATATCCAGAAGACACTTGCTGTCTGGAAAATGCAGACTTAGTAAGTTTACTGTAAGGAGCTTACCTTTTGAAGGACCCTCACATCCATGTTTAACCCCATGACCACATCCACATGACCTCTGTAAGGTGTTGTAATTATCTTTGTAATTTATAATTTGCTTTGAATTATAATTTGTTATGAAGTTCTTTGGATAATCAATCTGATAGGTTTTCCCTTTTCATCCTTCATTATTTTGAACTGGGACCTTGAGCATAACTTCATAACTGTTGTTTAGTCTCTAAGTCATGTCCTACTCTTTGTGACCCCATGAACTGCAGCACGCCAGGCTTCTCTGCCATGTCATATAGTTACTTGGCATTCAATGAGCCCTTTCAACATAATATGTAGCCCAGAACTACTAAGGCACCTTAAAAGGGATTCAGTTCAGTTCAGTCGCTCAGTCCTGTCTGACTCTTTGCAACCCCATTAATTGCAGCACACCAAGCCTCCCTGTCCATTACCAACTCCCAGAGTTCACTCAAACTCATGTCCATTGAGTTGGTGATGCTATCCAGCCATCTCATCCTCTGTCATCCCCTTCTTCTCCTGCCCCAATTCCTTACCAGCATCAGAGTCTTTTCCAATGAGTCAACTCTTCACATGAGGTGGCCAAAGTACTGGAGTTTCAGCTTTAGCATCAATCCTTCCAAAGAATACCCAGGACTGATTTCCTTTAGAATGGAATGGGTGGATCTCCTTGCAGTCCAAGGGACTCTCAAGAGTCTTCTCCAACACCACAGTTCAAAAGCATCAATTCTTGCGTGCTCAGCTTTCTTCACAGTCCAACTCTCACATCCACACATGACCACTGGAAAAACTATAGCCTTGACTAGGCAGACCTTTGTTGGCAAAGTAATGTCTCTGCTTTTGAATATGCCATCTAGGTTGGTCATAACTTTCCTTCCAAGGAGTAAGCGTCTTTTAATTTCATGGCTGCAGTCATCATCTGCACTGATTTTGGAGCCCCCCAAAATAAAGTCTGACACTGTTTTCACTGTTTCTCCATCTATTTCTCATGAAGTGATGAGACCATATGCCATGATCTTAGTTTTCTGAATGTTGAGCTTTAAGCCAACTTTTTCACTCTCCTCTTTCACTTTCATCAAGAGGTTTTTTAGTTCCTCTTCACTTTCTGCCATAAGGGTGGTGTCATCTGCATATCTGAGGTTATTGATATTTCTCCCGGCAATCTTGATTCCAGCTTGTGCTTCTTCCAGCCCAGCGTTTCTCATGATGTACTCTGCATATAAGTTCAATAAGCAGGATGACAATATACAGCCTTGACATACTCCTTTTCCTATTTGTAACCAGTCTGTTGTTCCATGTCCACTTCTAACTGTTGCTTCCTGACCTGCATACAGATTTCTCAAGAGGCAGGTCAGGTGCTCTGATATTCCCATCTCTTTCAGAATTTTCCACAGTTTATTGTGATCCACACAGTCAAAGGCTTTGGCATAGTCAATAAAGCAGAAATAGATGTTTTTCTGGAACTTTCTTCCTTTTTCCATGATCCAGCAGATGTTGGCAATTTGACCTCTGGTTGCTCAGCCTTTTCTAAAACCAGCTTAACATCTGGAAGTTCATGATTCACGTATTGCTGAAGCCTGGCTTGGAGAATTTTGAGTATTACTTTACTAGTGTGTGAGATGAGTTCAACTGTGCGGTAGTTTGAGCATTCTTTGGCATTGCCTTTCTTTGGGATTGGAATGAAAACTGACCTTTTCCAGTCAGCTATCTTTAAACCAAAAAACATTCCAAAGAAGCCTCTATCTTTTCTGACATTCTGTGAAAATTGATAGATTTCCTTATATTAGTTTTCTATGCTATGTAACAAATCATCACAGACTTGGTGACCTAAAACAATATGCATTTACTATCTCAAAAATTCTCTGGGTGAGGTACCTTGGCACACTTAGGTACACAGCTTAGCTGGGCCTTCTGAAAGGCTGCAATAAATATATCAGCCAGGACTGGAATACCATTGGGAGGATTGATGGGGATGAACTTTGGAAGATGAACTTCCAAGATTACTCATATTGCTAGTAGAATTCATTTCCCTGTGACCATACAACCCATATAAGCTTGATGATTCTTCAAAGTTGGTAAGGAAAGCAGTTGGGTAGCAAGATAAAAATCTTCTACACACACACACACACACACACATAGATAGATAGATACGGCATGACTTAATCAGGGCAGGGACATCACTTTTGTCATATTCTATTGATAGAAGCAAATCATAAGTTTTGTTCACAATCAAGGGGATGAAAAGACAAAGACTGGCTGAATGGATACAAAAACAAGACCCTATAAATGCTGTCTACAAGAGGTACACCTCAAAACAAGGGACACATACAGATTGAAAGTGACGGGCTGGAAAAAGATATTCCACGCAAATAGAGACCAAAAGAAAGCAGGAGTAGCAATATTCATATCAGATAAAATAGACTTTAAAACAAAGGCTGTGAAAAGAGACAAAGAAGGACACTACATCATGATCAAAGGATCAATCCAAGAAGAAGATATAACAATTATAAATATACATGCACCCAACATAGGAGCACTGCAATATGTAAGACAAATGCTAACAAGTATGAATGGAGAAATTAACAATAACACAATAATAGTGGGAGACTTTAATACCCCACTCACACCTATGGATAGGTCAACTAAACAGAAAATTAACAAGGAAACGCAAACTTTAAATGATACAATAGACCAGTTAAACCTAATTGATATCTATAGGACATTTCACCCCAAAACAATGAATTTCACCTTTTTCTCAAGCACACATGGAACCTTCTCCAGAACAGATCACATCCTGGGCCATAAATCTAGCCTTGGTAAATTCAAAAAAATTGAAATCATTCCAAGCATCTTTTCTGACCACAATGCAGTAAGATTAGATCTCAATTACAGGAGAAAAACTATTAAAAATTCCAACATATGGAGGCTGAACAACATGATGCTGAATAACCAATAAATCACAGAAGAAATAAAAAAAGAAATAAAAATATGCATAGAAAAAATGAAAGTGAAAACACAACAACCCAAAACCTGTAAGACACTGTAAAATCCGTGCTAAGGGGAAGTTTCATACCAATACAGGCATACCTCAAGAAACAAGAAAAAAGTCAAATAAATAACCTAACTCTACACCTAAAGCAACTAGAAAAGGAAGAAATGAAGAACCCCAGGGTTAGTAGAAGGAAAGAAACCTTAAAAATTAAGACAGAAATAAATGCAAAAGAAACAAAAGAGACCATAGCAAAAATCAACAAAGCCAAAAGCTGGTTCTTTGAGAGGATAAATAAAATTGACAAACCATTAGCCAGACTCATCAAGAAACAAAGGCAGAAAAATCAAATCAACAAAATTAGAAATGAAAATGGCGAGATCACAACAGACAACACAGAAATACAAAGGATCATAAGAGAATACTATCAACAATTATATGCCAATAAAATGGACAACTTGGAAGAAAGGGACAAATTCTTAGAAAAGAACAATTTTCCAAAACTGAACAAGAAGAAATAGATAATCTTAACAGACACATCACAAGCACAGAAATTGAAACTTTAATCAGAAATCTTCCAGCAAACAAAAGCCCAGGTCCAGACAGCTTCACAGATGAATTCTACCAAAAATTTAGAGAAAAGCTAACACCCATCCTACTCAAACTCTTCCAGAAAATTGCAGAGGAAGATAAACTTCCAAACTCATTCTATGAGGCCACCATCACCCTAATACCAAAACCTGACAAAGATCCCACAAAAAAAGAAAACTACAGGCCAATATCACTGATGAACATAGATGCAAAAATCCTTAACAAAATTCTAGCAATCAGAATCCAACAGCACATTAAAAAGATCATATATCATGACCAAGTGGGCTTTATACCAGGGATGCAAGGATTCTCCAATATCCGAAATTAATCAATGTAATACACCACATTAATAAATTGAAAAATAAAAGCCATATGATTATCTCAATAGATACAGAGAAAGCCTTTGACAAAATTCAACATCCATTTATGATTAAGAAAAAAAAACTCTCCAGAAAGCAGGAATAGAAGGAACATACCTCAACATAATAAAAGCTATATATGACAAACCCACAGCAAACATTACCCTCAATGGTGAAAAATTGAAAACATTTCCCCTAAAGTCAGGAACAAGACAAGGGTGCCCACTTTCACTCCTACTATTCAACATAGTTTTGGAAGTTTTGGCCATAGCAATCAAAGCAGAAAAAGAAATAAAAGGAATCCAAATTGGAAAAGAAGAAGTAAAACTCTCACTATTTGCAGATGACATGATCCTCTACATAGAAAACCCTAAAGACTCCACCAGAAAATTACTAGAGCTAATCAATGAATATAGTAAAGTTGCAGGATACAAAATCAACACACAGAAATCCCTTCCATTCCTATACACTAATAATGAGAAAAAATAAAGAGAAATAAAGGAAACAATTCCATTCACCATTGCAACGAAAAGAGTAAAATACTTAGGAATATATCTACCTAAAGAAACTAAAGACCTATATATAGAAAATTATAAAACACTGGTGAAAGAAATCAAAGAGGACACTAATAGATGGAGAAATATACCATGTTCATGGATCGGAAGAATAAATATAGTGAAAATGAGTATACTACCCAAAGCAATCTATAGATTCAGTGCAATCCCTAAGAAGCTACCAACAGTATTTTTCACAGAGCTAAAACAAATAATTTCACAATTTGTATGGAAATACAAAAAATCTCGAATAGCCAAAGCAATCTTGAGAAAGAAGAATGGAACTGGAGGAATCAACCTGCCTGACTTCAGGCTGTACTACAAAGCCACAGTCATCAAGACAGTATGGTACTGGCACAAAGACAGAAATATAGATCAATGGAACAAAATAGAAAGCCCAGAGATAAATCCAAGCACCTATGGACACCTTATCTTTGACAAAGGAGACAAGAATATACAATGAAGAAAAGACAATCTCTTTAACAAGTGGTGCTGGGAAAACTGGTCAACCACTTGTAAAAGAGTGAAACTAGAACACTTTCTAACACCATACACAAAAATAAACTCAAAATGGATTAAAGATCTAAACATAAGACCAGAAACTGTACAACTCCTAGAGGAGAACATAGGCAAAACACTCTCTGACATACATCATAGCAGGATCCTCTATGACCCACCTCCCAGAATATTGGAAATAAAAGTAAAAGTAAACAAATGGACCTAATTAAAATTAAAAGCTTCTGCACAACAAAGGAAACTATAAGCAAGGTGAAAAGACAGCCTTCAGTATGGGAGAAAATAGTAGCAAATGAAACAACTGACAAACAATTAATCTCAAAAATATACAAGCAACTCCTACAGCTCAACTCCAGAAAAATAAATGACCCAATCAAAAAATGGGCCAAAGAACTAAACAGACATTTCTCCAAAGAAGACATACAGATGGCTAACAAACACATGAAAAGATGCTCAACATCACTCATTATCAGAGAAATGCAAATCTAAACCACAATGAGGTACCATTTCACACCAGTCAGAATGGCTGTGATCCAAAAGTCTACAAGCAATAAATGCTGGAGAGGGTGTGGAGAAAAGGGAACCCTCTTACTCTGTTGGTGGGCATGCAAACTAGTACAGCCACTATGGAGAACAGTGTGGAGATTCCTTAAAAAACTGGAAATAGAACTGCGACATGGCCCAGCAATCCCACTGCTGGGCATACACACCAAGGAAACCAGAACTGAAAGAGAAACGTGTACCCCAGTGTTCATCGCAGCACTGTTTATAATAGCCAGGACATGGAAGCAACCTAGATGTCCATAAGAAGACAAATGGATAAGAAAGCTGTGGTACATATACACAATGGAGTATTACTCAGCCATTAAAAAGAATATATTTGAATTAGTTCTAATGAGGTGGATGAAACTGGAGCCTATTATACAGAGTGAAGTAAACCAGAACGAAAAACACCAATACAGTATACTAACGCATATATATTGGATTTAGAAAGATGGTAACGATAACCCTGTATGCAAGATAGCAAAAGAGACACAGATGTATAGAACAGACTTTTGAACTCTGCAGGAGAGGGCGAGGGTGGGTTGATTTGGGAGAATGGCATTGAAACATGCATAATATCGTATGTGAAATGAAGAAAAACAAATCAAGGGGATGGTAGTAGAGGAATAATACAAGGACAAGAACACAGCAGTTGCGGTGGTAAAGTCTGTTCATCACATTTCTCTCCCCATATTTTACTCTCATTTATATTATTAACATAGTGTAGGTATTCCTATAAATAACCCACCTTGGTTAAATTGAAATATGCCTACAACTGCCTCTTGCTGACCTTGGAGATTTAAGTGTGTCTATTTCCTTGTTTCTACTTCCAGTGTACAACATTTTAAAACTCTCATTCTGATGTTGGGCCTTTGAATAAACTTTAAACCTGCTGATTATTTTCTTTAGCAGTCTATATTAACACAGAACACTGTGTTAGAAAAATAAATAATATTAGAAAAATAATAATCTGTTGTCCTCCCTTTCAGTTTTCCATATCAAATGACAAATTTCAATCTCTAAATTAATTAATAATTTAGACTCAAATGTTCTTTTGGAAATAATTAGGGATTTAAAAAAAAATCTTTGTTTAAAATTTTGTTTTCTTATTATAATGTATTACCAGCAGTACTTCAATTCCTTGGAGCCAAATGTGTATTTTGTGTGTATGTGTACAAAAATATGTATTTATGACAACTTTTTGGTAAGCTCAGAATAGGTCTGCCTTTGTTTTCTCTGGTATTCTCAATAAGTTCTCTTGCCAAAGTTCAAGTCTTTATGTTTCTTCTCTCATACATATTTACTACACTTTCTACTTAACAGACATTTATGGACCGTTTAAAATGCAATGGTTAAGGTAACTATCAGTATATCTTTTTGTAGGTCTAACTCAAAAGATTAGTTCTGATATATTTGCTCTCAGAATATCTTTTATAAAGACATCCTATCTATTTCTAGCTAGACTGTCACCAGAAACAAATGCTTTTAAAACAACTTCAAACAAATTATATTAGGATTTTAAAAGAGACTGATGAAAGGAAACTTACTTTGTCATCCAAATAATTAATACTGAAGACCACACTTTCAGTAGAAGTGATCCCCTTGTGTGTTTCCTTGACTCAGAAATTAATCTGTTCTATTTTCATAGTAGAACCAGATGTGAAATTTGTCAATTACCGATTCTCTTCTATTTCTTAATTCCAAAGGATGTCTAATAAATTTTTCACATAGACCTTCAACATAATGTTTGCCTCAGGTTTATATGCAACTTTTTTTCTAAAAAGATGTAGCTAAAATGCTAATATTAGCTATTTTCTATTGAGTGACTACTAAAGATTGGTTATACTACATCACAGACACATGTTATTTCATTTTATTGGGGAAGAGGTGTGGATTTCATGAGCTGGATTTTTTTTTAATATAGTTAATAGCTAAGGAAGGGGATTTCTGAGATTTTAGGAAATCTATACAAGATCCGAAGAATGCAGTGGCACCCCACTCCAGTACTCTTGCCTGGAAAATCCCATGGACAGAAGATCCTGGTAGGCTGCAGTCCATGGGGTCGCACAGAGTCGGACACAACTGAAGCAACTTAGCAGCAGCAGCATACAAGATCATATGATTATTTGGATAGTGGTGCTGGGAGTTGAAGCTAAATCTATCTAACCCCATTCTCCAGTGAGATAGGTCCAGATATAGAGAGCAACAGATTGAGAAGGCAGGGCAGCAAAGCAGGTCCTGCATAGGATAGAGGATGAAAAAGTAGAATGAGTCAAGTTCCCTGAGTCCTTCCAACTGAAGAGATGTCACCTCAGGATTATCATTTCAGACAGACCACTAATCCTTTTATAGGCATCACTGCATGAGCTAAGCCTTATATCTACCCTCCTCATACCATCTCCAGCCTAATGTGGCAACTAGCTACCACAAAACACAAGGGGAGTGATCTGAAGATATAACCAGTAGATAAGATTTTGACAAGGTTTAGATCAGCTGACACCTCTTTGCTCAGCAACTTACATTCTCCTGGGCTTCCCTGGTGGCTCAGAGGTTAAATCGTCTGCCTGCAATGCGGGAGGCCTGGGTCCGATCCCTGGGTCTTAAGATCCCCTGGGTTGGGAAGATCCCCTGAAGAAGGAAATGGCAACCCACTCCAGTATTCTTGTCTGGAGAATCCCGTGGACGAAGGAGCCTGGTAGGCTACAGTCCAGGGGGTTGCAAAGAGTCAGATACGACTGAGCGACTTCAGTTTCACTTTTACATTCTCCTAAATCTAAAGGTAGACAAACCTAAAAGCCTGTTACACAGAGTGAAGTAAGGCAGAAAGAGAAAGCAAATATCATATATTAAATGCAGATACATGGAATCTAGAAAAAAATGGTTCTGATGAACCTATTTTCAGGGCAGGAATAGAGAAACAGACATGAAGAACAGACTTATGGACACAGCAGGAGATGGAGAAGGTGAGATGAACTGAGAGAGTAGCACTGAATTATACACATTATCATATGTAAAACAACAGCTAGTGGGAAGTTGCTGTGCTTCTTCCCAAAGAGCTCAGCCTGGTGCTCTGTGACTCCCTAGAGGGATGGGATGGTGAGGTGGGGGGAGGTTCAAGAGGGAGGGGATATATGTTTATGATTGATTCACACTGTTGTATGGCAGGAACCAACACAACATTGGAAAGCACTTATCCTCCAGTTAAAAATAAAAACTTTGCTCCCAATGGATGCAAACACACACACACAAAGTCTCTTTATTTTCATATAACTTACTGTTTTATTCAATTAATTTGATTTTCTAATATTTGATCTTCTAAGCCACCATGGTATAGAAGAGAAGTAGCCATAAAATAGAGCAACTAGTTCTGATATGACTGACCAGCACTGTGAAAAGGACAGGCTGAAAATTAAGAGTGAATGGAGTGAGTATTTTGTGTCCTAAGCCCACAGATTGATTTAAAAATTCCAACTTTGTATTTCATGTCAGATAAACAATTTCTTATGCACTGAGGAAAGAGTGTGTGTGGCTGTTCATAGAGGGGCAGGTGTGAAATTAAATTTCTGAGAGTTTACTGTTCGATAGAAACTTGACATATACTATAGCAATTAATTTCACACTAACTCTACAATACATTTAATATCAGCCCTGTGTAATAGAAAATGATACTGATATTCAGGGAAGTTAAATACATGTCAGGCCACAAAGGTGGTAAGTAGCACATATCATTCCAAATTCAGTACTCTTTTCCTTACAGATATTAACCAGTTGTGATGATAATATCTGCAATATTAAAATCTGATTTTAACACAATTTATTTCAAACATGCAGGGAGATAAATCTATTTAAAACATTATGTAAAATTAAATGTACATTTCCAAGGAGACGCTACTCAACTTAGATTTACCAATTGGTATGCAATCACAACTTAATTAAAATATGTTGTCATGGAAGTAGGATAACATTTTAAATCATTTATTAACAATTAGCATGTAAATATCTACTTTATCTCTTTGAGGATTTTGTTACTTACTGAGTAAATAAGTTTGAAGTGAATTGCCAGTCACTCAGTTGTGTCTGACACTTTGGAACCCCATGGACTATATAGCCTGCCAGGCTCCTCTGTCCATGGAATTCTCCAGGCAAGAATATTGGAGTGGGTAGCCATTCCCTTCTCCAGGGGATCTTCCTGACCCAGGGATTGAATCCAGGCCTCCTGCATTGTAGGCAGATTCTTTAGTGTCTGAGCCACCAGGGAAGCCCCTTTAGATGTTGTTGAGAAATAAAAAACTCGAACTACTTCAATACCCCTGAGCTCCTCTGACTGGGAGGGAGGAGGTCGTCAACCTATTTCAAGCAGACCACCAGTCATTTCATAGTCATCTGCATATAATCCAGCATCACATTCACCCTCCCCACAATCAGGAGATAAGAATGGGATGTCTGTATTGTGGCTACTACTTGAGCTTTTTTTTGGTCACAAATATTTATTCACTTCATTTCCCCATGTGGAAAAAAGAACTCAATTTCTCTACAAAATATCCCCATGGGCCCATTTTTTGCAAGGCATCAGGCTCAACCAGGTCCAGGAGCAACAGTGTCTGTAAAGCTAGATAGTCTGCACCCCTCCCAGCCCATGCACCCAACATATGACGGTGGAACAAGGGCAGGATAATCCCTAACTCAAAATGCAAAGAAGAAGAGGCAAACAGTTATGAGTCTACAACAATTCTGAGATCTTAATGAGCAAATATTGCCGGAATCTTGTACCTTGGGGATAGGAAATGTTCTCTGACTAAGCTTCAGTTCAGTCCAGTCAATTGCTTATAGCTCTTGACTCCACTCTCTGGGAATCTCTCCTTGGCATCACTCTCCTTGATGCCTTTGAAAAGGGCATTGAGCAGATTTCTTGGTCAGCTTCCTGGTGAATGTCTTTTAATATCTCAAAAATCTCATAGTGTAGGCAGGAGGCACTTTTGCCAGCACAACTTTCTTAAAACATTCTGAATTTCTATGTATTTGATTCTGGTCAACTCCATGTGCTGAATGTTACTTCTAAAATTATTTTATAAAATACTTCTCTCTCCTTAGTTACTAGTAGTTTGTTTATATCAGGATTCTATGTGCTTATGACCCTAAGTTTTCTAGGAGCCTTATTTGGCTTCAGAGAAGGTAATAGCACCCAACTGCCTACTCTTGCCTGGAGAGTCCCATGGGTGGAGGAGCCTGGTGGGCTGCAGTCCATGGGGTCGCTGAGGGTCGGACACGACTGAGCGACTTCACTTTCACTTTCATGCATTGGAGAAGGAAATGGCAACCCACTCCAGTGTTCTTGCCTGGAGAATCCTAGGGACAGGGGAGCCTGGTGGGCTGCCGTCTATGGGGTTGCACAGAGTCGGACACGACTGAAGTGACTTAGCAGCAGCAGCAGCAAAGAATGTCACAGCCACAGGCTTGATTTGGTCTTTGCTCTGAGGTCATGTCTTACTGTAACACTTAGAGTAATTGTCCTTTATCTGAGCCTATTGTTCAATGGACTGTCAAAGAAAAATTACACTGGACAAAGTTAGACAAAAAAGGCTTAGTTAAGATTATTGCAACAGAGGAAAGAGATTGAACTCAAGGTGAATGTGTTTTTAAGTGCTGAGGTGAGTGATCTAGTGGAAAAGTACTGAAGGACATTAGGGAAGGAGATTAGTCAGTAGGATCTGTCATCACATTGAGCTGTTTCTGACTTTGCAAATGTTTTTCTCTATGATTAGGCCATCTGTGTTTGCTTACTGATGCTCATTGAAGAATCTAGGCTCCTACCTTTCCACAGAAACTGGAGAGGTAGGAACACTATCTTCCTCGATGACTATATTTCAAAGGGATGGCTACAAGTCTTAAAAACATTCCTTTTTAAATTTTTATTGGACTATGGTTGATTTACAATGTAGTGTTAGTTTCAGGCATACAGAAAACTGAATCAGTTACACATATACATATATCTACTCTTTTTTAGATTCATTTCCCATATAGGTCATTACAGAGTATTGACTAGAATTCCCTGTGTGATACAGTAGGTCCTTATTATAGTTATCTATTTTATTTATAGTAGTGTGTATATGTCAATCCCAATCTCCAAATTTCTCCCTTCCTACTCTTTCCCCTGGTAACCGTAAGCTTGTTTTCTACATCTGTGACTCTGTTTCTTTTGTAAATAAGTTCGTTTGTACCTTTTTTTTTTTTAAGATTCCATAAGAAAAATCTTTCTGGACTGTAAAACTGGCAAGAAACTGGGAGAATATTTACATTTCAAAAGGGCAGAGAAAGAATTTACAGTAGAAAGTTTTCTAAAGTAAAAGCCCTAAGGAAATGGAGGCAAGAGGCCTAACATCAGGAAGACACCTCTATAAAGTTTAGTCAAGCTGAAGATGAAGGCCATCTTTGTTAGGGTACACCATTGATCTGAAGACAGACAGTTCCTTTTCCAGCCATGCAATCTCTGAGCTCTCTAAGTTTTGCTAGCTAACTGGCCAGTTTTTAATTTTGTTTTTTTTCCCTCAATGAGCTCATCACTTTCTTGTAGTAGTTTAAGTAGTTGACTCACGCATTCAGCATTTCACCTCAAAATTGTTTTCTCTCTTTTACGTAACTCTTGAATGTCTTACCACTACCCCATGGATCATTCTTCCAGCTTTCGGTAGAGTCTCTTGGTGGCTATCCATGCAATTCTACCTAAAATTGCACATATTTTACTTTAGTTTTTCCCATTTGTGTCTTTTGTTCTGTCTTATAGCTTCATCCCATAACCAATTTTTCATAGTCATATTTTCCTACATAAAAGTCTTACATAAAATCTCAGTGGCACACAACATTAAGCACCTTTCTTGCCCATGGTCTATGGGACAGCCTGGGTCAGCTAGGGTCAGCTCATGGGCTCAGCTGAAGGGTATAAAGATGCCAGGGAAAACTTCTCATGAGAAGGGAATGAGCACAAAAGAGAAAGCCAAAACTGAAGCATATTTTAAGTCTCCTGTGTCATCAGTTCACTAATGCGGTATTCCGTTTGCCAAAGCAAGTTTCATGGACAAACCTAAAGTCAAGGGAAAAGGATGAACACTATCCAGTATCTAAGTGCCATACACTCAGTCATACCCGACTCTTTGCGACCCCTTGGACTGTAGCCCATGGATAAAGGGGAAAGGAAATGAATAATGATCATGAGCAAGGACTTAATCTACAACAGCTATGTTTGTTTGATCTTTCTTTTTTTTTTTAGATCAATTTTTAAATGAGAGAAAAATGTATGTCTCACTGGGCTGCTGTAGGAATTATACAAAATAGCATATGTGAAACATCTAATAAAGACACTGGGAAATGTAGAAAGTTCTTAAATTTTAGCCTTTTTATACCAAGTTAAATGTCATTTATCACAGAAAAAAATGGAGACTTTACATCTTAGATTTATACATGTGGCATTATTTTTTTCTTTGTGTCTCCCTTTTCCCTTTCAAAATAAAATTCACTTGAGTAAAGTTTTCACAAACTGTTTTAGTCTCAAATAATGTATAGTTTTATAGGTTAAAATTTTATTAAAATCTCGTCAAGTATTCTAATTCTATTGAGTCATTTACAACCCAAGATCCAGATGGAGAATTTTTTCCCCCAGGAACATATTTAAAAGAATGGCTGGGGAAGAGCCTTCTGTAGGTCCAAATGTCAGGACAGCTTTTTTTTCTTTTTTTAATTGATTTGTTTAGTTTTGGTTGTGCTGGGTCTTTGTTGCTGTGGTGGGCGTTCTCTAGTTGAAGCGAGTGGGGGCTACTCTTGTTGTGGTGCACAGGTTTCTCACTGCAGTGGCTTCTGTTGTTTCGGAGCACAGGCTCTGGGGTGTGTGGGCTCAGCAGCTGTGATGCATGGGCTTAGTTCTGTGACAAGCGGGATCTTCTTGGACCATGTCCCCTGCACTGGTGGCGGATTCTTTACCACTGAGCCACCAGGGAAGTCCTCAGGACAGTCTGGACAAATATTCCCACCAGTAATTAATTCCTGATTCACAGAATTAGGAGGGTTATGAATCCCCACTGGGTACAATATAATCGTTCAAACGGAATCTGCAAATTGAACGGGACAAAAACTGGAGTAATTTCAGATTGGTAAGCAGATGGCCAGTTTTCCTCTGCTTTCTACTCCCTCAGTTCCCTTCCTCCTTCAGTTTGCATCCCCTAACTCACCGGTGTTTTCATGAGTATTCACTGGAGGTTTATAAAATGAAGGATATTCCGTGTGCCTACTCACTCCACTTAGATAGAAAATATTCCAGGAGACAAAGATTAAAAAAATATATTGGCCCTCTATGAAACTGCCTTTTGTCTGCATTAGCAGGCTCTGTCTAGCAATATTAGATGTGTTACTTATTACAGTTCTGAAGAAAGATTTTCTTGAAACAGTAAAAGATGTATTTAAATTGAAATTAAAACAAATGTGTTAAAAAAGTACTTTAGCCTTTGATGTGTTAGTCAGTGTTTAAGTGTGTATAAATTTTTATTTGTATAAATATGTAACTAAATGTAAACATTGGGTTGGCCAAAAAGTTTGTTCAGATTTTTCTGCACTCATATATGTAAAAGCTTGAACAAACTTTTTGGCCAACCCAGTATTAACAGTAAATGAGAGTATGATATTTTGGAGTTAGGCTAAATGGGGCTTGAGTTCTAGCTGTGTGACTCTGGAAATCAGGTAGTCTATGTAAACTTCAATATATGCATTTGTTAAATAGGTTTAATTCTAGCACATCCTTGCATGACTATTTTAAGAGTTAAGTGAAATAACTCAAATATTGCATATATTGCATGGGAGAATAAATGAGATACGCATGTGACATGCACAGTATATGACAATAGTAAGGGGTAATATATATACACATATATAAATACACACATATATATATATATATATATTTACACACGTTTATACTGTATGCCATGCATATTTTATATGTATAATATTTTATTAGACATTTTACTAAAACTTAACTAACATGATATAAGAAAGAAAAGTGAGGTCACTCAGTCATGTCCAACTCTTTGTGACCCTAGGTCTCCCACACTGCAGACAGACTCTTTACCCTCTGAGCCACCAGGGAAGGCCTCAGGATAGAAAAATAAATGCATTAACATTTTTATTAAATATTTTACCATAATTTTACATGGTAACATGATAGAAACATATACATTAATATTCAAACAGGTAATGAATTAAAAACGGAACAGATGAATTTGTTCTGTGAAGACCCAGTCAGTATATATGTCCTGCTTTGTGGGCTATAAGGTCTCTATTACAGCATCTCAATTCTGCTGTGGTAGCAGCCTAGAAACCATGGACCATACATAAATGAATGAGCTCTGCTGTGTTCCAATTCAGGTTTATGAACACTGAAATTTAAGTTTTATCTATTTTTCACATCATGAAGTTTTTTTTTTTAATATTTTTCCAACCATTTAAAAATGTAAAAACCAAAATAATTAAAAAAAAAAAAAGTAAAAACCATTTCTGGCTCCATGTTGTTGTCGTTCAGTCGCTGAGGTATGTCCGACTCTTTGTGACGCCATGGGCTGTAGCACTCCAGACTCTTCCTCTATCATCTACTATCTCCCAGAGTTTGCTCAAATTAATATCCATTGAGTTGGTGATGTTATCTAACCATCTCATCCTCTGCTGCCCACATCTCCTTTGGCGCTCAATCCTTCCCAGTATCAGGGCTTTTCCAACGAAGCACCGTCTCTACAAAAATAGGTGGTTGGTCAGATTTGGCCATTGTGCTATAGTTTACCTGGATTAAGACATTGTGCCAGTGTTAACATCCCTCCTCTCTTTCTTACAGTTTTTTTTTTTTTTTCATTTAAGTTTGTATTTAAATTTCAGTTTAGTTTGGTTATAAATCACAGAACTAAGGAATTTCTCACAGGAAGACCATTCTGATTCTGTGTACTAAATGGATTTTGCTTATATGTGCTCTTTTCCCTCAAATTATTTTTTAATATTAGTTTGACATGGAAGTCAGTCAGTCAGTTCAGTCTCTCAGTCATGTCCGATTCTTTGGGACCTGATGTACTGCAGCATGACAGGCTTCCCTGTCCATCACCCAGAGCCTACTCAAACTCATGTCTATTGAATCAGTGATGCCATCCAACCAGCTCATCCTTTCTTGTCCCCTTCTTCTCCTGCCTTCAATCTTTCCCAGCATCAGGGTCTTTTCCAAGGAGTCAGTTCTTCACATCAGGTGGCCAAAGTATTGGAATTTCAGCCTCAGCATCAGTCCTTCCAATGAATAATCAGGACTAATTTCCTTTAGGATTGACTGGTGAGATCTCCTTGCAGTCCAAGGGACTCCCAAGAGTCTTCTCCAACACCAGTTCAAAAGCATCAATTCTTTGGTGCTCAGCTTTCTTTATAATCCAACTCTCACATCCATGCATAACTACTGGAAAAACCATAGCTTTGACTAGATGGACCTTGGATGACATGGAAATGAAGTCACTCAGTCATGTTTGACTCTTTGCAACCCCATGGACTGTAGCCCCCCAGGCTCCTCTATACATGGGATTTTCCAGGCAAGAATACTGGAGTGGGATGCCATTTCCTTCTCCAGGGGATCTTCCCAACCCAGGGATCAAACTTGGGTCTCCTGCATTGCAGGCAGACCCTTTACCATCTGAGCCACCAGGGAATCCCAGTTGACATGGAGAGCAATTATTAATTGGACAAAAATAGATCTTTAACAATTACATATGTGCTTATGCTTATACTTGATAAATCTTCCTGTTATTCCTAATATAGTTTCTGGTTTTCAGTGTTTCTACTACCTTGCTTTTTTTAAACTAAATAAGAATAACTATATTATCACTGAAGGGAGAGATTTAAATAAGTAGAGCACAAAACCAAAAGGCCTAAGAAATAAAATAAATCACTATGAAATTACTCTAAAATGTTTACTATCATCATTTATCATGTAATGGCATAACCATTGTTTGAGAGGTTTACTTGGGTCTGCAAAACTCAAGTGATATTTTATTTTAGTTGAATAAAGTTAATAATCTCACAGGCCACTTACACTTGACCTAAAATAGCACAACTCCCCAAGTTTTATCATGGATCACAGAAAAGTCAAAGCATCATTTAACCATCTTCAATTTACATGTGCCATTCCTGTGGTGGTTAATGTTATGTCAGCTTGACTGGGCTAAGGGATGCCCAGATGATACTTTATTTCTTAGTATGTCTGTGAGGATATTTCCAGAAGAGAGTGGCATTTGGTTCAATAGGGTGAATAAAGTAGATCTGCTCTCACCATTGTGGGTGGCAGCATCAGTCTGTTGAGGGCCTGAATAGAAAAAATTAAGGAAGGAGTGGCAAATGCTCTCGCTTTTCCCTTGTTCTGCCCCTGAAGGTCTTCTCCTGCTTCTCACGTCTTCAGACTTAGACTCAGTTATTCCACCAACTGTTCTGGTTCTCTGGCTTGTAAACAGCGGATCCTGGTACGTCTCCGTCTCTGTAGCCCTGTGAGTCAATAGCTATGCTAAATCTACATGCCTCCCCACCCTATCCACCCCTCCTATCAGTTTTTTTTTTTTCCTCTGGAGAACCCTGACTAATACTCTTGCTGATGCTTCAGAGGGGTTTCTTCTTTTTATCCAAAAACCTTCTTCCTGGAGACAACAGTTTTCAACTGTGTGGGTAAATATTCTGATCATTAAATATGACTCTTCTATGGCAGAAATACTGTTGTTTGCATTACAGCAAAAAACTATAATGATTGACCCTTCTAACATTAAGTATTGTGCTAAGATTTATGAACTTCAATGTTCAGAAGGATCATTTGACAGGGTTGTTAAAATATAGATACCTTGGTCCTAGTACCAGATAATCTGATTTTATTAAGCCTATAAAGAGGTCAAAGGATATTAATTTTAAGCAGGAACACTCAGTGTTTGTGATGCAGATATTCATGGGAACACACTGAGAGACTTTTTAGGTATCGTTAGGTCATTTTACTGGAGAAGGCAATGGCACCCCACTCCAGTACTCTTGCCTGGAAAATCCTATACGGATGGAGGAGCCTGGTAGGCTGCAGTCCATGGGGTCGCTAGGAGTCGGACACGACTGAGCGACTTCACTTTGACTTTTCACTTTCATGCACTGGAGGAGGAAATGGCAACCCACTCCAGTGTTCTTACCTGGAGAATCCCAGGGACGGGGGAGCCTGGTGGGCTGCCGTCTATGGAGTCGCACAGAGTCGGACACGACTGAAGCGACTTAGCAGCAGCAGCAGCAGCAGGTCATTTTACATACCCTGGCTTAGCTGTCAATTCTCTGAGATATTTTTTACATTTTAATGTAGGATCCTTTGCTGTTTGTGAAACCTGGGCTTTATTAGTTAATTTGTGATTTTACAAATTTTTTTTTATTCATTTGTTTGATATTTGCTGGATTAGATTGTAATTTTTGCAGAAGTAGGGAACCAGCCTGTTGCTTTTTTTTTTTTTTTTACCAATTTGCATCCAATATCCAGAATCATATCTACTACAAAATAGTATCTCAATGATATTTGTTCAGTGCCTATAAAACAAGGTTTCCAGGAATATCCAGTTCCTGCTCTTTCCAAGGACTCTTCCTTCTTCCCATGTGTTTCCCCAAGAAAATTTTTACCTAAAACAGTGTCAGGCACTGTGTACAAGTGTTAATCCTCTTTGCAACTACATAGACTGTAGCCGGCTAGGACCTCTGTCCATGGAATTCTCCAAGCAAGAATACTGGAGTGGGTTGCCATTCTCTTCAGGGGACCTTCCCAACCCAGGGACCGAACCCAGGTCTCCTGCATTGCAGGCAGATTCTTTACTGACTGAGCCACCAGCACTGAGTAGACATTTAGTAAGTATATGTTTGATGAATTAACCTGTGGTGCAGATGTTAGCATAGCTCACATTTCATTTTGAACTTTCTAGAGAACCAGATGATCATGTACCTTTATTCAGTGTTTAATTTTAACAGGCATGTGTGGTGGGCAGAATATTGCCCCCCTCTCAAGATGCCCATATATTAACCCTCAGAGTCTGTGAATACATTACATAGCAAGGAAGGAGTAGGTTGCAAATGGAATTAAGGTGGCTAAATCATAAAAAATGAATCTCATTTTTAATTTTAAAATTAAAAAATTATTTAAAAAAGAAAATACTACACTTTAATTCAGTCAAGATGAGTCTTTAAGGGGCTAAACAGATATGCAGTCCAAGGAGGAGGCCACATCATGGTCAAATTTTATTTAAAATAGAAGGTAAGATGTCAAGGCTATAATCAAGATGAAGTGCCTACCATCTTGATAATCTTTGCCAATGTAGTTTCTTCTAGTTAGGCACTTATTTAGAGCAAGTCCATATTTACATCCTCTTAGATGACTAGTTTAGGTTTTCTTTCTCAGTTCTCACATGACACTATTTATCCTTCTTTCATACTATAAAGTTTTGATTACTATCTACATGTCTGATTTCTTCATGAAGACAACCATTTCTTTGAATAAAGCATAATGCATCTGACCTGTATATCTGATTGTATTGCTAGTGATAAATGCCTCGTGAGTGGATGAATCCACTTTAATAAGATAATTGAAAAACTCGAGTCAAACAAACTTACATAAAGTAGAAAGATAATACAATATGTACAACAGTGTTTTTTATTTAGTTGTTATTGTTTAATTTGGCTTCCCTGGTGGCTCAGTGGTAAAGAATCTACCTGCGAATACAGAGAGATGCAGGTTTAATCCCTGGGTTGGGAAGATCCTCTGGAGAAGGGAATGGCAACCAGTTCTTGCCTGGAAAATCCCATGGACGGAGGAACCTGGTGGGCTACAGTCCATGCGGTCTCAAAAGAGTTGGATACAACTTAGTGACAAAACAACTTAATCACACATCAAATACTCTCGTATGTACTGAAGAGTCAGGAAGCAATTTTTTTTTTAAACAAGAATTTTTGAATGATGAAGTTACAACATTTAGATTATCATTTCCCCTCACAGTTTATTTTATGGAGATCATTAGCTATTTTAGCATATATTGTGCCTACCCCTTTAGAAAAGTTCCTAGAATTTCCTTTTTATTCTAAATGTGAAACATTCTCCAACTAATTATTATTAAATTAAATGCCATTTTCCCCCAATATGTCTCAGTGGAAGCTAGAAATATTTTCACCACTGGCTTAAAAAGTTAGTGAATCAGGGCTTTAAAAGGGCAGAAAATGCACAGATGCACAATAAAAGTTTAAAGAGCAGGACCTGACATTTTTGGAATACCCTTAGTGAATATTAAATAGAATTCCAAAGCTAGTACTAACTCAGGTTCAGTGCTTTCTTCTCTGTTGTGACTGGTGACTCGGCATAACTCCCAGCTTTTCTCTGTTCTGAGCAATACTGAAACATGATGTTACTGACATTGACACTTCCTGTTTACTCTTTAAATTGTTTCAAGTATTTTAAAGGCTGAGTTGGATTCTCCATGCAGTAATCTCATCGCTACATTCTCTTGCATATCCAAAGCACAGGTAAACAACCACAAACATGATGAAAAGTGTTTTGTTTAATTTTATAAATTGCAGGTATGGCAAAGGTTGGAGAAAAGTTAAGGGAACTGAGCAAAGTATACAGAAATTTTCTTTATCTCCAAACTAAAAGATTTTTTTATACTTAGACTAAAATATACAGAATAGCAGGCTTCCCTGGTAGCTCAAATGGTAAAGAATTGGCCTTTAATGTGGGAGACCTGGGTTCAATCCCTGGGTCAGGAAGATTCCGTAGAGGAAGATTCCCAATATTCTTGCCTTGAGAATCCCATGGACAGAGGAACCTGGCAGGCTACAGCCCATGAGGTAGCAGAGTCAGACATGACTGAGTGATAACATACGTACAGAATAAAATTCAGACTGAGTATAGTTAAACATTTTTGGTCTTCTTTTGTCTAAACTATTTCATAAGATCTGGAAATTTGAACACTTGATACTCAAATCTTTTCTTAACAAAATATGAAAATGTCTTAGTGCTTTACCTTGTTAGATTTCATATTGCTTTGGGAACAACTTGGAATTAGTTTTGATATTTGCTATGAAGACATTTTGAATTATATACTTCTGTCTCTGATTAAAGACCCTTGTGAAAAATTTTGCTCAGTGTCTTGAGTCAGGAATGTATATAATGTATATATATACATACAAATATAAAAAATATATTTTATGTAAGTATATAGTTATAATACATAATAAATTATATGTATAATTTATTTTTATCTGGGGGATTAGTCCATGAAATTATATAATTTATGGTGACTCAGTCAGTAAAGAAGCCACCTGCAATGCAGGAGACTTGGGTTTGATCCCTGTGTCAGGAAGATCCCCTGGAGAAGGAAATAGAAACCACTCCAGTATTCTTGCCTGAGAAAACCCATGGATAGAGGAGCCTGGCAGGTTAGAGTCCACAGAATCACATGAGTTGGATACAAATTAGCAACTAAACCACCACCATCTGTTTCTGATTAAAGACCCTTGGGAAAAAGTTTTCCCAGTGTCATGAGTCAGGAATGCATATATATATGTGTGTGTATCATATATGTATATATATATTGCATGTATCATACATATATATGTAATATAATATATATAACTATATACTTATATAAAATAGTTTAAATTATATAATGAATTATATATAATTTTAATCTGGTGGATTAGTCCATGGAATTATGGAATTTATAAATCATATTAGACTGTGTTTTTCATGTTTGCTGCAAGAAAGAGCAAAGTTTGCTGTTCATCTCCATTAAGTATGCTACATTTCATAGGATGAGGTTTCTTGCCTCTTTCCCTTCCATAGAGATGTGAACTGGTCAAGTTTTTCCTTATCTGTACACTGATAAATAGAGATGAAAAAGTAGACTCCTTCCAACCAGTGAGGAAATATCCTCCAATGTTCCTTTGGCAGATGCTTACCAAGTCTTTACTTCCCAGTGATGGGAATTCAAGAGTTTAGGAAAAAATTCATTATGCAACAAAATTCAGCTCATTTTAGTTTTTACATTAAAATCCATTGAAAACTCAAGACAAAAAAAAAAAAAAAAGAAAGAAAACTCAAGACATGTCATTTAAAGTTTTGAGTATTTGGGATATCTTTTCTTTTCCCCAGTTAATCAATTAAGATTATTTTTGAGATTTAAGTGGTGCTTTCCAAAGATAGACATTATTAAGTTGTGCTACCTATTTTTGGATACATGAGCATCCAGAAAGTTAAAGAAAAGACAAAGAAATAGAAATTAATAAACAGGAAATGTTCTAATGAATTATAATTTTCCAAGGAAAAGAATAGCTATCAAAGCAGGTACATATAGTCTTAGTAAAATGCAGAAGATTGTCACAAGTCAAGCACAGTGAAAGGAATGCTATATATATGGTAGATAGTAGGTGCATTTGTGAGAATTGGGCTCAACTCTGTTTCTTGGCTAAAATAGTAAAAAAAAAAAAAAAATTCCATATAGGTATATATGGCTTGCAAAACTGATTTAAGATTTACCTTTATTTTACAAGGACTTTATTTTACAGACTTAGAATTTTATTTTTTACTGAAATACAGGTGATTTACAGTGTTGTGTTAATTTCTGCTATGCAGCAAAGTGATTCAGTTGTACATACATAAAATTTTTATTAAATATTCTTTTCCATTTCGGCTTATCTCAGGAACTAAATATAGTTCCCTGTGCTAATAAGTAGGACCTTGTTTATTCATTCTATATGTAATAATTTGCATTTACTAACTCCAAACTCTTAGTCCATCCCTCCCCTAATTCCCTCCCCCATGGCAACCACAATTCTGTTTTCTATGTCAGTGAGTCTGTTTCTGTCTTATAACTAGATCATATTTTATATTTCACATATCTCTTTCTGACTTGCTTCACTTAGTATGATAATCTCTAGTTGTATCCATGTTGCTGGAAATGGCATTATTTCTTTTCTCTGGTTGAGTAACATTCCATTGTGTATATACACCACATTATCTTTATCCACTCTTATGCTGATGGACATTTAAGGTTGTTTCCATGTCTTGGCAATGTGAATATTGCTCCTATGAACATAGGGGTGTATGTATCTTTTTTTTTTTTTTTTTGAGTTTTGTCTGGATGTATACCCAAGAGTGGGATTACTAATCATTTGGTAATTCTATTTTTAGTTTTTGAAGAGCCTCCATACTTTTTCTATCGTGGCTGCACCAACTTATATTCCCACCAATAGTGTAGGAGGGTTCCCTTTTCTCCACATCCTCTCCAGCCTTTTATTTTAGAGTTTTTAATGATGGCCATTCTGACTGGTGTAGGGTGGTACCTCATTGTAACTTTGATTTGCATTTCTCTAATAATTAGTGATGTTGATCATCTTTTTATGTGCTCTTGGCCATCTGTGTTTCTTCTTTGAAGAAATCTCAGCTTAGGTCTTCTGCCCATTTTTGGATAGGGTTGTTTTTTTGTTGTTGTTGTTGATGAGTTCAATGAGCTGTTTGTATATTTTGGACATTAAGCACTTCTTGGCCACACTGTTTGCAAATATTTCTCCCATTCTGTAGGCTGTCTTTTTGTTTTGTTTATGCTATCATTTTCCATGCAAAAGCTTGGAAGTTTTATTAGGTCTCATTAATTGATTTTTGTTTGTGTTTCTATTGCTTTGGGAGATAGACCTAAGAACACATTGGTATGATTTATGTCAGAGGATGCTTTGCTTATGATCTTTCCTAGGAGTTTTATGGTGGCTTCTTATGTTTCTGTCTTTCAGCCATTTTGAGTACATTTTTGTGCATAGTGTGAGGGTGTGTTCTAATTTCACTGATTTACATGCAGCTGCCCAACTTCCCCAGTACCATTTGTTGAAGAGACTTTTTCCCATTGTGTATTCTTAGCTGCTTTGTTGAAGGTTAATTGACCATAGGTGTGTGGGCTTATTTATGGGCTCTTTATTCTGTTCCATTGATCCCTATGTCTGTTCGTTTTTTGTTTGTTTGCTTGTTTTTGGTGCCAGTACCACATTGCTTTGATTACTGAAGATTTGTAGTACTCTACAGACTTAGAATTTTAGTAAGAACTCAGCGTTCAAAACCAAAGAGGTTGTATGTAGGATACGTAGATCTTTCCAGATGTTCACATTTTCAAACAATAATTTCTATTTTGCTTCTAATGGCATATTTCATCAGCTGATGATCAAGCTGCTTACACAACCTGATCTTTCAACAGAGGACTCTGGTATAGGCATGATGATTTGGGTCTGTTTTCAAAATTAACATCTGGACAATTGTATCCTTGATAGAAATACATTATGTATATATCAAGGGATTTGCAAATGTAAGAATCCTGAAATAGTAATATATATTTTACAATATGTTCTCTGTACAGTTGAAATCTGTAGTGTATGTCAGACTATTACTGACTTCTGGCAGGGATGTTCAAGTCTTAGTGCAAGAAAAGTTTGCCTAATTCTCGAGCTTTTATGCATGTATTATTCAAGGAACCAGTAAAGGCTAGGATACTTGCTGAGAGAACAATTGGAATCAAGGGAGTCAATTACAGGTGACAATGATTATGGAAACTTGACGAGGTTGTTCTCTAAAGAAGAAACAAGAGAATAATAATGATTGTCATCAAGGTGGTTTGCTGTTTAATCTCATCTTCTTGTCTCTACATAATTTGTCTGTAGATTTTGTCAGTGGATCATTGAGTTATCTCTCTTTTCAGCTATGTGCCCCGCATTAGGGAAAATGTGTGTAAGATGGAGGAATTTTAGAATAAGCCATGACTGAAAGGAAGAGAGTTAGCTAGGATATGGCTAAAGCTCATCAGAGTAAAACAGAGACCAAAACATTTAGGCTGTGGTGTGTTTTGTCCGTGGAGGATAGAAAAGTAGGAAAGATTTAAGATATTCTGTCAACATCAAATGCAAAGCAAAAATGTGAGACGTCAGTGCCATAAAGAGAGATCTAGGACTTTTATGTCACCCTCTGTCCTTGGTGATCTCGTGCATTCTCAAGGCTCTCGATGCTTTTGATGTCCCTTTAACTCCCTGGCATGATCCTCCAGGCTATGTAAGTGGGATATTTAAAATGTACCTCAGATTTAGCATGTTCAAAACTGCACTATTTCTTCCTCTGCTCCTGTCACCAGCTCTGTTACTGCTTCTTCCTCTAGTTTAATGGTCATTGTAAATTGTACCATCAGACACACATGGTTCAAGCCAGAATACTAGTCATCCTGGATCCTTCTCTCTTTCTCAAGTCTGACAACAATATTTATCCTATTTTTAATTTTTCTCTTTGCCTTATTGAGATGAGCATACTATAATAAAACCCCTCCAACCTTCTCCATTGTTTCTTTCAAGTCTTTTCTCTGCTTATCTTAAACATAAAACCCCCCCCCAAAAAAAATAAGCAGACAAAACAAAGTTTAATTATGCCACTGCCTTGCTAAACTTATTTTCTTATTTCAATTAGGTATTTTAAAAATCTATATTTTCGTATTTCAATTAGATTATTTGGTGATAAATGTTAAGCAACCAAATCTCTGGAGCTAAAAAAAAAAAAAAAAACCCAACAACTATATTTTGTATGGATTAGTATAATTATTTTCTTTGTTTCAAAACTCCCACTAATTTCAAGCTAGCATCATAAGTGATGTCAGAGAATGTGGAATTGGAAAGAGATGGGTATTAGCATTTCATTGCATTGCATGCTCGGCATGTAGATAACATAGTTTTCAAATGTCTACTGTGATAATAGGAAACTATAGCAAAATAATTTAGGAAGTGGTAAGCTTTGTTTCCAAAACAATTCATTTAGTTATAAATTTAAATAATTAATCTTTGATATGGATGATGTTTAAAAAACAAGCTCACAATATTAATGAAAGTTAGTGATCAATTCTCACAAACCAGTTTGAGCAGCTCCATCACCCTACTGAATGAAATCCAAGACCTTTGTCTGATTAACAAAATCCTTTATAACCTATCTTCTATTCTTCTATGATCATCTCAAGACTTTGAGTCCCTCTTTTCCAGCTCAACTTATTGTCTTTCTGAAGCTGGAGCACAACAAATCTTTGTCTTCTTGGAGATTTTGTATCCAGAGTAACTTGTGTGGTTGCATTTTTGTTGCAACTGAAAAGAGATTAAAGGAAATGATTAATCCATTTATATTTATCTCAAGCTTGGGATATTTTATAATTATATATAGATATGAAAGATTTATAAGTTAATATTTAATTTAACTAGTTATCAGTAAAGATAGGGACAACAAATGCAGGAAATTACAAATCCACATATTTTTTAGTTCATTATGAGACACTCAATAATCCACAAATCCACATATTATTACAAATATCTGACAACAAGGGGACCTATTTTATTTCCATTATCTCAATATATTTCCCTACTTTCTTCCATATAACCCTGAAATTTGTAATAAGGAGCCGATGATTTGAGCCACAGGCAGCTCCAGTTCTTGTTTTTGCTGACTATATAGAGCTTCTCCAATCTTCAGCTGCAAAGAATACAATAAGTCTGATTTTGGTATTGGCCATCTGGTGATGTCCATGTGTAGAGTCATCTCTTGTGTTGCTGGAAGAGGGTGTTTGCTACGGCCAGTGCATTCTCTCGGCAAAACTCTGTTAGCCTTTGCCCTGCTTCATTTTGTAATCCAAGGCCAAACTTGCCTGTTACTCCAAGTATCTTGGTTTTCTACTTTTGCATTCCAGTCACTTATGAAATAAAAGACATCTTTTTTTGGTGTTAGTTCTAGAAGGTCTTGTAGGTCATCATAGAACCGGGCAACTTCATCTTCCTCAGCATTAGTGGTTGTGGCCTAGACTTGGATTACTGTGATGTTGAATGGTTTGCCTTGGAATCAAACTGAGATTATTCTGTCATTTTTGAGATTGCACCCAAGTACTGCGTTTCAGACTCTAGTTGACAACGAGGGCTACTCCATTTCTTCTAAGGGATTCTTGCCCAGTGTAGTAGATATAATGACCATCTGAATTAAATTCACCCATTCCCTTCCATTTTACTGATTCCTAAGATGTCAATATTCACTATTGCCATGTCCTGTTTGACCACGTCCAATTTAGCTTGATTCAGGACCTAACAGTCCAGGTTCCTATGAAGTGCTGTTCTTTACAACATCAGACTTCACTTTTACCACTAGACACATCTTCAATTGAAGTGTTGTTTCTGCTTTGGCCCAGCTGCTTTGTTCTTTCTGGAGATATTAGTAATGGCCTTCTGCTCTTCCCCAATAGCATATTGAACATCTTCTGACTGTGGGGGGCTCATTTTCTGGTGTCATGTGTTTTTGCCTTTTTGTACTATTAATGGGGTTTTTGCGGCAATGATACTAGAGTAGTTTGTCATTTCTCCTCCAGTGGAACACATTTTCTCAGAACTCTCCACTATGACATGTCCATCTTGAGTGGCCCTGCATGGCTTGGCTCACAGCTTCATTGAGTTATGCAAACCCCGTCATCAAGACAAGGCTGTGATCCATGAAGTGCTTATTTCTATTATATTTTTTATACATATTTCATATATTTCATCTGAGTCTTCTTAAATAATGTTAACTTTAGTTATTTCTTACCATTTTCTCAAGTCCTTTATATAACTTAACAGTTCTCCTTCTTGCTCTTAAATATTTTGTGGTAAATGTCTGAAAATTTCGTTTGGGTTAAGAATTTTTTTTTCACTTTTTTACAGTAGGAAATCTACCCTCTGTAGAAAATATTAGGCTGTAATATCCTGTACCCATCCCTGGGGGCAAGGCTGTAGTCAGTGGCTGGTCTCCACTGAGGAACAAAGGCCCTGTCCCCATGCTCCATTTGGGGGTCATCCCAGCTAGACTGCCTTAGGAATTTGTTGCAAATGCATCTCAGTTCCATTAATTCCTCTGCCTAATTTTTACTCTTCCCAGGGAATCTGACCTAAGAAATGGACTCTATTTTCCTTTACCGACACTCTACAGTGAAAACAAAGGAGGTTTATTTAGATAAGTTAGTGAAATTGCAACCACCTACACACTCTCCTTTCCAGCGTGTGTACTTAGTTCTCAGCTGTGTCTGACTCTGCAGCCCCCACGGACTGAAGCCCACAGGGCCCTCTGTGCATGGGACTTCCCAGGCAAGAATACTGGAGTGGGTAGCCATTCCCTTCTCCAGTGGATCTTTCCGACCCAGGGATCAAAACTCTGTCTCCTTGAAAGTGGCTTCTTTACTGCTGAACCATCAGGGAAGCCCATTTCCAGCAACCTTCTACAGACTTCTTCAAAAATAATTGTTTTACTATTTCATACTACTCATTATTTGCCAAATTCAGCATTTCCATGATCACAGTCCAGGGAGGTTCAGAGCAAATCCTGTTTGTTTAGAAGCACTTCTGTTTCTTTTCCTAACCACATAGTGTGGATGAAAACTCTAGCTAGAAATCCCTAAAATACCTTTAACCTGCTAGGTGCTTATTCTGTATTTAATATCTCTCTTTTGTCTCATTCTGACCCTCTCAGCTTTTTAGAAACCCCCACTATATACGAACTGCTTATCTTACATGGTTCGTTAGCTTCTTCATAATTATAAATTTAAATGAAATAATTAGATAAAGCACAAGGCAAAATTGTTCTTGGGTGTTTGATAAGGGGTGCTTTATTAATATTATCATACCTTGGGCACGTAAGTTAATCTATAAGAGGTTCATAATTCAGCAACCAGAGTCTGACAGTAAAGCAATAATCCTGGGAAAACAGTAGAGAAATACTCAATTTCAGAATGTTATACTTGAAACCGGCTGTGTGCTGTGCTTAGTTGCTCAGTCATGTCCGACTCTTTGTGATCCCATGGACTGTAGCCACCAGGCTCCTCTGTCCATTGGGATTCTCCAGGCAAGAATACTGGAGTGGGTTGCCATTTCCTCCTCCAGGGGATCTTCCCAACCCAGGGATCGAACCCAGGTTTCCTACATTGTAGGTGGATTCTTTACCATCTGAGCCACCAGGGAAGCCTATTTTTCTTAAAAATAGATTGTATGTATTTGGGGGGAAGGCCATTTCTATTATTTTCTCTCACCTTCATTTATGTTTTCTTAAATTGAGATGTAACTTACATATAGGGCTTCCCAGGTGGCTCAGTAGTAAAGACTCCACCTGCAATGCAGAAGACACAGGTTCAACTGCTGAGTGGGGAAGATCCCCTGGAGAAGGAAATGGCAACCCACACCAGCATTCTTGCCTGGGAAGTCCCATGGACAGAGGAGTCTGGCAGGCTACAGTCCTTGGGATCAGACTAAACCAACAAATAAAAAAAATTTATGTACAGTATTGTGTATGTTTAAGGTGGACAATCTTGATCTGATACATTTATAGATTGCATATGATTAACACTCTGCTGCTGCTGCTAAGTCACTTCAGTCGTGTCTGACTCTGTGCGACCCCATAGACAGCAGCCCACCAGGCTCCCCTGTCCCTGGGATTCTCCAGGCAAGAACACTAGAGTGGGTTGCCATTTCCTTCTCCAATGCATCAAAGTGAAAAGTGAAAGTGAAGTCGCTTAGTAGTGTCCAACCCTCAGCGACCCCATGGACTGCAGCCTTCCAGGCTCCTCCATCCCTGGGATTTTCCAGGCAAGAGTACTGGAGTGGGGTGCCACTGCCTTCTCCAGATTAACACTCTGGGGCTAGCTAATACCCCCATTATGTCACACAGTTAATTCTTTTTGTGATGAGAATATTTAAGATCTAACTTCTTAGCAACTTTGAGATATTCATTACAGCATCGTTAACTATAATCATAGTGCTGTACATAGATCTCCAGAGCTTACTTATCTTCTAACAGCACATCTGTACCATTTGGTTCAGATCTGCTCATTCCCCCAACCCCCAGCCCTGGTAACCACCAACCATTCTACTCTCTGTGTCTATGAATTCAGCTTTTCTAGATTCCACATGTAAGTGATAACATACAATATTCATTTACTCAGCCCTATAACATACATAAATTAGTGTCAAAATTATTATATAAACTATATTCACAGATTTTTGATAGTATGGAAATATAACTGACACATTCCTGAAATATTTATTGAGAATTAACTTTGTGGCAGAAAACATTCTAAGCCCATTAAAATTTGTTTTCTCCTATAAAATGTATAACCATCTTGTATAGTGCAGAAAGAAAGTGAAGTGTTAGTTGCTCAGTTGTGTCTTGCTCTTTGCAACCCCATAGACTGTAGCCCATCAATCTCCTCTACCCATGGAATTCTCCAGGCAAGAATGCTGGGGTGGGTTGCCATTCCCGTCTCCAGCAGATCTTTCTGACCCAGAGATCAAACACAGGTCTCCCACACTGCAGGCAGATTCTTTACCAGCTGAGCCACCAGGGAATCCCTCTGTATCATGCAGAGTTAATATTATTTTCCCTACTTTTCAGGTACATGTATACATTTAGATTCTGAGTTTCAATTAATTTAAGTGTTTCTTAAAGTAGATGTAAGATTCAAACTCATGCTGTGCTTAGTCGCTCAGTCGTGTCTGACTCTTCGACCCTTTGGACTGTAGCCTGCCAGGCTCCTCTGTCCATGGGGATTCTCTAGGCAAGAATACTGGGGTAGGCTGCCATGCCCTCTTCCAGGGGAGCTTCCCAACCTTGGGATCAAACCCAGGTTTCCCACATTGAGGATTCTTTACTGTCTAAGCCACCAGGGAAGCCCAAGATTCAAACTTAAGTCTTGCTAACTCTAAATCTTGTTATGTTTTCGGTAATCTTTATATCCACTTATATTTAATTAAGAGTAATCATAATTCTTACAAGTATATAAAATCACAAAAACTTACATAAACATCAGTAATTGAGTCAGTATCCATGTACTAATCACACTACTATTATAAGGAGAATACCGTATAGGCCACAGTGACAACCCTCATTTTTTACATCATAAAAACATAAGAGTTTCAAAAGTTGGAAATACCTAGCACATAAAACATAAGACAATAAACAAACTGAGTCCTAGACTTCGAATTTCTAATCACCAAAGTGGTAATTTTTTCAAATTTTATTTTGGTATGCTTCAAAAAACTTGAGAACAATGCATTTAAAACAGATTATAATTTAGGATTTAAAAATGAAACAAGTGTAAATATTTAATATACCTTTGAGCAACTTTTATGTCATGGTTGTCATCCAGGTATGTACATAATAAAAAAAATTAAATCATGCTGAGATACAATACACAGAATATGTGCTGAAGGAATTAAATGTGGCAGAAAATTATTAACAAATCAAAGACAAACATATTTTCAGTTCTGAAATGACTGTAAAGGTCAAAGGGCATAATCTGTTTTCAGTTTTATTAAGTCTATTGTCTTTTAGCTATGCTTTCTTCCCCACCAATGGTTACAAAAATAGCTATCCTAAGTAGAACCAAATAGTAATAACAAAGGTTTATACTTATTAGTCATTTAATATTAAAGGGATGAGTAAAATAAAAAAGAAATGCGTATGAGATATTGAGCTTATTATAAGCATTATATTATTTGATTTTTCCAATAGAAGTGAAAGGAACTGTACAAGATTACCTGTCTTGTTTCCTCCTTTTTCTATGCATTTCACCTAGTCTGCATTTTCCAGTCTCTCTTGTAGTTAGGCTCAGTCATATAGCCTACTGAGTAGTGGATCTCTACTAGGTTAGCCTCATAAACCTCTCATATGCTGACACTTTTGTTACTTTTTCTTGGGAGTTTTATATTAAACAATCTTAAAAGACCTATATATTATAAATAGAGAAGCCCCAAGATGACAAAAATGAAGATCTTTCAATCTTAGCAGAGGATAAGGTTAACTCCCCACTGTTTTGAGTTTGACTCTATGTGAAAAATCAATTTCTACTTTATTAAGCCTCTGAAATTTAGAGAATTATTATAGCAACTAGTGTTATCGTAATAATACTCTCATCCTCATTTTAACAATTATGGAAATTAAAAACCAGATAGCTTTCTTCCCTTAGCATGTTAGTTGCTCAGTCATGTCTGACTCTTTGCTAATCCATGGACTGTAGTCTGCTAGGCTCCTCTGCCATGGAACTCTCCAGGCAAGAATACTGGAGTGGGTAGCCACGCCCTTCTCCAAGGTATCTTCCTGACTGAGGAATTGAACCCAGGTCTTCTGCATTACAGGCAGATTCTTTACCATCTGAACCACCAAAGGTAGATTCTACCAAATTTTTGCCTTGGACTAAGGAGTGAGATGGAGAAGGCAAAGGCACCCCACTCCAGTACTCTTGCCTGGAAAATCCCATAGACGGAGGAGCCTGGGCTGCAGTCCATGGGGTCGCTAGGAGTCGGACACAACTGAGCGACTTCACTTTCACTTTTCACTTTCATGCATTGGAGAAGGAAATGGCAACCCACTCCAGTGTTCTTGCCTGGAGAATCCCAGGGATAGAGGAGCCTGGTGGGCTGCTGTCTCTGGGGTAGCACAGAGTCGGACACGACTGAAGCAACTTAGCAGCAGCACCAGCAAGGAGTGAGAAAATGTCCTTCTTTATACTTCCATTCACCATTCTAGATAAAGTAAGCATTAACTTACCTTCTGTAGATCTATATATTTTTAAGCTTCTCTCTTGTGTGAGTATTGAGTCACTGTGTGGTTATTTTTATTTATTTGGTTAGTGTAGATGTACATAGCTTATAACTGCATTATCTGCATTCCATTATTTTTGCTTAGTTTTCATTTACTTCCTTATTTTATTTCAGTGCTAGTCCATTTTGTATATTTTGCCCTTTTACCGCTATCAACAGACTCTCTGATTATGTACAGTTTTATCTCCTTCCATATCCTGGCTTTTTTTTGGTCTGCCATTTTCAATTCCCTTTAATGATCTTCAGTGGCCATTGCTCACAGATTATGAAGTTTTTATGAGTGGAATAAATTAAAAGGCTTAAAACTATTCTCAGGATAGGTTTTATAGTTGGGATTCTGGTAATGAAGGAACAAAAGAACAGATAAAGAAATAGGATAATTGGTTACAGAGGTTGATGATTTTATTTCCCTTTGATAGACTAATAGATTGAAAACAATTGTATAAAGTATATAGAAGGAAATGCCTTCATAAAATCAAGTAACTTGACAATAATTTAGAATGGAGGTATAATAAAGCCACACATCCTCAATCTGCTTATTTATAAACTTTACCCCATCAGCATCTTTCTCTATCCTCCGTCCCGTCAGTGGTATAGCTACTTCCTGAGTTAGAAAACCATAATGGATCTCTATATCATACAGAGTTTGGAGGACTTATTCATTTTTCCTGCAAAAGTTAAATAAAGTGCAAAACTTTCAGCCCATCAATCCTTTAGCAAGCTGTCCAAGGTGACATTTCATTAGCACATTTTGTCAGTGGATAAATCGTACAGCATGCTCTGAAGGGAAGGTGGAAAACATCTAGTCCTTTTTCATTAGATCCATCTGAACTTGAACCACTGGAGATTACATACAAAAAGCACATGAGACAGAAGAAGCGCTAGCCTGTCTATAAACTGCATTAATCATTCATTCCCTTCAGAGTGTCTTAAGTCAGTGCCATGTCTCTGGTTAAGCCCCAAACTGGCTATTCAATTTTGAGCTGCACGACAGATACATTTCAAGGAAAATCAGAGACATAATGACTCCTGCCAGGCTTGATAAAGTCCTCATTCATCAATTAAGAGGTTCCAATAAGCTAAGATGGATATGGAAAAATAAGGAAACTTATATGACAACACTTGCTGGTTTTCTCTCTTTCTCTGTTTGCTGAATTCTGGGAATAGGGATCACAAAGGCTTCCTAAAAAACCTGGATTCAGAAGAAGTCTTACCATCTGAGGAAAGAGGGTTCCCTTCATATTCTGCCAAGAGCAGGCTCTATTCAGAATCAACTGACAAAGAAAAGTTTTATGGGCACCTTTATAATTCTCGAATGAAGTGGTTTTAATTCACTTAAAGTTCTCACTCTTTTTTGTCCTGTTGAGCATGAAAGTCTATGGAAACAGGAGTTCACCCTTTATTCTCATGATTTCAATTTTTTTGGATCAAACCAGAGTGCTAGGAATGTTTCCCAGGTTTAAATAGCTGTAATGTCAAAATGTTTCTGAAACATATGCTCAAATATAAATTTTTGCTCTACAATTCCATCCAGAGTATATTTCAAATCAAGAGTGTTTTGTTTGTATGAATGGGTAGAATATATCTTCTTTATAAAATGTACAGCATTTTCATTAAAGAAATTATCAAAGTGAATGAAAACTGATTGTAACTGGAAGCTATACCAAAAAACTAATAAGCACAATATCTGGTTAGTTCCTATATGTACTATAGGGAGTAGCCAGTACTATTAAAGAGTATCCAATATCACTGAGGTCAGGATTTTTAAATCAATGAGAAGTGTGAGGAAAGAAAATATAATTTATATTGTTTACTTACATGAACCCACAGAGCTAGTCAATCAACAGATAAACACCCAAGATCTCATGGAGCCAAAGGTAACATTTGGCATTATTGTGAGACTGCATCATGATTAAACTGTATTTCAAATTCTTCAAAGTGCTTTGTTACAATTAAAAAAAAAAATTGTTTTCAAACTGTGCTCCTAGGAGCATCATATGGCTATTCCCCGAGTGTTCTAGAGCAAAGAAAGAGGACAGGTGGAAGCTTGGGTGGGGTTTGTGGGAAGCCCCCTGAAAACAACTGAAATGGTCATGCTGCTAAGTCGCTTCAGTTGAGTCCGACTCTATGCGACCCCATAGATGGCAGCCCACCAGGCTCTGCTGTCCCTGGGATTCTCCAGGCAAGAATACTGGAATGGGTTGCCATTTCCTCCTCCAATGCATGAAAGTGAAAAGTGAAAATGAAGTTGCTTTACTGGTACATAAAGGGCTTCCTACTAAGGTTTCCTTTGGATAAAAATTTTGTACCTAAGATCCATTAGAAAATCACTGTACTAATTAAATTGAGGATGTCTTGTTTCCTTTTTACTGCCACAAGACACAATGTATTTTAAAACACAAGCAGAAATGTCCATATCTGAATGTAAGCCAACCACTGGCTGAGAAAATTTGGATGGAATATCTTTATTGCATAATGGAATTACTGAAATTGGTTTGATGATCAGTAGCATAGCCAACATCAACCCATTTGTTAAGGTGATTAATCACAGTCTGTTATTAAGCACTTTCCAATTTTTTTTTTCCTCTTAGCATTTTGTCTTATTAAATCGAACTTAAATATCTTCTTGATCTTTTTTAATTGTGAGAGTAAGTAAACATTTACTTATCTTGATATGAGTTGTTTCCTGGGGCCTATACCTTATATTTATTAAGTAATTTTTATTTTTATAAAGTGTCTTCATGGCAATTTCATTTGATTTTCACAACTGTGAATTTAACATAGAGTCTAGTCAAGCTTTAAAGTCGTACTGCCCAAGTCCATTGGCTAAATCAAGTGGCAGAGCTAGAAACTGGTCTGGACCATCGCTCTCAGATCTTGAACTCTCCACACATGAATTTCCTGTTTCTAAACAGGTCTAGTTCCAGAAGACTTAGGTGTGCTTATATTGCAAATAACGATATTCCATCACCACATAGATATGGATTAAAAAGAGTGGTAGAATAGTGGCCAAAACAGAAGGCCTAGGAAACTTCAGCCACATGCATACCCAGACTCTTTTATTATACTTTGTAAAGTCACTACAAACAACAACACCTTCAACAGGGACACTTTACATATTCTTCATGTCTCATATGTACAAATAGAAATCTTCTTGACACCCGAGGCAAAGATAGTCCCAAAACAAGATCAGTTCAGTTCAGTTCAGTCATTCAGTCATGTCTGACTCTCTGTGACCACATGGACTGCAGCACGCCAGGCTTCCCTGTCCATTACTAATTCCTGGAGCCTACTCAAACTCATGTCCATGATGCCATCCAACCATCTCATCTCTGTTGTGCTCTTCTCCTCCTGCCTTCAATTTTTCCGAGCATCGGGGTCTTTTCCGGTGAGTCAGTTCTTCGCATCAGGTGGCCAAAGGATTGGAGTTTCAGCTTTTGCATCAGTCCTTCCAATGAATATTCAGGACCTATTTCCTTTGGGATGGACTGGTTGCATCTCCTTGCAGTCCAAGGGATTCTCAAGAGTCTTGTCCAACACCACAGTTCAAAAGCATCAGTTCTTCAGTGCTCAGCTTTCTTTATAGCTCAACTCTCACATCCATACGTGACTACTGGAAAGCCATAGCTTTGACTAGACAGACCTTTGTTGGCAAAGTAATGTCTCTGCTTTTTAATATGCTGTCTCGGTTGGTCATAGCTTTTCTTCCAAGGAGCACGCATCTTTTAACTTCATGGCTGCAGTCACCATCTGCAGTGATTCTGGAGCCCCCAAAAATAAAGTCTGTCTCTGTTTCCCCTGTTTCCCCAATCCCTTTGCCAAGAAGTGATGGGATCAGATGCCATGATCTTAGTTTTTCTGAATGTTGATTTTTAAGCCAACTTTTTAACTCTCCTCTTTCACTTTCATCAAGAAGCTTTTTATTTCCTCTTCGCTTTATGCCATAAGGGTTGTGTCACTGCATATCTGAAGTTATTGATATTTCTCCCGGCAATCTTGATTAGAGCTTGTGCTTCATCCAGCCCAATTTTCTCATGATGTACTCTGCATATAAGTTAAATAAGCATGGTGACAATCTACAGCTTTGATGTACTCTTTTCCTGATTTGGAACCAGTCCGTTGTTCCATGTCCAGTTCTAACTGTTGCTTCCTGACCTGCATACAGATTTCTCAAGAGGCAGGTCAAGTGGTCTGGTATTCCCATCTCTTTGACAATTTTCCACAGTTCGTTGTGATCCACACAGTCAAAGGCTTTGTCATAGTCAATAAAGCAGATGTTTTTCTGGAACTCTCTTACTTTTTTGATGATCCAACGGATGTTGGCAATTTTATCTCTTGTTCCTCTGCCTTTTCTAAATCCAGCTTGAACATCTGGAAGTTCATGGTTGACACACTGTTGAAGCCTGGCTTGGAGAATGTTGAGCATTACTTTACTAGGGTTTGGGATGTTGCAATTGTACAGTTGTTTAAGCATTCTTTGGCATTGCCTTTCTTTGGGATTGGAATGAAAACTGACCTCTTCCAGTCCTGTGGCCACTTTTGAGTTCTCCAAATTTGCTGGCATATTGAGTGCAGCACTTTCACAGCATCATCTTTTAGGATTTGAAATAGCTCAGCTGGAATTCTATCACCTCCACTAGCTTTGTTCATAGTGATGCTTCCTAAGGCCCACTTGACTTTGCATTCCAGGCTGTCTGGCTGTAAGTGAGTGATCACATCATTGTGATTATCTGGGTCATGAAGATCTTTTTTTGTATATTTCTTCTGTGCGTTCTTGCCACTTCTTAATATCTTCTGCTTCTGTTAGGTCCATACCATTTCTGTCCTTTATTAAGGCCATCTTTGCATGAAATGTTCCCTTGGTATCTCTAATTTTCTTGAAGAGATCTCTAGTCTTTCCCATTTCATTGTTTTCCTCTATTTCTTTGCACTGTTCACTGAGGAAGGCTTTTTTATCTCTCCTCGCTCTTCTTTGAAACTCTGATTGAAATGGGTATATCTTTCATTTTCTCCTTTGCCTTTTGCTTCTCTTCTTTTCACAGCTATTTGTAAGGTCTCCTCAGACAACCATTTTGCCTTTTTGCATTTCTTTTCCTTGGGGATGGTCTTGATCCCTGCATCCTGTACAATGTCATGAACCTCCATTCATAGTTCTTCAGGCACTCTGTCTATCAGATCTAATCCCTTGAATCTATTTCTCACTTCTGCTGTATAATCATAAGGGATTTTATTTAGGTCATACCTGAATGGTATATTGGTTTTCCCTACTTTCTTCAATATAAGTCTGAATTTGGCAATAAGGAGGTCCTGATCTGAGCCACAGTCAGCTTCCAGTTTTGTTTTTGCTGACTGTATAAAGCTTCTTCATCTTTGGCTACAAAGAATATAACCAATCTGATTTCAGTATTGAGCATCTGGTGATGTCCATGTGTAGAATCTTCTCTTGTGTTGTTGGAAGAGGGTGTTTGCTATGACCAGTGCATTTTCTTGGCCAAACTCTGCTAGCCTTTGCCCTGCTTCATTCTGTACTCTAAGGTCAAATTTACCTGTTAGTCAAGGTATTTCTTGACTTCCTACTTTTGCCTTCCAGTCCCCTATAATGAAAAGGACCTTTTTTTGGTGTTAGTTCTACAAGGTCTTGTAGGTCTTCATAGAACAAAATAAGATAGTAATTGAATACTATAAGTATGTTGGGCTTGGAAACACCTTGGAATACTCCATGTTTTTAGTCAGATTGATGCTTTGAATGTTTAAAGTAATTAATTTGAGACATGTTAGAAAAGAAAATCTTATGTCACTTGGGAGGTTATTCACATTGATAAAAAATATTGAGGGTTTTAGTCATATTATTTAGTTGCATTGTTGTTATTGTTTTGAAGTGAAAGTGAAGTCTCTCAGTCGTGTCTGACTCTTTGCAACTCCATGGACTGTCGCCTGAGGGACTGTCGCCTACACCAGGCTCCTCAGGCGACAGTCCATGGAGTTTTTCAGGCAAGAGTAGTACCGGAGTGGGTTGCCATTTCCTTCTCCAGGGGATCTTCCCGACCCAGGGATTGACCTGAGTCTCCCGCATTGCAGGTAAACACTTTATAGCCAGTGGAGTCAGGTTGGTTAGTGTCAGAGTGTGGGCAGTGTGTTAGTTGTTCCTGCACCTAGATGTCTTGGTTCAGATACTATTATTTTAAATGACCTGGTCACCTATACAGTTTTAGAAGAATACTTTCCATCCACAAATTTTTTTTTTCCCATTAATAAATAAATTTGCTGCTACTGCTGCTAAGTCACTTCAGTCGTGTCCAACTCTGTGTGACCCCATAGACGGCAGCCCACCAGGCTCCCCCGTCCCTGGGATTCTCCAGGCAAGAACACTGGAGTGGGTTGCCATTTCCTTCTCCAATGCGTGAAAGTGAAAAGTGAAAGTGAAGTCTCTCAGTTGTGTCCGACTCTTCACGACCCCATGGACTGCAGCCTACCAGGCTCCTCCATCCATGGGATTTTCCAGGCCAGAGTACTGGAGTGGGGTGCCATTGCCTTCTCCAAAATAAATTTGATGTTTGTCTAATTGTTATACCTGAAATAACCTCACTGAGGTAGGAAGATTACTAAACAGGAAATCAGAACCTCCACAACCTGTTCACTGGTAGTTTTCAAGTAACTTTTAATCTTGGGTTGATCTCTGGTCCTCAGTTTCCTCACTTATGAGTTGAGTGTACTCAATGCATCTAAGGTAACTAAAACTTTAAAAATTTTGCATGAATAATTTGTGAAATCATGAAAAAACACAGATCTTATATTCCTCCTCTCTGTTGTCAATTCACTGTTTTCTTTGATTATGTCACGCTGTTTATAACAGAATCATCACAGGAGAGCAGGGACACACATCTTTCCTCTGGCCACACTGCAAAGATCAGCACAAAGCATGCATGAATACCAGAATGAACAGAAATTTACTTGTAAAGAAATATCCTGAGTGAGAGTATCAGGGCAAGTGTAGGAGTTACTGAGCGTTGGGATCTATATGTGAAAACCTCAGTTTGCTTCCAAAACATCTATCACCACTTGCTGCTTCTTACTGGCCACTCGCCCAAATCACAGATGTCAGCAGTAAAAAGAGCTCCTAAGATGTGGTTTGGGATATCATGTAATCGATGAAACAAGCTCAGTGCTAAGATACCAACTTGTCTCTATCTGTTCAGTTCAGTTCAGTCACTCAGTCGTGTCTGACTCTTTGTGACCCCATGAATCGAAGCACACCAGGCCTCCTTGTCCATCACCAACTCCCGGAGTTCACTCAAACTCACATCCATCGAGTTGGTGATGCCATCCAGCCAGATCATCCTCTGTCGTCCCCTTCTCCTCCTGCCCCCAATCCCTCCCAGCATCAGAGTCTTTTCCAACAGGAATATCATTTTTTTAAAGTTCGTACTCTAAAGAGTGCCTATCTTATGGCTTGAAGTTAAATTTGGCTATGTAAACAAATAAGTTGATTTTTATGTAAATGACAAAAAGATTAAGGAAGATACTAAACAGACAATCCCAACCTCTCTTTTTTAGCAGAATGAGATTTAACTGAGATTTAACTGTGCTATAGCAATGCCCATGATAAATCCACTTACTATATGATCTTCTGGCAATATAGATAAATGGGGGAAAACCATTTGGTTTGAAAAATACAGCTTCTTAATCGCTGACACTTCAAGCTAAAAGTTATGTTATGATACATTAGATAAAATACTTCATTACTTGTAATAAAACCATTTTGATTAAACCAAACAGGCAAATCATTAAAAAGAAGAAGTGCTTCATTGAACCCAGGGGCAGGAATACATACGATCTCAAGGTGGGACTGTGCTGGTTTATTAATATGTGAACATACTAGGTCACAGAGTGCCCAGATTAAGCATTATTTATAGGTGTGTCTGTGAGGCCATTTTTGGATGATAAAAGCATTTGAATTGTTGGACACAGTAAAGTAGACTGCCCTCCCTGGTGTAAGTGGGCAGTCTTACTGCCCACTTTTTCTACTCAGGCCCTAATCTATTGAGGACCCAAGTAGAAAAAAGTAGAAGGAAAATGTGTCCCATTCTGGCCTACCAAACTGAGATGGGACATCTCATTTTATCTCCTCTTGCCCTCGAACTAAAATTTACACTATCATCTCTCCTCCTTTTCAGGTCTTCAACTTGGACAGGAATTATACCACCAGCTCTCCTGGGTCTCCAGCTTGCACAGTGCATATCACAGGACTTCTCAGTCTCTATTATCATGTGAGCCAATGTTTTATAATAAACCTCTCTCAGTTGATAGATAGATGAGAAATTGGTTCTGTTTTTTCTGGAGAACTCTAATATACAGACTAAAATCAGTCTTAAAGATCTGGGAAAATAATCCCTGCATTTCTCTTCTGTTGACTTTTTTTTTTGCTGTGCTGTGCTGTGCTGTGCTTAGTCACTCAGTCGTGTCTGACTCTTTATAAACCCATGGAGAGTAGCCCACTAGACTCCTATCTCCATGGGATTCTCCAGGCAAGAATACTGGAGTGGGTTGCCATGCCCTCCTCCAGGGGATCTTCCCAACCAGGGATCAAACCCAGGTCTCCCACATTACAGATGGATTCTTTACTGTCTGAGCCACCAGGGAAGCCTGTTGATTTTTTTTCTACCAAGGGGTTTATTCCTTTGGTGGGGTCCTGGGTGGGGAATGGGGCTGAAAGACAGAAGGAAGCACTAGAAAAAGGAGATATGGTCCCAGGCTAGGTAAACTGACCAAAGTTGTCTAAAAACGTCACACATAAACATCAAAATCTCCTTGGTTATATATCCAGAATAAATACATGCTTGCGACATTGAGATAATGTTTGCTCCATCCTTATGGACCACGTTTCCTAATGGCTGGCACTATGGTGAGTGAAAGTCTCTCTGCTGTGTCTGACTCTTTGTGATCCCATGGACTGTAGTCTGCAAGGCTCCTCTGTCTGTGGATTTCTCCAGGCAAGAATACTGGAGTGGGTAGTTGTTCCCTTCTCCAGGGGATCTTCCCAGCCCAGGGATTGAAGCCAGGTCTCCCTCATTGAAGGCAGATTCCTTACCATCTGAGCCACCATGGATACCCATGGCACTATGGTAGTAACACCAAAATGAACACAGCAGATTTGAACTCAGTCTGGTAGAGGAGTCAGGCTTTTAAGAAGAAAATTGCAAAAAAAGAGGGATAAACTCTAGGGAAAAGATAACCACAGCATTCTAGTGAGGACTTAGGAGAACCAACTGAGGTCGAAACAAACTTTCTTAAGTGATAACCTCAAGCCTTCTGGCCATTGCAAATACAGTCTGTTAACAAGGTACTAAGGTCCTGCTGTTGGTTATGAGATCATTAGCTCCACCTTCCTTTGCACTGGAAATGTAAATGTTTGGGCCTTAGTAAATCCCTAGTAACCAACGACTTACAACTCTTACTGTGCAGTTGAGGAATTGCCATAGATAACTAAAACCACCACTGACTGCTCATATATTGAAATAATTAATGCCTTAATCTGTAAACCTGGCTCATAATTCTTTAAGTTTATTTTTACTGTATAATTACTTTGCTTTTTACATGTTGCAATAAAATTGTGGCAATGCTGCGGATGCCATTCTTCTGCAATTCTTTTTTTGCCTCAGATTATTATAGCTGAGTTTGAAAAGATTTATTATAATTGTAAATATGAATAAACTACAGTGTAGTTTTATGGAAATATCTCTATTTTCACAATAATTTACTCTAAGAACTATACATTTCAGGATAATAAAAAAGTTAAAAGTACAGTAAAACATTGTTTCAGTGTTCTCGTCCTTACAATAGATATATTTCACGTCACAGGTACATGATGTAGAGTCTTAACTTCCAAATAGAAACCTGCTGTTTCAAGACTTTTGTTAAACAAAAATGTGTGTTTTCTAGACTCACTAAATTAAAAGGTTGTATTGAAGGGAAGGTTTAACTCTAATGTGAACTTTACACAAAATATCAATGGGCTACTGAGACAAAGCATTGGGAGAAAAACTGGTTTTAAAAAAAGTAACCAGTTATTCATATTGAGAACTCCTGTGTCTAACACTGTGGATGAAAAATAACTAGAATTTATGGTCTTTACTTTCATAGCAGTTCATTATACCATTGCATAGCCCTAATTTTAATATTCTCCTTTTATTCTGCTTTCCTAAAATATCAGAACTTTGCTTCATATGTTTCTCATTGTATAAACACCCCTGGAAGCATGTGGTGCAGGAACAGGATTTATCCGATGCTATAAGATAAAATGGCACACAATCCTGAAGTTGCACTTTACCTGAAGATTTGGTGAGGGGCTTCCCTGGTAGCTCAAAGGGTAAAGAATCTGCCTGCAATGCAGGAGACCTGGGTTTGATCGCTCAGTTGGGAAGATCCTTTGGAGAAGGGAATGGCTACCCACTCCAGTATTCTTGCCTGGAGAATTCAATGGACAGAGGAGCCTGGCAGGCTACAGTTCATGGGGTCACAAAGAATCAGACATGACTGAGGGACAAGGCCTTAAACAATTTAACTAGTAAATAAAATTGAAACATTACTCTTTATATAGTGAAATAAAATTCTCTTAAAACCTGAAATTTTAAAGAAATTCTGCATTAGTTGTACTTAATGTCCAATTCCAAATGCCCTACATGTATTCATTTACTCCTTCCTTATTTTCAGATAAGTTTCACCAGTACAGACGACCCCTGACTGATGATGGTTTGACTTAATGATTTTTTGACTTTAGTGTGAAAGTGACACTCACTTAGTTGAAACCAAATTTCAGATTTGGAATGTTGACTTTTCCCCAGACTAATCTGATATGATGCTCGTTGTAGTGCTAGGCAGTGGCAGGCACAGGATTACAAGGGTGAACTGCTTAACACTCTTTGAATCATTCTCTACCAACACGACCATCCTGTTTTTAACTTTCAATATATTATTCAATAAATGCCCACAATGTATTTAATGCTGTGATAAAATAGGCTTCGTACCAGATTGTCTTACCCCACTTAGGATAATGTAAGTATTCTGGGCATGTTTAAAGTAGGCTAGGCTAAGCTACCAGAGAAGGCAATGGCACCCCACTCCAGTACTCTTGCCTGGAAAATCCCATGGATGGAGGAGCCTGGTAGGCTCCAGTCCATGGGGTCGCTAAGAGTCAGACACAACTGAGCAACTTCACTTTCACTTTCCACGTTCATGCATTGGAGAAGGAAATGGCAACCCACTCCAGTGTTCTTGCCTGGAGAATCCCAGGGACAGAGGAGCCTAGTGGGCTGCCATCTATGGGGTCGCTCAGAGTCGGACATGACTGAAGCGACTTAGCAGCAGCAGCAGCAGCAGGCTAAGCTACAGTGTTTCCTGTGCTACGTTTATTAAATGCATTCCATATGCTTACAATTTCAGTTTAGAATGAGTTTATTGTAACCCATCATGAGCTGAGGAAGATCTGCACTTTCCAACAGCCAGTTTAAGTTTTCGTTCTTTCATTATGTTCAGGTTTCTGAAAGTCATAATGTGGGGAAAATTCAAATATCCGTGATGTTCTTCTGTTTACTATGTATCTCTGTAAATGCTTTCTTCATGCTAGTATGTGTGCTCAGGTTGAAACATATATCCTTTTCATAAGAAAGCTTCAGAATTAGTTTCTTGTCTAACTGAATTGAGATAAAAGTAAGGCCAGACCCACTAGAAGGAAATCTAGCAGAATATGTATTAAATCATGACCTTAGAACAAACCCTATCACCATTTCCCTGATCCTACTCTAGGTTTTACTCTAGAATCTCAGATTTTCTAGTCCCCAGTTTCCCACATTTAATGCTTCCCATTAAGAATACATTCAATATTTCATTTTTCACAATCACTACCTTAATAGCTTGTGGAATCACATTGACCTTTCTATCACAGATAAGAATCCATCAGAAAAGAGGACAACAGGGTTATTTTAAATCACCACCTATTTCTTAAATACACATATTATTGGTATTCACATCTTCCTTATTATGTGATCTTAATGTCTTCATTGCTAATATAGTTACGGAATTTTGCATTGATATGCCTGAGGAATTTTGTACTGTGATTTTCTTTTTTTTTACAATATCTTTTATGTATATGGTAATAGAATTATTTTAGCTATGATTTTTCTTCTATTTTGTTGATTTCTGTTCTGTATTCTTTTCTTTGACCATTTGGGTTTCTTTGCTCCATTTTTGGAGTATAGTGGAAACTTAGATCTTGCATTTTTTCACATATAAAGGTTTAAAACTGTAAATTTCTTACTAAGTATTAACTGCAATCATTTAAAAATATTTTTCTTGTGTGAATTCTTATTTGCCCTATGAGCTATTTAGAAGTGTACAGTTTAGAGAAAGGAAACAAGATCATGGAGTAGAAAGACATGAGCTCACCTGTTTTTTGAAAAACACCAAAATCACAACTATAGTAAGTCTTCTGCATATGAACCTTCAAGTTGTGAACTTTTGAAAATGTGAGTGTGACTTCATACATTCAATCACGTAAGTTAGTTCTTGTGTCTGGAGCATATTGTGACGGGTGTGTATCCCCTACAAGTGGTTGTGCTTTGTATACTTTATCGTATAGCACTGTACAAAGTATAGCAGTACAGCAGCTTTATTTCAAGCCTAGGATATCTGGAATCAAGTGTAAAAGCAGTGGTGATAAAGCTGGTATTACAAGGCTCAAGATACTATACTGTAAGATTAAAATTATTTTCTTTTTCGTGTTTGTTTTTTGTGTATTATTTGTGTGAAAAGTATTATAAACCTGTTATATCTGATTACATTAGTTGGGTAACTAGGTCAACTTAGTTGGACTTATGAAGACACTCTCAGAACAAAATTCATTAGTATGTAGGGGACTTACCATAACTGTTCAACAGTCATCACAACAACAACAAAAAACTTCTGGAACCTATCAAAAAAGATGCCCTATATCCAGAAAAAAAGTCAAGGAAGACGCTACAATGAGATGGTAGGAGGGGCACAATTATGATAAAATCAAACTCCATACCTGCCAGGCATGTGACCTGCAAACTGTAAAGTAATTATACCACAGAAGTTCTCCCACAGGAATGAAAGTTCTGAGCCTCATGTCAAATTCTCCAGCCTGGAGATCTGGCAATAGGATGAGGAGTCCATAGAACATCCAGTTTTGCAAGTCAGTGGGGTTTGATCACAAGAATTTCACAAGACTGGGGGAAATGGAAATTCCACTCTTGGAGGATAGATACAAATACCTAGAGACAAATGAAAGCACAATGATCCAAAACCTATGGCATGCAGCAAAAGCCGTTCTAAGAGGGCAGTTTATAGCAAAACAATCTTACCTCAGGAAGCAAGACAAATCTCAAACAACCTAACCATTCTCCTAAAGAAAGTAGAGAAAGAATAATAAATAAAACCCAAAGTTAGCAGAAGAAAAGAAATCATAAAGATCAAAGAAGAAATAAATGAAATAGAGACAATGAAAACAACAGAAAAGATCAATGAGACTAAGAGCTGGTTCTTTGAAAAGTTAAACAAAATTCATAAGCCTTTAGCCAGAGTCATCAAGAAGAGGAGTCAGAAGCCTTAAGTCAATACAATTGGAAATGAAAAAGGAGAAGTTAAAATGGACACCATAGAAATATAAAGGATCATAAGACACTACACGCAACTATTTGCCAATAAAATGGACAACCTAGAAGAAATGCACAAATTCTTACAAAGGGACAAAAATCCCAAGAATGACACAGGAAGAAATGGAAAATATGAACAGACCATTCACAAGTACTGAAATTGAAACTAGGATTTGAAAACGCCCATCAAACAAAAGCCCAGGGCAGGATAGCTTCACAGGTGAATTCTGTCAAACATTTAGAGAAGCACTAATACCTGTTCTTCTTAAACCATTCCAAAAAACAATTACAGAGGAAGGAATGTTCCTAAGCTCATTCTGTGAGGCCACCATTACCCTGATCCTGAAACCAAAAATATCAGTAAAAAAAGAAAATTATAGGCCAATATCACCAATGAATATAGATGCAAAGCCATCAACAAACCCAATGCAATAATACATGAAATTGATCATACATGATGATCAAGCAATCAATTAATGTGATAAACCACATCATCAAATTGAAGAATAAAACCTGATAATCTCTATAAATGCAGAGAAAGTTTTTGACAAAGTTCAACATCTATTTGTGATAAAAATTCTTTAGAAAGTAGGCATAGAGGAAACATACCTCAATATAATAAAGTCCATATATGACAAAGCTAAAGCTAATATCATACTCAATGGACAAAAGCTGAAAGCATTTCTTCTAAAATTAGGAACAAGACAAGGATGTCCATTTTCACAACATATTTTTGGGAGTCCTAGCCATGGAAATCTGAGAAGAAAAGGAAATAGAATCCAACTTGGGAAAGAAGAAGTAAAACTATCACTGTTTTCAGGTGACATGATACGTACATAGAAAATCCTAAAGATGCTGCCAGAAAACTACTAGAGCTCATCAGTGAATTTGGTAAAGTTGCAGGATACAAAATTAATAAACAGAAATCTGTTCCACTTTTATACACTAAAAATGAAAGTTCAGAAAGAAAAATTACAGGAAATACCCCATTCACCATCACATCAAAAATAATAAAATATACATAGGAATAAAGCTATGAATCTGCAGTGGAGGTGACAAGTGGATTTAAGGGATTAGATCTAGTAAACAGTATGCCTGAAGAACTATGGACAGAGGTCTGTAATATTGTATAGGAGGCAGCAACCAATACCATCCCAAAGAAAAAGAAAAGCAAGAAGGCAATGTGATTATCTGAGAAGGCTTTACAAACAGCTGAAGAAAGAACAGAAGTGAAAAGCAAGGAAGAAAGGGAAAGGTACATCCAACTAAATGCAGAGTTCCAAAGGATACCAAGGAGAGACAAGAAGGCCTAATACTAATACTTCAGGATTTAAGCTGGCAGAGTAGAATAATGTGTGCTCATCTTCTCCTGTGAGAACACTGAAATCACAAGTAGCTGCTAAACAGCCACTGACAGGAGAATGTTGGATCCCACCAGAAAAAGATGACATGTGTCCAAGGGCAAAGGAGAAGCCCTGACAAGATGGTAGGAGGGGCGAAATCCCATTTAGAATCTATTGCCATACCCACCAGAGATGCTCAGAGGGCACACACAAAACCCTTGTGCACACCAGGACCTAGGGAAAGGAGTAGTGACCCCCACAAGAGACAGAGCCAGACCTGCCTTTGAGTGTTTGAGTGTCTCCTGCAGAGGCATGGGTCAGCAGTGGCCTGCCACAGAGACAGAGGCTCTGGCTGCAGCAGATCTGGGAGGCGTGGTGTGTGGCATTAAGTCCTCTTGGAGGAGGTCAACATTAGCCACACCATAGAGCCACCGAGCAAAAGACCCACAACTGGAGAACAATTATAACAAAGAAGATCTCGCACTGTTGCAGGAGTTCTAGGGCCCCCACACATTTCCCAAACTAGGGCCCCTGCAAAGGGACTGAGAACCCCCAGGGGATTTGACTTTGGAAGCCAGTGGGATTTGATTAGAGAACTTCCACAGGAATGGGGAAACAGACTCTTGGAGGGCAAAAATAAAACCTTGTGCACACCAGACCCAAGAGAAAGGAGCAGCGACCCCACATGAGACTGAGCCAAAGTTGCCTGTGAGTGTCCAGGAGTCTCCAGCAGAGGCGGGGTCCACATTCAGGGGCACTGAGTACAACAGTCCTGGGAGCCACAGGGCATGCTGGCATAAGCCCTTTTGAAGGAGGTTACAATTACCCCACCATAGTTTGGCCTCAGGCCAAACAACAAGGAGGGAACACAGCCCCACCCATCAGTAGAAAATTGAATTAAAGATTTACTGAGCATGGTCCTGCCTATCAGAGCAAGACCTAGTTTCCCCACAACCAGTTCCTCCAATCAGGAAACTTCCACAAGCCTCTTACCCATATCTATCAGAGGGCAGACAGAGTGAAAACCACAACCACAGAAAACTAACTAAGCTGATCATGTGGATTACAGCCTTATCTAACTCAATGAAACTATGAGCCATAACGTGTAGGGCCACCCAAGACGGAGGGGTCATGGTGGATAGATCTGACAAAACATGGTCCACTGGAGAAGGGAATGGGGAACTACTTCAGCATTCTTGTTTATGGGTTGAGAAACCTATAAACAGTATGAAAATACAAAAAGATGACACTGAAAGATGAACTTCCCAGGTCGGTAGCTGCCCAATAAGTTACTGGACAAGAGCAGAGAAATAGTTCCAGAGGTAATGAAGAGGCTAAGCCAAAGTGGAAACAACACCCACTTATCGATGTGTCTGGTGGTGAAAGTAAATCCGATGCTGTAAAGAACAATATTGCATAGGAACCTGGAATGTCAGGTCCATGAATCATGGTAAATTGGAAATGGTCAAATAGATGGCAAGAGTAAACATTGACATTTTAGGAATCAGTGAACCAAAATGTACTGGAATGGGCAAAGTGAATTCAGATGACCATTAAATCTACTACTGTGGCAACAATCCCTTAGAAGAAATGGAGTAGCCCTCATAGTCAACAAAAGAGTCTGAAATGCAGTACTTGGGAGCAGTCTCAAAAATGACAAAATGATCTCTGTTCATTTCGAAAGAAAATCATTCAGTATCATAGTAATCCAAGTCTATCCCTGAAACACTAATGCCAAAAAAGTGGAAGCTGAATGGTTCTATCAAGACCTATAAGACCTTCTAGAACTAACACCAAAAAAGATGTCCTTTTCATCACAGGGGACTGGAATGCAAAAGTTAGAAATTCAATGAAACTATGAGCCATAACGTGTAGGGCCACCCAAGACGGAGGGGTCATGGTGGATAGATCTTAAGAGATATCTTGAGTAACAGGCAAGTTTGGCCTTGGAATACAAAATGAAGCAGGGCAAAGGCTAACAGGGTTTTGCCAAGGGAACATACTGGTCATAGCAAACACCCTCTTTCAGCAGTACAAGAGATGACTCTACACATGGACCTCACCAGATGATCAGTAAGGAAGTCAGATTGTTTATATCCTTTGAGGCGATTGTCAGGATTGGCTCAACAAGCAGGGTTTCCAAAAGCAAGATATGGCGGGTGAATGAGAAACAAGACACAAGAATTCAGTGAAAAGCGAGGATCAGGGGACCAACACGGCTCCAAGGTGAAGGTGCCGAAACTGAACCCAAGCCAGCTTTACTATACTTTCAGCCGTGAAGGAAAGAATATGCAGGGAGTTAAGCTATAACTCATGTGGCCTTCAGGGCCAAAGAACAAAGTGATCATTAACCACTGAGTAAGAAACAGTAAGAAACACTGATTACTAAGAAACAGTAATCAATAACAAATCAGAAACTAAGACTAATATTCTTATCTATAGATTTTCCACCAGATACGTAAAACATGTGACTCTGAGATGCCAGTTGAGAAAGAGTCTGGGGTCGATTTTCCGGCCCCAGGATCATATCTTGTTTTCAAGACTATGAACTGTTCCCTCTGCACTTGTTCCAAGAGTCTCATGCCTTATAGCATCCAGTTTATCAATAATTATAAATATCTTTTGTGGACCTTGCCAGGGCCTGCTTTTCTTTTATTCTTCCTGTCTTCTACAGTGAAGATGGAGAAGCTGTATATAGTCAGCAAAAACAAGACCAGGAGTTGACTGTGGCTTAGATTCATGAACTTTATTGCAAAATTCAGACTTAAATTTAAAGAAAGTAGGGAAAACCACTAGGTCATTCAGGTATGACCTAAATAAAATCCCTTATGATTATACAGTAGAAGTAACACATAGATTCAAGGGATTAGATCTGATAGACAGAGTGCCTGAGGAACTATGGACAAGGTTTGTAACATTATACAGGAAGTGGTGATCAAGACCATCCCCAAGAAAAAGAAATGCAAAAAGGCAAAATAGTTCTCTGAGGAGGTCTTACACATAGCTGAGAAAAGAAGAGAAGTGAAAGGAAAAGAATAAAAGGAAAGATATACTCATCTGAATGCAGAGTTCCAAAGAATAGCAAGAAGAGATAAGAACACCTTCCTAAGTGATCAATGTAAAGAAATAGAGGAAAACAATAAAATGGGAAAGACTAGAGATTTCAAGAAAATTAGAGATACCAAGGGAACATTTTATACAAAGATGGGCACAATAAAGGACAGAAACTGTATGGACCTAACAGAGCAGAAGATATTAAAAAGAGGTGGCAAAAATACACAAAAGAACTATACAAAAGAGATTTTACTGACCTAGATAACCATGATGGTGTGATCACTCACCTAGAGCCAGACATCCTGGAATGCAATGTCAAGTGGGCCTTAGAAAGCATCAATATGAACAAAGCTAGGGGAGGTGATAGAATTCCAGCTGAGCTATTTCAGATCCTGAAAGATGGTGCTGTGAAAGTGTTGTACTCAATATGTCAGCAAATTTGGAAAACTCAGCAGTGGCCACAGGACTGAAAAAAGTCAGTTTTCATTCCAATCCCAAAGAAAGGCAATGCTAAAGAATGTTCAAACTACCACACAACTGCACTCATTTCATACACTAGCAAAGTAATGCTCAAAATTCTTCAAGTTAGACTTCAACAGTATGTGAACCAAGAACTTCCAGATGTTCAGGCTGGATTTAGAAAAGGCAGAGGAACCAAAGACCAAATTGCCAATATCCATGAATCATAGAAAAAGCAAGACAATTCCTGAAAAACACCTACTTCTGCTTCGTTGACTATGTTAAAGCCTTTGACTTTGTGGATCACAACAAACTGGAATATTCTTCAAGAGATAGGAATACCAGACCACCTTACCTGCCTCCTGAGAAATCTATATGCAGGTCAAGAAGCAACAGCTAGAACCAGACATGGAACAATGGATTGGTCCCAAATTGGGAAAGGAGCATGTCAAGGCTGTGTACTGTCACCCTGCTTATTTAACGTATATGCATAGTGCATCATGCGAAATGCCAAACTGGATGAAACATGGAAAATAGATGGGGAAGCTATGGAAACAGTGACAGACTTTATTTTCTTGGGCTCCAAAATTATTTCAGATGGTCACTGCAGCCATAAAATTAAAAGATGTTTGCTCCTTGGAAGAAAAGCTATGATCAACCTAGACATCGTATTAAAAAGCAGAGATATTACTTTGCTGACAAATGTTCATGTAGTCAAAGCTATGTTTTTTTTTTTTTTTTCTCACTAGTCATGTATGAATATGAGAGTTGAACCATAAAGAAGGCTGAGCATCAAAGATTTGATGCTTTGAACTGTGGTTTTGGCGAAGACTCTTGAGAGTCCTTTGGAATGCAGACAGTCCCTTGGAAATCAAACCAGTCAATCCTAAAGGAAATCAATCCTGAAAATTCATTGGAAGGACTGATGCTGAAGCTGAAACTCCAATACTTTGGCCACCTGATATGAAGAAGCGACTCATTAGTAAAGACCCTGATGCTGGGAAAGATTGAAAGCAGGAGGAGAAGGGGATGACAGAGGATGAGATGGTTGGATGGCATCACTGCCTCAATGGACATGAGTTGAGCAAGCTCTGGCAGATGGAAAAGGTCAGGGAAGCCTGATGTGCTATAGCCCATGGGGTCACAAAGAGTTGGACATGACTGAATAACAACAACAACACTTTAGGAAGGTTAGTATTAAATATGACACTTCATTATTATTGAAGGCCTTCTTCAGTGAACAGCATATAAAAATAGAGGAAACAACAGAAGGGGAAAGAGTAGAGATCTCTTCAGGAAAATTGAAAATATCAAAGGAACATTTTTCCCCAAAGATAGGCACAATAAAGGATAAAAATGGCAGAGGCCTAGGAGATGCTAGGGAGATCAAGAAGAGATGGAAAGAATACATGGAAGAACTGTATAAAAAAGATCTTAATGAATCGGATAACTACAATGCTGTGGTCAGTCACCCAGAGCCAGACATTCTGGAGTGTGAAGTCAAGTGGGCCTTAGGAAGCACTGCTATTAATAAAGATAGTGGATGCAATGGAATTCCAGTGGAACTATTCAAAACCCTAAAGGATGATGCTATTAAAGTGTTAACATTCATTATGTTCCGCAAATCTGGAAGACCCAGCAGAAGCCAAAAGACTGGATAAGGTCAGCCCTCATCCCAATTTCCAAGAAGGATAGCACTAAAGAATGTTCAAACCATCAGACAATTGCACTCTTCTCCCATGCTAGAAAGGTCATGCTTAAAATCTTGCATGCTAGGCTTCAGCATTATGTGAACCAAGAAATTCCAGATGTTCAAGCTGGGATTAGAAAAGCAGAGGAACCAGAGTTCAAACCACCAACATTCGCTGGATCATAGAGGAAGCAACAAATTCCAGAAAAACATCTACCTCTGTTTCATCGACTATGCTAAAGCCTTTGACTGTGTGGGTCATAACAAACTGTGTAAACTTCTTAAAGAGATGGGGATATGGGAGCATCTTATCTGTCTCCTGAGAAACCTGTATGTGGGTCAAGAAAAAACAGTGAGAACCCTGTCTGGAAAAACTGGTTCAGGATTGAGAAAAGAGTATGACGGGGCTGTTTGCTGTTGCCCTGTTTGTTTAACCTATATGCTGCGCACATAATGAGATATGCCAGACTGGATGAGTTATAAGCTGGAGTCAAGATAGGCAGGAGAAACACAAACAACCCCAGATATGTGGATGATAGAACTCTAATGGCAGAAAGCAAAGAGGAACTAAAGATCCTCTTAATGAGAGTGAAGGAAGAGAGTGAAAGAACTAGTTTAAAACTAAATATTTAAAAATTAAGATCATGGCACATGACCCTATTACTTCGTAGCAAATAGAAGGGGAAAAGGTGAAAGTAGTGACAGATTTCCTCTTCTTGGGCTCCAAAATCACTGTGGCTGGTGACTGCAGCCATGAAATCAGAAAGCACTGCTTCTTGGCAGGAAAGCTATACAAACTTAGACAGTGTGTTGAAAAGCAGAGACATTACTCTGCTGACAAAGGTCCTTATAACCAAGGCTATGGTCTTCCCAGTGGTCATGAGAGCTGGACCATAAAGAAGGCAGAGTGTCAAAGAATCAATGCCTTTGAATTGTGGTGTTGGAGAAGACTCCTGAGAGTCCCTTGGACATAAGGGAGATCAAAAACCAGTCAATCTTAAGGGAAATCAACCCTGAATATTCATTGGAAGAACTGATTCTGAGGCTTAAGCTCCTGTATTTTGGTCACCTGATGCAAACAGCTGACTCATTGGAAAAAATCCCTGATATTTGGAAATTTGAGGGCAGAAGGAGAAGATCAGAGGATGACATGGCTGGATGGCATCACCGATGCAATGTACATGAACTTGGGTAAACTTTGGGAGATAGTGAGGGACAGGAAAGCCTGATGTGCTACAGTCCATGGGACTGCATAGAGTCAGACATGACTGGGCAATGGAAGAAAAACAACAAAGAGGCCAATGCTCCAAAAAATGTAAAATGCTGATGAAATAAATCAAAGATGATACAAAGGAAAGATACACTGTGTTCTCAGATTGGAAGAATCAATATTGCCAAAATGTACTACCCAAAGCAATCTACAGATTCCATGCAGTCTCTGTAAAATTATCAATGGCATTTTTCACAGAATTAGAACAAAAAACTCTTGAGATTTGTATGGAGACAAAAAAAGACCATGAATAGCCAAAGCCCTCTTGAGAAGGAAAAAACAAAAACAGAGCTGGAGGAATAAGGTTTTCTGTCTTCAGACTACACTACAAAGACAGTCATCAAAACAGTATGGTACTAGCACAAAATCAGAAGTATAGATTAACGGAATAGTATAGAATCTCAGCAATAAATCCATGCATCAATGGTCAATTAGTCTATGGTAAAGGAGGCAACTATATAATGGCTTAGACAATCTCTTTAATAAGTTGTCCTGGGAAAACTGGACAGCTATATGTTAAAAAAAAAAAAGAAAGAAAAAGAAATTAGATCATTCTTTAACACCAAACACAAAGATAACCTCAAAATGGATTAAAGATCTAAATGTAAGACAAGATACTATAAAAAACTATTGGAGTAAAACATAGGCGTAAGACCCTTTGACGCAAACCACAGCAAGATCTTTTTCAATCAATCTCCTAGAGTAACAGAACAAAAACAAAAATAAAGAAATGGGACCTAATTAAACTCAAAATCTTTTGTACAGCAAAGGAAATCATAAACAAAAAGACCACATAGAGAATGGGAGAAAATATTTGTAAATAATGTGACCCACAAGGGATTAATCTCCAAAATTTGCAACCGCTCATGTGGCTTAATATCAGGAAAACAAACAACCCAATCAAAAAAATGGCAGAAGTCCTAAATAGACATTTCTCCAAAGAAGACATACAGAGGCCAAGAGGCACAGGAAAAGATGCTCAACATCGCTAATTATTAGAGAAATGCAAATCAAAACTACAGTGAGGTATCATCTCACACCAATTAGAATGGCCATCAGCCAAGTCTGCAAACAACAAATACTGGTAAGGATGTGGAAAAAAAGGGAACCCTCCCCCACGGTTGTTGGGAATGTAAATTGGCATAGCTACTAAGGAGAACAGTAAGGGAATCCCCTTAAGAAACTAAAGATCGAGCTACCATATGATCCAGCAACCCCACTTCTGGGCATATATCCAGAGAAAAACAGGTTCGAAGGGATACATACACTCCAGTGTTCTCCACAGCACTATTTCCAACAGCCAAGATACGGAAGCAACCTGAATGTTCACTGACGAATGAATAAAGAAGATGTGGCACATTTATACAGCAGAATATTAAGCAGCCATTTAAAAAATGGAATAATGCCATCTTCAGCAACATGGATGAACCTGGAGATTTTCATACTAAGTGGACTGTCAAACAGAGAAAGAAAAATACATATGGTATTGCTTATATGTGGAATCTAAAAAATGAAATGCACAAAACAGAAACAGACTCATCAAAATGAACTTGTGGTTACCAGGAGGGAAAGCCCGAAGGGAGGGATAGATTGGGAGTTTGGGTTTGATACATACATACTGTTATATTTAAAATAGGTAACCAACAAGGGCCGACTGCTTTGCACAAGAAACTCTGCTCAATATTCTGGAATAACCTTAAAGGGAAAAGAATTTGAAAAAGGATACTTGTATATGTAACTGAATCACTTTGTTGTACACCTGAAACTAACACAACATTGTTAACAGTTTAACTGGTGAAAATTATAGATACAGAAAACCACCATTCTAAGTCTTTGGAATTGTCCTAAAGACACATAGAGAATGGAGAATCATTTATTCAAGAAAATTTACTTAATCTTGGTAAGAATAGGGAGTCTGTGGCATTTGGGCCACTCTTTCCCTTCACCTCTTTTTGCCTCAAAAGTTCTACTTTCAATGTGTACAGCTAAGAACATAAGGGTTCCTTTCCTCCCCAGCTTCCAGCCTGGGCCTATGGTTTCACCCCAGAAAGAGCAGGCTGCTGGCCTTTCTCATTCTCTACCAACTCCATTTTACAGAAGCTCTGATTTCAGACAAACAGAGCAGGCCTGATGGACTGTCTCTCTCTTCCCCCACTCACAGGGAAAACTCTTTATTCCAGGCACAGGAGGCCTATAATACTGGAAGTATTAGAACCCTCATGTACTCCTGGTGATGAGGAGGAAATGGCAACCCACTCCAGTATTCTTGCCTACAGAATCCTGTGGACAGAGGAGCCTGGTGGGCTGCTGTCCATGGGGTCGCACAGAGTCAGACACGACTGAAGCGACGTAGCAGCAGCAGCATACTCCTGGTGAGATTTAGAAATGGTATAGCCACTTTGGAAAACAGTCTAGTAGTTCTTCAAGAGGTTAAGAACAGAGTTATTGTACGGCCCAGAAACTGTACTCCTAAGTAAATATCCAAGAGAAATGAAAACAAATATCCACACAAAAATGTGTAGTCAGTTTTCATAGCAACATTGTTTACAATAATCCAAAAATGTCTATCAATTGATGAATGGATAAATAAAATCTGATATATCTATATAGGTGGAATACTATTTGGCAATACACATAGATAATACATGTTAAAACATGGGTGAAGATTAATAATATGTTAATGAAATATAGGTATCACAAAAGCCATACATTTTGTGATTTCATCTATATGAAATATCCAAAATAGGCAAATGATTGCAGACAGGAAGTAGACCAGTGGTTGGTTAGGACTGCTAGCATGTACTGGATTTCTTTTGAGGGAACTAAAATGTCTGTCAATTTGATTGTTAATGACTGTTGTGAATAGAATAAGAAAACACTAAATTGTATACTTTTAAGTGGCAAATGGTATGTATATGAATTATATCTAGATAAAACTTTAAAAATTCAAAAAAGCTCCACCTTTTACAAAGAAGAAAAATAAATGAAAAAAAGCTGGCTGACATTTTTATATCGAATCTCCAATCGATTCAGTCTCAGAGAGAGCCTGTGATTTTCGCTACGGGATAGCAAATATTTATCATTGAGTATTTATCAAGTACCTATTGAATGTCCATTTCTGTCTAAGCCCTGGAGAGGATACAGGGAAATCTAGATGAAAAGCAAAAACCTCACCTAGCTATGTATTTTATCTATATGGTTGCAAATATCCAGATGGTAAAAGCTACTTTTGAAAATACAAATGCTTAGATAAAATCATTTTCTCTTTAAGTCTCTCCCTCCATTCTGTTCTCTGTCAGCATTTCACAATGACATCCAATTAACTGCGAGGCAAAATCCCACTTGGTAAGCAACAATGTTGACTTCATTATGTTTTTATTACATTTCCAATAGTTTCTTCTGCAATGAAAATTAAGTTTATAGTATGATCAAAGATGTAAACACACCACCTGTCCTATGTCATAATACTTACCCTTTTTAATGGAATAAAGGCTATGATGGGAATTCTTTTAAATAAGCAAGGGGAGATATGCATATTATATTGCAAATTTTGAGATACTTTTCCTGCATATTTTGCTTTTTGCCTTCCCTTTATTTTGGTGCTTCGATTTATTTAGTCTGTCGATTTTGTCATCATGCCACTTATTTAAACAGATATTGTAGTGGAAATATTTAACTTAAAATTTAGTTAGAAAATACTGTATGCTTCAGTACAGTCGCTTAGTCATATCTAACTCTTTGCCACTCCATGGACTGCAGCACACCAGGATTCCCTGTCCATCACCAACTCCTGGAGCCTCTTCAAAGTCAATCCATAGCGTTAGTGATGCCAGCCAACCACCTCATCCTCTGTTGTCCCCTTCTCTGCCCACCTTCAATCTTTCCCAACATCAGGGTCTTTACTAATGACTTGGTTCTTCGCATCAGGTGGCCAAAGTATTGGAGTTTCAGCTTCAGCATCAGTCCTTCAAATGGATATTCAGGAATGATTTCCTGTAGGATGGACTGGTTGGATCTCCTTGCTGCCCAAGGGATTCTCAAGAGTCTTCTCCAACACCGCAATTCAAAAGCATCAATTCTTCAGTGCTCAGCTTTCTTAACAGTCCAAATCTCACACCCATACATGACTACTGGAAAAACCATAGCTTTGACTACATGGACCTTTGTTGATAAAGTAATGTCTCTGCTTTATAATATGCTGTATAGGTTGGTCATAGCTTTTCTTCCAAGGAGCAAGTGTCTTTTAATTTCATGGCTGCAATCACCATCTGCAGTGATTTTGGAGCCCAAAAAAGAGTCTCTCAATGTTTCCAATGTTTCCCCATCTATTTGCCATGAAGTGATGGGACCGGACACCATGATCTTAGTTTACTGAATGTTGAGTTTTAAGCAAACTTTTTCACTCTCCTCTTTCACATTCATCAAGAAGCTCTTTAGTTCTTCTTTGATTTCTGCCATAAGGGTGGTGTCATCTGCGTATCTGAGGTTATTGATATTTCTTCTAGCAATCTTGATTCCAGCTTGTGCTTCATCCAGCCCAGTGTTTCTCATTATTACTCTGCATATAAGTTAAATAAGCAGGGTGACAGTACACAGCCTTGATGTACTTTGGAACCAGTCTGTTGTTCCATGTCCAGTTCTAACTGTTGCTTCCTGACCTGCATACAGGTTTCTCAAGAGGCAGGTTAGGTGGTCTGGTATTTCCATCTCTTGAAGAATTTTCCACAGTTTTTTGTGATCCATACAGTCAAAGGCTTTGGCATAGTCAATGAAGCAGAAGCAGATTTTTTTTCTGGGACTCTCTTGCTTTTTCAGTGATCCAACAGATGTTGGCAATTTGATCTCTGGTTCTTCTGCCATTTCTAAATCCAGCTTGAACATCTAGAATTTCACAGTTCATGTACTGTTGAAGCCTGGCTTGGAGAATTTTGAGTATTACTTTGCTACTATGTGAGATGAGTGCAATTGTGCAGTAGTTTGAGCATTCTTTGGCATTCCCTTTCTTTGGGATTGGGATGAAAACTGACCTTTTCCAGTCCTGTGGCCACTGCTGAATTTTCCAAATTTGCTGGCATATTGAGTACTGCACTTTCACAGCATCATCTTAATAGCTCAATTGTGTGTGTGTGTGTGTGTGTGTATGTATGTGTGTGAGAGAGAGAGAGAAATATAATCATAGCATCCAAAAATAAGGATATTGCTTACAATGGTATATGATGATTATTTCCGTATCCTCCTCTGTTCATTCTTTCTCATCACCTTATCTTTATTTCCTATAAGTAACTACTTGTGATATTTTCATAGATTTATCAAGATTATTTATTTTTATATAAGCAAACATGAAATATTTCCCCTGATTTTCCCAAATGGTCACTTATTACATAATTTTCTGTATATTATTTTTCACAAAACAATATACTCTGGAAATCTCTCTTTATCCTGTATAGTAATTAGAAATATCTAATTCCTAATTTTTTATAAAAACTGCATAACAGTTCATGATGTACATACTGTAACCAAATTTGTAATGATTGATATTAATCCAGAAAGTAGAGAACTAGTTATTAGAACATTAGACTTTCTATCAAAAAATGAATTCCAACAGATTTCTGCTTTCAACTATGAGATATAAAAAACTTAAAAATCACTGCTTCCACTCTTAAAACAAGAAAAGAGTTGAGAAAACTGAAAATAAATTATTTTATTTTTGCATCTTTCAGAGAATTGATATCACAAGGCAAACCCAACCAGAAATCTAGAAAGATAGTCGAATATGGAGAAACAGAGCCAAGATCAGTTTATTTGAAGCAGAACCTTCTGAAGACATTAACTGGTAGAAACACCTATATGGTAATTTTCACTAGTTGCTGGAGGCTGAGTACAGGTTAGCTTGAGAGTGATATATTTCCTAAAGTTCAGTCTTAGAGGAAATCCCAGACTTTCATGAGTTTTAAGTCAAAGAACTATACAAGGTTCTCATAGTGAAGAGTCAAGGGAAATACACTTTCATTTCTGACAGGGTAAGAAAAAAGTAATCATTTGCAGTATGCCCAGAGAGTTATCAAAAACAAAAGTCTCCCTCCAAGAGAAAACTATACCATAAACTTACCCAACCTAAGAGAAGGGTGGTTACCCATATTCAACCCCTTTGCCTTCCTGTTACATCTAAGGTGGCAAAGGATAAAGCTAAGAAACACTAGTGAAGGATGAAGGCCCACTAAAAGATAAAATTTGAATTACAAAATTAAATTATGTTTCCCCTCCCCCAATCTTACTACCAAATCATGAGAGCTCTAGTATAATAGCAGTCGATTCGCAGATGAAGGAGCTGCAAGAAACAGACTCTACTTACGAGAGTGGTCTTACAACAACCCAAAGACAACAGGAGACGTGGACAAAGACACTGCTGCTGCTGCTGCTAAGTCGCTTCAGTCGTGTCTGACTCTGTGCGACCCCATAGATGGCAGCCCACCAGGCTCCGGCATCCCTGGGATTCTCCAGGCAAGAACACTGGAGTGGGTTGCCATTTCCTTCTCCAATGCATGAAAGTGAAAAGTGAAAATGAAGTCGCCCAGTCGTGTCCGACTCTTAGCGACCCCATGGACTGCAGCCTACCAGGCTCCTCCGTCCATGGGATTTTCCAGGCAAGAGTACTGGAGTGGGGTGCCATTGCCTTCATCTGCCGCTACACAAGATATTAAACAGAGCCTAACACCCAGACAGATAAACATAGACTTTACACTGAAGGTCTATTTATCTCAGTTTCTATTACCCAATACATTATACTTTGTCTTTTTTAAAATAAATAAATAAAACCCAAACAGAATAAAGACAAAAAAAAAAAAAAAAAAACTGAACTAAGGCATATCCTACTCAAACTACAGAAAACCAAAGAGAAAATCTTGAATGAAGCAAGAGGAATAAAATACATTACCTACAGAGAAATGGAGGAAAAAACCACACAAAGCAAGAAGAAACTGGAGTAAAATATTTAAAGTTTGATAAGAAAAAGCAAAAGCCAGAATACTCAAATTATACAGAGAAAACAACTTTCAAAAGTGAAAGAAAAATAAAGACTTTTTCAAACAAAAATTGAGGAAAGTCATCATCAGTGTATATGATCTGCAAACATGTTAAGAAAAATTCTTCAAGAAGAATGAAAATGATGTAGAAACGTATACCTACATAAAAGAAGGAAGAATATCAGAGAAGGAATAAAATGAAGGTAAAAATAAAATATTTTAGTTTTCTTATTCTTAATCTAAGGGAATTTTCAAAGTATTTTTTACAGAGTAATAACAGGAAAATGTATTGTGAGATTTCAGTATATGAAGTAAATGACAGCAACATTGTCAGGCGAGGAAGGGAGGAATTGGGAAAAATACCCTTTTACAAATATCTGGATATCTATGAAATAATATAATCTTATTTTAAAGTATCCTCATATTCACTTAAAATATATTACAAATGTTTAGGATACCACTAAATTTTTTAAGAAGTATAATTATATTAAGATGAGGTGGCAAGAATACCCAGGAGAACTATACAAAAAAGATCTTAATGACCCAGACAACCATGATGGTGTGATCACTCACCTAGAGCCAGATATCCTGGACTGTGAAGTCAAGTGGGCCTTAGGAAGCATCAATACAAACAAAGCTAGTAGATGTGATGAAATTCCAGCTGAGCTATTTCAAAACTTAAAAGATGATGCTGTGAAAGTGCAGCACTCAATATGCCAGCAAATTTGGAAAACTTAGCGGCCACAGGACTGGAAAAGGTCAGTCTTCATTCTGATCCCAAAGAAAGGCAATGCCAAAGAATGTTCAAACTACTGCACAATTGCACTCATTTCATATGCTAGAAAAGTAATGCTCAAAATTCTCCACACTAGGCTTCAGCAGTATGTGAACCAAGAACTACCAGATGTTCAAGTTGGATTTAGAAAAAAAGAGATCAAATTGCCAACATCTGTTGGATCATAGGAAAAGCAAGAGAATTCCAGAAGAACATCTACTTCTGCTTCATTGACTATGCTAAAGCCTTTGACTGTGTGGATCACAACAAACTATGGACAGTTCTTCAGGAGATGGGAATACCAGAGCACCCTACCTGCCTCCTGAGAAACCTGTATGCAGGTCAAGAAGCAAGAGTTAGAATCAGACATTAAACAATGGACAGGTTCCAAATTGGGAAAGGAGTACATCAAGGGTGTATATCATCCTTGCTTATTTAAATTATATGCAGAGTACATCATGAGAAATGCCAGACTGGATGAAGCACAAGCTGGAAGAAAGATTGCTCTGAGAAATATCAATAACCTCAGATACACAGATGACACTACCCTTATGGCAGAAAGCGAAGAAGAACTTAAAGCCTCTTGATGAATGTGAAAGACGAGAGTGAAAAAGCTGGCTTAAAACTCAACGTTAAAAAAAAACTAAGATCATGGTATCTGGTCCTATCACTTCATGGCAAATAGATGGGGAAAATATAGAAACAGAGACAGACTTTATTTTCTTGATATCCAACATCACTGCAGATGTTGACTGCAGCCATGAAATTAAAAGATGTTTGCTCCTTGGAAGAAAAGTTATGACAAACTTAGGCAGCATTTTAAAAAGCAAAGACTTTACTTTGCCAACAAAGATCCATTTAGTCAAAGCTATGGTTTTTCCAGTAGTCATGTATGGATGTGAGAGTTGGACCATAAAGAAGGCTGAGCACCAAAGAATTGATGCTTTTGAACTTTGGGGTTGGAGAAGACTGTTGAGATCCCTTGGACTGAAAGGAGATCAAACCAGTCAATCCTAAATGAAATCAGTCCTGTATATTTTTTGAACAGACTGATGCTGAAGCTGAAGCTCCAATACTTTGGCCACCTTATGTGAAGAGTTGACTCTGGAAAATACACTGATGCTGGGGAAGATTGAAGGCAGGAGGCAAAGAAGAAGACAGAGGATGAGATGGTGGATGGCATCATCAACTTGATGGACATGAGTTTGAGCAAGTTCCAGAAGTTGGTGATGGTCAGGGAAGCCTACTGTGCTACAGTCCATTGGGTTGCCAAGAGTCAGACACAACTGAGTGACTGAACAACAACATCATAATTATTATGCTAAGAGAGAAGAGAAAATGGAATTATATAAAATTCCCACCTAAAATCAGAGAAGGCAGAAACAGAGAAGAAAATATAAAAATAAACCAAGAGCAACTGCAATGATTAGAGAACAGTCACAAAATAGTAGCCATTAATCCAGGTATATAAATCATCACTTTAAATGTGAATACACCAATTAAACACAAAGTTTATCTGACTGAAAAAACATTAAAGACACATTTAGATAAAAATTGAAAGGATGGAAAAAGAGATACCATCCTAATAAGTAACTAAAGTAAATTAAAGGAAGCTGTATTAATTCCAAGCACAGCATACTTTAGAACAAGGGAAATTATCAGAAATAAAGAGGGGTATACATAATAATTGGAGAAGGAAATGGCAACCCACTCCAGTACTCTCGCCTGGAAAATCCCATGGACAGAGGAGCATGGTAGGCTACAGTCAATGGGGTCACGAAGAGTCAGACCCGACTGAGCGACTTTGCTATACATAATAATGAAGGGCTCAATTCTCCAAAAAGACATAACAATCTTAATATGCATACACCTCATAATGGAGTCCTGAAATACAAGAGACAAGAACTGACGGAATGCAACAAGAAATCTGCTACTATGGTTGGATGCGTTCACAGTCCTCTTTCAGTAGTTGGAAGGTCCAGCAGGTAGAATGTATGAAAGGATATACTTGACCAAAAATTCACTATTAATCAACTTGATGTAATAAATATTTATAGCATATTCAATCAAAAAAGAATAGAATGTACATTCCTCTCAAGTTCACATGGCATTTCCTACAAAACAAACCATACCCAAGCCCCCAAAAAACTTAACACATTTAAAAACAGAAATCATACAAAGTATTTTTTCAAGTCACAATGGAATTAAACTAGAAATCAAAACCAGAAAGACAGAAAATACCGAAACATTTTGAAATTAAACAACAGACTTCTAAATAAAACATGAGTCAAAAAAGTCCCAAAAGACAGCTTTTATTGGATTAAATGAAAATGGAAATACAGCTCATCAAAACTTGTAGAATGCAGCAAAAATAGTTATTAAAGGGAATTTATAGCATTAAAAGCATTTATTAGTAATGATGAAGGATCTAAAACCAATAACTTAAGCTCCTATCTTAGACCACAAGAGAGAAAGAGAAAAATAAAGCCTGAAGCAAACAGAAACTGTACAATGTAGGAAAGAAATTAAAAAAAAAAAAATTGAAAATAGGAAAACTGCAGAAAGCCCATAAATAAAAATCAAGTTCTTTGAAAAGATATATAAAATTAGTAACAGTCTATCTAGCCAAGAAAAAAAGCAATGTGACTAAAATAAAAGAATCAAAGCAAAGGTTTTACACTTCTTTTAAAAGTTAACTAGAAATATATCATAAACTTATTTTTTCCTTTTTCAAAAACTAAACAACTTTTAGAAAATATCACAGGATACCTGTGTGTCTAGGTAACCTTCAGTTAGGTGATTCATTGTCAGATACAACATAAAAGAGAGTCCATGAAAGGAAAAATTATAAGTTGGACTTGGTTAAAATAAAAACCTTCTACAAAGGCACTGTTAAAGAATGGAAGAACAAGACACAGACTGCGAAAAATACTTGCTATTATCTAGTTGATAAAGAATTTTTAACCAATATATACAAAGAATTTTGAAAATTTAATGATAAGGAAACAACCCAACAACAACAACAACAACAAAAAAGAGTATAAGATCTGAACAAACATTTCAGTAAAGGAGATATACAGATGGTAAAAAAAGTTATGAAAAGATGCTCAGCATCATTTATTTTTAAGAGTTGAAAAGTGAGACAAAATGAGATACCGCTACACACCTACCTATAAGGATGGCTAAAATCTAAAGCCTATCGATACAAATGTTGACAAGAAAGTAGAACAGCAAGAATTTTTCATTTATTGCTGGTGGAAATGCAAAATGGTACAGCCACTTTGGAAGACAATTTGCCAGTTTCTTAACAAAACCAGATATAACCCTACCGTATGATTCAGCAGTTGTACTCTTAGGTATTTATCAGATTTATTTGGAAAGTCATATGTACAAAAAATACTGATCACAAATTTATGTATGACTTAATCATGAATGTTTATACTGAAACAACCAAGAAGCCTTTCAACAGATGAATGCATCAATACTATGGTATATCCATGCAATGGCACATGTTTCCGATCAAAAGAAATGATATATCAAGTCATGAAAAGATATAGAAGAACTTGAAATCCATATTGGTAAGTTAAAAAGGATAGTCTATAAAGGCTGTATACTACATGATTCCAAATATTTGACATTCTGGAAAGGGTGAAACTGTAGAGGCAATAAAAATAGCAATTCTGCCCAGAGTTTTGCAAGGGTAGGGGAAATAGCTAAAGTGTGAAACATTTTAAGGCAGTGTGAGTACTTTTAGGATACTGTCATGGTGGCCACGTGACAGTTGTCAAAATGCACAGAACTGTACAGGGGATAGGAACAAGCCAGAACTAAACTGCGGGACCCCAACATTGACCCCTTCTGATGATTCTGATCCTAAGCTTAAAACTTAAGGAAGTTCAATAGAAATATAGCTTAAATGAGAAGGTTAGAAACTATAGAGGACACATATCAAAGATGAATTCTAAGCGGTCCTTACCCTTGTTAAAATTTATATCACAGTGATTTGATATCACTGTTTCAGTTATTTGAATATCATTCTATAGGGAAAAAAACAAGCATTTTTCCTCTTTATAAGACATGGTTTTATTATTTTCATAAGCATGGATTGGTATGTCTAATTAACTGCTAGAAGGACTATAGATCATTGGTTATAAAACTAATGATGATTTTTGGCAACCATTCTCCAAATGTTGACTGCTTTATGGCTAATAATCTTTATATTTAGAGAGCAAACAAAAGAATTAAAAAGCACAGCAGGCTGGAACAAAGAGACAAAAGCACTCAATTGACTCTTGAGGATGTAACTCTAACATAGGATAACAAATGGGTCTAATTTTAATAATAATCATAGAATGTGCAATTAAAGACTGGAAGGCAGATAAGGAAATATATAACCCAAGCACTAACAAATAACAATCAAATTACATCCCCAACACAAGAGTTGTGTTAAACAGAATTTTGAGGCCCTGTCCCAGAAGGAGGGAGCTTTGTAATGGATCAAATGTTTCTATTAGAGACTCTGGAGGGAGCAGCAGTACCATGGGTTTCCACCATGGCCTGCTTGATATCACCTAATATCTCATTTTACTCATTAGAAAACTATACAGATTGACTATGTTTCTTCCCTAAAGTCAGAGAGCTAGTAAAATCCCCTTTCTACAGAATCTAGTGGTTGTAATTTTAGATTCAGTAGATAAATACTGAGAGCCAAATTCTCTGATGCTTTAAAACAGACTGTCTCACATACAAGATCAGGGTCAACTTCATACTTTAAAGAGCTTGGGCTAGGTAAAAGCTGAATGCACAAGTCCTGCACCCCTAGTGGTTCAGAATATCCTTTGTTTCTCTAAATAGCAGAGGGCATGAGTCCCTATTCAGTGGCTCTTTAATAAGCTGAAACATTGGCCCAGGAGTGAGGTCTAAGGAAAAGGAGGGAGGTATTCATTTAACAACTGTATGATCTGACAGTAGGTCAGGAAGTCTCATAAATTTCTCACGAAACATTTAGAGAATAGTGATGCTATTCACTTTGGAAGATTTTTTAAAAATATTTGAGGCTCATGTGTTTAAATAATTTGCATAAAGTCTTACAGACAGAAGAAGCCAAAATTAGACCTGGACTCAGGTGAGTTAAATTCAGACCCTGCTCTTTTCCCTTCATTGTAGTGCCTCCCTGATAACGGGAAGAGAGACTTTACTAATCGTACACAAGCAGGATGTGAGCAGGTAAACGGTGTATACTTAGCTTGCTGCTTTCAACATGTGCGTCTGTTCTCAGTCGTGTCCAACTCTTCGCAACCCCATGGACTGTAGTCCACCAGGCTCCTCTGTTCATGAGATTATCCCAGCAAGGATACTGGAGAGAGTTGCCATTTCCTCCTCTAGGAGATATTCCCAATGCAGAGACTGAACTCACACCAACTGCAGCTCGTGCATTGGCAGGCAAATTCTTTACCACTGAGCCACCTTGGAAGCTGATTTCAACACAGTGCATATTAATAAGTGGGAGCAATTATGGGGGAGGTGACAGAAAGAAAGATGAAAGAAAAAAGGGGAAAGTTGTAAAGAATCTAAAACTTCTTAGTTCTATAAAATAAATATAAATATATGAAAATATTATTATTACTCTTTAAGAGATACTAGCTCAGACATAATAAAGATCTCATACTGCCCCTCATAAATTAGGATGAATCAGTGGCATTAATATTGACTTTTCAAAAAAGAGAAATTTAATTGATCTTCAATCTTAGATCTCTGGACAGCACAAAGAGTTCTGAAATAACAAGGTTTGAAGATATACATTTTTGATGAATGGATAAGGATGTTGTGGTATGTATATACAATGGAATATTACTCAGTCATAAAAAGGAGTGAGTTTGAGTCAGGTGAACTGAAGTGGATGAACCTAAAGCCTATTATACAGAGTGAAGAAAGACAGAGAGAGAAAAATATTGTATATTAACTCATATATGGAATGTAGAAAAATGATACCATGAACCTGTTTGCAGGGCAGAATAGAGACACAGACATAGAGAACAGGCTTGTGGACACAGTGGGGGAAGGAGAGGGTGGGACAAACTGAAAGGAAGTAGCACTGAAATATATACTTCACTACGTGTAAAATAGAGAGCTAGTGGAAACTGCTATACAACAGGGAGCACAGCCTGGTGCTCTGTGATGACCTACAGGGATGGGATGAGGGGTTGGGTGAGATGAGGGGTTGGGTGAGATGAGGGGCTGGGTGAGAGGGAGGCTCAAGAGGGACAGGACATATGTATATTTATGGCTGATTCACATTGTTGTACAGCAGAAATCAACACAAAATTTTAAAGCAATTATCCTCCAATTAAAAAAGGAATAAATACAGAATAATAGAAAAATATATACACATTTTTGGTATGGCACCATCACTGGGTAATAGTAGTAGCAATGGAATAAATAGCATTTATAATTTCTTATTTCATTACTAAGTTGTAAAATAAGTAGAATTCTTTGCTCAAAAACATGTCAGTGAGTTACACAGGAAATAAAAGGTGATATCCCTTTGGCAACCTATTTACATGGTGGGAAAACACTACCTAAAGACAAAGATTTTTGAGAAATATCTCCTGTTTCATTTCACAACTTTGACATAGATCTGGGTTAAACAGACTCATACACTAAGGTTCTTGCTTAATTACCAGCGTGTTTCTCAGAAAAGCTTTCTGTCTGCCAATTTACCATCTTGGTAGCATGTGAAATGGGCTTCCCAGGCGGCGCTAGTGGTAAAGAACTCACCTGCCAATCCAGGCGATGTAAGAGACATGGATTTGATCCCAGAGCGGGGAAGGAGACCATGGCAACCCTATCCAATATTCTTGTTTGGAGAATCCCATGGACAGAGGAGCCTGGGGTCCACAGCCTACAGTTCATAGGGTTGCAAAGAGTTGGACACAGCTGAGACAACTTAGCACACAGCATGTAAAATAAAGCAAGAACTTCAGATAATTCATTTGGCTCATTTTTTTTCCCTGATATTTTTCTCTAGACTTTTCTTTTTTGATCTGTTTTTTTTTTTAACTTTTCTGAATCACATTTTCCTTTTCTGTATAGTAGATGGATTTTTAGATTTCTCTTTATAAGCATCCCATCCTTACCTAAGATTTCTTCTGGAAACCACTTGATTGGAATTCTCTTTGATTCTTAGTTTCTATGATGTAAAATGGGATAAAACTTTTCCTCCTTAAGGTAAATGTGTAATTGAGAAACAGTGACTCCTCTGGTACACAGTAAGTGCCCAAATGGCTCACCAGTTTGAAATTCTAGAGAGAAGGGATCATATTGTATTTATCTTTTCGCTAAGTGTTTGTTCTATAGTAGTAGTCACTCAGTTGTGTCTGACTCTCTGTGACCCCATGGACTGTAACTTGCCAGGCTCCTCTGTTCATGGAATTCTCCAGGCAAGAATACTGAAGTGGGTAGCCATTCTCTTCTCCGGGGATCTTCCCAACCCAAGGATCAAACCAAGATCTCCCATATTGCAGGGAGATTCTTTACCATCTGAGCCATCAGGGAAACCTGTTTGTCCTATAGAACTTGCTAAATGAATGTTTGTTGAATGGATCCAGACACACACAATGAAAATTAAAACAAACAAAACATAAACTAATGTCTTGCCTTCCTGGACTTTATAGAAAATAATGTGGAAAAGATATATGCAATAAAATAACTTCAGTACAGAGACCTAAACAACATAATTGAAGTATGTATTGAAGTGCCATAAAATCTCAGACATATAATGGATTATAATAAATCACATTTGCAATATTGCTTTACTTGGAATCTCTCATGCAGCTACACATGCAGAATGATGAGAGAGTCCTTCAGGGATCTCTATATGTTCATGGAACCTTGATATTCTTACAAGGACAAGTTCTCAGTAAAGTGTGATTCTGTTGGTATTTGTGGAGAGTTGAGGGGATATAAGAATCCCACCCAAGCTTTCCTCCAGCCATTGTGCTACCAATACTTCCCTAAGAGCCCTCAAATTAGCTGCTCTGAGAAGGCTATGTGCATCACTTGTGTGTGTGTGTGTGTGTGTGTGTGTGTGTGCGTGTGTGCGTGCATGCACACATGAGTGTGTAAATATGTGCATATCTGCACAGTCGTGTCTGACTCTTTGTGACCCCATGGACTGCAGCCCACCAGGTTCCTCTGCACATGGGGTTTTCCATACAAGAATACTAGAATGGGCTGCCATTCCCCTTCTCCAGGGAGTCTTCCTGACCCAGGGATCTCACATTTCTTGTGTCTCCTGCATTGGCAGGAGGATTCCTTACCACTGGTGCCACCTGGGACGACATAGATAAAATTAGGTAAATTGTTAAGGAAGCAGAATTAAGGAAGGATGAATTGTTGCCTTTGGATAGTCTTTAACTACAGGCAGACAAGTCTGCTAAGAATGGAAGACTCTCTTATTCATTATAAATATCCTCCCTGAATTCCTCAAGTCTCTTTTTAGAGAAAACATAAGGGGGGCTCCTTAAAAGATGGAATAACACATCGCCTTCCTTAGGGCTGGAGTATAAAACCTCTCATTGTTAGGGAGTAGGAAATGTAAAAGCCCTGTCTTGTTGTGCCTTTTTATACCTCTCCCTTTTTGGAATAACTATTATGAGGTGGTAAAACTTGGGACTTGGTAAAACACCAGCTTCTAGTTCTGGAAAATACCAAGAGAAGGACATGGCCCAGGGAAAATATAGAAAGGATGTGAAATGGTTAAATATGGTGTTGTCTCTGAATAAGAAAGGTTAGCAGAGATAGAGGTTCAGGATCGGAACTCTATTAGGAAATGGAATGTAAGTTTGCTGCTCTATGTCTTGCATTTTAGTTCCAGAGATCACAGTGTTGATATTAGACTTTATGGGGAAACTATTTGGCTGAAGTAAGATAAGCTAACAGCTCACTTTTATCATTACTTTTAGATCCACCTCCACAAAGTTCTAAGATGGCATGAGATACTGACTATCAAAACTTTGGAGTTCTTAGGATGGGGAAGCAGGTGGGAGGGATGTTCAAATGGGAGGGGATATAAGTAAACCTATGGTTGATACATATTGATGTTTGGTAGAAACCAACACAATACTGTAAAACAACTATCCTTCAATTAAAAAGAAAAAAAAAACACAAAAAATCTTTGGAGTTTCTATGCTCCCTGACCCTACTTCCCAAGACAGAGAATGTACATTCAGCCTCTCTGAAAAACTAGGTACTTATTGCTGAAAACAGAAACAAGTGGTGTCAGCCACAATGATGAAGGATACACAGGAAAAGTCCCAGATAGAGGAACCCTATGAAATAATTTTCTACCTTAATAACTCTCACTGCCTTTTCTAAAACAGTATTTTCTAGGCAATGCCAAGAATGTTCAGACTACCACACAATTGCTCTCATCTCACACGCTAGCAAAGTAATGGTCAAAATTCTCCAAATGAGGCTTCAACAGTACATGAACCGAGAACTTCCAGATGTTCAAGCTAGATTTAGAAAATGCAGAGTAACCAGAGATCAAATTGCCAACATCCACTGGCAGAAAAAGCAAGAGTTCCAGAAAAACATCTACTTCTGCTTTATTGACTACGCCAAAGCCTTTGATTGTGTGATCACAACAAACTAGAAAATTCTTCAAGAGATGGGAATACCAGACCACCTGATCTACCTCCTGAGAAATCTATATGCAGGTCAAAAAGCAATAGTTAGAACCAAACACGGAACAAAGGACTGACTGATTCCACATTGGGAAAGGAGTATGTCAAGGCTGTATACTGTCACCCTGCTTATTTAACTTATATGCAGAGTACATCATGCAAAATGCCGGGCTGGATGAAGCACAAGCTGGATCAAGATTGCCAGGAGAAATAAACTCAGATATTCTGCACACCACCCTTATGGCAGAAAGTGAAGAGGAACTATAGAGCCTCTTGATGAAAATGAAAGAGGAGAGTGAAAAAACTGGCTTAAAACTCAACATTCAGAAAACAAAGATCATGGCATCTGGTCCCATCATTCCATGGCAAATAGATGGGGAAATAACGGAAACAGTGAAAGACTTTTTTCCTTGATCTCTAAAATCACTGCAGATGGTGACTGCAGCCATGAAATTAAAAGACATTTGCTCCTTGCAAGAAAAGATATGACCAACCTAGACAGTATATTTAAAAGCAGAGACATTACTTTGCCAACAAAGGTCTGTCTAGTCAAGGCTATGGTTTTTCCAGTAATCATGTATGGATGTGAGAGTTGGACCACAAAGAAGGCTAAGTGCCAAAGAATTGATGCTTTCAAACTGTGGTGTTGGAGAAGACTCTTGAGAGTCCCTTAGACTGCAAGGAAATCAAACCAATCCATCCTAAAGGAAAGGAGTCCTGAATATTCATTGGACGGACTGATGCTGAAGCTGAAGCTCTAATAATTTGGCCACCTGATGGGAAGAGCTGACTCATTGGAAAAGTCCCTGATGCTGGGAAAGATTGAAAGCAGGAGGAGAAGAGTATGACAGAGGACAAGACTGTGGGATAGCATCACCAACTCAATGGACATGAATTTGAGCAGGCTCTGGCAGATGGTGAAGGACAGGGAAGCCCAAGCTGCAGTCCTTGGGCTTGCAAAGAGTCGGACACGACTGAGTGACTGAACAATAACAAATATGTAAGACTCTAGGCACAAACACCACTCATATGACTGGCATTTTCTCTCCATAAATGATGGTTATTGTAACAAGCTGTTGCCCTATGGATATTTTTCTTTTGTAACGTATGTTGATTAACAGCAGAGGGTGTAGACATTATGCATAAATGAATATAGATGAAATAAAATGTGAGCAAATTGTAAAGGAAAGTCCACATGGTTCTCTTTATTCCTATTCCTGTTTCTAGCTACATAAATGATGATAATTTGACCCAATTTGTTCTCCTCACACTAAATAGTATTTTCCACTGCATTTTGAAAGAGTGAGAAGAAGATTTGGGAACCAGGGTAAATGTGGAATTGCCATGGAAACTGCAGTCAGACTCAGCCAATGAAAAGCTTCCAACATGCTCCTGCAACTTCACTCCACTTCCAAATTTAGTGATTTAAAACACCTGTTCTCTAGCACGTGATTACTGTGATTTAATGGGGGTTTATTAGAGCTGAAAATAGGATTTTTTTTATTGAAGGTGTTGAATATTGGTGTGCATATCTATTTTTGAAAAGGGTAAAATTCTCTCCAATTGATATTTCCATATCTATGAAATTCTTATTCTCCTATATTTGGTGACTTTAAAAGGCAGAATGAGATGAAGAAAGCATCCTTGATCTTATTGTACATAAGGCTACATTCAATACTAAATTCTACAGAAAATATGTATTTAGACCCAATCCCCAGTACATCCAGTGCATTAGATATCCATGGGGCTGACTTTCACACAGAGGTGGACCCCTTTCATGTCTGCTGTGATTTTATTTATTCTTTACCTCTGATCCCTACCACTGTCTTCACAGTTTATGTTCCATGATGCATGTGTATGTTTTTGGGTGCTTCACATATATTTTAAATCAAAACTGTGACATGTATTTTCTCTTGTGAAATACAAAGATCAATTTTATTTTGATAGTTTTTTACTAATATAAATGCTAGTTTTATAAGGGTTAGCTAATTGTTTGCAACTATTAGCCTTATGTCATATAAATGAACAGAATATATATGTATGTGTGTGTGTGTGTGTATCTCTATCTTTAATGTAAAAATAAACTATTCCATGTGACAGGAGTTCAAGGATATAAATACATGGGAAAAAGAAAAAAGTGAAGGTGTAAGTTCGTCACTCAGTTGTATCCTATTCTTTGTGACCCCATGGGCTGTATTCCACCAAGCTCCTCTTTCATGGAATTCTCCAGGCAAGAATACTGGAGTGGGTTGCCTTTCCCTTCTGCAGGGGATCTTCCTGACCCAGGGATCAAACCTGGGTCTCCTGCATTGCAAGTAGATTCTTTAGTGTCTGAGCTACCAGGGAAATAAATACATGGGAACATTCTGAAATTAATAACTTTTACTAAAGCTGTAAGTTATTGGAAATATGCCCAGAAACAATGCATAAAAATGTATTTGATTTTCACACATATTAAGACTACGTTATTTTAATACTATCAAGAAGAACTGTAATTATTGTGATTCATCCAAAATACAGGGGAAAAAATCAAGGTAAATTACAAAATTTTTTTTAAATTACAGAAATTTGGAAAGTATAGTCTATACACTATATTAAAAACACAATAAGTATCATTGTACTTAAAATAAGACCACTGACACTGAAAGATGATTGTTGTTTATGTATATATTAATAATCCACTTAGCTATATAAAATAGTACTGTCTTTTGACATTGCCTCATAGGCAAATTATTGCATATAACTAGTTCATATTTATCTTTAGCAAAGATAGAAAAACCAATGTTCATGAAATATAAATGTTAACAAATTTAAATTGCAATTATACTGTCTAAAGATGTGAAACAAATATATTTAGTTTACTCAGGTTTTCTGAAGACAAAAAGTGACTTTTTACAAATAAGAATGTTATGTAACACATTATTTCTTTATTTTATGGGCCATGTGAAGAGATTTAGGAAAAACTTGCAGGCCTTTACAAACACTCTCATTGAATCTCTCTTGATAACCTAATTCTTGATTGGAAGAAGCATGCAAATAACTAAGATTTTTTTTTTTTTATCATGACTATTTCTTTCCTAAATAAAATAGCTTATTTATGAACTCAAGATTGACATTCTTGATCACCCTTTTAATATACCTACTCATGGTCTCTATTCTGGAAGCCCATTATTATGTTATTCCCATATTCTACTACCCATATTCTACTGTTAAGAATATCTCTTTCCCTTTTTTTTTTCACTTTATCTTTTAACATTGAAGTATAGTTGATTTACAGTGTTGTATTAATTTCTGCTGTACAGCAAAGTGATTCAGTTTTATGTATATATGTATATATTCCTTTAAAATTATTTTTATTATGATTTCTCATAAGATACTGAATATATTTCTCTGTGCTGTACAGCAGGACCTTGTATATTATATGTATATAATGGACTAACAACAACTAACAATTCTATATATGTATAACAACAATTATAAACTAATATAAACTAACAACAATTACCTATATACGTATATGCAAAAGCTTACATTGGCTAACCTCAACCTCCCACTTTAGGACTAAACCTGACCAAGGACGTGAAAGAGCTGTAAAACATTAATAAAAGAAATTAAAGATGATTCCAACAAATGGAAAGATATCCTATGTTCTTGGATTGGAAGAATTAATATTATTAAAATAGCCATACTATCCAAGAAATCTACAGATTTAATGTGGTCCCCACCAAATTGCCCATGACATTTTCACAGAACTAGAAACAATAAACTTAAAATATATATGGAATCATAAAAGACCCAGGATTGCCCAAACAATCCTGAGGAAAAAGAACAAAGCAGAAGGTATGACCCTCACAGACTTCAGACAATACTGCAAAGCTATACTAATAAAAATAGCATAGTATTGGCAGAAAAACAGACATACGGATCAATAGAACAGAAAAGAGAGCCCAGAAATAACCCACATACCTAAGGTCAATTAATCTTCAACAAAGGAGACAAGAATATACAATGGGCAAAAGACAGTCTCTTCATCAAGTGATGGTAGGAAAGTTGTACAGCTGCATGTTAATCAGTAAAGCTAGAACATGCTCTCTTAACATATGCAAAAATAAACTCAACATGGCTTAAAGACTTAAACATGAGCCATAATACCATAAAATTCCTAGAGGAGATCATAGTCAAAACATTCTCTGACATAAATAGTACCAGTATTCTCTTGGGTCAGTGTTCCAAGACACTAGAAATAAAGATAAATAAATAAATATATGAGGTCTAATCAAACTTACAAGCTTTTGCACAGCAAAGGAAACCATAAACAAGATTAAAAGACAACATACAGAATGGGAGAAAATATTTGCAAATGATGTGGCCAACGGGGGTTAATTTCCAAAACATACAAACAGATCATACAACTCAGCCAAACAAAATGAAAAATGGGTTGAATACCTAAATACACATTTCTCCTAAGAAGAAACACAGATGACTACAAGGCACATGAAAAGATGATCAACATTGCTTATCATTAGAGAAATGCAAATCAAAGCTACAATGAGGTACTGCTAGTCAGAATGGCCATCATTAAAAAGTCTACAAATAGCAAATAGTAGAAAGGATGTGGAGAAAAGGGAATCCTCCTACTCTTTTGATGGAATGTAAGTTGGTACACCTACTATGGAAAACAGTATGGAGGTTCCTCTGAAAACTGAAAACAGAATTACCTTATGATCCAGCAATCCCACTCCTGGGCATATATTCAGGAAAAAAGCAAAAACAAAAACTGTAATTCAAAAGGATACATTCACCCCTATGTTCATGCATTGCACTTCTTCATATGTATGTTCATATACTCATTAATTGTTTGGTCCCCATGCTCTATGCTGAGAAAAGAGGACTGATTCATTGACGGCTATGTGTTATCCAACAGCAGAATATCTACTTTCCTTTGGTATTCCCCACACTACATTAAAATCCTTTTTAAAATTTGTTTTACTAGTAGATACACTTTATATTATTGGGAAAACTGTACTTCGAGATCTATTGATTTGAGATATATGTGTACGTATCTATGGGTATTGCTATCGGTGTGGGTGTGCATTCATGCTCAGCCGTGTCCCACTGTGTGCGACCCCATGGACTGTAAACTGCCAGGCTCCTCTGTCCATGGGATTTCCCAGGCAAGAATACTGGAGTGGGTTGCCATTTCCTTCTCCAAGGGATCTTCCTGACCCAGGCATTGAGCCCCAGTCTCCTTCATTGCAGGCAGATTCTTCACCATCTGAGCCATCAGGGAAGCCCATTGCTATGGGCAGGGGTAAGCAAATCTTGTAAGCAAATACTGGGATTACAGGAGGCAATAATGTGGTATAATTCCAATAGACAGAATTTATCTGTAATGGGCAGCCTGTTACTTATCTTTCTCATCCTTCACTCCTCACCTTTCTTTCTTTCTTTGGATAGTGAGAACTCCTTCAGGAATTCTGCAGTTTTTCACCAGTTTCCAGTATATTTAAATTTTTACAATTCTTTTTGGTTTATATGAGTACCACAATTGGAAAACAGAGGCAGGAAAATTATTGTCAGTCATCATTACTGAAAAGTCCTGCAGACATCTGTATATAAAAGAGTTGTTTAAATAGCATGCAACACTAAGCCAAGTGACCTTGTGTTACAAGGTTTGCTTCAACTTACTGTGCTCTTTGTAAAATTTTAACCTATCTCAGGCACCTCATTTGATTTTAACCTGTCTCAGGCACCTCATTTGATTTTCCTTGCCACTAAGATTATTTTAAAAACATCAACTAGGTAAACTGGTTCTTGCAAAATGAGATTCTCATAACCCATTCTGTATATTAGCCCTAAGGTCAGTTCGTTTAAATTTCAGTTTTTGGCGCTTGGCATATAGAGAGAGAGAGAAAAAAAAAATAAGAAAAGTATTCTGAGATGAATTTCACAGCCATATGATGAAAACTGAGTATTAATCTATATTTTACTGCCTAAGGAATCAGGTATTTGCATTGATAGTCTTTGAATATTATACATAGTAAGAAATATATTTCACAATATAATCTACTACATATATCTATATATCTATATGTATGTGCATGTGTACATATACACATATATAAAATCAAATTTCCCAGTAACAAATTTTCCAAACTAATGCTTATTCTTACTATGACAAACTCTGTATTTTGATATTTTCTATTTCAAATTATCATAATTATATTTACATGAGATTTACCAAAGCAATTTAATGATATAATAAAGATACATAATTAGAAAAACATTGACCTAAAGTATGACTGCTAATCAGTTTCTCTTAACATAAATTGCAGGTACGAACAGCTCTGGGTGTTCTTAACCTTAAGAGCAAGTCTTCACACTGGTATTATACCATATGGTATATACCACACACATGGTATTATACCATGGAAATATTGCCAAGTGAATATTTCAGTTCAGTTCAGTTCAGTTGCTCAGTCGTGTCCGACTCTTTGCGACCCCATGAAACACAGCACGCCAGGCCTCCCTGTCCATCACCAACTCCCGGAGTTCACTCAGACTCACGTCCATCGAGTCGGTGATGCCATCCAGCCATCTCATCCTCTGTCGTCTCCTTCTCCTCCTGCCCCCAATCCCTCCCAGCATCAGAGTCTTTTCCAATGAGTCAACTCTTCACATGAGGTGGCCAAAGTATTGGAGTTTCAGCTTTAGCATCATTCCTTCCAAAGAAATCCCAGGGCTGATCTCCTTCAGAACAGACTGGTTGGATCTCCTTGCAGTCCAAGTGACTCTCAAGAGTCTTCTCCAACACCACAGTTCAAAAGCCTCACATCAGAGTGAATATTTAGGGGATCAATTTTCAAATCTTCACCTTTCATACTGTTTTTTTCTAAATTTGATTTGTCTGATAACTGGCATAAAACAGTCCCTCTTCTTCCTTTTTCCTTTTTATCATTTTTGCCATTCTTTTTATCATTTTTCAAAAAAAGAACATAACCCCTCACATATCATGAATCCACACATTGCCAAGATTGAAGATCACCTCACTCTCACCTCAACACATACGCATTGAAATACCTTGATTTAGGGAGGCTCTTTTAGTCATTCTAGATTCAGATTTACTGTAACTTGGGTGACAGGCTTGCTTATTGTCAAAGAATGAAGTGTTCTGGAGCAAAGTTTTACAAAAGCTGGACAAAGTTTCCAATCTTAGCACAGAATTTTCTTCCCACATGTATGCTAGAAACCCTGATTCCATTGATAAAATCCATTAAAGGGTCTGTCACAATATCCATCATTTTTCCTACTTCTTTTAAACATTAATATGCAGTCATTTTTTAAAATTCCCGAGATACTATTAAAATAAAATTCTTGTAACTTAAATCACTATTTCATTTACAAAGCATAGCCAATGAATCAAAAATATTAATAATTACATGTTTTGATACATAAACAGGAAATATAAAAAAGGCAATTTGGGGGAAAATGACTTTTTTCTGACATATATTGAACTTTATATATCTTCATCATTTATCAGTTCATGAATATTATTTATTGATACAATGAAACAGGGTTTAAGTCAATTCTATTTCACTATCTCACTTTAATAAAAGTATCAAGTATATTTGTTTTCTTAAAAAAGTAGACAGGAACATTAAAAAGCATAGGGGAATATACTTTTTTTAATAACAGCTAGGTTGCTCAGTTTTTGAAAACTTTCTGAACTATTTAATATGATATGTCATAAAAATGAGTTTTAATGATCTTGCACTTAATGACTAGGTTAGAAACAGATTCACAGACTCAGAGAACAAACTTATGGCTACTGGGGGGAAGGGTAGAAGACGGATAGTTAGGGAGTTTGGGATTGAGATGTACAGACTGCTATATATAAAATGGATAACTAACAAGGATCTATTGGATAGATAGCATAGGGAACTCTGCTCAATATTATATAACAACCTAAATAGGAAAAGAAGTCGGGAAATAATACATGAATAAGCGAAGCAGTCGCTCAGTCGTGGCCGACTCTTTGCGACCCCGTGGACTGTGGCCTACCAGGCTCCTCTGTCCACGGGATTCTCCAGGCAAGAATACTGAAGTGGGTTGCCATTGCCTTCTCCAGGGGATCTTTCCGACCCAGGGATCGAACCTGGGTCTCCAGCATTGCAGGCAGACGCTTTACTGTCTGAGCCACCAGGGAAGCCCCAGTACATGTATATGTATAACTAAATCACTTTGCTGTGGCGTCTAAAACTATCACAACATTGTTAATCAACTATGCTCCAATACAAAATTAAAAATTAACACATATATATGGAAATTAGAAAGATGGCAACAATGACCCTATATGCGAGACAGCAAAAGAGACACAGATGTACAGAACAGACTGTGGGACTCTGTGGGAGAAGGTGAGGGTGGGATGATTTGAGAGAATAGCATTGAAACATGTATATTACCATATGTGAAATAGATTGCCAGTCCAGATTCGATGCATGAGACAGGGTGCTCAGGGCTGGTGCACTGGGATGACCCTGAGGGATGGGATGGGGAGGGAGGTAGGAGGAGGGTTCAGGATGGGGAACACATGTACATCCATGGCTGACTCATGTCAATGTATGGCAAAAACCACTACAATATTGTAAAGTAAGTAGCCTCCAATTAAAATAAATAAATTAATTTTTTTTAAAAAGAAAAAAAAAAAAAACAGTACTACAGAAAGAAGATACCTCTAAAAGGAGTTTATTCCATTTCTGTGCAGCTTCATAGATCATCCTTCTTCTCATGCTCCTTAAATGTAAGGATTTATTATTTCTTACTGTATATCCCTCAAGTTGCCTATGAGTATATACATTTTAAGGTAATTTATCCAATATTAACATAGAAAGTATGAATAAATTATAATGACATAAAAGCATTTGCAATCATACCACCAAGCAATAATGATTACTAACATACTATAGCATACTATAATGGATTACAATAGTGTTCTCTGCACATACATATATACATTCCTCCTTTCAAGTATCCATGATACTTTAACCTCAAATGTGATTTTTTGTCACTAATGTTATTCTATAGCATATACTGAAATAACTGCATAATATGTCATTTCATGAATGCACCATTAATCACTCACAGCTGTTAGATATTTAGACAGATATTTTTAAACTTTTTAAAAAGTTTTCATGACAATTTGTGTGTGTGTGTGTGTACACTGGTTTCTAATTGCTTCATTTTTATTTATTTCTCCATTTAAATATAAGTTTTGCATGCCAAATTCCATGGAGAAATAAATTTAAGAATATACCACTGCTGCCGCTGCTGCTGCTAAGTCGCTTCAGTCGTGTCCGACTCTGTGCGACCCCATAGACAGCAGCCCACCAGGCTCCCCCGTCCCTGGGATTCTCTAGAAGGATCTTAATTGTTTTATTGACCCATATTATGTTGGTAACTTTAAAAAATAAGAGTTCATTTTTGTTCGAGTGAGTATAATAAAAGAAGGTACACAATGATGTCTCTACATTCTTAAATAAACTGGGTCTTACTAAGCTATAGCCTTTTGCATTTATTTTGCTTGTGATTTTAAGTACCAAGAAAAGATAAAATGAGTTTCTTTCTTCCTATTGTCAAATGATATTACACAGCCTCTTCAAAATTAAGTAGAATTTTGATCATTCACATAATATGTCCACTCTGATAATTTTCAAAACAACAAAGCATTTTTCAGCTCAGTGAATATGACTATATGAAATGTGTGGTCTTATGGGAAAGGCTTATTTAAAGTTCCTTTGACTATGAAAAGATATGATCACCACCATGACGTTTCAAATCAATAAGTCCAGAGATGCAAATGGAAGAGTTATTAAAAATTAATCTCAATATTAAAATGCCTATGTGACTAATAGCAAGTAAAAAAATATATGGTGTCATAAATCTTTGTACTGGCACTAAACCCCTCTTCTCATAAAAACATTGTGATTTGCATGCACTGGTTATGCCTTGGAATTTATGAACAACAAATAGCAACATGACAGGAAAAAAGATCATACTATGAAAGAAAAATGGAGAAAGCAGAAGGAATTTAAATAGCAGAATTGGCTCAAGGAGGAAACGGACTTTAAGGTAGATGCTCAAAGATTTTTTACTTTTCTTGGGTGGTAGAGTGGAAAGAGTATACATAGACTAATTTAACTAATAAATATGTCTCAAAGAAAGCCATTATTGTGTACTTTTTTCTTTGTTCAATATCTTTGTATTCACAGGGGATGTTGGAAGCAATACTTGGTTAATTTAAAATTAAAGCTTGAATATTGCTAAAGATCAAAACATAGTAATGCATTGAGTGGCATATTATTCTCATGTAACTTTTTGTAGATATGAATTGCTATACATTCCCTATAAAAATCTTTTATGCCTTTTTAGGATATGTAATTCTTTAATGCACAAGGGCAAAGGAAGGTGAAATGATCATATAGACAGGATTCAGGGTAACTGTATGATTTGCATTTACAAGAGTCAGCATTATTCAATGGATCAGTTAAAGTATTTTTTATTTCCTAACTGCAAGTGACTCAAATCCAACTCAAATTGGGCTACACTATAGTAATAGAAAATGAATTTATTTGCTCAGCAACTAAGAAACTCAGGGATTGATCAAATTTAAGGTAGGTTTACTGTGTCTTTGCCTTTTTATTTTCGTACATGGTGTCACCCAACAATTCTGACTCACATTTGGCCATGTTAAAACAGTGCCTGCCATATCTTCCTCAGAGAAAAGGCTCTTTATCTTTTACTGACTTCGAAAGTGTATCATTGACATGTGTATCCTTTAACTAATATGAACTAACTTAGCACTCTTGTCTAGCTGAAACGCTGCCCAGTCCGCTAGTCACACATGTGGTATAATCTCTCCCTCAAACGTGTGCCCGAGTACATCACCCAGAACCTGCATGGTCCTCTCCCTCTTGCCCTTCAAGTCTTTGTTCAAATCTACCTGCCTAGTAAAACTTAGGTTGAAAAATTAAGCCACACTTTTGGAAATCCTTGTCCCTCTTAAATTTCCTCCATTACTCTTATCACCATTGACATACTATATATTTTATTTATTTATTTTATTATCTTTCTGCTTTCATCATATTGAAGCCCCACCAGGAAAGATATTTTTCTATGTTTTTAAAACTGTTGTATATACAGTGTCTAGAGCAGTGCCTGAAAGCATACTGATGGTCAGTAAATATTTATCAAAAAAGTATATCACTGTAAATGCTGGAATAATCTAAGAAACACAATATATGTTCTTATGAGAGCATAGTATTAGGCTTTTATCAGTGTTAATTTCAATATTTTAAAGAAGAAATCACATATATTTCACTGAATTTCAGTTCAATGCAGTTGCTCCATCGTGTCCAACTCTTTGCAACCCCATGAACTGCAGCACGCCAGGCCTCCCTGTCCATCACCAACTCCCGGAGTTCACTCAAACTCATCTCCATTGAGTCGGTGATGCCATCCAGCCATCTCATCCTCTGTTGTCCCCGTCTCCTCCTGCCCCCAATCCCTCCCAGCATCAGAGTCTTTTCCAATGAGTCAATTCTTCGCATGAGGTGGCCAAAGTACTGGAGTTTCAGCTTTAGCATCATTCCTTCCAAAGAATTTATATAAATGTTAACTTAGTGAATTGTGTTTTAAAATTATTAGCTTAGAAGTTGCAATAGATACTTCTATATTTGTTTTCTTTTTTCAGGTTCCATTTCCACTCAAAGACCACTTCTATCAGTTATTAAGTAATTAATAATAATATATAACTGTTTTAGTTTTCCAGGGCTGCCATAGCAAAGTATCACAAACTGGGTACTTAAGACTATAAAAATGCATTCTCTCATAATTCTGTCCATTATAGGGCTCTCCTTGTATGGGTATGGCATCCTAATTGACTGTGTGTGCTCAGTCCCTCAGTCATGTCCGATTCTTTGCGACCCCATGGACTGTAACCTGACACTCTCCTCTGTCCATGGGATTTCCCAGGAAAGAATACTGGAGCAGGTTGCCATTTCCTACTCCAGGGAATCTTCCTGACCAGGGATCAAATCCATGTCTGTTGCCTCTCATCTGCATTGGCAGATGGATTCTTTTCCACTGTGCCATCTTTCAACTGATTGCATCGACTAATTACGGTCATATTCACAAGTACCTGGGCTTGGGACTCACCTAAAAAGTCAATTTTGGTTAAAAATGCAATATACACAATTTGATTCTACTCTAAAATATGGAATTTAAAATACATATGCCTGTTTCAGTCGCTGTTTCCAGCTTTAAGTAATTATGACCTCATTCTGCTTGGCTTCACAATTCTGATCCTTTGCTCCACTTTAAGTTGCCAAATTTGCCTCATTGGTAGTGACCCTTTCCCTTCCTCCAGCTCTCCCTGCTCTAAATGATTCTGCCTCCCACATCTGCTCACTTTCATCCTTGTGAGCCCCTCACAACCATCCGCTCACCTATTTGACATTCCTTCCAGGCTTGCTTCAATTTAGTAATATCCACATAAGGAAATAAGTAAATATATAAATAAGTAAATGCTTAGTAATCTCTACCAAAAAATAACTTTGTGACATATAGAGTATATTTTAATTAAGAAAAAATATTGTGGCATGCCCAAATAAGAGAATTGTTTTAATTCAGTAATCTCTGACATCCACAATATGTTTTGCAGATTTCTGCTTTCTGAAATTAGCTGATTCCTGGTTTATAAAACAGCTGATTAAGAACTCCTTTAATCTTTCTTTAAATCATGAAGGCCAATCAGTATATGGGAAACTATTTGGCAAATTCATATTAATGTAACTTGTTTATTTAACAAACTGGACTCTGTTGGGTATGAGAAAAACAAAAGCATTATTCTTTTAATCTCTGCTTTTCTTTCCCTGGTGGCTCAGAGGTTAAAGTGTCTGCCTGGAATGCAGGAGACCCGGGTTTGATCCCTGGGTCAGGAAGATCCCTGGAGAAGGAAATGGCAACCCACTCCAGTACTCTTGCCTGGAGAATCCCATGGAGGGAGGAGGCTGGTAGGCTACAGTACATGGGGTCACAAAGAGTCGGACATGACTGAACGACTTCACTTTCACTTTCTTTCCCTGCTTCCTGACACACTCCATATCTTTCCGATCATTTTCACTCATCAAGGATCAACCTCATTTTTTAGGTTTTTAAAATGTCAATCCAGTGTTATGTCAAACCTTCAGTTTCTCACTCAATTTAAAGCTTCTTAATCACAAAGTGATTCAGACTGTGGAAGAGGAGGAATGTGTGACTGTCTTTTTCTTTTAACCATTTCTCTGCTTTATTGCTCCAACTTCCCTCTGTATTCAATTTGCTATCTATGGGCTGCTTCTGACTGGAAAGCATAGGGCTTGAGCAAAGGGGTAAGGCAGAGGCGGGAAGGAAGACATCTTAACTGCTGAGGTGTAACCAGGCATTGGTATACTTCAGGTGTGGATGAAAACTAATTTCATCTCCTTCTCTCACTTTCTTTTCATCCTGCTGAAGAAATAACACATGTGGGCAACACTTATCAATAGCTGCTAAAACAATGATCTAATAGATGGTTGATGAAGAATTAATAATGGATTGATCAGGCCAAAAACATCCATAGCACTGATCGATCTTAAACACCACTAAAATTTGGGAAACCAAATCATTGTATGCCTCCTGTTATAAGTAAACAGTGTCACCTATTCTTGAAATAACATTTAATTCAGCTTATTTAAATGTCTGTCTGTTTTTCCTGCAAAGAGGCAGACTTCAATTTTTCCAAGCCAATAAGGGGAGATACAAGAAAATAATTAAGAAGTTCTTCCCTGTTATGGACTGAATGTCTATATCTCCCAAATGCAAAACATTCAAATGTTGCCCTACCTACAGATGTGACTATATTTAAAGTTAGGGCTTTTCCAGAGTAATCAAGGTTAAATAAGGTCATAAAGAAGGCTGAGCACCAAAGAAGTGATGCTTTTGAACTGTGGTGCTGGAGAAGACTCTTGAGAGTCCCTTGGACAGCAAGAAGATCAAGCCAGTCAATCCTAAAGGAAATCAACCCTGATTATTCATTGGAAGAACTGATGATGAAGCTGAAGCTCCAATACTTCAGCTACCTGATGCAAAGTGTCAACTCCTTGGAAAAGACCCTGATGCTGAGAAAGATTGAGGGCTGGAGAAGAAGGGGATGACAGAAGGTGAGATGGTTGGATGGCATCACCAACTCAGTGGACATGATTTTGAGCAAACTTGGGAGATAGTGAAGATCAGGGAGTCCTGGCATGCTTCATTCCATGGGGTCACAAAGGGTCAGACATGGCTTAGTGACTGAAGAATAAACAATAAAGTCATTGTTTTATTGAAGGGTTTTATTTTATTTATTTTATTCTTAGTGACTTATTCTTTTATTTTATTCTTTATTCTTATTTTATTCTTATTCTTTATTTTACTTTGTTCTTATTTATTTTATTTTATTCTTAGTGACTGAAGAATACACAATAAAGTCATTGTTTTATTAAAGGTAGGGCCTAAATCTTATTTTATAAGTTTCCTTATAAGAAAGACTCTAGAAAGCCTGATCTCTCTGTCTCTTTGCACATGCCAAGGTGCATGTGAATATACAACCCCAACGACAGCTATCTGGAAGCTAGGAAGAGACTCTCGCCAGGAGCCGAGTTGACTGGCATCTTGATATTGGACTCCCCAGCCAATCTGGACTTGGGAGAAATGTATGTCTGTTGTTTAAGCTGTCCGGTCTGTGGCATTTTGTTATGGCTATGTGAGCAGACTGCGACACTCTCCACAAGTCTTACAACCATGGTGCCACCAATACCACCTCCTAACAGTCTTTGATCTTCCCAGAGATTATTTTTTTTTAATGTTCCTTTCCAAAATTCATGCTTCATGCTTACATTTATAGCTACTTTAGCTTCTATTTGCAGGGAGTCAGATGCCTAAGTTAGTTCTGAATCTTGCCACTGCCCTTTGCTTTTTCCACATGCATAATGGTGAAGATCATATGGCCCTAATAAATTATTGAGTGTAATGATTAAATATGCTTCCATTCCTATCAGAAGCAAATATTTCAGCAACCCACAGACTTAAGGGTACTATTAAAAGCTCTAGCCAGCATGAATTTTGTACTTGTTATTATCCTGATTAGGATGGTGATTGATTTCTGTTTATTTTCCTCAGAAAGACTAACTTATTTAAGAACCATCTATGAAAAACACTCAGAAAAATAAAAATTACTCAAGTGTTATGTGTACAAAGGGACCATATGACTTTTATAGCATAATTGATACACATATAATTGTGAAATTAAAAGTTATCATTTTCAATAGCCAACTTTACATATCTCATTTGAGATCACAGTCAACCATAATATTTTATCATTTATGTGGGAAATATGTTGCTCCTCTAGAGTTCTCATTCATAATGTCTTGTATAATGGATACTTGGTAGGGGTTATTCTGTTTTGATTTTTCAGGTCACATTCTCATTTTTGTGTATCTTTTAACATATATCAATGCACTCTTTGAATACTTTCTTCGCATTACAAGTATGAGTCCTTCTCTGAAGTTATGTGATGTGAATATTTAAGCCAATATAATTGAGAATACAGATTCATGTTATTTGGATATAAAAAAAGATATGTCTGGGCCAGTATTCTGAATAATGCCAATAATCATAATTCCTCATGATGCAGTGACACTGATTTATTCATTAGGAAAGAAATTGAATAGTTACTCTTTGTCAGATATTTTTCTAGCTAGTGTATTGAATATGAAAATGCATAAGATATGAAATCTCACTTTCCATAGTTTAAGAACAAGGGAAATTTATGTAATGGACATAGTACAAACCAAAAATATATAATGTATTTATTATTTAGAAATGGAAACATTGGAGAGATTGAAATAAGCTTTAGAGATCAACTGAAATACAAAGATGTATGTAAGTGTTCTAGGCAGAGAAGTAGGGTAAAATTCTTAGCAGAACTGACAACTGTAAGATAGAAACTTACATGTTAATGAAAGAGAGAAGGAAAATGGGAAAGGGAAGGAGGGAGGGAAGAATAGAATGAAGGAAAGGAGGAAGGAAAATATAGAATATTTAGGAATATTGGGAAATTCCATGTACAGAGATTATATTACAGGTATTATGATAGAAGGGGCTTCCCAGATGGCACTTATGGTAAAGAACTCACCTGTGAATGCACAAGATGTAAGAGATGCAATGTAAGAGATGCGAGTTTGATCCCTGGGTCAGGAAGATCTCTTAGAGAAGGGCATGGGAACTCACTTCAGTATTCTTGCTTGGAGAATTCCATGGACAGAGGAGCCTGGTGGGCTACAGTCCGTGGGGTCACAAAGAATTGGACTTGACTGAAGTGACTTAGCACGCACACACGTTATGATAGAAGGATTGGTCTGTATATGGGAGAAGCTTCTGGCAAGGTGGCATGAGGAAGGACTTAGAATTAAACCAACTAACTAAATCCCAAGTAGACCTTGAAAACGACAAGCCAACACACAAAGCATGGGATGCTCCTGAGTGAAGTGATGAGTTGAAAGGCAAAGTTTGTAGGAATCAGACTTCCCTGTAGCTCAAATGATAAAGAATCTGCATGCAATGCAGGAGACCAGGGTTCAGTCCCTGGGTTGGGAATTTCCTCTGGAGAAGGGGACGGCAATCTTCTCCAGTATTCTTGCCTGGAGAATTCGATGGACAGAGAAACCTGGCAAGCTACAGTCCGTGGAGTCTCAAAGAGTCAGGCATGATTGAGCAACTAACACACACACACACACTTCAGAAGATGAAATAGGAACTTTGGTCTTCTCTTGGGCTATGAGTGGACTGTAATGGCTTAAAGGCATACAACGAGAGAGAACACTCTGACTCTTCATTCTACACTCACTCTTGGAAGAAGACAGGCCTGGGCTGTGTTTCTGGTAAAATCCAATCTAGACACACTGAAGGTCAGGATAGGGGTACACTATAAGTAGCAGGCTGAAAAAATTATTTTGAACACTGGTTAATTTATAGGGCTCCAGCCACTATATTCTCTCTGTTTTAAGAATACGTTTTTAAAATAATCTTCCTGAAACTCCAATACTTTGGCCACCTGATGCAAAGAGCCAACTTGTTGGAAAAGAGCCTGATGCTGGAAAAGATAGATGGCATGAGGAGAAGAGGGTGACAGAGGATGGAATGATTGGATGGCATCATGGACTCCATGGACATTTGTTTGAGCAAACTCTGTACGATAGTGAAGGACAGGGAATCCTGGGGTGCTTCATTCCAAGGAGTTGCAAAGAGTCAGACACAACTGAGCAACTAAACAATAACAGTAATTTGTAAGTGAAAAAATTGTGCGCACATTTAACTAAACTCTGAAATACATTCACACTAAATTTCCTTAAATATTCTTAAATATATTGGCAAAATCGAGGAAAAAGTATAACCAATAAATAATAGGTTTGCTTTCCGTAGGTAATTTGAACACATGCATTTAAAAAGTGCTTTTCAATTTAAGGCAAAAGTAGAAAGGAGCAGCAGAGGATGGGATGATTACGTAGCATCACTGACTCCATGGACCTGAATCTGAGCAAACTCCAGGAGATAGTGGAGCTGGAGCACAGAGGAGTCTGGTGGGCTACATTCCATGAAGTCACAAAGAGTTGGACATGACTTAGTGACTGAACAATAACAATGCAGTTTAAAACAAAGTACCAGTCTTCTCTTTTCATCTTGTTCAATAAAGTTCAGTGAAGAATCTCACTTTGAATCTTATCCCTGCCTCTGTTTATGTGACCTTGGACAAATCACCTTACTTCACCATACTTGGCCATTATTTATAAACTGGGAATTATGCTAATACCCACTTTGTAGAGTGGTATAAGGATTAATGTAGAGATACACACAAGGAATTAGAATTTTGCCTAACACATAATAAATTCTTAAAATATAGCTCCCTGAACGTCTCTTTCACATTCAAAATCTTAGTAACTGACACTCTTCAGCTTTCTTGGTTTTGCATACTCTAAACTCTTATCCAGAAACAAAGTTTTGCTCCACAAGAGCAGAGACACCTGTCAGGAAGCCCGTTACCTAGGAGTTCTCTTCAGCTTCCTTCATTACTTACCTTCTGATCTGATAACTGGCAGACTCAAACTTGAGGAGGATGTGATTTTCAGATCTGCAAATTATCCCCCTGTTAGAGGTGATCTTTGCCTTGTCAGCAAGACCAATTTTCATTCTGAGCCAGTGGCCAGATGTACCTGACCAGCCCCGTGTGGACTTTTATCAGGAAAGTTTGTTACTGGAAACTCCCAGCCTGGGAGAAGCTCACACTTATCTGGAATCCTGGGTGACAGAGGTGAGGTTTCCCCCCTTTGCTTCCTGAGCCTCCTATTGAGAAGGCTTCCCTGGTAGCTCAGATGGTAAAGAATCTGCTTGCAATGCAGGAGACCTGGGTTTGATCCCTGGGTCGGAAAGATCGCCAGGAGAAGGGAATGGCTCCCACACCAGTATTCTTGCCTGGAGAATTCCATGGACAGGGGAGCCTGGTGGGCTATAGTCCATGGGGTTGCAAAGAGTTAGACGTGAGTGGGTATGAGCACATGATGCCTCATACACCAGTGAGTTGCTGTGTTTGTTCACACCAGTGCCACAAATTAGCAGAGGCTCACAATGATGTGCTAGTTGTCTGTCAGCATTCTGGAGTCAACGTTCTAGCCATGCCCTGCATTAGGACCTAGTCATGCTTGTCACCTGCTTCCTAGCTTTTCTCACACTAGTCAACTACAAGCTCAAAAACTGCAGTAACGTACATATTTATTTTTCCTCCTCTTCTGTCCTTTCATCAAGGTCTACATATTCTCTGATGGGCTTACAGCTCTATGTAAAGGGCAAAGAGTGTGTGCCTAAGTTACAACACCCTGACTTCACCTCTACAGGCCAAATGTTCTATCTTTCACCTTGTATGTCTCTCATAAACTAAGCTTATTGGTTAATGCCACTCCCCTCCACCAATAACCACCCCAACCCCACATATACTCATTAACCTTCCATTTACACATAAGAACACATAGAGTTGATTACCTAACTAGCTAAAGATATCAATCTATATATCTATGTGTCCTTATGACTTTACTGTGAGCATTATCTGCATGCTTATTTTTTACATTAAAATATCTCAATCTTTCCAGGCCAAAAATAGGGATCTACCTTGTCATTTTTATCAGTGAAGTGTATCAATGATACACTAATGTTTGTACTTTTGTAAGCAATCTGATTTTGTAGAGAACTTGGCTTGTAATATTAAACCCTTCCAAACATCACTATCAAAAATAATTTTGTACATATTTTTTATACATTTCAAATAATTTATTTAAGGTATATCAAAAGATTAAGAACAGTTAATAATGTGGTTCATACTGTCAAGTTGTCTCCTAAAGGTATGCATCCCAATAGCAGTGGGTATTATCAATCTTTTAAATTCTTGATAAGTTTGGCGCATCAAGATCTTTAAGAGACTTCACTGGGCATTTAAGAGAAAAACAGTGTAAATACACTATCAAACGTACATATGCTGGTGAGTATACACGTTGATTTAGGAAATTCAAAATTGCTGTGTCAAATATTTGGTATATCCTTTCAATGGATATATATCTGACAGTAAAAGGAATGAAGTGATGATAGATACTGCAACACTATGTGACATGGTAAAAGTCAGCCACAAAAGAGCACATATTTTATTATTCTATTTATATGAAATATACAGAAAAGGAGCGTATGTATAAACAGAAAGAAAATTAGTAGTTGCCTAAGACAAGGCAGGATGGAGTGGTCAATGGAAAGTGAAAAAAAAAATACTGCAAAATTAGATTATAGTTATGCTGGTACAATTCTGTAAATATTTAAACATTACTGAACTGCACACTTTAGACAGATGAATTTTATGGTATGTAAATTGTATCTCCATAAATCTTTCAGAAATATCTTTCTTTGGCTGGATTATTTGTTCCTTTGAGTTGTGATTTTTTTTTAATGCTTCTCTCTCCTTTTAGAATGTAACATCTTTAAGGGCAAGGACAGTTTCTCTCTCTCTCTCTCTTTTTTTTTTTTTTTAATTTAAGGATTATTACTCCATAATACTGTATTGGCTTCTTCCATATATCAACATGAATCAGCCATAGGTATACATATGTCCCATACCTCTTGAACTTCTATCCTACTCAACCAAATTCATGAAGCTAATATTATATGCCAAAACTGTATTGGATGTTGAAGATGTAAAAAAGAACAAGATAATTTTTATACAAAACAAATATAATGGATGAATGAATATGTCTTCAAAAAACACACAAACAAAAAAAAAAACCCCAAAACTCATTTATCAATAGATAAATGAGGAGATGGACTAGATTCTCAATAGGGGGTTACTAACTTTTAAATATATTACACTGTTTAAATGTACATCAAGTTGGGCTGTTCAATGCAAATTGTTATTAGGAACCTGTGTGTCAAGAAAGAAGCAAAAGCAATGGCTTCTTAATATAACCATTTAACTTAAGCATGAAAAACTGAGGAAAAAGAGGCATATTATAAATCTATACAATATTATTTTGTGGGAAAACAAAATAATTTAAGAAGTTGCACTCATATTCTTAACTCGTATCATCTAATCATCCATTGTAAAAGATTAATCACAAAGACTGAAGTACTTAACTACTGATATGATGTTGGTAATTAGTGAAGTCATACTCAAGATCCTTTAGTTCTAAGAATATTCAATCTTAAAAACTCTGGAGAAGGAAATGGCAGCCCACTCCAGTATTCTTGCCTGTAGAATCCCATGGGCAGAGGAGCTTGGCAGGCTACAGTCCACGGGATCACAAGAGTCAGACACAACTTAGTGACTAAACCACCACCACCAATCTTAAAATATTGACTGCTATGGGAGAACTGTAGGTTGCCTAAAACTTTTGGGAAGTGATAGTAGTGACTTTCTTATGAAAGAAACATGCAGGAGCAGACAGTCAAAATTGCTGTGGGTTTACTGCATGCCTTGCTTTATGGTTAGCACTATACATTTATTCTTTAATTCACTTTATCTTATAATTAGATATTTTAGATAGTGAAAGATAAAAAAGTTAGAAGGACTGTATATTAGTAACTTATTAAGTGATATCTCTAAGAATCTAAGTGAGGTTTACTGATACAAAGCATATGTCCTGCCAGTGATTCATCTTAGAGGTAGGCTAGAAGGTTGGTTTCTTGGATTTGACAAGCGTTTGGAGGTTTCAAAACCACAGAAACCCAAAAATAAAAACAGAATTTACAAATGTGTAACCTATTGGGTGAAACCAGATAATGCACATAATTTCAAGTAAGACACCATTAAAGGATACAGAATCATATGTCAGAACATGCAAAATTCATTTTTATATGTGCATGGATATATATGTATACACATATATTCTAATATTTACCTTCTTATTTAACTTTGCCATCCTCAAAAGAACCTTCCTGGCTAGAAACTAATATTATGCTCTACATTTGGTATGAAGCAGATAGCTGGTCTTTTCATAAATTCTCAAAGCCCAGAAGAAGGCTGTTTCATTCTGAGTGAAAAGCCTGTTTCACTCTGACAGGGGCAGATACCTGTCCCTTCTTAAAGGTGGCTAGCAAACTGGGAACTGCAGGAGGCCGGGCTCAGAGCAGGTTGGGAGTTTTGCATAGGTTTTTTTAAAAAAAGCAGTAAGTTCCTTTTGGCCTTTCTAAAAGACAAACACTTTGCAGAAAAGCTGTGCAGTAAGGAAAACTATCAAAAATCGTTCTTGTAGAACAGTGAGGCAGTGAGGCAAGAACTAACTCCCTCATGGTTTTAGAGTCTGTAATAGAAATTAACAGTGCCATCTGCAGCCCGATTATGCACTTTAAGATCCCGGCATGGTTTATAGCATGCATTATGGTATACAGCAGCAATTTTTGCTAAGCTAGTCACAGTTATATTCATTTCCGCAAAATTAAAAGGTCCTAAGGACATAAAGAATACCAAGACAAGAGGTGGGGGAAGGCCATGTGAGCATTAAAGAATCTTCATCTGGGTTTATCTGACATTCTCCAAGCCAACTGGCATTAATTCTCTCTACTTCCTTACTGCCATCTTCACCTTCCTTTAGAAATAAATTCTGTAATGCTAAACTAAATTATATTATCTGCTCCGCTGGTCTAAGTTAGCAATTCATTCGATATGTTCACAATCTTTGTGTGAAATAAGTCTTCCTGAATTTTCTATTTGCTCTTAAGTACTCTAATTTTTGAAGCTAGCTGAAAACTCTGCATAGCTAGAATAGGCAGAAAGAAGTTAGTAGTTCTGTCAATGACTCACATTATCATCCATGGATAGGAGAACCTTGAGAGATTGTTTTGGAAATTAGGTTTAAAATTAGCAAATTAATTAGTTAATTTACAAATTGTTCCAGAAAGGTTTTGGTCATCACTGTTCATTTATGAGATGGGATAAAATGGGAGGCAGGAGGTATTTAGGAATTAAAACAGAAACAGATGGATTAAAGTGCTATTTGTCTTACATGGTAGGTCACAAAACATGCACTGTAAAGTATATTTTGTTCAATATTTCCAGCTCAAAATATGATGTATATTATATAGCATATGTATATGAAACAATAGATTGCCAGGAGAAATATCAATAACCTCAGATATGCAGAAGACACCACCTTTATGGCAGAAAGCAAAGAGGAACTAAAAAGCCTCTTGATGAAAGTGAAAGAGGAGAGTGAAAAAGTTAGCTTAAAACTCAACATTCAAAAAACTAAGGTCACAGCATCCAAGCCTGTCACTTCATTGCAAATACATGGGGAAACAATGGAAACAGTGACAGTCTTTATTTGAGGGGGGCTCCAAAATCACTGCAGATGGTGAGTATCTGCAGCCAGGAAATTAAAAGGTGCTTGCTCCTTGGAAGAAAAGCTATGACAAACCTAGACATCATATTAAAAAACAGAGACATTACTTTGCCAACAAAAGTCCATCTAGTTAAAGCTATGTTTTTTTTAGGAGTCATGTATGGATGTGAGAGTTGAAATATAAAGAAGGCTGAGCACTGAAGAATTGATGATTTGAACTGTGGTGTTGGAGAAGACTCTTTAGAGTACCTTGGACATCAAGGAGATCAAATCGGTCAATTCTAAAGGGAATCAATCCTGAATATTCATTGGAAGGACTGATGCTGAAGCTGAAGCTTCCTGATGGCCACCTGATGCTAAGAGCTGACTCATTGGAAAAGACCCTGATGCTGGGCAAGATTGAAGGCAGGAGGAGAAGGGGATGACAGAGGATGAGATGGTTGGATGGAATCACCAACTCAATGGACATGAGTTTGAGCAAACGCCAGGAGTTGATGATGACAAGGAAGCCTGGCCTGCTGCAGTCCATGGGGTCGCCAAGAGTTGGACGTGATTTAGCGACTGAACTGAACTGATATGAAACAATATGCTTCACTGAGAGTGGAGGAAAACTAACACCTATTGGACTCCTTCCTTGGGAAGCACTTGACAGGTAGTTTAACATTTAGTTGATTTTAGACCCATAATAATTCTCTTAAGTGAAATCATCAACCTTCATTTTCCAAATGAAGGCCCAAGAGCTTTAGTTATATGTTACTATAATATCTATTAACAAGTTGATCATCAGCATGGTTTCATCTCCTTTAAGTCAGAGAAATATCACCTGTTATCTCTCTGTACTACAACTCTCCAAGCATCAAAGTCAGTAAAAAGGGGATTATCATGAAGATGGTTCTTCGGGCATGGATATATAAATGCAGGTATATCCTACCTTTTAAAGCTTTCTGACCAGCAAGGACTGGCCCAAATACAGTAGCAACTCTAATTTTGGCTGGAACCCAGAGCAATCAGAATGATTTTAAACCTATGGACCAGTGAAACAATTTCCCTCTATACTTACAAAGGAAGTACCAAAATTATGCTATAGAATTTGTCAATGCAAAGAATGAAGTAGTTGGAGATAAAATATTATAGGTAAGTCAGAGATTTAGAATAGCAACACACTTTACTGCTTTTAGACAGCATCTCCAACAGCCATGTAATTACATTCTACCTTAACTTTCCACTCAGTTTTTTCATTTAAGCAAGGCTGTTGGCAGCATCAGTTCTCTTTATTGTTACTTTTTTTTTCTGTTATTTAATGACCAATATCTGCCCAGTTATTTAGTTATATTGAGAAGCTGATCTGACTTGTATGATAGAATGGACAAATATTACTTTGTTTAAATGAATCACTCTGGCTTTACAGCCAGAGCTGGAATATAGCACGAAGCCTGGTTAGGAGTTCACACCCACACCAGACCCAGGATCACTAAATGACACAACAAAGGAAAGAGTTAATTTTATCTCTTACATATTTTCTAACTTTGTTCTAATCATTTAATCCAAGTCTGTTGTCTTGCTATCCAGTGTATGTAGAGTTTGTTTGATATACCAGACATTGTGTTAATTTTAAGATGATATTTCATTTAAACCAATACATTCATTAGTTCAATGTCCTTATTATCTCCATTTTTCTGGCAGAGAAAAATTATTAGAAGTTAAATACTTTATCCAAGGTTACATAATAATTTGTAGAACAGGAACTCAAACCCAGGTTTTTCTGACAGCAGAGTCAAGGTTTGAAATCAGTGCTTCTCTAGTTTAAATATGCCCACCAGTTACTAAGGGATCTTACTGATTTTAGGACTTGGCAGGTCTAGAGCATGGCACGAATTCTCTGTTTCTATCAACCTCTCAAGTGGTATCCATGCTGCTAGTTCTCAGACTGCATTTGAATAGCAAAACTCTAAGTCTCCATATCAACCCCCTGCCATATCTTTTCATGTACAGAAAGAAACAGAAAATGGGTTTTCTAGGAAAAAGTGAGGTAAAAAAGAATTATTTTTCTTACATTCTTTCCTGAACTCCTTTCTTCCAATAAACCCCTCTCCAACCACCTATTTTCATATGTCTTCCTTGAATCACTCAGGGACCTAGGATGCCGTGCCTGCATGTTCTTGCTTTTTAAGTTGTGTGTGTGTGTGTGTGTGTGTGTGTGTGTGTGTGTGTGTTTATAGTCTGTTTGGCTAATAGCCTCCATTGCTTTTTCCCTGAGAAGATTTATTCTCTCTGGCTCCTTGGTATACTTAAAAAACAGTTGATTAATTTGTAGTTCGACTTCATCAAAACACCTTTTCCTTTACTTTAGAAAACTGATTTCCCTGAGCAAAGAGGAAAAACTATCTAAATATGAATCTATTCATCTTAATTGCGAATGAAGAGAGCTGGAATTAAAAAGTTCACGCTCGAAGTTATGTTAACATTTTTAAAAAGAGGCTTACAACTGAGTCTCCTGAGATGTGTCCTTTTGGGGTTGTAGGAAATGAGGTTAATCCAACCATTTTTAAGTTGCAGCGTGTGGGCCACCACCTGGGCTGACCTTGATCAGACTTTATCCACAAAAACAGGTTTCCCTAAAACCCAATCAGAAAGGAAGTAATAGAGGGAGAGTTTAAGCCACACTTTTAAGTTCTTAACTGGTAGATATTAGCTAATCTTTTTCACTTCAATGAGACAGCTGCTTACCTAATTTCCTTGTTATTCTTTGTAGATTTCAACAACTCTCTTTCATTTTTATTTGGTCCCTAACACCTCATTGGACCTTTTGTGTGTTTTAGTACAGACAGATTTTAATAGAATACATTAAATCGTACTCTTTTTTCTTTTCCTGTTCGTTGCTTGATAAGTGTTTTTTTTTTTTTTTTCTATTTTGTTTTCTTTTGTGATGAATCCTACATATACCATGCTTTTGATAAGCATTCTTTAAATCAATTCGTCCTCACAGTTGGCATTTTAAAAAGTCTGATAATTTTGTGTTGTTTCCTTTAGAGCTTGGCCTCATGAGCATTTTAAATCTAATGATGCTATGATCATTCGATCTTAGATGCTCCCAATGTGAAACTTATTTAACATACTTGGCACTCTTTCAGGGACTAAGTCCAGAATTCACTGGATTCATGTTGGCTGCTCAACAGACTACAGAGAAAAGCAATCCTGCTATATAGGCCCTGAGGAAACATGGAGTCTCTTCTTTCCCCAGTGCTGAAAAAGCTAGTTTCTCTAGTAATATACCAGTAATGGAAATTCTCATGCAGGCCCTATTTTTAGCATGAATCTTGGAATATAACCCAGTTATCTTGTTCTAAAGTCTTGGGTGAAAATCAGATGAGGAAGCAAGTCTTTTAAGTCTGTTTCCTTATAACCATCTGTGGTTCTGGCTGGCTTAGTACCTTCAATTATCCCCATTCCTGTTTTCTTTTCCTTTTAACTTTTCAAAATCAATCAAGTTTTCGACTTGAAACTACCTCTGATGCCCCTTGAACTGTTACATTACCAATGGACTAGGTTTTCAAAAGTGGATATAGGGGAAATAAGCATGAAATAAGTGTACTGACTCCATTTTTTCCTCACAGAATTTCACTAAATACAGGGTCACAGTAAAAATCCAGTCCCTACACTTGTATATGTAATTGTTTTACAAGCCGTAGGGTTGCAAAGAGTCAAACAAACTGAGGGACTTAGCACACAGCACACTTTATATTAGTAATAAGGAAAAACAACGTCTAAAATTCAGCAGGTACACCCTGGCATAAAAATATATATAACGTTTCCTCACAGCTTCCCATCCAGGAAAGATAACAGTATTTTAGATATGATTTATCCTTGACTTTCCACTGTAACTATTAATAACATATGATTACATTTTATAAATTAAATGTAATATGTAAATTATACAATAAATGTAATATAATATAATATATTATAATATATATAAATTCTTTACCATCTGATCCACCAGGGAAGCCCATATATATATATATATATAATTGTATTATAATATATTATTGTATAAACTTTGTCCCTTTTAAAACTCCTTTATTCTTGTTCTGTCAACCAAATAGTTAATTTAGACTTTCAATTGCAACTTTGCTTTTATTTTATTATAGAATCATCTTGATCTGATAATGTTTATAACCAAGAGAACAGAGTTTTGGGAATCAGAAATTAAGTCTGTTTTGATATAGGAAATTAGAATGTTTCAACTTTTTCCTTTAAGAGATGTTAGTTTCATTGGAGAGAAAAAAGAAACATTGAAGCAAATGTTCTAAACAAATGTTTCAAAAATGTACAAATTATTTAAGGCACAGCTGCTGAATTAGAGTTCATTGAGCTCTAATGATAGTTTATATATGCCAAGACACATTCTAAGAACTCCGTGACACATAGATTAGGTATAATGTTTAAGTTCCATTAATATTAGCTGATATAATAAAGATATTTCAAAATTTTACTAGCTTAATGCAATAGATTAATTTCTCATATTATCAAAACGAAAGAATGAGGACTTTTGCATCTAGACAAGTTTGAACAAAGGAGATCAGGTTTTCTATTACCTTCTTAAATAAAAACCAGACAGTATGTAAACAATGATTATTCAGACATTGACTATCAAGTAGTGAAGGGCAGCAACCACTAAGACAAGGGAAACAAACCCGAAGAGCCCAACATTTGCCTCAGTTTATAATCATCAGGGTTTCCAGGTAATACTGAAATGAGAGAAAGCATAGAACTTGCTGGGCCTCCTCAATTAAGAAGACAGAGTTGCGGATTTGAGAAGACCAACGTGGCTAGAATGAATCCCCAGTGCAGTGTACTTGAAGACAGTAAGCAGTTTAGAGTGATGGCTTGGAATCTTCAGAGAATACCTCTTAAGCTAGCATCTAAATACAGATAAGTGCATGCATGTGAGACAACTATTTGAAGTTTGAAAAGGAATAACAGAAATGGAACAAAGCAAACAATATAAGAAACTTACACAGGACTGGATATAACTCACTTTTCCAGCTGCTGAAGTATTCTCATAATACATGGGCTACTGGGAAGAGTACTTGGAAGTATGCTGCTTCAGTGTAGACTCAGTGTAGCCCTTGACTACAGGTTGCTCTGGTCAGTTCAGTTCAGTCGCTCAGTCATGTCAGACTCTTTGCGACCCCATGAATCGCAGCACGTCAGGCCTCCCTGTCCATCACCAACTCCCAGAGTTCACCCAGACTCACATCCATCGAGTCGGTGATGCCATCCAGCCATCTCATCCTCTGTCATCCCCTTGTCCTCCTGCCCCCCAATCCCTCCCAGCATCAGAGTCTTTTCCAATGAGTCAACTCTTCGCATACCAGGTTGCTCTGGTACCACCTGCCAATAATTTCAAACAAATCTTTAAAAAAAATAGTACTGTTTACAATTAACTGCATCCCAGAAGAAAGCTCATTAATAGTTATAGTAATAGGAAGATGAACAGAGACCAACAAATCAACTTCATTATCTCCAGCATATACTCTAAAATACCAGAAGCTCAAAAATATAACTGATGAAAGGAGGAAAAGCAATTGGTCAAAACCAATGAAGAATTGACACAGATGGTACATAGATGAGGATGTGAAAAGAGTTGTAAAAAAAAAAATTAAAATAGTTATAATAAACATACTCCATATTTTGTTACGTTAAAGGAAGGTGTGAGTCTATTAAGGAAAGACATGGCAGATATTTAAAAGATAGCAATAAAAATTATAATGGAAATAAAAAACTCAATGGATATGATAAACAGCAGAAGAAATACTGAAACAAATTAGTGAAACTGAGAACATGACAGTAAATGCAATCTAAAATGAAAAAGAGAAGAAAAAACTAAAAAAGTATCAGAGTTTCAAGAAATAATAAGATATAACTGTCAATCTCATAGAGGACAGGAACAGGAAAAAATACTGAAAGGAAAAGTAACTACAATTTCCAAATCTGTTGGAAATAATGAATTTAGAGATTGAAGTACCTCAACCATCCCCAAGTAGAAGAAACGTGATGAAAACTTTATCAAGGAATATCATAATCAAGTTGGTTAAAAAACAGAGATACAATCTTAAAGGAATTCACAGTAAAAGAAACATTTTACACAGAGGAACAGAGATAAAGATGACAGCTGACTTCTTGTTGGAAACAGCAAAACCTGGAAGGTGAGCCAGAAACAATGCTGAAGCTCTGGAATTAAAACAAGACAAAAAACTATCAAGTTAGAATTGTAGTTTCAGGCAAAATATCTTTTAAAAACAAAAGCAAAATGCTGATTATTTTAGAAATAAAATAGCTAAAAAATTATTGATAGTAGAGCAGTAGTATGCCAAGAATGTTAAAGAAGAAAAGATGACACCTGATACAGACCACAACAAAGCAATAGAGCGTTGATAAAGATAAACAGGGAGGAATGCCAATACATGTGTTTCAAATATCCTTTTAAAGAAAACTGACATTTTAAGGCAAAATAATGACAATTTTCTAATATATATACTTATTTATTTTCTATTCCATAACTCTCTGCCCCATGTTTTTTTCTTCTCAAAGCCCATTTCTTTCAATATCCATTTTAATATATTTGCTGGCAGAAAAAAAAATAAAACACCTTAATTTTTATCACAGATAATTTCAAAATTGAATCAATAACTTGCATGTCAACAAAACCATACTGGCTAGGAGAGGAGAAGTGAGAGTAAATAGTTGTAAAGTGCTTATTCCCTATGTAAAATTCGATGATATTATTAGAAAGTCAAATGAGATAAGTTATTTGTGTATTCTATAATCACAAAAACACTAAGAAGATAAGGTATACCCATGAAACCTATGAAGGGAGTGAAATAAAACCTTCAAAAGTACTCAATATGAAAGAGGCAGAATAAAAGATAAAAAAGGGAACAAAGAACCAATAGGACACATATAAATCAAATATAAAAATGAGAGATTTGAATATATCATAGCAGTAATCATATTAAACACAAATTCTGTTAAACACCACAAACAAAAGGAAAATATTCTAAGATTAAATAAAAAAGCACGTCACTTCAGTCACATCTGACCCTTTACGACCCTATGGACCGTAAGAACTTGTATAGACTTACCAAAGAACTTATGTTGACACTTGCCCTAGAGGAGGTGAAGCTTAATTGTCCCTCCATAAATACGGCCTGTGCATACTAACTTCTTTCCAGAGAATGAATGAAGAACAGAAAAAGAGAGTAATATTACAGTGGAGAACCCTGTCAAGCACTATCTCAGTCAGGTAACAAAGGTCACCATAAGCAGTGATAAGGGCTGAAAGCATGTACCCTTGATATAATATGAAAAAGAAGGCACTTTAGCTCTATGGTCATCCCATAGGGTTATGTCTTTATTAGTTTTTATTGATGACCTTATTTCATTATATGTAAAAGCCATAATTTGCTTCTCCATTACCATATTGATGGACATGTAGGCTTTTTTCTGCTTTTACTTTTACAAATAAAGTTGGTATGGACATTTATTTTAGGTGGACATCACTTTGGTGTAGAAGAAGAATGTGGTGGTTTGTTAGTGGTTTAGTTGCTCAGTCGTGTCTGGCTCTTGCAACCCCATGGACTATAAACTCTCCAGGCTTCTCTGTCCATGGAATTCTCCAGGCAAGAATACTGGAGTGCATTGCCATTTCCTTCTCCAGGGGATCTTCCCAACCCAGGGATCAAACCCGGGTCTTTTACATCCCCTGCATTGGGGGTGGGTCTTTACTGACTGAGCCATGAGGGATTCATTCTGAAGAAGAATGGACCCAATGACAGATGTGTCCTTAATTTTTAAAGAAACTTCAAACTTGTTTTCTAAGTTGTGTGTGTGTGCATGTGTGCGTTTGTGTGTTTTGCTTTGTTTGCCATTGCTAGAGGAGTATTGAAATCTCTTATATTAAAATCTGACTGTAATTAAGAGCTTGTTAATTCCTTTTTTTATTTCTATGAGGTTGACTTTCTATATTTTGAAATGTCTATTAGGAAACATTAAGGATCTTCTTAATTAATTGACCCCTTTAATGCCATGAAAGTCCCTCTTCGTTCCCAAAACTTCTCTTTGCTCAGAAACCTATGGTGTCTAATTTTAAAATAGCCAGTAAAGGAAAGAAGTAAAGGGGATCTTCAGTTTGATGGTCTAGATCATTCCCAAGATGATAAAGTGAAAGTTGTACCTCAGGCAGAAAGGACACCAGTCTAGATCATGTCTGTGTAATTCAATAAACATGGAAGTAGAGGTTTATTGCCTTCCTGTGCCATAGTTTAAACCTGAAAAACTACCATTGACTACTTTATTCCAAAACAAACAAGAAAATCAACAAAGAAAAAATTCTAAATTTAGGGAAGTAGGATCTCCAATCCTGAGACAAAGGGAATAGGTTGCTCTGAGATGAAAAGAGCTATCTCCAAAGAAGAAAAAAACAAACTGATTAGCAGAAATGATTTTTTTTTTCTGCAAAGCTGCACTGAAATGATATCAGACAGTTTAAGAAGATTTATCTATTTAAATCTTCTTTAATAATAGGTAAAAGGAAAATAGGGCTTCCCAGGTGGTGCTAGTGGTAAAGAAACCACCTGCTAATGCCAGAGATGTAAGAGATGCTGGTTGGATCCCTAGGCTGGGAAGATTCCCTGGAGAAGAAAATGGCAACCCACTCCAGTATTTCTGCCTGGAGAATCCCATGGATAGAGGAGCCTGAAGGGCTACAGTCCATAGGGTTGCAAAGAGTCAGACACGACTGAAGTGACTTAGCACACATGCATGCAAAAGGAAAATTCAATGAGAAAAAGAAAGATAATGTTTAACTTCAAGTGTAACAGAAAATAACAAGAGAAAAATAATGATAAAACACCACTGTTCCATTGTGAATAATATTTAGGAAGACATAAAAATATAAACATCAATTATTTGTGTACTCAGTAGTATCTGGCTGTTTTGCAACCCCACGGACTGCAGCCCACCAGGCTCCTCTGCCCACAGGATTTTCCAGGAAAGAATACTGGAGTGGGTTGCCATTTTCTTCTCCAGGGGATCTTCCTGAGCCAGGAATTGAACCTGCCTCTTCTTCTTGGCAGGCAGATTCTTTATCACTGAGTCACCTAAGAAGCCTAAACATGAAATATACATTGAAACAAAGATTATATTATAATGATATCTGGAATACTGGATGAAATGCAGAGAGGACAACAGAGTAACAGTTGTCATTTGTAATCATAGAAAGTCAATGGATAATATGTGAAACTGACGAACAAAAAAGGGCCATACATGTTCACTGCTTGAAAATATAAATATATATAAGTCCCAGGATACAATAGTTAAAATAGTCTTAATTATTTGTCTCCCAAAGAGGCAAATAAATCAGTTCTTTACTTTATTAAAGTTCTGCAAGGGAGAACATAGCTGAGAAGAATTTGGTTGCCCCTGACTGCTACCCAGAAGGCCTTTCCTTCTTTACAAATAGATTCCTCATTTCCCCTTTTCTACTTTACAAATGTGGTCAGGTAATCAAAACTGATCACATTTTGAAAAAGAAAGGTGATGCTCTATTTATTAGATGTCTGAGTGCCGAAGAATTGATGCTTTTGAACTGTGGTGTTGGAGAAGACTCTTGAGAGTCTCTTGGACTGCAAGGAGATTCAACCAGTCCATCCTGAAGGAGATCAGCCCTGGGATTTCTTTGGAAGGAATGATGCTAAAGCTGAAATTTCAGTACTTTGGCCACCTCATGGGAAGGGTTGACTCAATGGAAAAGACTATGATGCTGGGAGGGATTGGGGGCAGGAGGAGAAGGGGACGACAGAGGATGAGATGGCTGGATGGCATCGCTGACTCGATGAACGTTGAGTCTGAGTGAACTCCGGGAGTTGGTGATGGACAGGGAGGCCTGGTGTGCTGCGATTCATGGAGTCTCAAAGAGTCGGACACGACTGAGCGACTGATCTGATCTGATGTGAATACACTCTTTCAAAAAAGATGAAACTATTAAATTAAGGATATATTTCTGGGAAGAAATATATTATTATAGCATGTGTTCTCTGCTAAAACGGTCAAAACATATTGTCTAAAAAGGATATATAACCAAAAAACAGTCCTTTTTAGAGTTTTCTCATCCTTTGTTTTTATTTTGTAGAGTGGTAGCCTTTAAGAAAAATAGGCCATATATAATCATCAGTATTAAGAATAAAGTCTCCAGGCTGTAAATTGTGATAACATCAGTAGAGAAAACCAGAGGGTGCCTTAATAAATTAAGCATTTTGACTGATAAATTTTTCCCAACAAAGACATTTTTCCCTATTGTCAAAATCTATACATTTAATTCTTTCAAATAAAGGGTATTAATAAATGCATTCTATTTCTTTTGTTTCACATTTTTTCCTAACACATCATATGCATAAAACTTCCTCTAAGATTTAGACATAACCTGTATATAACCAGACATTATTTACAGAGGGCGTCTCTTTATCTACTATTATTTTTATGGGAAAAGGAAATACCTTGCAGAAGAAGTGAGACAGAAGTTAGGAAATCATAGCAATAGTAAATTACTTTTATCAATTTTTTTAATTGTTATGTTCTGAAATTTATAGAAACTATATAAGATCTAGTTTTCAAAACCATGCCAAGCATACAAACTAAAGTGAGACCTGCTCTACGCCCTTAGAGTTACTCTGGCTCGAATGTCCTGTGACAATTATGATAAGAATCCATTTACTGGACACAGATAGGAAGGATGACAACTTTATCAATCCACCAGGAATCAATGGAACAACAGCAGTTTCTGGGGTATTTTGTCAAATAAATAACACTGAGGTTAAAGCTGAACTACTGGAAGGGAAAAGCTGTCATGCTGAGATGTGTTTGTTGAAGAAAAGGATTTCAAAAATGATAAATATGAAGTAAAAATGGAATGTCTGGGAAAACTGAAGATGAACTAGGATATGAAGAACTTTATTGGATTTAGGACCTTGTTCCTGATAATATTTATTTAGAAACATTTTCCAGGATATCTTTGAATGATTATATATATATAATATATATATGTATATTTATAAATAAATATATATATGGAGAGAGAGATTGAATTGTGAATGAAAGGGAGAGATTTCAAATACTGTAAAATATACCCTTCTCCAAGTTAAGAATAAAGACCGAAGTAAGACTTGTCTTTCTAAAACACTGTGTTCACATCAGCTAATATGCAAGTTAATGCATTTATTCCTTCTTTCTTTATTCCCTCCCTTCCTCCCTTCTCTCCCTTTCTTTCTTTCCTTTTTAGGCTAGATGACAATTTCAAACATTATTATACCATTATTTGGCATGGAAACTGTCACAGATCTGAAATTCCAAGTCTTCTGAATTAGTATTTTATTTTTCATATATCAGAGCTATTTTTCCCACAGCATAAAATGATTCATTGCTCTCCTTTGCTTAGAACTTTTCTGTGTCTTCTCTATGCCAACAGGATGGACTCCAAGCTACTTAGTATAGTCAGGAAAACTCTTTAGATCTTGGCTGGAGTCCAACATTGAGGAATAAATTTTAGTTATTTTCAGTCATAATTGAATATACTGTAGACCAGAGGTTGATTACTTCTTTTGATATGTGGCACATTCAAAATCAAGGGCTCTGGGTAGCACATTCAAAGATATAAAACACTCACATCAACATTAAACAGCACCAGTGATTATAGTTCAATCTCTAATGCAGTATAATATCTCAAATACTTTACACAAACTTTCACTATGAGAACACAAGTCACTCTTGTCATCTTTTAGCAGTGAGATGCCCCATTGAGCCATACAAATCTCTAGAGGCAAAGTTTTTCCTTGTTATGTGTGCATGTGTGTATATGGTGATGTCATGTAGATTTACAAATCTTATTCTGATAAGCTTCATTCTACTTTTCAGTGGGGAAAAAAATGGAGACACAACAGCCTACCAAAACATACTTAGTGAGAACAACCATTTTAGACATTTGGAATTTCTTGCATTTGCTTAAAAATATACTGTATCCTTTCTTCACCTTGAGTTAATGCTTGAATCAATGTCCAGTCCTTTATAGTGGGGGACCATGTGTGATTTGCACAGGTGTCACACCCATGAAGCCAGAACTGTGCAGGAGGAAAAACAAATCCCAACGCATCACTCTCCTCCCTCACTTAGAACACTTTTTGTTGTTCCCCACTTGCTGAACTGAAAGAGGAGCCAGAGGTGAGGGAATAAATATACTCATATAAATAGGTCAATCTGGTGATAGATGGATAGAGAAGAGAGAAGGATATCTAGCACACCCTGTCTTCCTAATAAGCTGAAGTTTTTAGATCTAGTTTACTAAGATTCACATTCCTACTGCAAGTAGTAAAGAATTAACTTCTATAGATTTGCTTGAAATAAATAGAAAAAGAAAACAACCTGAGAGCAAATGCAAACTGAATGTTGATAAGAAAAGTAGATAAACAGAAGCTCATCTTGCCAAGAACATGATACAAATGCTTATAAATTCATTGTGGTATTATAACTTGATGAGTACAACCACTCACTTGCATATAATAGACTCTCTACTAACCTTTTTTTCTTTTCTAATGTAGGATAGTAATCTCTTAATATGAGCACATTTATTTTGTGATTCCCCTCTAATAAAGCAAGGATTAGAGTCTTAAATGGTGAACTATTTTTCTAACTATAAAGTGAGGGGGAAATCACATTTGTTCAGGATAAAAGATAACACTCAGAATTGATGACAACCATGTACCAATTTTTCTCTGTATATTTCAACCCTTAGTTTTTCCCACCTGTATGATCAGTCATAAATACTCATTTTTATTTCATAGATATTTATATTTTTCTGGAATTATGTGCTCCCACACACAGACTTAGAAATATATAATATATAGATGTAGAGATCCAGAAATATCCATTTTAATATTACTGATGTTTTTGTTGAAAATTACACTTAAGGATACAGCATATACAGAGTGAAGTAAGCCAGAAGGAAAAACATAAATACAGTATACTAACGCATATATATGGAATTTAGTAAGATGGTAACAATAACCCAGTGTACGAGACAGCAAAAGAGACACTGATGTATAGAACAGTCTTATGGACTCTGTGGGAGAGGGGGAGGGTGGGAAGATTTGGGGGAATGACATTGAAACATGTAAAATATCATGTAAGAAACGAGATGCCAGTCCAGGTTCGATGCACGATACTGGATGCTTGGGGCTAGTGCACTGGGACGACCCAGAGGGATGGTATGGGGAGGGAGGAGGGAGGAGGGTTCAGGATGGGGAACACATGTACACCTGTGGCGGATTCATTTTGATATTTGGCAGAACTAATACAATTATGTAAAGTTTAAAAATAAAATAAAATTAAAAAAAAAAAAAGAATACAGCATTTGTCCCCTTCATGGATTACTGCCTTGCCATGGCAAAGGGGTTTGTGTAACTCAATGAAGCTATGAACTATGCAGTACAGGGCCACCCAAGGTGGACGGACGGGTCATAGCAGAGAGTTCTGACAAAATGTGATCCACTGGAGAAAGGAATAACAAACCACCCCCACTGTACCTGCTATGAGAACTTCATAAACTGTATAAAAGGCCAAAAAGCTATCACACCAAAAGATGAGTTTCTCGGTCTGAAGATGTCCAATATCCTACTAGTGAAGAGTGGAGGAGAAGTACCAATAGCCCCAGAATGAACGAAGTGGCTGGGCCAAAGCAGATACAATGCTCAGCTGTGGATGTGGCTGGTAACAAAAGTAAAATCCGTTGCTGCAAAGACTAGCACTGTATACGAACCTGGAATGTCAGGCCCATGAATCAAGGAAAATTGGATGTGGTCAAGCAGGAGATGGTAAGAAGAAACACTGACATCCTAGGAATCAGAAAATTAAAATGGATGGGAATGGGCAAATTTAATTCAGATGACCACTGTATCTACTACTGTGGGCAAGAATCCCATTGAAGAAATGCAGTAGCCCTCATAATCAACAAAAGAGTCTGAACTACAGCAGTTGGGTACAAACTAAAAAAATGACAGAATGATCTGTTTGTTTCCAAGGCAAGCCATTCAACATCACAGTAATCCAAGCCTATACACCCCTACCACCAATGCCAAAGAAGCTAAAGTTGATGAGTTCTGTGAAGCCCTAGAAGACCTTCTAAGATTAACACCAAAAAAAAAAAAAAAAAAAAGTATTCTATGCATCATTGGGGATTGGAATGCAAAGGTAGAAAGTCAAGATATACCGGCCTTGGAGAACAAAATGAAGCAAGACAAAGGCTAACTGAATTCTGCCAAAAGAATGCACTAGTCATAGCAAATACCCTTTCTCAACAACACAAGACATGACTTTACACATGGACATCATCAAACGGTCAATACTGAAATCAAATTGATTACATTCTCTGTAGCTGAAGATGGAGAAGACAATCAGCAAAAACAAGACTTGGAGCTGACTGTGGCTCAGATCTTCAGCTTCTCATAACAAAGTTCAGGCTTAAACTGAAGAAAACTGGGAAAAACACTAGGCCACCCAGGTATGACTTAAATTCTGTATGAATTTTCAGTAGAGGTAATGAATAGACTCAAGGGACTAGATCTAGTTAACAGTGTCCCTGAAGAACTATGGGCAGGGCTCCATAGTATTATACAGGAGGCAGCAGACAAAACATCCTAATGAAAAAGAAAAGCAAGAAGGCAAAGTGCGTATCTGAGGAGACTTTACAAATGGTGGAAGAATGAAGAGAAGCAAAAAGCAAGGGAGACAGGGAAAGGTATATCCAATTAAACACAGAGCTTCAAAGAATAGCTAGGAGGGACAAGAAAGTCTTCTTCAATGAACAGTGTTTAATAATAGAAGAAAACAATAAAAGGGGAAAGACTAGAGATCTCTTCAGGAAAATAGAAATATGAAGGTAGCATTCCACCCAATAAAGGATAAAAACGGTAGAGACCTAGTAGATGCTGAAGAGATCAAGAAGAGAAGGAAAGAATACATGGAAGAAGTGTATAAAAAAGATCTTAATGAACCTGACTACTATGATGGTGTGGATAGTCACCCAGAGCCAGACATTCTGGAGTATGAAGTCAAATGGGCCCTAAAAAGCACTGCTGTTAATAAAGCTAGTGGATGTGATGGAATTCCATCAGAACTATTCAAATCACTAAATGGGGATGCCATCAAGGTTTTGCATTCATTATGTCAGGAAGATCCAGCAGTGGCCACAGGACTGGAAAAAGGTCAGTCCTCATCCCAATTCCCAAGAAGGGTAGCACCAAAGAATGTTCAAATTATTGGACAATTGCACTCATCTTCCATCCTAGTAGGAGAAGGCAATGGCAGCCCACTCCAGCACTCTTGCCTGGAAAATCCCATGGACGGAGGAGCCTGGTAGGCTGCAGTCCATGGGGTCTCTAGGATTCGGACACGACTGAGCGTCTTCACTTTCACTTTTCACTTTCATCCATTGGAGAAGGAAATGGCAACCTACTCCAGTGTTCTTGCCTGGAGAATTCCAGGGACGGCGGAGCCTGGTGGGCTGCCGTCTATGGGGTCACACAGAGTTGGACACAACTGAAGTGACTTAGCAGCATACTAGTAAGGTAATGTTTAAAATCTTGTGTACTAGGCTTCAGTATTATGTGAACCAAGAACTTCCAGATGTCCAAGCTGGGTTTAGAAAAGAAAGAGGAACTAGAGATCAAATTGCCAGCATTCACTGGATTATAGAGAAAGCAAGGGAATTTCAGAAAAACATCTATCTCTATTTCATCAACTATGCTAAAGCCTTTGATGGTGTGGATCATGACAAACTGTGGAAGGCTCTTAGACAGATGGGATTACCAGACCATCTTACCTGTCTCCTGAGAAACCTGTATGCAGGTCAAGCAGCAACAGTTAGAATGCTGTATGGAAAAACTGATTGGTTCAAGATCAAAAAAGGAGTATCAAAGGGCTGTCTGCTGTCACCCTGTTTGTTTAATCTATATGCTAAGCACATCATGAGAAATGCCAGGCTGGATGACTTACAAGCTGGAATCAAGATAGGCAGGAGAAACACCAACAACCTCAGATATGCTGATGATACCACTCTAATGGCAGAAAGCAAAGAGGAACTAAAGAGTCTCTTGATGAGGGTGAAGGAGGAGAATGAAAAATCCAGCTTAAGACCAAATATTAAAAAAAAAAAAAAAAAACTAAGATCATGGCAGCCAGCCCCATTACTTCATGGCAAATGGAAGGGGAAAATGCAGAAGTAGTGACAGATTTCTTCTTCTTGGGATCTAAAATCACTGTGGATGGTGACTGCAGCCATAAATCAGAAGAAAATTGCTTCTTTGCAGGAAAGCAATAACAAACCTAGACAGTGTGTTGAAAAGCAGAGACATTACTGACAGCGGTATGTATAGTCAAGGCCATGGTCTTCCCAGTGGTCATGTACAGTTGTGAGAGCTGGACCATAAAGAAGGCAGAGCACCAAAGAATTGATACCTTCAAATTGAGGTGCTGGAGAAGACTTCTGAAAGTCCCTTGGACAGCAAGGAGATCAAACCAGTCAATCTTAAGGGAGATCAACCCTGAATATTCACTGGAAGAACTGATGCTGAAGCGGAGGTCTGGTATTTTGGTCATTTGATGCAAACAGACGACTCATTGCAAAAGTCCCTGATGCTGGGGAAGATCAAGGGAAGAAGGAGAAGAGGGCATCAGATGATAAGACAGTTAGACGCCATCACTGATGCAATGAACATTAACTTGGGCAAACTCTGGGAGATGGTGAGGGACAGGGAGGCCTGGTGTGCTGCAGTCCATTGGATTGCAAAGAGCTGGACATGACTAGGTGACTGAACAACAGTGTACAGCATTTGTAAACCTTTCAATCCTGAATATGTAAACTTATAAAATAAATATATTTTGTACAGAGTTGGGACATCACCCAATATACATATGAGAATGAGTCAGAAGTTATATATTAAAAATGTGGGGGAAATTCTATGATTCTGTAGTTATCATTCATTTATTAATGAGTTTATTCAGCAACTACTTATAGAATGGTTACCTTGGACCAGGTATTATGGAAAGTATTGAGGAAAAGGAATAAAATTTTCCCTACCCTGTGATATTCTCCATTTTCATTAATCAGATCAGATCAGATCAGTTGCTCAGTTGTGTCCGACTCTTTGTGACCCCATGAATCGCAGCACGCCAGGCCTCCCTGTCCATCACCAACTCCCAGAGTTCACTCACACTCATGTCCATCAAGTCCGTGATACCATCCAGCCATCTCATCCTCTGTCGTCCCCTTCTCCTCTTGCCCCCAGTCCCTCCCAGCATCAGAGTCTTTTCCAATGAGTCAACTCTTTGCATGAGGTGGCCAAAGTACTGGAGTTTCAGCTTCAGCATCATTCCCTCCAAAGAAATTCCAGGGCTGATCTCCTTCAGAATGGACTGGCTGGATCTCCTTGCAGTCCAAGGGACTCTCAAGAGTCTTCACCAACACCACAGTTCAAAAGCATGAATTCTTCAGCGCTCAGCCTTCTTCACAGTCCAACTCTCACATCCATACAGGACCACAGGAAAAACCATAGCTTTGACTAGACGGACTTTTCTTGGCAAAGTAATGCCTCTGCTTTTGAATATGCTATCTAGGTTGGTCATAACTTTCCTTCCAAGGAGTAAGCGTCTTTTAATTTCATGGCTGCAGTCACCATCTGCAGTGATTTTGGAGCCCCCCAAAAGAAAGTCTGACACTGTTTCCACTGTTTCCCCATCTATTTCCCATGAAGTGATGGGACCGGATGCCATGATCTTCGTTTTCTGAATGTTGAGCTTTAAGCCAACTTTTTCACTCTCCACTTTCACTTTCATCAAAAGGCTTTTTAGTACCTCTTCACTTTCTGCCATAAGGGTGGTGTCATCTGCATATCTGAGGTTATTGATATTTCTCCTGGCAATATTGATTGCAGCTTGTGTTTCTTCCAGTCCAGCGTTTCTCATGATGTACCCTGCATGTAAACAGACAGGGTGATAATATACAGCCTTGACGTACTCCTTTTCCTATTTGGAACCTGTCTGTTGTTCCATGTCCAGATCTAATTGTTGCTTCCTGACCTGCATACAGATTTCTCAAGAGGCAGGTCAGGTGGTCTGGTATTCCCATGGCTTTTATAATTTTCCACAGTTTATTGTGATCCACACAGTCAAAGGCTTTGGCATAGTCAATAAAGCAGAAATAGATGTTTTTCTGGAACTCTCTTGCTTTTTCAATGATCCAGCGGATGCTGGCAATTTGATCTCTGGTTCCTCTGCCTTTTCTAAAACCAGCTTGAACATCAGGAATTTCACGGTTCACATATTGCTGAAGCCTGGCTTGGAGAATTTTGAGCATTACTTTACTAGTATGTGAGATGAGTGCAATTGAGTGGTAGTTTGAACATTCTTTGGCATTGCCTTTCTTTGGGATTGGAATGAAAACTGACCTTTTCCAGTCCTGTGGCCACTGCTGAGTTGTCCAAATTTGCTGGCATATTGAGTGCCACACTTTCACAGCCTCATCTTTCAGGATTTGAATAGCTCAACTGGAATTCCATCACCTCCACTAGCTTTGTTCGTAGTGATGCTTTTTAAGACACACTTGACTTCACATTCTAGGATATCTGGCTCTAGATGAGTGATCATATCATTGTGATTATCTGGGTCGTGAAGATCTTTTTTGTACAGTTCTTCTGTGTATTCTTGCCACCTCTTCTTAATGTCTTCTGCTTCTGTTAGGTCCATACCATTTCTGTCAAATACTGACCCTGCTCACCAGTAAAGGGCCAAGGTCCATGACAAGATGCTTTGCAGAGGATTCTCAGACTGCACTCAGATTTCTCCACCACCTTCTCCTTTGCAGGCCCATTTGGCCTGTCAGATTCATTGCCTGGGCCCCTTGGTCTTCTTTCTGTCTCTGTAAGACTAACTTATAACTAGTTTGTTTGTGCTACTGCTACTCTTAAGTCACTTCAGTCATGTCTGACTCTGTGCAACCCCATAGATGGCAGCTCACCAGACTCCCCCATCCCTGGGATTCTCCAGGCAAGAACACTGGAGCGGGTTGCCATTTCCTTCTCCAATGCATGAAAGTGAAAGTGAAGTCTCGTATCCGACTCTTAGCGACCCCATGGACTGCAGCCTTCCAGGCTCCTCCGTCCATGGGATTTTCCAGGCAAGAGTACTGGAGAGGAGTGCCATTGCCTTCTCCTAGTATATTTATACATTTGTGTAAAATTTAATAACTATCTGATAACGGCTAATGGTTCTACCTCCCTGAACAGAATGAACACTGAAACTATGTTATTTTATTTTTTCCCTAACCCCTTAGTTGGAAAAATTTAGGGAGGAAAATTTAAGAACTACTGAAGGTAAATAGATAAAGCTAAAAAAATATTAGCTCATCAGTTTAGTCAGTTTTAACCTCTCACATCCCAGCATGTCTATGGGGATTCTTATCAAATTTAGTAGAATTGATTGGCAATTTTATTGTTTTTTCTTAAATATTGAACTTACAGTGTGTATACATACGTCATCATGTTGAAATTGTCATGCAAATTCAACCAAGGTGTTATTTGCATAATTTTAAATCTCATTAGCCTTGGAGACATCCTATTTGGTCCACCTTTGTCTATTCAACTTCATTCTCAAATATTTATATCTTTTTAATCAATTCCCTCCACAAACAGCCAGTGGGATGGGAAAAGGTGGAAGATTAAATAATTGTTTTTAGAAATAATTTGTTCCGTAGACAGCAATATATGTCCGTTTTTATAAGCCACAAACTCATCAGAAAGGCATATCTTTCTGTAAAAGGGTTAATGATTCAACTTCCATGCCTCAAATATAAATTTTAAATTTGTAGTGCAGACATTAGTAATGACATTATTTTAAACTTATTTTCCAGCCTTTTGATTCAAAAGGTGCTCACTGAGATAGTTCCATCACAGTGGAGCACCACTCTATCTTAAGTGGTAAAAAATAGTTCTCCAACTACAATCCCTTCCCCATCTTACTTCCCCTGAGAGGGCAACAGGGAGGAAGGCCAGGGGTCTCCAAAGGGAGTAAACAGGTTGCAAGTGTCAGACATTTTTTTCTCTCCCTCTTAAGTGGCAGGAGGAAACAAACTACAAGTGTTAAGATTTTTTTCCCCTTCTCTATACAAATTTAAAAAGAGGTTTCTCTTAAAATTCTGTGTTGCCATGAAGACACCTGACTCCACCTGAACTTAACTTTTCTCAAACCTTGAGCTAACCAATGCATTTTTCTTATGGAAATGTTCATCTTAAGCTATGTTAACAAACTATATATTTACCCTAGACTCTGTCTTCAAGTAGGTTCCCCCTAACAATCAGAACAGACTTAAGAAACCAGTATGTTTTACTCGTGCAAATGTCCTCTTAAGCTATGCTAATGAGACTTGTATTTGCTTGGAAATCTGTCTTTCTTCAAGATTCATGTCAATCATTTTATGGCCTGGGACAACTCACATTGTGCCAGTGTTATCTCAAAATGCATGTTGTGGGTGAGGGGCCTGGTGCCATTCTCTGAGTTTTGAGACATTTCCTTTCTCCAATCAGCAGACTGCTGGTAGCTATATAACATCTGGCTAAAGACTAGCAAGGAGGCACTCTTTCTGCCCCCTTCTGATGTCTGTGTCAGAAGCTTTCTCTCTTTTATACTTTAATAAAACTTTATTACACAAAAGCTCTGAGTGATCAAGCCTCATCTCTGGCCCCAGATTGAATTCTTCTCCAGAGGCCAAGAATCATGGCATCTTCCGTGGTTCTGTTAGGGGAAGCACATTGATTGAAAACCGCCCACCCTGGCCAGGCACCATAGTAACTGTTTGCATGAGTTGGTTTATGACAGGAGATCCTGATAAGGAATACGAAACTAATAAGCCACCACCAACCGGAAGAGTTTGGGAAAGGTCTAAAGGAGACACTGCATGTCCGTCCACTTCCCAGAATCCCTCTCGCTAGCATCCATCTTGGCTGAGCGATGCGTGCACCACCAGAAAGACTCTGAATTAGAATGATTGGCCAAAGACCACACAGAAACTAATCTCATCACCATAAAACCCGAGACTGTGAGCCACGCGGCAGAGATGTTCTCTTGGGTTCTATTACCCTACTGCCTGGGTGCCCTTTCCCAATAAAATCTCTTGCTTTGTCAGCAGATGTGTCTCCTCAGACAATTCATTTCCAAGTGTTAGACAAGAGCCCAGAAGGGGTTCCCCCTTCCTTCAACAGTTCAGGAACAACTTTTCATTTCTAAGAAAGCTTTTTGCTGGCAGTGGATTGGTTGCCAATAAGACTAATTTTTCCTTAGAGGAAAATGCTAGTAGCTGAAGTGGATTAGGTACTATCTTGAATCAGCTGAAAAATACAAAAATTGACTCTGGGACCCAACACTGATTCATTAATTTTGCAGGGGCCTACAGTGCTTATAGTTCAGAAAAGGACCATTGGATTTTGGTAGAAGTAAAGTTAAATTCTCTCTGGAATAAAGTTTCCTTAATTTAATCCCTTTTATATTCACAGAAATTAGGGTCAAGGAATGAGTTCACAGCCCAGGGCCAATAAAGACATTGGAAAACAAGCATGAAAAGCAAATAACTGATTTTGATCTTGAAGGACTACAGATTTTGAGATTATCAAACATATAATATAAAACAACTATGTAAGAAATATTTAAATAATAAATGCAACTAGAAAAATTGCAACAAAGGGGCATCAGAATTGAAACAGAAAGATCTGAAAACAAATTATAAACAAAGACTTTTTAGATGTAAAATAAATTCCTTGGAAAAAAAAAAGCCAATGTACATTAATCTGCAGATAGTAAACAACTGAAGAAAGAATAAGAAAGCTAGAAAATGTATCTGAAGAAATCACCCAGATTTAAGTAATTCCCTGAAAAGGAGATGACAATTAGGAAATAATCAAAAGATACAGGGGACAGAAGGAAAATGTAGAGTATAAATTTAATTTGTGTTGTAGGGGAAGAAAATTTTAAAAATGAATTGAGAAAAAATAGCTACAAATTTCCTAGTCCTGACAGAAATGATAATATAAATTCATGAAATACATGAATATGTATTAAAATTGGCACAAATAAAAAATTAGTCAAGTCCAAATTCATTACACTGAAGCTTCAGAACAAAGTAAAAGAGCCTTAAAAATGGATATAGAGAAAACACGGGTCATTTATAAAGGAGCAGCAATTGAAAGACAGCATTTTTTTTTAGCATCAATAAATGATACCAAAAGAAAGTAAAAAATATTACCAAGATGTTGTGAAAAGTAAATATCAACCTAGAATTGTGTATCTAATAAAACTATCCTTCAAAAAAAAATGTGTGGAAATAAACAGAACTTTACATTTACTAAATTCCATAATTAAGAACTTTGAAAATACCAAAAATTAAAATAATATACATCTGTGATAATGTACAGATAGGGTATGAACTGTACAACTTCTTTAGAACGTTTTATCTACTGCCATACCACCCTGAATGCGCCCATTGTCATTTGATATCAGAAGCTAAGCAGGGTCAGGCCTGGCTAGTACTTGAATGGGAGAAAATTTTATTATTACATTATACCTATTCACTTTTCAGTTTGTAAATGTTTTACCCAGTTGTTGTATTATAGGTATCAATGTTATTTGAGTGCATATTGGATTACAGAAAAACAGTAACTAACCTTTTCAATGGGAAGCAGCATCCTTGTCTTCACTCTTCCACCAAATATATACTTAACAGAATCCACACAATGGCAAACAAGTCCCAACTCTAACTTTACCTTCATTAGACATCATCAGAGCTTTTCAACATCTATAAAATGGTAGTAAATTATCTGTCTTGCTGACATAATTGGATTGCAATATGAGATTTTAAGTGAGTTACTCAATACAATATAAAGCATGGTATAGCATAACTTACGGAGAAGGCAATGGAACCCGACTCCAGTACCCTTGCCTGGAAAATCCCATGGACGGAGGAGCCTGGTAGGCTGCAGTCCATGGGGTCGCTAGGAGTCAGACACGACTGAGCGACTTCACTTTCCCTTTTCCCTTTCACGCATTGGAGAAGGAAATGGCAACCCACTCCAGTGTTCTTGCCTGGAGAATCCCAGGGACGGGGGAGCCTGGTGGGCGGCCATCTATGGGGTCGTGCAGAGTCGGACACAACTGAAGTGACTTAGCAGCAGCAGCAGCATAACTTATGATACTACTATATGAATATTTATCACTTTAACTGAAATAAACCACTTTCTTTGGTAATAAGATAGTACATATATTTGTAGATGGCAGCCTTCTTCATATCTGAACTCAGAACATGGTAAACATGCTGGGATAGGACCCATCATACTTAGAACCCAGGAAAGATGTGTGTGATTACCATTTGTACTGAAATCTACAAGGGCAAATTCAAAGGCTACTTCAGTAATAATTCAAAACCATAAAGAGACAGATATTTTCAATTCTTATAAATAAAAAAGGAACTCTGTGGTCAAAGTGTCAACCAACTTGATAGAGCAATTATTCTCTTGGGCGAAAAGTGCTATTACAGGTGAGAAACAAACTTTTAGTCGATGACTAATGGATTGATTTATGCCAAACTATTAGAGTGATAAAAACAAGCCTGTGGGGTGATTTTCCATAAATGATACATATTACCTTGATATGTTGAGAAGCAATTGGTGTGAGGTCCTGTCACAGTGCAGCATAGGGGTTCTGGAGTCAGAAAAGATCTAGGTTCAAATCTGATGTTTACCTCTTAACAATATTGAGATTTAGGGCCAAGCACTCAAACTCCATCTTCTTTATGTTCTCCATCCATCAACGTGGAAGTAATAACCATGCTACTTCTTTGGGTTTCTGTGAAGATAAATAAGAAAGAGCAAGAAAAATAATCAATTAGGTGCTTGGAATATTGGAGTTTAATGATAATTAGCACAGGGTTTGGAGCCAGATGGCCTCTATTTGAATGTGGCATTGGAGCTTACCAGATGTGTGTGGCCCTTGGCAATTTGCTAAACCACTCTTTGGTTCTATTTCTTAAATTATAAGAATAGCAAGGGTAATGACTGTACCTACTTCATGAAGATTAAACTAATTAATATTTTAAAGTGTTTAAAACAGTACCATAGTACATAGTAAGGGCTCTAAGTTTTTAATAAGATGAAAATGCAATGAACAATGTTTACTGTTGGCAAAACCAGATTAATACATTTTTTAATATTTTCCCTAGTTCTTGGGGCTAATAGTTGAGGTTGATTTACATATGGCATAGCTCCTACTCAGAAAATCAAATTGTTCAGGTAATAGTCTATGAGAAATAAAGGGAAGAAATTTCTACAAAGCTGAAACCAAACGCTCTGGTCTAGCTGTGAATAATCACAGCTGGCTCGCCTTAAAAGGTTAGAGGATTAGAATGTTAATAATTTTGTATTTCTTAAGCAAATATGTTCAAACATACAACGAGCAGCTGTTCCCATGGAAGAATGAGCCAGCGACAAGTTTCATCAGTTAAAAGGAAAGCTATTTTTGGTCAAATGAGAGCTCAAAAAAGTGTTATTTTTGAAATGCTTTTTAATGACAGAAAACATAAATATTTTTTGCAGCTCTTTAATTCAGAAAACAACTTGCATAATGCTTTTGAACTTGAGAAGTGTAGATAAAAGCTTACTCCAAATCCCAGAAGTATAAATTCTTAGGAAATTCTAATGAAAAAAATGTATAGTTTTTATTATGGAGGAAGTTGAGTTCCATATACATAGGAAAAACCAATTAATTTAAAGCTATGTTTCTTAATCTTTTTTTTTTTTTTTCCATTTTTGCCCCTTTAAATAGCTTTTTAGGACAGCTTTTTCTAATTGCCTTTCACATGTAACTTTGATACCATAAATACAATATACATATGCCTATATACATAATTTCCCCCCCCCCCCCCCGGGGAACCAATTGTCTTTCCACTGGGGACAATATCACCCATCTCCTTTGAGAATTAATGTCTTAAAGTGATAATTTACAAAGGGAGTGTCTGTTTCTGGTCTCTGATTGGGAAAAGTGCCATTGTTATTCAGTGTATAGGCTGCAGTCCATGGGGTCACGAAGAGTCAGACAGGACTAAGCGACTTCACTTTCAATTTTCACTTTCATGCATTGGAGAAGGAATTGGCAACCCACTCCAGTGTTCTTGCCTGGAGAATCCCGGGAACCGGGAGCCTGGTAGGCTGCCATCTATGGGGTTGCACAGAGTCAGACACGACTGAAGTGACTTAGCAGCAGAAGTCATGTCCAACTCTTAAACCCCATTGAATGTAGCACGCCAGGCTCCTCTGTCCTTCACTATCTCCTGGATTTTGCTCAAATTCATGTCCTTTAAGTCAGTGATGCTATCTAACCATCTCATCCCCTGCAGCCTCCTCCTCCTTTTGCCTTCAGTCTCTCCCAGCATCAGGGTCTTTTCCCATGAGTGGGCTCTTTACATCAAGTGGGCAAAGTAATGGAGCTTCAGATTCAGAATCAGTCCTTCCGGAGGAGGAGCCAAGATGGCGGAGGAGTAGGACGGGAAGAACACTTTCTCCCCCACAAATTCATCAAAAGAGCATTTAAACGTCGAGTAAATTCCACAAAACAACTTCTGAATGCCGGCAGAGGACATCAGGCACCCAGAAAAGCAATCCAACTCTTCGAAAGGAGGTAGGAAAAAATATAAAAGACAAAAAAAGAGACAAAAGAGGGAGGGACGGAGTTCCGTCCCGGGAAGGGAGTCTTAAAAAGAGAGAAGTTTCCAAACACCAGGAAACCTTCTCACTGCCGAATCTGTGCCGAGCTTTGGAAGCACAGAGGGCAACATAACAGGGAGAAAAAATAAATAAACAATTAAAACTCGAAGATTGCGAGTCCTACGGTAACTCCCCCAGCGGAGAAGCAGCGCAGACGCCTGCACGCGCCATTAGCAAGCGGGGGCTGGGCAGGGAGGCGCAGCTGCATCGCTTAGAGTAAGAATCTGGCCTGAATACCCTGAGCACTATCTGAGCGAAATAATTTGGGCTAGCAAACCAGACTGTGGGATATCTACCACGCGAAAAGCCAGCCCCAACCTAAGACAACGCCAGGCCCGCGCACGGAACAAAGAATTGAACAGAGATAGCCGGCTGCAGACCTTCCCCCTCCGGTGACAGGCAGCCAGAGCCGGAAGGGGGCAATCGCAGCCCCAGAGAGACATTATCTATAAAACTGTAAGCAGGCTTCTTTGCTAACTAAAACTTTTTGGGGGTCTGGACGGTTAACATCTGCCTGAGAAGGTGCGCCGGTTTTACACCCAGATAACCGAGTGGCGGGGAGGCGATAAGTCGCAGCATTGGCGCTCGCCAAACACCTCATCACCTGAGCTGCTCGGACCTGGGAAGAGCACAAAACTCAGGCCCAACTGAGTCTGCTCCTCTGAGGACTACCCGAGTGCCTGAACCTGAGCGGCTTGGACCTGGGAGGTACATGCAACCCAGGGCCAACCTCGGATTGTTCCCGGCGGAACAACCTAGAGCCCGAGCAGTGTGGGCAGGGAGGCTACACGCGCCGTGAGCGGGGGCAGACCCAGTGTGGCTGAGGCACTGCGAGCGCATGCCAGTGTTATTTGTTTGCAGCATCCCTCCCTCCCTCCCCACAGCGTGACTGAACAAAGAGAAGAAATACAGCTCCACCCATCAGAACACCGACACAAGCTTCCCTAACCAGGAAACCTTGACAAGCCACCTGTACAAACCCACACACAGCGAGGAAAAGCCACAATAAAGAGAACTCCACAAACTGCCAGAATACAGAAAGGACACCCCAAACTCAGCAATTTAAACAAGATGAAGAAACAGAGGAATAGCCAACAGATAAAGGAACAGGATAAATGCCCACCAAACCAAACAAAAGAGGAAGAGATAGGGAATCTACCTGATAAAGAATTCTGAATAATGATAGTGAAATTGATCCAAAATCTTGAAATTAAAATGGAATCACAGATAAATAGCTTGGAGACAAGGATTGAGAAGATGCAAGAAAGGCTTAACAAGGACCTAGAAGAAATAAAAAAGAGTCAATATATAATGAATAATGCAATAAATGAAATTAAAAACACTCTGGAGGCAACAAATAGAATAACAGAGGCAGAAGATAGGATTAGTGAATTAGAAGATAGAATGGTAGAAATAAATGAATCAGAGAGAATAAAAGAAAAACGAATTAAAAGAAATGAGGACAATCTCAGAGACCTCCAGGACAATATTAAATGCTACAACATTCGAATCATAGGGGTTCCAGAAGAAGAAGACAAAAAGAAAGACCATGAGAAAATACTTGAGGAGATAATAGTTGAAAACTTCCCTAAACTGGGGAAGGAAATAATCACTCAAGTCCAAGAAACCCAGAGAATCCCAAACAGGATAAACCCAAGGCGAAACACCCCAAGACACATATTAATCAAATTAACAAAGATCAAACACAAAGAACAAATATTAAAAGCAGCAAGGGAAAAACAACAAATAACACACAAGGGAATTCCCATAAGGATAACAGCTGATCTTTCAATAGAAACTCTTCAAGCCAGGAGGGAATGGCAAGACATACTTAAAATGATGAAAGAAAATAACCTACAGCCCAGATTATTGTACCCAGCAAGGATTTCATTCAAGTATGAAGGAGAAATCAAAAGCTTCTCAGACAAGCAAAAGCTGAGAGAATTCTGCACCACCAAACCAGCTCTCCAACAAATACTAAAGGATATTCTCTAGACAGGAAACACAAAAATGGTGTATAAATTCGAACCCCAAACAATAAAGTAAATGGCAATGGGATCATACTTATCAGTAATTACCTTGAACGTAAATGGGTTGAATGCCCCAACCAAAAGACAAAGACTGGCTGAATGGATACAAAAACAAGACCCCTACATATGTTGTCTACAGGAGACCCACCTCAAAACAGGGGACACATACATACTGAAAGTGAAGGGCTGGAAAAAGATTTTCCATGCAAATAGGGACCAAAAGAAAGCAGGAGTAGCAATACTCATATCAGATAAAATAGACTTTAAAACAAAGGCTGTGAAAAGAGACAAAGAAGGTCACTACATAATGATCAAAGGATCAATCCAAGAAGAAGATATAACAATTATAAATATATATGCACCCAACACGGGAGCACCGCAATATGTAAGACAAATGCTAACAAGTATGAAAGGAGAAATTAACAATAACACAATAATAGTGGGAGATTTTAATACCCCACTCACACCTATGGATAGATCAACTAAACAGAAAATTAACAAGGAAACACAAACTTTAAACGATACAATAGACCAGTTAGACCTAATTGATATCTATAGGACATTTCATCCCAAAACAATGAATTTCACCTTTTTCTCAAGCGCACATGGAACCTTCTCCAGGATAGATCACATCCTGGGCCATAAAGCTAGCCTTGGTAAATTCAAAAAAATAGAAATCATTCCAAGCATCTTTTCTGACCACAATGCAGTAAGATTAGATCTCAATTACAGGAGAAAAACTATTAAAAATTCCAACATATGGAGGATGAACAACACCCTGCTGAATAACCAACAAATCACAGAAGAAATCAAAAAAGAAATCAAAATTTGCATAGAAATGAATGAAAATGAAAACACAACAACCCAAAACCTGTGGGACACAGTAAAAGCAGTCCTAAGGGGAAAGTTCATAGCAATACAGGCACACCTCAAGAAACAAGAAAAAAGTCAAATAAATAACCTAACTCTACACCTAAAGCAACTAGAAAAGGAAGAAATGAAGAACCCCAGGGTTAGTAGAAGGAAAGAAATCTTAAAAATTAGAGCAGAAATGAATGCAAAAGAAACAAAAGAGACCATAGCAAAAATCAACAAAGCCAAAAGTTGGTTCTTTGAATGGATAAATAAAATTGATAAACCATTAACCAGACTCATCAAGAAACAAAGGGAGAAAAATCAAATCAATAAAATTAGAAACGAAAATGGAGAGATCACAACAGACAACACAGAAATACAAAGGATTATAAGAGACTATTATCAACAATTATATGCCAATAAAATGGACAACGAGGAAGAAATGGACAAATTCTTAGAAAAGTACAACTTTCCAAAACTCGACCAGGAAGAAATAGAAAACCTTAACAGACCCATCACAAGCACGGAAATTGAAACTGTAATCAAAAATCTTCCAGCAAACAAAAGCCCAGGTCCAGATGGCTTCACAGCTGAATTCTACCAAAAATTTAGAGAAGAGCTAACACCTATCCTGCTCAAACTCTTCCAGAAAATTGCAGAGGAAGGTAAACTTCCAAACTCATTCTATGAGGCCACCATCACCCTAATACCAAAACCTGACAAAGATCCCACAAAAAAAGAAAACTACAGGCCAATATCACTGATGAACATAGATGCAAAAATCCTAAACAAAATTCTAGCAATCAGAATCCAACAACACATTAAAAAGATCATACACCATGACCAAGTGGGCTTTATCCCAGGGATGCAAGGATTCTTCAATATCTGCAAATCAATCAATGTAATACACCACATTAACAAATTGAAAAACAAAAACCATATGATTATCTCAATAGATGCAGAGAAAGCCTTTGACAAAATTCAACACCCATTTATGATAAAAACTCTCCAGAAAGCAGGAATAGAAGGAACATACCTCAACATAATAAAAGCTATATATGACAAACCCACAGCAAACATTATCCTCAATGGTGAAAAATTGAAAGCATTTCCTCTAAAGTCAGGAACAAGACAAGGGTGCCCACTTTCACCATTACTATTCAACATAGTTTTGGAAGTTTTGGCCACAGTAATCAGAGCAGAAAAAGAAATAAAAGGAATCCAAATTGGAAAAGAAGAAGTAAAACTCTCACTATTTGCAGATGACATGATCCTCTACATAGAAAACCCTAAAGACTCCACCAGAAAATTACTAGAACTAATCAATGATTATAGTAAAGTTGCAGGATATAAAATCAACACACAGAAATCCCTTGCATTCCTATACACTAATAATGAGAAAACAGAGAAATTAAGGAAACAATTCCATTCACCATTGCAACGGAAAGAATAAAATACTTAGGAATATATCTACCTAAAGAAACTAAAGACCTATATATAGAAAACTATAAAACACTGGTGAAAGAAATCAAAGAGGACACTAATAGATGGAGAAATATACCATGTTCATGGATTGGAAGAATCAATATAGTGAAAATGAGTATACTACCCAAAGCAATTTATAGATTCAATGCAATCCCTATCAAGCTACCAACAGTATTCTTCACAGAGCTAGAACAAATAATTTCACAATTTGTATGGAAATACAAAACACCTCGAATAGCCAAAGCAATCTTGAGAAAGAAAAATGGAACTGGAGGAATCAACCTACCTGACTTCAAGCTCTACTACAAAGCCACAGTCATCAAGACAGTATGGTACTGGCACAAAGACAGAAATATAGACCAATGGAACAAAATAGAAAGCCCAGAGATAAATCCACGCACATATGGACACCTTATCTTTGACAAAGGAGGCAAGAATATACAATGGATTAAAGACAATCTCTTTAACAAGTGGTGCTGGGAAATCTGGTCAATCATTTGTAAAAGAATGAAACTAGAACACTTTCTAACACCATATACAAAAATAAACTCAAAATGGATTAAAGATCTCAATGTAAGACCAGAAACTATAAAACTCCTAGAGGAGAACATAGGCAAAACACTCTCTGACATACATCACAGCAGGATCCTCTATGACCTACCTCCCAGAATATTGGAAATAAAAGCAAAAATAAACAAATGGGACCTAATTAAACTTAAAAGCTTCTGCACATCAAAGGAAACTATTAGCAAAGTGAAAAGACAGCCTTCAGAATGGGAGAAAATAATAGCAAATGAAGCAACCGACAAACAACTAATCTCAAAAATATACAAGCAACTCCTTCAGCTCAACTCCAGAAAAATAAATGACCCAATCAAAAAATGGGCCAAAGATCTAAATAGACATTTCTCCAAAGAAGACACACAGATGGCTAACAAACACATGAAAAGATGCTCAACATCACTCATTATCAGAGAAATGCAAATCAAAACCACTATGAGATATCATTTCACACCAGTCAGAATGGCTGCGACCCAAAAGTCTACAAATAATAAATGCTGGAGAGGGTGTGGAGAAAAGGGAACCCTCTTACACTGTTGGTGGGAATGCAAACTAGTACAGCCACTATGGAGAACAGTGTGGAGATTCCTTAAAAAACTGGAAATAGAACTGCCTTATGATCCAGCAATCCCACTGCTGGGCATACACACTGAGGAAACCAGAAGGGAAAGAGACACGTGTACCCCAATGTTCATCGCAGCACTGTTAATAATAGCCAGGACATGGAAGCAACCTAGATGTCCATCAGCAAAGGAATGGATAAGAAAGCTGTGGTACATATACACAATGGAGTACTACTCAGCCATTAAAAAGAATACATTTGAATCAGTTCTAATGAGGTGGATGAAACTGGAGCCTATTATACAGAGTGAAGTAAGCCAGAAGGAAAAACACCAATACAGTATACTAACGCATATATATGGAATTTAGAAAGATGGTAACGATAACCCTGTATACGAGACAGCAAAAGAGACACTGATGTATAGAACAGGCTTATGGACTCTGTGGGAGAGGGAGAGGGTGGGAAGATTTGGGAGAATGGCATTGAAACATGTGAAATGTCATGTATGAAACGAGATGCCAGTCCAGGTTCAATGCACGATGCTGGATGCTTGGGGCTGGTGCACTGGGACGACCCAGAGGGATGGTATGGGGAGGGAGGAGGGAGGAGGGTTCAGGATGGGGAACACATGTTTTAAAATTATTAAATTAAAAAATAAATAAATAAAATAAAATAGTGAGGCACAGACAAAAAAAAAAAAAAAAGAAAAAATAAAAACATGGTCTTGGAGAAAAAAAAAAGAAAAAAAAATTCTTCTAGAGTGAACTTCATGAAAATTATTATTACAATTCAATTGGCCAAAAATGACTATATTATAAATTTTAAAACTTATTATATGCAAAAAGAAAAATAATATTGACAATCTCAGTAAGAATAGCAGGTTTTTCATGTATGAATATTGGATATAATTTAATTGAGGCCAAGTTCAGCATCAATTATATTTTTATATTATATATATGTGTAAGCACTGAGAAAACGTTAAGTAAGAAGATAGAAATAGAAGTTTTGGTATAATAATATCATTCAATTTTTTGAGCTCTTTCTGACTTATGTGCCAAAAATTCATATAGTGATCTATCATCAAAAATATTTTTATTAATCTAACATCTGACAATTTAATTATGTTCTCTCCAGTTTTGATCCTGACTTGCAAAAGGATTTGTCATCCTGTCATTAGAGTCATTTTCTTTCTCAATTTATAGGCATTACACCTAAAAGGCTTTACTGAGATGTATTCAATCACTATTATTAACAATTCTGATACACATTTACCAATAAACAGTTTTGATTAAAAAAAAAAAAAAAAAAGAATCAGTCCTTCCAATGAGTATTCAAGATTCATTTCCCTTAGGTTTCACTATTTCGCCTTGCAGCCCAAGGGATTCTCAAGAGTCTTCTCTGCTTCATGTAACTCTCTTCACCAGGTTCCTTATTTAATATTGTTCGTATTTTGTCTACTTGTTTGGTTTGTTTTATTTTGCTTGGTTTTATTTATTTAGTATCAGGAAACCTATTTTAGACTTTCTGGCTGCAAGTATGGGAGTCTATGTTTAATAGAGCATGGACAAAAGTTTTAATGTGTTTAAATAAATTCTTTATTATACTTTCCATATTTTTTTCATTCAACTGCCTTATATAAAAGAGGCATAAGTTATGAGGGGAAGCCCCCAGGTGGCATAGTGGTAGAGAATCCACCTGCTAACCAGGAGTTCGGGAAGACCCCCTGGAGAAGGAAATGGCAACCCACTCTAGTATTCTCTCCTGGGAAATCCTATGGAGAGAGGAACCTGGTCGGCTACAATCTATGGGGTTGCAAAAGAGTTGGACATGACTTAGTGACTAAACGACGACAATGTGCCTTGGTATCCTCATTATCTATAAATGAGGACAGTAATAATACCTAATTCTCGGAGCTGCAACACCCACACTAGTGTTCTTGCCTGGAGAATCCCAGGGACAGAGGAGCCTAATGGGCTGCCGTCTATGGGGTCACACAGAGTCGGACACGACTGAAGCGACTTAGCAGCAGCTGCAGCAGCAGGAGCTGCAACACTTAGATCGGTAAATATGAATAAGGTTTTAGAGCAGTGTGTGGTAAATAGAAAGCAGTATATCTCTTTCTTATTTTTATCTTTCATTAAAACTAGCTTAAGACCCTATAATAATTTCTTTATAATGATAAGCCTCAGGTTAAAAAATCAAGTAGAAAGAGTAGTGTCAAGACACAGAATGGTTGAGGGGGAAAAAAAAAAAAAAACATGCTGGGAACTAAGCTAAGTCTTCTGTTGGGTGCTACATGTCTCTTTCATATCTGATTCATTTTTTGTACAATAGACGGGTTATCTTATTTACTGTATTATCACAACCGGTTCTCTAAAGTTTATGTGACCTATATCTGTCATTTCAAATCCAATTTCAAATTTCTTTCAGGGAGTGTCTGATTGGTTCAACTGCCCTTTCCTTATTTATACTTCTAGTCTCTAGTCAGTTGGGACAGGTATAGCAAACTTGGTAGAGAACCCCAGATTTTGAGAATGAGTAACAATTATGAAACAGAGAGGATTTCTTAGAGTGGGCAAATTTGTAAAAGTTGTCTGTCTCCATTGGATAAGAGATACAGCATCAAATCATTATTTATGAGGTGTTAACTTCAAGTTTTTACCTAAATTAATATTCCCAAATATAAAGGAAGTTAATAATGACAAATGAAATTGAAATATACTAAGCAGTTGGAATATTTATGAGGACAACACATCACATTGGCAAGTCTAACGTTTGGCTATACAATGCCCCAGATATCATAAAGGAATAATATCTTTTTTATGTAAGGCAGCTGAACGATAAAAAAAAAAAAAATCAAAAGAGTAATAAAGTATTTGTTTCAACACAGTAAATTTTTTCTCCATGTTCAATTAAATGTAAAATAAAATGAGACCCTCTAATGTCATAGCTCCCTTCAAATATCATGATCTTATTTTATTTGGGATGCTGGCAAGAAGGGACTTACATGAGTTTCTCTATTTTCTTTACTTTTAAAATATCCTGTATAAAATATCTACTGTGAAAATAATTTTAGGAAAAAATGTGGCTGAATTCTACTTGATATTTTGCATCAATTAAACATGTTTGCTCCTGTTGTGGGGAAAAAATCTTACACTGTATAAGAATAACAGCATACTGTGAAAGTTCAAAATGGTAATATCTCAGAAACATATGCATGATAGTGTTTAAAAATAGTCCACCAAAATGGAAGTGCTTGAATATAAAATCTTGAGAAAACATTGCTTCTCTTATTTAGATATACTGGACATCAAGCAACATGACAGAGAAAATGTATTTAACAATGCAACAAAATAAAAATTTGCAATTCTATTTTCTGAACCAGATATTTTGAACCCTACTGGAAACAGAACATATAGTATGCATTCATGGGAAGATTATATGGACTTCAACCACCCCATTCATCAAACTGGTCTAGTTTACTGTCACAATACTTCAAATGAGAGAGAGAAAGATGATTTTATTACCCTGCACATCTAATGAAATTTATTGGATTCCAGTTAAGTTTATGTTGAGGGTAGAATTCCACAGAAGGACATTCTGCTTAGAGTAACTTTGCCATGGTATTACAAAACAATTGTTAACACAATTTAAGATTTAATCTTAAGATTTAATCAATATATTATAGGTATCCTTAGAAAAACTGGATTAAAGCAAACATAAATAATAAAAACTTCAAGAAAATTGGAGATACCAAGAGAACATTTCATGCAAAATGAGCACAATAAAGGACAGAAATGGCAAGGGTCTAACAGAAGCAGATGAGATTAAGAAGAGGTGACAAGAATACACATAAGAACTATCCAATAAAGGTCTTAATGACCCAACCACTAAAGTAGAGTCAGACATCCTAGAATGTGAAGTCAAGTGGGCCTTCGGAGCATACTATGAGCTAGTGGAGGTGATGGAATTCCAGCTTAGCTGTTTCAAATCTTAAAGGATGATGCTGTTAATATGCTATATTTAATATGCCAGCACATTTGGAAAACTCAGCAGTGGCCACAGGACTGAAAGAGGTCAGTTTTCATTCCAATCCCAAAGAAGGGCAATGACAAAAACATTTCAAACTCCCACACAACTGTACTCATTTCACATGCCAGCAAATTAATGCTCAAAATCCTCTAAGTTAGACTTCAAAAAGTATGTGAACTGAGAACTTCTAGACATTCAAGCTGGATTTAGAAAAGGCAGAGGAACCAGAGATCAAATTGCCAACATCCATCGGATCATAGAAAAAGCAAGGGAATTAAAAAAAAAATCTGTTTCATTGACCACACTAAAGCCTTTGATTATGTGGATCACAACAAACTGTGGAAAATTCTTAAAGAGATGGGAATTCTAGAACACCTTACCTGTCTCCTGAGAAACCTGTGTGCAGGACAAGAAGCAACAGTTAGAACTGGACATGGAATAACACAAGGGAGTGGTCCCATATCAGGAAAGGAATACATCAAGGGTATATATTGTCACCCTGCTTATTTGATTTCTGTGCAGTGTACATCATGCAAAATGCCAAGCTGGATGAATCACAAAACTGGAATTAAAATTGCCAGGAGAAATATCAACAACCTCAGATATGCAGATGATACCACTCTAATGACTGAAAGTGGAAAGGAACTAAAGAGCCTCTTGATGAAAGTGAAAGAGGAGTGAAATGCTGGCTTAAAACTCAACATTCAATAAACTAAAGTCATGGCATCTGGTCCCATCATTTTGTGGCAAATAGAAGGGGAAAAAGTGGAAACAGTGACAGATTTTATTTTCTTGGGCTCCAAAATCACTGTGGACTGTCACTGTAGCCATGAAATTAAAAGATGCTTGCTCCTTAAAAGAAAAGCTATGATAGACCAGGACAGCATATTAAAAAGCAGAGATATCATTTTGTTGAAAAATGTCTGTATAGTCAAAACTATGGTTTTTTCAGTAGTCATGTATGGATGTGAGAGTTGGACCATAAAGAAGAATGAGCACCAAAGAATTGATGTGTTCAGATCATGATGCTGGAGAAGACTCGTGAGAGTCCCTTGGACAGCAAGGAGATCAAACCATCAATCCTAAAGGAAATCAACCCTGAATGGTCATTGGAAGGACTGATGCTGAAGCTCAAGCTCCAACACTTTGGCCACTTGATCCAAAGAACCAACTCATTACAAAAGATCCTGATGCTAGGAAAGATTGAGGGCAAGACGAGAAGGGGGCAATAGAGGATAAGATGGTTGGATAGTATTACCGACTCAATGGACATGACTTTGAGCAAACTCTGGGAGACAGGGAAGGACAGGGAGGTCGAGTCAGAAAGAAGTTAGCAAATGAAAACAACAAAACTCTATTAACACATCAAAATCAGATTTTAGTACACATCTTTTCATAATTAAGCTAATTAAAATAACAAAACTAACCATTTTGAGAGTTATTTATTTTGAAAACAAAGTAATTTTGTTCAGATGGTGATATGTCTTGTTTTTTGATTTTTGTTTTTTTTCCTTTACAATAAACATGTTAACGTTCTTTTAGACTGGTATCTCATGTTCTTAAATGGTTTTTGTATTTTTATTTAAACAAAGTGGTTTGTTGACAACTTTTTCACCCTGATTCTTCATTCATCAAAAAATATGTCTAAAATATAAAATAAATTGCTTAAAGTCTAGGGAAATAATTCAATAAAAAGGAAAAATAAAACCTTGCTCATCTTAAAGAAATTTATTAACAAGAGGAAGAGAAATGTAGCATACTTTCTAGAAATGTAGCATTTTACAAACAGATAATATTTTTTGCTATTATCTGACCAAATTCCTCATTTTATGTATGAGGAAACAATTTAGTGATGTGTTTTTACTCAAAAGTAGATAGTCATTAGAGCTCCAAGGAACACAGATTTTTAATTACTTGGAACAATGTTTAAATACTTTCATCTTTTATTTCATACCAAATTTCACAGTACATGAAGATGACTTTCATAAAATCTCTCAGTTCAAATAAACATCTTCTCATATTGTCTCATTTCTAAAACTACACATTTACTATCAGGTCTTCCTTCGACACTGGTGGCTCAGAGGATAAAGTGTCTACCTGCAATGCCAGAGACCTGGGTTTGATCCCTGGGTTGGGAAGATCCCCAGGAGAAGAAAATGGCAACCCACTCCAGTACTCTTGCCTAGAAAATTCCACGGATGGAGGCCTGGTGGGCTACAGTCCGTGGGGTCACCAAGAGTCAGACACAACTGAGCAACTTCACTTCACTTCACTTCCTTTGACTTTACCCAAAAAAGGTAAGAAGTTGGCAAAAAAGGAAAGTCAATTTTCTTTTCTATCATGCTTCCAGTCACAGACAGCCAAAAACTTTTTACATTTTCTAGGATTGTTGGATTAGGCCCTAAAGAAAGATGCTTCTCAATTTTACCTGAAAAACAAAATTGATCCCTAATTAGTATGTATATACTACCCTATGGACTATAGTCTGCCAGGCTCTTCTGTCCATAGAATTTTCCAGGCAAGAGTACTGGAGTGGGTTGTCATTTCCTACTCTATGGGTCTTCCCAACCCAGATATTGAACCCACATCTCTTGTGTCTCCTGCATTGACAGCCAGATTCTTTATGACTACACCACATGGAAGTCCAAGAATACACACACAGCAAATAAGAATGCTATGAATAAAATACCCATATCTCACTTTTTGAAGTATTAATATTTGACTGTATAGTATGACACTGTAGCTGGGCTTTATTTAACAACTTGACTGAGGTAAAGCCAACATAATGAACTGCACATATTGGAAGTATAATTTCACAGAAGTACATTCTGCTTCCAGAAGGACAGAATGTTCCATTGAATGCTTTCAATTCTCTTCCACTAACTTATATGCATATATTTGTACAAATAACACAGTGCACTTATTACTGTGGCTTTATAGTGAATTTTGAAATCATGTAGTAAAAGTCCTCCAACTTTACTGTTTTTTTTTTCAAAATTGTTTTGGCTGTTCTCAGTCTGTTGAATTTCCAACACATTTAAGAATCAGTTTGTTGAACTCCATAATAATTCTATGAGGTTTCTGATAACAATTGCATTGAATTTATAAGTCAATTTTGAATAAATTGGTTTCCTGACAATATTGTTTCTCTATCTTTTGAACATGAAATTCCTTTCCATTCATTTACATCCTTAATTTCTCTCAGTATATTTTTCCATACACAAATCTTGCACTATTTTTGGTTAAATTTGCTCATAAGTACTTATGACCAACCTAGATAGCATATTGAAAAGCAGAGACATTACTTTGCCAACAAAGGTTCGTCTAGTCAAGGCTATGGTTTTTCCTGTGGTCATGTACGGATGCGAGAGTTGGACTGTGAAGAAAGCTGAGCGCTGAAGAATTGATGCTTTTGGACTGTAGTGTTGGAGAAGACTCTTGAGAGTCCCTTGGACTGCAAGGAGATCCAACCAGTCCATTCTGAAGGAGATCAGCCTTGGGATTTCTTTGGAAGGAATGATGCTAAAGCTGACACTCCAATACTTTGGCCACCTCATGTGAAGAGTTGACTCATTGGAAAAGACCCTGATGCTGGGAAGGATTGGGGGCAGGAGGAGAAGGGGATGACAGAGGATGAGATGGCTGGATGGCATCACGGACTCGATGGACGTGAGTCTGAGTGAACTCCAGGAGTTGGTGATGGACAGGGAGGCCTGGCGTGCCACGATTCATGGGGTCACAAAGAGTCGGACACGACTGAGCGACTGAACTGAACTGAACTGAACTTTATATATTGGTGTAATTATAAACCAAATTGTTTTCTTCACATCTTCTTTATGTACTTATTTTTAGCATAAGTTAATTGAGTTTTGTATCTTGATTTTGTATTCTATGGCTTCCTAAAGTGTTGTATTAGTTATAGCAGTTTTGTTATGTGTACATTGCTTAGAACGTTCTGTATAGAATTTGTTTGTAATTTGTTATGTGTATATTTCTCAGAATTTGCTGTCACCTACAATTAAAGGGATCTTTTTTCCCTCCCTTTTCCCCATGGCTATCTATAGTACCTTGTAACTTTTTCGTCATGGTTGTTGAAGTAGCTAGAATTTTCAATTCAGTGTTCAGTAGAAGTAGTGCAACTAGACATCCTTGCCTGTTCCTGATCTTAGAAGAAATTCAGTCTTTTATGCTTAATTATGATGTTAGATGTGGGTTTTCCCTAGATTCACTTTATAAGGTAAATGAAATTTCCTTTTTACTTTTGTTGAGAGTTTTTATTATGAAGAAGTATTGAGTTTTGTTAAATGCATTTGCAATCTGACATTAACTGAATGTCATTAATTGTATCCATTGAAATTAGTAGTTTTTGTCTTTTATTCTATTAATAGTGTGTGTTATGTTAATTTTCTAATGTTAATCCCACCTCATATTCTGGCATGAATTTTACTTGGTTGTGGCATCTAACCCATTTTAAATATTGCTAGCTTTCAGCTCTAATATTTTCGTGTTTTTGTATTTATGTTCATATGGCTGTTGGTCTATAGTTTTCTTTTTTTGCAGTGTCTCCAGCTCTCAAGTCAGTATGATTCTGGTCTCTATCATCTGATAGAGTTTGCTAAAGATTTGGTATTGTTTTTTATATATTTGATATAATTCACCAGTAAGTCATCTGTGCTGTACCACTTGTGTGGGAATATTTTTAATTAGTCATTTGATGTCTTTACTTACTTCAGGTCTATTTTAATGTTTTTTCTTCTAGAATAAGTTTTGATACTGGTATGATTCTAGGGATTTGCCTATTTCATTAAGCTGTCCAATATAGTGCCAAAAATTATTTATAACAATCCCTTAAATTATATGGTCTGTTGTAACGTGTTATCTTTCATTATTGATTTTGATAATTTGTGTCTTATCTGCTTTATTCTTAGTCTAGATAAATATTTGTCAGCTTTATTGATATTTAAAGGAATCAACTTTGGTTTTATTGATTTTCTCTAATTTTCTGTTTTACAGTTCCTTGATGTCTCCTATTATTTCTTTTCTTCTCTCTGCTTGCTTGAGTTTAACTTATTCTTATTTAAAAAAAAAAAAATTTAGCTTACTGTTAATAACAACATCTGTTTATCTGCTTAATCTTAGAAAATCTTTCCCATAAATATTGAAGAACTAGCAGTATTCTTCTAAAGGTATGAGAGTAAAACCATAGAAGGCAAGTTTAAAAAAAAAAAAATTTTAACATTCAAGAGGTTATTTATCTGAAAAATTTCTTCATTTATGATAAAGGCATTTTAAGTTACATATTTTCTTCTAATCACTGCTTTAGCTACTTCTTATAAATTTTGATATGTTATTTTTTAATCAGAATATTGTCTAAATTATCTTGCATTTATCTAAATTGAATCACAGATTGCTTAAAAGTCTGCTGTTCAAATTTCCAAATATTTGGAGAATTTTAAACATTTCTTTTGCTAATTTCTAGTCTAATATAATTTTACTGTAGGTTGAGAATTTACTTTGTATAACTTCAATCTTAATTTACCTTATTTTATGGCTTAGTATACATTTTATACATATTTGAAAAATTAATGTTTATTGTACTCTTCAGTGAAATGTTATATAAATCAATTATGTGAAGTTCGTTATTGATAGAAATATTTTTCAAATATTCTATATATCTACTAAATCTTTGTCTAGATTTTCTAGACAGAAAAATAAATTATTGAAGGCAGGACACTGACATTTCCAATTTTAGTTGTTAAATTGTATCTTCCTCTTTTCTTTTTTATCTTTTTAAAATATTCTTTTCTTATCTTTTTTCCTCTTTTCTTTTTTCTTCCTGTACTTTGGGGCTCTGATTTAGGTGAACATGCATTTGTAACTGTCCTATGTATTTGAGGTACTGACCTTTATCATTATAAAATGCACCTTTTTGTTTCTACTAAAATTCTATTTATCATTATAAAATGCACCTTTTTGTTTCTACTAAAATTCTATCTTAGTGTGTTTTATCTTCATATCAATTTATTAATTTTATTTTTACTGTGCTTTTATTTTTTTAGATATAACATTATAAGGTATATCTTATCACAAACAACTACAGATTAATAATTATTTATTTTGGGTAAAATATAGCCAATTTGCTCAAGTTCAGCTCGAATTCCTGAGACATCCTTTATGCTACTATTGCTATTAGAATTCAAATAACACAGTGTTACAATATTGCTTTGTGCAACCTTGTGTCAAAGAAGTCAACAGACTGAATGAAAAATACATATGTCTATTGAGTCTTTTATATTAAGGTGACATAAATAGTGCTTACAATCATTTTTATTTTTTTCCTGAAGATCTGAATAACTATTCTGACATCTGGTGTCAGTCTGAAGGAGTTTCTTTATTAATCCTTGTAAAATGAGTCAGCTGGTGATGAACTGCCTCACTCTATTTTTATTTTGGGAATATCTTTTTATTTCTCTTCTTTTGAAGGATACTTTGGCTAGATACAGAATTCTTGGTTGATTTTTTTGTTTCTCATACACTAGTTTCAATTTGTCATTTCATTAATTTCTGGCCTCCTTGTTTCTGATAAAAAGTCAGATGCTAATCTTATTGTGGGTCATCTGAACATGATAGTTTAGTTTTTCTGTTAAGGATTTCAATTTATTTTCTATGCCTTATTTCAACTCTTTACTTATGATATATCCATGAGAAGAGCTCTGTGTTTATCATACCTTTCCTTTCCTCACTCTATTTCTTTTATTCCCTCTCCCTACCTCCCTCTTTTCCTCTGAGAATTTTTTACTCATTATTTAATATTTGTTCCTAATATTTTTGCTCCTCTCCTTCTTGATTCCAACTACATATATGGTGGTGTACTTGCTGGTTTTGTACAAACTTCTGAGTCTCTGATAATTTTAAATATTTTTCCATTTTGATATGCATGTTAGCTTACATAACTCTACTGATCCATTGACAATGCCACTGATCATGAGTATTATCCAGTGCTCTAAATTCAGTGAGTTCCTTAAAACTACGTGTAGATGATGCTAGTCTTCATGACCTGTCCCATGTGGTAATTCTCTATTCTGTCATAATGGGGAAAATTTGGGTGCAGTTTAAAACAAGAAAGTCACATATTTTCACTGATCTTAAGTTTGGCAGGTTTACAAACACAAATACTTCTCATACTGTTGTACACTTTGCTTGATTTACAGAATGTCTAATAATTAATTTTGTCAACTTTGTAGTTTTGAAATTGCTATGAGGAAAAGATTTGCTCTTTGAAAATCTTGCCTCTACTTAACTTTTCAACATATGGGAATTAGTTTAATAACTGATTTAATGTTTGTATCTATTAATTTTAATATCTGTGCAAGTTTCAATTGATTGGACTTTCTCCTATTTTCCTGTTTCTTTGCGTTTCTGCTAATTTTTGTTTGTAATGAGAAAACATTATGAACTTAACCTATTTGAGTTATGGATTTAAAAAAAATTTCTATTAATGTTATTGAGCTTTCATCAGAAAGTAGTTTCTTGAAAACAGTTTGACACTTTAGGTCTCACTTTTAGTAACTGTTATAACATACTCCTGCATAACCTACCCAAAACAATGTGAATAACATAGTATTCCAGCCTTATTTGTGGGAATGGACAACATTATTCTTAACCCAATGTAAGTATAGGCATTGTTACCTTAAATCTTTTCTGATCAGTCTTTCTCAATTTCCCAGTGTTTCTTCTCTCAGGTTTGCTGATCAGTACTCTGCTAAATAGGACTTCCCTGGAGGCTCAGACAGTAAAGCGTCTGTCTATAATGCGGGAGACCAGGGTTCAACCCCTGGGTCAGGAAGATCCTCTGGAGAAGGAAATGGCAATCCACTCCAGTACTGTTGCCTGGAAAATCCCATGGACAGAGGAGCTTGGTAAGCTACAGTCCATGGGGTCGCAAAGAGTCGGACATGACTGAGCCACTTCACTTTCACTCTGCTAAATACAGAGTCAGTATCTTTGCAGATATCCAGAGTTACCACTCTGAATGGATCTCTCCTTTCTAATAATTTCCCCTATGATTTCTACTTTCCTTGTTTTCTCAGACTTCCAGGTCTCGATCCTTAATTCAGGAAGTCTGCTGAGCTTCATCTAGGCTTTTCTTCTACATACCTTGACCTGGAAACTGTTGTCCTATGTCTGGAGAAGTATTGTTGATATACCTAATGTGATGTTAGTTTGTTTCAAACAGAAGAGTTTAATCCATTTCTTACTGCTGCATCATGAATAGAAAAGTGGAAGTCTCTGGTTTTTTTGTTTGTTTGTTTTTTGGCTTTTGTTTTTAAGGAAGAAAAAAATTCCTTATTTACTTGAATAATTATATATTGTGGGAGACAAGAGCTCCCACCATTGTGGCCAGGGTGTAAAATTAAAATGTAAAGTGTGATCCCCCATTAAATTTGATACCAATGAACGAAAAAGAAATCAGCAGAGCAGCAGATGGTACTGTTTGCAGCTCTGGGAGAGACTCGAGGCTCATAGTCACCATCTGCCTGCACAGCATTTTCTCAAACTTAGTATTTAGCAAAGTTTATTACTACTAAGCTTATGAGCATTATGAGACAGATTACCAAATTCCTACATTCTACCATGCTTTAATTAAAAGAAATATATGTCATGTGCTGGATAATTATGGAAGCTACGTGAAACATAAATATTGTGGCCTGTTACTCTTCTTAATGACCTCTGCTTTTTTGGTTCAATGCCAAAAAGAAACATTTACTAAGTTATACAGTATACCTTTAAGAGGTCTGTGGGATCAATTCATTGTTCTGCTTGCAAATTCTTACATAAATTCTACCCCTGAAATCCTTTATTAAAACTGACTCTTAAAGAGGGGATATATGTATTCCTATGGCTGATTCATGTTGAGGTTTGACAGAAAAAAAAAAAAAAACTAAAATTCTGTAAAGCAATTTTCCTTCAATTAAAAAATTAATTAATAAAAAAACTGACTCCTAATGTGAAGTTCTCATGAATACAATTTGTGATTCCTGTTATATAAGTTGTTGATGGTTATATATTCTGTATTTCAAACAACACACATTCAGTAAATTTCAAACCATCCATTGGCTAAAAAAACTGTAGCTATACATATTGAAGTTGGTAGAGAAATTTGTTTAGATATAATAATGCATAATTAATCTCAGTTTTGGATAGAGTTGCAAGTTCTCCATCTAAATCTATGGGTATTTTCTAGGGCTTACATAATCATTCACAGTATTAGGCTGAAACATAGGGCCATTTTTGTAGGTCAAAAGTGGTCAAATTTGATAAACCTATACAGTTCAAATTAACATAAGACAATTTTAATTACCATCTTTTGCCAATACGGAGATCATGCTTCTGTTAATGATTTCCAAAACTGTTACACAGGTATCTTTTTACTGCTATTGCTTTTAATATAAAAGATGCACAGTGAATATCTTGGTTACTAATATTTTATTCCTGTAATATTTCTGATTATAAAATCCTAATGTGAACTGAATAAAAAATGAATTTATAGTTGCTAAAGAGTGGTGTTTAAAGGCTTAAAATATATATTTCAAGTGATTTTCAAATTTCTATGTAGGAATAAAAATGTTACAATAACCAAGATAATTTGGGAGAGAAAAATGAGCAGGCAGTCCTTGCTCTAATTCAAAGCTATAATAAATAATCCATTTTTCTAGGCTGAACAATAAAGAAAGACTGCCTGGGTTTTCTTCCATCTTTGTTATTTCATAGATATGTTGCACTAGATGTGATACTTTTAATATTAATCCCGACCTCTAAAGCTCATTTTAAGGATTAAATATATCAATCCATTTAATGTATATCAAAGTCTCTTAGGCATAGACAGAACTCAATAAAGGTCAGTTATTGTTATTTTAGGTGCATATTCAGTATTTAGAAGTGAGACAGCATGGATTTGCATTGTGACATTGATACTGACTCAATTGTCTCATTACAAATATGTAGTTTTTAAAAGAAGTACTTATTTCATCAGTTGTTATGGGTTTAAATGAGTTGATGAACATAAATTACTGAAGATCTTGGCCTTTGAGTCTTAAAACTGACAAACTATTCTTTTATATGTATATAGTTTATATAAATTTTAAGAAAATTACTGCAATTCAGGCCATGAAGACTATGTAATATATAACTCCACTCCATCCCCAGCTTCTAAGCAGGTTTAAACACAAATATCTCCAAAAATGGATACATTCTCCACTGCATAAATCTCTGGGAAAAATATGAAACAAAATTAATATTCATTTATGGAACACAGAAGTTACTTTTTAGGGTATGGGGTTAGGTGTGTAAGATACACGCAATAACAAAATAAAGGTTATTGGAGATACATTGCTTCATTTCCATTATTGTTCCTGTCTTTCAGAGAGACCAGCTAGGTCTACTGATTACTCTGAGTCTGGGCCTCTTTTGGCCCCAAAGCAAATTCTTGACCATCCTGGACTTTATGTCCTCTGTAAAATCTTACTGGTTCCACTGGACACATGCTATATAGTCTGACCACTTGTTCTATCATGGTAATGAACCTCAAGAACAGACTATGGCAACAAGTGAGAAGTAGGAGAAAGAAGATATGTGGGAATGTGGCCAGAAAGGGGCAGTGTCATAATTTTTCAGTTAACAAAAATAGTTTATCACAGTTTTTAGTATAGGTAATAATTTTTATGTGGATAAATAATGCTAATTTGTAAAATTTTAGGGTTACATTTTCTATATTGAAGTTGGTTAGATCAATAACTAGGATTTCTCAATGGCTTAGCAGATATAGAATATGCCTGCAATACAGGAGACACAAGAGATGCGGGTTCTATCCCTGGGCTGGCAAGATCCCCTGGAGAAGGAAATGGCTTGGTTTTTGCTCTTTTTCAATGATTAATCAATAAAAATAAAATTTTCCCTTTTGTTTATATAATTTTGAAGGAATGTCAATCCAGATTTTTATAAAATATCTATAAATATGTAAGCGAAGGCAATCTGATTAAGGAAAAGATAGCTTGTTTCATACAATTGGCAATTTCATTATCTAATTTATAGAATACTCAACAGCCTCTATTTTGTATGTAAAGCACTAAGGATCTTGGCTACTTCACTAAATAGGCAATATGATGGCTTATTTTAAATGAAATTAAGAAATTTCATTTGCTTCTTGTGCAAAATCAGCACTATTTTTGCTTTAAAAATGTACTGAAAGTATTTTAGAACGCTATAAATCTTTGGAAAAATACCTTAAAGGAAACATAAGACTATTTCAGTCAAATCAAGCTAAAAATATTCATTCTTTGTAGAGTAATAACTTTGATTTATTTCATTCTTTTTTCCATGTAATAACCTTTAGGAAGTCATGATAATCAATTTCTCTGATGATATAAATTCCTATAGTAGATCAGCTTCCATTATATTAGACATAATGCAAGTATTTGCATATTGCTATTACTACTCTCATATACACAAGGATATAAATGTGGAATAATAGTATACACTCTCCACTTTTATGCCACTAAAGAAGTTCTATGTGTTGGGATATATACTTTCAGGGCCCAGTATAGACAAAGCAAACATTTTCTAACATATTTTTGTGTGAACTCTAGATGTCTGGATTTCTGAATTATAAATGAGAATAATAAGTCTGCACAGTCTTTTTGATGTTATAATAACAGATCTTTTGATATATTTATAATATTCAAAGGTTTTATTCAAACAGAGAAAAGTCGAATGGTAGTTATCCTATAAACCACATGTAAGTTAGCAAATGAATAAATAAATACACTTTGAACCAGTATTGCTACTTCAGGAATTTCTCAAAAGAAGTTAGAGATGTGGATGAAAAAAAAGCCTTTGGTAGATATCCCAGCTTTATTTACACTTGCAAATGATAAAAAACACTATAGAATTTGTGCACTAGTAATGGGAAGTTTCAAAAATAAAATATAACATACTTCTATGTTGGAATACTAAAAATAGTGGTGTCTAAGTGTATTGATAGACAATATAATGTCTAGCTGGAAAAAAAAAAAGCAGAGAGAGAGTGGTTTGTACAATATAGTGTAGCTGAAAAACAAACAAACAAAAAAAAGCAGAGTTAGAGTGGTTTGTACAATTGATGACAAGAGAAAAAGATATACAAACACAGAGAATATTAACCTTGTTCAGAGAAAAATGTTAATATTTGTTATTCCTCTGTCAGATGGATTACATAGGATTTTTCTTTTTCTTTTGTTCTCTTTTGTATTGCATTTCGGGATGTATATACTCTTTAAGATTTTTCCATAGACAGGATTAGACAATCTACCCTGAGTTAGCCACATAAGATAACTACAATAAATTTGATGTATTGCCATCATAAAACATTTGCTGAGAGCTTTAAATATGAAAGATATTAAAACTAGACAGTCATAATTGCTCAGTTTTTCAGTTCCAGTCCTTGTATAGCTAATGAAAGAGGAATCAAGGCATGAAAAGTAGTGATGTATTACTTTACCTATTTATCTATCTATATTGCAAGTAGGGGGCTAAATAATATTCCCTTAAATAAGACTGTCTTATGATAAACTACCAGTTTGACTGTAAACCTATAACATCAGTGTTAGAACTCTTACCCATAAGTTACAATTATTGTTCACTTTGTTGATTTTTGACTGTCATATGATTATAACAACATGTGGAGAAGATACTGCTTTTCAACCAAGTTTGATCACATTGAACAATTTTAACTGCCCAAAAGATGAAATCCTTTAAACTGAATCAATCATGTGTACTCTGAGTGATCCACAAGGAAACTGCCACATTTTACTGCTGCTGAAATCTATAGTCAGTCTCAAAATTTCCTTCAAGAAACTGAATTATCAGCAAGGTAGCAGGATACAAGATTAACATATAGAATGTGTTGCATTTCTTTATACTAACTGGTGGCTCAATGGTAAAGAATCTGCCTGCAATTCAGGAGACCCTGGTTTGGTCCCTGGGTCAGGAAGATCTCCTGGAGAAGGGAATGGCTACCCACTCCAGTATTCTTGCCTGGAGAATTCCATGGACAGAGGAGTCTGGTGGGCTACAGTCAATGGGGTTGCCAAGAGTCAGACATGACTGAGTGACTAACACTTTCACTTTCTTTATACCAACAATGAAATATCAGAAAGGGAATGTTAAAATATATATACCTTTTAAAATTACAACACCCAAAATAAGATACTTAGGAATAAAACTGACCAAGGAGGTGAAAAGCTTATACACAAAGAACTACAAAACATTAACAAAGGATACTGAAGATGATTCAAATAAATGGAAATATATCCTATGCTTTTGGATTAGAAAAATTAATATTATTAAAATGTCTATTCTACCCAAAGCAATATACAGATTTAATGTGATCCCTATAAAATTACCTATGACATTTTTCACAGCACTAGAATAAATAATCCTAAAATTCATACGGAACCATAAAAGACACAGAATTGCCAAAACAACACTGAAGAAAAAGAACAAAGCAGGAGGCATAACCCTCCCAGACTTCAGACAGTACTACAAAGCTACAGTAATCAAAACAGCATGGTACTGGTGCAAAAACATACATGTGAATTGATGGAGCAGAATAGAGAGTCCAGAAACAAACCAACACACCTATGGCCAATTAATCTTCCACAAAGGAGGCAAAGTTATATAATGGCAAGACAGTGTTCTCTTCAGCAGGTAGTGCTGGGAAAGCTAGACAGCCACATGTAAATCAATGAAGTTAGAATACACCCTCTCACCATATATGAAAATAAACTCAACATGCCTTGAAGACTTAAACATAAGACATGACAGCATAAAACTCCTAGTAGGGAACATAGGCAAAACATTCTCTGACGTAAATTTTTACCAGTGTTTTCTAAGGTCAGTCTCCCAAGGCAATGTAAATAAAAGCAAATAAATTTTAAAAAAAAGTGACCCAATCAAACTTATAAGCAAAAGAAACCATGGACAAGACAAAAAGACAACCTATAGAATGCTTGCAAATGATGTCACAGACAATGGCTTAATTTTCAAAATATACAAACAGCTCATACAAGTCAACAACAACACAAAAAGCCCTATCCAAAAAATGGGCAGAAGAAATAGACATTTCTCCAAAGAAGAAATACAGAAAGATGCACGAAAATATGCTCCACATCAATAATTATTAGAAAAATGCAAATCAAAACCACAATGAGGTACCAACTCACAGCAGTCAGAAAGGCCATCATTAAAAAGTCCACAAATAACAAAGGCTAGAAAGGGTATTGACATTGTTGGTAGGAATATAAGTTGATGCAGCCACTGCGGAAAACATCATGGAGGTTCCTAGGAAAATAAAAATAGAATTACTATACAATGCAGGGATCTCAGTCCTGGGCACATATTGAGACAAAACTCTAATTCAAAAAGATGCATGCATCCTTATGCTTATAGCAGCACTATTCACAATGACCAAGACGCAGAAACAACCTAAATGTCCATCAACAGATGTTTGGATAAAAAAAGACATGGTATAGTTTTACAGCAGAGTACTACTCAGCCGTAAAAAATAATGCCATTGGCAACAATATGGATGAAATTAGGGATTATAATAATAAGTGAAGTAAATCAGGAAGAAAAAGGCAAATACCATCTGATATCACTTATGTGTAGAATCTCAAAGATAACACAAGTAAATCTATCACTGAAACAGAAACAGAATCACAGACATAGAAAACAGACTGTTGGTTTCCAGGAGAAGAGACTGGGAGAAGGATGGAGGGAGAGTTTGGGGTTAACAGATATTAGCTTTTATATACAGTAGGGGTAAACAATAAGGTCCCAAGTATAGCCCAGAGAACTATATTCAATTTTCTGTGATTAAACCATAATGGAAAAGAATATTTAAAAGTGTATATATGTGTATAACTGAATCACTTTGTTGTACATCAACAACACTGTAAATCAACTATACTTCATTGAGAAATCAGAAAAGAAAATGAATTATTCTTGGGTTTCCTGCATACATATTCCAAATCATAACTCTATTCAAAATTTTCCCCTTCGATCAAATAAAGCCATTCTTAACTGTACTATAGCTTTGGTTTCCTCAATTGTGTAAATGAGGGCTCAGCAAACATTTTCTTTAAAGGGTTAAATATAAGATATTTACCCAGGTGATTTCTTTTCAACAATTCAACTCTGCTACTGAAATATAAAAGCAGCCACAAACAATGAGCCTGCTGTGTTACAATAAAACTTTATTTACAAAATAGGGAGCAGGCTGGATTTGACTTGTGGGCTATAGATTGCTGACCCAATCTGGACACATGATTCAATTGTCAACTTTGTAACATTTGCTTAAATTTAATTTTGAACTAAAATAGTGTAGGTTCCTAAATAAAGCTGATGGGACATTATGAACATTACAGAGCAGAATTACACAATTCTATGCAGGCATGGATGTTAATTCATAATTGTCCTGAATTTTGTACAGAGCATAGTGATGAATCAGACAAATTTGACGAAGGCTCACTTTCTTCCCCTAACCAATTCCAACATATATACATTATAAGCTGAAGGAAGATTATTTGACGTCTCTCATGTGTCAGATATATTTTCTCATTTCAATCTTAACACCAATGCTGAGATATATTTTTATTGTTCTCATCTTTTTTTGATGCTTTTTAACTGTGGTGTTGGAAAGGACTCAGGAGTCCCTTGGACTGCAAGGAGATCAAACCAGTCAATCCTAAAGGAAATCAATCCTGAATATTCACTGGAAGGACTGATGCTGAGGCTGAAGGTCCAATACATTGGCCACTCGATGCAAAGAACTGACTCATTGGAAAAGGCCCCGATGCTGGGAACGATTGAAGGCAGAAGGAGAAGGGGACAACAGAGGATGAGATGGTTGGATGGCATCACCGACTCGATGGACGTGAGTTTGAGCAAGCTCCTGGAGTTGGTGAGGGACAGGGAAGACTGGGGTGCTGCAGTCCATGGTGTTGCAAAGAGTCAGACATGACTGAGCAACTGAACTGAACTGAACTGTTCTCATCGTATTGATGAATAACTGAAGTTCAATGAAGTTAAGCAATTCATAAAATGGGATAGCAAATGTCAGATATACAGTCAACAAAAGGTATTTATTGCAGTATTATAGGAGAGAACTGATCCTCAGGTTGAGTCTGTTTGAACCCTCTGACTTTGGTTCATGAAATGGACAATTTTATACAGTTGAAGACATAATTGTTTCAATACATCATAAATTACATGAATTAATGAAATGTTAAAACATTTTTCTTTAGATTATTTCTGTGATTAAGTAATAAAAACTGAAACTTGTCCAGCTACCTTATTCAATAGCTAAATATCTGCAGTGACATGGTAAATATCTTAAATTTCAAGTTTGAGATATACATGTATCTTATATGTACAAAGTACAATATATCTTTATTCTTAACGTCAAAATATTCATATACTTCCCATCGGTATAAGAATTTTCTTTGAACTAAGAATAAAAGAGGATTTTTTGCCTGTTCTTAGAACTTTTCAGTCACTGAATTTTATAAAATGAATTTTGTAACTGTGTTGCTGCTTAACATTTTGTGGGGAGTGGGGAAGGTGCTGACTGCCATTCTAATTCTTTTACCCAGTTTTTTTTCCAAGGCCGACTAGAAATTTCAAATAACATAAAACCTAAATATTAGAAATATTGTGTGTTCATTTTGTGTAGCAAAACTCTATAGTGTAGTGGCCTTTTGTATTAACTAAGTTTCAGAGGACATCCCAAGAAGGCTATATGTTATTGATAAGGTATCAGCTATGAGAAAAGGAGTACATTCAGCTCTTATATCAGCTCCTATATTAGCCTTGACTCCTATTTACTTATTCATTCAATGCACAATCATTGAGCCCCTGTTCTTGGCTAGACACTAAATCTTAATTTATTTTCACTTAATAACATGTGAAGTTCAAGAGTAGGAATTTTCAAGGGATGTAACAGAAGGCACAAAGAAGACTTTAATTTAGACCAGTATATCAGGGACAGTTTACTAGACGAAATGCTGCTGGAGTTCCCTGAATCAACGAGCAGGTTATTGAGAAGTGGGAAACTGAGAAAAGGAATTGCAAAGAGCAGAAATGCCCAGGAGTATGTCAAGGATTTCCCCTCATTCCCTAAGAGCAGAGATGTAGGCCCAGAGGAAGGGTTGTGGAGAAAAGGTGTTTTTAGTTCTTAAGGTGTGTAGGTGAAGTAGCAATCGGTGGTGCTGATTCTGTATCAGTCAAAAAGGTAGGCTGAGATTCTAATGGCAAAACAGACAAATTGTGGAAAGGAACTTATTCTCTTTGCAGAAATAGATGAAGTTCTAGCAAATCATGGATTCCATGGTCTAGACAACTTGCATGTACGTACATTCCATCACAGATCCCAGATATCAACTCTGCTTCTATTGAAGAGTCAAGTAACTTTAGGTCTGACAACAGTGAAAGTTGCACAACGTGGCCTTTTCAATTTTACTTTACTGTTAACATTTATAATTTACCTATAATATTTTAAGAGGTACACTTATTACTGACGCCATCTTCACATGGAATTTCTGTGAAGAAAACACAAATTTAGGATGCAATGCAAACTTTCTGACACTAAATCTTCCTGTAATGACTAAATTAATGGTGGAGGTGAAGGAGTCAGAGATATTTATGACCCTGGCTTAACACCTTCCTCAAATTTAGTGTATCACAGTATTTGGGCATAATAATTTTATGTGTTACTAGTTCATTATATGGTACCTAGTTTAATCCTTCTAGAAATCCTATGTGGCAGAAGAAAGCATATGTACTTTACTGATTAAGAAACAGACTCAAAGATTTAGTAAACTCTCTAGCCTGAACTGACTCACTGGAAAAGACCCTGATGCTGGGAAAGTTTGAAGGAAGGAGGAAAAGGGGACAACAGAGGATGAGATGCTCTGTTGGATGGCATCACTGACTCGATGGACATGAGTTTGAGCAGACTCTGGGAGCTGGTGATCCACAGGGAAGCCTGGCATGATGCAGTCCATGGAGTCTCAAAGAGTCAGACATAACTGAGCGACTGAACTGTTAAACGATATTCAAGATGGTAAAGAATCTGCCTGCAATGCAGAAGACCCAGGCTCGATCCCTGCTTCAGGAAGATCTTGAGAAGGGGAATGGCAACCCACTCCAGTATTTTGCCTGGAGCATCCCATGGACAGAGGAGCCTGGTGGGCTATAGTCCATGGGGTCACAAAGAGTCAGATATGACTGAGTGACTAACACTAGCCTTTTACAGTTAACAAATGGTTAAACAATATTCAAACTCTCTTATCTTTTTGCTATCCCTTACTATAATATCTTAGCACAGATAAACTCCAGGGTAGAAATAGGAGTCACAAAGATATTTTCCTATAGGCATTAGGTATAAATCCAATTTTCTTCATATTTAGGAAACATTCAGTTTGCCTAAAATTAGTGTATTTTGGATGTTTACAGTGAAACAAAAGTAAATAAATAACAAAATAAAATACAATTTATTTACATTGATATTTCAAATTAAGAGTACTTCAAACCACTATTTTAACAGTTCTTTAGTTGTTTTATGTACACATATTAGAATAATCTGTATGTGGCAGCTTGGATCTAATCATAGCAAATAAGCAAATGTGGCATTTCTGTAAACTACTCTGCAATTGAGTGTACTTGCTATTCATTGGTAGATTCACCTTCTATAACCATGTATTATAATAAGAATAAAATGGATGGTTCCAAATTCTACCATTGGTAAGGATAAGGCTTACTACATTCTGCTTCCTAGATGAGAACTGGTTTAAGTCTTGATGAGAGTGAGCTTGCAGTTCGGAGGTCTCAGTTTCTCTAGCTATGAGGAGTCAGGAGAAATAGGAAATAATGATTCCTATAATAATGAGCCCAAATCATCTTCCTACTATATTTTTATTGGAAACTTATTTTTAAAAGTTCAGATTCAAAACTATGTGACCTTAAATAATGCTCATTTTTAAATGGACTGTCAGTCATTACAGAATCTGAGAAGACAGTTGCAAAGATTGTGACAGACCTAGTATAGTTTTAATTATTTTGGACAGAAGGAAAAAATGAGAACTGACTCAGTTTTCACTTCTGTTGTAACAGCACATGTGCAGGGTAATTTTTTTATACAGAGTTTTGCTTTTCTGTAGAAATATTAAGACCTGCTACCTTTATACTTTATTTTCATGCTTCTAGGGTTTGCTATAGAACTTTAATGTCCGTGCTTTCGTTTCACAGGATTAAATATTAAACAATATCACTAACTAGATATGGTACATTTACTTTCCAAGTAATTGGATTGTAGATGAGCCTGCTGCTACTGTTCATTAGTCTGTAACTTCATAAGACTTTAACTTTATTCTCCTTTTACAGCACTGCAATGTGGAAACTTTCCACAGAGCAGAGCAAAGCTGAAAATGGTTGGCTAAGGCTTGACATTGCCTTTGGGATACATTATCATGCTTGCCAACAAGGGTGTCAGGCCATCCGTGTTGAACTATAACACACAGCATGCCAAATCCTTCAGAATTCCTCACCTCAACATAGATGTCACTATTAGTAATTTAACCGTAGCTTTACTTTCTTTAAAAAATGAGCTTTAAAGTAATGCATGCTCACTGTAAAAGCTTTGGTAAATTGATCAAATTTTTTAAATCACCTATAATTTCTCTACTCAGAGATAAGACTGCAAACATTCCTGCTTATGTACATGTTAAAAGTTTATACATATAAAATCTGTTCTTTTAACATTATATGTTGAGCATTTTCCCTATTTTAAAACTCTTCCAAGTATATTTTAAAAGAGCTGCTTATTCTTTATTCTTATGGCTCCACTGAGAAATGGGTAAGCATCCATTGCCAGACATTTGGACTGCTTCCAATTGTTTGCTGCCATAAATAATGACATGGTAAAAATCTTTGTGCATAAATCTTTGTCTTCATTTCTGATAATTTCTTTAGGACAGAGTCCCAGAAATGGAATTGCTGAGTCAATGAGAATGAATATGTTTTAAGTTTGGGTATTATTCCAAACGTGCTTTCCTAAAAGCCTTTATGATCATATTTGTACACCTCTCATGAGTTTATGATTATGCCTCTCATACACCCTATCTGATTTGTAACTTGAAAAGCACTTTAATTAACTGCCTACTACTAGTCTAATATTTGAATAAGTTATGATAGCATCACTAGATGGAATAATATGCATTTCATTAAAATTATGCATATTATGTTGTTGCATTAACCTTATTGATGATATGCTATTAAGCAAAACACATGATATAAAATTAAATAACTCCATCATTGCAAATATGTATGCATATGGAAATTATTCAACAAAGATGATAACCAATAAAAATAAAACCTAATAATAGGAGAATACCTTAAAAGGAGATAACTTACTATATAGTAATACAAAACAATGTAACACTAAGTGCTTAGAATTCATTATTCCATTCCATTTTATAATAACCATGGAAAGAGTTCCTGAAGCTTGAAGATTTTATGCAATGGTCTAATAATCATACAGGAATACAGTACAGTTTTGGAATTTAAACCCAGGTTTCTGACTTCAAATCCACATTTAGGAATGTAAGTTACATTTGAATCCTTTAAATATATTTCTAGTCCCTAAACTTTATAAGATGCTGTTGTATATTCCTTATGGTAGAATAATATAAAAAGTTGTATTTAATAGAAACCACAGATGGTGACTGCGGCCATGAAATTAAAAGACACTTACTCCTTGGAAGGAAAGTTATGACCAACCTAGATAGCATATTCAAAAGCAGAGACATTACTTTGACAACAAAGGTTCGTCTAGTCAAGGCTATGGTTTTTCCTGTGGTCATGTATGGATGTAAGAGTTGGACTGTGAAGAAGGCTGAGCACCGAAGAATTGATGCTTTTGAACTGTGGTATTGGAGACGACTGTTGAGAGTCCCTTGGACTGCAAGGAGATCCAACCAGTCTATTCTAAAGGAGATCAGCCCTGGGTGTTCCTTGGAAGGAATGATGCTAAAGCTGAAACTCCAGTACTTCGGCCACCTCGTGCAAAGAGTTGACTCATTGGAAAAGACTCTGATGCTGGGAGGGATTGGGGGCAGGAGGAGAAGGGGACGACAGAGGATGAGATGGCTGGATGGCATCACCGACTTGATGGACCGTGAGTTTGAGTGAACTCCGGGAGATGGTGATGGACACGGAGGCCTGGCGTGCTGCGATTCATGGGGTTGCAAAGAGTCGGACACGACTGAGTGACTGAACTGAACTGAACAATGAATAAGCTTATGATTTTATAGAAAATAAATACATTACTAAAAACCAAATAAAAAGGACTTAAGAGACACAATTCTGAATAGGAAAAAAATGTTTCAAAAAACATGAAAAAATAATATTCTACCTAACAATTAATCAGTGAGATGCAAGGAAAACAATAAAATAAAATGCATTCAGCCCAATCTGAGGATGAATAATAACTGTATGTTGCTCAGAATTCACTATTTATGTTTTTTATCATGACTCTGATATAAATATACATTATTATTTTAATATAACAAATGCTTAATTTCTTTTTATTGCCATGAATAAACATATGTATTGTAGTAAAGATCTAGGTTGACTCTTCATATAATTCATGACTATTTTTCTTAAACATTCAGTAAATTTAGTATTTTTCATTGCAATGATAAAACAGTCTTAAGTTCTTTCATGAATATTTACTGATTGCCTATCAAGTGCTGGGCATTATTGTAATAGATATGGATATACACTGTATCCAACAAACAAAAATACTTGCCCTTTTTAAACTTATATTCTCATATGGAATTCAGATAGCAATCAAGATAAATCATTAAAGTACATATTCTCTTTTATATTGATAAATTATAAGTAAATGCCTAAAATAAGGCAGAAAGAGAGATATGAAATTTTAGAGATGGGATATTGAAGTTTTATGTAAGCCAGCCAGAGAAGGCATCACTGAGAAAGTGACTTTGCTGTACAGACATCAAGGAAATAAAAGAGTTCACTGTGAGGAAATCCATTTCAAGAGCCTTCCAGGCAGGGCTAAGCAATGTTGGCAAAGACTCTGTGGTGGAGGACTTATTAGCTGGCTCATAGGAGCATAAAGGCCAACGTAACTGCAACAGTGTAGTTAGGGAGACACAATAGGAGAAGACCAGAGAATTAATGGGGGCTACATGAGATTTTGTAATTAAGGTGATCATATACCCAATTTTATGCCTGATATTTTGAGAAGGCAATGGCATCCCACTCCTGATTTTCTTGCCTGGAAAACCCCATGGATGGGGGAGCCTGGTGGACTGCTGTGTATGGGGTTGCACAGAGTCGGAAACAACTGAAGCGACTTAGCAGCAGCAGCAGCATGCCTATTATTTAGGGGTGAATATTAAAAATGTGTATTCACTCTCAAAAGTGTCCCAGTTTGGAATAATAAGTCACCATGATTGTAGTAAGAAGTTTGAATTTTACCTTAATAACTTGTCACTGATTGTTTGAATAGATGGATGATATATTTTCTGCTTCACTTGAGTAACACATGTCTACATCAAGACTAGAGGTAAGGAGGTCAAGAGCTGAGGAAACTATATTTATTATTTAAATTTATCAAAATTTAATCATGTATTTCAAAGCAAAAAAAAATAGTGTCTGGCCAAGATTATGTATGATGTTTCGATGTCATGAATTTTTAATCCTTTTTAATTTGGAGCAAATTGTCCCTCTTCCTTTGCCTTTCATGACCTTGCAACGTTTTTAAGACCTCACAGTGATTATTTTGTGAAATGTATCTCAATTTAGATTTCTCTAATATTCCCTCTTGTTCATGAGTCATATTGATTATTCTTAGTATTTCATGTCTGGATGTCACAGTATAAATTTATTCCACTGCTGATGGTCTTAACTTTGGTCACTTGAGTTAGTATTTGCCTTGGTTTTGCAACTATAAAATTGTCCTTTCTGTAATAAATATCTTATCAAATAATTTTAACATGCATTGATTAGTTTTGTTTGAATAAATGATACCTTTATGGTTTTCAAGTGGTGATTTTCTAAATCTGTCAATCCTCCTATGTTAAAGGACATTCCATTGTAAGTTTTACTTTTATTCCTCCCTTATAGATTTCCATTTTATTCAGAAAGTTATAAAGGTTTATAATCAGATTTTATGTTCAAATGGTTTCAGAGCTGTCTAACAGAAACTCCTTCAAAGTATGTTCTGTTGGTAGGTCTCCCATCATTCTCTGACATGATTTCCCAATTTGACAACATAAGATGTTACATATTTCATCATGTGATTTCTCAGGCCAAGATACTGGACACACACACACACCATATCAACAAATATTGGAAACTATTGGTCTGTATAATCACAAAAGATAGAGGAGTGATAATCCTGGGGATTGAAACATGATGCACATGAATAGGCTGCTTCACATACATAAAGGCTGGGATGGCATCACTCAGTTCATGGAAAAAGAAAAAGTCAGCCATTCGTTTGGATGTTTGGGGTCTCACTGTGCCAAAAATCTGGTTTTTTGGAGGCACATTTTGAGACTTGTGCCAAACAGAAAGTGCTGCTTGCTTCATTCCTCGCTGGTTCTATGCCAGGGAAGACACATTTGAGTTTCAGAATCAAACTCAGAAGTTGCATTTTATGGTTTTTCTTATTCTGGCAGAAGATTCATCTCCCTCTGCTCTTCTTTAAGTCCTTTCTCTGTTCTGCTAAGCTCTTGCCTTTATGTGACTCTCAAAACTCTTTTAAGACCCAACTCTCATGTGCAGCTTCCTGTTTTACATAAGTTTTGAACAGATGCTATTTCTGAGTGGGGAAGGAAATATACTGGCATATTGTTTTTGATGGAGAAATTCAAAGGTAATATAGCTAATTCTATATAGCAAAAAGTATAACTTTTTCCTCTAAATTTGCTGAATAATGATATTTATCCTATGTCCAGTAACTTTTAACACTATCTTACTTTCTATTGAAAACAGAAGGAGGAGAAAACATAGATTGACTTGTAAGGATAAGGAGAAATTATTAAGTAACAGAGGCCATATTTTCCACATTGTGCCAAAGCATCAGGATGAAAATTTTAAGAAATAATGAAGGAAGAAGGATTTAAAAAAAAAAGAAAGAAAGAAAGAAAAAATACATGAAGGAAGAAATAATTCACTTCTTACCTAAATTATTTTAATAGTAACACTTTTTTCATTATGTCATCTCCACACTTTTGTTCCTTTGAAGATTATTTTCTTCTTCACTTTCTGAAAAATCCATGACTACAAAGCTATGTTGATATACACTAGTCCCTAATATAACATTATTATGTGACAGAAATGGGGATAATGATAATAAAATGATATTAGTGCTGATGACTCACACTAAAGTTGATTTTTCATTATCTCCAGTTAGATAAATCACAAAAAAAGCACTTCATGTTTGGCTACTATCTCAAAACATTATAAAATATGCTAAAGTTTAAGTAATCTGAACTGCAGTTACCTCCCAATTAATCCTAACTTTAAAAACACTGTTGTCTGTGTTTAACCCACAAACTTCTGATTTATCTACTAATAACTTATGATAAAATTATTTTTCTCTCCATGATAAATTTAAGAAGCATGATTTTAGTCACTTTAAGATTTCATAAGATGCTTACAGCCCAAGACATAGCTTAAAATGTGTAATTTTCAGGCTTTCAATCATGTTCAAATATAAAAGAATTGATGTATTTCTTATCCTACACTGAACAAATGTTCACAAAATTTAAATAAGGTGTAATTACCAGTGGAGACAAACAGGTGAAGAAAACAAGGTGCTTTGGTAAGAAACTAAGAGCAAAATAAATTCTGTAGAAAATAATTTATATTGTTGCAAACAAAAATTCTCTTTTGGCAATAGTAAAAATTACTTTCCCTCATGTTAGTCCTCTCAAAAATTTAAAATGATTATAATTTTCCTGGCTATTAAATCCAAGTTGCAATGATGAATCATATTATTTTTAAGTTTATAGAAGCATACATATTCTATTCCTTGTGATTTATTAAAGTATATTCTTTCAGAAGACAAATTTTTATTTCAGAAAAGAAAAGACTTCACACTTGAAGTGATAATGGAGGTACATTTAAGAAGACAGATTAAAAAATAGAGTCAAATAAAGCTCATTTTGACTTTGATAAAAGTTGAATTAATTTAAAGATGGGTCATATCCAAGACTTTTGATGCTCACAAATCAAATCAAAGAGCAATAGTCATTTATTATGAATGGCAATACAAATTCCTAATGATATTATGAGAGATTTTTGTATTGTGAAAAACTCTAGTAGTTTGATAAGAATTGTGTATGCTGATGCATTTGTATTTATATATTTATACAGTCATAATTAATGTCTGGTCAAAACTATGGTTTTTCCAGTCATCATGGATGGATGTGAGAGTTGGACTATAAAGAAAGCTGAGCGCCAAAGAATTGATGCTTTGAACTGTGGTGTTGGAAAAGACTCTTGAGAGTCCTTTAGATTTCAAGGAGATCCAATCAGTCCATCCTAAAGGAAATCAGTCCTGAATATTCATTGGAAGGACTGATGCTGTAGCTGAAACTCCAATACTTTGGCCACCTAATGTGAAGAACTTACTGATTGGAAAAGACCCTGATGCTGGGAAAGATTGAAGGTGGGAGAAGGGGATGACAGAGGGTGAGAAGGTTGGATGGCATCACTGACTTGATGGACATGAGTTTGAGTAAGCTCTGGGAGTTGGTGATGGACAGGGGATCCTGGCATACTGGACTCCATGGAGTTGCAAAGAGTCAGACACAACTGAGACACTGAACTGAACTGAATGAATATATATTTTAACATTTATACATTTATTTATATATGTACCCATGAAAGTGGAAAAAATTCAAAGTGTTAGTCGCTTACTAATGTCTGACTCTTCGTGACCCCGTGTAGCCTACCATGGACAGCTCCTCTGTCCATGGAATTCTCCAGGCAATAATACTGCAGTGAGTTTACTTACCCTCTTCCAAGGGATCTCCTGAGCCAGGTATCAAACCTGAGTCTCCTTCATTGCAGGCAGGTTCTTTACCATTGGAGCCATCAGGAATGCCATATGTATCCATATCCATATATATACGTTTGTATATAATGTACATGTATTTAGACATGAATATACATATTTATTTTCATATCATTACTTAGGTATGAATTTATATGAAATATTATAAATGCATATGAAAACTGTCTAACAAAGCAAGCATAGTGTTTCTTAAACATAGAACCATGTACTTAGACCATAAGCATTTCAGCATCTTCTACTGTAGACTGTCATATGATAACGTCACAGTCTTTAATATACAGTGCTTACAATGAATCACTTGATTGATTCTTCAATCTTAAAAAAAAAAAAAAAGCATGTTTTGGCACAACCAGAAAATTAGGAAAGAATATGCAAGACTGATCAAATGATAAAAGTGCTCCATTTTCTCCACTCTTTCCTAAGTCCATTAATCTGTCTGTCATGATACTACCTATGATATTTATGTCTGCCTAGAAACAATGAAAGCTAACTTTTCCCTTTTCTAAAAAAGTTGCTATGCTCTGTTGACATTTTAACCCTGGAGGAAAGCCACGCTGCACTGAACAGATGCTGCACACTAGTTCATTCATGCTAATCCTGCATAAATATGCTTACCTGCTGTGTTCAAAAATAGAAGCACAGCAATATATTTTGAGGTATATATATATATATATATATATATAAACCGCCCCAAAAAAGTTTAAATGCAAACAGAATTGAAAAGAATTTCCATTTGATTTGTTGATATAATTGAAAATAGATTTCATTAGTTCTTTTCTGATATTTTGAAATTATATATTTTTTACCGGGAGAAAGTGATGTGTTAGGAACAAATAACATGTGTTTTTACCCTTACATGGTATGAATCTGTGAGTTTGATCCAAGTTGAATGCTCATGCCCATATAGTTGGTGTTGCCATACAACCATCTCATCCTCTGTCGTCCCCTTCTCCTCCTGCCCTCAATCTTTCCCAGCATCAGGGTCTTTTCCAATCAGTAAGTTCTTCACATCAGGTGGCCAAACTATTGGAGTTTCAGTGTCAGCATCAGTCTTTCCAATGAATATTCAGGACTTATTTCCTATAGGAGAGACTCATTGGATCTCCTTGTAGTCCAAGAGACTCTGAAGAGTCTTTTCCAACACCACCGTTCAAAAGCATCAATTCTTCGGTGCTCAGCTTTCTTCACAGTCCAACTCTCACATCCATACAAGACTACTGGAAAAACCATAGCTTTGACTAGATGGACCTTTGTTGGCAAAATAATGTCTCTCATTTTAATATGCTGTCTAGGTTGATCATAGCTTTTCTTCCAAGGAACAAGTGTCTATTAATATCACGGCTGCAGTCACCATCTGCAGTGATTTTGGAGCCCAGAAAAATAAAGTCTGACACTGTTTCCATAGTTTCCCCATCTATTTCCCATGAAGTGATGGGACCAGATGCCATGATCTTCGTTTTCTGAATGTTGAGCTTTAAGCCAACTTTTCCACTCTCCTCTTTCACTTTCATCAAGAGGTTTTTAGTTCGTCTTCACTTTCTGCCATAAGGGTGGTGTCATCTGCATATTTGAGGTTATTGATATTTCTCCCAGCAATCTTGATTCCAGCTTGTGCTTCATCCAGTCCAGCTTTTCTCATGATTCCTCTGCATATAATTTAAGCAGGGTGACAATATACAGCCTTGACGTACCCCTTTCCTCATTTGGAACCAGTCTGTTGTTCCATGTCCAGTTCTAACTGTTGCTTCTTGACATGCATACAAATTTCTCAGGCGGCAGGTCACGTGGTCTGGTATTCCAATCTCTTTAAGAATTTTCCACAGTTTGTTGTGATCCACACGGTTTGTGATTCAAAGTGTGGTGATGGAGAAGACTCCTGAGAGTGCCTTGGACAGCAAGAAGATCAAACCAGTCAATCTTAAAGGAAATGAACCCTGAATACTCATTGGAAGGACTGATGCTAAAACTGAAGCTCCAGTATTTTGGTCATCTGATGCAAAGAGCTGACTCATTGTAAAAGTCACTGATGCTGGGAAAAATTGAGGATAGAAGGACCAGAGGGTGTCAGAAGATGAGATGGTGGATGGCATCACCAATGCAATGGACATGGACTTGGGAATACTTAGGGAGTAGGTGAGGGACAGGAAGGCTTGGCATGCTACAGTCCATGGGAGCACAAAGAGTCAGATATGATTAGGCAACTGAACAACCAAGAACAAAGACAGTAAAAGGGGCAATGAATAAGATGAAAACTTCATATCTAATATACCTAATGATACTGCCTCAGACAGTCAAGAATCTGCCTGTAATACAGGAGACGCAAGTTCAACCCTAGGGTTGGGAGGATTCCCTGGAAAAGGGAATGGCAACCTACTCCAGTATTCTTGCCTGGATAATTCCATGGACAGAGGATCCTGGCAGGCTACAGTCCATGAGGTCACAAAGAGTCAGACACAACTGAGCAACTAACACTCATACCCAATATAAAAAATTATTTTTGTCAGCAACTGAGGCTCATCTTAAAAAATAAATTTTAACATTTTAAGATAATCTTGAATTTTTGGATAAATCTCACCTAGTCACAATCAACTATACTTTTTTATATATTTAGATTCCATTTGGTCCATTTTGATGAAAATCTGTATAGCTTTATTCATAAATCTGTGGTTTTCTCTTCTGCTAGTGTTCCTTGACTGGTTGTACTAGAGGGTAATGCATGTTGACAAGAATGAATTGAGAAGTATTTCTTCATTTTCTGTTTTCTGAAAAAATTTACATAGATTTGGTATTATTTCCTTTTTAGATTTTTGATTCAATTTGCCAGCATAGCCATCTGGTCCTGTCATAGTACTCTTGCTTTGTTTGTGTGTGTGTGTGTGTGTTTTGCTTTTCTGAGGGAAAGATATATAACTATAATTTTGATTTCTTAAGATGATGCACAGTATTTCTCCAGCACTTTGCCTCACAAGTTCTACCTTTCTTGTCTGCTTCAAATTAGGAACTCTTTGGACTTCCCTGGTGGTTTAGTGGTTAAGAATTATTGAAATGGAAGGAATGAGAGTTCCGCTCCTGGTCAGAGAACTAAGATCCCACATGGCTCAGAGCAACTAAGCCTGTGCACTGCAACTAGTGAAGGTCTTGTGTTTTGGAGCCCATGCACCCAACCTAAAGAGTCCCTGGCACCCCAACGAAAGATCCCACATGATGGAATGAAGATCCCACAAGCAGCAACTGAGACCTGACACAGACAAATAAGTAAACAATGGATGATCTCTACTGCTCAACTCAAGAACATTGCTAACCTCTGTCCAGGTGCCCTCCCACATTGCACCCTGGAAAGTCTAGCTAGGCTACAAGCTTGGCCAACATAAGCCTCATTTTATTCATTTTCTTCCTTCAAGAATCACTGTCTTCTGTTGCTCATGGTCCAATGACTGGCAAATGTGTGTTGTATATTTTTTCTTTTCAGAAGCCATTTAACATGTGGGAATACATCTAGTTTCTTTAAACATAATCAGAAGCAGAAGCACTATAGCATTTTTAATCTGTGTTACATATTTTCAATCAATTTTATAAAATACCAGTTATTATCCTTTTAAGTACTTTATCTGCTCCATTTCTTTCTCTTATGCTAATGCTAATGCTAAGTCACTTCAGTCGTGTCCGACTCTGTGCGACCCCATAGACGGCAGCCCACCAGGCTCTGCTGTACCTGGGATTCTCCAGGCAAGTGTACTGGAGTTGGTTGCCATTTCCTTCTCCAATGTATGAAAGAGAAAAGTGAAAGTGAAGTCGCTCAGTCGTGTCCAACTCTTAGCGACCCCATGGACTGCAGCCCACCAGGCTCCTCTGTCCATGGATTTTCCAGGCAAGAGTACTGAAATGGGGTGCCATTGCCTTCTCCGTTCTTTCTCTTAACTTGCTAACAAATTATACATTAGCTAAACTTATTACTATGCTCTACAGAACACACTCGTTTCTCTATATTTCCCTTTTGAAGTTTGATGCTTCCATTTAAATATTTTCTACTAATCTATCTTCCAGTTACTTAATTTTCCTTTTAACTCCATGTAACTTTGGTATTAAACCCATTCATTTGCTTTTAAATTTTAGCTCTCATATTTTATTTTATCGGAGAAGGCAATGGCACCCTACTCCAGTACTCTTGCCTGGAAAATTCCATGGATGGAGGATCCTGGTAGGCTGCATTCCATGGGGTCACTGAGAGTCGGACATGACTGAGTGACTTCACTTTCACTTTTCACTTCCATGCACTGGAGAAGGAAATGGCAATCCACTCCAGTGTTCTTGCCTGGAGAATCCCAGGGACGGAGGAGCCTGGTGGGCTGCTGTCTATGGGGTCGCACAGAGTTGGACACGACTGAAGCGACTTAGCAGCAGCAGCATTTTATTTTATTGACTATGCCAAAGCCTTTGACTGTGTGGATCACAATAAACTGTGGAAAATTCTGAAAGAGATGGGAATACAAGACCACCTGACCTTCCTCTTGAGAAACCTATATTCAGGTGAGGAAGCAACAGTTAGAACTGGACATGGAACAACAGACTGGTTCCAAATAGGAAAAGGAGTATGTCAAGGCTGTATATTGTCACCCTGCTTATTTAACTTATATGCAGAGTACACCAGGAGAAATGCTGGGCTGGAAGAAGCACAAGCTGGAATCAAGACTGCCAGGAGAAATATCAATAACCTCAGATATGCAGATGACACCACCGTTATGGCAGAAACTGAAGAGGAATTAAAAAGCCTCTAGATGAAGGTGACAGTGAAGAGTGAAAAAGTTGGCTTAAAGCTCAACATTCAGAAAACGAAGATCATGGCATCCGGCCCCATCACTTCATGGGAAATAGAGGGGGTGATGGGAATTCCGTTGAGCTATTTCAAACCCTAAAAGATTATGCTGTGAAAGTGCTGCACTCAATATGTCAGCAAATTTGGGAAAACTCAGCAGTGGCCACAGGACTGGAAAAGGTCAGTTTTCATTCCAACCCCAAAGAAAGGCAATGGCAACGAATGCTCAAACTACTGCACAATTGCACTATCTCACACGCTAGTTAAGTAATGCTCAAAATTCTCCAAGCCAGGCTTCAACAATACATGAACTGTGAAATTCCAGAAGTTCAAGAAAAAGCAGAGGAATCAGAGATCAAATTGCCAACATCCACTGGATCATTGAAAAAGCAAGAGAGTTCTAGAGAAACATCTATTTCTGCTTTATTGACTATGCCAAAGCCTTTGACTGTGTGGATCACAATAAACTGTGGAAAATTCTGAAAGAGATGGGAATACCAGACCACCTGACCTGCCTCTTGAGTAACCTGTTTACTGGTCAGGAAGCAACAGCAAGAATTGGACATGGAACAACAGACTGGTTCCAAATAGGAAAAGGAGTACGTAAAGACTGCATATTGACACCCTGCTTGTTTTTATATGCAGAGTACATCATGAGAAATGCTGGGCTGGAGGAAGCACAAGCTGGAATCAAGATTGCCGGGAGAAATATCAATAACCTCAGATATGCAGATGACACCACCCTTATGGCAGAAAGTGAAGAGGAACAAAAGAGCCTCTTGATGAAAGTGAAAGAGGAGAGTGAAAAAGTTGGCTGAAAGCTCAACATTCAGAAAACTAAGATCATGGCATCTGGTCCCATCACTTCATGGCAAATAGATGGGGAAACAGTGGACACAGTGTCAGACTTTATATTTTTGGGCTCCAAAATCACTGCAGATGGTGACTGCAGCCATGAAATTAAAAGACACTTACTCCTTGGAAGGAAAGTTATGACCAACTTAGACAGCATATTAAAAAGCAGAGACATTACTTTGCCAACAAAGGTCTGTCTAGTCAGGGCTATGGTTTTTCCATTGGTCATGTATGTATGTGAGAGTTGGACTATAAAGAAACCTGAGCACTGAAGAATTGATGCTTTTGAACTGTGGTGTTGGAGAAGACTCTTGAGAGTCCCTTGGACTGCAAGGAGATCCAACCAGTCCATCCTAAAGGAGAAGAGTCCTGGTTGTTCATTGGAGGAACTGATGTGAAGCTGAAACTCCAATATTTTGGCCACTGATGCAATGAGCTGACTCATTTGAGAAGACCCTGATGTTGGGAAAGATTGAGTGGAGGAGGAGAAGGGGACAACAGAGGATGAGACGGTTGGATGGTATCACCAACACAATGGACATAGGTTTGGGTGGACTCCGGGAATTGGTGATGGACAAGGAGGCCTGGCGTGCTGCAGTTCATGGGGCCACAAAGAGTCAGACATGACTGAGCGACTGAACTGGACTGAACTGAACTTTGCTATTAAACCCATTCATTTGCTTTTAAATTTTAGCTCTTATATTTTATTTTATACAGTATCCATATGCCATATCTGTTAGCAGCAAAGCTAATTCTTAACATTTAACATATCAATCACAATTATTTAAAATTTTGCTTCTAGTAACACCATAGTCTGAATTGCCTATAGGTTTGTTCTCTTGTTTTTCTCTTGGTAAAATTTTCTTGTATGCATGGACATTTATTACTGAACATTACTTATTCTATGCAGAAATTATCATAAAACCTAGTATCTGAATTGTGCATTACTAATCAAGAAAGCATGTACTTCTGATTCTAACAAGAAGTTAGATGAAAAGTAAATCATCTGTACAAACATATGATACTAAACTGTTTGAAAGATTCATTTTAGTCTTCAGGAACCCTTTCCTTTCACCCAAGATTTCAGAGGTTACAGAGATACTAATATGTGTATGTCTATCTCTCTATCTAGATAGAGAAAGAGAGAGAATTTAATTTCTAATTTGTTTTTAGAATAATGATTGATCCAACAAAACTAGTTCCTTAGAGCTGAAAGGGGAAATAGAATACCAATTTTAAAGTTTTTCATGCTTTCATCTTTAGTTTATATAAATGATATATCTAATTCATTTGGTATATAGTAGTTCTTGGTATATAGTAGTTCAATGTTATACAGGATAAATTTATATGCCCCTGAAGAAATTATAGAAAATAACCAAGGGTATTTAATTTAAAAAGGAGGACAAATGTAATTTCAAATATTTTAAACCATTCATGTGAAAGCAATTAGATTTCTGCAGCTCAAGATAAAACCATGTAAGAAAAGTTACATGAAGATATATTTGTAATCAAAATAAGGTCTAACTTTCTAAAATGGTAAGTAACTAAAATTTTACAATCTTGTCATAAGTAGATGACTGGTTGATTAGTTTAACCAGATATTAAACAACAATTTATAAAGCTCATGGGAAGGGTTGCTGCTTTGATTAGAAGCTAAATATGAAACATAGGTCATTTGGAGACCAAGGAGCCTTCTGATTGTGAGTTTCTTAGATCTAGTTCACTGTAAACATTAAATAAAAGAATTTTAAAGATCTCTCTCACCTGGATGGTATAGTTACTCCATAACTCAATAAAAAGACATGCCAATGTCCTCTGCTACAGAGAATTCTAAATTCCTTCTCTCATTTAAATTTCATCTGTGGTCCTTTGTTCTTTTCTCTTCTATACTCCTTAATTTCATTTTCCATTCTCTACCATATAATATAAATATAAAATATAAAGAAAGCTGAGTGGCGAAGACTTGATGCTTTTGAACTGAGGTGCTGGAGAAGACTTTTGAGAGTCCCTTGGACTACAAGGAGATCCAAGCAGTCCATCCTAAAGGAAATCAGTCCTGAATATTCATTGGAAGGACTGATGCAGAAGCTGAAACTCCAATAGTTTGGCCACCTGATATGAAGAACTGACTCACTAGAAAAGACTCTGATGCTGGGAAAGATTGAAGGCAGGAGGAGAAGGAGACAACAGAGGATGAGATGGTTGGATGGCATCACCAACTCTATGGACAGGAGTTTGAGTAAGCTCTGGGAGTTGATGATGGACAGGGAGGCCTGGTGTGCTGCAGTCCATGGGGTCACAAAGAGTCAGACACAACTGAGTGAACTGAACCAAACCATAAAATATGTGATGTAAATAACTGTCATCTCAGCTAAGTTTATAGGTTCAGTATATGGAAATGACATTTTGTAGTCTGTATGAGTCATCAAGGAGTTCTTGGAAAAAAAAAAAAAATGGTTGTGTGAAAAAAACAAAAAAGGACAAAACTTCTGACTGTTTCTATCATATCACAAAATAATCTATCAGAATCCTCAAACCAAATGCTAAATTCCCTCTCTGATATAGGCTTTTCAAGTGCATATATCTAATATTATCTTAATAATTGGGGTCTAGAAAGTCTGTAATCTCCTTGCCATCCTTCACATTCAAATGATGTATTGTGATTTGTGCTTGAATTTTAATTTTTCCTTTAATCTCCTTCCTTATTTTTAATGAAAATTGGCTGGCAGTTTGTATAGTTTGTCTTGCCTGCTTGAAGTCATTGTCAGACTTTTATTTTTCAAACAAGAGTGTTTTTTTGTTTCTATTCCTTTTTTTGTGTGTTGAAACAAACTAAATTATCTCTTCTCTTCACATGGCTTTTAATCTTCACAATAAAACACTCTTGATACATAGTCTTTATCATTGTTCTTTTGATAGTCCTCAATTTCAATTTTAATAAAATTTCTCTTGGCAGAAATGAATTATTTATTGATAGAGTCAGTGTCAGTTTTATTTTTAATACTTAACTGTGGACTGCTAATTCAGTTGTTAAAACAGTAAAATCTCTATCTCTCTGTTCTCTTCTCAGAGTAAAGTATTTCTAATCCTCATAATTTCTGATGGGACTAATAGAGAGTGTGTTTCAGTCTTTTAAAAAATTCTCTTATGAAATAACTCTTTTCATGCCTGGCATTTAGTTGATATATGGTAATCACTTAAAATCACCAGGTAAATGTTAGCAGATAAATTTTACCTGGACAGTCAGATGAGGAAATACTTCTCCAATATCAACTTCTGATCAAGAGCACTGCAATTTTTTCTTTACACAATGGCATGGTTAAACATCTACTTTTAGCTCACAAACATCTTTTGTTTAATTTTCATGTTTCATGATTTCATTAAGGAGACTGAAAATATCAGTGCATTACCCTAACAAATTTTCTACTAATAACCTTAACTTCTGTTGAAAAATTTTCTACTGAAAAGAAGGCCTTTAGGAATTCTTCTTGTTAGTGATATGAAATTTTCCAACCCTACTTTTACAGTTACATGCTAGGCCAGGCATTTTAAAAGTTTTCAGAGAAGACTTATTATTTGACTTACTAAGGCTGAGAAGTTATGTTCAGGCCAGGCTAATTCTGTGTGAGGTAAATTTTGAGGTAAAACCTCCTTTGCTCTTTCCCCTGGGTGAGTGAACAGTAACACCTCTCAACTGCTATGAGATGCAAGACACACTGCCTGTTACGATGCCTGTTTACTCAGCATTCCCCAAATAGTCAAGTGGCCCTCTGCAGCACAAAAATATCCTAGTGCATTTGCACGCTGTGTTGTCAGGAGATAACATATCTTATGTAATGACCCAAGAGCTTTCTGATCCTTTGCCTTTCTTCTCTGAACCTTTTCTTTCATGGTGTCATACCATTCTTCACAGTCTAGCCTACATTTGGAGTCAGTGAAAGTGTTAGTCGCTTAGTTGTGCTCTAACTATTCGTGACTTCATGGACTGTATAGCCCACCAGGCTCCTCTGTTCATTGGATTTTCCAGGCAAGAATATTGGCATGGGTAGCCATTCCCTCCTCCAGGGGATCTTCCCAACCCAGGGATCAAACCTGGGTCTCCTACATTGCAGCCAGATCCTTTACTATCTGAGCCATGAGGGAAGTCCAGCTAACTGTAACTCCGCTAGCAATATCATCACAAGGACACCAGGATTCTCCCTGTGATTCACAGTCTGTTATATTACAGATCTCAGGACTGACAAATCCACTTTCACAGACCTTCTTGGGAGGGTTTACTATTAAGAGGGATTGTAATCCTTCTAGGGATTACAAATACTTTTCTCCATTTATCTTTGCATCATTTTGATTCCTCACATTGTGGCTTCACTACTTGTATTGTGGAAGACTAGATTCTAAATTATGAACAATAACAAACCAGCAGAACTACAAATTGCTAACAAGTGCCTGAAGTTCAATGTCCATTCAGTACTGGATTGTAACTTAAATCACAGTTTCCGAAACAGTACGCATTTTTCTTGCTATTTTGATATTTAGAGTACAGGCATGGTGTCATCACAAAGACTGATTATGTGGCCTTTCACCACGCAGTCTCTTTATATCTCCATGAGGAAAACAATATAAAAAAGACAGCCTGTGTGAAAGTGGAGGAAAAGCCTCTCACAATGTGACAGATAGGTAGCTTGTGAAAACAGACTGACAGAGTCAGGTGCACTTACCAAGTGTAAACTGCCAGGAAACTGTCAGATGCCAAAATGAATTAGACTTTCATGCTCAGGAAGTCTCAATTCTTAAATGTTTAAACATTCATAAACCTCACTAAGACATCTAGTCATGCTATGATTCCATGGGTGTCCCTGCCACACCTACAGTTCTGTTCAGAAAAAGAATAATAATAATAAAGACATACTCTTTATCTTACATGAATATTTTATCAATATTCTTCTTACTCAGAAGAGAGGGAGAGAAATAGAGATTCCTTGGAAGACTGTCAACGTGTCATACAGATATATCTACTTCCATTTTGATTACATATCTCTGTTAACCTTTTCCAACATGTCTGTTTTCAAATGTGTGTGCATCTTTTGTAATATGTCCTATTTTTGTGTCCAGTACTACTAACATAACACAAGTTCAGGCTGGCTCATTTCAGAGCTTGTTAACTAATGACGTGTAATTGTCTTCCTTCTTTCCCTGCCCCTGTGCCACAATCACGTATTTGTTACTTCAAATTAATAATAATGTCAGGCAGAGAAAGTTGAATACCATGTTTTAACTTATATGCAGATTCTAAAGAAGACAAACTCATAGAAACAGAGAACAGTTTGGTGCTTGTCAGAGGTGGGGGTGTGGGAGTGAAATGGGCAAAGGTGGGCAAAAGGACAACTTTCAGGTGTAAGATAAATAGTTTCTGGGGGTGTAATGTACAGCATGGTGTGCATGCTCAGTTGCTCAGTTATGTCCGACTCTTTGAGACCTCATGGACTATAGCCCACTAGGTTTCTCTGTCCATGGAGTTTTCCAGGCAAGAATACTGGAGTGGGTTGTCATTTCCTACTCCAGGGGATCTTCCCAATCCAGGAATTGAACTGTGTCTCCTGCATCATCTACATTGGCAGCTGGATTCTCTACTGTCATGGGAAGCCCTGTGAATATAGTTAATGATATTATATATTTGAGAGAGAATAAAGGAATAAATCTCAAATGTTTCTATTGTGATAATAATTTCACAATATTGGCACATATCATGAAGCCATTATGTTGTACACCTTAAACTTGCACAATGTTATATGTTAATTATGTCAACCAAACTGGAAAAAGAAAATAATGCCTGAAGTACTCGAAATGCTTGTTATTTCCTGTCTTCCTGTTCCTCTTATTTTCTCTCTTTTTTTTTTTCTCACTTATTCCTATGGCATTTATAGAAGGCAGCTATGTATCAACACTCACTTATGGAATGAGCAAGTTCAGGACACACTCATTTGGACGCTGAATAATCAGTCTGCATTTTCTTCTGCCACAGAAAGTCAGCTGAATATACTAATTGGGAAAGTAGCCTCATCATTTTCTTTTTCACCAAGTAGCAAGAAATACCACTTGTGAATTCTTGCCAAATATCTGTTGAAGAAAAGTTATCCATAAGCTTAACATGGTTCTTCTGTAATTGTTGCAAGGATGAACAGGAATAATATATACTCTTGCACTTGTCACTTAAAACATATGGCATTCATTGATTCCCTTTTCACTGGTGTTACAAGGACCTTCTGTAACCTAAAGGACTGGAAGGGGTGACGAGCTCCCTTGGTCTGCCACACATGTGGGTTACTTATGGAGCTCTTTAATTTCTCCTGAATGCTTTCTTTTAAAGTCATAAAGAATATATTACACTATTGTTTAGTACTTGAAAGTGCTACAATATTTTGAATTCCATCAACATTAAAGAAACTGTACTACAAAGGAACTGTGAAATAAAAGGCTGTCTCTAAGCACAAAACTACTTTGACCAGGTGCAACCAAACATTTTAACGTATTGTTGTAAAGTTACTTTTTACTCTTTTTGGTGATGGGCACCTGTCCTTTTTTTCAATCAACATAGCACGACTATGATAATACAGTTCCATCTTGAATGATGTCTTTCTTCCACTGTCACCATAAACAATTTCCTTCTTTCAGAGTATTCATCATAACTTATAATATGCATTGATTTGTATGTTTATATTTCATTGTCTCTCCCTAGACTATGAGCTTTTTGAAGATATTAACAATGCTTATTTATTTTCAATATACATAAACCTCATATGTGCCATTTAAGAACTGCTCAATAAACAACTGATTATTGGAAGAGTGGATGGTTGGAGGTATATTCTTTTAGCTTATTTTTGGCTTAGTTACACTGTTAGTTGGCATCAAAAGAAATCTAGACCATTAGAAAAGGCTTGGCTCAGTCAACCCTGCATCAGTCAAACACCCTATCAATATATTATAAAATTGCTTTCATAAAAAATTACAAAATGAGTCTTTGGTACAATTTCTGGCATCAAATAAGCTCAATAAATATTTTAATTTTTAATATAAATTTATTTATTTTAATTGGAGGCTAATTACTTTACAATATTGTATTGGTTTTGCCATACATCAACATGAATCCACAATGGGTGTACACGTGTTCCCATTCTGAACCCCCCTCCCACCTCCCTCCCTATACCATCCCTCAGGGTCATCCCAGTGCACCAGTCCAGAGCATCCTGTATCCTGCATCGAACCAGGACTGGCTTTTCATTTCACATATGATATTATACATGTTTCAATGCCATTCTCCCAAATCATCCCACCCTCGCCCTCTCCCACAGAGTCCAAAGGACTGTTCTATACATCTGTGTCTCTTTTTCTGTCTCACATACAGGGTTATCATTACCATCTTTCTAAATTCCATACATATGTGTAGTTTACTGCATTGGTGTTTTTCTCTCTGCCTTACTTCACTCTGTATAATAGGCTCCAGTTTCATCCACCTCATTAGAACTGATTCAAATGTATTCTTTTTAATGGCTGAGTAATACTCCATTGTGTATATGTACCACTGCTTTCTTATCCATTCATCTACTGATGGACATCTAGGTTGCTTCCATGTCTTGGCTATTATAAACAGTGCTGCGATGAATACTGGGGTACACATTTCTCTTTCAGTTCTGGTTTCCTCGGTGTGTATGCCCAGCAGTGGGATTGCTGGGTCATATGGCAGTTCTATTTCCAGGTTTTTAAGACATCTCCACACTGTTCTCCATAGTGGCTGAACTAGTCTGCATTCCCAACAGTGTAAGAGGGTTCCCTTTTCTCTACACCCTCTCCAGCATTTATTGCTTGTAGACTTTTGCATAGCAGCCATTCTGACTGGCATGAAATGGTACCTCATTGTGGTTTTGATTTGCATTTTGCTGATAATGAGTGATGTTGAGCATCTTTTCATGTGTTTGTTAGCCATCTGTATGTCTTCTTTGGAGAAATGTCTGTTTAGTTCTTTGGCCCATTTTTGATTGGGTCGTTTATTTTTCTGGAGTTGAGCTGCAGGACTTGCTTGTATATTTTTCAGATTAATTGTTTGTCAGTTGCTTCATTTGCTATTATTTTCTCCCATTCTGAAGGCTGTCTTTTCACCTTGCTTATCGTTTCCTTTGTTGTGCAGAAGCTTTTAATTTTAATTAGGTCCCATTTGTTTATTTTTGCTTTGATTTCCAATGTTCTGGGAGGTGGGTCATAGAGGATCCTGCTGTGAATTATGTTGGAGAGTGTTTTGCTTATGTTCTCCTCTAGGACTTTTATAGTTTCTGGTCTTATGTTGATATTTTTAATCCATTTTGAGTTTATTTTTGTGCATGGTGTTAGAAAGTGTTTTAGTTTCATTCTTTTACAAATGATTGACCAGTTTTCCCAGCACCACTTGGTAAAGAGATAGTATTTTCTCCATTGTATATTGTTGCCTGCTTTGTCAAAGATAAAGTGTCCATAGGTGTGTGGATGTCTCTGGGCTTTCTATTTTGTTCCATTGATCTATATTTCTGTCTTTGTGCCAATACCATAGTGTCTTGATGACTGTGGCTTTGTAGGAGACTACTATCAGCAATTGTATGCCAATAAAATGGACAACCTGGAAGAAATGGAAAAATTCTTAGAAAAGTATAACTTGCCAAAACTGAACCAGGAAGGAATAGAAAATCTGAACAGACCCATCACAAGCACAGAAATTGAAACTGTAATCAGAAATCTTCCAGCAAACAAAAGCCCAGGTCCAGACAGCTTCACAGCTGAATTCTACCAAAAATTTAGAGAAGAGCTAATACCTATCCTACTCAAACTCTTCCAGAAAATTGCAGAGGAAGGTAAACTTCCAAACTCATTCTGTGAGGCCTGCTGCTGATAAGTCGCTTCAGTCATGCCCGACTCTGTGTGATCCCATAGACAGCAGCCCACCAGGCTCCTCCATCCCTGGGATTCTCCAGGCAAGAACACTGGAGTGGGTTGCCATTTCCTTCTCTATGAGGCCACTATCCCCCTAATACCAAAACCTGACAAAGATGTCACAAAAAAAGAAAACTGCAGGCCAATATCACTGATGAACATAGATGCAAAAATCCTTAACAAAACTCTAGCAATCAGAATCTAACAGCACATTAAAAAGATCATACATCATGACCAAGTGGGCTTTATACCAGGGATGCAAGGATTCTCCAATATCCACAAATCAATCAATGTAATACACCACATTAACAAATTGAAAAATAAAAACCATATGATAATAGATGCAGAGAAAGCCTTTGACAAAATTCAACACCCATTTATGATAAGAACTCTCCAGAAAGCAGGAATAGAAGGAACATTCCTCAACACAATAAAAGCTATATATGACAAACCCACAGCAAACATTATCCTCAATGGTGAAAAATTGAAAGCATTTCCCCTAAAGTCAGGAACAAGACAAGGGTGCCCACTTTCACCACTACTATTCAACATAGTTTTGGAAGTTTTGGCCACAGCAATCAGAGCAGAAAAAGAAATGAAAGGAATCCAAATTGGAAAAGAAGAAGTAAAACTCTCACTGTTTGCAGATGACATGATCCTCTACATAGAAAACTCTAAAGACTCCACCGGAAAATTACTAGAGCTAATCAATGAATATAATAAAGTTGCAGGATATAAAATCAACACACAGAAATTCCTTGCATTCCTATACACTAATAATGAGAAAACAGAAAGAGAAATTAAGGAAACAATTCCATTCACCATTGCAACAAAAAGAATAAAATACTTAGGAATATGTCTACCTAAAGAAACTAAAGACCTATATAGATAGAAAAATATAAAACACTGGTGAAAGAAATCAAAGAGGACACTAATAGATGGAGAAATATACCATGTTCATGGATTGGAAGAATCAATATAGTGAAAATGAGTATATTACCCCAAACAATCTATAGATCAATGCAATCCCTATCAAGCTACCAACAGTATTTTTCACAGAGCTAGAACAACACAAAGAGACCACTCTACATATGGACATTACCAAAGATTCCAAAGAAGCTCAAAACAGTCAGCAATAAGACCTAGAGCTGACTATTGCTCAGATCATAATTTCACAATTTGTATGGAAATACAAAAAACCACGAGTAGCCAAAGCAATCTTGAGAAAGAAGAACGGAACTGGAAGAATCAACCTGCCTGACTTCAGGCCCTACTACAAAGCCACAGTCATCAAGACAGTAATATTTTAATTTTAAATACAAATTTGAGATATTTGCCAGTGAATGCTCTTGCAAATTTCTGGAGTTTTCACAATTTTTGTTTTTTACACTCCAGTTACCTATTCCTTTTCTTTTGTTTATGTTTTCCTTGGGTTGTGTAGATCACTCAAGCTCCAATTGTGGCCATATTAGGTTCTTTATCTATTATATTTCTAATATAACATTGTATTGTTAGGAATGTAACAGAAAGAGGAAAGGCTTTTAGAGACAAGAGTATAAAATAAGTCCCCAAAGTAAGCTATTATGCATAAAGAAAGAAACAAACACAAAAAGTAAAAGTAGTGTCTAGTAACATGAGAAAATAATAAAACTCCATCTTATTTAAAGAACACACTAGTCAAGAGAACACACTGGTCATAGCAAACACACTCTCCCAACACAAAGAGACCACTCTATATATGGACATCACCAACAATTCCAAAGAAGCTCAGAACAGTCAGCAACAAGACCTAGAGTTGACTGTTGCTCAGATCATGAGCTTCTTATTGCAAAATTCAGGCTTAAATTGCACAAAACAGGGAAAACCACTAGGTGATTCAGGTATGACCTAAACCAAATTCCTTATTATTATACAATGCAGATGATGAACACTTTCAGGGAATTAGATCTGGTAGACAGAGTGCCTGAAAAACTATGGACAGAGGTTTATAACACTGAATAGGAGATGGTAACCAAAACCATTCCAAAGAAAAAGAAATGCAAGAAGGAAAAATGGTTGTCTGAGGAAGCTTTACAAATAGCTAAGGAAAGAAGAGAAGTGAAACACAAAGGAGAAAAAGATACACCCAACTGAATGCAGAGTTCCAGAGAATAACAAGGAGAGATAAGACCTTCTTAAGTGAACAATGAAAAAAAAAAGAAGAAGAAAACAAGAGAATGGGAAAGTTTAGAGTGCTCATCAAGAAAATTGGAGATACCAAGGGAACATTTCATGAAGAGATGGGCTCAATAAAGGACAGAAATGGTATGGACCTAACAGAAGCAGAAGATATTAAGAAGAGGTAGCAATAATACACAGAAAAACTATACAAAAAAGATCTTAATGACCCAAATAACCATGATGGTGTGATCACTCACCTAGAGCCAGACATGCTAGACTGTGAAGTCAAGTGGGCCTTAGTAATTCTCACTACAAACAAAGCTAATGGAGGTGATGGAATTCCAGCTGAGCTATTTCAATTAATAAAAGATGATGCTGTTAAAATGTTGCACTAAGTATGTCAGAAAATTTGGAAAACTCAGCAGTGGGCACAGGACTGGAAAGGGTCAGTTTTAATTCCAATCCCAAAGAAGGGTAATGCCAAAGAATATTCAGACTGCCACACAATTGTACTCATCCATATGCTAGTAAGGTTATATTCAAAATTCTTCAAGCTAGGCTTCAGCAGTATGTGAACTGAAAGCTTCCAGATATAAAAGTTGGGTTTAGAAAAGGCAGAGGAACCAGAGATCAAATTGCCAACATTTTCTGGGTTATAGAAAAAGCAAGAGAATTCCAGAAAAAAAATCTACTTCTGTTTTACTCACTGCTCTAAAGCTTTTGACTAATGTGGATCATGACAATCTGTGGAAAATTCTTAAAGTGATGAGATTACTAGACCACCTTACCTGTCTCCTGAGAAACCTGTATGCCAGTCAGGAAGCAACTGTTAGAACTGGACATGGAACACTAGTCTGGTTCAAAATTGGGAAACGAGTATGCCAGTGCTGTATATTGTCACACTATTTAACTTTTATGCAAAATACATTATGACAAATGGGCTGGATGAATCACAACCTGGAATCAAAATTGCCAGGACAAATATTAATAACCTCTGATATGCAGATGATACTACTCTAAGGGCAGAAAGCGAAGAGGAACTAAAGAATCTCTTAATGAGGGTGAAAGAGGAGAGTGAAAAAGCTGTCTTAAAACTCAACATTCAAAAAATTAAGATGATGGCATCCAGTCTTATCACCTCATGGCAGACAGAAGGGGGAAAAGGTGAAACAGGGACAGATTTTCTTTCCTTGTGGTTCAAAATCACTGTGGATGGTAACTGCAGTCATGAAAATAAAAGACACTTGCTCCTCGGAAGGAAAGCTGTAACAAACCTAGTTGCTGCTGTTCAGTCACCTAGTCGTGTCTGACTCTTCACTACCCCATAGACTGCATCATGCCAGTCCTCCCTGTCCCTCATCATCTCACAGAGTTGGCCCAAGTTCATGTCCATTGCTTTGATGATTCCATCTAGCCATCTCATCCTCTGACACCCTCTTCTCCTTCTACCCTCAATCTTTCCAAGCATCAGGGAATTTTCCAATGAGTTGGCTGTTTGCATCAGGTGACCAAAATATTGGAGTTACAGCTTCAGGATCAGTCCTTCCAATGAGTATTCAGGGTTCATTTCCTTCAAGATTGACTGGTTTGATCTTCTTGCTGACCAAGGGACTACAGAGTCTTCTCCATCACCACAGTTCAAAGGTATCAATTCATCAAATCAAATCTAGACAGCATATTATTAACAAGCAGACACATCATTTTACTACCAAGGTCCATGCAGTCAAAGCTATGGTTTTTCCAGTTGTCATGTACAGATATGACAGTTGGACCATAAAGAAGGCTGAGCATCAAAGAATCGATGCTTTTGAATCATGGTGTTGGAGACTTTTGAGAGTCCCTTGGACTGCAAGGAGAGAAAACCAGTCAATCTTAAAGGAAATCAACCCTGAATATGCATTGGAAGGACTGATGCTGAAACTGAGGCTTCAATACTTTGGCCACCCAATGAGAATAACCAACTCATTGGAAAAGACCCTGATGCTGGGAAAGACTGAAGGCAGGAGGAGAAGGGGGTGGCAGAGGATGAGATGGTTAGATACCATCACCAACTCAATGGACATGAATTTGAGCAAACTCTAGGAGATAGTGAAGAACAGGGAAGCCTGGTGTGCTGCAGTTCATGAGGTTGCAAAGAGTCAGACGCAACTTAGTGACTAAAACAACCATTTTAGAACAGAGAATTTACATTAGATGATTTTGTATATTTTTTGATAGAAAAGCATATATTATCATGCACTGAAAAGAACCAGAGATCCCTGAGATTTCTATTGACTTCAGGAAGGAGGGAAATAGAGATGAATTAACACAGAGGACCAGATTTTTAAATTAGATTTTCCCAACCTTTATCACCACACAGTATTAGATTTATTAAATAATTTCCATCCAGTATACACAGAACTCTGACTAGTAGATAACGTTAGGTCACTTCCTTCCTCCCTTTCCCCCGAGGGGGCACACCTACCTTCTTGTTTCTCTTCCCTGTCTCCTCCCCAACCAACCCCTACCTGCACAACTGGCTACCCAAATAAGAATTTAGAGGCTTGTTAAAGCAGACAGGTATGCGAAGTACACATTTAACTTAAGTTTTCAGAGATAAACAGCAGACTTAAATACACACAAACAACCAAATAAAAGATGCATGTGATATATGTTTAATTCAAGCCTCTGTATTTATTTTCAATCAAAAAAAAAAAAATCAAACACTGAGAGAGACAAAGCATCTGTCATGTTTTGCAGGAAAGTGTTCATCTTTAGATAACATATCTAAATTGAAACATGTACTCTAGCTTATTTTTTTCTCTTTCCTTGTCCTTCAAGCAAGAGATATATTGAACAGTCAAATTCCAATCTTTTAACTAAGTTCTAAAGGAAATGTTGCAAAATAAGAGCAAAGAGAGTAGATACGAAATTCTCAAGCAAATACAAAGAATGGACTTCCATTCAAGGAGGAGTAACAAACAGAAAACAGAATTATCTTGACTAGTTACTACCAATAAGAAGAAAAACATGAGGAGGAAAATACTAATTCTAATTACAAAGTACTAATGATTAATGTACTCTGGAATTTTTCAAAAATCCCAAAGAATACTTTAGAGATGAACCTTTCTACATATGCAAAATTAAAGATTATTAGCTATAGAAAGAAAAAATTAATAAAAGAGCAGTTGCATCAACATCTACACTGAAATGAAAAGCAGGTTTTCTTAAAAAAAATTGTAAAATTATGTCACAATTTTGGGACATCTGTTAATTGAATACATTAAATTAATATTCAACATGAGTAACACATGATCATCGGTGTAGTGCTGGTATGATACTAGATAAAAATCAAACATCTATGTCTTAGTAATATCTTAAAAGCAAAGTATATTTTATCTAAGAAAGGGGTGGTAGAAAGTAGAATATAAGATTATCATACGCAGCAGATTTGACTGTTTATTTGGAAATTTAAGACCAGTAGCTAGGAAACTATAAAGACATGTAAAAAAATTTTTTTTAATTATTATAATAGCTGGTTGTAAAGCTATATAAAATATTTTAAATGATAAATGGCAGTAAGTTAATTGTTATTCAAATGATCATATTAATTTTTTACACAAGCCAAAAATAGTGAAATCCTTGAGATGAAGTATAGAAGAAATGTTTACAACATATATAAAGAGGGTATTAAACACTGCTGAGGTAAATAAAAAATAAAGTTTTTTTGTACTTATACTCTCAACACTGCTGAGAGAAAATAAAAAGGGAACAACATAATATTTTTCTCAGTTCAGAGAACTCAACAGTATAAATACATTAGTTCTCCGAAATCTATGAAATCAATGCAACTTCAAAGACAAAATTTAAATATACTTTGGAGCTTGAGGAAACGATTTAAAAGTCTATCTGGAAACAGACACACACACACACACACACACTCACTCACTCACAAGAATAGTCAGTAAAATTTTATAGTAAAGAGTAATGAGGAAGTAGTTGTATCAGATTATAATATTAATTAAAGGGGGAAAACATATGAGTGAAAAAAGTTTTTTGACATTGGACAAGAGGCATTAGAACAGTATGATTCCTGAGAGGAAAGAAACTTTGAGTGAGCTCTATAATAGTTCTTATTCTCTACTGGGGATGATTTTCCAACTATGCCACAGAGAGTTGGAATCCCAGGAGAGCCCAGCATTTCTACTGAGCTAGGAGAGAGTCCAGAATTTGAAAGTGGCTGAAGGTGCAAAACAAAGCAGTTAAGGGATGTACATAGGAAGGTGTCAGTGTCTGTTATTGAGCTCTGCAATTCCCTGAACTATGGCTGGCCTATACACACGCAAGATGAGATTACACAAAGCTTTCCAAAAAGCAGGTGATACAATTGAAGTGGAACGAGGATATGAAATGGTTAAGCAATAGAGGGTGACATTGAAGATTCAGCCCAATTAAAGTGGAGATATTTACATACCCCTGCAGTACCGCTGCAGGAATTTATCTGAGCTATCAGTAAAGCCAAGCCTTTGGAATGAAGACTATATTGTAGAACAAGGTTCATTCTGGATCTGCGCAAATGAAGCCTAAAATCAAATCTGAAGTACCAAAGAGGAACCAAGATATGGCTGGTTAGTACCTCTAAATTTGACAGCCCTGAAAATTCTTTTGACTTCCCAGAAATAGCTTTAATAACATAGAAGATCCAGTCTAGACAAGTGAAAAGTGATTATCTGCTAAAAGAATGACTGGCTCAAACAAAAGTCTTTACAGGAAGATAAGAGAAACAAGAGTCTCCACAATGAATTATCAGCAGGATTAGAGTACAGTCAAGATCTATAAGTACAAAAAGAAAAATATGACCTATACTCAAGAAAAAAAGTAAAAAGTCAACAGTAATCAACTTAAGGTGACAAAATATCAGATTTAAAGACAAATTTTTTTAATAAATTATAATAAATATGTTAAAAGTAGCTAAAAATATATGCTCAAAGAATGAAAGGAAATATAGGTATACATTTTCATGAACTTAAGTTAGGTAATGGTTTCTTAAATACAACTTAAAAATATAAGCAGCAAAAGAAAAGTTGAATAAATTAGACTTGCTCAAAATTTAAAATTTTAGTACTACAAACAATATCATCCTGTAAGTGAAAATACAAAGTGCATATCGGAAGAAATATTTGTAAATCATATATCTGATAAGGGCCTTATATTCTAACATGTAAATCATTCTTACAACTCAAAAATAAGAAGACAACTCAAGAAAATATAAACAGAGGGTATGAATAGACATTTCTTTATAAAAGAAATAAAGGTCAATAAGCACATTACTAGAGTATCAATATCATTACTTATCAGGAAAATGCAAGTCAAAATTACAAGATATGATGCCATACACTCTGGGATGATTAATACCAAAAAACAGACAATAAACAGGTGTTGGTGAGAATACAGAAAAATTAAAACCCTTAGGTATTGCATGTGTGGATATAAAGTACAGCAGCCACTTTGAAAAATAAGCGATTCCTAAAATGTTAAACATAGGATCACTATATGACTGTGGTATGGAACATAATGCCCCCTCCCCAAAGGTATACATGTCCTAAACTCTAGAATCTACGAGCATGTTATTTTACACGGCAAAGGGACTTTGCAGATATAAAGAAGGTGAGGGATTTGAGACTATCCTCAATTGTCTAGTTGGGTCCAGTGAAATCGTAAGGACCTTTATAGGTGAAGCCAGGAAACAGAAGACTCAGAGATTTAAACGTCACACCTTGCTGGCTTTGAAGATGAGAAAAGGGCACAGAAACTAAGGAATGCAGATGGCCTCCAAACTCTGGTAGAGGCAAGAATGATAGATTTTCACCTAGAGCCTCTAGAAAGAAAAGAGTCCAGCTAACACCTTGAATTTTTCCCAGTGAACCCCATGATGCCTAGAACTGTAAGATCATACATTTGCATTAATTTAAACCAGTATGTTTGTGGTACTTTGTTACAGTTGCAAGTCCACTCCTAGGTATACATGCCAGAAAAAATTTAAAAAAAATATATAGATAGATGCAAAAATGTGCTCATAAATGTGCTTGGTAGCATTATTTATAAAAACAAAATGTAGAAAGAAAATACCTATTAACTGACAAATAGATAAGTGAAATACAAAATATGCATACAATGGAATATTACTTGGCACTAAAAGGGAATGAAGTATTGATTCTTACTACAAAGTGGATGAAACTTACAAGTGTTATACTAAGTGAAGAAAGGCAGTCACATAGGATCATATGTTCTATGATTCCATTTATATTAAGTATCCAGAAAAGGCAAATCCATAGAAAGAGAAGGTAGATTAGTAGTTGTCTATGGGGTGGTATTGGGAAAGGAGGAATGCTTGACAAAGGATATGGGGTTTCTTTTACAGAGTTTGCTATGTTCTAAACTTGAAATGTGGGCTTCCCACATGGTACTAGTGGTAAAGAACCTGCCTGCCAATGCAGGAGACGTAAGCAACACGAGTTCGATCCTTGGGTCAGAAAGATCTCCTGGAGAAGGGCATGGCAACCCACTCCAGTATTTTGCCTAGAGAATTCCATGGATGGAGGAGGTGGCAGGCTACAATCCATAGAGCTACACAGAGTTGGACACGACTGTGGCAATTTAGCACGCAAACTTGAATTGTGAAGTTACACAGCTCTGAATTTACTTAAAAAATGAAATTGTGTACTTTAAATGAATGAACTGTATAGCATATGAATTTTGTCTTTAAAATGTGTTAAAAAGTAAACTTAAAGAATATTTTAAAAATTACAGTCTTAATGTTCAATCAGATAGGGAAGCTTAACAGAAGAAAGGCAATTATAAGAAGATGGAAATTCTAACATCTAAACCAGAAAATGAATGAACAATTCTTTGAATGGGTTTAATAATAATTGCAAAGTGGGATATTAAAGTAGGTACTTAGAAGTATGAAGTTCTATATCCATCCTAATTCTCTTTCCATATCTTTGAGGCACTTTTAAAAATTTATTTTTATTTTTCTACAGCCATATTATTATTAGGTTGGTACAAAAGTAACTGCAGTTTCAGACTGTGAATTTTAAAACATTATAACTAGGTTCAAGCATATCTTTATTAGTCAAAATAGGAACCATTACAAATTGACACATTTTTGCCAACAAGAAATATTTGTTTATTCCTGTAGCATAAAAAGCCATGCTTCAGGATTTGACAAACCCTTGGAAAGTATTTTCTGCCTCCTGCTGATTGTGGAAGTGTTTTCCCTGCAAAAAGTTGTTGAGATGCTTGAAGTAGTAGTCGGTTGTCAAGAGGTCAGGTGCATATGGTAGATGAAACATAACTTCACAGCCCAATTTGTTCAACTTTTGAAACATTGGTTGTGCAATGTGTGGCCAGGCATTGCTGTGGAGAAGAACTGGGCCCTTCCTGTTGACCAATGTCAGCTGTAGGCACTGCAGTTTTCAGTGTATCTCAGTTTGCTGAGCATACTTCTGAGATGTAATGGTTTTCCCAGAATTCAGAAAGCTGTAGTGAATCAGACCGGCAGCAGACCACCAAACACTGACCGTGACCTTTTTTTGGTGCAAGTTTGGTTTTGAGAAGTGCTTTGGCACTTCTCAGTACAATCACTGAGCTAGTCACTGGTTGTCATATACAATCCACTTTTCGTAGCATGGCACAATCTGATCAATATTTTGACTGAGAAATGGTTCATTGTTGTTGCATAGAATAAGAGATGACACTTCAAAACGATGATTTTTTTTTGATTTGAGGTCAGCTCATGAGGCACCCATCTACTGAGCTTCCTCACCTTTCCAATTTGCTTCAAATGCTGAATTTCCAGAGAATGGTTAACGCTGAGTTATTTGGCAGCTTCTTGTGTCGTTGTCAGAATATCAGCTTCGGTGATCCTCTCAGCTGGTTGTTGCCACCTTCCAATGGCCAGCCACAATGCTCCTCATATCCAAGGCTCCCATCTCCTCTGCAAAATTTATTGAACCACCACTGTACTGTACGTTCACTAGCAGTTCCTGGGCCAAATGAACTGATGTTGCGAGTTATCTCCATTGCTTTATGACTGATTTTGAACTCAAATAATAAAAACACTCAAATTGCCTTTGCCTGACATCATTTCCCTAGCCAAAAATAGATGTAAAATAAACAGCAAAATGTCATTAGCAAAAAAAAAAAAGGCAAGAATTCGCATTAAAATGATGTTGACATAATCATATTTAAGAATGTATTACAATATGAAACAGCAAAGTTCAACAGTGTAAAACTGCAATTAATTTGGCACCAACGTAATATGTTTCTAGATGTGGTGTCTATATAAGGTTACATGTTGAAGAGTCAAATTGCCAACACTAAACACTCCCTCCATCACTATGTGCTCTTGGACAGTTATGAAATATTGTTTCTCTATTTTCTCTTTTGTAAAGTGAGGACAAAAATAGCACTTATCTCTGAAGGTTATGATGATCAAAAGAGAAATTCCCATTAAATGCTTTTCTCACTATAATAAAGACTATTAATATTTTCTCACTCTTATTACCTAACATTAGCATAGACATTCATGTATCTGTGTGAGATTATATAAGTTTTATCTTTCTAATTATGAAGAAAATATAAACAAACATTTATGGGTTACTTACTATATGCTGGAGATTTTAAACATCTTATATAGTTTATTTATCATCATAAACTATGAATCAGACATACTATCATCATTTTGACCAAAATATTGGAATATTATGAGGTTTCCTGAACTATGTAGTAAATAGAAAAAGATGAAAACCTAAATCTATCTGATTATAAAATCATTACTCCCAAGAACAAACCACTGCATCCTCTATTCAAAAAGAGAACTTTAAAATTATACAATTACCATATATTGAACTAAGAAATGTGAGTTGACTTAAAACTCACCACATCTACCTAAAGAACTTGATGTCTTCTGACTTTTGTTTTTGTTGTTTAGCTGCTAAGTCATATCTGACTCTTTTGTGACCCCATGGACTATAGCCTACCAGGCTCCTCTGCCCATGGAATTTCCCAGTCAAGAATACTGGAGTGGATTGCAATTTTCTTCTCCAGGGGATCCTCCCAACCCAGGGATTGAACCCACATCTTCTGCATTGTAGGTGGACTCTTTATTGCTAAGCCACCAGGAGCAATACATTTGTTTACAGTCTTTTCTAATCATCCCAGCTTCTAAGATTTCAGTAAAGTTTAGATATAAAACATTATTTTGTATTGGCCTCATGAACTATGAACATTAGAAAATGTTCTAACTTAAAGTTCTAAACATTAACTTCTAACATAAATTGTCTCTTGCACTGAAATATAGCAAAGGAAAAAAAAAACAAAACAAAAAACCCACAACAGCAGTGATAACGATCCTCTTACATCCAGTTCTGTATCCATGTTTTGGGTCACAACATCTACATAATGAACTTATGTCTCATCTTTAGAATAAAGTAATAATTTGGGCCCCAAATGCTAGAAAAAACACTTTCAAATACTCAGAAGATACAAAGCAAAAATAACCATGATGAGAATTTCACAGTGTCATATCCATATCATTTTTGCCATACATTCCACTCTGGTGGAACAAACCTTGCAGTCCATTGGGAAAAGGTGGCATAAACCTTTGCTCTGTTCACACCAGCCCTGGTCCCCATCCTCAAGGGGCAATGCCTGAAGATGACAAAGTCCTTACTTTGTCTAAAGACTTTCAAGAAGCAATTTTATCCCAATATTTGATTATAATAAAATTATATGTGATTTGCCCATAATCTGGTCATGGCAAAAACCTATATTCCCCCCAAACATTGGACACCATGTTGATTTCAGTTAGTCAATAATTTTTTGAGAAAAAATGAAAGGTGTCTTCAGTGGACTTTAAGGATGTATTTAGACATAAAGAATGTCAGTAATGAAATCCTGAGACCTTTCATTTCGATAATTTAAAGCTTCTTCTCTCTTGTCAGATAAATGAAGGATGAAGTTGACTTTTCCTACAACATGGTACTCCGCTCACCCTACCTTTACCTGGTGATCTAACCACAACTTCAGCTTCTCTCAAAGAAGATTTGAAAAATACAATTGGAAAAACATCCCAAAAATATAACTTCAAAATATATAATACGTTTTAAAAAGGAAATCATAAAAAATTTTCATTAAGTTGACCCCTATCTGTACAAAGTCTTTACACCTAGCTCAGGAATGATTGTGATATATCAGGGTGTTTTGGAACCTGAAGTTCAGAACTATGCCTCATTCCATTTCATTATCTTATCTCCCTATCTCTTAAATTCATCCAAAATTTCCCCTTGCAATAAACAATAACAACAACAAAATGAAAGTCACTCAGTTGTGTCCACTCTTTGTGACCCCATGGACTATACAGTTCTTGGAATTCTCCAGGCTAGAATACTGGAGTGGGTAGCCTTTCCCTTCTCCAGGGGATCTTCCAACCCAGGGAACGAACCCAGGTCTCCTGCATTGCGGGTAGATTCTTTATCAGCTGAGCCATGGGGGAAGCCCAACAACAACAAAGAATCTGAATAAAACAGCCATATAAGAATGTATGCCTTAGTTAACATTTTTGGTATAGGCCCTCTATATCTTTAGGAAACCATGGGGTTTAAGTGAAAGACTAACTAAACAGAAGGGGAATAAATAGTAAATCATGGTTGTGTATCAGTTTTAAATCAATTAAGCCTTTTGGAAATTAAAATTGAAATTGTGTGTTTTATGCTGTTTTGTCATCCAGGGCCCACGGTGGGTCTGGCACAGTCAGTCTTGTGCCTGCTTACACACTACTGCTCATTTCAGAGCTTTGATAATCACATTCTCATGTTTTATGGACACATCTTCCTGTCTGTGGATCAGACATAAACATGCAGCTGCTATGCACAGCTCAGGCTGCTGCACTGCCTCAGAAAATCATGAGCCTTCAAATTAGGCATTTTGGAGCATAAGCAGAAATAAGAGAGGAAATTTGTTTCTCAAATGTAAACGTCCAAACAGCCCCTTTTAATGGCTACATTTTGTTCCTTGATTCTATGAATATTAAAAAAAAAAAAAAAGAAAGAAAGAAAAAAAAAGATGTTGGTCACTATTTGGACAGCAAATAAACTTTAAAAATTGATGTTATTTTTGGAGCTATGGAGCCAGTTTCTTGGGAGAAGAAAATCATCAAGGCTAGGCCCACCTCAATTCTGTTAAAGATTTCCCTCACACTTCATGAAATACCATTTCTGTCCTTTATTGAGCCCATTTTTGCATGAAATGTTCCCTTCATATCTCTAATTTCTTGAAGAGATCTCTAGTCTTTCCCATTCTATTGGCTTCCTCTATTTCTTTTCATTGATCACTGAAGAAGGCTTTCTTATCTCTCCTTGCTATTCTTTGGAACTCTGCATTCAAATGGGTATATCTTTCCTTTTCTCCTTTGCTTTTCACTTCTCTTCTTTTCACAGCTATTTGTAAGGCTTCCTCAAATACCCGTTTTGCTTTTTTAACATTTCTTTTTCTTAGGGGTGGTCTTGATTCCTGATTCCAGTACAATGTCACAAACCTCCAACCATAGTTCATCAGGCACTCTATCAGATCTAGTCCCTTAAATCTATTTCTCACTTCCACTGTATAGTCATAAAGGATTTGATTTAGGTCATACCTGAATGGTCTAGTGGTTTTCCACACTTTCTTCAATTTAAATCTGAATTTGGCAATAAGGAGTTCATGATCTGAGCCACAACAGCTTCTGGTCTAGTTTTGCTGACTGTTTAGAGCTTCTCCATCTCTGGCTGCGAAGAATACACTCGATCTGATTTCAGTGTTGACCATCTGGTGATGTCCATGTGTAGAGTCTTCTCTTACGTTGTCAGAAGAGGATATTTGCTATGACCAGTGTGTTCTCTTGGCAAAACTCTATTAGCCTTTGCCCTGCTTCATTCTGTACTCCAAGGCCAAATTTGCCTGTTTCTCCAGGTGTTTCTTGACTTCCTACTTTTGCATTCCAGTCCACTATAATAAGAAGGACATCTATTTGGGGTGTTAATTCTAAAGGTCTTGTAGGTCTTCATAAAAACGTTCAATTTCAGCTTCTTCAGCATTACTGGTCGGGGCACAGACTTGGATTACTGTGATACTGAATGGTTTGCCTTGGAAACGAACAGAGATCATTCTGTCGGTTTTGAGATTGCATCCAAGTACTGCATCTCAAACTCTTTTGTTGACTATGATGGCTATTCTATTTCTTCTAAGGGATTCCTGCCCACAGTAGTAGATATAATGGTCATCTGAGTTAAATTCACCGATTCAGTCCACCTTAGTTCGCTGATTCCTAGAATGTCAATGTTCACACTTGCCATCTCCTGTTTGACCACTTCCAATTTGCCTTGATTCATGGACATAACATTCCAGGTCCCTATGCAATATTGTTCTTTACAGCATCAGACTTTGCTTCTAATACCAGTCCCATCCACAACTGGGTGCTGTTTTTGCTTTAACTCTATCCCTTAATTCTTTCTGGAGTTATTTCTCCACTGATCTCCAGTAGCATATTGGGCACCTACCAACCTGGGGAGTTCATCTTTCAGTGTCCTATCTTTTGGCCTTTTCATACTGTTCATGGGGTTCTCAAGGCTAGAATACTGAAGTGGTTTGCCATTCCCTTCTCCAGTGGACCACATTCTGTCAGACCTCTCCACCATGACCTGTCCGTCTTGGGTGGCCCCACACGACATGGCTTAGTTTCACTGAGTTAGACAAGGCTGTGGTCCGTGTGATCACATTGGCTAGTTGTCTGTGATTGTGGTTTCAGTCCTTCTGCCCTCTGATTCCCTCTCTCAGCACCTGCTGTCTTACTTGGGTGTCTCTTACCTTGGACGTGGGGTATCTCTCCACGGCTGCCAGCAAAGCACAGCCACTGCAGAAATGGTATGGACCTAACAGAAGCAGAAGATATTAAGTAGAGGTGGCAAGAATACACAGAAGCTCTGTACAAAAAAGATCTTCATGACCCAGATAATCACGATGGTGTGATTACTCACACTCACCTAGAGCCAGACATCCTGGAATGCGAAGTTAAGTGGGCCTTAGGAACTATCACTAGGAAAAAGCTAGTGGAGGTGATGGAATTCCAGTTGAGCTACTTCAAATCCTGAAAGATGATGCTGTGAAAGTGCTGCACTCACTATGTCAACAAATTTGGAAAACTCAGAAGTGGCTCCAGGACTGGAAAGGGTCAGTTTTCATTCCAATCCCAAAGAAAGGCAATGCCAAAGAATGCTCAAACTACCACACAATTGTGCAATTCTCAAATGCTAGTAAAGTAATGCTCAAATTCTCCAAGCCAGGCTTCAGCAATACATGAACCGTGAACATCCAGATGCTCAAGCTGGTTTTAGAAAAGGCAGAGGAGCCAGAGATCAAATTGCCAACATCCGCTGGATCATGGAAAAAGCAAGAGAGTTCCAGAAAAACATCTATTTCTGCTTTATTGACTATGCCAAAGCCTTTGACTGTGTGGATCACAATAAACTGTGGAAAATTCTTCAAAAGATGAGAATACCAGACCACCTGACCTGCCTCTTGAGAAACCTGTATGCAGGTCAGGAAGCAACAGTTAGAACTGGACATGGAACAACAGACTGGTTCCAAATAGGAAAAGGAATATGTCAAGGCTGTATATTGTCACCTTGCTAATTTAACTTATATGCAGAGTACATCATGAGAAACACTGGGCTGGATGAAGCACAAGCTGGGATCAAGATTGCCAGAAGAAATATCAATAACCTCAGATATGCAGATGACATGACCCTTATGGCAGAAAGTGAAGAAGAACAAAAGAGCCTCTTGATGAAAGTGAAAGAGGAGAGTGAAGAAGTTGGCTCAAAGCTCAACATTCAGAAAACTAAGATCATGGCATCTGGTCCCATCACTTCACAGCAAATAGATGGGGAAACAGTGGAAACAGTGGCTGACTTTATTTTTCTGGGCTCTAAAATCACTGCAGATGGTGATTGCAGCCATGAAATTAAAAGACTGCTTACTCTTGGGAGGAAAGTTATGACTAACCTATACAGCATATTAAAAAGCAGAGACATTACTTTATCAACAAAGGTCTGTCTAGTCAAGGCTATAGTTTTCCCAGTAGTCATGTATGGATGTGAGAGTTGGACTATAAAGAAAGCTGTGTGCTGAAGAATTGATGCTTTTGAACTGTGGTGTTGGAGAAGACTCTTAAGAGTCCCTTAAACTGCAAGGAGATCCAACCAGTCCATCCTAAAGGAGATCAGTCCTGGGTGTTCATTGAAAGGACTGATGTTTAAGCTGAAACTCCAGTACTTTGACCACTGATGCGAAGAGCTAACTCATTAGAAAAGACCCTGATGCTGGGAAAGATTGAATGGAGGAGGAGAAGGGGACAACAGAGGATGAGATGGTTGGATGGCATCACCGACTCAATGGAAATGAGTTTGGGTAGACTCTGAGAGCTGGTGATGGACAAGGAGGCCTGGTGTGCTGTGGTTCACGATGTTACAAAGAGTCGGACATGACTGAGGGACTGAACTGAAACTAAAACTCACCAAATACCCATGTTTTCACCCTAAACTCTCCCCCTTAACAACCACTGCCACCACCATGCCTTACAGAGGATTCTTCTGGTGTCCACAGTTAGGCAGACTTTCGGCATGTCAGGACAATTCATTTTTCTAGTCTGTATATACTGGAAGTTCTCTTTACTTCAAGCCCCACTAAATATTGAACATGAGACTTAGAATACGATTTCCTCACTTTCAACAAACTTGCCTTCTAGTAAACCAGATTTTGTTCCATGGTTAACCTAAAGAAAGTGAAGGAAAGTGAAGTTGCTCAGTCATGTCTGACTCTTTGCGACCCCATGGACTGTAGCCTACCAGGCTCCTCCATCCATGGGATTTCCCAGGCAAGAATTCTAGAGTGAGTTGCCATTTCCTTCTCCAGGAGGTCTTCCTGACCAAGGGATTGAACCCAGGTCTCCTGCATTGTAGGCAGATGCTTTACCATCTGAGCCACCAGGGAAGTCCATAGTTAACCTAAGCAGGATGATAAATTATGATGCTACTTTATTTAAATTCAGATGAACAAAATCAACAAGGTATAAATTAAAAAAAAATAAAGTTATACATATAGAACAAATTTCCAAGCTCTGCTAAAGTAACTGAAACAGTGTATATAGTGTGTGTGTATATACGTATACACACACACACACGTATATTAAAGTAAGGGTTTAAGGTTTGCTTGCTTGGTTTTGCAAGTAACAGAAGCATGGAGAAGTGGCATCAAGGTAAAATGATGCAGCTATTGCTTATACAGGGAAGTGTAGTTGTCTTCACATATAGCTAGAAGGTGAAAAATAAAGTTATGAACAAAGGAAGCTAATTTCCTCCAGCTTTCAGGATAACATGGTCTCATCTGTATTTCAGGGTAACATGGTCTCATCTCATCTCTCTGTTTCATTCTTGATTCTGCATGTTTACTGGCCTTTCTTCTCTACTATGCATTTGTCAGCGAAAGGTTGTTTAGATGAGGAATCTTTTTTTCTCATTTTCAGTAAGAAAAAAAACAAATGTCAACTGATCTCTAGTCCTAAATCTCCTGAACAAAAGTTCAATAGAGATAGTCTGACTGGCTTTCAGGTCATCACCTTCCCCAAACTTGATGGCAGCAGGAGTGGGCTAGGGTTTGAGGGCAGAAACATGGCTTATTGGGACGACTTATTAGCATGTGTGGCTTCAGAGATGATAGCTCAGCCCCAAGAACCTGAGGCTTGGTAAAGAGATTCTAGCACAGGCCACAGGAATGACAGGGCTTGCTGCAATGTTGCCTCTTTCTAAAGAGTATAGCACAGAAATCTAACTATTTCATGTATTTGTATTACCTTTTTCCTTTCCCAAGGAAAGTTTCCAGGCTAACCCAAAATGACAAAGATGTAAACAGATAAACACAATGCTGTGGCATGAGTGCCATAAGAAAGGCAGGCGCAAAGGACAGTCATCAGAATAACTGAGAAATTGCATTATACAGCAAAGATGTATACACTCTTAAGGCTCTGTACTTTACATTTTATTTTGCTTTATTAATAAAGTTGTGATTTATTCTGTATGGCAGTTGTAGTGTTAGTCACTCAGCTGTGTCTGACTCTTTGTGACCCCGTGGACCCACCAGGATCCTCTGTTCATGGAACTCTCCAGGCAAGAATACTGGAGTGGGTAGCTATTCCCTTCTCCAGGGGATCTTCCTGACCCAGGGATCAAACCTGGGTTTCCTGTATTGCAGGCAGATTCTTTACCGTCTGAACCACCAGGGAAGCCCATTCTATATAGGAGGTCCCTTTATTTTTGAGATTTTTAAGCCCCCATGTTAAATTTCAGAAAAATATACTAATAAGATCTAGATGAAGCTTTATAATGAACACACCTATGAGTCAGACATTACCAAAACACAGGATGCCTCCCTCATGCTTCCTCCCTGTAAGTATTCCCCAATCATCATTTAAAGGTAGCCATAGTTCTCTTCCCTCTCCATAGATTAGCGATGCCTGTTTTTTTAACTTCATATAAATAGAATCCTACAGTATGTCCTTTTTTTAAGTCTGACATTTTAACTGTACTTTTTTTGGGGGGTGTGGGGAGAACCACGCAAAGTGTGGGATCTTAGTTCCCTACCAAGCATTGAACCCATGGTCCCTGCTCTGGAAGCTCAGAATCTTAACCACTAGACTGCCAGGGAAGTCCCAAGTCTGAATTTTTATTAATAACACCACGTTTGTGAGAGTCATTGATATTGTTTTGTGTAGCTGGAGTTTGTGAAATGTTACTGCCATATCAATTTCATTGAATGAATATACCAGAATGCATTTACCCATGATACTGGGGATGAACCTTTGGATGGTCTCTACTTTGAAGCTAGTATGATAAATTCTATTAATATCCTTTTACATATTTATCTTATAAATGCATGTATGCTTTTCAGTTCATTTTAGTTATTATGGTAGATGTGTAGTATATCTGGCAGTTGTCTTAATTTATATTTCCCAACAACTGATGATATTAAGCACATGTTGATAGGTTAATGAGCTACTTGGTTATCACTTTTGATGAGGCAACAATTTTGCCTTTAAAAAAAAAAAAATGAGTTGGTTTTCTTTTCCCTTTCTTCAAACTTCTTTGAAATTAAGAACTTCTGCATACCAAAGGACACAATTGTGAGATTTTAAGTAAAAACATATTATTTAAAATATAGAATCTCTTTTACCAAAATTTGATTCTCATTCAAATCTTTAGAATTATGTCTGTTAAATGAAATAAAAATGCAGGTTTTCAATATGGTAATAACATTCTATAGAGGAAGATTTGACTCAAAGATAGGTATTTTTTTTAAATCTGTGTAAAGACACCAGTATTAGAAAAAGCAACCCACTCATTAATAGTTGTCTATTTTGTGTGTACTGTCAATGGTCAAAATCTATTAAAAACTTACTCTCTACCTTCTACTCATGGTTTATCTTTTAGATAATTCATCAAAAAGCTTCCTTCAAGTTTCAAAATCAGGAAATTCTGTGCTGGGCAATTGGATTAGTTTTTTTGCCAATGGGAACTATGGCTTTTGTGGCAGACTGGGTCCCTTTTTTTGCTTTGTTTCCCAAAAAATATTTACCCCACATTTATAAACTACAAAAGAACCTATATATATACATTTCTCCAAACTAAGGTTATCCTTGTCTTTATTTGACCATTGCCCTAATATATATCTATTAACCTTTTATATAAAAAACATAATCAATATAAAAGTAAAAAGGAACTATAACAAGACTATGTATGTGTATATGTGTAAATATACTACATTTATATATACATATATATGTATAATACACATATATACACAGGACAACAAGCTTACTTCTGTGATCAGCTTTAAATTTCATAAGAGGAACTGCTGCTGCTGCTGCTGCTGCTGCTGCTAAGTCTCTTCAGTCGTGTCCGACTCTGTGCGACCCCATAGATGGCAGCCCACCAGGGCCCGCCGTCCCTGGGATTCTCCAGGCAAGAACACTGGAGTCGGTTGCCATTTCCTCCTCCAATGCATGAGTGAAAGTGAAGAGGAACATATATTATAATTAATGAAATTAATAAATATTCCCATTCTTATGTCTCATGACATATTATTATCTGTGTTCCAGTCTTGGCTATATGCTTGCTTAACATTTGTTTCATGCTACAAAGTGAACGTGAGTACTGGGATTGAAGTTGTCTAAAGTATTCTGTGCAGCATCTTATTTGTTTGCAAAGTTTTTGAACTATGAATAAGGATAAAATTTGAAAGCCAAGGCATGGAAAAAAAAGACTGGAGAAAAGCATTTTTATGCTAATGGCTGTAGCGATGATTATAAAGCACAGTGCACACAGAATGCACCATGGAGATGCTAAATAATATTTATGGAGCATATGGGCCTTGCATAGCAGTAGCAAAAATGTTCTTTTCTCAAATTCTGTTTGCCAAATTACTCTGGGCATTAAGGAAACTGCTGAAGTTTCATTTAAACTGTGGACTGAAAATCCTGACCAAAAACAGGGTTGGGATTTGTGAGCTGTCATTTTATTCACTTCAACGCTAAATAGAACTGTGACATGCTAGAATGACTCTGGATAAATTGTCTTTTACTTGCTTGATATAAGGGTTTCCGGAAGGGAGAAAAAAAGTGGAACAGGGAATCACAGTTTTGGAAAAGCTTAAATAGAAAAGTTTTTGAATTTCTTAATGGACACAGTTTATGAGTCCAACTAAACAAACACTTCTCTTTATGCAAATGTATGGTCTAAATTTTATTGTAATAATCCAATTCATCAATGGATATTTTGGAGATCTGGAAAACATTTTTTATTTGAAAAATTCATAAACATTTCACTAGCCATTTCTTATGCCTCAAAATTATACATCTTCATAGATTCCTGGTAATTAAGGGTTAGTCTTTATTTCATTTACTCAGATAATGATAACATAGCACTTGCAAAGTGGTACAAAGCTGACCTGCTTACCTCTGACAGTGCAAGACTCATTTCACTCCACTGGTTTCCTAAATAAGAATGCTGAGATTCAGAAAGTCTAAGAAGCTTGTCCAAGGTCACAAAGAGTAGTAAATCTTGAATTCAGTTCTACCTAACCAAAGATGCCCTGTCCTCTTCAAGATGCCGTAGAACCAAAACCCTCCCCCAAAAAAAGAAGACAAAAAGCACAGATCAATCTCAAGTGCTGTAACAGATGTAAAGACACTACCTCTGGAATAGCTGCAGGAAGCTGGAATGTCACCATCAATGTGTATTCTAAGAGAAATTTACCAGGATGATTCTGGATGACTGACATGAGTTCCTAAATATCCCCGAGTATTTGTGAAGAAATCCTTCATCCCTTTTAAACTCTGGGTATTGTGGAACTCGCCTTGGCTAAGGTTTAAAAGCCCTGATGATTCTGAATGACTTTTTGTGAGAAAGCCAGCTCCTCTGGTTTAAACAAATCAATCTGTGTGTAAACGAGCCCTCAATATGGGAGTTTGGATAGCTGAAAAATCTAAAACGTGACATTCAGCAGAACTTCACATTTCCACAACGTACTTTCCAAATGTGAAGGACAAGACTCCATTCTCCCTATATTTAAAACCAAGGCAGCTTGATCCCATCTGCCAGAAAATATGTAGCTATTTTCTCCTTTGGGGTAAATGAAAGATACCATTGGTTTTATAAGCTGCACATTTGAACTGATTGAATAAAAAAAAAGTTTGAAAAATTGTATACAGAAGGATATATTCACCAAACTACTCTTCATATTTATGATGATGCTTTATGTAGTTTCTTTAACTTGATTACATGAGAACTGATTTCTACTCCCCAGAAAATTTAAGTCCATTATTTCTGCTAGTATAAAGGACTGGGGTAAAACCTATTTGTAGTCATTCTCTCTTGATGATGTATATACAAAATAACTAAATACTATGCCTTTCATTTGAAGCCAAAGTTCCTTTTATTAACAATTTTGAAAATGTACTCCTAAGTAAAACATAATTCATCACAGCTTGTTCTTTGCCCTATGTATTGTAAAGTTCATAATAATAAACATGCTTTCTCAGACATGGTTATTCTGTCTCTTTGTCACTATCAGTTCACAAACATGATTAGTTTGGGGGAAAATACCTACATTGCTTTTATTCTGAAGAGTCTTCTATTAGAGTTATTGGCCTAACATTACACCAAACTTATATCCTTTCTGTGTATGCATTTTCTAGCAAAGAAAACACAAACACAAGCTGTTCATCACTGTACTAAAAGTTTCAATCTGAAACAGAATAATGTATGCCTGGAAATGAAGCAGATATTTATGAGTAAAAACATTTGAAAGAGGATGGCCTGAATAAGCTTGAATAAGAAGAGAAATGCATCAGTTTTCCTGATACTAGTAGAAATATTTGACAATGACTGTAGACAATGGTTCCAGAATCACTGTGGTGGCTCAGGAATCACTGTGATGACTGCAGCCATGGAATTAAAGACGTTTGCTATTTGGAAGAAAAGCTCAGCATCTGAAAAAGTAGAAATATCACTTTTCTGACAAAAGTCTGTATAGTCAGAACTATGATTTTTCCAGTAGCCATGTATGGATGTGAGGGTTGGACCATAAAGAACACTGAGCATCAAAGAATCGATGCTTTCGAACTGTGGTATTGGAGAAGCCTCTTGAGAGTCCCTTGGGCAGCAAGTGGATCAAACCAGTCAATCCTAAAGGAAATCAATCCTGAATATTCTTGGAAGGACTGATGCTGAAGCTCCAATACTTTGGCCACCTGCTGTGAAGAGCTGACTCATTGGAAAAGATCCTGATGCTGGAGAAGACTGAGGGAAAGAGGAGAAGCAGGCAACAGAGGATGAGATGATTGGTTGGCATCACTGACTCAGTGGACGTGAGTCTGAGCAAACTCCAGGAGATAGTGAAGGACAGGAAAGCCTGGTTTATTGCCATTCACGAGGTTGCAAAGAGTCGGACACAACTTAGCAAGTCAAAAACAACAACAACAACAGATGACGGTGGCAGGGAACTCAATTCCAAGTAAGACTGAATAGGTGAGAAGAGAGAGACTTCCTTGGACTTGATGAGTGGCCTCTTTTGCTTCTCCCACAGTTTCTTTATGCTGAAACTATGCAGGATGATGAGAGCAAAACTAAACAGGATACAGATGGAAATTACTATAGCAATATTCTTTAGTACTTTATAGTTTTTTGTCTCTATGTGAAAGCTTAGGTACATATCTAACTTTTTGACCTTTTTTTTTCTCCTTAGAAATATTTCTACAGTGTTTCAGAGGTGACACACATTTTGGAGAATCAAAATACTAAAGCAACTCAACAGTGATAGACAACTAAATAATTAAAAGGACAGTGACTATTAGTGATAGCTCTAAACAGTAAATTACAGTATGCATAGCTTGAATATACATAAATTCATTTTTTATCTTCATAACTGCACTATGGCTTAACTCAGGGAGTTTTACTGGCCCCATTTTTAAGGTGATGGAACAAAGAATATAAAAGGGAAAAAGAAAAGCAATTAAAACTTGCTTAACATATGCTGAGAACCAGGAACTCTGCCAAGTATTTTAGATAATTATTTCATTTAATTCTCATTGAGTCTGTCAAAATTGGCATAATTTTTTCCACTTCTGAGAGCAATGAGTAAACTGAAGTTCTAAGAATAAACTACAAAAGTTCAAAGCTAATCAGGAAGATATCTTTTTCCCCACTACATGAAGCAGAGGTATTTAACTTATCTACTTAGAGAATATAGTTTCTGGAATGATCACTAGATCATACAAGTCCAAGACTACCAGTCTTACAAGGATAAATAGTGACATATTTATACCTTAAGTAGGTTCACATATGTGAACCTTATATGTCAGATGATGACACATATAAGACAAGCCACACTAGCTTCTGAGTACCAAAACTAATTCAATTGTAGGTTTAGTATAGATTTAATAACAGAAAAATGTAGGAAGATCCAGACAAAGAAAGTATTTTATTGTCTCTAAAAGTTGGGTAAAACATTATTTAGAAGAGTATAAAACATTTTAATGGAAACTTCTGAGTTCAGGTTTTGAGAAGCAGCACCTCAGCCTGGTGGTGGTGGTGGTGGTATAATCATTAAGTCATGTCTGACTCTTGTGACCCAATGGACTGTAGCCCACCAGGCTCCTCTGTCCAAGGGATTTCCCAGGCAAGAATTCTGGAGTGGGTTGCCTCTTTCTCCTCTAGGGCTTGTCTTTCTATAACTTGATAGAGGAATCAAGCATATCTCTTCAACATCTTAGCCAACAAAACAAAGTTTCATCCTTAGCTGCTTCAAACACATGGATGCAATACCTCAGTTTTAAAGACCAGAACTTAATATTTATTTTCCTAGTGGCTTTATTCTTGTATCTTAAAGTAGGTAGCTTGAACCTATGTGTGAGAATCATTTCTGTCCATAAAAGTAACAGTATTTAATTGTTTGACAAGTACAGAAATCTGTATGGATGATTGGAGCCAAGTGAGCTAGCATTCAGGCTTCAAGCTTAGACTGCTTGAGTCTGAATCTTTGTTTCAATAATTTATGGCTAATTACCATGTGCAAGTTTACTAATCTCTGTCTGTGCTACCTCTTCATTAAAATGGGGCTATACATTACACCAATGTCACCAAGGTTTTGCAGGGCTTATAGAGGTAATATAATGATATAAATTGTTTAAGATAGGCTTCACTCATAAACAACATTCAACAAATGTTCACTATCATTATGTTTAATATTATTACCAAATAATATCAAAATAAAACTAATACATATTCTGATAGACATAGAATGACAGAATCCCACACAGTCACATTCTAACTAACCTAATTCAGCATTTGGACTTTGCCAAATCACCATCTGGTTTTACCTAATACCTCCCTCAATGTGTTCCTCATCACCTCCAAAAATAGTGCAATATATTTTTAGTGTTAAGTTCTAAGAGGCTTTTTCCTCATACTGAGCCCTAAACTGTCTTCCTATAATTTGCATGCATACAGCTGGGTTCTGACTTCTGAGAATATATAGAGTAAATCTAATCCCATTTATACAAGAACACTTTTCAAATAGTTAAAAACAGATAGCCAGTTCTTTTTGAGATTTCATTACTTTAGACTGAATACTTTTCACTCCTTGTATTTTCCTACCAACTGACAAGTGTATTTTGACTTCCTCAATTGCTGCACTTTATCATTCTAGAAGATTTTATGCCATTATATTAAAGAGAGAGCCAAGTATAGAGCAAGGCTCTCAAGGCTCACTTCTCATTAGAATATTTGCAGGACCTTAACAGTCCATGGGGTCGCTAAGAGTCAGACACACTGAGCGACTTTATTTTCACTTTTCACTTTTATGCATTGGAGAAGGAAATGGCAACCCACTCCAGTGTTCTTGCCTGGAGAATCCCAGGGACGGGGGAGACTGGTGGGCTGCTGTCTATGGGGTTGCACAGAGTTGGGCACAACTGAAGTGACTTAGCAGCAGCAGCAACAATACCAAAACAAGTGTTCCATATCGAGAGATTCTGATTTAATTGTTTTGGGATGTAGCCAGATTGGAAAAAATTATTGCTACAGAAAAAAAAGCACAGAGTTTATATTTAGAAACATCTCAAGTTTGTGTGACTCTTTGAACAATTACTTTCTGAGTCTTATATCCCTTTGTTAATCAGCAAATACTATTAAATGATTACTATGGGTCAGGCATTGTGTTAAACAGAGGAAATAACACAGAAATAAGACATACTTGCTGCTTTCTAGTGGCTAGATAGTAATAACCAATGTAACAAATGAGAGTGTATTATACATTTAGATGAGCGGTATAAGAAGGATCATGGTTCTCTGAGATTCAATGAAAACAAGTTTGGCCTAGTCTGCACTATAGAGGGGAAAGAATTTGTCTTAAGTTCAGAAATAAAATGGCATTTTAGCCAGGGAAACAAAACAAAAACTTCTGTGATTGAGTCATGGAGGTTTATAAGAAGTTAAAAAAAAAAAAAAAAAAAACACCTCTTTCGTATCAAGAAATAAACAAATGAAATAACCAAAAAGGCCCCAAATTTCCCTAACCTCTTCATTGAAAGTAACCACTTTTTATTTCTTTAAAAACTTGAAATTTTCAGTGGTGGAGGGTTTGCCTGGAAACTAGGATTTGATAGAGACATATCTGAGGTGTAGATGATAAAGCTGGCAGTTTTGTTTCTCTCCTGAAGGAAATTCCCAAATGCAAACCTCAGAGTAGAAAACAGTGGTGGGGTCAGGGGCAGATGCGTTAGAACAGCAACTTTTGGCTGGAACATCACCTTGCTTGCTGGCCTCTGACCTTCAGGGGAAAATGCTGCTATTGCTAAGTCACTTCAGTTGTGTCCAACTCTGTGCAACCCCAAAGACGGCAGTCCACTAGGCTCCTCCACTCCTGGGATTCTCCAGGCAAGAACACTGGAGTGGGTTGCCATTTCCTTCTCCAATGCATGAAAGTGAAAAGTGAAAGTGAAGTCGCTCAGTCGTGTCTGATCCTCAGCAACCCCATGGACTGCAGCCTTTCAGGCTCCTCCGTCCATGGGATTTGCCAGGCAAGAGTGCTGGAGTGGGGTGCCATTGCCTTCTCCAATGAGATGATGACAAATACCTCTTCTGTAAAAAGGTGTCCTCCACCTTCTGTAAAAAGGTGTTCTCACAACGTTGAGAAAAACTGGACATTAGTTATTAGTTATTTTGGCCTGAATTTGGGAAAATAAGATTGTTAAAGTCATAAAGGTTTAAAACAAATGCCTCACAAACTTTAAAATGCATGTACTTTGGCCACCTGATGCAAAGAGCTGACTCATTGGAAAAGACCCTGATGCTGGAAAAGATTGAAGGCAGGAGGAGAAGGGGACAACAGAGATGAGATGACTGGGTGGTGTCACCAACTCAATGGACATGAGTTTGAGCAAACTCCATGAGACTCTGAAGGACAGGAAAGCCTGGTGTGCTGCAGTCTATGGGGTCACAAAGACTCAGACTGAGCAAGTGAACAACATCTTGTTAAAAGATTCTGATATAATAGTTCTGGGCTGGGGTGGTGCTGGAGAGTCTGCATTTCTAAAAGATTTCAGATAAAATCAGTGGATCATACTTGGAGTACAAAGGATGTAGCCACTGAGTATGCTACTTTCTTTGCCCATCACAAAGTAATTGTGATGATGTAATTGTATAAGTGTATACATTTATACATTATGTATACAATGTATAATTGTATAAATTGTAATTGTATGATGTAATTGTCATAAATGTCAATTACAAGAATAAACTAGTTTCTGCCTGGGTTTAACCTGAATGTCTTTCCTGAAAACCTTGAAAGTATTAACACATGAACCTATCTTCTCCAAAGTTGAAATACTTCCCCATAGTAGAAACCTCATATGCCCTTTTCACTTTACTAATATCTTTTATTGATTCAATAGTAATACAACCATCCTGCTGCTGCTGCTAAGTCACTTCAGTCATGTCGGACTCTGCGCGACCCCATAGATGGCAGCCCACCAGGCTCCCCCATCCCTGGGATTCTCCAGGCAAGAACACTGGAGCGGGTTGCCATTTCCTTCTCCAGTGCATGAAAGTGAAAAGTGAAAGTGAAGTCGCTCAGCCCTGTCCGACTCTTAGCGACCCCATGGACTGCAGCCTACCAGGCTCCTCCGTCCATGGAATTTTCCAGGCAAGAGTACTGGAGTGGGGTGTCATTGCCTTCTTTACAACCATCCTAGGGATATCAAACCACTATAAGGTTTCTAGACACATATTGTGCCTACCATCTTGCTGTCAGTCTTGACCACTGACTGAATATGCTTACCATACCAGTGATTACCTGTTACTCAATGCACTCTGAAAACGTCATTGATTAATGTGTCTAAAGGATCAAATTACTTAGCCAAAAAATCAATATTGCATTCTTAATATTCCACAGAAAGACTGCTTACTCCTCAACTCTGAAGAAGAGACTATAGAACTTATATTTCTGTATCTGAAGTGTGTGTGATAAATGCATGTTAGAATATTATTTTTATCTGAAAGCTCATATGATAACTATTCTCCCTTAATAGAATAGAATTGCCAATTCTTTTGCAGGAAATATTCTTCTAGGGGATAGGAGCTCTTAAATTTAATCTGGAAATTAAGAGGGCAAACAGGCTTGGTAGAATGGGTAGAAATGTAATCACAGAATATTTGGACCAGAATTACTTTAGAAAGTATCTAGTTGGCCTCCATACTTTGTAGTTCATATATGAAGGTAACAGAAGGTAAAATCATTTCTATGACTAAGCCAACTTATTAGGTGACAGAGCTGGTCCTACCATCAGTTATAGACTAACAGCTCTGGTGACAAGAAATCCATAAACCAGAGTTCTGGTCATTGGTCTGTACAGTCACTGAAGTTTTGCAGTCTTGTTTTTCTCATTGGTAATTTGAACATTAATTTCTTTAAGACCCAATTTGATGTGAATATGCTCTGGATTAATGAAAACCAATATTTAAAAAATACATAGAACTTTTTGTGCTTACTCATTTTTACTTTTGGATATACATCATACAATTTGAATATATAATTTTGAAGAACAACAGAAGGCTAACATGAGTTGGTAGGGTAAGTGAACTATTAATACCTGAACATGACTAGATTAATTTTCAATTTCATAATTTAATGGTTCAGTTGAAAATAACAATTTTAATGTTATCATAAATGCTGGCAAATTTCATCAGAGATAATGAATAGTAAATTTATAACAAATAAAAAATAAAAGTTACCTGAAATATCTAAATTCAAATTGATAAAATCAGAAGCTCCTGTCCCATACATTTTACACATTTAAAACAAAAAGCTGTGTAAAAAATTGTGATATAAAAAAAAAATTGTGAGATATACAACAATGATGATATGATATCTTTAGGTTTCTTTTGCCTTTATAATACACTATGGTTATGTTTACATTCATATAAACTTTGTGTGTCCCTGTGTGTGTGTATAGGAAGCATCTGTTTTTATTAAATTAAAAAAAATAAATATTTCATACAAATAAAAATATTAAAGAATTTCCTAAGCCATCAAAAATACATTCTACCCCACATAAATCATTTAGGTAACAAAAGGGGGCACAAAGAATCTACTTTCTCCTGGATAGTCTGTATAGGTAAGAAATGTTCAGAAGGTTCTTCAGTGAGGTGTAAACTCTTAAGGAAATGACAACCCACTCCAGTGTTCTTGCCTGGATAATCCCAGGGATGGGGGAGCCTGGTGGGCTGCCGTCTCTGGGGTTGCACAGAGTTGGACACGACTGAAGCGACTTAGTAGCAGCAGCAGCAGCAGCAGCAGTGTAAATCCCTAGGCATGCAAACTGCCTAAATGAGAAAAATAGACATTTATTTTTCTCCCTTGGATTGCCTCTTCAGTCTACACTGGGGAAAAATAGGTCTTCTTGGAGCCATAAAAACAATATGGTATCTAGTTACCATCCCAGAAGTGAGTCAGGGACTATTAACGAAGAAGCATGCCTGGAACTTTTTTTTTAAACATCTCCAAGTTTGTAATTTCCTATATAACTATCTGTTTCCCTGTTTAAAAAAATGGTCTGAGTTTTTGGGTCCCATAGACATCAAGGAAAAAACTGGAGAGATGCTTTCTCTATGTAGACACATACAGAGAAAAACCTACAAAGGATATGTTGGTGGTGAGACTATAAAGTGGATGAACTACTTACCTATTCTGGAGAAGGAAACAGCAATCCACTCCAGTATTCCTTCCTGGAAAATCCCATGGACAGAGAAACAACTAGGTGACTGAACAACAATTTAACCTATCCAGACTCACTAGAGAATCTCCATACTTAACTCCCCAACAGAGGATCCTTAAAAATAAACTATATCCTTTCTAATCCCTCTGGAGTAAACAGTTCAAACGTGATCAGTTGGAGCATAATGATAAAAGCATTTTGCCAGGAGATTGTACAGGAACCCCTATCACTGTCTGATTTTGATGGTATCATTCATTAGATAAAAGTCCAATTTGAAAAGAAACCTGGTAGTCAGCCTTTGCACATTTACATAGTGAAGACAATTTACAAAACCATACAATGTGCAGAGATGAAAGCTATGTCGGTGCCCGTAAGGCTTTGTTGTTATCACTGCTTTATTGTTGTCTCTGTGTTGTTGTGACACTAAGAATTATGATCATCAAAGGAGGTGACCTAATCAGGAGGAAAGACCTCAGCTTGCTAGATAGAGGCAGCAACCAGCTGTCAAAGCAAGAGGTCATGGAGAGATACATTATTTATGTGGAGGGTGCTTGCTGTTTGATAATCGTCTCCTTCTTTCCAGGTTAGTCACCATTCTGCTCTCCCTCATCAGTTAGTTTCTCTTTTCAAAACACTCCATCAGAGGATTATTTATCAAAATACTTGAAGAATCTGGATGAGGTCTGTAGGGTGTATTTTGTGTACTGATTTAAAAGAGAGTGCTATTTTAATCAGTGGAGGATCTTCAATGACTGTGATTCCCCGTGGGATTCCAACTGAAGAGGAAGTCATTCTCCATGTGTTTTCTCTGTGCCTGCCATCTTGACAATCAGATTGCTACCTTTGGTCCACGTGAGTGTGTTTATCTGTTTGTGTCTGCAGACCACTCACTGTCTCTTAAACTTTTAGTATTACTTACTTACATAATACTTGGCAGTATAGTTATAATAGAATTTTGTGGGGAGTAGACTTCCCTGGTGGGCCAGTGATCAAGAATCCACCTTCCAGTGCAAGGGCCGAGGGATGATCCCTGGTTGGGGAACTAAGCGAAGCTTGTGCACCACAACCAGAAAGAAGCCCATCTACGCCTCAACTAGAGAAGGCCAGTGGACCACAACAAAGACCCAGTCCAGCCAAGGAAAAAAGAGCAGAGCACATAGGACGAAAATACCATTACACAGTGGAAAACACTTGTTTTGGCATGTTTGGGCTGCCATAATTCTCAGTGGCTGACAAACAACAAACGTGTATTTCTTACAGTTCTGGAGGCTGGGAATTCTAAGATCGAGGACCTGCAGATTTGATGTGAGTCCACTTCCTGGTTTTCACACTGTCCCCAAATGGTAGAAAGGGCAAGGGAGCTCTCTAGGGTCTCTTTTATAAGGACACTAATCCTCTGATAAGTGCTCCACCATCACGGCTTAATCACCTCCCAAAGGCCTTGCATCTAAAAACAATCCCCTTGAAGGCTGGGATTTCAGCATATGAATTTTGGGGAGACACACTCAATGTAAAGCACTAACATTTATATCAGATTTCTACTTTAAGCGTTTTCCATGATTATTTTTAAGATAAACAAAATATATATACAATGTTGTATTTTGTCTTTATTTTACTTTAGCATAAGCTAAATATTTATTAGATGAAATACCAAAAAGATAAATTATTAAAAAAATACTTAAGTTTGTGTTTATATTAAAATGTAAAACTGTGCAGACGCCACTGAAAATATAATGAAAACATAAGCTATTATCTAAGACATTTAAAACACACAGAAACAGTAATGATTGTTATAAAGAATTTTCTACAAAGTCAAGAACAAGACAAACTTGGGACTTCCTAAGTTAGGATGCGGGTTCAATCCTTGGTCAGGGAACTAGGATTCCGCATGTCACAGGGCAACTAAACCCATGTACTGCAACTCCCGAGGCCATACACCACAAAGAGAGAAGCCTGCACACCACAAGGAAGATCCCGCGTTCTGCAAGTAAGACTTGACACAGCCAAAAATAAATAAATGAATAAAAATTAAAAAAAAAAGACAAATGGATCAAGTTTTTCGTCTTTCTTAAGAAGTACACTATGCTTTACTAAATGCTAGGCAGACATCTGAGTGTTTTACATATACCAATACTGTTATTCCCTTAATGGTTTTGGTTTTGTTTATGGTTTTGTTTCTAAGTTTAAGTGTTATTTTGCCGATACGTGTTTTGAGGCACAGAGAGATTAAGTAACTTTCCTGGGGTCACTCAACTAGGAAGAGGTAGAGTCAGTGCTCAAACCCAGAAAACCCAATTCTAGGCCCTGTGCTTTCTTCACTGCTCATTCCACCACAGTCTGTGATCTTTGGTATGACAAATGATACACAAACATGTTCATTAAATCCCTTTTCACCTTTCACATGTCTGAGCTTTCTTATAATGTGAGATACCAATAATATACAAGCCTCAGTTCGGTTCAGATCAGTCGCTCCATCATGTACGACTCTTTGAGACCCCATGAATCACAGCACGCCAGGCCTCCCTGTCCATCACCAACTCCCAGACTTTACCCAAACTCATGTCCATCGAGTCAGTGATGCCATCCAACCATCTCATCCTCTGTCATCCCCTTCTCCTCCTGCCCTCAATGCCTCCCAGCATCAGAGTCTTTTCCAATGAGTCAACTCTTCACATGAGGTGACAAAGTACTGGAGTTTCATCTTCAGCATCAGTCCTTCCAATGAACACCCAGGACTGATCTCCTTTAGGATGGACTGGTTGGATCTCCTTGCAGTCCAAGGGACTCTCAAGAGTCTTCTCTAACACCATAGTTCAAAAGCATCAATTCCAGTCCAACTCTCACATCCATAGTTGACCACTGGAAAAACCATAGCCTTGACTAGACGGACCTTTGTTGGCAAAATAACGTTTCTGCTTTTGAATATGCTATCTAGGTTGGTCATAACTTTCCTTCCAAGGAGTAAGCATCTTTTAATTTCATGGCTGCAATCACCATCTGCAGTGATTTTGGAGCCCAAAACAATAAAGTCTGATACTGTTTCCACTGTTTCCCCATCTATTTCCCATGAAGTGATGGGACCGGATGCCATGATCTTCGTTTTCTGAATATTGAGCTTTAAGCCAACTTTTTCACTCTTCTCTTTCACTTTCATCAAGAGGCTTTTGAGTTCCTCTTCACTTTCTGCCATAAGGGTGGTGTCATCTGCATATCTGAGGTTATTGATATTTCTCCTGGCAATCTTGATTCCAGCTTGTGCTTTCTCCAGCCCACCATGTGTCATGATGTACTCTGCATATAAGTTAAATAAGCAGGGTCACAATATAGAGCCTTGACGTACTCCTTTTCCTATTTGGAACTAGTCTGTTGTTCCATGTCCAGTTCTAACTGTTGCTTCCTGACCTGCATATATGTTTCTCAAGAGGCAGGTCAGGTGGTCTGGTATTCCCATTTCTTTCAGAGTTTTCCACAGTTTATTTTGATCCACACAGTCAAAGGCTTTGGCATAGTCAATAAAGCACAAATAGATGTTTTTCTGGAACTCTCTTGCTTTTTCCATGATGCAGCAATGTTGGCAATTTGATCTCTGGTTCCTCTGCCTTTTCTAAAACCAGCTTGTAGAGTCAGCAAAAACAAGACTGAGCTGACTATGGCTTAGATCATGAACACCTTTTTGCTAAATTCAGACTTAAATTGAAGAGAGTAGGGGAAACCATTAGACCATTCAGGTATGACCTAAATCAAATCCCTTATGATTATACAGTGGAAGTGAGAAATAGATTTATGGGACTAAATTTGATAGACAGAGTGCCTGATGAACTATGGGCAGAGGTTTGTGACATGGTACAGGAGACAGGGATCAAGACCATGCCCATTGAAAAGAAATGCAAAAAAGCAAAATGGCTGTCTGACGAGGCCTTACAAATAGCTGTGAAAAAAAGAGAAGAAAAAAGCAAAGGAGAAAAGGAAAGATATAAGCATCTGGATGCAGAGTTCCAAAGAATAGCAAGGAGAGATAAGAAAGTCTTCCTCAGCGATCAATGCAAATAAATAGAGGAAAACAACAGAATGAGAAAGACTAGAGATCTCTTCAAGAAAATTAAAGATACCAAGGGAACATTTCATGCAAAGATGAGCTTGATAAAGGACAGAAATGGTATGGACCTAACAGAAGCAGAAGATATTAAGAAGAGATGGCAAGAATACACAGAAGAACTGTACAAAAAAGGTCTTCATGACCCAGATAATCATGACGGTGTGATTACTCACCTAGAGCCAGACATCCTGGAATGCAATGTCAAATGGGCCTTAGAAAGCATCACTATGAACAAAGCTAGTGGAGGTGATGGAATTCCAGTTGAGCTACTTCAAATCCTAAAAGATGATGCTGTGAAAGTGCTGCACTCAATATGCCAGCAAATTTGGAAAACTCAGCAGTGGCCACAGAACTGGAAAAGGTCAGTTTTCATTCCAATCCCAAAGAAATGCATTGCCAAAGAATGCTCAAATTACTGCATAATTGCACTCATCTCACAAGCTAGTAAAGTGATGCTCAAAATTCTCCAAGCCAGGCTTCAGCAATACATGAACCGTGAACTTCCAGATGTTCAAGCTGGTTTTAGAAAAGGCAGAGGAACCAGAGATCAAATATAGAAGCCTACGTGATTCAAATTAAGGCCTTCAAATAAGTTTTCCATACCCATGAAGAAGGTGTTATAGAAAGGCATGGTCCAGGGTAGGTGTGAGTCCAGGAGTTTTGAGCTCAATTTGACAACACAAGATTAGGATAAATTAGAAAAGCTAATGGTACTGTACAAAGTTTGTGATAATTAGAATAGCTTCCTGGGTTGGATCCTAGGGAATCCAGTACAATTTTACAGTGAAATGGAGAGTTAAATCTTGCCTTTTATGAATCAAAAGAGTTAAAAGAAAAATTGGGGCAAAGAGTGACATGATAAATTTTCTTCTATTTGGTGAGAGAGAAGTAATGCCCAGTGAAGCAGTTCCAGTAAGTAGCCAGAGAAAAATCTATAGGGAACGGATCCCTCCATGCCTGCCCTTTCCATTCATTGCTAACTTTGGTCCACATGCATCTGGGGAGTATTCTACAAGGAGCAGCTAAAAGCAGAGCATAAGAGACGATGAAATTATTTTCTCCCATTGGGCGGGCATAGAAAAGGAAAAGATGGGGACTTCCCTGGTCCAATGGTTAAGAATCTGTCTTGCAATGCAGGGGATGCAGGTTTGATCCCTGACTGGGAAACCAAGATCCCACATGCCAGGGGACAACTAAGCCCATGAACAACAACTACTGAGCCCTTGTGCTCCAAAGGCCTTGTGCCACAAGCAGAGAGCCCATGTGCTACAAGGAAAGATCACGCATGTCGCCAACTAAGACCAGATGTAGACAAATAAGTACATATTTAAAAAGAAAGAAAGAAAAGGAAAAGATGGAAGAAACATCTCCTCACTTACTGTAAATATTTGGGAACAATGAGAAAGATAAACTTGGTGTCACAGGATTTAAGTAGTGTTTCTTCTTTTGTTTCCTATCATTGACTGAGACTCATCCCATGACACCACCACCATCGTAGCACACATTTGACTTCAGTGTTTACTTAGTTGCTTATTATGATTTCCTGGTTCAGCTTTCAAGTCTGTACTGTTCAACAGGAACCTTTGCTTTCACATACACATGATTCTGTATAAAGCTTTCATGGCTATGTATAATGTCAATTAAATGTTCAGGAAAATTAAAGCATTTTTGAGATTTGCATAAGAAGGGAATACAAGTGCTTGCATACAAATGCTTTTTTTTTTTCTTTTTAGGAAACATTTTCTAAATAGCAAAAATGTGCTCCACTGTTTTATTCTAGAGATTAGAATTAATTCTTTACAACCACTGGCACGATCTTCCGTTTAAAACATTATTAACGATTTTTAATGCTAAAATGTTTTCATTTTTTTTCTAATTAAAAAGTGGAGTTGAATTCAGTAGCTACATATTATATTTAAAGTTTATGACTATTCAAGCAAATGAATTATTAGCAATAGTTTAAATGTATGCATAACTTATACAAAAAAAAAAAAGGTTAAAATGTTTCCTGACATCATTTGAAGGCTTTCACACTTTTTAAAATTTATTTATTTTCAATTGAAGGATAATTGTTTTGCAATATTGTGTTGGTTTCTGCCATACGGCAACATGAATCAGCCATAGGTATACATATAACTCTTCCCTCTTAAACTCGCCTCCCGCCTTCTATCATGGGGGCTGGTTTGAGTTCCCTGAGTCATATGGTAATGAATGCTTCCAAACTTCTTAACTTTTCTGCTAAAATGACCACTGAAATTTGAACCTATCATAAAATATATATCCTGTTATTTAGATAGAGAACACACACTAGAGTTAGGGACAAGCCTGAAAATATTACCATCAGAATCTGAAATTACTAAGAATTAGTGTCATTAGATTACTAAGAATCATTTTCAAGGAGATTCTTCCCTATGAGACAGTTTAGACATGTTTTCCTAATAAGACCAGAGTGCTTTATAAAATTCATAACATAGTTAGGGCAGGACCAAAACTTTTCGACTCAGGTACCCATCCTGATGGGCTGGTATTGGCAGCCTGAAGCACTCTTAGGACCACATGCCGTTAGTCATGACCATTGGAACAGAGTGTGGAGACATCCATGATACATATTTGTTATGTCTCAAAAATTATTCACAGACTCATTAAGGGGTTATTTTTAAGGTGACAATCTTCAAAACAAGAAGTCACAAGTCTACCTACTTGAGTCTAGTCAATGGAAGATAAAAGGTCTCAATATGTCAATACCCACTAGAGTCAGTGGGTGACACAAACATTTACTATGTGTGGCAGACAAAACTGGAGACAGTAAAAGTGATTAGTGTGCACTATTGTAACTGTGACACTTCCCTTAGCATTCCCCCTTGCTGTCTTTTAGGAATTCATTAAGAGACGCCGGTCTTAAGTAGCCTGGTCTGCAGAAGCAGACATATATCCTAGCGCAGCTTTAGGGATTTGTGATTTTCGTTAGTGATGGCCCACCTTCTGAAGACTGAGCCCCTTACAAGTATCAACATAATGGTGTTTCTCAACCAGAAAAATCTGGACATGACTATTTCTATGATTATCTTATTAGACAAATATATCAAATCTTATTCCACTGCCTCCTCTCTTTACCTTCTCTAACTCAAGAATAATATATTTTTCAAGCCCAAAGATTACTTCAGTGGGGTAATCAATATAAATTGCACACAGAATAATCAGGGTTCAATGTTTCTTATTGACCGAATTCACTTAATAGGCCATCAGTGATTATACAAATTCAAGTTGGTAAGAAAACTCTCAATATGTTATGATACCATATGGACAAAATTCATATACCATGTATATTAAAACCAATCTTTTTATAAAAGTACCTGCCCCCTTTGCATGCAATGCAGAATGCCTACATGCACTGTCTGTATTGAACACATTATGTTTTTCATGAACCTTTGACTATGCATGTGTTTATCTGAACTTTGTTATTTTGTTTGATACTGAATCTTGACATTCACAAGCATCAATTTACACCCTGGGAGATTTGTAATAATTCTGTTAAGGATCCTCCTTTGTCAAGTTTAACCCTCTGGAGGCATTTGAGGAGCAAAATTCCGTGACTAGGAGCCGCTATGCTTTAATTTGTACCAACACATGGTATCAAAGATCATGAAAGCAATGTTTTCATCCAATTAAACTTGCTAGAAGCTAATGAAACTGCCCAGAGAATTTCCCTTTGTAAATTAAAGATGCACAACAAGGACTGTCACTCGACTTGTTTTCAGTTGGCTTTGTATGGCACTAATGATCTTGGTGAGCAGTAGCCCTGTGGAGTTTGCATCTGTGAAGGGCAAAACCACAGAGGACACAGAGATTAGCCAGAATTCGGCTAAGCTGCTACCAAAATTTCAATGTTTATTCCAATCATCTTCAAACTCATTAGGTCTACAAAATTGAGTTGCAAATCTCTGGAGCACATGCTTTATTAAGAGGTGGCTGGAATTTCCCTTTTCCAGTTGGGCAAGAGCCCTGTGAGGACTGCATATCCCCCCTCCCCTCGGGAGAATGTTGGCACATCTGTCAATAGCCCAAGCCAGAACCAAGAAGTGCAGTGGAGTGTGAAAGGATGTATTATTAAAAATATTATTTTTTGGACTCATGCTCTTGAAAGTTTCTGAAAATTTTAATCTGTTAACTTTAGCCATCTCTCATTTAGAATGGTTTAAAAATACTGAATCAGTGGCTGAAGCCCTTTTTTTGGACGTCAATGCCGGAAGTTTCCCAGTCTTTGGCGTTTTCCAATTAACTCATTATTTCCCTTCTATAAGCATCTCTTTCAGCACCGGCACATTCACTGGGATACAACAAAACTAAAAAGAGTTTTGTGGTATTTTGCTTAACGTATCTTATCTTTCATAGGGTTAAGACCAACAAAGAGGTCCAGAAAATAGCTTCCAGTTTCTCCTATCTGGACTTCCAGAGAGTTAAGATAGACAGAAAGGTCCAGAAAATACGAGATTGGGAGGACAAGGTCCCTGAAGGAATTAGACTTAGAGCCATAGAGTCCAAGCTCAAGGCAAGTCAGATGCCAGAATTTCAAAGGTCATGTAAAGATCAGCCAAAAACAAATTCCAATAGAAGCCAGTTCAGGAGTCAGTAGATTTCTCATAAGGAGAACTGGGAATGCTTTGTTTCACTACTTTTCTGTCTCAGAGTTACTCACATTAAAAGGGGGAAAAGGCCCCAAACCAGATGCACAATACAATTGATATACAAGAAGAAATTCAATTCAGTCTCTCAGTCATATTCGACTCTCTGCGACCCCATGGACTGCAACATGCCAGGCTTCCCTGTCCATCACCAACTCCTGGAGCTTGCTCAAACTCATGTCCGTCAGTGATGCAATCCAACCATCTCATCCTCTGTCATCCCCTTCTCCCACCTTCAATCTTTCCCAGCATCAGGGTCCATTCAAATGAGTCAGTTCTTCACATCAGGTAGCCAAAGCATTGGAGTGTCAGCTTCAGCATCAGTCCTTCCAATGAATACAAGAAGAAATATAAAGGCATTTTTTAAAAGCCTCATTTCAGAACAGTGGTGGGGGGGGAAAAGATGAGCCTTGGAAACAAAGTGTCCAGAAGAAAAAATTAGAAAAAAAAAAAAAATCCCAAGGATAAAAATAATTTATATTCAAAAAGTTGTACATTGTCCTGTCTACATAGTACCTGGGAGCACTTGTTTTAGCACTTGCTTATGATGTTAATCTACACAAATTCAGAAGTTTTCTTTGTTTTTCTAATTAGGCAGTTTGGATTTGTATAAATCAATATTCACCTGAAAGAAAATCTACTTCAATTTAAAAAATGATATATAGACGTATGGAGTTTGCTGTAAATATTTTAATCTGCATTCCCAGAACCTCCACATCCTGGAGACATGTGTGTCTAAACTAATAATATTACCACTGGGGCCAAGCAGTGGCATGCCCAAAGTATAGCGAGAAAAGAAATCAGAACAACAACAACAAAACTATAACTAAACCATCAAGTTGACCAGAAAACCCAATTAACATATAACCTCATGCAAATGACACACATTTTCTAGACCTCAGTTTTGTCATCTCCTATAGTTCTAAATTGGCTTTATTTATTTCTCAATATCGCTGTTTTCATAGAAAGAAACTGGAAAAACAATCTACTTGTTTTTCCTGAATATTATTTGCCTAAAATTCCCCATTTCAAACATTGGTCACTGCTGTAATGGCATTTCATTAAATGATACAGAGCTAATAACTGTCTGCTTTCCAATGGCTATCAGCAAAACTGGTTATTTCGTAGACCTGATTAGGATGTCTATAAGTGAAATATGTTACATATCTTGTAGCCTAGAATCTTTAAATTTCCTTTTATATTCAGTGACTTCAGGATTTATTTAGTACAACACTGTCACAACACTTTGATGATATTTGTAGTGAAGACCAATAGCATCTTAATTATACAATTAAAAATCTGACAAGTACAAATAATAAACAATGGCAGAAAATGAAACCATTTACCAAAGGCATAGACAGAAATGTGTGCCTCAGGACAAGAAAACAAAAGCCATTAATGAATGCTCCATATAAAGCAAATTGTAATTTGCAAAAGGTATGCATAAAGCTCTCATTCTTTATCTCCTGACAGTGGAATGGAGCAGAAAGAATTCTGTGAGGCTGGAGTGCTGCTACTGCCAGCCTAACTCTGGTCGAGTTACATTAGTTCCCAGTAAAGAGTTCCTTTATCCCAATCATGAGGATTGTGAATCTAATTTATATTTGAGGGCTGTCCTCCATGGAAGGAGGTAAATGCCAGAGGCTCAGAAAAAATTTTTAAAAACACATTTAGTCTCTAAACATATTTAGTCTTTAGAGGTCTCTAAAGAGGTCTTTAAGAGACTAAACACATATTTAGTCTCTATGATCACACTGACAATTTGTGTAATATTTTGTATTTAATATATGTTGTAGTTGTTGTTGTTATTTAGTCACTAAATTGTGTCCAACTCTTTGTAACCCCATGGATTGTGGCCCACCAGGCTTTTTTGTCCATGGGATTTTCCAGGCAAGAATACTGGAGTAGGTTGCCATTTCCTTCTCCAGAGGATCTTCCTGACCCAGGGATCAAACCCGCATTTCCTACATCTGACAGGTGGGTTCTTTAACACTGAGCCACCAGGAAAGCCATTTAATATATATGTGACTTTTAAAACAAAACTGCTGGAATGCTTTCATTTACTTCTCAAAGCAGTCCATGCCTCAAAATATGAAGAGCCACTAAGAGAAGCATTATGAAAAGCAAAAAGGGGGATATGTGAAGGGGAATGAAATTATATTCTTTTTACTAATCATGATGATAATTATATAAAATAGGTATTTATTCTCATGACTACAGATGACAATATCAAAGCTCCTAAGTCAGTTAAGTCACCAGCCCAGTGTTACACACACAGAATGTGGTAGATGTAGAGATTAGGTTCAGATCAGAAACCAAACTTTATGCCTTTCTAGTAGCATTATATCCTGACAACACAAAAATCAATTCCCTGTTTTGTAATAAGGACAGCATGAAATTTCCTTTTGGGCAACGTTGATAAAAGACATTTCACTTCAGTTAGTTCAGTTCAGTTGCTCAGTCCTGTCCAACCCTTTGCAACCACATTGGTTGGAAGATGCCAGGATCCCTGCCCATCACCAACTCCTGGAGTTTACTCAAACTCATCTCCATTGAGTCGGTGATGCCATCCAACCATCTCATCCTCTGTCATCCACTTCTCCTCTTGCCCACAATATTTCCCCAATTCAGGATCTTTTCAGATGAGTCAGTTCTTCGCATCAGGTGGCCAAAGTATTGGAGTTTCAGTTTCAGCATCAGTCCTTCCAATGAATATTCAGTTCTGATTTTCTGTAGGATGGACTGATTGGATTTCCTTGCAGTCCAAGGGACTCTCAAGAGTCTTTTCCAACACCACAGTTCAAAAGCATCAATTCTTTGGCACTCAGCTTTCTTTATAGTCCAACTCTCACATCCATCCATGACCACTGGAAAAACTACAGATTCAACTAGATGGACCTCTGTTGGCAAAATAATGTCTCTGCTTTTTAATATGCTGTCTAGGTTGGTCATAACTTTTCTACCAAGGAGCAAGCATCTTTTAATTTCATGGCTGCAGTCACCATCTGCAGTGATTTTGGAGCCCCCCAAAATAAAGTCTCTCACTGTTTCCATTGTTTCCCCATCTATTTGCCATGAAGTGATGGGATCGGATGCCATGATCTTAGTGTTCTGAATGTTGAGTTTTAAGCCAACTTTTTAACTCTCCTCTTTCACTTTCATCATGAGGCTTTTTAGTTCTTCTTTGCGTTCTGTTATAAGGGTGGTGTCATTTGCACATTTGAGGTTATTGATATTTCTCCCAGAAATCTTGATTCCAGCTTGTGCTTCATCCAGCCCAGCGTTTCACGTGATGTACTCTGCATATAAGTTAAATAAGCAGGGTGACAATATACAGCCTTGACCTACTCCTTTCCAGATTTTGGAACCAGTCTGTTGTTCCATGTCCAGTTCTAACTGTTGCTTCCTTACCTGCATACAAATTTCTCAAGAAGTAGGTCAAATGGTCTGGTGTTCCCATTTCTTTAAGAATTTTCCACAGTTTATTGTGATCCACACAGCCAAAGGCTTTGGCATAGTCAACAAAGCAGAAGTAGATGTTTTTCTGGAACTCTCTTGCTTTTTCAATGATACAATGTATGTTGGGAATTTGATCTCTTGTTCCTCTGCTTTTTCTAAATCCAGCTTGAACATCTGGAAGTCATGGTTCATGTACTATTGAAGCTTGGCTTGGAGAATTTTGAGTATTACTTTACCAGTGTGTGAGATGAGTGCAATTGTGTGGTAGTTTGAGCATTGTTTGGCATTGCCTTTCTTTGGAATTTGAATAAAAACTTTTTTTTATTACTTTATTACATTTTTTTTTTATTTACTAGACCTTTTCCAGTCCTGTGGCCACTGCTGAGTTTTCCCAATTTGTTGGCATATTGAGTGCAGCACTTTCACAGCATCATCTTTTAGGATTTGAAATAGCTCAACTGGAATTCCATCACCTCCACTAGCTTTATTCATAGTGATGCTTCCTAAAGCCCACTTGATTTTGCCTTCCAGGATGTCCAGCTCTGAGTGAGTGATAATACCATCATGATTATCTGAGTCATGAGACCTTTTTAGTATAGTTCTTCTGTGTATTCTTGCCACCTCTTCTTAATATCGTCTGCTTCTGTTAGGTCCGTACCATGTCTGTCCATTGTGCCCATATTTGCGTGAAATGTTCCCATGGTATCACTAATTTTCTTGAAAAGATCTCTAGTCTTTCTCATTCCATTTTTTCCCTCTCTTTCATGCCTTGATCATTGAGGAAGGCTTTCTTATCTCTCCTTCTATTCTTTGGAACTCTTCATTCAAGTAGGTATATCTTTCCTTTTCTCCTTTGCCTTTAGCTTCTCTTCTTTTCACAGTTATTTGTAAGTGTTCCTCAGACAACCATATGGCCTTTTTGCATTTATTTTCCTTGGGGATGGTCTTGATTCCTGCCTCCTGTACAATGTCACAAACCTCTGTCCATAGTTCTTCCAGCCCTCTGTCTATCAGATCTAATCCTTTGAATCTATTTGTCACTTCCACTATATAATCATAAGGGATTTGATTTAGGTCTAGTGGTTTTCCCTTCTTTCTTCAATATAAGTCTGAATTTGGCAATAAGGAGTTCATGGTCTGAGCTACAGTCAGCTCCTGGTTTTGTTTTTGCTAACTGTATAGAACTTCTCCATCTTTGGCTGCAAATATAATCAATCTGATTTTGGTATTGACCATCTGGTGATGTCCATGTGTATGGTCTTCTCCTGTGTTGTTGGAAGAGGGTATTTGCTATGACAAGTGCATTCTCTTGGTAAAACTCTATTAGCCTTTGCCCTGCTTCATTCTGTACTCCTAGGCCAAATTTGCCTATTACTCTAGGCATTTCTTAACTTCCTACTTATGCATTCTGGTCCCCTATAATGAAAAGGACATCTTTTTTGGGTTAGTTCTAGAAGGTCTTGTAGGTCTTCACAGAACCGTTCAACTTCAACTTCCTCAGCATTCCTGGTAGGGGCATAGACTAGGATTACTGTGATATTGAATGGTTTTCCTTGGAATCAAACAAAGTTCATTCTGTCATTATTGAGATTGCATCAAGTACTGCATTTAGGACTCTTTTGTTGACTCTAATGGGTACTCCATTTCTTCTAATGGATTCTTGCCCACAGTAGTAAATGTAATGGTCATTGGAGTTAAATTTTCCCATTTCAGTCCTTTTTAGTTCGCTGATTCCTAAAATGTCGATATTCACTCTTGCTATCTCCTGTTTGACCACTTCCATTTTGCCTGAGTTCATGGATCTAACATTCCAGGTTCATATGCAGTATCAGTCTTTACAGTATAGGACCTTACTTCCATCACCACATCCACAACTGGGTGCTTTTTTTGCTTCGAATCTGTCTCTTAAGTCTTTCTGGAGTTATTTCTCCTCTGACCTCCAGTAGCATATTGGGCCGCTACCAAGCTGGGGAGTTCATCGTTCAGTGTCCTATCTTTTTGCCTTTTCATACTGTTCATGGTGTTCTCAAGACAAGAATACTGAAGTGGTTTGCCATTCCCTACTCCAGGGGACCACGTTTTCTCAGAACTTGCCACCATGACCCGTCCGTCTTGAGTAGCCCTACATGGCATGGCTCATAGTTTTATTTCATTAGACAGGCTGTGGTCCATGTGATCAGATTGGTTAGTTTCCTGTGACTGTGGTTTTCAGTCTGTCTGCCCTCTGATGGAGAAGAATAAGGGCTTATGGAAGCTTCTTAATGGGAGTGACTGACTGAGGGGGAAATTGGGTCTTGTTCTGATGGGTAGGGCCATGCTAGTAAATCTTTAATCCAATTTTCTGTTAATGGGTGGAGCTGTGTTCCCTCTGTTATTTACCTGGGGCAAAACTATGGTGGAGGTAATGAAGATAATGGTGACCTCCTTCAAAAGATCCCATGCATGTACTGCTACACTCAGTGCCCCCAACCCTGCAGCAGGCCACCGCTGACCCACGCCTCCGCCAGAGTCTCCTGGACACTCATGGCAAGTCTGGGTCAGTTTCTTGTGCGGTCACTGCTCCTTTCTCCTGGGTCCTGGTGTGCACAAGGTTCTGTTTGTGCCCACCAAGAATCTATTTTCCCTGTCTTGTGTAAACAAACTTTAAATTTTCAACGGGTTAGAGACTGGCCTTTTTTGTTCAAACACAATTAACTTTAGATTTCTAATTACTAAAGTCAGATGGAGGAGAGAAAAAACATATACAGCCATTCTTAAGAGTAACTTGCTTATGTTCAGTAAGTACCTAGGAGCAAGCATTCCTCTCCTGATTCATGTTTATTCTCACTCTCTCTCCCTCTTGCACGCATGTGCACACAGACACACTTATACACACACACACACACACACATTTACACAAAGTTCTAAAAGGAAACATGTAAGATGTTCATCAAGAAGTGTTTGTGTGAACAGAGAGAACTGTTACATGAAATATATGAATTTCAAAATGGAAAGCAATTATGGAAATACACTGTGGAAATATATTTTTTTAAAATAGCACAGAGTAATTATGTTAAACAAAAGTAGCATATATGTGAATCAAAAGCAGAGCCTGGAACTTCACTACATATTTATAATAATATACACCAATTCAAGGACATATATCCACATACCCCAACCATTGCCTATAAAGATACAGAAAGGAGTTAAGGATTTGGTTAAAGGGGGATAAATGAAACATGAAAGGGACTTCACAGAGACCAACGTTGCTATGACTCTATGAACTGAGGACCTTGATTAACTCAACCCTCCTCACCTGATGTTAAATTATATCTTAAGTAAAATTTTATATAATGTCTCTATTATTGATAGTCTAACATTTATGAGTTTGGCAGTTCTGATTTTGCAATTCATTTTCTTATTGGCTCATGATGACCTATTTTTCCCTATGATTTTAGTGAGCTTTGAAGATGAGCCATACTCCTTGCAACTTTCTTTGTGGCAAGCTTTTGAGTTACCAGTTTAAGTGAGTTCCTCTATAGTAGGCTTTGCCAGACCCTTGGAAACACTATCAATCCAGAATAAACTTCTAAGTTATCTTAACCCTCATTTGTATAGTACTCTGGCTAGAATTCTTAAAGCAACCCTTGACTAAGACTGTGTATCTTTGCATGTCCCTTCTCAGATTTCATGGGATGTAGGGTAGAGGGAGCATGTGTGCAAATATTTCTCTTACGGCAAGTGTTGTCTCTAGGAGTCCTGTGCCCTGGCTTTATGTGTAAATATTAACAGGTTGCTCTGATATAGTCTCAACTTCCATGTTGTCCCTGTTGTTTGGACACACCTTTAAATATATTCATATCTTAATCCACTAAAGCTGTCATCAGATACATTTGGGCAACTTCCAGCTACAATGATTACCTAGTTTTATTCTTGTCACCAAAATGTCCTTTGTGTGCAAGAGGTTAGCCATATGTTAAAATAAAAGTTTTGATATTTACCCAACATTTTAGTAGTTTCTCTTAAATAGATAAAAATGTAGCCACAATGCATATAATTCTTTATTTTAAAAAAGTATGTCTACTAACTCTTTATTAATAGGCTTTATACTATAAGATTAAAGAAAAAGACTTTTTTTTTTTCAGGTTAAACTGACATGTAAAAAATATCTTTTTCTTGAGAAATTCAGTATTTATAACAGATTTTACCAAGGAATTGTAAAAATAACCAATACTATATGTGTTATGTGCTGTATGAATGATTTGCCTCTGATATGGGCAATTTATGTTTCATATGAGCAATTACACTACAGCAGCATTTTAGACTACGATGGATTCAGACTAAGAATCATTTATTTAAAATCTTTGAGATAGAGGATATCATTTTATTTTATCCTTAAATATGTTGGAGGTTGAAAATGATTCCTTTTCCAAACTTTTTCTAGAAGACTATTGCTTTCAGTTTTTTCTTGTATTACTATTGATGTATTATCTATATATGGTGGTGGTTTAGTCGCTAAGTCATGTCCAACTCTTGTGACTCCATGGACTGTAGCCCACCAGGCTCCTCTGTCCACGGGATTCTCCAGGCAAGAATACTGGAGTAGGTTGCCATTTCCTTCTCCAATTATATATAATAATATATATATATAAGCATAAGCATCAGGCAATCGGGTATGATGCACCAGACAAATACATGTGATACAATCCACTTGAATCAATATAAGAATCTAAGCACATTCTATATTACATTGTTATTAACTAATGACTAATAGTCATCATGTGTGGAGTGTTCAAAATATGTCTGACATTGTGCTAGACCTTTCAGAGTCATTTAATTATCACACCATCTTCCACAATGAAGACATTTCAATTTTATAAATGAGAAAAACTATGGTCCATAAATTAAGAAAATTTGCTCTGCCACTCAATACACACAAATGACAGAAATCTAAGAGAAAAATAATTTTCTGAAAGCATTAATACCCAATTGTAGTAAATGCAGTAGCAAATATTTGTTTATATTTTACCAATTTGTCTTTCCCTGATGGATGTTTTAAAATGTTTCTTTATTTCTTTATTTCATCTCTACTTTTAGGCTATAAATTATCCACTTTTCCAATGTCAGAAAAGTAATAAAATGTCATGGCTTTAAATTTGAGTTCTATACTAATATTGCCTGAAATTAAATTCTGGCAACATCATTTATAGCTGTGTGGCTTGGGATAAGTTACATCATCTTTCTGAGCCTCAGGTTCATCATCATGAAATAGAAATAAATAATAATTCATGGTAATCATTTACAAAATAATTCTATTTCATGGTGGTGATATAGCACTTAGGACAATAAATGCCAAATAGCAAGTGCTCAATAAGTGTTTATATATTAAGGTTATAAAATGATCTGCCTCCAGCATTTATTTCTGTGCTATTAGTTTTAATGTTGTCTGAATGTTTTGTTTGTTAGACTGGGTATTAATGTGTATGTTTTACAAGGTATCAGTGGCTCAGAAGATATTTTACTTATTGTTCTCTTTTCCCCCCCATAGTATTTGAATAACTGAAAATGACAGATTTATGAGCTCTGAGTTTGTAAAGTAATTATATATTGTGATATTATACTATTTTACTATTTAAAATGAAGGATTTACCAAACTGAAAGGGAAAATGGCCTGCCACTCCTTTCAGTGTATAAGCTTTTATGCCAGGAGCTGTGAAAGTAGAAATTTTCCACCAAGGCTGTGAATAGAGAAGCAGACAAACCTAATACTGAGCCACACCACTGTCACGCAGCAATGCTAGAAGCGAATGGTTCAGTGTGTAGGTTGCGAGTCCCACAAGGTGTCAACCTTCATAGATTTAGGGACTGAATAGACTAATTTATTTGTTTTGTACTTAAGGCCCTGCTTTCTTACTCTTGCAAAAATTCTAGTAAACTTCCTTTCAGGTGTTTATTACAGCATTATCCTTGCATGATAAGAAACAGGAATCAATGTAAGTCTATGTATCATTCAATAGCTTGCTCTCTCAATATTTCTGAATTTTATATTTTCAATACATTTTTGAGAACAAGTGTAGTAACTTCTCTTTGATTACTGTATAAACTACCAGTGCTAGAAGGAAAAAAAAAAAAAATTGCTTTTCCTTCCTGGTGTCAAATATTCAGGAGAATCAACACCAAGTTGTTCAACTTTGTTCATGTTTTAGAAAAAATAGTTTTTATTTTTCTTTCCTAGTACCATGTATAACTTTAAATTAAATGGATATCAGGGAAGACAGAATCCAATCTCTTTTATTTTACTGATGAGGAAGCTGAAGCTCAGAGCCACCCACACTTATGCATTTCATTGCAAAGTCTAAATCACACTGTTCAGTTATTTCACTGCATTCTCATTATGTCATTTATGAAAACATTTTCAATTGTTTTATTCTTATTTCCTGCATTCTCTGTTTATTTTTTATTTCCTGAAGGACTAATGATTTTGTTAATCCTATGGACAATTAAAAAAATATCTAGTCCAGATTTGGTGATACTGAATATAATAAGTCAGAAGAAAAGTACTTTCATTCATGAACAGTATCCATATTTCAAGTCCTCATGACTCAATACCATCAGATAAGAACATACCAATTAAAATAAAATATAAAATGTATATTGTTGTTGTTCAGTCACTAAGTTATGTCTGATTCTTTGCAACTCCATGGGCTATCGCCCACTAGGCTCCTCTGTCCAGGGGATTTCGCAGGTAAGAATACTGGAGTGGGTTGCCATTTCCCTCTCCAGGGGATCTTCCCAATCCAGGGACCAAACCCACATCTCCTGCATTGGTGGAGTATTTCTATACCAATGAGACACCAGGGAAGCCATAAAATATATGCTGCGAACTAATTTGCCCTCATTTTTATAGTTACAAAATGATGTGTAATAAAGGATGGATGTCAGTGGATGATTAGAGGCAGACAGTGATCCTAGATCTTTTCCTCTTCTTTATTTTCAAGAATGATAAAAGCAAGGTGCATAGCTTATTTTCCATGGCTGTGTCTGTGATCTTCAGTGAGATAATGCATGCTAAGTATTAAGCAAGCTACTTGAGACACAGTACAAACTCCATACATGTTAGGAATTCCTATTTCCACTGTGATTAAAGAAAAGAACGAGGGAACTGAACTGAATAATTTGCAAGCTCCTCAAATTCATTTCCTTTTAGATTCCACTAGACTTAGATCCCATCTGTTTCTGCTGAGCAGCAGTAAGACTGCAGATCTCAAAGCACATGCAATGTGTCCCCTCTGTATAAAGCTATTCAGAAGGGAGGTGCCAGCACCATGTTCTTCTCTAGATTAAGAGACCACACATTCTCAAGTGTGCAGAGAAAAAAATTAAACTAAGTACCACATCTGATAGAAAAGTAACCAGTGCATACTGAATTATAGAATAGTTGTATACATCAAGGTTAATTCCAGCAAATACTTAGTGAAAATTGGTAGTATTTTGCATTCTAATCCTTGCGAAGTCTGCACTCACTTTTAGGAAATTAAATTCTTTCATGATATTTCTGAATTACATTTAAATTCATCCACGGAGCTGTGAACAATTCTTATGTGAAATTCTGGCACGTTAATCTTGCAAACTCATCCAGAGTGCCTTAAGATCTATGTTGGGAGAGGAGATAAGAATGCTAATTTCATTTATTTTTCTACCTGCATGCCTCCTATAGGGAGAATGAATTGTTTAAAAAAAAAAAAAAGAGTTAATTTTTGTGCCTCATTTTTATGGCTGATATTACTTTCAGGACTGAATTGTTCTTGCAAGCAAAAGCTAAACATTAATTGGATCCAAAGGGGTAACTACTCTCACAGACATCTGCAATGTGAATTTCCAGGTAAGGAGCGGAAATGAGAGAGTCTATGAGAGAAAATTTCTAAATCGGCATTCTAATATAATTTATTAAATAAATGCTTCTTAGACACCTACTATATACCAGGGGCTGTCAATACAATGATGAATGAAAACCCGTCCCCTTTTCAAGAACCTCACTGTATACATGAGGCCATCTTTGACCTTATAAAACGTAAAGTCTGAATAAAATATGAGTGGATATAAAAGATCCCAAAAAGAAATGTTATGAAAATTCAGGAAAAATAAAAAGCGGTTTTATTGGGAAAGAAAAAAAACCTTCAATATGGAGTAAGTAGACATTGAACAAAGGTCACATTTTCACAGGTAGAAGTCACAGGGCATGGGCAGGGTACCTCAGGTATGAGCAAAGGCATCAGGTATGGATCCTGAAACGAAGCATCTAGAAACAAAGCAACAGCCATAGAACTAGAAAGGGGTAAAATTTCAAGATGAAGGGCAAAGAGAAGCCTGCTGAAAGATAAAACGGCACCCTTAACTAACTGTTCACCCGTAATAATGAATTGAGCTGAAGGGGGCAGTCGCATTTTGTGACGCTGTTTCCAGTTTTTATGAAATGCAAATATGATGATGGCAAGATATATCCCCAGATGCCCCTGAAGAAGTTAGGATACTTTTGACTTTCAGTTCAGTTCAGTTCAGTCACTCGGTCTTGTCTGACTCTGCGACCCCATGAATAGCAGCACTCCAGGCCTCCCTGTCCACCACAAACTCCCGGAGTTCACTCAGACTCAAGTCCATCGAGTCAGTGATGCCATCCAGCCATCTCATCCTCTGTCGTTCCCTTCTCCTCCTGCCCTCAATCCCTCCCAGCATCAGAGTCTTTTCCAATGAGTCAGCTCTTTGCATGAGGTGGCCAAAGTACTGGAGTTTCAGCTTTAGCATCATTCCTTCCGAAGAAATCCCAGGGCTGATCTCCTTCAGAATGGACTGGTTGGATCTCCTTGCAGTCCAAGGGACTCTCAAGAGTCTTCTCCAACACCACAGTTCAAAAGCATCAATTTTTCGGCGCTCGGCCTTCTTCACAGTCCAACTCTCACATCCATACACAACCATAGGAAAAACCATAGCCTTGACTAGATGGACCTTTGTTGGCAAAGTAATGTCTCTGTTTTTGAATATGCTATCTAGGTTGGTCATAACTTTCCTTCCAAGGAGTAAGCATCTTTTAATTTCATGGCTGCAATCACCATCTGCAGTGATTTTGGAGCCCAAAAAAATAAAGTCTGACACTATTTCCACTGTTTCCCCATCTATTTCCCATGAAGTGATGGGACCGGATGCCATGATCTTAGTGTTCTGAATGTTGAGCTCTAAGCCAACTTTTTCACTCTCCACTTTCACCTTCATCAAGAGGCTTTTGAGTTCCTCTTCACTTTCTGCCATAAGGGTGGTGTCATCTGCATATCTGAGGTTATTGATATTTCTCCCGGCAATCTTGATTCCAGCTTGTGTTTCTACCAGTCCAGCGTTTCTCATGATGTACTCTGCATATAAGTTAAATTAGCAGGGTGACAATACACAGCCTTGACGTCCTCCTTTTCCTATTTGGAACCAGTCTGTTGTTCCATGTCTTGTTCTAACTGTTGCTTCCTGACCTGCATACAGATTTCTCAAGAGGCAGGTCAGGTGGTCTGGTATTCCCATCTCTTGACTTTAAGTGACATAATTTAAAGTGTATTATGGGGACTTCCTTAGTGGTCCAGTGACTAAGATTCCATCTCCAAATGCTAGGGCCCAGCTTTGATCCCTGGTCAGGAAACTAGGTCCCACATGCCACAACTAAGAATTTGCATGCTGCAAATAAAGATCCAGTGTTCTGCAACTAAGACCCATGTAGCTAAATAAATAAACATTTAAAAATAAATAAAGTGGATTATGAAATACAGCCACACTATCTCACTTATCACATTGAGATGCCCAATGATAGAATCCTCCCAAGCAAGTTGCTTTAGTACCTGAACTAAATTTTCATGGATGCAGGTTCCTTTCAACTTTTCATTCTGATATTTGTTACATGTTGTTTCTCCCTTACCCCTGGGCTTCTGTTTGTAAATTCTCCAGAAATCGTATTTTCAAGTCAAATTTCCCAAAACTCAGAGAGGGTTAAATTAGCATCTAATCTTCATATGCCTTTAAAGAAAAGAAGAAGAAGAAGAGGACCTACTCTAAAGCAACAAAGAAGGCTTTCTAGTACATATTCATAGCTAGGATTCCATTACAGGATTATTTGTAATACTGTCATTGGCAAGGAATATAGAGTTAGCAAGTATGGCTGAAAAAACGGAATTTCACCCATTCAAGTTGAAGATACCATCAAAAAGACATAGATAATGTGAACTGGAAGAAACATATTCAACGTAAGAGTTGTATCAGTTTTATTCAGGACCTTACTGAGGACTATAGCCAGAAAACAGCCTCTCAGTGGCTTCTGAGAGAACTGCTCCAAAGAGGTAGGAGAAAAAGCCAGTATATATATATATGTTTTTTGGTTAAGGAATACATGTAATTAAGCACATCTCAATTAAAGTTTACTTCTATTCAAAGGAACAGATATCTTGGTTAACTATTTTAGTGATTTTTTTTTAATGTATGGGAAGATGCAATAATCTGGGTTCATTAAAATTCTTCCTGATATATACATCGAACTATCTAAGGGGCCTGTTTTTCCAAAGCTCAGAATACCTCACTTGGTTTTCATCCTTAATTTCTCTCAGGATATAGTGTCAACTACTGCAGCAGCTTATCATTTTATCCCTGTAAAAGGATAGGAACAACATTCTTTGTTTTATGATACTCAGTAAGGGATCAAAAGTGGGTTTTGTAGTATAGTCTGAAGTCAGGCAGGTTGATTTCTCCAGTTCCATTCTTCTTTCTCAAGATTGCTTTGGCTATTCAAGGTTTTTTGTAATTCCATAACACAAATTGTGAGGTTATTTGTTCTAGTTCCATGAGAAGTGTCGTTGGTAGCTTGATAGGGATTGCATTGAATCTATAGATTGCTTTGAGGAGTATACTCATTTTCACTATATTGCTTCTTCCAATCCATGAACATGGTATATTTCTCCATCTATTTGTGTCATCTTTGATTTCTTTCATGAGTGTTTTATAGTTTTCTATATATAGGTCTTTTGTTTCTTTAGGTAGATTTATTCCTAAGTATTTCATTCTTTTCATCATAATGGTGAATGGGATTGTTTCTTTAATATCTCTTTCTGTTTTTTCATTGTTAGTGTATAGGAATGCAAGGGATTTTTGTGTATTAATTTTATATCCTGCAACTTTACTATATTCATTGATCAGCTCTAGTAATTTTCTGGTGGCGTCTTTAGGGTTTTCTATGTAGAGGATAAAGTCATCTGCAAATGTCATCTGCATAATGTCTGCAAACAGTGAGAGTTTTACTTCTTTTTTTCCAATCTGGATTCCTTTTATTTCCTTTTCTTCTCTGATTGCTGTAGCTAAAACTTCCTAAAATATGTTGAATAGTAGTGGTGAGAGTGGGCACCCTTGTCTTGTTCCTGACTTTAGGGGAAATGCTTTCAATTTTTCACCATTGAGGATAATGTTTGCTGTGGGTTTATCATATATGGCTTTTATTATGTTGAGGTATGTTCCTTCTATGCCTTCTTTCTGAAGCATTTTTATCATGAATGAGTGTTGAATTTTGTCAAAGGTTTTCTCTGCATCTATTGAGATAATCATTTGGTTTTTATCCTTCAATTTGTTAATGTGGTGTATCACATTGATTGGTGTGCAAATATTGCAGAATCCTTGCATCCCTGGGATAAAGCCCACTTGGTCATGATATATGATCTTTTTCATAAGTTTCTGGATTCTATTTGCTAGAATTTTGTTGATGATTTTTGCATCTATGTTCATCAGTGATATTGGACTATAGTTTTCTTTTCTTGCAGCATCTTTGTCTGGACACTCATCAAGACAGTATGGTACTGGCATAAAAACAGAAATATAGATCAGTGGAACAAAATAGAAAGCCCAGAGATAAACCCATGCATCTATGGACACCTTATCCATAGGATAAGGAGGCAAAAATATACATTGGTGAAAAGACAATCTCTTTAACAAGTGGTGCTGGGAAAACTGGTCAACCACCTGTAAAGTAATGAAACTAGAACACTTTCTAACACCATACACAAAAATAAACTCAAAATGGATTAAAGATCTAAATGTAAGACCAGAAACTATAAAACTCTTAGAGGGAAACATAGGCAAAACACTCTCTAACAGCAGGATCCTCTATGACCCACCTCCCAGAGTAATGGAAATAAAAGCAAAAATAAACAAATGGGACCTAATTAAACTTAAAAGCTTTTGCACAATGAAGGAAACTATAAGCAAGGTGAAAAGACAGCCTTCGAGTGGGAGAAAATAATAGCAAATGAAGCAACTGACAAAAAATTATCTCAAAAATATACAGACAGCTCATGTAGCTCAGTAACAGAAAAATAAACGACCCAATCAAAAAGTGGGCAAAGAACTAAGAAGACATTTCTCCAAAGAAGACATACAGATGGTTAACAAACATATGAAAAAATGATCAACATCACTCATTATCAGAGAAATGCAAATCAAAACCATAATAATGTACCACTCATGCCAGTCAGAAGGGCTGCTATCAAAAAGTCTACAAACAATAAATGCTGGAGAGGATGTAGAAAAAGGGAACCCTCTTACACTGTTGGTGGGAATGCAAACTAGTAAAGCCACTATGGAGAACAGCATGAACATTCATTAAAACACTAAAAATAGATCTGCCATATGACCCAGCAATCCCATTATTGGGCATACACACCGAGCAAACCAGAACTGAAAGAGACACGTGTACCCCAGTGTTCATCACAGCATTGTTTACAATAGCTAGGACATGGAAGCAACCTAGATGTCCATCCATAGATGAATGGATAAGAAAGCTGTGATACAGATACACAATGGAACGTTACTCAGCTATCAAAAAGAATGCGTTTGAATCATTTCTAATGAAGTGGATGAAAATAGAGCCTATTATACAGAGTGAAGTAAGTCATAAAGAGAAACACCAATATAGTATATTAATGCATATATATGAAATTTAGAAAGATGGTAACAATGACCCTATATGCGAGACAGCAAAAGAGACACAGATATAAAGAACAGACTTCTGCAGTGTGTGGGAGAAGGCGATGGTGGGATGATTTGAAAAACTAGCATTGAAACATGTATATTACCATATGTGAAATAGATCACTAGTCCAAGTTCGATGCATGAAACAGGGCACTCAGAGCCAGTGCACTGGGACAATCCAGAGGGATGGGATGGGGAGGGAGGCGGGAGGAGGGTTCGGGATGGGGGACACATGTACACCTGTGGCTGATTTACATCAGTGTGTGGCACAAACCACCACAATATTTTAAAGTTATTAGCCTCCAATTAAAATAAATAAATAAATAAAGTGAGGCTTTATGCTTCTCCTGACATAGACTAGGAAGGGCTTGGGGAAGAGATGGATATCATATGCAGCAAAGATGTTTATCACATTATGGCTTTTGTGCTTTTTTCACCTTCATATTTATTTGTAAGGTGGCCAGTGTTTCCAAAGATGACAATTTATTTACCCATACAATCCAAAAGTTGTTTTCTCTCTCTCTCTGAATTATGTATGTCTTTACTAAGCAGATAGAACTAGGAAAAAAAAAACTAGATAGATAGACACACACATATTTTAGAATAAGTTAGACCAATCGGTCCCCAACCTCTGGATCTAATGCCTGACACTACCAGTTTTCTTCTGAAATCGTCGGCTATTCACAAAATGCACAACACAGGAGAATCAGAAGCTTGTACACGTGTTGAAAAATTAAATGAATGTTTTAGTAGATATACAGTGCTAAGGAAAAGAAAAAATAGAGGAGTTTAGCATCTATCAAAAATAATAATAATAATAATAATTAAAAAAAAAAAAAAAAACAGGAGACTGATTCCTCTAACAAACTCTGAAACCTTAGCTGAGATTTGCTTGCTGGATTGGTAGGGAGGAAAAATAAATTTCCCACTACCCTTCAAGATTTTTGGCTGAGAGTTCCCTAAAATAAAAGACAGATTAACTGGAGAAAAAGAAACAGAATTTTAATTGTATATATATATATATATATATATATATATATATTCTATATACATTGGAGATATCCAGGAAAACAGAGAAACTCCTTGAAATGATCCAAGCCATACCCTTAAATATCATTTCCAGCTAAAGACAAAATAAAGATGTTAAGTGTGGGGGAAAGAAGAGTAAACCAGTTGAGGTAAGTTACCTGGAAAAGCAGAATAAACAAAGGGGTGGTTGTTATGAAGATTTGAGTCAGTACCTTCTCTATTGTAAGAGTTTTCAGAGACTTGGTCACCCCCCCTCTTCCTGGTACAAAGAGGGAGATATCCTTATAAATGTAAATGTCTTCTACAAAAGGGTAACTTCTGCTCAGTTTTCAGACCTTTTCCTTTGTCCTTTGTTTCTTAAACATTTGTTGCTGTTGCTGTTGTTTAGTAGCTAAGTCCTGTTGATTCTGTTGTGATCCCATGGACTATAGCCTACCAGTCTCTTTTGTTCATGGGATTTCCCAGTCAAGAATATTGGACTGAGTTGCCATTTCCTTCTCCAGGGGATCTTCCCTACCCAGTGATTTGCAGGTGGATTCTTTAACACTGAGCCACCAGGGAAACTCTTAAACATATTCAGCCCCAAATAATACTTATGTCAAAGAGTATATTTTGAAATGACAAATTCCACTCCCCTTCAATTGAAGTAATTTTTCCCATGTTTGCTGCTTAGCAAAAAATAAAGCATATATTCAGGTGGAAGAATACAACATTCTGTTTTACATCTTTGAAATTTCTCTAAAAATTAAAAAATTGTATAATTTTAACCTTTTTTCAACATTTAAGACTTCAACCTTTTTCAACATTTAAGGCCAGTAATGAACTTTGGATAATATTTCATGATCTCAATATAAATCCCAAATTATTTATATCTGTATAGAAAAAGATAGATGAACAAAAGTACAACTTTCCATAAAAGTACTTTTGCTAAATATAAATGTGTACACTAATATATGTCTGTATGTAAATACACATATAAATATATATGCCCCATGTAACAAAGCAAAATTTTAAGGGTATACAAATTTACTGAGTATAAGTGATCTACTTTTCTTTGTTTCATTACATTAAGATTTGAAAATTTTGCGTGGAACCTGTGACCAGCTTCCTAGCTGACAAAAATCCACCCAGGTTGTGGTGTGGGGTGTGGATGGGGAGAGTGAGAAAAGAGGAAAGAAGAGACTTTGGTTTTTTTCCTCTGAAGTCTTTACAAACAATATAGAGGACATATTGAGAGTTTGCTAGGTTCCTGGTCATAGAATCCTACATAAAGGTATTATTTAAGGGATTAAGAGTATAGACACAGAAGTATCAACTGAGTCCTTAAAATAACTACAGTGAAGGTAGGGAGAAGAGGGAATTCCAGAAAGAAAAGACTCTCAACAAATAGTTAAATAAGTAATAGATTCATAAGTAGTAGATTCAAAAGTAACATAAAAGGTGATGATACCAGTAGAAATCAACTTTAAGATCAAATTTATCTAAAAAATCATACTAATTCTAAACATTTTAAATAGCGGTGGTGTATCTAAATATTAAGTAGAATCTAGAGAAAACAGCACAGTAACATAGATTCAGTTCAAAAACATCCAATATTGTGTGAAGACTAGGCAGTCTTAATATCATCCTTAGACTGTCTTAGAAGGATGCTTGTCTTTCCATGCCTTCTGTATTCTACATATTAAGATGGGAAACTTTCTTGCCTCTAGCTCTTTGAATTAATAACATGGTGTGGGATTTTCCTGTGTAATGAGAGGCCACACATTTTGAGGCTGGAGAGGAAAGGACTTGATTCAGAACCTTGTACAAAAATTTTGACTACAAGTGATTACTTTAAACGTATTCAAAATAAATATAATAAAGTCCTTTCTTATAGAAATTCATCCAACACTTTCACATTCTCTCAAAAATTTGATTTTTAAAATGACTACTTTTAGAAGTTATGTTTGCTGCAAAAGTTGAAGTATTTTGAGAATGAGAGGGAGTATCTGGATCCAGAAATTGTACCAAGAGCCACCTGGCCTCATGTAATAGCGCAGTTACAGAGAAAAAGTTAAAGAGGAAGACAAATTAAAAGTGACTCAGCCTGAATTATGAAGTAGGACAGTAGGTACAGCCTTTCTAAAAATCTGAGGTTTGACACTGAACAAAATACGAGGGTTTTTTGGCTGAAAGAGGTTCAGGAATATTTCATATTGCTACATAAATTTCCCATACCTGAAACTATTACTGAATGCACAAACAATTCATAAGCCATACAATTTTAATCAAAGTCAACTTTACATTTTGACAAAACACTATTTACATGTTGTTGCAAAAGTAATAGAGTTCCAGAAAGAAAAATTCTACCTATCAGATGGGGGTCAGTTAAAAGTTAGGTTTGTGTGTTACTTACTTACCATGTGCTTTCTCTCATTTGCTTCTCTGCTGGTAAGTACACCACCAAGTTTACCTTTCTCTACCTATAATCACTTCCTATCTATAACCACTTTCTCCTACCTATAACCACTTCCGCCTTCAGATGGGGAATGAAGCAGGTGTTCTGGACCAAACACATCAGAACACTCCATTAATTGTTCACTGAGGAAGTTCTTGAGTTAATCATAATGAATGAAACAGGGTAACGTTATTATTGGAAATTCTGGGAAAGAAACCCAACTTCTACCACCCAATTCAAACTGAAGTAATGTAAGATCTAAAGCTGCTAATAGAGTCCAGGAAAGAAATGAAATCTCACAGAATATGGAGTGAGTCAGGAGAAACAGGGTAAGATAAAAAAAAAAAAAAAAGCACAGCTGTGAGAATACTTCCCATCTAACTTCCTCTTACGTAAGCAAGCTTGTACTTAATATTACAGTGACATCAACCAGTAATTTCCCCTTTAAGATGGTTTGGTTTGAATTCTATGCCGCTTGCAAACCAGAGTTCTAGCTAATATACCAACTGACCTTATTGATGCCAAAAGTTCAGCATTAGCATTTAATTCTTATGGAGAATTACACTAGCCCTTCCTGCTCTTTGTCTAAAGTGGTGATTTACATGTTAAGTCACTAACACATCAATTTCAGCATGATTATAGATCACTTTTCATGAGAACTAGAGGAGCTGCTGCATTGTAAAAACAGTGAGGACCTGAGGTGAATGATACAGCTGATATGGTGTAGGAAAAGGAAATAGGAAAATAATTGGACAGACATTCAGAGCATTGCATTTTCCCCTTCATTGGATTGAACATAACAGGTCTTTTTACAATAGTTATTTAAAAGATTACAAACTAAAATTTGACACATGATTAATGCTCTCAGGGCTCATCTTGATCTTAGGTTTCATTTTCTGAACAAACACTTAGGGTTTTCAGTTTTTTTTCTATGCCTAAGCTTATTTAAACAAATAATATGCCAGTTATACAGAGTCAATGAAAAACTTGGGTTAATATATGCGATTTGCTCCTTGAAAAATTGTACTCAGTATAGTCACTTTAATAAATCCCATCAATATTTGAACTCCTTAACTGGACATTCAATTCATTCACTGTACCAGACAATGCTGACAACTATATTCTAAACTGGACTTCCCTGATAGCTCAGTGAGTAAAGAATCTGCCTGCAATTCAGGAGACCTGGGTTTGATTCCTGGGGGAAGATCCTCTGGAGAAGGAAAAGGCAACCCACTTCAGTATTCTTCCCTGTAGAATTCCATGGCCAAAAGAGCTAGCAGGCTACAGTCCATGTGTTTGCAAGAGTCAGACATGACTTAGCAACTAAACTATTGTCCTTCTTACATAGCTTATTTCCATGAAAATTAGAGCTATTTCTTGGGCTCATAGTATTTTTTCTTATTTTTATCCTACAACTTAGCTTTTTGGGGCTATTTATAGTTCTTTATAATTGCAAATTTGGAAAAGGCAGCCATGGCCACAGGACTGAAAGAGTTCAGTTTTCATTCCAATCCCAACGAAAGGCAATGACAAAGAATGCTCAAACTACCGCACAATTGCACTCATCTCACACGCTAGTAAAGTAATGCTCAAAATTCTCCAAGCCAGGCTTCAGCAGTATGTGAAGCATGAACTTCCAGATGTTCTAGCTGGTTTTAGAAAAGGCAGAGGAAACAGAGATCAAATTGCAAACATCCGCTGGATCATCGAGAAAGCAAGAGAGTTCCAGAAAAACATCTATTTCTGCTTCATTGACTATGTCAAAGCTTTTCACTGTGTGAATCACAATAAACTGTGGAAAATTCTGAAAGAGATGGGAATACCAGACCACCTGACCTGCCTCTTGAGAAATATGTATGCAGGTCAGGAAGCAACAGTTAGAACTGGACATGGAAAAACAGACTGGTTCCAAATAGGAAAAGGAGTATGTCAAGGCTGTATATTGTCACCCTGCTTATTTAACTTATATGCAGAGTACATCATGAATGCTAGGCTGGAAGAAGCACAAGCTGGAATCAAGATTGCTGGAGAAATATCAATAACCTCAGATATGCAGATGACACCACCCTTATGGCAGAAAGTGAAGAGGAACTCAAAAGCCTCTTGATGAAAGTGAAAGAGGATAGTGAAAAAGTTGGCTTAAAGCTCAATATTCAGAAAACGAAGATCATAGCATCCGGTCCCATCACTTCATGGGAAATAGATGGGGAAACAGTGGAAACAGTGTCAGACTTTATTTTGGGGGGCTCCAAAATCACTGCAGATGGTGATTGCAGCCATGAAATTAAAAGACGCTTACTCCTTGGAAGGAAAGTTATGACCAACCTAGATAGCATATTCAAAAGCAGAGACATTACTTTGTCAACAAAGGTCTGTCTAGTCAAGGCTATGGTTTTTCCAGTGGTCATGTATGGATGTGAGAGTTGGACTGTGAAGAAAGCTGAGCACTGAAGAATTGATGCTTTTGAACTGTGGTGTTGGAGAAGACTCTTGAGAGTCCCTTGGACTTCAAGGAGATCCAACCAGTTCATTCTAAAGGATATCAGCCCTGGGATTTCTTTGGAAGGAATGATGCTGAAGCGGAAACTCCAGTACTTTGGCCACCTCATGCGAAGAGTTGACTCATTGGAAAAGACTCTGATGCTGGGAGGGATGGAGGGCAGGAGGAGAAGGGGATGCCAGAGGATGAGATGGCTGGATGCCATTACTGACTTGATGGATGTGAGTTTGAGTGAACTCTGGGAGTTGGTGATGGACACGGAGGCCTGGCGTGCTGCAATTCATGGGGTCGCAGAGTCGGACACGACTGAGTGACTGAACTGAACTGATAGTTCTTTATTAATGATTTTCAAATATTTGATGTTTTCCAAATTTCACCATTTTTTTTAGAATATGATTGAATGTCATTTTTCATTAAAAAAAAAAGCTTAATTTTTTGGAAATAATTGCCTTTTCCTCTGAACACTCAAATATTTTCATCTTTATCCCCCGTTTTTTTTTGTATCTATCACATTCTATTTGTACTTCTTTATGGTTTCTTTCCCATATATATTACTATTTAGACTGGTTTCCCAGGTGGCTCAGTGATAAAATAAAACAGGCTTGCAATGCAGGAGACATAAATGACCCAGGTTTGATCCTTGGGTTGTGAAGATCCCTTGGAGGAGGGCATGGCAACCCACTTCAGTATTCTTGCCTGGAGAATCCCATGGACAGAGCAGTCAGGTGAGTTATGCATCATGGGGTCACAAAGAGTTGGGTATGACTGAAGTGACTTAGCAAACATGAAGACTGAAAGGTTAGATATCTATACACTTTTAATCTTCAAATAAGATTCAGTATCTAGATAGTGGTACTTTTAAGTAAAAAATAAGCATTATAAGTTATTAATTATATAAGATACCCATTAGACTGAAGTGGCTCTAATGTTTTGATGGCCTAAATATACAAACAAAAACATAAGCCTGTAAACACCTTAAGGTTAATAAATTGAAACCTAAGGACAACCAATCACAAACAGCCAACTAGGCTTTAAGCTTGGAGAAGGCAATGGCAACCCACTCCATTACTCTTGCCTGGAAAATCCGGTGGATGGAGGAGCCTGGTAGGCTGCAGTCCATGGGGTCGCTAAGAGTCAAACGTGACTGAGAGACTTCACTTTCCCTTTTCACTTTCATGCATTGGAGAAGGAAATGGCAACCCACTCCAGTGTTCTTGCCTGGAGAATCCCAGGGACGGGGGAGCCTGGTGGCCTGCTGCCTATGGGATCGCAGAGTTGAACACGACTGAAGGGACTTAGCAGTAATAGCAGGCTTTAAGCTACAGCCAATCAATTTTCTTCCCTTGTTTCTGTACCTTATCTGTATAAGTCTTTATCTTGGCTCCTATCTGAGGAATACTCATAACTACTTCCTGTTTGGCACTGCCCTACTGAACTTAATTTCTGCTCAAATAACATTTTCAATACGCCTCACTTTATCTTTTAATGGTGACAATTTTAGATAGTCAAATAATGAATCAGTAAAACTGCTTTCTTTGCCAGACAATTGAGACAAGTTTCATCTAAAGTATTTAGTGCCCTAATTTTCATTTCTTACAGAAACACAAAACCTCATGAATTGGTTTTACATTAGAGACACTTAGAAAATTATAGCATAAAAATATTTTATAAAACTCATAATAAAAACCATAAAATTTCATACTCCATAAAAATTGATGTTATGTAGATATCATTTAGTGTTTCTAATTCAGGGTACGTAGTTTTTATTAAGAATTTATTGTGCATCAATTCTATATATCCTAATTAATTCAATTGGTCTATGGGAAGAATACTGCAGCAAAAAAGAAACAGGGGTAAAAAAAAAAAAAAAAGGTTTACTACCCTGAGGAACCTTCACATTTGTTTTAATGACATATAAACTTTAAGAAACAAGCAAACAAAAAAAAACCCAAAATTATAGAGGTACCTAACAAAAATGATCAAAGAAAATATTTGCCTTGGTTAATTTATATCTTAAAATTTACTTTTGACTGAAATTATTCACATAACTATTTTGATTCTTTAATTCATTTCATCTGTATAGGCATAGTCTAAGTGATTTTCCCTAAACATACTTAACTAGGCATTAAATTGAAATTTAACAGGATCATTATTGAGGTTAGATACTTTAATGATTTCTTAAAAGACATTTATGAGTATATAAAGCAATATATCCAGTATGCAGTTGTAAATCCTCAACAAATACCTAAATTAGTGATATATTAAGAAATATAATTAAATTCATGAAGATATAGAGACATGGTTTATTTGGGGGACCTGAGCTGTGCAACAACTAAACACTTGCGTACTTACTGATCAATTGTCTGTGATGAGTATTATGTAAGTATAATACATTTATATATCAATTCCTTTTAAAATTAATATCATATGGAATTTAATCAAATTACTTTTGGAATTTTCCATTTACATTTATATCACCTATAATTTTCTTTGACTTCTCACTTATCTTCAAATGGTCTGCTGTGTCATTATTAATAAATTAAGATGTGTCCACGGGATGGAATAATTTGAAAATAACATCATAAATAAATGAGAAAGGCTGGTAAATATGTGAATAAATAGATAATATACTGATAACAGAAAGAACTCTGGAAAATTCCCCCAAACTCAGAAACTAAATGATATTACTAAACAATACATCAAAGAAGAAATCAAAAGTGAAATTACAGAGTATACTGAACCAAATGAAATAAAAAATTAACATTTAAAAATTAACATAAAATTTGTGAAATGTAGCTTTAGTTATAAAATAATGAATACTTTATTAATAATTGATAATTTAAACAAAATTATCAGTGGATATTAGATAAGAAGAAAGGTCTCAAGTCAATGATCTCATCTTATAACATAGACAAACTAAATTCAGATAAAATAATACAGTGTAAGTAAGTGAAAGTAAAAGTCAACCAGGAATCAAAATAGTAAGCAAAAAAGAGAAAGAAAACTCATGAGATGAATACCTAGTTCTTTGAGAAGATCAATTGAACTGATAAACCTCTAGCCAGATTGATCAGTGAAAATGAGAGAACCTACGAATTGCCAAAATCAGGAATGAGAGAGGTGATATCATTAAAGATTCTAGAGTTAAAAAAAGGATAATAATGACATCTTATGAACAAAGAAAGCTTATCTGTAGTTGCTAGCAGATGAGCAATGAGGTTGAGAGGAACAAGAATGAGAGTATATCAGAGCTTGCACAGACTTTGGGGTTGATGATTATGTTCATTATCTTGATTGCCATGGTTTTCCAGTTTAAATTATACACTTTAAATACGTACAGCCTATTTTATGTCAATTAATCCTCAATAAATCTGTTTTAAAAACTAAGAGATAAAAGATCATGAAGAAATCCAGAAAGTAAAGGGGATGAGGTTGTATACAGAAAGGGAAATTAGTATATTAGTATAAAGTTTGGGAATACCTAAGGACACAGGGCTTCCCTGGTGGCAATCCCTGGGTCGGGAAGATCCTCTGGAGAAGGAAATGGCAACCCACTCCAGTACTCTTGCCTAGAGAATCCCATGGACAGAGGAGCCTGGTGGGCTACAGTCCATGGGGTCGCAAAGAGTTGGACACGACTGAGTGACTTCACTTTCACTTTCAAGGACACAGGAAAAGGAATGAAAGAAGAGTCTGAGCATGCAGGTGGCAAATGTAGTGATCACAGTAAATTTGTTGTGCTAATGAAAAGAGATGAATATAATTTTTTTAAAGTTCTTTTAAGGTCCTCATGGAACTATCTCTGGGAAATGAATAGTTTATATTGGTTTGTGGGAATATAGCTATGTAGCACATGAATGGATAACTCTTTTGCCATTCGACCTGTGTAAGGATATAAGATTTTAAACTGTATGCATGCATGCTCAGTCACTCAGTGGTTCAGACTCTTTCAGACTCACAGATTTAGAGACTGAACTTATGGTTACCAGGGGGCAAGGGAGGAGGGAGGGATAGATTGGGAGTTTGGACTGAGATGTACACACTGTTATTTTTAAAACAGGTAACACACAAGGACCTACAGTATAAGTATAGCACAGGAAACTGGTCTATACTCTATAATAACCTGAATGGGAAAATAATTTAAAAATGAATAGATACATGTGTATTACAACTGAAAAACTTTGTTGTACACCTGAAACTAACACAACACTGTTAGTTAACTATACGCCAATATAAAATAAAAAATTAAAAAACTAAAGCTTCTCTAACAGAGTCTTCATCTTTTCCAAGTTTATCCATTCTTGAGTCCTACCTCTCATCCCTCAGGTACATATTTCAGTTTCCTTATACTTACAGTTACTATTTTAGCAGATTTTCACAGTTTTTTTAATCTCAATTTCCCTGTTTAACTTACTGTGTAATTTCTAATTCTTGATTTGATTTAAATTGATATGGATGGTTAGATAGTGAACCCAGCAAAGGAGTATGAAGGAAGATACTTTAAACTAAGTTCAAATAAGGATAGGGCTCTTATCCTCAGTTCAGTTCAGTCACTCAGTCATGTCTGACTCTTTGCAACCCCATGGACCACAGCACTCCAGGCCTTGCTGTCCATCACCAACTCCCAGAGTCTACCCAAACCCATATCCATCGAGTCAGTGATGCCATCCAACCATCTCATCCTCTGTCATCCCCTTCTCCTCCCGCCTTCAATCTTTCCCAGCATCAGGGTCTTTTCAAATGAGTCAGTTCTTCACATCAGGTGGTCAAAGTATTGGAGTTTCAGCTTTAGCATCAGTCCTTCCAGTGAACACTCAGGACTGATTTCCTTTAGGATGGACTGGTTGGATCTCCTTGCAGTTCAAGGGACTCTCAAAGTCTTCTCCAACATCACAGTTCAAAAGCATCAATTCTTCGGCGCTCAGCTTTCTTTATGGTCCAATTCTCACATCCATACATGACTACTGGAAAAACCATAGCCTTGACTAGACAGACCTTTGTTGTCAAAGTAATGTCTCTGCTTTAAAATATGCTGTATAGGTTGGTCATAACTTCCCTTCCAAGGAGTAAGCCTCTTATCCTCAGAGATATTAAATAAAGCTCTTCTTTCTATCAACTATGCCTGAAAGATATCGGCCAATGGGAAAAACAATTATGGCAGAGAGAATTCAAAGATATGTGTTGTGATATATGTACTAATTAAAGGAGTTACCAAATGATGTTTTAGAAGAAAAATGTTTGTTTCCAATTGTCCATTGCTAGTAAATAGAAATATAACTGACTTTTTGTACTTTGACCTCTTATTCTGTGATCTTACTAAACTCACTAGTTCTGTGATATTTTTTGTAGATTGGTATTTTCTACATAATCATGTTGTCTGCAATTAGGGGTGTTATTTCTTTTTTTCCTATATATATGACTTTTTAATTTTCTTTCTCTTATTTCACTAGGTAGGATATCTAGTACCATGATAGATAGAAATGGTAAAAGCAGATATTTTTTCTTGCTATCAATTCAGTCTCTCACCATTAAACATGTTGCTAGCTGTTGGTTGAGATTTTTTTTAAGATGCTCTTTATCAGGTTGAAAAAGTTCTTACTATTCTTACTTGGAGATTCTCATCTGAGTGGATGTTGGGTTTTGCCAATTGCCTTTTCTATGTCTATTTAGAAGATTACATGCCTATATGGTGGATTACATTTTTATTATTTACATGGTAAACCAAGTTTTATTCCTATGATAAATCCCAAATGTTGATAAGTATTATATATTTCTGTATATTGTTAGATTTTCTAAATATTTGTTTAGAAATTTGCCCTTATGTAGTCTGATATGTAATATCAGGTTAATACTAACCTCAGAATTAATTGGGAATTCCCTTTTCTTCCATTCTCTGAAAAGATTGTATATACTTCAGTCCTTTTGACTCTTTGTGACCTTATGGACTGTAGCCAGCTGGTTTCCTCTATGAGATTCTCCAGGGAAGGATCCTGTAGTGGGTTTCCATTATCTACTCCAGGAGATTTTCCTGACTCAGGGATGGAACCTGTGTCTCTTAGTTTCCTGCATTGGTAGGTAGGCTCTTTATCTTTAGCGCCACATAAGAAGTTCTAATTTATTAAATTATATTATTTGAAAAATCTATAGTGATGTTCTCTCTCTCCTTCCTGACTTTGTTAATGCCTATCTTTCCTCATTTCTTTTTTTTTTTTTTTCGTCAGTCTACTAGGGAACTTTTACTGATATTCTCAAACAACTTTCACTTTCAGTGACTTCCTCTACTTTTCTCACTTCATTGATTTTGTATTTCGATATTATTTCTTTTTATACTTACCTGCATTTAACTTTCTTTTATCTTTAGAATATCTTAACATGAAAATAGGTTATTATATAAATTTTCTTTTCTGTTATAGGCCTGTGCTACTAGTTTTCTTCTACGTACTGCTTCAATGAGCTCCCATAAATCTTTTTATCTTGAATTCTTTTAAACAATTGAAACATGCTTTATATTTCAGAATATATCTATTTTGGTAAAAGTTTCACGTATCCATGAAAAGAATGTGAGTATTCTGTTTGACTGAAAATCTATAAAATCAATTAGTTTAATTTTGATAATAGTACTGATCAAATTTTCTATATCCTTACTGATTTTGCTTATGTGGCCTACTATTGAGAGAAGAATATCAAAATCTGTCCTTATAATAGTAGATTTGGATTTTCCTCCTTTCAATTCTACCAACTTTGATGCATATATTTTGATTCATATATTTTGAATTTTATATGCATAAATACTAAAAAACTTTATAACTCCTGGAATAATTAACTTATTACAATTATAAAATAATCTTTTTATTTAAGGTAATATTCCTTGCTTATAATCACTTTGTGTGATGCTAAGATCAACCTTTTATAATTAGTGTTCAGTTCAGTTCAGTTGCTCAGTTGTGTCTGACTCTTTGCGACCCCATGGACTGCAGTACGCCAGGCTTCCCCTTCCATCACCAAATCCTGGTATTTACTCAAACTCATGTCCATCGAGTCAGTGATGCCATCCAACTATCTCATCCTCTGTCTTCCCCTTCTGCTCTTGCATTCAATCTTTCCCAGAATCAGGTTTTTTACCAATGAGTCAATTCTTTGAATCTCAGGTAGCCAAAGCATTTAAGTTTCACCTTCAGCATCAGTCCTTCCAATGAATATTCAGGACTGATTTCCTTTAGGACTGACTGGCTGGATCTCCTCGCAGTTTAGGCATGCTCAAGAGTCTTCTCCAACACCACAGTTCAAAATAATCAATTCTTCTGCACTCAGCTTTCTTTATAGTCCAACTCTCACATCCATATATGTCAAAGGGAAAAACCATAGGTTTGACTAGACAGACATTTGTTGGCAAAGTAATCTCTGCTTTTTAATATACTGTCTAGGTTGGTCATAGCTTTTCTTCCAAGGAGCAAGTGTCTTTTAATTTCATGGCTGCAGTCACCATCTGCAGTGACTTTGGAGCCTCAAAAAACAGTATCTCACAGATTCCATTGTTTCCCCATTTATTTGACATGAAGTGCTGGAACCCGGAAAAAAAAAAAAAAAAGTTGGCTTAATGTCAGGAAGCATTTAACAGGAGGCTTCCTGTGTGCTGTTTTGGATCTGTCAGGAATCCTCTGTTCCTTATTAATTCCTGAATATTCAGGAATTAAGAGGAGAGGCAAGCCTCTCCCGGGGCTGAGGGATCCAGGCATTTCCTTCATTAGTTTTTCAATACAGTGATAAGTACCCTCTTCCTACTTGTGAACCATATGGTAAAAGTGATTCTTTACAACTCTCTCTCTCTTTAATATGGATTGCCTATGTTTTGTAAGTCTGGAATTTTAATCTTTATCTGAGAATAACTACCTTGTAAGACAGTATATATGCCCACACCATGTTGATTAAAACACCTCTGCTCCATCAGAGCCTTGGTCCCCGTGTCTTGCTTTCTTTCACTCTCTTTCTCGCTCTCTCTTTTTCAGGCTAATTCTCTGGAGCATAGAGGCCCTCTGGGTTCACTTTCCTGCCCAGGCTTCTAAGACCTTCTCGAGAAGGCGCTCTGTGCCTTCACCCCTCTCAAGAGTGTACTTGAGGCCTTCATGAACAGAGCAAGACCCGTGTCAGGGACTTTATTGGTTTTCTGCATAAACCGAGGAATATCAGCCTCTTTCTCTCTCCTTTACTTTCTTATCGTTGACTCTGGACCAGCAAGTTCTGGTCCATTAAGGGACCTCAGCAAGTGGCACCTGACAAAATGAATTATATGCTCTTATTCAAGTTATTTGCCTACATCCTTACACCATTAATATAGTCTCTGACTCTATATATCCTGTTTTTGTGTTAAAAAAATATAGAAATCTCCACCATAAATTCCAATCAACCTATTATTCAATAACTCTTTTTGAACTACAATCTGTTGTTAGAAATGGCAATTTTCCCATTTATATTACACACATTCGAGCACATTCTTGTCTTCCAGGCCCCATGACTTACGGTAATGAGCAAGCTGATAAACTGGTTTCTTTTGCTACTCCAGAGGAACAGCATGCTCTGTTGCATAACAATGCTGGCTCTCTACAACAGCTATGGAAATTCCCATACCGCCAGGCTAAAGAAATTATTAGTAATTGCTCTACTTGTAGACCCCTACATCTTTGACCCATCCCACAAGGTATTAATCCTCACGGTTTGCAACCTAATGAACTATGGCAAATGGATGTAACTCATTGCCCTGAACTCTCTCCATCTTCTTTCTTGAATGTCTGTATCGACACTAATTCTTCTTTTATTTGGGCCACACCTCTTTGTGGTGAGGCTACACAACAAGTTATAACTCACTTATTAGATTGTTTTGCTGTAATGGGAACTCCGAATTCTATAAAAACAGACAATGGCCCAGCCTATATTTCTAGGCGCTTTAAACAATTTTTACAATCTTTTTCTATTAAACATATTACAGGTATTCCTTATAATCCACAGGCACAAGGCATAGTTGAACGAGCACATCACACACTAAAGTTACAAATAAAAAAATTTAAAAAGGGGGAATAAAGTAGTTACAGGAACACTACTGTCTTCCTTATCTAAAGCAGACTTTACTAGATTCCAACATAAGATATTTTCTAAACCTGTGACTATTGTTAATACAGCTGTATTTGTTTAAAATTTTTTAGACTTACCACAGGGAGATATCTTAATGAGAGTAGAAACGCATTTTGAGGAATTGAAGGACACTTCTCTTCCTCTGCCCATTTGGTACCAAGACAGGTTAGCGAAACAATGGAAATCTGGGAAACTAATCTTACAAGGAAAGGGGGATGCTTGTATTTCCCCAGATGGATCCAACGAACTCACATGGCTTCCTCTTTGGAAGACTTGACCCAAGGGGGCCCCCGGCCTTGAAAATGGAGACGGGACAACAAGGACCCCAGGAGGAAGAAATTCCAATATGGGCCATGACGGCTCTAAAGATGTCCAGGAAGCACCACCCTCGGTGGCATCACCCTTATGATCTCCCCACTTGAGGACAAATAAAAACCCTTACTAATCGAGCTGAAAATTTGGTCTCTCAACAGGGATTGCCTCAGAGTCCTGAATACATTCTCCTGGCAATGCTCAGTCTTTTCGCCTGTACCTCCCCTGACTCGAGCTCAGACTAATACCCAACCCCCTCTATTGCAGGTCGTAGAATGGACAAGAAAAGACCGATCATATCAACCAATGACTCTACCCATATGCCCCCTCCCTGGAACGTGAAAGGGCCCTCACATCCTGGGGAGGAGGGAAAACTAATTAACATTTCTTTAGGCTATGAAGTCCTTCCCTTGTTCATGGGCCCAGCAGAATTGAGTACAAATGTCAGCTGACAAATTTGGGCTAAATTTCACTCTGCCTCCCAAAAAGGGTTTTTGGACGTTGCTTATTTACTGCCCTTTCTTTGTCTGTGAACCATGTTTATACTACTGAGACTTTAGGGAAAGAATTAGGGAAAGAACAAAGAACATTATACAAAGGGTTTACTTATAAAAACTTTACATATACTCCTGTTCAGTGGGACAAATGTCAAACCAAATCAAGAAAATTAATGTTTGTGGTAATCATACAATTGTTGATTGGGGACCCCATGGTATGTGGTTATCTGACTGCTCAGATGATATTAACAACACTGTGTGTGATATGGAAGGTCATTGACACTAAATGGAACATTACATGACAAAGGACTTCTTGGGTGGCTTGACAGTGGATTAGTCCCACCTCCTTCTAGGATCATCCTCGATAAACAGATTGGGCCTGAACAATGGGACATTTGGAAACTTGCTGCGAGCACCAAAAAACTTGGAACTTGGACTTGACATTTTACAGGGACCAGTCGTGGTCATAGTAACTATTTCTATAATCAGTCATATTTTATCCAGGCCTATGTAGAAGGGGACAACAGAGGATGAGATGGCTGGATAACATCACTGACTCGATGGACGTGAGTCTCAGTGAACTCCAGGAGTTGGTGATGGATAGGGAGGCCTGGCATGCTGTGATTCATGGGGTCGCAAAGAGTCGGACACGACTGAGTGACTGATTTGACCTGATGTCCCAATTGCTTTTGTTATAGCCATAGGAAATTTACAATAAGACTTTATGTTCTGTAACTTGTATTAATTGTAAAATATATACTTGTCTTAATTCCTTTATCTCTTTAAGAAATGATTCCCTTTTGATTCTTTGATCTCAACGTAATTTGCAGTTACCAGTAAATCTCCAACGACCCTGGAAAGAAGGTCCCATGGCTGGACTTGTTTCCAGATTACTTTAATTTTGTGTTACTCTTGATTCATTTTAATCATAGTGTCTACAAGTGGATACAAATCAAATTTCATTTTATAAATATAATAAAATGGGGGAATTGTCAGGAAGCATTTAACAGGAGGCTTCCTGTGTGCTGTTTTGGATCTGTCAGGAATCCTCTGTTCCTTTTTAATTCCTGAATATTCAGGAATTAAGAGGAGAGGCAAGCCTCTCCCAGGGCTGAGGGATCCAGGCATTTCTTTCGTTAGTTTTTCAATACGGTGATAAGTACCCTCCTTCCTTCTTGTGAACCATATGGTAAAAGTGATTCTTTACAACTCTCTCTCTCTTTAATATGGATCACCTATGTTTTGTAAGTCTGGAATTTTAATCTTTATCTGAGAAAAACTACCTTGTAAGACCGTATATATGCCCACACCATGTTGGTTAAAATACCTCTGCTCCATCAGAGCTTTGGTTCCTGTGTCTTGCTTTCTTTCACTCTCTCTCTTTCTCTCTCTCTCTTTTTCAGGCTAATTCTCTGGAGCGTAGAGGCCCTCTGGGTTCACTTTCCTGCCCAGGCTTCTAAGACCCTCTCAAGAGGGCACTCTGTGTCTTCACCCTCCTTGAGAGGGCGCCTGAGGCCTTTGTGAACAGAGCAAGCCCTGTGTCAGGGACTTTATTGGTTTTCTGCATAAACCAAGGAATATCAGCCTCTTTCTCTCTCCTTTACTTTCTTATCGTCAACTCTGGACCACTAGGTTCTGGTCCAATAAAGGACCTCAACAGCCTAAATGTCAACATTCAGAAAACTAAGGTCATGGCATCTGGTCCCATCACTTCATGGCAAACAGATGCTGACACAGTGGAAACAGTGATAGACTTTATTTTTTTGAACTCCAAAATAACTCCAGATGATGACTGAAGCCATGAAATTAAAAGACACTTGCTCCTTGGAAGAAAAGTTATGACCAACCTAGACAGCATATTAAAAAGCAGAGACATTACTTTTCACAAAGGTCCATCTACTCAAAGCTATGGTTTTTCTAGTAGTCATGTATGGATGTGAGAGTTGGACTATAAAGAAAGCTGAGTGCTGAAGAATTGATGCTTTTGAACTTGGTGTTGGAGTAGACTCTTGAGAGTCCCTTGGACTGTAAGGAGATCCTACCAGTCCATCATAAAGAAAATCAGTCCTGAATATTCATTGGAGGGACTGATGCTGAAGTTGAAACTCCAATACTTTGGCCACCTGATGCAAAGAGGTGACTCATTGGAAAAGACCCTGATGCTGGGAAAGATTGAAGTCACGAGGAGAAGGGGACAGCAGAGGATGAGATAGTTGGATGGCATCACTGACTCAATGGACATGAGTTTGAGTAACCTCTGGGAGTTGGCGGTGGACAGGGAGGCCTGGCTTGCTACAGTCCATGGTGTCACAAAGAGTAGGACACAACTGAGCAACTGAACTGAACTGAACTGATGGGACCAGATGCCATGATCTTAGTTTTCTGAGAGTTGAGTTTTAAGCCAGATTTTTCACTATCCTCTTTCTCTTTCATCAAGAAGTTCTTTAGTTTCTCTTCATTTTCTGTGCTAAGGTTGGTGCCATCTTCTTATCTGAGGTTTTTGGTATTTCTCTTGGCAATCTTGATTCCAGCTTGTGCTTCATCCAGCCTGGCATTTTGCATGATGTATTCTGCATATAAGTTAAATAAGTAGGGTGACAATTTACAGCCTTAACATACTCCTTTCCAGATTTTAGAACCAGTCTGTTGTTCCATTTTCAGTTCTAACTGTTGCTTCTTTACCTGCATACAGATTTCTCAGGAGGCAAGTAAGGTGCTCTGGTGTTCCCATTTCTAAGAATTTTCCACAGTTTGTTGTGATCCACCCAGTCAAAGGCTTTGGCCTAGTCAATAAGGCAGAAGTAGATGTTTTCCTGGAACTCTCTTGCTTTTTCAATGATCCAGTTGATGTTGGCAATTTGATCTCTGGTTCCTCTGCCTTTTCTATATCCTGCTTGAACATCTGGAAGTTCATGGTTCACATACTGTTGAAGCATGGTTTAGAGAATGTTGAGCATTACTTTGCTAGTGTGTGAGATGAGTGCAATTGTGTGGTAAGTTTGAGCATTCTTTGGCATTGTCTTTCTTTGGGATTGGAATGAAAACTGACCTTTTCCAGTCCTGTGGCCACTGCTGAGTTTTCCAAATTTGCTGGCATATTGAGTACTGCTTTTCACAGCATCATCTTTAGGATTTGAAATAGCTCAACTGGAATTCCATCACCTCTGCTAGCTTTGTTCGGAGTGATGCTTCCTAAAGCCTACTTGATTTTGCCTTCCAGGATGTCTAGCTCTAGGTGAGTGATCACACCATCATGGTTATCTGGGTCGTGAAGACATTTTCTGTATAGTTCCCCTCTGTATTCTTGCTACCTCTTCTTAATATCTTCTGCTTCTGTTAGGTCCATACCATTTCTGTCCTCTATTGTGCTTATCTTTGCATGAAATGTTCCCTTGGTATTACTAATTTCTTGATGAGATCTCTATTCTTTCCCATTCTATTATTTCCCTCTATTTCTCTGCACTAATCACTGAGGAAGCCTTTCTCATCTCTCCTTGCTATTCTTTGAAACTCGCATTCAAATAGGTATATCTTTCCTTTTATCCTTTGCCTTTTGCTTCTCTTCTTTTCTCAGCTATTTGTAAGGCCTCCTTAGAAAACCATTTTTCCATTTTGCATTTCTTTTTTGGGGATGGTCTTGATCACTGCCTCTTGTACAATGTCACAAACCTCCTTCCATAATACTTCAGGCACTCTCTCTATCAGATCTAATCCCTTGAACCTACTTGTCACTTCCACTGTATAATCATAAGGGATTTAATTTAGATCATCCCTGAATGGTCTAGTGGTTTTCCCTACTTTCTTCAATTTAAGTCTATATTTGGCAATAAAGACTTCATGATCTGAGCCACACTTAGTTCCAAGTCCTTTTTTTTTTTTTTTTTTTTTGCTGACAGTATAGACTTCTCCATCTTCAGCTACAAGGAATATAATCAATCTGATTTCAGTACTGATCATCTGGTGATGTCCATGTGTCGAGTCTTCTCTTGTGTTGTTGGAAGAGGGTGCTTGCTATGACCAGTTCGTTCTCTTGGAAAAACTCCATTAGTCTTTACTCTGCCATTTTGTACTCCAAGGCCAAATTTGCCTGTTACTCCAAGTATCTCCTGACTTCCTACTTTTGCATTCCAGTCCCTTATAATGAAAAGGATATCTTTTGGGGGCATTAGTTCTAGAAGGTCTTGTAGGTCTTCATAGAACCATTCAACTTCAGCTTCTTCAGCATTACTGGTTGGACCATAGACTTGGATTACTGTGATATAAATGGTTTGCCTTGGAAATGAACAGAGGTCATTCTGTCATTTTTGAGATTGCATCCAAGTACTGCATTCCAGACTATTTTGTTGACTATAAGGGCTACTCCATTTCTTCTAAGGAAAAGTGTTACCATAACTAGTGTTACATTATTAGTGTTACCATAGTATATCTATTTTCCATATATATCTTTCAATTTATGTGTATTTACGTCTAAGATACATTTCTTACAGACAACATATAAGTTATCTTAGATTTATGTAACTCAGAATTCTTACCATCATATTTGAATTATACCTTTAGTGTCAATAGACTACTTTGGAAAGAAAAATAGATTATTTTTTTGTTTGTGCTTATATCAATTTTGCATATTTTTCTTTAATTGTGTATTAGCTTTAATTTTTTTAAATGTATATGCTACAAATATATTTATATTGCCTATATAGATGGTATAATTATTTGATATATATTTTATTTGTCATCTTAAATGTTTTTTTAGTTAAGTCAGTATGCTAATATAACATGAATTAATTTGAATTTTTTCAACTCAAGAAATTATATAAATAAAAATATTTTTTTGTGTTTAAACAAATAATTAACAATTTAAAAATGAAATGGAACCTTGATTACTTTCCAATTTATTCCTATGTCTTTCTAGGTACCTGTAGGTAAGAAGTTTTCCATTTTTTTCCTTTAATTCAATAAAATAAAATTGACTGGTTATTCTATATTAATTGAACTTATAGTATTGTGTATAAATTCACATTTGGAAGCATTCTATATACTTCCATTTACTTGAGAGTTTCCAATGCATATCTCAATGTTCATGGCCTACATTGAAACTAAAGAAATTCTCATGGATCTCAAGTTTCTGAAATGATAGGATGTAGCAACTGAGCTCTGCAAAGAAGATATAATCTTTGCAATATATAATATATAGCTATATACTGTCCATTACACAGTATTCAAAAGTGGCACGGAACCACATTTACTAAATAGAAGCCACAAACTATATATCTGTGTTATGTTCTGTGGTGCCTACCCCTACCCTCTGTTTCTTATAACTGGTTTGGAATATTGAGAACTTTCAGAAAAATAAGGAGAAGGAGGAGGAGAAGGAGAAAGACATAAAGCTTGAGAACCATGTCATTTCCCATCTTTGAACATATCACTCTCCATTGCCACTGAGCACCAGCTGATCACTTTCAACATCAATGCATTTGTTTCCTCTCCATAAGGACAGTCTATGTGGTGTCATTTGTATTCACCTCGGGCAGACACAGAGCCTCTGCTCATTTCATCAAAGAACTATTTATGAGGCTGTAAAAAAGATGAGTTTCTCCGAATAGTCTCCAAATTAAACTTTTTAAAGTTTAATGTTGGCACACAAGAATAATTACAGTTATAAACCATTAAACATTTAGAAGAAATTTATAGGATTGGAGGGAGAAAATTTACAGCTGTGGCCTAATACAATAAATTTCCTCTGTAAAAGCAGAACCACAGAAACATTTCTATTCTGGACTCCAGAGAAAGAAAATGCTTTATTAACATTACCCAAACATGGAGGCACTATTTTTGGACATTATTTATACAGAAAGATGAATACCTTTTAAAGATATAGTTAATTAACCTTATAAGCCAAAGTCAATTTTTTTTTTAACGTCAGTAAATAGAGTGCACTGAACTCATTTATAAGATTAGACTATATATAAAACTCCCTTATACTGGAAAACAATCCAGTACCTTAGAGTATTTTTTATTTTTTCTACTAGTTATTATACAGCAACTATTACATTCCTGGCTGGGTTGGCGATGGTGGTAGGGCATCTCTATGGAGTTCAATCATGATGTTTAAAAACAGAATTACCCAGCCCCGCAACTGCAGCTCAGTTTCTAGGAGACGTCCTCCTCTGAAATTCTAATAGGCCTTCATAATGCAGACACGCTTGTTTTTTACTGTTTGCTTAAATAAGGACTGTGTTCTGGTGGCCCATTAATGTGATAAAGTAGAGATATCAGGACACCACTCAGTCATTGTGAGAAAATATCTGGTTATCCAACTGATTGCCTATTCACTTAATAATAACCCACTGCTTAGCACTCATGCTACTTTACTGTCATTTTACTTTAGCCAAACATTCATGTCTTTCTGTTTAACTACTTTTTTGTGACCTTTAGTAGGATTTAAAACAGTTTTTCCAACAGATCGTGTATATTTCATATTGATTCCTAGGTTTGTTTTTTTTTTTTTTTTTTTGCTTGTATAAATAATTTGTTTCATTAATTTTATTACCTCACTGGCTGTTGTTACCCACCTCTTTATTGAACTATCATATCACTTGCTGTTTTAATTAAGTCTCTTTGGTATTTGAGGTAAATGGTAATATGATGTGTAAATAAGAATAATTTTATTCCCCCTGATTTTTACTCCTCATTTCTTTTAAATACTTATAGAAGACTCTTAACTGATTGTAGTGATAAACGAGATCCTTATGCTTTTCCTTAACTTTATTGGAGAAATTTTCAGAGTTTGGTCATTAGATTTGTTGCTAACATTGTGTTGGTTGAAATAAGTGAGTAAGCAGATAGCTCAAATTATGCTTACAAGTTATTTTTTTGAAGAAGTTTTAACATTGCAAGGAGAAATATCAATAACCTTTGATATGCAGATGACACCACCCTATGGCAGAAAGTGAAGAAGATCTAAAGAGCCTCTTGATGAAAGTGAAAAAGAAGAGTGAAAAAATTGGCTTAAAGCTCAACATTCAGAAAATGAAGATCATGGCATCTGGTTCCATCACTTCATGCAAATAGATGGGGAAAGAGTGGAAATAGTGGCTGACTTTATATTTTTGGGGCTCCAAAATCACGGCAGATGGTGACTGCAGCCATGAAATTAAAAGATGCTTACTCCTTGGAAGGAAAGTTATGACCAACCTAGACAGCATATTAAAAAGCAGAGACATTACTTTGACAACAAAGGTCTGTCTAGTCAAGCCTTGGTTTTTCCAGTGGTCGTGTATAGATGTGAGACTTGGACTATAAAGAAAGTTGAGCGCCAAAGAATTGATTCTTTTTAACTGTGGTGTTAGAGAATACTCTTGAGAGTCCCTTGGACTGCAAGGAGATCCAATGAGTCCATCCTAAAGTTTCACTGGAAGGACTGATGTTGAAGCTGAGACTCCAATACTTTGACCACCTGATGTGAAGAGCTGACTCATTGGAAAAGACCCTGATGCTGGGAAAGATTGAGGGCAGGAGGAGAAGGGAATGACAGAGGATGAGATGGTTGGATGGCATCACTGACTCAATGGACATGGGTTTGGGTGGACTCTGGGAGTTGGTGATGGACAGGGAGGCCTGGTGTGCTGCGGTTCATGGGGTCACAAAGAGTTGGACATGACTGAGTGACTGAACTGAACTTAGGAAGTATGTGTTTCATCACTGAGTTTTTAGAATCTAAGAAGACAATATACTTTCCTAAAATTTTGGTCTATTACTGTAGAGAATTTTGTTAACAGATTGATTAATAGACAAATCCTTATCTTTCTGGAATAAGCCATAACTTGACTGTGCTAATTATTATTTTGATATTTGGCTGGATGATTTGATAAAATTTTATTAAAATACAAGAATATTTCATTCTTTCTAAGAATGATGATTCAGTAATGACTCTTGGAAACAATACTAAAGAAGATAAATAAAAGCATAAATATTTGTCAAACTTACATGGGTGGCAAGTCAATCAATGAGTTAACTTTATGATCTATTTATTTGTGTTTTTACAAAGCCAAAAATAACTATGAAAATTAAATGTGAGTTTTTAGCAAGTGACCATGCTTACTACATTTTTTAAAATGATTATCTAAAAAAAATTTAAAAAAAAATAAAATGATTATCTACTTATATGATATTTTACAAATTAGTCTTCTACTATGATAGACAACAGACTGGTTCCAAATAGGAAAAGGAGTTCATCAAGGCTGTATATTGTCACCCTGTTTATTTAACTTATATGCAGAGTACATCATGAGAAATGCTGGACTGGAAGAAACAAAAGCTGGAATCAAGATTACCAGGAGAAATATCAATAACCTCAGATATGCAGATGACACCACCCTTATGGCAGAAAGTGAAGAGGAACTCAAAAGCCTCTTGATGAAAGTGAAAGTGGAGAGTGAAAAAGTTGGCTTAAAGCTCAACATTCAGAAAATGAAGATCATGGCATCCGGTCCCACCACTTCATGGGAAGTAGATGGGGAAACAGTGGAAACAGTGTCAGACTTTATTTTTCTGGGCTCCAAAATCACTGCAGAGGGTGACTGCAGCCATGAAATTAAAAGACGCTTACTCCTTGGAAGGAAAGTTATGACCAGCCTAGATAGCATATTCAAAAGCAGAGACATTACTTTGTCAAAAAAGGTTCGTCTAGTCAAGGCTATGGTTTTTCCTGTGGTCATGTATGGATGTGAGAGTTGGATGGTGAAGAAGGCTGAGCGCTGAAGAATTGATGCTTTTGAACTGTGGTGTTGGAGAAGACTCTTGAGAGTCCCTTGGACTGCAAGGAGATCCAACCAGTCCATTCTGAAGGAGATCAGCCCTGGGATTTCTTTGGAAGGAATGAAAGTACTTTGGCCACCTCATGCGAAGAGTTGACTCATTGGAAAAGACTCTGATGCTGGGAGGGATTGGGAGCAAGAGGAGAAGGGGATGACAGAAGATGAGATGGCTGGATGGCATCACTGACTCGATGGACGTGAGTCTGGGTGAACTCCGGGAGTTGGTGATGGACGGGGAGGCCTGGCGTGCTGTGATTCATGGGGTCGCAAAGAGTCGGACATGACTGAGTGACTGATCTGATCTGATCTGATGATAGATATGTTAATAAAGTTATTCCAACCAAAACCCTCACATTGTTGTAATAAACCCTATTTTTACTTCTAGAATGGTGAAATGAGGAACTTGATGGCGCTGTCTCCAACAGCGACAACAACAACTATTTAACTAGAAATAATTACAACAACAAAACTTTTTTTTAATCTCCAGAAACTATCTAAATGATACATAGCAAATAGGGAAACAGTTACTCACTGAAATCTTCTAAATCTTTGTGAGAAAACATGTGGTTGTGGAATTTGAACCATAGACTACTCCTATGTTTCTCCCCAGATCTGCATATGGAAATTCTGGGTGGTTGTGGCAAAAAGGAAGCTCCTTCTCTCTCCAGCTCCTAGTCTAGGGCTGTGATTTCACACCACAAGGCAAGGGCACTAGTTTATCTTGTCTTCTCAACTCCCTGTTGCAGACATACTCTTCTGGGTGAGCACTGACAACAGGACTGATCGTCCCTTCATTGCCAAGGCAATGAGGAGCCTGGGAGAAAGCAGTTAAGAGGGTCTGGTATCTCCATAATACTGACAGAGAGAGGCAAAACAGCAGAGCAATCAGAAATATAAGACCCTGATAGGGAAAGGTAAAAGAGACCTCTTGAGATTACATTCAGCCCTGGGAATCATGAAGACTGTGCACATTCACTAGGCTGCACCCAATCTCAGAACAGGAAGCAACCTTGGAAACAATCCCTGTATCTCACACTTATCTATTAATAGAAAACAACTAGCACAGGGGGCTTAACTACAACCTTTAACCAATGCTGGCTGAATATTAGGCTACTCTAACCATGGTACAACTACTAGGAATTTTATTTGTTTAAAAATCAAATAACATGCACCCCAACTGGAAGAGTGTGTGTATGCTCAAGGGTATGCCCTCTTAAAAGTAATCAGAATGGGTACATCCAAGCAACTATTTCTGAGTGACTGTTTGCTAAAAACTAACTGTAAAATAGCTTACAAACTACTCACATGTACAACATTAAAGAGTAGAAATCTAACTGTGGTAAAGAATCATCATGTTTCAGGTCAATAAAGTCATTAAACAAAAAAATGAACAATCAAACCACAATAGCAGCTCCCCATAGGTGTTTGCAGGTGGGAATCAGTCTCCATAGATTTGACATTATCTTAAGATATAATTTACAGCTGAAAAATTATAAAACATGTAAAGTTCTGGAACACATACCACATACAAACAAGACAAAATGAAACCTACAACAGAAACTTTCTGTGGGAACCAGATTTTCAACTTATCAAAGTCAACAGATTACCAAGCAGCTAAGATTAATCTATTCCAAGAACCAAAGCAAACTGTGTATAAAGAATTAAAGGAAATCATGAGGATAATATCTAAACAGTGAATATCAATAGTAAGATAAAGATTATAATAAAGAACTGCATGAAAATTCTCTCTCTCTCTAAGTCACTTCAGTCGTGTCCGACTCTGTGCAACCCCAGAGACGGGAGCCCACCAGGCTCCGCCATCCCTGGGATTTTCCAGGCAAGAACACTGGAGTGGGTTGCCATTTCCTTCTCCAATGCATGAAAGTGAAAAGTGAAAGGGAAGTCGCTCAGTCGTGTCCAATTCTTAGCAACCCCATGGACTACAGCCCACCAGGCTTCTCCGCCCATGGGATTTTCCAGGCAAGAGTACTGGAGTGGGGTGCCATTGCCTTCTCCGATGAAAATTCTAGAGTAAATCAAAATGAAAAATCACTAGATGCTCAGTAGTAGATATGAACAGAAAAAAAAAAAAAAGATTTAGCAAACTTAAATAAAGAGTATAGAAATTATCAATCTAAAGAAGAGATAAAAATAAAGTGATATAAATAAAGCCTCAGAAAAAATGTGAGGCATCAGCTTAGATAGTAAATAATCTGCCTGCAATACAGGAGACACCAGTTTGATCATGGGTCCTGAAGATCCCCTGAAGAAGGTAACGGCAAACCACTCCAGTATTATTGCCTTGAGAATTCCATGGAGAGAGGAGCCTGGTGGGCTAAAGTCCATGGAGTCCATCCCAATGATCTAGACATGACTGAGTGACTATCACTTTCATTAACAGCATCGATATATGCATAATGCTAAAAGGAGAAGAGAGAGAAAAAAGGGCAGAAAAAATATTTGAAGAAGTAATGGTTTAAAATATTCTAAATTTGATGAAAAATATTAATCTGTACATCCAAAAATATAGTGAACTTCAAGTAAGATAATTACAAAGATATTTGCAAGCAGATACATCACAGTCAAATGCTGAAAGCCAAAGATAAAATTTTTAAAAGCAGGAAGACAACTCATCAACAACTCAGTTGAGAGAGAAATAACTCATATGAGGGAAATCAAGTAAGAGTCATCAGACTTCTTATCAGCAACAGTGGAGACCAGAGAGTTGTGAACAAGTTATCCAAAGTTCTAAAGGTAAAACAAAAACAAATTGCTATTATATGAATGAAATAATCAAAGAAAACTCTTCAGGTTCAAAGTAAGTGAGAACAGACATAAATTCAAAGTCACATGAAAAAAACAAAGAGTGCTAGTTTAAAAAAATATATGCAGGTAGTTATAAAAGGAATTACATATTTCTTCTCCTTTCTCTAATTAAAAATTTAATATAACAATATGTATATAATTGTTATTGGAGGCATATACACACACACACACACATATGTATTTTATATCAAATCAATTAATACGAATATATAATAGCCATACAAAAGTAGGCAAGTGGGAATAAAAGTATACCGCAAAGGAAGGCAATGGCACCCCACTCCAGTACTCTTGCCTGGAAAATCCCATGGGCGGAGGAGCCTGGTGGGCTGAAGTCCATGAGGTCACTAAGAGTCGGACACGACTGAGTGACTTCACTTTCAGTTTTCACTTTCATGCATTGGAGAAGGAAATGGCAACCCACTCCAGTGTTCTTGCCTGGAGAATCCCAGGGACGGGGGAGCCTGGTGGGCTGCCATCTATGGGGTCGCACAGAATTGGACACGACTGAAGCGACTTAGCAGCAGCAGCAGCAGCAAGATGGTAACACAAATTTCTACAAAAAATCAAGAGAATTAAAACTGGAGTGATGAAAATGTTCTATATTAGATATGGCAATGCTTGTCCAACTCTAACTTTACTAAAAAAAACCTGAGTTGTATGTTTTAGGCAGATTTTTGGAGAAAGTATCATTTGAAATAAATTATTAGTGAAAGAATTATCCCAGAAAGAACATCATGCACAAATAATGAAACATTATACTTAAGATCTAAGGCTATTCAGACATAATATATGGTGTGGTAATTGATGAAAAGATAGAGTTTGCAAGCAGGATAATAGACAAGCAAAGGTCAGCCAATGAAAGGTTTTATAATACTAGGATTTTTTTTTTTTTTTTTTGTCTAACTGGATCTTAATTGAAAAGACACAGTATATTTCATAGCAGGTCATCTGATATAAATATTATTTCATTAGTTCATTCCACAGCATTTATTAGCATACGTTAAATAAAAGCACTTTGCCTCGTTGGATTTTATGAAGTTGCTTAGCTTGTCTGATACATTAAAGAAAAATAGTAAACTAAGGTTACAACTGAGACTTAAAAAAATAATAGGTTGAATTTCTGTAGTGACTTCATAGACATCAGTTATCAGAATAGCCTTCAGCAGAGAACTGTTGGGCCATAGTATATAGATTAGAAGATACAAGATAAAAACAGAAGCATTGAAAAAGAAATCCTGTCTACCCTGTACATTGGGAATTTTTAGTCTTTCAGAAAGAAGAAAACAGAAAACAAAGAGGGGGAAGAAAGGAGAAAAGGAAGCAGATAAATATGTTTATACTAAAAACAAAATCTTATTCAGACTATTTTTAACAACTTCATATTACCTGGGTCTGGGTGGTTTGGTGGCTAAATCGTATCCAACTCTTGCAACTCCATGGAGTATAGCCTGACGGGCTCCTCTGCATGGAATTCTCCAGGCAAGAATACTGGAGTGGATTGCCATTTCCTTCTCCAGGGGATCTTCCCCAGCCAGGAACTGAACCCAGGCCTCCTGCATTGCAGGCAGATTCTTGTTTTCTCAGAAGCTCTTTGTTGACTTAGTTCTTAAGAAGTAGCACTTTAATGGACATTCTGAAAAATCATAGTTCTTATTCTGTTTGTGTATTAGATACTGTTTGAATTGGAAGAAGGAAATTGGTAGAAATATGGAATAGTAAGAATCTGAAAAAAGGATGACAATTTCTTTAGTAGATAAGGCTTGTACTGTTCCTTATTTCACTGTCTTCCTGCCCAGAATTTGTTGACTGGTGTAATCAAGTGAAAGCAGAGGTGATGGATGTCAGATGATTATAATTTATGTGTTGTTGTTCCAGCTATCACAAGTCTGAAATATTTTCAGAATGCTGCAGCTGCAACTGATGCCATTTCTGAGCAATGATCATAACAATTTGCAAATATACATGGATTAGCATTATACTAATGTGAGCCTTGGAAACCAGTACACTCTGCAACTGTTCATTTACAATGTATAAATGTCCAGTCCTATGGGAACTTTTGCAGAAGGAAATGGCAACCCACTTCAGTATTCTTGCCTAGAGAATCCCATGGACAGAGGAGCCTGGCAGGCTATAGTCAATGGGGTCTCAAGAGTGAAACACGACTTGGCAACTATACCAAGGCAGCACTACCACCATAGGAGCTCTGTACCAAGATGAGGCAATCAATGGGTTTCAAAATGGCACACATATAAATTACAAATTAAATACATATCTGGAAAACACATTATCTCTATACACCCAAAGAGAAAAAAACTGAAGTTTATAGACTAACTTCCTCTGTAAAGCATGCTCATGAAACTCTGGATTGATGCTTGAATTAAACCAAAGGTAATGATTAGGGATTTTTAAAAATCATTTTAAGCTGAAAAGCTTTGCAGAAATTGGTTTCTCATGAAATTTATTTTTTACTCTAAAATGGAGCTTTACCTAGGCAGTTGATTAAGACACATTTTTTTCCTTGATAAAATTCACAGACTGGTCTGTGGACTCTTACCCACAGGAAAGCAAAATAAAGACAAACAGGATAATTCAATTTTTCCTTTCAATTATATTTTGTATAAATTTCTTTCTCTATTTAGAAAGTCAGAAAAAAAAAAGAACAGTGATATATACTGAATTTTCTTTAATGTCTTTTTTGAAGTAGATCTAGTTTAATTATTTTAAATGAATTTGCTGTTCATTGGACAGCATGGACAGTGTTTCTTTCACTATACAGACTATATTTCAAAGTACATGAACTATGAGATTATCCAAAGATCTTTCATTCAGTTCAGTTCAGTCGCTCAGTCATGTCCGACTCTTTGTGACCCCATGGACTGCAGCACACTAGGCCTCCCTGTCCATCACCGACTTCCGGAGTCTATCCAAACTCATGTCCATTGAGCCGGTGATGCCATCCAACCATCTCATCCTCTGTCGTCCCCTTCTCCTCCTGCCCTCAATCTTTCCCAGCATCAGGGTCTTTGCAAATAATTCAGCTCTTCGCATCAGGTGGCCAAAGTATTGGAGTTTCAGCTTCAACATCAGTCCTTCCAATGAACACTCAGGACTGATCCCCTTTAGGATGGACTGGTTGGATCTCCTTGCAGTTCAAGGGACTCTCAAGAGTCTTCTTCAACACCACAGTTCAAAAGCATCAGTTCTTCGGCGCTCACCTTTCTTTATAGTCCAACTCTCACAACCATGCATGACCACTGAAAAAACCATAGCCTTGACTAGACGGACCTTTGTTGGCAAAGTAATGTCTCTGCTTTTTAATATGCTGTCTAGGTTCATTGGTGTTACATATTTTTTGTGTGTGATATTGTAAATGTTATCCATGGAGAATGCATGTAAGGAAATGGAAGTACATACACTTACTCTAAAAATACATTGTTAGCTAAAGATTCTAAAAATATATGACGAATGGAAGGATCCTTTTCGTTTTGTTGCTCATCAGCAACAATAGTAAGAAACAAAAATAAGCAACAATAAAATAAGCATCAGCAACAATAAAATAAGATAAGAAGCAATCCTTATTTATTAGAAATCTAGATCCAAGCTCAGTCTGTAGTTCTATATGCCCCTAGTTGATATCATGTACAAGATTTAGTGTGCTTCCTTTTAAAAAGTACTGCCCCTCACTACATGACTCTCAGGTCCAGGAAAACCAGAGAAATCCATATTTCAACAAACTTCTAGGTAATTAATGGTCTTTCATTGAAAAACACAGAATAAAAAATGCTGCACTGGTACACGATTCAAACAAGAATTAAATTGAACAATGCCTATTGCCTGTTATGTGGATAATTCAATGCTGGGGACTGTTAAGGATAAAACAGAAACAAGAGTCCTGGTCATTAATCTGAAGGGGCCAATGATGCAGTTTGGGAAAATTAAAAATGCACAAGGCAAGTATGTATAAAGAAGCAATCAATTAAATAAACAGTATTTACTGAGGGATGTTAGTACTGAAGGAGGTCACTGCAGGCCCAAGTTTTTGATAATGTATCATCAGTTCAGTTCAGTCACTCAGTCGTGTCCGACTCTTTGCGACCCCTTAAATCGCAGCATGCCAGGCCTCACTGTCCATCACCATCTCCCAGAGTTTACCCAAACTCATGTCCATCAAGTCAGTGATGCCATCCAGCCATCTCATCCTCTGTTGTCCCCTTCTCCTCCTGCCCCCAATCTCTCCCAGCATAAAGATGATAAAATAGAAGACTTTGTTGGTTCTTTAAAAATGAGAACCATCAGAATATTCAGAGATTAATAGATAGGATCTTTTTGTCAAAGCTGTAGATTTGCAAGTTACGGAGTTAGAATGAAATAAGAACTCTAATTACATACTGAAGAGAACTGTGAAAGTATATAGAATAAGTAGGATGACATCAAATTAAGAAGAAAAATAGACAACAGGCAGAGTAGAAGACACTGCACTGATTACTATAAAATGTGGTCTCTTTCATCAAAATAATACAAAGATTTTTTTCATGTGATGCAAGAATGACTCTGATAAAATTTATGTAAACATGAATAAAATAACATTTTTATAAAATCAAGAATGAGAATATGGAAGAAGTGGTTGTTGCTTATTTAACAATCTAATCAATATGTTATATACAGTAGAAGAACAAATATTTTAAGTTAGAATTAGAAAAGGCCACAAAAGCTTTCTCATCCATTTATCACATTTTCCAGTGCACAATTTGGACTGTAGATGTCATAATATCCAACTATTTTTTTTCCTATTACATCATGATGCAATATGTTGGAAAAGACTAATACTACATATTAATGTCTCCATGGTGTTGAGTTATACTTACCTAATTTAGAATAAGCAATTAATTTAAAAATGCAATCCAGATGTGTCTATTATTATATTACAAATATTTCTATAAATATAAAATAAACAATAGTGAGATTTCACTTCAGTGATTCTGACATGCAAATTGTATTATTAATTAATGGTATAAGCTTTTTAGTTGAACATTTTATGAAATCTGTGGTTGGCTATAAAAACAAGATGCAAATAGAGATGATCAAGAATAGAAACGGAGGGTTTAGACAAAAAAAAAAAAAAAAAAATCTGAACATTGAGGAGAGATGATGCTCTATGAGAACTGCCAGGAAAAAGAAGTAACGGAACTAACAACAAAACTTACACAAGTTTTGAATTCGATATAGTTTTGGATCATATTCTGTGATAGAACCTCAACTAGGAATTCACAGATGAATAAGTCATGACCTATTCAACACCAGGCTTGACCACAGTGGTGAAAAGCTGATAGAATCAAACTTTTTTGAAGAACCAATGACTATGGTTTTTTCTTCATAGGTCTAATTATTTACCAGAGATAGAGGTACAAAGGGTTGCAACAATGTGCCTAGATTGGAAACTTAGAGTTGGTAGGAACTTAGGGCTGAAAATATAAGGGGCTAAAGACTGACAAAGCTCAGTGTGTATGTAAGCAACAGTAATGTGGAATTATATCAGGAAAGTAATGTAATCTCTAAATCAGTTTCCTTAAAATGAGAATAGTTGAATTTTATAAGGTTGTTCTATATATAAAATATATATAATTTATATACTGTTTATATAGAGTCAGGCTATACATATGAAAGCATATTGAAGAAAATACTGTTATTAAATACCATTTTAGAAAAGTTTGTGAAAGACAATTTCCATGTTTTCTCCCATATCGATACATATTTTCTAAAGTAAAAGATAATACATTCATAAAAGGACTAATGACAGGTTTCCATTATTTCACTCCTCTTGATTTAATGTGTAAAGTTCACAGTGTTATATGGAAATATATATTAATTCACAAATAGTTTTGATGTCCTATGACCTACAGTGGTTACCAAGCAATCGAGTTTATTGACCTGTGGAGAAAAATGAATAGTCCTGAGCTTTCTATAAAGGGTACAGTAAATCTAGTAACTGTGTAATTAACATAATTATGTAAGCAATAAAGACATAATTATAAGATTATTAATATGTTAAAATTATAAGGAATTTTCTGGCATTTAATTAACATTTACCAAGGCAGGCTACAGCAAATTAAATATCAATTAATAAAAATAGTGACATTTATTTAGATACTCTATTCGTTGTTACAATTATTAACTTGCTGTCATGGGCTTTTAAAATTCCAATTAAGTGCCTAAATATTCCTTACAATTTTTATGTGCTAAAAATCTAATTATATTAGTGTCCTATAATTTAAAATTGATTACACTGCATCTCTCATAATAAATCTCAATACTCTCTTACCTGTCAATTGATGCCTAATTGACATGCACCCACTTATAAAGCCAAATGAACACTTCCACTGGAACTAAGCAATCTTGCAGAAAGTCCTCTTTTCCTTTAAAGTATCAATTCTTAAAAAGTGCAAAGGTAAAAAAAATGTAGTAAGCATATGGAAACATCACTGGATGTGGTTCCATGCCTTTGGCTCAGAATCAAGATTTAGAATATGTGTTTTCAGACAAATAGCTGGCTGATTAAGAAATATCTATGTAAATTTAGTTTATCTCTTAATCTTAAGCACATTAGCACCCTTAGCTTCCCTGGTAGCTCAGAGGATAAAGCATCTGCCTGCACTGCAGGAGACCTGGGTTCGATCCCTGGGTTGGGAAGATCCCCTGGAGAAGGAAATGGCAATCCACTCTAGTATTCTTGCCTGGAGAATCCCATGGACAGAGGAGCCTGGCGGGCTACAGTCCACGGGGTCGCAAAGAGTCAGACATGACTGAGCAACTTCACTTCACTTAGCACCCTTGGGACGCTTACAGGTATGATATCATTTTCCAAGCAACCATTGATTCCTGTGACCAACAGATATAAAAGTATGCCTAGTTGGTACAGTTACGATAAAAGATGTCTTAACTACTATAAAATATTTATCATTTATGACAGCCATGCTAAGTCCAAACTCTAATGATTCATTTCTTTCATGTATCACTTCTCAGTTACCAAGATAAAACATTTGAGAAGTATACTAATAGATAAGCCATGATCTTTGTAACATATACATGATTGCATTAAAAAAGAAGTAAATCAAGAAAGCCACCAAAAGTAACAGATAAAATAGTCTTTATTTTATAACATCTATTATAGAATACGGAACAGGAAATGGCAACCCACTCCAGTATTATTGCCTGGAAAATTCCATGGACAGAGAAGCCTGGCGGGCTACAGTCCATGGGGTTGCAAAGAGTCAGACACAACTGAGTGACTAACACACATTATATTGTAGAAATGATTGCTGCTATTGTTATCTAGAATTAAGTTCAATGTTACCAAGGCCCAGTCTGCAAATCCTGGCTAATAAAAACTTACTCAAAAAAACTCTATGGTCAAATATATTTGAATTTTTTTTTCTTCAAGAGTCAACATATATACTATCAAATAGAAGAGGATGAAAAATCCTTCAGTAAAGAAATCTATTTAAATTTGTCAAAAATAGTATTTAAGCACAGAATTTTTAATTCACATTGAACTTTTTAACCTGTCAACAAAGTAGAACACAGAAAGACTCTGTTAGAAGATAGGATTATTTTAGAAATCAAAAGACAGTGCAGTGTTCCCTGGACTGTCTTAATCATGAGCATTTTGGTTAGAAGATATGATATATGTGAAATACAGTGATAAACATTTCAGGGCTTTTCTGGTCGATTTATGAAGTTATGGGTGAATATGTTCCTTTTAGCTAAAGCTGTGACCTCTTAAGGGGACATGTATCAAAATTGTTACATACAAAAAAAGAATGGATTAATTCCTTGTTTCACAATAGGGCCCCTCCCTCCCCCCAAAAAGAAAATGTAGGCTTAAATGTTTGACTGTCATCAGGTTCTCAAATATTACAGACCTTTGAACATCACAGTAAGAAAAAATATAAACTTTCTTTTAATTAGAGAACTTTGTAAAAAGATTAAACTGTATTTAAATAAGTAATAATTAGACAGATTGTGACACTGTATAAGATATATTTGAAATTTAAAGTTATTGAGAAAGATAATGAGCAAATGAGAGTAAAGAGCATACAATCTATGGATCTGAGATGTCTTTTATAGAAATGATGTCTCTGACTCTAATTTTAAACATAGTTATTTATTATGACTGTCACTTAGATTTTGTGGTTCTCATTCAAATTTAACTATTTTCCTTGTTAATATCCCCTTCACTCATCTATTTTAGAAATTAACTTTTCAAAACAAAAACTAGCTTAATCTACTTACCATGACACAATGTGTTATCTTCACCACAATTGTCAATCTACCTTTAAGAATCAGAATGCTCACTTAATCTGAAATTGCTTTTAATGAATTACACATAATTTTAGTTTTTAAAAAGCATTTTAAACTTACTATGAAATATTTATGGTATGCTCACTTAATCTGAAATATCTTTTAATGTATCACACATAATTTTAGTTTTTAAAAAAAGCATTTTAAAACTATGAAATGTTTATGGATAAATAATGTGCACAAAAAGGTGTGTACTGTTCAATACATTATTCTGAAGGAATTCTTGCATACTGCCTACGAGGAAAAAGGTAAAATATTGCCAGCATTTCAGGTGATCCTTGCATGACTCTGCAATTAATAATTTCTTTCCTCCCAGCAGGTTACAACCACTATTTTGATGGTAATGGAAAATAAATGCTTTCTTACTTTTTTTGTATAGTTTTACCAACTGGTAGGTATTTTGAAATATTATCTTTTGTTTTCCCTATTTTTTTAAATTTCATGTAAATGGAATCATATATACTCTTTTATCACTAGCTTTATTTATTCAAATTATGCTTAGAATTTCTTCCGTTTTGCTATACGTTGTAAAGTTTGTTCAACGTTCTTTAATACACAACGATTTATTTATGCATTCCACTGCTGTGAATGTTTGCATTTTCTCCAGTGTTTGGTTATTATAAATAATGCTTCCAGGACCATCCTTATGCATGTGCATGCATTTCTGGAGTAAAGAGGAATTACTTTATGGTAATTGGCTCAGTAAATGTATGTTCTATGTTAGTAGGTATTGCAGCACAATTTCCAAAGTAATTTTACCAATTTACATTCCCAACAGAAGTGCACAGAAATTTCCATTGATCTACATCTTCAATAAACATTGGTATTGTGTGTCATTTTTATTTTATCCATTCTTCTGGCTCTGTAGTTGTACCTAACTTTCATTCTTCTGATGAATAAGCACTTGAATATCTCTTACTATGCATATTGACAATTGGCAAATCCTCATTTGAAAAGTCTGAACAAGCCTTTTGCCCATTGTTTATTGGCTTATTTGCCTTTTACTTAGTATTTTGTTGTGACCATTATATATTATCTAGGTACAGGTCTTTGCAAGATTTATGCATTGCATACATTTTTCTCACTCTATTTGGCTGAAATTTAGCCTTCTAAATGGTGCACTTTAATTAATACCAGGACTTAATCTTAATGGAATTTAATTTATCAAATATCATGTCACATTGTATTCTGCTGAAGAAATAGCCTGCTCCAAGATAACAAATATGCTTCATCAAAAAGCTTTATTGTTTTACTTTTCTTTTTTTAATCTGTGATATAGCTGTAATTGACTCACATATGATATTAATCAAGGGCTATCATTCCTTTCTTAAAAATGTGAATGATCATTTGAATTAAAACCATTTAATTTTCCTCTTTTCTTGCTATAGTCACTAATCAAAAGAATGTTAATATGTTTCATTGTTTTTTGTCTTTTCTTATGCCAAATACCATAATATATAGATATTTTTAATGGCTTTTTATATCTAAATCTTTAATTTATCCAGCTTTGTATTTCTTTTTTGAGTTTTCCTTGACTATTCAGGACTTTTAACTATCAATTTAGAATGAAATTTGGGATTTACATAAGTGTAAAAACTTTTATATGATTTGAATATATTTTCATTGAATTTATAAAACAGTTCTAAAATAGTGTTTTCAAATCTTAAAACATTTTCTAATTCAAGAAATTTACTTAGATTTTTAAAAATTCATATTTAATTATCTTTTACAGAAGTGTAGAAATTTTGTACATATTTTGTTACATTTACTCATAGGCATTTGATGTTTTCTAAAGCTGTAATAAATTACACTATTTAAAATCTTTTCTGTTTGTTTTCTACAATGACCTGGTCTTCAATAAATTTGATATACTCACTGTCAATTAGAAAAGTATATCCATAGACTCATTAGGTTTTCTATATAAACAATCATATTTTTGCCAAAGAGTGATAACTTCACATGTTTTTTCTTAAACTTTATAATTTTATTTGCCTTAAATATCTGGCTAGGACCAAGTTTGCCATGTGAATGAAAATTGTGACAGTGTTTTATTAGAATATCAGATAGAATTAGCATAAGACAGGATTGTCTTATGTTCAAGCAAAATAATAGAAGAAAAATGGAAATTGAAGAAAATTGCACAATAAATAAATGAAAAACACTGGAAAGTTCTTATGAATGTATAATTGAATGTATAATTAAGATGATGCCTGAGAATATTCAAAAACTGAAAAAAAATTACCAGTTCACAAGTTGAAAATACCTAAGAGGAGAACAAAGAAGCATAAAAGTAAAGTGCTGGCACTCAGTCGTGTCCAACTCAGTGTGACCCTATGGACTATAGTTCACCAGGCTCCTCTGTCCAAAGGCTTCTCCAGGCAAGCAAACTGGAGTGGGTTGGCATTTCCTTTTCCAAACGTACCTAGGCTTATATAAGTCAAACTACAGAAAGCAAAAACAAGAAAATCTCAAAGCTGGTATAAGACATCTAACTTTCAAAAATTAAAAAATAAAATGACAGTGACATCTCATCAGAAATTAAGTTGCAAAACAATGAAATAGCACATTTAAATGCTGATATGTTCCAAACCAAATATCAGTAAATGTATTGGAAATGTATTTCAGAATGGAAGAATATAGTAAAGAAATATTGAGAGAAACTCTAAAATGAGCTTGCATAAAATGGAAAGCAAGCAGAAGGAAATAACTAATAAAAAATAGACCAGAAATCAAGGAAATTTGAAATAGGATATCAATAAAGAAAATCAACAAAACCAAAAACTGTTTTTTATGAAAACTCAATAAAGTTGATAAACTTCTTGCCAAGTTAAGAAAAAAAGAAAAGATACAAATTGCTAATATAGGAAATTAAAAGAGATCACTGCTAATCCCTTCAACATTAAAGGATGATAAATAAATATTATGAACAAGGCTATGCCCACATATTTGAAAGCTTAGATAAATTCCTTGAAAGACAGAACCCATCAAACCTTACACAAGGAAAAACATATAATCCTAATAGTCATATATTTACTAAAGAAATTGTATCAATAACTAATAACCTTACATAACAAAATACTAGCACAGATGTTTTCACTGGTGAATTCTGCCAAAAAAATGAGGAAATTACACCAATTTTCAACTATGACTCCTAGAAAACAGGGTGAATACATCCTAACTCATCCTATGAGGCCAACATCAACCTAATATAAAAACCAGACAAAGATGTTTCAAGACAAGGAAACTACAGACCAATAATCCTCACAAACATAGAAGTAAAGATCCTCAATGATATATTAGCAAATATTTAATTAAAAAATTTATAAATAGTTATACAACATAACCAAGTGGGATGTACCTCAGGTGTGCAATGCTGGTTTGATATTTGACAATCAACTGATGCAATCATCACAACAACACATTAGTAAGAAAAATAATATATCATATCAACATATGCAAAAAATATAACAAAATTCATTACCCATTCATAATTAAAAAAAAAAACTCAGCAAGCTAGGAATAAAAGGGAACTTCATTGACTTGATAAAGAACATTCACAAAAAATTCACAGCTAACATCATAACTAATGTTAGGAACTAGATGGTTTTCTGTTAACATCAGGGACAAGGCAAGGACATCTGTTTTTACTGCTCCTACTCGACAGTATATTGGAAGTCATAGTTAATACAGAAAAACCAAAAGAAAGAAAAGAAAAAGCCCATATTGGGAAGTAAAACAGTCTATGTTTGTAGATGATATAACTACACTAAGAAAACACAAAGAATCAACAAAATTATACCAGAACTAATAAGCGATTATAACACAGTTACCAGACGCAAGTTAAATATGCAAAAGTCAATTGCTTTCTTATATTCTAACAGCAAACAATGTAATTTGAAATTAAATATAAAATACCATTTATATTACCACTAAAAAGAGAAATATTTAGATATAAATTTTAAAAATAGGTACAATAGCTACACTACTATCACCAAGGCCACTGAGTTTCTCTTCCTGAGTCAACCAGCCAGAAGTGGCCTCCAGCCTGAAATTCTGGGTTATTAGAGCTACACTCATGATAAAGAAATCAAATTATAGAAATTTATGATTTCTGAAAGAGATTTTTTTCTTTTCTTTGTCAAACGTCCTAATGCAAAGTAGCCAAATTTCAGAAGAAACAACTGGCTGAAATTTTAATTCTCATATGACAGTCCACCATTTTCACTGAATTCCATTTAAAATACCATGTTGATAAAAAATATTTAAAAATTTTAAATAACCAATCAAACACAACAAAACAATAATAACAACAACAAAATACATACATATACACATATGTAAAATTCAGGCTTAAACTGAAAAAAGTATGGGAAACCTCTAGACCATTCAACTACGACCTAATCAAATCCCTTCCGAGTATACAGTGGAGGTGATGAAAACATTCAAGGGATTAGGTCTGATAGAGGGCCTGGAAAATTTTGGATGGAGGTTCGTAATATCCCAATATGGATGGTTTTGGTGACCAAAACCATCCTGAGAAAAAGAAATACGAGAAGGAAAAAATGGCTGTCTGAGGAGGCCTTACAAATAGCTGTGAAAATAAGAGAAGTGAAAGGCAAAGGAGAAAAGGAAAGATACACCCAACTGAATGCAGAGTTTCAGAGAATAGCAAGGAGAGATAAGAAGGCCTTTTCTTAAGTGGTCAAAGCAAAGAAACAGAGGAAAACAATAGAATGGGAAAGATGAGAGATCTCTTCAAGAAAATTTGAGATACCAAGGGAACATTTCATGCAAAGATAGACACAATAAAGAACAGAAACAGCAAGGACCTAACAGAAGCAGAAGATATTAAGAAGAGGTGGCAAGAATACACAGAAGACTATATAAAAAAGGTCTTAATGACCTGGATAACCACAATGCTGTGGTCACTCACCTAAAGTCAGACAACCTTAAGTGTGAAGTCAAGTGGGCCTTAGGAAGCATTACTATGAAAAAAGCTAGTGGAGGTGATGAAATGCCAGCTGAGCTATCTCAAATCCTAAAAGATGATGCTGTTAAAGTGCTGCACTCAATATGTCAGCAAATGTGGAAAACTCGACAATGGCCATAGGACTAGAAAAGTTCAGTTTTCTTTCCAACACCAAAGAAAGGCCATGCCAAAAAATGTTCAAACTACAACACAATTGCATTCATTTCACATGCTAGCACGATGATGCTCAAAATCCTTCAAGCTAAGCTTCAACAGTATGTGAACTGAGAAATTCCAGAAGTACAAGTTGAATTTGAAAAAAGCAGAGGAACTAGAGATCAAATTGTCAGCATCCATTGGGCAATAGAAAAAGCAAGGGAATTCCAGGAAAACATCAACTTCTGCTTCATTGACTACACTAAAGCCTTTGACTGTGTGTATCACAAAAACTGGAAAATTCTTAGAGATGGGAATACCAGACCACTTTACCTGCCTCCTGAGATATCTGTATGCTGATCGAGAATCAACAATTAGAAACTGACATGGCACAATGGACTGGTTCAAAATTGGGAAAGGAGTATGCCAAGGATGTATATAGTAACCCCACTTATATAACTTATACACAGAGTACATCATGGAAAATGCAGGGCTGGATGAATCACAAGCTGAAATCAAGACTGCCAGGAGAAATATTAACAACCTCTGATATACAGATGATACCACTTTAATGGCAGGAAGAGAAGCAGAACTAAAGAGCCTCTTGATGAAGGTGAAAGAGGAGACTGAAAGCTGGTTTAAAACTCAACATTCAAAAAACTAAGATCATGGCATCTGGTCACATCACTTCATGGCAAATAGATGGAGAAAAAATGGAAATAGTAACTGATTTTATTTTCTTGGGTTCCAAAATCACTAAGGATGGTGACTATAGCCACAAAATTAAAAGTCTTACTCCTTGGAAGAAAAGTTATGACAAACCTAGACAGTGTATTAAAAAGCAGAGACATTACTTTTCCAGTAGTCATGTATGGATATGAGAGTTGGACCTTAAGGAAGGCTGAATGCCAAAGAACTGTTGTGTTCAAATTGCAGTGGTGGAAAAGACCCTTGAGAATCCCCTGGAGTGCAAGGAGATCAAACCAGTCAATCCTAAAGAAAATCAACCCTGAATATTCATTGGAAGGGCTGATACTGAAGCTCCAATTCTTCAGCCACCTGATTTGAAGAGCCAATACATTGGAAAAGACCCTGATCTGTGAAAGATGGACAGCAGGAGGAGAAGGGGGCATCAGAGCATGAGATGGTTGGAATGCATCACTGACTCAATGGACACGAGTTTGAGCAAACTCAGGTAGATAGTGAAGGACAGAGAAGCCTGGTGTGCTACAGTCCATGAGGCCACAAAGAGTCGGACACAATTTAGCAACTGAACAACAACATTTATACATACAAATAAAGCCAAACCAAAGAACTCAACATCCTGATTCATCTCAGAGCGTAAAAATAAAATTTAAATCATCTTCTGGTCATGTATATGATCTGTTCCATGGCAGACAGAGAACCAGGTTGAAATAAGAACTAAATGTTATACATATAAAACAGACCTGGAAGTAATTTTTATATAATTTTTTTCTGTTGGTTTTAACACTACAGACCATAAAAATTTGACAATATAGTGGAAGATCTGGTTTAGACTAAGATTTTTCAGGAGAAATACTGCTCTACCCAAATTCAACGTTCAGACAAGTTGATGAGTATTACCTGCATCAGTAGGGTATGTTCCCTTTCTGGTCCAGACTGTTACTCATTGGATATCACTTTAGGAGTTCTAATCTCATGAATCTGTCATTTTTATCTTCTTAAATCCAAGTTCTGTTTCTAATCCACAGCTGGAGATGAATATGACCAGTTTCGGCTTATAAGAACTGAAATCACTTCAGATACAAAGGATTTCTTGTCATCATTCCCCGTGTTCAATGGAGAAAACACAGGAGGATTTATATTAAGTAAATGAGACTGTATTTTTCAAAATCAAATACATAATTCAGAAGATGCTATGATAGGTTTGGTTTGAGATAACATATTTTAACTTTTTGATATGTCTTGTATTTACATTTAAATGGGTATGGCAAGTATCTTTAAGCTATGCTTCAAGACAAATAATGAACCACTTATTTCTTCAAAATAAATAAAACTATTACTTGAAGATGGTGTCAGCAAGTTGACCTACTTCTCTAATTGCTGACTTATATGACACCATTTTTATAGAGCATTTTCTCTTTTAAATTGTAGAACAGCAGAAGGGTTAAGTGTGAACATTTTAAGGGACTTCTGTGCATACAAAGTAAACCAGACAAGTGTAGTTATAAATAAGCAAGTGTTGAGGTAGTTACTGGTAAGGTGGCTAAAAGTGTTTACTCCTCAGTCATGTCCAACTCTTTGTGACTCCATGGACTGTGACCTCTCAAGCTCCTCTGTTGATGGACTTCTCCAAGCAAACGTTGCTTACTACAGGAGACATCAAATCTGTGGAGCAGTGATATAGCCAAGAAGATGGGAGATGATGTTTCTAGAGTAATTGGGAGTTGATGATGCAATCAATAATAAGCTAGACTTGTGCTTCTTTCTAGATTATTCTAATAATTAAAAATTAATATTTATATGTTAATTAGTTAGCTAAAGTATTCACAATTTCAGAACTATTTTAATTAAAGCCTGATTCCTAGTAATGCTACAAATTATTTTTTTTTTCTTTAATGGATCCATTAAAGTTTAGATCTAAGATAGTAAGCATGTAACAATTTTATTTTTTTTTATTTTTATTTTTATTTTATTTTATTTATTTATTTTTTTCTGTAGCCTGCCAGGTTCCTCTGCCTATGGAATTTTCCAGGGAAGAATATTGGAGTGGGTTGCCATTTCCTTCTCTAGGGGATCTTCTTGACCCAGGGATGGAACTCTAGTCTCTTGCATCTCCTGCACTGAAGGCGAATTCTTTACCGTTAGCGCCACCTGGGAAGCCCGTGGGGCGGTAGAGAAGGTCATTCATCCTGTGGCTAACATTGTACTAGAGTGGGATGTGCCTTAGGTTTAAGGTCAGAAGAGCTGGGTTCAAGTTCGAACTTTGCTTGTGACTGTGGGCACTGATCTTCCTGTTTGCTCTTGAATCCCTGTAGTAAAATTTTCAAGTTAGTTATTGTACTCTTCAGCTTCCTAGTTTCTGTTTGGTATTTTCTTATATTTCTATTTCTTTGTTGAAAGTCTCACTTTGCTCTTGCTCTTGTATTGTTTCCAGGGAGCATCTTTATGATGTTTTTTTTTTTTTTTTTTTTTTTATTTTTTTATTTGATAAATTTAACGCCTTTTATTGCCATACCTCATTTTACTGTACTTTGCTTTAGTGAATTTTATAGATACATGTTTTTTTTTTTTTTTCCTTGTTAATTTTCTGTTTAGTTGATCTATCCATAACTGTGAGTGGGGTATTAAAGTCTCCCACTATTATTGTGTTATTGTTAATTTCTCCTTTCATACTTGTTAGGATTTGTCTTACATACTGCGGTGCTCCCATGTTGGGTGGATATATATTTATAATTGTTATATCTTCTTCTTGGATTGATCCTTTGATCATTATGTAGTGACCTTCTTTGTCTCTTTTCACAGCCTTTGTTTTAAAGTCTAATTTATCTGATACGAGTATTGTGACTCCTGCTTTCTTTTGGTCCCACTTTGCATGGAAAATCTTTTTCCAGCCCTTCACTTTCAGTCTGTATGTGTCCCCTGTTTTGAGGTGGGTCTCTTGTAGACAACATATGTAAGGGTCTTGTTTTTGTATCCATTCAGCCAGTCTTTGTCTTTTGGTTGGGGCATTCAACCCATTTACGTTTAAGGTAATTACTAATAAGTATGATCCTGTTGCCATTTACTTTATTGTTTTGGGTTCGAGTTTATACACCATTTTTGTGTTTCCTGTCTAGAGAATATCCTTTAGTATTTGTTGGAGAGCTGGTTTGGTGGTGCAGAATTCTCTCAGCTTTTGCTTGTCTGAAAAGCTTTTGATTTCTCCTTCATACTTGAATGAGATCCTTGCTGGGTACAATAATCTGGGCTGTAGGTTATTTTCTTTCATCATTTTAAGTATGTCTTGCCATTCCCTCCTGGCTTGAAGAGTTTCTATTGAAAGATCAACTGTTATCCTTATGGGAATTCCCTTGTGTGTTATTTGTTGTTTTTCCCTTGCTGCTTTTAATATTTGTTCTTTGTGTTTGATCTTTGTTAATTTGATTAATATGTGTCTTGGGGTATTTCTCCTTGGGTTTATCCTGTTTGGGACTCTCTGGGTTTCTTGGACTTGGGTGATTATTTCCTTCCCCATTTTAGGGAAGTTTTCAACTATTATCTCCTCAAGTATTTTCTCATGGTCTTTCTTTTTGTCTTCTTCTTCTGGAACCCCTATGATTCGAATGTTGTAGCGTTTAATATTGTCCTGGAGGTCTCTGAGATTGTCCTCATTTCTTTTAATTCGTTTTTCTTTTATCCTCTCTGATTCATTTATTTCTACCATTCTATCTTCTAATTCACTAATCCTATCTTCTGCCTCTGTTATTCTACTATTTGTTGCCTCCAGAGTGTTTTTAATTTCATTTATTGCATTATTCATTATATATTGACTCTTTTTTATTTCTTCTAGGTCCTTGTTAAACCTTTCTTGCATCTTCTCAATCCTTGTCTCCAGGCTATTTATCTGTGATTCCATTTTAATTTCAAGATTTTGGATCAATTTCACTATCATTATTTGGAATTCTTTATCAGGTAGATTCCCTATCTCTTCCTCTTTTGTTTGGTTTGGTGGGCATTTATCCTGTTCCTTTATCTGCTGGGTATTCCTCTGTCTCTTCATCTTGTTTAAATTGCTGAGTTTGGGAGTCCTTTTTGTATTCTGGCAGTTTGTGGAGTTCTCTTTATTGTGGCGTTTCCTCGCTGTGTGTGGGTATGTAGAGGTGGCTTGTCAAGGTTTCCTGGTTAGGGAAGCTTGTGTTGGTGTTCTGGTGGGTGGAGCTGTATTTCTTCTCTTTGTTCAGTCGCGCTATGGGGAGGGAGGGAGGGATGCTGCAAACAAATGACACTGGCGTGCGCTCGCAGTGCCTCAGCCACACTGGGTCTGCCCCCGCTCACGGCGCGTGTAGCCTCCCTGCCCACACTGCTCGGGCTCTAGGTTGTTCCACCAGGAACAATCCGAGGCTGGCCCTGGGTTGCATGCACCTCCCAGGTCCAAGCCGCTCAGGTTCAGGCACTCAGGTAGTCCTCAGAGGCGCAGACTCAGTTGGGGCTGCGTTTTGTGCTCTTCCCAGGTCCGAGCAGCTCAGGTGATGAGGTGTTTGGCGAGCACCAATGCTGCGACTTATCGCCTCCCCGCCACTTGGTTATCTGGGTGTAAAACCGGCACACCTTCTCAGGCAGATGTTGACCGTCCAGACCCCCAATAAGTTTTAGTTAGCAAAGAAGCCTGCTTACAGTTTTATAGATAATGTCTCTCTGGGGCTGCGATTGCCCCCTTCCGGCTCTGGCTGCCTGTCACCGGAGGGGGAAGGTTTGCAGCCGGCTACCTCTGTTTAGTCCTTTGTTCCGTGCGCGGGCTGGCGGTGTCTTAGGTTAGGGCTGGCTTTTCGCATGGTAGATATCCCACAGTCTGGTTTGCTAGCCCAAATTATTTCGCTCAGATAGCGCTCAGGGTATTCAGGCCAGATTCTTACTCTCAGCGATGCAGCCCGCGCCGCGCCTCCCTGCCCAGCCCCCGCTTGCTAATGGCGGATGCAGGCGTCTGCGCTGCTTCTCCGCTGGAGGAGTTACCGTAGGGCTCGCAATCTGCGAGTTTTAATTGTTTATTTATTTTTTCTCCCTGTTATGTTGTCCTCTGTGCTTCCAAAGCTCGGCACGGATTCGGCAGTGAGAAGGTTTCCTGGTGTTTGGAAACTTCTCTCTTTTTAAGACTCCCTTCCCGGGACGGAACTCCGTCCCTCCCTCTTTTGTCTCTTTTATTGTCTTTAATATTTTTTCCTACCTCCTTTCGAGGAGTTGGGTTGCTTTTCTGGGTGCCTGATGTCCTCTGCCGGCATTCAGAAGTTGTTTTGTGGAATTTACTCGACGTTTAAATGCTCTTTTGATGAATTTGTGGGGGAGAAAGTGTTTTCCCCGTCCTACTCCTCCGCCATCTTGGTGCCTTCCCCCAACAATTTTAAAAAAATTATTTTTTGACTCTGTTTACAAAACTAAAATAACAAGAACCTCCATGGTTCAGCAGCTGGATGAGTTGGTATGTGAGATGCAGGAGTCACAGTTATTCATTGGCTGTGTCCGTTTAAAATTTTGCATTGTATTGAGTGCTTAGTCAAGGTAATAAATGGGAGACGGCTTACTGATGTCCCATAATATAGACATATAATCAAATGTATGTGTTTTCCTTTATGACTAAAGCTATTTTATGTTATTCATATCAATTATTCACTACAATTTGGATATGATAGGTATTCAGTAGGGAAGTCACAGGTTTTTAGTAGAATCCTTTAAATTACAAACATCTATCTGTTATTTTATTCATACTTCATTGGAGAATTTTTCTTAAATCCCTCTTACAAGGTATCAAATTTTTATGACCTGTACTAGGGAAATGGAACTTCTTTGATACATAACCCAAATTCAAAATAAACTAAAACACTGACCTTTTCAGAATGATTTAATCAGTTGGAGATGGTATAAAAATCAATTTGTGTTTCTAGAGTATACAGTGAACAAGCTATGACACTATCTCTTAAATATTTAAGTATTATTTTTAAGAGTTGGCCCACGAAACAAATCTTTCATATTTTGGGAGATCGGCCAGCTTTTTATCACAGAGGTTGAATCTCAAAGAAATTACCAACAAGGACATATTAATTACTGTGGAAATTTTGTCTCAATTCAAGTTCTTACTTTGTTGTTGTTGCTTAGTCGCTAAGTAGTGTCTGATTCTTTTGCAACCCCATGGATTGCAGCCCACCAAGCTCCTCTGTCCATGGGATTTCCCAGGCAAGAACATTAGAGTGGGTTGCCATTTCCTTCTCCATGGGATCTTCCTTATCCAGGGATTGAACTTGCATCTCCTGCATTGGCAGGAGAGTTCTTTACCACTGAACCACCAGGGAAGCCCTCTTACTTCATACACTGTATCTTTTTAACCCAATACATGGCTAAAATACTCAGTTTCTAATATCTGTATTCAGTAATGCTTTTTTTTTCCCCCCCTAAGAGGGAGAGGGTTCCTAACTCCTTTTATTTTCTTAGAAAACTTTCTTGAGAACTAGTATGCCAAGATGTCCCAGGCTCATCTTGTATATTTTCTTCCCAAGAACAAGAATCATTTGTTTCTCTACAAGACCTGATTTTCTTCTAATGGGGAATGATAAATCAGGATCATTATTAGGGCTTGGGAAGCAAACTACTGCTGAGCTGGTCATTGTTTCTATCATGTTTTTGAAGGACAGAGCTAAGGATATTTATTAGGAATATATACTAGCTGAAATCTTGTGTGTGTATTTACATAGACATACATATATAACACACATATGTGTATATAAGTTATGTATAAATATATAAAGGTAAAATATTTCATGTTTTATACTGATATTCCAATTACATATGTAGCATTCAGGGTTTTCTACTTAACCTTTTCTATAATACATCTGAATCTCCTTAGTTTCACAAAGAGAATTCTAGTTTTCTAGAACAATAGGGATGATGGAATTCAAATGAACTATAATTACATATTTTCAGTGTCTTCTCATATATAACAGTTTTAGACTAACAATGTTAATAGTACTTTTGTATTACCAATAACTTTTTTTTTTTTTTTACTGATAGTTGATATATGCTATCCTCATCCTCCTCATTTTCAATCATTGTCCTCTAACTAAATCATCACGACAGATGGGAATTGTGTGCTATTTACTCCCCTTTTAATCCTCATTTAGTATAAGAATTACCTATTTAATGCTAATCTCTTCTCTATTATGTGTCTCTCTAGTCATTTTGTTTTCTTGAAGCTTATTCTTAAGTAAAATATTTAGGAGAGTCTTATAAGAACCATATTCTCTGAGATTTTGTCACTTGATATTAGTTTTACAGTATCCTTTACAAAGTCCTTTATACATGGAGGTCAATTTTCCTGGACACAAAATCCATGGTTCTTATGTTCTTTCCTTGAATAAGTTGAGTACTATACTCAATTTTGCATAAAAATAGTTACTGAAAATCAGGTGATGATCTAGTTTTATTTCCCTTTCAAGTCACATTCTCAATTTTCCCTCATTTTAAGGACAGTAATTTTACTAGACTAATTCTTGTTGGTCATCATAGTCAATATTCTCAGGTTCACAGTTTGTCTTTTAATGTAAAGTTTAAATGTTTATTTAAAGGAAAGTTTCCTTGAAGTGTACATTTTCATAATTTTCTCTGATGCTTTTCTTAGGTCCTTTAGAAACTCTAGTATTTGTATGCCTAAAACTCTTTATTGACCTTCAGTACTTATCACCATCTCTGCAATGTTTTTATCACTTCCTTTGTTACTTTATATTTAAATTTTGTTCTTGTTTTTACTTTGTACTTCAGTACTTCCAGTATAAGACTCTACATTCTTTTTTCTTCAAATAATTTTCTATGAAATTTAACCTTGATACTTTTCTGTTGTACATTCCTATTTGAATTTAATTTTCCCAAACCCAGAAAAAAAGGGATTGACTAAGAGTGTTTCCAGTGGTCATGTATGGATGTGAGAGTTGGACTGTGAAGAAAGCTGAGCGCCGAAGAATTGATGCTTTTGAACTGTGGTGTTGGAGAAGACTCCTGAGAGTCCCTTGGACTGCAAGGAGATCCAACCAGTCCATTCTGAAAGAGATCAGCCCTGGGTGTTCTCTGGAAGGAATGATGCTAAAGCTGAAACTCCAGTACTTTGGCCACCTCATGGGAAGAGTTGACTCATTGGAAAAGACTCTGATGCTGGGAGGGATTGGGGGCAGGAGGAAAAGGGGATGACAGAGGATGAGATGGCTGGATGGCATCACCGACTCGATAGACGTGAGTCTGAGTGAACTCCGGGAGTTGGTGATGGACAGGGAGGCCTGGCATGCTGTGATTCATGGGGTCGCAAAGAGTCGGATATGACTCAGCGACTGAACTGAACTGAACTGAAGTGTTTTTAACTTCCCAGAGCTCCCCCTTCTGTTATGTTGCTGCTAAGTCACTTCAGTTGTGTCCGACTCTGCGCAACCCCTGAGAGGGTAGTGCTAAAAACTATGGTAAACTGCTTTCTGAGATTTTCTCTCTTTTATTCCCCTCCGACTTCACTTCACTTCCACTTCTATTTGGACTTACTCTTGCCTGCTTTCCTGTGGTCCTTCCCCTGTTTAATTTTAACACCATCCTGAGTAAGAAAGGTGCCTTGAAGAGTTCACTGGAACTAGATTACCTCAGTACTTTTAGGCCTTACTGCTAGTCATTACAGTTCAACCTTCGTGGAAGATAAAATATACAGTTGTTTTGTATGTGTGTTAATCACTCAGATATGTCCGATTCTTGGTAATCCCATGGACTGTAGCCCATCAAGCTCCTCTATCCATGGGATTTCTCAGGCAATACTACTGGAGTGGATGACCATTTCCTTCTCCAGGGAATCTTCCCAACTCAGGGACTGAGCCTGGGTCTTCTGCATTTCAGGCAAATTCTTTACCATCTTAGCCACGAAGGGAACCACAATTGTTTTGGGTGGGACCAAATCAGAACACTGCAACTACTGTGTTTATTATCATTCTCCTAGTAATTTGCCAGCTTAGATATGAAAATAAAACATCTACACATACCCGAAACCAATACAACATTGCAAATCAACTCTACTTCAATACAAATTTTAAAAAATAAATAAAATTGGAAAAAGCGTATTTACACAAAAGAAGCAGTTTTTTTCTCTTGTATCAAAAAGGCCAGATTTATTTTCTTTCACTGCACATTATTTCTGACTTCAGCTTTCTTGCTTTAGGAAAAATCCACATGCACACACACACACGCAAGCTAGAAAAGAAGACAATCTCGGAGAAAATTCTGAGCAGAGATCACAATGTTTCCTTAGATATTCAAATACATTCAAGGTTGTCAAAATTAGATGAGCTACCGCTGGTGCCCGCTACTAACTCAAAAAGTGAAAAGAAGGCTAAAAGACCAGATTCTATAATTATAGGCTAAAAAGTATAAACTCCCAAGAAGTAGGAGGTGAATTTAATACCTGTGGTTATAACATTTTTGAAATATGTTCTTGCAGCTGTGACATTTGGAAAAACAATTATCAACTCAGCTGCAGTAAATGAAAGGAAAAATACATAAAGTATTCCTGCTGGAAAAAAAAGCATAAATCCTGTAAAATACTAATAATGTAAACAAACTCAGTTTTTTCTTACATATATATATTATATAATCTCCTAATAACACACTTGTCATAACCTTATTTTTCAAGACATTGTTTGGATGTCTTATGCTTTATCTGAAAATTTTATGCCATTTGATTATATAGTATGTACATATTGTGAAATGTCAGAATATGTATCAAAATGCGTGTGCTTGAAGCAATAATATTATGGAAGTGAGATGATCACTATAGTGCTTTAGGACACATTTTCAATTAAGCAACCATTTGTTTAAAAACCAGGGGACCAAAATGTTCATGTTTTATTCAAAATTAATATCTCTACAAGGAAATCCTAAAATATCATGGAATTTTGCTCTTATTTTTTATTGTCTTCCCCATGGGTTTATTAGCCATAATGATAAAAACTCAATAGTTGGGATTTTCGTTGCTAACCATCAGAAGTCTCCTGGAAGGGTGAACATGTTCACTTAGCAGGAACTGATTCTATAAGTTAGAATGAATAACTCTTACTCAGGAAATTTAGTGTTCATTTATATGAAGGTAAACAATTCCTTCAGATCCCAAATATCACATGAAGATGTACACAGTGTGCATTGGACTTTCCTTCATACATATATGTATTTGTTAACTTTTGCTCCCACACATAAATTTATTACCAAGTACATGTAAACATAGATCCCTGCTTAGTGGCACTAGTAGTAAAGAATCTACTTGCCAGTGAAGGAGACATAAGAGGCTAGGGATCTATCCCTGGGTCAGGAAGATCCCCTGGAGGGCAGCATGGGAACCTACTTCAGTATTCTTGCCTAGAGAATCCCATGAACAGAGGAGCCTAGCGGGCTACAGTCCATAGGCTCGCAAAATGTTGGACATGACTGAAGTGACTGAGCGTGGCTTGTTTTTAAATACATCACAAAAATGAGTGAAATAGGTATTATTTTTATAATTCAGTTCAGTTCAGTCACTCAGTCGTGTCTGACTCTTTGCGACCCCATGAATCACAGCACGCCAGGCCTCCCTGTCCATCACCAACTCCCGGAGTTCACTCAAACTCATGTCCATCGAGTCAGTGATGCCATCCAGCCATCTCATCCTCTGTCGTCCCCTTCTCCTCCTGCCCCCAATCCCTCCCAGCTTCAAGGTCTTTTCCAATGAGTCAACTCTTTGCATGAAGTGGCCAAAGTATTGGAGTTTCAGCTTTAGCATCAGTCCTTCCAAAGTACACCCAGGACTGATCTCCTTTAGAATGGACTGGTTGGATCTCCTTGCAGTCCAAGGGACTCTCAAGAGTCTTCTCCAACACCACAGCTCAAAAGCATCAATTCTTCGGCACTCAGCTTTCTTCACAGTCCAACTCTCACATCCATACATGATCACTGGAAAAACCATAGCCTTGACTAGATGGACCTTTGTTGGCAAAGTAATGTCTCTGCTTTTGAATATGCTGCATAGGCTGGTCATAACTTTCCTTCCAAGGAGTAAGCATCTGTTAATTTCATGGCTGCAATCACCATCTGCAGTGATTTTGGAGCCCCAAAATATAAAGTTTGACTTTTTTTATAATAGCTTTATATAATTCACATACATATATACAATTCCCTATTTAAAGTGTACTATTTTATGTTTTATTTTTTGGCTACACCACACAGCATGCAGGATCTTAGTTCCCTGACCAGGGATCAAACCCGTACCTCCTGTGTGAAGTGCAGAGTCTTCACTGCTGGACCACCAGAGAAATCCCTTAAAGTTTTTTAATATATTCACAGAGTTGTGCAGTTATTACCACCATAAATTCTAGCATAATCAGGAGATGCAGTTTCAATCCTGGGTTGGGAAGATCCCCTGGAATAGGAAATGGCAACCCACTCCAGTATTCTTGCCTGGAGAACCCCATGGACAGAGGAGCTGGTATAATCCATGGGGGTCCCAAAAGAGTTGGACACAATTTAGCAACTAAAACAACAACAACGATTCTTCATTCCTTTATTTAATTACTAAATAATATTCCCTTTAATGGATATACAATTGTTAATTAATTCATCTATCAGTTCATGGACATCTGTGTTGTTTCCACCTTTTGGCTCTTTGAGTAACACTGCTAGGAATATTTCTGTATGTGTTTATGTGTGGATGTATGTTTTTATTTCTTTGAGGTTTATCTAGTAGAGCTGCTGGGTCAGGTGATGCTTCTATGTTTTTACCTTTTAAACAACTGCCAAAATGTTTTCCATACAAGGAAATATAGGCTTAATGTAATGAGTTGGGAAGTATTCCTCGTCTATATTTTGGAATAATTTGTGAGAAAATTATATTAATCACTTTTCAAATATGTGGCAGAGTTCACCAGTAAAGCCATTTGACTCTGGGCATTTTAGGGGTACTTTGTTTTTTAAATCAATCTCTTCACTACTATAGGTTTATTCAGATTTTCTATTTCTTCAAGTGACTTTCAGTACTTTTTGACCTTCTTGGGACTTGTCTATTTCACCAAAGTGAACTAATATTTTTCAGCTTTTACTGAAAGATGTTAATAAGTCTTCATTTTTAATTATCACAAAGTATTTTCTAATTCCCCTTGTGATTTCTTCCTTATCCCATTTGTTGTTTAGGAAAGTAGTATTTAATGCCTACATAATTATTAACTCCCCAAATTTCTTTGTGGGTTTGGATTTTCAATTTAATTTTATTGTTATTAGAAAACATAGTTTCTATGATCTCAGCACCTTACATTCATTGAGTCATGTTTCATGGCCTCATATATTGTCTTTCATAGATGGTATTTCATGTGCTCTTGAGAAGAATATTTATTCCATTGTCATTAAATGGAATGTTCTATGGATATCTATTGAATCTAATTGCTTTATACCATTATTTAAATCAGCTATGTCCTTGTTGATCTTTTGCTTAGCAATTCTATCCATTAGGGGAAGTAGAACACTGAATTCTCCAACTATTGTTGAATTATCTACTTCTCATTTCAATTTTGGATAAATGTTTCTTCATTAGCTGTGTACCCTTAGGACAATTTCCTCAGACAGTAAATGCTTTTTTTAAAGTAATTTTTACCAGTTTTATCAATAGTTTTGCTAGGGAGTTTTTTCTACTTCCATTTGAAAGTAGAAGTTTATATTAATGTTTACAGCAAAGCATTCTCAATTCTTTGCCCTCTAATTGCTATAAGCAAATTTAGAGACAACAAGTTTATTCTGGTGGGGGTGACTTAAGAACACATGCCTTAAAGGCCCAGGATAACTAAATATCTAACAAGTGAAATTTCCAACTCCATAGTATTATCTTTCTCCAGAACACTCTATTGGCAAGCTCTATCCACTGAGCTCATCTTATATTTTCCAATGATTTTTCCTACTAGCAAAAACACAAACTATTTTAAGTCAGATACATAGCATGAAGAAAGGATGGCACTAAGGGATAAAGGAGCAGCAAGACCAATCACTCCATCTTTTAATCCATATTCCTCAAGAGCCAGATTTGTTCAAAAGGTATGATCATATAGTAGAATTACTAAATATAAGCCCCCAGAAATAATAACTGTAAGAATATTTGAGATAGAGCAATGCAGAACATAGATAACCCATGAAAACTGTCAATACATGTGATAACAAGAAAAGCAACTTAAGGAGTGGTGTATATAAATGCATGAAGCAGAAAGCCATCGCCTAGATTAGGGATCCACAGCTACTTCTAATTGGGGATCCAAAATGTTTTGTAGGGTACAAGAAAAGCTGCATACTATATGTACGATAGAATATAAGAGGGATATATTTGTCCAAAAATCTGGGTTAACTGAATCCAGGATTTGGAAAGCTCACATTCTAACCAAATCTCTTATTCTTCCACATATTTAAATATTTTAGGTATTCTAAATAATTAGTTCCATTTCTTTAGAAGAAAACCTTTAGACTTTTGTTTGGCATAGAAATACCAATGTGTCCACTCAAAACTTTTAATATCTGTCTCTTTAATTTATTCATTATTGATTATATTTATTTTACCTATAAAATTTTCTTTAACCATAGTGGTTAAAGAAATTAACACATAGTCTATCTGCAAGCTACTTAACTTGCATCTGCCTTAGTATCAGTGCATGTTAAATGGCGATAATAATAGAACAGGATATGACAGATAACATAGTCCACATAAAGTATCACTGTTATGAATTTTATACTTTTCATGATAATTAATTTTCAAGATTAAAATTTCATTTATTTTTAGGTTTTGATCAGTTTTGATAATAGGAGTGTTATAAGTGAGGAAGCCCTTGTGTTGTGAACTGACAAAGAAGTAAAGAGATAGCACAGAGAAGAAAAAGTATATCTAAATAGGTTTTAGATATAATGATTGCATGTAGGGATACACCAAGGTGTGAACAGTATCTAGCATAAATTAATAATTTTTGTTTGTGCTCATACAAAACAGGTACTTTAAATTGAGAAAATTACCTGCTCCTATGTTAAATAACAGAAGTAACAGGTAGAGTTTCATATGCTAGACAATATGAGGATAAGTGAAAATAACTGAGCTGCTTGCTCCAGGAAATACTGGCCCCTGGAAAAAAGGACTGTGAACCAATTAAAACAGTGCATTAAAAGAGCTCTTGTACTTTTCAAGACTAAGAGCTTGTTCATCATGACATGCTTCAAAATCCTTGATTTGCTGTGCTGGCCAATCCTAAACTATCATGTCAAAAATGCTGACCAACCCTAACCAGTACCCTTCCTTGCAGGATCTACCTTAAAATAATCAACTCTAGGCCCTAAAACTCTATACATGTTTTCCTCTGATGCCTCCCTCTAAGGCACTATTAAGACTCAAGATGGGTTCTCCCTTAAGTGGGAAAAAAAAAAAAGGTAATTTGATGTGATCCCATGAACTGAAGCCCACTGTCCTGTAGCTGCCCTGTCCCTGAAATTTTCCAGGCAAGAATACTGGAGTGTGTAACCATCTCCTTCTCCAGGGGGTCTTCTCAACTCAGCAATCCAACCTGGGTCTCTTGCATTACAAGCAGATTCCTTACCATCTGAGCCACACAGGAAGCAAGGTGGGTTCTTCCTTAAGGGGGTAGATCTAATAAACTTAACTTTTTGATCAAAAGGTTTTTCTGGTGGTCTCTTCAGGAGACAAAACATGACAACATCGTTCATGGATACAAATGTACATATCAGTGAGACTCAGGATGGCAAAATGATACAGAAAAAATTTTATTTATTAGATAATTTGACTTTATGTACTAGTCTTATTTTCCAAATACTATTATTATTCCTTTGAAGTTGTTATTCACTATAATTTAAATTTAGATATCTTAACACTTTATTAACAAAAAAAGAAAGATTTCCTCTTACAAGTGTAGTTTTATTAACTGCATAACTAAATTTACAACTAAAATGTAAGATTTGTAATAAAATTTAAGTTGCATTTTAAAGACTTTCCTAATGACTATATAGGGAATATGGTTGAATTTAACACCCACCCTCAACCTATCTATGCCTACACATTTCTATCTAAAGATTACTGTTGTGAGAACACATTTATTATGATTTTCAAAGCAACAATTGACAGTTGATAATATTGTTAAATATCTCAGGTATTTAAATAACCTCTTGGTTTTACAAATTAATCAATTTCTTGGAAATGTTACACTGTAATAATTATATTTTCCTTCTTTCTCCTGTACTTCATTTATAAAAGAACATAACAATGTTATATGAGTTGATATTCATATACAAACCAAGAATAAATGTTTTTTATTTAAAATATTTAAAAAAGAATGTATCTTAAAAAAAAAAGATTCAAGAATACACTGTTAATGACTGAACAGAAGAACAAATCACAATTATTAAAGCTTGAACTGAGAGACATTTTTAAGTATATTGTCAATAATACTGTTTGGAACAATTTGGATTAAGCTATTTTTGGCAGACCTTCTCTGTCAATTTGCTATTAGTGATGGAGCACTAATAATTCATTCATTATGTCTTTCACTGTAGATGTTATGCTATAATAAAAATCTTGTTTACAATATACATCTTCTTAGCAAAGCCTGTATCCATAGAATCAAAGCAGTCTTAGTACAATTTGCTTTATCATATATTCTAAATTAAATGGGATCTACATTAAAGAGGCTTCTCAATTTTAAATTATATGTAAATGGAACAACTGAAATAAATTAGAGCACAGAAAACACACAGAATTCTTTTCAAAGGTAGAACTCAAAATTAAACCCAAAGCCTTTAACTTTGGTTTCATTTTCCTACTATTAAAACAAAACAGACCCATTAAATAAATGACTGTAAAAGTGACTGCTTACTATCTTTCTGGGAAGCAATAAATTCCAGTCCACGTAAAGAGATGATTTGTTGTTGATATTTTGTTGTTTTCTCTTCAAAAGTGAGATTGGTTTCTTTAGGTATCAACATTGACCCTGGCTTCATAAGCTTTTACCAAACGGAGCATATCATAAGCACTGAGGTTTGAGACTCAGTGATTATTATAGCTGCATATAGGTGGAAATGCTCTTTCAAGGTTATTTTACTTCCTATTTGCCACACTTCATACCACAGAGTAGTACCTAAAAGTTAAATGCATTTTCTTGAAATGAGCCACATGATAAAACAGTGCATAAGGGTGCAGTGCGAGTGTGCTGTGAAAATGAGTAAAGCAGATGTCAGCAATGCTTGAACTCAGTTGTGGATGTGTTAATTTCCCCCTAGATCTGCTCAGGAAGCTGGCAGGAAGAATCCCCTGCCTCACAGATCAGGGAAATAGCTCAGAGAAGCCTCAGAGGCAGAAAATGCAATTGACAGGGGAAATTCACTGAAGCTCTTTTTTTTTTTTTAAAGAAAGTAAGATTGTTTTTAAGTAGTCTTTTTTTGTTGTTGTTTGTTTGTTTAAAAGCAGACTTTAATAACTTCAAGATGTAGAATATAATGGAACAGAATAGGGTTTATTGAACTCTAGGTAACCTGATTGCGCTAATCAACCACTATTCTTTATCACATGGATCAAAAAGAATGAAAGACAGAGTTAGGAAATATTATTCTCTGAATCTACATGAAAACTAAGAGTTCAACTCATGTATTTAGATTTTGTAGACAGCATTTTTCTCCAATATCAAAATGAAATATTTCAATGAATACTCAGCATTCATTCTTGCAATGATTTGTTAAGAATGTAAAACAACATTTCACTATCATAACTGTTTCATGATGAAACTGAAGCTCCAATATTTTGGCCACCTGATGCAAAGAACTGACTCACCGGAAAAATTCCTGATGCTCAGAAAGATTGAAGGCAAAAGGAGAAGTGGGTGGTAGAGGATGAGATGGTTTGACAGCATCACCAACTCAATGGACATGAATCTGAGCAAATTCTGGGATATAGTAAAGGACAGGGGAGCCTGGTGTGCTGACCCCAGGGAGTCCATGGGGTCACAAAAAGTTGGATATGACTTAGTGACTGAACAATAACAAAATCATCATAACTCCTTATAACTGATGATATTTTAGTTTAGAATTAACTGGTTTTGCCCTTTATGGAATCAAAATAAAATTTAAAAATTAGTCCTTTTTAGCCATGAAATTAAAAGACCCTTACTCCTTGGAAGGACAGTTATGACCAACCTAGATAGCATATTCGAAAGCAGAGACATTACCGTGCCAACAAAGGTCCGTCTAGTCAAGGTTATGGTTTTTCCAGTGGTCATGTGTGGATGTGAGAGTTGGACTCTGAAGAAAGCTGCGTGCCGAAGAACTGATGCTTTTGAACTGTGCTGTTGGAGAAGACTCTTGAGAGTCCCTTGGACTGCAAGGAGATCCAACCAGTCCATTCTGAAGGAGATCAGCCCTGTGTATTCTTTGGAAGGAATGATGCTGAAACTGAAACTCCATACTTTGGCCACCTCATGTGAAGAGCTGACTCATTGGAAAAGACGCTGATGCTGGGAGGGATTGGGGGCAGGAGGAGAAGGGGATGACAGAGGATGAGACGGCTGGATGGCATTACCAACTCGATGGACATGAGTTTGGGTAAATTCCCAGAGTTGGTGATGGACAGGGAGGCCTGGCATGCTGAGATTCATGGGGTCACAAAGAGTCGGACACAACTGAGCAACTGTACTGAACTGAAAAAAGTTTTCCTACAAATATTCACTTAGAAATGTCCCAGAGTCCACTAGCTTTCCATCAATATCTATTCTTCCCATCTCTTATAATAACAGAACTATGGGATTTTAGCTATATGTCTGACTGCCCCAAAACACTTTATTTTACAACATCTCTTGTAATAAAGTTTGGTTATATGACTAATCGCCAATGATACATATTAGAAGTGGTATTTGAAACTTCTGCAAAATGCCCTTAAAATGAAAGAGGTATGGCCTTCTCTTTTCTCCTTTCTGCCAACTAGAATACAGACATGGCAGGTGGAGAGCTGGAGTTAGAGTTAAAGTATCTATCCTGCAGCTTAAGACTCTGAAAACAAGAAACCCATAGTCTGACATGGGAATGTCCTACCATACCTGGATATGTATGGGGGACTTCTGTGAGAGCAAAACAGGTTACTGTTTTGTTTAATTCACTGATACTTTGGATTTTGTAATTGTTAGTCAAGCTATTTCAAGTTCTTTCTATATATCAGGAACTGTTGTAGGCAGTAGAGGAAAAAAGAATTCCCTGCTTTTACAGAACTTGTATTCTGGTGTAGGCTACTAAAAAATGGCTTAAAGGAGGGATGATCCAAGATGAAGGACTTTCTCTTTTATATAAGGAGGCCAGTAAAGTTCTATGATAAGGTGACATTTGAGCAAAAACCTTAAGGAAATACAGAAGTGAATCATGTAGAAATCTGGGGAACACAAAAATTTAAATCCTTAGGTAGGAGCTTATTTCCCCTGGAAAGTTAGAATACCAAGAAGTAGGCCAGTATAGCAGGAGTAGAAAAAGAGGTAGATAGAGAACAGTAGAGAATATAAACACGAATGAGCTACTAAAAATATATGGCTTTAACTTTGGTTGGGATGAAAGGCTTTTGGAAAGAGTCTTGTACAGAGAAGTAATATATTCTGGCATGCATGCAAAGGCAGGTATGCAAACTTTTATAATGGGTTAACCTGACTAAAAGAAGTTTTTCAGTCTTGCCAGATGTTGAAAGGATATTTAAAAATACATGTTCCCCTAGTGCAATATTCTGAGGAAAGATGTGTGAATTTTTTCCAAATATAATCCATGATTTGCACATTTGAATTGCTATGATCCATATACAAAGACTTTATATTCAGCAGTGTGTGTGCTATTCACATTTAATTTTCACAACAATCCTAAAATACTATGATTTCTCATTTTACATGTGTGGACAAAGTGAATAGGTGCTTCTCAAGGCTACAAATAAAATAATTGGTAGAGACAGTTTTCAGACTTGTAAAATCTGAGTCCTTTTTAAATTTGCTTGCCTTTTTAAATACTCTCTTAATCATTATGCAGTATTGCATTAGAGTGAGATTACCCTACAGCACATTTAAAGAAAGAAAACAACTTTGGAATGACTTTTCAATTAGTAAGGAAAGAAATCAAACCATACATCAGTAAAGCATATCAGACAATTCACATATTAACCATAATTTTACTTTAGTGCATTTTTGCATCTTCAGAATAAAGGCACATTTTTGGGATTTAATTTCATTTAAACTTGTATTAAATAAATGGAGTAGTTCATAAAAGGTTAAAAAGTCCCAAATTCATAGTAGTTAATACAAGTCCTTTGAGGGTTTGTTTATTTCTAACTGGTGGAGAATTAATTTGTCATGCTCCAGGGGGTGCCAAGCTCCAATTAACACCCCATGTGTGTGGCTAGCACGTTTGTAGTGGATTGGCTGTATAGTATGATAAAACCAAGAGGCTCAGGGCCCTGTACCACCAATTGCTGGTTCTATAGTTTCTGGGCCTCATATTAAGCCAGGAGTAGATAAAAGCACTTAGGTAGCTCATTAGTTGCTTACCAAAGACTGGAACATCATCCCCAGCCCATCCTCTACTTGGAAGATATCCAGAAAGTATTTTGATTAGATCACCTCTAAGAGTGCTATCCTAACTATAAGACAATAGGCAACAATTTTTTTTTCCCCTGAAAATTTCAAGTCAAATTCTTAAACTGTATACTTAATGCATTCCCATTTACACAAAATGGCATCTACTAGCTTCATCCAACAATCAGTCAACTTAGTAAATAATCAAACTACAACTAGGTATGTAATGAAGTAGTCATATTTTTTAAATCCTACTGTGTTACCAGTATATAGTTGTGTACTGATCAAAGAAATATGTTGACTGAACTCTGATATGAATTATTAAACAATAATTTTGACTCAGGTTGTTGAAAGGAAGAATAGAGTTTCAGTTTTCAGTCGGTGCCTTTTTAATGTAATAAAAGTAAAGCTTCTTATGGAATTGCAAGGTTGCTTTTGTAATTGTTAATATTCCCTAGCCTTTGTATTTCATATGGCAATGCTTGTAATCCAGAGTGAAAATGATGGAGATTTCAAATGACGCAGAAATAACTGTAGATGGAGCAAACTGAAAAATTAATAAAATAAAATGATGGAAAGAACTGGAAACTGCAGTGATGCAAGTGAAGTATCAATAAAGAGAACTGTGCCAAGTGCAATAATTATCATCAGTCATCTTATGGCATGATTTCCCTTCAGTGTTAACTGTTGTCCAGTCATATCTTTTTTTTTTTTTCCAGGACTGTAGGGATGGGAGTGGCAAATAGTACACTATTCAATGCAAGCACTCATTGGTAAAGGTTTTGTTTAGTTCAGTATAGTAAAATTCATGCACTCCTCCTCTTTTAGAGAAAGATTTGAAATTCTAGTACGTATGTCACATGGTAACTTTCACAAATAGAATGAATTACTGTTTTAAAACATTGCGGTTTATTCATTATCTCAGTCCATCAGTGCTTTAGATGATCACACCTATTGACCAGTTGTTTTTTTTTTTTTTATCCTTAATCTCCTTTTCCCCATCATTGACCATTCTGATCCTGTACTTAAACAGTAGGCTTACAGTTATTTCATTTCAATTTGAAACCAGTTTTTGAATGAAAACTCTGAGAGGAAGCAATAAGAACGGACACGCTGTCTTCCCTATCATCTTCTGGAGTACACAGTACTACGTTTAGGAGACTCGAGAAGATGTTCATTGATCCAGTTATCATAGGTCTCTGGTGAAGAATATGGACAAATAACACGGCAGCAAGAGAAAAGACTAAGAAAACAGACAGAAATTGAAGATAGTCAAGCTTTTTCCTCTACCCAGACTGTTAAATGACATCATCTCACGATGTCAAAGAAACAAGCGGTCACTTTTGTTTTTCTTTTATTTTTTTTCTTTAAAGAGGACACTCATGAAACTTTTTCTGTTTAAAAGCATCCATTACAGAAAGGAACAGAATACTAACAAGGCATCCAATAAAACCTTTCATTGAATAATGAAAGAAGGATGATATCGATACATTTTTTTTTTAATCTGGTCAAGAAATTTCTCTGTAACAGTCTTTGGGTGCCCAGAGTTCTAATGGGCTTATGACTGCTAATGGCTTTCTAATCTCATAGTCTGTAATGTTAGAGTTTTAAATCTATTTACTTCAATTTCCTGACATGCATCAGAGACAAAGAGGGTATTTACTGGCTTTGTGGGCTTTGTATTACATTTTTTATTACATTAAAATGTACCCAGACTTTTACATCAGCAACTCAACTGGATGGTTTTGAAGGAAGGGCAAACAGAGAGAGAAAAATAAGTAAATATATGATTTCAGAACTATCATCATAAAAGATACAAAGGTTCATGTTAGACTCACAGTATGTAAACCTAGAAAAATTTGCCATTTATTTTTTTTCCCTCAGCTTGTGAGTTTTGAATCGGTCAGATGAAGCAAACATAGTTCTCATCTATTTCATTTAGATTAGATTAGATTTACACTATCTTCTGTTATTTATTCCATAGCCCTTTATGGTTCAAACTCATGCCTTGCTTTCACCTGAGTTACATCCTGTATCTATAGCTAATATAGTTGTATTTTCTCTTAATAGAGTGATGCAGAGGAGGATCACTTGCGATGCCCGAGATAATTCACTGAGTTTCTCTTGTTTTGATTTCCCTCACATATAAAATACAAAGTAGAGTAAATGTTTTCTTACCTTAAATCTTAAAATCAGATCATGTATGTCAAAATTTCTTTGTAAGTGTCCACTTCTTAGGGGGAACCAAAGTATGGTCTATACTGGAGGAAAAAAAAAAAATGGAGAAGGAAAGCAAGTCTAAAAAGTGCCAAATAATAGCATATACTTTAAAAATTCTATTCATCTACTTTTGTTCACCAGCACTATCTCTTAAAAATAGCAGTGTGAAACAACTCCTTAAACATGTACCATTTATTTTTAAAAAATCCATAAAAAGCCCACTTTTTATAATTGAGACAAATAAAAAGAAGATAAACTAAAATCAAGATTTTAGAAAATTAAATATATTTCAAATATTAATTCATTTATTGAGCCAGTTATGAATAGACAACTGTCCTTTTTTGAAAAATTATTTGACTTATTACTTTATATTGGAATATAGTTGACTAGCAGTGTTGTGATAGCCTCAGGTGTACAACACAGAGGTTCAGTTGTATCCACTCCTTTTCAAATTCTTTCCTGTACCCTTACACTATACTTTATGTTCCTCTTGTGGTCCATAATACATTATTTTTATATCATATATATGTATACATATATATATGATATGTGTATATATATATATGATATGTGTATATATATATGTGTGTGTGCGTATATATATATATATATATATATATATATATAAAATGAAGTCCTATGAGTCACACACTGTTTTACAAGTTTGGTACTAACCAAGAGTGCTTGGTATCAAGTAGAGTCTCAATCATTTTGGTTGACCAAGTCACTAAATTGTTAATTCAAATCTATTTCAGGTTTTAAGTGATGAAATGCAAAATCATCATATACTTAGCAATTAGATAACTGAATAAATGTGTTTGCAAAAGCTTATTAACACTACATACTGACAACAAGCAGTTTTCTCATTGTTCTTCCAAAAATCAGAAATTTAATCAGAAAGGAAAGGAAAAGAAAAGAAAGGTGAGGGAAAGCAGGGCAAGGCAGAAAAGCTAGAGAATTGCATGGGATGTTTATACGGCCAAGAAGAGGTACGTATCACTTTCTCTCAAAATTTATTTGTCAGAACTAGTCCAGTGGTCCTGCTTGATTAGAAGAAGGTGGTGGAATGTGGGAGAATACATGGATATTCAGTGGACATTAAATGTTCTGCCCCAGGAGAGAATAACAAGTCTAGCCCATCCAAGAAGCTACTCAAGGTTACTTGGAGCAAATTGTTCTAATAAGCAAGGGAAGTTTCATAGAAAGTGGAGAAATATTATCATCTAACAGGCCAGTCTGGTCTATAATTTAAAAAAAAGGAAAGGTAACACTAAATATGCTGTAAGGCAAAGGGACACAGTCAACATTGGTCTTGATGAACAGACTAGTGTTAGCAACTGTATTAATTTGTAACAAATTGTTTTATAGATGATGTAGCAGTGGTTAAAAACACTGACACTGGAGCAAGAATATGTGGCTTCAGTCTATTAGTTGTGATTTCAAGCAAGATACTTAACATCTCTGTAAATCAGTATCTTCAACTATAATTGCAGAGATTAGATGCACCTAACTCAGAGTTATGCTGAGGATTAAAATAAATGATGCCTGTGGAAATCTTAGGTAGTGCCTGGTACCTAAAAAAAATAAATTTGTGTTTATAACACAACTAAAATTTTTGAAATACTTTTAAAAAAAAGTGGAGATCAAGATGGTAGAGTACAAAAATGTGTTCATGTCCCCCCAAAGACACATCAAAAATATATCTACATGTGGAATAATTCACACAAAAAACCAAGTGAAGGCTGTCAGAAGATTTCTTATAAAACCAAAGCTGCAAGAAAGAGCCCCATATGACCTAGTAGGACAAAAAGAAAAGAAAACAAATAAACAAAAAAAGAAATCAGGACAGGACTCATGCTCTTCAGAGGGAGCTGTGAGAGAAAGGAAAGACTTGGTTGCCCTAGGAACCCACTGGCTAGGAGGTGCACTAGAATAGACAGCTGGAGTGAACTGGACTCTGCTTAAGAAGAGTGTGCACAGTGCTGGCTTGCTAACAAACAGGGCAGAAAGAGACCAGCACTGACAACTGCCATGTCATCACACGTCTTGACTCAAAACAAATGCCTGCTAGTACATGCAGTGCCTAGGTACTGAAACTCAGGCTTTAGTGGATGGACCCAAGGAGAGGACTCAGTTTAGCTGTGCAGAGGAAGCCTAAAGGAACTGAAGTGTGGTCTGGGGCTCTACGGTTAGCTTGCACATCTCAGGGGCAGAGCCAACATCTGAGCCAGTGATCAGTGCTCCCTCAGTGAGGGGCAGGTCCAGGGTCAGCTCTTCTGGCAGCACCAGGGTGCACACCGGTGTCCGGTGGTGTCATGAAATGCAGGGCCCCAGGAGACAGTCCCTGGAGAATGATACACAGCTGCTCTTTTCTCAGTGGAGCACTCATGTCCCGCCTACATTCACTGCAGCATAGAATGAGATCCAGGATCTTCTATTTAAACAACTAGGGGGCAGACATTGCCCTTCAACAGAGCTTACAGCCACAGAATAAAGAGAAGGCCTCACCCAACACCTAGTGCAGGCTTTTTGGTATTGTGGAACCACAATACCAAATACACCCCCTATCAAAGGGACAATGAGGAAGATGTGGCAGGAATCCATATCAAAAACAGCCCTCACACCAAAAATGTTGGACAATCTACACAGGAAGTCTCCCACATAAAAGCAGTCCTTCAAAATCACAGTAGATAACTGTGTCCCCTAATTCACAGAGTCAGAAAAATTTAAGTAAAATGAGAAAGCAGAGGAAATATTCCCAATTCAAAGAATAAGAGAAATTCCTTGAAAAAACAATTAAACAGATCTCTCCTGTCTGTCTAGCAGATCCCTAGTTCAAAAAGCTGGTAATGAAAGTGCTAAAGGAAAAGACCCTGATGCTGGGAAAGACTGAGGGAGGGAGGAGAAGGAGACGACAGAGGATGAGATGGTTGGATGGCATCACCGACTCAATGGACATGAGTTTGAGTAAACTCTGGGAGCTGGTGATGGACAGGGAGGCCTGGCGTGCTGCAGTCTATCAGGTCACAAAGAGTCAGACACGACTAAGTGACTGAACTGAACTGAAAGGAATTAAAGAAGAATACTGATAGAAAGGCAGATCACTAAAACAAGGAGCAAGAAACTATGAACAGGAATCAATCAAATTAGACAATTCAATTGTGGGGATAAAAACTGAGCTAAAGGCAATAAACAGCAGACTAAATATGCAAAGGAATGAATAAGTAATCTGGAAGACAGAATAATGTAAATCACCTAATCAGAATAGCAGACAGAAGACAAATGAAGGAAAAATAAAAGCAACATACAAAATCTATGGGATACTGTAAAGTTTGTCACCTTATGTGTAATAGAGGTTCCAGAAGAAGAAAGATAAAGGGGATCAAAAATATATTTAAAGAAATTATGGCTGAAAATTTCCCAACTAAAGAAGGAAAAAGATATCCAGGTACAGAAAGTACAGAGGGTCCTAAATGAGGTGAAACTACATAGACACATTCTAAGATGTAAACATAATTAAAATGGCAAAAATTAAAGAGGATTTAAAGGCAATAAGAAAGAAAACACAAAAATCAGTTACAAGGGAACCTTCATGAGGCAATCAGTTGATTTCTTTACAGAAACTTTACAGACCAAAAGGCCATGTCATGATATAGTCACAAGTCCATTATCTACATCTGCATCTCCTTTCCTTCTCTTTGCAAATAGGTTTATCAATACCATTTTTCATATGCATTAATGTAAGTTATTTGTTTTTCTCTTCCTGACTTACTTCACTTTGTTTAATAGGCTCTACATTCATTCAAAGTTCTGAAAGGGAATAACCTGAAACTTGGGGTACTCTACCCATAAAGATTATCATTAGAATAGAAGGAGAAACTAAAAACTTCTCAGATAAGCAAAAGCTAAAAGAATACAGCAATATTAAACCTATTCTGAAAAAAAAAACTGAAAAATCATTTCTAAATAGAAAGAAAGAATCTAAAGGAAAGAGGATGACACAAGAGGAAAGGCAAATATATAAAATGATTGAAGATCACTTAAATAAGCTAGCACCCAGATTAAAATGTAACAAAAGTCTTTTAAAAGTGATGCTAGATACAATGAAGAGCAAAAAGATAAGCATGAAGATATAAAATAGGACATCAAAATCACAAACTATGGAGGAGGGTAGTAAAATAATGCATAAAATTTAGCTTGCTACCCGCCCCCTCCCCGCTTTCTGGCTGTGCTGCATGGCTTGTAAGAAGTTCCCTGACCAGGGACTAAACCAGGTCACAGCAGTGACAGTGCTGAATCTTAACTGCTAGACTGCAAGGGAACCCCCAAATGTTTATCATTTAGAATGAATTTCAACTTACATGACTATCAATATAAAGCAAGTAGATATAGTTATGGGTTAATACTGAAAACCAGGGTAACCACAAACTAAAAACACACAACAGATTCACTATAATCAAAGAGAAAGAAATTGAGAAATTCAACTAAAATACAAAAGAAAACTATCAAACCACAAAAGGAAAAATAAAAAAGAAGAGAAGAGCAAAGAAGAGTTCTAAAATCAACCGAAAAAATTTTTAAATGGCAACAAATACATACTTATCAATAATTATTTTAAATGGCAATGGACTAAAAGCTCCAACTAAAAGATATAGAGGGGTGGATTAGATTGGGAAACAAACAAACAAGAACCTACAAAGTTTTGCCTGCAAGAGATTCACTTTAGGGTGAAAGATGCATAAATATTTAAAGTGAGGGATTGGAAAAAGGTATTTCATACAAACCGAAACACAAGAAAGCCAGGGTAGCAACACTAATATCAGACAAAATAAACTTTAAAATAATAAAAGAGAAAGGAGGACACTATATAATGATAAAGGGATAAATACATGATGAGGATATTACACTCATTAACATGTATGTACCCAATATAGATACACCTAAATATATAAAACAAATACTAACAGACATAAAGGAAGGAATTGACAGGAATATAATAAGAACAACAGACCTTAACACCCACTGACATCAATGGAAATATCTTCCAGACAAAAATCAATAAGGCAACAGAGCTCCTAAATGACACAACAGAACAGTTGGACTTAATTGATATCTGTAGGACACTACACCTAAAAAAATACAGATACAAGTTTTTCCAAGCACACATGAGACATTCTCTAGGATAGACTATATATTAACATACAAAGTAAGCCACAGCAAATTTAAGAAGATAGAAATTACTTCAACAATGAAATCAGAGAGGAAATTAGAAAATATCTCAAGACAAATAACAATGAAAACACAACCTTACATTTTCAATAGGATGCAGAAAAAGCAGTTCTAAGAGGGCAGTTCATAGTAATACAAGTCACACTCAAGATGTAAGAAAAATCTCAAATAAACAATCTAACTTACCACTTAAAATAATTAGAAAAGAAGAACATTCAAAATTTAAAGTTAGCGGAAGGGAAGACATAATAAATACCAGAGAGGAAATAAAAGCATAGAGATTAAAAAAACAAACAAACAAACAATAAAAGATCAATGAATCTATGAGCTGGTTACTTGAAAGGATAAACAAAATCAACAAACCTCTACCTAGGTTCACACACAAAAAAGAGAAGACCCAAATAAACAAAATAAGCAATAACACTGCAGAAATACAAAAAAAAAATCATAAGAAAATACTATGAACTATATGCCAACAAATTACATAGCCAAGAAGAAATGGACAAGTGTCTAGAAACACAGTCTGCATAAATTGAGTCAATAAAAAACAATTTGAATGGACTGATCACTGGAAATGAAACAAAATCTGTAATTTAAAAACAAAGTACATACTGCAAACAAATATCCAGGACATGATGGCTTCACTGGGGAATTCTACAAAACAAATAATTGGTAGAATTTCATTCTCAAACACTTTTAGAAGAATGAAAAAGAGGGACATTCCCCCAGAGTAATTTTATAAGGTCATCGTGCCCTGATAAAGACCTATATACTAAGAAATATAAAACAATGACAAAGGAAACTGGAGAAAATTCAAAGAAATGGAATTATACTTCACGCTTTTGGAGTGGAAGCATTAATATTGCTAAGATGGCTATACTATCCAAAGCTCTATAGATTTAGTGCAATCCTTATTAAATTATCCATGATATTTATAATAGAACTAGTTCAGTTCAGTTGCTCAGTAGTGTCCAACACTTTGCAACCCCATGAACTGCAGCACACCAGGCCACCCTGTCCATCACCAACTGCTGGAGTCTACCCAAACCTATGTCCACTGAGTAAAATAATCCTAAAATTTATAAGGGATCACAAAAGACTCAGAATTACCAAAGCAATCCTGAGGGGGGAAACAAAACCCAAAGTTAGAGGCATAAACTTCCCAGACTTTTGACAATACTATAAAGCTACAGTAACCAAAACAGCATGATATTGGCACAAAAACAGACATTAATCAATGGAACAAAATAGAGAACTCAAACAAATCCACACACGTATGGTAAATTAACCTTCAACAAAGTGGGTGAGAATGTACAATGGAGAAAAGACAGTCTCTTCAGCAGCCAGTGTTGGGGAAGTTGGATAGCCAGGTGTAAATCAATGAAATTAGAACACTTCCTCACATCATATACAAAAATAAATTCAGGATGGTTTAAAAATAAAGCATAGGACCATAATACTTCTAGAAGAAAACACAGGCAAAATATTTTTTACATGGGGGTGGTCCTAAGATGGTGGAGGAATAGGACGGGGAGACCACTTTCTCCCCACAAATTCATTGAAAGATCATTTGAACACTGAGAAAATTCCACAAAACAACTTCTGAACGCTGGCAGAGGACACCAGGCACCCAGAAAGGCAGCCCATTGTTTTTGAAAGGAAGTAGGAAAAGATATAAAAGATAAAAAGAGAGAGAAAAAAGTTGAGGATGGAGACCTGTCCCGTGGAGGGAGTCATGAAACAGAAGTCTCCAAACACCAGAAAACCCTCTGACTGGTGGGTCTGTGGGGAATTTTGGAATCTCAGAGGGCAACATAACCGGGAGGAAAAAAATAAATAAATAAAACCCATAATAAATAAATAAATAAAAGCCTAACTGCAACTCCCAGCGGAGAAGTAGCCCAGACACTCACGTCCTCCACCAGCCAGTGGGGGTTGAACAGGGAGGCACAGGCTGTATTGCTTAGGGTAAGGAACAGGCCTGAATGCCCTGAGGACAACCTGAGGAAACTAATGTGAGATAGCAACCCAAACTGCAGGATAGGCAGAGAGGCAAAAAAAAAAAAAGAGAGAGAGAGAGAGAACTTTCCCGCAAAAAGCTCTAACCTAAGGCACTGCTGGGCCCACACACAGAACAAACCACTGAGCGAATACCAGAGGAGAGGAGGCCTGCCTCCCTGCCTCCCCACCAGAGGCAGGGAGGCAGGCGGGCTACAGCTAGAGCAGGAAGGCAAGGGGCAATCTTGGCCCCAGAGATGGCATCTTCCACCAAACTGTGAGCAGGCCCCCAGTTGCTAACCAAGTCTTCCTGGGATCCTGGAAGGTTGACATCTACCAGGAGGGTCGCAGCCAGAGATCAGCTCCCCAGAGGAGACACACGGCACACCTGAGACAGCACTCCCGCTGTGCATCCAGGAATCCAAGCAGCTGGGACAGGGGAGGCAATAAGACGTACCGCCCCACATGGGGAGAGTGTGCTCGCTGAGCACCTGGTTGCCTGAGCTGCTTGGACCTGGGAAGGGCACAAAACTCAGGCCCAACCGAATCTGTGCCTTTGTGGAGTACCTGAGAACCTGAACCTGAGTGGCTTAGACCTGGGAAATGTACACAACTCAGAGCCTGTTTTAGACAGTTCCCCTCCAGAGCAACTTGGAGTCTGAGCAGTGTAGACCAGGAAAGCACACACACCGTGAGGGGGGGCAAACCCGATGTGGCCCAGATACTGTGAGCACTCCCCACACAGGCCAGTGATATTTGTTTGCAGTGTTCCTCCCTCTCCACAGCACAACTGAACAAGTGAGCCTAAATAAGTGACCCCCTCCACCTCCTTGTGTCAGGGTGGAAATTAGACACTGAAGAGACTTGCAAACAGAAGAAGCCAAAATAAACAGAAGGAACCACTTTTGGAGTGACAGGTGCAACAGATTAAAACCCTGTAGTTAGCACCAACTACATTGGAAGGGGCCTATAGACCCCCAAAAGAAGTATAAGCTGGAACAGGAACTATCTGAAACTGAACTGACCCCACACTGCCCACAACAGCTCAAGAGAAATTCCTAGATATATTTTACTATTACCATTTTTAAAACTTAATTTTTTTAAAAAAATTTTAAGTCCTTTAATTTTCATTTTTATAACCTACTAATACCTTGCAAAAAAAAGACCCGATTTTTACAGCACATTTCATATATATTTTTTATAATTTTTGTGGTTTTGCTTTGTTTTTTTAATATGGTATTTTTGAGAGTCTAACCTATACTCTAGATTTTTAATCTTTGTTTTTTTGGTATTTGTTACCAATTTGGTACCTTTAAGAATCCACTCTTCAGCACCCAGTTTTACTTAGGAGTGTGATTACTGGCTTTATTGGCCTCTCCCCACTTTGACTCTCCTTTTTCTCCCCCAGGTAACCTCTATCTCCTCCTTCCCCCTTCTCTTATCTACCCAACTCTTTGAATCTCTTTGGGTATTCCAGGCTGTGGAGAACATTTAGGGAACTGATTACTGGTTAGATCTGTCTCTCTCCTTTTGACTCCCCCTCTTCTCCTCCTGGTCACCTCTATCTCCTTCCTCCCTCTTCTCTTCTCTGTGTAACTCTGTGAACCTCTCTTGGTGTTCCAGGCTGTGGAGAGCACATAGGGAACTGATTACTGGCTAGATTGCTCTCTCCCCTTTTGATTCCCTCTCTTCTCCTCCTGGTCACCTCTATCTCCTTCCTCCCTCTTCTCTTCTTCATGAAACTCTGTGAACCTCTCTGGGTGTCCCTCACTGTGGAGAATCTTTTCTCCATTAACCTAGATGTTTTATCATCGGTGTGGTATGGATGGAGAAGTCTTGAGGCTACTGTAAGAATAAGACTGAAAACCAGAGGCAGGAGGCTTAAATCCAAAACTTGAGAACACCAGAAAACTCCTGACTCCAGGGAACACTAAGCAACAAGAGCTGATCCAAAAACCTCCATATATACACTGAAACCAAGCTCCATCCAAAAGCCAACAAGTTCCAGAGCAAGATATACCATGCTAATTCTTCAGCAACACAGAAACATAGCCCTGAGCACTAATATACAGGCTGCCCAAAGTAACACCCAACCCATAGACACCTCAAAACTCACTACTGGACACTTCATTGCCCTCCAGAGAGAAGAGATCCAGTTCCACCCACCAGAACACTGACGCAAGCTTCCCTAATCAGGAAACCTTGAAAAGCCACTTGTCCAACCCCACCCACAGGGAGGAACCTCAACAATAAAGAGGAATCACAAACTTCCAGTATACAGAAAGGCCACCCCAAACACAGCAATCTAAACAAGATGAAAAGGTAGAGAAATATTCAGCAGGTAAAGGAACATGATAAATGCCCACCAGACCAAACAAAAGAGGAGGAGATAGGGACTCTACCTGAAAAAGAATTCAGAATAATGATCCAAAATCTTGAAAACAAAATGGAGTTACAGATAGTCTGGAGACAAGGATTCAGACAGTGCAAGAAATGTTTAACAATGACCTAGAAGAAATAAGAAAGAGTCAATCAATAATGAATAATGAAATAACTGAGATCAAAAACATTCTGGAGGGAACCAACAGTAGAATAACTGAGGGAGAAGATAGGATAAGTGAGGTGGAAGATAGAATGGTGGAAATAAATGAAGCCGAGAGGAAAAAAGAAAAAAGAATTAAAAGAAATGGGGACAACCTCAGAGACCTCTGGGACAATGTCAAATGCCCCAATATTCGAATCATAGAAATCCCAGAAGAAGAAGACAAAAAGAAAGGCCATGAGAAAATACCTGAAGAGATAATAGTTGAAAACTTCCCAAAATGGGGAAGGAAATAGCCACCCAAGTCCAAGAAACCCAGAGAGTCCCAAACAGGATAAACCAAGGCGAAACACCCCAAGACACATATTAGTCAAATTAATGAAGATCAAACACAAAGGAAAAATATTAAAAGCAGCAAGGGAAAATCAACGAATAACACACAAGGGGATTCCCATAAGGATAACAGCTGATCTTTCAATAGAAACTCTTCAGACCAGAAAGGAATGGCAGGACATACTTAAAGTGATGAAAGAGAAAAACTGACAACCCAGATTACTGCACCGAGCAAGGATCTCATTCAAATATGAAGGAGAAATCAAAAGCTTTATGGACAAGCAAAAGCTGAGAGGACTCAGCACCACCAAGCCAGCTCTTCAACAAATGCTAAAGGATCTTCTCTAGACAGGAAACACAGAAAAGGTTTATAAACTCGAACCCAAACAACAAAGTAAATGGCAATGTGATCATACTTATCAATACTTACCTTAAATGTAAATGGGTTGAATGCCCCAACCAAAAGACAAAGACTGGCTGAATGAATACAAAAACAAGACCCCTATATATGCTGTCTACAAGAGACCCACCTCAAAACAAGGGACACATACAAACTTAAAGTGAAGGGCTGGAAAAAGATATTTCACGCAAATGGAGACCAAAAGAAAGCAGGAGTAGCAATACTCATATCAGATAAAATAGACTTTGAAATAAAAGCCATGAAAAGAGACAAAGAAGGACACTATATAATGATCAAAGAGTCAATCCAAGAAGAAGATATAACAATTATAAATATATATGCACCCAACATAGGAGCACCACAGTATGTAAGGCAAATGCTAACAAGTATGAAAGGGGAAATTAACAGTAACACAATAATAGTCGGAGACTTTAATACCCCACTCACACCTATGGATAGATCAACTAAACAGAAAATTAGCAAGGAAACACAAACTTTAAATGATACAATGGACCAGTTAGACGTAATTGATATTTGTAGGACATTTCACCCCAAAACAATGAATTCCACCTGTTTTCTCAAGTGCACATGGAACCCTCTCCAGGACAGATCACATCCTGGGCCATAAATCTAGCCTTGGTAAACTCAAAAAAACTGAAATCATTCCAAGCATCTTTTCTGACCACAATATGGTAAGATTAGATGTCAACTACAGGGAAAAAAAACAATTAAAAACACAGACATATGGAGGCTAAACCACACGCTTCTGAATAACCAACAAATCACAGAAGAAATAAAAAAAGAAATCTAAATATGCATAGAAATGAATGAAAATGAAATAACCCAAAACCTATGGGACTCAGTAAAAGCAGTGCTAAGGGGAAGGTTCATAGCAAAACATAACTGAATTCTATGCCTAAAACAACTAGAAAAGGAAGAAATGAAGAACCCCAGGGTTAGTAGAAGGAAAGAAATCATAAAAATTAGGGCAGAAATAAATGAAAAAGAAACAAAGGAGACATAGCAAAAATCAACAAAGCTAAAAGCTGGTTCTCTGAGAAGATAAATAAAATAGACAAACTATTAGCCAGATTTAACAAGAAAAAAAGAGAAAAAAATCAAATCAACAAAATTAGAAATGAAAATGGAGAAATCACAACAGACAACACAGAAATACAAAGGATCATAAGAGACTACTATCAACAACTACATGCCAATAAAATGGACAACTTGGAAGAAATGGAAAAATTCTTAGAAAAGTATAACTTGCCAAAACTGAGCAAGGAAGAAATAGGAAATATTAACAGACCCTTCACAAGCATGGAAATCAAAACTGTAATCAGAAATCTTCCAGCCAAAAAAAAGCCCAGGACCAGACAGGTTCACAGCTGAATTCTATAAAAAATTTAAAGACGCGCTAACACCTATCCTACTCAAACTCTTCCAGAAAAGGTAAACTTCCACACTCATTCTATGAGGCCACCATCACCCTAATACCAAAATCAGACAAAGATGCCACAAAAAAAGAAAACTACAGGAGAATATCACTGATGAACATAGAGACAAAAATCCTTAACAAAATTCTAGCAAACAGAATCCAATGACATATTAAAAAGATCATACATCATGACCAACTGGGCTTTATCCCAGGGATGCAAGGATTCTTTAATATCCACAAATCAATCAATGTGATACACCACATTAATAAACTGAAAGATAAAAACCATATGATTATCTTAATAGATGCAGAGAAAGCTTTTGACAAAATTCAACATCCATTTATGATAAAAACCCTGCAGAAAGCAGGAATAGAAGGGACATAACTCAACATAATAAAAGCCATATATGATAAACCGACAGCAAACATTATCCTCAATGGTGAAAAATAGAAAGCATTTCACCTAAAGTCAGGAAAAGAAAGGGTGCCCACTCTCACCACTACTATTCAACATAGTTTTGGAAGTTTTAGCAACACCAATCAAAGAAAAAAAGAAATAAAAGGAATCCAGACTGGAAAAGAAGAAATAAAATTCTGTTTGCAGATGACATGATCCTCTACATAGAGAACCTAAAGACTCCACCAGAAAATTACTAGAGCTAACCAATGAATATAGTAAAGGTATAGGATATAAAATTAACACAGATAAATCCCTTGCATTCCTATACACTAACAATGAGAAAACAGAAAGAGAAATTAAAGAAACAATTCCATTCACCATTGCAACAAAAAGAATAAAATACTTAGGAATAAATCTACCTAAAGAAACAAAAGATCTGTATATAGAAAACTATAAAACACTGATGAAAGAAATCAAAGGTGACACAAACAGATGGAGAAATATACCATGTTCATGGATCAGAAGAATCACTATAGTGAAAATGAGTACACTACTCAAAGCAATCTATATATTCAGTGCACTCTCTATCAAGCTACCAATGGCATTTTCCACAGAACTAGAGCAAATAATTTCACAATTTGTATGGAAACACAAAAAACCTCGAATAGCCAAAGCAATCTTGAGAAAGAAGAATGGAGCTGGAAGAATCAACCTGCCTGACTTCAGACTATACTACAAAGCTTACAGTCATCAAGACAGTATGGTACTGGCACAAAGACAGAAATATAGCTCAATGGAACAGAATAGAAAGCCCAGAGATAAATCCATGCACCTATGGACACCTTATCTTTGACAAAGAAGGCAAGAATATACAGTGGAGAAAAGACAATCTCTTTAACAAGTGGTGCTGGGAAAACTGGTCAACCACTTGTAAAAGAATGAAACTAGAACACTTTCTAACACCATACACAAAAATACACTCAAAATGGATTAAAGATCTAAACATAAGACCAGAAACTATAAAACTTCTAGAGGAAAACATAGGCAAAACACTCTGACATAAATCACAGCAGGATCCTCTATGACCCACCTCCCAGAGTAATGGAAATAAAAACAAAAATAAACAAATGGGACCTAGTTAAACTTCAAAGCTTTTACACAATGAAGGAAACTCTAAGCAAGGTGAAAAGACAGCCTTCAGAATTGGAAAAAATAATAGCAAACGAAGCAACTGACAACGAATTAATCTCAAAAATATACAAGCAGCTCCTGCAGGTCAATTCCAGAAAAATAAATGACTCAATCAAAAAATGGGCCAAAGAACAAAACAGACATTTCTGCAAAGAAGGCATACAGATGGCTAAGAAACACATGAAAAGATTCTCAGTATCACTCATTATCAAAGAAATGCAAATCAAAACCACAATAAGGTACCATCTCATGCCAGTCAGAATGGCTGCTATCAAAAGTTTACAAACACTAAATGCTGGAGAGGGTGTGGAGAAAAAGAAGCCCTCTTACACTATTGGTAGGAATGCAAACTAGTATAGCCACTCTAGAGAACAGTGTGGAGATTCTTTAAAAAACTGGAAATAGAACTGCCATACGACCCAGCAATCCCACTGTTGGGCATACACACTGAGAAAACCAGAATTGAAAGAGGCACATGTACCCCAATGTTCATTGCAGCACTGTTTACAATAGCCAGGACATGGAAGCAACCTAGATGTCCATCAGCAGATGAATGGATAAGAAAGCTGTGGTAGATATACACAATGGAATATTACTCAGCTATTAAAAGAATGCATTTGAATCAGTTCTAAAGAGGTGGATGAAACTGGAGCCTATTATACAGAGTGAAGTAAGTCAGAAAGAAAAACACCAATACAATATACTAATGCATATATATGGAATTTAGAAAGATGTTAACGATGAACCTATATACGAGACAGCAAGAGAGACACATATGTATAGAACAGTCTTTTGGACTCTGTGGGAGAAGGCGAGGGTAGGATGATTTGAGAGGTTAGCATTGAAACATGTATATTATCATTTGTGAAGCGGATTGCCAGTTCAGGTTCAATACATGAGACAGGTTGCTCAGGGCTGGTGCACTGGGATGACCCTGGGGGATAGGATAGGGAGAGAGGTGGTAGGGGGCTTCTGGATGGGGAACACATGTGTGCCTGTGGCTGATTCATGTCAATGTTTGGCAAAAACACTACAATATTGTAAAGTAATTAACCTCCAATTAAAATAAATTAATTAATTAAAAATATTTTTGACATAAATTTTAGCAATATTTTCCTAGATCTGTCTCTCAGGATGAAAGAAATAAAAATAAACAAATGGGACCTAATCAAACTTACAAGGTTTTGCATAGCAAAGGAAAATATCAATAAAATGAAAAGACAACCTACAGAAAGGAAGAAAATATTTGCAAACTATGGGGACAACAAGGAACTAGTTTCCAAAATATACAAACAATTCATACAACTCAATATTAAAAAAATATAAACAACTCAATCAAAAAATGGACATAAGTCTGGATTCCCTGGTGTCACAGTGGATAGGAATCTGCCTGCCAATTCAGGGGACATGGGTTCAATCCCTGGTCTGGGAAGATTCCACACACCACTGAGGAACTAAGACCATGAGCCACAATGACTTAGCCCCTGCTCTAGAGCCCACATGCCATAGCTACTGAAGCCCATGTACCCTAGGGCCCACAAGCTGCAACTACTGAACCCGTGTGCCAAACTACTGAGGCTCGCACACCTAGAGCCTGTGCTCCACAACAAGAGAAGGCACTGCATTGAGCAGCCCACGCACTACAATAAAGAGTGGCTTCTGTTCATCTCAACTAGAGACAGCCTGCACAAAGCAATGAAGACCCAGTACACCCAAAACAAATAAATAATGGGCACAAGTTCAAAAGAGGGGTTTCTCTAAAAAAAGACATACAGATGGCCAAACACATGAAAAAATGATCAATACTGCTAATTATTGCTGCCGCTGCTGCTGCATCACTTCAGTCGTGTCCGACTCTGTGCGACTCCATAGACGGCAGCCAACCACGTTTCCCATCCCTGGGATTCTCCAGGCAAGAACACTGGAGTGGGCTGCCATCTCCTTCTCCAATGCATGAAAGTGAAAGTGAAGTCGCTCAGTCATGTCCAACTCTAGCGACCCCGTGGACTGCAGCCTACTGGGCTCCTCCATCCATGGGATTTCCTAGGCAAAAGTACTGGAGTGGGGTGCCATTGCCTAATACCGCTAATTATTAGAGTATTACAAATCAAAACTATAATGAGGTATCACCTCACACTAGTCAGAATGGCTATCATCAAAATGTCTACAAACAATAAATGCTGTAGAAGGTGTGGAGAAAAGGGAACATTCCTATACTATTGGTGGGAATGTCAATTGGTGCTGCTTCTGCTGCTGCTGCTAAGTCGCTTCAGTCGTGTCCAACTCTGTGCGACCCCATAGACGGCAGCCCACCAGGCTCCCCTGTCCCTGGGATTCTCCAGGCAAGAACACTGGAGTGATTGTCATTTCCTTCTCTAATGCATGAAAAGGAAAAGTGAAAGCGAAGTTGCTCAGTCATGTCCGACTCTTAGCGACCCCATGGACTGCAGCCTAACAGGTTCCTCCACCCACGGGACTTTCCAGGCAAGAGCACTGGAGTGAATGCTCTACAGAAAACATAATACTATCATTGTATTCTGAGTGAGGTTTATTTATTTTGTCTCCTCATGTTTGACATGAAGTGGATTATCTTCTTTAGATTGTACATGTATGTATTTGCCTCAATTTTGAAGGCCTTGTTTGTGTTTAATTGTTCAAGTGCTTTTTGTAAATTAAACATTTATCCATTTCTAAATATTCCAAATTTTAGACATTACTCTACTCCATTAAGTGAAAGTGTTAGTCGCTTAGTTGTGCCTGACTCTTGGCAACCCCATGGACCGTAGCCTGCCAGACTGCTCTGTTTATGGAATTCTCCAGGCAAGAATACTGGAGTGGGCGGCCATTCCCTTCTCCAGGGCAACTTCTTGACCCACGGATCAAACCTGGGTTTCCCATATTACATGCAGATTCTTTATGGTCTGAGCCACCAGGGAAGCTGTGTGTGTGTTTAGTTGGTTAGTCATGCCTGACTCTTTGCAACCCCATGGGCTGCAGCCCATCAGGCTCCTCTATCCATGGGATTTTCCAGGCAAAGATACTGGAGTAGTTTGCCATTTCCTTCTCTGGGGGATCCTCTCAACCCACTGATCGAACCCATTGAATCTGCACTGCAGATTCTTTACCAACTGAGCTACCAGGGAATCCAACACTCTATTAAGTATGTTAAGGGAATTAGAGCAAATCATACACTTAGATGTCTCTACAATACAGAGATTCATAAAAGTTGAAAAGAAAATGATGAACAAGAACTTTAAAACATATGGCAAAAATAAAAAGAAAAAAAAAAGAAAGATTAGAGAATTAGCTTGTAGTACACCTCTGCCTCTATAAGCAATAGTTACAAAGTATGGACAAAATAAAACTAAACATAATAAAAAAAAATCTTTAAAAATCACAATTGGATGGAAGAAATCTGCAGTATTGTCTTCTCCATCGTTTGAGGTTACACCTGAAGGTGATAGCAATTTAAGTGGTGGTGGCTCAGGGAGACTAAACCTCCCATAGCAATTACACCCCACTGTCTTTCTAAAACCAGATCAAGGAATTTCACAGCAACCAGAGACACTAAAATATGTATGAGGAACTCCAGAAAAGACAGGCATCAGAAGAGGAACCTAACTTTTATATAAATTAAGGCCAAATTTTAGGTTAAATCCTGAAGCATGCCAGCACAAGCTAAAACTGAAAGCAGTTTACAGTGAAGCCTTAAAGAACTAAACTGAGGACACCTCCCTGAGGATACCTTCCACTACAGGCTTGGCCAAGGCTAAGTCTGAATTGAATCAAAACCAGACAAAAATCAACACATGTAAGAAGAACGCAGTAGTTGAATCATGAGTGTATACAACATTAATATTCACATTGTGCAGGACAGAGCAAAAATCACCAAACTTAAGAAGAGTAAAGAAAATGTGACCCATTTTCAAGAGAAAAGAAACTTAATACATGGTAACCCCATGATGATTTTATCAGACAATGACTAAAAAGTAGCTATTAGAACTCAGCTCAGTGAAGTAAAGAAAGATACAGGAAATGAAAATATAAAATCAGAATAGAATAATAAAAAACATAAGAACCAAAATAAAATTTTATAATTAAAAAATAGATACTAACAAGAATATTTAATGTAATATATTAAGTAAAAGATTCACTCACTGGCTTAGTAGCAAAATACAGATGACAAAGGAGTCAGTGAACTTTAAGACAGACTGATATAAATTATCCAACTGGACAGAAATGCAAAAATTTTCACAAAATGAAGAAAGCCTCAGGGGCCTATAGGATAGCATCAAATGTCTGACATGCAGGTCACAAGAGTTTGTTGAGGAGAGCAAAGTTAGGATAAGTAGAAAAAACTGCTTAAAAAACGAATGGCCCCAAACTTCTCATATTTAATGAAACTGTATAAATTTAAGTTTCAGGAATCATGGAGAACCCCATGCTCTGATAAATTCAGAGAACAATGTACAGGTATATCATAGGAAAACTGGTTAAAATGAAAGTGAAGAATAAATCTTAAGAAGTCAATGAAGAATAAATCTTAAGAAGCACATGACATACAGGGCAACATTTATTTTAAATTACAATGGGCCTCTCTTCTGAAACTACAAATGCTAGAAAACAGTGGAGCAACATTTTAAAAATGCAGAAAGAAAGTGTGTGTGTGTGTGTGTGTGTGTGTGTGTTAGTCACTCAGTTGTGTCCAACTCTCTGTGACTTAATGGTCTGTAGCCACCTGGCTCCTGGGCAAGAATACTGGAGTGGGTTTCTATTCCCTTCTCCAGAGGATCTTCCCAGCCAAGGGATCGAACCTGGGTCTCTGGCCTTTCGGGTGGATTCTTTACTGTCTGAGCCACCTGGAGAAATATGATTAAGAACAAATGATTCTTAAAACTTAATTAAGAGAAGGAAATAAATTGACTTAAAATTGAACAGTTTGAACAGACAACTAAAAACATATACTCATGGCAAATGAACACATGAAAAGATAATTAACATTATTATTTATCAGGGAAATGCACATTAAAACCATAATGAGATACTGCTACTCACTCATCAGAGTGGCTAAAATTAAAATATGACTATAATAACTGTAGGCTAGGATGAAGAGAAAATGAAACTTTGATATACTATTTTTTTTAACTCCTTAATTGAAAGAGTTTAAGGTTTAGAGAACATTAAAATGCCAGAAATCTGTTTCTCTCAAATAGTTAAAAACTGGCATGTAAATATATACACAAAACCAGCCAAAAAGGCAAAGAAGAAATTTACATAGACATAATGTGAGGAAAATGTAGCTCATTTCTTTAAACACAAAAAAAAGGTGAGGAAATAGACTATCTGATGAATCACTGAAATAATGAATTACTAAAAAATCTCGACTGCTATCACTTTGGAACATTCTCATACATCTCATTTACATTAGTGAGGGATGCAGTTTGGAGAAGGGATGATGACAATTTTTCTTTCACAATTTTTATCTTATTTCCAGTGACAATGTAAATAGTTTTCTTCCTCAGCACTCTCACATTAGTCTGCCATTCCTAGTTCTAACACAGGCTAAAATAATAAGCTATGGACTAAGGCAGATCATGCTTGTGATTTGAGATCATTCACTCTGTAACTTCAGGAGCTTGAGCAAATATCAATTACCTTAAGTTTTATGCCCCTCATCTGTAAAAAGGTAATCTTAGCACATATAGCTTTTGGGATACAGAGTAGAAGCTAAGTAAATAGTGTCCTCATTATTACTGACCACCCTAACACCCATCAGCAAAAACAACACACTTTCAGTTCCAGTCCATTTGACAGATTTAACATAAAAAATTCTAAACACACAACAATGGAAATATTCTATACTCTACCATGTGCATATCTACTCCCTTCCAACATGCCAATGCTAAATCTCACAGCTCAAAAAAATTTTTTTTTAATGCCTATTGAAACAAAAGTGTTTTTTTGTCTTGTTGAGTTCCTGCCACAAAGTAAGATTTCAGAACCAATATCTTACTGAATTAATATATTAAAAGAAGTTCCCTAAACAAAGAAGCCAGTAATTACAGTATAAAGTGTCACAACAGAACTAATTTGAAAACTTCAGATCAACCCCTATACCTCAGGGTAGATGAGCCAAGCCTTAACAAAGATGTCTCTGAAAAACATCTGCTGTTGTTACTCAGTTGCTAAGTCATGTCTGACTCTTTGTGCCCCATGGACTATAGCGCACTAGGCTCTTCTATCTGGGATTTTCCAGGCAAGAATGTTGGAATGGGTTGCCATTTGCTTCTTCAAGGGATCTTCCCAGACCAGGGATCAAATCCACGTCTCCTATATTAGCAGACAAATTCTTTGCCAGTGAGCCATCAGGGAAGCCCCTCAAAATATCTACCATTGTTTTAAATGAACTGTATTTGTTTCTTCTCAAAAGTCAATTAAAAAACCCAACAGCAAGAGAAGCATCTTATTTTTACTGAAAAGAAAAGTTTCTGATGAAAACTGTCACCTATTAATTTATAAATTCAAATGTTTTTACTGATTCTTGTTTAACATGACATATTTTTGTCCCTCCCTATTAAATGCCTAAGAATAAAAATCTGAATTACTGTTAATAGTCAGTGAGTTAGGGAAACTTTAAGTACTCCAGGTAAATTTCAACAAAAGTGTATTGCTGCATCTGTCATCCCTTTGTAATTTCTTGAAGCTAATATGTTTATAAGCCTCACCTTCTTATAACCAACCTTATAGTTAGATATTCAATACAATCTCTGGAAGGATTTCACCATTTTTCAGATATCCCTACCCAATATTTTTGATATAAATACTAGGTCCACTTTGCACAGTTATTTTTTGTAGTCCTATTTGGCATATCACTAGACAGGAATGCCAAAGTTTAAGTGGTGAAGTCTTATAGTTCTCTGGGTGAGTTACAAGGTAACTCTTAGGCATTTTTGAGTGTTGTTCAATAAATTCTCCATTGAAACTTAAAGGCAAGTATGTTGAATTGCCCTTGAAAATGATTTACCATATCCTACTCACTTTTCCCATAATTTGATTCTTTCCTGAATTAAAGATACTTATCTGGTTTGTAAAATAACACTGGTTTTTAAAATAAAATGTAGGAGTAAAATAAAGCATTCTCTGAACAGATAGTGGCAAAATTAAGAAATCAACAAATGGGCAGTGCAGTAAAGTATCATAGTTCTTGAAATCTATTAGGTATTTTTGTGTGCCTACCATGTGTTAAGAACTTCTCTAAACTCTTGGAGATACAGTGGAAAATAAAATAAAGCCTCTGCTGTCAAGAAGTTTCCATTCAGTTCAAGAATCCCATGGAATTGGGATACACTTTTCAATTTAATACACCTATGCAAACAATTTTGCAAAAGACCTTTTTTAGTTTGTTGTTGTATCTGAAGAAACAGGAGTCAAAGCATTTACAATAATGAAACTATCATATAAAAATAGTTATTTCTAAGACGTTTTCAGCAGTCATGAAACCTCTATGTAATCCTTTTACCATCTAAGATTAAAAACACATGTATTCTATTGGTTCTGTCTTTGTACGCTGCACTGAAGCATTGTGAGGGACTTAGAATGGGATTATTTTTAAGCTTATCGAGTCTAAATAACAAATTACCAATTTAGTACCTGGAAGTCAGGAAAAGATGATTGTGGTCAGGTCAGATTAAACACAAACCCTGAACAGTTTCCATCTGATGGGCATACTTATAAAATGCAGGATAGTTTTATCAATATCATTTTTCTACTTCATTAGCTTTATTTAGCCTGGAGGCTGCAGAGCGGGACCACAGATCTCTTTACCATTAGTCCACTTCTATCAAGCTGTGAGGAAAATGACAAGAAAACTTCATTAAGCCCTAAAGGGCAACTAAGAATAGATGCACTTCTTTCCCAGACTTCACCTCCAGAACTCTCTGATGATGCTTGATCTACATTCAAAGAAGCATGCACTTTAATTAATAGAAATTTTCACTCACTCTCTTTCTATTGAATCTCCAGGAATTGTACTAATTTTTTCCAGTGGGGAAAAATTGGAATTTGTGATCAGTCAATTAGATCATGTGATTATTTAATAGATAAAACTATCTAGCTTATATCACCTAAATCCAATATGGAACCAGTCATGCAGATAAATTTTCATGCTTGAGACACTAAATTATTAAAGTAAATTTAAACTTAACAGAACAGGAGAGTAGAGGGGGAAATGCTCATGTGGGTCCAATTGTATTTCTCCAATCCTTTCTCACTACACAGGATTTTAGATAGACTAAGGTTTCCCATGGTAATTCAACTAAAAAATATTAGACTCTTTATTCTCAGTTTCATTAACTCCTTTTTAAGAGAGTAAAATAAGATTAAGCTGAATCTGACTCAGATATTGAAACATGTTTCTCAGAATCTCGTGTCACTTGCATTAGTATTAATATTTGAAAATGTTTCTTCAAGGCTGAAGCAAAATCACCATCATCATCTTCTTTGACTCTAGTCCTTTACTATCACCTGTTTCCTTAAGAAAATATGTATCAGGGGATTAGTCTAGAGACAGAGGAAATTTGACAGAGTTGTCTAAAGTTTTGGCCTTTAGGTAAAATCTGAAACGAGTGTCTTGATATATCATAACATTGATACACCTGCTATATAAACTTTTCTCTTGAGGGAAGTCAGAATAAGGAATGCCAATTGGCCAACTACAGTACTGAGCGCCAATATTAATAATGCATTGCTGCTTGCCTAGGAACTTACAAGCTATTATACCTTTAAAAAGAGTAATCATGTAATTCCCGTCCTGTAGCCACAATTCCCTGTTCAGTTCTTTCCTTAGAATGGCATTAGACAGAGAGCTCCCCTGTCTGAAAGCTTCTTTCTATTTGATATAGTAGCTGACAGCACTTGAGGGGAAGTAGGGCATCTTTAAAGTTTCAGTGTCTTTTCAAACAATCTTTCTTGGCTTCCCCTGCCCGTTGGCTACTAAAAATCTGAAAGGCGCTCAGCAAAATCAACTTGCAGTTTCAAAGAATTTAGCTGTTTTCAAGTCAACTTTGTTTAAAAAGAATTTAAATACAGTTCATCATTCAAAAAATATAAATTCATACATTACAAATAACCTGAGGGCAGCCCCAGAATTTCTGAAATGCTGAGAGAACGAGGCAGCCAAATGTGCAGAGAACCCAGGAGTAATGCATTCTTGAGGAGAGGGCCACAACGTTAATTCAAAGCATCCTGCCACTGAACAAACCTCCAAAGCCACCAAATCAGCTTTCCCCTTCATACCATCCAGTATGCACTGCTGCTGCTGCTGCTGCCAGGTCGCTTCAGTCGTGTCTGACTCTGCGCGATCCCAAAGATGGCAGCCCACCAGGCTCCCCCATCGCTGGGATTCTCCAGGCAAGGACACTGGAGTGGATTGTCATTTCCTTCTCCAATGCATGAAAGTGAAGTCGCTCAGTCATGTCTGACTCTTTAAGACCCCATGGGCTGCAGCCTACCAGGCTCCTCTGCCCATGGGATTTTCCAGGCAAGAGTACTGGAGTGGGCACTATGGCCTCTCAAAAGGTATGTCAGCCCTGAAGCTTCTCTTTCCATGGAAATGAATTATGCTGACAATCCTGTAAAAGGACTTAATTTAGTAAGCAATTAAGCTGATGCAAAGGTATTAAAAATTGCAGGCAGGAAGTGAGGAAAACATAAGGAGAGAGAGGTCGAAGGTAGTGCTCAAGAGACTAGGAGAGTAGGAGCAAAGGGAAGGGAGAACACGTGTTTAATTATTTCAAAGAGACTACATCCAAATAAGCTGGACTGATGACGAAAGTTATCCTTAAAGTGTTTCCTTTAACCCATCCATTCAATTATGTATCTTAATTATGAATCTCTTGTTATGTGTAGACACTGTCCTCATATTGAGGGAAAAACATAACAAAGAAATATAATCTCCTTACCACCAAGGTTCCTGTAATCTTATGGAGGGGATAGAAAACACGACTGGTAGATTGAAAGAAGATAGATAGATAGACTCTGAATTATTTCCATTGACTAAAGAAATTGGAGACTGGGGTAGGGGATTATTGAGAAGATGAATTTAGGGAGAGATGTGAAGTAGTATGTCCGTGGAGGGGATCTGTGGAGAAGACAATCCAATCAGAGGCAAAAGCCATAGCAAAAATACGAACAGGACAAACCATAATCTGGAACAAATGCGAGGTCTAAAGTGGTAGAAATGTGATGCACACAGGAACTTGGTGGAAGAGGAAGTCTAGGCAACTTGGGATCAGATTTGGGAGGATTTTATCACAATTTATCACAAAATATAAAAATATGTTTCTTTTAATATCTTGGTAATTATACAGCAACAAAACATCTAAAATTGTAAGTGCTTTTATCAACTCTTCAACTATAAAAAGAAAATTCTGATTATGTAGTGCACAGTATAAACAATGGAGGAGAGAGGAAAATAAAAATCAACAACATTCATGGACTACCACAATCATGTAAGAGAGGATCATCACAAAGGGACTGGGGTGGAGGCACACTCTCTTCTCAGATCTGCCTAATGTAAAATTTGTTTGGAATTCTTATTAAACACATATCTTTCCATGGATCTGTCATGGGATCAAAGGTATTTCATGCTTGTTAGTGTGAGATGAAGCTTGGGAATTTGTTGAATAAGTATTTCAGATAATTTTTAACCTTAGGGGAATTTGGGAAAACACTAAGGTAGAGGGCATGGGCATGTAATCATGGTTACTTTTGAGGAAACTCAAGCAAATAATTGTGCTAAGGAGTTGCAGGGGCATGCAGATATGAAAAGACCCCATATTAATAACATGTTGTGTAATCTAAATATAATTAAGAGGTCAAGTGGGTCGGACATTGTGTGGATTTAATTGCTTGTAAAATTAGATGATTACAGTAGCAAAGAAACAGGTAGACTTAGGTTTTGAAATATAGCTTAAGGAATTGTAGCACAAAATGGATTGTCTTTTGGTAATGCTTTCCCCATTCATGGTGGCTTTTTAATGCTAAGGTTACAAATAGAGGTCATAAACATTTATGTTTCCTACATAAAAGTTAGTGAAAATGCCAGATTTAATATTTATATGCCTAGATTCCTCTCTTTTTTGGCTGGAAAAGTTTCACATTTAAAAGTAAATACATTTCAGTGAGATATAGACATTTATTTCTTTTCCTTGTCTTGAAGGTCTATTTCCTCTGACTTAGCGGGATATGCAGAAAATTGGATCTTATCAAATTTTTGAGATATCTGCTTAGGAGAGGTTTCTTTGAGCTCACACTGTTCCCTTGTGTTTGGAGCTCCAGCCTGGCTTAACACTTGCTGCTCCTGCCACCATAAAGTTTGATGCTGAAATTGCTTTATCTCCCAGAGGACATGTGCTTGATAGAATGATGCTCAAGCTTCAGATCTACCCATGCTGACATCGACAAGGTCTATGAAAGGTCCTCCTTCGTTTGATTTTCTCCATGACTATAGCTCCAGGCTCTGCTAATACCAAATACATTGCCTTAATATAGTGTGATAAGTTACAAATTTTTTCAGGGTATGGAAGGAGATAAAGTTTTCTGCTTAAAATAAATTTTTAGGGTTCAAAGTACAAAATCAGAGGTCCACTCTTTGTAAGGGATGATACTTTGAGTCATGAGTTGATCCTTCAGTTCCTAAATTGAGGTCCCTTTTCTCAGATGCTTAATGTCAAAAGAGAGTCCATCTTCAAATATCATACACTCTAAAAAACCTCCTGTTTACTTGACTGCATTACTCCCCTTTCCTGTCAATGTCTCCCAAAGTTTGTTTCTTCAATTTTTCAAATTAAATCAAAAGCTTTCCTATATTGCTCAAGGGAATACTGAAGTTCTGAAGAACAATGTAGTGTCTAGCCAATTCCAGAAGGATATATTTCTGTGAAATTGCCCCTTGTATTTAGAAACAGCTGATTAAGCTTAAGATTGTTGTTTGATTTCTTAAGTGATTTTCATTGCAGTCTGCCAGACTAAAAATGGAGCTGTTCTATTTCCTTACTGCACTTTATTCCATGATGCCATTCTATTTTACAATTTTTAGAGGAAGGAGTCTCTAGAATATCCATTGCGGGAAATGCTTGATTAAAGCCAAAAATTATTTTAAAATACATCATTACTATATAAATCAATTACTTAAAATAAAAAAGATGGAGGAAGACAAGTTTGCATATAAATCTGAAGTTTTATTTTTTAACCTTAGTAATAGTAATTGTGTTAGTCACTCAGTTGTATCTGACTCTGTGACCTCATGGACTGTAGCCTGTCAGGCTCCTCCATCCATGGGATTCTCCAGGCAAGAATACTGGAGTGGGTTGCCATTCCCTTCTCAGGGGATCTTTCTGACCTGGGGATTGAACCTGGGTCTCCTGCATTGCAGGCAGATTCTTTACCATCTGAGCTACCAGGGAAGCCCCATTTTTTTTTTTTTTTTTGTAACCATATCCACTTCAAATATTTGACCTTCCTTCATTATTTGGGTTTAAACAATATATTTTTAAATATATGTTTATACGTATTCACTAGAAATAAATACAAGTGAATTTATTACTTCATTACTGAGATGACCATAAATTTATAACAAATACAACTGATGGTTCAAACTATTTGTCATCTTTAGAGGATTTATATGGGACCACATCTCAATACAATGTATCTTTGGAGGAAAGGTAAATTATTTCTCCACTGGATTTCTCCAAATTCTTGTCTCCCAATGGCCAAATACCTCTGCATTTCTAGGATATATATTGGTCCTCTAGGCAGCCAGAAGTCTGTCTTTGCAAGTCAAATTTATCCATTATTCAAGAATCCAGTAAGGGCATGGAGACATTGGCTCCATATGAAGTTATATCCTTGTTCTTAAATGACAGCTTATAACGCTTGATTAAGTGAAACAGAATTTGTTCTCAAACATTGCACAAGAGATTTGGACTTGGTTGCACAATCAGCTGTTCTAATGCTATCAATATTCTTACTGAATTTATACAAAGCAGTGATTTAAGAGGGAAAAGAAAGAGCTTACTCATGTGTCCATCAGAAAAGAAAACATTAAAATATCATCAATTTCAAGTTAATAACCACAATCAAATATCCTTAATCTGTCTATTCAAATCTGTGTAAATAATTCTCTTTCCTCTGGATCTTAGGTCAGTAGTTTGCTTTCAAGAAGTTTATCTGATTCTGATCTAAAACACATTCTGGAAAGGCTATTCTAGACCTTGGTATTGTTGAAAGTGTCTCAGCAATGTCTGTTCAGAACCCTGTGCCAAGACTTTTTTGAGTTACAATTCATTTTTATTTTTATTTTTTTGCATTTTTATTATAGTAAAACATATACACCATGAGTGCAAGCCTTTGGAATGTTTAAGTGTAAAGTATTGTGAACTAAACACAGAATGTTGTTTAGTAGATTCTAAAACTTATTTGTCTTGCATAACTGAAACTTTATACTCACTCAACAGCAATACTGCATTTCCTTCTTCACCTGCTTCCTGGCAGCCACCATTCTATTTTCTGCTTCTATGAGTTTGTTTTCTTTAGATATTTCATATGAATAGAAACTGTGGCTTATTTCAGTTAACATAATGTCTTATAAATGTTGTCACATATGAAGGTATTTTCTTCTTTTTTAAAGTTAAAAATATTCTGTTCAATGCATGTATGTGAAGAGTTGACTCCTTGGAAAAGACTCTGATGCTGGGAGGGATTGGGGGCAGGAGGAGAAGGGGATGACAGAGGATGAGATGGCTGGATGGCATCACTGATTCGATGGACGTGAGTCTGAGTGAACTCCGGGAGTTGGTGATGGACAGGGAGGCCTGGCGTGCTGCAATTCATGGGGTCACAAAGAGTCAGACACGACTGAGCGACTGAACTGAACTGAACTGAATGCATGTATATGTTTCATATATATATCTCTATCTATCTATATACACAATATTTTTTATCCATGTATCTATTGATAGACGTTTAAAATGGAATTACCACATGATCCAAAAATCTCACTTTCAGGCATTTATCTGAAAGAATTGAAATCAGGATCTTGAAAACTCTATTATTTGAAGCATTGACTTCTAAGAGTATTTGGTATAGCACTTCCATAAGATCTGCAACTGATCTTAGCTGAAGTTCAGCTTATGTTTCATAACTTATAAACAACTTTTAGGCAAATATGAGAGTAAAACAGTAACTATTTTCTGATAGTAGAACTGAATGTCTGTGATAAACTGATTATAATAACCAATAATAGAAGTCAGGACAGTAATATTCTTTATTGGGATACAATAAAAGTACTTCATAAAGATTTGATTGATTTTACCTTCAAGGATAAACACATATTTTGGAGAATGAGGCCATAGAAAACTACCAGGGCTGATATCTAAAGTGCATGACCTTTAAAATATGGCTATATTAGTAACATTTTTTTCCCCAACAGAAACTGAAGTTACTATTATATCCACTGTCCTATTTTTAGGCTGCCTCTGAATTAGAATGTGAGAAGTACCAGAAGTTGATCACACCCAGTGCATGAAAACAGACACTGCTCCACTGGTTCTCATAATACTCTGCAAGCTATGGTAGGCTACAATACAATGAATTATATCCACTCTTAGTCTTTACTCTAGAATGCAATTCTTGTACTTCCTCAACAAGTGCACACAAATAAATAAATAAATAAACTTACATGAGTTCATTTCCATTGTATAATTTTAAATCACATTTCTTCCTCATATAGTTAGAATGATGAGCAAAACAGTAAACCATGCTTATATTTATATTGGTGGCTTAGTTGCTAAGTTGTGTATGACTCTTGTGACGCCATGGACTGCTGCCTGCCAGGCTCCTCTGTCCATGGGATTCTCCAAGCAAGAACACTGTAGTGGGTTGCTATTTCCTTCTCCAATATGTATATTAGTTTGGCCAAAAAGTTCATTTGAGTTTTTCCATAACATCTTAAAGAAAAACTTTAATGACCTTTTTGGTCAACCCAATATCTGATCCCATTATTCTTTATAGTAGATATCTCTTCAGAATGTATGAGTCAACTCAATCTCCGAGAACCACCCTCCTTCACTGCCATTCATATAGCCATTATTAACAACAACAAAAAAAAAGTCACATACTCTTGCATATATCTACCCTTGGTTGTGTTTACCATGTCAGAGATAGGCACTTAACTTGAGCTGGGCCAAAATTCTCTTCCCTAGAATTTCTGCACTTATATAAGTAATAGGCTCATATAACCATAAATTATACTGAGTCTTAAGCTTGCTATATGACCATCTTTATTGCCAGGTGAATAAAACCAATAGGCAATGCGGTAGAATAAAGCTAAGGATTTGAAAAATGTAGAAATGAAACAGAGAGGCAAAAGTTCAAGTTTTTGCCTCTGTGTTTTTGCTGAGGCAAAACAGGTGTTCTATCCATGGTCACACAGTCTTTACTAGAACTTGTTCTAACACAGTTAGTCTCTAACACAGGTAGTAACTATTCCACTAGCATAAACGTTAGGAGAGCAGTGATGTTTGTCTAATCTGTCCATCACTCTATCCCCCGTGAATGGAATATCATAGATACCCAATAAGTAATTTTTAAAATAAATGAATGCTATGGTAGGTTATACTTATATTAAGATTCTCATTCCAAAGGGTTGAGACTAGCCTTACTGGTGGCTCAGAGGATAAAGCGTCTGCCTGCAATGCAGGAGACCCAGGTTCGATCCCTGGGTTGGGAAGATCCCCTGGAGAAGGAAATGGCAACCCACTCCAGTATTCTTGCCTGGAGAATTCCATAGACAGAGGAGCCTGGCAGAGTACAGTCCACGGGGTAGCAAACAGTCAGACATGACTGAGTGACTTCACTTCACTTCTTCACTTACTAGCTGGGACAGATACACAGAGATTTTCTTTGCATAAAAAGACAAAATCATCCTGCTTAAGACTGCATTCATGATTAATAAGAACATTTTGGTACTACAGCAGCAAAATATGACTCTCTTTATATTAGTTCCTTATGTAAAATAGTTATTGTGTATGTTCTAAAGCCCATTTTGATATAATGACAATCTCAAAGGATAATGACACTTAAAAAAATACTTGCTCTGACATTTAATGGGTAATGGACAAATGTCACCTTATTACTACATGCATATGCAGATATATACTTTACAAGGACTTGAACTGTTTCATTTAGGTTTGGCCTTTCTTATTATTATCATTTCCTAATTTAATATGTCTTAATTGCATCAGTGTCGGTGAGTGAATTGTTGGTCTTTTTATAAATTACCACACAATAGGGGGCTAGGATAAAAGCATGCATAATCTGTATGGTCTACTTATATACAAACTTGACTGCTTTATTTTTAACATGATTTATACAAAGTGGGTTATGACCTGGCTAATAACTAGTGAGCATTAATAACCTATTGTGAAAATGGAAAGACAAAAATGGCAGACAAAAAAAAATGAGAGTCAACCAACACATGTTAAAAATATTAAAAAATAGCAGCTTTCCCTGCTTTGTTGTATTTATTTATTTAAAGAAAAGTGATGACATTGTCTCATTAAAAACAGTGGAATGGAGCAGAGGAAAGAGGGCCAAGAAAGAATTAGACTCGGAAGAAGAGGCTGTTAAAGTTAAGGAAGCTAAAGCGCCTTTCCCAGATAGCAGGTAGTAGTCTCTAAGACGTGTAGCAGCAAGAGAGGATGTTCTCAACAAAGAAATGGATGGCACAAGAGTAAGTGAAGCAGGGGAAAGGCATCTAAAAAGATCCATCAGGAAAAAAGTTCCACCCAGTGTGTGAATGCATGCTCAGTCATGTCCGACTGTGACCCTATGGACCATAGCCTGCCAGGCTCCTCTGTCCATGAGATTCTCTAGGCAAGAATACTGGAATGGGTTGCCATGCCCTCCTCCAAGGGAACGTCCTGACCCAGGGATCAAACCCACATCTCCTGCAGCTCCTTCATGGCAAGTGGTTTCTTTTATTGAGCCACTTGGGAAGTCCCTCCATCCTAGAGATCAGAGCTCAGAAGCAAGATTCAAGCCCTTTGGTGTCAAAGAATAAGAACACTTCTTAGTATCTTATTACCAAGGGTGGGAGAGATACCAAGATTAGAATCTAGAAAGAAAAACTGGAGTATAAGGTCATGATTAAAAATAAGGCAACATCCTACAAAGTAGAGATCAGGTGCACAGTCAGATCTAGAGTACAAAAAAAGGAAACCTTTGATGCTGAAATTCAAAGAGGCAGTCTAAAGCCCTTAAAACTTTTCTACTTCAGATCAGGATGAGTCCTACATAGGTATCAAATGGTCAGAGATATGAAGGATATACAGACCCAGGTTTCAGGATCAGGATCTTACAAAGTTTTCTTAAATGGTCAAACTGGGGTAGGTGACAGGGCAACTGAGATAAGTATGAAGCAATTTAGCACATCTTCTATTGTTGAGCAGGTGAGTTATAATTCTGACTCTCTCTGTCATTAACTGTGTGCCCTTAGATGAAGTTTAACTTGAATATGAAAAAGTACATACTTCTTTTATAAAATAAGGATAATAAGACTAGAATCCATTGAACTGCAAGGAGATCAAACCAGTCAATCCTAAAGGAAATCAGTTCTGAATATTCATTGGAAGGACTGATGCTACAGCTGAAGTTCCAATACTTTGGCCACCTGATGTGAAGAACTGACTCATTGGAACAGACTCTGATGCTAGGAAATACTGAAGGCAGGAGGAGAAGGGGATAACAGAGGATGAAATGGTTGGATGGCATCACCGACTCGATGGATATGATGAGTTTGAGCAAGCTCCAGGAGTTGGTGATGGACTGGAAAGCCTGGCATGCTGCAGTCCATGGGGTGACAAAGAGTCAGACATGACTGAGTGACTGAACTGAAGACATAATTGTTTAGAAAATGAAACTGTGTTACATAGTACATATAACCCTTTATCACAGTGTATATAAGTAGTTACACATAACCAGCCGTATTAGCATACGAGTACTTACTAAAAGTTAATCAGCAGTTAGGCTCATACAGAGGTTCATAAGGTTAACTAAGAACCTGCTAAGGAACTGTTTGCTGGCAACATTAACTAGGGATCATTATAGGAAATTAAAGCTAAGGTGAAGTTTTTATGAATTTTGTCCCAGTCATAACCTGTGCACATGTTAATGATAATAGAAAATATGCTTTTCTTTTCAATTTTATGCATATTATGATTGAAAAATAAGTGTGTACATGCATGCTCAGAAGCTTTAGTCCTGTCTGACTCCCTGCGATCCTACGGACTGTATCCCACCAGGCTGCTCTGTCCATAGGATTCTCCAGGAAAGAATACTGGGGTGGGTTGCCAGGGATTGAATCTGTGTTCCCTGTGGCTCCTGCACCGCAGGCAGATTCCTTACTGCTGAGTCACTGGAGAGACCTTCCCCCTAGAAAAAAGTATCTGTTTCAAAACAATGTATTACGAATGTTAAAGTTTTTTATATATTTTTTACTATTACTCATTACTACTTCCTTTTGAACATTTGATATATTACCTCTCTGTGGTTATTAGCTTTGTATACCTTTTGGTTGTTGCTAAATTAAGATGACGAGAAACAATGGTTCTTATATTGCCCTCACATATTTAGTGTTCCAGCATCATGGACATGATGTGGACATGAGATTCACCTCCAAACTGAAAATGACCTTGTAGTTCTCATATCTATAACATGGCAGTCTCTTTGGGAGCTAGTTAGCCAGCTTTTCCGAACAACTTGCTACAAAACACCTCTACTTTCACAACAAGTGATTCTGAAAACTGTCTTTCAGTGGAGAGAAAAAGCAGAGGAAGATACTGACTCTTCTTTTTTCCTTTGAAATACATTAGTTTTAAAAGTACAGCTGGTTTCCATAATTAATCTTATTATGAGTGTGTTTTTGTGAAAAAGATCATTCTTGGAAAAATCATTGAATCATTTAAACCAGTAATAATAATAATACACTTTCATAAGGGTATGTTTCTAATTATATTTCCTTTGTCTCTCAATAGGTACTCGTTGTTCAGGCTATTCAAGGGAATTTCTAGTGTTCTGTATTCTATTTTGGCAAATCCAACAATAATATGCTCTCATTCATGATTAAAGCATATAATTACTATAAATAATTTAGCAAATGCTTAAAATAAAGAGGATTTACCACTCAGATTGAGACAGAGCTAACATAAGCAAATGCTATCAAAAGAGGGAGTAAAAGTTAAAGACGTTTGTCTTACAAGGAAAATATAAGAATAAAAAATTAACCTCAAACCTGTACCTTTACTCCTGTGTTCCCACATTAAGTGCGTATTTTTATGAGTATATATATAAGTATTTTGGCAATTCTCATTTATAAAAGCTACTCAGGCTGACTTCATATTGAGTCTATTTGTTTCTCTTTGTAGTAAATCACCCTTTTAGATACAACTTTCACGATCTATACATTCAAATATGACCATTGGGAAAATAAAATAAATTTTCTAGAAAATATAATAATTTTCGATAAAAAGAATAATTTCATATACATCGAATACTTTAATTTTATAATAAAACAGTTAAATGCTAATCCTCCCAAAGCAAAGTAATTATTTAATATAAATGAAGTTAATTCTGTAATGAAAGATAAATGGTTCCAGATTTTAATTTGTCAAAATACAAATTTCTAAAGTTCTAGTTCAAAAAATAAAAATAAACACAAGATAAGGAAACAACACATATTAAGTGTGTAATACCTTTACCTACCTTAAATCATTCAAATATCCCTGGTCAGGTTGATTTATTATGCACATTTTACAGATGAAGAAAATTAAGTTGAACTGGAAATGCTACATGTGCACAATTATAATCAATAGAGACGCTGATATTATTAAGAGATTGAATACAACCTGAAAAAAGGATGTGCCATTTCTGTAATTTGCAGGGGCATGCAGGTACACATGAATAAACCACATGGGCCAGGACAAGAGTGTGGCCAGTAAAGTGCCCAGGGAACAAAACTGAAGGGAGAGCTTGCTCTCAGAGCTGTGAGAGTACAGAGTCAGTACTTGCAAAACCTAACTGCTGGAGGTTTCTTTAAATTGTGCACTCTAGATGTATCACATGCCATAACCCAAAGAGTAGAATAAGTGTGTTGTCAAATCTTAGTTTGTATCTGTTGATCTTTCTTCAGCATTTTTGTATGTCTCTCCCTTCCTTTTAGAAACCTTGGAAATTGGTAGAAACTTCTGATCAAAAACTTTCTTTCAACAATCAGTTATGAATATTTACAATGGTACATTTTTTCCTATTTCAGAATGAAATAATAGAGCATCAATTACCTGCAGAATAAAACAAATACTTTTAGCCTATTCTCAATACTTAGAAGTGGACCTTGACAGAAGCCAGAAGCTTATGCAGAAAAGCAGAAAGGAAGCTAACTTATGCTGAGGGCCTTTTCAAACACTTTGCTCATCACTCAATAGATACTTGTTGAACATGTATAGTGTGATGAGCATTATCTTAGACACTAGAGATAAATCAGTGACAAAATAGATTAAAAGATGCTGACATAAATCAACTGCACATTCCTCAAGGAGAGATATAGACAATAACTAAGTAAATTAGGTTAGAGTACACTGCCACCCTTAGACTCCCCCAAAACACTGGGTGCTATTAGAAGCCTCCACTCTAGCATGTCTCAGGAAACAGCCTCCTTATGGGGCAAGCAGTTTACAGGTCTAAGGGACTGGCTCACCAGCAAGCCAAGCAATCCCCCCACCCATCATGATTCTTGTACTCAGACCGTATAATCTCCAGTTCAAAAGAATCCCATGCCAGAGTCCTCCCTGTGTGTGTACCTGGAGACCAAGAAGCCAAGGGTTCCTGTGTACTGCAAGTATAACTCAAAGCCTTGAATTATTGTCTAGGAAGAACATAGGTGTTCTTGTGGTGAGGAATGGGGCCTGAACAGGGATAATACGGGATTCAAAATTTGAGCTAGGAGCTGGAACACTGAGTAGTCTGCTACTTTAAATGCAAAACCAGACTTCAAGAATGCTTAAACTTATCAAGGTGGAGGAATAAAATGCATCTTATTTAATAATTTTTACCTTGATTTAAAACACTTAATTATATTTACAGTATGTAGGTCTCTGTATTCTTCACACAGGACTGCTAAGCATTAAACATAAACTAGTTGAAAAAATAAATGTCACAGAAACATAATACAAAAGAGTGAAGGGAATTAGGTTTAAAAAAATGGAATGGGGTTGCAATTTTAAACAGAATGCTCAGAAAAACACTGACTGACAAGGGGATAGTGGAGCAGAGACCTGAAAGATGTCAAAAAGTTGATCAAGCAGTTATATGGAGGAAGGGCAGCCCAGTCAGAGAGAAAGCCTTCTTAAGAGAGGACTATAACTGGAGAGCTTGAGGTCTGAGGAATCACCATAAAGCCAGGGACTATGGAGTGGATTAGGCAAGGGAAGGATAGTGGGATACATGGTCAAAGATGTGGGAAATGTATACTATAAAATTTTAAACACTCTGACTTGTCTCTTTCTGAAATATGGATTCTTTGCGTGGTTTGAAACACAGGAATGATTGGAACCTGACTGTTTTGTAGGATTGTTTGGGCCATTTTAAAGGATCATTCAACAGTATGCACTGAAAATAAGATTTGGGAGGTAATCATGGGAGATGGGTAGCCAGTTAGAGGATCACTACAGACAAAAATTTATGATGACTGAATTGTGGACACTAATAGTAGAGTAAGACAGAAGTGCTTATATTCTGGATTCCAGATACCCTTTCCACTTCTGACGCAAGGAAAATTGCTTTGGGACAAAACTCTGAAAAGAATCTATGATTATATAACATTTACAATTCATACTGATTTACTAAAAACAAGTTGTACAGTTTTACAGCAGATTAAATTGGCTACTAGTATCTGATTTACTAACAACACGTATGAAATTTTAAGTTTCAGTGTATCAGTTCAGTTCAGTTCAGTTGCTCAGTCATGTCCAACTCTTTGTGACCCCATGAATTGCAGCACACCAGGCCTCCCTGTCCATCACCAATCCCCGGAGTTTACTTAAACTAATGTCCATCGAGTCGGTGATGCCATCCAGCCATCTCATCCTCTGTTGTCCCCTTCTCCTCCTGCCCCCAATCCCTCCCAGCATCAGAGTCTTTTCCAATGAGTCAACTCTTTGCATGAGGTGGCCAAACTACTGGAGTTTCAGCTTTAGCATCAGTCCTTCCAATGAACACCCAGGACTGATCTCCTTTAGGATGGACTGGTTGGATGTCCTTGCAGTCCAAGGGACTCTCAAGAGTCTTCTCCAACACCACAGTTCAAAAGCATCAATTCTTTGGTGCTCAGCTTTCTTCACAGTCCAACTCTCACATCCAAATGTTACCAATGGAAAAACAATAGCCTTGACTAGACGGACCTTTGTTAGCAAAGTAATGTCTCTGCTTTTGAATATGCTGTCTAGGTTGGTCATAACTTTCCTTCCAAGGAGTAAGCATCTTTTAATTTCATGGCTGCAGTCACCATCTGCAGTGATTTTCGAGCCCCCCCCAAATAAAGTCTGACACTGTTTCCACTGTTTCCCCATCTATTTCCTATGAAGTGATGAGAACAGATGCCATAATCTTTGTTTTCTGAATGTTGAGCTTTAAGCCAACTTCAGTGTATACAATGTATACATTTTAAAATGTATACAATGATTTGCCCAAGATGTATATTATCCCACTAGTACACTGGCATAGTTAGGTATCAAAGTGATCAACACTAGAAAAAACATTATATTTGATTTGGGGGGTCATTATTTGTTCATGTATATAATATACTTCAAGAAAAAGAAAGTCACTAGGATGGAGCAGCTTCAAATTATGATATTGTTTATGATATTTTAAAAAAATCACTAATTATTTAGACATAGAAATTATAAACTGGCCACATATAATTTTACAAGAAAATTAGTTCCTTTAAACATAAATATTGTGATCGGAAGAATAATGCTCCCCACCCCAACCAAGATGTTCTCATCCTAATCCCTTGACCAAATGAGTATTTTAGGTCATATGGTAAAGGGAGATTAAAGTTACAAATGAAATTTATGAGATGAAATTTATAAATTAGCTAAACTTAGGACAGGATCATATTCTAGATTATCTAGATAGGTCCAATATAAGGTCCTTATATGATGACAGCAGAGGCAGATGTTAGAGAACATGTGAAAATGAAGCAAGATTGGAGTGACTGAACATGATGTAATGTGAGCACCCAAACTGCATTCCTGGTTTGAAGATGAAAGAGGACCATGGGCCATGGCATGTGAGGACCTGTAGAAGCAGGAAAATAGAAAAAAGCAAAGAACAAAAAAGCAAATTATTACTCTAGATCCTTCATATATAAATGAAGTCCTGCTAACACTTTGATTTGAGCTCGGTGAGACCTGTTTTTGATTTCTGTCCCCTAGAAATGTAAGATGATGGATTTCTGTTGTGTTAAGCCACCAGGTTTGCACTAATTTGTTATAGCAGCCATATGCTATGCTATGCTAAGTCACTTCAGTCATGTCCGACTCTGTGTGACCCCATAGATGGCAGCCTACCAGGCTCCCCTGTCCCTGGGATTCTCCAGGCAAGAACACTGGAGTGGGCTGCCATTTCCTTCTCCAAAGCATGAAATTGAAAAGTGAAAGTGAAAGTGAAGTCGCTCCGTCATGTCCGACTCTTAGCGACCCCATGGACTGCAGCCTTACCAGGCTCCTCCGTCCATGGGATTTTCCAGGTAAGAGTACTGGAGTGGGGTGCCATTGCCTTCTCCTAGCAGCCATAGAAAACTAGTAAAAAAAAAAAAAATGAATCTAATGTGTATCAGATTGATCTATAGTTACAACTGTAACTATTTAAGCTGAAACTTTTGAAAAAATTTTCTTCTTGATAAATGGGTTGGGTAAAAGAAACACAATATACCTTCCAGCAATGGGAGGTTACAAACAATCCTACTGATCTGACCTCACCTCTGACTAGTAAAAATGCCTCTTTCATTCCTCCATTTTATCACCACTCCTTCATGAAAAAAGATCACATGAACACATGTAATAACAACTCTGCCATCATATATATTTCAAGTTTAAATTTTATGTAATCTCTGTTGTTATTGAAACCACAGTGTAAGAAATTGATCTAAAATGGTCTTGAGTTGGAAGCACACCTTGGAGAAACAAATGGTTTAAGAGGGAGGGAACATATGTATACCTATGACTGATTCATGTTGATGTATGGCAGAAATTAACAATATTGTAAAGCAATTATCCTCCAATTAAAAATAAATTATATATATATATATAAAAGAAGGAAAGAATTTTTCCTAGGAAAGTATCTTCATCTAAGGTCCCTCAGAATATCCACACTATAATAAAATAAATACAACCAGAAAGCTTATAAAAAGATGTGGGAAGTTACCACTATGAAAGCCAGCAAGAACAAACATAGAATTAAATCCAAACAAACTTGGATCTGGAATTATCAACTATATCAATTATTAAAGTATAAGTATATATAAAGAGATATAATTTAAAAAAACAAAAATTCAAAGATTATAAAAATGCTCTAAGAAACTCTCAAGAACAAAATGAAAGTTAAAGAAAATAAAAATAATAGAATATAAAAATAGCCAATATTTTGTAATAACTGTAAATGGAAAATACATTTACATTTTTAAAACTGTATAAAATTTAATTTTATTAAATTCTACAGAAAAAAAATAAAAGTTCTAAGAAGAAACGAACTCAATCAAAATTAACAAAACACCAAAGCACACAAAGTACCACGTGGATGAGCCAGTAGAAATATGAGACAGCCTTTGAAAGAATTCAACGGAAGTGGTCATATTTAAAAAACAAAAATGGCTGTCTAATCTCTGGTGGACTTTGCTTTCAGTATGGGAATGGTGCAACTTTAGTGAGGGGAACTTTATAAGGTTTATCTCAATTTAAGTTTTTTTGATTCTATAGTCACATTAAGTTGAATGCTATGATCCTTCTTAAATATGTTTTATCTCTGGAGAAGATATAAGAGAATATGGGAATTCTCTCTCATGTGTAATTCTCATTCCTTTGAAAACTGGCAGGTCTATCTCCTTGAAGATCTAGTGTTACGGCTCTAGGACTATGTATTTCCAATTCAGGATCAAGGCTTTGAGCTGATACCGTTTTGTTAGGAAGGGGACTTCAAGGAGTCCAGATCTGTTTTATCATGAGCACATCACTTTTCATTGCAAAAAAAAAAAGTATCAAATGAGTGGATTCTGGGTCTTATTTTGTAGCTGGATTACTGTCAGATAACTTTGAAATATGACACACAAAAAAAGGACACAATTTTGATGGTTACTCTGGCACCTTTCTGATTAACATTCACATTTTCCCTTCCAAAGACTGCTCCCCATATACACAGATGAAAACTTAGAGTGGGTAGGTGGTTAGATGCTGCTGGTGCTCCGCACTAACCCTCTGCTGGTACAGTGCAACTAACCCCTAACTTTTGAGAGTGCTATCTGCTGATGGTTCATAGTTTCCCCTTTCTGACAATGACTCAGGACCTAGAGGAGTCACTTACCAAGAAATGCCTAGGAAGTTATACACTCTCACAAGGGCAGTAAAAGTCAATGACTAATTGAGTTAAAAGTACAAAAAGTTGGCCCCTTGCCTCAAGGTATGACAATTTAATGGTGGTACTTTATCTTGCAGAGCTTCTTATGAACTTTAGCTGAACCCATAACTTTGCCTACTTCTTTCCTTATTTGCTTCCTTTGTCCCCTTACAGGTTTCAATGGTGAGCCTTCCCTCATCAATCACTTGTATAAGAATCAACAACTCAGGCTCTGTATCTAAGAAACACAAGCTAAGAAAACATGTTTTGTAAAGTTGTTAAGATTATTTATGGTAAACTGAGGGGAACAGTGAACTTCCAGACATTCAAACTGGATTTAGAAAAGGCAGAGGAACCAGAGATCAAATTGCCAGCATCCACTGGATCATCAAAAAAGCAAGAGAATTCCAGAAAAACACCTATTTCTGCTTTATTGACTATGCCAAAGCCTTTGACTGTGTGGATCACAATAAACTGTGGAAAATTCTGAAAGAGATGGGAATACCAGACCACCTGACCTGCCTCTTGAGAAACCTGTATGCAGGTCAGGAAGCAACAGTTAGAACTGGACATGGAACAACAGACTGGTTCCAAATAGGAAAAGGAGGACATCAAGGCTGTATATTGTCACCCTGCTTATTTAACTTATATGCAGAGTACATCATGAGAAATGCTGGGCTGGAAGAAGCACAAGCTGGAATCAAGATTACCAGGAGAAATATAAATAACCTCAGATATGCAGATGACACCACCCTTATGGCAGAAAGTGAAGAGGAACTCAAAAGCCTCTTGATGAAAGTGAAAGTGGAGAGTGAAAAAGTTGGCTTAAAGCTCAACATTCAGAAAACGAAGATCATGGCATCTGGTCCCATCACTTCATGGGAAATAGATGGGAAAACAGTGGAAACAGTGTCAGACTTTATTTTTGGGGGGCTCCAAAATCACTGCAGATGGTGACTGCAGCCATGAAATGAAAAGACGCTTACTCCTTGGAAGGAAAGTTATGACCAACCTAGATAGCATATTCAAAAGTAGAGACATTACTTTGCCAACAAAGTCAAGGCTTTGGTTTTTCTTGTGGTCATGTATGGATGTGACAGTTGGAATGTGAAGAAAGCTGAGCACCGAAGAATTGATGCTTTTGAACTGTGGTGTTGGAGAAGACTCTTGAGAGTCCCTTGGACTGCAAGGAGATTCAACCAGTCTATTCTAAAGGAAATCAGTCCTGGGTGTTCATTGGAAGGACTGATGCTAAAGCTGAAACTCTAATACTTTGGCTACCTCATGCGAAGAGTTGACTCATTGGAAAAGACTCTGATGCTGGGAGGGATTGGAGGAAGGAGGAGAAGGGGACAGCAGAGGATGAGATGGTTGGATGGCATCACTGACTTGGTGAACATAAGTTTGAGTGAACTCAGGGAGTTGGTGATGGACAGGGAGGCCTGGCGTGCTGTGATTCATGCAGTCGCAAAGACTCGGACACGACTGAGCGAATGAACTGAACTGAACTGAACTGAGGAATACGGCAACCCATTTAAGTATTCCTGCCTGGAGAATACCATGGACAGAGGAGATTCTGTCCATGGGATCCTGGACTGGTGAGCTACAGCCCATGGGGTTGCAAAAAGTCAGACACAAATAAAGCAACTTAGCACACACATAGGTGTGCTTCCAGACTGCTTCCTAGGTGGCACTAGTGATTCTTCCCTAGGTAAAGAATCTGCCTGCCAATGTAGGAGATGTAAGAGACATGGATTTGATCCCTGGGCTAGAAAGATCCTGTGGAGGACTAAATGTCAACCCACTCCAGTATTCTTTCCTGGAAAATTCCATGGACAGAGGAGCCTGGCGGGCCACAGTCCATGGTGTCACAAGGAGTCTGACACAACTGAGAATGCAAACACACACACACGCACACATTTCCAAACATTGAGACCCACTCATGTTAATATCCATAATACAGGCTATTACTTGTTCCTTCTTCCTCTGGGACACTTACTCAAGCTAAGTAGACACAGTGTGTGGTATTAGTGTATGTGTGTTTAAAAATATCTGTATGTAAATATGCAAAGCAAATATATTAATTTATGTGTAAAACTACTAATGAAATTATCTAGCATATTTGGACATTTCCATGCAATATTACTTAATTTTGCCAAAGGAAAATAGGCCCGTTTGAAACCTTAGGGCTTCCCTAGTGGCTCAGATGGTAAAGAATCCACCTGCAATGCAGAAGACCCAGGTTTGATCCATGGGTTGAGAGGATCCCCTGGAGAAGGAAATGGCAACAAACTCCAGTCTTCGTGCATTGAGAATCCCACGGACAGAGGAGCCCAGTCCATGGGGCTGCAAAAAGTCAGACACGACTGAGTGACCCACTTTTCACTTTGTAAAACCTTAGAGTAAAACTCAATAACAGGTGGGTGTGGGTGTGTGTGTGTGTGTGTGTACTGTCTTTAGCTAAAGAATGGGTGTTTAGATAAAAAAGTATCCTGAGCTGCTTCAAAATGTTGCTATTGCTACAGCTCATCATGTGAAGAAATCTCCTTTTAGAAGAGGCATAATTAGGATAAAAACACAAAACAAAGATTGATTCAATAAATCTGAGGTTTTACAAGAATAAAAATTTTCAGAAGGAGATATCTTTAGGTAGAAATTTTTTGTTATGATAAACTACACCACGAAAGAATTTAGAAAGATTATTTGGTTTTTAAAATATATCTCCTTTTTTCTCTCTATTTCTTCCTTTGGAAGATCTTGGACACTATTTACACGGCTTTTGTAACTCTAAAAATGATTGTACCAGTTCTTTTTAGCCATTTCATCCTATTTTAATGTCCAAGAAAGAATTTTCTTAATTAAAGTTCACCAGTGCATTTTCCAACAAATCAGATTGAACTCAGGTCTCAACTTTAGCACTACCTCGGGCTCTGGGAAGTCAGCCAGTGCAGTATAAAATGAAAGATATCCACAACCAAAAGGTTGCATTCACTAAGCTAAGAGGCCTTATATTCTAGCTAGCTAGGCTTTTATGCATACATCCATGCAGTAATCCATTCAATAAGCATTCTTTGACTATTTAATACACACAGAACTATATGAGAATCTAAGTATTAAAGACAGAAAAGGCACATTTTGTATTCTAAAGGAAACGGAAGGGTAGAATTGGAAGGCAAACATTTAATAATACATCACAAAGCATCATCTGCTAAGAATCATAGAGGTAGTATAAAAAGTCCCAAGGATCCCAAAAAGAAGAACAGAAAAGAAAATAGAGGTTTATTAAAAAATGGGAGGTTCTTAATTTTGCTCTGGTTAACCAAAAATGAAGAAATCTCCTACTTAAAAAAAAAAAAAAGAAAGAAAGAAACTGAATATACACTTTCAAGTACTCAAAGTCACACAGAAAAAAAGTTAAATAAAATCCACAGACACACAGACACAAAATAGTAGATCAGTATATGTGAAGAAAAAGAAAGACATATTTTGAGGGCAGGGAAACCCAACCCCATTCGGTTAAGAAGAAATGGAAAGAAGTATTTGAGCTATTTCAATGGCCCATCATGTTTCTGTATCCTGTAATACTCAGAAGCACCCGTGACAGATGTAGAACAAAAGCTGTCAGGATTCTGTTCAATTTTATTTCAAAGCTTTCAAAATGAATTTTTGACTAGATCTGAAAACTTTTCATAATATTCATTTAATCTATTATGGTTCTGTCCTGGCACCAAGGGTCTAGGATTCAAGGACAAATACTCTAATTTAGCAAAAGCCTAATTTTTCCAACCCATCAAATGCCCAACTATGTTCCTGGGATATTCAGTTGAGTACTTTTTCTCCAGACAGCCTTAGAATTTTCTTTTTTCCAATTGTAGGAATAATATGAAGGGTATATTTAGAATGGTTAAATGAGATGTTAACTTCACATTATTTATTTATTTGCATAAATAAAATACAGCATATAATTCTCCAAGTGATTATTATTAGGTTTTCTATATTTTGTAACTTATTTTTGCCTACTTATCAATTATTAAAATATGTATATAGTATCTCTAAATAGGGTGGTAGATTAATCTCCTCTGCAGTTGTGTCAAATTCTATTTCATTTCCTGGGTGTGTTATTAGATGTACACAAGTTTAAAATTTGTCTGTTCCTGGTGAATTAAAACATGTATAATTATATACTGACCCTCTTTCCTCAATCCCCTGATGGCTCAGCAGGTAAAGAATCCACCTCCAATGCAGGTGACACAGGAGACATGTGTTTAATCCCTAAGTCAGGATAGATTCCCTGGAGAAGGAAAGCAACCTGCGCTAGTATTCTTGCCTGGGAAATCACATGGACAGAAGAGCCTGGCGGGCTGTAGCCCATGAGGTTAGAAAGAGTCAGACAGGACTGAGCATGAACTTGACAATAATAATTCTCTTTTGCCTAATTATTTCCAATATACTATTTTTCACTTTTTTTACTGTCAAACTTTTGCAGCTTTATAACATTTAACTGTGCCTTTTGTATATGGCCTCTTTAAAATTAGTTTTATTCAAACTTTGTCCTTCATTTCTGTGTGGATTCTATTTGCTTCTGCCATGTGACCACACACCTGAGGGCATTATTCATGGCTCCTTTAAACTAAATTCTCAGTTTGAAGTGTTCTGGGCTATACAGTCAATATGAATTTTTCTGTCAATCATACTGAGGGTTAGATTAAGGTGACCACTTCTTTGGGAAAATTTAACTTGTTTATCCAGAACCTATTCGAGACTGGAAAATTTTCTTGCCTTCCCCTAGAAAGGTGGGTAAGTTTTAACTTTACTCTTTCTGAAATTGCCGAGGTCTCATTTATATGAAAGATTTACTCAGTCACTTTGGTCATGGCCGACTTTTTGCGACCCCACGGACCATAGCCTGCTAGACTCTTCTGTTCAAGGGATACTCCAGGCAAGAATAATGGAGTGGACTGCCATGACCTGCTCCAGAGGATCTTCCTGATTGAGGGAATGAAAATGCATCTCTTACATCTCCTGCATTGCGGGTGGATTCTTTACCTGCTAAGTCATATGGAAGGCTGCTGCTGCTAAATCGCTTCAGTCGTGTCCGACTCTGTGCTACCCCAGAGATGGCAGCCCACCAGGCTCCCCAGTCACTGGGATTCTCCAGGCAAGAACACTGGAATGGGTTGCCATTTCCTTCTCCAATGCATGAAAGTGAAAAGTGAAAGTGAAGTCGCTCAGTCATGTCTGACTCCTAGCGACCCCATGGACTGCAGCCTACCAGGCTCCTCTGTCCATGGGATTTGCCAGGCAAGAATACTGGTGTGGGTTGCCATTGTTAACCATTAGGAGATAAACAATTATCAAGATCTAGAGTCCATGTTATGCTGGTGGAATTAAAATTTCTCTTGTCAAACATTTATTGGAGACCTAGTAGGTCTCTGTGTACTGCAAGATAATGGAGCCAAATCTTTAACAGGCTTTTCAGTCCAGCAATTGCTTCTCTCAGTCATTTTACAATACATGCAAGTGAAGTAAGTGATTTATACTCTTGCAATTAATTCATGTCATTTTACTGCTCCTTGCTTGTTTGCTTATAGAACAGATTTGAGGGAACAAAATCCTGGAAAGCAGATTGCCATCTTCTTGATGCTCCATTAAATCAAGACTTTTCAGTGATTCTTAGCAAATAGACTTCCATCAATTATCTGAAGATCCCAACTCTTTTGCCCATACACCTTCTTGTTTGGGGCTCTTCTGAGTTCAAAGTTTACTAGTTATACTACCTCCACAGCATCTCTACTCAAAACTTTCTTTCCCTACTATCAATTCTCAAATTGTATTCAAATTAGTCAAATATGAATACAAAACAATACTTCAAAGTCATCATTTATCAAACTTGAGTTCATGAGTTCATGTTTATCCCCTCAAAGGCTATTTGCCCTATGGTCACATGTGATCTGCAAATACAAAGGTCCTTACTGGAACATATTAAATATAAGTACATTATGCAGTAGACATTTACAAAGGGGAGGGGAGGGGGAAGAAACTACCAATAATGAGTCTTAACTTTGCTCTCAAGTCTATTGTCCCATCATTTTCCTCTGTCCTTTTAATCGTAGAGTTTAAAGGTACATAAAAATTCATGTTCATTGACTATGCTAAAGCCTTTGACTGTGTGGATCACAACAAAATGGAAAATTCTTAAAGAGATGTGAATATCAGACCACCTTACCTGCTTCCTGATAAACCTGTATGCAGGTCAAGGAGCAACAGTTAGAATCATACAAGGAACAACAGACTGGTTCAAAATTGGGAAAGGAGTACGTCAGGGCCGTTTATTGACACCCTGCTTATTTAACTTCTATGCAGAGTACATCATGCAAAATGCTGGGCTGGAAGAAGCTCAAGCTGGAATCAAGATTGCTGGGAGAAATATAAATAACCTCAGATATGCAGATGACCCCACCCTAGTGGCAGAAAGTGAAGAGGAACTAAAGAGCCTCTTGATGAAGGTGAAAGAGAAGAGTGAAAAAAACTGGCTTAAAAGTCAACATTCAAAAAAGGAAGATTATGGCATCTGGTCCCATCACTTCATGGAAAACAGATGGGGAAACAATGGAAACAGTGAGAGACTTTATTTTCTTGGGCTCCAAAATCAATGCAGACATTGACTGCAGCCATGAAATTAAAAAATGCCCGCTCCTTGGAAGAAAAGCAATGGTAAACCTAGACAGTGTATTAAAAAGCAGAGGCATCACTTGCTGACAAAGGTCTGTTCAGTCAAAGCTATGATTTTTCCAGTAGTCAAGTATGGATGTAAGAGATGGACCATAAAGAAGGCTGAGGGCTAAAGGCTTTCAAACTGTCTTTCAGAAGACTCTTCAGAGTCCCTTGGACTGTAAGGAGATTAAATCAGTCAAACCTAAAGGAAATCAATTCCGAATATTCACTGGAAGGATTGATGCTGAAGTTGAAGCTCCAATACTTTGGTCATCTAATGCGAAAAACCAACTCATTGGAAAAGATCCTAATGCTAGGAAAAATTGAAGGGAGGAGAAGGGGACAACAGAGGACAAGATGGATGGATGACATCACAGACTCAACTGACATGAGTTTGAGCAAACTCAGGAAGATAGTGCAAAACAGGGAACTCTGGTGCGCTGCAGTCTAACACTTAGTGAATGAACAACAACAAATATTCATGTTATATAACTCCTCATCAAATTAAAAAAAAAGTATACCTATAACTGATTGATGCTGATGTCTGAAAGAAAAAACAAAATTCTATAAAGCAATTGTCTTTCAATTAAAAATAAATCAGTTCAGTTCAGTCACTCAGTCATGTTTGACTCTGAGACCCCCATGGACTGCACGCCAGGCTTCCATGCCCATCACCAACTGCCGAAACTTACTCAAACTCATGTCCATCAAGTCAGTGATGCCATCCAACCATCTCATCCTCTGTTGTCGCCTTCTCCTCCTGCCTTCAATATTTCCCAGTATCAGAGTGTTTTCCAATGAGTCAGTTCTTCACATTAAGGGGCCAAAGGATTGCAGTTTCTGCTGTAGCATCAGTCCTTTCAATGAATATTCAGGACTGATTTTCTTTAAGATTGACTGGTTTGATCTCCTTGCAGTCCAAGAGACTCTCAAGAGTCTTCTCCAACACAACAGTTTAAAAGCATCAATTCTGTGGTGTTTAGCTTTCTTTATAGTCCATCTCTCACATTCATGCATGACTACTGGAAAAACCATAGCCTTGACTAGACGGACCCTTGTCGGCAAAGTAATGTTTCTGCTTTTTAATATGCTGTCTAGGTTGGTCATAGCTTTTCTTCCAAGGAGCATATGTCTTTTAATTTCATGGCTGCAGTTACCAACTGCAGTGATTTTGGAGCTCAAGAAAATAAAGTCTCTCACTGTTTCCACTGTTTCCCCATATTTGCCATGAAGTAATGGGACCGGATGCCATGATCTTAGTTTTCTGAATGCTGAGTTTTAAGCCAACTTTTTCCCTCTTCTCTTTCACTTTCATCAAGAGGCTCTTTAGTTCCTCTTCATGTTCTGCCATAAGGGTAGTGTCATCTGAGGTTATTGATATTTCTCCGGGAATCTTGATTGCAGCTTGTGCTTCATCCAGTCCAGCATTTCTCATGATGTACTCATCATATAAGTTAAATAATCAGGGTGACAATATACAGCCTTGACATACTCCTTTCCCAATTTGGAACCAGTCTGTTGTTCCATGTCCAGTTCTAACTGTTGCTTCCTGACGTGCATACAGATTTCTCAGACAGTAGGTCAGGTGGTCTGATATTCCCATCTTTTGAAGAATTTTCCAGTTTGCTGTGATCTACACAATCAAAGGCTTTGGTGTAATCAGTAGAGCAGAAATAGATATTTTTTCTGGAATTCTCTTGCTTTTTCTATGATCCATTGAATGTTGGCAATTTGATCTCTGGTTCCTCTGCTTTTTCTAAATCCAGCTCGAACACCTGGAAGTTCACGGTTCACATACCGTTGAAGTCTGGTTGGAGAATGTTGAGCATTACTTTACTAGTGTGTGAGATGAGTACAATTGTGTGGTAGTTTGAACATTCTTTGACTTTGTCTTTCTTTGGGATTGGAATGAAAACTGACCTTTTCCAGTCCTGTGGCCACTGCTGAGTTTTCCAAATTTGCTGGCATATTGAGTGCAGCACTTTCACAGCATCATCTTTTAGGATTTGAAATAGCTCAACTGGAATTCCATCACCTCCACTAGCTTTGTTTGTAGTGATGCTTCCTAAGGCCCACTTGACTTGGCATTCTAGGATGTCTGGCTCTAGGTGAGTGATCATACCATCGTGTGATCACATGTGATCTGGGTCATGAAGATTTTTTTGTATAGTTCGTCTGTGTTTCTTGCCACCTATTCTTAATATCTTCTGCTTCTGTTAGGTATATACCATTTCTGTCCTTTTTTGGGCACATCTTTGCATGAAAAGTTCCCTTGGTATCGCTAATGTTCTTGAAGAGATCTCTAGTCTTACCCATTCTATGCCGTTTTCCTCTCTTTCTTTGCACTGGTCATTGAGGAAAGCTTTCTTATCTCTCCTTGCTCTTTTTTGGAACTCTGCATTCAGATGGATATATCTTTACTTTTTTCCTTTGCCTTTAGCTTCTCATTTAAAAAATAAAAGAATTTAAAAATATTCTGAAATATTTCAATTACATGGCTATTTTGTTGCCTACTCCTGACACTTCCTCTAATATGCAACTCATTTAATCAGGTGACAGTCACATACATTGCCAATTAGCTCTGAGTGTAACTCTTTTTATAAAACAGAATATAGCTTATGTTTTTTATCCCCTCATTTTATTTCTAAATTAATAATGCAAAATTTCACAAAAATTAGTTACATTTGATTCAGATTCTTCAGTAACCAACTAAGGTTAGAAAACAATTTTTATTAGACCTACCCAATGACCCTGATGCCATCCTGAATGTTTATTGTGTCAAATACCAGTTCTCATCCATTCAGACTGTATGGCAATTAGTCCCAATGTATGGGTTGAATGCTTAGCCATCAGTGGTTCTCGATCCTGGCTGCATATTTTGAATATTTAGGAGTCATTTTAAAATATCCATCCTTGGACTCATCACATGCAAATTAAGATCTCTGTGTACAAGGATTTTTGAAAATTTCTTAAGTGATTCTAATATGTGACTTTGCTTGAGATTCATAGTTTTCCTAACCCTTTCAAGTTTCATCAGAAGCTTTCAAGTATTTACTGTTTTATAAGACTTATTCTCATAATTCTGGTCAACACTAATTTTTCCCCTTAAGATATCTTAAAATGGAGTAATGTTTTCAGTGAGGATATTTTTTATTTGAAAATAGTGAAGCACTTCAAAACCATAATGCTTCCCTGGTGGCTCAGCCAGTAAAAGTGTCTGCCTACAATGCGGGAGACTCAGGTTCAATCCCTGGGTGGGGAAGATCCCTGGAGAAGGAAATGGCAACCCACTCCAGTATTCTTGCCTGGAAAATCCCATGGACGGAGGAGCCTGATAGGCTACAGTCCATGGGGTCGCAAAGAGTCGGACACGACTGAGCAACTTCACTTCTTCAAAACCCATACTGTGTTTTTCCCATGCAGAATTCTGCTTCCATTTTCTTCTCTACTTTGATCCAGCAGCCTAGGGAATTTCTGATCTCTCGTTGCATCATAAAAAATTATCAATTATTTTCCTCTTAATATTATGTCAAATCCATGAGTTTAATACTCTGAAATATGCATTACTCATTAAAGAATGTCATATTAATACTCCTCTAGTAATACATTTATTTCTATAATTCCCAATGTTATATAATTATTGCAGATAAGTTGGATACTACTAGAAAGTACTTAGAAATCATTTTTTTTTTATCTTTGAGATTCTTTTCTCATGGAAATAGCTTTGAGGTTTTCTTGCTAATGTTTTCTATTGTATCTATCTTTTTCTAGACATTATATTTGAGTATTTTGCAATGTCCTTTATTATTTAGCGTGTTACATTAACATTTGCCATGCAAATATGCAACAAATATATATTTAAAAAATTTTCTATGTCACTATGGACTGTGTTCCCCCTATTTTCAGATGTTGAAGTTCTAACGCCAAAGTGATAGTATTTGAAGATTGTGTCTTAGGGAAGTAATTAGATTTAGTTGAGGTCAGGAGGGTAGGTGCTTTATGGTGAGATTAGTGTGCTTATGGAAGAGACCAGAGTTGTACAACTGAAACTAACAGATTCTAAATCAACTGTACTCCAATGATTTTTTAAAGATACCAGAGCATGCAGTGTGTGCATGTGTGCTCTTATTTCTCTCTCTCCCTCCCCTGTTCCCACTCCCACTCTCTTCCCCAACTGCTCCCCACCAACTTCACAGAGTAGTTGGTGTTGTTATTATTAAAACACAATTTTTCATAAAGTATTTACATCCTCACCAGAAAAATCAGAACCAGGGTTTGAGTTCCCTTAGATCCTTACCAACACTGGGTAGGGTCAAACTTTCTAATTTTAGTGATAAAATAGGTGTGCGGTGTATGTCATGATTTTAATTTGCATTTTCTTAATAACATCACATTGAGTGATTTTTCATGTGTTAATTGCTAACCATATATATTTTTTGGAAATTTCCATTCATATGATTTGTTATCTTATTACTAAGGTTTGATGATTCTTCATGTATCCTCAGTGAAAATCCTCTACTGGAAATATTTGTCAATATGTTTTTCTAGCCTTAGTTTTTTTTAAATAGCTTTTTCAGAGAAGTTACTCATTTTAATTAAGTTTAATTTGTTCATTCTTTTACCGGTTACTTTTTGGTGTTGTATGTAAGAAATGTTTACTCAAATTCAAAAATACTATTTTTCCTGTTTCCTTTTGTAATTCTTTTTTACAGCATTTAGGGTTTTTTTTTTTTTTTTTTTTTGATAAACTAACATATGACCCATTTTGATTTAATTTTTAGAACTTTTTCATTTTAATATGAATATCCAATTGATGCAGCAATATTTATTTAAAAGTTTATCACTTTTCCACTGAATTGGTTTTGTACCTTCACTGAAGGTCAATAACTTATTTCTATGTTTATCTCTAAACTTTATTTTCTATTGCATAAATAAATGGTGATACTTTTATATGTTGATTAATATGTTTTTTTATAATAAGTCTTGAAATCAAAGTCATATACTCCAAGTTTCTTCTTTTCCAAGGTGTTGGGCTATTCTTGACATTTCCCTTTCATATGAATTTTAGAAACCACCTTAGAATCTGACTTCTAAATGTTTACTAAAATTTTGATTGGGATTTTATTTAATCTTCAATTTAGGAAGAAATACTAAGTGACTCACTGTTCCTCTACCCCTTCTCCTCACGTGAGGATACAATCCAGGAAGACAGTCCTCACCAGGAACCAAGGTAGCTGGCAACCGCATACATCATGGGAATTTTCAAACTTCAAAATGGTGAGAGATAAACTTCTATTATTTAGGTCACCTAGTCTTTGGTATTTGGGTATGGAAGCCCATACCATAATATGGGCTAACTAATAACACATGGCATTCTATTATATATTTTGTCCATTTACCCAGGGTTATTTTAAAATGGTTTGCTATGATAAATACCCTCATGATAAACATTTTTATGTAAAAAGATTAAACTGTATTACTGAATATTTCATAAGAAATCATTATTTTTTCTCCTTCAGAAAGAAATTCAAGCATCCAATGAAGAATTCTAAACTACAGTACACTATCAACCTTGCAATATTAATGTTTAGGTCTACCTAACTAGAAATAATTCTGATACTTTTTTCTTATATTCTATTCAAATAGGAGACTGTCTTAGTATATATCCTTTTATAGGATATATACTAAGGAGACTGTCTTAGTATATATCCTTTTATAGGATATATACTAAGGAGACTGTCTTAGTATATATCCTTTGCAGTGCCCACTCATTTACATTTTAATTTTTTCACATTTATAAATTTGTTCCTAAAAAAATTAAGTAGGTTTTCTAACACAGAAAAATATTATTTATTTCCTTTTCCTTGCAGATCTGAAGATAAAAAGCAGATGTTTAATAAAGACTTGATGAATTATATTAAAAAGAAGAAGGATATTTTCTTAACATATTACTTTTCTTATGTTTTCTTTAAACAGTGACTATATTTAACAGACAAAAATTAGCATACATGAACATACCCCTTGTGAATGTACTTGTGGGCATTATGGGGCAGAATAATTGAAACTGAAGATTTAGACTGTCATACAAAATTAGAAATGCTTATTTTAGTAGCATTAACATTAGTAACATTCCTCATGAGCATAGAAAAATGGCTACATAAAATATATTTATTCCTATTGCTATGTTTTAACATAAAATACTCTTCCCCTTACTAATCAAAATGCTATTTTCTCATAGTCACTATAATTTAAGCCTACATCTGGGTCAAAAATATAATCCAAGATATTTTACATTATATATTTCCTAAATCCTTGTGAAATTAATTTACCTGGAAATCTGAAACCATAGAGTAACTAGTATAAGCTGAAACACAGAGTTCCTCAAATCATAAATAAAAATGTACAAAATGATATAATTTATTTTCATTTCTGAATTATAAACAACTCGTATGCTAATAATGCGTCTTACTGATCTCCTCCTACATTCCTTCCAGTGAAGAGTTAGTCTGGTTTAAATCATATTGCCTAATGAGCTGTGATAGAACAGCTACTTTTTACATTCTCTTAGAAAGTGTAAAAGAATGTAAATACTTTGAAATACATGATGACAATTCTAATATCTAAGTACTGGATTTCAATAGATTTGCTGATACTTTTTTTTCTTATAACTCTAGACTTTTACATTTTTATCTATCAAGCTCCTCTGTACCTAATACATATACCATTTTAATGTTTATCTCTAATTAACCCTATAGCATCAAATGAATTGCCCCTAATTCCTCACCAATTACTGACATAATCTAATGACCTAATTTCTGTGAGTAAACTTCCAGTTCTTATTTTGAGCCAGTAATATATTCAATATAACTTTAAAAATACCTTTATTGTTAATACTAAATAATCCAAAACAAACATTTAAAATATTTATAATAAACTCTGTTTACTAAACTATTTATCAGATATCCCAGTCTTAAAATTCTAGCCTGTCCATAAATATGATAATTTTAACATTTGCCATCTATTTCCTTCCCAGAAGTAATACTCTCAGCAGGCTCACCACTTCTGACATTTTCTTTCATTTTATAGAGATAAGTGGCATCCTGGAAGTGCCTTCCCTTCTCCCCATTGCATTAACATTCATAATATTAATTGCCAAAAATTACCAGCTGCAAGAAATTTTATCTAACAAAGCTGCTCTATGGCTTTCTCAAGACAATTTAGTACCATTTATGTCCCAAGCAAACACTTAGGTATGTAAATAGGAAGAAGCCCACAGTATAATTAATATTTAAAAAGTAAAATGTCAGACTCAGCTAAGCAATTTTTTAACATCTTTCATCCCTCCATCCCCTTTGCTTTAACCACATGTTCTTCCTAGAGATGAGCTCTGGGATTTTACTGAGAAAGCTACAATTGATCACAGCTAAGTGTTTTGCCATAAAGTGCCAACAATTACCCAGACATGTAGGGCTGAATTCAGGTTTGGGAATGAACATATTTAACTCTAAAATTCCTATTGCTTATTTGAATATTTCCATTGAAGTAACATATTTAACCCAAGACAGCAAATTATTTGAATTAAGTTAGTACAACAAAGACATACATCAGGGTCAAACAAATCAGAAGTAGTTGGCAGGGATAAAATTCTTCATAATTTGATACATATTGATTAATTACCTGCCAATAAAAAGATGAATATTGCATTCATGTTAAAAGTACAATGAATTCAAATGACCTCTATTAACCAGGAGATCATTTTTATTTAGATGTATGGTGATTCTCTGGAGAAAGAAATGGCAATCCAACCCACTATTCTTGCCTGGAGAATCCCGTGGTCAGAGAAGCCTGGTGGGCTGCTGTCCATGGAGTTGCACAGAATCGGAGATGACTGAAGCGACTTAGCATGCATGCATGCATTGGAGAAGGAAATGGCAACCCACTCCAGTATTCTTGCCTGGAGAATCCCAGGGACAGAGGAGCCTGGTGAGCTGCTGTCTATGGGGTCGCACAGAGTCTGACACGACTGAAGCGACTTAGCAGCAGCAGCAGCATGGTGATTCATGAGTCACTTCTATTTCTGTCACTCTTAGAGAATTCACTGAGGTTAAAGTTGGAAAGATCATTTCTAAGAAATAAGATATATGCAATTATCTGCAATATTTACTTATTATGAAAGAGGAAGCATTGTGACTTATTTGGAATTGTAATTCCCAAATCAAAATGCCAAGTTCTTTTTTCTTGAAACTGTCTAGTTCTTTGAAGGAGCTGGGAAATTAAATAAAAGAATATGTCATAATGGTAATAGAAATCACAACTTGAAACTGAAAAAAATACAGAACAAAAAGGTAAAACTGATCAATTATATAAAAGGAAAGAGTTTGGATTTTACCAAAATACTAAGAATGAGTAGGAATAAGTTAAAACCAACAGTAAAGCATTCCCTGGATATCCTGAAACTAGGAGGTGAGACAGCAATGAAGCATCAGAACAGGTGCACAGGATATTTCCAAGACATCTAAATAAACAGAATAATATACAAAAGTGGAGACATGCATAAAGGATATCTTGGCCATTTTATTTATTTATTTATTTTTTCCAAATTTTTTTTTTAATTAAAAAAATTTCAGGTATACACATGCAGTTCTTTAAATCTCTACATATGCATAAGCATATGTTATTTTCTACCATAATGTTTCTTGTTTTAACATATCTCTGCTACTTTAATATCCTAATTGTTTTTAGCATCAGTAGCTTAGAGTAACATGAAAATTATTCCAATGTAGCAGAGAGTCTTTTTCTTAAATGTTATGACACAGACAATTAGGCTTATATGACCTTGTCAGACAATTAGCTGTTTAGCCCCTAAGTTGTGTCTGACACTTTTGGGACCCCATGGATGGTAGCCCATCAGGCTCCTCTGTCCATGGGATTTTCCAAGATAGAATGGGTTGCCATTCCTTACTCCAAGGGATCTTACTGATCCAGGGATCAACCCCACATCTCCTGCATTGGCAGGCAGGTTCTTTATCACTGAGCTATCAGGGAAGCCCTGTCAGACAATTATTTGTAACATATGAAGGACTATAGCCTCCAGAAATGTGAACTAACTTAGTTAACTTTTTATCACCATAAACAGTTATGAAACAATTTCCATATTTTAGAGAAGATTATTTTAGATGATTTACACTCACTCCTCTATTAAACAGAGACTGCTAAGCTTAATACTACTTTCAATGTTTAACATTTACCATTTGCAAAAAGTATTATCTGGCTGCAGCACAGAAGTACTGAATGTATTACATATAAATTTCTAAGTGGGCTCACCCCAAACTGCTTGGTTAAAGGGAAAAAAAAAAACCTCTGGCATCTATAATCTTATTCATCTCCCTTAAAGACTATCACTAATCTTTCTTCATAACAAGCACTGAATTGGCCTTTAGCAGTCTCTACCTCAATTCAAATTTCTTGTCAACGATTTAAGAACTGAAAATGCAAACTGCTAGAATTATTTTTAAAATAAGGAGTAAATTATCTCTGAGGGCCTGAGGGGTTTATATATTTAAATGTGCACATATATGTGTATATATGAATACATTTCCCAATACTTATGTTGGCTTCTCAAGCATCTGTAAAATGGTTAGTTAAAGCAATTGCCTTAAGTCCTCATTAGTTGAGTTTGCTCCATTAAGTAAGGTGTGATTGAAATCTTTTCTTTTTTTGATATAGCCTTTTAAGAATTCTACAATTACCAATAATAAATGAATGGTGGCCGTTTCACTACAATCATTTCTTTAGTAATGGTTAAGTCAATCTATTTGCTGAACAACAGTCTAAAATGAGACATGAAGAGCCAAACAGCAGGGCCATAAGTATAGCTAATCCAGAGAAATCAAGATTATACTAACAGGTTAACTGATCAAGAATAAGAAAATAAATGACCCAATTAAGAACTGGGTAAAAGATTTGAACAGACACTTAACCCAAAGATGGTATATGAATGACAAACACATTAAAAGGTCATCAATGTGATCAGTCATTAGGAAAAGGCTATTTAAAACGACCAAGTATATTATCTGACCAGAGTGCTATCATCAAGTTGATATGTCAAGATATAAATCAAGGTCATGAAAGATAGATTCAGATGGCAGAAGAAAATTCTTCACAATTTGCTAGTTACTGATTCATTACCTTGTACCCTAAAACATTATATATTTCATTCACAGCAAATTTGGATTCATATTATCTCTCTTAATTGAGAGATTTTTACTTGTAAAAATGTTTTAAGTGAAATATCCAGTCCTGGTGAGCATGTAGAACAATGAGATATGTCATGTATTATGGTGGGAATGCAAAATGCTACAATCATTATAGAAGTTTATTCTAAAATTAAACCTTCACTTATAGTAATGAGAAACTCTATTTTGCCCAAGAGAAATAAGGACAATTATTGTGTAAATAAGGACAATTATTGTGTAAATTGCACAATTTTGTGTAAACTAGGTTTACACAAAAACTCTGCCCTAATGTTTACAGTATAATTATTCATAACTGCCAAAAACTGGAAACAATACAAGTGTTTGAAAAAAGTTTTAAAAAATGGTGTTGGAAAAACTGGACAGCTACATGAAAATGAATAAAACTAGACAACAGACCAAGTACTGAAATTGGATTAAAGACTTAAATGTAAGATGTAAAAACCATTAAAATCCTAGAAGCAAACAAAGACAGTAAACTCCTTGACACTGGTGTTAGCTATATATATTTTAGACCTGTCTCCTCAAGCAAGGCAATAAAGCAAAAATAAATAGGAGTACATCAAACCCATCAGACTTAATTCCACTCCAGAGAAAATAGGACACTTGTAAAATCTATTACAATTCTGCAAGAAATAATGCTCTACAGAACAAAGTTTGGAAGCTCTGCTCTAAAGTTATGTGTTCAAAATACAAGACGGCACTTTCACCAATACTACTAGAAGAGAAACCAACAAAGTTAAATAAAAATCCAGAGAAAAGGAAGAATCTACATCTGTTGGAATTTTTGCTCTTTTAGAATGCCAAATATTTCCAATTATAGATATAAATGAAAAGCATCAACTTTTTAAATGACAGATGATTTTTTTAGAATTTAAATATATGGCTATAAATCTTATTAGAATAAAAATTGAGAATAAACATAAACATGCAGGTACAGGATATCTTGGGCTTCCCTGGTGGCTCAGATGGTAAAGGATCTGCTGGAAATGCAGGAGACCCAGGTTAGATCTCTGAGTCAGGAAGATCTCCTGGAAAAAGGAATGGCTACCAACTCCACTATTCTTGCCTGGAGAATTGCATGGAGGGAAGAGCCTGAGGGCTACAGTCCATGGGGTCGCAAAGGATTTGGACATGACTGAGAAACTAACACTTTCGCTTTCACATGATATCTTATTAAATGAAAACTAAACATACAAATAATTATTTAATATAATAATTGTATATTTTAAAGGTCAACATTTACATTATTATATACATAAACATATCTACAAAAATATCAATAATGTCAGACATGCAGATGATACCACCCGAATGGCAAAAGTAAGAGGAACAAAAGAGCATCTTGATGAAAGTAAAAGAGGAGAGTGAAAAAGTTGGCTTAAAACTGAATATTCAAAAGTAAGATCATGGCATCCAGTCCCATCACTTCATGGCAAATAGATGGATAAACAATGCAAACAGTGAGAGACTTTGTTTTCTTGGGCTTCAAAAACACTGCCAATGGTGACTGCAGCCATGAAATTAAAAGACACTGAAATAAAAGTGTCTTTCTTCTTGGAAGAAAAGCCATGACAAATCTCGACAGCATATTAAAAAAGCAGCGACATTACTTTGCCAACAAAGGTCGGTATAGTCAAAGCTATGGTTTTTCCAGTAGTCACATATGGATGTGAGAGTTGGACCATAAAGAAAGCTGAGTGCTGAAGAACTGATGCTTTTGAACTGTGGTGTTGGAGAAAATTCTTGAGAGTCCCTTCATTTGCAAGGAGATCAAACTAGTCAATCCTAAAGGAAATCAGTCCCGAATATTCATTGGAAGGACTGATGCTGAAGCTGAAACTCCAATACTTTGGCCACCTGATGCAAAGAACTGACTCATTTGAAAAGACCCTGATGCTGGGAAAGATTGAAGGCAGGAGGAGAAGAGGACAACAGAGGACAAGATGGTTGGATGGCATCACCAACTCAATGGACATAAGTTTGAGCAAGTTTTGGGAGTTGGTGATGGACAGGGAAGCCTGTAGTGCTGCAGTCCATGGGGTCGCAAAGAATTGGACATGACTGAGTGACTAAACTGAACTGAATCTACAAAAATAACTATTTGGAGAAGTGGGCAGGGAGTTCAGAATTAAATCTATACATATTACTGTCTTTTAAGATTGTGTTCAATTCAGAAGTGACTATATAATTTTCCTGTGGAGGCATTTGTAGAATCCACTCCTGCCATTCTATTAAAATGAAATTTATTGTGATGAAACAATATATATTACTCTAGTGCCCAGAGGGAAACACATCATGGAATATGTACAAGACTGTTGATTTATAGATATGTTTTTCAAATAGGCGTGACTTCTTGTATTTTAGATATTACCTTATATGGCAAAAATTCATGTGGAATAATTTAGATCACAATTAATTTGACTCTACAAATGAGGAAAACAGGGACTTTGATTAAATTTATAAACAAAGAGAAAAGGTGCTAGCTGTTCGCCTTGCATAGATTCTCATTAGAAACTGCCAAAGCAAAAGAAAAAACTTTTATTGTGTGAGCAATATTTCCCCTCAGCAGTCATAATTTTACACCATAGAGATGAGCTCCAGGTAGTTCCCAAAGAGATTCCCCTACTTCTCTGATTTCCAGGTTGACTACCACTAAGATCTCCCACTGCTACCTCCTGGTCAGCCACCACCACTGTGTAAGATGGTAATGGCCTGGTTTAGACTGTGATATGTAGTATACTCGCAGTATACATCAGCAGTTAACATAATTAAAGATATGGTGTGAGAATAGCAATAATGTTCAATAGTTAACATTCAATGGACACAACATGAGGCTGTAATTATGTTAGTTTGTATTCATTAATTCATTTAATCCACACATTTTATTAATGAGTTCAATGAACACAAAGGTATTGAGTCATTTTCAAGATGACAACATATAAGAAGCATACTCAGAACTCAGATTAAGATATGTTTACAGAATACTCTTAATAATTTCTACACACATTGATTAAAAGTAATTTATTAGGCTCCTCTGTCCATGGACTTCTCCAGTCAAAGAGTACTGGAGTGGGTATAGCCATTTCCTTCTCCAGAGGATCTTCTGGACCCAGAGATCAAACTGGGTCTCTCACATTGCAGGCAGATTCTTTAGCATCTGAACCACCAAGGAAGCCATTATTAAATAATAATCATATATAAATATTTGTATTGTGTTTGTAAGCAAAATTAGATTACAATATTCTCTGGATATATTTTTTTTCCTGTCTAGAAGATCATAAATCAAATCTCTTACAGTACAGGATTTAGAGACAGCATTGCTGGTGGGAAATCCTGAGCACTGGGGGATAAGTGTTTAACACGGCACTATTTTATCTATAAGGTCTTATTCACTTATATCTATAATGATCTGTAAAAAAGGTCAAATTTGCATAGATCATTATTAGTGGTAACTCACCTAAGAGATCAAAAGACCAAGAAAAAATATCTTTACTGATGATGGCATTGAGGATGACACCTTTTTCACACAGTTTATATATGGTGATTAGTTCACCTATTAGAATGTCCAAAATCCAGAACACTTAGAATGTAAAATACTGGTGAGGATATGAAAAAACAGGACTCCCATTCATTGCTGGTGGAAATTAAAAATGGCACAGCCACTTTGAAAGACAGTTTGGCAGTTTCTTATAAAACAAGACACATTTCACCACATGATTCAGCAACTCCTTGTGATTCAGTACTCCTTGTGGTTTATCCAAAGAAGGTGACAATGTATGTCCACACAAAAACCTGCACACGAATGTTTATAGCAGCTTTATTCATAGTTGCCAAAACTTGGAAGCAAGCAAGATGCCCTTCAATAGGCAAATGGATAAATACACTGTAGTACATCTAGACAGTGGAATATTATTCAGTACTAAAAAAAAATACACTATTAATACTCCAAAGACATAGAGAAGTCTTAAATGCATACACTGAAAGAAAATCATTGATGAAAGAAAACCAATCTGCAAAGGCTACATACTGTATATTCACAATTATGTGATATTCTGGAAAAGGCAAAAACCCTGGAGACAGTTAAAAGATCAGTGGTTGCCAAGAGTTCAGAAGGGCAATAGGGAAGAAGGAAGTGATGGCGCATAGGAAATTTTAGAGTAATCAAAATATTCTACAAGATAACTTGACACTGTAACAGTAGACAGATATCACACGTGTCAGAACATACATGATAGGACATGTGAACTCTAGTGTTAACTATCGATTTTAGTCAGTAATACTGACTTATTGTAACACATGTGTATGTATATATTAATAATAGGAGACATGGTATGTCAATGGGTGAGGAAGTATATGGGAAACTCTGGACTTTATGCTTACTTTTTCTGTAAACCTAAAACTGTGTTGTTTTTTTTTTTCTAATTTTATTTTATTTTTAAACTTTACATAATTGTATTAGTTTTGCCAAATATCAAAATGAATCCGCCACAGGTATACATGTGTTCCCCATCCCGAACCCTCCTCCCTCCTCCCTCCCCATACCATCCCTCTGGGCCGTCCAGTGCACCAGCCCCAAGCATCCAGCATCGTGTTTTAAACTATATATTTGATTTTTTAAGAAGACAATGAAAAGTAAAGAGCGTATAGTGGTATGGAGCAGCACAGAAACAGAAAACCTAGTGTGCCTGCAGGATAGCAAGACCAGGTGAGAGTGGTACAAAATGGTGCTTACTAATAGAGACAAGATCTGATGCAAACGATGGACAAACTCAAGGACTTAACACTTTGTCAAAGTACTAAAAGCCCATAATTAACGTTTGATGCAATAAGATACACACACACACACAAACACACACACATATATATATGTTTGTTCATTGTTCCCAGTTCTTAACACAGAGTCCTAAATGCCTTGAATTTCTCAAGTGTTACAAGTGATAGGATAAGAGATGATTTTTGATGGATCTATAGATTCCTTCTGGATGGGGGCTGGTTGCTAGAGGGGTCAACCATGTGATTAGCATGTTGGAACTTCAGTCTCATACCTGGACCTCTGGAGAGGGGAGAGGGACTGGATATTGAGTTCAATGACCAATGATTAATGATTTCATCAATTATGTCTATGTACTGAAACTTCTATAAAATCCTCTAAACAACAGGGTCCAGAGAACTTCTGGTTTAGTGAGACCCCAACCTATAAGGACCTAACAATTCACCCTGAACTCTAGACAGAGAAACTATGTATTTAGTGTCCTGCTAATGAGGGGAGAGAAAAAAATGATAATCTGGATGTTAGGTAAAGAGAAAAAAAAAAGGCTTAGAAAATGTAAATAACAGACTTCAAAGAAGTTGCTACAAATAGGATGCAAGTATTATATGAAGGAGTACTTTTTTATATCATCATTAATGAAGAGAAGCAAAAAGCAAAGGAGAAAAAGAAAGGAGAAAAGCATCTGAATGCAGAGATCCAAAGAATAGCAAGGAGAGATAAGAAAGCCTTCCTCAGCTATCAATGCAAAGACATAGAGGAAAGCATCAGAATGGGAAATACTACAGATCTCTTCAAGAAAATTAGAGATTCCAAGGGAACATTTCATGCAAAGATGGACTCGATAAAGGACAGAAATGGTATGGACCTTATAGAAGCAGAAGATATTAAGAAGAGGTGGCAAGAATACACAGAAGAACTGTACAAAAAAGATCTTCATGACCCAGATAATCACGATGGTGTGATCACTCACCTAGAGCCAGACATCCTGGAATGTGAAGTCAAGTGGGCCTTAGAAAGCATCACCATGAACAAAGCTAGTGGAGGTGATGGAATTCCAGTGGAGCTATTTCAAATCCTAAAAGATGATGCTGTGAAAGTGCTGCATTCAATATGCCAGCAAATTTGGAAAACTCAGTAGTGGCCACAGGACTGGAAAAGGTCAGTTTCATTCCAATCCCAAAGAAAGGCAATGCCAAAGAATGCTCAAACTACCGCACAATTGCACTCATCTCACATGCTAGTAAAGTAATGCTCAAAATTCTCCAAGCCAGGCTTCAGCAATACGTGAACCATGAACTTCCAGATGTTTAACCAGAGACCAAATTGCCAACATCCACTGGATCATCAAAAAAGCAAGAGAGTTCCAGAAAAACACCTATGTCTGCCTTATTGACTATGCCAAAGCCTTTGACTGTGTGGATCACAATAAACTGTGGAAAATTCTGAAAGAGATGGGAATACCAGACCACCTGACCTGCCTCTTGAGAAACCTACATGCAGGTCAGGAAGCAACAGTTAGAACTGGACATGGAACAACACACTGGTTCCAAATAGGAAAAGGAGTACCTCAAGGCTGTATATTGTCACCCTGCTTATTTAACTTATATGCAGAGTACACCATGAGAAATGCTGGGCTGGAAAAAGCACAAGCTGGAATCAAGATTGCTGGGAGAAATATAAATAACCTCAGATGTGCAGATGACACCACTCATGGTAGAAAGTGAAGAGGAACAAAAAGCTTCTTGATCAAAGTGAAAAGGAGAGTGAAAAAGTTGGCTTAAAGCTCAACATTCAGAAAACGAAGATCATGGCATCTGCTCCCATCACTTCATGGGAAATAGATGGGGAAACAGTGGAAACAGTGTCAGACTTTACTTTTTGGGGCTCCAAAATCACTGCAGATGGGGATTGCAGCCATGAAATTAAAAGATGCTTACTACTTGGAAGAAATTTATGACCAACCCAGATAGCATATTCAAAAGCAGAGACATTACTTTGGCAACAAAGGTCCATCTAGTCAAGGCTATGGTTTTTCCAGTGGTCATGTATGGATGTGAGAGTTGGACTGTGAAGAAGGCTGAGCGCCGAAGAATTGATGCTTTTGAACTGTGGTGTTGGAGAAGACTCTTGAGAGTCCCTTGCACTGCAAGGAGATCCAACCAGTCCATTCTAAAGGAGATCAGTCTTGGGTGTTCTTTGGAAGGAATGATGCTAAAGCTGAAACTCCAATACTTTGGCCACCTCATGTGAAGAGTTGACTCATTGGAAAAGACTCTGATGCTGGGAGGGATTGGGGGCAGGAGGAGAAGGGGACAATAGAGGATGAGATGGCTAGATGGCATCACTGACTCGATTGACTTGAGTTTGAGTGAACTTTGGGAGTTGGTGATGGACAAGGAGGCCTGGTGTGCTTCAATTCATGGGGTTGCAAAGAGTCAGACACGACTGAACTGAACTGATAACCTGGAAAAAGTTATTTAAAACCAACTCATGGTGAACTGAGGAAATTCAGGCCTTATGTTTAGACCTTAGTGTTTTATATTCCCCAAATTAAGAATTATGTTATACTCTGTTAACATATAGACGATCCCTGTCAATTGTAAGATAAATGGTCAAATTTATGTCACTTTTATACATAGAGATTTTTTTAATTTTATTTTTTTTTAATTTTTCTCTGTCGAGCTGTCTTTCTAGGTAAACTGTTGTTGACAATTTAGCTAGTGTTACAGTGCATTTTCCAGTTTTATATTTAGTTTATCAATTTTATATTGATGTCTCTACATATTTTGTGGGAAACCTCAGCAACTGCAAGAGCAAATATTTCAGTAAACTGCAAAGCACTCAGTGAAGTGGACAGAGGAGTCCAAAGACTGCTAGTAGAAGAGAGAGGAATGTATCTCAATGAAATGCTCTCACAGATAAGGAATTTCCAAGTCATAAGAACTATCATCTTAAACAAGAGATAAACTCAGAGGAATGTTGAAATGTTGAGGGATTTAAGTGGAGATGAAGGAGGACTTGGCATATATCAAGTATTAGAGAGTTAAGGTTGACTTAGATAATTCTTATAAGTCGAAGGTACAATTTATTAACCCTATTTTATTGAAGACAGAACTAAAGCTTAGAGAGTTAAGGACCCCATCCAAGGTCAAACAGATGTTAAAAGATAAAGCTGGGATATTTACAATGTACAAAACTGGCTAATTCAGCAGTTCCTCAGGTAACTGGTATATAAACATTGCTTTGTACTTGTAAAGTGGCAAAGGACATACCCATTGTTGCAGTATCTAAGATGACTACTACTGAAAGTTATTTCTTTGTCAGTGTCACTGAACAGCCATTCACTGGAAGAAACAGAGTAACCTCTACTGGAGGTCATTCTATGGAGCATTTGGAAATCAGAACTCTAGCCAAACTACTGAAGTGAGGCTTCAAGATAGAAATGAATCTGCTCTGGTAGTTTGGTTTCACTCTTTGAAGTAAGTTGATAATATGTTGGTTTGACAAGAAACTACATGTTCATAAAGTATGAAGGCATGATTTCTTTTCAATTTAACTGCTTTCAGAGGCAACGGAGATACTGCAATTGAACTAAAATATGCTGTTAAAGTCAGTCTAATGATTCAATTTGTACAGCTTTTGATAATAGATTTTCAGGTCAAATGAAGATACAGTGAAAGAAGCAGTACACAGGCAAATTGTCTCTCTTTAAATTTAATATGATAGTGAACAGATGGAAAATTGAGCTCTCATTAAAAAGGTAGAAAATATGGAGAACAAAATATATGGATGCAATACATTTGTATATGTGCATATATAATATAGACATAAAAATGATGCTTTTTGTTAAATGTATAATTTTTAAATTATAATTTCAGTGATATAGGAATAATTAGAATTAGCCAGTCAGTATCCACAGAAATCAAAAGAAATAACATAGCAAAACTATAACATTAATAACTCAAATTTTTATTTGAAATAAACACCTGGAACTAAGCTAAATACTTTACATGCTTTATCACATTTAACCCTCACCAAACTCAAGAATCCTCCTGCAATGCAGGAGACCTGGGTTCAGTACCTGGGTCAGGAAAATCCCGTGGAGAAGGGAATGGCAATCCACTCCACTATTCTTGCCTGGAAAATACCGTGGACAGTGTACACTGTAGTAATAGCTTGTTAGGAAGTTTAAATGACATAGTGCATGAGAAATTCTTTACAGGCCAGAGTCTGGCCCAAATAAGTGCTTAGTGAAAGTGAATTTTTATTCTCAATGTCATTATTCATAGATGATAAACTGAGAGAGGAGAAACTTGTATAATGCATAGCATAGGAAACTGACAAAGCCAAGACACTGATGTTTAGAAAATCATTTAAAAAATCTTTGAAATGGGGCTTCCCTGGTCGTCCAATGGTTAAGAGTTTGCCTTGTAATATAGGGGACACTGGTTTGAGCCCTCATTTGGGAAGATCCCACATGCTGCAGATCAATTAAGCCCATGTGCCACTGGGTCCTCACTCTGGAGCCTGTGAACAACTACTGAAGTCCGCATGCCCTAGAGCCTGTGCTCTGCAGCAAGAGAAGTTACTGCAGTAAGCCCACACACTGCAACTAGAGAAAGCTCACACGCAGCAATGAAAACGCAGCATAGCCAAAAAAATTATCAAAGATGCTGGGATGTACTCTGGCCTGTCCTTGTACTTGTTTTCTGTTTCTATATTTCTTACAAAAGAAATGGATCTGAGCCCAAAATTATAACTGCTACCTACATGCTGAATAACTGGAATATATATATTTAAGCCTCCCCAATTTCCAGCTTTTACCCATGTTTCTAACTCTGCACTATATATTCCTACCTTGAATTTTGCACACATCCTAGCTTAACCTATTCATAACTGGTCTCTGATTATCCACAAAAGTCTGTGTTCTCTCTTTTCTATTTCATCATGTACCTGATCATTCATGTCACAAAACCTAATAATCACACTCACCCCCTACATATCTCTCATTCCTCACGTGTAATTAATTTCTTAGTATCACTGATTCTGCCATAGAACTATCACATAAATGAGGCTTCACTGTTTCGTCTTAATGGAAGCTGCCCATTCAGAATCAGAAGCATTGCTTGAATTACTATGATATTTTCTAAATTTCTCACTCTGGTTCATGTTGATGACCATCACGTTCATTCATGGCACAGTCAACGAGGAAGAAACTGAGCCTGCCACATCTTTACTTGTAAACATATGTTGTATCTCCCCACTGATTACAGTATTAATGATAAACATGTTGCACTGTCATATTGAAAACTATGTAATGGTGCTTAATAGCAGTTCAATAACTCAACACAAGTCTCAAAACCAAATCTTCTGGATTCTGTTATTGACTCTGCCACTTACTGGTTGGTGTGATCTTTGACAACTTGCTTAGTTTCTTGAAATATGTGAAAAAATCTCAGCAATTATTATTGTATATAAAAACTGGGATTAAGCGAAAAGTAATAGTAGAAATGGAATGAAGATAACAGATAAAAGAAAAACACAAAATGCATTCAATCCACACATTTGTGAGAGGTAGACAAATTTGGTTTTGGTGTTTGAGTGGCCAAAACAAAAGGAAAACCATAATTAGACTGTATTGTCTGTGATTACAGAAAAGCAGAAGAAAAATACAGGAGTTTAAGATTCTACTCCTTGTTCAACACTACATACCCCGACCATCTCCCACTTCCTATTACTCTTGTTTATTCCTCAATTATCTAATAGAATTAAAGAGAATTTCTAAATAGTGCTGGATATAAGATCAATATCTGAAAATGAAGTAGATTTTCACATACCAAATTCAGAGTTAGGAAATTTAATTTTAAATAATGACATTTACAATAGTAACTGAATTTTAAATATCCAGCCATAAATCTAATAAACTATGTGAAAGACCTTAATGAAAATAATAAAACTTTATTGAGAGACATTAAATAAGACTCAATAATCAAAGAAATATACCATGCCTAAGGTTAGGTAGTCTCTTTGTCATAAATATGCTGATATTCTCCCAAATTAACCTATAAATTTAATTCAGTTTCAGTCTTTTATTTCATAGAAATCAAGACATTAATTCTAAAATTTATAGGAAGATCAAATGTCCAAGAATAGTAAAGATTATTTTGTAGAAAACTAAGATAAGGTACTTACTCTTCCAGATACAAAAGTTTAAGAAAAAGCTATGAGAATTAAAAGCTTATGGTGTGGATGCAGAGGCACACAAATTAAGCAAGGAAACAGGATATAGATTCCCATAATAAACGAAAAAGAATCAGGTGTGCAGATTTTTGCTGTGCGTAACCAGAAAATTAATGGACTATTACACATATGACGCAGGTAACTAAGTAGAAAATTTTGAAGAAAATTATATAAGAAAAATATTCATGGACTGGGATAATCAACAATATAAAGATGCCAGTCTCTTCAAATTGATGTAAAAACTTAATGTAATTCCTATCAAAACACCCATAAGTTTTTTGTAGACAGACATGCTAATTCTGAAACATACAAGGAAGGGCATGGGCCCTAGAAGAGCTAACAAACAATCTTTAGAAAAAGAAATAATAAAATTGGAAGAATCATTACATTAAATATTGTCTTTCTAGATAGCTACAATAACTGAGACCATGTGCTCCTGACACAGGAACACATAATCAATAGAACCAAATAGTTAACCCAGAGATGACTCAAAGAAGTACAGTCAAGTGATTTTTGACAGAGTAAAAAAGCAATTCATTGGAGGAAGAATAGCCTTTTCAATAAATGCTATTGAGCACTTGGAAAAATCATATGAAAAATAATAACAATGTAAACCTTGTATCTTCTATATATAAAAATTAACTTAAAATAGATCATAAACTAAATATAAACACAAAACAAAATGTAAGAGAAATTTTTGTAACCTTGGGCTCAATGAAAACTTATGAAACACTGAACCAAAAGCATGGACAATACAAGAACACAGCAAATTAAACATTATAAAAATGATCAGTTGCTCTGTTAAAGACTTCAAGAAAAGGGTGAAAGGACAAGCTGCGGTTTAACAGGAGATATTTGTATATCACACATACAACAAAAGAGATGTATCAAGAAGACACAAAGCACTCTCAAATCTCAGTTTTACATGTATTTAAAACATACAATTATTTATTACATATATAATTATATGTGATATAAGGGTATATATAGATAGATAATATACATAATGAAAAGACATAAATATACACTTTATTATTAAGGTGAATATAAAGATGACAAATGAATACATGAAAAGATATTCAAATCATTGCTGCTGCTGCTGCTAAGTCACTTCAGTCGTGTCCGACTCTGTGCGACCCCAGAGACGGCAGCCCACCAGCCTCCCCCGTCCCTGGGATTCTCCAGGCAAGAACACTGGAGTGGGTTGCCATTTCCTTCTCCAATGCATAGCCATCAGTAAAATGTAAACTAAGACTAGGGTATCTATCAGGAGAACTAAAAATAAAAAATATTAAAATATCAAATTCTAACAAGGATGCAGTAAAACCGAATCTCTGTTGGTGGGAATTTAAAGTGCTACAGTCACTCTTGAAAACATTTTAGTTATATATATATATATATATATATATATAAACATACATTCATTATAAAATTCAAGAATCATTCCCCTTGGCATCCTTGGGCATTTATCAGAGAGATAAATGCCACTTATATCCACACAAAAATCTCTACATGATTGTTCATGTTTTATTTGTAATTGTTAAAAAATGGGAACAACCAAAGTGACCTACAATTGATTGACAATTAAATATACTACTACACCCACAGCATGGAATAAAAATAATATATTTTAATAAAAATAAGTAATAAAAAGTACTTATCAGCAATAAAAAAAGCAAACTGTTGATCAATGAAGCAGCACAGATGGATTTATGCTGACTGAAAACATAATTTAAAGAGGTCATCTACTATACGACTCCATTTACAGAACATTCTCAATACACAGTATACATATGGAGAACAAATTAGTGGTTTCCTGGAGTTAAGAATGGTAGGTGGGAGGCAAGGGTGTGACTATGAATGTGTATTTTAAGAGAAAACTTTGTGGTGAAGGAATATTTCTGTGTCTTGATTATGGTGGTGGTAACATGAAGTAACTTGTGGTAAGATGATAAAATTTTCACACACAGTGTTCCAATGTTAATTTCCTGCTGTTGCTGTGTACAGAGTATATAAGATGTGATCTGCTAGAAAAGTAGCATGAAGGGTACAAGAGAGCTCTCTGTCCTACCTTTGCAATTTCCTGTGTATCTAAAATTCAGTTCAGTTCAGTTCAGTCACTCAGTCGTGTCCGACTCTCCGCGACCCCATGAATTGCAGCACGCCAGGCCTCCCTGTCCATCACCAACTCCCGGAGTTCACTCAGACTCACATCCATCGAGTCAGTGATGCCATCCAGCCATCTCATCCTCTGTCGTCCCCTTCTCCTCCTGCCCTCAATCCCTCCCAGCATCAGAGTCTTTTCCAATGAGTCAACTCTTGGCATGAGGTGGCCAAAGTACTGGAGTTTCAGCTTCAGCATCATTCCCTCCAAAGAACACCTAGGGCTGATCTCCTTCAGAATGGACTGGTTGGATCTCCTTGCAGTCCAAGGGACTCTCAAGAGTCTTCTCCAGCACCAGTTCAAAAGCATCAATTCTTCAGCGCTCAGCCTTCTTCACAGTCCAACTCTCACATCTATACATGACCACTGGAAAAACCATTGCCTTGACTAGACAGACCTTTGTTGGCAAAGTAATGTCTCTGCTCTTCAATATGCTATCTAGGTTGGTCATAAATTTCCTTCCAAGGAGTAAGCGTCTTTTAATTTCATGGCTGCAGTCACCATCTGCAGTGATTTTGGAGCCCCCCAAAAATAAAGTCTGACACTGTTTCCACTGTTTCCCCATCTATTTCCCATGAACTGATGGGACCAGATGCCATGATCTTAGTTTTCTGAATGTTGAGTTTTAAGCCAACTTTTTCACTCTCCACTTTCACTTTCATCAAGAGGCTTTTTAGTTCCTCTTCACTTTCTGCCATAAGGGTGGTGTCATCTGCATATCTGAGGTTATTGATATTCAAAGTGATTTTTTAATTAAAGTATTGAAGATAGTGTACTTGCAGAGTAGGAAATGCTTCATAAGAGGCATACAGAGCACAGATTATATAAGGAAAAAGACTGAGCAATTAAACTAAATTGAAATCATTTCTGTCAATGAAAAATAATACAAGAAAGTGGAAGGCCAATCCATAGTCTGAGAAAAGATATTCATAAAACATAATTTTAAATGTATATATGATTTCAAATAAAAACAGGAAAGATAAGACAACCAAGATAAAAATAGACGATGAAGTACATTAAGAAATTCACATAAAAAAAAATAGGATTGTCAATAAACATGTAAAAAGATCATCTACTTCATTAGCAGCCAGGGAAATGCCAACTAAATGGTCAGGAGAGCAGCCAAGATAATTGAGTAAAAACAACCTCAGCTCACCTCCTCTCACGGTGGTGGTGGGGGGGGGGTGGTTTAGTTGCTAAGTCATGTCCGACTCTGGCAACCCCATGGACTGCAGCCTGCCAGGCTCCTCTGTCCATGGGATTCTCCAGGCAGGAGTACTGGAGTGGGTTGCCGTTTCCTTCTCCATCTCCTCTCATGAGCACACCAAAATCACAACTATCTGAAGAACAACTATTGATGAAAAAGACTGGAATCTGTCAGAAAAGATTTTCTACAACTAGAGACATAAAGAAGGAACCACAACAAGATGGGTAGAAAGGGTGGACTCACAATAAAATCAAATTCCGTACCCCCGAGTGGGTGACCCCACAAACTGGAGAACAACTATACTGCAGAGTTTCTCTTACATTGTTTCCAGTGTGACTTACAAGTGGCTTGGCAGCTCAGATGGTAAAGAATCTGCCTGCAATACAGGAGACCTGGGTTTGATCCCTGGGGCCAGAAGATCTCCTGGAGAAGGGAATGGCTACCCACTCAAGTATTCTTGCCTGCAGAATTCCATGGACAGAGGAGCCTGGCAGATTACGGTCCATAAGGTTGCAAAGAGTCAGATACAACTGAGCAACTAACACTCACTCAGTATGACTTAAAATTTTAGAACAGTTTTATTTCACCATCTACTACTTTTTCTGAACTCTGATAGTTCATATTTTATCTTTTTCTGTATTTTCCCAGATTTGTTGCATGTGCCCTCAGTGTTCTTTGGCTGATTAAATTATTTGGGTTGTAACATTAATATGCTTGGAAGGAATTTTATTTGTTCAATAGTGTCTCTTTTTTTCCTACCAAGCATCCCAGTGTGGCTTTTAATTGTTCATTTTTTCTTGATGCTGAAAAACTATGAAAAAAGGTTTTTATGTAGGTTTTTATGTATAAGTATGCTTGTACTATACTGCATATCTTGTTGGCATGTGCAAGTGGGATTTATTTTAGCTTCTATCTTTCCACAGTGAATAGAGATTAGCAGTTTCTGGGATGCTGGTTGTCTAGAGTCAATCTTCCACTCAATTATTTGATTTCTCATTCAGCTGAAGCTCCAACACTTCTCTTTGGTGCAGTAGTGCATCAGGAATCTTTCAGCATCAAACTATGTAAATTTTGTCTGCATTTTCAAACAAGTAATTTATAGTTTCCCCTGCAAGATATCCTTCTCACTTGCAGGGGCAAACACTGTTATTGTTGCACAGTCGCTCAGTCGTGTCCGACTCTTTGCAACTCCACGGACTGCAGCATGCCAGGCGTTCCTGTCCTTCACCGTCTTGCAGAGAATGCGCAAACTCATATCCATGAGTCAATGATGCCATCCAACCATCTTATCCTCTGTTGCCCTCTTGTGCTCCTACCCTCAATCTTTCCCAGCATCAGGGTCTTCTCCAATGAGCCAGCCCTTCGTATCATGTGGCCAAAGTATTGGAGCTGGTTTTGCCCCAAATCTGCAGATTCAAGCATCTTCTATTATCTCCATTTTACCTCAGAACATTTACCTCCCCTACTTCATATATTATCACTCCATAATTTTATCTCAATATAGTATGCACTTTTCTTTTTATTATAACTTTTGATGATTTCTGAAAGGAAAAGAAAAGGGTGTTTGCTATGACCAGTACATTTTCTTGGCAAAACTCTATTAGTCTTTGCCCTGCTTCATTCCGTATTCCAAGGCCAAATTTGCCTGTTACTCCAGGTGTTTCTTGACTTCTTACTTTTGCATTCCAGTCCCCTATAATGAAAAGGACATCTTTTTGGGGTGTTAGTTCTAAAAGGTCTTGTGGGTCTTCATAGAACCGTTCAACTTCAGCTTCTTCAGCATTACTGGTTGGGGCACAGACTTGGATTACTGTGATACTGAATGGTTTGCCTTGGAAACGAACAGAGATTATTGTGTCATTTTTGAGATTGCATGCAAGTACTGCATTTCGGACTCTTTTGTTGACCATGATGGCTACTCCATTTCTTCTGAGGGACTCCTGCCCACAGTAGTAGATATAATGGTCATCTGAGTTAAATGCACCCATTCCAGTCCATTTCAGTTCGCTGATTCCTAGAATGTCGACATTCACTCTTGCCATCTCTTGTTTGACCACTTCCAATTTGCCTTGATTCATAGACCTGACATTCCAGGTTCCTATGCAATATTGCTCTTTACAGCATTGGACCTTGCTTCTATCACCAGTCACATCCACAGCTGGGTATTGTTTTAGCTTTGGCTCCTTCCCTTCATTCTTTCTGGAGTTATTTCTCCACTGATCTCCAGTAGCATATTGGGCACCTACTGACCTGGGGAGTTTCTCTTTCAGTATCCTATCATTTTGCCTTTTCATACTGTTCATGGGGTTCTCAAGGCAAAAATACTGAAGTGGTTGGCCATTCCCTTCTCCAGTGGACCACATTCTGTCATATCTCTCCACCATGACCCGCCCATCTTGGGTTGCCCCATGGGCATGGCTTAGTTTCATTGAGTTAGACAAGGCTGTGGTCCTAGTGTGATTAGATTGACTAGTTTTCTGTGAGTATGGTTTCAGTGTGTTTGCCCTCTGATGCCCTCTTGCAACACCTACCATCTTACTTGGGTTTCTCTTACCTTGGGTGTGGGATATCTCTTCACTTTGCTGCTCCAGCAAAGTTCAGCCACTGCTCCTTACCTTGGACGCGGGGTATCTCCTCACCGCCGCCCTTCCTGACCTTCAACGTGGGATAGCTCCTCTAGGCCCTCCTGTGCCTGCGCAGCCACTGCACCTTGGATGTGGGGTTGGTCCTCCCGGCCGCTGCCCCTGGCCTCAGGCATAGGGTAGCTCCTCAGGGCCACTGCCCCTGGCCTCAGGCATGGGGGCGTGGGGTAGCTCCTCCCGGCCGCCGCCCCTGACCTCTTTCGCGGGTATCTCCTCTTGGCCTCCGCCCCTGACCTCGGAAGTGGGGTAGCTCCTCCCAGCTGCCACCCCTGACCTCAGACTTGGGTAGCTCTTCTCGGCCGTTCCTGCGCCGTCGCAGCCTGGAACTCTCGGCCACTGCCCCTGACTTCGGACGTGGGGTAACTCCTCTTGGCCACTGCCCTTCGGGCATGGGGTCCTCCCGGCTTCTGCCCCTGACCTTGGATGTGGGGTAGCTCCTCTCCGCCGCGCTTAGTGCGCCAGTCACAGCCGCTGACGCAGCGCTTAGTGCTCCGGTCGCAGCCGCAAAATCACTGCAGATGGTGACTGCAGCCACGAAATTAAAAGACGCTTACTCCTTGGAAGGAAAGTTATGACCAACCTAGACAGCATATTCAAAAGCAGAGACATTACTTTGCCAACAAAGGTCCGTCTAGTCAAGGCTATGGTTTTTCCAGTGGTCATGTATGGATGTGAGAGTTGGACTGTGAAGAAGGCTGAGCGCCGAAGAATTGGCGCTTTTGAACTGTGATGTTGGAGAAGACTTGAGAGTCCCTTGGACTGCAAGGAGATCCAACCAGTCCATTCTGAAGGAGATCAGCCCTGGGATTTCTGGAGGGAATGATGCTGAAGCTGAAACTCCAGTACTTTGGCCACCTCATGCGAAGAGTTGTCTCATTGGAAAAGACTCTGATGCTGGGAGGGATTGGGGCAGGAGGAGAAGGGGACGACAGAGGATGAGATGGCTGGATGGCATCACTGACTCGATGGACGTGGGTCTGGGTGAATTCTGGGAGTTGGTGGTGGACAGGGAGGCCTGGCGTGCTGTGATTCATGGGGTCACGAAGAGTTGGACATGACTGAGCGACTGAACTGAACTGAAAGGAAAAGAATCACTGTCTCATTCTGCTATCTTAAAACTTGTAATATTATCAAGTTATTGTATTTATAATAGGAAGAACTTTCCCTGTACATTTAGGTGGTTTTTCCATAGACAAAGTGTTCAGTACTCCAAGAGCAGAAACTGTTCATTCAGTTTGCTGTTGCTAAAACAATGTTTCCAAGAACGTTGTATTTTGCAAGGTCACATTTCATATGGATGTTAAACACATCAATAAAAAGATGCTTTTTTTTTTTTTTCATTTACAGAATGATGCTCCACAGAGTAAGTGCAAATATGGTAACATGACACTGTGATGGGACCTGTTAACTCTGTTTCACAAAGGGTAAAACTGTTATAACTTAATGTTTTATGCATTGTATGAGAAAACTAATACAGTACATCAAAGTAAAAACCCTAGCATTTTTGAAACTTTGCATGGTCAGGACAAAAGTATCAATAGAATTTTGTCACAAGAAGTAATCATTCGACAGGGGAAGAGGGATATAATTAGCATTTATGCATTGTAATTGAGCCAACAGTCAATACAGATTAAATATTGACAGAGGTTCCTTGACCAGTGCTAAACTAAACAGTCCCTAAGAGTTTCAGGAAACATTATCATTATAACAGTGAATTTGTGAGATGATCCTGCTTCCATTGGCACTACTCATTATACCATACATGTCTCTGAAGATAGGTTTCCAAGTGAAATGTAAAAGCCAAAAAAAAAAAAAAGGCCTGAGGCTGAGGGGTAAAACTGATATTGGATTTAACAAGAGCATTAAACAGAGCTCCTTAATGAGTTGATTCATAGACCATTAACCTACTGTACAGCAAAGAACACAACAGCAGATTGTCTCTACCTAGAAAACAGAATCTTTCTTGGCTTTCCAGGCTTGAAACTCTTGTGAATAATTCAGTCATCTGTATTGTACCTTATTTTTATAAAAGAAAAAGGGAGAAGGGGGTCAGGGGGAATCATGCTGTCTTCTTTTTAAATTTTTAAAAAGCATTTTATTGTGATAAAAACACTTTACCTGGGATATACCTTCTTACATTTTTAAGTCTACAACACACTGTTGTTGATTACAGGCATAGTGTTGTACAGTAAAGTCAAGCTCTTGAGGACTTGGGACAGTGTTTTAGAGTCTGTAGCAGTGATTGGGTTTTCATGCTTATAAGAACATTAACTTGAGGATGAAGGTAGGTTTTACTTAATGAAAATGAAAGTTAATTGTTATCAGTTTAAAACAGGACTTTATCAATATAAGATATTTTATGTAAACCTCATGGTAACAAAGGCAAAATCCAATAGTAGCTGCACACAAGATTACGATAAAGAGGTCAAAGCATACTACTCCCAAAAGATATCAAATCAGAAAGGAAGGCAGCAAGATACTAAACATGGAACAAAGAATTTATAAAACAATCAGAAAACAATGAACTAAATGGCAGCATGAAATTCTTATCTATCAATGATTACTTTAAATGTAAATGGACTAAATTATTCAATCAAAAGACATAAGGCAGTTGAATGGATTTAAAAACAAACAAAAAACAAAACAAGATCGAATTGTGTACTGTCTACAAGAGGATTATTTTAGACTTAAGTACTTAGGTAGACTCAAAGTGAAGGAATGAAAAATATTTCTTGTAAATAAATGGTAACCAAAAGATAGTAGGAATAGCTATACTTATAACAAACAAAATAGACTTTAAGCTAAATACAGACAAAAGAGTGAAAGAAGGTCATTATATAATGACAAAAGAGTCAAACTGTCAAGAAGATATAACAAATCTAATTATTTATCACCCAGTAGCAGAGCACTTAAATATTAAAATCAAATTCTAATAGAACTTTAAGGGGAAAAAAAAGCAATACAAAAATAGTTGAGCACTTTAATGTCCATTCTCAACACTGAATAAATAACCTAGACAAGAATCAATAAGAAAACAGTGGCTTTGAACACTGGAGACCAAATGTACCTAACAGACATATATAGAATATTATGTCCAACAGCAATAGAATACATATTCCTCTCAAGTACACATAGAACATTTTCTAGGATACACATGTTCAGTAATTTAATTAGTAATATAATTAGAATTCAGTAATATAATTTAATTCAGTAATATAATTATAAATCATATCAAGTACTTTTTCTGATCACAGTGGTATGATACTAGAAACCAATAAATAGAGGAAGGTTGGAAAATCGAGAAATATATGAGAATTAAAAATATATTCCTGTACAATGAATCAAAGAAGAAATCAAAGGGGATTAAAAAAAAATCTTGACAGAAATGAAAAAAAAAAAAAAAGACACAAAATACTAACACAGCAAAAGTAGTTCTAACAAGAATGCTTATAATAACACACATCAAGGGGAAAAAAAAATCTTGCATAAAGAACTCCTAACTTTACATCCCAAGGAACTAGAAAAACAAGAACAAACTAACCCCATAGTAAGCAGAAGTTAGGAAAAATAAAGATTAGAGTAGGAAGAAATGGAACAGACAAGAGGATAGTAGAAAAGATTGACAAAACTAAGCCGATTCTTTGAAAGGAAAACAAAATTGAAAAACCTTGAATAGACTAACCAAAAAAAAAAAAAAAAAAAGGCTCTAAATAGGCTCTAAGTGTTTTAAAATTCAGAACTTGTAATTTCCAGGTTGGTTTTCTTTTCTATCATTTACATTCTCTGGAGAAGTCTCTGGTACCTAAAGAAGAATTAGGATACCTTTCACGTGGTTTAGTTATGATTCTCCAGGCTAGAATACTGGAGTGGGTTGTCATGCCCTTCTCTCCAGGGGATCTTCCCAACCTAGGGAGGTTATATCCCTAACATATAGTTTTGTCTATTATTTGTGAACTGGTTAATTATTTACCAAAACTAAGAAAAGAATGGTCACACATTAGTATTTGTTTTACTTTCCTTTTGAAGGGGACATAGGGGGAATAGCTCCATCTGTCCATCCACTTTGGCCAAAGTTCTTCCTAAATGTGACTGCAGGAATTTTCATTGGGTCTGGTAAATCCCATTCCCCTTTACTAAGTTCAACCTATGATTTTTCCTGGGCGGTCCTTGCATTTTCTTTCTGCTCAAAAAGTCACTTTCAAATTGTTTTATTTTTCCTCCAAAAGAAGAAAACCACTAATCTCTTCCCTGGAGAATATGGTTCTTTGCCTTCATGGTATGCAGTGAATTGATTGTATCTAGCAATAACATCAGCTGGGTTTCATTTCTCACAGAAATGACAAGTCTCCATGGAATTAAGCTGACCTGATAATTCAAAAATGGGAGAGTTTCAGAGTCCTTTGTTTCACTGAATTGACTTGTAGATGTCACCCTCTCTGCCAGGCATAACATATTTGAATTTTTATTTGTGACTCCTCTCCAAACAGACAATAAATTCAGTGTTTCATCAGTTATCACATGCATCTGCAGCACATGTTCTATTTCTCCCCATGGTGACTTGTAAGCGTGATTTCGACACAGAGCCATAAATTGAGTTATTTCTACTTTGTGTTTCAGCTGAACACTCACCAGTCTCTCCTATCCCAGTCTCCCTAATTATTTTCTTCATTGTTAATTCTGGATGCTATAAAATATGGTAAGTTAAGACCTCCTAAATGATACTTACTAGGAAATGTTCTCATATATAAAGACTATGTGAATCTCAAATTTGAATGTTTAAATAGGATATTTTATCAAGTTCAGCATCAAACCCACAATACCCTCTATAGCAATAATTTGCCAAATGGAGAAATGTCATTCTCTGAATGAGCATTATCCTTCATGCTGATAGGTGAAATTAATGAAATAATTAAAAAGCCATAAAAAGAAAATGAAGAGTATCAGAAGATACCAACAGAACTGAAAACAAAATATTTCTGGCACAGTAATGTAATTGCCAAAAATAGGAAAAAAAACTCACATCACAAGATGTAGAATGAAGTTTCATTCATAAGCTGAACAATTTTCCTTGTAGTTAGTAAGTTTTCTTCAATATTCCATAATGAAATAGATTTGTCATATGGCACAATGCAACATTGTTTCCATGATTTGTCAAGATTTAGAAAGTTCATCAGGCACTTTTAAAGAAAAATTCTATGATCTTGCCATATTTTCTATGAAAGATCCAAATGGCCTATCCAACTTGAAGCTGAAAGACACCATGCAATAAAGAAACACCAAGGACCTCAAATATCAAACCACACTGCAGGGATCACTGTATTTTTCTGAACTAAAAAAGCCCCACAAGAGAGCATCCTTGTTGGATATAGTATTCTCCTACTTGTTATGCTTAGACACTCTGTTTTCTCATTATTTTCACAGTATAGTACCGATTAGAAAAATACAGGATAAGGATAACATCAGATCAGTATTGTGATGTTACAAGGAGAAAGGGTACTATCCAGAAAATGTTCAGTTGAACAGTTCCCCCCAGAAATGTAATTTATGTGAGAAAATTTTGACTTGTACAAAAATTCAAATGAACTTGTTCTATAATGGGAACTAATTATATAATGGAAAAAAAAAAACTTGTTACATAATGAGAAAAAAATTGTTCTATACTGAAAGAATCCTATTTGTTTACAGTGTTCTCAGACCAATTGGAAAGAAAACAGTAGTCCCCTAGTGCTCGAAAACTGAAGGCAAATTAGAAAGGTACTACAGACCTCTGTTATCCAGTTACACTTTCGTTTATTTGCTTTTTCCTCATCTTCCCTAGTGTACACCCTTAATGAGACCTGTTAGCCCTTTCCACAGATAGGGTTCTTACAGATCACACATGCATGAGGAAATTCTTTATTTTATCCATTTTAGATTGGGGTTTTATTTTTGAGTCCATTCCTGTGGTTTAAAGAGTACAGAAAAATAAAATAAATAGGTACTTGCAAATGGCAAAAATTCCAGAAGGGATGATAATACATCGATAATTATTATTCACACCTATGACTATGAGTCAAAGAAGCAACTGTCACCAAGGATAAAAATTTCAATATCTATCCTGCTGTGGAAAAGGAAAACGCTCTCCTTCTCTAGGAACTAATATATACTAGATTTGAACTATCTGTCACACTGAATAAAACAACCATATCTGCACCTACCACCTGGAACTGTTACCTACTCATATGGATAAACACAACCTGGTGAAAGATTTATCTTCAATTTTTCTTTCTCCACACACACATTTAGTAGACAGATATGAGGACAGAGAAGCATAATCTACTTTGTTATTTTGTTGAAGCATGGGTGGTTGCATGACTGAAATGTTTCGGGCAAAACCTAACTTAGCATCTCTCACAAAATGAAGAACTCAGTTATCTCTTGGGAGATGAAACAGACCTAAACTCTGAGCAGACAGTAAATCAGGACTCATGGGAGTCTGGTAATTCTCAACTGATGAGCCAGCAGAGACAAGTAGAAGAAACGACTGAAGGTTGTTATGTACATATATTGAGGGATTGAGAATGAGTAAATCATCATACAAGTTAAAAGTCTCAAAAGCCAACAAGGTGTGCCACACTGATCCCCCTTCAATTGTCAAGGATTTATTTCTGAGCTGCTGGCAGTGTTACCAGAAGACAGTTCACAGTTTCCAGTTCCCCACCCTTCTCGGGCTACCACCTCAATTTAGGAGTGCTCCCTTGTTCTAGATTACATCCCTTATCAAATATTTTGTATCCAAGACTGAGCATTACATGCATACAAAGAACCAGTCACCTCAGCCCATGGAACAGCTACAACTCCTGTGGGGTCATCTGATATTCCCACTGAAATAAATTGTTATTCAACTTCTCCCTTTGCCTGGTCTGCTCCCTTCTCTCCCACCTCTTCTCTTCCCCTCCATTCTTCAACTATTGAATCTAAGAGACTTCCCATTAAACTTCTCACATGCTTGATCTGCTTATTGAGAAAATCAACTTCCTACTGCCAGGTAATTTGGGACTCTATTATCAATAGTCAGAAGGATGAATGCTTCCAGAGCTAGGGCTGTTTTTGCCCTTTTAATATTTTTCTACAACTGGTAGTGACTCTAATTCTTTAAGTGTACAGTGAAGGCCAAAGGAAAGTGGGAAAAAGACTAAAATCTTTCTAATAGATCCAGATTACAGATGCTTGAACATCTCAAAGTGTCTGACATACTTTCAGCTAAGAATTATAATAGTCATTTCTTTTTATTTTTATAGCTAAAAGGATTAGAATCATTCCAGAAATAATAAGGATGGTAACTCCTACTTTTTTCAGCCAACTGACACAAAAGTAATTTGTAATAATTTGCAAAACTTATACAATAGTATTATGTGAATAGATCAGTAAAACTAGGACACAGACTGGTTTGATCTCCACTCTGTCCAAGGGACTCTCAAGAGTCTTCTCCAGCACCACAGTTCAACTCATTGGAAAAGACCCTGATGCTGGGAAAGGTTGAAGGCAGGAGAAGAGGGCAACAGAGGATGAGATGGTTGGATGGCATCACCAACCGAATGGCCGTGAGTTTGTGCAAACTCTGGGAGATAGTGAAGAACAGGAGAGCCTGGTGTACTGCTGTCCGTGAGGTTGCAAAGAGGTGGACATGACTGAGCTATGAACAACAAAAGGACATAGACAAGAAACCACAGCTAAAGGAAGTGACATTTATTGGGTATTGACTATATATATATATATATATATATATATATACATGGTACTGTGTTGGGCTTATTACATATGCCATCACTCTTCTGACGATAATGCTGTGGAGTTTATATTCTATATTCTTCTTACAAATGAAGTAATTGTAGCTCAGAAAGACTTAATTACTTATTAAGGTCTGGAAATTGGAGGCAGCATTTAAATAATCATCTAAAACACAAGTCCATGTTCTTTCCCTAGGTTACATCCCAAAGATTAGAAAAAAAGTGGGAATATTTTTAAATCAGGATACATCCTGAGAATGTAGATTAAACAAATCATTTAGATGGAACAAATCACACTCTCTTATCCAGGCTAGATTACAGAATACATAAATTCCTCCTTATCATGTAATAACTTTACAGATTTGCTAAGTCAAACTATTTTCTGACTTACTCACTTGTGTTCACCATCCTAGTATAAAGGGTATTCAGTAAAAGATTTATTGTAGTCAAAAAAAGCCTGAAAATCGCATAAAATTTTATGTGCAAAGTTACTTCTCACAAAGAAAAAAATATTTATGCATAATAAAGGTCATGTCTTGAACTGCAATCTGGACATGTGTATTACTATAAGCCAGCAAAGGCTTTGCCCTGATACTCCAAAGTGTGAACGGCCTGTTCTTAAAAGTATGTTCTTACGCATTTCACTGTGCAATGTTTTAATTCATGGTTATTATCAAAAATCAGTTACTCAAGACAATTTATAAATGAGTAGAAGGCATTTTCTGAAATCAACTTGTTTTTAATAACTACTCTAGATGCTAATGACATTGGAAGTTTGAACATTTTATTAACATTGGGCAAATTTAAGTTTTATTTAAGATTATATGAACAAACTGAAATGATAGTGAAAAGAATCTAAGTCCCTCGGTTCAGTTAACATTAATCTAAAATTTCTAAGTAGCAAGTGTAATAATTAAGCCAAATTAATGAAATGAGATGATACTGACTGTGCAATTTTAAAAAATCACATAAACTGATTAAGTCAGATTATAAGTCCTTGGAAAGTTAATTAAGGTACCCAAAATGAGGGCTTCCATGTGGCAAAGATCACTTATAGAAGGTAATTGGTCACTAAGTCTCAGGCAAAAGCAAGACATTATTATCAGTAAAGTGTAATTGATTACGAAGTACAAAGGACACAATTCACAATGAGTTTTTCCTTCTCTTAGGTACTGGAGCCCAGCCAAAGAAGGGACAAATGGAATTACTCATGAGCATCAGATCTTGTTCTCCCCTTCCCCCTCACTCTTTCAGAGTCAGAAGCTGTGACTGATGGAAACAGAGCTTACTTCATTCTGGCTAATGGACAAAAGGCTGTAATTGTCTAGGGAAGATGCATTAGTCTTATCTCTATGAAGTTCTCTTTGTATCATTATAATAAGACAATTACACTTACACTGGACTGTATAATAGACCTAGATGTCCAACAATGAATAACTATAATTGATTATAGCTCATTATAATCTCAAATAATTTGAAGCAGTTTGTTTTTAAATTCCACAGTGAAATTTAAGGAGTTTGTTGTCTAGCCTGTCCTTTATCTGAACCTAATCATGGATCAATATTCAAAAAAGTATGATTAATTGCACTGACATCAGAGTTGAATCCATAAACCTATGCACATCTGTTAAGCAACTACTAAGTGTAAGACACTGTCTAGCTGGTGTGGAGATTTGAAATATATATATAACCCATGATCCAGCTTTAATGAATTCTATAATATAGTTGAGACAAAAATACCAATCCTGTAACATCAACAGAAGAATGAAAAAACAAACATATGAACAAACTGTCAATATCACCAACAATAACAAAAAGATAAAAACCCATATGCAACAACAACAACAAAACAGTTTTCTTGGTATATTTCTCTTTCAGCACCATGCATTTTTTTTTTTTTTACTAAAACTAAAACATAACAAAATCTGTGTTACTTTATCATATGCTAAAAGAATCAAAATGGTTTAATGTCACAAAATCATTTGTTGGTATACTATAGCAAAATTTGAATATGTTTGAAAATGGAATCTCTGAAGCACTTTATATTTCACTAATCTTGAATTTTCTAGTTAAGTGTCCAGTTATATATTTTCAAATAGAGGCAAATAGCATTATATAAAATGTGTATTTAGCTTTTTTAATTGGAGCAAATATTTCAGAAATTAGAACTAAATTTAGAACACTTTATTTTATAGTAAAAACCCAGAGATAGTATAAAGCTTATCCAAGGTAATTTAGCTGGTTAGTAACAGAAGTTGTGCTAGTGGTCAAGGTCTTTTTTTTCTCAAGAGGCTAATAGTCTTTCTCTCTTTCCATCTGGGAATAGAGCTTTACATTCAAAAAAAAGTATTTTTGTATTTCACATCCATTATTATACTTGACCATTTTATCACTTCTGTGAAGTAGTCTATCATGATGTGTTAGGGAAAGTAGTTGATATTTACTCAGAGATTGCTGCAAGTCAAGTATTTTTCTTGGCACTGAATTGTTCAGAAAACAGGGACTCAACAAAGGTTAAATCTCATAACCAATGTTGCATATCTAATAAGAAAACAGAGTTATAACAGTATTTTGGCACGAGTCAGCACCCTATCCAATTTGCCACTTTGCCAACGTCATTATACCAGGTTTTCCTTACTGTGAAAGCAAAAATCATTATACGAATACAATGTTTTAGGAAAGGTATTATGGCTGAAAAGCAAATAAACAAGGCTCATACCCTGCAATGATCAGTTCATACACCAGACAGTTATCAATATGTACTAAACCACTTATATTGCAGTGTGATAAGGTGCTATATGGAAATTACATTATCAGGCACAAAGGGGACATAAAGCAACTCAGAACTCAGCTCTTTTCCTCTTCCAAGTTAAAAGTATATAAGTCATAGGTCTAGTTAGAAAATTTCCAATATAATAATTGTTAAGCTGCATATTTGCAGTATTTACACTTGTTATTATGTATCCAGTTACATTTCTTGAAAAGTATCTCAAGAATTGTATCAACTGTGCAAATTTTAACTATTTAATCCTTGTATACATTTATAATCAATTATTGTTTAGTCTTTGCTAAGTCGCTTCAGTTGTGTCCGACTCTGTGTGACCCCATAGATGGCAGCCCACGAGGCTCCCCCGTCTCTGGGATTCTCCAGGCAAGAACACTGGAGTGGGTTGACATTTCCTTCTCTAGTGCATGAAAGTGAAAAGTGAAAGTGAAGTCGCTTAGTCGTGTCCGACTCTTAGCAACCCCATGGACTGTGGCCCACCAGGCTCCTCCGTCCATGGGATTTTCCAGGCAAGAGTGCTGGAGTAGGGTGCCATTGCCTTCTCCTTTACCTAGTGGTAAAGAACCTGCCTGCTAATACAGGATATGTAAGAAATGCTTGTTCAATCCCTGGGTCAGGAAGATCCCCTGGAGAAGGAAATGGCAACCCACTCCAGTACTCATGCCTGGAGAATCCCATGGACAGAGGAGCCTAGCAGCCTATAGTCCATGGGGTCACAGAGGAGGACATGACCGAAGCAACTTAGCACGTTGTTTAGTCATACTATTTATACTACTTGAAGCTTCCCAAACCTGTCAAAAGTAGACAATGACATTTAAAAATAAAGGAGAAGAATGATATTGCTTTGTACATTCATTTTAGCCTTATAGAGGAAAATACTCCCTACTTCGAGAAATACAGTTTTCCAGGTAGAAAATAGATTCTTCCCCAAAACTGTATCCCTCTGACTGTGAAAACAAGTAATTCTCTCCAGGTTTCAAATGTGTTATATATTAAGTTACATCTCTATAGGACACTGCTAAGGTGAATTTGTGATTGATTGTCTTTTCTGAATGAGTGCTGTGCACCATGAATGACACAATAAATCTGTGGGAAAAAAGATGGTATTAAGTTTGTGCTTTTATTACCACTGCTGGTTTGAAAATGCTTCAGTATCACAGTTTTGAAAAATATTTTTACATGTATTATTTTATTTGATCCTTATAAGCCTCCTGTAAGTTTGATGATCCTTATTGCCATTTGATTTTAGAGATAATGAAATTGTGACTCGAAGAGGTTAAATGACAGAAGTTATTTCATCCTGCTAGTAAGAAGCCAAGATGATATTCAACCCAGCTCATTATCCCTGATCTTTCCATTATAGTTTGTTTCTTTGAGTTGTATGATGTTCATAAGCATGAACATATTTCTCTGGAATTATTCAATAAAATGTTAACATACACTCTTTTTATATATGCAGGTTTTTAAAAGTCAGATTTATATTATTTACATAGAAAAAATTTTCCTTTTTTAGTGGCCAGTTCTATAAATTTTGACATACACATATAATTTTGTAGCCACCATGCTTAGCAAGACAGAGGGCAGTCTGATCATCCTCGTGAATTCCCTTATGTTCTTTGTAGTGAACTCCTTCCTTTCACTCTAGTCCCTGACAGCAACTGATCTTTTTTCTTTCCTGGAAATGTGCCTTTTGAGAATGTCATAATAATGAAATGAAATAGTCAGTGCCAGATTCAAGGGATTCTGACTAAGGCGGTCGTACAGGACCCCATACTTAGAAGGCTCTGTGCTTGGTTTACTGCTCTACTGTAATTGTACAGAAAGTCTTACTCTGTGAACAATAGGCTCCATATTTCCATTTTGCACTGGGTCCTACAAACCATACAGTCAGACAAGATAGAAAGCATATAGCTATTTGAATCTGATTTCTTTCCCTTGGAATATGCCATTTGAGTTCATGCAATTATTGCAGTTTGCTCCTTCTAATCGCCATATGATTTTTCTATGGTAAGAATTTAACACAGTTTATTCATTCACCAATTAAAGCACATTTTCATTATTTCCAATTTGAGGCAATTATGAATGAAATATCTATAAATATACATATTTTTTGTATGAACATAAATTTTTATTTCTCCTAAGTAAAGATTTAGTAGTACAAATTCTGGGTTAATGTATGTGTGTGCTTGTTAGGTGATGGTTTTTCCTGTGGTCATGTAAGGATGTGAGAGTTGGACTGTGAAGAAGGCTGAGCACCAAAGAATTGATGCTTTTGAACTGTGGTGTTGGAGAAGACTCTTGAGAGTCACTTGGACTGCAAGGAGATCCAACCAGTCCATTCTGAAAGAGATCAGCCCTGGGATTTCTTTGGAAGGAATGATGCTAAAGCTGAAACTCCAGTACTTTGGCCACCTCAGGCGAAGAGTTGACTCATTGGAAAAGACTCTGATGCTGGGAGGGATTGAGGGCAGGAGGAAAAGGGGACGACAGAGGATGAGATGGCTGGATGGCATCACTGACTCGATGGACGGGAGTCTGAGTGAACTCTGGGAGTTGGTGATGGACAGGGAGGCCTGGCGTGCTGTGATTCATGGGGTTGCAAAGAGTCGGACACGACTGAGTGACTGAACTGAACTGAACTGATGTGTAGGGAGATGATATTAAACCTCAGTGTAGCACAGCTTTCTTTACAGCTAGTATTCACTAAAGTATTTTATGCTTCTAGACTCAGTTCATAAAACTGGAATGTTAATTTCAATCCATGATTTTTTTTTTGGTGGGGGCAAAGCTAAGAGCACAATTGATGAGTTTTGTGTGGATCTATAACATCTGCTACACTGACCATGTAAGGGATAATAATGTGGAACAAGACTCTCTCAAGAGCTGAGTCTCCTCTCCACATTTCTCCATCTTTCTGCACTTTTGTTTTTGTATCTTACTCCTTCTCCTCAGTTTCATTTTGTTGCTCTCTCTTTAAAAAATTCTAGTATCTGAGTTTCTCATTACGAAGTGTGAGATTATTAGGTCTTCAAGGACAGGAAGTTTATCAGTCATTTCTTTACCTTAGACCTGGCAAATTTAAAGGGTCTTCCACAGGGAAAACTCCCAAAGTTAATCTATGAAGCCACTATCAACCTGATACTAAAACCAGACAAAGAGACTACCAAAAAATAAAACTACAGGATAACATATTTGATGAATATAGATGCAAAAATCCTTAACAAAATATTAGCAAACCAGATCTAACAATACATAAAAAGGATCATATACCATAAGCAAGTTGTATTCATCCCAGGGTTTTAAGGATGGCCCAACATGTGCAAATTAATGTAATATACAACATCAGCAACAGAAAAGACAAAGAAACTCATGATCATCTCAATAGATGCAGAAAAAGTATTTGATAAAATTCAACATTTAGTCATGATAAAAACTCTTACCAAAAAGGTACAGAGGGAACATACATAATAATATAAGGTATTTATGACAAATTCAGAGACAACATAATACTCAACAATAAAAAGCTGAAAGCCTTCCCACTAAAGTCTGGAGCAAGACAAGAATACCCACCCTCAACACTCCTAATTAACATAGTATTGGGAGTCCTAACCACAGCAATCAGATAAGAATGATCATCAACAGAGGAACAAATAAAGATGTGGTACATGTATGCAATGAAATATTACTCAGCCATAAAAAGGAACAAAATCGTGCCATTTACAGAGATACACATGGACTGAGAGACTCATATAGAGTGAAGTAAGTCAGAAAGAGTAAAACAAATACCGCATATTAACATATATATATATATATATATATGGAATCTAGAAAAATGGTAGCGATGAACCTATTTGCAAAGCAGAAACAGAGGTACAGACATAGAGAACAGACATACGGACACCAAGCGGAACAGAGACAGGGAGGCAGGATGAATGGGGAAATTAGGATTGACATATACATACTACTATGTATAAGATAGATAACTAATGAGAACCTATTGTATACCACAGGGAACTCTACTCACTGCTCTTTGGTGATGTAAGGGGGAAGGAAATACAAAAAAGAGGGGCTATATGTATAGTTGATTCACTTTGCTGTACAGCAGAAAATAACAGAATATTGTAAAGCAACTATACTCCACTTTTTTTTTTTTAAAGAAAAAGAAATAAAAGGTATTGAAATGGAAAGGAAAGAGGTAAAACTTCATGCACATGACATAATACTATATACAGAAAACCCTAAAGTCTCCATGCAAAAGCTACTGGAATTGGTAAATTCAGCAAGGTAGCTGGATACAAGATTAACATATATAAATTGGGTGCATTTCTTTAGACTAAACAATTAAATATCAAAAAGAGAAAGTTAAACAAAAAAATCTTAAAATTGTATAAAAAAAAAATAAAATACTTTGAAATAAACCTGCCCAAGGAGGTGAAAGGCATATGCTGAAAACTATAAAATATGAATAAAGGAAGTTGAAGATGATTCAAAGAAATGGAAAGATAATCCACATTCTTGCATTGGAAAAATTAACATTGTCAAAATGGCCATACTACTCAAAGCAAAGTTTAGTTGCTGCTAAGTCACTTCAGTCGTGTCCGATTCTGTGCGACCCCATAGATGGCAGCCCACCGGGCTTCCCCATCCCTGGGATTCTCCAGGCAAGAACACTGGAGTGGGTTGCCATTTCCTTCTCCAATGCAGGAAAGTGAAAAGTGAAAGTGAAGTTACTCAGTCGTGTCCGACTCTTAGCGACCCCATGGACTGTAGTGCCCCAGGCTCCTCCGTCCATGGGATTTTCCAGGCAAGAGTACTGGAGTGGAGTGCCATTACCTTCTCCTCAGATTTAATGCAATCTCTATCAATTTACCCATGACATTTTTCACAAAACTCAAACAAATAATTCTAAAATGTATATGGAACCACAAAAGACCCCAAATTGACACAGCAGTCCTGAGAGAAAAAAGCCAAAGCTGGAGGCATAACACATCCAGACTGCAGATAATACTACAAAGCTATAGTAAGGAGAACAGCATGGTCTTGGTGCACACACAAAAGATGTGGATCAATGGAACAGAACAGACAGCCCAGAAATATGTTCACACAAGATTAATGGTCAGTTAATCTTTTACAAAGAATACAAGAATGCACAAAGGAGAAAAGACAGTCTCTTCAGCAAGTGGTGTTGGGAAAGTTGGACAGCCACACATATATCAATGAAGTTAGAACACGTCCACACACCATATATAGAAATAAACTAAAAGCGCATCAAAGAGTTAAGTATAAGACATGACACCATAAAACTCCTGTAAGAGAACATAGGCAAAACATTCTGATAGAAATCATACCAATAGTTTCATAGGTCAGTTTCCTAAGGCAAAAGAAATAAAAGCACAAATAAACAAACGGGACATAAACTCACAAGCTTTTGTATACAAAAGGAAACCATAAACAAAACAAAAGTCAATCTACAGAATGGGTGAAAATATTTGCAAATGATGTGACCAATAGGGGCTTAATTTTCAAAATATATAAACAGCTGATACAGATCAATAACAAAAGAACAAACAAACTAATCAAAAATAGGCAAAATATCTAAACAGACTTTTCTCCAAAAAAGACATATAGATGGCCAAGAGGTACATGAGAAATTGCTCAATGCCTCTAATTATAAGAAAAATGTAAATCAGAATGAAAATGTGGAATCATCTCACATTGGTCAGAATGGCCATTATTAAAAAGTCTACAATAAATTCTGGAGAAGGTGCTGAGAAAAGGGAACCCTCCTATACTGTTGGTCAGGATGTAAATTGGTACAACCACTATGGAGAACAGTAGGGAGTTTCCTTTAAAAATAGAGTTGCCATATGATCCAGCAATCCCACTTGTGAGCATGTATCTGGAAAAGATGCAAACTAATTTAAGAAGATGCATGCACTCCAGTGTTTACAATAGCACTATTTATAATAGTCAAGATATGAAAGCAACCTAAATGTCCATCAACATATGAATGGATAAAGAAAATATGATATTATTCACATGGAATATCACTAAGCCATAGAAAAGAATGAAATACTACAGTTTGCAGCAACATAGACAGGCCTAGACATTTTCACAGTAAGTGAAGTCAGACAAAGATGAATATCATATGGTATCACTTATATGCGGAATCTAAAAATATCATACTAATGAACTTGTTTACAAAACAGAAATAGATTCACAGATATAGAAAACAAGCTAATGGTTACTAAATGGAACAGGTGGGGGAGGGATAAATTTGAAATTTGGTATTAACAGATACATACTACCATATATAAAACATTATTCAATATCTTATAATAGCCTATAATGGAAAAGAATCTGAAAAATAATAGATGTATTTTTTTTTAAAAGTCTTCTATTTTATCCTCAAATATTTCCTAACGTCCTCTTTTTCATATTTAAGATACTGATAATCATGCTTATTTTCAGAAAGGAATTCCTAATGGTCATGAGATAATGGGAATGAAGATTGATTTCTCTCTTACTGGACTTTCTCTCTACTGCCTGCTCAGCAGGCACACATTGCTGGAGCACGTTACCGAGTTGCAGAGGCTCACATACTGAAGAACCGAGGATGACTTTTGGCCAACAGCCAGTGGGAAACAACTGCCTTCAGTCCAACAGCCTATTAGAAACAATTGTGCCAACAACCTAGTGAGCAAGTTTAGAACGAAATGTGTCCAATCAAACCTTAGTTTATTGCTGATCCTGTCCCTGACGCCAAGGCCAATTGTCCTGCTGTTCTCACGGTGCGCTGACACCAGGGTAGGCAAGGCACGAACTAAGGCCGGAAGGAGACTCGAGGAGATGTAGGAACTGCAGATACATTTATTCTCTCCTGGCTGGCACGGCAGCCAAGCACAGCCTCTATCCCGGGTGACGCAGTAGACACGCTATATTCTCTCCTCTCCCGGATGACTGAACAGACACAGCCCTGACGCAGCAGTAATGCTGCTGCTTCTCAGGTGGGGCGCATACAGGCCTACAGTACAAAGCAGGCCGTGACCAAGCAAGTACCTTGTGACGCGCATGCGCAGTGCTACCAGCGAGCTCAGCTGTTAGTCTTTATTAGCAAAACGTGGGCGAGAGTGCCTGAGCATACCATCTTGGCTAATTTCCCCAAACTTAGGAAGGCTAAAACCCAAGTTAACACCTGAGTTATAGCCTGTGAAACACTCTCACACAGCACTGTTTAACACTTTGTTAAAATATGTTCAGATTCCTGACCCAAAGAAACTGCGAGGTAACGTGTTGTAGTTTCAGTCCACTAAGTTTGGAGGTATTTACATAGCACGAGATAACTAATAAGCAGCGTCCACCTGGTTTTGCAGAATGGTAGCTCCTGGAAACCAGCTAACGGTCTATGAGGATACAGAGCAGCCATATGTGGATGTTCTGACAGAGGGCTTCAGCTGAGATCCGAGCGGACTACCAAAATCAACCACAAAAGTGTAAACAGGACAGTCTTCATGTGATTTCAGTCTGCAGCAGTTGAGCTGGCCTAAGTGACACCTTGTGAAATGACATGATTTGCTTCCACTGACTCCCGTCCAAGATGAAATTTTTGAGTAAAATAATTATTATTATTTACACAAGAAAATTTAGGGCCATTTGTTACAGAGCAATAAATAACTGAAACATCAGGACACATAAAAAATTTGTATGCACTTATAGTCTCTGATTTATTACTAAAAGTTTAACCTCAAATTCAAGCAAAAAAAAAAAAGTTTTACAGAGTTTAAAAACAAATCCCTCAAAAATCATCCTTCCAAAAGATGGCTATCCTTAAGTGGTTACAAGAGATGGAGAATTAACACATTTACAATGTGCTTAGTATACTACAAAGGTTTGATTTTTTTCGTATTTAAAAAAGTTATTTACAAAATATATTTCCATACCTGCATAATAGAAGACACATTTATCTTTCCTTGATGCTCAATAGGACCAGAGCTTTGACATCTTACTGAATAACCAAGTGGATTTTTGTAATCAGGGACATGTTGGAGAAGAGAAAAGCTAGTCAAGTGTATTCTCAACTCAAATATGATTTTATTTTTTTTGTTTTTACAATTTCTTTGAGCTATAATTGAAATGTATTAAATTTCGCTTGTTAAAAGTGCACAATTGCTTCTACTTTGACATATGTATAAACCTGTGCAAGTATTACCACAATTAAGATAACAGATCTTTCCAGGACATTCCCAAATTCCATCATGCCACTTTGTAAACTATACCTTTTTTCACTTCTATCTCCAAGAAACCACTGATTAGCTTTCTTTCTGTGTAGGCTAATGTGCATTTTTGAAAACTTTACAAAATATGTAAACCTGGCACTTTACTTCCTTTTTTCTCAACATAGCGATTGAGATTCATCCATGTTGTTGCAAAAAACAGTAATTCCTTTATTATTCCCAGGTGGTGCTAATGTTAAAGAATCCACTTCTCAATGCAGAAGACCCAAGAGAGAGGGATTCGATGCCTGGGTTGGAAAGATCTCCTGGAATAGGAAATGACAACCCACTTCAGGGAAAATTCCATGGACAGAGAAGCCTGGCGGGCTACAGTCCATGGGATCAAAAAGAGTCAGATGCTACTGAGCACATATACCAATACTACAGTTTTTCCATTCACTTGTTGATGGACCTTAAGTTATTCTTTTTACAGTTTTTATCTATTACTAGTCATTCTATCAGAGAAGGTGATGGCACCCCACTCCAGTACACTTGCCTATAAAATCCCATGGATGGAGGAGCCTGGTAGGCTGCAGTCCATGGGGTCACCAAGAGTCAGACACAACTGAGCGACTTCACTTTCACTTTTCACTTTTATACATTGGAGAAGGAAATGGCAACCCACTCCAGTGTTCTTGCCTGGAGAATCCCAGGGGTGGGGGAGCCTGGTGGGCTGCCATCTATGGGGTCGCACAGAATCAGACACGACTGAAGTGACTTAGCAGCAGTAGCAGCAGCAGTCATTCTATATTATGTTTGGAATTCATCAGCCTTTTCTTTAAAGACATTCTTCTTGACGTATATTTGCTAACTATTGTAATCAAGGCCAAATTCTTTTCTTTATATCTAGACTTGAGTTGCAGTATTTGTAAAATAGTAAGCTCATGTGTTTCTATTTATTTCAGTTTAACTGGAAAACATCTTTAAGAAACTTTCTTAGAAAAGTGCATTAAAAATATGCTTTCAGAGTTCCATTATTAATAATATAATTAAAGATATTGTTAAGTAACATTGGTAAGTTCAAAAAGCTTTTTTGCAGTGTCTGTCTCCATGATTTTCTTTTATCATCAAGTTTCTAATAAAAATTCTAAGAGTCAGATTTCAAGTTATTTATTTGACTACTTTGTGAAGTGATATTCTAACTCTTCTTGGAAAAATTTTCTTTGGTACCCTGAAATTTCATGGTATTATACTTTGGTATCAGTTCACTTCAGTTCAGTCACTCAGTTGTGTCTGACTCTCTGTGACCCCATGAACCGCAGCATGCCAGGCCTCCCTGTCCATCACCAACTCCTGGAGTTCACCCAAACTCATGTGCCACTGACTCGGTGATGCCATCCAACCATCTTATCCTCTGTGGTCCCCTTCCCTCCTGCCCTCAATCTTTCCCAGCATCAGGGCCTTTTCTAATGAGTCAGCTCTTCACATCAGGTGGCCAAAGTATTAGAGTCTCAGCTTCAGCATCAGTCCTTCCAATGAACACGCAGGACTGATTCCTTTAGGACTGGTTGTATCTGCTTGCAGTCGAAGGGACTCTCAAGAGTCTTCTCCAACACCACAGTTCAAAAGCATCAATTATTCAGTGCTCAGCTTTCTTTGTAGTCCAACTCTCACATCCATATGTGACGACTGGAATAACCAAAGCCTTGACTAGATGGACTTTTGCTGGCAAAGTAATGCTTCTGCTTTTTAAAATGCTGTCTATGTTGGTCATAACTTTGCTTCCAAAGAATTAGTGTCTTTTAATTTCATGGCTGCAATCACAATCTGCAGTGGTTTTGGAAGCCCCCAAAATAAAGTCAGACACTGTTTCCACTGTTTCCCCATCTATTTGCCATGAACTGATGGGACCAGATGCCATGAATTTAGGTTTCTGAATGTTGAGCTTTATGTCAACTTTTTCGACTCCTCTTTCACTTTTATCAAGAGGCTCTTTAGATCTTCTTCATTTTCTTCTATAAGTGTGATGTCATCTGGATATCTGAGGTTATTGATATTTCTCCCGGCAATCTTGATTCCATCTTTTGCTTCATCCAGCCCAGCATTTCTCATGACGTACTCTGCATATAAGTTAAATAAGCAGGGTGACAGTATACACCCTTGATGTACTCCTTTTCCTTTTTGGAAACAGTCTGTTGTTCCATGTCCAGTTTTAACTGTTGCTTCCTGACCTGCATACAGGTTTCTCAAAAGGCAGGTCAGGTGGTCTGATATTCCCATCTCTTTCAGAATTTTCCACAGTTTATTGTGATCCACACAGTCAAAGGCTTTGGCATAGTCAATAAAGCAGAAATACATGTTTTACTTTGGTATCAGTTCAGTTCATTTCAGTCACTCAATAGTATCCAACTCTTTGCAACCCCATGAATCACAGCATTTCAAGCCTCCCTGTCCATCACCAACTCCTGGAGTTTACCCAAACTCATGTCAATCGAGTCGGTGATGCCACCAGCCAACTCATCCTCTGTCGTCCCCTTCTCCTCCTGCCCCCAATCCCTCCCAGCATCAGGGTCTTTTCCAATGGGTCAACTCTTTGCATCACGTGGCCAAAGTATTGGAGTTTCAGCTTCAGCATCAGTCCTTCCAATGAACAACCAGGACTGATCTCCTTTAGGATGGACTTGTTGGATCTCCTTGCAGTCTAAAGGACTCTCAAGAGTCTTCTTCAACACTGCAGTTCAAAAGCATCAATACTTCAGCGCTCAGCTTTCTTCACAGTCCAACTCTCACATCCATACATGACCACTGGAAAACCATAGCCTTGACTAGATGGGCCTTTGTTGACAAAGTAATGTCTCTGCTTTTTAATATGTTGTCTAGGTTGGTCATAAATTTCCTTCCAAGAAGTAAGCATCTTTTAATTTCATGGCTGTGGTCACCATCTGCAGTGATTTTGGAGCCCAAAAAAATAAAGTCAGCCACTATTTCCCCATCTATTTGCCATGAAGTGATGGGACCAGATGCCACGATCTTAGTTTTCTGAATGTTGATCTTTAAGCCAACCTTTTCACTCTCCTCTTTCACTTTCATCAAGAGTCTTTTTAGTTCCTCTTCACTTTCTGTCATAAGGGTGGTGTCATCTGCATATCTGAGGTTATTGACATTTCTCCCACCAATCTTGATTCCAGCTTGTGCTTCCTCCAGCCCTGCGTTTCTCATGATGTACTGTGCAAATAAGTTAAATAAGTAGGGTGACAATACACAGCCTTGACGTACTCCTTTTCCTTTTTGGAACCAGTCCATTGTTCCATTTCCAGTCCTAACTGTTGCTTCTGACTTGCATACAGATTTCTCAGGAGGCAGGTCAGGTGGTGTGGTATTCTCATCTCTTTAAGAATTTTCCAGTTTGTTGTGATCTACACAGTCACAGGCTTTGGCACAGTCAATAAAGCAGAAATAGATGTTTTTCTGGAACTCTCTTGCCTTTTTGATAATATGGTGGATACTGGCAATTTGATTTCATTCCTCTACCTTTTCTAAATCCACTTGAACATCTGGAAGTTCACGGTTCATGTACTGTTGAAGCCTGGCTTGGAGAATTTTGAGCATTACTTTGCTAGCATGTGAGATGAATGCAACTGTGCAGTAGTTTGAACAATTTTTGGCATTGCCTTTTTTTGGGATTGGAACGAAAACTGACCCTTTCCAGTCCTGTGGCCACTGCTGAGTTTTCCAAATTTTCTGGCATATTGAGTGCATCACTTTCACAGCATCATCTTTTAGGATTTAAAATAACTCAGTTGGAATTCCATTACATCCACTAGCTTTGTTCATAGTGATGCTTCCTAAGGCCCACTTGATTTTGCATTACAGAATATCTGGCTCTAGGTGACTGATCACACCATCATGATTATCTGGGTCATGAAGATCTTTTCTGTATAGTTCTTTTGTGTATTCTTGCCACCTCTTCTTAATATCTTCTGCTTCTGTTAGGTCCATACCATTTCTGTCCTTTATGTGCCCATCTTTGCATGAAATGTTCCTGGTATCTCTAATTTTCTTAAAGAGATCTCTAGTATTTCCCATTTGTTGCTTTTCTCTATTTCTTTGCATTGATTACTGAGTACAGCTTTCTTATATCTCCTTGCTAGTCTTTGGAACTCTGCATTCAGATGTGTATATTTTACCTTTTCTCATTTCCCTTTTGCTTCTCTTCTTTTCACAGCTATTTGTAAAGGCTCTTCAGACAGCGATTTGGCCTTTTTGCATTTCTTTTTCATGGGGATTGTCTTGATCACTGCCTCCTATACAACGTCCCAAACCTTATCCATAGTTCTTCAAGCACTCTATCAGATCTAATCCCCAGAACCTATTTGTCACTTTCACTGTATAATCATTAGGGATTTGATTTAGGTCATACCTGAATGGTCTAGTGGTTTTCCCTACTTTCTTCCATTTAAGTCTGAATTTGGTAGTAAGCAGTTCATGTAATGAGCTACAGTCAGCTCCTGGTCTTGTTTTTGCTGACTGTATAGAGCTTCTCCATCTTTGGCTACAAAGGATATAGTCAGTCTGATTTCAGTATTGCCATCCTGTAATGTCCTGTGATGCCTTCTCTTGTGTGGTCACAAGAAGGTGTTTGATATGACCAGTGCATTCTCTTGGCAAAACTCTATTAGTCTTTGCCCTGCTTCATTCTGTACTCCAAGGACAAATTTGCCTGTTTCTCCAGGTATTTCTTGACTCCCTACTTTTGCATTCTGGTCCCCTATAATGAAAAGGACATCTTTTTGGGGTGTTAGTTCTAGAAGGTCTTGTAGGTCTTCATAAAACCGTTCAACTTCAGCTTCTTCAGCATTACTGGTTGGGGCCTAGACTTAGATTACCGTGATATTGAATGGTTTGCCTTTGAAATGAACAGAGATCATTCTGTCATTTTTGAGGTTGCATCCAAGTACTGCATTTCAGACTCTTTTGTTGACTATGAGGGCTACTCCATTTCTTCTAAGGGATTCTTGCCCACAGTAGTAGATATAATGGTCATCTGAGTTAAATTCACCCATTCCAGTCCATTTTAGTTTGCAGATTCCTAAAATGTTGATGTTCACTCTTGCCATCTCCTGTTTGACCACTTTCAATTTGCTTTGATTCATGGACCTAACATTCCGGTTTCCTATGCAATATCGCTCTTTACAGCATCAGACTTGACTTCCATCACTAGTCACATCCACAGCTGGCTATTGGTTTGCTTTGGCTCCATCTCTTCATTCTTTCTGGAGTTATTTCTCCACTGATCTCTAGTAGCACATGGGCACCTACCAACCTGGGGAGTTCATCTTTCAGTGTCCTATTTTTTTGCCTTTTCATACTGTTCATGGGGTTCTCAAGGCAAGAATATTGAAGTGGTTTGCCATTCCCTTCTCCAGTGGACCACATTTTGTCAGAACTCTCCACCATGACCCATCCATTTGGGTGGCCCTACATGGCATGGCTCATAATTTCACTGAGTTAGCCAAGGCTGTGGTCCATGTGATCAGATTGGTTAGTTTTCTGTGATTGTGGTTTTCAGTCTGTCTGCCGTCTGATGACAGAGAAGGCAATGGCACCCCACTCCAGTACTCTTGCCTGTAAAATCCCATGGACGGAGGAGCCTGGTATGCTGCAGTCCATGGGGTCGCACAGAGTTGGACACGACTGAAGCGACTTAGCAGCAGCAGCAGCAGCAGCCCTCTGATGAGAAGGATAAGAAGCTTACGGAAGCTTTCTGATGGGGGAGACTGAGGGGGAACGGGTCTTGTTCTGACGGGCAGGGCCCTGCTCATTAAATCTTTAGTCCAATTTTATGTTGATGGCTGGGGCTGTGTTCTCTCCCTATTATTTGACCTGAGGCCAAACTATGGTGGAGGTAATGAAGATAACTGTGACCTCCTTCAAAAGGTCCCATGCATGCATTGCTATACTCAGTGCCCCCAACCCTGCAGTGGGCCGCCACCAACCCACGCCCCCGCTGGAGACTCCAGGACCCTCATATATGTATATTTATATATAAATACATTATATATCATATATATACATTATATATTATACATACATATATCAATAGTTTTTATTTCTAATTAGTATTTCATTATGTGGATCTAGCTTACTCATTCGCCAGTTGATATATATTTAGATAGTTTCCATTTGGAGTTATTACAATTAAACCATTATAATTATTTGCAGAAAGTCTTTATATGTACATATGTTTTCATATGTCCTAAGTGGTCACTACCTAGTTCTGGAATTTGGGGATTTTATGTTAAGTATATGTTTAACATTTTAATAAACTACTAAATTATTTTCTAAAGGGATTGATTCATTTTACATGTTCATTTTCATTGTATGAGGGCTCTAGTTTCTCTACATCTTTATTATTACTTACTAAATTCCTTTACCAGTTATAATAGCTTTTTGGAGATTCCTTAGGCTCTTCTGCATAAATGACATTGGTATTTGAAAATAAAAACATGTATAATATCATATAAGAAACGTATCACCAGTCCAGGTTCGATGCAGGATACAGGAAGCTGGGGGCTGGTGCACTGGGATGACCCAGAGGGATGGTATGGGGAAGGAGTTGGGAGTGGGGTTCAGGATGGGGAACACGTGTACACCCATGGCGAATGCATGTTGATGTATGGCAAAACCAATACAATATTGTAAAGTAAATAAATAAATAAATAAAAGAAAATAAAAACAAATTTATCAATTATTTTCTATTCTCTATATTGTTATATCACCTTATTAAAATAGCTGGAAAACCCAAGACATTATTGTCTGTAAATAGTGAGAACAGACATCCTGGTCAAGTTCCCTAAATTAAGAAATAGTCTTTCATCATAATTGAATGAGGGTCTCCTGCATTGCAGGTGGATTCTTTACCAACTGAGCTATCAAGGAAGCCCATATACAAGGTTGAAAGTGAAGTTGCTCAGTCTTGTCCGACTCTTTGCGACCCCATAGACTGTAGCCTACCAGGATCCTCTGCCCATGGGATTTTGCAGGCTATAGTACTGGAGTCGATTGCCATTTCCTTCTCCAGAGGATCTTCCCAACCCAGGGCTAGAACCCAGATGTCCCCGCATTGTAGACAGACACTTTTGGAGAAGGAAATGGCAACCCACTCCAGTGTTCTTGCCTGGAGAATCCCAGGGACGGGGGAGCCTGCTGGGCTGTCATCTATGGGGTCACACAGAGTCGGACACAACTGAAGTGACTTAGCAGCAGCAGCAGCAGACAGACACTTTACCATCTGAGCCACCAGGAAAGTGATATATATACAAGGTTAGATGTATTAAAAAAAAAAAAAAATAGGTGTCCTTTCGGAGAAGGCAATGGCACCCCACTCCAGTACTCTTGCTTGGAAAATCCCATGGTCGGAGGAGCCTGGTAGGCTGCAGTCCATGGGGTCGCTGAGGGTTGGACACGACTGAGCAACTTCACTTTCACTTTTCACTTTCATGCATTGGAGAAGGAAATGGCAACCCACTCCAGTGTTCTTGCCTGGAGAATCCCAGGGATGGGGGTGCCTGGTGGGCTGCTGTCTATGGGGTCGCACACAGTCGGACACAACTGAAGTGACTTAGCAACAGCAGGAGCAGCAGACAGAAGCTTTACCATCTGAGCCACCAGGAAAGTGATATATATACAAGGTTAGATGTATTTTTTTTTTAAAAAATAGGTGTCCTCTCGGAGAAGGCAATGGCAACCCACTCTAGTACTCTTGCCTGGAAAATCCCATGGATGGAGGAGCCTGGTAGGCTGCAGTCCATGGGGTCACTAAGAGTAGGACACGACTGAGCAACTTCACTTTCACTTTTCACTTTCATGCATTGGAGAAGGAAATGGCAACCCACTCCAGTGTTCTTGCCTGGAGAATCCCAGGGATGGGGGAGCCTGGTGGGCTGCTGTCTATGGGGTCGCACAGAGTCGGACATGACTGAAGTGACTTAGCATAGCATAGCATAGGTGTCCTTTGCTAGGTTAAGAGTTTCCTTCTTTTTGAACATGTTGGATATTGTGAATAATAGATGTTGTCTGGATTCTGTTATTTTTGAAAAGCAATCATTGCTTTGGAATAAAGTTAACTGTAGAGCAGCTTAATCTCTTGAGGTTTATACATCAGCTTTGTTAGGGTATTTCTTGAGTATATAGTGTTTAGTCCTCCTAGAAAATATAACCCTTTTGGAGCATCTACAGAATGCCCCAAGTTTCAACAAATTCTCTCCACTTAATTAGAAATTAAATATTTCCTAACATTATATACTGTTGAGTGATTTCATTTTATGTCACTGATAGTTTGCTTTGTGTTTTGGGAATTTCGCCCTATGCATACACTACTTAGCAACAGACTCCAGTAGGCCCCTAGGCAGATTTCAGAAGCTCCTATTTTTCACCATTACATCCCTGGTGGCTCAGAGGCAGCCCACTCCAGAACTCTTGCCTGGAGAATCCCATGGAGGGAGGAGCCTGGTAGGCTACAGTCCATGGGGTCGCAAAGAGTCAGACACAACTGAGCGACTTCACTTTCACTTTCAGTAATCTTCCAGTGTCCCAGGCCGGCTGAACTTTGATCTCAGTCTCCTAACTCCATTACAACTATTATGTTCTGCTTGGTTTTTCTCCTTCTCTGTGGTGTTGCCAAAAGTGCCTCCAGGTAGGAAGCCAGGGTAAGAGTAGATATGGCCTCTTTTGTTTCCATTCTTTCCATTTGTTTGCCTTTTGCCCAATATCTAAACAGCTGTTTCACGTATTTTTTTCCAGTGATTTTTCTTTCATGGGGGTCAATTCCTTTACCAATGAAATAATAATGAATGGAAGCAAAAGTCGCTTCCATATTATAAAATCTAAAGATTTGCTAAATTGCTGTCCTCATAGTCTCTTTAATAATGTCATTTTATTTCTCTACTACAATTTTAATAGTCTTATCATGGAGGTTAGCCAATATCTTTGCCATATTGAATGAAAAATCTTAATATAATTGTGTTAAAATATTTATAAAAACAGATTTTAAGAAAAGGAGCACTACTTATGTTAATTGCAATAAAAGGTGGTTAGTCAAGAAGTATCTTGGAATTTTTTCAGATGCTATGTGGAATTATGAAGTGTATTATCTTCTATAATACCTTTTGCAGTGGTTTTCATATAATATATAACAGTATGTGTCTCCAGATGCTAATGTCCTAGGCATAAGATAAACACAATCTCATACAATATTTGTTTTAAAAATTCCTATATCAGAAAAAAAAATCACTGCCTAATATTTAAAAAATTCTTTCAGCATCACAGAATGGAAGGGCAAATCATAGAATCATATAAATTCAAAGGAGAAATGGTTTGACCCCTTAAGACCAATGTATTCCTGTACAACTAGTGCAAAAAGAAAAAGAAAAAGCTTAGCTTGTCTTGCTCTATTTCTATCGTTAAGCCACAGAAAGATTTTATCAATCCATTTGTCAGTACCTGAATATCACTGCTTATAAGTCACAAGAGAGTTCTATAAATGGAAGTATTCTAACATATTTAAGAGATTAATCCAACGGAATAAAATGTTTTGACAGGACTCTGATCTCCCACAGACAAAGCTCTAGAGACATTTCCTTTCAATGTGGCAAACCATTATTGCTGTCTAAGTATTCTGGTACTAATGGCAATTTTTTGTCACATCGAATGATTAAAAAATAAATTTGGCAAAAAAAAGAGCATGCTGGCTGGCCAACTAGGTGACTCTGATAAGTTAAGAAGCAAGGTCAGGATAAAGGAAGGATGCCTGTGCCTTTATTTCAGATTTCTTATTCATCCAGTGATTTTATGATTTCACCAAAACAGACAAGCTTTTCAAAAAAGGGAAACTACTTTTCCTAGGCAGAGAGTTATTGGATTCTGGATTCTGTCACAGTGTGTACAATGTTTTTGAGATATATTATAGACATTTATGAAACATAGGGGCCTAGGAGCCTGAACCATGTAGCATTATTTCACCCGCTATGCAGGCCAGTTCTGACTTGCACATAAAAGTGTAAATCTCATGGAAAAAATGTATTTAATTTTCTCACTCAGACTCATTTGAAAGACATGATTTGTTTAGTGCAAAATCAACAGCTTTCAGTTAACCAAATGCCTCATTTTACATTCGGGGAAAGTGAAAACTAAATATTACAAATAATTTCAACAAGTTAACTGAAATGTAGGTACTCAGTAGCTGAGTCTATTCTTCATAAATTCATACTACTGCAACTGGTCAGATAAATGGTGCCTAAAATTGCAAATATACATGAATCTTCTATACTTATTATTAATCCAAGAAAATAATAAAATATTTATTGAACATGAACAATATCAGTAAATATTTGTTCTGAATAAAATATTTTTCATACATTTATCTATTACAACACATGTACTAACTGTTTAAGATTCTCTCAAACCCTGGTATCTGTTGGGGAAAAGGATGATAACTGGCATCAGAGAAAACTATCAGTGAATGCAGAATGGTTGCAAAATAAATCATAGACAGGATACTGCTGCTGCTGCTGCTGCTAAGTTGCTTCAGTCGTGTCGAACTCTATGCGACCCCACGGACTGCAGCCCACCAGGCTCCCCCGTCCCTGGGATTCTCCAGGCAAGAACGCTGGAGTGGGTTGCCATTTCCTTCTCCAATGCATGAAAGTGAAAAGTGAAAGTGAAGTCGCTCAGTCGTGTCTGACTCTTTGCGACCCCATGGACTGCAGCCTACCTGGCTCCTCTGTCCATGGGATTTTCCAGGCAAGAGTACTGGAGTGGGGTGCCATTGCCTTCCCCGATAGACAGGATACTTGCCTTTAAATATATAGAGGCAGACATGTAAATTTACATTCAGTTCAGTCGCTCAGTCGTGTCCGACTCTTTGCGATCCCATGAATCACAGCAGGCCAGGCCTCCCTGTCCATCACCAACTCCCAGAGTTCACTCAAACTCACATCCATCGAGTCGGTGATGCCATCCAGCCATCTCATCCTCTGGCGTCCCCTTCTCCTCCTGCCCCCAATCCCTCCCAGCATCAGAGTCTTTGCCAATGAGTCAACTTAGCATGAGGTGGCCAAAGTACTGGAGTTTCAGCTTTAGCATCATTCCTTCCAAAGAATTCCCAGGGCTGATCTCCTTCAGAATGGACTGGTTAGATCTCCTTGCAGTCCAAGGGACTCTCAAGAGTCCTCTCCAACACCACAGTTCAAAATTAGAAATACAATAGTCTATATTGATAAATGTAAGGGAAAATGCTATGAAATTAGAGAAGAAAAACAAATAAATGTGAATGGGTTAGAGTAGTCAAAGGGATGTAGATTTCAAAAGAAGATATTAATAGAAAAATAGGAATGGTTAGTCAAAGGGTGACTGGAACCAATAAATATACTATAAAGTACGTAATTTTTTTTTTTTTTTTTTTAGCAAAGTCTTCAAAACATAGAACATGCCAGAAAATAACTCCCAATCTCTTTGGGTTGCAGTTAAGAATATGGACACAAAGGGAAATAACAATGCAGAGTGATATATAATAAATACTAAAGGAATTCAAAGGAATGATGAATGTATGGCCTCACATGGCCCAGAAAGTTTTCACCCAAGCGAGAGAATCAGGTGAAGTTTACACAGATGATGTGTTCTTGTGGTCATCTTGATGGGATGGCTATTCCACAAGAGAAAGGAATGCAAGACAAAAGCAATGAGAAAAAAATATTTTAAAGCTCATTGAATAAAATGTTACTGTGCGTGCTGTGCTAAGACGCTTCAATCATGTCTGACTCTTTTCAACTTATGGACTGTAGCCCTCCAGGCTGCTCTATCCATGGGATTCTCCAGGCCAGAATACTGGAGTGGGTTGCCATTTCCTCTTCCAAGGGATCTCCCTGTCCCAGGGATTGAACCTGTGTCTCTTACACCTCCTGCACTGGCAGGCAGGTTTGTTTGTTTGTTTGTTTTTTAACCACTAACACCACCTGGGAAGTCCAACTATAAGCCTAATAAAGTGACACAGGGTTTTTTCTTTGCTAAGTAGTTATGAAGCCTAAGGTTGCTCTCAAAAGAAGTGGAGATTGAGTGAAAGGGCAATTGGGAGGAATTGATAGACTCAGTGGCTAAATTGTGGATCAGCTAATTTGTCAGACAGAAAAGGGGAAAGAGAAGGTAGAAAAGGGGAAGGAGAAGGTAGAAAAGGGGAAGGAGAAGTTTGAAAAGGGCCCTCCTAGATTTAGAAAAAAAAGCTCATACATCTACCTCAGGATGTATTGGTTTAAAAACCTTGAATTTGATTGGGTCAGTCTGTGAAGCAGTTATAATCCAGAGCATTGTTGAAAGCAGGGTAGCAATCAGTTGGCAATTACTATACTTTCACAGAGGGTACAGTCAGGGAAAGAAACATTAAAAAAAAAAAAAAAAAAAAACCTTACCAAAAGGGCCTTCCCTGGTAGCTCAGCTAGTAAAGAATCTGCCTGCAATGCAAGAGACCCAGGTTCCATTCCTGGGTGGGGAAGATCCGCTGCATAAGGGATAGGCTACCCACCCCAGTATTCTTGGGCTTCCCTGGTGGCTCAGCTGGTAAGGACTCCACCTGAAATGTGGGAGACCTGGGTTTGATGCCTGGGTTGGGAAGACCTGAGTTCAATCCCAGGGTTAGGAAGATCCCTGGAGAAGGGAATGGCTACCCACTCCAGTATTCTGGCCTGGAGAATTCGGTTCAGTCTGTGGCGTCACAGAGTTGGACACAACTGAGAGAATTTCACTTTCTTTCCTTTTCTCTGTTAGTTTCTCAGTCATGTCCAACTCTTTGCAACCCCATGGACTGTAGCCTGCCAGACTTCTCTGTCCATGGAATTCTCTTTTCTTTTACATATATACAGATAAATTAAGAAAAAAGTCTACTTCTATTTTAAGCAGAAATCCCAGATGATATTGCTTATTAAGTATCCAGTTGATAAGTCTTTCAATTTTTTTCAATAATTAATTTTGTATGAATAACATGTCATAACATATCCAAAGCTTTAGAATACTATCAGATCATAAGAACATTGCAATGTTGAGGGAACATGAATATATTTGAATTTAATTTGGAACTTTAAGATTGCCAGACATTAATTCAGATTAAAATAGATTTGCTAGTATCACCTTTTAATTTCTACAATTAGCATAACAGACATACAATATTTTTGAAAGAAAACACTTTGAAAATACAAGTCCAACTTACTTGAATTCTATGACATACCATTTAAATTTACGTAGCCACTGTGTAAATGTCATGTCATTCATGATGCCTTTAGCCATTTCAATATTTCTTTCTACCAATCTGGAATTTTTGCATTTTTTATATTCTTCACTTTATGGCAATGACTCTACATTTCTCAACATTCCAGAAATGCTTTCCTTTGAAAACCTTAATTTTCTTTGCCACACTAGGGGGGAAATGTCAGGCCTTAGTCCCAGTGAAATGAAACATAAACAAAAGTGTCTCATTTATTCACCCATCTTTAGTCATCTAGTTATCTTTCCACTAAACCATTTAGAGCGCTTAGTATCTGCAAATAACCATGAAATTGAGCAGATTAAGGACACAAAGAAAGAACATAAACTGAAGATGATTTTCTCCAGGGAGCATACTCTTTTCCTCCTACAGTTAAGAGATCCTCTAGCCACTCACTAGCCGTTGGTTTCCATCACCACTGTTGATTTTATACATAATCCTTACACATAATACCTACACTCACTGAAAAGAGTCCTCAATATTCTCTTTCTTTTCCCCCAGTTAATTTTTCTTTCTGTCCATTCTTCTTTTCTCACAGTAGCTTCTCCATTATAGAACAAATCCACAGGACAAACATATCCATATAAAACCTTATCTTTAAAGTACTTTGATCTCACATGTCACTTGATCTCCCATTTCATTATATGAGACCATGAATCTCAAAATTAATCTGAAATTGATAGACTGGGAATTAGCAACTAAGAAGACAAACTAGTTAGGCTATTATACTTCATTAGGTAAAAGGTGATATGATCCTGAAAAATGGCAGTCATACTGATTAATTTTAAAGACGAGGTGATGGATTTAAAAGATTTGGTAATGTAAAAGTAGACCTGGTACCCTGATCAGAGGTAAGTTAAAACTAAAGTCCAAGAACAAGAGGTTTCTATCTGAGCTGCCTGATTGGTAGAGCTAGTAACTTAATAGAAACATAGATACAGTAATTAGATTATAATATTTTATATAATGCAATAAAATATCATTAACAATACTGATAATAAAGAAAATACAATGTAATACTAAAGTGCTAAATCAAGCCTAATCATAAAAATATATAAAGAATCAGATAGGTGAAAACAGAAGAAAAAAGAACAGGTGGGACAAACAGAAAATGAATATAGAAGATGCAGACTTAAAACTAATGATATCAATAATTATATTAAATACAAATGGACTATAAACTCTAAATAAAACACAAATGGAGAAGACTCTTGATAGTCCCTTGGACTGTAAGGTGATCAAAATGGTCAAATAAATAAATAAGAATATTTAAAAAGTGAATATTATTGTCTACCATCTCTCCTAACCTGCCATTTACTATAGCCAACATCTGTAAAATCTAATCACAGTTCAAATGCATGTGAAACATTTACCGAGACTGAATATACATGCTATAAAGTACATGTCAGGTAATATTTTTTTCTTTTGTTTGCTTCAAGTTTTATTGAGATATAACTGATATATCAGATCAGACCAGTCGCTCAGTCGTGTCCGACTCTTTGCCACCCCATGAATCGCAGCACGCCAGGCCTCCCTGTCCATCACCAAATCCTGGAGTTCACTCAGACTCCCATCCATCGAGTCAGTGATGCCATCCAGCCATCTCATCCTCTGTCGTCCCCTTCTCCTCTTGCCCCCAATCCCTCCCAGCACCAGAGTCTTTTCCAATGAGTCAACTCTTCACATGAGGTGACCAAAGTACTGGAGTTTCAGCTTTAGCATCATTCCTTCCAAAGAAATCCCAGGGCTGATCTCCTTCAGAATGGACTGATTGGATCTCCTTGCAGTCCAAGGGACTCTCAAGAGTCTTCTCCAACATCACAGTTCAAAAGCGCCAATTCTTCGGCGCTCAGCCTTCTTCACAGTTCAACTCTCACATCCATACATGACCACAGGAAAAACCATAGCCTTGACTAGATGAACCTTTGTTGGCAAAGTAATGTCTCTGCTTTTGAATATGCTATCTAGGTTGGTCATAACTTTCCTTCCAAGGAGTAAGCGTCTTTTAATTTCATGGCTACAGTCACCATATGTAGTGATTTTGGAGCCCAGAAAAATAAAGTCTGACACTGTTTCCACTGTTTCCCCATCTATTTCCCATGAAGTGATGGGACTGGATGCCATGATCTTCGTTTTTTGAATGTTGAGCTTTAAGCCAACTTTTTCACTCTCCACTTTCACTTTCATCAAGAGGCTTTTGAGTTCCTCTTCACTTTCTGCCATAAGGGTGGTGTCATCTGCATATCTGAGGTTATTGATATTTCTCCCGGCAGTCTTGATTCCAGCTTGTGTTTCTTCCAGTCCAGCGTTTCTCATGATGTACTCTGCATATAAGTTCAATAAACAGGGTGACAATATACAGCCTTGACGAACTCCTTTCCCTATTTGGAACCAGTCTGTTGTTCCATGTCCAGTTCTAACTGTTGCTTCCTGACATGCATACAAACTTCTCAAGAGGCAGATCAGGTGGTCTGGTATTCCCATCTCTTTCAGAATTTTCCACAGTTTCTTGTGATCCACACAGTCAAAGGCTTTGGCATAGTCAATAAAGCAGAAATAGATGTTTTTCTGGAACTGTCTTGCTTTTTCCATGATCCAGTGGATGTTGGCAGTTAGATCTCTGGTTCCTCTGTCTTTTCTAAAACCAGCTTGAACATCAGGAAGTTCACGTATAGCACTATATAAAGTTTACGACATAATGATTTGACTCATATATATCATCAAATAATGGGTTTCTCCAGAGGCTCAGGTGGTATAAAGAATCTGCCCATAATGCAAAATTTAAAGGCAGAAAAAAATATATTTCCTTGTGATGAGAACTCTTAGGATTTACTCTTAAACTTTCATAAAAAAATATAACAGTGGCAATTATATTTATCATGTTATATATTAAATCCCTACTACTTATTTATCTTATAAGTAGAAATGTGTATCTTTCTGCTTCCTTCATTCAATCCCCTCATCCTTCCATCTCTGGTAAACAGAGATCTTATCTCCTTTTCTATAAGTTTGTTTTTCTGCTTGAACTACCATTAACCCATCAATTTCACTCCTGGGTATTTAGCCAAAGACAATGATACATTTTGAAAAGATACATGCACCCCTATGTTCATTATGGCATTACTTATTATAGCCATGATAAAAAGCAACCTAAGTGCTCATCAATAGATGAATGAATAAAGAAAATATGATATATATAAAATATATATATAATAGAATATTAATCAACCATAAAAAACCCAAAATATTGTCATTTGTGTTATCAAGGATGGACCTAGAGGATACTAGGCTAAATGAAATATCTCAGAGAAAGACAAATATTGTATGATTTCACTTATATGTCAAATCTGAAAAAAAAAAACAACAAATGGACATAAAAAAATAGAAACAGTCATAGATACAGAAAATGAACAGGTGGTTGCCAGCAGGGAGAGGGTGCTAGAGGAGAGAAATAGGTGAGGGATATTAAGAGATACAAATGCCCATTTGCTATATAAGTGAAGCATGAGTATGAAATGTACAGTGTGAGGAACAGAGTCAATAGTTACGTAGTATTTTAGTGTGGTGACAATTTGTAACTAGACCTGTGGTGACTATTTTGAAATGTATAGAAATATTAAATTGAATCATTACATTGTATAAACAGGAACTAATATAGTATTATAGGTCAATTATACTTCAGAAACAGTCTCAACTAATTTAAAAGATAGATATTTTACAAACTCTTCTGAAAAGAAGCTATCAAATGGTTTAAATGAAACAGTATCCATTGCTCAAATGGGATTCAAAATAGTATATTTCCGAGTAGCCAGCTGGAAAACCACAACATTCCAAAAATGAACTTTGCCTCTAGAGTTTGTTGTTGTTCTGTCACTCAGTCGTGTCTGAGTCTTTGGGACCCCATGGACTGAAGCAAGCCGAACTTCCCTGTTCTTCACCATCTCCCAGAGTTTGCTCAAACTCACGTCCATTGAGTCAGCGATGCCTTCCAACCATCTCATCCACTGTCCTCTGTCATCCCCTTTTCCTCCTGCCTTCAATCTTTGCCAGCAGCAGGGTCTTTTCTAATGAGTCAACTCTCTGCATCAGGTGACCAAAGTATTAGAGCTTCAGCATCAGTCCTTCCAATAAATTTCAAGGAATAATTTCCTTTAGGGTTGACTGGTTTGATCTCCTTGCAGTCCAAGCCTAGACAGATACTGCTCCAATCTCACTTCACAAAATTTTAAAAATCAGAACCCTAAAATGATCACACTGTTCCCAAATAACTAACCTGCATCCCTAAACAAAGCTCAAACATAGAAATTAATATTCAGGTGATTGTATTCATCAGTCACCTTAAAAGTTAAAATTCACCTTACAATGAATTACTATTATGTCATTTAAAAGTAGATGGTGATGAATTAAAGATCTAGATGAAATTCTACAGTAAGCACAAAAATACCAATACAAAGAATTATAGCTATGAAGTTAACAAAGGAGATAAAATAGATCATTAAAAATAAAAAAGGGGGTAGTAAGAGTAGAAAAGGGAATGTAGAACAGATGATATAAGATATAAAGATTTAGCAAGGTAATATATTTAAACCTAATCATCTCAATAATCATACTTAAAGCAATCAGTTCAAATGACCCAATTAAAAACAGAGATTGCCAGTTTGAATAAAGAACACAAGACCTAACTATATGTCACTCTCAAGAAATCCATTTAAAATATAAAAATATATACAGGTTAATTGTAAAAGGATAAAAAATGTCTATCTGGGTTGAAAAGTGAAAGTGAAAGGCGCTCAGTTGTGTCCAACTCTTTGTGAACCCATGGAGCATTCAGTCCATGAAATTCTCCAGGTCAGACTACTGGAGTGGGTAGCCTATCCCTTCTCCAGGGAATCTTCCCAACCCAGGAATCAAACCAGGGTCTCCTGCATTGCAGGTGGATTCTTTACCAATTGAGCTTCTATCTGGCTTACCCTCAGGTAAACAAAGCTACAGTGACTATATTAATATCAAACTTTATTTCAGAGAAAAGAATATTATCAGGCACAATATTCTTTGGATAATATTATCAACGTTTCAACAATATCATCAGCAGTACACAAGGAACACTGCAAATGCTTTACCTGCATTGAAGGTATCTCTAAATGCCTTGGAGATTACTATTAACTCTCCCTCCCCAAGCCTTTCAACACTAGCAACTATGCAGATGAAGCAGTATTAGCAAGTTTTGCTCCCTGCCTCCAGTTGGAGTGGATTTTGAGGTTTAATGTATTGTCCAGAGTTCCTTGATGAAACAAGCTGAGTCTGGCACTTTTCCTGAAATCGCTTCAAGGCCTCTTCCACTTCTTGCCTGCTTTTCTCACTCCATTACAGATTTCATTTAGAAGCACTTCCTTAATAAATCATTCAGTTGTACACAAATATTTCTTACAGGGTTTTACTCTTTTTTGAAATTTCCCTGAGGTGGATGAATTGTTAAAGATGATAGTTCAGAAGATTTCCCTTAAAAGAGGATAATACTGAGCAGGAAAGAAAAAAAAAGACAGAGTCCATTTTTAAATGTTATCAAAGGTACAAACCTCCACAGCTTTGAGGACTTTATATACAGTATTTTCTGCAGTTTCCATTTAAGAGTGTTCTTATTTCCTTCTATCTATTTTAACCATGCAGTGATTGGCTAAGGAATGAAATTTTCCTGGGATTAGGCCATCACCAGATGGTCAATACCAAAATCAGATTAATTATATTCTTTGCGGCCAAATATGGAGAAACTCTATACAGTCAGCAAAAACAAGACCGGGAGCTGACTGTGGCTTAGATCATGAACTCTTTATTGCTAAATTCAGACGTAAACTGAAGAAAGTAGGGAAAACCACTAGACCATCCAGGTATGACCTAAATCAAATCCCTTACGATTATACAGTGGAAGTGACAAATAGATTCAAGGGATTAGATCTGATAGAGTGCCTGAAGAACTATGGATGGAGGTTTGGGACATTGTACAGGAGGCAGTGATCAAGACCATCCCCAAGAAAAAGAAGAGCAAAAAAGCAAAATGGTTATCTGAGGAGGCCTTACAAATAGCTGATAAAAGAAGAGAAACTAAAGGCAAAGGAGAAAAGGAAGGATATACCCATCTGAATGCAGAGTTCCAAAGAATAGCAAGGAGAGATAAGATTCCTCAGCGATCAATGCAAAGAAATAGAGGAAAACAATAGAATGGGAAAGACTAGAGATCTCTTCAAGAAAATTAGAGATACCAAGGGAGCATTTCATGCAAAGATGAGCTCAATAAAGGACAGAAATGGTAAGGACCTAACAGAAGCAGAAGATATTAAGAAGAGGTGGCAAGAACACACAGAACTATACAGAAAAGAACTTCATGACCCAGATAATCATGATGGTGTGATAACTCACCTAGAGTCAGACATCCTGGAATGTGAAATCAAGTGGGGCCTTGGGAAGCATCTCATCTCACACACTAACATAGTAATGCTCAACATTCTCCAAGCCAGGCTTCAATAGCACATGAACAGTGAACTTCCAGAAGTTTAAGCCGGATTTAGAAAAGGCAGAGAAACCAGAGATCAAATTACCAACAGCCTTTGGATCATCAAAAAAGCAAGAGAGTTCCAGAAAAACATCTACTTCTGCTTTATTGACTATGCCAAAGCCTTTGACTGTGTGGATCACAACAAACTGTGGAAAATTCTTAAAGAGAGGTGAAAACCAGATCACCTAACCTGTCTCCTGAGAAATCTGCATGCAGGTTAAGAAAGAAGTTAGAACTGAGCATGGAGCAACAGACTGGTTCCAAATAGGGAAAGGAGTAGATCAACCTTGTATATTGTCACCCTGCTTATTTAATTTATATGCAGAGTACATTATGCAAAATGCCAGGCTGGATGAAGCACAAGCTGGAATCAAGCTTGTGCTTGACTCGGACAAATATCAATAACCTCAGATAGGCAGGTGATACCACCCTTATGGCAGAAAGTGAAGAAGAACTAAAAAGCCTCTTCATGAAAGTGAAAAAGCTGGCTTACAACCCAACATTCAGAAAACCAAGATCGTGGCATCTTTTCCCATTACTTCATGGGAAATAGATGGGGAAACAGTGACAGACTTTATTTTGGGGGGCTCTAAAATCACTGCAGATGGTGACTGCAGCCATGAAATTAAAACACATTTGCTTCTTAGAAGAAAAGTTATGACCACCCTAGACAGCATATTAAAAATCAGAGACATTACTTTGCTAACAAAGGTCCATCTAGCCAAAGCTTTGGTTTTTCCGATAGTCACATATGGATGTGAAAGTTAGAGTATAAAGAAAGCTGAGTGCAGAAGAACTGATGCTTTTGAACTGTGGTGCTGGAGAAGACTCTTGAGAGTCCCTTGGACTGCAAGGAGATCCTACCAGTCCATCCTAAAGGAGATCAGTCCTGGTTGTTCATTGGAAGGACTGATGCTGAAGCTGAAACTCCAATACTTTGGCCACCTGATGAGAAGAACTGACTCACTGGAAAAGATTCTGATGCTGGGAAATATCAATGCAGGAGAAGGGGTCAAAAGAGGATGAGATGGTTGGAAGGCATCACCGTTTCAAATGGGCATGAGTTTGAGTAAGCTTCAGGAGTTGGTGATGGACAGGACGGCTGGAATGCTGCAGTCCATGGGATCACAAAGAGTCGGACATTACTGAGTGATGTACTGAACTGAGGGCTGTAAACCAGAACCACTGGCCATTCCATTCATACACACTTCTATCCTTATAGTAAGTCTTAAAATTAATCATAAATTAGGAGAAAATTGAAAACAAAGTAAGTTATTGTAAATGAGATAGAATCTGAAAAGAAAGGTCTATAAGGAATCATGGGGCTTCCCTGGCAGTTCAGTAGTAAAGAATCCACCTGCCAATGCAGGAGACATTAATTCAATCCCTGGTATGGGAAGATTCTCTGAAGAAGAAAATAGCAATGCACTGCAGTGTTCTTACCTGGGAAATCCCATGGACAGAAGAGCCTGGCGGGGGATGCAGGGAAGTGGGGCTACAGTCCTTCAGGTTGCAAAAAGTCAGACACCACTTAGCGACTAAACAAAACCGTAATCCATTATATAAACTTAACCTGTGCTTTGAAACTTGTTGAAATTGTTATCAAAAGATATTTTTTTTTCAACATTTCCTTAAGTTAGAGGCTCTGGATAAACTTTAAAGATTCATCAGTCATCTGAAATATAATTTTTTGTATAGTTTATATTTTCCTAGGAAGAGAGTCAAAATGTCCACAAGATTCTTAATGAGACTGGACTCTCCCTGCTCAACAATTAGTCTTTTTGTTTATGAATGCAAGGAGATGGTGCATTTTGGCCCTTCCTTTTAACTTTGGTGAGTCCTCAAAACCTTCTTCCTTCTTCTTTTGAGGAAAGACGCTCTCTCTTCACTGTCCTAATTCTCTGTTTTCATTTTTCTTATTTTCTGTTGCATTTTTGCTTCTAAACACCTGTTATGTTTTCCCAGAAATTATTCCTGGACTGATTTTGTTTTTCCAAGAACCCTCAAAGAATTCAAGCAATCTCATAATTCCATGTAACCTCCTCTATTAGAATCACTCACACAAGTTTGCTTTCAACCCTGATAGTTCTCAAAGGCTTCACTATACCTCTCTTCAGTCTCATAGTAGCATATGTGCCCAGGTGTCACATTCAAAATATTCAGGATGTGAAATATTTCTCCTAACAACTATTTATTTCTATGATATCACTCTCTATTAGTAAGACCAGAAACCCTGATAATCAAATTGTCAAAATCAAATAAAATTTGACTCTCCTTTTCATTTACTTCTAATTTCTGAGTAAGAACTGGACATGGAACAACAGACTGGTTCCAAATAGGAAAAGGAGTACGTCAAGGCTGTATATTGTCACCCTGCTTATTTAACTTATATGCAGAGTACATCATGAGATGTGCTGGGCTGGAAGAAGCACAAGCTGGAATCAAGATTACCAGGAGAAATATCAATAACCTCAGATATGCAGATGACACCACCCTTATGACAGAAAGTGAAGAGGAACTAAAAAGCCTCTTGATGAAAGTGAAAGAGGACAGTGAAAAGGTTGGCTTAAAGCTCAACATTCAGAAAACTAAAATCATGGCATCTGGTCCCATTACTTCATGGGAAATAGATGGGGAAACAGTGTCAGACTTTATCTTTTGGGGCTCCAAAATCACTGCAGATGGTGACTGCAGCCATGAAATTAAAAGACATTTACTCCTTGGAAGGAAAGCTATGACCAACCTAGATAGCATATTCAAAAGCAGAGACATTACTTTGTCAACAAAGATCTGTCTAGTCAAGGCTATCGTTTTTCCAGTAGTCATGTACGGATGTGAGAGTTGGACTGTGAAGAAAGCTGAGCACCAAAGAATTGATGCTTTTGAACTGTGGTGTTGGAGAAGACTCTTGAGAGTCCCTTGGACTGCAAGGAGATCCAATCAGTCCATTTAAAGGAGATCAGTCTTGGGTGTTCTTTGGAAGGAATGATGCTAAAGCTGAAACTCCAGTACTTTGGCCACGTGATTCAAAGAGTTGACTCACTGGAAAAGACTCTGATGCTGGGAGGGATTGGGGGCCAGAGGAGAAGGGGAGGACAAAGGATGAGATGGCTGGATGGCATCACTGACTCGATGGACATGAGTTTGAGTGAACTCCAAGAGTTGGTGATGGACAGGGGGGCCTGCTGCTGCTGCTGCTAAGTCACTTCAGTCAGGTCCGACTCTGTGCGACCCCATAGATGGCAGCCCACCAGGCTCCCCCGTCCCTGGGATTCTCCAGGCAAGAACACTGGAGTGGGTTGTCATTTCCTTCTCTAATGCATGAAAGTGGAAAGTGAAAGTGAAGTCGTTCAGTCGTATTCGGCTCTTAGTGACCCCATGGACTGTAGCCTACCAGGCTCCTCCATCCATGGGATTTTCCATGCAAGAGTACTGGAGTGGGGTGCCATTGTCTTCTCCGGACAAAGAGGCCTGGTGTGCTGCAATTCATGGGGTCTCAAAGGGTCGGACATGACTGAGCGACTGAACTGAACTGAACTGAACTGAAGTCCTATCAATTCTTCAGTGTCTCTTGAAAATACTTTTCCTATTCTTAGTGCCATCTTCCTTTTTCAGTCTCCTTACATTTCTATTTTTCTCTATTCCAAATGTATTCTATACATACCAAAATGAGGTGAAGTGAAGTTGCTCAGTCATGTCCGACTCTTTGCAAACCCATGGACTGTAGCCTACCAGGCTCCTCCTTCCATGGGATTTTCCAGGCAATAGTACTGGAGTGGGGTGCCATTTCCTTCTCCAGGGCAGCTTCCCAACCCAGGGATTGAACCCAGGTCTCCTGCATTGTAGACAGATGCTTTACCATCTGAGCCACCAGGGCCTCTATTCATGTTCTTCTGCTACTCACATCTATGTTAAGCCACTATTTGCTGAAGAATATCTGTAGTCTCTCTCTCTCTATTTTTTTAATAACACCTGCTGTATTCTGCCCCTACTGACATATTACATGTCTGTTTTTCTCATTTTTTGAACACCACGCAATTACAAATTGTCAACGCTAAACAAATCCTCAAGTTTCTCAACCCTGTAGCTTGGTTTACAAACATAGTTTTAAAGCCATTTCCTCTATAACATTTGGTTAATTTCTATAACTTGAGCATTCCTAAAGCTTTTTTCCAATCTTGCCATTTTGCAAGAAACTCTCCCCTAATCTGCTTTGCTTAAAGATAAAGTCTTAAACTTTGTGTCCTTGAATTTGATTCACCTGCTAATATCTTATAAATAGTAGGCTCTTAATAATTTTAATGGAAGAATAAATGAATTATCCATTTTACTTTACTGGTTGGTTAAAAGAAGACTTGAATCTTAACCTTGAAAATTGGTTTTTCTCCTTGAAGAAACTGTATATAAATGAAGTTCAATCAATGTTAGCAACTTTTGGAGCTATAGATAAAGGCCAGAACCAAGAATTGTTAAGTAAACTATATGACTTGTGCAGAGAAGGACAACCATCACTCAAGCCATAAATGCTAGAGGTTAATGAGAGCCACATACTCACTAACTCTTTGAAAACCATTTAGAAGGTGGAATTGCTCTTAGAACAGTAATTTGGTTAAATGAATATTGTGCCAAAAGATTTCAAATTTATAAAGTAACAATTTAAGCAGTTTTATAGAAAATTGCTCCCCAAATTACATCCCTAAAAATAACAGCCTTTAATCACACTCTACAAGATGTATACATTTCACAAGAGCCAAATCTTTTTGTAATTAGATACAATGGCTAATGTAACATTTTAACAACATCAAAATACATTGCATTTATAAAATACATTAATATTCTAACAAAACATCTATTATATTACAGATTTTAAAGGCAGCATAATTGCAGGGTCTACTCATCTAGGAACAAATGTGAAATAAAAATTTCTTGATTACTTTTCAGCAGAAACTGAACAAACAACCCAATGGAATTATGACTAGATGCTTTAAACATTCATCAAATAACCCAATGGAATTATGACTAGATGCTTTAAACATTCATCAAATAACTGATTAATTTGGGGGGAAAAGGCAACTGAATAAAATTTAGGTTATATTTTTAGTGCTTTTTTTTTTAATTTAACAGTTAAATTAAAACAAAAATTTCAAGTATTTTACTTCAGGAAACTAACTGAAAACATGATTTCAAATAGTTAGAGGATGAGTCATTCTAAACACAACAAATAAATCAAATAGTTTTACATATCCCTCAACACAGCTTTACTGTTTTATTATTATAGTGTTTCCTCAAACAATTTGTCTTGTATTATACATAGATATTCTAATTTAATCATTTCAGTAACTCTTGGACAAGTATGATATTATAATTTTAACAGATGAAATTATGTCCAAGATTTGAAGATATTTTCTACTAAAGGTATATTTTCAGGTAAATCAAACATTTAGAAACCGGAAGATTTTATCTTTGGTGTATTTAATAATCTTTTATGTTCAGTAAACAGCTAAACCTTCCAGGGAGATTCATTATTAACCTGCTGCTACTGCTGCTAAGCCACTTCAGTCATGTCCAACTCTGTGTGACCCCATGGGCTGCAGCCTACCAGGCTCCTCCATCCATGGGATTTTCCAGGCAACAGTACTGGAGTGGGGTGCAATTGCCTTTTCCACATTATTAACCTATACATCCCTAAATAATTATGATATATGATTATTTAAAATATTTACATATAATAACTATATCAAAGTGGTATATATTTAAATGCATCATATGGCTTCAACAACATACATTTATGCTGTTTTCTTGACGAATGTCTGGATCCCTAAAATGTATATTATTTATAACTAGGTATAATACATATACCTTCAGCAATACGTGAACCGTGAACTTCCTGATGTTCAAGCTGGTTTTAGAAAAGGCAGAGGAACCAGAGATCAAATTGCCAACATCTGCTGGATCATGGAAAAAGCAAGAGAGTTCCAGAAAAACATCTATTTCTGCTTTATTGACTATGCCAAAGCCTTTGACTGTGTGGATCACAAGAAACTGTGGAAAATTCTGAAAGAGATGGGAATACCAGACCACCTGACCTGCCTCTTAGGTAATCTGTATGCATGTCAGGAAGCAACAGTTAGAACTGGACATGGAACAACAGACTGGTTCCAAATAGGAAAATAAGTTCGTCAAGGCTGTATATTGTCACCCTGTTTATTTAACTTATATGCAGAGTACATCATGAGAAATGCTGGATTATGGAAGAAACACAAGCTGGAATCAAGATTGCCAGGAGAAATATCAATAACCTCAGATATGCAGATGACACCACCCTTATGGCAGAAAGTGAAGAGGAACTCAAAAGCCTCTTGATGAAAGCGAAACAGGAGAGTGAAAAAGTTGGCTTAAAACTCAACATTCAGAAAATGAAGATCATGGCATCCGGTCCCATCACTTCATGGGAAATAGATGGGGAAACAGTGGAAACAGTGTCAGACTTTATTTTGGGGGGCTCCAAAATCACTGCAGATGGTGACTGCAGCCATGAAATTAAAAGACGATTACTCCTTGGAAGGAAAGTTATGACCAACCTAGATAGCATATTCAAAAGCAGAGACATTACTTTGCCAAGAAAGGTTCGTCTAGTCAAGGCTATGGTTTTTCCTGTGGTCATGCATGGATGTGAGAGTTGGACTGTGTCCCTTGGACTGCAAGAAGATCCAACCAGTCCATTCTGAAGGAGATCAGCCCTGGGATTTCTTTGGAAGGAATGATGCTGAAGCTGAAACTCCAGTACTTTGGCCACCTCATGTGAAGAGTTGACTCATTGGAAAAGACTCTGATGCTGGGAGGGATTGGGGGCACGAGGAGAAGGGGATGACAGAGGATGAGATGGTTGGATGGGTTCACCAATTCAAATGGATATGAGTTTGAGTAAGCTTCAGAAGTTGGTGATGGACAGGGAAGCTTGGCATGCTTCAGTCCATGGGGTCGCAAAGAGCTGGACATGACTGAGAGACCAAACTGAACTGAACAGATTGGTGCAGATGTATTGAGAAATATAATCCAATTAAATTCTTATTAATTTAGGACAAGAGAAGTATTGCCTATTGGCCTTGTAGACATGAAGAGAACCTCCATGAACATGCTACAGTTTCCTTAATTTTTCAGGTGACATACAAGCATAAAAAATGAAGAATTATACAATTATCCACGTCAGGCTGCTCTCTGATGGAAGCAAATCACAGAAACTGATAGTAGATACCAGTTTAGCCTTCAAAAAAAGAAATGTTTTAGCATCGCAGTTTGAAACTATGGATTAAAAATGATTTTTTTCAAAATTATTTATTTTTCAAAAGGATATTAACCTTTTTAAGGTGCATTATAAGAAACTTGAAGTCTCTAACCTCAGGGGAATTTTACTCCTAAACAGACAGTACGTGCAAAGAACTCATATAACCAAAGAAACCACTGTATACATGTATAACCCCAGATCACAAGTCTCTTAGCACAAGCTTGTTGAAAGGATTTAGCTTAATACCTGCTCTCTGAAGGTTCACAAATACAAAGTAATCTTCCCACAGTTCTCCACAAATGACACATCCATTACTAACTAGACCTTCTGATTCTTAAGCTACCATTTTGTATCAAGTTGTAAGATAAATATAGAATTTTCCATAATTGTCATAAATATATAATTTAAGAAGCCTTATATATGAATGTACAGGTTATTTATTTGTATGCTCTGTTCTGTGGAAATTCTACCTGTGGCATTTCTAAATGTGTTGCTTTGTTTCAGTGAACGGTTTTGTTTGTATTTTTCAGTGTGTGTTTGAGGTCTCTATCAGTTCTATAAAAGGAGAACATTAATCAAGTGAAGGCACCATAACATATGTGAATGAGAGCCACGGCAAAGGAATTGCAAGCAACACAGAATTCTGCGTCCTTACCTTGTATTTTAAAACAAGCTCATTTCTTTACTGGAAATCTTAAAAAAGTAATGTGCATATCACTATGCCCTAGGGTGAGATGTTTTTCTTCTCCTAAACATGAGTTCATCCAAATAATATCTTTTTCTGAAATTAATGTTTAGCATTATTAAATAAAAATAAATAATAAAATATATTTTACAACAATATATTCCACAAATATGTAGAGAAACATGAAGAAATTATTCTTATTAATATAATAAATAATTATTTACCTTTTATTTAATAATAACCTGGGTAATACTAGTTATTTGTAGACCTTTATCATATAAAAATTTACTAATTGTGTGCCTGATTAAATTGGAATATCTTCCAGTCTAATAATAAAAACTGATGTTTTATATTATTTCAGTCAAGGAAACAAGACTTCCATACAAGTCTAATCAAGGTATATGACTATAAAATATGACTTAAATTCATCTATAGTTAATTTCCTAGATCAGGTGCAGATTAGAGTAATGCCTTTAAGATTCTGTATGCATACATGTGGCACAGTTACAAGTCATTCTGGACCAAAAGGAAAAAAAGCAGAGTTAGACCTTAAAACTGTTCCTAGGACCTTGCCTCTTGGAAAACAACTGTAAATCCTATTTTCCAATATTTTTTCTTCCTTTCTGGACTCCGATTTTCTAAATTGACTCTGTGTCTCCTAGTGACCTCCTTCTATGCTGTCCCTGGGATCGTCGGCTAAATCGTTATTCATCACCACGTTTCATCTCTGTCTAGCTCCACACCGTTCAGGTTGCTGGAGAGCATTTTCTTTTCTTTTTAAAAAAAGGGTTTGCCATAAAATAGGTTGGTGACAGAATCTATGGTAGAGAAAGTAAAAATATTAAATGCATTAATGTTTTGCCAGTATTATGCCAAGGAGAAATATTTAATGTCTAATTGAAACAAGTCCTAAAGTCAGTAGAAAACATTTTGTTGAGACATAGAAAACATTTTGGTAAGATTTCCTTTCAGATCATTACCTCCTGATCTAATTTCATTATATTTTAAGTATTAAGTATTTATTCACTAAATTTTATTCCAGTGTCTGATTTATAACAGCTACTGAAGCAACTAAAATGAAAAAAAAAAAAAAAAACCAGTTCCAGTCATTAAGTGACTACACTGAAAAGCTTGATACAGATAGTAATATAAATATATATAGATGTGAATATATATCCATCACATATACACACACAAACACAATAATGAGTTTTTACAAAAGTCACAGTATCAACTACTACAGCCAGTGTAAATTATAGCCTTCTATGTCTATTCTTAATTTCCTCACTCTAAATAGAGGCATAGGTTCAAGATATGTTTTATTTTCATCTACATTTACTATAAAGAAAAGCAATGTGAATACAGTAATAAATGGGAGCTGACCAAAATGCTTCAGTGTTCAGAAGACAATAAAAAGTATAGAGAGAATTGCATATGATGTCTGGTAGCAATAACAACTGCCTTACCATACTATCCAATTTTTTGAAGGATATTAAACATTACCATTTTTAATACATAAAAAGACACTGACTTTTAGAAGTTTATAACTAATTCAATTTTTGTTTTAAATCACAGATTATGCCATCACTCTCCCAGACCTACAAATGTTGAGACACTGCCCTGGTGGGAAGGGGATTCCTTTGTTAAGAAGAAAAGTAAATTTAGACAGATGAAAATGCCTGTCTTTCTGGTGTATTGCATAGAGTGTGATATATGGAGTCCCTATTTCACCCACCATAATTGCAAAACTTTGCCAAACCTCCTTAGATTTATGGGAATGAGGATAGATGAGTGAAATGGTGTCAGTGTTTTTTAAAGACTTCAAAAGCCATGTCCAAAGGAATATTTGAGCTAGGTCAGCCCTAAATAAAATGACTCTTTTTTTTTTTTTTTTTTAAGAACGAGAAAACTTAAAGCTATTTCCATTCACACTCATTTAAGCCGCTTCCATAACTGCTATTTGTAAATACATTCTGCTGCCCTTTCTACAACATCTAAATTGTTGTCTGTCCTCCTGTACACAAGACCTTCTAATTCATTTAAGTTTCTAAAAGGACAACCTTTGATACGATACATTAGCAACTGCTGTTGTCACTCAAATGCAGCTGGAATGAAAGGGATTAAGCAAAAAGTCCTGCTGTAGTTAGTGCACAATTGCAAGTATATAAAATGGACATTGAAGAATAAGCTTTTGAATAAATTGAAAACACTTCCTAGAAATATTCAGGTGTCCCTCACTGCACTAAGTAATGATAGAAAGGAAAGCAAAGGACATTTTCAGAAGGCGTTCATGTGTAGAAGGCATGCGGCTTTTAGTATTGACCGAGTGCCTGCACCATCAACAAGGTTCGTCCTTCCAACATTGCCTGCTATGCACAAAGTTCTGCAACATCAATTAAGGACAGAAATGGCAGAACAGTGAGAAGAGGCTTAAAGTTAACCCTAAAATTCTTATGTAGTGTTTGTCATATGTTTATTTGTATTTAACTCCTTAATAAACTACTTAGTTGACAATTCAATGTATAGATTTTGTTTCTTCCTCAACCAAGTTTATCGTTCTTCATATCAAGTTGTCTACTAATGAATATCGTTTTAAGAACCAAAGGTACGTCTGTTCTGTGTTAATTATCAACTTCAATGCATATGAATAAATACATACTTTGTGAGGTTTCAGTTCAGTTTAGTTCAGTCGCTCAGTCGTGTCCGACTCTTTGCGACCCCATGAATCGCAGCACGCCAGGCCTCCCTGTCCATCACCAACTCCCGGATTCACTCAGACTCAAGTCCATCGAGTCCGTGATAGATAAATAAATACTTAAGTACCTAGCATAGTCTCTGGGCCATAACAGGTACTCAATAAATTTGGTGGATTTGAGCTTAAATCTTGACGATCATATCTATAAATATTTTTCCTTTTAAAAAATCTGAGGCTGGCCATCTGCTTCCTTTCTTTCCAAGTTACCATTTCTTATAGTAGCTATTCAACAAGCCATTAATCTTAGAGACTAGAGAACTGCTTTTACATTGCTTTCTATTTAGGTAGTACCTAAATCAAAGGGTGAGGTTTAAAAAAACCTTTTTAGCAAACCACTGTATGAGCTGGCATTGTCTTAGACTGTTAACAGTCATAGCTTAAACTACCTACTATCTTTTTCTTACACTGTCTGAATATACATCAGTAACTTGTAGTAAGGTGAAACTAGGAATAAAGTTTTTTCTTCATTTTAACATCATTTACCCTGAGGGCCATACTGATATGTCTTCTTGCAGGTCAAATAGAGAACTGTCTTACAGGTTATTATTTTACTTATCACAGAGATCAATATTTCTAAGTGTATGAAGAAAGGCTTATTCACACTGAGAGGTTACTATTCCTTTGAGATCTGTTTAAGTCACTTGATCCTAATATTTTAGTAACCTCTTAAGAAAATCACTGTAACAGTCCATTTGTATTGTGACATTTTTCTCAGTTACCGTCTCACTGGTTCCAGTCAGTTCAATAGTAGAAGGTCACAGAGTTAATTTGACCAGAAAGTCAAGACTTTTTGCTTACCCTATATGTTACCAGTGTTTTACAAATGGTGTTTCTGATTTTAAAAATACATATTTCTGCTACTGTACCTTCCATCTCTTACCCTTCATTGTTCAATTATTTCTATCTTTGTCTAAATTCCCACCATTAAAATAAAACCCTTGATTATTGTATAATTTTCTGTGAAAGAATCAATAAATTAACTAAGGAGCTAGATTAGAATATTCTCAGATGGTGAAAATCCCCTTCACTATATTTTCTGTGTAGAGTAAATTCATAGAAAGAGCATATGAGAATGTATTCAACCAATTATTCCTTCTCTCACTTTTCATAGGTTATTTGGTATGATCATAATTTTTTTAGTATGAGATATGATCAGTATTTGTCATATATTATTAGTATATGCTACAGTATTTAATATTATTAGTCTGAATACTTACGTCCTCCCATCCCTGAATTCATACGCTGAGATCCAAATGACCAATGTGATAGTACCAATAGGTGGGGCCTTTGGAAGGTGCTTGAGGCATGAGGGTGGAACTGTCATGTATGAGATTTTTAACAAAGAGGTTCCAGAGAGATCTGAAGCCCCTTGGACTTCCCAGGTGGGGCTAGTGGTAAAGAAACCACCTGCGGTTCCATCCTCGGGCCAGGAAGATTCCCTGGAGGAGGGCATGGCAACCCATTCGAGTATTCTTGGCTGGAGAATCCCATGGACAGAGGAGCCTGGCGGTCTGCAGTTCACAGTGTTGCAGAGTCAGACACAACTGAAGCTACTTAGCACACACAAACTACCATGTGAGGACACAGCAACAGGTGTCTGGTATGAACCAGGAAGAGGGCCCACTAAGAGACTATGCTATTGCCTTGATCTTGGAGTTTTCGGCCTCTAGAACTATGACCAATAAATGTCTGTTGTCTTGGTATTTTGTTATAGCAGTCAAAGGGACTAAAACAGTATTCATTAAAGTTTAAGATATTAATTCACTAATGTTATGGAAGGAAAATTATAAAAATAATATCCACTTAGACTTTATTCTATTTCACTGATAATATGCCCAAAAAATTACTTAAAATGTAATTAGTAGTTATTTGTGCACACTGGAATTGAGAATAGTTGTTTTTGGCTTCAGAAATGCAATTCTAACTTTTTAATTGGATGTCTTTTCTTTCTTCCTTCTTCTTCTTCTTTTATTTATTTATTTTTTCCTATTTAATTGCTCTGGCTAGGACTTCTGTAATATTTTGAATAGGAAGGCAATGGCACCCCACTCCAGTACTCTTGCCTGGAAAATCCCATGGATGAAGGAGCCTGGTGGGCTACAGTCCATGGGGTCGCTAAGAGTTGGACACGACTGAGTGACTTCACTTTCACTTTTCACTTTCATGCATTGGAGAAGGAAATGGCAACCCACTCCAGTGTTCTTGCCTGGAGAATCCCAGGGATAGGGGAGCCTGGTGGGCTGCCATCTATGGGGTCGCACAGAGTCGGACACTACTGAAGTGACTTAGCAGCAACAGCAGCAGCAGTGAGTGGAAACACTTTTCTTGTGCTTGAATTTAGAGGAAAAGCTTTCAGTCTTACCAATGACTATAATGTGAGTTGTGGGTTTGTCTTATATGACCTTTTATATTATATTATATTGAGCTAAAATTGTCTCTGTTTTCTGATTACATAAATAGTTAGTTGCTCAGTCATGTCCAACTCTTTGCGACCCCATGGTCTATAGACTGCCAGGCTCCTCTGTCCATGGACTTCTCCAGGCAAGAATACTAGAGTGAGTTTTCATTCCCTTTGTCAGGGATCTTCCCAATCCAGGGACCAAACCCAGGTCTCCTGCACTGCAGTCAGATTCTTTACCATCTGAGCCACCAGGGAAGCCCCTCTGATGACATGACCACATATAAAGAAAATTCTGTTCTAATTCCCCTTGCTCCCATTACAAAGAGTGGTAGAAGCAAACATTTAATTGATCAAATATGTTTATAAATTATCCTTGGGTCCTGTTTAGGACAAATGTGGTAGAATAGAAGCTTTAAAAAAATCTACTAAAAGTTAATATTAGTAACATTGATGAAACTCAGAGAATAAGTCTAAAAAGAGTTTATAAAGTCCAAAAGATGTGCATGAAACAAATAGCCACTCATGTCTGCAAGACCTTGTTAGGGCCACTTCCTTCCATACCTGGCATAGTCATATGTGGAAAATACCAGTTACAGTGACTTTCCAAGGCCCTCTCCCTTATTTTAAATCATTTCTGGTTCTTAGTTTCAAGCAACATAAACTACTCTTATCCTTAAGAATAAAGTACATTGAAATAATTTTAGGAAGTATATAGGATTGCTGGAAAGGTTGCTGAGTAAAACGTGAGACATGTAAAAATTCAGGGAAGGCTATGTGGTAGCCATGGCAACATCCGTAGTAACCTCAGCCTCTGCTCCGGAACATTAAATGTCACTGTGTTCATAGTCACAGACATGACCAAATGAGATGGCACTGCCACTGCTGCTGCCACCTGCTGTCAGGATAGATTCTCCAGAGAATCCGTGCCTTTGAGTTTACCATCTGATGTGAACTTTGGGATAGTGTATCTGATGGGCAGTGTCTAGATCATATGCCCAGGCCTTGGTTGCAAAGATGAGCAGACACATGCTTGTCATTTTTAATGTTTATAATAGTAAGCAGGCTCTGCCATCTGGAAAAACTCATGAGGTATTAAACCCTTCAAATAGAGAAAAAGGGTTTAGAAGGAACTCATCACACCATGCCTCAAAAAAATATCCATTGTAGACAGTGCTCAGAAAAGCCAAATTTTTTTTTTTTTAATTCTACTTCCCATCTGAGTCTTTCATTTTTAAATTCCCTTCTTCAGATTTGGGTGGGGTAGGGGGGGCTATCTCTATGCCAGGTGATTGATGAGAGTGCATAGTTTGCTTCACTTCCTAAGTCAATTTGATAACATTTAACTGGCATAGCAGGAGTTATACATAAGCCTCATTGTAAAGCAGAAAACTTATTTGTTGGTATGAGTGATAGCAGATAATGAGAAAGAAACATCTGAATTGAGCAATACTGAAACATGTAAAATACCTGCAGCAGAGGCAGACTAGCCCAAGAATAAGTGGTTTCCTTTCCTCTGTCCTAAATCCTCTTTACTCTTAAGATGCAGTATTTCCAAAAAACCTTCTTTACAAATTGTCCCTTTCCCATCCCACTCAGACATGTAAACTAACTACTTTTGTGTTTTGTTCCCAAACATATTGTATTTATTTCTTACAGTTGCTACAGTATTTAAAAATACTCTTTTAGTTTTTGTGTGCCTTATCCCTGAATTCATGTTACCTTCCCAGTGACAACTATAGTACTCAAACCATAACAGGTCAGTGAAAAATATCTGTTAAATGACATATTTTACAAATGCATTCAAATTTGCAAAGTGTAAGTGGCTACACAGAGAAAATAAAAAGTTTGAACTAAACAATTTGATGTGTCACTCCACCTTGCAAAGATTGTAATTTAAATAATCATGACAAATAAAATTCTAATTGTTTGAGGTTCAGGGTAGGAAGAAATATAGAATTCTAGACAGGTTGAAATCTTGTTAATCTGTTATCAGAACTGATAACAGAAACAGGCAGACTGTGTTCTTTCCTAGAGAATAATAAAGAGAAATGGTTGAAGACCATCCTTGCTTAATTAAAAGCTCTTGCTTATCGTATGTTTACTTTATCAGCACATTATGCTGGTATTTACTCCTTTATTTCTCATGAAAACAGTTGGGATGAAGGTGTTATTTTCATTCTAGATATAACAAAAGAGGCAAATTCATAGTAATAGCAATACAAATGCTTATTCATGGCAAGCAAAAACTGAAAGAATACTTGTTCAAATCCTCAATACCTTCTCTGTCTCTTTAATTAAATTATGGTAGCATTTATGAAAAATAAACCTTAATAGACATTGAATTTGGTGCTTTATTCATCAGTACCATCTAATTGGCAGTTTTATCCATCATTCTTCAACCAGAAGCCACTGAGTATTCATTTACAATTCATCTATAGTTTCTTACCTGGATCGCTTAAACAATATATAGGTAGTGGGCAACCTACATTGTCTCATCAATTTCTCCAGGAATCTTTCAGTGTTCCTTTATTCCTTGAGCTATTTATGATTTCAGCACTTTCATGCTCATGGCTGTCAGAACTACAGCTATTTTCAAAAGTTTGTTTCTGTATCAAAAAGAAAGCTTATGTCCTTCAGAAAACTGATTTTGGGGACTGAGCTTATGGTCTGTTTGAAAGTTCCCCAATTCATCAGGAAGGACCTAGAAATTTCAGACAGCTAATTCAATCTCATTTTTTTTCTAACCCGTTTATCAGCACTTCCTTGGTGAGCATAATAATTCTACATAATGGAAGAATTCAGGATTGTGGTGACAAATATTAAAAGGGTTCATTGCCACTCACTGTACTGTTCTTCAACTCAATGGACATGAGTTTCAGTAAACTCCGGGAGTTGGTGATGGACAGGGAGGCCTGGCATGCTGCAGTCCACGGGGTCACAAAGAGTCGGACATGACTGAGTGACTGAACTGAACTGAACTGAACCGTACTATTCTTCTGGTCTTGGATGTAGACTTCTTTTTAGCAATGAATTGCTTGATTAGAAGACTATTGATTAATTCCAGTGTTCTTAAAATTTTCTACTACATGTCCCTTATAATAGAGACAAACAAACATATATACCCTGTTCAGTTCAGTTCAGTTCAGTCTCTCAGTCATGTCCGACTCTTTGTGACCCCATGAACCGCAGCACGCCAGGCCTCCCTGTCCATCACCAACTCCCAGAGTCCATCCAAACCCATGTCCATTGAGTCGGTGATGCCATCAACCATCTCATCCTCTGTTGTCCCCTTCTCCTCCTGCCCTCAATCTTTCCCAGCATCAGGGTCTTTTCAAATGAGTCAGCTCTTCGCATCAGGTGGCCAAAGTATTGGGGTTTCAACTTCAACATCAGTCCTTCCACACCCTGAGGCTAAGAATATAACTTAAAGCAGTCTATTAGAAGAATTAAACATCTTCAGAATCACCTGCTTTATGTTTACAACTCATATAAATTCTCTAATGTAATTGGTAACAATGTATATGTTTATTCTAAAATAAAATTTTATAAAATAGCTTTCCAATAAAATTAATAATCTAGGAAGTTATGCCAGACTTATCCCCTATTCACTTATTGCCCAAAGTCAGCCATGTAGTACCTAATATCCCTGAGAGTATTCTTGTTTGTTATCAGTAGAGCAATACAAAATGTTGAATTATTCCACAAGATGAATAAAGCCTCTATGATCTTAGTGGTCCACCTGATGTCCCTTGAAACATGTGCTCCTTGCTACATACTTTTATCACATGTTGCTTATACTGATTCATTGGAAAAGTGAGTTTAGAATGTGGAGTGAGCTAGTCATTGGTAAGTAATGACAAACAATCTGAACATAAGCACTTTCATATTTCTAGCTTTCAAGTTCTTTGTAATCTCCTAATTGGATTTTAAACTCCCACAGAAAGAGAAATTGCACTTTAAACATCTATACATCTCCCAAGTCCTTCTCTGTCTCCACAGTTCAAACACAAGGATGTGCACAATATAGACACTCAATAAATGTTGATTTCTATCTTAAGATTCTGTAGAAGTTTTCAGTGGGGATGCTTTTGACATTTTAAGGGAGTGAGATATTTTTCATCGTGTAAGCGAGTTACACATAATACAGGGTATATACAATTATGCATAGTACAGTTACACACAGTACATAGTACACATATACCTGGGACTCTGGGATCGGAAACAGGAATGTTCCCAAACACTGTTACAAAGAATTAGAAACCCTTCTGCATGGTCTGTATCTGACAACACTATATTTCAATGTATAATTGAAATTTTCTAAGAGAATAGAACTTAAATGTTCTCACACACAAAAAAGTAAATACATAAAGTGAAGGATGTGTTAATTAATTTAGTGGTGGGAATCCTTTCACAGTGTACACATATATCAAATTGTCACAATGCACACTATAAACCCATGATTTTTCCAATGGCCATGTATGGATGTGAGAGTTGGACTGTAAAGAAGGCTGAGTGCCAAAGTATTGATGCTTTTGAATTGTGGTGCCAGAGGACTCTTGAGAATCCCCTGGACAACAATGAGGTCAACCCAGTGAATCCTAAAGGAAATCAACCCTGAATGTTCACTGGAAGGACTGATGCTGAAGCTGAAGCTCCAATACTTTGGCCACCTGATGTGAAGAGCCAACTCATTAGAAAAGACCCTGATGCTGGGAAAAATTGAGAGCAGGAGGAGAAGCGGGCAACAGAGGATGAGATGTTTGGATGGCATCATTGACTCAATGGACATGAGTGTGAGTAAACTCCAGGAGATGGTAAAGGACACGGAAGCCTGGCATGCTGTAGTCAGTTGGGTTGTAGAATCAGACACAACTTAGCGACTGAACAACGCTGTAAATATCTCATAATTTTATTTGTCAGTTATATCTCAATTAAAAAATAACATAAAATAAATTTGTAAATAAATCCAAAAAACAAATACAAACCAAGAAAAAATGGATAAAGAAAGAAAAACACAAGTGAGTCAACACTAATTTAAAAAAGGACAAAACAAGAAAAAAAGACAATTCAAAGAAATGAAAAAATTCTATATTCTAGGTCCCCAAAACATGTGAAGCATTTGGATCACTAGATAAATGTTAGTAAATAATTAGTTAAAATTAAATTGTAGGCTTCTTCTTACCTGTGACACAAAGACTCCAGCATGACTAATCAAATACTTATTCAGAAAGCCTCAAGAAAAAATTTTATATAAGAGAAATAAAAAATTAATTATCATCTGAAAAGGTACAATGATATCCTTGCCTTCTTATTTCATTCTTGTGAGCAAACAGTATTGAATAATCAGTATCTGTCATTCATTGACTTAGACCTTGGGAATATAGGCTCCTCAAAGTTGAGGAACTCCTAGTGAACTAAGCAAAAATATATGAATATTTAAATAAATATGATGACAAGAGTTTGCTAAGGCAAAGCTGAGAAACAAATCAAGGTGAGGTCATTTTAAAAGAAATAAAAAAAAAAGAGAGAAACAACTTTTCTCACTGAAGTTGATCATTACAAATTTCATACACACAACAACAACAAAAATCTTTAAATAATTTTTAAAGGTTTTGCACAGTGTTCACACAGCTCTAATATAAGAACATTTAGCCTCAGTAAGTATTGGTTCCACCTACTGTTAAATTATGAGTCATATTTGGGCAAGTCCAAACAACATTATGAGAGCCTTAAAGGACAGGTAGAGACAGCATTCAGTATAGGTAGTATCAAAATTTGGAAAATCAAAATAAAAAATTGGAAAGCAAGGAGATTAAAACAGTAAATCCTTAAGGAAATCAACACCAAATACTCTTTGGAAGGACTGATGCTGAAGCTGAAGCTCCAATACTTTGGCTACCTGATGTGATCAGCTGACTCATTGGAAAAGATCCTCATGCTGGGAAAAATTGAAGGCAGAATAAGAGGGTGACAGAGGATGAGATGGTTGGATGGCATCACCAAGGCAAACTCCAGGAGATGATGAGGGACAGGGAAGCCTGGTGGGCTGTAGTCCCTGGGGTTGCAAAGAGTCAGACACAACTTGGTGACTGAATAACAAGAACAAAGAATCAAAATGCTAATTGCAAGAATAATTGGAAAGGGGCCAAAAGGAGGATCCCTGGATAGTTCGGGAAGAGACCTTTAGAGAGGGCTTCTCTTATTAGATCAGAGCTGGAAGGAGTCCGAAGGCAGCTTTAGAAGAATATAGACTGTAATTCTTTTTATTGCAGTCTTGCAGAAAAGCTCTTCCTGCTAAAATACTAACACAAACTCTGCAATATTTTCTAGACTTGCTCACCTCTATTTATTTCAATCTTCTGCTGGGAAATAGAGGTGAAGGAGGAAAAAGGACATTTGAGCCCAAAGAAATTTAAAACGGAAAGCAAACTGAAAGGCTCTGAGGCCAGGTGATGGAACAACAGAGCAGGAGTTAACAGTTTGTTGAAGACAGGCTGTACCTCCTGAATCCTACATAACTTGGTCCACATCCTATTTTTTCTCCTACAGTTTCTCCCTTTGGTCCCCATCCCCTTCAGTTTCTCCCTTGAGATGCTGCTCCTGGACATTCTGTAAAGCTTCTCTTGACTTTTAAAAACCTCTACTGACTTTAAGAAGTGTCTTTTCCTAGTGCAAAGACATTCTGTGGTTAGAAACTGCAGCTTCATACCTGAGTTGAAAAGACATTCCTGCTAATGGGCCTAACTGGATGCAACCGAACCACAAGAATGTGTCTGTAATCCCCGTAGCCTAACAGGAGAGAAACAGGAAGGTTGTTTGAGTGGTGTGTTACGTGGCATCCGTTATAATTTCAAGCATAAAACTGCATCTTCTATGAGGTCATTAGCCTTTTGAATTAATCACGCCACAATTGTTATTACAAAGCCGTGTTTGTTTACAAAGAAGCATTCAAATGTCCCAGACACTAATTTATCATATAAAAATGTGTTTATATCTGCATTTTTGTTCTGTATTAAGATCAATTTGAAAAAAAAGATAAAGCAGTTGTCAATTATATTAAAATAAACAGATAATGAGGAAGCTTAGTATCATCAATATTTATTATTCTAAGTGTACTTGTTTGAATTTTTTTCAACATGTTTTAGTCAGTGTATTTTATGAACTAGACACACTTATGATTAGGGGTTGCAGGGAGGGATTTTATTGGCATGAGAAAAACTTAAGTGATCTTAATTTCAAATTCATTCCTGGTTTAGTGATTTATCTGGTATCTTGATTCTTAAACAAAAGAAAAAAAATAACACTCAGCCACACGACGAAACTCTAACACAGAGTTCTGAGGGTCAGAAAGATTATCACCTCTCCAGTCTCTTGCTTTTGAGACTGTGTTTTTGCAAGAGGTAATGCTGTCCTATTCTGCTGACACTGTTTCTCCAAACACCATACTTCTACTCTGCTATTTGAAAGACAATACATTTGGCATATATTCTAACAACTCCCCTTTCTCCTATAAGATGACAGGCGGTTGCACCTTCTCTTCTCACAGTGGGAAGATCTAGTGTGCAAGAATGACCATGATTCCTTCTTGAGAAATTTGTTAAAAAAGATAGTTGTACTGCACAGAACTGCTGGGCTTAAACATTCCTTGTGAAAGCTCATAGAAACCAAAACACAAAGCTGTATATAAGAGAAACCACATTAATTCATAGTAAAATACCATGACGTTTTAATATTTTTCTCTGAAAAGATGATAGAAACAATAAAAATAAAAATTACATAAACCAGGTAATAGTTAAAATAATAGCATCCTATGTATACACATTTGGAGAGGGCTTCTTTTATTACGGCATATCTAAGTAAAAAGGTATCACCTTACAAGTGATACAAATAACTTGCTGTCAAGAGAGAATTTTCATAATTGTTTTCCTTTCTGTTAAATGGCCTTTTTGTATTCTCATGTCCTTATGAAAATAAATCCATTAGAACTCTACTATAAAATAGCATTTATATAATCACAAAAGATATGTTATATACTTTATAATACTGTAGGCTTTTATCATTGATTACTGACCAAGAATATTACATTTAGGTAATTCAAAATGATATTACGATAGTAATTAAAAACCAAAAGAGTTATGAGGATTACTTCAACAACAGTGTCAGTCAATATGCTGAGCTAATTAAGAAGAATGGTACACTGCCCTTTACCATAAAATATAAGCATGCACTTGTTGGCAGTTCTGTAGGACACTGTTAGTAGATTAATGTATTTTAAATCAGAAACTCTTTTTAAATATCTAATACGAGCCAGAAACTATGCTAGGTATGCAGAATACAGATATAAAGCAGAAAACCACCTCCCCGCTTCTAATATCTATGCTTTTGAAATGCTAAGCACAACTGTCACAATTTATTTGTTGTAGAGACCCTTCTTTGTGCTATGTACCATATCCCACAAAGCTGCTGTGATTTCAGCACAACAGCACGAGACAGTTCCGCATATACTGACAGGTTCTTCCAGAGTCTGTTGCATGCATTTCTGCTCTGACCTTCTCCAAATGCACGGGAACTTGCTTGTTCCAGATGTTCAGGATAGTTAAATCCCACGAGGAGGGCAACAGGTACAACTACTTCTTTGTCTCTGTCTCTACTATTGCGTGAATCCAAACTAAGCCATTCAGTGAAGCAAGTATATTTAGAGAAGGATAAATAGAGTATCTACATGAGTCAGACACTGTGGGTATCCAATATATCTACCAGCTATTAAAACTTATGGATGGAATACAATTCAACTCCTTTTATTGACATTCTCCCTAATACTCACAGCAATTCTGCAAAGTAATCTAAGGACTATGATGTTCAGAGAGTTCAACTAATTTGCCTATATTCAAACAACTAATAAATAACATCTTAGGAAGTTGAAATCCAATTTTTTTTTTCCAACTCAAATGTTCATCATATTGATAAACCATGACAACTCACTTATAAATGAATCAGATGATTAATGAACATTATCCTCAAAGAGCATATAGTCTACAAATGGAGACCAGCAAGTAGAATGTAAAACTGGAATGTTATGAGAAAGACTAGACTTATCTAAAGACAAGTAGGAGCCAGCTCCAGTCATTTGATTAGATTTTCTCCAGTAAAATATCTATGTTATTTATCAGGGTTTTTAAGACAGTTTACTTGACTTCAAAATATCCAATTTTTTTTTTCTTATTCTCCAATCCCTATCACTCAAATCATCCTCTGGCCCTGAAAAATCTGTCTACTTTTGCCTTGAGGTCACAAGAACTTATAAAACTACTAACATCCAAAATTTGACCAGGCAATTACTATCATATGTCATGCTCTTGAACTCATCCTCCAAACTTCACCATTGGGCTTCCTCTTCTCCTCTTCTTTGACCCTGTAAGTGTGTTAACACCTGCTCTCACTCCTAATGTCTAGGCCTCAGTATGCATCCTGAATTTTGAAAATGTGTAAATTTTCTCTTAAGTACAGAAATATACAAGTGCACACACACTTGGTTTCTGCTTCATATGAAACTTCCGAAGTACCCCACCAACATTATCTTCCCCATATAATCAACACCTCTAATTATAAATATATAAGTATGTAATATATACGGAATTACATATATAGAATATATACATAGAATTATATAGAGAGAATATACATGGCATGTATTACATACATATTCTAAATTTTCACCAGTAAACTACTGATAAATAATTTACATCACCAATTACCAATATTTAATTCATACCATTGTTTTCTATACAGAAATGTTTTCTAAAAAAGAGAACCATTTACTGTGCAAGTGATGAAAATATTAATATGTTCAATACATATTCTCTTTCATGTATTCCCCCCAAAACACGACCTAGTCATCAATAACTGGAGTGAACTTTGTTGCATCCTGCCTATTGTGTAAGAAATCCATATTGATAAATTTCAAACTCAAAGGAACATAGGAGGTAGTAATTCACATAGCCAAACACTGCATCATTATCAATGTGGTTTTAAGGTTGACAATTAATTTTTAACTAATTAATCATACAATTATTCTTGCATATTGATAAACAATGGAAATATCATGTGAAGTCTGTCAAATTTCCAGTTGTTCTATTATTTTTCCTTTTTCTCCTTCCCTCCATTTTCCTTCTTTTCTCGGTCTCTCCCTTTATTTCTCTGTCTCTTAAATAATACCTTATTTTGCAGTCTATTATCAAGAATAACTAAGGCAGGAATGGTGTCACAAAGCTTTTTATATATCAAAACTATTACATGAACTTCTAGGAATACTCCTGATGAATTATTTTTCATACTATGCAGGACAAAAATTTGTAACTAAGAGATAAAACGAGTCATAATATTAAACATAAGGGCAAAATGTGAATGCACAAATAATTTGAAAGCAAATGAAATTAGACTTTACCGTTTCTGCTCTCTGAAAGTGTCTACCTGAGGTTTCATAACTGAGAAGTTCCCTGGAATGGTAATTGATCAATGAAAAAAAAGTGATCTCCTGTCATGAAAACTTAACACTTCTTAGAATATTCAGAACACTTCTTAGAATATTCAGAGGATTAGACGTTTTAGATTAGAACCACAATGTTTACTTTCCTCTCTGGAGAACAACATTCAAATGGATATACAAGGGAATATTAAAATCCTTCTTCACTGACCTGATGAAAATGAAAATCATTATTTGATATCTTGGGACTGTTTTTATGACATGGACAACAAAAAAAAGTATTAAGTACCATTAACTGTCTTCTAAACAGGCCTTGATTAAACTTTATATAAGGCATATTTCAGTTCAGTTCAGTAGCTCTGTCGTGTCCGATTCTTTGTGACCCCATGAATTGCAGCATGCCAGGCCTCCCTGTCTATCACCAACTCCCGGAGTTCACTCAGACTCACGTCCATCGAGTCAGTGATGCCATCCAGCCATCTCATCCTCTGTCATCCCCTTCTCCTCCTGCCCCCAGTCCCTCCCAGCATCAGAGTCTTTTCCAGTGAGTCAACTCTTTGCATCAGGTGGCCAAAGTACTGGAGTTTCAGCTTTAGCATCATTCCTTCCAAAGAAATCCCAGGGCTGATCTCCTTCAGAATGGACTGGTTGGATCTCCTTGCAGTCCAAGGGACTCTCAAGAGTCTTCTCCAACACCACAGTTCAAAAGCATCAGTCAGTGAATCAAAAACCTTTATAGACTCTAAAATTACCATGACATTTTCTGAAATATTGTATCATAACATCTCATCTAATAACATTTGTTTGCCATTATGTGGGAGTGTTCTTAATATGTTTTTAATTTATATATTTATTTAATAGCTATTGATCACTATATTCAGAAGAAAATTATCATAGATTAGAAGGGCTAAATCTCACAAATACCTAATTCCAGCCAGGCACAACTCCTCTCTTTCTACTAAACTGTGTAACAGCTTGCTGACTCAAATCATTTAGTTATCATTAAAAAAGGGAATTGCTGTGGCATATATCTAAAAAAATCAAGTTGAAAATCCTTTAAGAACCACAGTTTCCTCTGGAGTAATTCAATGAGTTGTCACAATATGACAACTGTGTGATTTCTTGTAAAAAAAAAAAAAGCAGCAGAAGCGCCATTGTGAAGCACAAAAATTATAGATTTCATTTCAAAAACATTGAAGTCTCTGAAAACACTTCATTTACAGAAACTCTGAAGCTGAAGTCTTATATAAACTAAATAAATCTGGGTTGGGGAATAAATAAGTAAGGTTGGTTACATTAAAAAAAAAAAAAAAACTGAATCAACAGTGAATAAAGTTTAACCAACCTTTCAGCAAAATGGAGAAGGATGAGAGAAATTTGGGTAGAAATTGAAAACAATATTATGTCCAAGTCAAATGTGTGAGAATTCCATTCAGAAAAGAATACCTATCTTGGGACTAACAAGAGGCATTTTAACTGTAACGAATTCTGCCTTGGGAGATGAAATGTGTGGTTAAACCTTCATCAGACCACAGAAAACCTAACTTAAGTGGAACTTTTGAAAACACAAAACTTCAGCTCTCTGCACCAGCTGAAGCAAGTAGTGTTCATTTGATTTGATTGTTCTATTCTAAACATGTTCAACCATAGACATGAAATTCACTATGGGTTTCAATAGAATATTTTAAATTATCCTGTTCATATTGTTCCAGACTCATCTTTCTTTAAAATTGTCCCATGTGGGGAATTTTTTGCACCACTGAAGCTGAGACATCCTGTTGCTATCTGTGCTGAGAGATTCTTGTCATTCCCTAAAAACCATGTGGTGGGCAAAAGCTGTTCTTAAAGGAAGGTCATGCAAAACTTCTTTATGACTTTGAGTTTCTTCTCCTGAGTATGAAACTAGAAATGCCTCTTTTCCCATTTCATTTAGCTATGCAAAGGCTATCTCTCCCTGATGACCTGACACAGACCCAGCCAACACCATCCATAATGAAAATCAATGGTACCAAGTCACTAAACAATTTACTCTGTCTTCTTTAAAAATGCACAAGTCTTCAAAAAACAAGGATTTAGAGACTGATTAATTTGCCATTTATCTAGGAGATTGCACTAGTTGCATTATTTAAGAAGTGCCTTGTCTCTGTGCCCTCAGAATCTGAAACAAGATCAAGGATTTGAGAATCACCAGTTCCCATGTAGGACATCTGGTGAAAATATGAAACCCAGCCAGAATTTGTGCTTTGGGTCTGAAGCATTCAGAATCTCTCTCACACATAAGACCACAGTGCGTTGTAGCTTTTCCACATATACAATATATAAAAGTAATGATTATCTCTTCTCCCTTTATTTTTATCATTTCTATACCATCCCTTAATACAAACGCCCAATCTCATCATTTCTACTCCAGAGGACACAGTAGAAGAATTTACAAAGGTATTATATTGCATGTGTTTCCTTCCTCTCCTCCCAGTGACCCCATTCAAAGAGGGTAGCCAAATACTATTCAAAAAGCATTTAACTCTTAGATGTTCAATTAATTAATACAGTTATTTTCAGACCACCAAGAAGAAATTGCTAGAAACATTTTTTTTCTGTATACAATCTTACAGTTACTGAAATTACTTTAGTAGAAACAATTTTTATGAGTAACAAAAAACTGTAGGAAGAAATTACTCTGAGACAGAAGAAGTAGTAGGAAGTGAGAGAAAGGAGACAGCGCTCACTTTTCTGAGCAGTTCCCCAGTTAGAAAAGTGGGTGTCTGGAAGAAGATGGAGTCAACTGAAGGAGCAAAGCAGTATGCCTGCACCCCGAAAGGTAGATACCAGGTAGACGACTGACTTCACACAGCTCACCATAGATAACTTAGGTAGAAAGTCCTGGAAGTCATTCTTATTTGCCACCTTAGATTTTCTGAGTATTACTCTGAATTACATAATCTGCTAATATTTGTTCATATGCCATTTAATGGTTTCCTCAGCCTATTTATTTCTTAGCAGTGGTTTATAGTATTCAAATAGCTTCCATATGAGTTGCTGAAAGATTCCTAGAGGTTCTCCTGGTTTCAGCTGCTGAGGGGCACATTCTTGAGACCCATGCATTGCTCTGAAGGCTGAAATCATTGGAAGGAGAGGCTTTCCTGTCCTTTGTTCTTACTAAATCATGAACACTTGTATACTTCTTTCATTTCCTTGATTGAAACACTTCAAAAATGGAAAACATAGGATAACCTGGGCTTTCTTGACATGATCCCACCTGTCACAGAAACATTAGAAATGCTAGCTTTATACAGATTTTGCCTGTGTGTTCTTATAATGATAATTTTACATAGTCTAATAAAGGTACTCACACAATTAAAATACTAATAATTAAAGGGCCAAAAGTAATGCTTTCAGAAATCAGAATCCCCACGAGGACTGTTAAGTAGATATGCCATTGATTGATCCTTTTTTTTTTTTTTCCATGACCTAAATATTTATCTCTGAATTGATTTAAGTCATTACACCCTAAATTATCATTAAAATAATTTATACATTCTAATATTTTATGATGCATTGGAGACTATGCACATGGTTTTAAAAGGTGGCACTTGAATCTTTAAATCTGTGTTCTGTAAACTAGTTCTTGGCTCTACCATGAATATTTAGTATATACTTTCAGGCCTATGGGCTTCCCAGGTAGAAGAAGAATTCTACTACAGTGGTAGAAGAATCTGCCTGCCAATGCAAGAGATGCAAGAGACGTGGCTTTGATCTTTGGATCTGGAAGATCCCCTGGAGAAGGAAACGGCAACTCACTCCAGTATTCTTTCCTGGGAAATTCCATGGACAGGGGAGCCTGGGGAGCGATAGTCCATGGAGTCAGACATGACTGAAAGCGTACTTTCAGGGCTACAAATAATTATTTTCACTTAGAAGACTGTAAAGTAATATTTTGTACCTGCAATATGATTCAGAGTAATTGCAGAATACAGTCCATAAAAGTAAAAGCTGAAGTCCATTTGTTTAAAACTAGAGAAAGAAAACAGACTAACATTAATGTTCTTAGATGTGACAATGTCTTTGTGATTATTCAAGAGAATATTCATGATTTTAAAGATGCAAACTAAAGTAGCTACTGGCATGGCATAGGGGATTTGTGTTTTAATACTTCACAAAAAAATTAATAAGAAGGTAAAACACATCTATCAATTAAATATGGAAAAACATTAGTATATAGGTTTATAGATTATATAAGAGTCCCTGCCCTACTCTGATTTTTTTTTTTGCACATTTAAGTCTTCATAATAAAATGCACATTGTACAGAAAGATAAAGCCTAAAACACATTTTCTTACTTTTTGCATCATTGTAAAATTAATTTACTATGAGATAGGCAAAAAGGACAGGTTGGTAAAAATACTTGGAAGTAAAATAACTGGGACTAAAATAAGTAAAAATTAATATTAAAAGCAAAAGAAATCTAAAAGAAATATATATATATATATATATATATATATATGAAAGAAATACAAGTGGACATTGTTTATATGAATTGACCTGTGTACATGTAACTTTATAGAATATCTCTTTTCCTCCATGATTTTGTAATATGCAGTCCTTTTCAGGGGCCAGTGAATGAAGCTAACAAGTGATCAGTGCATCTCCTTTTGAAACACATTGCAAAATCTTAATTCTTATACTAAAACTGATTTTGGTATTATTTGCTCCATTTTGCAGAGCTTCAGACTAAAGCACAAAGAAATGAATAACTTGGGTACACCTTTCTATAGAAATGGTTATTCAGAGCAGAAGGTTTCTGAAGCTTATCATAGATGCAGTTAACAGTGGCATTTAAATTCTAGAAAAGTGATTTCTTATCATTTGCCATTTCCATATTAATATGCTGGCTGTTAAAAATAAAGTTGTAACTTTTTTTAGAAGCTGATTTGATTGCTGCACATTTATTTTAGTTCCACTGATATGCTGGTGGAGCCAAAAATATTCTGTTTATCCAACAGAATGAGAGTCAGACTGTTGCTTTTCAGCATTTGCTGTCTGAGTCCTCTGCTTGATCATACGCACTGGCAGATGCTCCAGTGCTACCCAGATGGAAGCCACCTAACATCTTGTAAATCTCACATCTTTGCCACTGACATCTGATAAATGTAGAACTCTCACTCTATGCCAATAACAGGACTCCTACTAAAACTAATAAATACGTGGGAGTGAACGTGTAAAATATTTTTTACTTTGTTTTGGAGCAAACGGTACCTCTTATCACGACAATATGGTAAACAATACAAACTGTTCACATGGCATACAAAGTACGGGTAAAGTACTTACAAACATTAACCTCTTCAAAGAAAGTGTAGGGGCATCCAGAACCCATATGCTAATATCCATTAAATACATTAAACTCCAAACATTGCTGATAGTTTAACGCAAGGAATATTTTTGTTGCTGTTGCTTAGTCACTAAGTCATGACTGACTCTTTATGACCCCATGGAGAAGACTGCCAGACTACTCTGTCCATGGGATTTCCCAGGCAAGAAATCCTGGAGCGGTTGCCATTTCTTTCTCCAGGGGATCTTTTCAACCCAGGGATCAAACCCATATCTCCTGTATTGGCAGGCAGATTCTTTACCACTGAGCCACCAGGAAAGCATACTAGAGTGGGCTGCCATTTCCTCCTCAGGGAATCTTCCTGATCTAGGGATTAAATCTGCTTATCCTATATTGCAGGCAGATTCTTTACCACTAAGCCACTTGGGAAGCCCAAGTAATATTTAGGTTTCTCTAAAAGTAAAATTATAGTTATATTACTGGCAAGATCTTCCTAATACACTTCTATATGTATATTATCTTATTATGTACATGTGGAAGAAAAGCTATAACCAATCTAGACAGCATATTTTTTAATATGCTAAAGTAGAGACATTACTTTGCCAACAAAGGTCCATCTAGTCAAAGCTATGATTTTTCCAGTAGTCATGTATGGATGTGAGTTGAACTATAAAGAAAGCTGAGTGCCAAAGAATTGATGCTTTTGAACAGTGGTGTTGGAGAAGACTCTTGAGGGTCCCTTGGACTGCAAAGAGATCCAACCAGTCCATCCTAAAGGAAATCAGTCCTGAATATTCATTGGAAGGACTGATGCTGAAGCTGAAACTCCAATTCTTTGGCCACCTGATGTGAAGAACTGACTCATTTGAAAAGACCCTGATGTTGGGAAAGATTGAAGGCAGGCGGAGAAGGGGACGACAGAGGATGAGATGGTTGGATGGAATTACCGACTCTATCGACATCAGTTTGAGTAAGCTCTGGGAGTTGGTGATGGACAGGGAGGCCTGGTGTGCTGCAGTCCATGGGGTTACAAAAAATCGGACACAACTGAGAGACTGAATTGAACTGAGCATATGTATCTTATGTTTCTTCATTGATTAAAAATAAAATCCAGTGCTTAACAGACATATCCTCTGATATGAAATTAACATTTGTTAATTAATACATTCTCTTTAATAAGTTTGCATTACTTTTGGCTATGTGTTAATAAGTGTAGAATCTCACAATTTTGAATAACTTTACAGGGAATTCTAACCTATTCATCATAGTTTCTTAACTTTTCAACATGCCTACTGCTAATTGTACTAATACGGTTTTAAATTTGATATATTTTACTATGTCTTGCCATCTTAGGACTTTGCAGACTCAGAGGGTGATTGACCCTTTCCTTTCAGTTCAGTTCAGTTGCTCAGTCATGTCCGACTGTTTGCGACCCCATGAATCACAGCACGCCAGGCCTCCCTGTCCATCACCAACTCCCAGAGTTCACTCAGACCCACGTCCATCAAGTCGGGATGCCATCCAGCCATCTCATCCTCTGTCGTCCCCTTCTCCTCCTGCCCCCAATCCCTCCCAGCATCAGAGTCTTTTCCAATGAGTCAACTCTTTGCATGAGGTGGCCAAAGTACTGGAGTTTCAGCTTTAGCATCATTCCTTCCAAAGAAATCCCAGGGCTGATCTCCTTCAGAATGGACTGGTTGGATCTCCTTGCAGTCTGAGGGACTCTCAAGAGTCTTCTCCAACACCAGTTCAAAAGCATCAATTCTTCGGTGCTCAGCTTTCTTCACAGTCCAACTCTCACATCCATACATGACCACTGGAAAAACCATAGCCTTGACTAGATGGACCTTTGTTGGCAAAGTAATGTCTCTACTTTTCAATATGCTATCTAGGTTGGTCATAACTTTTCTTCCAAGGAGTAAGCGTCTTTTAATTTCATGGCTGCAATCACCATCTGCAGTGATTTTGGAACCCAAAAAAATAAAGTCTGACACTGTTTCCACTGTTTCCCCATCTATTTCCCATGAAGTGATGGGACCAGATGCTATGATCTTCGTTTTCTGAATATTGAGCTTTAAGCCAGCTTTTTCACTCTCCTCTTTCACCTTCATCAAGAGGCTTTTTAGTTCCTCTTCACTTTCTGCCATAGGGTGGGGTCATCTGCATATCTGAGGTTATTGATATTTCTCCCGGCAATCTTGATTCCAGCTTGTGTTTCTTCCAGCCCAGTGTTTCTCATGATGTACTCTGCATATAAGTTAAATAAGCAGGGTGACAATATACAGCCTTGACGTACTCCTTTTCCTATTTGGAACCAGTCTGTTGTTCCATGTCCAGTTCTAACTGTAGCTAATTCACAGAAATAGCAAACAATCTGTCAGTAAACACACCTTTTAAAGGCAAACCAATCAATCCCAAGTGAATATCCCTGGTCTCTCTCCTTTGATCGGAATCCTACAATCCCAGGACACTGTGTGCTGTGTGTTGTCTCCTCCTGCCTTAAATCACCTCAGGGCCAGGTACCAGGCCACTAGCAATCACCCATACCGTCCAGTTGTTGCTTAGTCACTAAGCTGTGTCGACTCTTTGGAGACCTCATGAACTGTAGCCCACCAGGCTTCTCTGTCCATGAGATTTCCCAAGTAAGGATACTGGAGTTGGTTGTCATTGCCTTTCCCAGGGGATCTTTCTGACCCAGGGATCAAACCTGTATCTCCTGCACTGGGCGGTGGATTCTTTATCACTGAGCCACCTGGGAAGCCATACAGTCCAGAGATCCCTGAAATTATTTAAACTATACAATCCTAAACCGGCTCAGCTTTCCTACTCTGCTTGGCCTATTTCTTCCCATAGAAACCACAAAAAAGCCTCTGGCTCATGCCAGTTCATTTGATACCTGACAAATTCGGGTGCTTCCCCGTATGGCCCTGAGTGGTTGGCGTGCCTTGTTCTTTTGGAGACTGTGAGTAGCAATAGTCTCCTGATCTATCGCCTTCACCATAACTGAATTAAATCAAATTCTGAGTACATTCTAACAAGCTAATCAAATCCATTTTCTTTCAAAAGATTCTAAGTTCACCTTAGTTCTATGCATTGAAAAATTTGATGTGAAGTTTATGGTTCCATGAAGAGAGCTAATAAAGAAAAATACAGAAAGCAAAGCTTTCTCTCTGAAGAGAGAAATATTTAGGTTCTAGTTTGGCTCTGAAACTTAATCAGTAATTAAGTATTTGACAATATGTTTAACTGCATACATTTTCTTATATACTTCCTCCTCTGCAAAACAGTGATTTCTACTTACAAGGATAGTTGTTAATTTACAGATTGGCCAGCACACATTAAATGCTCAAAACTATAGATTTTTATTTGTAAACTTAGTAATTAAATGGCACTTGAAATTGGAATGATCAATTTTCAGTCTTAATTTTTAATTACAATATTTATGTGTGCCCAATTTATTGTAGAACAATACAAAATTTTATAAAGGAAAGATAAATACCCACCTGTTCCTTCCAGTGCTCCAGTTTGTCTTACCCTAATGCTAATACCTGTAAGTAATCCTTCAATACTTTTTTTCCAAGGTACAATCAAATAATTTACATTAAAAATCACAAAGTGCTAATTAGGAAAAGCTCTTTACAGAGTAATGCCAGTTCATAAATGTAAAATGAATGACAGAATTACTAAATTATCAATTTCAAATCCCTGCGATTGTTTCAGTCATGCTTCATCAACTACTGGATTTAAAAGTTCTTGAGAGAAAAGATATTCCCACAGTGACAAGGGATCACCCCAGAGATTATTCATAAATCACACAGGGGAATACCAGACTTTTAAACTAAGGAAACCTACAGGTTATCACTTTAAACAAGTTATCCAACTTATCATCACTAATATTGTGAGAAGCTGACATCTATGCCTCCTCATGTGATGCAATTATAAAGCGTCTCCTACGAATAAAGTAGTGTTGTGAAAAAATTTTAACTTGAAAATAAGCTCTTAGAGCTATTTATTTCTGTTTACAGAAAATAAGGTGAATAGGGTTACATATTACATGATACCATTAGAAATTAAACAAACCCAGACTGTGAGGCCTTCTATAAAACCTTGGTTTCTTCAAAAGGCAATGGAATTTTAAAAAGCGAGGAGTATATTTTAGATTAAAATGGATTAAGGGAATTTTTTTTTAAATTATATTTTGGAAGTTTTCCCTGGTAGCTCAGTGGTAAATGGAGAGGACTGCCAATGGAGAGGACATGGGTTCAATCCATGGATTCCAGGAAGATCCCACATGCCATGGAGCAACTGAGCTTGTTTGCCACAACTATTGAGCCTGTGCTCTCGAGTCCAGGAGCCGCAACCCCTGAGCCCACACGCTATAGTTCCTGAAGCCTATGTGCCTAGAGCCTGTGCTCCGCAACAAGGGAGGCGGCCACGATGAGAAGCCCACACGCCACAGCTAGAGAGTAGCCCCTGCTCTCTGCAACTAGAGAAAAGCCCGCGCAGCAGTGAAGACCCAGCACAGCCAAAAACACATAAAATTAGTTTTACAAATATATATGTTGGAACTGTCCTGTATTTTCTGTTCAGTTTTGCTATACACTGAAGCCTGCTCTGAAAAATTAAATTGATTATTTAAAAATGAAATATGTGGACCTTGATTGGATTCTCATTTGGAAAGTAAATCAAAGACAATTGAGAAAACTTGAGTATTCTGTCGATATTAGATATTATATACTTGCTAATTTTCTTAGTTGTTAGAACTATACGTCTTATCCATAATTAATTATATAGGAAAAAGTCCTTTTCCTTAGGATATGCATGCTGAAGGATTTAAAATATACTTACAGCTGCAATTTCTTTTCAAATTGTTCAGCAACAAAACAACTATACTTGTGTGAGCATGTGTGTGTGTGTGTGTGTGTCTCCCCTGTACACAAAGAGATAAAGCAAATAGGTAAAAATTCTATCTGACTTCCCTGGTGGCTCAGATGGTAAAGCATCTGCCTACAATGCAGGAGACCTGGGTTCGATCCCTGGGTCAGGAAGATCCCCTGGAGAAGGAAATGGCACCCCACTCCAATACTCTTGCCTGGAAAATCCCATGGACAGAGGAGCCTGGTAGGCTATAGTCCATGGGGTTGCAAAGAGTTGGACATAACTGAGCGAATTTCTTTCTTTATAGGGATGTCTATAGTGTTTTTCTTTAAACTTTTCTGAACTGGTATTAAAAAAAAAAAAAGATAAGGAAAAAACACCTTACAATTTATCCTGAAAGTGACTCAGATTTTGCAAAGACTGACTCTACAGACTTAGGTCTTTTACTTGGATCTGTGCTGCAAAAGTAAAACCACCACATAATTTCTGTGTCTTTGGGGGTCTGGATGTTCTAAATTGTTTATCTGTATTCTGTTGACATACTATGTCTCTTTTTTTGCATCTTTTGTTCTGAAGAATATAGAGTTAGAGAGCTTCGAGGATAAGGGGATAATCTCAGAAGCACTAGAGTATGGAACAGAAGCTGCCCTCTGCCTTGTATTCTACTAAAACATGGTTAAACTAAATGTCACCAAGATGAAATGGTAAGTATTAAATCTGAGGACCGTAGGTGGCTTCCATCTTAATGCAGGCAAGTACTGCTCCACTAGGTTTTCATCTGCTTTAATAGCATGTTCAGTCACTTATAAGGGCCTGACACATTATTTTCTTTGAGTTGTGTTTTCCAAAAGTCCCTATGTTTACATCCCTTAATTGTGCAGAAATTCCTTCAACTTTATGATCTCTTCTATGGAGTCGGACACTAATTGGTAGCTCTGTCAAACAATTGCTAGAATTTTTTTTTTTTTTTTTCCCTACTCACAGAAAGACAGCTCAGTTCCAGGCCAAGTATGCATTCTTTGCTTCCTTTTCTTTTGTTTCCCTTGGGTCTAGATGCAGCAAACTTTAGGTCATTTGTCAGTTTTACCAATTAAAACCATGAGCTTTGCCAAATTAAAAGGGCTGCTATCCCTTTAAGTATATATTTAATAATTCATGCATGAAATAGAAATAGGACTTGCCTTTCCCTGGCTGGAATGAACAAAATTTCCTCAGAGATTGCTTTAGTGTTATATCTAGATAATGCTTTAGGATTACAATCTAAATCATACTAGAATAACTGCATTAGAATTACTATGATACATCATTCTAATGTACAGGCCTACAGTATAATGTTACTGTTGGAGTATTCTAATAAAACCTGTGGGTCCCAGAACTAGAACTGTATGAGAAAGGCCTTGAAGACTGCCTGAATATATATTGTTAGAGAGAAGAGAATTTGCTGATTGCCCACTCCAGTGTTCTTGCCTGGAGAATCCCAGGGATGGGGGAGCCTGGTGGGCTGCCGTCTATGGGGTCGCACAGAGTCAGACACGACTAAAGCGACTTAGCAGCAGCAGCAGCAGCAGCAGCAACCATACAAATACATGGACATTATAGAGGGTAAATAGGAATAATTTTACAACTGAGAAGGAAAAGCAGACTGTAGTTATAAGTTCATGTCCATAAAACTGAAAATAGTGCAAGAATTTTTGGATGCTAAAAGCAAGTGATCTTGGATCAGTAAAACTGACATGAGTTCACTTGAATGTGAAACTTGAATCGGTTAAATGATTAAGCTTTAGTTAATCATTAGTTAAATGTTTCAGCTTCTCCTCATATTGTCTAGAATTATGGCAGTAGGTAACAGAATGGTCTAGATTTTGGAGTTAAAAATTTGAGCTTTATTTCCTGCTCTACCACTTTCTAGGTGTGGATCCATGAACTACACGTTTACCACTTTGTAATTCAGCATTCTTACCTCTAAGGTAAAGGTAACAAAAATGGTTAATACATTTCATCATGGCAAAACAGGATTAAATAAAATGTCTGTAATTTTCCTGACAGTAGGGTTTAAGTACGTGTATTTAAATTATTAATATATGTGGGCACAACATTGTTTGCCCATCTAAAATAACTCCCTTAATACCAGCTGTGCCAAAAATGCCCACTAATATTTTCAGAAAATTCTTTTTTCCATATGCAAATATAGTAACTATTGAAAATCTTTCAGTGACTGCTGATTGCCCTTAAAATGAAGTCACACTTGGCCAGCACCTTTTGTATTACTTTTTGTCATCTGGATTTTCTCTTTCTAGTCTGATTTTTTGAAATTCTCTCCAGAATCATGCTATACTTCTATTTTTAAAATAGGATTCATACACCCATTCAACTTCTAAGTCCTTGTATGACCCATGTTCTCTTTCAGTATCAGGACTAGTTCTTCTACCTGAAAATTCTTTCTCAGTCTGCCCGCTAGGCTACTGTCTACGTGGCCTTCAGACCTCTATCTGGATACATCTTAATTTGGGATCCCTTTTCTCATTACTCAAGCCCAAATTAAGTTATCAATAAGTCTATTTATTTTTCTCTACCATTGTACTGAAAGTTCTGTTAACAGTCCAGGAAGGATTATTTCTGTTAAGTTCATGTTTTATCTCCAATACTTAGGAATGTAATCATCACACAGTATTCAGAGTAGACAATTGTTGAATAATTGAATACCACAAGTTTCACATATACTGCATTAAGTATTATCACCAAATGGGATATTTTGGTGTCTAATATAATTCATGATGACTAAGACAAAAGTAAACTTACTTTGTTCATTTAAATGTTATTCAGACAGAGCTTCTCCACACTCCTGGATGAAAACTTTGGCAGAGCCATTATGTCTTTGATTAATTTTAAGTAATAGAATGCCTTACAGTCCCTCTGTCATCAGTTCTTAAATTCAGTAATTAAATGTCCAGTCTAATGAAATAGTCAAAACTTTCAATACAATTGTAAGTTATAGCTAATTCCTGTTGCCCCAGCGAGGCCCACAGCTGCTTGAGACCTCTCCTGCAGACAGGCTTCTACTTTCTTGATTATATTATGCCCCACTCATCAGATGATGGAAAGAGCCTGGGTGGTAAAAGATAAAAAGAGCTAGGCTGTTTGCACCTAACTGTTCACTGCTCTCTACTCATCTTCTGCATTCTAGATCTGGCTGATGTAAAGCTGACTCCTTTTCTCCCTTTTAAGGTGTATGTGTTGTATGTGTGCTGTGGGGGTGTTGAAAAACTAACTGGACTTCCTATGTCAAAAGTGATGGATTTTCTTACAGCTGGCCCTCTTCCTCGGTCCTGATCTTTGCTTATTCAGTGAGACCCTTTAGAGTTTCCATCACCCCTCAGTTTCTCCTGAGCTGCTGATTCTCTAGGGCTTCATGTGAATTCTCTCAGACATGTGGCCCATATCTGGTTATTGGTAAATATTTCCTTGACTTAAGATCTTAAAGAGATTACTGTACCACGTGTTCACTGTCAAAATATGAAACAAGTTAAGTGCTCATCAACAGATGAATGAAGATGGTGTGATATATATAAATGTATACACACACACACACACTTAGTCACTCAGTCATATCCAACTCTTTGAGATCCCATGGAGTCATGTCTGACTCTGCTAGCCTGCCAGGCTCCTCTGTCCATGGAATTCTCCAGGCAAGAATCCTGGAGTGGGTTGCCTTGCCTTCTTCCAGGGGATCTTCCCAACCCAGGGATAAACCCAGGTCTCCCACATTCCAGGCAGATTCTTTACTGTCTGAGCCACCAGGGAAGTCTAAACATACATATATATATATGTATGTATGTTTAGACTTATATACATATATATACACACATATATATATACATACACACACACACACACACACAAAGGGATATTATTCACCCATGAGAAAGAAGGAAATCTTGCCATCTACAACAATTTGTATGAAACTTGAGAGCATTATTCTAAGTGAAATAAGTCTGACAGAGAAGGACAAATACTGTTTATCACTTATATGTGAATCTAAAACAGGTAAATTGGGAGAAACAAGAGAGTGAAGTGGTGATTATCAGGGCCTGGGGTGTGGAAGGGGCTTCCCAGGTGGTGCTGGTGAACCTGCCTACCAATGCAGGAGACATAAGAGATGGGGTTCAACCCCTGGGTTGCAAAGATCCCCTGGAGTAGGAAATGGCAACCCACTCTAATCTTCTTGCCTGGAGAATCCCATGGACAGAGGGGCCTGGCAGTCTAGCAAAGAGTCAGACACGACTCCATGGGGTCACATAATCCGTAGGATCACAAAGAGGAAAATGGGGGTATATTTGTTAAAGGAGTTATAAAATTAACAAGTTCAGGGAATCTTATGCACAGGAGGACGATTATATCTAATAACACTAGTAATATCTAATAAATAACAATATATTTGAATATTGCTTAGATAACAGATGGCTAAATGTTCTCACTCAAAAAGAGCTTCTTGGGAGAAAAGCTATGACAAACATAGACAGTGTTTTAGAAAGCAGAGACATCATTTTGCAGATAACAGTTCATATAACCAAAGCTATGGTTTTTCCAGTAGTCATGTATAGATGTGAGAGTTGGACCATAAAAAAGGCAGAGCGCTGAAGCACTGATACTTTTGAATTGTGATGCTAGAGAAGACTCTTGAATTCCTTTGGATATGTACCCAGAAGTGTAATAGCTGGACCCTCTAGTAGTCTATTTTTAATTTTTGAGGAAATTTTGCACTGTTTTCCATAGTGGCTGTACCAATATACATTCCCTCCAACAGTGAACAAGAGTTACCTTTTTCTATATCTTCACCAACTATTTTTTTTTTTTTTTATGATGCAAGGCTATGTTTTTCCAATCATCTTAAATTCTCTGGAGTCTTCATAAGTACAATTTAAAAATCCTTAGTGTAAGAGATTTTAGCCATGTGATAAGTTTTTAGTGCATCTTTTTTTGCAAATTTTATAAGATTTTCCCCTCTTTTTGACAATATACTGTTAGTTTTGTCTCATTATAAACTTAGTGTGTAATATTCTATTATACTAGTTTCTCTAACAAAGACAGAACTCTGATTATATGTAATTTAAACTATCATTTTTTTCAGTTTTTTGGGGTGGCCTTATATGGCAAATAAATAGAGTATCTGGGAACCCTGACAGTTGGTTCAGGTCATGGAAATGTCTGTGGAGTAACAGAGGGAAGTACAGCAGGAAAAATTCCTATGGAGCATAGGAAATTTATACTAAATGATCTCTAGCATAAACTTGTAATTTCAAGAGTCTTATATTGAAAAAAACAAAAAGAAATCAGGAAACATGATAAAAATACCACATATATTTGATGGTAGCATTTTGTTGAGACTTTCATTCATTTCAAATGAACTTAATATATTGAAATTGAAATAATGCAATTTAGAAGTCAGGAACTTGTTTCAGTAAATAGTTTTCTACCTACACTTTTTTTTTTTTTTGAAGTTAAATGAACCTTTCCTAGACATATATTTCTTTTTTTTAAATTTAAATTTATTTATTTTAATTAGAGGCTAATTACTTTACAATATTGTATTGGTTTTTGCTATACATCAACATGAATCCACCACGGTGTACACGTGTTCCCAATCCTGAAACCCCCTTCCACCTCCCTCCCCATACCATCCCTCTGGGTCATCCCAGCGCACCAGCCCCAAGCTTCCTGTATCCTCTATCGAACCTGGACTGGCAATTCACTTCTTATATGATATTATACATGTTTCAATGCCATTCTCCCAAATCACCCCACCCTCTCCCACAGAGTCTAAAAGACTGTTCTATACATCTGTGTCTCTTGCTGTCTCACATACAGGGTTATTGTTACCATCTTTCTAAATTCCATATATATGCGTTAGTATACTGTATTGGTGTCTTTCTTTCTGACTTACTTCACTCTGTATAATTGGCTCCAGTTTCATCCACCTCATTAGAACTGATTCAAATGTATTCTTTTTAATGGCTGAGTAATATTTCATTGTGTATATGTACCACAGCTTTCTTACCCATTCATCTGCTGATGGACATCTAGGTTGCTTCCATGTCCTGGCTATTATAAACAGTGCTGCGATGAACATTGGGGTACACGTGTCTCTTTCAATTCTTATACCTACACTTTTTAAAGCCTTTCACAAGCAAATTCTGCAAGTAATTCAATACCCTTGGTCCCTCATAATGTGTATTCTCATTGCTGCTTTGTTTTTTAAATTTTTGTTGCCATTTAGTATAGACTAACTCAAATCATTTCCAAACACCAGTGGCATCTATAATCCTTTAAGACCTAACTTTAAAACTAAGTTTCTCTCACTGCAATTAATAAAGTATGTCCTAAAAAATGTACAATGAAAATAAGTGTGTTGGCCTTAAATTTTCTGGTAATTAAATTTTTATTACAATCTCAAATATGTTTGGATTTGTTTTAGGGGTCATCATTTTTCCCAGAGGCACTGATGATCTTGAACTAAAATTCTATGAGAAGTAAGGTCTGTATACAATTATTACTTGCACTGGAATTTTTCAAAAACATTCTTTATCAGAGAATCTTACTGTTTTGGCTGTTAAGGCAGCCTTCTTTGGGAGCATCTGTCTCCCATTTTCTGGAACAGTCTCTTCTTTGTCTGTATGCTCATAGGTACACTTAAATTAATTGGCTTTTCTTTCTTTCTTTCTTTCTTTTTTTTTTTTTTTTTTTTGTGAGCACAACTAGATATGCACCTGACTTGAGTTGTTAACCAAAGTTTGGTTTGGAAATTTGGAACATAGATTTAGTAGTTCCTTTTATGTTGCTGGATAGTTAAAGAGAGATTATTTTTTAAGATGAAATATTGAAAACACCTATCTGGTCTTTATACAGATCATATATATATATATATGATCATAGATCATATATATCATACATATCATATATATATATATGTGTGTGTGTGTGTGTGTGTATATATATATATATATATATATATATATATAGTCTGTATGAATAGAACAGAAGAGATTGTAGGAAGGAATAATGCAAATGAGAGAGAGATTGATGGATTAATTTCCCTAGGCCCAGGCTAAAATCTGTCTCTATGGAGTAATTGTATCCCGATCCTTAGATAGTTAGAAATGTTCCTTTTGTCTTTCTAAGAAATTCCTCTTTCTGGTTAAGCCTACTACACTGTGTCTACTGTGAAACCAAGAGAACAAGCAAAAAAATAGTATATACCCATCCTGGAAGGCAGGTTCTAAGGTCACCTAATAACCAGAGTGTTAGCATAGTTCCATTCTAAGCCCCTAACTTTTATTCTTTACTGTTTCATAAGCACATCATGTAACCAAAAAGTGGCATATAAATTCTAGCTTGCTGAGTCGAGGAAAATAAAAAATATCTATCATTTCCCTGAAAACTACCTATTTTTTGTAGGTCTCTCTTCTTTTGGAATTTTGAGTTGACAAAATTGGACAAAATACATATTCCATGATAGTTCCCAGGCACAGTCTTTATGAAATGTACTCCATGACAAATATTTTATAATTCAAGCTATTCCCATGAATCCTCATTGTCAATCAAAAGACACTTGCAAAAAAGGTAATAACTAATAATTAACACAGTTCCCTATTCTTCAAATGTCTATTATTCTGGTGGTTTTATTAATACTTTCCATCTCTTTACTCAGCGTATTCTTAGCATCCCCAGGGGATACTAAGTTTTACATTCACAGCTAGTTCAATACTTTTCTTCTCATCATTTTTATTTGTGGTTTTATTGTTGAAGGTATCTGTTGAGTATTCGATCCTCATCACTCAAACATGCACACTACTGCATGTATAATAAGCATATGCATACTGCTGACATGCTTGATTTACAAACATCTTTAGTAGGCCTCCAGGTAATCGCAGAAAGCACCCCCCACCCCAAGCCTATGCCCTTTCATTCCTCATTACTTAATGGAGAAAACAGATTGATCTGTTGTCTGACAATTTGTCATCCTCCACAGCCTGCTGGTGTCAATCAGGACTAGGGGACAGACATTCATCAGAGCAACAGGGACCCTGTCATTAAAAGTGGACGTGTATCTCCTGTAAAGTTGAACTGAAATCTGAGCACCCACAAAAAGGGTGGTAAACAGGACACCTCTGAAGGTCACTTGAAGGTAACCATTAGCTATTTAAGGATAGAAACACCACTTTGTTCAAATTCATGGTTGTGTCTCTTTTAGATAAAAGGCAGAACAGAAGAGAAAGCAGGAAGAGAAGAAACACCCGTAATGTCTGAGAACTGTGAACTCAAGAGCAGCCAAATTCTTTAGGGCTTCAGTGTGACTGTTACGGTGACATGCAGGGATGAACTGGCTACACAATTGAAAAAAAAAAAATCATTCCTACTACTCAAGTAAAGCTGTCATTTTTATAAGTGACAATCACAAAATTATGCCCTTTAATAGCACTATATGATAATAGTAACGAGCCAGCAAAACTTCAGGGAAAAAATGAACTAAAATAGTTTAAAATCCTATTTGTTTCAGGATACAGTTAATAGTGGTTAACATAAAAAGATCTTCTGTCAAAAAAATATTTGTGCATTACTTAGATCTCAAACACAGTTCATTAGCAATTAATTTTTTACTGCAATTGCAATTACTTGGAAATTTCAATATTGCTATGAAAATAATCATTTCTCTTACATATCATTTGAGAAATGTTTATTAAATTGATGAAATATTTTCATTGTGTGGTAGGTTTTCTAATGGTAAAATATAGCCTCCTGATTTTATCTGGTTCAATGCCAATAAATAAGACAATGACAACATGAACCGAAAAAATACTACTCTATCATTGAGCTGGTGATTACTTGTTTAAATTTGGATGTTTCTTAATTAGATAATACATTGACTAACCTTAAAAATAATAAAGCATGTAACTACAATGAATTCTGAAGTATTATATTATTAGTTACATGTATTTAGTTTCCTTTAGTTATTCATGGAAAAGGAAAATATAAGAGTCTCTTACCTCCAGTCATTCATTTCTTCATTATTCATTTGCCTAACAATTCAACAAATATTCATCTAAACCTATTAATTTCTAGACACCATACTCAGAACTGAATGTACAATGATGAATGAAAAGGACAATATTTCTAAGTCTCAAGGGAGATGTAAATCTAGGGAATGGAACAGAGAATAAGCAAGTCCTAACAGATATATATATATATTTTTTTTTTAGCTTTTTTTTATTTTTTAACTTTACAATATGGTATTGGTTTTGCCATATATCAACATGAATCCACCACAGGTATACACGTGTTCCCCATCCTGAACCCTCCTCCCTCCTCCCTCCCAGTACCATCCCTCTGGGTCGTCCCAGTGCACCAGCCCCAAGCATCCAGTATCGTGCATCGAACCTGGGCTGGCAACTGGTTTCATATATGATATTATACATGTTTCAATGCCATTCTCCCAAATCATCCCACCCTGTCCCTCTCCCACAGAGTCCAAAAGACTGTTCTATACATCAGTGTCTATTTTGCTGTCTCGTATACAGGGTTATTGTTACCATCTTTCTAAATTCCATATATATGCATTAGTATACTGTATTGGTGCTTTTCAATTATACAGAGTGAAGTAAGCCTAACAGATAAATTTTGTGAACTGTAATAAATACAGTAGAAGGGGGCTGGAAGAACGTAAAGTATCTGGAGGAATGGCTACCTTAAAGAGCAAATCAGGTTCCTACTGACTGAGGTACAATTTAGGCAGGGAACTGAAGAATAAGCAAGATTGAGGGTATAAGGAGCAAAGGAGAACATTCCAGGTGGAAGAAACACCATGAATAAAGGCCCTGAAGTGTGTCCAGTATTTAGTGAATTAGGTAGGGAAAGTTTCCCAAGATCATGCTAGAAAAGTAGGTATGGTGAAGGATTTGGGTTATCATTTATCTGTGATGTAAATTAATGATGGTTATTACTCAAGTGCCAATATCTCCCTCATAGATATGTACATACACACATACATTTCTAGTGAGTATATTAATTAGCATAATCCTTTACTTGTTTTAAAAGCCAGTAAAAGCATATATTCTCATGAAGACAAATAACTCAAATCTGGTGGAAAACAATTATCATGAAACAAATACATAAAATTTTTGCCTAAGTTGTTTGTTTAAGCTCTGTTTATTAAGATAATAATTGGGGAAAATCCAAATTTTCAAATATTATTAAAGGATCCATTTAAACTTCCAAGAAAATCAAAAGTACAATTATTTATAATATTTATATCACAAAGTCAATAAGAATACCTCATATTAACATTTATGAGGCATGGCTGAAGTGCACAATTAGGCAAATACTTGGTTGGCCAAAAAGTTCATTTGGGCTTTTCCATAAGAGCTGGAAAAATGCAAAAAAACTTTTTGTCCAACTCAGTACACAGACTTAAGTTACTACATTCTTTACAACTAAAAAAAAAAAAAGTGAAATGCCTGAATGAGAATGACCAAATAAATTATGATATATCCACCTTAAGGTGGATTCATGGCAGAGAAGGGGAACAAGCAGGATAATTGTTCATGCTTCAATCTTGGTTGGATCTAAAGACAATATGGGCCTCAACAAGTAAGGAGAAATGGTATCCAAGAAACAAGAAAATTAATATCCAATATCCTACATGCAAGATAAAAATAAAACCTAAGAGAGGCTGTTCCCTTCCTCACCTTTTTATTTTGCAGATCCAGCATATTTGGATTCTGTGGGTGCATTATAAATCTAAAACATCTCTCGAGTGACAATCTGTATTGCTTTGTGTGTGCGGAGCTCTGAATTCATTCAGGTTGTCTCATTAAAAGCTTCTAAATTAGAGTTGGCCATCAGTTCATTGTACACAAAGGAGGAAACATGATTCTCATATGTTCAGAAACGTATAAGCTAAGGGAAAAAAAACTGGAAGAAGAAAAACTATATGCCATGATACTCAGTGTAATTCATTTAAATTTAATTAAATTCAATGAACAACCTACTTGTAGAGATTAGGAAAATGAAATGACATATTATTTAAATATGGCAAATATATTTAAATTCAAGCAATTTCAAACACTGTGTTTTGTATCTCCTACTTTTGATAGTAACTCTACTAGGCAACTAGACACCATCATTTTTTAGTCATCTGCCTGATGAAGAACTTTTAGAGAATCCAGCGTTGCTTACTTTCTATTTTTAAATGTTTTTTAACATATATGTTGTATTTAGTTTAATTTACAAGAAATATACTCATGTAAATGAACAAATCTGCATGCATAACTGATGACTTTGTGAGGCATATAGGCGTATATTTTATATGCAATTATACAGATTATTCTCAAATGTATAGCTCCATCCTTGATCTTTTCCCTCAATCCATCACCTTTACCATATATTCAATCTTTCTCTTTGTCCCAAATTACATTGATTTTTTTCCCCAAAAAACTTTACTTCCATATTTTCAGTCAGCTGTTAGCTCTGTACCCATGTAGATAATAAGAGCAGAAATTTGAGGTATCAATTCTGATTCCTCCATCTCTTTTTAATTTTATATCCTGTCAATTATTAAAGTTAATTAATATTATCCCATGGCTAGATTAAGAATCCAATTACTTCTCACAAGTCTTCCAATTCTCCCAACTTAATAAAAGCCACAGTAATTTCCTATCTATTTGAATAACCTCTCCATGCTACCTTTGTCCCATGAAAATTCATTTTCTACCCTAAAGCCAAATCTATTTTCAACTCCTTTGGTTAAAAATCCACCAACAACAAGGTTTTACCCTAAAAATGAAGGCCTGACTCTGCCATAATCTCAGTTTAAATGACCATTCCTTGTCTACTATGACCTTCTTTCATATAACAGCTTTTAAAATGGACTGTACAGTAATCAGCAGTGAATAAAAATATAAATGTGTGGCTATGTTGATCTTTCTAGCCCTCTAGGAGGCCTGGTTAGGCATGAACAGCTAGAACTCCCAGATCATTTACTTATTACAAGCTTTATAACCTATCTGACATACCATAAAATGTTTAAGAAGTACTGCTTTGGTACAACTGCTTTGAAAAACTCTTTTACAGTTTGGAGTAACTCTGCATTGTTTCCAACACTCTCATCTCTAATAGCTCATTTCTCTTCTTACCTAGATTCTTATCTAGATTATCCTTGTGATTCATAAGACAGTCCTAGAATCACTCTCGTCTCTCCCTTAGAATCAGCCCACTCAACAACAACAAAATCTAACCCTAACCAATCCAACTCTCTATCAACCTAATGACGGTTGGTAAGTGAAGTGAAAGTTGCTTAGTCATATCCAACTCTTTGTGACCCCATGGACTATACAGTCCATGGAATTCTTTAGGCCAGAATACTGGAGTGGGTACCCTTTCCCTTCTCCAGGGGATCTTCCCAACCCAGGGATCGAACCAAGGTCTCCTGCATTGTAGGTAGATTCTTTACCAGCTGAGCCACAAGGCAAGCCCAAGAATACTGGAGTGCGTAGCCTATCCCTTCTCCAGTGGATCTTCCAGACCCAGGAATTGAACCAGGGTCTCCTGCATTGCAGGGGGATTCTTCACCAACTGAGCTATCAGGGAAGCTAAACATATAACTATAATGACAAGCCTTACCTTAACTTCCAGCCCATCAAACTTTACTACATTTCCTGCATTTCCATAATCTCTTTCCCTCTTTTATGACAACTATTTTATACCTTTTTTTTTTTTCTCTCCTCAAACACTCAAAATCCTCCCTGCTCTCCTTATCCTTAGCTGATGCCTCTCTTCCCTTATCACTGAGAAAAGAGAAGCAATTAAACAAAAGTGCAAATAAAACCTCTCCTGTGCTTCAAACACAATGTCTATCATCCTCTCTGTCTCTTTCCCTATACAATATTCTGACTTTCCTCCATGCACTTTTTTAAGCCCAAACTCTAGTCCTCAGCTTGTAAAATCTTCTCTTACCTGCTCAAAGACTTTTCTCCAGCCAATATTTCTCCTGAATCTCTATATTTCCTCCTTTTCTATTATTCATCCTAAACAAGAACCATACATAACAACTAGCACACAAAAAAACACCACCCTGGATCATCATCATGCTCTAGTATGTTTCCCTGCTCCAATTTATCTTAAATCTTCTCAATAATTTTATCTAAATTTACTGGTTCTGGAATATACCACATGTGCTCCCACCTAAGGGTCTCTGTACTTGTGGTCCCCTTTGCTTGGAGTTCTCGCCTCTAAAATGCCCCATGCTTACTTCCCTTGGCTGACTTTATTTTTGGGGGCTCCAAAATCACTGAAGATGGTGATTGCAGCCATGAAATTTCAAGATGCTTACTCCTTGGAAGGAAAGTTATGAACAACCTAGACAGCATATTGAAAAACAGAGACATTACTTTGCCAGCAAAGGTCCATCTAGTCAAGGCTATGGTTTTTCCAGTAGTCATGGATGGATGTGAGTTGGACTATAAAGAAAGCTGAGCACCGAAGAATTATGCTTTTGAACTGTGGTGGAGAAGACTCTTGAGAGTCCCTTGGACTGCAAGGACATCCAACCAGTCCATCCTAAAGGAGATCACTCCTGGGTGTTCATTGGAAGGACTGATGCTGAAGCTGAAACTCCAATACTTTGGCCACCTCATGCGAAGAGTTGACTCATTGGAAAAGATCCTGATGCTGGGAAGGACTGGGGGCAGGAGGAGAAGGGGTCACAAAGAATGAGATGGCTGGATGGCATCACTGACTCGATGGACATGAGTTTGAGTGCACTCCAGGAGTTGGTGATGGACAGGGAGGCCTGGCGTGCTGTGATTCATGGGGTCGCAAAGAGTCAGACACGACTGAGCAACTAAACTGAACTGAATTGAATTCAGTTAATACTGTTACACCATACCTGGACTGAGTGCCAATTTTATACACATCTCTATTCAATAAAACTTTCCATATGATAGACATATTCTATTAACCAAACTGATTAAGATGTTACAGTGGACTCAGCTTAGAAACAGACTAGATTCTGCATATATGCAGAACCAGAGTTATAGGGATTTGTCAGTGCTTGGAGAAATATGTGTGTGTGTGAGAAACAGTATATATGTAACATTATATACATATGTTTATGTGTAATGTATATATTAACACATATGTTTACACATATGTCATTGATGCCTTCAATGTATGTATATATCGATACAAGGGTGCATATATAATATGTTTTTAAAAATTATATAATGTATTTATATGTGAATATAAATATGTAAAATATCTCAGTTTATTTGTAATAACTTATAACTACATCTATCTCATTAAAAAAATAAAGAACAAAAGAGTAATTCTTCAATAAAAAAAAAAAGAAACAGACTAGAGACAAATAGTAATATTTTTTTAAGGTATATAACATAATTTTGTAACCAATTTGGTTTGTTCGTTTGATCACTGTTTCAAGGGAAATGCATCCATGTTGAGACATCTCAACTTATTAATGTCTCAGACTAAAGTAAAAAATTAAGCACTAGGATGTTAGCAGGAAAGTCATCTGTGTGATATATCAAGAGCTTCATTAGCTCCAGGTAAGTTCTTAAACACTTTTCAAAACAGTTGATTGCTGCTTAGCATTCTTTAGTTAGCCATGGGTTGTTTAGGTTTAAGTCATTATAATTCTACTGACTCTCCTTTTCCTATTCAATAAACACCCATTATTACCCCTTACGGGACACTGCATTTGATGATGAACTTACACAGACTTCTGTCATACACTCTGTAAGCCTCATCACATTCCCCTCTCTGACTTCCTGCACCACCTTGCAGGGCGTATTTTAACACAATCTCCTACTCTCAACTTCAGCATTACCTAGATCTTTGACTATCACAGAGTTCAAAACTTCATTCCACGTACAGAGCTGGAAATGTTGTACACTTATAACAGTTATCATGCTTCATTATAATTTTTATAGGGATATTTTCTCTGTCATTCTGAAGACTTTTAGGTCAAGGAATACATTTTCATCAATTTTTTTATACCTAGTATACAACATAATGCTTAAAAATGCTAAGGAAATGAATGTTTTGAAGCTATATTTTGAAATAATAACTTTTTAGTTACTGTACTCTTGAAAACAGAGTTCCCACTTTCATCAGAGAATAAGCTACAAGAAAGTAATAAATATGCATAATATACCACTATCCTTAATGTGCTGATAAATGAAAATGAAATCAAGCACTCAAAATTTAAAGAAGTTTCAAATAAAACAGAGTATACTCTGTGCAAGACAGTGCTACGGGAATAAAAAATAAGTGTTAATATCAAATGTGAATGGTGGCAATTTGTGATCTTTTGTTAACTACAAATATTCTTTAGTAAAACCAGAAGGAAAACATAATTTGGAAGATAAGATTTTAACTTGGTAAAAAGTACATGACTGCCATTGTATTAGTGTATAAGATGAATATTATTTTAGATCATTTTACAGATAATACCCTTAAATAAATATAACTTAAAAGTGCACATGAAAGCTAGCATTATTACAACTAAAGTGATTTATAGCAGCAATGGTACACTCATACACCCATGAATTATTCTCTAAAGAATATCTCCCAGTAAATTAAAATTATCATGATGTTAGGGGAAACACACTGACTGAAACCACTCACCCTAGCCAGGCTCCCTAGGATCCATTTGCATAAGTTGCCTTACAACAGCAGGTCTGGGTAAGGAACATGGAAGTAATAAGCCACCACCAACCAGAAGAGGTCAGGAAAGGCCAAAAGGAGACACTGCATGTCCGTCCACCTCCCAGAATCCCTCTGGCTAGCATCCATCTTGTCTGAGTGATACAGACAAGGAAGGACTACAAGGATCCACCAGGAAGGACTCTGAGTCAGAATGATTGGCCAAAGACAACCTGGAAACTAATCCCATCATAAAACCCGGGACTGAGAGCCACATGGCAGAGCAGTTCTCCTGGGTTCTCTCACCCCTGCTGCTCTCCACCTGGGTGCCCTTTACCAATAAAGTCTCTGGCTTTGTCAGTATGTATCTCCTCAAACAATTCTTTTCTGAGTGTTAGATAAGAGCCCACTTTTGGGGCCCTGGAGGGCACCCCCCTCCTACAACAATGAGGGAGAGACAAAATTAAATAGCATTGAAGACAATGGCATTCTTTTTGCTTAATATGCATTTCTTTACAATAGTTTCTTTAAAATTTTGTACTAGGTATATATATGTGTATATATATATATATTTAGAAAAGAAATACACACATATTTATATAAATATAGACATATCTGACTTTGGCTAAACAGACGCATTTAAACAGAGGCATTTCCTTTTAACCAGTCTACCTCCATTTTACCATATAAAAGGACAACTTTAAGACATATTTATACTACATGGAGCAAACAATAGTGTGACTTATTGGAAAATAATTAATTTAATTTCCTTGATTGAGCTATACAGCTGCCTGTAATTTGACAATAAATCAGTACACATTCTTGTATTTCCTTTAAAAAAAGAAGAAAGAAAAAAAAGAAAAGAGTTTAACAGCACATTGGAATGTTAAAATGATTTCAGGGAAGATTAATAACACCCAAATGGTAGTTATTCTCTTGCTTTGCAAGAAAACACATTATCTATTCCATAACAATTGATTGCTTTTCTGAGGAATGTCCTTGATTTCAATGGTATTGTTCAGGCTTTTGATACTAATCTGTAAGATGTTAGGAAAGAATCTCACCTCATCGTACATTCTGCAAGAAATAAAAAATCTGCACCTGATAAATCATCCATATTCTCAAAGTGACAATTTTCACTTGAAGAACTGGTCCCCTCTGAATACCTTCAAAATCAAAAATCAGAGGTATGTTCCAGAATTTAAAAAAAAAAAAAAAAACTCACCTCACAAAATGTATCATCTTAGAGAAGAGCTGTAAAAATAGAAAATCAAACTTGCCCTTTCAAACTTACTTTGTGCCCTTCTGAGATGCACTTCCTATTTTTCACTGCATTTAGGGATATCTGTTGATTTAAAAAAATGGACACAGAACAATGCATTGCCGATCACCAAAATCATTCCAAGTACTTAGCAATCAATGTTGAAAGTTTTAGAGCTTCACTTGAAAAAAAAAAAAAAACAGTTACTCAGACTTTTACAAATTGCACATTTTTTTTTCTATTTGCATACTCTCTTTCTAATAGGATATTTGCCCTAAAAGGATCACATGGTATAGTGGAAGAAATGTAGTCTTTCACTCAAGACACCTCTGTGGCAATGCTATCTGTCACAGATAGCAGATAGTTATCACAGAGTGACTCAGACAATTAGGTAACTTAACTTTTCTGCATTGAATTTTATTCATAGACAAAAACTGAGTTAATAATTCTTACCACAAAGGTTGTTATGATATTTAGATGTGAAACATATAAGCATTGGTCCATATCATTTATCAATAATACTGGTTTTTATATTTATGCAGTTATTTTGACTATTTGAAATCCTTTTAATTTGACAGTGATTATGGCTGCTAACGGCGCACTAAGCACAGGCGGCTGCGACCAGCAGCCGCGGAGCCACCCCATGTCCTAGGTCAGGGGCAGAAGCCGGGAGGACCCCATGCACGAACAGCGGCGGCCAGGGGAGCTAACCCGCGTCCGAGGTCAGGGGGGGCGACCGAGAGGAGATACGCCATGCCCCTAAGCCTGAGGCCAGGGGTGGCAGGAGGGAGGAGCTACCCTGCGCCCCCACACCCGAGGCCAGGGGCGGTGACCGGGAGGACCAACCCCACGTCCAAGGAGCCATGGCTGCGCAGGTGCAGGAGGGCCTGGAGGAACTATCCCACCTTGAAGGTCAGGAAGGGCGATGGTGAGGAGATAACCCTCGTCCAAGGTAGGGAGCAATGGCTGCCCTTTGCTGGAGCAGCTGTGAAGAGATACTCCATGCCCAAAGTAAGAGAAACCCAAGTAAGACGGTAGGTGTTGCAAGAGGGCATCAGAGGGCAAACACACTGAAACCATATTCACAGAAAACTAGTCAGTCTAATCACACTAGGACAACAGCCTTGTCTAACTCAATGAAACTAAGGCATGCCTGTGGGGCAACCCAAGATGGGCGGGTCATAGTGCAGAGATCTGACAGAATGTGGTCCACTGGAGAAGGGAATGGCCAACCACTTCAGTATTCTTGCCTTGAGAACCCCATGAAGAGTATGAAAAGGCAAAATGATAGGATACTGAAAGAGGAACTCCCCAGGTCAGTAGGTGCTCAATATGCTACTGGAGATCAGTGGAGAAATAACTCCAGAAAGAATGAAGGGATGGAGCCAAAGCTAAAACAATACCCAGCTGTGGATGTGACTGGTGATAGAAGCAAGGTCTGATGTTGTAAAGAGCAATATTGCATAGGAACCTGGAATGTCGGGTCCATGAATCAAGGCAAATTGAAAGTGGTCAAACAAGAGATGGCAAGAGTGAATGTCGACATTCTAGGAATCAGCAAACTGAAATGGACTGGAATGGGTGAATTTAACTCAGATGACCATTATATCTACTACTATAGGCAGGAATCCCACAGAAGAAATGGAATAGCCATCATGGTCAACAAAAGAGTCCAAAATGCAGTACTTGGATGCAATCTCAAAAATGACAGAATGATCTCTGTCCATTTCCAAGGCAAACCATTCAGTATCACAATAATCCAAGTCTATGCCCCAACCAGTAATGCTGAAGAAGCTGAAGTTGAATGGTTCTATGAAGACCTACAAGACCTTTTAGAACTAACACCAAAAAAAGATGTCCTTTTCATTATAGGGGACTGGAATGCAAAAGTAGGAAGTCAAAAAACACCTGGAGTAACAGGCAAATTTGACCTTGGAATACAGAATGAAGCACGGCAAAGACTAATAGAGTTTTTCCAAGAAAATGCACTGGTCATAGCAAACACCCTCTTCCAACAACACAAGAGAAGACTCTACACATGGACATCACCAGATGGTCAACACCGAAATCAGATTGATTACATTCTTTGCAGCCAAAGATGGAGAAGCTCTATACATCAACAAAAACAAGACCAGGAACTGACTGTGGCTCAGACCATGAACTCCTTATTGCCAAATTCAGACTTAAATTGAAGAAAGAAGAGAAAACCATTAGACCATTCAGGTATGACCTAAATCAAATCCCTTATGATTATACAGCGGAAGTGAGAAATAGATTTAAGGGACTAGATCTGATAGGTAGAGTGCCTGATGAACTATGGAATGAGGTTTTTGACATTGTACAAGAGACAGGGATCAAGACCATCCCCATGGAAAAGAAATGCAAAAAAGCAAAATGGCTGTCTGACGAGGCCTTACAAAATAGCTGTGAAAAGAAGAGAAGCAAATATCAAAGGAGAAAAGGAAAGATATAAACATCTGAATGCAGAGTTCCAAAGAATAGCAAGGAGAGATAAGAAAGCCTTCTTCAGCAATCAATGCAAAGGAATAGAGGAAAACAACAGAATGGGAAAGACTAGAGATCTTTTCAAGAAAATCAAAGATAACAAAGGAACATTTCATGCAAAGATGGACTCGATAAAGGACAGAAACGGTATGGACCTAACAGAAGCAGAAGATATTAAGAAGAGATGGCAAGAATCCACAGAAGAACTGTACGAAACAGAGCTTCATGACCAAGATAATCACGATGGTGTGATCACTGACCTAGAGCCAGACATCCCGGAATGTGAAGTCAAGTGGGCCTTAGAAAGCATCCCTATGCACAAAGCTAGTGGAGGTGATGGAATTCCAGTTGAGCTATTCCAAATGCTAAAAGATGATGCTGTGAAAGTGCTGCACTCAATATGCCAGCACATTTGGAAAACTCAGCAGTGGCCACAGGACTGGAAAAGGTCAGTTTTCATTCCAAACCCAAAGAAAGGCAATGCCAAGGAATGCTCAAACTACCGCACAATTGCACTCATCTCACACGCAAGTAAAGTAATGCTCAAAATTCTCCAAGCCAGCCTTCAGCAATATGTGAATCTTGAACTTCCTGATGTTCAAGCTGGTTTTAGAAAAGGCAGAGGAACCAGAGATCAAATTGCCAACATCCACTGGATCATGGAAAAAGTAAGAGAGTTCCAGAAAAACATCTATTTCTGCTTTATTGACTATGCCAAAGCCTTTGACTGTGTGCATCACAAGAAACTGTGGAAAATTCTGAAAGAGATGGGAATACCAGACCACCTGATCTACCTCTTGAAAAATCTATATGCATGTCAGGAAGCAACAGTTAGAACTGGACATGGAACAACAGACTGATTCCAAATAGGAAAAGGAGGACGTCAAGGCTGTATATTGTCACCCTGTTTATTTAACTTATATGCAGAGTACATCATGAGAAACGCTGGACTGGAAGAAACACAAGCTGGAATCAAGATTGCTGGGAGAAATATCAATAACCTCAGATATGCAGATGACACCACCCTTATGGCAGAAAGTGAAGAGGAATTCAAAAGCCTCTTGATGAAAGTGAAACAGGAGAGTGAAAAAGTTGGCTTAAAGCTCAACATTCAGAAAACGAAGATCATGGCATCCAGTCCCATCACTTCATGGGAAATAGATGGGGAAACAGTGGAAACAGTGTCAGACTTTATTTTGGGGGGCTCCAAAATCACTGCAGATGGTGACTGCAGCCATGAAATTAAAAGACGCTTACTCCTTGGAAGGAAAGTTATGACCAACCTAGATAGCATATTCAAAAGCAGAGACATTACTTTGCCAACAAAGGTCTGTCTAGTCAACGCTATGGTTTTTCCTGTGGTCATGTATGGATGTGAGAGTTGGATTGTGAAGAAGGCTGAGCACCAAAGAATTGATGCTTTTGAACTGTGGTGTTGGAGAAGACTCTTGAGAGTCCCTTGGACTGCAAGGAGATCCAACCAGTCCATTCTGAAGGAGATCAGCCCTGGGATTTCTTTGGAAGCAATGATGCTAAAGCTTAAACTCCAGTACTTTGGCCACCTCATGCGAAGAGTTGACTCATTGGAAAAGACTCTGATGCTGGGAGGGATTGGGGGCAAGAGGAAAAGGGGACGACAGAGGATGAGATGGCTGGATGGCATCACTGACTCGATGGACGTGAGTCTGAGTGAACTCCGCGAGTTGGTAATGGACAGGGAGGCCTGACGTGCTGCAATTCATGGGGTCTCAAAGAGTCGGACACTACTGAGCCACTGATCTGATCTGATCATATTCTTTCTTATAGACTTTTCAATAAATTTTGCTAAGTCAACAGGAATTGATTAAATACCTCTTATTGTCAAATATTATAACTGAATAAACATTAAAACTCGAAAAGTTCTGTCTCAGAAGATTATCCATGTCTTGCAATAAGCTGAAGTGACTAGTCAAAGGAGAGGAAATATAATTTGAAGGCATTTCAGACCCTTTGGACAAATAGAAAGCTTACTCAAATGCTGATTTTCACAAGTGCCCCCCTTGAAACACAGCTCAACAAATCGCAGTGAGGCATTTGCCACTGCTACCAAGTATGTATTTATCCAGCAGCATTAAGGCTACATGCAGGCTAAGAAGTTCTACTGTTCTTCCAATAGCATAAAAATGATATTCTGTCCTAAGTTATTGAGCATATGCAACACTGTTTCAATTTTCAAATATACACAGTTATGCTTTGCTTTATTGAGCTTTGAAGATTCTGCATTTTTAATTATAAATTGAAGATTTATAGCAACCATGCATGGAGCAACTCTATTAGTCCCATTTTTTCCAACAGAATTTGCACATTTCATGTCTTTGTATCACATTTTGTCAAGTTCACAACAGTTCAAGCTTTTGCATTATTGTTATGTTTGTTATGCTGATCTGTGATCAGTGGTATTTGATGTTATTACTATGACTCACTGAAGGCTCAAATGATGGTTATAGTATTTTAGCAATAAAGCATTTATAAATTAAGATAGGTATACAGTTTCTTTTAAAAGACAGAATGCTATTTTACACTTAATAGACAATAGTATAATAGAAACATCACTTTTATATGTGCTGTGAAAACAAAATTTGTGTGACTTGGCATTACTTCAATCTTAGTTTCTTTGTGGTGATCTGAAGCTGAACTCAAAATATCTCCAAGGTATGCCTGTATACATTCATACATATATATATATCAGTACTATATATATTTATCAGTACTATATATATTTATCAGTACCATATAATTTCAAATCTGTCCCAGGTTTTCATAGATTTGTGGATGAAAATAATATATTATATATATACATACATATATATAACATATATATTATATATACATGTTATATATACATATATAATGTATATATAATATAATATAAAATATTCTTTTCATCCACAAATCTATGAAAACCTGGGACAGACTTGAAATTATATAGTATTGATAAAATAATTAATGGAAAACTGGTATCAGTTCAGTTCAGTTCAGTCGCTCAGCCGTGTCTGACTCCTTGCATCCCCATGAATCGCAGCACGCCAGGCCTCCATGTCCATCACCAACTCCTGGAGTTCACCCAAACCCATGTTCATCAAGTCGGTGATGCCATCCAGCCATCTCATCCTCTGTCGTCTCCTTCTCCTCCTGCCCCCAATCCCTCCCAGCATCAGGGTCTTTTCCAATGAGTCAACTCTTCGCACGAGGTGGCCAAAGTACTGGAGTTTCAGCTTCACCATTAGTCCTTCCGGTGAACACCCAGGACTGATCTCCTTTAGGATGGACTGGTTGGATTAGTGCCTCCCTTCAAAATGGGTATTTTCTGTGAGTATACAAAAGGATTAACATGACAGAAAGCTTTCTGCAAAAGTAGACCAATGGGAAATTGCAGAGATTGATCATATTTGCAGTATTACCTGAAGCAGGTGTACACAGAATTACTAAAGTTAAGGATGGTTAAGATTAAGAGAAAGAAAACAAAACAGAATAAATAATGAATCAGCAACAAAAGAGGTGAAGAAAATAGAGTAAGATTCTAAGTTGGTATCAAAAACTGGCCTATTGGCAGTTTTACAAGTGTGTGTGTGTGTTGTGTATGTATGTGTGTTTCTGTGTGTGCATGCTAAATATTATTACATTCTTCTCTAAATCAGGATGAGTAGTATTAAAAGAAACTATATTATCATCTTTATATTTTCTTTCCTCATTTCTTTCAACAATTTTTTTCCTACTCTTCTTTCCTTCCTCTTTTTTTTTTCTTTTACTCCTGCTGTTCTTTCCTGTCTCTTGCCCAATTATCATATCTTTTTTCTGTTCCATTTTTACTGTGAGTAAGACTTATCCTGAATACCATTTTCCTGAGAACCAGTTTTAGCATTAAACATTAAGTTATGGAATTTAGGCTGAATTGCTCTTATTCACTTTTGCAAACCCAAGTTTGCTGACCTTAATTATATGGCATGGATCACAGATGTCCCATTGGTATTGGCAGTGATTGATAATAAGGGGGATGGGAGTAATTAAAGAGCATATGATGTGTTTGTTTGCATTTTGAGTGACTGCTATAGAGTAAATGCAGTCAAAGGCATGGTACATTAAATAAATCAAATAGCTCAATAAATCAGCACAACCTGCCAAAAATGAGCAAAGGGAGCTTGCAAAGCAGCAGGTCTACATGTCGAGCCTTAGGCAAGCTGTTTCCCCTAAGGTGAAGTCATCAAAAATAGCCCCCAAACCAGAAACAACTCGCCCTTTGAAGGATTCAGAATCTCATGAGGTAAGATAAGCTTAAATGTATGAAAAAAGTTTAGCATTTGTGCAAGCACTGTATAGTTTGTGCAGTTGGCTCATATAGATTTTTATATTTAATCCTTTCAATAATTTTCTGAAATGTCATTTACAGATATGAAAATGGAAGTGCACAGAGAAATATTTAATACCATGTGGCTAAAGAAAATCCTTCTGAATGAAGTTTTTCCATATTTCACACACTCTTCTCTATCCAGACAAGTCATAAAGGATAATGCTTCTCACCACTTAACATCACAACTGGTATTATCAGATGAGCCCCTTAAGAACTGGTGAGTCGAGGGTAGTGGTTTAATATATTGACAAATTACAGAAGTTACAGAACAGCACATGAGATAGATAATTTGGAACATACATATAGTGGTTTTAGTACGAAAAAACTCCACATGGCTGTCATATAAACTAAAACTAGATAAAATAAAGTTTGTGTTATTTGGTAGTATAAAAGTGAAATGAAGTAACATGATTAGAGTATGGCTATAAGATACCCATTCAAGGCAAAGACTGACATAACTAGAAAAATAAAATCTCAAGTCAAAATAAAAATTTGGCTCCATGAGAAATGACTTAAATTACTAATTGCAGTATGTATCTTTAAATGATTGAATTAATGAACTTTATAATGTTCTATCTACCCTATAAACACCATCTCTGCTTTGTACCAATAAAGTTATGAAATAATTTTATTCAGTTCAGTTCAGTCGCTCAGTCATGTCCTACTCCTTGCGACCCCATGGACTGCAGCACGAAAGGCCTCCCTGTCCATCGCCAACTCCTGGAGTTTACTCAAATTCAAATCCATTGAGTCGGTGATGCCATCCAAACATCTCATCCTGTCGGCTCCTTCTCCTCCTGCCCTCAATCTTTCCCAGCATCAGGGTCTTTTCAAATGAGTCAGCTCTTCGCATCAGGTGGCCAAACTACTGGAGCTTCAGCCTCAGAATCAGTCCTTCCAATGAATGTTCAGGACTGATTTCCTTTAGGATGGACTGGTTGGATCTCCTTGCAGTCCAAGGGACTCTCAAGAGTCTTCTCCAACACCGCAGTTCAAAAACATCAATTCTTTGGCACTCAGCTTTCTTTATAGTCCAACTCTCACAACCATACATGACTACTGGAAAAACCATAGCTTTAACTAGATGGACCTTTGTTGGCAAAGTAATGTCTCTGCTTTTTAATATGCTTTCTAGGTTGGTCATAACTCTTTTTTCCAAGGAGCAAGTGTCTTTTAATTTCAAGGCTGCAGTCACCATCTGCAGTGATTTTGGAGCCCCATAAAATAAAGTCTCTCACTGTTTCCATTGCTTCCCCATCTATGTGACATAAAGAGATGGGGCCAGATGCCATGATCTTAGTTTTCTGAATATTGAGCTTTAAGCCAAATTTTTCACTCTCCTCTTTCACTTTCTAAAGAACTAAAGAGGTTCTTTAGTTCTTCTTCACTATCTGCCATAAGGGTGGTGTCATCTGCTAATATGAGGTTATTGATATTTCTCCTAGCAATCTTGATTCCAGATTGTGCTTCCTCCAGCCCAGCGTTTCTCATGATGTACTCTGCATATAAGTTAAATAAGCAGGGTGACAATATACAGCCTTGACGTCCTCCTTTTCCTATTTGGAACCAGTCTGTTGTTCCATGTGCAGTTCTAACTGTTACTCCCTGACCTGCATACAGGTTTCTCAGAAAGCAAATCAGGTGGTCTGGTATTCCCATCTCTTTGAGAATTTTCCGGAGTTTGTTGTGGTCCACACAGCCAGAGGTTTTAGCATTGTCAATAAAGCAGAAGTCAACGTTTTTCTTGAACTCTCTTGCTTTTTCAATGATCCAACGGATGTTGGCAGTGTGATCTCTGATTCCTCTGCCTTTTCTAAATCCAGCTTGAACATCTGGAAGTTCATGGTTCATATACTGTTGAAGCCTGGCTTAGAGAATTTTGAGCATTACTTTGCTAGAGTGTGAGATGAGTGCAATTGTGTAGTAGTTTGAGCATTCTTTGGCATTGCCTTTCTTTGGAATTGGAATGAAAACTGACCTTTTCCAGTCCTGTGGCCACTGCTGAATTTTCCAAATTTGCTGGCATATTGAGTGCAGCACTTTGAAAGAATCATCTTTTAGGATTTGAAATAGCTCAACTGAAATTCCATCACCTCCACTAGCTGTGTTTGTAGTGATGTTTCCTAAGTCCCACTTCACTTCTCATTCCAGGATGTCTGGCTCTACGTTGGTGATCCCACCATTGTGATTATCTGGGTCATGAAGATCTTTTTGTATAGTTCCTCTGTGTATTCTTGCTACCTCTTCTTAATATTTTCTGCTTCTGTTAGGCCCATACCATTTTTGTTTTGTATTGTGCCCATCTTTGCATGAAATATTCCCTTGGTATCTCCAATTTTGTTGAAGAGATCTATAGACTTTCCTATTTTATTATTTTTCTCTATTTCTTTGCATTGATCACTGTGGAAGGCTTTCCTATCTCTCCTTGCTCTTCTTTAGAACCCTTCATGCAAATGGGTATATCTTTCCTTTTCTCCTTTGCCTTTCATGTCTCTTCTATTCACAGCTATTTGTAAGGACTCCTCAGATAAGCATTTTGCATTTTGCATTTCTTTTCCTTGGGGATGGTCTTGATCCTTGCTTCCTATACAATGTCACAAACCTCCATCCATAATTCTTCAGGCACTCTATCTATCAGATCTAGGCCCTTAAATCTATTTCTCACTTCCACTGTATAATCAATCATAAAGGATTTGATTTAGGTCATACCTGAATGGTCTAGTGATTTTCCCTACTTCAATTTACGTCTGAATTTGGCAATAAGGAGTTCATGGTCTGTGCCAGTCAGGTCCTAGTCTTGTTTTTGCTGACTGTATAGAGATTGTCCATCTTTGGCTGCAAAGAATATAATCAATCTGATTTTTCTATTGACCATTTGGTGATGTCCATGCATCTTCTCTTTTGTTGTTGGAAGAGGGTGTTTGCTATGACCAGTTCATTCTCTTGGGAAAAGTCTATTAGTCTTTGCCCTGCTTCATTCTGTACTCCAAGGCCAAATGCCTGTTTCTCCTGGTATTTCTTGACTTCCTACTTTTGCATTCTAGTCCCCTATAATGAAAAGGACATCTTTAGGGGGTGTTAGTTCTAGGTCTTGTTGGTCTTCATACAACTGTTCAACTTTAGCTTCTTCTGCATTCCTGGTTGGGGCATAGACTCGGATTACTGTGATATTGAATGGTTTGCCTTGGAAACGAACAGAAATTATTCTGTCATTTTTGAGATTGCATCCAAGTACTGCATTTCGGACTATTTTTTTTTACTACCATGGCTACTCCATTTCTTCTAAGGGATTCTTGCCCACAGTAGTAGATATAATGGTCATCTGAGTTAAATTCACCCATTCCTGTTCATTTTAGCTTGCTGATTCCTAAATTGTCAATGTTCACTCTTACGATCTTCTGTTTAACCACTTCCAATTTGCCTTGATTCATGGACCTAACATTCCAGGTTCCTATGCAATATTGCTCTTTACAGGATCGGACTTTACTTCCATCACCTGTCACACCCACAACTGGGTGTTGTTTTTGCTTTGGTTCTCTTTCTTCATTCTTTCTGGAGTTATCTCAGAGCTATTATCTAGTTTATATTCCAGACTTCAACTCATACTTTCTAAAGGAAAATCCTGACCATGGACAGTTCCTTTCGTAGACCGATTCAGTCACTAGTTCACCATGTTTCTGGAATTAATAAAATGTTTTTTTAATGTAATTTTCGTTGCTGTGGTTCATATTGACTTGGGGATCATGAATATCTTTGGATTCCTGGAGAAAATCTTAAAACCAAGAAAAACACACGTGCTCATTCCTGAAAACAACTACTTAATACCATTTCGTAAAATTTAGAATCCCATTTGTTGACTCCATAGAATTCCAGTGCTTTCTTCAAAACAACTTTAAAACAATAGCTTTTTTTCCCTTTAAGACTATGCAAATTTACCTTTGTCCTGCTGTCAGCACGTGGTTCCAAGTTCATTAAGTATATCTTATATACTAATATATATTTTGTAAAACAACTAGGTTTAAATAGTAGGAATATTGTCAAGCTGTAGCATATTTCTTGCTACTAACACTTTGAAATTTAATGGAGCACATATTAGGGGCAAATAGAAAACTTAGTGATTTCTTTAACATCAAGGAAATTTGTTATTTATATATACATATAAAGATGTGAGTTGAGACACTGTGTTACTATAAATAATAGTACACATCTCAGGAAATTACTCAAGTATTTAGCTGAAATATATTCAAAACAAAGCAATCACTTATCGTTTAGGTTAAGTTTTGGAGCAGTTGGCTCTATTTGACTAATCACCTGTCAGCATACTTTTCAAAAACATTTGAAGAGCTACTAAGGCTGTAAGAATAGAAATTTTATATTCTTTTAATAACCTGGGGTATCCTCTAATGCACATTAATGAAGTTTCCTTTATGTACAGTTGGGAAGATACCCGGAAAAGGAAATGGCAACCTACTCTAGTGTTTTTGCCTAGAGAATCCCATGGACAGAGAAGTTTGGTGGGCTATAGTCCATGGGGTTGCAAAAAATCAGACATGACTGAGCGACTAATACCATACTTAATATATTCCTCAGAAGCTAGCAAAATATTATTGTTTAAAGTAAAAATTGGTTTTTAAAAGTCACAAAGCTTTTTTTTTTTTTTTTTACTGGCATTGAATTTAAAGTATAAAAACATCATTTTTTGGAATTACAATGGATTCAAAGTAAATGATAGATAGATTTCCAATCCTAAATACAATTTTGTGCCATGGTAGAAATGTGAATTTAGAACCCTGGATATTGGATCCCAAGAGAGTCACTACTCACAGACATTTAAACTGAGAGGAGACAGGCAAGCATACAGAAGTAGACAAAATCTCATAGGAAACTGGGCTTGGGATAAGCAACCTTCTGAAATCTGAAATCACAGAACATTCCTCATTTTTCTATGTTAAGGAAAGGGAGCAAAACATGAATATGTGTGTGTGACAGAAGAGTAGCAAAAGCATTAAAATAATCACCTGAGTTTAGGGGACCATCTTAAGAAGATGCTTCTTACCAAGATGACCATTGGAGCAGGTCATAATAAACAAATAGGAGATAGGCAGATCAAAGGAAATCTGTACACCAGCAAGGGGAAATCAGAGGTCTAAGGGAGAGGGAGCAAGACCTGATTTTGATAACATGAAGTTAGCTGGCTTTGAGTATCTAGGATTAGATTTATAATATACATACTGCAAATCTACCTACTGACAGATGCTTCATTCCAAAAAGGCATTAGGCATTCTGAAAGAGAAATGAGTTTATATAATTCTATACCACAGTACTATGCCATTAAAAGTAAAAAACAATCTTAATGTTTGTATATTTGGGAAAGAATAAAGCAGGTTATTCAGTAATTTACCAATATCTCTATACCTTAATTTCCTCAAATTCATAATAGAGAAAATTAATAATATCACCTAGGATTGCTGCTGAGGATTGAATGAGATCACAGGTATTAAAAAGAGTGCTCTAAGGCATAAAGTAACAATTGTCAATAAATTTAGCTATTACTGTAAAATATAATTAATATATTTAAAGATAATTAAATATATTTACAGGCTAAAAGCAGTGACATTAAACTGAGCATTACATTCACCAGAGCTCATTTTGTTATCTATGCTCTGAGAGAAATATCAACTCAGATATCTTTAAGTTTTATCTCATTAGGAGAGTTTTATGACTGGCTTTCTAATGAAGTCATTTTCATTCACATTTTATCGAAAATAATCTTTATAATTCCAAGACCTTTTAAACATTAAATTCTTTTGTCGCTTCACATAATGAGTGGAAGTTAACTTTGCAGTTGCTTCCATTCTTTTTGTTCATTGCTTTGTAAATTCTATTCAAGGGATGGATGAAAATGAGGGATTCTCAGTCACTATATGTTCTTCAAATAAGAGGAAAAAAATACTTTTGCAGTGACATCATATCATACAACATTTTAACAGATCTCCACATAATTTGTAACTTTGAGACAAGGCCTACAAACAAGCAATACTGCAATTACTACATTCAATACTATGGGATTTTCAATTCTATATACAGTCTTACTCAGGAAATAGAACAAGTAATTTCATTTAACATATTGAGTTTCATTCTAGTGAGATACATTTGTAGCAGGAAAGAGGAAAGCTCAAAAATGAATTCTATTAAGATGGCATCTTTCAAGCTGGGTATTTCCAAGAGTCTACTAATCCACTATTTCCCTCTCCCCAAAGAGTTTAAAATATTATTATATGTAGAGGTTAAAAGTGCTATAAACATTAAAAAATATTTTGATATATTAATTATATTCTGAAGTAACAAGAAAATGTGTGTCTGTATGTGTGTAAATTAAGGGAGAGAAAGAAGGAAATACTTATGGTATTATTATTTTACAAAACATAAAACGTTTGGTTAAATGGGAGTTGAAGTCATTACTATAAACTGAAATCAAGTAACAGGCCTCTCCTATTTTTCACCATTAGTGTTTGATTAACTGGCATGTGCCAATAAACAAGTTGACAAGCACCAGGAAATTTGGCTGTTTTATCAGCCTAGTAAAACCTCATAGGAAATCATGTTCAGCAATTAAGTGCCTGAAAACTGCTATACTGTTTTCTGCATTTTTTCCCATATATTTCCACCCCTCACAGATTATGAAACAAATTTAAATTTCCAAAACCACTCTTGAAATAAATGCCACTCAATTCCAGTGGATAACTACAGTCACAATTTCATAAGTTAGTTTTGATCCGGAGGGAAAAATCTTGCTATTTTCTCTGAGAGCAGCTCACCCAGAATGGCATCTGGCAGGTCTAATTTTGGTGGCTGCACACTATGATACTGAACAGTTCCTCATCTAGCACACAGATCTACCTACGTCTCCTTTTACTCACCAGGATTAAATCACTTACAGGCATGACGCTGCTGATCACTAGAAGATTATTGCTATAAAAATCAAATTTGAATTTCAAACTCCAGAAATACTGGAGTAGGAGGGAGGAAGGGAAGAGAATGCATTAACAGTTCTCTGTGAACAGTGGTTAAAAAACAAAACAAAACAGGAAACCAAAAAAGGCAAACGATATCTTATGAACCCGTATTTGGAAAACCCTATTCTAGATTGAGTGTAACAGATTCTAAATTCAATTAAATGCCATCTTAGGGTTGCGCCATTATTTTAGTCATTTGATCCCATTAGTGAAGTGTGCTGACGCTTCCTTTCCGGAGCTATGATTCATGCAGGGCATCAGAAGATGAGTTAAGTGATATTTCGGGAATACTCTGTTGATTAATTATCAACAAGGGAAATCCAGCTTGAAAGACGGGTTTGACTTTCCATATGAACCACACAGGGTAAAAGCCTATTTCTGCAGAGAAAAGCCACAGCTCCTTAGAAACTTTGAAACTGATAGAAATGTTGAATTATTATGAAATTGTATATTTATATTATGAAATTTAAAAATAATTCTTACTTTAAAGTTTAATTGGTTAAAAAAGCATGGTAATATTTTTATTATTTGGGGCATTGCCATTGGACAATGGCAGTTGAACAGTTGAAAAAATTAAAAGTAGCATTTATAAATGAATCTGTAATAGTAATATCTCTAAGGACTACTTATTCTACATTTCAAAGAAAGGAGAATGAATTATATAACTTATAGGAAAGTATCAAATTTATATAACATAAATCTTCAGAAAAATGTTAGAATGTTTACAAAATGTTTTCCATATACAGTAGATTTCAGTAAATCATAGAAGAAGCTTCATGAATTTTGCAATAAAGAAAGTGTCTCATAAATCCTTTTCAAGTAGAAAATTCTGTACAGAGAAGAGTACCCAATGGTTTGATTATTAGCATTATAATTAGCTTGGTCAGTTGGATGAAGAGTTCAGACCAGTTCCATTTAATTCTGTTCTATGACAATAACATAAACTCCCCACTGTCAAACTATCTCAAATGTAATAGTACTTGACAACTGTGTTTATTAGTACAAATGATCTTGAATTCTCATTTTTCCAACTATAAGAGTGTTATTTTAAGACTTAAAAACATCAATAATCTTATTATTACCTTGCTTAGAAGCATCCAAAGATACTACATTGTCTAGACATCAAGCCACTTAAGACTGCCTAACTCACCCCTTGAGAAAAAAGGGGGTGAAGACTTCAAATCTAACTCTGCTTCATAGAAGATGTGCTATATATTTAAGGATGGAAATAAGTTGGACAAAACTAACGGGAAAAAAGCATTCTAAGCAATGTGAACTACATACACAGAACTTCTTTGGAGATTTTTTGGAGATACTTGAGGGGAAGCCTGCCCTAGCTCACCTCTTGAGAAAAACTATCTAGAATTTGAAAATAGGATAAAAGAGTTATTTCCTGCACTTTCAATGACAAAATAAAGTACTGAATAACAAGCACACCTAATGGGTTATCTGGTGATACGGATTATGGAATTTTATTTGGCATACTATTCCCTATTAACATTATTAACTAAGGTCCAGAATCTGCAAAGAAATGGAAACTTCTAGAAAATCACTGACTTGCCACTAATTTTTGTTCAGAAGTGCAAATTAGTTTTGTTAGGTAGAATATATTACATTCTTATTTCTCCATAGATTATTAACCAGTTTGATGGATATGAGTCTGAGTGAATTCCAGGAGTTGGTAATGGACAGGGAGGCCTGGCGTGCTGCGATTCATGGGGTCGCAAAGAGTCGGACACGACTGAGTGACTGAACTGAACTAAAACTTAACTTTGAAATCTTATCGCAGTCCTGGACATATGATAGATTAACGATAGATAATAGAGATAATGAATGATGAGAGTTTTACTTTCAGTTGTTTGAAAAATATGATATGACTTCCTCTTTCCATCTTCTGAAATTATATTAGTTCACACAGAAATATCTATATTTCCCCATGTGTAAATTTCCCTCAAGTATCTCCAGAGAAGTTCTGTGTATCCTGTACACATTGCTTAGAATGCTTTTCTCCCTTTAGTTTTGGCCAACTTATTTTCGTCCTTAAATATACAGCATGTCTTCTATAAGGCAGAGGTAGATGTACATAAAGCTAATGTAGATTAATACCCAAGGCTCCTCACTTTCAGACAGCCCTCTGCATGACCCTGGGAGGAACCTTAGAAGTGCATATGTGCCTGTGTGTGTGTGTAAAATAAACTATTTTGACCATCACTGGTTAAGGCTACTCTTATTTCCACTTAAACACATCTTAACACATCCTTTTTGTCCAGTGGTTTTGATAATGACTATGTACATTTTGAGAACTGAGACAAGGGAAAGTTAAGTTGTGGAAATATTGAGTTTAATTTAGTGAAATATTTTTATGTGCTGTGCACTTAGCTCCCTGTGTAGGGATGTTATTACTACTAACTCACTCTTCTGACTCACACAGCGATATGAAAAATATGGCAAGGCCAGGCCTGACATGAGTATATTGCAAGGTCTCCAGCAGATATGTATTGAGAAGTGACAGAGTTTGAATATATGGAGCTAGGCCCTAACTTTGAAAACATTTTCAAGCATCCAATGTGTAAAATTGCAAGAAAAATATTTAGATTTAATTTATACCTAATTCAAATATAGAAGTTTTCTGTTGACAAAGTATATAATAAAATCATAAACATAACATATTTTAATGTTTTTGTGGAAATGAACTATGCACATATCCAGAAAGTGGCTATAAGTGTTGTAGCTGTCCATTTTTGAATGGTGTCTGCATGCCATGCATAACCATCTGTAAACCAGGCCTGAGGTTTCTCTTCCTCTGTCAGTTGATCATAGGGAACTTCCTATGAAGTCACAGGTGCAGAAAAGGAGAAAGAAGGCAGTGTAGCAGGATTAGGGACCACGGGTATTTGGGCCATTTTTTCATGACACTTACTTGCGCCTTCAGAGTCTACTTAGCCAAATTATGCAAACACCACTTCCATTTGATAACAGAGTGGAGTGCCACTCAGATCTGTGGCCTAATAGGTTAGGTGACACCCAGTTCATTAATGGTAGCTCAGGTAGCATGGTAACTTTGTGGTTCATGGTAAGCATTCAGTCTCTGCTAAGTCCCACTAGCAGTTCAAATCTGTTTCTCAAAAGTAAATCAGTTATCTGTGGAGAGCTATAGGGCTTTCCTATAAAATCTTAAGGATGTGTGCTGTGATTCATCTATAGTGCCCTGCCAAAAGCTCCTTACCTGAACACCAGTGTTTCTGGCATCTTTGGATGTGCTGAATCATGTGAGCCAAGGGGCAGAGTACCCTGCACAGCAGCCTGGACCTGTCTTTGAGCCTTCTCTTGGTTTAGGCCCCTCTCAAAATGAACAAATTGTTGAGTCATTCAGTAAATGGGCCAGCAACACACCCAAATGAGGCATATGTTGATTCCAAAATCCAAGAAAGCACACTAGATGTTGTGTTTCCCTTGTTGCAGAAAGGGCCAGATGCAGCAACTTATTCTTCAGTTTGGCAGGAATGTCTTGACATGCTCCATAACACCGAACTCCTAAAAATGTCACTGGGGGAGAAGACCTTTCAATATCTGTCACATTTATTTCCTATTCTCTGACACACAAAGGTCTTACCAATAAGTCTAGAGTAGTGGTTGCTTCTTGCTCCCTTGATCCAATCAGCATAATGTCACCAGTGTTATGAACCAGTGCAAAATCTTATGAAAGGGAAAAGTGATCAAATTCCTGACACAGGAAATAAGTTGTGAGATTAAATTATGACATAGGGTTGGAGAACTTATATACTCCTGAAGTAGGATGTACTACTGTTCCTGCTAACCAAACGCAAGCTGCTTCTGGTGCTTTCTTCTAAAAGATGTCTAGGAGAAAAACATATCAATAGGTACATACTTGGATGTGTTCATTTGTTCAAGCAAGGAAACCATATATGGTATAGCAGCTTCAATTTTAATTCATCACCCAGTTAAGCTTATGGTGATTCAGTGTCATTCTCCAAGGTCCATCTTTCTTCTGCAAGGTTAGTTAAATGGGATTGTGATAATAGTAACTATACCTGCATATTTCAAGTCCTTGATGGTGGCACTAATCTCTGAAATCTCCCTTAGGAATAAAATACTACTGGTCTCATATTTTCCTATATAGAGTCAGTTCAAGTAGCTTCTACTTGGTCCTTCCTACCACAACAGCCCTAACTCCATTGATCGGGAAACCAGTGAGAGGATTCCACTAGACAATGAATGTATTTATTTCAATCATGCCTTCCAGAACTGAGGAAATAACCGCAAGATGAGTGTAGGGACCCACTGGGCTCAACATGAGATGGATACAAGCTAAAATTCCACTGACTAACTGACCTCCATAGATTCTGACCAATCCTCCAACACCAGCTGGGTGTCTTACAACTCATTTCAATTCTGACACTAACCAGAGTCAGTGCACACCTCACAGGCTAAAAGCCCAGTCCCACAAGGCTGTTGACCACTTTAGACATCAATGGTCAGGAGTAGGTCCCCAGTTACCCACAACTTCTGTCCAACTTGGCTATGAATTAGAGATTCCCACAACCCCCTCTTCAGGTTTGATGCCATAACTTGTTATTTCACACAGACTAACACATGGCCCCTCAATCAATTTCCTGACTTGAATCAATTTATAGACCTAGAACCCCTTAAATGAAAGACAGTTAGGGTACTCTTGGAGAAGGATCACATTACACTACCTAAATGGTATACTGCTAATCTTTCTCCAGCCTTTCCTATTGGGACCTAAGGCCTTTTCTCATGGTGTCTATGCATTGGAAAAAGGAAATAGTGTTTTAGGGATAACTGGATACTAACTCAGAACTGACACGAATTCCAGCAACAACAACAACAACAAAAGACTGTAGTAACTAAGGAAATCTAAGTAAAGAATGGATGGACTTCAGTTAATAATAATGAGTCTATACTGGATCATCGATTGTGACAAAGTACCTACTACTACAAATGTTAATAATAAAAGCAATTGGGTGTTGGGTATACGGGTATTGTCTGTACTATTTCTGAAACTTTTCTATCAATCTAAAGCTATTCTAAAAAAATTTATTTTTTTAATTTACTCTCAGAGAATATTCAGCCAAATCAGATAGAAAAATATAAAGTCATGTCATGCACTGAGTTAATGTTAATAACTATAAATGTTGATTCACACAAAAAGATAGGATTTTACTTTAAAAACTCCCATCTCTATTCTTGGCTTCTGCTGATATGGTTGAATATATCCATAAGTCATATGTCTAGTCTCTTTAAAAATTCCTCTGTGTGAGTCAATACTCCACATTTTTGATCCTCTGAAGGCTTTAACCAATAGTTATCCAGCCAACAGTGAATCTCCTAATTTTGGCATCTTTTACAATGTGGATAGACTGAGAATTTTCCAATTCATAAAACCCCAGAAGGCAATGGCACCCCACTCCAGTACTCTTGCCTGGAGGATCCCATGGATGGAGGAGCCTGGTAGGCTGCAGTCCATGGGGTCGCTAAGAGTTGGGCACGACTGAGTGACTTCACTTTCACTTTTCACTTTCACGCATTGGAGCAGGAAATGGCAACCCCTCCAGTATTCTTGCCTGGAGAATCCCAGGGACGGGGGAGCCTGGTGGGCTGCCGTCTATGGGGTCACACAGAGTCGGACACGACTGAAGCAACTTAGCAGCAGCAGCAGCAGATTATTTTTGTTTAATAATCTTAAGTCAGGTGATCAAACCAGTCAAATCTAAAGGAAATCAATCCTGAATATTCATTGGAAGGACCAATGCTGAATCTGAAGCTCCAATACTTTGTGAATACCTGATGCAAACAGCTGACTCGTTCGAAAAGATGCTAAAGCTGGGAAAGATTAAGGAAAGGAAGAGAAGAGGGCAACAGAGGATGAGACGGTTGGATGGAATCAGCGACTCAATGGACATGAATTTGAGCAAACTCTGAGGGAAGCCTGTCATGCTGCAGTTCAGGGGGTCGCAAAGAGTTGGACATGGCAGAGTGACTGGACAACAGCAACAAATCTTCACTCAACTTATGTCTTCACTCTCCTCTTTCACTTTCATCAAGAGGCTTTTTAGTTCTTCTTCACTATCTGCCATAAGGGTGGTGTCATCTGCATATCTGAGGTTATTGATATTTCTCCCGGCAATCTTGATTCCAGCTTGTGCCTCCTCCAGCCCAGCGTTTCTCATGATTTATTCTGCATATAAGTTAAATAAGCAGGGTGACAATATACAGCCTTGACGGACTCCTTTTCCTATTTGGAACCAGTCTGTTGTTCCATGTCCAGTTCTAACTGTTGCTTCCTGACCTGTATACAGGTTTCTCAAGAGGCAGGTCAGGTGGTCTGGTATTCCCATCTCTTTCAGAATTTTCCACAGTTTATTGTGATCCATTCTTGATGAAAGTGAAAGAGGAGAGTGAAAAAGTTGGCTTAAAGGTCAACATTCAGAAAACTAAGATCATGGCATCCAGTCCCATCACTTTATGGCAGATAGATGGGGAAACAGTGGAAGCAGTGGCTGACTTTATTTTTCTGGGCTCCCAAATCACTGCAGATGGTGATTGCAACCATGAAATTAAAAGACGCTTATTCCTTGGAAGGAAAGTTATGACCAACCTAGACAGCATATTAAAAAGCAGAGATATTACTTTGCCAACAAAGTCTGTCTAGTCAAGGCTATGGTTTTTCCAGTGGTCATGTATGGATGTGAGAGTTGGACTGTGAAGAAAGCTGAGTGCCAAAGAATTGATGCTTTTGAACTGTGGTGTTGGAGAAGACTCTTGAGAGTCCCTTGGACTGCAAGGAGATCCAACCAGTCCATCCTAAAGGAGATCAATCCTGGGTGTTCTTTGGAAGGACTGATGTTGAAGCTGAAACTCCAATACTTTGGCTACCTGATGCAAAGAGCTGACTCATTGGAAAAGACCCTAATGCTGGGAAAGATTGAGGGCAGGAGGAGATAGGGACGACAGAGTATGAGATGGTTGGATGGAATCATCAACTTGATGGACATGGGTTTGGGTGGACTCCGGGAGTTGGCGATGGACAGCGAGGCCTGGTGTGCTGTGGTCCATGGGGTCGCAAAGAGTCGGACATGACTGAGCGACTGAACTGATACTGATACTCACATTTTACTATAAGCAGCAAGGAGAAGCTAGTGTGTACCTTTATCACTTTGTTTCTACATCTTTTCAGGTAATATTCAAGTTCATTCCTTATAAATTCTGACATCTTTAAAACTGTAGGATGCAATCCAGCCAAGTTTTCTGTCATTATATAACAAGAATCACCTTTCCTCTACTTTCCAATAGCATATTTCTCATTTCCTTCTGATCTGTCACCAATAGCACCTTTAACATTCACATTTCTACTAACACTCTGTTTATGACAATATATCCACTGTCTGACTCTCTGCGACCCTATGGACTGCAGCCTGCCAGGTTCCTTTGTCCATGGGATTTCCCCAGCAAGAGTACTAGAGTGGTTGCCATGCGTTCCTACAGGGGTTCTTCCTGACTCTGGATTGAACTAGGGTCTCCTGCATTGTAGGCAGATTCTTTAACCACTGAGCCACCAGGGAAGCCCCTTTAGATAATACAGTCTTTCTTTATTATAATCCTCACTTCCTCATCAGCAGAGTCATTAGCTTCCATATTTCTACCAACAACCTGTTAAAGCCACTGTAATTTTTTTGTGTCTTGATGCCCCTAACTCCTTCATTCTCTACCCATTAGCAATTCCAAGGTCACTTCCACAACTTTAGGCATTTGTTCAAATGTTTTAGGCATTTGTTTCAAAATCTGTATTAATTTCATATAGCCACTGTGACAAATCAGAAAACTGACTATAATATAATTTAATGAATATGACTACCAATATCATTTATTTTATCCTAGAGCCTGGTACTCAAACTAAACCTAATTCTATTTTAGGCAACTTTAGCCAGAATCACTTTTTTTAGTTCTAATGATGACAACTTAGGAAGATGATTAATTCCAGAATAAACAGCAGGTTTGCAATATGCAAATCAGGTATTGAATACAATTTCAGTGAATGTCATAGAAAGATATTTATTCCGCAATTAACCACTTAATTGCCCTGTTTCAGAGCTCTCTACCCTTATCCATTCTTTTAGAGGAATTATGAGGTTCCTTTTAATTACATAGGCTATCTCTCAGGTGTGATCACTTTTTCTGTTTCTTTGATATACAGGAGGCACAAAGCAACAGCATCGAGTTATGAAAAGAGCACGGTATCAATAATACACAGACTCAGGCTCCGTTCTTTGTCATTTACTCTGTATGTTCTTCGGGAAGTGAACTCTCAGTAGCTCTTAGACTAAATTTCACTATTGGTGAGACGGATATAACAACCGTCTCGACTACCTCAAAGGGTGATTGTGAATAAAAAATAAGACAAATACATATGAAAGAAGTTTGCCCATGTGAAACTTATTGGCAAGAGAAAGCCTAAAAAAATATTAGTTCTGTAAATTAGATATCTGTCTATTCAGACCTTCTGAAAAAGTAGCATGATATAATTAAATCAGAGTAAAAATAAATACATTGAAAAAACATGGGTCCCCAAGTTTCTACAGTGGGGCATTCTGGCAAAGAGACTTCAATGGACAAAAACTTGGAGTTTTAAGAGGAAATACCCTTGAAGTTGTACCATTAGGATGCAGGAGATCTGGGTTCAAAATATCCAGTGCCATGAGGATCTATAACAATGATTCACCCAATAAATAAAAATGAAAAAGGTGGCAGTTCACTTAGAGGAATTCCTTCCTTTCTCATCCAAATGTCTGCATTTTTAAATTTTTCCCAGTCCAGGGATCTTACACTGGAAGACATCTACATTTGTGGTCAAATAAGGCCCTATATCAGACTCAACCTAGGTGCAAATTATTTTTCAAGTTGTTAGTATTCCCTCTCTTCATGATTTAGAAGAGTTACCAGTAACTCCAAGTGTTAAATCCCACCTGAAACATTGTGAAGTGTGTCTTGAAAAATTTATCTGTACCAAAGCAGCTTGGAATGCACCAAAACGTACAATTTTCCCACTTTGGCCATGACTTTCAATTCTTTACTGTTGCAGTGAAGTGTGAAAAGTTGAAATGCATGTTCACAAAATCCATGTTTGTGCACATACATATTCAGAGATTTCCCTGCACATTTTTATCCATTCTGAATAGTATATATATTTCACATTCCATGATAGGGTCTTCACTGAGCTATTCTGATTAAGACTTGAAATTGGACAGGGTTTTAAAAATAATTTAACCCATAATTATTTAGGATTCTTCAGCATATTAATAAAATGCAAGAAATCACAACAAATATTTTGGACTAAAGTTAGACCTCCTTATGCCTGAATTTTGTCATCTCATGATTTGTAAATAATATATTTACATATTATTTTCTTGAAGTACTTCATTCAATGAGCAACATTCATGGCATCCAGGAAAATGAGCCTTGATGAACATATATTATAGATTCCTTGAAAGAAACCAGTGAAATGTAATGAAAACCACTTGACGATGACAGTTGTATGCAAAGGAGTTACTAATTTTGAGACCCAAATGGACTCTGAAAGATGCCGTAAGGCTGTACTTTTATGAGATGGGAATGACAATGTTCTGCATCCTGATTTATTTGTTCTTTTCAAATGATCTTCAATTTCCAATAGAATGTATTTCCAGTAGAAAGGGTATTTAAAAGGTAGGCTGTAACAATCTGGATTGTAATATTTCTGGCCTCCTAGGTGAGTATGAGATGAGAGTAAGAGTTTATCAGAGACTCTGTTTGAATTGGATTCTTTGAAGCTATAGCTAAACATGAGATTGAAAGTGACTGGATGGTCAGTGGCAGTGAGTGAGTAACTAGGAAAAAAGTAAAATTAATAGTGAAATTTTTGAGACTTGATTTACTCATTAATTGATATTAATCAGATTTGATCCCTGTCTTCCTGAATAAAGACATTCAATACAGTGGAGTTAGAAGGCAGAAGCTGGGGACTGAGTCCCTGAGGCAGAAATACACTGAGAGAGACTTCATATATTCACAGAAAAAAACTGAGAGGATACCCGGAAAGAAATGGATTTCCTGTTGCTTCTGTTGCCTGTTAGCCATGTGAACATGCCACAGTATGAAATCCAAAACATCTGGAAGCAAATTAAAAAAGATTCTATCAATTATATGGGAATTAGCTTAATTTCTAAAATCTTATTTCTGTAAATTCTGTAATTGGTTGAATGGGTTGAGCTTTCCTTCAGATATCTGACCTTGTTTATGCTCAAAAAATATTTAACTAATTAAGCTTAGTCAGAAAGAAAGGAGGGTTCCATTAATAATCTGACATCAGATATTGTTTCGAGGGGCCATCCATTCCAATTCACCCTGCAAGAATCACAAATGCTCAGTCCTACGGTACTTTCATTTGCTGATCATTATTTCAGGCAGCCTTGCTGACAAAGAAAAATCTTTACCTGTTTTATTTTACAGCCTCCAAATTTTCTCTCTGCCAGATGGGTGCTTACCTAATTGCAAAGCAGACTGTGTCTGTGTCTACAAAAGCAAATTGAATTGGAGACTTGAACATTAATCTGGAGGCCATATGCGTGTGTGTTGTCCTAAGTAAATATGACAATAGCATCCAGTCATCATTAAGCTCTACTCATCAAATGGTAGAGCTCTATTTGCATTGATTCATCCATACATCAGTATTTTTCTAGGAATTAAGTTAGATGACCTATATCAGAGTCACCCATGCTCTTTCTAAAATGCATATATGTGAGTCCTACTCAAGATCTACACTATCAGAATCTCAGATTGAAATTCTAGAGAAACTGAATTTTTAACAAACACTCCCAGAGGTTCTCTTGAACAGTGTTAAAGAAAATATTCACGTCTTATTAAAGGACTAGAAGGCAGACTTCATTCAGGGGGTTACTGGGATGAAGTTTTTTAATAGAGGGGAGAACTTAACTCTGAAAACAATATGGACTGCTGGAGATTTAGAGCCAAGCAGCAGGGCGGGGCTCAGTGGATGGAAAATTACTAAGAGGAAATATCAAGAGTAAAGAAGATTCTGGATCAACCAACTTGACAGGACTTTTGCTTAAGCCCTGCCAAGGTGATAAGATACTAACTAAGGGTGGGGGATAAGAAACTTAAACACATACAGAGGGTAATCAGATACCAAGAATGGGGGATGAGGAATCTTCTAAGATATGGAGGCTGGGGGATTTTCCCTATACTGACCTACTAGTTGCTAAAACTGAACTAAAGGGGCCAACAACAGAGCTCCCAGTGAGGTCTAGTCTAAAAGAGGACTCAAGGGAGCTCCACTGAAGTTTGTTTAAGGCAAGGGTCTTTGTCAACAGTAAAGTCCAAGATAAAGTAGCCTCTAAAACAGTAATTCAATGATTTTTTTTAACCCAGGGAATATTTGGCAATGTTTACAGACACCTCTGTCACAACTTTGGTTTGCAGGCAGTTGAGGTGGCGCTAGTGGTAAAGAACCCGAATGCCAAAGCAGGAGACATCCCTGGGTTGGGAAGATCCCCTGGAGGAGGGCATGGTAACCCACTCCAGTATTATCTAGTCCAAGTGTCATGGTTGAGAAATCTCATTCAACAGTGACCAACAATATGTAACAGCAAATCTGTAGAACACACTGAGATATCCAGCTTATTTTCTACTGAACACAGACCCTTTACCTGAATGGAACAGGTAATCAAATTTCGGCTTGAGTTTCACCTGAAATGGGTCTATAGTCTCTTTCTATTTAAAGACTTTTAACTTAATTTCCCATTTTAATAGTGTGCAAAGTGTATGTTCCCCAGGACTCTGCACTTGGAAGAACCCATACTTGCCATAATGGTGTGCTGCTATTGCTGTCTGATGTCTTAATAATTATTTGGCAAAGGGGACTGCAAGGAGATCCAACCAGTCCATTCTGAAGGAGATCAGCCCTGGGATTTCTTTGGAAGGAATGATGCTAAAGCTGAAACTCCAGTACTTTGGCCACCTCATGCGAAGAGTTGACTCATTGGAAAAGACTCTGATGCTGGGAGGGATTGGGGGAAGGAGGAGAAGGGGACGACAGAGGATGAGATGGCTGGATGGCATCGCTGACTCGATGGACATGAGTCTGAGTGAACTCCGGGAGTTGGTGATGGACAGGGAGGCCTGGCATGCTGCGATTTACGGGGTCACAAAGAGTCGGACACGATTGAGCAACTGATCTGATCTGATCTGATCCATATTTTAATTTTGCACCAGGCCCTGTAGATTATGTAGCTTTTCCTGGATAATGGCACTGTTGTATATGCTTTTGTTTGTTTTGAAATGAATTATTCTAAATGAGATATAATTAAATCACAGGAAGTTCTAAGTACTATTTCACTAAGGTAAACATCAAGATTTATTTAGAAAGCTGTCTGAAAATCAAGTAATGCTGATTAATCCATAACTATCTGACTTTTCTGTGCATGAACAGAAAGCAAGAAAATTAAGAGAACTCTGGAAAAAATCCTGTTTCCAAAAAGAGAAAGACATTGTCTTTGTTTCAATTCTATGTCACAGGATACATTCTATGAGACAGGCTATGAGTTACAATTTACAGATTTCTCTGGATACAAAAAGAAAAAAAAAAAAATGTTAGCACTTAGATCAAGACATTGGCTATGCAAAATTCAGTTTCAATATAGAAAAAAATGTATGAGGTCAAAGAGAAGCAGGTCTTTGGAAGTTACCAGATTATAACTTTACTTGGTTGATACACATTAAATTAAAATGTACTCCATTATTTTATCATTTTTAGGTATGCTATTTTATGTCTGCAATACCTAAGTGATATCGTAAGTTTCTATGTAAAAATATTTAAAATAAGTGACAGGAATTTTATAGCCCAGAAATGTACATGTTCTAGCTGTTTACCATGCCATTATTTGTGATTCAATTTGCTCAAACGTCAAAGAATGTATTCCCAGTTACTAAATGTCAACCAAATTTTCCCGCTGATATTTTTTCTGTCTGTTGTTTATCTTTCTTAGAAAAATTCTGGCATATTACTGATCTTGTTCTTAAGACACCTTTAAGGGTCCTCTTCTGTTTCCTTCTTTGTGTACAGCTGCTTTCCATTTCTAATTTAAACTTTTTGAAAAACTGTAGCAAAAGTTGAATGTTTTGAGGACACTGATCTTTTCTACACTCTCAGGCAATGCACCAGAGCTATCATTCCATCAGAAATAATCATGATGGAATTCTTTCTTCTTTAGAGTGCCAGACTATGGCTCAAAGAATATAAAAATAAACAATTTCACTTAAAACCTATAGGTGTTACTCACATCAGATTTAGGAGATCCTGGTTCGATTCCTGGGTCAGGAAGATCCGCTGGAGAAGAAATAGGCTACCCACTTCAGCATTCTTGGGCTTTCCTTGTGGCTCAGCTGGTAAAGAATCCTGCAATGTGGGAGACCTGGGTTCAATCCCTGGGCTGGGAAGATCCCTTGGAGAAAGGAAAGGCTACCCATTCCAGTATTCTGGCCTGGAGAATTCCATGGACTGTTGAATGGGGTTGCAAAGAGTCTGAAACGACTGAGCGACTTTCACTTGTCAGGAGGACAGGAAGATCACATACCATTAATACCTCACTGGCTACCAGCTGGATCTATGCTCCATTCTGTATTCTCCTTTTAAAGTCCCAAAGAACAGGCTGCTCTTCTTGAAACTCTTGCCAATCGCTTTGATAATTAGAGTCATTCAGCAGTCTGCTAACGAACAAAAATACTTAATGGGAGTTTTCAGAGCTCCATCTGAGAAAGATATTTTGGTTGCCTTTTGGAACTCCTGGGTGCAAACTAAGTGTTATATCAGTTTTAAAATCCACTCTTACTTCTTCAATAATTCTACCATGTTTCCTATCATCAATAATTATTGTGCATCTACTCTGAACAAATCACAAGTGGTAGTTGTCTAGTTTTCTAAAATACATAACAGAATACATGGTCTGACAAGAATGAGTATATTATTTAATATTAATGATGCAATAAATTAATGAAAGCAGTCAAAAGTTGCTAATGATAATTCAATCTGTACAATCTTTCTGAACAAAAAACAATATATATCAAATGCCTTAATGATCAATTCTATTCTTTGCCCCAGTTAATTTATTTCTGGCTATCTATTAGGGGAATAATCAGCTATGTAAACTAAAATTTTCCTTGCTTTTGTGAATTTACCATTTATGACATTATTGAAATGGAATAATCTTAAAGTGCCACATATTGGAGAAAGATTAAAGATGCCAAAATGATTTAAAATATTATATAAAAAATAAGGTGTTTAACGATAGAGTTCATTTAATATAATATTGAGATACAAAACGAGACAGATATATATGTGTGTGTGCATTACATACACGTGTGTACACATAGACACACACACACTTTAAAAATAAAAGGAAAATACATGGTCAGTCTTCAGTTAAGTAAATGGCAGACATTTTAATGTGTGTTCCAGGGTATGAAGGGTTTCATTTCTCCAAAAGAGCTGCTGCAATTCTCCATAATCTCTCTCAATAGCTGTCTCGGCCAGCAAGCAGGCAGGTGGGTAGTTTTTCATTAAGAAAGCTATTTTCCATCTTTTGTGTGCTCCTTACTCTCACTTCCACTTCTCCCAAATAATATTAATAATAGTCTCTCATTTTCTTCTATTCAAATCTCCTGCCTCTCACTTAGGAAACTCTAACCTGGATTCACAGAGAAGGAAGTCAAGGACATACAGTCTCAACTTCTCTGAGGAGACTTCAGAAGATGATGGTGAAACTGCTGAATTCACAACAAACATTCCTGAATAGGAATATAATATGAGGTTTATAGAGTTTATTTCTAGATGAGGGAATTTAATGGAAGAGGATGTTTTAGCCTGACTATTTCTCTTAGTTTCCATATCTTTCACAAGTTGAGTACATTAGTATCATAATCAGAAAAAAAATGTGGTTATGTTTAAAATGAGTATGGGCAATGACATAGAATTTGTCAATTTGAAATTAGGGCTTCTGAGGGAAATCCAGTTTACTATAGTTTTTTTTTTAATAAAACATGTCAACATCTCAGAGGTTTACTGGCTACTTCCTGAGAAATCTCATCCATTGCTGTTTCAAAACCCAAAATACAACCATTTCTTCAGTTACAAATAAACTGTTTTTGCTCATATTTGCTATGTATCTGTAGAAATAGAGCCTCTCCTACTCACCTAAAATCCCCAACTTGACAATGTAGTCATACATGTGGCAGTTAGAAACTGGACAAGGAAGGTAGGGGTTGTTACGTGGTTTTTAGCACAGGGCATAAGACTTTTCTCCATGTATGTCAGGACTTGGGTATAGGATTACGAACCCAGGAGAAATGTTGTTAAATATTTTAGCACACAGTCTTCTAGACAGGGCTACCCTGGAGTTTAATTTCCCTGAATTTTTAACCAAATTCTACTTCTCCTGAGAGATTGACCTTGGTCAGCAGTGACTGGAGCAGGCATCACCCTAATTCTATCAACTGCTATGAGAGAACACAACAGAAATATTTAGGGGATTTCAATGCACTTGAAGACAGTAAAAGCTACCAAGTATGCACATAAAATTGGACGTGAATAGTTGTGCACCTTTACACACTGTGCAATGTTAAGGCATTAGGTAAGTGCAGGCCCTCTGGGCTTTAAGAGCAAATAATGAGAATCCAGCTGAGGGTACTTAAAGTGGTCACTTAGCTCTTTGCAACCTCCAATTACTCGCGTGTAAAGTAAAAGTGTTCGATCACATGTTTGTGAATTTCTCTTCCAGCACCAGCTTTCTGTGTCTCTTTGAATCCATCACAGCCAGGATCTGGATGAAACGCCAAACTTGGAAAAACTGTTTTCCTTTCCCCCTACTCTGCATCTTACTCTTCTCTTTCAGCTCTACTGCCTCTAGCCCGTATCCCAAAGCACCCCCTTCTTGGGATTTTTCCATCCGTCTTCTCTTAGAGTTCATCAGCTCAGTGTCTCTTCCATATCTAATATGATACATAATATGTGCTGCTGAGATGGTGTGAGCTAATGAGGTAAAGGCTTGCCAGATGGCATATTTGCATTTTAACAGGGGCCTGCTGGAAACAATGCCTTAGTACAAAGGAGTGCTATAATTCGTAAGAATGCTATCAAACAAGGTAAAGAGAAAGTCCATGTATAATGAAAGATAAGTCAATCAGAGTTTACCAAACTGAAACTATATTCCTATTTTAAGCTCACAATACAATGACAGGGATACATTTTTTTTTTTTTTTGTAAGGCATTTGAATTGCATATAAAAAGAAAATATTTTCTTTCTTCTGGTGGCAAATAATCATGTTTTTAATGAAGCTACTAGACACAGAGAACTAAGCTAATTTAACACTCCGATTAAAGGATAAACACAATGCTAAGCCAACTGCTAAAATGAAAGACAACCAGTGAATATTTCAGTTTGTATAAAAGGATGTTTTCTAAATCTGTGTTTCATCTTGATTCACAGATTGAGCTTGGTATATAATCTGAGATATCACTTAAAACTTCATGTATAATTAACACAAGTGAAAAGGACAGGTCTGGAATTCTGGTATAGTTAATTAGATTTTAACATGATTTTTGCTTGTATGTAAATACCATTTCTAGAGGCAGATATCCTCAAGTATTACAACGTGAATTAGTTTTGTTCTGAACTATTTTAGGCAACACTTCTTAGGCTATGATTCTTAGGTGTACTGCAGTATTATTGACTCTGAGTTGAAGTAAAGGTAAGCAGAATAAATGTGAGGCAGAATTTGAAGATTCTAAATACCATCTAATCCTTCAGTCCCTATTTTATTTGTTGTTCTCTCTGTGCAGATCTTTATTCTCTCCCAAGGGATTTTTCATACCTAAGTCAGGGCACTCTATATTATGTATATGAACCTTTTCTCCTTGATACAAAGAACATCATTTTTATCGATCATTGCGGCATGGTGAAGGCAATGGCACCCCACTCCAGTACTCTTGCCTGGACAATCCCATGGACGGAGGAGCCTGGTGGGCTGCAGTCCACGGGGTCGCTAAGAGTCAGACAAAACTGAGCGACTTCATTTCCACTTTTCACTTTCATGCATTGGAGAAGGAAATGGCAGCCCACTCCAGTGTTCTTGCCTGGAGAATCCCAAGGACAGGGGAGCCTGGTGGGCTGCCGTCTATGGGGTCGCACAGAGTCGGACACAACTGAAGCGACTTAGCAGTAGCAAGCAGCAGCAGCAAAGGCATTTCTGCTTTACAGAAAAAAATCTCAAATGTAATGATGGAGAAGGTCTTAAAAGAGCAGCATGAGTTAGAACCACTACTGCCTGGTCAGAAGCAGCATGAGCTTAAGGACAATGATGCTTAAATTCTAAGTCCTAATAAGGATTATAGGATATGTTGGCCTCCTTTGCCTGAAAATATATATCTTAAATCTTGGAAATCGCTTAGTTGCTTGTCACAGCTTTTGTCAGTTCTTGATAGTGTTTCTAAAAACATTGTTTGAATCATTTTTAGCATTTAAAAAATATGTGTATGATGTTCTCTTCTCATGAAATCCATAAATGGAAAATCTTTTCAAATAATGTTTATAAAGTTTTTTATCTCTAAATTACATTTATTCATGCATTCATTCATTGAATAAAATCATATTAATTTTCTAATTCACTTAATAGTAAAAGTGAAGTTGCTCAGTTGTGTCCAATTCTTTGGGATCCCATGGACTGTAGCCTACCAGGCTCCTCTGTCCATGGGATTTTCCAGGCAAGAGTACTGGAGTGGTTTGCCATTGCCTTCTCCAGGGGATCTTCCCAACCCAGGGATTGAACGCAGGTCTCCTGCATTGCAGGCAGATGCTTCACCATCTGAGCCACCAGGGAAGTCCTCAATTCATTTAATAAATATAGCCCAAATGGCCTAATCTGTACCAGACCAGTGAGTCTTAACCTTCCTGCAATTTGCTTCAAAACTGCTCTTTATACCTCTTTAAACTCATTGACACTGTTTTTCATTTTAAAAGTTATAAATATAAAATAATAAAAATTAGGACACATTTTAGTTTTGAGGTAATAATTAAAAAATATATAAAAGCTGTGTGCCTTAAACATTTTTATAGCTAAATGGTTCAGTAGCTTTCTCAGTACTACATTATACTAGTCAATAAATGAGGAATTACTTTGGGAAATGCCATGTATACTTTATCACTCCTCTTTAGACAGTTGCTAGTTTTTGTACTGATGTATAATAGTGATGATTCTCCCATGTCAAATACAAATAGTATTTTGTTCAATAACGCAGAGTTCTCTTTTTGTCTTTCTTTTGAGAAAAGTACTGATTAGCATTTCTTAAATTTTCCTGAAAAAGAGGGAACTGGTTTGACTAAGGAGCCCAGAGGTCTTTTGAGAAGGAATAGACAGGAACCCAATCTATCATCCCAAAGATTCTAAATTATTAACATTTCTCAGATTGCAAGCAGGTAATCTCAACACAAAGACAAGTAAAAGTGAAACATGAAAAATAACCATGGAGGTAAGAAGTGAAACAATCATTAGTTGATCCTGCATCAAGTCTAGTGGTGAAAGATCTTTTCATGTCTGCAAAATTGCAGACTTTGAATTGTGCTCAGCCACATCCTACCAAGACAAATGCCTTCTCCTTAATCAAGTGTTCACATGGCTGAATCTAATGTGCTGCCACTTAAGGAATTCCAGACAATTTGGCAAGGCAGTTGACAAAAGAACCAAGTGGGTTTGGGACAGGAGTTCCTTCCCAGAGCCTGAATAGGTTCAGGGTAGCCTGAAATCGGAGAAGGCAATGGCACCCTACTCCAGTACTCTTGCCTGGAAAATCCCATGGATGGAGGAGCCTGGTAGGCTGCAGTCGATGGGGTCGCTAAGAGTTGGACATAACTGAGCAACTTCACTTTCACTTTTCACTTTCATGCATTGGAGAAGGAAATGGCAACCCACTCTAGTGTTCTTGCCTGGAGAATCCCAGGGACAGGGGAGCCTGGTGGGCTGCCGTCTATGGGGTCGTACAGAGTCGGACAGGACTGAAGTGACTTAGCAGCAGCAGCAGCCTGAAATAGAATTTTCAGTCCCCAAAATGGGTGGGATAAAAACAAGCAGCTCAGCCCCACCACCAATGCCAGGACGTGATCCTCTGGCAGTGTAATGAGTACTTGGAACTTTCAGTGTTTTGTCTGCCTCTCAAGGAGACTTATCTGTGTTTCAGCTTACAGAAAGATTTTCACAACTCAGCATTACTCCTGGGACAAAATTAACAATGCTGTTAATTTCTTTAAGCATGAGATGAAAGCGTTAGCAAAAATGGCAAGAGATTGAGTGAACTGAAGAGCTATCTGAACAGTTTGAGTTTCAGCGGCAAACAGTACTTGCCTTTTGAATGTGAGGAAAAATTAGGCTTGACATCTTTTTTTTTTTTTTTAATAGAAAACTATTTAATTAGTATACATGTGTTCCCCATCCTGAATCCTCCTCCCTCCTCCCTCCCCACACCATCCCTCTGGGTCGTCCCAGTGCACCAGCCCCAAGCATCCAATTGACATCTTAAGAGACAGAAAATACTGAACTTTTTGACATTCTGGATAGTTGAGTGGAGTATGCTATATTCTGAGATACCTTTAGGAATAGTAATTTACACATCTACACTCTAAAATAGAATATTCAAGTTTCCTATGTAGTCACTTTGCTGCTTATACAAATGGAGCTAACTAAACAAACCAAATACTCAAGTTTCACTAACTTACATTATTCAGGTTCTGGGACAGACTAGTGTATCAAATCATCATCACTGACAAAATTCAAATGAAATGTATCCAATACTATCACACCAATTACTGCATCCATCCTTTATTTTCTAAAACAAATGCTCCTTCACAAAATAAAAATTTAGTTAAAATATATTTTTAGAATGTTTTGTCAAAACATATAGTTCTTTTAAAACACAACGTATCTTTATATTCTAATATTTTCTTCCTGCTTATCCATATAATATTTATTGAACTCACCTATGAAAAAGTTATGTTTCCTGGAAGAAAGATTAGTTTTCTTTTTTGCTATGTTATATAAGCTAAAATGTAATTTTTACCACTTTCAAAAAAATTGTAGTAACTAAATCACCCCAGGAGAGCCACCTTCATTTGTTTGTCAAAGGATAATTTGCTTGGTATCTACTTCTCCAATAAAACCTCCAAGAAGGCAAAAGTTCAGAGTATACCTATGATGTTATTTAGTGTTCATAACATCCGAGAAAAATCTATACTTTAAATTCATGCAAAGTCTAAGTAGCAAGTGCATGAAGGTACAACATGCATTGTATGATCAAGATTCTTTCCTCCCACCAACATATAAAGAAAAATTCCAATTGCCTTTTTGTAGGCAACAAAAAGGAGCCCTGGTGAGCTAGGCTTCCTAAAGAAGTCTGTGATATGATTGAACACATTGATTCCTTTTATATTAATCACTTTTTTTTTCAAAGCACGATAACTGCTCTGTGATCATTTTCTTCTTTACTTACTTCACATGTATTAGTAACCTAACAGATCATCAACATCAGTTGACTCATCAAGCTGTATATACATTTTATGAGGACAAGCTTTGATAATGTAGCACAACATATCCTGTCTCACCTTATGAATGAACAAAGGGAAAAAGAACAAAGAATTCTACTGATAAGAACAAAGGATCCTACTGAAGCCTCATTCGTGCAACTGATGTCAATAAAAGTTCTAATTGCATAAAGCTCTACTGATTTCTTTTGCATGAAATTTTGTTGCCTGAGCAGAATATAAGCATTTGACCAGCTCTAGGTTAAGAATTATTTAAATAACACAAACTCAAATGATCCTAAAATTCTTCTATTAACAAACACTAGTCTTTGGTATCAAGGCTATGGCGAGCTACACTACTGGATAGTATTTGGGAATTTTCTAGCATATTTTGACATGTGGTCATTGAGATGTATTAATGTTTGAAAAATAAGCCCACAAATAATGAATACATCTACAACTTAATTTTAATTCTTAGCTCATGAAAATATTCTGATTGTAGAATTTTGGTGTGAAAGTACTGTATAAGTAGTACATAGTAGTTAGCTCATTAATTACATACAATTCATCAAATATCCCAACACATGGTGGTCACCAATTTAGACTGTGATAGAATAACTCAACATAAGCAGGTCTCCACTGTGTAAAATTTGACAGTGTGCTTAACTCATTATCTTACAGTTTGAACCAGCGACCCCGTGGACTGTAGTTGGCCAGGCTCCTTTGTCCATAGGGATTCTCCAGGCAAGAATACTGGAGTAGGTTGCCAGGCCCCAGGTCTCCCACATTGCAGGTGGATTCTTTACCGTCTGAGCCACCAGGGAAGCCCATTAATTATGTACAATTCATGAATATTCCAAAACATGGTGGTCACCAATTTAGACTGTGACAGAACAACTCAACATAAGCAGGTCCCTGCTGTGTAAAATTTGACAATGTGTTTGACTCATTATCTTACAGTTTGAATCAGCAGGATGTACATGAGAAAACAGATATAAAAAAGTTTTTTTTAAGGAATATAGTTGGGATTCAAAACCAACTATATTTCAAAAACAGAAAGCTTACCTCCATCACAACATCATACTAATTTTCAATGCACTGACAAGTTACATACATTCTGTCAAGCTGGAAATTGGAAATTTTCTCTCTTAATCATGGTTTAATTTTGTATATTTGAAGATATGCCTTTTTAAAATTAATTAATTTATTTTAATTGTAGGTTAATTACTTTACAATATGCCTTTTATACAAGTCTAGAATAACATATCCCAGAAGAAAAATTTAGTAACTACTTTCAGCACACTAAAACCTATTCCAGGGTAGACAGATAAGTTATTGCCTTTAACAAATGAATGATTTAGCAGAGAAGAAAAAAAATAATCAAAAAATGAAAATACAGTAAGAATTAGGAGACAGGAAAGTCTCCTAAAGACTTTTTCCATAACTAACAAATGATAAATCTAGAAAATATACCTCTACCATCTTTTAAACTCTTCCTCCCAAAATCTATTTTTTCATTATCCTTTTGTCTTATTTCTGTGAGCAGGGAGCCCTCTATGGCTGGTATGAGTGAGTGAAAGTCACTCAGTCGCGTCCAACTCTTTGCCTCCCCATGGACTATATAGCCTGTAGGCTCCTCTGTCCATAGAATTTTCCAGGCCAGAATACTGGAGTAGATAGCTGTTACCTTCTCTAGAGGATCTTCCAAACCCAGGGATCGAAGCCAGGTGTCCCACATTTCAGGTGGACTCTACCATCTGAGCCTCCAGGGAAGCCCAATGTCTCGTATAGTTGTTCGGAATTTATCTACAAAAGTTTTCAATTTCTCTAGTCTATACTATGGAGAAGGCAATGGCACCCCACTCCACTACTCTTGAATGGAAAATCCCATGGATGGAGGAGCCTAGTAGGCTACAGTCCATGGGGTCGAGTCGGACACGACTGAGTGACTTCACTTTCACTTTCATGCATTGGAGAAGGAAATGGCAACCCACTCCAGTGTTCTTGCCTGGAGAATCCCAGGGACGGGGGAGCCTGGTGGGCTGCCATCTATGGTGTTGCACAGAGTCGGAAACGACTGAAGTGACTTAGCAGCAGCAGTCTATACTATATCAGAGATGTTCTATCATTTAGTAAAACAGCGATTCCTTCATCCTTAATGCTTTGCAGTACCTAAGATTACCTCTGAGAGCAAAAATAGCTATTGAGCTATTTAAAAACCTTTCAGTCAATTCAGAAATACTTTGGAATGTACAGTCATCCTTTGGTATCCAAGGGAGATTGGTTCCAGGATATCAAAACCCACCACACCTAATTTCTACAGATACCCAAATACATGGATACTCAAGTTCCTTATGTACAATGTTTAGTGGTGTCAGCTCTCCATATCTGTGGATGCAGAATGCTGACTGAAATTATAATTTGTCATTTTTCAATTCATTACAATAATGTTTTCAAAATCCTTCATACTATATTGACTAACAATTTGCCTCATATTAACAGTTGTACATTTACTTATCTCTTTTGCTTTGTGTGATTCAGATACTTTTTACAAGTTAATTTCAAGGGGAAAGTTCATAGCAATACAGGCACACCTCAAGAAACAAGAAAAAAGTCAAATAAATAACCTAACTCTACACCTAAAGCAACTAGAAAAGGAAGAAATGAAGAACCCCAGGGTTAGTAGAAGGAAAGAAATCTTAAAAATTAGAGCAGAAATAAATGCAAAAGAAACAAAAGAGACCATAGCAAAAATCAACAAAACCAAAAGCTGGTTCTTTGAAAGGATAAATAAAATTGACAAACCATTAGCCAGACTCATCAAGAAACAAAGGGAGAAAAATCAAATCAACAAAATTAGAAACGAAAATGGAGAGATCACAACAGACAACACAGAAATACAAAGGATCATAAGAGACTACTATCAACAATTATATATGCCAATAAAATGGACAACGTGGAAGAAATGGACAAATTCTTAGAAAAGTACAACTTTCCAAAACTGGACCAGGAAGAAATAGAAAATCTTAACAGACCCATCACAAGCATGGAAATTGAAACTGTAATCAAAAATCTTCCAGCAAACAAAAGCCCCGGTCCAGACGGCTTCACAGCTGAATTCTACCAAAAATTTAGAGAAGAGCTAACACCTATCCTGCTCAAACTCTTCCAGAAAATTGCAGAGGAAGGTAAACTTCCAAACTCATTCTATGAGGCCACCATCACCCTAATACCAAAACCTGACAAAGATGCCACAAAAAAAGAAAACTACAGGCCAGTATCACTGATGAACATAGATGCAAAAATCCTTAACAAAATTCTAGCAATCAGAATCCAACAACACATTAAAAAGATCATACACCATGATCAAGTGGGCTTTATCCCAGGGATGCAAGGATTCTTCAATATCTGCAAATCAATCAATGTAATACACCACATTAACAAATTGAAGAATAAAAACCATATGATTATCTCAATAGATGCAGAGAAAGCCTTTGACAAAATTCAACATCCATTTATGATAAAAACTCTCCAGAAAGCAGGAATAGAAGGAACATACCTCAACATAATAAAAGCTATATATGACAAACCCACAGCAAACATTATCCTCAATGGTGAAAAATTGAAAGCATTTCCTCTAAAGACAGGAACAAGACAAGGGTGCCCACTTTCACCATTACTATTCAACATAGTTTTGGAAGTTTTGGCCACAGCAATCAGAGCAGAAAAAGAAATAAAAGGAATCCAAATTGGAAAAGAAGAAGTAAAACTCTCACTATTTGCAGATGACATGATCCTCTACATAGAAAACCCTAAAGATTCCACCAGAAAATTACTAGAAATAATCAATGACTATAGTAAAGTTGCAGGATATAAAATCAACACACAGAAATCCCTTGCATTCCTATACACTAATAATGAGAAAACAGAAAGAGAAATTAAGGAAACAATTCCATTCACCATTGCAACATAAAGAATAAAATACTTAGGAATATATCTACCTAAAGAAACTAAAGACCTATATATAGAAAACTATAAAACACTGGTGAAAGAAATCAAAGAGGACACTAATAGATGGAGAAATATACCATGTTCATGGATTGGAAGAATCAATATAGTGAAAATGAGTATACTACCCAAAGCAATTTATAGATTCAACGCAATCCCTATCAAGCTACCAACAGTATTCTTCACAGAGCTAGAACAAATAATTTCACAATTTGTATGGAAATACAAAAAACCTCGAATAGCCAAAGCGATCTTGAGAAAGAAGAATGGAACTGGAGGAATCAACCTACCTGACTTCAGGCTCTACTACAAAGCCACAGTTATCAAGACAGTATGGGACTGGCACAAAGACAGAAATATTGATCAATGGAATAAAATAGAAAGCCCAGAGATAAATCCACGCACATATGGACACCTTATCTTTGACAAAGGAGGCAAGAATATACAATGGATTAAAGACAATCTCTTTAACAAGTGGTGCTGGGAAATCTGGTCAACCACTTGTAAAAGAATGAAACTGGACCACTTTCTAACACCATACACAAAAATAAACTCAAAATGGATTAAAGATCTAAACGTAAGACCAGAAACTATAAAACTCCTAGAGGAGAACATAGGCAAAGCACTCTCCAACATACATCACAGCAGGATCCTCTATGACCCACCTCCCAGAATATTGGAAATAAAAGCAAAAATAAACAAATGGGACCTAATTAACCTTAAAAGCTTCTGCACATCAAAGGAAACTACTAGCAAGGTGAAAAGACAGCCTTCAGAATGGGGGAAAATAATAGCAAATGAAGCAACCGACAAACAACTAATCTCAAAAATATACAAGCAACTCCTACAGCTCAACTCCAGAAAAATAAACGACCCAATCAAAAAATGGGCCAAAGAACTAAATAGACATTTCTCCAAAGAAGACATACAGATGGCTAACAAACACATGAGAAGATGCTCAACATCACTCATTATCAGAGAAATGCAAATCAAAACCACTATGAGGTACCATTTCACACCAGTCAGAATGGCTGCGATCCAAAAGTCTACAAATAATAAATGCTGGAGAGGGTGTGGAGAAAAGGGAACCCTCTTACACTGTTGGTGGGAATGCAAACTAGTACAGCCACTATGGAGAACAGTGTGGAGATTCCTTAAAAAACTGGAAATAGAACTGCCTTATGATCCAGCAATCCCACTGCTGGGCATACACACTGAGGAAACCAGAAGGGAAAGAGACACGTGTACCCCAATGTTCATCGCAGCACTGTTTATAATAGCCAAGACATGGAAGCAACCTAGATGTCCATCAGCAAATGAATGGATAAGAAAGCCATGGTACATATACACAATGGAGTATTACTCAGCCATTAAAAAGAATACATTTGAATCAGTTCTAATGAGGTGGATGAAACTGGAGCCTATTATACAGAGTGAAGTAAGCCAGAAGGAAAAACATAAATACAGTATACTAACGCATATATATGGAATTTAGAAAGATGGTAACAATAACCCGGTGTACGAGACAGCAAAAGAGACACTGATGTATAGAACAGTCTTATGGACTCTGTGGGAGAGGGAGAGGGTGGGAAGATTTGGGAGAATGGCAATGAAACATGTAAAATATCATGTAGGAAACGAGTTGCCAGTCCAGGTTCGATGCAGGATGCTGGATGCTTGGGGCTGGTGCACTGGGACGGCCCAGAGGGATGGTATGGGGAGGGAGGAGGGAGGAGGGTTCGGGATGGGGAACACATGTATACCTGTGGCGGATTCATTTTGATATTTGGCAAAACTAATACAAGTATGTAAAGTTTAAAAATAAAATAAAATTAGGAAAAAAAGAAAAAAAAAAGTTAATTTCATATTCTTATGGCTCCAAGGGGACAATTAGCTAATTAATTAAAATGGATAAAAACTTATCCATGAAAGAAATTTACAACATCATAGGATTTCTGTAAGGATGATTCTTGAAATAACATTTGTTTATTCTCACATCTAATATGAAAATGAAATCTTTATTCAATGTTTTCTGATTTTGTAAGGAAGTTTGCTAATTTCTCACTGCCTCTCTTTCCCTTATCCCCACCAAGTAAACAAGTGGAATGATTTAATGTACTTTTTCTGAAATTAAGATGAATTTTATGGCTACATCTATACCTTTCAAATTAAATAAACAAAAACACATTTTCTCTTTCTCATCAACGTTGCATTTGTTGAATTTATTGAGCTATATAGAACATCATAAACACTACAGAGTAATCAAATGGTTTTATTTTTATAGTCCTGGACTCATAAACAAAATATGCTTTCAAAGGAAAAATACAAGAAATTATAAAAATAAACCTCATTTTTCAAGCAGTTCTTCAGGAAAAAAATTACAAATATAACCATAAATAGTCCATAGATATCCTACTATCATTGATTAGCTTCCTTGCAAATTTCAACTGAGTACAGGACCTACTTTAAATCCTAGTGAAACTTCTATTATAGTAAATTTTGATCCTGAAAAGGAACTTTAAAAATAAAAATATTTTAGTTCTAGGTAAAAAAATAGCATGCCCCCTGCCATTAAATTCTAAATAACTACTCCCAGGCTTTTTTCCAAAAGGCATAGCAATTGTCACTACAACAGAATAGTTGTGAATTCTTTGTGCAGCAGCACTGAGGTACTAGGGTAAAAATTGTATTTGAAAAAATAAATTTATTTTCCTTCCCTTCTTTTTCCCTCCTTTCTAATTTGCTTCATTTCCCTTTACTTATTTTCTTACTTCATTCCTTCAACTTTTTTTGACCAAGTCATATTATAACTAGAAGTCAACATGAATTAAAAGATACCAGATATTGGTGCCAATAAATCTACATTGAAAAGTATGGCTTAATTTTTTAGAAGACCCTAGGTTCTAGAAAGAAAGTTGAGACAAATGAACTTTACAGTTATAAATGTACTATATAATCTTAGGAATGACTTATGAATCAGTATTAAGGCATATTATATATCTATAGTAATCAAGAAAATATGACTTTGGCAGAAGGATAAATACTTAGATAATTGAGACAGATAAGAGAACCCAGAAGACCTAAAGAAATATCCTCAACTAATTTTTGACAAGGATATAAAGCAATCCAATAGAGGACAGACTTTTCACACAAAATCCTATGCATGAAAGTTCATAGAGGCTTTATTATAACAGTCAAATGCTATAAACCACCCAAATGTCTCTCAGTGGTTGAACAGTTAAACAAGCTGGCACATCTATACTATGTGATACTCTTCAGCAATAATAAATTTAAAAAATCAGCTGCTGATATACACCATGACCTATGATAAATTCCAAGAGAATGTTTCTGATGAAAATAGTCAGTTCCAAGACTGAACATACTGGAAATGACAAAATTTTAGAAATAGATCAGATCAGTAATTCCCATGTGTTAGGGTAGGATAATGAAAGAGAAGTGACAGTGCCTATTAAAGGCAACACAACGGTTTCCTATTGTCAAGGAACTATTTATAGTATCTTGACTGTTCTAGTGTATACATAAACCTACACTAATAATAAAACTGCATAAAACTAAATACACCACACAGAAACATGTATCCCTATATATACAAATACACAGACACACAAATGAGTACCACTGGAGAAAATCTTTATAAGATAGTTATAGGTGATTTTACAACTTAAATATCCCAATTGCTATATTACAATTACTATAGGCTTACAAGTTATTCCTGTTGGAAACTGGGTAAACCTCTGTATTATTTCTTAGAACTACATGGGGACCTAAAATTATCTCTAAAGTCTTAGATCTAAAATTATCTCTAAATAAAGTGACTAATTTTAAAAGAAATTAAAACCTGTGACTGTAATCCTATTTCTAGGATTTATCCACAGATGTATATAAAAGAAAATAGAATCAAATTTATTTGGCATTGGTCAGACAGCCAGACATTTAAACAGATAACCTAAACACCACAATATTGCAAAGTAATTAGCCTCTAATTAAATAAATTACTTAAAAAAGTTAAAATAAATAAAAGATAACCTAAAAAGTTATCAAAGGAGGAATAGTGCATTTACACTTATCACCCAATGGAATTATTAACAGGTAAAAAGAATAAAGTATCTCTAATGAAACGATATGGAAAGATCTGCAAGACAGATTAAGGAACAAAAATTCCATATATAGTGAGGCACCATTTATTTGGGGAAAACAGATGGTGTGGAAGAAAGCTGAGTGACTAGGAAACTGGGGAATTATAGGAAAAGAATTTGTTTTTCCCTGTGTAATTGTAGCAACCATGGAAATGTGCTGCTCAGACCTCCTGGTACAGGAAGCACAGTCAAATGGCCACCTCAGATGCTACCTTCTGGATAGACAAGTAGATTCATTCACACACAGGTCATGCTTTCTTCAGATCACTCAGAGCCAAGGACTGAGCAACCATGGTGGCTCTAGTAACATCTCCTCTAACAGGTAATTATTTAGTACTTCTTAAGCAATTTTGGTTAGAGAAGTTCTTAACAGCCTGGCTAAGTATTTTTTTCTTCCTCAAAATTACTCTAAAATCAAAATCTTCTTACCTAATTGTTCTGAAGTCTCTCCCTCTTACTATAGCTCTCTTCTCCTTTGTCCTTCATATCTGTTTTGCCTCATGAATCTTTTTCATGTCTCATCACATCTAAGTATCTGCTTTTTAAGAGTACCCCAACTAACACCAAATTTTATACCATAGCTTCATATTAGCTGTATGACTAGTAAAGTCATATATTTCAGTTTAAAGTAAACATATTTATAACACTAAGTTGGTTCATAGAATTTTTTAAAACATACTTCTAAACATATTTGAGAATTCTCAAATTTGCTTTGAGTAACGGCTCATTCCACACCTCATGTAAACTTGGCAGGACTGTTAGTCAAGGTGCCCTGACCAATCATCTCGTGAAATGATCGATTTGATGATGACACCTCAAAGAGGTCAACTTTTAGTTGCTGCTACTTGGACCTCCAAAAACTCCCTGGTCCCCGGGCTTCTAGAGGTTGGGCTTTCAAATTATTCTTTAAGTCTATGAGCTGCATCAATATCTTTCCAAGAACTTGATTTTTACTGGAGAAATATACAACTTTGGGGATTAAAGTTTCATAAATATTAACATAATATTTTTCTAGAAAAATTAAGATATTATTGATAACTTTTTAACCTGGCATCACACCCATTATGTCTGTGTACGTATTCATGACCACTGAATATTCTCATGACAAAGACTATGGTGTTAACTCGTGGGGAGCCCTGGCATCAATCTAAATAAAATACCCTTCCTCTTGTTTATCATCTTGAAGAAGAAGATTGTGCTGAATTTATCCTTATTTCTTCTGTCTTAGGAAGCCAAAACCACATAGAGTAAGTTTTACTTTTAAAAAGTTTCACACTTCAAGATTCTTATAGGTTTCATCTCTGTCAATAGTCCACAGTCAATAGTCCATACACCAATGTTCTTTTTCCCCATATTGAGAAAAACTTAGCTTAGTCAATGTTTCTCCTAAGTTTGACATTGAGTACAATTCTTTTAAAACATTTATTCCTGTTTTAACTATTTTTTAAATCAATGAGTGCCTACTATAAGCAATACCCAAGGCACTTTACCTACATTAGTTGCAATACTAATATTACTTGCAACTCAAAGTGAGATATTGTCTCACTTTAAATAGAGACTGTGGCTTAGATAAGTTAAATAACTAAGCAAGGTCACTAGAAAATAAGAAAAATAAGATTAAAATCAATCTATGAATTCAAGTGTCATTCTATTTCCATACAAGTAGATTACTTTTCACAAGATCTGGATACTCACTGGAAGGTTATTCATCCATTTAATCAACATTTATTGACCACCAAGACTGTAAACAGTTTTACACTAAGCACAGTGTAGGGACTTCAGGAATCATTCCCCTTTGAAGAACAGTCTCAAACTTACTAAGTACTCAATAAATGTGAATTCTGTTGAGTTACAATTTAGTTTATTTTAAGTAGATTGCCATAAACATTTAAAATATAGATCATTTTTGTTAGATACTTTCTTCCCAATAACGAGGTTTGAGAACGAGTGTAATCACAGAGAAGTGAGAGGAACTGTGTCGTTAGAAAGCAGGTCTATGGTGGTCAATATCAGCAAAAGCGCTAGGAATTCAGCTGAGTAAAACTGGGGTAGAAAATGCCCAACATACACTTGATGGTTGAGGAAAGGAGTAACAGGAGGAAGAGGATGGAAATTTATGAGAATTCTACAAACCAAAATCCCTAAAACTAAACACATATAAGACCTTTAACCTCCCTAAGTCTGATTCTATCTATAAAATAGGGGATTAATTGGTTCTATATCTCAAGTAAGATGGTAGGTGTGCAAGAGAGCATCAGAGGGCAGACACACTGAAACCATACTCACAGATAACTAGTCAATCTAATCACACTAGGACCACAGCCTTGTCTATTTCAGTGAAACTAAGCCATGCCCATGGGGCAACCCAAGATGGGCGGGTCATGGTGGAGAGATCTGACAGAATGTGGTCCACTGGAGAAAGGAATGGCCAACCACTTCAGTATTCTTGCCTTGAGAACCTCATGAACAGTATGAAAAGGCAAAATGATAGGATACTGAAAGAGGAACTCCCCAGGTCAGTAGGTGCCCAATATGCTACTGGAGATCAGTGGAGAAATAACTCCAGAAAGAATGAAGGGATGGTGCCAAAGCAAAAACAATACCCAGTTGTGGATGTGACTGGTGATAGAAGCAAGGTCCAATGCTGTAAAGAGAAATATTGCATAGGAACATGGAATGTCAGATCCATGAATCAAGGTAAATTGGAAGTGGTCAACAGGAGATGGCGAGACTGAACATTGACATTCTAGGAATCAGCGAACTAAAATGGACTGGAATGGGTGAATTTAACTCAGATGACCATTATATCTACTACTATAGGCAGGAATCCCACAGAAGAAATGGAATAGTCATCATGGTCAACAAAAGAGTCCAAAATGCAGTACTTGGATGCAATCTCAAAAAATGACGGAATGATCTCTCTTTGTTTCCAAGGCAAACCATTCAATATCACAGTAATCCAAGTCTATGCCCTAACCAGTAACGCTGAAGAAGCTGAAGTTGAACAGTTCTATGAAGACCTACAAGACCTTTTAGAACTAACACCCATAAAAGATGTCCTTTTCATTTTAGAGGGCTGGAATGCAAAAGTAGGAAGTCAAGAAACACCTGGAGTAACAGGCAGATTTGACCTTGGAATACGGAATGAAGCACGGCAAAGACTAATAGAGTTTTGCCAAGAGAATGCACTGGTCATAGCAAACACCCTCTTCCTACAACACAAAAGAAGACTCTACACATGGACATCACCAGATGGTCAACACCAAAATCAGACTGATTATATTCTTTTCAGCCAAAGATGGAGAAGCTCTATACAGTCAATAAAAACAAGACCAGGAGGTGACTGTAGCTCAGATCATGAACTCCTTATTGCCAAATTCAGACTGAAATTGAAGAAAGTAGGGAAAACCACTAGACCATTTAGGTATGACCTAAATCAAATCCCTTATGATTATACAGTGGAAGTGAGAAATAGATTTAAGGGACTAGATCTGATATATAGAGTGCCAGATGAATTATGGACGGAGGTTTGTGACACTGTACAGGAGACAGGGATCAAGACCATCCCCATGGAAAAGAAATACAAAAAAGCAAAATGGCTGTCTGGGGAGGCTATACAAATAGCTGTGAAAAGAAGAGAAGCAAAAAGCAAAGGAGAAAAGGAAAGATATAAACATCTGAATGTAGAGTTCCAAAGAATTCCAAGGAGAGATAAGAAGGCCTTCCTCAGCGATCAATGCAAAGAAATAGAGGAAAACAACAGAATTGGAAAGACTAGAGATCTCTTCAAGAAAATCAGAGATACCAAGGGAACATTTCATGCAAAGATGGGCTCGATAAAGGACAGAAATGGTATGGACCTAACAGAAGCAGAAGATATTAAAAAGAGGTGGCAGGAATACAAAAAAGAACTGTACAAAAAAGATCTTCATGACCAAGATAATCATGATGATGTGATCACTGACCTAGAGCCAGACATCCTGGAATGTGAAGTCTAGTGGGCCTTAGAAAGCATCCCTACGAACAAAGCTAGTGGAGGTGATGGAATTCCAGTGGAGCTGTTTCAAATCCTGGAAGATGATGCTGTGAAAGTGATGCACTCAATAAGCCAGCACATTTGGAAAACTCAGCAGTGGCCACAGGACTGGAAAAGGTCAGTTTTCATTCCAATCCCAAAGAAAGGCAATGCCAAGGAATGCTCAAACTACCGCACAATTGCACTCATCTCACACACTAGTAAAGTAATGCTCAAAATTCTCCAAGCCAGGCTTCAGCAATATGTGAAACGTGAACTTCCAGATGTTCCAGCTGGTTTTAGAAAAGGCAGAGGAACCAGAGGTCAAATTGCCAACATCTGCTGGATCATCGAAAAAGCAAGAGACTTCCAGAAAATAATCTATTTCTGCTTTATTGACTATGCCAAAACCTTTGACTGTGTGGATCACAATAAACTGTGGAAAATTCTAAAGAGATGGGAATACCAGACCACCTGACCTGCCTTTTGAGAAATCTGTATGCAGGTCAGGAAGCAACAGTTAGAACTGGACATGGAACAACAGACTGGTTCCAAATAGGAAAAGGAGTCCGTCAAGGCTGTATATTGTCACCCTGCTTATTTAACTTCTATGCAGAGTACATCACGAGAAACTCTGGGCTGGAAGAAGCACAAGCTGGAATTAAGATTGCCGGGAGAAATATCAATAACCTCAGATATGGAGATGACACTACCCTTATGGCAGAAAGTGAAGAGGAACTAAAAAGCCTCTTGATGACAGTGAAAGTGGAGAGTGAAAAAGTGGGCTTAAAGCTCAATATTCAGAAAATGAAGATCATGGCAGCTAGTCCCATCACTTCATGGGAAATAGATGGGGAAACAGTGGAAACAGTGTCAGACTTTATTTTTGGGGGGGGGGCTCCAAAATTACTGCAGATGGTGACTGCAGCCATGAAATTAAAAGACACTTACTCCTTGGAAGAAAAGTTATGACCAACCTAGATAGCATATTCAAAAGCAGAGACATTACTTTGCCAACAAAGGTCTGTCTAGTCAAGGCAATGGTCTTTCCAGTAGTCATGTATGGATGTGAGAGTTGGACTGAGAAGAAAGCTTTGTGTGAAGAATTGATGCTTTTGAACTGTGGTGTTGGAGAAGACTCTTGAGAGTCCCTTGGACTGCAAGAAGATCCAACCAGTCCATTCTGAAGGAGATCAGCCCTGGGATTTCTTTAGAAAGAATGATGCTAAAGCTGAAACTCCAGTATGTTGGCCACCTCATGCAAAGAGTTGACTCATTGGAAAAGACTCTGATGCCGGGAGGGATTGGGGGCAGGAGGAGAAGGGGATGACAGAGGATGAGATGGCTGGATGGCATCACTGACTCGATGGACATGAGTCTGAGTGAACTCTGGGAGTTGGTGATGGATAGGGAGGCTTTGTGTTATGAGATTCATGGGGTCCAAAGAGTTGGACACAACTGAGTGACTGAACTGAACTGAACTGGTAATCTCTGAAATCCTGTCTGTTTTCTAAACCTCCAGCTTTTCATAACTAAATAATAAGGTTCATGAAGGTAGGAATTACACTTCTTCACCGCTGTATTCCTAGTATTCACCACAGTATTTAGCACATAATAATCACTCAATAAACATTTAAATTAATGAACTGATTTAATTAATGGGGATTTCAGTGTATGATTCACTCATAATTTGATAACATAATTAAAAAAGCATTCTAAACATTTACTCTGGGCCTCCCAATTGCTTTACTGTAAATAATGTATTCATCAATTTTAGCAATTTAGATGATCTCCACATGTTTTTGATTGTGTACTTCTAAAAGTAAAATAATGTTGAGGATGAACCCCAAATACATATTTACTCACTTTAATTGGATGATGTCTGTTTGTATATTACTTATTAGTAATGTCTAGCTTTCATATTTTAGTTAACAGAAGTTTAAAAATTTTCTTCCTGCACCCTTATATACCTTGGAGCAGCACAATCTCCTACATGGAGCCTCCAATATGAATTCTGGACAGTAAGGCATTCAGAAGACTGGATTATCTTTTCAGGATTCGATGAGTGCACAACATTATTATAAGAGCTCCCTTCCCTATTCCTAGGGCACTGTTGCCAACATCAAAAAGAATCACCAAGTTGTCCCAACTCTGCAATGCTAGTCCAGTCAGCTCTTGCTCCATTCATAACACACTCCATAGTGCAATGGAAACTGCACCAGCCTGAGAATTAGGAGTCTTGACTTAGGACTGATTAGTTGAGAAACCTTCAGCAAGGTCCTTATACCTCTGGGTTCGGGTTTATGATTTTATAAGTGATAAGAAATGATTATCAAACCTTATGTACCTTAAGAAAGTATGAAATATAACACCTTTACGATGTGTCTGTGGACAAAAGAGCACAACCAATTTCAGAAGAGGACTTGGTACTAGAACGTATTATTTGGGTATTGTTAAAACAGTCAAATAATTGTATCAGTTTCCTGCTGGCTTTCTTCTTTCTAAATTACAAAGCCTCGTGAATAACTGGCTATAAGTGATTCCTGCAGAATAGTGTTTTAGAAAGAAAACTGATGGTTTGTTCTTATGATAATTATTGTTAAACATTATTAAACACTTCTTCATCAATTTGCACATTAGATTTTTCTCTCATAATTTAGAATTTGATAAGATTTTAAGAATCTAGGTTAACAGCATTAGGATTTTCAAGCATACAGATTTATCCAAAATTAAGTTTCTGCATATTAAAAACTATTATGCAAATATGTGCAAACATATGTATTATCCAGTATATTCTATCAACTTAATTTAACTGTCTTTCAAAAGGGCTTACTATTCTTCACTTTTCTTATTATGACAATCCAGTTAAAATGTATCTGTTTGTATTATCATGTAACAATATTATAACAACCATTCATATTGCACTCTGAATTTTTCAAAGTCCTTTCACATAAATTATCTCAATTTTAGTTATACAGAATTAAATATCTAATGAACAGTAGAGAACGAATCACAAACTGGGTTTTTAGACTTACTCTCACTAAAAACTCAACTGTGTCCTAAACTGAGCCAATTTTAATCTTGAATCTGTAGATCATATTTTATAATAACTGTTGGGGACTGAGGAACATTTATCTTATTATGTATTAATTTGTTTGAAATAAGGTGTGACCAAAAGTAACTGAAAGTGAAAGTGAAGTCGCTCAGCCATGTCCAACTCTTTGCCACCCCATGGACTGTAGCCCACCAGGCTCCTCCATCCATGGGATTCTCCAGGCAAGAGTACTAGAGTGGGTTGCCATTTCCTTCTCCAGGAAAAGTAACTGAAAGCGGAGTTAAAGAGATTGTTTTCTTTTTCCATAGAGGTTCACATTTCCTATTTTGATGAGAATTTTTTTTTATGCTAAAATCTTGTGGGAATCTTGATCTTTTATTTCAAAGATATTTTTCATCTAAAAAATTTCTCCCATCCTTATACTTTTCATATTATGCACTTTACCTTTTCAGATCTCATGTGAAAATATATACTATCACTCTACTTTGTTTTAATCCCCTGAGAATCCACTGTTATCTTTTCCAGCCACACCTCAGTACTGCTGACAATAATGTATACTATAGTCTAGGCTGCATTATTTTAACATGGGGAGATCCTGTGTATGAGTGTAATAAAGTTGGAAACAATCTTACTATGTTTCCCATAAAAGAGTGGAAATTTTACCTCTATAGTGAGAATTTTAAGTTTAAACCTAAGGCCCTCAGATTTGGAATTTATATACTATAGGATCAATCATAAATTTAGTCCTTTCACATTTATGTCTCTATGGGTTTTCTTTATCATCAAAGTGTTAAAATGTTCCTCAAAAATTTCAATAAGTTGACAGTGTTGACTGATACTCTTGCCTAATGTTCCAGATTCATGAAGATGTAATTTATACACTTTTTTTTACATCTGCTAGATCTGAGATCAACATCAATAGGAGAGTAGCTAGACCAGAAAACAATTCTATTGTTTTAACTCTTGACCTAGGAAATATGAAAAAATGTCAGGTAATCTGTATCATTTTTCTTCAGAGTAAACTTCAACTTAATGCATCTCATAGAATTTAAACAAACTCAAAAAACCAAGGAATGGTCACCATCATTGTTTTATATAACTGGTATAAAATTTCCTAATTATAAAATACTATATGCTTACAGTTGAAACATATAGAAAACACTAAGTAAAACTCAAATAAAAAAAGTCAACTATACAATCATCACTCAAAGAAAATACAGGCCCCTGCAGTAACTGTAAACCAATTCCATTGAACAGGATCCATTAAAAGGTGTATTCTCTGCTTTATTAGAACTTCTCCCTTTCTGATTCAAACCTTAACCCTCTCGTCTAGAGTACCTCTAAAAGTCAAGATTTTCTGTGTTTCTCCTGAGCACCTATTGCTTCCTTAGAGTTCTTGACATGTATTTAACATCCTTCACTTGCTCTCAATGCTGATGTAGACTTGCCCTCTTCTTTACTTTGCCTTAATCATTTCAACTAGTTTAGAAAAAATAGCCAAAAATATGCTCATGTCACAATCGTCTCTAGAAATCTATAAAGATGCCATATTTTAAAATATAAAAATTAAAACAATAATTTTAGCATTTTAAAGAAAATTATTTATTAACTAAAGATGAAAAAGCCTGCTAATAAAAGGACTGATAAGCTTAATATTTTATTTATAAAGTTATATATTCATATAACTTTATTTAAAAAATTAATAAATAGATCATGCCAAATAAATAAAATAAATATGCTAAACACAGGTGATACAATTAGTTAAAAGTCAATGAAGAACCAGAAAAAGAAACAAAAGGGGTTAGGCTAGATCATTATAGATGTATATTAATTTGCTTATGTATACTCAAGGTGGTAATGTGATATGCAAATTTCAGTTTTTATAAGGAAAAGATACAAAATTAGACATATGTAATTTTTTAAAATTTTTACACAAAAATTATCAGCAAGAGCAAAAAAAGACACTATAATCACCTAATAAAAACTTGATGAATGTGTTCTCCAAAAACCTATCTATCAATTATTACAAATTATTCCTCAGTAAGAAGTCCTGATGCTCTCTTCAGTCAAGTTTCATGCAATGTTTTACCTCACAATGTCTATTTTATAAGAAACTCTAAATGGATGTGTACAGTCAACAGGTATCTGCACATACAGGAAAACTGAGTCATAAGGCCTTGAAGAATATTTTAGCAAGGAAGTAGTAATGAAGACCAAAAGGAAGTAAAGAGGTAATAAGTCAACAGCAGCCTTTGGTATGGTAGTTTGAGTCAATGGAAAGTCCACTGGACTAGTAATCAGAAAACCTAGATTCTAATTTTGGCTGAAGTACTGATTATCTATGACTTGGTACAAGTAAAATGACTATCACCTTACATTTCTCAATCAGCAAATTAAAAGACTGGACACAAGTTCTAAGAGACTATCCTTTTACCTCTAATATATGGTCACACAAACTTTAAACCTAAAAGAGCAGGATGGACAATAAAGATAATAGGAAAGGAATTCTATATGTACTTAAAAATGAGGAGTCCCATTGGGCTATAACCTTCAAATTAAAGTGACAATACCATATCTATTTGTGGAAGACAATAAAAGTTGCTTTTTTAATTCTATGAACGGAAGTTTCCAAATAGAACTGCCATCTAAAACATATCAGTTTTATATGGCAAATCTATTGCTACCCATGGAAAAAACATCTTAAATCTTTTATTTAATTACAAGACAGATACATATTTAACCTAAATTTCAGCCTTTACTTTTATTACAGCCAAATGAAAGGTATATTTCCCATAAGATTTAAATTAAAATTGCTTTAGGATGAAAGTGCATGTTTCCTTTTCTTAACATCCTACTATCATACTAAGTAGACACACATTAGATAAAAAGTAACTCCCTACCCCTTCACCACCAAAGCTAAAGACACACACACACACACACACACAGAAATGCACAATCACTTAGGTACTAAGGACCTTGCTACTGACCTTTGTAGAAATGCCATGGATGGGGAACACATGTATACCTGTGGTGGATTCATTTTGATATTTGGCAAAACTAATACAATTATGTAAAGTTTAAAAATTAAATAAAATTAAAAAAAAAATAAATAAATAAAATAATTTCTAAAACTTGTTATTTTATAAAGTATTATTTTTCTTCATCAGGATCGCCAAATCATTGATACCTCAGACACTATCTTGGAATTTATTTTATAATAATAAGGAAGAATAAAACTCACATCAAGAGGCTTCCCCTATATGTTCTGGAGCCATACCCAGGGATGCAAGTCTGAAAGACTTTGTGACAATATAATTATGATATTTTACCTTTAAATTATTAACAACATACATTCTAAACTCATTTAGACATCTTTAATTTTTATCTTGTATCCTTGGAAAAAAATTATTAACACTTTTATTGGAATATAGTTGCTTTACAATTCTGTATAACATCATGAACCAGCCATACACATGTATCCCCCCTCTCTCCTGAACCTCTCTCCCATCCTCCCATTCACCCCACTAGGTCGACACGGAGCACCAAGCCGAGCTCCCTGTGCTGCACAGCAGCTTCCCACTAGCAATCGACTTTACACAAGGTGGTGTGCATATGTCAATGCTACTGTCTCAATTTTTCTGCCCCCTCCTTTCCCTCCTGCAACACAAGTCTTTTCTCTATGTTTCTGCCTCTGTTACTGCTCCGTAAATAGGTTGATCTGTACCATTTTTCTATATTTCACTTATTTGCACTAATATACAATATTTTTTTCTTTAAAACTTATTTCCCTCTGTATGACAGGCTTGAGGTTCATCAACATTACTTCAACTGATTCAATTTTATTTCCTTTTATGACTAATACTACAGTGTATATATGTAGTATTCTTCTTTATCCATCTATCCATTTATCTATTCATCTGTCAATGGACGTTTAGGCTACTTCTTGGAAATAATTTTCAAGATATATTCAACATCATGGCTGGGTACTACTTCAATTTTACATGAAATTTCTAGGAAATCTTTAAATAATCATGTAAATTTTAGTGTATTATTTTGCTTATATGGCAATTTCAAAATATCATATTATAGAATTCAGTAGGAAGTGCACAATCCTACAGAATGCAAGACATCAAAGGAACAATGTGTGAGAAACTTGGTATTATTCAGATGCCTGCTCCATATCATTAGGAAGGTCAAATGAAGTAGCAATGTAAAAGCTACTACAGATTAAAAAGAAATCTTCCGTCATTAAAGACAGACTAATGATTAAAGTACTAACTAGGCATATATGGAGCTGAGCAGTGATGAACATATAAGTTCTGGCTTCCAGGATGGTAGCAGAGTTCAATTTAGTATTCTTTACAATGCCCAGACATTTATAAATATTGATTGCAATAAATTCAGTGTCAGAGAAAGTTTTAAAATTCTTAAGGCAGAGGACCCAGAGACCAAATTGCCAACATCCACTGGATCATCAGAAAATCAAGAGACTTCCAGAAAAACAGCTATTTCTGCTTTATTGACTATGCCAAAGCCTTTGACTGTGTGGATCACAATAAACTATGGAAAATTCTGAAAGAGATGAGAATACCAGACCACCTGACCTGCCTCTTGAGAAACCTATATGCAGGTCAGGAAGCAACAGTTAGAACTGGACATGGAACAACAGACTGGTTCCAAATAGGAAAAGGAGTACGTCAAGGCTGTATATTGTCACCCTGCTTATTCCACTTCTATGCAGAGTACATCATGAGAAACGCTGGGCTGGAAGAAGCACAAGCTGGAATCAAGAATGCCAGGAGAAATATCAATAACCTCAGATATGCAGATGACACCACCCTTATGGCAGAAAGTGAAGAGGAACTAAAAAGCTTCTTGATGAAAGTGAAAAAGGAGAGTGAATAAGTTGGCTTAAAGCTCAACATTCAGAAAATGAAGATCATGGCATCCGGTCCCATCACTTCATGGGAAATAAATGGGGAAACAGTGGAAACAGTGGAAGACTTTATTTTGGGGCTCCAAAATCACTGCAGATGGTGATTGTAGCCATGAAATTGAAAGACACCTACTCCTTGGAAGAAAAGTTATGACCAACCTAGATAGCATATTCAAAAGCAGAGACATTACTTTGCCAACAAAGGTCCATCTAGTCAAGGCTATGGCTTTTCCTGTGGTCATGTATGGATGTGAGAGTTGGACTGTGAAGAAAACTGAGCACTGAAGAATTGATGCTTTCAAACTGTGGTGTTGGCAAAGACTCTTGAGAGTCCCTGGACTGCAAGGAGCTCCAACCAGTCCCTTCTGAAGGAGATCAGCCCTGGGATTTCTTTGGAAGGAATGATGCTAAAGCTGAAACTCCAGTACTTTGGCCACCTCATGCGAAGACTTGACTCATTGGAAAAGACTCTGATGCTGGGAGGGATTGGGGACAGGAGGAGAAGGGGAGGACAGAGGATGAGATGGCTGGATGGCATCACTGACTCAATGGACGTGGGTTTGGGTGAACTCTGGGAATTGATGATGGACAGGGAGGCCTGGCTTGTTGCAATTCATGGGATTGCAAAGAGTCGGACACAATTGAGCAACTGAACTGAACTGAACTGATGCTCTTCAATATTTGATATCTATAACTTGTATTTTTTTTAGTCATCATTAATAGTATTTTGTTAAGATGGTCTATTGTGTGAACCATTCTCTATCACCTATGCCCCCAAAATTCATGTCTACTAGAATTTCAGAATGTGACCTTATCTGGACCTAAGATGTAACCAACCTAGACAGCATATTAAAAAGCAGAGACATCACTTTGCCAACAAAGTCCGTCTAATCAATGCTATGGTTTTTCCAGTAGTCATGTATGGGTATGAAAGCTGGACTATAAAGAAAGCTGAACGCTGAAGAATTCATGCTTTTGAACTATGGTGTTGGAGAAAACTCTTGCAAGGCCCTTGGACTGCAAGGAGATCCAACCAATCCATCCTAAAGGAAATCATCCTTGAATATTCACTGGAAGGACTGCTGCTGAAGCTGAAACTCCAATACTTTGGCCACCTGATGCGGAGAGCTGATTCATTTGAAAGGACTCTGATGCTGGGAAAGATTGAGGGCAGGAGAAGGGGACGACAGAGGATGAGATGGTTGGATGGCATCACTGACAGAATGGACATGGGTTTGGGTGGACTCCGGGAGTTGGTGATGGACAGGGAGGCCTGGCATGGTGTAGTTCATGGGGTTGCAAAGAGTCAGACACGACTGAGGGACTGACCATGCAATCATGCATACTACTTGCTTATAGTATATCATTATGTGTGTGTGTGTACATATATATACATATATTGATATATATGTATAATATGCAGATGTTTTTAAGACAGGTAGTACCAAAATATTTTAAATATAAGACAAAAATTAAGTTAAAATCTAAAAATAAAAATTAAAAAAATAATTTTTAAAAGTTACCAAAAAACCCTAAAATTAACAATATCTGAAGGATTTTAAAGTACCTTGACAATGACTTGACCCTTCCCTACCCTCACCACTCCTTTTATAAATCTAGATACTTTACTAAGGATTAGACTTTTACTTAACCAGAAGCTTTACTAAGGAGACATTCATTCTTCTGCTTATGAACAGCTGTATCTCTGTATTTAAAAAAATAAAAGTATTTACAGGATACTATAATAAATAATTCTTCAGTGTAGACACCAATTGTGGTAAGTACAGAACACATCTTGATAGCTACTGGAGTTGGAAAAGGCACTGTCATTTACAAAAATAATTGTGGAGAACAAATAAGGGGCTTGGATAGGGGTGAAAGCAGGAAGAAATGGAGAGAGTGAAGAAAAGAAAGGGAAAGGGGAAACAGTAAAAGACAAGGGAAAGAAGAATAAAAAAGGTAGGAAGAAAATGAGAAGGAAAGGAGGAAGAAAGGAGAATTAAAGAGAAGGGAGAAAGCAATACAAGCACTCAAATAGTAAATGTTTGTCTCTCTTTTTTAAAGAGAGGCAGATGGAAAAAGGAACTGTCATAGTTAAGATTAGCCAGTTAGGATCTCCATTATGTATAACTGAAGGCAGACACTAGAAGACAAGGTAATTGCAGTTAATACCTGAAGCTACACAATAAATGCATGTTAGCTTCTCTATGCAACACAGGATTGACCCTTCATGGTAACAGAATGAAACTGAAAATATTGAAACCAGTGATTTTCAAAGTTTTGTCCTCAGGACTGCAACAACATCACTAGGGAACTTATTAGAAAGGTAAATTCTTAGGTTCCACAGGTCACCCACCAAATCAGACAACTAGGAGCTGGGTCCAGAAATCCATGTTTTACCAAGCCCTCCTGGTGATTTGGATGCATGCCAATGCTTAGAAACCTCTGATTTAAACCACACTTTTTCAGGCAGAGCACTCTGCGTGCTTTGTTCAGACAAAAGCATGATCATGTTTCCTGAGGTGTCACAGTATACAAATTAACTTATATCAATACAAACGAGTGTTAGTGAACCAACTATTCTAAGACGGAAAACCTGAAGCTACAGATGTATTCTTTCTTCTTTCATATTTCAAAAAGCTCATTTGCAGCCACATTTTCTAATTCTTTTCTGCCCAACATCCTAAATTCTATCAAGGTCCTATAGTCAGGGCCTCTAAGGCTGAACCTCCTAGGGACAGAGTTCTATTAGGGAATTGTCTTGAGACATATGAAAATCTCTGAATTTCCATATGGTTCACACTTTGAGAGTTCAGGACTATAATCCCCCTAGAATACAGGACAGAAATATCCTACCATGAGACAAAAGTCAAGCCCTTTTATCTCAGTACTGAGAAGCAGCTAAAAACCTAGATGACAAAGAACATGCATTTCTTCAACATGATATTTAAAAGAAGCTGTTAAGCTATTACGGAAAAATTATTGCTGATGCCCCTTTTGACTACAGCTGTAAACTAGTATTATGCAAGATCTGAATCACACTTTTTCTTCAGAACGGATGGTTAAATTTTAAGTACCTTGCAGTTAGTTGTTAAAACATAGCTATTTATTTAAAATTATGTTAAACACAGTGTTAAAAACAAAAGTAATATATACTGAAGGACCCTTGCTTCACAAATATTTTACTCAATCTTGTGCTTTTCTATGATTTAAGGTCATCTACATCACTTGCCATGAAATCAGAAGACGTTTGCTTCTTGGCAAGAAAGTTATGACAAGCCTAGACAGTGTGCTGAAAAGCAGAGACATTACTCTGCTGGCAAAGGTTCATATAGTCAAATCTATGGTTTTCCCAGAGGTCACTTATGGGTGTGAGAGCTGGACCATGAAGAAGGTATAGCGTCAAAGAATCGATGCCTTTGAACTGTGGTGCTGAAGGAGACTCCTGAGAGTCCCTTGGACAGCAAGGAGATTAAAGCAGTCAATCTTAAGGGAAATCAACCCTGAATATTCATTGGAAGGACTGATGCTGAAACTCCAGTATTTTGGGATTTCTGATGCAAACAGCTGACTGATTAGAAAAATCAGTGATGCTGGGAAAGATTGAGAGCAGAAGAAGAGGGCACCAGAGGATGGATAGGACCAGCAATGCAATGGAGTTGAACTTGTGCAAACTTAGGGAGATGGTGAGGGACAGAGAGTCCTTGCATGCTGCAGTCCATGGGGATGCAAAGAGTCGGCCATGACTGGGTAATTGAACAACGTCATTACCTGCACATCCCTGGCTATAACTGAAGATTTTTAGAAGTCCTATTAAAAGCTGCTTTTGAAGAACAGACAGCAGACACTGGAAAAATTGCTATAAAGTTGAGAAAATGGCTTATATGACTTATATGTAGGTCATATAAGCCAAAGTTAATTAAAGATATTTAACTGATTATGAAATTTAAAAATTCACATTTTAAAAATTTAACAAAAAACTTAATGTGCAAAGGAAAGGGTGAATGGCTAATATGCATTTTTTCAACTCTAGGGTTTTTTTCTTGTGTTTAATAAAATTCAAACAGAACTATATTACTTTCTTTTCACAGATTTTCATCCATTTGTTTCTCCCTTCTCTAGTGGCTCAGACAGTAAAGAATCTGCCTGCAATGCAGGAGACCAGGTTTGATCTCTGGGTCGGGAAGATCCCCTGGAGAAAGGAATGGCTACCACTTCAGTATTCTTGTCTGAAGAATTCCATAGATAGAGGAGTCTTTTGTGCTACAGTCCATGGGGTTGCAGAGTCAAACACGACTGAGCAACTAAGCATGCATGATGATACTTTCATTTACTTTGAGCTTTACTTTTGCACTCTCTTTTCTGAATATATATAAAATGTCCTTTTGAGTATGAACTCTACTAGTTAATGTGAAATAATTGGTTTCTTTTTGTCAACCTTTTAAATAGGAAAAATAAAAGGAGAGGGCACAATGAAATTATTGAAGCAATTGAACCTGCATGTTTCATACTTCAAATTAGTATTGTTAGGTGACTCTCTGTGAAGATACAATCTCCAGGCTTGAGAAATTTGTATTGTGAAATGGTTTCTTTATCAGTGAGGTTAATGAAGATGTCAGCAAATGGGATGAAGCCTTGCCAAATGGAATTACTTTCACCTCCAATCCAACTTGGAAAAGGTGTTAATCAGTAAAATAATCTTATCAGCAGCTGAGAAGGAGGTTTTGGATGTGGTCATTTCTGTTCCTCAATAGAAAGCCCTGAAAAGATAATTATTCTCAAAATCTATATTATCTATACTATGAAAATCTCTTTTCTAAAGTACAGACCTTTATAAAACAAAGACAGAAATGGGTTGATGGGTCAGAAAGAGTTTTGAAAGAAGAATTTAGATAGGAACATATCTATAAAGTATTTTTAAACTTTTCTGGAGTATTCAAGGCACGACCAAGAAAAGTATATATCAACTAAGCATAATCATAGAAATAGAGTCATCACATCATAGAAACATAATCACTTAATTGAACAGGATCAACACCACAGCAGAAAACTACATGCTTGCTGAGAATATCAACATGTAAAATAAGAGTGAAAGCTATAAAGTTTACTACCTGGTATAGTCTGCATATAAAAAGTAATGGAAACCCATATATAATACTGTAAGTAAAAATGAATTCTAATAGACTAAAGGTCTCAATCTTTAAGGTAAAATGATAAGGATTTCCAGAAAATAAAACAGCAGAACATCTTCCTGATATATGGTAGCCCAAGATTTTTCAGTAAGACACATAACCATCCAACCATAAAGGGAATAATTAATCATTTGGATTTCATAAAAAAAAAACCCAAAACCTATGTTCATAAACAAAATCAATACAAAAGAGTAAAAAGATAAGACACAGTTAAGATTTTGGAATTGCATATAAAAAATAAAGACTATTACCAAAATATGCAAAGGGTTCCTATAAATCAATAAAGTAAAAGTGAAGTCACTCAGTCGTGTCTGACTCTTGTGACCCCATGGACTGTAGCCTGCCAGGCTCCTCCATCCATGGGATTTTCCAGGCAAGAATACTGGAGTGAGTTGCCATTTCCTTCCTTAGGGGATCTTCCCAACCCAGGGATTGAATCCTGGTCTCCCACACCACAGGCAGACTCTTTATCATCTGAGCCACCAGGGAAGCCCACATAAATCAATAATAAAAGATAAAAACCTAATTTTTAAAAAATGGGCAAAAGCTTTAAATATTTCCCAGAGAAGGTATGCTGATCTCCAATAAACTTGTGCAAAGGCACTTAACATGTTTAGTTATTAGGGAAATGCAAATTTAAAACTACAAAAGATGAAAAGATACTATTATATAACAAGCAGAATAAAAATTAAGAGACTGCCAATAGCAAGTAAAATGTGGAGTAACTAGAATTCTCATGTTCTACTTTTATTTCCTCTTTTTTTTTTTTTTTTTTTCAGATGCTTCTGATGACAGTAAAAATTGGTATAACTATTTTGGAAAACTCACAATGTTTACTAAAGTTGAACATAAGAGAACACTGTGTGTGTGTGTTAAGTCGCTACAGTCGTGTCTGACTCTTTGTGACCCTATGGACCATAGCCTTCCAGGCTCTTCTGTCCACGAGATTTTCCAGGCATGAATACTACAGTGGGTTGCCATGACCTGCTCCAGGGGATCTTCCTGACCTAGGGATTGAACCTGCATCTCTTACGTCTCTGGTATTGGCAGTCAGTTTCTTCATTGCTAGTACCACCTGAGAAGCCCAACAATCTGGCAACTCTGCTCATAAGTAGTTGCTAATAGAAATGTATACAAATATCCCCCAAATATAATTATGAGTGCCTCTTGATGAAAGTGAAAGAGGAGAGTGAAAAAGTTGGCTTAAAACTCAATTTTCAAAAAACGAAGATCATGGCATCCGGTCCATCACTTCATGGCAAATAGAAGGGGAAACAATGGAAACAGTGACAGTGACTTTATTTTGGGGGGCTCCAAAATCACTGCAGATGGTGACCCAGTTCAGTTCAGTTGCTCAGTCATGTCTGACTCTTTGCAACCCCATGGACTGCAGCATGCCCAGCTTCCCTGTCCATCACCAAGTCCCCAAGCTTGCTCAAGCTCATGTCCATTGAGTCAGTGATGCAATCCAACCATCTACAGATGGTGACTGCAGCCATAAAATTAAAAGACGCTTGCTCCTTAGAAGAAAAGCTGTGACAAACCTAGACAGCATATTAAAAAGCAGAAACATTACTTTGCCATCAAAGGTCCATCTACTCAAGGCTATGGTTTTTCCAGTAGTCATGTATGGATGTGAGAGTTGGACTATAAAGAAAGCTGAACACCAAAGAATTGATGCTTTTGAACTGTGGTATTGAAGGAGACTCTTGAGAGTCCCTTGGACTGCAAGGAGATCCAACCAGTCCATCCTAAAGGAAATCAGTCCTGAATATTCATTGGAAGGACTGATGCTGAAGCTAAAACTCCAATACTTTGGCCCCCTGATACAAAGAACTGACTCACTTAAGACCCTGATGCTCGGAAAGATTGAAGGCAGGAGGAGAAGGTGACAACAGAGGACAATATGGTTGGTTGGCATCACCAACTCAATGGACATGGGTTTGAGCAAGCTTCAGGTTGAGACAGGGAAGCCTGGCATGTGACAGTCAGTCCATGGGCTTGCAAAGCGTCAGACATGACTGAGCAACTAAACTTGGCAACATTATACATAATTGCCTTCAAGTGAAAATAACTCAGATGCTCAAAAGCATTAGAATAGATAAAACAAATTGATGGTATGCCCATGTAATAAAATACCATAAATCAAAATAAGATATTGTATTACTGATGAATACAATAGCATGAATGTTTCAGAAAAGTGAGACACGAAAGAGTAAGTACTTATTTAATCCCACATGTATCGGGTCAAGAAGAGAAAGAACTAATCATGATAACAGACGTCAGAATACTGCTAATTTCTGGAGTGTAACCTTGAAGCAGTGATTGAGAGATAGGTTAAGGGAATGCTAGTAATTTCCACATTTTGATCTAGGAGCTGCTTAAATGTCTGTGCTTACTGTGTTAAATTTTATTGAAGTATACACAGGATTTGAGCACTTTATATATTTTGTATTTAGATGTGAAATTGCCAGTTAAATAGAAAAAAAAAGTTAAGAAAATGCAGTTAGATTATAGGAAAACTATAATGAACTCTGAGGAAAACTTTAAGAAAAAATATGTAAGAAGATTATTATCTTCCATCTGGAAAATTAATGATACACGAGTGAATGCAAAGTGATCATTTGAGATAAGTTGAGTGCTTTGGTGTTCTTTAATATGCTTTGAAATAGAAAGGGTGCAATATTTATTTCCTTGTTCTAGAGACTAAACCTAGAAGTAATATAAATTACTTACATAAGCCATAAGGAGAAGTTTTTATCATCACAGATAACAAGAAAACTTGAAATAGACATTTCCCAATCTTAGTTAATTTATCAGTTGAATAATATAATCAATAACTCGGTTTTATTTCATTTTTCCATATACTCATATTGGTTTACAGCTTGAAGACTGAAACCACCCTGAGGAGTGGTGGTTTAAAACGAGATTCATAGTGTAATACTAAAGAGAGATCTTATCTCTTTGAGAGTCATGTCTCTTTGGAAGGGAATGTACGAACTCTTCTCTTAACAAGGGGAATGCTTGCAACAAAAATACTGGCACATACAAAATACACACATGTAGGGATAAACTCTTAAACATCCCCCCAAAACTCCCCCACTAACAGGGTATGGGCCTTTTCAAGCACCATCTTATCCCTTGTACAAATTTAATTTTAGTAAAACACATTTCTTCCCTGGAAGTTTCATGTCTCTACAAGGTATTAAATATTGCTAATATATTAAACTAGACTATCAAAATTAGCAGGTGCTAGTTCAATACCTCAGAGTAGGCAATGGCAACCCACTCCAGTATTCTTGCCTGGAAAATCCCATGGACGGAGGAACCTGGAGGCTGCAGTCTGTGGGGTTGCGAAGAGTTGGACATGACTTAGTGACTTCACTTTCACTTTTCACTTTCATGCATTGGAAAAGGAAATGGCAACCCACTCCAGTGTTCTTGCCTGGAGAATCCCAGGGATGGGGGAGCCTGGTGGGCTGCCATCTATGGGGTCACACAGAGTCATACATGACTGAAGTGACTTAGCAGCAGCAGCAGCAGCAGTTCAATACCTGGGTTAGGAAGATTCCCTGGAGAAGGATATGGCAACCTACTCCAGTATTCTTGCCTGGGAAGTCCCATGGACAGAGGAGCCTGGTTGGCTACAGTCCACAGGTCACAAAAGAGTTTGATACAATGGAGTGACTAAATGACAACAACAAAGCAAATTTACATGTAATTTTCATAAACACCCTATGAAGTAAGACAGGTAAAACTGAAGTGAAGCTCAGAGGGGTTAAGTGTCATTTCCAAGGTCACACAGCTAAATATGGATAACTCAGAAATTTAAGCTCTGCTCTTTCAAAGATAAAATCCTAAATCAGGGGCCAACAGATTTATCTCAAAAGTGATAATTAGTATTTTAGGTTCAGTTAACTAAATAGTCTCTGTTAAAACCATTCAGTTTGGTATCATAGCATGGAAATAGTAATAAACAGCATATAAACTAATGAATATAATTGTGCCTCATAAATCTTTATTTATAAAAAATGGTGATAAGTTTTACCTGATGTATTAAAGAGGAAACAATAAGTTAAATTTTGGTTGCAAAATATTCTACAAAATTATTGACCTAGACTCCTCAAATATGTATTGGGCACAAAGAATCGTCCAAAGAAACTCCTTATTGCCAAATTAAAACTTAAATTGAAGAACGTAAGGAAAACCACTAGATCATTTAGGTACGATCTAAATCAAATCCCTTCTGATTACAGAGTGGAAGTGAGAAATAGATTTAAGGGACTAGGTCTGATAGACAGAGTGCCTGATGAACTATGGATGGAGGTTTGTGACATTGTACAGGAGACAGGGATCAAGATAAAGAAATGCAAGAAAAAGCAAATGCAAGAAAAAGAAATGCCAAAAAGCAAAATGGCTGTCTGAGGAGCTGTGAAAAGAAGAAAAGCAAAAAGCAAAGGAGAAAAGGAAATCTATACCCATTTGAATACAGAATTCCAAAGAATAGCGAGGAGAGATAAGAAAGCCTTCCTCAGCGATCAGTGCAAAGAACTAGAGGAAAACAACTACGGGAAGGACTAGAGATCTCGTCAAGAAAACTAGAGATACCAGGGAACATTTCATGCAAAGATGAGCTCAAAAAAGGACAGAAATGGTGTGAACCTAACAGAAGCAGAAGGTATTACGAAGAGGTAGCAAGAATACAGAGAAGAACTGTACAAAAAAGATCTTCACAATCCAGATAATCATGATGGTGTGATCACTCTCCTAGAGCAGACACCACCTAGGGCTTCACATGGAATGTGAAGTCAAGTCAGCCTTAGGAAGCATCACTACAAACAAAGCCAGTGGAGGTGATGGAATTCTGGCTGAGCTATTTTAAATGTGAAAAGATGATGCTGTGAAAGTGCTGCACTCAATATGTCAGCAAATTTGGATAACTCAGCAGTGGCCACAGGACTGGAAAAGGTCAGTCTTCATTCCAATCCCAAAGAAAGGCAATGCCAAAGAATGCTCAAACTACTGCACAACTGTACTCATCTCACACGCTAGTCAAGTAATACTCAGAATTCTCCAAGCCAGGCTTCAGCAATATATGAACCATGAACTTCCAGAGGTTCAAGCTGGTTTTAGAAAAGGCAGAGGAACCAGAGGTGAAATTGCGAACATCCACTGGACCATCAAAATAGCAAGAGAGTTCCAGAAAAACATCTATTTCTGCTTTATTGACTATGCCAAAGGCCAAAGCCTTTGACTGTGTGGATCCCAATAAACTGGAAATTCTGAAAGAGATCGGAATACCAGACCACCTGACTTACCTCTTGAGAAATCTTTATGCAGGTCAGGAAGCAACAGTTAGAACTGGACATGGAACAACAGATGGGTTCCAAATAGGAAAAGGAGTACGTCAAGGCTATACACTGTCACCCTGCTTATTTAACTGATATGCAGAGTATATCATGAGAAACACTGGGCTGGAGGAAGCACAAACTAGAATCAAGATTGCTGGGAGAAATATCAGTAACCTCAGATATGCAGATGATACCACCTTTATGGCAGAGAGTAAAGAAGAACTAAAGAATCTTTGATGAAAGTGAAAGAAGAGAGCAAAAAAGCTGGCTTAAAGCTCAACATTCAGAAAATGAAGATCATGGCATCTGGTCCCATCACTTCATGGGAAATAGACGGGGAAATAGTGGAAGCAGTGGCTGAGTTTATTTTTTGGGGGTCCAAAATCATTGTAGATAGTGATTGTAGGCATGAAATTAAAAGATGTTTACTCCTTGGAAGAAAAGCTATGAACAACCTAGATAGCATATTAAAAAGCAGAGACATTACTTTGCCAACAAAGTCTGTCTAGTCAAGGCTATGGTTTATCCAGTAGTCATGCCTGGATGTGAGAATTGGACCATAAAGAAACCCAAGTGCTGAAGAATTGATGCTTTTGAACTGTGGTGTTGGAGAAGACTCTTGAGAGTCCCTTGGACTGCAAGGAGATCCAAGCAGTCCATTCTAAAGGAGATCAGTCCTGTGTGTTCATTGGACGGACTGATGCTGAAGCTGAAACTCCAATACTTTGACCACCTGATGTGAAGAGCTGACTCATTGGAAAAGACTCTGATGCTGGGAGGGATTGGGGGCAGGAGGAGAAGGGGACGACAGAGGATGAGATGGTTGGATGGCATCACCAACTCAATGGACATGAGTTTGGATAAAGTCCAGGAGTTGGTGATGGACAGTGAGGCCTGGTGTGCTGCCTTCCATTGGGTCGCAAAGAGTTGGACACGACTGAGTGACTGAACTGAACTGAAGCAGACATGATAAGTGAAAGCAATGCATAATCCTTGATTGAATTCTTCATGAATGAATTTTTCCAAATACCGGACAATTTGTGGACTGTTATATCTGAATATGGACTGTATAAGATATAAGATTACTAAGTTGATACTAAATTTATTAGGTAGAGAAGTGTTCTGACTCTGTTTAAAAAAAGTCTTATTTTTCTTTGGAGATACAGCTTGGTGTGCTGCAGTCCTCGGTGTCACAGAGAGTTTGACTGAACTTAGCGACTAAACCAGAACAGACTAAAGTACTGGAATGGAGGGAAGAAAGGAAAAGAATAGGAATGAAAAGAGAAGGGAAGGGAGAAAAAGAGGGAGGGAGGAAAGAAGGAAGGAGGTGAGGAAGGAAGAAAAGTACTGGATCGTGTTGTCCCATGGCCGCAGTTTGCTGCTCCTCTCCTTAAAATTTTTAATAGTCTGGGTGCCCACCACCTATCTTTAAGATAACACTGCTTACAAGAGTTTAATTTATTTATTTTTGAATACTAAGTGTAAGAAGATCAAAAGGGTCTAATTTTGACCAACTCCAGCGGCCTCCATGTTGCCCTCAATTCGGTAGAATTTTAGGTAAGTTTCTTACTGAGTTTCTTTCATTGACCTTTTTCCTTGAACAGTTAGTTTAGAAAAATGTGCAGTTGTAATTTCTTTCTCTGCCCCTTTGAGATGTAAATCTTCTACAGTCCAGGGATGTCTTTGTCTCTGTCAAGAACCTGGGAGCCAGCAAATCCCTTTGAAATGTAATCATCAAGAAGAGAGTGCCTCTATCCATCCAGTCTCTGGGTGACAGCAGGGGCCTAAATCTGATATACTTCAATTAGCAAATCCTAAGAGCCTAATCACAATGACCAACTTACCCCCTAACATCCTCTAGTACTTTTCCACTAGCTCATCCAAAGCTTCAAAAATCTCTAGCTTTTTGTTTCATGGAGTTGAGTGCAACCTTTTTTCCCTATGGCAATAGTCTTGAATAAAGTTTTCCTTCACATTTGTAACGGGTACCCAGTGCAATTTCTTTCTTTTACTCTATATGTCAGAATATCAATGGCTATTAGGTCTCAAACAACCAGGTTTGGGTCCATTAGTAATTGTGATTCAACATTATTGTAATTAATTTTATAATGTGTTCTGTTTGTATTTGAGTCCTTCATGAAAGTTGGCATTAAGAAGGACATCAAGCAAAGCAAAATAGATTTGAATGAGATCTACCTGTGCCTTCAAGTTACATCTAATCTTTAAAACATTAAAGTTGCATTTTCTGAATCACTATTCATGAGCACAAAGTCATGTGCATCATCTGCTTCCCAGGAAAGGCATCTTCATTTTCTTAAAAGGTGACTTTAATGTGACACCTGGTGAAATATTTAAGGATGATCAGGCCTTCCTTACTTTGGCCACCTGATGTGAAGTGCAGACTCATTGGACAATACCCTGATGCTGGGATAGACTGAGGGCAGGAGGAGACAGGGGGGACAGAGGATGAGGTAATTGGATAGCATCACTGCCTCAGTGGACATGAGTTTGAGTAAACTCTGGCAGACAGAGGACAGGGAAGCTAGTGCTACAGTGTATGGGGTCACAGAGACTCAGACACAACTTATTTTAGTATATGTGCTGCCGAAGCGAGCACTCAGACACAACTTAGTGAATGAACAAGGCTTTCCTTTGTTCACTATTTCCTGACATAGCTTCCCTGATATACGGACTGAAGGTCTAACCCTTGAAAAAGAGCCAGAAGCAAACTATATTCTACTAGTCAGCCTTATTTACCAAAGACAACAAAAACCATGATCCCCATCTAGGATTATGGAGCTCTAAATCTCATTTGGGCCTCCCCTTGTGGTTCAGCTGGTAAGGAAGCCACCTGCAATGTGGGAGACCTGGGTTCGATCCCTGGATTGGGAAGGTCCCTTGGAGAAGGGAAAGGCTGCCCACTCCAGTATTCTGGCCTGGAGAATTCCATGGACTGTACAGTACATGTGGTCATAAAGAGTCAGACATGACTAAGTGACTTTCACTTGTAAAAATTCTTTTGATTCCCTGGTGGCTCAGACAGTAAAGAATCTGCATGTAACGTGGGAGACTGGAGCTCAATCCTTGGGTCTGGAACATCCCCTGGAGAAGGAAATGACAACCCACTCCAGTATTCTTGCCTGGAAAATCCCATGGACAGAGGAGTCACAAAGTGTTGGACACGACTGAGCGACTTTACTTTCACTTTTCAAATCTTCTTTACTTAAATGCTTTAGTTTCAAGAAAGTTAGAGAACACTGATTTTTTGTGATCACCTTATTCTTGTGCCAACCTTGGAGTTTTTTTATTTGCTTGTGCTCTTTTCCCTGGAGTCTGATGTGATGATTTTAAAAGGTGAAGGTGGTGGTAGAGGGGATCTAAAGGACAGGAACTATAAAGTAGATAGAATGAACCCATTAAATATGTCTGTGAAATGCACCAGAAGTCAGCCAAGAGTTGAGTAGCAGCTGAAACTCACTATCCCAACCTGGAGTCCAGAATATGGATCATGTCTATCTGCAGGAAAAGGTGGCCCTTCTCTCACAAGGCATCCTTTATTCTCCTAACCATGCTCCCTAGAACCATACATGTCTAGAAGGGGAGCCCTTCTAATTTGTCCTTTTTCTAGAGAAATCTCTCTCCTTCTCTTTCTTATTTTCTTAATAACAACAAATATTCAATATAACTCAGGACTTAGATGAGAAGCCTAGTATTTCTAGACTCAACTATACTCTGAATTTCTGCCATGGAATGATTATATAGTGCAGATTTAAAAGAAAAAGAAACAGTAAAGATTTCAGAAACCTGAGTCATCATTCTGATTTTTCCAACAGTGCCCCAAACAACTTTATACTTGATTCTTAAACTCCTTTAGCTACAAAATATGATGACACTGAAGCCAGAGGTCCACAGCAGTACAGATTAAATGAAATGACAGATGAAAAAAATGCTTTGAAAATGTTGCAAACATAATCTAAATGCAAAGCATGACTGCTAGGCAAAGGAGATTTAGTTGTTTTGTTTTGTTCTTTATGACATACTTTTTTGATTCTAGTCTTTTTTTTTTTTTTTCTTTGTCTGCTTCACATCATCTCCTCCCTCCCTTCTCCCATGTAGCATTAAGGGCTTAATAACTACAGTCACTCTTCCCATCAGTAGTCACAGAATGTTTAAGTTTCTTGTTGATTTTCTTCTTAATTTAATTAGAATTTTAATGGAATAATTGCAACTTTACATACTCTGCATAGTGATTTAGAGGATTATGTTTACTCTGAGGATTTTTTTTAAGTCTCTGGAGGAGAACAGACAATAAACAAAAATGAATAAAATCATTACAGCAATTTATTGAGAATAATAAAAAGGAAAATGCTTCTGAAATTCCACTTGAACATCAACGTGTTAGGTTTTCTTAAAAATCCTCAACGAAGCCATTCAGTCATTTATTCTGAAAGTATAAGAGAAGTAGAAAAATCTCCTGAGCCTTACCATTTTGCTTGTGTAATCATCTATTCCATATTCTTCCCAAACTGAGAAACTTGATCAAAACCTCTAAGGTGTTGTTTTCCTTCACATTCTTGTTCTGTAATTCCCTCCCTTGATGAAGGATTAATTAATTTTCTGGTTGGTAGTTTACTTGAATATTCTTTTAATTAGGAAGCATAAGTATATATAATATACACATATAGCAGCTTTGTTCACTATAAAACACCATTTAAGTTATTTTGATACATCTAGTGATATTGAAGGTCAACATAGAAATTGTATCATTTTTTTAAACAACACATGCACATCCTGATCTCTTACCAGCTTGCCATGCCCTAGGATGAATACTTTATCTACATTATATCATTTAATTCTCAAAATAGCCCTATAAGAAGTAGTTAATCTTACTATTTTATGCAAAAATGAATGAAATTGGATAATTTTTAGAGATGTGGATGGACCTAGAGACTGTCATACAGAGTGAAGTCAGAAAGAGAAAAACAAATAACACATACTGTGTGGAATCTGAAAAAAACATATATAGATAATCTTATTTACAAAGCAGAGATAAGGACACAAACATAGAGAACAAATGTATGGACACCAAGGGAGAAAGGCAGAGATGAGATAAATTGGGAGAGGGGACTGACATAGATACATAGTGATACTATGTATAAAATATATAACTAATGAGAACTTACTGTGTAACACAGGGAACTCTACACAATGCACTGTGGTGACCTAAATGGGAAGGAAATCCAAAAAAGAGGGGATATATGTATACATATAGCTGAGTCACTTTGCTGTACAGTAGAAACTAACACATCGTAATTATAATTCAATTAAAAAAATTTAATGATATAGAGGAGATCATTGGATAAAAAGTCTAGACTCTTAAGAATCACTTAGCAAAGCAATTTGCACTGGCACTTTCTCTAGATTATACTAGTGGATGTAGCCTATAGGCCAACATGTACTGGAACCCTGAGTTTTACCCCAAATCTCTCACTTCAACCCACCCACTCAAACTTACTTCACCTCACTGAGCCCCAAGGTCTTTTCTGTCAACTAAAGCAAAGGGGTTTCATGATATTTCATGTTCCTCTCAGAACAGTCCATGAATCAATGGGGACTGTGCCTACAATTTCTTTAAAAAATCTGTTTAAAATGTTTGATTTTCCTTGTTGTGTATCTTACAAACTAAGCACAAAAGTTTTATAAGCCTAAATTATCATGTATACATTTTCAGAAAACTCCATAGACTTTATTTCCACAGATTGATTCTTTGTTTTCATGAAAATTAAAATGGAAAGCAGCTCATATTTGCAAGTTAGACTTCCAATTACAGACTTTGTAATGCAAATTTGAAGTTCAATTCTAGAAAAGAAAAGGATAAAAAGGAGAACCAAGGCTTTAAAAAGAAAAGATTCCTTTTTGCCTTCTTCAATATAATGATTTCTGGAAAGCAAAATAAGTAACAGAATACTGTCTGGTATTCTTGCCTGGAGAATCCCATGGACAGAGGAGCTTGGTGGGCTACAGTCCATAGGGTTTCAAAGACTCAGACAGTACTGAAGAGACTGAGAATGCATGCATGCATGTGCACTGACTTATCTTCACTTTCTTTTATCCAGAGTCCACTCAGTTGCTTTCTCTAGCATGTTGCAATTGGATATGGCAAATTCATTTTTTGCATGTTTCATTTCTTACAATAATTTTTTAAAAAAAGAATGAGTATATTTTCTTAAAGAAGTTTATCTATGTTGTTTTTGTAGAGGGGTAACCAAAACTGAGTAATAGAAGGCTAATAGAAATTACTGGGCTTCCCCCATGGCTCAGGGGTAAAGAATCTGCCTGCATTGCAGGAGCCAAAGGAGATGCAGGTTCAGTTCCATTCCTGGGTTGGAAAGATCTCCTGGAGGAGGAAATGGCAACCCACTCCAGTATTCTTCCTGAAAAATCCCATGAACAGAGGAGCCTGGAGGGCTACAGTCCATAGAGTCCCAAAAGTTGGACATGACTAAACTGACTCAGCACACACACACAATAGAAATTACTATGTATTAAGCACTTTGATCCAAGCAAAGTGTAAATTTTTATTCAGAATGAGTAAAATCAATGTCCCTGGCAGTAGGATAGCAGAATCAAGCTCTGTCCTCTGCCTGTGTATTCCACTTTCATGCAGTACCTTACATCTGGCAGTCAGCGGTCTGCGCAAACAGAAGCAACTAACTCTGTCAACTTCACGCCCTCCATCTCCAAGACTGCTTTCCAAAGGATCAGCAGTTGGGTAAATTCTCATGGTAAGACTTCTAGGTCATTTTTTATACCCTCTTTCTTCTCATTAACTTCTCCTTACCTTCTGTAACCCCTAATATCAGGAAAGTAAGTAAGTAAGTAAGTGTTAGTTGCTCAGTTGTGCCTGACTCTTTGCGACCCCATGGACAGCCGCCCAACAGGCTCCTGTGTCCATGAGATTTTCCAAGCAAGAATACTGGAGTGGGTTGCCATTTCTTTCTCCAGGGGATCTTCCCTGACCCAGGGATTGAACCCGGGTCTCCTGCACTGCAGGCAGATTCTTAACCAACTGAGCTACAAGGGAAGCCAATATGAGGAAGAAACCTGGTAAATCATTCTTGCTCAGCCATTTTCACTTGGGCAATTCTTATTTTATTATTATCATGTAAAATTCAGCTTAAATATCACATCTTCTGGGAAAAACTTCTAGAAACACCAATACAGACACTCTCTTCCTTTGCCTCTTCAGCTTCTGTAATAGTCATGATCTTGTAGTGCTATTTATCTGGCAAATATTTATTAAATGTGAAGGTCACTGGGAATATAGATGAAAAGAACACAGAACTCTTATCCTTGTGAAGTTTGATGTACTTTAAACAAGCAAGCTAAAAAATACATATAGTATAATACAAACTTTAGTAAATACAAACTTAGTAAATGATATAATACCAAAAAAGGGAAAAACAAGTGAGAAGAGAATCCTCTTTTGAAATAGAGAGTTTCTCTGAAGAGAGGACAGAATCAAGATGGCTGGGAGAAATATCAATAACCTCAGATATGTAGATGACATGACCCTTGGGCTCCAAAATCATTGCAAATGCTGACTACAGCCATGAAATTAAAAGACGCTTGCTCCTTGGAAGAAAAGATGATCAACCTAGACAGTGTATTAAAAAGCAGAGATATTACTTTGCCAACAAAGGTCTGTCTAGTCAAAGCTATGGTTTTTCCAGTAGTCATGTATGGATATGATTGTTGGACCATAAAGAAAGCTGAATACCAGAGAACTGAAAATTTGAACTGTGGTATTAGAGAAGACTCTTGAGAGTCCCGTGGTCTACAAGGAGATCGAACCAGCCCATCCTAAAGGAGATCAGTTTTGAATATTCATTGGAAGGACTGATGCTGAAGCTCTACTACTTTGGCCACCTGATGTGAAGAACTGACTCATTGAAAAAGACCCTGATGCTGAGAAAGAGTAAAGGTAGGAGGAGAAGGGGACGACAGAGGATGAGATGGTGGGATGGCATCACGAAGTCAATGGACATGAGTTTGAGGAAGCTCTGGGAGTTGGTGATAGACAGGGAAGCCTGGAGTGCTACAGTACATGGGGTTGTAAGAGTCGGACATGACTAAGTGACTGAACTGAGCTGAAGTGTTGATAGTTAATTTTCATACTAGTTTTAGAAAATGGGGAGATCGTTACATAGTGTCCTACCTCTGACATTAAATATTTCTTTTTTACACTGAGTCACAATATTTCTCCTTCTAAACCCTAGCCTTTGATCCCACACCTCATCTTAAGGGCAATCCTAGACATTTACTCTGTAGTATAGTATTAGGCCCTAAAAATACAGATTTTGAAACATTGAGTGAATACTGGTATGAAAGTAGATGCTTTCCAGGCTAAATATGCTCCACTTATTCATTTCCTATATTTAACTGAAGATGGTTTGTAGAAAATCATCATTCATTGGTCTCTGAGCTGCTTGTTGGGAGTGGAAGTTTTAAGAAGTAAAAGAGACAGAAACTCCTCATTATATGAAGAGAACTAATTTTTAAAGTTAATATATATTTAATATATAAACTGATATGAATGAATATCCTTGCATGTTCCTCATCTTATTCAATACAAGTCCTGTTCAGCACACCAACAATTCTGGCCACTTGTTTCTTCAGTGAGAACTCTAGTTGTTGAAAGTGATTTTAAAAGATCCTGGTTTCAAAAGTCAACCTGCTCCTATACCTTAGGAAAAAAAAAAGTACTTGTTACAAAGACTCTTTACAACCCCTTGGACTGTAGCACACCAGGCCTCTCCGTACCTCACCATTTCCCAAAGTTTGCCCAAGTTCACGTCCATTGCATCTGTGATGCCATCCAGCCATCTCATCCTCTGATGCCCTCTTCTCCTTCTGCCCTTGATCTTTCCCTGCATCAGAGACTTTTCCAATGAGTTGGCTGGATTTTATCAATCTTTATGGATCTGGGCTAAAGTCTGAAGGGAAGGGAAGGCACTCACAAATGCAGGGGATCAGAGAGTCTTATTCTATTTTAGGAAGCCCCATGTGAAAGGCTGTGTGTCTGATCAAGAAAATAAAATTCTGAAGTCCTGTTCAGCACACCAACAATTCTGGCCACTTGTTTTCTTCAGTGAGAACTCTAGGGGCTAAAGACAACAAAATTTATGTGAATCTGGAAGTTTTCCCCTGAAGTTTCTGAGCCCAGGAAGTGCTGTGTGAAGGTGTATAAGTGTACTCTGGTCTCGCCAATGGATAAAAGGCTTGCTTTCTAATTGTAGTTGCCTATACAGTACTTGCCTTTAGAATACAGTAAATCAACAAGCCAATGAAAAAATTAATGGTACCCCAAACAGCATAGCCCTCTTGTTCAAAGAAGTTTATTTCACTATTTTGTATCCTGGAGTTCCAATAGAGACTGTGACAACAGGATGATTTTGCTGACCTCACAGAAAACAAAATAACGAAAGGGAAATAATCAGACTTGTTGTGCAGTCTGCCAGCAGATGCTGTGAAGAAAGGCAGAACAGCAGCAGTCAGCCATGTTCCGCTACCGGCAAAGTTTAGCTAATCAATATGGGCTTGGTGTCTGGGAGTGCATGCGTCCAGGCATGAATTCAGCAAAACACATTAGCGAATTTTCTTCCTCATTATATCTGCCCTATTCCTGAGGCCAAGACAGGAAATATGGTCAGTAAAAAATACAATTTGTGGATTTTAAATTTCACACATTTCTGTTATTCATTGTTACTGTATTTATTGCTTTATAAAATAAAGTGGAAATAACCCTGATTTTCTCCTCAGTTTTTATTACAAATTGAATTGCAAGTTTCACATTCAACCATTTGATTGTAAAATATTTAATGGATATGTTTCTGGAAAAGGTTCATACACTTCCCTCCTCTAGAAAAAATGGAATTAATTTTTAATTTATTTAAATGTATATTTGAATACTTCCTGATATACTTCAGAAACACTAAACAAATATAGTTTTAAAATATACAGATTTTTTTTCCATTGACAGGTGGAAGCAGACGTTACAATTTAAGACAAAATTATTATTTTAGATTTTATCTGAATAGATGTGATTAATAGATCTCAGAAGATTTTTAAAGTATTGTATGTATATGGCCCACTTCTTGGAGATTCCAGCTGAACACTAATGTGGACCCCACTTCCCCCAAATAATTTAATTTCCCCATAATACTATCAGTGAGTATATGAAGCAATGAGAATTCTCACACGTTGTTGTGAGAACAAATTAGTAAATCACTTTGGAAAATAATCTGACATTAAGTAGCTAATTTGAAGATTCACATATCTTATGTCCTAGCAGTTCAACTCCTCATTGAATATCCTAAAGAAATTAATGATTCCCACACATGCGCAATAGTGCTCATAGCAGTATTATTCATAATAGCACCAGCCTGGAAATTACTCAAATAGTTATCACTAAAATAAATAAATAAATTGTAATATAGTCACATAATGAATGCTTCACAATAATGAAGGAGAACAAACTACTACTAAAATGTAACGAACGAATTTCCAAAGCATAAAATTAAGTAGAAGAAATGGACACAGAAACAACACGCCAGTATGATTCCATTCACAGGAAGTTCAACCTCCGGCAAAACTCATCATTTGTTTAAAAATATTTTTTCATTTAAAAATCAACTATACTTCAATTAAATACATATATTGATAAAATATATGTATATATTTTATCATATAAAATATTTTCATATATTTCATTAAAATATCATATAAAATATTAAAAAATACACATATTGAAAAAACAAAAAACTTATTATCACAAAACATAGGATATGATTATACCAAAGGGGAACAATCTATTATTCACTATTTGGCTTCACCTATTTTCAAGAGGTTTTTCTTTTTTTTGTTCCTATTTTTCCCTATTTTGGTTCCTATTTCCTACTATGAACCATATTCAACTGATAAAACTAGTAGTACCTACCTTCTGCTCAAAACTAATAACTTCTCTTTCTGTATTATTACACACAGTCCACCACCTTATTCACCTACCAGGGAATTAAAAGTAATGGTGGATCCCAGTATGTGAAATCACAGCAAATAGCACTTCTGGATGAAATAAACAAAACACCCACCACTTCAGCTAGAATTTCCCAACAGTCTCTCTGAATTTCAGTACCTTTTCTCTGAGAAAGTTTGAAACAGTGTAAAATATATCATGTTTTGTTATGTTTCTCTCTTTAATATCTTGTGAAGGTAGTACAAAGAAGCTAGAGTAGTTTTCTTTTTAAAATGAGTGTGCATGGGGTATCTGATGCTATCTAGTAAGTAGCTGTGTCTGATTAACACACTGGGGAAGAAATGTGCAAAATGAGCAGTCAGGACTGTTTCCATGGTTGCCAAGCTCTTTGCATGGAACAAAAGTAAGAAGGCCTTAGAAGGTGCCTCTGTCCTAGAGTTGAGCATGATTAAGTGCTGGAAATGCAAAAGGACGTGGTATTCACTAAAAAATGCAGTTCATATATACAAATAATATTGTAACTCTGTTGAGGCAAATATGTTATAAAAATCATTTTTACAATATATAAGAATGTGATTTAGAGAAGGCAATGGCACCCCACTCCAGTATTCCTGCCTGGAAAATCTCATGGACAGAGGAGCCTGATAGGCTACAATCCATGGGGTCGCTGAGGGTCGGACATGACTGAGCGACTTCACTTTCACTTTCATGCATTGGAGAAGGAAATGGCAACCCACTCCAGTGTTCTTTCCTGGAGAATCCCAGGGACGGGGGAGCCTGGTGGGCTGCCGTCTATGGGGTCACACAGAGTCGGACGTGACTGAAGTGACTTAGCAGCAGCAGCAGCAAGAATGCGATTGCAATGCTATAGTGTAGTAGAATTTTATAGAGAACTTATGAGGGGAAAAAAATATGACCTTTACTCAGCACATTCTATTAGACTGGAATAACCCTAACCCTAACCCTAATTTTCTTTGGATGGTGGAATAAGCTTTGGAATAAGCTTAGACTACCTATGTACCAGGAGATACAATTATCTTTTCTCTTATTTTAATAGATGAGAAAAAAAGACTCAAACAGATCAAAGTACCTTTTCCAAGATAAACACCTGAAACTTTTCCTCTTCTCCAAAACCAGGGCTGCATCTGCCACATTACAGACTGGCATCATATTTTGGATATGTGAGATGTTTAATGGAATATTCTAACAAAATGTATTGCTGTACAGTATCTGCAGACTAAGGAAGATGTTCATAACAGTATCTATGTCTCTTTACTATAGACTCAACTTTGAAGGAAAATTTTATACCAGTATTAGAAATGGCTATGATTCTTTTGAATAGTTTAATTTTATGTTATGGATTTTTTGAATTTTATAAGGACCACGTGCCCATCTTTGCAATGACCTGAAGAATACTTGGAGTGGTATTTGGACCGAGCTCAAACTCTAAAGCCTGCAATCTATATCTTGGTCCCACATAACCACTCTTATCCTCACTTTCCTTTTGCCTAGTTTTTTTTTTTTTTTTTTTCAATCCATATACTTTAAATTATATTTACGTTTCCTTAAGCCTACATTTTTATGTCAACATAGACAAAATGCATTGCAAATAATAATAATTTTCCTTAAAGATATGCTTCATGTTTCATCTCTTCGTAAATTTCATAACTGGGTGATAATTCTTATGCTACAGGTTTCCTACCCACATCTCTGATTTCTCCTTCCACACCTCTTTTATACATGTCTAATATGTTGCATTATAGAGATATCTGCTAGGGACAACTAAAAATCCATTTTGTCTTGTTATATCTTTGTCAGAAGAATGAATTCTCCTCTGTCTCAATCTGACCTTTCGAATGTTATGCTTTGACAGACTCTCTCCTTCACCTGTCAGACAGTCCAGGAAAAAAGAGGAGAAAAAACACCTAGTAAATCATTCAGGATGTATCTCTATTACAGAAGAAAAATGAAATGGAGAATTGAAATACAGCGGTCCTGCTTCCTTCCCAAGGAAATCAAGGGGCTGGGGAGATCGACAAAAGTTTTTACATTACAGTTTGAGAGACACGTGGGCATATCACATTAGTTATGTTTAAATTCTTATCTTCACAGAAGAAGCTCCATTCTCCTTTATTTGCTCAGTTTTGTCACTCTGCTCATGACACATATGGGTGATGAAGGTGAGGGGTCATCGTTACTATAGTGCTAAGATACAGTCTGTAAACAACCATGACTCATGGGATACCAGTGACACTGAGGACCAGGTTCACTCAGAATGCTGGGGAATTTTATGGGCATTTTTCATACTGGTTAGCCTGAACTATAATATGAATCAGTCATTAGTATCTCCTACTTAGTGCAATGGAATATACACTATAAACATGACTTATTTATCATCAAAATCCTTTTGTTTAATTGTTTGAGTATTTCTCAGTTCTCTCTCAGTTTTAATACACATCTCTCCTATTATCTTCTTCACTTAAACCTGAAACCAATGGCAAAGGCACATAACTGTACCAAGAGAGACAGGAAAAGTCATAGATAAGCCTACTTCTGGCCTTTGAAATATCAAATAATTTTCCACAACCAAGTTATTAGCATTCATTCAGAGGACTATGATTATTATTATTATTATTTTGCAGAGAATGGAGTTTTCCTCAATAATACTAATGATAGCCTTTGGAGTACCCCTGCTTCAATTTCCACATGCCAGATGAATTCCGAAAATTACATACTTATTGCATGTCAGCTTAGAGAAGCCAAAATGAAGCACAGGAGATCAACGGCAGAGTCCCGGATGATAGAAGCCTGTAACACCAATTCCAGTGCTGAAGGGCAACAGAGAATCAACAGGAATCCAAAGGAGATCCCCACCATTCACTGCTAACTAGGAATGCAAACTCCACAGATCCATAAGGAGGATACTCCTAGCACGAGTCTATAAAATTCCAGATCTGAAACTTTCAGAATTCAAAAAAAATATTAGTGCCTACATGTAATAGAGTAGATGCATTAAAACTTAGCTCAGTACCAGTCACTTCTCTCCCCCCACCCTCCCCACACACCTCACACACTTACACTCATAATAGATGAGGGAAGATGGCAAAACCTATGGTTCCAATTATCTTGCTCAAGGTCACATACTTGTAAATTGTAGAATTGGGTTTCAAATCACTTGAAATTAAGCTGTGTTTTCTAAATTCAACTATGACTAGCTTTTGGTCAAAGTCAGTGTGAATTTTCAGATCCTCTTCACCTATCAGCTGCATTGAATACTTGGATCACCAATGAAACCATCTTCATCCTAGAATCAAGTGAATCCACATTTTCCTTATCTACTTTATCCTTTTCTGTTCTTTTCAGAATGTTTATTCCGCCATTTTCTGGTGAATCATGTTTGCTTTGCACTTCTTAAATGTTTTCCCTCAGCTCCTTTATGATAGTTATTCTTTTCAATTCCCTGACCATTATTACCACACTTACATATCAAATATGTCACCATCATATCTCTGATATGTTAATAAAGTTAAATCTTCATAATTTAGCCTACTTCCACCCAAGCTCTAAACTCATATTCACCTCTTCAAGTTCACCTGGATGTCTATTTCAGAGGAATTAGTTATATTTTAACGTTATTAGAGTGAATCATCAGTGTTACATATTGTAGTATCTGTCACTCCCAGTGGATGATAGATTTCCTAAACCGAGGAACTGAAACTTACATATCCAGTCTCTGTGCATGATGTGTGACCAACATAGTTTGTTGAATGTGTTAATAATTCAATGTATTAATAATCAACCTGACACTGCCCAGTAATGAAATACATGCCCTCTCTTCTCCTTAATACTAGTCCTAAAATCCCTACTATCTTTTCCATAGAAGGAGGACTTAATAAAGTATCTAGTATTTATTATACTACTATATTAGCCATTCCATATATAGCAATTATATATGTAGAAAATATAGCTATAGCTACTATATGTATAAATTATACATAATGTATATATACAACTGCTATAGATGTAAAATATAACATTTATAATGTAATAAATGTACATATATATAAATATTTATATAGACATTTAACATAATGAACATATTTATAGAGATAAATATATAGGTATTTATGTATATATCATATAAATGCATAAACATAAATGTTATATAAAATATTTAATTACATAAAAATGCAATTAGATACCATATATAATACAAATTATCAAAATTATCATATATAGATGGATAAGGGAATGGCAACCCACTCCAGTATTCTTGCCTGAAGAATTCCATGGACAGAGGAGCCTGGTGGTATACAGACTATGGGTCACAAAGAGGTGGACACGACTGAACAACTAACACACACACACACACACACACACACAACTTTTATAGAATACTATAAAGATATATATTACAACTATAAAGACTCAGAGAGGTACAGTATCTAATCTAGACTTGCCTAAATATTTATACACAAAGCTGGGCACAAAGCCTCCAAGTCCTATTTCCAAACTGAATGCTCTGATCTACTCTGATATGCTGATCAGTCAGTTGAGTGGGAGCTGTTTTCTGAACTCGATTTGTAATTTTCTTAAAAAACACTGGGGAGTCAAACAAAAAGTAGGTGCTCAATACATCTGTGATGAATAAATTATAAAATAAAAGTTCAACTTGATACTTTAAGATATCTAAATGAATATTATATCTCAAATTTGGACACTTTTAGGTAAAATGATAAACAGCAACCCAGTATGCTAAGTCACTGAAGTCAAGAAGAGTAGAAAGTATTTCCTAAAATAGAAAAAAATGGGACTAATTTTCCGATGAGGTAAAAGATTGACACCACTTTTTAATATCTTACTGATTGAAAAGATACTGTGCTATGTAGTCATCTAGACTCTCTGAGTTTCAATATAGTCATCTGAAGTATAATTATATACTTCTATAACAACATATTTATATTTTGCAAATTCTCTTACCAAAAAACAGACTGTTTACCCTGAGGCTATAGATTCTTTAGGCAACTGCTATTGGTTTTCCCCCATGTATACAAATTATTCACTTCCTCCCAATTATTGCTATTATTCCAATATTGTATGCATATTTAAGAAGGCAATGGCACCCCACTCCAGTACTCTTGCCTGGAAAATGCCATGGACGGAGGATCCTGGTGGGCTGCAGTCCATGGGGTCACAAAGAGTTGGACACTTACTGAGCGACTTTACTTTCACTTTTCACTTTCATGCATTGGAGAAGGAAATGGCAACCCACTCCAGTGTTCTTGCCTGAAGAATCCCAGGGACGGCGGAGCCTGGTGGGCTGCCGTCTATGGGGTCACTCAGAGTCGGACACGACTGAAGCGACTTAGCAGCAGCAGCAGCAGCATGCATATTTAAACGGCTCTCTTAATACTTAAGTAATACACAGATTTTCAATAGAGAAATTTTTATACACCCTTCTCCATGTTCTTTTTTTTTTAATAACACTAGCCCATCCAAACCTTTCTACTATATCCAGTCCAAATAAAATTTATTCATTGTGCTGGATTACAAGTATTGGTTCATAAATAGAGTTGAAATTCAGGACATTTTTTTCTTTAGTTGCAATGGCCTAGGAATAAACTGGAGAAGGCAATGCACCCCACTCCAGTACTCTTGCCTAGAAAATCCCATGGATGGAGGAGCCTGGTAGGCTACAGTCCATGGGGTCACTCAGAGTCGGACACGACTGAGAGACTTCACTTTGACTTTTCACTTTCATGCATTGGAGAAGGAAATGGCAACCCACTCCAGTGTTCTTGCCTGGAGAATCCCAGGGACGGGGGAGCCTGGTGGGCTGCCATCTGTGGGGTCGCACAGAGTCGGACACGACTGAAGCGACTTAGCAGCAGTAGTAGCAGGAATAAACGGTTCTAAATTTTAATCCTAGGTTTTTCCCTTGACAGCTTTATGACAGATAGCAAATTACTTAATCCCTTTGTATTTCTAGTTCTTTATTTGTTAAAATTAGTGCAATGGATCTGACTACATGTGCCACTCAATTATTTTTCTAATTTTATTATAAAATGAGATGTATGTTAATTCCTAAGAAAAATTATGATTTGGAATTAAAATTTCTTCATTAAGTGATTATTATTTTTTGGCAAAGTTAAAAGTAGGCTAGATGGCAGTTGCACACTCACTCACACATACTGATAAGGTGGTAACAAGTTGCTACAACTTTTGTGGAAAGCAATTTGTAAATATAAATCAAGAGCCTGAAAAATATTCAGAGCCTTGATCTGCTAATTAGTAAGCTCAAAGTCTATTTTAAAATTATAAACTTGTATGATAGATAAATACTTATATACACATAATATATTTCTAGTGAATTTATGATAAAAAAATAATTCACTGTACAGCAATAAAACAAATTCAAACAACGAAAAATTAGGTAGCCATTAAGATCATATTTTTTTTTTTACTTAAACAATCTTCCATACAATCATGTTAACTAAAAGGTAATGATTCTGATTATACATTATACAAACAATAAGAAGTGCACAGAAATAATAATGGAATGAAACATGACAAAAATATTAGCAATGACTTTCTTCAGAAGATAGGATAATAAATGTGTTTTTCTAAAATGTGCATATTTTTATTGGATATTTAGAAAAAATTAATAACAGCGAACACAGATTATCAGCTACTAATGATCAGTCTTCATTTCAGTTTCAAAATAAAAAAGCATGTTTAGACAGAATTCAAATGTGGCTAGACTTTCAGGTTTGAAGATGATAAACTACACATAGAAGTTTCCCTACTTTTTGAAGTATGCATGCATTCACTGTTCAGTCACATTGTCGGGATATTTTGTTCAGTTTTGAAATTGCAAATAACAGGACTAGAACAATTTTTGAGTTTCTTTAAAATTTATTTTATAGAAGTATAGTTGATTTACAAGGCTGTGTTAAACTTTGCTTTATAGCAAAGTGATTCTGTCATACATAAATATGTATACTCTTTTTCATATTCTTTTCCATTATGGCTTATTACAGGATATTGAATATACTTCCCTGTGCTATAAGTAGGATCTTGTTGCTTATCCATTCTACATATAAGAGTTTGCATCTGCTAATCCCAAATTCTCCATATAGCACTCCCTCACCCTCTTACCCTTGGCAACCACAAGTCTGCTTTCTATATCTGTGTGTCATTTTCTGTTTCATAGATAAATTCATTTGTATTGTATTTTAGAGTCAACAAATAAGTGACTTCATACTTTTTTTGTCTTCCTCTTTCTAAAGGACTTAAAAATTCTAACGTATATTTTCACTCTTAGAATCCATATTCCTAGATTACATGGGAGAACACACACCCAGAGGAGTGAGCAGTTCAAGCCACAGACTGGATGTCCTAGTCCTGGGGTCCTCCATGGGAAACACAAGCCCCCTTGTCTAGCTGGAAGATCTCTGGAACTAATAGAATTGCTGTGGGAAGCCTGGACTCTACTCATGAGGAGGGAGTAATTGCTTATGTAGGCTTAATGGCAAGGCAGGATGGAGAGAGATCTGCATTAGTGACTCCCTGGTTTCCTTGATCACTTTGCCCCGTGCCCTACCCGAGGCCAGTGAACACTCCAGTTCCACTTATTCCAACTCACAGTGCAGCACTGGATCTAGGGCAGCTAAGACTAATAAAAAGACTCAACCAACGGGAAGCAGAGGTGACCTGGTCCTGGGGTACGGCCTAAGGGCAGCAGTGGTGGCCGCTGTTGGCATCTACTCAAGCAGTACCTCAGAAGGAGGCCAGGTTTCTGATGGCAGCTACTCCACCACGACTTACCCCTAGGCACACACTTAGACTAATGCAGTTCCTGCAAGCCATACAGAGCGATTTTACAACAGGATGAGGGCAGTGGAGGCTTAGGGTAGCAACTGGCTTGTGAGAAACAAAGCGGACTTGCACGCAAGGCTTTGCATGAATGAAAACATGGGCACTTGCACAGGCAGCAAGAACTCTATCCGTGGCTGACACAACCACAGCCCACTGAAGCAACTGAGGATTCTAACAGTTCAAGTGTATCCTAAAACTGTACCACTCTGTCATTTGAAATTTTAATACCTAATAAAATATCCTGACAATGTGATTAAACAATCATATGAATGAAGACTTCAAAAAGTAGAGAAATGGCTGCCTACAACACCATCTTCACATTTGAAATTCTAGACATACTTGAATACTATTTAAACATGATTTCTTAGATTGAGATCAGATAACCCTGATCATCAGCATTTGATATTTTATGTTCATTTTTATTAATTTTTTGTGAATATGCAGAATACATTGTTTCAGCAGTAGCCGAAGAATTGATGTTTTCAAACTGTGGTGCTGGAGAAGACTCTTGAGAGTCCCCTGGACTGCAAGGAGTCAAAACAGTCAATTCTAAAGAAAATCAGTCCTGAATATTCACTGAAAGGACTGATGCAAAGCTCAAAGACTCTGGCCACCTGATTCGAAGAGATGATTCACTGAAAAAGATCCTGATGCTGGGAAAGACAGAAGGCAAAAGGAGAAGGGGGTGGCAGAGGATAAAATGGTTAGATAGTATAACTGACTCAATGGACATGAATTTGAGAAAATTCTGGGAGATAATGAAGAACAGGGAAGCCTGGCGTGCATCAGTTCATGGGGTCAAAAGAGTCAGACACAACTTAGTGACTGAATAACAACAACAAGGGAAAAGAATCTGAAAAAGGATACAAACACACATACACATATTATATATATAAATTAATTGCTATGCTATATACCTGAAACTAATATAATACTGTAAATCAACAACACTTCAATAAATAAAAATGAAAATCTACCAATAACAAATGCTGATCCTGATGTGAAGAAATGGAACCCCTTTATACTGTTGGTGGGAATGTAAGTTGGTGCAGTAACTATGGAAAACAGTCACATAGGTTCCTCAAAAAACTATTAATAATATGAAGTGAAGTGAAGTCGCTTAGTCATGTCTGACTCTTTGCGACCCCATGGACTGTAGCCTACAGGCTCCTCCATCCATGGGATTTTCAAGGCATGAATACTGGAGTGGGTTGCCATTTCGTTCTCCAATATAGAACTACTATTAACCAGCAATTCCATTCCTGTGCAAGCATTTGGAAAAATTAAAAGCACTAATTCAAAATGATACATGGTCCCCCATGTTCGTAACACTATTGTTTTCATTAGCCAAGATATGGAAGCACCCAAGTTTCCATCAACATATGAACAGATAAAGAAGAGGTGGTATATAGTAATGTGGTATATATGTACAACAGTACTCAGGACAAAAAATGAAATTCTGTCATTTGCAGCAAAGTAGATGGACCTAGAGAGTATTATGCTTAGTGAAATAAGCCAGAGAAAGACAAACAGCATATGATACTACTTATATGTGGGATCTACAAAATAATGCAAACATAGGCAGTAAAAGAGAAACAGACCTATAGAAAATAAAATCAAGAATACCAATGGAGAGAAAGAAGGGTGTAGTAACATATTACGGGATTAAGACGTATAAACTACTATGTATAAAATATAAGAAAATCAAGGCTATATTGTATAGCACAAGGAATAACAGTCATTGTTTTGTGCTAAACTTTAATGGAGTATAAACTGCAAAAATACTGAATCACTATGCTGTGCACCTGAAACTAATATTGTAATTCAACTATACAGAAAATTTTTTAAAAAAGTCAAATCTTCAGGTCTGAAAGCAACATTTTAGAAACATGTCCATGTGGTACCAGTCCATCAAATGAAGGCCTTATCTAAATTATTCTACAGATTTAATAACGAGAAATTAATAATTGGTTCATAATTTTAGTGATTTATCTTCCTTTCAGTTTTACTATGAATTAAAGTTATGGAACATCTGAATCATTGTCTTGATAATTTAGAATAATCTAAATGTTTTACACATTCCTGATGCTAATCTGAATATTATAGTAACAAGTGTTCTAATGTTTGCCATTCCATATGGATGAGCACAGATCTAAAATGCCCTTGTTAAAGTTTATGGTGTCATATTTGTACATACTGTAAATTTGTAACTGAAAATTGCATTCAGTAAGAAATAAAGTATCTGCCTGTAATGTAGGATACACAGGAGATTCAGGTTCAATTCCTGGGTCAGGAAGATCCCTTGGAGAAGGAAATGGCAACCCACTCCAGGATTCTTGCCTGGGAAATTCCATGGACAGAGGGGCCTGGTGGGCTACAGTCCATGGTATCACAAAGAGTCGGGCACAACTGAGCATAGCACAAACACAAAAATACTTTATAAACATAAAAATCTTTTAAAAAGCATGTAAAGGGAAATATATCTTAACTCACTGCCTTCTCCCAGTGACAATTACCTATTAATTACTTAAATTTTCTGAAGGTTTACACATTAATAGATGCATTTCATGCAGTTTGACAGTCAAAATAAGCACTGAATCTGGACTTTGTTTAGCTTGCTGTTTTTCAGGGGTTTTTTAAAATACAATTTTAACACATCTGTAATTTAGTATAATGTATAACTGAGTTTCTCTGTAGACCAAGGTTATCATTGTTTCTGTTATAATATCATGGACCATGGAGCACAGATGTATAACAGAGTACTCCATTTTAATTTACTGAAATACATGAGAGATAAAAGTGTACAAATTTATATACAGAAGAGTTCCATAAAAATTATAAGTATGGGATGAATTCTATAATTGAGGAATATTTTGAATTATAACCTTAAGCCAGATGATCTCTCATTTGACTTTTCTCTTGTATAACAATGGAGAAGGATGTTTGACTCATCCATAAAAATGTAATAATGATCAAGCTGCTACCCTTTAAAGTCATGCCCTTGGGTTTTATTGAGGGTTGATGCAAGGAACGGCCATATGCAGATGGCTCCTGCATCAACTATAAAATCATTTTTGATGGCATTATTCATTTACATTATTCAATGTTCTCGGTAAGAAAGACCTTGGGTGTTATATTTTTCGAACATAATGTCAGGGGGAAAAAAGAGTTTCTGTAGGACTGATTTACATCATCATACTTTTAATAAAATCAAAATTCATTTCCTATTTTTGTCCTGGATGCCAGGAAGCTCAAAGTTGTATGCAATACTAGCTAACATAACTAAATAAATTCTTATAGCTAATGTACTTGTCTCAAACATTTTATTGGGTTGGCCAAAAAGTTTGTTCGTTTTTTTCCATACGATGTTAAAGAAAACTTGAACTTTTAGACCAACCCAGTATTTGAATTTCTATTTGTTCATCTTACTGTAGGAAGATTTCCATCATAACATGCCTTAAAACTTTCTGGAAGAGGGAAAGAGTAGAGGAGAGAACTGAGAAGACTCACATTTTTTAATCCCTTGCTTTGTGAAGTAATGTAGTACTATATTAAATGGGTTACATATAGTACTTAATCACTCTAATATTTTCGGTAAAGCTCATAACCCTTAGTTTACAGATTATAAACAACCTGAGAGGTATAAATAGTAGGCCAATTACCAAGAGTCACTTAAATGTGTACAACAATGAGTTTTTGTAGCCTTAACTGGTCATGGAACAACAGACTGGTTCAAAGTTGGGAAAGAAGTATGTCAAGGCTATATATTTTCACCTTGCTTATTTAACTTCTAGCCTGGCATTCCATGTGAAATGAAGCGCAGGCTGGAATCAAGACTGCCAGGAGAAAGATCAATAACCTCAGATATGCAGATGATACCACTCGAATGGCAAAAGTAAAGAGGAACTACAGCACCTCTTGATGAGGGGGAAAGAGGAAAGAGAAAAAGCTGGCTAAAAACTCAACATTCAAAGGACTAAGATCATAGCATTCAGCCCTATCACTTCATGGCAAATGGAAAGGGGAAAAGTGAAAACAGTAACAGATTTTATTTTCTTGGGCTCCAAAATCACAACAGACGGTGACTGCAGCCACAAAATTAAAAGACACCTGCCCTTTGAAAGGAAAGCTAGGAGACATCTACACAGCATATTGAAAAGCAGAGACATCACTTTGCTGACAAATGTCTGTATAGTTAAATCTGTGGTTTTTCTAGTAGTTATGTACAGATGTGAGACCTGGGCCATAAAGAAAGCTGAGTGCCAAATAATTGATGATTTCAAGTTTTGGTGAGTGAGAAGACTCTTGAGTCCCTTGGACTGCCAAAAGATCAATCCTGAAAGAATTCAACCAGGAATATTCTTTAGAAGGACTGATGCTGAAACTGAAGCTCCAATACTTTGGCCACCTGATGTGAAGAGCTGACTCACTGGAAAAGACCCTGATATGGGAAAGATTGGGGGCAAGAGGATAAGGTGGCAGCAGAATATAAGATGGTTTGAGCAAGCTCTGGGAGACAGTGAAGGACAGGGAAGCCTGGCATGATGCATTTCATGGGGTCAAAAAGAGTCAGACAGGACTTACCGACGGAACAACAACAATCCATATATGTTACAAAATGTAAGCCTGTTACTCTAAAGCACATTTACCAATAAATATAAACATGAAGATACAAATTAGTTCAAAGACAGGACCATGATGGAGATCATATGAGCAAAACCACTCAGTACATACCCACACCTGTATATAATCATTTTGGTTTGAGACTGCCACAGTTTTTTCAAAATTAGTTGACTGTACCTGAAATCATAAACACACTCGCCTTTGCACTCATCCAAACAACTCATTTCATTCCGTAACCTGTAAAACCTACCAAGCCATCTACCAAGTAGAGAGGAAAAATATGTGAGGCACCAGGTGAAAAATAACTGTTTCTAGAAATATTTAATTATAAGAGCAGCGTGTAGTTTCCTTTATGCATTATTCATCTAAACACTGCCATCAACTCTTCATTTACTTTGGGTCATGTCAACATAATTTATAAGCAAAACATTGAGGAGGCAAGATTCTCACTCTAAACCTAATTGCATATCACCATTATAAAGCATGATTTCTTTATTTTTGACCTCAAAATTAAAATGTCTGCTTTTTAAAAATTATTCATACCTGTGATCATGCTGAAAGACCATGATAAATTTTACCTTGCATTGGACTGCTGCATTAGTATTTTTTAAAAGCTCTCCAAATGATTATAATGTGAAACCAGGTTGACAAACATTTATGATAAAACAATTTGTATGTGATGAATAAGGAATTAATTCCCTATACTTACTCAGCACCCAATCCCCACACACTCACAAACACACATACACACATATGTACTTATTTCTCCAAAATTACTTGATAGCATTGACTCCCTCTGAGCTCTTGATTGCTGCTGCTGCTGCTAAGTCGCTTCAGTCATGTCCCACTCTGTGCGACCCCATAGACGGCAGCCCACCAGGCTCCCCCATCCCTGGGATTCTCCAGGCAAGAACACAGGAGTGGGTTGCCATTTCCTTCTCCAATGCATGAAAATGAAAAGTGAAAGTGAAGTCACTCAGTTGTGTCCAACTCTTAGCAACCCCATGGACTGCAGCCTACCAGGTTCCTCCATCCATGGGATTTTCCAGGCAAGAGTACTGGAGTGGGGTGCCATTGCCTTCTCCAGAGCTCTTGATTGCTGTCTCTTTAACCTCTATGACTCTGAACTCTTTAAATTTACCATGCATTTTGAAGTCTTTCCCAAGTAGATCTCAGTTCTCATCACTGGACTTAGTTATAGCTTACTTGTCTAGTACTTCCCCCTATCATCTGAGGTAGGAATGCCCTGATCAAGTTAGAATTTAATCATTCCCATTGGAGATATGGCTAGCTTCAGAACCCAATGTAGAGAGGATGTAAGAAGGTTATTTAGGGCACTGAATATAGATGACCATAACTGTCTTCTACAAAAATATAAGTACCAGGTAGCTGAGAAGGACAAAAGACAATCCAGTCTCTAGAATTATTTTCTTACAATAACATTATGTAAAATTTGTCATAAAAGTGGATTAACTGATTAACTCAATCACAGATTAATGATTGCTACCAAGGAATCCTAAGAGTACTCCCCCATACACTTAAACTACTACATTATCATTAAAATTTAGTGTAAAAAATAAATAAAATGTCTGCTCACTTTATTACAGTGTTATACAAAATGGATTTTCATCTAGTTTAATATTACTGGCAAATTTTGGTAAAGTGAATAATTAAAAAAGCACAATATTATATTTTGGAACAGTTCACTGATCAAATATTATACATTGGCACCACATAACATCTGTAACTTGGTGTTTATGACAATTGAACTCAAAATAAATAGCTTCATATCAAAACTTGAATCACAGCTGGGAGCCAAATTAGACTAAAGGACAGCTTGCGAGCATCTTTAAGTTATATATCCTCCCCCATTCCCTGCTAAAACTGCCTTTATCATTTTAATCCACATAATAGCTTTCACCATTATAAATATATCATCCAGATTATTATTCAAATACATGGCATGCATAATTATAATTAATTTGCTGAAGGCTCATTTTGCTGCTTCTATTAATTATGATCCTATGGCTTTAAATAAATCAGTGAGAAAGAAGAAAATCTAAACTAATAGAATACAGTAAACTAGACTAATAAAGTGCATCACTTCAATGACACTCCTTGATGGTGTCAGGGAGATAACTCACTGGTAGCATTTAAACATCAGCACTAAATTAAAAATTTAACTAGTGAATCAAATGGTGCAAAATTTTGCCCTGTTCTGTCTTCCAGATCAATTTCCACTAATAAATTATCAGATTGCAAATAGGAATACAAGGGCTAAAATATGGCAATAAGAAACACAAGCAGTGTAAATTATGATTCCACAGAAGTTTAATTAGGTATTTCAATTAAAATAAGATGAATTTTCCTTTCCAATCAAGCATACAACCCCATCTCCTTGCCACCTACCACACACAAAACAAAAACAACAAAACACATTCCAAGTTGTTACATGCCTTGTCTGCCTAAATAAAATGCAATCATGTATTGGAAGAAACCCAAGTAACTTACACATTTTCTCTGTCTCTTTCTTACTTGCTCTCTTTGAAACACAAAACTCAACTAAAGTAAACGTGGTGGGAAAAACCCAATATATCCTAAAGAAACTGCAGGGAAGATCTTTGATAATTTATTGAAGACACTTTTGAGAGTAGATAGGCTTTGATCATAAAAACCAATTTTCAGAAAATCCCTAACATTTTTCAGGGGAAAAAGTGAAAGCTGTTTGAGGATATTAAGCAGCACAGTGATTCTGAACAATAGTCTCCCATTTCTGAACAAGAACCTCAGGGGAGTATATTGCATTATAGCCCCAAGCCATGCCTAAGCCACATTTTAGTACTTGTTTGAATTGAAGCATCCCCTATAAAAAATGTTTCCTAGCATTAGAAATCAAATATAAATGGTACATGCCTCAAGTTTCTCAGAAAGCTATAGGAGTCTTCAGATGATTTATTTTTTCCAGTGTGTATATTTTTGTAACTGGTTCAAAATCTTTGGACACTCTTCCAATACAATGAACCAATATTCTTTATAATAGGATTACCATTCATCCCTGACTCTTTCTTACTCCATGGACTGCTGCATGTCAGGCCATGGTCTCAGAATTCTTCTTAATGAAGAATTCTTCTTAACTCTCTGAAGTATCTTGCTTTACAAAATAATGTGCTGACACTATTTATAGGGATCTCAAATTAATTTTAAAAAGAAAGAGACAAACCAAACCACTTTTATCATATCTCCCTATGAGGTTAAGGGGTTTTACCTGCTTGTTCACTGATGCATATATCCAGAATCTTGAACCATCTCTGATACAAAGTAGGTCCATCAGTTCAGTTCAGTTGCTCAGTTGGGTCCAACTCTTGGCGACCCCATGGACTGCAGCATGCCAGGCTTCCCTGTCCATCAGCAACTCCCGGAGCTTACTATTCAAACTCATGTCCATCGAGTCAGTGATGCCATCCAACCATCTAATCCTCTGTTGTCCCCTTCTCTTACCACCTTCAATCTTTCTCAGCATCAGGGTTTTTCCAATGAGTCAGTTCTTCTCATCAGGTGGCCAAAGGATTGGAGCTTCAGCTTTAGTATCAGTCCTTCCAATGAATATTCAGGACTGGTTGTATCTCCTTGCTGTCCAAAGGACTCTGAAGAATCTTCTCCAACAACACAGTTCAAAAGCATCAATTCTTCAGTGCTCAGCTTTCTTTACTGTCCCACTCTCACATCTATACATGACTACTGTAAAAATCATAGCTTTGACTAGATGGACCTTTGTTAGCAAAGTAATGTCTCTGCTTGTTAATAAGCTGTCTAGGTTGGTCATAACTTTTCTTCCAAGGAGCAAGCGTCTTTTAATTTCATGGCTGCAGTCACCACATGCAGTGATTTTGGAGCCCAAGAAAATAAAGTCTGTCACTGTTTCCATTGTTTCCCCATCTATTTGCCATGAAGTTATGAGACTGGATGCCATGATCTTAGTTTTTTGAATGCTGAGTTTTAAGCCAGCTTTTTCATTCTCCTCTTTGACTTTCATCAAGAGGATCTTCAGTTCTTCGCCTTATGCCATAAGGGTGGTATCATCTGCTTATCTGAGGCTAGGCTATTGATATTTCTCCCGGCAATCTTGATTCCAGCTTGTGCTTCATCCCAGCCTCCACCTGCCGGGATAAGAAATATCTCTTGAGTTGATGAATAAATATTTAAAAATAAAAGGCCAAAATGTGGTCCAAAGCTCTGAATCCTTAACAAGAGAGCTGTCTATGAAAGTCCTTGAGTTTTAAATCAGAAAGTAATATTTTATACAAGAATTTAAAAAGCTAGTTCTATTTCAGAAATCATAATGTATCAATAAATAGAAGAATTAAAATTATCTTAATTTCTTCTTAGAATTAAGAATTTTTCCAGAGCAAGATTCATCAGTCCACACATTTTTGAAATTAAGACTTCATTTTCCAAGAGCAGCTTAAGATTCACAGCAAAAGTGAGGAAATGGGACAGACATTTCTCCACACCTGCAGAGCATGCATTTTATCAACATCCCCACCAGAGTGGTGTATGTGTTACAACTGAAAAACCTAGAGTGACACACCATAATCACGCAAAGTCTAGTTAACATTATGGCTCACCCTCGGTAATGTGCATTCTGTGTGCTGTGCTGTGCTGAGTCTCTTCGGTTGGGTCTAACTGTGTGACCCCATGGTCTGTACCCCACCTTACTCTGTCCATGGGATTCTCCAGGCAAGAATATTGCAGTGGGCTGCCAATTCCTTCTCAATGTACATTTTGTGGGTGTGGATAAATGTATAGTGGCACGTGCTCACGATTATGGTATCCTATAGAGTATTTTCACTCTTAAAATTCCTCTGTACTTCACCTCTTCATCCTTGCCCCACCTGACCCCTGGCATCAATTAATCTTTTTACTATCTCCACAGTTTTGCCGTTTCCAGAATGTCATAGTTAAAATCATGAAGGATATAGCCTTTTGATATTAGCTTCTTTCACTTACTAATGTGCACTTAAGTTTCTTCCATATATTTCTTTGGCTTGATAGATTATTTCTTTACAGTATTGCATAATATTATGTTATCTGGATGCACCAGAGTTTATTTATCTATTCACCTACTGAAGGACATCTTGGTTGCTTCTAAGTTTTGGCAATTATGAATAAAGTTACTATAAATATATTTGTGCAGGTTTTTGAACAGACTCCCAAAGGAGTTGAAATACGAAGGCGTGCAATTGTTAGACTGCATGGTAAGAGTACGCTTAGTTTTACACAGTTTTCAAGGCAAAAAATTATTGAATACAGTTGAAGAAGCAGATATTTAAAATAGTAATGAGATTTGCCAAGAATAAAAGTCAGTTGATTACTTAAAACTAAGTCAAATAAAAAAAGATTATTGGGAAGGGGTAGAAGCTTACCATTTCAAAAATGAAGAGTTTAAAATCTACAAATTCCCCATTTTCATATTTCCCAAAATCATGTTTTCATATCACCTTAGATTATCTGAAGTGGTAGTATTTTAAGTAGTTTGTTAACAGAATTAAGTATCCCCCCCTCTCCTTTTGTAGCAGTAACTTGGTCAGGCATGACAAAAAGCAGAACAACAAAGTATATGAATATTTTATTAAGTTGACAAAAGATGAAGGAAAAAGAGATACCTCCATTATTTTTGCATATATACATACTTATAAAAAGAAAGAGGGGTTGGGAAATAAATCAGTCTGTCTTTACAATGGTTCCTAGACTTCTTTTCTATTGACTTCTCTCCAAACCCCAGGTTCTGAGTCTCCATTAACCCCGGCTTCTGGGTCATTTTCTTATTCTCCACACAGTGGTATTCCAAAGGACAACCTTTGTATTTTCCATAACATTTATCTTCTTCAGTTCAGTTCAGTTCCTCAGTTGTGTCCGACTCTGTGACACCATGAACTGCAGCATGCCAGGCCTCCCTATCCATCACCAACTCCCAGAGCTTACTCAAACTCATATCCATTGAGTTGGTGATGCCATCCAACCATATTGTCCTCTGTTGTTACTTTCTTTTCCTGCCTTCAACTTTCCCAGAATCAGGGTCTTTTCCAATGAGTCAGTTCTTCACATAAGATGGCCAAAGTATTGGAGTTTCAACTTCAGCATCAGTCCTTTAATGAATGTTCAGGACTGATTTCCTTTAGAATGGACTGGTTGGATCTCCATACAGTCCAAGGGACTTTCAAGAGTCTTCTCCTACACCACAGTTCAAAAGCATCAGTTCTTCGGTGCTCAGCTTTCTTTACAGTCCAACCCTCACATCCGTACATGACTACTGGAAAAACCATAGCCTTGACTAGACGGACCTTTCTGGCAAAGAAATGTCTCTGCTTTTTAATATGCTTGGTAGGTTGGTCATAGCTTTTCTTCCAAGGAGCAAGTGTGTTTTAATTTAATGGCTGCAGTCATCTGCAGTGATTTTGGAGCCTAGAAAAATAAAGTCTGTCACTGTTTCCATTGCTTCCCAATCTATGTGACATGAAGAGATGGGACCAGATGCCATGATCTTAGTTTTTTGAATGTTGAGCTTTAAGCCAATGTTTTCACTCTCCTCTTTCACTTTCATCAAGAGGCTTTTTAGTTCTTAGTTTTCTGAAATAGGGTGGTGCCATCTACATAACTGAGGTTACTGATATTTCTCCTGGCAATCTTGATTCCAGCTTTTGCTTCCTCCAGCCCAGCGTTTCTCATGATGTACACTGCATATAAGTTAAATAAGCAAGGTGACAATATATAGCCATGACATTCTCCTTTAACAATTTGGAACCAGTCTGTTGTTCCATGTTCAGTTCTAACTATGGCTTCCTGACCTGCATAAAGATTTCTCAGGAGGCAGGAGGTGGTCTGTTATTCCCATCTCTTTAAGAATTTTCCAGAGTTTGTTGTGGTTCACACAGTCAGTGGCTTTGACATAGCCAATAAAACAGAAGTAGATGTTTTTCTGGAACTCTATTGATTTTTAATGATCAAAAACAGATATTGGCAATTTGATCTCTGGTTCCTCTGCCTTTTCCAAATCCAGCTTGAACATCTGGAAGCTCATAGTTCACGTACTGTCAAAGCCTGGCTTGGAGAATTTTCAGCATTACTTTGCTAGTGTTTGAGATGAGTGCAATTGTGTAGTAGTTTGAGCATTCTTTGGCATTGCCTTTCTTTGGGATTGGAATGAAAACTGATCTTTTCCAGTCCCGTGGCCACTGTTGAGTTTTCAAAATTTGCTGGCATATTGAGTGCAGCACTTTCACAACATCACCTTTTAGGATTTTACATAGCTCAACTGGAATCCATCACCTCCACTAGCTTTGTTCATAGTAATGCTTTTTAAGGCCCACTTGACTTCACATTCCAGGATGTCTGGCTCTAGGTGAGAGATCCCACCATCGTGATTATCTGGGTCATGAAGATCTTTTCCATATAGTTCTTCTGTATATTCTTGCCACCTCTTTGTAATATCTTCTGCTTCTGCTGGGTCCACACCATTTCTGTCCTTTATTTTGCCCATCTTTGCATGAAATGTTCCCTTGGTATTTCTCATTTTCTTGAAGAGATCTCTAGTCTTTCCCATTTTATTATTTTCCTCTGTTTCTTTACAATGATCATTGAGGAAGGCTTTCTTATCTCTCCTTGCGAGTCTTTGGAACTCTGCATTCAAATGGGTTTATCTTTCCTTTTCCCCTTTGCCTTTCATTTCTCTTTTTTCCACAGCTATTTGTAAGGCCTCCTCAGACAACCATTTTGTCTTTTTGATTTTTTTTTTAGGGATAAACCTAAGGCGGTTTATCCCTAAACCCGCTTAGGAATAGTCTTGATCCCTGCCGCCTGTACAATGTCACAAACCTACATCCATAGTTCTTCAGGCATTCTATCAGATCTAATCCCTTGAATTTATTTGTCACGTCCACTGTATAATCATAAGGGATTTGATTTAGGTCATACTTAAATGGTCTATTGGTTTTACCTACTTTCTTCAATTTCAGTCTGAATTTGGCAATAAGGAGTTCATGATCTGAGTCACAGTCAGCTCCTGGTCTTGTTTTTGCTGACTGTATAGAGCTTCTTCATCATTGACTGCAAAGACTATAATCAATCTGATTTCGGTGTTGACCATCTGGTGATGTCCATGTGTAGGGTCTTCTCAGTGTTGTTGGAAGAAGGTGTTTGCTATCATCAGTGTGTTCTCTTGGCAAAAGTCTATTAGTCTTTGCCCTGTTTCATTCTGTACTCCAAGGCCAAATTTGCCTCTTATTCCAGGTATTTCTTGACTTCCTACTTTTGCATTCCTGTCCCCTATAATGAAAAAAACATATTTTGGGGGTGTTAGTTCTAGAAGGTCTTTTCAGTCTTCATAGAACCATTCAACATTAGCTTCTTCAGCATTCCTGATTGGGGCATAGACTTGGATTACTGTGATGTTGAATGGTTTGCCTTGGAAATGAATGGAGATAATTCTGTCTTTTTTGGAATTGCAAACAAGTACTGCATTTTGGACTTTTTTGTTGATTATAATGGCTACTCCTTTAATTCTAAGGAATTCTTGCTCACAGTAGTAGATATAATGATTCAGTTCAGTTCAGTTCAGTCACTCAGTCGTGTCCAACTCTTTGTGACCCCATGAATCGCAGCACGCAGGACTCCCTATCCATCACCAACTCCCAGAGTCCACCCAAACCCATGTCTATCAAATTGGTGATGCCATCCAGCCATCTCATCCTCTGTCATCCCCTTCTCCTCTTGCCCCCAATCCCTCCCAGCATCAGAGTCTTTTCCAATGAGTCAACTCTTCGCATGAGGTGGCCAAAGTACTGGAGTTTCAGCTTTAGCATCATTCCTTCCAAAGAAATCCCAGGGCTGATCTCCTTCAGAATGGACTGGTTGGATCTCCTTGCAGTCCAAGGGACTCTCAAGATTCTTCTCCAATACCACAGTTCAAAAGCATCAGTTCTTCGGTGCTCAGCTTTCTTCACAGTCCAACTCTTGCATCCATACGTGACCACTGGAAAAACCATAGCCTTCACTAGACAGACCTTTGTTGACAAAGTAATGTCTCTGCTTTTCAATATGCTATCTATGTTTGTCATAACTTTCCTTCCCAGAAGTAAGCATCTTTTAATTTCATGGCTGCAGTCACCATCTGCAGTGATTTTGGAGCCCAGAAAAACAAAGTCTGACACTGTTTCCACTATTTCCCCATCTATTTGCCATGAAGTTATGGGACCAGATGCCATGATCTTAGTTTTCTGAGTGTTGACCTTTAAGCCAACTTTTTCACTCTCCTCTTTCACTTACATCAAGAGGCTTTTGAGTTCCTCTTCACTTTCTGCCATAAGGGTGGTGTCATCTGCATATCTGAGGTTATTGATATTTCTCCCGGCAATCTTGATTCCAGCTTGTGTTTCTTCCAGTCCAGCATTTCTCATGATGTACTCTGCATAGAAGTTAAATAAGCAGGGTGACAATATACAGCCTTGACGTACTCCTTTTCCTATTTGGAACCAGTGTGTTGTTCCATGTCCAGTTCTAACTGTTGCTTCCTGACCTGCATGTAGATTTCTCAAGAGGCAGGTCAGGTGGTCTGGTATGCCCATCTCTGTCAGAATTTTCCACAGTTTATTGTGATCCACACAGTCAAAGGCTTTGGCATAGTCAATAAAGCAAAATAGATGTTTTTCTGGAACTCTCTTGCTTTTTCAATGATCCAGAGGATGTTGGCAATTTGATCTCTAGTTCCTCTGAGAGGGAAAGTGAAAGTGAAGTTGCTCAGTCGTGTCTGACTCTTTGCGACCCTGTGGACTGTATCCCACCAGGCTCCTCCGTCCATGGGATTCTCCAGGCAAGAATAGTGGAGTGGGTTGCCATTTCCTTCTCCAGGGGATCTTCCCAACCCAGGGATCGAACCCAAGTCTTCTGCATTGCAGGCAGATGCTTTTAACCTCTGAGTCACCAGGGCAGCCCATAAACTGGGTCTTATGCTGATGGGTGGGGCCAAGCTCAGTAAATCTTTAATCCAATTTTCTGTTAATGGGAGGGGCTGTGTTCCCTCCCTGCTATTTACCAGAGGCCAAACTATGGTGAGGGCTTCCCTGGTGACTCAGAGGTTAAACCCTCTGCCTCCAATGTGGGAGACCTGGGTTTAATCCCTGGGTTGGGAAATTCCCCTGGAGAAGGAAATGGCAACCCCTGGAGAATCCCATGGACAGAGGATCCTGGTAAGCTACAGTCCATGGGGTTGCAAACAGTCAGACATGACTGAGCGACTTCACTCACTCACTCACTCACTCAAACTATGGTGAAAGTAATGAAGATAATGGGGACTTCCTCCAAAAGGTCCCAGGCAGGCACTTCTACCCTGCAGCAGGCCACTGCCGACTGATGCCTCCACAAGAGACTCCTGGACACTCACGGGCAAGTCTGGGTCATTCTCTTGTGGGGTCACTGCTCCTTTCTCCTGTGTCTTGGTTCATACAAGTTTCTGTTTGTGCCCTCCAAGAGTCTGTTTCCCCAGTCCCGTGTAAGTTCTGGGGGTCTATGGTGGGGTAATGGAGGCCTCCTCCAAGAGCACTCACGCCATACCCAAGTCTGCTGAACCCAGAGCCCCTGTCCCTGCAGCAGTCCACTGCTGACCCATACCTCCCCAGGAGACACTCAGACACAGTTTTGTCTCAGTCTCTATGGCATCTTTGGGTCTTGGTGCACACAAGGTTTGTTTGAGCCCTCTGAGCATCTCTGGTGGATATGAGGCTTGATTCTAAACACAATTACACCCCTCCTACGATCTTGCTGGGGCTTCTCTGCCCTTGGACATAGGGTATCTCCTCACAGCCACTCCAGCACCATGCAGCTGCTCCTCCAGCACCTACCATTTTGCTGGAGCTTCTTCACAAAGTTGTTTGTATGTGAATAATATTTTTTATATATTGTTATAGTTTGGAGACCATCACAGATATTAGGAATATAACTAAAATTTATGTGTATAAACAGTGGATTAAACTGACACTGTGGGATGGTAAGGTTAGGTATTCAGTCCACTAGCCTATTGGGTCTGCCTTCTTTGCATTTCTAATTAGTGCCCATTTCCCACCATTGTCTCCTTAAATCCATTCTCCACAAAACAACCAAAGTAAATTTTAGGAGCAAAAATTCTGTCATGCAATTTCCTAGTTTAAAGCCCCAAAACAGCTTGCTTTCCACTTTACTTTGGATAAATCTCAAAAATTTAACATGATCTAAAGAATTCAGTTGACTTGGTCTTTGCCCACATGAGTTTCACTATAGATCACTCTCCTGAATACCACCTTACTGTCTTGTCAGCAAAGCTCTTCTTCATCTCCTATTTGTCCCTTTTATAGGACTACTCTTATCCTGAATTTTCACTGATACCTCTTGTCCTTCATGTCTTAGCATCAATGTAAGAGAGAACACAAGGGCCTACTGCATTGCAGAGGTAACTCTGCTCAGTATTCTATAACAGTCTAATTGGGAAAAGAAATTTTAAAAGAATAGATGTGTGTATATATATATATATATATATATATATATATATATATATATATACAAACATATATATAGAGAGAGCTTCCCTATTAGCTCGGTGGTAAAGAACCTGCCTGCCAATGCAGGAGACATAATAGATGTGGATTCAATCCCTGGGTCAGGAATATTCCCTGGAGAAGGAAATGGCAACCCACTTCAATATTCTTGCCTGGAGACTCCCATGGACAGAGGACTCTGGTGGGTTTAGAGTGCATGGGATTGCAAAGAGTCAGACAAGTCACTTAGCACACATATGTATAACTTACTCACTTTGTTGTACACCTTAAACTAACACAACTAATTGTCAATATAAAATGAAAAGTTTTAAAAATTAAAAATAAATAAGTAAAAGAAAAAAAAGTGATAGAACACCCTGATCCTGCATCCAGGCCAGGTATTTCTTATACAGTTTCTTGGGATCACTTTTATTTTTCTTCACTGAACTTACCAAAACATGTAATTGCTTACTGTTAATTCTATCTATTAAGTTAAAGTCTCATTTACTGACCTGTAAACTCCCTGAAAGTAGACACTATCTCTCTTTAACGTGTCACTATTACACCCTTTTTTCCTTGAAATAGTAGGTGGTCAGTATATATTTGCTGAATGAATAAATTAATGAAACCCCATGATGCCACTTAAGGATATAAAACAACTCACTATTTTATTATTGAGCAAGGTAGATTTTTCACTTTGAGGCTAGGATAATTTATTATGAATTTTCAAATAATCATAAGCCACACTACTAATATCCCATATACATTAGGGAAAATTGGCATCTAAAGCAACAGACAAAATCAAGAGCAAAAATCTGACCAGCATTTTGATGAGGCATACATTTGCATGCATTTTACACTTCATAAAATGAATACTAAGGTATAAAACATGTTCAGCAAAATGAATGAAGTCCAAATAAATTGCACATTAACATATATTTAAATATCATGAAAATTGTCCAATTTTGCACATTTCTAGTTTTCTAAAAATTGTTACATGGTGAATTTCAACTCTGTATCCCAATAAACTTTTAATGGAACTTTCCTGCATGATAATGCAACAAAAGGAATCAAGGGCTAATACAATCTCTACTGGATATCTTCAGTAAAGATCATATATATGTAAATCCTTGAGAAAACATTACTTTTAATTCTAGAGTGTTGGCTGTTGTCTACAATTTGTGTTTAAAAATTCAAGAGAGTGTATTTTTAGGTGAATTTGAATAAAAGTTGAAGCTAATGAATACAAAAATAATTGTAAAGAAGAACATCATTTCATTTATTATGAAAAAGCTGTGATTTGCCGTGTCCATCAGTATGCCATGCTAGATACATTACTGACCCTACTACACACACACATAAACACATTACAAACACACACATATATATGTTCTTTTATGAATTTCTAAGTTGGCAAGAAAAAAAGATTATTCAAAAACAAACAAAACTAGCCAAGAATGGAATCCAGAAAGAAAGCTGTGCCCTAAACTTAGCCCTTGAGATCATAGCTAAACCTCATAAATACTTTTTAGAACTTCACTTTTTAGTTCTTTATAGAACTTGGGAGATAAACAATAAGACTCAGGTGCATTCAAGTTGAGCTGTTTAATAGGAGGGACTTGTATTAAATAAAGGGTATCTACAGTTGATCTATTATTGTAAAGGTATAGTAAGTCTCTTTCCACCATCCTAAATGGAAAAAAACCCATATATAATAGGTTCTTATCTCTGTTAATTTTATGCATTAATTTGACTGGGCTATAGGGTGCCCAAATTTTTGGTTAAACATTATTCTAGGTATAGTGTGAGGGTGTTTTCTGCAGGAGATTCACATGTGAATCAGTAGACTATTCTCTCCAGTGAAGATAGGTCTCATCCAATCTGTTGGAAACTTGAATAGAACAAAAGGTGGGGTAAAGGAAATTTTGTCCTCTCTGTTTTCAAGTAAGGACATTGGTCTTTTGCACTTGGATTGGAACTTACTTTATCAGACCTCAGAGGTTCTCAGGCCTAGGGGACTTGGACTAGAACTTATACCATCAGTTCTTCTGCTTCTCAGTATTTCAGACTCAGACTAGAACTGTACCACTGGTTCTCCTTGGTCTCCAGCCACAGACAGACAGATCATGGGATTTCTCACACTCCATAATTGCATGGGCCCATTCTCATAATAAGTCTTTATATATAGATAGGCAGATAGAGAGATATATAGGTGTAGATATGTATCCTACATAGGGTCTCTCTCTTGTTTTCTCTCTCTCTCCACATACATATATTCTATTGGCCTATTTTTCTGAAGAATGCTGACTAATGCATCACTTTGTGCAAAAATGAAGACAATTTTTAAAAGTCAGATGTAGGCAGTTTAATTTGGAGATGATTTCAGGAGGGACAGGTGATAATACGAGCAAAAAAAAAAAGGAGAGAGAAGGCCAAGAATTTGTCATTAATAAGTAATTCTTAAAAAATGAGGCTCTATTACACTAGTTACCTAAGAAAACCTTTGGAATATTTCTCAGTATGTGGGGTCATCCACTGAAGATTTTCCTGGGATAGTAACCCTCTCCCATTACTGGGTTTTGCTTGCCTGAGGCCTAGCCAGCTCCTGTGGTGCTGGAGAAAGAGTACAGCCAGAAAACAAGGGGAACCTAGTCACTTTTGAGGGGGAAGCATCTAGGTGCTGGAAGCCTATAGCTGCATATGAACTTAGGCCAAGGGAATTACAGTGGTCATGAATACATGGAAACCTATAGCTGCGTATGAACTTAGGCCAAGGGAATTACAGTGGTCATGAATACAACATTGGTTAAAAAAACAATTTGTACAAAGCCTACTATAAAATTCTTCCTGGAGAAAGTGAGCCTCTTCCCAAATATAAAATATCCAAATTTATAGTTTAAGTTCAAAGAAATGTGATTTTCAGTAAAACTGTCAAAACACAAAGACAAAAGATATAATAAGCAGGTGCCCAGAAAATAAAGAGAGAATACTTATAGCCTGAATATATTTAATATATTCACAAAAATGTATTTAATATTTTATGTATCTAATTAAATATTAAATATCAGTGCATTTAATTATTAATAATCATTTAAATTAAATAATAGTTTATTTTTTACTTAAAGGAACATTTAAATAAAATATTTAACATATTTAGTATTTTAAGTATATTTAAAAACAATGTATTTAATATATTTAAAAATAAAAAGGGACATCAAACCAAAGAATAAGATAAATTACTAGGAAAATTTGAAAATGAACCAAATATTTCTAATTATAAAAACAAAAAAATGAAAATTAGAAGCCTAAGGACTTGGCTTCTGTCAAAAATGGAATAACAGAGACGAGATTTATCCTCTCATCTGAATCAACAAAAAAACAAAACATGCATGACACAACAGGCATGGGGTGGCAAAAATAACGGACACTAATCCTTAAGAGAAGAGAAACAAATAAGGTGAGTCCTACAATTACCAGAGTCTACTGCCTTGAAAGAGTTTCCAAGCCATAATGCACAAAGAAGAAAGTAAGGAGGAACCTGGCAAACTCCCCAAGTTTAAAAGTTATTTTGAGTTCAGAGGGATAAAGGAAGATAAATATTCTCAGGACAGAATACTAGAGAAGAGAATTGCATAGAGACATAACCCTAGAAATCAGCAGAGTCCCTAAAAAAAGGTGAAAAAAAATGTACCAAGCAAATACAAAGCAATTGCAAACATGTACTTTATTAATATCAGAGAAAATTATCTGAAAAGTGAAAGCATTGCTAGAGAGAGTCTATATAAATGATGATTGCCTGGAAAATCCCATGGACGGAGGAGCCTGGTAGGCGCAGTCCATGGGGTCACTAAGAGTTGGACACAACTGAGCGACTTCACTTTCACTTTTCACTTTCATGCATTGGAGAAGGAAATGGCAACCCACTCTAGTGTTCTTGCCTGGAGAATCCCAGGGATGGGGGAGCCTGGTGGGCTGCCATCTATGGGGTCACACAGAATCGGACATGACTGAAGTGACTTAGCATAGCATAGCATAAAAATGATGAAATGTTCAATTTTTTTCAGAAAGTTTTATGTAGTTAAACTTTCCTGCACTCAATAGCACATACTCAGATATACAAAGGAAACTTTCAAAATTGTAAAAATGGAAAAATATAGTAACATAATCAGAGTTAGGCAGGTGTTTGCTTCTTGCCAAGTGTTACCTTTCCCCCCTCCAAATTCAAATTGCATTAAATGCCTATATCAATATTTGGCAAAGTGGGTGTGTACTTGTCTTTCAGTCATGTCTGATTCTTTGAGACTCCATGGACTATAGCCCACCAGGCTCCTTCGTCCATAGGATTTTCCAGGCAAGAATACTTGAGCAGGTTGCCATTGCCTACTCCAGGGGATCTTCTTGACTCAGGGATCGAACCCACATCTCGTGTCTCCTGCATTGGCAGGCAGATTCTGCTACCACTGCGCCAACTGGGAAGTCCATATTTGACAATGCATTTACCATAAAAACCTCAGATGGAATCTAAAGTTCAAGAGTATAGAAAGTATAGAAAAAGTATAGAAATCAACTGTGAACTTGAGCTTGCTATTGAAGATTCAGAACGTGCATTACCTTAGAGTTTGAAAAGCTGTGTAATTAAAAAAAAAAAAAAACCTGCTAAAGCAAACACGTGCCTAACTTATTTAGCTACAGAACCCTTTCTTTGAAGAGCACCTAGCAATACTTTTTGGAATATATCTAATGACATATCTATGCTTCTGGGGTTTACACTCTGAGAATATTGCCCAGAGTCTTCAGTCTTACCAGGCAATCATAATATTTTGTGTATATTATGAAATTATAAATGTTTTATGATTTCTTCATCTTATTTATAAATTTTCTTCTCAGAGGCAAATATCACAGTAAAAAAATTAAATATCAGACAGTAAACCAAAATATTTATATATATATTCAAAATCTTCATCCCACAACTTATGCTGTATTAAAAATTCAATTTATTGAAGAGGAGGTAAGACTTACAACCTAGAAATACTGTCACCACGGTAATGATTGGTTCTAATAATATATTATTGAATGGTCGATTTGGTCATCATTCATTAGGCCTATTAAAATCAAATCTGCAGTTTTCTTAGAATCAGTAATATATATGCACATGCAATCATAAACTGGTATAAATTGGAATTTCACTGAACTAATTATTTTGGAACTCACTATGTTATTTGCCTGGGGCTTCTCAGGCAGCACAGTGGTAAAGAATCTACCTGCCAATGCAGGAAATGTAAGAGATGTGGGTTTGATCCCTGGGTCAGCAAGATCCCCTTGAGGCAGAAATGGCAACCCACTCCAGTGTTCTTGCCTGAAAAATCCCATGGACAGAGGAACCTTGTGGGCTATAGTCCTTGGGGTCACAAAGAGTCAAACAAGACTGAGCAACTGAGCACAATATAATTTGGCCACACTAGAATCTTGTGTCAAATATTTCTTGAGATAGGCAATTGGTTTACTGAACAAAGTAACCAGATATTGAAAATCTTTGCCTCTGTGTTCACATGAAGAACTTTTTAAGAAGCAATATTTGTAGAAAAGTAATTCAATAAAGAAAGATATTGAGATACATATAAATATCAAAGATAAACATGATAACATTAAATGTAATAGAGAAGTTAAAATTAAATCATAAATAAGTTTGAAACATATCTCTGAAGGTTGAGGCAATATCTGTAATTGTTGGAAAACAAGTCCTCCTCCATACTCCTTATTTCTAGTCTAAGCAAGACCTACATATTGGGACTGTGGTTATATTCAGTTTGAGTACTTGATGTCATTCTTCAAAGTTTGCAGCTATCAGCTATTTTGGTGTATCTAAACAAACAGACTATCAGAACAGAAATCAGGAAAAATAAAACTATATTCTACACATCTGAGCTTTGCTTCTGATCATCATATAATTTATAAAGGTATAGATACATACCATAGGCTTATAGCCAAATAAGCTTCCATTATGGAGTTAAGAAATATGTATTATATAATATTGCTATTTATGTATCTACCTAGCTAAGGTTCACCTATCACTGAGAAAAATTCACCTGCATACAATTTACTTAAACCCACCATTATAGAGCCATAAAATAGGTGCAAAAGATATAAGCAAATACATGATGACACTGTATACAGTGTCAACTTGTAATTATTAGTTTCAAATTACTAATGTCTGATTGACCCTTACTTTTGTATAATTCTTCAGTCTTAAAAATATCTTTATGTACATTAACCAATTTAGTAGCACATTACCACAAAATGTCCAGTACAGTAATTGATCACCTAAAATAAAGTAATCAACTAGGTAAAGCAATACTTTTGCCAACTGATGCGAAGAGCATACTCATTGGAAAAGACCCTGATGTTAGGAAAGACTGAAGGCAAAAGGAGAAGGGGCAGCAAGATGGTTAGATAGCATCACTGACTCAATGGACATGAATTCGAGCAAACTCCAGGAGATAGTGAAGAACAGGGAAGCCTGGTGTGGGGCGGGTAGAGCCAGAACTTTGCTACTGAACAATAAAGCAGATTATCTTCTCTTAGCCGTGTTCAGTGGTGAAGAAAAGGCTCAGGATTGTCAAGGGGATTACACAAATCACAGAAATACTCTATTGTACTGCTCACATAAGAGTAAACATAAAGGAAAAACAACAACAAAAAAAATGTGTTTTTTTGTACAACAAATGTTGTTGTTGTACAACAAAAAAAATTGTAGAGACAATACAGGAAAATATGTTTGTTACTTGTAATCAAATTACAATGGCTCCATATCCTGAAAGAGACATCATGAGGAATGGAAATGAATTAGCAATGGCGAACATTTTGAAGCACTGAGGCAAATGTTCTCGCTCTCTGACTCTCAGAGCCATTTGAATAGATGTTAAATCCATTTTGCAGATAAGAAAACAAGTTCAAATATAGAGACAACTAGTTACATATATGAAAAATCACAGCAAAATAAAAATAGATAATCTAAGAAGCAAACATAGAGATTTTCCACATAGAGGTTATTTAAGAGAATCGTTGAGAATGAAAAGGGGAAAGAAGAGAGATACCAGGCTGTGATGAAGGTCTGACTCCTGGAAGACAGAACAAAGAGGTAGAGCTGGTAGGAAGAATCCCAGCCTGAAGTTCAATTTTTTAGACATTTGACCAAGTCAATGAGGTGCCCTTGAGTCAAAGTCAGAAACAAAAGGTGTTCATTATCTCACAGGAATGGGCACATCCTAGTATCCCTGACAAGCGAATTCATTAGGAAGTGTCTTCTCAGTACATATGCTATAGATTCTGTGTGTCCTCCCTTAACTACACTCCCCAAGGCAGGAGATTTCAGCTACACATTTTCATTGTTGCCACTTACCCTGGACCTCACACCATACACAGAATCAGTTCATGTACACTGAGAAAAAAATAAAGGAAAAACAACAAAAATAATGTTTAGAAAACAATACAGGAAAATATGTTTCTTATTTTTCAGTTCAGTTCAGTCGCTCAGTTGTGTCCGACTCTTTGAGACCCCATGAATCGCAGCACACCAGGCCTCCCTGTCCATCACCAACTCCCGGAGTTCACTCAGATTCACGTCCATCGAGTCAGCGATGCCATCCAGCCATCTCATCCTCTGTCGTCCCCTTCTCCTCCTGCCCCCAATCCCTCCCAGCATCAGAGTCTTTTCCAAGGAGTCAACTCTTCGCATGAGGTGGCCAAAGTACTGGAGTTTCAGCTTTAGCATCATTCCTTCCAAAGAAATCCCAGGGCTGATCTCCTTCAGAATGGACTGGTTGGATCTCCTTGCAGTCCAAGGGACTCTCAAGAGTCTTCTCCAGTATCACAGTTCAAAACCATCAATTCTTTGGTGCTCAGCTTTCTTTACAGTCCAACTCTCACATCCATACATGACCACTGGAAAAATCATAGCCTTGACTAGATGGACCTTTGTTGGCAAAGTAATGTCTCTGCTTTTGAATTGCTGTCTAGGTTGGTCATAACTTTCCTTCCAAGGAGTAAGCACCTTTTAATTTCATGGCTGCAGTCACCATCTGCAGTGATTTTGGAGCCCCAGAAAAATAAAGTCAGCCACTGTTTCCACTGTTTCCCCATCTATTTTCCATGAAGTGATGGGACCAGATGCCATGATCTTAGTTTTCTGAATGTTGACCTTTAAGCCAACTTTTTCACTCTTCTCTTTTTCATCAAGAGGCTCTTTAGTTCTTCTTCACTTTCTGCCATAAGGGTGGTATCATCTGCATATCTGAGGTTATTGATATTTCTCTCAGCAATCTTGATTCCTGCTTGTACTTCCTCCAGCCCAGTGTTTCTCATGATGTACTCTGCATAGAAGTTAAATAAACAGGGTGACAATATACAGCCTTGATGTATTCCTTTTCCTATTTGGAACCACACTGTTGTTCCATGTCCAGTTCTAACTGTTGCTTTCTGACCTGCATACAGGTTTCTCAGGAGGCAGGTCTCATATACTGAGTGTTATATGTGTGGTAGGGCAGATTGCTAATAAAAAGGGACCCTGAAAGGAGTATAAAATCAAGATGTTTCACTGATAAGATATGTAACACAGTTATATATAAACCATCCTGACACACCTCTCTAATTTAAGGGTCCCAGAAGCAAATTAGTATTCCAGAATAGTATCTGAATCAGGATTTCAACATAGTAAATTATCTGCTATTGGAAAATTCTTGTTAATGGAATCACTTATATACTAGTTAAAAAACTTTACACTATTTTAGAAATTAAACATTTTCCAAATTTTAATTATTTAATGGATCTCTAATTCAAGCTTCTATCTTTTTTATCTCATCATATCATTCAGCTCTGATTTTTGCTTAGGAAAGGAGAAAATTCCTTCCAACATATTAAGCCACATCTTAGGTGCAATCTCATTTATTTGTTTATTTATTTTTGATTATAGATAACTAAAAAAAAGTACCAAATAGTATAATAAGATCAACTGAAATTCACATTAAGATTTTTCAGAGAAGTTTGGATATAGATTACTGTGGGCCACAATGATGTTTTCAGAAAAGTTTATGAAAGCATAATACTTATTAGTTGAGTAGCCTTAAGAAAATTGCCTTTGTGAGTCTTAGTTTTATCATTTATAACATGAAAGTCATATATCTACATCACAGATTATAGTGGTGAATCAGGGAATTGAATGTGTAAAGCCTGTGATATATTTCCTAGGTCACAGAAGCAGTCAATGGCAGCATACTTTAACTTTAAAATTCCTCATCTCTTTCTACACTTTCACTCTTTACCATGTGTATTTGCAGATCTGCCATGTTTGTGTGCACACATGTGTGGGTACTTATAAATTTATTTTAACACGTAAAATTATTCACTGGCATTGTAATGCTTCCTCTGACATTTTTAGTAACTTGAGGTCATTCAATAAACTTAAAATGAGTATAATCAACACATCTGTTAATGGATTTTTATCATTGCACTTTGATTTATAAAGAAAATTTAAATATAAAATTGCCCCTTGTTAATAATTGGTTGTTTGAAGTTTTCTGAAAGTTTTTTTCCACTAAATGTGATGATCTTTATTTTTTAATATAAATTTATTTATTTTAATTGGAGGCTAATTACTTTACAATATTGTATTGGCTTTGCCATACATTGACATGAATCTGCCACGGGGGTACATATGTTCCCATCCTGAACCCCGCTCCCACCTCCCTCCCTGTACCATCCTTCTGGGTCATCCCAGTGCACCAGTCCCGAGCATTCTGTATCATGCATCAAACCTGGACTGGCGATTTGTTTCACATATGATAATATACATGTTTCAATGCCATTCTCCCAAATCAACCCACCCTCACCCTCTCCTACAGAGTCCAAAAGACTGTTCTATACATCAGCATCTCTTTTGCTATCTCACATACAGGGTTATTGTTACCATCTTTCTAAATTCCATATATATGCATTATTATACGGTATTGGTGTTTTTCTTTCTGGCTTCACTCTGTATAATAGGCTCCAGTTTCATCCACCTCATTAGAACTGATTCAAATGTATTCTTTTTAATGGCTGAGTAATATTCCATTGTGTATGTACAACAGTTTTCTTATCCATTCGTCTGCTGATGGACATCTAGGTTGCTTCAATGTCCTGGCTATTAGAAACAGTGCTGTGATGAACATTGGGGTACACGTGTCTCTTTCAATTCTGATTAGTTTCCTTGGTGTGTATGCCCAGCAGTGGGATTGCTGGGTTGTATGGCAGTTCTATTTCCAGTTTTTTAAGGAATGTCTACACTGTTCTCCATACTGGCTGTAACTAGTTTGTATTCCCACCAACAGTGTAAGAGGGTTCCCTTTTCTCCACACCCTCTCCAGCATTTATTGCTTGTAGACTTTTGGATAGCAGCCATTCTGACTGTCATGAAATGGTACCTCATTGTGGTTTTGATTTGCATTTCTCTGATAATGAGTGATGTTGAGCATCTTTTCATGTGTTTGTTAGCCATCTGTACGCCTTCTTTGGAGAAATATCTGTTTAGTTCTTTGGCCCACTTTTTGATTGGGTCATTTATTTTCCTGGAATTGAGCTGCAGGAGTTGCTTGTATATTTTTGAGATTAATTATTTGTCCGTTGTTTCATTTGCTACTATTTTCTCCAAATCTGAAGGCTGTCTTTTCACAGCTTATAGTTTCTTATAGTTGTGCAGAAGCTTTTAATTTTAATTAGGTCTCATTTGTTTATTTTTGCTTTTATTTCCAATATTCTGGGAGGTGGGTCATAGAGGATCCTGCTGTGATGTATGTCGGAGAGTGTTTTGCCTATGTTCTCCTCTAGGAGTTTTATAGTTTCTGGTCTTATGTTTAGATCTTTAATCCATTTTGAGTTTGTTTTTGTGTATGGTGTTAGAAAGTGTTCTAGTTTCATTCTTTTACAAGTGGTTGACCAGTTTTCCCAGCACCACTTGTTAAAGAGATTGTCTTTTCTCCATTGTATATTCTTGCCTCCTTTGTCAAAGATAAGGTGTCCATAGATGTGTGGATTTATCTCTGGGCTTTCTATTTTGTTCCATTGATCTGTATTTTTGTCTTTGTGTCAGTACCTTACTATCTTGATGACTGTGGCTTTGTAGTAGAGCCTGAAGTCAGGTAGGTTGATTCCTCCAGTTCCATTCTTCTTTCTCAAGATTGCTTTGGCTATTCGAGGTTTTTTGTATTTCCATACAAATTGTGAAATTATTTGTTCTACCTCTGTGAAAAATACCATTGGTAGCTTCATAGGGATTGTGCTGAATCTATAGATTGCTTTGGGTAGTATACTCATTTTTACTATATTGATTCTTCTGATCCATGAACATGGTATATTTCTCCATCTATTAGTGTCCTCTTTGCTTTCTTTCACCAGTGTTTTACAGGATGATCTTTAAATTTAATTTCTACTTTTAAGCTTGTGGATATTTGCTTTCCAATGTCACATCACTGGTCAAAACCAGAGATTGAAAATTTTTGATAAATTCTAAAATCTCCTTGATATGCTTTATTTTACTGTCCATGGATATACATGCATTTTGTACTATTCATTGAAAGTTTGTTTCCTGAGTGCTAGTAGTTCCTGTTCCAACACACTAGCTAGAGAATTCATAATCACGCAGACATGACAGGTCAAGGCTCCAAGACAAATAGGCAACTAGCCTCCCACTATGGAGCCTGCTGCTGCCCCAAAGTGGATCATTTTCTTTCTCCCATGGTCACTCCTGCTGCTTCTGGTGGCATCACCACCTCCAATCTGGGCCAGGTTCCACTGAGCCTTCCTCTCAGGCCCTCAGGACCCACAGACTTCTCTGAGGCAAAAATGTGCCTTTCAGACCAACTGCTGTTTGCACTACCCTCTGTGCCTAGCTGCTACTGGGTCAGAGGAGTGGCCTACTTGCCGTCTGCTATCAACTCTTTTCATATACCTGCTCACTGTTCTACCAGACTTCAGGGTTCCCTGGTGTCTCAGGTAGTAAAGAATCTGCCTGCAATACAGGAGACCCGGTTTTGAGACCTGGGTTGAGAAGATCCCCTGGAGAAGGGAATGGCTACCCACTCCAGTATCTTTGCCTGGAGAATTCCATGGACAGAGGAGGCTGACAGTCTATGGTCCTTGGGGTCACAAAGAGTCAGACACAACTGAGTGACTAACACATTCAAATCAAAATACTAACAAAATATACCAGACTTCACTCATAAAACTTAACTTCAAAATAAAATTAAGGATATCCAGATGAGGAGAGCAGAAAATTAAACCAAATAAGAGACCCTTCTCAGCACAGGGTCTTGCACAACTGCCACACTCCCAGGAAGCTGGCCATAATCACAAAGAAGAGATGAAGTCAGAGATGATTATAAACACTGTGAATGCCAACAGAAACCAGCCATTGCAAAACTACTTTTGAAGGGTTTGGAGGGGTAGGAGTGGAAAGAGGCAGAAAGTAGTGAATTCAGTCTTAATAATCAACTGAGTGCAGAGGTAAAACTTCCAAAACTAACTGGTGTTTATGCAGTTAGCACTTTAGATGGAGAATCATTTGCCAGAAACAATCAACTATGGAAGAAACTCCCTCCTCTTTTCTTCTTATTTTTGCCCTCTCTTCCTTGGGTTCTCTTTGCAACTCAAGTCTCTCCTCCACTTCTCTTTCATATCTCAGGGATATAGTAACTCAATTTCAAGGCAGTTTTAAAACATATCTTCAAGTTCTGTGACACTCCTCTGAAAGGAATTATATTGCAACCAATAAAAGACTGTGATGCACAGAAGTCATGTATTTTCTGCCTCCTATTCTGGGAACACTCATTCTCCACATGTCTCCTGGGACACTACCTCTCACAACACAGTAAGGAGCTGGAGGAAACGCAAGAGACATGGAGAGTGGGAATGTAAGTGCTCCAAGCTGTGCTCCAGCTAAGCCCAGAGTTTTGGTCATCTCAGCCTAGGTACTGTATCTGTGAATGAAGGAGCCATAGTGATGTCAGCCTTCAGCCATTAGTGATGTCACCCTCAGTCTTCAAGCATTCCCAGTTAAAACCCTAGACAATGTAGAGCAGAGACAAAACAGGCCCACTGTGCCTTACTCAAATTTGGAACCCACAAAGTCCATAAACATAATATAATGTTTGCCTTACACCAGTGAGTTCTGATTGGTTGGTAACGCAGTAACGATAACTGGGACAACCTTTGACTTCCACACAAGTTAGAGTGAAAAGAGGCAGATATGCTTTTGACTTTGAGCTTGACGATGTTTGCCATTTCCATGAGAAGAGTTGCCACTGCCCACTCAGACTGGGCCCCACACATGGAATAGACCTAAGCTCTACCTTCAGTGAGGAGACATAGCCTGAAGCAGATGCACCCATTCAAACCACGCAGATGTACAATGGAGAAGAAATAATTGGTGTCAGCCCTTGAGTTAATCCACTATAAATGCAACATCAATATGGCAATAGCTGACTAATACTATAGCTTCAAAGTGTTGTGTATGTAGCCTTAAAAATAGCTTAAACTTTTAAATCTTTAATGTATTCACCAGTTTAGGGATGGTAATATATTTTTTGTGAGATATTTGTGAGAATTCATGAGTCAATATTTCTAAAACTCTAAGGATGCTTTACACATGCTGGGACATAGGGCACACAATTAAAAATTGATATCTTATTGTGCTATTATTGTTAACAGCTTTCAATTCCTATATTTTTACATTGTTATGTGAGTCCATCATTTAGTGCCCATGTTTCTATTCAGAGAAAAATAATTGAGCATAGAAAGTTTGTGTTCCTCCAGTTTGGAAGTTTAGTTAGAGAATAGATCCCTGATTGGGTCCACAAGGGAATTAAGCCCACAAGTTAACAAACATATAATTGACATGTGTTTTAGGTACACATGTAAACAGAATGACTTTCAAACATGTAGCTCCACCAGGAGTAATGTTTGAAAGAAAGGTATCAGTTCAGTTCAGTTCAGTGGCTCAGTCGTGTCCGACTCTTCGTGACCCCATGAATCGCAGCATGCCAGGCCTCCCTGTCCATCACCAACTCCCAGATTTCACTCAGACTCATGTCCATCAAGTGAGTGATGCCATCCAACCATCTCATCCTCTGTCGTCCCCTCCTCCTGCCCCCAATCCCTCCCAGCATCAGAGTCTTTTCCAATGAGTCAATGCTTCTCATGAGGTGGCCAAAGTACTGGAGTTTCAGCTTTAGCATCATTCCTTCCAAAGAACACCCAGGGCTAGATTAGGGTAATTCTAATCAAATGCATAAAATCATCTGATGAATTTGACAAGCTGAAGCTAAAATGAATATGGAATTGCCAGGGATCTGAACTAGCCAAAGTATTCTAGGAGAAAAAAAATAAAACAAAATTAAAGGACCCTAACTACCTGATTTCAGATTTACCATAGAATCAATTGAGACAATGTGACTTAGATTAAGGATAGACATGCAGATCAATGAACAGAAAAGACAGTTCAGAAATAAAGCCACACATGTATGGAAAATTGGTTTTAACAAGGTAATAGAACATTTCAATGGAGAAATGGGGCTAGAACACCTAGATGTGCATTTTAAAACTTATTATTTTCCCTCATGAAAAAAATTACTCAAAATGAATCATATACAGAAGAAAATATCTGTGATCTTTCAGTGGCCAAGATTCCCTAGATAAGATTTTAAAAATTCATAAAGAAAAAAAATTACAAATTAGACTTCATCAAAATTAAAACTTTCTATTTTTAAGAGACTCTCTGAAGAAAAATAAACAGCAGAGACTTCAAAAATTATATATGTGGTATACATTTTACATATATAAAATATATAGAACATATGAAGCAAAAACTGCAATTCAAAGATAATTTAAAAATGAGCAAATAATTTGAAAACTTTTTATAAGCAGATAGATAAAAGGCTAAGAAATATTTAAAAAGTACTTATCATCACTAATTACCATGGAATTGCAAATTAAAAACAAAATGACATACTATTACATATCCATTAGTATGATTAAACTTATAATCTTAGGAACAAATACTGATAAAGAACAGCTAGACTAGACTTCTCATATACCAATGATGAGAATGTAAAATAGGTATAACAATTTTGTAAAACATACTGACAGATTATTATAAAGTTCATATTTCCTCATCTAAGACTAGTTAATTTCACTCCTAGGTATTTGCATAAGAGATACGAGTTCAGAAAAAGACTTACAGATAAGTGTTCATAACAGCTCTATTTAAATAGACTCAAACTGGAAACAATCCTAGTCTCCTTAGAGAGTGAAAATAAATTGTGGTATATCCAGACACCATGAAATATAATGCAGGAATATAAAGGATTAAAATACAGAATCACATAACAATATGGATGAATCTCAAAATAATTATGTTTAGGAAAATATGCCAGACACAAAAGAGTATATGTGGAATGTATTTCTTCATACAAAATTTAAGAATAGGTAATACTAACCTAAAGTGACAGGAAGAGGATTTGTGCCTGCCAATGATCTGGTCAGGACTGGGAGAATTCAACAAAAAAGATTGTGAGAAATGCATGGTGTGATTGAAAGAGTGTATACCTGGTGTATTTTATACTATAAATTGTATCTCAATAAATATTACTTTTCCTTCAAACAAACAAACAAACCAAACCAGGTAATTTGTATACTCTCTGCTGTGAGAACAGGGTTTCCTTCCTATAGGAGAAACAGCCTAAGGGAAGATAAAGTAATTATACACATTTGTGTAGATAATTTCTTGAAAGATGATGATAAAAATTTTCCCAAGTGATATTAGAAATTGAAAAGGCAGCATTCTACAGTATTTTAGAAAGGAAGTAGACATTTGGCCAGTAGTTAATCACAATTTCTAATTTTAGGCTTTGACAATCTCTATAGTCTCACCACACAGAGGGTATCAAGTATTTCTAAAGAGTATCAAAAGATAAATTAACTTATTTAATAATTATTATTTTATTTCCCATCAGTATAGTCTTTGGGTATTTTACATATTCAAAGGGAAAATTTCAACTTTACAGTTCTATGACCAACCTTTGCACAAATGAGGACTTGGATTCCTTGAGGAAAACCAATGACTGGAAATATTTTGTTATTTCTATGGAGAGAAAAAAAATGACAACAATTCTGTTGTCAAGTGTACAAAAGATCACTACAACAAATAGTAAAAAGACTATCAAGTCTGAGCCATGAATCAGGAGAAATCATTTAAACTTCAACAGAAAGAATCACTCAGCTAAGAAACAATTCAAAATAGAAGAGTGTTTAAGAAAAAAAAAGAAACATTTCAGAATTTGATTAAATCTTGTTCTATCTTCAAGAATAAATAAATACTCAAGAAATTAAAATATTATGAATCATACACTTCAACAGACCAACCTAATGAGGTGAATACATCAATCAAGGAGTTTGTGAAAAAATAAGAACAAATCTTGGAATCTAGGTAAATTATTTCTTATATATTCAAGAAAAAATAGAGCCCCAAGGAACTAGAGTAGTTTGTCTTCACTTCAGCTTTGAGAAAAAGATCTGGCTAAAGTCTTTCCAGCTTACATTCAAAGAAAAGTCAATGTCCCAGAATACATCTCTAAATAAACTCTTGAAAGGAAATATGGTCACTAAAGAGATATTAAAGTTCGCTTCAATTCGCATGTAACTTTTACCAAATGTCTAAAGTAAGATTGATTGCTGTGGCATAGAATCTGAAAATAGTTTAGTACCAGAGAATTTGATAAATTACTAGGTCACGTCATCTCTTAAAACTGCAATCAGGCCAGGATATTTATAATCTGTATAACATGTAGATTTTTATTACTGAGAAGTTTTCATGAATTAAAAGCTTTTTAGTAAGAATGGGATGATCACTGATATTTTTACAAGGGAAAGGGCATCACAGTTTGTCTTCCCCTTCATATTAAGTGGTACATACAGTTGCTAATTACTCTGTCACTAGGTATAACTAATCCTCATCATGGCTGTTAGATGCTGATTACTTTCTGAGCCTCCCCTCAATGTCATGTCAAGCAAAATTACAGTAGCAATGTAGCAAAACTAATTAGGCCACACTGACCTTAACAGTGGGCAGTTCTCATTGATCTCAGCCCAAGCGTGTTGGAATTTTGAAAAATGAAAACAAAATAGAAAAAAATATTTCTACTTGCTACTAGCCCTTTCTAATCACCTATTTATTCCAAGTGACATAAAATTAATGAGTCCTCTATCAAAGGGGGCAACAATCAGAAAAGAAATGAGGGGATCCTTTGAGATTAAGATTTAATTACATGTCTGCCTTAGTTAGCTGCTGTAACAAAACACTATAGACTGGGTGGCTTAAACAACAAACTTTCATTTCTCAAATTTGGGGAGGTTAGGAAGTACAAGATCAAGGTATTTATTCTAATGTTTTATGCCAACACATTCAGTGGTGAGGAACTTTTTCCTGATTGCACAGATAGTCATGTTCTTATGTTACCCCCACATAGCAGAGAGAGAAAATCTCTCGAGTCTTGTTTAAGTGCACTAAACCCATTCATGAGGGTTCCACTTTCTTGACTTTACTTCCCAGGCCCAACCTCCAAATACCATCACCCCAGAGATGAGGGCTTCAACATATGAATTGCAGGGGGACATAAGCATTCAGTTCATAGTGATGTTAATCCCCCACTTAAATGTGTGAGCTACATTATTTTTAAAATATTTTATTCATTGACATGAAATAATTTTAGATAATTATGCTTTTTAAAGGAGCAATAGAAATGATATAACACTATTAAAATGTCAGAGTCACATTAAAATGACAGTCTCAATTCAAAACAGTGAGAAATTACATGCTCATTTAAGATTCAATATTCAGTATTGAATATTTTCAAGATTCAATATTTCCTAAGATATTTCCTAAGGTTGTCTGTTAAGAGAAGAAGAAATTCAAGGTTTTGCTTCAGAACAAGCTTACTCTATTCATCTATTGATGACAAAGAATTTCATAGATCACATCATGATTTCTGAGAGACATTCTGGTGGCAGTTCTCTTACTTACTCACATTTGGTCAGGGCTAGCACTGATATTACTTTGTGTTATAAAATGTAATTTGCTTTACTGTTGTATCATCACTAAAGTAAGGTTCTGGATTTCCTATGTTACCTGTTGACTTTTTTTATATAAGATCAAATTTTTAATTGATTCACATTTCACTCAAATATATAGAAATTCTAGCAGAGATATAAGAAACAAAATGCAAAAAATGTCAATATGTCTATCATCTATAATATTTCCATATATGGATAGAGAAAATGATTGCTTAAAGTGTAACCAATATTCTACAGCAGTGAAACCTTACAGAAAATGTTTTAATTTTTTGATATATGTAATATCAAAATAAAGACGTGACACCACAGAATGCATTGCAACACAGAACATCTAGCTTTTGAGGGTAGAAGCCATCTTTTTGGTTGTTTATTAATAGCACTGGGTCCTGAGAAAGACTCATAAAGTTTTGTAGTGCTGATATACAACCCCAACTACCAGGAGAGTAAATTCTTCCTACTGAATGTCTGTTGGTGCTTAACCAGAGAATATATTTCTAAATATAATTCATTAGTAGCAGCCATGTACAGTATGATATTAGAAACTTTTAAAAGGAATCAATATGGGAGCAATTAAGTAGAAGACACATCGCACATACATATGTTCCACAGGTATTGCACATATAAAGAGTAATGATGTTTGCTACCTGTTCATCAGTAAATGAACATGTTCATCATGTTCATAATAATGAACAAGTTCATTGATAAATGAACATAGATACCTGAACACTGATACATGTTCAATGGTAAAGGAAGCGTGACAATGTCCAAATGAAGTGTATAAAGCCTCATGAAGCCTTTAGATGAGGTAATCATGGAGATTATATCAAAACAGTCAAAAAGTTATGCCAAGTGCAGTGTCAAAAGTCTAGCTCTACTAATACAAGTTGATAAACTTATGTTTTCATATGTTTCCCACAAACTTTAATAATTGATCACAAAGTCCTGTTGGTTAAATTTTCAAAATCTTTCTCCCATCTGACGCCTGTCCTCTTTTCTCACTAAACAGCATCACTTCCTTAGTTCAGAACTCTTTTTCTTCTTCTGGGTTATCAAAATATCCTGGTCTTCCTGCCAACAAATCACTCCCACATGACACTGCAATGTCATTTTGCAGCAACTCTCAAGAGGAGGAGTTCCCTTCCCTGACCATTTAATTGGGTCCTGACTCTGTGATTTGTTTTAACCAATAGAAAATAGTAGAACTGACATCAGTTTTGTTTTATAGTCAATTCCCCAGCATTTCAGATTGCTGTAATGCCTAGCTATTAGCTTTTAGGGAGGAACTTGAGGAGTTCACTTTGCCTTCCAGGCTTGCCTCAGTTTTCTGAACCTTTAGGAAATAGCTGTCTTACTGTCTGCAAAGGCCTGGAATGTCACAGAGGACTTCTTAAATCTCTCCTGGCTGTCTCATATTTCAGGCCCCTGCCTTGCTCTTCTTGTAGAAGGGCCTATGTGCTCAGCAGAAATATCATTCAAATTTCCCTTTCTCCTCCCAGACTTGAGCACAATACTGCATTACACTAAGTGACAACTCATGGGAAAGATTAAACAGGTGGATGAAGACCTGTGCTGTGTGTGACTGGGCTCTTCAGACTAAGTTTCATAAAGGGTAAAATAGTTTCTCATTACTGCAGGCTATGGTATATCTCTCCTCTTCTTAGTATCCACAAGGTATAAGAAGTAGTCAAAGCTTTTTATGTGCCAATTAAGGGCTCATTACTTTCTGAAACTTAGTTTATCATTTTTTTTTCCATCATCATCAGTTCTTTTTTTTTTTTTTTTCATCATCAGTTCTTAAATGGGTTAAAACCAAAACATTTTCACAGGACTACAATAACAACTATAATCCCCATAGTCTTCCAAAAGGTTTTGTTCAAGCAACAGTGGTATCTTTTGTAATTTTCCACATTCTAATTAGAAGTTAAAATCTTCCTTCATAGATTTTTGCTCACCTCTGATGATAGAGATTCTCAATGAGCAGGTGTATGCTTAGGGATATATTAATACATATACATATCACTCCTTGACAATTTTCATGTCTAGCTTGGTCTCTAAACTTAATGTTTTATACAGGAAAACTTAAAAGGGTTCCTTCTATAGATTCAGCTCTATTGGAAATGGGAGTTCTGGACTTAAATATCAATACTAAAGATTGGTCAAAATTTTCATTCCAATAATTCAATAAGCTGACAAATTCATATTAATTTGTTAATATGTTCATAGTTAAACTGCATAAGTAGCAACTACAGTATAGTCAGACTCTAGCAAAATGAGTTTTTTCAAAGTTACATTAAGTAAAGTAGTATGTGCTTTTTAACAATCCATGAGATCATAAACAGAAACTCTTTGAAATATTGCTTAAATTGAGACTGAGTCTCTTAAGAAGCTTGAACAACAACTAGTAGAGGAAACCCATCTGTTAAGAACCATTTTGTAGATCTGGGCCTAAAAAATATTATATGAAGTCTAGCATCTAATTATTCCTCTGATTTCATTCCTACCATAATTGTGTCCACTTATTTTGTCTTCTGCTTCCCTTTTTTCAAAAAATCCAAGTATGTTACTATCTTAGAACATTTTTGTAGATGTTGCTCTGCCTAGAAACGTTTCCCCTCAGTTACGACTATGCCATTTCAGCTCTTTCCTTCCTTAAGTCTCTGCTCAACTGGTACCTTCTTAGCAGAAGTGTACTCTCATGAGTATATTTAAAACTACACTGACATTCCTGTATTTATTATCCTCTTTACTTGCTTAATTTTTCTCCAGAGGAATTATTACAATTTAATATATTGTTTTCTGATTTATTCTCTTTATTACTTGTTTTCTCACAACCTTCCAATCACTTACCCACAGTTGACCATAAGCTGTGAAAAGTATGAATTAGATTTGTTTTGTTTTTTTTTTCACAGCTTCCCTCTAGTGCCTATAATAATCTCTGGCCTCCGCTCAGTCACATCTGACTCTTTGTGACTCAGTGGGCTGTAGCCCACCAAGCTTCTCTGTCCATGGGATTTCCCAGGAAAGAATACTGGAGTGGGTTCCCATTTCCTCCTCGAGGGGATCTTCTTGACCCAGGTATCAAACCCATGTCTACTGCATTGCAGGTAGATTCTTTGCCACTGAGCTGCCAGGGAAGCCTGAATGAAGAAACAAAGAATAAAAGCAGAGAGGAAGGAATAAAGGGTTGGAGGGAGAAAGTGGGTAAGGGGAAAGGAAAAGAAGAAAAACCTTAAAGTATGCCATCTGGAATCATATTTAAAAGTTTAAAACTTTAAGCTCTCTTGCTTACTATAAATTTTCTTTATCCTTATGAATCATGAATACAAATTCCATAGTCTTTATTTGAGAGGTTTTAATTTTTCCCATAAAAATTTTGTAACATTTAAATAAGGTAAAGCCTATATAATAGTCCCTGGAAAATGAGCTTGAGCTCTTTTGATAGAGATTCTTACTACATATGTTTTAAAAACTGAGAGGACACAATATTGAAGTAGAAGAACAAAACTGAAAGACAAATGCTACCCGATTTCAAGACTCACTATAAAACTACAGTCATCAAAACAGTGGGGCATTTTGAAAGAGTAAACAAAGGATGGGAAAGAATAGAAAGCCCAGAAACAGATGCATATATATACTCTAATGACAACGGATCTTTGACAAAGGAAAAAAGACAACATACTGGAGCAAAGAGAGTCTTTTCAACAAACAACCTTGATCTTCTAGACATCCACATTCTTCCCAACACCTCCTGCCCTGAAAAACCGCCACAAGAATCTGGGCACAGAACTTACACATTTTATAAAAATTAACTCAAAATGAATTATCAAAGATCTCAGTGTAAAACACAAATCATTAAAATTCCTAAAAAATAATGCAGGAGTAAATCTAGATGACTTTGAATACAGTAATTACATTTCAAGATACAATCCAAAGGCACAGTCTATGAAAAGTAATTAGTAAGACTTCATTATAATTAACAAATTCTGTCTGTAAAAGGCAAAGTCAAGGGAATGTGAAGATAAGTCACAAACTGAGAGAAAATACCTGCAAAAGGCATATTTGGTAAATGAATATTATCTAAAATACAAAAGAGTTCTTAAAACTCAACAAGAAAACAATCTGATTTTAAAATGGGCAAAATATCTGATGAGATGACTCACATACACACAAAATCAGGTTGAAAAACTAGTGTATGAAAAATGATTTCAAAATTACTTGTCTTTCAGTTCAGTTCAGTTCAGTCTCTCAGTCATGTCTGACTCTTTGCAACCCCATGAATCACAGCACGCCAGGCCTCCCTGTCCATCACCAACTCCCGAGTTTACTCAAACTCACGTCCATCGAGTTAGTGATGCCATCCAGCCATCTCATCCTCTTCCGCCCCCTTCTCCTCCTGCCCCAATCCCTTCCAGCATCAGGGTCTTTTCCAATGAGTCAACTCTTCGCATGAGGTAGCTAAAGTATTGGAGTTTCAGCTTCAGCATCAGTACTTCCAATGAACACCCAGGACTGATGTCCTTTAGGATGGACTGGTTGGATCTCCTTGGACTCCAAGGGATTCTCAAGAGTCTTCTCCAACACAACAGTTCAAAAGCATCAATTCTTCAGTGGTCAGCTTTCTTCACAGTCCAACTCTCACATCCATACATGACCACTGGAAAAACCATAGTCTTGACTAGATGGACCTTTGAAGGCAAAGTAATGTCTCTGCTTTTTAATATGCTGTCTAGGTTGGTCATAACTTTCCTTCCAAAGAGTAAGCATCTTTTAATTTCATGGCTGCAATCACCATCTGCGGTGATTTTGGAGCCCCCAAAAGTAAAGTCTGACACTGTTTCCACTGTTTCCCCATCTATTTGCCATGAAGTGATGGGACCAGATGCCATGATCTTAGTTTTCTGAGTGTTGACCTTTAAGCAAACTTTTTCACTCTCCTCTTCAACTTTCATCACAAGGCTGTTTAGTTCCTCTTCATTTTCTGCCATAAGGGTGGTGTCATCTACATATCTGAGTTTATTGATATTTCTCCCAGGAATCTTGATTCCAGCTTGTGCTTCTTCCAGCCCAGCGTTCCTCATGATGTACTCTGCATAGAAGTTGAATAAGCAGGGTGACAATATACAGTACTCCTTTTCCTATTTGGAACCAGTCTGTTGTTCCATGTCCAGTTCTGACTGTTGCTTCCTGACCTGCATACAGCTTTCTCAAAAGGCAGGTCAGGTTGTCTGGCATGCCCATCTCTTTCAGAGTTTTCCACAGTTTATTGTGATCCACACAGTCAAAGGCTTTGGCATAGTCAATAAAACAGAAATAGATGTTTTTTTGGAACTTTCTTGTTTTTCGATGGTCCAGCAGATGTTGGCAATTTGATCTCTGGTTTCTCTGCCTTTTCTAAAACCAGCTTGAACATTGGGGGTTTACGGTTCATGTATTGCTGAAGTCTGGCTTGGAGAATTTTGAGCATTACTTTACTAGCGTGTGATGTGAGTGCAACTGTGTGGTAGTTTGAGAAATCTTTGGCATTACCTTTCTTTGGGATTGGAATGAAAACTGACCTTTTCCAGTGTGGCCACTGCTGATTTTTCCAAATTTCCTGGCATATTGAATGCAGCACTTTCACAGCATCATCCTTCACAATTTGAAATAGCTCAACTGGAATTCCATTACCTCCTTCATAGTGATGCTTTCTAAGGCCCAGTTGACTTCACATTCCAGGATGTCTGGCTCTAGGTGAGTGATCACACCATTGTGATTATCTGGGTCATGAAGCTCTTTTTTTTTGTATATTTATTCTGTATATTCTTGCCACCTCTTCTTAATATCTTCTGCTTCTGTTAGGTGCATACCATTTCTGTCCTTTATCGAGGCCCTCTTTGCATGAAATGTTCCCTTGGTATCTCTAAGTTTCTTGAAGAGACCTCTAGTCTTTCCCATTCTGTTGTTTTCCTCTATTTCTTGCAAGGATCTCTGAGGCTTTCTTATCTCTTCTTGCTATTCTTTGGAACTCTGCACTCAGATGCTTATATCTTTCCTTTTATCCTTTGCTTTTTGCTTCCCTTTCTTTACACAGCTATTTGTAAGGCCTCCCCAGACAGCCATTTTGCTTTTTTGCATTTCTTTCCCATGGGGCTGGTCTTGATCCCTGTCTCCTGTACAATGTCACAAACCTCCGTCCATAATTCTTCAGGCACTCTATCTATCAGATCTAGTCCCTTAAATCTATTTCTCACTTCCACTGTATAATCATAAGGGATTTGATTTAGGCCATACCTGAATGGTCTCGTGGTTTTCCCCACTTTCTTCAATTTAAATCTTAATTGACAATAAGGAGTTCATGATCTGAGTCACAGTCAGCTCCCGGTCTTGTTTTTGCTGACTGTATAGAGCTTTTTTATCTTTGGCTGCATCTTTGGCAGAATATAATCAATCTGATTTTGGTGTTGACCATCTGGTAATGTCCATGGGTAGAGTCTTTCTTGTGTTGTTGGAAGAGGGTGTTTGCTATGACCAGTGCTTTCTCTTGGCAAAACTCTATTAGCCTGTGCCCTGCTTCATTTCGTACTCCAAGGCCAAATTTGCCTGTTACTCCAGGTGTTTCTTGACTTCCTACTTTTGCATTCCAGTCCCCTATAATGAAAAGGACATCTTTTTTGGGTGTTAGTTCTAAAAGGTCTTGTAGGTCTTCATAGAATTGTTCAACTTCAGCTTCTTCAGCATTACTGGTTTGGGCATAGGCTTGGATTACCGTGATATTGAATGGTTTGCCTTGGAAATGAACAGAGATCATTCTGTCGTTTTTGAGTTTGCATCCAGGTACTGCATTTTGGACTGTTTTGTTGACCATGATGGCTACTCCATTTCTTCTAAGGGATTCCTGCCCACAGTAGTAGATATAATGGTCATCTGAGTTAAATTCACCCATCTCAGTCCATTTTAGTTCTTTAGGGAATTCCAAATTAAAACAACAAAGTACAACTCTACATCTATTAGAATGGCCAAAACCTGGAAAACTAACAATACCAAATGCTGGTGAGGAGGTAGAGCAACAAAGTCTCACTCATCACTGCTGGAGACACAAAAGAGTATAGCCATTTTGGAAGTTGGTCCGGCAGTTTCTTACAAAGTGAAATATACTCTGACTATACAATCCAGCAATCATACTCCTTGCTATTTACCCAAATGATTTTTAAACTCATGTACTCATATAAAAACTTGCAAGAGTACTTACAGCAGCTTTGTCCATAATAGCTAAAATGTGGAAGAAACAAAGACACCTTTCAGTAAGCAGGTGGATAGATAAACTGGTACATCCAGAAAGTAGAATATTTTTCAGTACTAAAGAAAAAAAGATATCAAAATCATGAAATGAATGAAGGAAATGTAAGTACATATTACAAAATGAAAGAAACTAGTCTGAAAAGTTTATGTACTGTATGAGTATAACTGTATGACATTCTGGAAAAGGCAAAACTATGGAGACAGAAACAGATTAGTGGTCACCATGGTTGAGGGGAGGGAAGGATGAATATGTGGAGTAGACAGGATTTTTAGTGCAGTAAAATAATCTTGTATGACACTACAATGCTGGATATATGTCACTATCCATTTGTCAAAAATCCATAGAATGTACAACACCAAGAGTAAACCCTAATGTAAACTAGGGATTTAGGGTAATTATGATACATCAATGTAGGTTCACTGATCCTAGTGTAGAACTTTGATAGTGAGAGAGGCTATGCATATGTGGGGGCAAGTGATATATGGGAAATCTCTATATTTTCTGCTCAATGTTTCTGTGAACCTAAAATTCATCTAAAAAGTAAAGTGTATTTTCTAAAAAACAAATAAAAATCAAAATATTAAAAACAAAACATAACTGGAGACTTCCACTACTAATAATGGTAGGCTAGGTAATTTGAATTAACTTCCAAACAAAGGTCAACTAAGAAAGCCAAAACAAAATAAAAAGGCTAAACATTTTATTTTCTATGTTAAAACTTTGTAGATTTAATACTATACTCAACAATTAGGAAGTCAAGAGTCCAGAATAAAAGGAAATTAGTGTGAGAAGCAAAACTTTTAGGGCCATTTTCTTCCAAAGACAATTTCAAAAAAGAAAAATGAGAATCTGGGCAGCATTATTGAGAGCCCAATATTGGTGAGGCACGTTTTGGTTTGAAAATGATAAATTACAAGTAGAGCTTGTAGGAACAAAACTCCAGTTTTGAATCTTAATCCTTAAAGTTGGATTAAAGACTTTATATAACTAATGCAAGTAGCATCCAATCAAAAAAGTTCTCTCTAAAGAAATATATTATCTTAGTTCACAGATTTTTTTCCCATAAATAAGATCTGTCCCTTAATCCCAAAACTGTCAAGCACACGAATAAACAAGACCACAGAAATAACAACTAGGAACAAAAGTGGGCAGAAACAGACTCAACGGAGCTACCATTTGATCCAGCAATCCCACTCCTGGGCATATATCCAGAGAAAATCATAATTCAAAAAGATACATGTATCCCAATGTTCATTGCAGCACTATTTACAAAATCCAGGGCATGGAAGCAACCTAAATGTCCACTGACAGAGAAATGGATAAGGTAGACATGGTACACAAATACAATGGAGTATGTTACTGAGCCATAAAAAGTGAAACATGTCATAGGCAGTGACATGGACGGACCTAGAGATTGCCATACTGAGTGAAGTGCGTCAGAGAAAGACACAAATCATATATCACTTAGGTGCAGAATCTAAAAAAAAATGTTAACAAATGAACCTATTTATAAAACAGAAATAGAGTCACAGATGTAGAAAAAAAACTTATGGTTATTAGGGGTAAAGATGGGGGAGACAGGTAAATTGGAAGACTGTGATTGACAATATTGTATATAAAATAAATAATAAAAACCTGCTGCATAGCAAAGGGAACTCTACTCAATAGTCTGTATTGACCTATGTGGGGATAGAAATTAAAAAAACAGTGGACATAGATACCTAGATAGCCAACAAAACAGTGTGTGTGTGTGTGTATACACACACATATAGATAATATGCAGCTCCACTCTCTTCCCAGAGAGAAACAAGTAAGATAATAAGGAAGAAGCAATTTGGAGGAGATAATGACTGAAAGCATCTTGAAATTATTGACTATAAAGGTCACTACAACAATACTTATGGAGCAGAAAAGTGAAGAACAAACAAATTCTAAAATCATCTAGAAAGAAGCCTAGAGTAATATTTAAATTAATAGGTGATTTTGGAAACACTTGTTGTTAGAAGGAAATTTATTAACCTAAGGGGAAAAAAAAAAAAAAAAACAAGAAAAAAATTAAGATTTTTGCCTCAAACAGACTCACTAAAAGAAACAGTACAGGAATGTTGCTCAGGCAGAAGAGAAAGGCTCCCAGAAACAAAGTCAGAAATTGAGGAAAGAAAGAGAGCAACAGAATTGTTTAAAATGTGGCTAACTCTAAATAAGTATGGATTGTAAAAAATTAACATTTCTTTTAGGTTTAAAATACTCATAGATTTGAAATAATCATCAACAACAGCACATAGACAAAAAGATGCGAAATAGTGCAAAAGTGTTTTACGACCATTGCATTGTCAGGAAAAAGATAAACATGGAGTGTTTTGAGAAGTCAGGATTGTAAGTTTTAGTTTCTAGGATAACTGAAAGGAAGAGTAAAAAGTCTACAATGACCAAGCTAATAAACGAGTAAAGTGGAAAAAAAAATTAAAAGGCAAGAAAGAAGAGAAAAGATGATATAGAAGGAACAGTTAGAAAGTAAGCAACATCATGGTAGAATTATTTATGTCAGTAATTATATTAAATTATATTATTTAGAATAAGTATTCTAACTAAAAGATAATGATTATAAGACTGGATAAAACCCAACTATTCTTGCAAAGACTAATTAAACACAGGCATGCAAAACACTTAAAAGGAGAATAACGGAAAAACATTTTCATGGATGTTCTAACTAAAATAAGACTTAAATGGCTGTATTACTGTGAGACAATAAAACAAAATAAATTGATATCTGGTTCCTGGCAGAGTTCCTGAAATTTCCTAAATGATAAGAGCATTAGCAGCATCTTTTTTTCTTGTGTTTGCTCCTTGACTCTGATTCCTCATACAGGACCACTGAAATACTTGTATTTTCCTGGGTAACAGGAGGATACTTTGTTCTTAATGAGGCAACACTGGTTGGGCTCATGGAAGAGGCTATGCATCTGAAAGACCAATCACAGTTCGAGTCTGCAGCGTGCCCCACATCTCTTAAAAGAGGTTCATGCTAAGTCCCTTCAGTTGTGTTCGACTCTGTGTAACCCTATGGACTGTAGTCTGCCAGGCTACACTGTCCGTGGGATTCTCCAGGCAAGAATACTGGAGTGGGTCACCATGCCCTTCTCCAAGGGAGAAAGGCTCAAAGTGCAGTTAATGATCCATTACACCTACCTGATGAAGCTTCTGGTATTGTGCTAGGAGAGGGGTGCCCCTGGAGAGGGCATGAATTTTGGGGCCCCCTTCCCACATACTTTTTTCCAAACATAGCTCTTTCATTTGGATGTTCCAAACAATAAACACTATTGTTAATAATTAATAAAATAGAACAGTATGTGAACTTTTTTGCTGAGTTCTGTGAGCTGCTCTCGCAACTTAATTGAACCCAAGAAGGGGGTAATGGGAACTTCAGAATTACAGCCAATCAGTCAGAAGCACAAGTGACCACTTGGACTTGTGAATGGCCTCTGAAGTGAGACTTAGCCCACTTCAGTTTCAAGGTGAGACTGAGCTATCCCAAGGGGCACCTGAGGCTATCCCCAGATCGTGTCAGAACTGAGTTAAATTGCAGGACACTCAGCTGGTGTCACACACTGCCTATGGGGGAGGGGAAATCTCTACATATCTGGAGTCAGGAGTAATATGAGTATGACAACAGTATGAGAGTAAAGGAGACACACAGAAGGAAAGACTTAGATTTTCTAATGCAATTATCATCAAACAAAAATGAACTACAGCAAAAAGTTTTACAAGACGTAAAGAGTTCTTTTTCATTAGCATGAAGTCCATCATCAGGATGGACATTAGGAAGACATAAAATTTTAAACATGTATACACTCAGCAACATAGATGAAAAATTAAAAAAAATTAAATTTATTTTTAAAAAAAGATAAATCATGAGGTTTTCTTAAAACAAAATTGCTCAGCTGAATAACACAACAAAGAGACTGAAAAAATCAAGATCAAAAACTATTTAAGCAATCAGATTAATAGAATTGACCTAATTAAAATATGTGTATTAATGCACTAAATAAAACCAGCATACACATTATTTTTAAATGCAGATGGAACATTTACTCACTTTCAGCTTATGTGGGTTTTAAAAAAAAGGTATCCAAAAATCCAAAAGCTGAAAAATGTTTTCTGAGTAAAGTGGAGTTAAGATGAAGACTAAAAGATAGCAAGTAGAAATCCTGAACTTTGGGAGAGTAAACAATAAGCATCTAAATATCTCATGTATCAAGGTAGAAATCACTAAGGAAGTGAGAAAATATTTGAAATGAACATAATAAAAATATGTAATAAAGTGTGTAGAATGTAGCTTAAATCATGTGTACAGTGAAATTAATACCCTTCAATTCATAACATATAACTGAAGAACTGAACATGTTGAAAAGTTATCTAGAAATCATCCCATGAAACTATAAGAAACACAGCAAATTTAACCCAAATAAGGTATAAGAAAGTAAATAAAATATAATTTAATAAATTATTACAAAATAAATATTAAAAGGCTCAACAAAATCAAAGTTTTTTAAAAGATAATAAAATTGATAAATTTGTCGATTAACCTTGAAAAATAAGAGACAGAGAGAGAAACAAAAATAGGGAAAGGCAAGAGAGAAGAGAGATACAAAAGCATAATTTTGTGACTATAAACAGATCACACTACATCAAAAGTGACTTTACACCATTACAATTGAAAGTGTAAATGAAATATACAAATTCTGAGCAAAGCATACTAAAACTGACACACCAAAAAGTGAAACTCAAAATAGTTTATTTTTATTAAATAATTTAAATTTATAATAAAAACACTTTCACAAAGAAAACTTCAGCTCCAGTGGTATAAATAATATTGACACCCCAGAAACCCTACTTTTTGCAGAATAGAGAAATAAAACCCATCCTAACTACAGTTAATGATATTAGATTAAATGTTTTCCTTCTGATATTGGTTACTAGATAAAGATGCCTATCACTATAAATGATAAAATAAAGCAAGATAAAGAAATAAGATGTATGAATGAAACAAAGAAAAATTGTCAATATGTTTAGATCACATAATTGACAACAAACAGTTGATAACTTTAGAATCCAAAAGTAATTTGAGTAAAGACACTGGATACCATATAAAAATCAATTTATTTCTAGATATCAAGAACAATAAGGAAATTAAAATTTTAAATGCCATCTAATTAAAAGGTTCTATGTTGTAAATACTTAAATTTTCAAAAACTGTGATATAATATCAATTCAGTTCAGTTTCGTTCAGTCGCTCAGTCGTGTCCAACTTATTGTGACCCCATGAATTGCAGCACGCCAGGCCTCCCTGTCCATCACCAACTCCCAGAGTTCACCCAAACTCAAGTCCATCGAGTCAGTGATGCCATCCAGCCATCTCATCCTCTGGCATCGCCTTCGCCTCCTGCCCTCAATCTTTCCCAGCATCAGGGTATTTTCCAATGAGTCAACTCTTCGCATGAGGTGGCCAAAGTACTGCAGTTTCAGCTTTAGCATCATTCCTTCCAAAGAAATCCCAGAGCTGTTCTCCTTCAGAATGGACTGGTTGGATCTCCCTGAAGTCCAAGGGACTCTCAAGAGTCTTCTCCAACACCACAGTTCAAAAGCATCAATTCTTCAGCGCTCAGCTTTCTTCACAGTCCAACTCTCACATCCATACATGACCACTGGAAAAACCATAACCTTGACTAGATGGACCTTTGTTGGCAAAGTAATGTCTCTACTTTTGAATATGCTATCTACGTTGGTCATAACTTTCCTTCCAAGGAGTAAGTGTCTTTTAATTTCATTGCTGCAATCACCATCTGCAGTGATTTTGGAGCTCCCCAAAATAAAGTCTGACACTGTTTCCACTGTTTCCCCATCTATTTCTCATGATTGATGGGACCAGATGCCATGATCTTAGTTTTCTGAATGTTGACCTTTAAGCCAACTTTTTCACTCTCCTCTTTCACTTTCATCAGAGGCTCTTTAGTTGTTCTTCACCTTCTGCCATAAGGGTGGTGTCATCTGCATATCTGAGGTGATTGATATTTCTCCCAGCAATCTTGATTCCAGCCTGTGCTTCTTCCAGCCCAATGTTTCTCATGATGTACTCTGCATAGAAGTTAAATAAGCAGGGTGATAATATACAGCCTTGATGTACATCTTTTCCTATTTGGAACCAGTCTATTGTTCCATGTCCATTTCTTTTTTTTTTTTTTAATTGACTGAATAATTTTCGTTGTATATTCTCAGGTCTAAAACAAAACATTGTACATCTCCTATGTCCATTTCTAACTGTTGCTTCCTGACCTGCATACAGCTTTCTCAAAAGGCAGATCAGGTGGTCTGGTATGCCCATCTCTTTCAGAATTTTCCACGGTTTATTGTGATCCACACAGTCAAAGGCTTTGGCATAGCCAATAAAGCAGAAATAGATGTTTTTCTGGAACTCTCTTCCTTTTCCATGATCCAGCAGATGTTGTCAATTTGATCTCTGGTTCATCTGCCTTTTCTAAAACCAGCTTGAACATCTGGAAGTTCGCGGTTCACATATTGCTGAAGCCTGGCTTGGAGAATTTTGAGCATTACTTTACTAGCGTGCGAGATGAGTGCAACTGTGCGATAGGCACAAGCAATTCTTTGGCATTGCCTTTCTTTAGGATTGGAATGAAAATTGACCTTTTCCAGTCCTGTAGCCACTGCTGCATTTTCCAAATTTGCTGGCATATTGAGTGCAGCAATTTCACAGCATCATCTTCCAGGGTTTGAAGTAGCTCAACTGGAATTCCATCACCTCCACTAGCTTTGTTCGTAGTGATGCTTTCTAAGGCCCACTTGACTTCACATTCCAGGATGTCTGGCTCTAGGTGAGTGATCACACCATCATGATTATCTTGTTCGTGAAGCTCTGTTTCCTACAGTTCTTCTGTGTATTCTTGCCATCTCTTCTTAATATCTTCTGCTTCTGTTAGGTCCATACGATTTATGTCCTTTATCGAGCCCATCTTTGCATAAAATATTCCCTTGGTATCTCTAATTTTCTTGAATAGATCTCTAGTCTTTTCCATCATGTTATTTTCCTCTATTTCTTTGCATTGATCGCTGAGGAAGGCTTTCTTATCTCTCCTTGCTATTCTTGGAACTCTGCATTCAGAATCACAATAAAACTTTTACATGACCAAGTATTTTGTTTTGCTTTTTGTGGGATAGGAGTGAAGAAATAAAGTACTTCTAAAATTGATATGGCAGTACAACCAGACCAGAATAGGTAAGACTCACTAGTATCAAAGTAGGAAGTTTGTTCCATAGAACAGCAAACTTAATGTAAAGTTGTTGTTGTTCATTCACCAAGACATGTCCAACTCTTCATGACACATGGACTGAAGCATGCCAGGGTTCCCTGTCCTTCACTATCTCCCAACGTTTGCCCAAGTACAATAACTAATATCGTCTACTACTGACCCAAAATTGAACTATAAGACCAAAGGACCAAAAATTGAGTCATGTAAATATGGAGACTTGCTTTATTATAAATGGTAAAGGACAGTTAATAATAAATAAATTAAACATAGATTTTAAAGTTTTAATAATAATAAAGGGTGGGTGTTTAAGGCAACCCACTCCAATATTCTTGACTGGGAAATCCCCTGGACAGAGGATCCTAGTGGGCCACAGTCCAGAGGTCTCAAAGAGTCAGACATGACTGAGTACACACACAGAGAGAAAAACATCATTCCTCAGCTTCATATTTCACAGATCCATCAATACCTTGTTAACTCTAGATTTAATTATGAAGACTACTTCAACAAAGATGTTAGAAGGCCATACAGAGACTAGTTTTGAGGCTCTGGGTAAGGAAAGAATTTCTTAAGTTAGATACGGAACACTGACCACAAGAGAAAGAATGATAAATTTATCAAAATCCCAACTATGACACTGAAAAGGCAAGGCATCCAATGGGATAAGATATTCGCCATACATGTAACACATAAAATGCTCATATGCAGAATAACATAAAAGAATCCACAAATTGATAAGAAAAAAACCTGAAAATTGAATAGAAGAAAGGTGCAATAAAGTAAAAATTAAAAAATACCCCCCCAAAAAAACCCAAATACCTAATAAAACTTTGAAACAGGAACCAAATTCCAGAATCAGTACCTGTGAATTTCCCCCTGATATGGTTAAAATTAAAATGACTTAAAATGTCACATGATTTAAAGACTGTGGAGCAACTGAATTTCACAAACACTGTTGCCAGAGTATATATTGGTTAAATAATTTTGTAAAACTCTTTGCCATTATTAACTAAGTGGAATCAAATGCCGATGTTCTGACCTAGCAATTCTATTCCTAAATATTTATGCAACAGAAATTCATGCAGCGAATAACATGCCTGAGAATATTATTTATGTTTTATTCATAAAGCAACAACTTTAATGTTCATCAGTAGTACAAAAGATAAATAAAGACATAATTGTTTAATTTAGTGAATTATAGCTACATGCAATAGCATGAATGGTCCTCTCAAACCTTTTATTGATGAAGTAATTTAATCATAAACAAAATACTATTTTTTTTGGTAGCATTTAAATTATAAGTCAGTCAAAACTAAACAACAAGATTAGAAGTTTGGATGGGAGATATTTTCATTATGATACAATGAGAATTCTAAAATTGAAGGTTCAAAGCCATTACTTAAATAGCAGAAAAATTTCTGCTTTATTGACTATGCCAAAGCCTTTGACTGTGTGGATCACAATCAACTGTGGAAAACTCTGAAAGAGATGGGCATACCAGACCACCTGACCTGCCTCTTGAGAAACCTGTATGCAGGTCAGGAAGCAACAGTTAGAACTGGACATGGAACAACAGACTGATTCCAAATAGGAAAAGGAGTACGTCAAGGCTGAATATTGTCACCATGCTTATTTAACTTATATGAAGAGTACCTCATGAGAAATGCTGGGCTGGAGGAAGCACAAGCTGGAATCAAGACTGCTAGGAGAAATATCAATAACCTCAGATATGCAGATGACACCATCCTTATGGCAGAAAGTGAAGAAGAACTAAAGAGCCTCTTGATGAAAGTGAAAGAGGAGAGTGAAAAAGTTGGCTTAAAGGTCAACATTCAGAAAACTAAGATCATGGCATCCGGTCCCATCATTTCATGGGAAGTAGATGGGGAAACAGTGGAAACAGTGTCAGACTTTGTTTTGGGGAGCTCCAAAATCACTGCAGATGGTGATTGCAGCAATGAAATTAAAAGACGCTTACTCCTTGGAAGGGAAGTTATGACCAACCTAGATAGTGTATTCAAAAGCAGAGACATTACTTTGCCAACAAAGGTCCGTCTAGTCAAGGCTATGGTTTTTCCAGTGGTCATGTATGGATGTGAGAGTTGGACTGTGAAGAAAGCTGAGCGCTGAAGAATTGATGCTTTTGCACTGTGGTGTTGGAGGACTCTTGAGAGTCCCTTGGACTTCAGGGAGATCCAACCAGTCCATCCTAAGGGAGATCAGTCCTGGGTGTTTATTGGAAGGACTGATGCTGAAGCTGAAACTCCAGTACTTTGGCCACCCGATATGAAGAGCTGATTCATTGGAAAAGACCCTTATGCTGGGAAAGATTGAGGGTAGGAGGAGAAGGGGATGACAGAGGATGAGATGGTTGGATGGCATCATCAACTTGATGGACATGGGTTTGGGTGGACTCCGTGAGTTGGTGATGGACAGGGAGGCCTGGCGTGCTGCAAATCATGGGGTCACAAAGAGTTGGACATGACTTAGTGAGTGAACTGAACTGATATTAGGAAAACTGAAATGGACACAGTGGATTATATGCCAAAATTAATGCATGCACCATGATAAACTCTACTTACAATCAAACACTTGTCAGATCAATTTAAAAACAGTCTTAAAATATAAGGATTATTTGTCAGTCATGTGAAGGAAAAACAAATTTTTTAGCTTTGAAATCACAGAAGAGATCACCTAAACAATACTGAGAAATGTAAACATAAAAACTTAACTGTGTTCTTTTCAGAATAAAAGTTGATTATTATGAATCACTCCAATGTAATAGTTGAAAACATTTATCAGGAGAAAATGAGGGGTCTAATATAAGCACATGAACGGTTATGAGGAATTTTTATAAAAATAAAATCACTAGAGTATGTTTGTGTTAGTCACTCAGTTGTGTCTGACTCTTTGTGACTCTGTGGACTGTAGCTTGCCAGGCTCCTCTGTCTATAGAATTCTCCAGGCAAGAATACTGGAGTGGGTTACCATTCCCTTCTCCAGGGGATTTTTCCAACTTAGGGAGTGAATCTGGGTCTCTTCATTGCAGGCAGGTTCTTTATTATCTAAGCCACCAGGAATAACTTATGCCAATATAACAGGGAAAATACAAATGATCATAGTGAATGGACATAGTTACAATGAAATTGACTTCTTTACTTAGAGCTGATGACATTGAATTTTATGCATACCTTTTGGAAATTGCGATAAGAATTTATGTCAAATGTCTTATAATAATACATTCATTTTCTAAACCACTCCAATTTTAGGATTGTACCCTAAGGAAACAATTCAAAACAATTTCAAACTAGTATGCATGAAAACATTTGTTGCACCGTTATTGGTAATGCTCAAAAAAAGGTCCAAATTTTGAGGACACTTAAAGAAATACCTGGTGTATCAAAATGGTAAAATTATCCATAGTCATTAAAAGACTAATTAAGACCACCATTTATAATACTTAAGAGTAAAATTTTAAGAATGAAAAGAAATATATAACATGGTATCTACATTGTGATTGTGACTATGTTAAAAAGTATGCATGTGAAAGAGAATATATATAAATAAAAATTGATAGAATTATGGCTGATGTTTTAAATGTGTTATCTTTTAGAATTTAACACAATAATGTCTATAAGAAGAAAATCAATGAACCAAGTTTTATTATTCTATATTATTTGCAAACCTACAAAGTGCATAATAATGTATAGGACAGACCATTAGAATAGAGAACATCATTGACCTTCTGCTTGGGGAAGAATAAAATGACCTTTGAGATAGAGAAGGGGTAAAGAAAAGCGAACGATTATGCATTAACCAAGTAACCTTGTTAATATCTACCAAAGAAATGAGATGGGAAGCATGTACCATCTTTGCTGACCTTCCAGGTACCCATGACATAGTATAACTTTGAGGCCTCAAATAAAAACTGCAGTCTATTGTGCCTGACAGCAAGCTTTGCACTTTCATTATGCATATAATATCTAATAGATCTTTTGAAATCATTACCTGTCAAGAAGGGAAAAGAAGGGTAGAGGAAAAACCTTGAAGAATAGAGTTTGTCAAGGGTCAAAGTAAATGGCAATATACTTTAATAAGCAATAAGCTCCACATTATCTCTGGGTGGCCTATACACTCAGTGGACTGCGGTATCATAGACTGAATTGCAGAAAAACTTCTCAGTATCTGAGAATACCCTTCTGGGATATTTTCTATTCATCACTTTATATGTAGACCAAAAAATTTTAAAAAAACATCAATGTCACTGTTACTCTAAGTAATACATAATTGAGAAGACAGATTTTTGAGCAAATAAAACCTTAAAATGTACTATGTATTTATGATTATTATCCTTATGTTATCTACATTACTGTTTCCTTATGTTAATAGTAACACTGAGAACTAATCTTGTATTTATCATATTTTTAGTACTCATTATCTAAGCAATGTATGCAGGCTAATAATAAGACCACAGACTAGGTATAATAAAATGCAAATTTTATTTGCTAACAATGAAGGAAAAATATCTTTCAGGTAAATCTCTCTGACCACTGTACGCCAGCAAAACAAAGAAAACTTCCTTTTCACAAACAATCTTGGATCTAAGAACATGGAAGTTAATAATTCCCTATTCTCCTAGACATTCCATAGATCACATTCTAGTGGCAGAGTAATTGACATAGAAACAGAAATGAGCGGGAGTCAAATTACTCAGATTCTAAGTTGCACTCTATTGTAGAACACTTGCCATCATCTCGAAGTCTTGGATTTTTATTTTCTCATTGTATAAAAAGGAGTAAATATTGATACATAAGATGGTCTCCAAAGTTACTACCAACATTAGAGCCCTAATTCTAATCAGAAGCTAGACAAAAATTTCCCCTTCCTTTGAATCATGCATGCAAAAAGGAAGCAATGCAGCTGCTGTGGTAGCAACAACATCCTGAAACAGTCTGGCAAATTGTTGAAATCATAAAGTCAACAAAGTTTTAATGACACGTACTACAGAAAAACCACTATCCCTCCTCCAAACACTACAAAGTCTAATGGGAAAATTCCCCTTGCTGCCAGCTTGCAATGAAAAAAGAAGTACGGAATTGACTAGCAAAATTTGCCTTTAATTTGAAAGGAGAATAAACTCAAGGTTCTCTTGGGGTTTTAGAAACCTGGAAACTTCAGAGCACAGTTTGTGGTGTGTAAGTGGTTGGTTACCTTCTTCTTGCTGGACCTTTTATAGCTAAAAATACCACTTGGTTAATCCTAAGTATAAAGACAGGAAATCCTAATAATAACCAAATATATACTTTGGCCACCTGATGTGAAGAGCCGACTCACTAGAAAAGACCCTGATGCTGGGAAAGATTGAAGGCAGGAGGAGAAAGGGATAACAGAGGATGAGATGGTTGGATGGCATCACTGACTCAATGGACATGAATATGAGCAAACTCCAGGAGGTAGGGAAGGACAGGGAAGTCTGGCGTGCTGCAGTCCGTGGGGTCGCAAAGAGTACAACTCAACTGAGTGACTGAACGACAACGAATGTGAATTTTATGCAAAAATATTTACTGAGATACTCTTAAGATTTAGACTACATATAACACTTTTTTTTTTCATTTACAGTTTTCAAAGATGAACTTCAAGAACACAAGTTTTGCTTAAAAAAATATTATAGTTCATTGGATCCAGGTGACAATTTTAAGTGATACAAATGTCCAGTAATTTATCTTGGCAGTTATTTTTAACTCTAAATATTAAATATATTGGCACTCTAATAACTCATATGCTTGTACTTATATTTTAACTTCCTTTTAAAAGAAAATAGATATAAAACTTTCAAGTCTAAAACAAAATACCTTTAGGACTAACTTTAAATAGAGATATTTGTTAAATAGAGTTTAAAACAAATAATTTGACTTTTATTCAAAGAAATTTTGAACCTGGTGAAATATCTCCTTAACTTTCTTTCTGTCATGGAAGTTCTAGTTTTCTACCATCTTTACCAGGAATTCTCCAAAACATTATCATTCTATTACTAATTCCCTTATTAATTCAACTTATTTCTCTTTAATAATATTAATTCACTTAATATTTACTATCCAACAAATTAAAAATCAATATTGAATTTAATAGAAATTAGAATTCTAGCTACTAGGAATATAGAGAAGGCAATGGCAACCCACTCCAGTACTCTTGCCTGGAAAATCCCATGGATGGAGGAGTCTGGTAGGCTGCAGTCCATGGGGTCGCTAAGAGTTGGACACGACTGAGCGACTTCCCTTTCACTTTTCACTTTCATGCATTGGAGAAGGAAATGGCAACCCACTCCAGTGTTCTTGCCTGGAAAATCCCAGGGACGGGGGAGCCTGGTGGGCTGCCGTCTATGGGGTCGCACAGAGTCGGACACGACTGACGCGACTTAGCAGTAGCAGCAGGAATATAGAGGCTGGTAATCTCCTTTGAAAATATTTGTATAAATGAAACATAAAATTGCAAGATAAATAGGAGAAAATATGTTTTCATCATTTTGTACTATTAAATTGTGGAAATACCATAGAAATCACCTATCAGGATTTTGAACTGCCATATTACCAATATCCCTTACATTCAAATTGTCTCTGTTTTTTTTTCCCATGTGTTTTTCACTTTGTTTTAGATTGCATACCAGACTAGCGCTCTCTGTATCATTAGATATTGATCATATGTAATGTTATGTTCTAAGCTGACTCCCGGCCTGCCGCTGCTGCTGCTGCTGCTAAGTTGCTTCAGTCGTGTTCGACTCTGTGCGACCCCATAGATGGCAGCCTATCAGGCTCCACCGTCCCTGGGATTCTCTAGGCAAAAACACTGGAGCGGGTTGCCATTTACTTCTCCAGTGCATGAAAGTGAAAGTGAAAGTGAAGTCACTCAGTCCTGTCCGATTCTTAGCGACCCTATGGACTGCAGCCCACCAGGCTCCTCCATCCATGGGATTTTCCAGGCAAGAGTACTGGAGTGGGGTGCCATTACCTTCTCCGGACTCCCTGCCTATTCATCACTAAATAACATTAAGCAATTCTATCAAGAAAATTAGCAGAAATGACAAGCACAATACACTAATAACTGGATATGCTATAGTTCCCTGGGAAATGGACTTTTCTTAATGGTTGTCTACCTTGAAAAAAGAAATGTTTTATTTATATATTATAGAAAGGTAAAGGTATGTGTATAAATTATATGCTTGCATGTGTGTGAATATACAGTGATTTATATATGTTATATATATGAATATTTTGTATGTATATGTGTACATATATATAATTTTGCAGAGAGATTATTTGCTATGTATTTTTAAACATTTATACATGGAAAATTGTCAAAGGATTAGCTTGCTTTAAAAGTTAACTGTATATCTCACAAGAGGTAATATGGAATGCATGAAATTTTCTTCCTGACTCTCTATTTCAAACATACTATGTCACTTATTGTGTACTTTCGATTTCACATAGGTCAAATAAAAATTTTATGAACATTCATTTCTATGAAACCATCCAGTGTTAATTCACACCTGAGAGCTACTTCTCTCAGTCTTTATCCATAAAAGAAATAAGCATACAATCTATTCTTTGAAGAGAGTCTCTCAACATAAATATCCAAAAATTTCAGGGCCGTTTTATTATTTATGGGATCTACGTATTACAAAATATTTCTGGTGTAAAATTCAACTCATGTTGACTTTACCTTGGGAACATTTTATTTTGTTTTAGTAAGCACAGTTTCTGCTCACAGCCTACCACTCAGAGATCAAGATGCAGCGCCCACAGTTGTGGTAACATGTGTAAAGACAAAGTCATGATCAACTACCAAATGGGATATTTGGATATTGGCAAGAGTTCTTTACTTTCCTGGCTACAAGCTGACAAACTCCATCTTTCTTCATACGTTACTGAAACAGAGCAGCAAATATAAGACAGTCCTATAAGCAAAGACAGTAGACTGCCCACAGGAAGTCTCAAACTCTAAGGAATTGATATCTTATTCATTGAGTCTTAATTTTTCCCCTTACTTGGCCTTATTTTATTGTTATTGTTGCTGTTGCTACTTTGATTGTAGTTGTTTGGCACCAAGGTTGAGAGGAGTTAAATTTTTGGGAGGTTTAGTAAGCCAAGGTTTTCATTCCAAAATAGTTGGGGAAACTGTTAATGTGATATTTACCACATGATTTATCTTTATGGGTTTTTATTCACTCACATGTAAAACCATTGTTAAAAATACCTTACTTGACGGAATATTAAGAACTTAAAATAGCATATGAAAAGTGCTTATAATGTTAATAAGCACATAGTAGGTATTCAACTAATGGGACCTGTTAATTTTACCATCTTGTTCATAAGTTTCAGATCCTTATTTAACATCAAATAACTAGAAAACAGGTTGGCAAGGTTTGCTTAAAGGGCACATAAATATTTTAGGCTTTGTAGGTCAAAATAAAAAAGGAAAGTCAATGCTATTATGAAGATATTTACATAATTACTTAAAATATAACCATTAAAACTATATTTAGCTCATTGGCTATTAAAACAAAAAGACAAAGCAAAACAAAAAAAAATACAAAGTGAAGCCAAGTCAGGCCCACCAGTCATTATTGCTCATGTCTGAACTAGAAGATTAAAATTGAGAAAAGAAGTAAAACAATTTGGACCAATTTCAGCTATTTTGGTAAAAACAAAGCAAAAAAATAATTAGATAAAATAGGAATGATCTGGTAATTGTTTCTGTCCTTAATGTTACTATGCCTTAGAATAAAATTATGTCCTATGGAGTGGACCTCAATCTACTACACTGTCATCCAACAAAAGCTAAGACATGAAGTGCACACACATCATGGGAAAATTTCATGACAGGGAAATTACTGGGGAAAAAATGGAAAAATATTTCAAAAGGATTCTTTGCTGTTCAAAACCATAATACAGCCTGTCAAATCACAGAAACATTGAGACTAAAATATTCATTTCTAGATACACTAAAGCTAATACTGATCATGTTATCCATTTAATAAATAGCATGTATTGTGCACTGACTATGTGTCAGACACTATTTGAGGCCAGAGGATATACAAACTAAACAAAAAATCTTCCTAATCATCTTAAAACATATATTTTGGTATAGGAAATAAGAAACAGAAAGATACACCCATCTGAATGCAGAGTTCCAAAGAATAGCAGGGAGAGATCACTTCCTAAGTGATTGCAATAGATTGGGAAAGACTAAAAATTTCTTCAAGAACATTAGACACACCAAGGGAATATTTCATGCAAAGATGGAGACAATAAAGGACAGAAACAATAAATGGACCTAACAGAAGCAGAAGTTATTAAAAAGAGGTGGCAAGAATACACAGAATTACACAAAAAAAGATCTTCATGACACAGATAAGCACCATGATGTGATCACTCACCTAGAGCCAGACAATCTGGAGTCCGAAGTCAAGTGGGCATTAGAAAGCATCACCTTGAACAAGGAGGTGATGGAATGCCAGCTGAGCTATTTCAAATCTGAAAAGATGATGCTGTGAAAGTGCTGCAATCAATACACCAGCAAATTTGGAATATTCAGCAGTGGCCACAGGACCAGAAAAGGTCAGTTTTCATTCCAATCCCAAAGAAAGGCAACGCCAAAGAATATTCAAACTACTGCACAATAACACTCATTTCACATGCTAGTAATGTAATGCTCAAAATTCTCCAAGCTAGGCTTCAACAGAGAACTTTGGTTCTATGTGAACTGAGAACTTCCAGATGTTCAAACTGGATTTAGAAAAGGCAGAGGAACCAGGGATCAAATTGCCAACATCTGCTGGATCATCAAAAAAGCAAGGGAGTTCCAGAAAAACATCTACTTCTGCTTTACTGACTATGCCAAAGCCTTTGACTGTGTGGATCACAATAAATTGTGGAAAATTCTTAACGAGATGGGAATACCAGACCACCTTACCTGCTTCCTGAGAAACCTGTATGCAGGTCAAGAAGAAACAGTTAGAACCATGCATGGGATAACAGACTGGTTCCAAATCAGGAAAGGAGTATTTCAAGGCTGTATATTGTCACCCTGCTTACTTAACTTCTATGCAGAGTACATCATGTGAAATGCCAGGCTGAATGAAGCACTGCTGGAATTAAGATTGCCAGGAGAAATATCAATAACCGCAGATATGCAGATGACACCACCCTTATGGCAAAAAGCAAAGAAGAACTAAAGAGCCTCTTGACAAAGGTGAAAGAAGAGAGTAGAAAAGTTGACTTTAGACAACGTTCAAAAACCTAAGATCATGGCAGCCGGTCCCATCCCTTCATGGCAAACAGATGGGAAACAATGAAAACAGTGACAGACTTTATTTTCTTGGGCACCAAAGTCACTGCAGATGGTGATTGCAGCCATGAAATTAAAAGATTGTTGCTCATTGGAAGAAAGCTATGACAAACCTAGACAACATATTTAAAAGCAGTGGCATTATTTTGGCGACAAAGGTCCATCTAGATAAAGCTATGGTTTTTCCAGTAGTCATATATAGATATAAAATTTGAACTATAAAGAAAACTGAAGGCTGAAGAATTGATGTTTTTGAACTGTGGTTTTGGAGAAGACTCTTGAGAGTCCCTTGGACTGCAAGAAGATCAAACCAGTCAATCCTAAAGGAAATCAGTCCTGAATATTCATTGGAAGGACTGATGTTGAATCTGAAGCTCCAATAATTTGGCCACATGAGGGAAAGAGCAGACTCATTGGAAAAGGCCCTGATGCTGGGAAAGATATAAGGTGGAGGGAAAAGGGAATGACAGAGGACAAGATGGTTGGATGGATGGCATCACTGACTGAATGGACATGAGTTTGAGCAAGGTCTGGGAGATGGGGAAGGATAGGGAAGCCTGGCAAGCTGCAGTCTATGGGTTTGCAAAGTCAAACAGGACTGACTGACTGAATAACAACGACAATAAGGCAATAAAGAAACAGTATGTTACGTTAAAGGCTGCTGCTGCTGCTGCTGCTGCTGCTGCTGCTGCTAAGTCACTTCAGTCGTGTCCGACTCTGTGACCCCAGACGGTAGCCCACCAGGCTCCCCCGTCCCTGGGATTCTCCAGGCAAGAACACTGGAGTGGGTTGCCATTTCCTTCTCCAATGCATGAAAGTGAAAAGTGAAAGTGAAGTTGCTCAATCGTGTCCGACTCCTGGGGATCCCATGGACTGCAGCCTACCAGGCTCCTCCATCAATGGGAATTTCCAGGCAAGAGTACTGGAGTGGGTGATTGTGTGTGTGGAGGTGGGGGTGGGGTGGATTATGGGACAGGGAAGTTGCAATTTATGTAAGTAGTTAGGGAAGGTCTCGCTGATCCGAAACTAAAGAAGGTAAAAAAAACCTTTCCTTATAGTCATCTGGGGAACAAATATACTCAGTTCAGTTCAGTTCAGTCGCTCAGTCGTGTCCGACTCTTAGCGACCCCATGAATCGCAGCACGCCAGGCCTCCCTGTCCACCACCAACTCCCGGATCTCACCCAGATTCACTCACGTCCATCGAGTCAGTGATGCTATCCAGCCATCTCATCCTCTGTCGTCCCCTTCTCCTCCTGCCCCCAATCCCTCCCAGCATCAGAGTCTTTTCCAATGAGTCAACTCTTTGCATGAGGTGGCCAAAGTACTGGAGTTTCAGCTTCAGCATCATTCCTTCCAAAGAAATCCCAGGGCTGATCTCCTTCAGAATGGACTGGTTGGATCTCCTTGCAGTCCAAGGGACTCTCAAGAGTCTTCTCCAACACCACAGTTCAAAAGCATCAATTCTTCGGCGCTCAGCCTTCTTCAGAGTCCAACTTTCACATCCATACATGACCACAGGAAAAACCATAGTCTTGACTAGATGGACCTTTGTTGGCAAAGTAATGTCTCTGCTTAGGCGGAGGTAAATGAAAAGTCTGTAAGTCTGAAAGGTGCCTGGTATCAGGAGGAAAGTGAACGGAGGCATGTGACTGACGCTGACCACATGAAAGGAAGGACAAATGTCCTGTAAGATGGTGCTGTGTGAGCCACTCTAAAAGGAAAATGCTTTTATCCTCTGAGAGAATACAGAAACCATTGGAGGTGTTACACAGGAGTGACATGATATAACTTTCATTTTGGCAAAATTACTCAATAATGATTTGTTCCTGGGATCTTTATTGGTATTCAGTTTGACAATGAGTGTAGGTAAATTATGTTACCCTAGTGAGAGATGTTCTTCAGCCTGGAATCATTTATCTTATTTTGATTTTGTTTGTAGATTAATTTTTCTTTCAAAATAAAGATTTTCAATAATCAAATTATCAATTTACTCATTTATTATGAAACCAACAAGTGAAAGTCACTCGGTTGTGTCCGACTCTTTGTGACCCCGGACTATCCTGTCCATGGAATTCTCCAGGGTATAATACTGGAATGGGTAGCCGTTTCCTTCTCCAGGAGATCTTCCCAACCCAGGGATCAAACCTAGGTCTCCCACATTGCAGGCGGATTCTTTACCAGCTGAGCCACAAGGCAAACCCCAAACCAACAAAGATACATGTAATATACCTTAGGTGTTAGAGTCTCTGTGGGTCACCTGCAATATAAGAATGGTTCAGAAATACTAAAAGAGTCCATCCCCTACTGGGGGGATTGTAATTAAACAACATGAAAATACGGGAAAAAATTTACAATGAAGAATCCAATACAAGCTATAATACCTTCCGCATCTTATTGATATCACCGATTCTACTACAAACAGCACCAATCACAATAGTAATAAATTATCAATCAATGAGCAAATGGGTGGCTTCTTGGAATAAGTGCCACTAACTCTATATGTGATCCAAAGGACCTCAATTTCCATTTACATAATATTAGAAGGTATAGTATTCTGTATCTTCCCATATTTCTGAGCATTTGTAACTATTATTGTTGGTTCAATTTCAGAAAAGTGTCTGCTTTTCTACAGTTCATAGTCTTTATCTTGAAACCGAAAAGAAAAAGGTTTTTTTTTTTTTTAAATATCTAAGAATTATATGCTACCAGCTAGTAGTAATCAAGGTGCGACAAAATTAGAATTGGTAATCAATAGCATAAAATCATGCAGTAGTGTTGTATGGATTTCCAATGAAGTGTATGTGAAAAAAACTCATGATTGGACATAAGGAAAAACTTAATTCAAATGCTAGCTTTGTGACTTGCTGTTGTTATGGTCATGTCACTTTTATATCAAGTTAAATCTATTTATTGTCTTATTTATTTTCTTTCTATCTAGGATGAAATTTTATCTCAAGAAAATTAACTGACCTGACCATAAAGGAAGTCAGAACTATTGGGATTTCAGCACAATCAAATCTAGATGAGGAAGTACCTGAAATATTGGGTGACTGCTAACAATTGAGCTCAGGAACAAATACCATGGGCACTGGTTGATAAAAATCAAAAGAACAGTATAAACGGTGAAGACTGCCTAAGGGCTCAGAGGATATAAAAATCACAAATAGAAGGAAAGATCAGTAAAACTTCACAGAGGAGGTTGAACATACTCAAGAAAAGATATTTGAAGGGGAGATGAGGCTTAAAGAAAGGGTAACAGAAAGGGCATTCCAATGAAATGGAATAACTAGTGATCCTAGTTGGTGAAACATGAGGCATGAACATAGCAGGGGAAGATGCCTGAATTTAGCTGCAAGAGAGGACACAGAGAGAGGAAGAGGTAATACACTATGCAAGGAAAAGGAGTTTGTGGCCAAATTACAGGGATTTCAAAACTCAAATTTTTATGACTTTAAAATTTTGTTACCAAGCAATGAAGTATTTACCTTGCAAATCAAGTCTGTGTTATTGTACTTACTATTTCTTTTAGGCTGTCATCTCACATTTGATTCCCTGGTGGCTCAGATGGTAAAAAATCTGCCTGCAGTGCAGGAGACCTAGCTTTGATCCCTGGGTTGGGAAGATGTCCTGGAGAAGGAAATGGCAACCCACTCCAGTATTCTTGCCTGGAGAATTCCATGGACAGAGGAGCTTGGTGAGCTATAATCCATGGGGTCCCAAAGAGTCGGACATGACTGAGCAAATAACACCCACACACTCACACTTCATGAGATCATATTCCACATGGTTTTTAGGACAAACAATCAAAATACAAAGAGATCAAATTTTAATGCATATGGCCACGAGAATTGGTAAGAATGTTATTAAAATTTTCTATAATAAAAGAGCAAAGCATTTTTTCCCTATGTCTAAGCTTTTTAAGTTAAAAACTTTTAGCTTAAAGTTAGAATTGTGGGTTACAGGTTGCTTTATAGTATAATTTTCAGTTCAGTTCAGTTCAGTTCAGTTGCTCAGTCATGTCCAACTCTTTGCAACCCCATGAATTGCAGCACGCCAGGCCTCCCTGTCCATCACCAATTCCCAGAGTTCACTCAGACTCACGTCCATCGAGTTGGTGATGCCATCCAGCCATCTCATCCTCTGTTGTCCCCTTCTCCTCCTGCCCCCAATCCCTCCCAGCATCAGAGTCTTTTCCAATGAGTCAACTCTTTGCATGAGGTGGCCAAAGTACTGGAGTTTCAGCTTCAGCATCATTCCCTCCAAAGAAATCCCAGGGCTGATCTCCTTCAGAATGGACTGGTTGGATCTCCTTGCAGTCTAAGGGACTCTCAAGCGTCTTCTCCAACACCACAGTTCAAAAGCATCAATTCTTTGGTGCTCAGCCTACATCCATGCATGACCACAGGAAAAACCATAGCCTTGACTAGACAGACCTTTGCTGGCAAAGTAATGTCTCTGCTTTTGAATATGCTATCTAGGTTGGTCATAACTTTAAATTGATTGCTTAAGCTCAGTTAAAGCTTATTTTATTGAAACATGTAAAATATCATGTAAGAAACGGGTTGCCAGTCCAGGTTCGATACACGATACTGGATGCTTGGGGCTAGTGCACTGGGACGACCCAGAGGGATGGTATGGGGAGGGAGGAGGGAGGAGGGTTCAGGATGGGGAACACATGTATACCTGTGGCGGATTCATTTTGATATTTGGCAAAACTAATACAATTATGTAAAGTTTAAAAATAAAATAAAATTTAAAAAAAACTGAATAGTTTGGATTAGATGTCCTCTGAGGTCACTTCCTAAAGGAATATTTTAAATTCAAAAATTTTAGATTTTAAGGAAAAATTTTCATGTGAAGATTAATGTTAATATAATATAGCCAAGTCTAGACAACACATCCAGAAGGTAAATCAATTTACTATGAAGTTCCAAATAACAAAACCAATTACCCTTGTCATTTAAACAATTTTCAGTCTAAATTGTTGAGAAAGGATAGATCACAGGAATAATGGGGAAAGGATTTACTTTTTATATCAGGTACAAGAATTTGATCCTCAGTCTTAATACTCTTGTGACCTTGAATATGTTACTTAAACTCGATGAGCCTCATTTCTTTTCTCCACATAATGTGGCTAATAATAAATACATATATTCTCTATGCCAATTTGCTTTTAAAGTACTATCCTCAATCTTTACTGGCTTTGCCATTTACCTTTTTTTATTGGTCAGAATCTGAAATATAAGGCTGGTGGATCATATTTTCCTTTGTAGTTGATTTAAATTTGTCTATTTCAATTGGTTTTGATATTTTTGAAGAAAGAAATGACCTCATCAGTGAATTACATATAGAAATAGCATGTTTGATCTGGAAAGCCAGTCTATTCCTTTCATTTCACATGTGAGTAAACAGTCACAAAAAGTAAACAGCTTGCCCAAGATTAAACCACCAGATTAAAGAGAATGGTAAACCACTTCAGTATTCTTGCCTTGAGAACCCCATGAACAGTGTGTGTGTGTGTGTGTGTGTGTGTGTGTGTGTGTTAGTTGCTTAGCCGTGTCTGACTTTTTACAACCCCATAGCCCGCAGCCCCAGTAGGCCCCTCTGTCCATGGGATTATCCAGGCAAGAACACTGGAGTGGGTTGGCATTTCCTTCTCCAAAAGGAACTATAGAAAGAAAGAAAGTGAAGTCGCTCAGTTGTGTCCTACTTGCAACCCCTTAGACTGTAGCCTACCAGGCTCCCCCATCCATGGAATTTTCCAGGCAGGAGTACTTGGATGGGTTGCCATTTCCTTCTCCATGAACAGTATGAAAAGGCAAAAAGATAGGACACTGAAAGATGAACTTACCAGGTCGGTAGGTGCCCAATATGCTACTGCAGAGCAGTGGAGAAATAACTCGAGAAAGAGTGAAGGGATGGAGCCAAACCAAAAACAACACCCAGTTGTGGATGTGACTGGTGATAGAAGCAAGGTTGATGACGTAAAGAGCAATACTGCATAGGAAACTGGAATGTCAGGTCCATTAATCAAGGCAAACTGAAAGTGGTCAAAACAGGAGATGGCAAGAGTGAACATCAACATTCTAGGAATCAGCAAACTAAAATGGACTGGAATGGGTGAATTTAACTCAGATGACCATTATATCTACTACCGTGGGCAGGAATCCCTTAGAAGAAATGGAGTAGCCATCATAGTCAACAAAAGAGTCCGAAATGCAGTATTTGGATACAATCTCAAAACCGACAGGACGATCTCTGTTCATTTCCAAGGCAAACCATTCAATATGACGGTAATCCAAATCTATGCCCCAACCAGTAACACTGAAGAAGCTGAAATAGAAGGGTTTGGGGAAACAGTGGAAACAGTGTCAGACTTTATTTTTCTGGGCTCCAAAATCACTACAGATGGTGACTGCAGCCATGAAATTAAAAGACGCTTACTCCTTGGAAGGAAAGTTATGACCAACCTAGATAGTATATTCAAAAGCAGAGACATTACTTTGCCAACAAAGGTCCAGCTAGTCAAGGCTATGGTTTTTCCTGTGGTCATGTATGGATATGAGAGTTGGACTGTGAAGAAGGATGAGTGCTGAAGAATTGATGCTTTTGAACTGTGGTGTTGGAGAAGACTCTTGAGAGTCCCTTGGACTGCAAGGAGATCCAACCAGTCCATTCTGAAGGACATCAGCCCTGGGATTTCTTTGGAAGGAATGATGCTGAAGCTGAAACTCCAGTACTTTGGCCACCTCATGCGAAGAGTTGACTCATTGGAAAAGACTCTGATGCTGGGAGGGATTGGGGGCAGGAGGAGAAGGGGATGACAGAGGATGAGATGGCTGGATGGCATCACTGACTTGATGGATGTGAGTCTGAGTGAACTCTGGGAGTTGGTGATGGACAGGGAGGCCTGGCGTGCTGCGATTCATGGGGTCGCAAAGAGTCAGACGCAACTGAGCGACTGATCTGATCTGATCTGATAAAGACCTACAAGACCTTTTAGAATTAAAACCCAAAAAAGATGTCCTTTTCATTATAGGGAACTGGAATGCAAAAGTGGGAAATCAAGAAACACCTGGAGTAACAGGCAAATTTGACTTTGGAATACGGAATGAAGCAGGGCAAAGGCTAATAGAGTTCTGTCAAGAGAAAGCAATGGTCATAGCAAACACCTCTTTCAAACAACATGAGAGAAGACTCTACACATGGACATCACCAGATAGCCAACACCGAAATCAGACTGATTATATTCTTTGCAGCCAAAGACGGGGAAGCTCTATACAGTCAGCAAAAACATGATCAGGAACTGACTATGGCTCTGGTCATGAACTCCTTATTTCAAATTCAGACTTAATTAAAGAAAGTGGGGAAAACCACTAGACCATTCTGGTATGACCTAAATCAAATCCCTTATGACTATACAGTGGAAGTGAGAAATAAATTTAAGGGACTACATATGATAGACAGAGTGCCTGATGAACTATGGACAGAGGTTCATGACACTGCACAGGAGACAGGGATCAAGATCACCCCCAAGAAAAGGAAATGCAAAAAAGCAAAATGGCTATCTGAGGAGGCCTTATAAATAGCTGTGAAAAGAAGAGAAGTGAAAATCAAAGGAGAAAAGGAAAGATATACCCATTTGAATGCAGAGTTCCAAAGAATAGCAAGGAATGATAAGAAAGTCTTCTTCGGTGATCAATGCAAAGAAATAGAGGAAAACAATAGAATGGGAGCAACTAGCGATCTCTTCAAGAAAATTAGAGATACCAAGGGAACATTTCATGAAAAGATGGGCTCAATAAAGGACAGAAATGGTATAAACCTAACAGAAGCAGAAGATATTAAGAAGAGGTGGAAAGAATACACAGAACTGTACAAAAAAGATCATCATGACCAAGATAATCATGATGGTATGATCACTCACCTAGAGCCAGACATCCTGGAGTGCGAAGTCAAGTTGGCCTTAGGAAGCATCACTACGAACAAAGCTAGTGGAGGTGATGGAATTCCAGTTGAGCTATTTCAAATCCAAAAAGATGATGCTATGAAAGTGCTGCACTCAATATGTCAGTAAATCTGGAAAACTTAGCAGTGGCCACAGGACTGGAAAAGGTCAGTTTTCATTCCAAGCCCAAAGAAGGGCAATGCCAAAGAATGCTCAAACTACCACACAATTGCACTCATCTCACACGCTACTGAAGTGATGCTCAAAATTCTCCAAGCCAGGCTTCAGCAATACGTGAACCATGAACTTCCTGATGTTCAAGCTGGTTTTAGAAAAGGCAGGGGAACCAGAGATCAAATTGCCAACATCTGCTGGATCATGGAAAAAGCAAGATAGTTCCAGAAAAAACATCTATTTCTGCTTTATTGGCTATGATAAAGCCTTTGACTGTGTGGATCACAATAAACTGTGGAAAATTCTGAAAGAGATGGGAATACCAGACCACCTGACCTGCCTCTTGAGAAACCTGTATGCAGGTCAGAAAGCAACAGTTAGAACTGGACATGGAACAACACACTGGTTCCAAATCGGGAAAGGAGTATGTCAAGGCTATATATTGTCACCCTGCTTATTTAACTTACATGCAGAGAAATGCTGGGCTGGAGGAAGCACAAGCTGGAATCAAGATTGCCAGAAGAAATAGTAATAACCTCAGATATGCAGATGATACTATACTTATGGCAGAAAGGGAAGAAGAACTAAAGAGCCTCTTGATGAAAGTGAAAGAGGAGAGTGAAAAAGTTGGCAAAATGTCAACATTTAGAAAACTAAGATCATGGCATCTGGTCCCATCACTTCATGGCAAATAGATGGGCAAACAGTGGAAACAGTGGCTGACTTTATTTTGGGGGGCTCCAAAATCACTGTAGATGGTGATTGTAGCCATCAAATTTAAAGACACTTACTCCTTGGAAGGAAAGTTATGACCAACCTAGACAGGATATTAAAATAAAGAGACATTACTTTGTCAACAAAGGTCCATATAGTCAAGACTAATGTTTTTCCAATAGTCATGTATGGATGTGAGGGTTGGTCTGTAAAGAAAACTGAATGCTGAAGAATTGATGCTTTTGAACTGTGGTGTTGGAAAAGACTCTTGAGAGTCCCTTGGACTGCAAGGAGATCTAACCAGTCCATCTTAAAGGAGATCAGTCCTGGGTGTTCATTGGAAGGACTGATGTTGAAGCTGAAACTCCAATACTTTGGCCACCCGATGAGAAGACCTGACTTATTTGAAAAGACCCTGATGCTGGGAAAAATTGAAGGCAGGAGGAGAAGGGGACGACAGAGGATGAGATGGCTGGATGGCATCACCGACTCAATGGACATGTGTTTGTATTAACTCTGGGAGTTGGTAATGGACAGGAAGGCCTGGCGTGCTGCAGTTCACGGGGTCTCAAAGAGCTGGACATGACTGACTGACTGAACTGAAGATTAAACAGTTGTAATATTTCCTCAGTAATTCTACCCCAGCAGAATATTTAAAGTACTCTACATAGCCATTGTATTTTAACTCAATTTCTACAATTTTACTCAAATCAGTCTTACTGAACGACTGCAAGTTATCTATAAGGAAAACAAAACATGCAAAATATGTGAAAATTTGGACTCTCCAAAATGATTGACTCTTGAAGCTCAAATGTCATACTAGATTATATAAAATATTGTCATTTGGTAGGAAGTTTGTACAAATAAAAAATTAAGCTCGAAGTGATCTTTAGTTACCTTTTTATTCTAGTATTAATTATACCATGTCTTGGTCATGAACTGAGCACAGAGTAAGATAAGAAAACCTGAGCAAATGTAACAAAATGGAAATATGCAAAAGAAAAAAATAGCAAAAAAAATCACTTCTATATGACACTAATAATGCTCTGTATTTGCTTTATTCTCTCTTTGTATAGTCAAGATAATTTCCTGAAAACAGGACCTTTGGTTTCTGAAAGCCCATCTGCTCTTGATTTTATATATCCTCTAATGTATTGACTATTATAATTTTCATCACATACACTGGATTTATTGCAAGATGCAAGGCCCAGCTTAGTTCTCACCTGACATAAACTTGTTTGACCACTTTTAAACAGAGTTAGCACCTAATAGAAGACAACATCATTCACTCTGCACACTCCCTAGACTCAGTGAGTAACAAAATAAAGTCTTTTATCCAACTTCATATCGAAAAGGGAAAAGGTGAAATCAATGGAACAATAAAAACTGCAATCTCTTTTTGTCACATTTTATGATCTCATCACCAGCAAACTCCACAAGGTCATCACTCTTTGTATTAGTCTGTTAACAGTCTGGGCACAATCACTGCTACCTTTTGAACTGTTGTTTTTTTTTGTTTGTTTGTTTGTTTTTAACAATATTGCTTTTTATTTGTTTGTTTTATAGAATATTACTATAGGTTACCCCTTTTTGGTTAAAATGAACCTTAGTGAAGAATGCTGTCATGGACTGCAGTAAACCTATGCAAGTAAGATACATATGGCCTTCCAGCAGCATTCCACAAAGCTTCTGTTGCCTAGCTACACCATTTCTTTATCAAATCAAAAGCAAAAACAATCAGTGCCCTCAATATACAGCTCAATATACACAATCAATAACCTCAGATATGCAGATGACACCACCCTTATAGCAGAAAGTGAAGAGGAACTAAAAAGCCTCTTGATGAAAGGGAAAGAGGAGAGTCAAAAAGTTGGCTTAAAGCTCAACATTCAGAAAACGAAGGTCATGGCATCTGGCCCCATCACTTCATGGCAAATATATGGGGAAACGGTGTCAGACTTTATATTTGGGGGCTCCAAAATCACTGCAGATGGTGATTGCAGCCATGAAATTAAAAGACGCTTACTCCTTAGAAGGAAAGTTATGACCAACCTAGATAGCATATTCAAAAGCAGAGACATTACTTTGTCAATAAAGGTCCATCTCATCAAGGCTATGGTTTTTCCAATGGTCATGTATTGATGTGACAGTTGGACTGTGAAGAAAGCTGAGTGCCGAAGAATTGACGCTTTGGAAATGTGGTGTTGGAGAAGACTCTTGAGAGTCCCTTGGACTGAAAGGAGATCCAACCAGTCCATTCTGAAGGACATCAGCCCTGGGATTTCTTTGGAAGGAATGATGCTAAAGCTGTAACTCCAGTACTTTGGCCACCTCATGCAAAGAGTTGACTCATTGGAAAAGACTCTGATGCTGGGAGGGATTGGGGGCGGGAGGAGAAGGGGACAACAGAGGATGAGATGGCTGGATGGCATCACTGACTCAATGGTCGTGAGTGTGGGTAAACTCCGGGAGTTGCTGGTGGACAGGGAGGCCTGGCGTGCTGCGATTCATGGGGTCACAAAGAGTCGGACACGACTGAGCGACTGAACTGAACATAGCAGGGAAATTCTCTCAATAAGTAACAGAATTATGAATGAAAACTATAGATTAATCCATTTTGGTTAACAATGATTTGGTTGATTACAATCTCTGCTATTTTTTGATGTATCAGAGCCAAGGAGATTATATTTGGATTCAGGATCAAAAAAATTTCCTTGATGCTTTTTATGTGATTTACTGTAGAATTGAGTTTGATAGTGACTTTAGAAATCTGTTATGAGAAAATATTAGAAACTTAGGCAGGGACTCTCATAGAGACTCTCATAGGTTCTACAGAACCTATGAATTTAATTCATAAATCTGCTCTTTAGATTTAGCATCAATGTATTTTCTGTCCTCTCAATAACCTCTCTGGACTTGGCTTTTCTTCCCTCTAAATCTTTCTACTTTTAATCGGAATACTGGCTTCTTCCATCCTGTAGTTAAGAACTTATCCACCCTCCATCTTTTCACAGGAAGTTTTTCTTAGCTCTTGGTGTGACTGATCCTGACTTTGCTTCAGTTTCTATATTGGAAAAAGTCTTTAAACTCTGCCACTCTGGTGTCTCAGTGGTAAAGAATGCAGGAGACACAGGTTGAAACCCTGGGTCAGGAAGAACCCCTGGAAAGGAAATGGCAACCCACTCCAGTATTCTTGCCTGGAGAATCCCATGGACAGCAAGCCTGGTGGGCTATAGTCCATAGGGTTGCAAGGAGCTGGACATGAGTGAACGACTTAGCATAACTGCATGCATCTTCCTTTTATCTCAGGACCTAGATGTCATGTGAATATTCACTTGTTTCCTCATTGCCAATTCCAGGTCATTATTTTGCACCAACATGCCTATATGCCTCCTATTTTAAATTGCATGGTAACCTTATATTTATGTTTGTAACTCTCATATATCAATACCTTAGCAAAGTCTCTCAATTCACCAAGTGGGAACAGTTATACTTACCACTTTAAGCCTTCATTCTGAAAGTAAAACATGCTTTCAAACAATGCAGTAGCTAAAAATTTCCCCTCCTGTGGGCTGAAGATAAGCCTCACCTCCTCAGCTATTGGTTTTCTAGTCCAAAGTGGACTTGAAATGGACCTGAAATGGACTTTTCAAGAATAAAATTCTAAAGCTCTACTGTTTGTGCCAAGCTTTCCATCCTTCCCTATGCATTACTTAGCCCTAGCACAGTGTTTCCTACCCCATCACCATGGTCTTTATCAATCCCTTTCCCTAGTTTCAGAAAAGAAAGAAGTTTGCTTTTATCCTTTTCAGAGCTGGACCCAGATATCAGGTCTATCTTAATTACTTATGTGTCTAGGAAAAATATTTAGGTCTTTAAATTTTCAGTCTAGACTCTCATTTGTAAAATGGGGTTACTGAAACTTCATCAAATTAAATAATTAAATAAAATAAAACTCATGAAAGCTTAGCAAACTTCCTGGCATTTCAAGGATTCTAAAATGCAGTGAATATTTTATTTATTTTCTTTTTAGAGAAGCAATTAGATATGCCTGCAAAAATGTATGTCCTAGGACTGCAGCGAGGTGAATGAAGGCAGTTTCCATAATGCCACACAGTAAAGGTTAGGGGACAGGCTTTCTTAGGAGATTCGAGGGCCAGGCAATAGAAGAGCCATGGTTCATTGCATTAGCATCATCCTGCCCCCAACACTTCATCAATTCATAGTGTAAACTTAGAAACATACTTTAGTAGGGATAAACAGGAAGGACTTAGGCATCAGGTAATCTACTGGTCAACTCTAGGTATAAAGAGAATTTTCTTGAATTCTTAAAGTTAGCATTGCAGATCTTTATTAAATTCAGATTCAAGCTTCTAAGAAGAAGGCACAATTTGGTCCTGTAGGAAACTGAGTTCATTCAGACATTCCTACTGAAGAAGAGGGAGCCCTCTCTTCTGTTCACTCTATTGCAAGGCAACTTGATATTCTGGGACCAGTCACTCTAACACTTCTTATTGTTCTACAAGAGGATATTTGGTGAAATTGTGTACAAGGGTAAAATCAGACTCAATCTCCACTGGGTAACAGTTTAAATAAGGTAAGTGATATCCATTTGGTGGAAAATTATAAACTGAAGTCGCTCAGCCATGTCTGACTCTTTGCGACCCCATGGACTGTAGCCTACCAGGTTTCTCCATCCATGGGATTCTCCAGGCAAGAATACTGAAGTGGGTTACCATTTCCTTCTCCAGGGGATCTTCCTGACCCAGGGATCAAACCCAGGTCTCCCGCATTGGAGGTAGACGCTTTAACCTCTGCGCCACCATTAAAAATGTTTCTTACTGAGGATTTAAATTGTGACAAGGACAATAATTCAGAACTGTATCTTTTAAAATAGCCTATAAAACATGATAGGTAAGAGAATCCAGTATACATTTCAATTTTGTGGAAATCATAATGAATTTGCTTCTAAAGAAAAAGAAACAATATTAAAAATATAATATTAAAATTGACAGAAAAAAGCAAGAACAATAAAATTAATATTATATAAAATACGTGCACTAGTTAAGGCAATAAAGAGTCTTCTTAAAGAGAATTTAAGTACTTTTGATTAGTATTTTCAAATGCAAGGAAATTCTAAGATGAAGTTTATGTATGGTACCAAAACTAAATTAGGTGGGAAAAGTACAAATATACAAGTAAGTAGTCAACTTAACATCACTGTTAGTCCTATCAAATTATAAGATTTTGTGGAATTTTATTCATTTGCAAGTACATTATTCTATTTCTGTTCTTAAAGCCAATCTCAAATGCCAACAGTACTGAGAAAACCACACACACCAGAACCGAGCATCAGCAGGAGTAGCAGCATGAACAATGAAAGCAGGAAAGAAAAAGCCATAAACATCAATTTAGTTCACTAGAAGCCCCATTATCATCACTGTAATCTTCAAAGTTGGATCACTCTGCAGTAGCTTCAGATTTAATGTTAGAATCTTCTGCGACTAAATTGAAGAAATCAGTTGCTATCATCTTCTGAGCAGAGAAATTTATTCTGTGTAATTTAATGTAAAAGAGCTTTTTATATTTGTGACCATTATGCCCTTCCACATTAGAGCAATAGCAAGACACACTGAAAAGCCAAAAGAAGCTTTACAAGCTAGACTGCTTTATTGATGCCACAAAGAAATAGAGAAACTTGCAACCCAGGACACAATGCTGATGATATTTCGAAAGCACTTTTCCCCAGTTTGTACATTGATCCAAAATTGGATTTTTATACACTGAACTCAAACTAATGTTTATGCTGATAAGGGTCAAATGTGATGGTGAATTACAGACTCTCTTAAAGAGACTTGTTTGTACTTTGAGTTTGACCTTGGATGATTTTTACTCAAATAATCATTTTGACTCAAATAACCATTCATAAAAAGTCTCAGAATACTTATAATCTCCACAACAAGGACTGATAGGTAAGAACCAGTATCCCTTTATGTCTTACCTGCCGTTCATGTTGAGTGGGACCTAAGATCTCTACAGATGTTAGGTTTCATTAGCATTAAGACAAAATCAACATCTATAACATGGTCTCTAAAGTCTTGTAGGATCTGGGGTCTGCCTAATTCAAGAGCAACGTCTTAGGCTTTGCACTCTCTTCTTGTTCAATGGAAATTTGCTCACAAGAATTCCACCATAGTTCTTCAAACTTGCCAGGCTTTTTTTTTTTTCCCTGACTTAGGACCTTTCCTCTTCATCTTATCTGTGCTTTATATTCTGACTCAGAATTTCTCTGCTGCCCTCCATTCCTCATTTGTTAGTTGTTATAGCATCCTGTATTTTTCCTTTGTAGCACTTCTCACAATTATATTTATTTAATTATGCAATTATGGCTGAATACCTTCTGTCTTGTGCCGATCCACTGACATGCACATTTCAGGAAATTAGAGTCTATATACCTCTAAAGGTCTTTACGCTTCTCCCAGTGATTAGACAATAGCTCCACAAAGGCACTCTGTATGCATTGGTTGATAAATTTGGGGATGCCACTGCCAAGCTCTTTACATATGTCAATTAAGGAATTTGGGCATTAGCCTGACAGGGTTATGAAGTTAAGTGAAGTGATAGTCACTCAGTAGTGTCCGACTCTTTGCAATCCCATGGACTGTAGCCGGCCAGACTTCTCTGTTCATTAAATTCTCCAGGCAAGAACAGTGGAGTGGGTTGCCATGCCCTCCTCCAGGGAAGGGAATAGGAGAAGTAGGAGCCAGTGTATGTGGCCTCTGATGGACTATCAGTCCCCATCATTTTGGAAAAGACTGATATCTCTCTTTGATTGATTGTCAGATTCTCTGAGGAAGGAAAAATAAATGTTCTGATTGAGTAAGCCCTGAAGATTTCTATATGCAGACTTCAGGTTCTTGTCATCTACTTGGGAGAAAAGGTAAATATCAGTCTACCTGGTGTTGTCCTGCCATTAATCCATGTGTTCTCTCCATTCAAGCATTTTTACTGAGTGGGTTCTCCCTAATAATCTCTCAACTAACCTTAGGGTTTACAATCCATCAGGGCAATATAAAGTACAAGCATATACACTTCCTAGAAGTACTACATTTAGGCACACAGAAGATTTGCCAAAATTCTTCCTTTCATATTCACTATGGGGCCTAGGGTCACTCATAAATGGACACTGATGACCAGCTCTGAGTTTAGGTTCCTAAAGATACATAATCAGCTGTATATATTAATATTCTTGGCATCTATCAGAGTGAGATGGAGCAATGGCCTTACCAACATTTTTTCTTTTTAGCCTTGAAACAAAAATTTTTTTCTCACTCAAAGAGGTATAAATAATAAAACTGGGGTTCCCTGGTGGCTCAGACAGTAAAGAATCCACCTGCAATGCAGGAGATCTGGGTTCAATCCCTGGGTTGGGAAGATTCCCTAGAAGAGGGCATGGCAACCCACTCCAGTATTCTTGCCTGAAGAATCCCCACGGATAGAGGAGTCTAGCAGGCTATAGTCCATGGGATTGCAAAGAGTCGAACATGACTGAGTGACTAACCACAGCACAAACAATAAAACTAATTAAGAAAGTGGTATTATAGGCACTGTAAACATACTACAACGAAGCTAATAAAGGAAGTATAAAAGTATTTATGATATGCTGTGTTCTATCATGACTCAATAGTAGACTAATGACATAAAAAATGATCCCGTAATCTCAGGCAAACATTTAGCTAATATACTTGCTACACTACACAATGTAAATCTTTGAATTAAAAAAGAGCATATATTTTATAATGTAAAGGACAAAAAGCTAAGTTCAAGACCAATAATGTAAGAAAGACTCCAGAATTTTAAATTTCAAAACTGCAATTTGGTTATTTCATGTACCATAAATCAATGTCCTGTGTAATCAAAAAAGGAAAAATGAAAGTCTGTCTAAATTAATAACAGTTGAGCAGTCCATGTATATTAATCTAATCTAACAGGTTTTATTACTCTGCAGAAATTTTCTCAAGACTTAATATCTCTTATATAAAAGAGAAAGGATGATTGGGAATGATTAAAAAATATAATTGGGGAAAATGTTCATTTCAACTATAAATGAAAACTGGTAATGAATGAGCAATGAATGACCATGAGCTCTGTCATTGCTCAGTAATCATATTTAACAGAAAAATATAGTTCAGATTAAAATATGTTGAAATGGAGCTTGAAAGAAATTAAAAAAAAAAAAACACCTAGGTATTTTAATTTCTAATTAGGTGCCTTGAAGCAGTGAGCAATTTCACTGAAACTAAATTGTCCTTGCTACTTAAAGCCTTATAGCCAGATGACATGGTCTAACAATCCTAACACTTTTACAACTGAACTATGCAGGTTTTTGTATGCTTTAAAATGTTTGAATAAAGTTTTAAAATACAGTGATATAAGCAATAATTATAAAGGATTTCCAAACTATAAAAAACATAGATATTAAAAAATAAAATACAGTTTTGTGTATACAAAAGTAGATATATATGTGGTATATATTTAAAGTCTATAAAAATAATACAAAAAACAAAACACAACTAAAATAGGTAATAAACATTAGGCAAAAGGAAAATATTCACCCTAAAAAATTTAAATCTGATCTATTAAATCACATAATATATACATCAGTTGTTAGAAGAGGACTTCAAAATGGACTGAATTTCTTAGCCAATAAGAAAAAAATCACATCATATGATTCAAAAACATGTCAAAAACTATACCAGATATTTAGAAGAATTAATAATATGTAAAACACAAGGTTTAGTAGAGAGAAGTTCCCCCTACGGCTTATCACAGGGCATGGTCAAACAATGAACAATAACCACAGTGACTATAACACACTTGAATTAACTACTTATGAATTATGCTGTGCCAGGCAACCTGGGTAGTAGATATTTTAAAAAGTAAGTAAAGCAAAAAAAATCTCCATTCACTAGATTTTTATTCCAACTAGGAATGTCATAAAACAAAATTTAACTCAGTTTGGAAAATGGGTATGTTGGGGAAGCACCTGTTTACTATTGGAATGCACAGCTACCATGATAAGGTTGAGTCTTTTGTTTATAAAGGTATAAATGTACCTGGTTTAGATTAAATGCATCATACCAGAACACATTTCAGTAGAAGCAAGCCTTTTCTGGTACAGAAGAATGTGGTATCTGTGCAGAGTTTTTTAATGCTGTACTTTAATTAAGTCATGTCCACCATGAAATTGACAGCTGCATAACCTTCAGCCAGCCATCCTTGTTTTAGACAGGATAGGCCAGGTTACAATGTAGTAACAAACAGTCTCCATAACTTGATAGCTTAGAACAATTATGACTCATCTAGCCCACATTACACATCAGGCATGCTTGGTGTACATACTTTACAATGTGGATGATTACCACAATACAAAGACAGGGATGGCAATTTATATACTGGCTTTTAAATGCTTCTGTCCTGACAGAATGCATGTCACACATTTCTCTGACCAAAGTAAGTAAATGAGGGTATCTAACTTCAAGGGAAAAGACAAAATCAATCCTATCCTGAATAGAAATTGGTAATGAAAACAATACCTCCTAAGTAATGTCTACAAGGTCTAGAAGATGCTGAGAATAGCTGTGAAATTCTATTACCCAAGAAAGGAAGACCTGTAATTCCACTAGGGAACAACTAAAATCTTCCTATAAAATTTAAGGAGAAACAAAATCATATGAGAGGAGAAAGTGTCCATAAAATCTGACATTTTCTTCATAAGTTTGGGGATAATCAATTTCAGTTCAGTCGTTCAGTCATATCCGACCCTTTGCGACCCCATGTACTGCAGCACGCCAGGCTCCCTGTCCAGCACCAACTCCCAGAGATTGCTCAAACTCATGTCCATTGAGTCAGTGATGCCATCCAACCATCTCATTCTCTGTTTGTCCCCTTCTCTTCCTGCCTTCAATCTTTCCCAGCATCAGGGTATTTTCCAATGAGTCAGTTCTTCCCATCAGGTGACCATTCAGTTTCAACATCAGTCCTTCCGATGTATATTCAGGACTGATTTCTTTTAGGATGGACTGGTTGGATCTCCTTGCTGTCCAAGGGACTCTCAAGAGTCTTCTCCAACACCACAGTTCAAAAGCATCAATTCTGCGGTGCTCAGCTTTCTTTATAGTCCAACTTTCACATCCATACATGACTACTGGAAAAAACCATAGCTTTGACTAGATGGATCTTTGTTGGCAAAATAAAGTCTTTGCTTTTTAGCATGCTGTCTAGGTTGGTCATAGCTTTTCTTCCAAGGAGCAAGTGTCTTTTAATGTCATGGCTGTAATCACCACCTGCAGTGACTTTGGAGCCCCAAAATAAAGTCTTCCACTGTTTCCACTGTTTCCGCCTCTATCTGCCATGACGTGATGGGACTGGATGCCATGATCTCAGTTTTCTAAATGTTGAGGTTTAGCCAACTTTTTCACTCTCTTCTTTCACTTTCATCAAGGGACTCTTTACTTCTTTTTCACTTTCTGCCATAAGGGTGGTGTCATCTGCATATCTGATGTCATTGATATTTCTCTCAGCAATTTTTATTGTAGCTTTTACTTCACTCAGCCTGGCATTTCGCATGATGTGTTCTGCATATAAGTTAAATAAACAGGGTGACCATATACAGCTTTAATGTACTCCTTTCCTGATTTGGAACTACTCTGTTGTTCCATGTCTGGTTCTAACTGTTGCTTCTTGACCTGAATACATATTTCTCAGGAGGCAGGTAAGGTGGTTTGGTATTCCCATTTCTTTAAGAATTTTAAGTTTGTTGTGATCCACACATTCAAAGGCCTTTGCATAGTCAATAAAGCAAAAGTAGATGTTTTTCTGGAACTCTTGCTTTTTCGATGATCCAACAGATGTTGGCAATTTGATCTCTGATTCCTCTGCCTTTTCTAAATCCGCCTTTTCTAAAAAATAATACTATCTGCCTTTTCTAAATAATAATAATAGAATAATAAAGGCCTCAAAGTTCTGAGCCATATTGTATGGCCATGGTACTTTTAGCCTGTTTGTTTTTTTTTTTTCATATAGGTGATAACAGAAGTCTACCTGATCTACAGAAAAGTCTCAATAAAGCATTAGTGGGATTCCCAGAATGGTTACCAAAACAAACTAGTTACAAAATCTATGTTAAGGTAACTAAATGAGGATCTCATTGGATGGGTTTATTAGAGATAATTTACTTAAAAGTTGTGAAATGTGTACCCCACATGACTGATTTTAATTTGTGAACAGATTTAAAAATCCTTCTTTCTGGCAGTAGTTAGAATGGACAGAAACACCTCAAAAATCAACACAGATGAGGTTTGCCTAATAAGTCAATAAATAACACATCTTTCATTCTTTTCACAAATCCAAGCATGCACATATGCACAAGCACTAAACACACACACACACACGACCCTTAATTAAAGAAAATGCACTTAACACACTTGAAGATATTGGCAAACAGATTTAACGTGTAGGTAGAATAATTGCTTGGTTGAAAATATAGATTGCAGAGAATAAGTTCAATATTTCAGATTTCCTTTCCATGAAAGAGCATAAAGGCATATTTTCATTGAGTACTGCTAAATATTGCATACTAGTCGACTGTACCTTATATGGGAGGATGATTCTCATCTTTGATTAATCTGATAATTACTCAAGATGGTGAAGAACATCATCATCCAAACTGAAGATGAGATGAAAATGAGATGTAGATAAGGTTCAAGCTAAGATTATATTCTCAGTCTAATTTGTAAAGCCTCCATGTATTCCACTATACCCAGGTTAAAACTTGGCATATTCTTTCATTCTGGGAACAGGTATTGTAAACTCATTAAGGTTACGTTGACACTTCTATTTTCAACTAAAACATCTGTTAATTTATACAGAGGTTTTCTTGGTTTAAACCAACTTGTCATTACTTCCTCTCAATGAGAGATAATGTGCTTAGGTTTTACAAGTGCTTTAAGTGTGAACTGAAAAGATTAACAGTTCTTGCCAATGGGTACTCTCTGTTCATATTTTTACATAATAGTTATCAAGAAGTCACAGGGTCTTAAGATAATAAATCATCATTTCTCACAACATATCTATAAACAGGATCAGGATTAATGAATTTCCTGGCAGTTTTTGGTTTCAGTTAGCCCAAATTCAACTACAGAAGAATCATAACTGTCCAAAAGATTTGGATTGTGCTAATACAGATCCCAAACAACCACTTCTGTCAATTTAATAAAGCAATTGGTCAGCAGTTTAAAGTCAGCAGTTCAAGCAAAAAAAAAATTTTTTTAAAAAGAAAAAAAAAACTAAAACAAAAAACAATGCTTAAAAATTTCATCATCTTTTCTGTTTATTTCACTGTGGTTTATATCTTTAATCAAATCTCTTACTCTACTTACCTGCCTTTTTAACTACTTTCAATGCAATATCATTTATCTTGTCTCTTTATGTGTGTGTGTATGTATATATATATATATATATATATATATATATATATGTTTTTTCTTATGTGTTTTCTTACAGACCGGCCTGATTTTCCTATTACCTTTCTTATCCTGGACAATTGCAATCAGTCCTCAGCATGCTTTATCATCTTGGCTGTCACCTCCTCTCTGAAGTTCTCTCTTAACCTCACACTGGATTCTAACTTCCAATGATATTACTAAATGCCATTTGAGAAATTTTCTCTTGCTGGGCTGGAGTTGTATAACTGTTCATTATTTTTTCTAACCGGACTCTTGAAAAACTAACCTCTTGAAAAATTAATGGAACTTGCAAAGAAAGTATGTTTAATAGCCCGCTCTTAATGAAGTATTAGCAGTCTAGCTATCAGATTTAAAAAGCCTTTATATCATGTCTGCTCTTTAATTGAGAGATATAATATCTGTACCAATAAAAGAAATTTCCTCTGCTACTTGTGTGCTGTTTCATGCAGCTAGTTTATGCTGACGCCACTCATTCATTCCTATTCAACGTCTTCATTCCTTAAACTTCCCTCCCTGGTCTGAGAAGCAAGCACCCAGAAATTTAGCAGGAATTTCAGGAAAGATTTCTGAAGGAATACAACGTCCCCTTAGAGAGAGTGTCCCCAGAATTACAAAGTGGCTACATAGAGATTCTGCATTCGGAGGATTGGCATTTTGAAACAAAAGATCAGAAAAGTTCCTAAAAGTCAAGAAGATCTGGGTAGGAGCTGAGTATAACTTAGACAAGCAGAATCTCACCAGATGAAAACCTTTCAACAAAGGGGAATGAAAGGCATGTTAAAAGACTCTTTTACTCACTTCTAGACTTGAGAAAAAGTGAGGATTAGAAATCTTGTTTGGGTCAGGGTGAGAAGTTCTAGCGGTTAATGAAGGAAGGATAGGAAATGAATTTGCTTATGTTTGAGCAATAAAGTTGACTTACTTGTAAAGGATGATTGGAGGTAGATGAGGAGGCAAATCTTGACACTTCAGAGGTACTGAGATCTGGCTGTCTACGTGTTCCTCAAACTCTGTGCTTAGCCCCTGCAATATACAGCCAGTACTACCTAAAATGGAATCCCAACATACTCTGTAGGAGAAGGCACTGGCAAGCCACTCCAGTACTCTTGCCTGGAAAATCCCATGGCCGCAGGAGCCTGGCATACTGTAGTCCATGGGGTCACTAAGAGTCAGACACGACTGAGTGACTTCACTTTCACTTTTCACTTTCATGCATTGGAGAAAGAAATGGCAACCCACTCCAATGTTCTTGCCTGGAGAATCCCAGGGACGGGGCAGCATGGTGGCTGCCGTCTATGGGGTCACACAGAGTTGGACACGACTGAAGCGACTTAGCAGCAGCAGCAGCAACGTATTCTGTTGGATTTTTAGTTCCTATCCATGTTATGGTCCTTATGCTGAGGAGCTCCAATCCTCCAAGTATTTTATCTCATTACTGATGTTTTTCTTCTCTCTTCCCAAAGTTTTGATACTTAGTCCTGCCATTCCAGTTATAACATTTTTTTTATATCTTAATTGGTTTTTTTTTAATTTTATTTTTAAACTTTACAATATTGTATTGGTTTGCTAAATATCAAAATGAATCCACCACAGTTATACATCTGTTCCCCATCCTGAACCCTCCTCCCTCCTCCCTCCCCATACCATCCCTCTAGGTCATCCCAGTGCACCAGCCCCAAGCATCCAGTATCGAGCATGGAACCTGGACTGGCGACTCGTTTCATACATGATAGTATACATGTTTCAATGCCATTCTCCCAAATCTTCCCACCCTCTCCCTCTCCAACTTTCTTGACCGCAGTTTGGATTTTCCAGTTTACTGTCTAAACAATAGAACTCAGGGGAATTCTCTCGGGAACCAGTTTTGCTTCAGGAACCCTCGTAATCAAGTCAATAGCTGTTTCGTTGTTGGTGTTGCTGTTTCTTTCTTTTGATTGTTTTCCTTCCTTAACAGATTAAAATGTTATTGAAATGCAAAAGTTAAGTAAATTGAGGACCTTATTTACTAAAATCTTTTGACTCCCTACCAGTTTTAAAATCTACAGAAGGCAATAAAAGAGAGATAAGGTAAATTAATTTGTGACAGATCAGGGGTACTGATGTGTATGTTTCTGACACCAAATCTCCTTTTTTTTCTTTCCACTATGCTACTCTCTTTTCCTATGCTTATCATGTAGGATCATTAGAATTTGAATTCAAAGACACCTTCATCTAAAATATAATTGTCAACACACATTTTTGTTCCAGTCTATTGCTATACTCCTCAAATTAGTCTGTTACATTTCTTACTTAATATAATCTAAATATTTTTGGATTACCCATGTGTCTACCATTTGCTGTGTGCATTCACCTATTTTCCTCTAGGTTTTCTTCCTCCTTTAAATGTGGGCCTGTGAAAGGTTATTTTATTGAATATAGATATATAAGTTAATAATTATGTCCCATCATCACGTTGCAGATATTATTCTGAATTATTCAAGCCTTCATGATTGCCACTGAAAAGCCATTTACCTTTATGGGTCATGACTCATTTCATTCTGTTTTTTTTTTAATTTTTCTTATTTTCCCTAGACTTTCTCTGTTCTGTTGCATTACTTGTGTTTAGAGGTATATCTATCGCTACCAATCTAATACATGTCTGCTTTTGCTTCTTCACATTGTGAATGTGAATGCATTTTTTATTATGATATATTATTAGCCGCAAACTCTTTAAATATTGCTTTTCCCCAAATTCAAAATATTCTCCAGTAAAAATTTTATTCAGCCTAAGTTGGAATCTGTCATTTAATTGTTGTACATAAAAGAATTCTCAATTTCTTAAGTTTCTTAAACACACTGACATATTTGTATATTTTATACCTATAAACATAGATGCACATCACACATTTTATATTTATACTGCATTCTGAATTGCTCTCAAGTTTATTTTCTGAGACTATCTATGATTCTTGCTACACAGGTATAAAGTGTGGCTTGGCACAACTATTGAGTTGTTATTTTAATCATTCTCCTTTTATAATGTGTTTGCCTTCTCTTTTGTTTTTTTTATATTAGATTTTCTTTTTATCATAGTATATTTTTCTTCCATTATATATTTTATAACAGTTTTACTGAGATATAATTCATATACCTTAGCACTCACCTTTTAAAGTGTACAATACGGTGGTTTTCAGTACATTCATAGTTAGGCAATTATTCTCACTAAGTTTAGAACACTTTTATTACTCCACAAAGAAACCTTATATTCATTAGCAATAATGCTAGAAAGAAAGAGAATATCTAGATAATCTTGCCAAATCCCATTTAACCATAAATGTAAGGGTTTATTTCTGGCCCCTATTCTGTTCTGTTGATCTCTATCTATATGTTTACCCCTTTGCGGGCACTGCATGGTTTTGATTACTGCCCTTTTATATTAAGTCTTGAAATTGGGAAATGTAAGTATTTCAAATTTCATATTTGTTTTTTTTTTTTTCAAGAGCTTTTGGCTACTGAAGTTCTATTGCATTTCCATATAAATTTTAGGGAAAACATGTCTATATCCTCCCAAAGTTAAGCAATAATTTGATAGGTACTGGGTAGAAATAAACTTGGGGAGTATTTCTCCCTTGACAACAAATTTAATATTCAAAAGTACAAGTATTCTTTGAGTCTATAAATATGCAATGCCATTCCATTTATATACCATTTCCCTCATTTCTTTCAATAAAGTTTTTAGTTTTCAGCGTACGGGTCTTTCACTTCTGTTGAATTTATTCCCTATTCTTATTCTTTAAATACTTTTGGTGCAATGGTAAATGAAATTGTTTTTCTAATTTCATTTTTTTAATTATTCATTGCTAGTGTAGAGAAATACAACTGAAATTTGATAATGTTCTTGTATCTACTTTGCTCACACATTAGTTTTAATAATTATTTATACATAACTTAGGATTTTCAAAATACCATGTCATCTGCAAATAGATATAGTTTTATTTCTTATCATCAAATTAGAATGTCTTTTATTTCATTTTGCTGTCCAATTGTCCATACCAGCACCCCCTGAGCAGTGTTGAAGGAGTAGGAACAGACAACCTTGTTATTCCTGATATTAAGGGGGAACCATCATGGTTTTGTTGTCTTCTTTTGTGTAATTATCAAAATCAACATTAACACTTTCTTTTTAGTAGTGAATAGTACTCTACTGCCTGGATGTACTACACTTTATTTACACATTACCTCCTGAAGGATATTGTGGTTTCTCCCAAGTTTTGGCAATTATGAGTAAAGCTGCTATAAACATCTATATGTAGTGTGTGAGTGTATGTGTGTGTGTGTGTGTAGACATATATTTTCAACTTCTTTGAATAAATGCCAAGGTACAAAACTGTCAGAGCATATGGTAAGAATATGTTTAGTTTTGCAAGAAACTGCTGAAATGTCTTCCAAAGTGGCTATGCCTGCTTTGTATCCCTACCAACAAGGAATGAGTTTTGGTTGCTCCACATCTTCTCCAGTATTTGGGATTGGCAGTATTCTGGATTTTAGCCATTTTAACACATGTATAGTGATATCCCATTGCTTTAATTTGCAATTCTCTGATGAAATGTGGCATACCTTTCATATGCTAATTTGCCATTTGTACCTTCTTTTTTTTTCAATTATTTATTTTTAATCAAAGGGTAAGTGCTTTAGTATTGTGTTGGTTTCTGCCATACATCAACATGAATCAGCCGTAGGTATATACATGTGTCCCCTCCCTCTGAACCTCCCTTCCCGACTTCCTACCTCATCTCACCTCTCTAGGTTGTCATAGAGAGGACTGAGCTCCCTGGGAGATAGAGCAAATTTCCCATGGCTATCTATTTTACGTATGATAACGTATAGTCTCCTTGCTACTCGCTCCATTGGGCTCACCCTCTCCTTCTTCCATTGTGTCCACAAGTCTGTTGTCTGTGTCAGTGCCTTCATAGCTGCCTTACAAATGGGTTCACTTTCTTTGGTGAGGCATTTTTTGAGGTCTTGAGCTCATTTTATAATCAGGGTGCTCATTTTCTTATTGTTAAATTTTACAAGTTTTTATGTTTGCTTTTTTATATTAATAATTGTAGATGATAGTCCTTTATCAGATATGTCTTTCGGGAAGATTTTCACACAGTCTGTGGTATCTTCTCTGCCTCTTGAAACATTTTTTAACAGAACAAATGTTTATAATTTTAATGAAATCTACTTTATCAATTATTTCTTCCATGGATTGTGTCTTTGGCATTATATCTCAAAAGTCATCACCATACCCAAGGTCATCTATATTTTCTCTTTTTTATCTTCTTGAAGATCTATTTTTTTGTTTTATCATTAGGTCTTGATTCATTTTGAATTAATTTTAGCAAGAGGTATTAAAGTCTATGTCTCTGTGAAGATTTTGGTGGTGTTGTTATTCTTGCTTTGTTTTGTTTGCATGTGGCTGTCCAGGTTTTCTAGAATTGTTTGTTGAAAAGATGACCTTTGTTGCATTAAACTGTCTTTGTTCCTTTATCAAAGATCAATTTACAATGTTTATGTGGACCTACTTCTGGGCTCTCTATTCTCTTTCATTGATTTATTTATTTATTCTTTTAAAAATACTACCCTGTCTTCTCAAAATGGAGAAGGTGATGGCACCCCACTCCTGTACTCTTGCCTGGAAAATCCCATGGATAGAGGAGCCTGGTAGGCTGTAGTCCATGGGGTCGCTAAGAGTTGGACACAACTGAGCTACTTCCCTTTCACTTTTCACTTTCATGCATTGGAGAAGGCAATGGCAACCCACTCCAGTGTTCTTGCCTGGAGAATCCCAGGGGCGGGGGAGCCTGGTGGGCTGCCGTCTATGGGGTCGAACCAGCAGCAGCAGTCTTCTCAAAAAGACCCTGTTATTCATTTTGACTAGTTCCTCCAAAATTTACCAAAAATTTACCTCTTTAATTAGTATTTGTCAACTTTGAAACTGAACAAGAACGAAAATATTCATCTTATGAGTTCATTCCCTTTCTCTTCTATAGAAGGATCAATTTGCCCATGTAACATAGGAAAAATCTTTCTATTAGTCAAGAAGACAGAGAACAAAACATTTATCCTACAGATCAGTTCAATAGTCCTCTTGATATTCTTTTTTCTTTGTTGGTCTTTTTATAATAGGCATTTTATAATTTTATAGGCATTTTATAATTTTCCTAATGATTCTCTTATAAACTCCCATAACACAGAGACTCTTTAATTTTTCTACACACCAAGCATCATTTAGTATGGTGATAGGAAACATTGCTTCATCTTACTACTCTCAAATGTTTCCTTCTATTCCTCTTTTTAGTATAAAGCATTTGGAATTAAAGTAATTAATATTCTTGAAGTATTAACTCATACCTTCAGGAGACACATACTATTCTTTGTAGCAGTAAGTTTTTTCTACATAAAAAACCATCTGAAAACATTAAACAACAAGCATTTATAATTTCTAATAATTCTTCAGACAGCCTAGCCAGCTTTTCTGATTTGGGCAAGATTTGATGGTATCGAATTGTCCAAGAAGGCATCCCTTGCAATTATACAAGTTGTCAGGCTGGTTGGTCTAGGCTAAAACAAGTAACAGACCCAAGCTGATATTCAAGAGATGGGGGAAAAAAATATCCCATATCTTAATAGAAAGAATAACAAAGTTACATTTCAGCAGGAATGTAAAACAGTCAGGAAAGCATGTGCATAACCCTTCTATGGCAATATTGAGACTCACGGTAAGTCATTTAGAGATAATATAGTTTCAGATATAATAAAGCATTCATAGAGTATAAAATATATACCCATCATCCTGTTAGAATGGAAGGCCTCTCACATGTTATCAATAGTTAATACAAGGCTCAGATTAATGAATTAGTAACTGTGATCAAAATTATAAGCTATATTTTTACTACTGTTTCTTACTAAATATGGCTATAACATGCAGTTCCAATGATCTTGTCTGCATTTTAAATGTGAATCAAACCTTTAACCAAATAAAAGTTGAAAGTTACATTTTATATTCTTCAATATGTAACCTTGTCCCATATTATAAATGCCAAACTAAAAATCTTTTCTTATATTATAGATTATATAAATAATTAGAGAAATCCACTTTACTTTCACCACGGTGTTGTTGGTTAAAGCACAAAACTAACATGTATGCAAAAATATAAAATATCAGAAAACTTGCCTATGCTTCAGTCTAGGCAAAAGTATCAGGGACACCTCTGCAAATCCCTTTTGATTATAGGAAACAAAACCAGGGTTGAACCTAATTTTAAGACACTGATGGGTCTACCACAGACTGAATTAAGCAGTGCACAAGGCAGATAGTAAAAATGCTGGGTTATCTTGCTCTTGTCCAAGGCTTAAAATCTGTGAGGACTTTTAAAATGGACAGAGCCCTTTCAATCACTTTCTCTTTCAAAGACTTTTTATGAAGGTAGATGAGCCCATAATAAAAGAAAGAACATTCACTTTGTCTTTTAAAAGGAGTCTTGAAGGCAATGAGGCTTGATATCAAACTGGCATCGGATTGTACCCATTTCCATAATTTTCTGTCACCTTGCTACTAATCTCTCTCCTGGGTTCATTTAAAGATCTAACTCCTAAATTCTTTGCTTGATTCCTTCTGTAAACTGTATCCTAAAAGCTCATATTGGACTCTGGCTTCACTCTCTCTTAAATTGAAGACTGCTTTTCAAGTTTGATGGTTGTCACCTCAGCTAACAGAACCCAGCCTAGTTTTATTTTTAGTTTACAACACCTGGTCTACGTATAATCCTTTTCTTCCTGCTCACTAACTTTTCTTCAGTCACGCTTTTTTATGTCCAACTAAGATGTTCATCTGTCCTTGAAATACTGATGAACAGTTTCAAACATATTTGATCCTGAGTAAACACATCTTTGGGAAATAATCTAAGGATATTACAAGCTACAAAGAACATAAAACAATCCCCACCCCCACACACAAAAAAAGAAAAACCACACAGCAAACCTCTGTGCCTATGAGACAGGCAAATGTGGCAGGAGAGATGAACCAAATGGGATGATTAATATGTTTAGTTTTATGGGCCAGTTAACTTGTCTAGGCCTAAGAATACCCAGACAGTGAAAAAACATTACTTCTGAGCATCTGTGAGGCTGTTTTTGGAAGCACGTGAACTGTAGACTGGATAAAATAGATCTCCCGTACTAAAGAAAGAGGTCTTCATCCAGTCTCTTAAGAGCTTGGATAAAACGAAAAGGTAGAGGAAGGGAGAATTTAATTTTTCCTTGACCTGGAACTTCCATCTTCTTCTGCCTTTATACATCAGTGTTCTTGGCTCTTGGAATTGAATCTACACCATTACCCTTTCTGACCCTGATTTTGGGGTCTTTGGACTATAACTGAGACACAATCAGCTCCCCTCATTCTCAGCCTTTAGGACTGAAACATACCTGGCCTCTGGTTTTCCAGCTCACAGATGATAAATCACAGGACTTCATAAATTCCATAGTAGGGTGAACCAATTCTTATAATAAATAAAGAATATATAATTGGAGCTCTAATTATATTTATCTATCTCCTATTTGTGCTGTTTCTCTGGTGAATGCTGACCAATACAGGGAACTTTACAGAATGATTGGGCTGGACAAGGTAGTATATCTGGTCCTTTGCTTACACTGTCTTAGCTAGTGCTTAGCAAAAGATGAATTATTATTATTATTATTTCTATTTTAAAGATAGTTTTTGATTTCTATTTTAAAATATTATTATTTCTATTTTAAGGATAAGAAACAGTGACAGATTTTATTTTGGGGGGCACAAAAATCACTGCAGATAGTGACTGCAGCCATGAAATCAAAAAACATTTGCTCCTTGGAAGGAAAGTTAGGACCAATATAGACAGAATATTACAAAGCAGAGACATTACTTTGCCAGCAAGGGTCCATCTAGTCAAAGCTATGGTTTTACCAGTAGTCATGTATGGATGTGAGAGCTGGACTATAAAGAAAGCTGAGCACCGCAGAATTGATGTTTTTGAATTGTGGTGTTGGAAAAGACTCTTGAGAGTGCGCTGGACTGCAAGGAAATCCAACCAGTTCATCCTAAAGGAAATCGGTTATGAATATTCATTGGAAGGACTGATGCTGAAGCTGAAACTCCAATACTTTGGCCACCTGATGTGAAGAATTGACTCATTGGAAAAGACCGTAATGCTGAGAAAGATTGAAGGCAGGAAGAGAAGGCGACAAACAGAGAATGAGATGGTTGGATGGCATCACTGACTCAATGGACATGAGTTTGAGCAATCTCCAGGAGTTGGTGATGGACAGGGAACCTGGCGTGCTGCAGTCCATGGGGTCACAAAGAGTGGGACACAACTGAGCGACTGAACTGAACTGGTGAACTGTACTGAAAGACAAGAAAGTAGATCTAACAAGATGAAATACTCTTGTCCAGGAATGTAAATGGTGAACTGAATGTAAACTCAGATTTTATGACTTCATGGCCGCTTTTTGCATTGGACCATGCAATATTTTTTTTCATAAGAACACCTAGACTTATTATACTTCCTTAGACAATGCATTATAGGAAAAAAAAAAAAAAACATTGAAAGATCAGGTGGGCAGAAATGTATTAATAGTGATAGCAAGGGGAAGTGGGAAAAAATAGGGTCCAAATAGTGTTAGGTCATCTAATGTGAAAATCATGGAAAGTCAAATGCTAATTTTTATCACATAATTTCTCTTTTAAACATATCCAACTTGAGTTTTTTTAAAGTCATAGAGTTTCATATTATAATATAGCCTATTTTTTTAAAGACAAAGCTTATTAAAATTAAATGTTCTATAATAAGAGAGATTTCAATAAAATAAGAATTTGCTGAACTACAAAAATGTAAATATGACACAGAAAGCACCTTTCCTCTGTGAAGCAAACTACAGATATTGTGGATGGGTAGTCTCACTAATTTCATTTTATCTGAAATACATTTTTGAGTAGACCAAACCATTAAAATCAAAGCCAGCAATGTGAAGTTGATGTTGATGAATTTGTATGGCAAAAGCCATCACAAATTGTAAAATAATTCCCCTCCAATTAAAACAAATTATTTAAAAAATAAAATTAAAAAGAAGAGTTCCCACTACAGATACCTGAAGACTGGTGACAGTTACTTTCTCTATTTGTAACCCCCATCCCCTGCCCCCCCACCCGGCACCAACATTTAAAAGCTAAGACTTAACTAATGTTTTTGTCCCTGAGGATAAACCAAACTTTAACTTAAATCTACAACTGGGAAACAGTTATTAAATAGTAAATATGACCCCTGTTTTATTGTCAAATAACATCATTTGTTTTAAATAAGTTCTTAGCTAATATAGTCAGTTATTATTCTTCACAGCAAGAAGTCTTATGCTTATATTTTTAAAATATGAAATGTTAGATGTTAGCTAATGTTACATTTTATGAAGAAAGGATCCAAAGTAGGTGATACTGAGTTTATCAATAAGGCAGATGTCTTATTTAAACGATGTCTTATTGCAAGTGATTATTATTTGCTATGAATTTGAAAAGCTTTACTGTAACTAATACTTGTATAAATACCTATTAGCAAATGATTAGCAGTTGAAAGATTGATATTGAGTTCATGTTTCAGTAGTCTTTCTGTATACCATCCCCAGATCTGAGAAGGAAATTTTTCTTAAATTTAATAAAGAAATACAAAGGTAAAGACATAATAAGACATCTCTATACTATAATAAATCATCCTTTTTCAAGTTACCTTGGTTTATATCCATTACCTTAGAATTTAATTACATATAAATAGCATTTATAAGAAATGGAGACTGAAAGAAAGCAGCTACTGTTTCTGATACTTTCATACAGATATCACTTTGAATGACCTAAAGACAATTAGTCATTTTAAGATATCATGATTTTTAACCAAAATCTTTGAAAAAGATATGTCTCCTTACATAAAGCATATATCCCCATTACAAATTGAAAATGAAATACATTTTGCAAGTGAGCATGTAATGTTTATAGATACCTTCTTGATGTGTTTAATGCATGTGAATACAGTTGATATCTAAGGGTAAAAAAAGGAAGACTATCTGATTTGAATAAGAACCTGTAGTGGAGGCAGAAATGAATTGTGTAATATAGTTTATGGCATAAAATTCTATTCATATCTGGCTTTCACAGACTATAGACTTCTCAGAGGGAAATCTATCCAATACAATGCATTTTTAGGGAAGGTGTACTTTAATTTATAAAGGTGTAAAGTGAATTACAGGGTTTTCAAAAGAAAAAAAAGAACTTGTTTTAACAATAGCCTTTGAAAACCTAAAAATGCATTCATAAAAAAACTCCTTTTATAATAATCCTATTTTGAAAATAGCAATATAAACTCACATTTTCATCAAAATCACACAGATCAGTCCTACATTGGGTATATTCTTGTTTCACTGACAATTCAAAAAGAAAAATATACGTAACTTGCTGCTGGGTTGGAGAATTACAAATGTTATTGCAAAAACATACACTCCTTATTTACTACCAATGTTACCAACTTTTGAATATCTACTTAAAAATATCAGATTAAAGACACAGCTAGCCCCCAAGCTAATGGATAATCTTACCAATATATTTGGCTATGAAATGTGTTTTACATCTGTATTTGGAGCATATTTCTAAATATATTTCCCTTATACAAATTTAGGCTGTATTGTATCTAATTCATATTGCTCTGGTAAAAACAAACAAACAAAAAGAAACCAATAAGACCTGTTAACTCTTCATTAAGTAGCATGGTAATTATCAAAAATTGTATCAGATGTCTTATAGAATTCTAAAAGGGTCTATGGTACAAAACCACCTCAAGGACATTAAGACTGCATGTAGAGATCCACCAGAGTTCTCTGAATTTCTATGTCTATCAACATAATTCATGGATCTCTCAGATTCTGTTTAACCTTTTTTTTTTTTTTTTTATCTCTTTCACATTTATTAAGTGCCTATTTATTACATGCCAGGCATTCTTCTAGGCAGTTGAGTTTATGGTAGTCAACTAAACAAAGTCTTTTCCTTTGAATGCCTTATATTACAGTGGGAAGAGATAAAATAAGTATCACATGTGTGTGTGTATTTTGATAAGTACCATAAAGAAAAAGCAATCTGAGAAAGGAGGATAGAGTGTTGTGTATTTGTGGCACTGGTGATGAGATGTGGCACTGGCTTATTTAACACAGGGTGATCAGAAATAAGGTATATGAAAATGTGGCATTTGAGCAGAAACATGAGGTAGTGGAATGACAAACGAGGGTAATATTTGAAAGACAACATTAAAAGACAGAACAGCAAGAGTAAATTCCCTGAGTTGTGAACAAGTTTTTGTCTTTTTTTTAACCCATTATCAACTAGATTCTTCACTGTCTATAAGTACTATTTATATGATCTACTTATTTTAATTACTGCTTCCTCATTATGTCTATACTTCATAATGAGATAAGACCTTTAGTTTACCCCATTATCCCATTTCTCAATGTGTTCTTTTAGCTTCAACACCCACTGCTTAACTATGTGACTGCCCATGATTCCCAATTCAAATTATGAAAGGCAAAAATCTCATGAGCATAGTTTCTCTGGCTATTTATGATCCTTGCCTAGTTTATAAAGTGGATAGGAGAGTTGAGTTGAGTCATGTAATATCAAATATCAAGAATATGCCTCATCAAGAATTACAGATGAGCATTTGTCTTTAAAAGTGGCTAAAAACAAAGCAGAACTCAAACATTCAGTAACGTTACTTGTCTTTGCCTCATATTTAACATCTATTGAATAAGCCAGGAGAAATATCAATAACCTCAGAAATGCAGATGACACCACCCTTATGGTGGAAAGCAAAAAGAAACTAAAGAGCCTCTTGATGAAGGTGAAAGAGGAAATGAAAAAGCTGGCTTAAAACTCAGCATTCAAAAAATGAGTATCATGGCATCTGGTCCCATCACTTCATGGTAAACAGATGGGGAAACAATGGAAATAGTGACAGACTTTATTTTCTTGGGCTCCAATATCATTGCAAATGGTGACCCCAGCCATGAAATTAAAAGACACTTGTTCCTTAGGAGAAAAACTATGAAAAACCTAGATAGCGTTTTAAAAAGCAGAGCCATTACTTTGGTGACAAAGGTCTATATAGTCAAAGCTATGGTTTTTCCAGTAGTAATGTATGGATGTGACAGTTGGACCATAAAGAAGGCTGAAGGCCAAATAATTGATGCTTTGAACTGTGGTGTTGGAGATGCCTCTTGAGAGTCCCTTGGACTGCAAGGAGATCCAACCAGTCAATCCTAAAGGAAATCAATACAATCCTAAAGGAAATAAATCCTGAATATTCATTAGAAGGACTGATGCAGGAGTTGAAGCTGCACTACTTTGGCCACCTGATGTGAAGAGCTGACTCATTAGAAAAGATCCTGATGCTGGAGAAGATTGAAAGTAGGAAGAGAAGGGGATGACAGAGGACGAGATGGTTGGATGGCATCACTGACTAAATGACATACGTTTGAGCAAGCTCCAGGAGTTGGTAAAGGACTTGGAAGCCTAGTGTGCTGCAGTTGACGGGTTGCAAAGAGTCAGACATGACTGAGCAACAGAACAACAACAACTGAATAAGTCTCTGAATTTTCAGATTCTAAAATATTTAACATTCTCAACATATCTACATGTTATTACAGAATAGATGTATCAATATTTAGATTTTTGACCAGTTTCCTCAGATGCTGAAAACTCTAATATAGAGAATTGAACAGTGTCTCCCAAAAATACATGATCATATGGAATCTCCAAATGTGACGGTATTTGGAATGAGTCTTTGCAGATGTAAGTTAAAGTTCTTAAGACAAGATCATGCTGGATTTAGGTGGGCTCTAAATCAAATGATGGTTTTGCTTATAAGAGAAAGCAAAGGGAGATTTCAAACCACAGACATGAATACACAGAGGGGAAATCATGTGAAGATAGAGGAAGCAACTGGAGTGATACATTTATAAGCCACACAATGTCAAGGATTGCCAGAGTCAGCAGAGGCTAGGAGAGAGGCATGGAATAGCTTCTGTCTCAGAGGCTGCAGAAGGAATCAACACTATCAATACCTTAATTTCAAACCTCTAACCTCCGGAAAGGGGAGGTAATAAATCTGTCTTGTTTTAAACCCCCCCAACTTGCATTAATTTGTTAAGGCAGGCCTAGGAAACTAATACATTGACACATGTATTAGGATATCTAAATCAATGCAGATACCCAAGACAAAATTTTCAGAAAAGAGAGAAATCAACACATAGGAAGAATAGATTTGTTATCAAACTTTGCTGCACACCTGGACAACTAGTTCTAAGTAAGAGTTCATCTTTTTTATTTGTTTTGATTGTTTATTTTTCATTAACCACATGATGCTCATTTTCTCTCAGTTATACATATAATACATGCCTTATTTTAAAACATCGTCTTTTTTTCTAAAAGCATATAAAGAGAAATCAAGGTAAAGATAATAGTTTGAAGAGGTGTGTCAGAGAAGTACAAGGTAGTCTAAGAATCCAGTTTTTTAGTGATCTGAATGAATACAGATAATTAGCCTTGAATATCAGGAATAGACTCTATCCCCTTTAAGCATTAACTTCCTTGAATGATACTATCTCAACAAAGTTTTCAATAAATATTGAGTAACATAGCATTCAAGATTGCTGTTTCTGAATTATGACTATATTTCTGCTTTTTAATCCCAGTTGGAAAAAAAGCCCATACACTCTAATAAGCAAATGTACTGTAGGTAAAATTGTTATCTTTTTTTTTGAAAGCAGAAGAGTCTGATGAGGAATTTTAACCAATTATAATGCCATTCCACCTCTCTCTGAGTTGTGCCTGGAGGAAACAGGATTCTATTCTGATGATTGTTTTGGATTTGCTTCAAGCATAGATAAATGCATAGTCAAAACACTAAAATTCTCTGCTATATAGAATGGCTGACAGAGTTAAAGCATGAAAAAAATAAGGCAGATGTAATTATACATATACTTTGACTAAATTAAAATTTTAATAAAGTACTCATAGCATTGCACAGCTCTGAGGTATACTGCTTCCATCTGTAAGATATACATTATTTATTAAGTGAAAAACAATATTATATGATGTATCATGTCTTTAAAAAATTGTTACATTAAATATCATTTAATAATAGGGGAGGTGATAACTCTACCAAAAATCACAACACCAACTTTGTAATGGTTTAGCTTTAATTCTTCTTGGAGGCATTAATTACCTTGTATAGTCTACCGACTATTCAATTTATAAAAATATATATTATGCATATAAATAATATTTTTTCCAAACTAAAAAGGAAGAACAAGCACATATACTTTTTAAAATCTAGTATCATGTCATACAGAAAAATAAAATTTAAAAGAAGATTCCTGAAGCAGTCATTACCAGTGACCTATCTACATTTCTTCTGAATTCACCTCTATCTAACAAAGCACTTACTGTGAATGCCTAGAACTCTCTGCTTGAAAGACTTTGCCACCAGATCATAGGAGGCCTAATAGTGAAGCAAGCCATAAATGCCAGAAAAGCCATGTATCTGAAAGTTTTCCTTAATAATGAGGTTCCTGAGCAAGATATATGCACAGAAAGAAGTGGAGAAAAAAGCAACAATTAGTTATTAGCCAATACACAGTATTGAGCAAAGTTCCCCCAAATCCACAACTACCTGGAACCTCAGAATATGATCTTTTCAGGGAATAGGTTTCTTTGCAGGGGTAATTAGTTGAGGCGAGGTCATACTGGATTAGGATGAACCCTAAATCCAATGGATAGTGGCTTTGTAAAAAGATGTATACCTGAAGGCATTCAGTAAAGAAACCCATAAAACAAGGGAGGCAAAGATTGGAGTAATGAAGCTACAGTTAAGGAATACCAAGGATTCTGAGCAGTCACCTGATGTTAGGAAGTTAGAAAGAGGCAAGGTAGCATTCTTGCTTAGCACTTTCAAGGGAGTATAAGCCTGCCTATATCATGATTTTGGACTTGTCGGCTCCAGATCTAAGAAAATAAATTTCTATTCTTTTAAGCTACCAGTTTGTGATACACACACACACACAACACACACACATATATATTTATGGCTAGGATATAAAAACACCAGGTAAAGCAAAAGAAGCATGAATGAAGCCTGCAGTCTCAGACAAATCTAAAGAGCCTCCTCATTTTGTCACTCCCGTAAACACACCTACCCATGTTCCCTTCTCTGTCCAAATCTTACTTTTAGCACCTTCCACAGCCCAGATAGTTGCCTGGAAGGAAGAGCTAAAGAAAAAAATAGACTCTAGGAAAAAGGTGGCCTGCACTGGCCTAAAAAGTAGATTCTGGGTCTGTTTACTTGAGTAGAAGAAGACAAGAAAAGGCACATCCACATTCAGGCTGTCAATGAAAATTGACTCTATTTACAAATGAATTATACCAATCAGTGCTTTGAAATTTAGCTGGTTAGATTATTAGATTGGCACAAAGATAATTGCAGTTTCGGACTGTGAATTTTAAATAATTATAACTAGGCACAAACACATCTTTATTAATCAAAATAGGAATCATTTCAATCAACATATCTTTGCCAATGAGAAATAAGTTTTATCCCTGTAGTATAAAAATCTGTGTTTTGAAATTCACTAAACTCTTAGAAAGCATTTTCTGCCTCCTGCTGGTTGTGGAAGCATTTTCCCTGCAAAAAGTTGTTGAGATGTTTAAAGAAGTGATAGTTGGTTGGCAAGAGGTCAGGTGAATATGGTGGATGAGGCAAAATTTTGTATTCCAATCTATTCAACTTTTGAAGCATTGGTTGTGTGACATGTGGTTGGGCATTGTCCTGGAGAAAAATTGGGCCCTTTCTGTTGACCAATACCGGTTGCAGGCATTGTAGTTTTGAGTGCATCTCATTGATTACCTGAGCATACTTCTCAGATGTAATGGTTTCCCCAAGATTCTGAAAGCCATACTGGATCAGATTGGCAGCAGGCTACCAAACAGTGGCCATGACCCTAATTGGTGCAAATTGCGCTTTGGGAAGTGCTTTGGAGCTTCTTCTTGATTCAGCCACTGAGTTGGTTGTCACCAGTTGCTGTATACAATCCACTTTTTGTCTCACATCACAACCCAACTGAAAAATGGTTCACTGTTGTTGTGTAGAGTAAGAGAAGACAACACTTTAAAATGACAATTTTTTGATTTGCAGTCAGTTCATCCGGCACCCATCTATTGAACTTTTTCATCTTTCCAGTTGACTTCAAATGCCAAACAACCATAGAATGGTCCATGCTGAGTTCTTCAGCAACTTCTCATGTAGCTGTAAGAGGATCGGCTTCAATTATGGCTCTCAGTTTGTCACTGTCCACTTCCAGTGGCCAGCCACTATGCTCATCTTCAAAGTTCTCATCTCCTTTGCAAAACTTCCTGAACCTCCACTGCACTGTACATTTGTCAGCAGTTCCTGGGGCAAATGTGTTGTTGATTTTGTGAGTTGTCTTCCCTGCTTTATGACCCATTTTGAACTCAAATAAGAAAATCACTAAAATTTGCTTTTTGTCTAATATCATTTCCATAGTCTAAATAAATATAAAATAAACAGCAAGTAATAGTCATTAGCAAAAACATAAAGTGAGAAATGCACATTAAAATGATGTCTAATATAACCATATTTATTGATAAGTATTCCAATATCAAACAATAAATTTCAACAATGCAAAAACTGCAATTGCATCAACCTAATATTAACTTCTCCAAAGATAAGGGGAAAAAAGAGAGGATATTTCCTCAGATAGTCCTCTTCCACCAAAAGATGATTATTTCATATTTTGTTCTTTAATGGAGACTTTGAGCTTATTATTCAAACCTTTGGTTAACCAGAGCATAACTGAGACAGGGAGGACAAGAGCACAGCTATTTAGGAAAAGGATCAGGGACTGGTTTTGGGCAAAACAGGCCTTGGAAGCTAAAGAACAAAGGTCCCGTGGGCCCGGGTCCCAAGAATAAAAACCAGGCTCCCAGGAACAAAAAAAAAAAATTAACTTTTATCTCTGTTACACAAGCAAGTATACTTAGTTGGCACAAGATAAGAAACTCAACTATAAATTTTAACCTTATCTCTTCCAGTGCTTTCTTGCAGAAAATTCTCATGGACTCCTTTTGGAACAGGAGGGGAGGGGCAGGGCACAATCTGTAAAAGAATGCCACAGGACATGACAAAGACTTTTTGTGGCACTGGTGGCTGGGTTATTTACCATGCTACTGTATTACAGTGAGTGTATAAAGAGGCTCAGGGTCTACTGGGTCCAAGATGGTAGAAGAGCCGACTTCCAGTAGACCCTGAGCCTCATTATAACTCATTGTAATACAGTAGCATGGTAAATAACATAGCCACCAGCACCACAACAGTTCTGAGCTAAAAATAAAAGGCCAAAAAGGTGGGCAGGATGGCCCAATTTCTAGAAATCCCCATCCCTTCTTCCAAAATACCTGGAATAATTCTTCCATTCCTTAGCCTATGAAATTTCCTAGCCCATAAAAACTACCCACACTGTATTTTGAAGCTCTCTCAACTTCAGAGATGTCCCACACTCTATGGAGTGGGTTTCTCTCTAAATAAGTCCACTTCTTACCTATCGCTGTGTCCCTGAATTCTTTCACAATGAAGCAAGAACCTTAAATTCACAAGCAACACACTTTCCCCTCACAGAAGAATTGCCTATTCCTGATAGCCACCATGGGGCTACTGCAGATAATCAAATGAGTTTAATGATTTCTGGAAATAATCAGTGATCATGAGACAAACCCTCCTTTTTTTTTCTTTTTAACAAAAGCAACTCGCCTCTTCCACTCAAGAAGCAGGCACTTTTTTCCACCTTCTCCCTTTGAAACTGAGCAGGAACCTGTGGGCCTCCAAGGCACAAAAGCCTTTCTCTGTCCCTAAATCTTCAGTGTAGGAAACAGGCTTCATTCAGCCTCCAAGACCGTTCCCTGTTCCAAAGGGCAGGATCAAGCAGTTGCTAATCAGGGAACGAAGGGGATACGGAGACAAGGGGGAAACAGTCAAGAAAAAAAAGTGCAGCCTTCCTTCAGGGTCCTGATGGCCCCTCAAGAGATATGCATAACAATATCTTTGAGGCGTTTGGCAGATATTGAAACCCCCACCAGGTAAAAGTGATCTGCTGTCCACAACTATGCAGATCTCAGGCCAGATGGAAAAAAGTTGATGAAGTTGACTCCAAATTACCTCAGTTCAGTTCAGTCATGCGGTCATGTCTGACTCTTTGCAACCCCATGGACTGCAGCACACCAGGCTTCCCTGTCCATCACCAACTTCTGGAGCTTACTCAAACTCACGTCTGTCAAGTCAGCGATGCCATCCAACCACCTCATCCTCTGTCATCCCCTTTTCCTCATGCCTTCATTCTTTCCAGCATCAGGATCTTTTCCAGTAAGTCAGTTCTTTGCATCAGGTGGCCAAAGTATTGGAGCTTCAGTTTCAGCATCAGTCCTTCCAATGAATATTCAGGACTGATCTCCTCTAGGATTGACTAGTTTGATCTCCTTCCAGTCCAAGGGACTCTCAAGAGTCTTCTCCAACACCACAGTTCAAAAGCATCAGTTCTTTGGTGTCCAGCTTTCTTAATGGTCCAACTCTCACATCCATACATTACTAATGGAAAAACCATAGCTTTGACTATACAGACCTTTGTCACCAAAGTAATGTCTTTGCTTTTTAATAGGCTGTCTAGATTGGTCATAGCTTTTCTCCCGAGGAACAAGTGTTTTTGAATTTCATGGCTGCAGTCACCATCTGCAGTGATTTTGGAGCCCAAGAAAATAAAGTCTCTCACTCACTGTTTCCACTGTTTTCCCATCTGTTTACCATGAAGTGATGGGACCAGATGCCATGATCTTAGTTTTTTGAATGTTGAGTTTTAAGCCAGTTTTTCACTCTCCTCTTTCATCTTCATCAAGAGGCTCTTTAGTTCCTCTTCATTTTCTGCCATTAGGGTGGTGTCATCTGCCTATCTGAAGTTATTTATATTTCTCCCAGGAATCTTGATTCCAGTTTGTGCCTCATCCAGCCTGGCATTTTGCATGATGTAATCTGCATAGAAGTTAAATAAGCAGGGTAACAATATACAGCCTTGACGTACTCCTTTCCCAATTTAGAATCAGTCCATTTTTCCATGTCTGGTTCTAACTGCTGCTTCTAGACCTGCAAACAGGTTTCTCAAGAGGCAGGTGAGCTGGTCTGGTATTTCCATTTCTTTTAGAATTTTCCACAATTTGTTGTGATCCACACAGTCAAAGGCTTTAGCGTAGTCAATAAAGCAGAAGTAGATGTTTTTCTGGTACTCTTGCTTTTTCGAAGTTCCAACAGATGTTGGCAATTTGATCTGGTTCCTCTGCCTTTTCTAAATCCAGCTTGAACATCTGGAAGTTCTCAGTTCATGTACTGTTGAAGCCAAGCTTGGAGAATTTGAGCATTACTTTGCTCACATGTGAAATGAGTGCATTGTGAGTAGTTTGAACATTTTTTGGCATTGTCCTTCTTTGGGATTTGAATTAAAACTGACCTTTTCCAGTCCTGTAGCCACTGCTGAGTTTTCCAAACTTGCTGGCACATTGATTTCAGCACTTTAACAGCATCATCTTTTAGTCTTTTGGCTTGATGTCCACCAAGAGTCAAACTCAATTTTTGGGTAGTGCTCCCTCTTAAGATACAGGGAAAGAACAGAGCCAATAAAAACCTTATCAAAATGAGAAATTAAAAACCAAATAGCCCCATCTCTAAATCTGAATCCCTTCTTTTCTGGTGTAACATGAAACCAACTGACAGTGCTGAAGTTTATCTAAGCCCTGAGTTCCCAGAAAGTAGCAAAGTATGTTAAGAAATCTACCCCTGTCTCCACATACATTTTTGTGTTCCAAGAAATATTATTACTGTTTAGTTGTTAAGTCATGTCCAACTCTGTGACCCCACAGCCCAACCAGACTCCTCTGTCCATGGAATTTCCAGGCAAGAACATTGGATTGGGTTGTCATTTCCTTCTCCAGGGAATCTTCCCAATCCAGGCATCAAACCCACACCTTTTGCACTGGCAGGCAGATTCTTTACCACTGAGTTAGGGAAGCCGAGATCCAAGAAATATCTAACTACATAATATAATGGACCACTCTGCCCTCATATATATAATATCCAAAACGAGCCACGCATCCCTTCTCTCTCCATGCTTCAAAACTACTCACTTGTTTATCTGCCTCTTAAAACCTAAAGTTTTCTCTCTTTGACATGTTCCTCATGAATGAACACAATTCCTATTTTAACATCCTGAATAAAAGCATATTTTTAATAACTGGGGATATTTTGTCTTTGTTAGACTCAGTCAAGAGCCTACCTTGGGTTTGAGTCCCTTTAAGAGCAGGTTTAAGTTGAGTCATCACCACCACATGTGCTATTGCACATTCAAATCTGAAAGTTGGATTCTCTATCTGATGGTTATTAAGTCCTTTCATGGCTTCCTCCTTCCTCTTTCTAACTATTCAGTGGTCACTAGGATTCATAAAAATATCACGTTATACATTTCACAGATACAAAATCCAAGAAACATAGGAAAGTCTTCTGGCACCAAAATAGTTGCTATCCTAAGTACCAACCTCCTTAAAAAACACACAAACATATATTTTACAACAGAAAACAAAAGCTATGTTTCCTGAATTTAATACATATTTCATTCTCTACCCACACGTTTCCTCAATAACTCTGGAGGTCCAGGATCCCAATGTAGAAATGGACTAGAGAAGTTAATGAAGTCAATATATTTTGACAGAGACAAAAAGAGAAACTCAATACAGGTCAACTAAAAATGAAGTCTGCACAACCTTGCTTAGTCATCTCAGTTATTCTTTCCTGAAACCTCTTCTCATTCCTATAATTAATGATCAGTAGTTTTCTCATCAGCCTCTTATTTTAGCCAAGGCTTTTTCAAGGCAAGAAAATTTATAATTACCTTTGCATTTTATTTGATTTGAGAAACCATTTTCAAATTTCATATAGAATAACTATAATCTTCAGTAAAGTTTTATTAATTTATTTGGCTGCCTGGTCATACTCATTAAATACAACATTTGAAATAAGAGACTCATATTTCTTTATCATTTTAGAGTTAAAGCTGGATTTAAGATAAGGGAGGAGGGTTCAGGATGGGGAACACGTGTATACCTGTGGCGGATTCATGTTGATATATGGCAAAACCAATACAATATTGTAAAGTTAAAAAATAAAATATTTTAAAAAAAGATAACAAAATCGGCAGATATGGGAAAATAAGGAAAACTTTAAAGAACTTCTCAAATAATAAGAAGCAGAGAAATAACTGAAATCAAGTCAATTCATTCTTTTTGCCCTCTGACCTTGATACATATATAATGTATGCAAACAGCCTCTGAAGGAAGGTAGTGCCTGGTAAAAACAGGGGAAATGATACCTTCTAAATGATGTTAAGAAAGATGACAAGTATACATATGCTAACAGAAATACAGTCTATAAAACTGACTCCAAAGCACAGATGCCCTTGTCCTCAGGATGTTCCTTTTTATTCTGGCTGTGCCACATGGCATGTGGAATCTTAGGTCCCTGACCAGGGATGGAACCCCAGTCCCTTACAGTAGAAGCATGATGTTTTTCTAACCTCTGGACTGTCAGGGAAGTCCCAAGGACACTCCTTATTTTATACCATGGAGTAGTTTTCCTTCATTCCTGTAAGTTTTCACTGCTGCAAGCACCACAAAAAACTCCTTACTATAGTCTAGTCAATAAGTAATTTTCTACATTTCAAATATTCCTATAGTATCTCACACTATACTGGTAACATGAATGATGTTGAAGAAATATTTATTTCGAAGGAAAGACAGGGGGAGGAAGGAAAGAGGAAAAATAGAATATTGGAGAATATTGTAATAATGCATAATGAACAATTACATAAATACAAGAGGATGATGTACTGAACAATTACATTTGTATTCTTCACATTTTTATATCTATACATGAATCAAAAAAAATTGAATTCACATTTTTGGCAGATACCCTGCATCCTCAGTTATGCTGAACGTGATGTTCCCAGTTGTTTTAGTTACAATGAGAGCTTTAATTAGTTTTCTTTTGCTTTGGCATAGAATACTCTTCTGAGGGAAAGCTATGGTATGTGGAACTGTTGTTACTTTTCCAGGCAATATAAGAATGAATTCGTAGTGATGATGGTGACAGTGGAGTGCCAAAGAGGAGTAAATAAAATTCTTCCTAGAGGCATAAAAGAAATAACATCCAGTGAAAAATGCGCAAAATGTATCCAAAAAGACATTAAAGAGCAATCAGTAAATATGCTTCATTGCAAACAAAAGAAAAAATAAATTCTGGTTAACTGAGCAGAAAGACCATTTTATTCAAGCTATTGGAGTGTTCATTAAATCAAGAATATGGCAAACCAGGCTCATAAAAGAAGCCATAAATATAGTCATGGGGAGAATTTAGCTATGGAAAAGATGTTATTAGTGCTGCCGCCGTCAGACAGCATTGTCTAATAAGTCTGCTGGAATCTCAACTCCAACAGTACCTCCACCCATCCCAGTGGGCACTAGACTCCAGATACTAAGACCAGGGTAAATTCTAAAGGTCCCAAGAGTAGTAGCGGATTGACTAAGCCCTTTATTACCTGCCTTCTTCAGACCAAGAAACATAGCCTTAAAATTTCCTTCAGTTTGACTAAACTTTAGATAGGTTTCTTCCTGACTAGAAGGCCCTGATATCCCTTTTCTTAAAGAATTTACTTTAGAAAATTGCAATTGTAAATTCTCTGCCTCTTTGAGATGTAAATCTTCTCAGCCCCTTGCCAGTTTTACAACTCAGAAATGTCTTTTTCAAGGACTTGAGAACCATCTCTTTGAAATATCATCATCAAAGAAGATAGCACCCCTATCTCCCAGTCTTTATGGAAAGGTAGAAGTCTAATTTTGATAAGTGCCAATTAGCAAACACAAATGATCTAATTATATTTGTTAATTGACCCGCTCCCCAGTAACATCCTCTAGTAAGTTTACTAGCTTATCCCATCTTTCATTTTAGGAGTCTTGAGTTTAATCTCTTTCCTTTATTTCTGGACTTCCCTGGTGGCTCAGATGGTAAAGCATCTGCCTACAATGCAGAAGACCCTGGGTTGGGAAGATCTCCTGGAGAAGGAAATGGCAACCCACTCCAGTGTTCTTGCCTGGAAAATCCCATGGACGGAGAAGCCTGGTCAGTCCACGGGGTCACAAAGAGTTGGACACGACAGAGCACTTTCACTTTTTTCCTCTTTTTCTATAGTATTGAATAAAATCTTCCTAGTCTGTTGAACTTTTCTGATGCAATTTTTCATTGATGTGCCCCTAGCTTCTATGAGTCTTGACAGAACAAATGTCTGGTCTTTGACAATTTTCATGGGTAGAGGCAGAATCATCTCTTACCTAGACTCAGACTGTAAACAAATCCTTGGAACATAAGCAGGAAGTGTCCATGTTGGACGGCAAAAAAACAGACTAATAATCACTGTTTCTTTAGAATATAATGCCTCTGTGTTCAGTCACTTCAGTCATGTCTGACTCTTTGCAATTCAATGGACTGTAGCCCACTAAACTCCTCTGTCCACAGAATTCTCCAAGCATGAATACTGGAGGGAGTTGCCATGCCCTTCTCCAGGGGATCTTCCCAAAGATTGCAGGCAGATTCTTTACCCACTGAACCACCTGGGAAGCCCAGAATATAATGTCTACAGGAGGAATAATGTCTTTAGGAGGATTCTTCTTTCTTGCATACATTGAATACTAACATACTTATAAAATGATGTCTAAGGCTCTTTATCTGTTACACTGAATTTCTTGAATATCCTTAGCCTGGATTCTGTATCAGTAAGCAGCTTCCAAAACTATCTTGACTAGTCGAAATTTCATATGTTTGGTTGAACGTGGTAAGTGGTTCTCAGCACAAAGGCAGAGGAACCAGAGACCAAATTACTGGACCATCGAAAAAGCAAGAGAGTTCCTAAAAAACATCTATTTCTGCTTTATTGACTATGCCAAAGCTTTTGACTGTGTGGATCACAATAAACTGTGGAAAATCCTGAAAGAGATGGGAATACCAGACCACCTGATCTGCTTCTTGAGAAATTTGTATGCAGGTCAGGAAGCAAGAGTTAGAACTGGACATGGAACAACAGACTTGTTCCAGATAGGAAAAGGAGTACGTCAAGGCTGTATACTGTCACCCTGCTTATTTAACATATATGCAGAGTACATCATGAGAAACACTGGGCTGGAAGAAGCACAAGCTGGAATCAAGATTGCCGGGAGAAATATCAATAACCTCAGATATGCAGATGACACCACCCTTATGGCAGAAAGTGAAGAGGAACTAAAAGCCTCTTGATGAAAGTGAAAGTGGAGAGTGAAAAGGTTGGCTTAAAACTCAACATTCGGAAAACCAAGTTTATGGCATCTGGTCCCATCACTTCATGGGAAATAGATGGGGAAACAGTGGAAACAGTGGCTGACTTTATTTTCTTGGGCTCCAAAATCACTGCAGATGGTGACTGCAGCCATGAAATTAAAAGACGCTTACTCCTTGGAAGGAAAGTTATGACCAACCTAGATAGCATATTCAAAAGCAGAGACATTACTTTGCCAACAAAGGTCCATCTAATCAAGGCTATGGTTTTTCCACTGGTCATGTATGGATGTGAGAGTTGGACTGTGAAGAAAGCTGAGCGCCGAAGAATTGATGCTTTTGAACTGTGGTGTTGGAGAAGACTCTTGAGAGTCCCTTGGACTGCAAGCAGCTCAACCAGTCCATTCTGAAGGAGATCAGCCCTGGGATTTCTTTGGAAGGAATGATGCTAAAGCTGAAACTCCAATACTTTGGCCGCCTAATGCAAAAAGTTGACTCACTGGAAAAGACTCTGATGCTGGGAGGGATTGGGGACAGGAGGAGAAGGGGACGACAGAGGATGAGATGGCTGGATGGCATCACCGACTCGATTGACGTGAATCTGAGTGAACTCTGGGAGTTGGTGATGGACAGGGAGGCCTGGCGCGCTGCGATTCATGGGGTTGCAAAGAGTTGGACATGACTGAGTGACTGAACTGAACTAAACTGAGTGCTTATCGGACATTTAGAACTTTTAAAATCAACTCTTTTAAATCTTAGAATTTTTAAGATGTTATTTCATTAAGAACAGACATCAAACAATGAAAGGAAAAAGATCCATCAATTACTATCATCTCACAGGTTGAAGGTGACTCCGTGTCTATACTTGTAACCAGCCTCTATAGAAATAATTCAAAAATTTAAACCTTGAATGTATAGATTTGAACTTGGGTCTTCCTAACTCCAAAATCCTTACTTTTGCTGCAAAAATAAAAACTCTACTGAAAACATTAATATTGAATAGCCTATACAGTGCGCTCCTTTCCTGGAGAGGTTTAGTTGTCATCTTTTTTACTTCAGAGAAAAGAACACACATAATACTCCTGGCTGAACACTTTTATTATTCCTAATTCAGTTTAATATATAACTCATGTTAAAAAGGCTTTGAATGGCATACATACTGCAAGCAATCTTTATCTAAGAAATATAGCTTTCCCTTGACCCAAGTCTGTCTCACATCTCTCTCTTCTTAACAGCTAAACCCTTCAATATAGTTATCTGCCCTTCATGTCTCCTCCTCTCTTGAATGCAACGCAATCAGGATTTATTACCACTCCAACCAAAATTGCTCTTTAGAATGTAAATTCTTATTTATTTAAGCTTTGGTGATACTTATTAAACTTTTCCTTTTCTTGATTTTGGAACAATTTTGTTCTCTTGGTTCTCATCTTACCTCCCTGGCTCCCCTTTCTTGGGTTCTTCTGGTTGTTATTCTCCACTATCCTGAATCTGAATTAATTGAAAGTGTTAGGATTTAGTCTTCTGGTATCTTCTAAAATATATTACATTAACTCCACAGGAGAGTTCATCCAACCCAAGGTCTTTAAATGTTGCTGAAATTCTGGTAACCCACATATGTTTATTTGTATACCAACGTCTGCTTTAAACTGTAAATGTATCAATATTATATACCATATTGGCTACCCACACCTCCATTATAGGAGGCAGTTGCAGTAAGATATAAATAAAATTAGACACTATTTTTAAAAAGACAAAAATGTGTATCCTGCTGCCTATTCTCTTTACAACCCCATGGACTGTAGAGAGCAGGCTCCTCTGTCCATGGGGTTTCCCTGGCAAGAATATTGGAGTGGGTAGCTATTTCATTTTCCAAGGGATCTTCTCCACTCAGGGACTGAACCTGGGTCTCCCGCATTGCAAGCAGATTCTTTGCAATCTGAGCCACCAGGGAAGCCAGACATAATTAAAACTAGACACTATTTTTAAAAAGACAAAAATGTGTATCGTGTTGTCTACTCTCTCAATCAGAGTTGGTCTTAGTCTGTCCTATTTCCCTGTACTAAACAATGTTATATCTACTATACCGAGATGAGGGTGTACATCAAAGCAGGATGTCTTTACATAAGCCACTTGTTATGAGACTAAAGGTGACAAATTCATGGGTGTTTTTTCATAGTTTTGTTAAAGAGGACATCTGAGAAATGTTCTATAATGTTAAATAATGACCTACGAAACAAACCAGCAGGATGTGATTGTAGTAAAAACTTTCAGTATAGAAATAAACTTATAAATTTAAGGAGTTGATGTTGAAACAATCTGACTAAATTTGAAATAAATTTAATGTATGTAATTTAATGTATGAAATAAATTTAATGTATGTAATTATGAAATAAATTTAATGTAAGTTTAATTCATGTATTTTTCCTTCAAATTGTACAGTCAGGAATAATTGAAAATTATTTCCAATAGAAATAATTTCCAGTAAATTCCAATAGAATATTTCTAATATTTTTGGTCTCTCAAGAAATATCAATAGTCAGTTAATACATTGGTTTAACTATGTATTTTTTTATCAGTATTGAAAACTATATATGAAAAAGCCTGACTTTTAAAATGCTGTCTAATAATTCTAGAGTACCTGTCTATTTTCACCCCTGCTTTTTCTTTTTAAATGTGGTTCATATTCAAAAATCTAACCTAGCCTTGGATAATTATACAGAAAACTATTAGGAAATGGAAAGTGTAAGATAAGTATTTTCTGTCATTAATTAGTCAGGTTTGGCATACAGTAATAGAACTTATTAGGCATCAAAACAGCATGGAAATGAATTACACAACTTTGACTTTAAAAGTTAAGAAATCTTCTCCAGGGCTTCCCTGGTGGCCCAGTGGTAAAGAATCCACCTGCCAATGCAGGAGTCATGGGTTCCATCCCTGGTCTGGGAAGATTCCACATTGAGGAGCAACTAAGCCCATGTACCACAACTACTGAGCCTGTTAGTGGCAAAGAGAATAGGCAGCAGGATACACAACTCTAGCCTGTTGGCTAGAGTCCACGAGCTGCAATTACCAAGCCCATGTGTCTCAACGTCTGAAGCCCACACACCCTAGAGCTTGTGCTCTGCAACAAGAGAAGCCAGCATAAAGAGAAGCCCACACACAGCAGCTAGCAGCAGCCCCTACTCACCACAACTAGGAGAAGGTCCGTGCAGTAATGAAGACCCAGAGAGGCCAAAATTAAATAAATTCAAGTTTAAATCTTGTCTAGTGGGTCAGCTATCACTCAGAATTCTCAAAATATGCCAGGAACTTTGTCCCCCATTCCTTCCTTTCCTTGAGTTAGAATTCCAGAGTTTGACTTTTAGACTAAGTATTCCACAACATGGAACCCATTTGCTGTCAGTCAGGAGGAATTGAAGAACCTCCAATTCAGTGCATATGAGATTTGGAATCTACATCATTTCCTGATACTCCCACAGGAAATGGGTGCTTTAGATCTGAAGGCAGAACATTTTCTTCTGTGATGATGCAACTAAGGCTCTACCTTTTCACTTCATTTCTGGTAACTGGATTTCTACTTTGTCCCTTTATGCTTGAGCCCAGTCTTAAACTGTTTACAAACTTTGGAGCTACCCAAAGCCCTTTCCAGATCCCTTCTTTTCACCAAGAAACTGAACCCTAAGCTCCCTTTCAAGTAAAATCTAATTCATCTGCAAGGGATTTCCCAGGTCCTAACTTCCTTTATGCATATCTAACTGGGTCTTAATCAATTTATCTGATTAAAAATAGTGACTATTTTGACAATAACCACGCCAGGGTTTTGTGATATTGAGCCAAACTGATCCTGTGCTCCAAGAATCTTTATGAAAGTGATTCAATATTGGATCAGAGTTCTTTAAAGAGGTTAACTGTGCTCACCTTGCACAATAATAAGTGATTAGCAGAAAAAGCACCACAGAATAATGAGTAGACTGTGAACACAGTATGGAAATTCAAACAGTTGTCATGTCAAATATTTCATAGCCTTTATGAGAGGTGCTATTTGAAGAGATTTTTTTTTCCCTCCATGCTTATTTATTGAAGAGTGCTAGACCATGGTATAGCTGAATATTTTAAAATAAATGTATAGAGACTCCCAAATACAGTTTTTGGGTAATAACTCTCTTAGAGTCCATAACATTTTTGCTGTACACACAGACACACACACACACACATACACAAGTACACATACATACACACAAGCAGAGAGTTATTTGAAGGCATTTATGTTAGATCCACAATAGAGAGACCTAAATGAGCTCCTATGAAAGGCCATTTATTTTAATTCCCTGTCTTAAAAGTTCATGGTGGAAATTCATTGTAAAAAATAAATTGTGGATAATACTGTGGTAATAATGGTCCACAGTCCCCCCTAAAAGAAATGTGAATTGCTTTTCTTTCAAACAGTTTTATAATTAAAACTTTTACCTACAAGTAAAAGATACTGGAGGTCCTTTATTAGAAACTCTCTGCTATCAAGACTGCTTTTTTGGTGTGGTTACATTACCTAAGAGATGCCAACTAGCTCTAATTAGTACTCACTGAATCAAAAGTGTTTTGATAACTATATGTACAAATCTAACTTCCCGCCCACAAAAGCTGTCTTTCAATTTGTAACTTTTGCATGATCTATCAAGTCACCCTATTCACTGTCATCTTTTGCTTCTCCATCACCACCATTTTCTGACCCATAACCAGGTTTTTCTCCATTGTATATTCAATGGATTGTATAGAAAATTCATCTCTGACACAAGAGTGAAATTCTTTCTAAAGAACTGTAGAAATTCATCAACATCTGACTTCCCAAGGTGCCAGGGAGGTAATACTTATTTCCAGAAATAACTGGCCTCCTTCAATTTAATCTAAGAGTGAAATAAGAAATTTGAATTAATAGCTCATTGTTACAGAGTTGAGAAAACCTAAGAGTACATCAATAAGCTGGAGACGAACTGGAATATAGAGTATGGAGAAAAGGGAAAGTAGAATTACTTGAAGAAAAAGGAAATGGGAAGCCAACAAGATATACTAAAGCTGAGATCAAACTCATAAAAGAGATCAAAAGAGCTACAAGTGAGAAACTGGAATCTAATTGTCTCTCCTCTTTACACGCCATCTTGTAATGTTTCTACTGGGCATGGAATAAAGTCATGAGTAAAATTCAAAACTTAGAATTTGCTAACACAAAAAGTCATAACCTTCAAACCAAATCATCAATCTCATTAATCCAGATGAACAATACCAAGATTTCTTCCAAATCATTTTAGGGAATGTATCCTAAGGTCCATCATTATATACATTCCACCTTAAACACTCTTCCAAACTTTAACAGTACCATATTTAAGTAGTTAAAATAAATATTAAGAGGTTCAATCATGTATTAGCTGAGTCTTCTAGGCAGCAGAAGAAAAAAATTACTAAACCTCCACAGAAATTATCCTCCAACATTAATAACTAATTTATAAACAGTTAATTTGACCTAGTATCTTTTTTTCTGATCAAACTTATTGTTGATCTCCAAGTGTCAACATGAGATTTCCCTCTTCCCAACTCAAGCTCAGAGTATCTAGTCTTCTTAACTTCCATTCAGGTCTGACAATGGACTAATAATTGGACTCACAATTCTTTTATTTTGCTCAGTAATCTTGAATATTCTTGAAATTGTGATTAATTTCATGGTAATCTTATGATAGTTCTTCAGTATAAAGTTACACATAAGCCTAGTCAAAACAATGAGCATGACTCCTTTTAGTGAATAGCAGAAAGTATTTTACTTCTGGATCAAAGTGTCAGAACTAATAGAGAAAGTCCAGGATGGATGAAAGTCCATGGATACCACTTCAATAAATACAGAAATAGATCAGAAAAATAATTTTCCTATAAGTTTTCTACTATAAAGCCAGCCAATTACTTTATCATTCATGTGAGATGAAACATAAAATACTGCAAGGCAAATTTTATTTTTCGTATGGGATATTTCTGTTGGGCAAATATTTGATAAGACAGTTTGGGCAAAAAGCTGCATTTTTTCCAAAGCTGTCATTCAAAATTAGGGTTATGATATTGAGACTTGGCCTTTTTAATTATATCTTAGTGTTTATCATATTATATGTTATTATAAAGTGGTATTTATTGATTCTGAGATAATATTTTATTACCTTCACAATAGTACATGCACTTTCAGAAAGTATGAGGGTCACTAGTAAACTCTTCCAACTTAATCCAGAATATCCTGGACCAGTGAAAGCAATGGGCATGTGTTTGTTTAGGAGTCTTTTCCTGTTACAATATCTATTGCTAAATGTCTCTCTACTGCTTCTTCAGTTGACCAAATTATTGTACCATTTTCTTTCAGCCATCTGAAAGAATTTCCCATTATAGGATTTTTCTATCAGTATCCATTGAAAGTGCCCCATCTGCCTGGCTTTATATTTGCTATTCTACAGGAGTGTCAAAAGCAATCTGAGGGCCAGTGAATGATGAAGTCCACTGTGTGTAGTTATGACTTCTTCATTTTCTATCCTGCCAAATCTCTGTTTAGTTGTTTTGCATTCTCTTATTGTTCTCCTGGTATTTCTGGCTTTATTTCAGCTTATTCCTCTGTGGATGTTTTCAAAGGAGACATTCAATTAAATGGTTTTTATTTCATTCCAAATGGAGTTCATCTCATTCTTTTAGCTATTCTCTCATATTTTAAGTTTTATTTTAGTGATATACATTCCCAGAACTAGAACTAGATCAGCGATTTAAAATGTTGTCTTTTTTTTTCTGTGGAATATATTTAATGTTTACTATTACTTTGTATATTTATTTATTTCTAAGAATAAAGTGCTATTTTAGTCTTTGAATCAAATGTAAAGACTGAGTTGGTAGTTTATGAATCTTGTGCATTAGGTAGCCTCACCTCCGTGGAGCTAAAATTAAAGTCATAATAAGAGTAGCAAAATATTTTCTTCCTTTCATTCCATTCCTACCTACTACCAGAGAATTCCCTGGCACTCCAGTGGTTAAGACTCCACACTTCCACTACAGGGGGGCTGGGTTCAATCTGTGGTCAGAGAACTAAGATCCTCCATGCCACCTGATGCAGTCAAATTTTTGTTTAAAAAAATCATCAAATCTCTAGTACATTTTCCATAATGTTCTAGTCCTCTCAAGAGAATTACCTTGGGTCGATTTTTGAAGAGGTCTTTTTGCATCTTCCATCTACCATCTACCACATGCCCATTGCCCACAGGCCCATCTACCACAGTCTAGAACACCTACCCACTGATATTTTATTGTCTAATACTACTTTAAATTCAACTGAAGTTTTCCAGTTGAGGTCACATGGAAATAATAAACAAGTGAAATAATCCGTGTATTTTTTCAAAAGAGAGGGGTAAATTCACATTCCTTTCTAGCATTATGTTTAACATTGACTCTATTAGACCAGTGGGGAAATATCTTCAACAAAGAGGCAATCAATTTTTTAAGGTCCTATCTCCAAAAGAGAAGTATTTTATAAAATCTCTTCCACTGGTTTGACAGGGCAGATAAACTCATTAGTGCAAACATTAAGCTCTTCCAAGTGATGGTTTGTGCCCTCGTTTAATAGACTTAAATATACATTCTACCCCATTGACTACTGAGCCAAAGAACAGGCCAGTCAAAATCACCAGGTCATTCAAAACAAGGTCATAATGGCAGATTTATCCTAAATCAAGCATAAAGGTATTAAATTTTAGGAATATCAGATACTGCTAAGGGGTCCTTTGGGAATGAAAGTAGACACCAAAGACCAAAATATGCATGTTGGTGATTATTTTGTTTTTGGAATCTTCATTTTCAGGTCAATTTATTTCCTCACATAATGTAAGACGAGATTTCCTAAGGGAGGAGACAATCATTAGAGTACCAGATAATATTGCTTAATAAGCACTTGTCATTTGTGCTTCTAAATATAATCTGTGTACATAAATGTTCATCCTTTCAAGGAAAATCTCAGATCCTTTTAAAAAGTTCAGACTTTCATTTTAAGTGTAAAACATTCTTTGTCTTCTATGGAGAGTAAAATGAGGGGATCTTACCCTAATTGTGCAGTGGTTCCCTCAAATAGTCTGATGTTATACTGAGACACTGGTCATCCTTCCCCTTCAAATCTTCATAAGTAAAACTAATTTCAAATTTATCCTGTAGGCTGGGCCTACAGTTGAAACTAAATTGCCTATGAACATTGCTGTCCTGGTATGATGAAGTTTAGGCTGCACAAGAACAAAGATTATCTAACCATCAACTTATAGACTCTTGAATTAGAAGGGAGAGGTTTCCTTCCTTTTATATATGATGAGCCTGAGGTCCTAAAACAAGGTATTTCTGCTAGGACTTTGTCAGGACAACATGAAGAAGTGAGTTTAAGTTCTGTCTCCACTAAATTCTGTTAGATGTTGATATGCTATATTGTATCTATTAGCTTCAGTTTTTCCCTCACTGTTAAAATGATGAAAAATGAAGAAAAACTGAGGCTAACAAATGTTAAATAGTCTCTTCCTTTGTGTCATTTTAGTATAATGTGTCTTAAATAAACAAATGACTATACAATAAATTTAAAAACCCTATTGCTTATTTACGTGTTTCAAGCATGGCCATTATGAAACCTGAGTGATGAATTACTTTCTCTCTAGATTCTCCTAAATATCCAACAATATATCTGACATTTCCATGCAGATACCCTGAAAGGACTTCAACCATTACATGAACCTAAAACAACCTATAGATTTCCTTTCAGGGGTGACAGTTTAGTTCCCAACGATGTGACCCAAATTTCAATAAAATATATTAATAGCTCTCAATTTCTCAAACCTTGAACTATAACAAAGACCTGTTGCACTGACCTCCTTGACATCTCTAAAGCTTATACAATTTTTTTCTTTATGGCCATTATCCTAGTCTACATAAAATGCATTTCTTAGTTAAATTATTATCTTAATCAGCAAGAGGTGTTCCTGTCCTCAGTTTTGCCCATTTTAATCCTTTGTATAAAACACAGCCTTTGTGAGCTTTTGAAAATACAAATATGATTATTTCACTGGCCTGATAAAATAGTAAACTAACTCCACATTTTCTTTAGATAATATCCAGACTCCTTAATAGTAACATGTTATTATGAATTTGATGTCTGTGGCCCCCTCAAGTTCATATGTCGCAGTCCTAGCCCCCAGTCTGATAGTACTAAGAGGGTAGGTCCTTTGGGAGGTAATTAGGTTTAGGTGAGGTCACAAGGGAAGAGCCCACAAGACAGGATTAATGTACGTAAAAGAAGAGGAAGAGACACCAAAGCTTCCTCTCTCTACTTTATGGGGACACAGAGAAAAGATGGCCACCTTCCAGCCAGGAAAATGGCTCTTACCAGTAACCAAATCTGCTGGCTCCTTGATATTGGACTAACTAGTCTCCCAAACTGTTAGAAATAAAGGTCTGTTGTTCAAGCCTTCCAGTATATGGCATATTGTTATAGCAGTCTGGGATCACCAAGCCAACAAATGAAACCAAGAAGTGGAGATTGTGCTGCAACAAATACCTAAAAATGTTGATGCAGGTTTAGCTCAAGGTATGGATAGATGTTGAAAGAGTGCCATCTGAACAACCCTCTGCACCCTAAGATATGAATTTAGGTGGGGAAAGCATCACTCTAACATCAAGTGGGAAGGGTATGTAAGAGATCAGGCTCAAGCTAGTCCTGAAGACACAAGTAAATCGCATGAACCAATGAACCAGATTCACAGTGCTTACCCATACTTACTGCCTCTTCTCCCTCAACTTCCCCCTATGGCCTCATGTGGAGTTCTTTATGCCCAGTTGACTTAAAGAAGAAACATTTGGGACCCAGGTTTATAGATGATATTGTATGATATGCTGGAAGTCTGCACAACTACAACACAACATCCTCAGTCTTTGGGAAACCCAGGAGGACGACAGAGAAAGGAATGCTCCCAAAGGACAGACCTTTAAGCAGGCACACAGGTGTTCATTTTTACCTGAAAAGAAAGACAGCAAAAGACACAGATATACAGTGATTTATGGCTGGTGGCTAAGGTTAAGGCTGGGTGCTCAGGAATTGGAAATGAATGATTGGAAAACTGGTGACAGAGGTCTTACATTGACAGTACAGATGACTGAGACAGCCTTCCAAGTGGTCTATTTCAAGTCTGGCCCTGTTTTAATCCATTCTCTAAAGCATAGCCTGTAGGAATTTTTTTAAATGTCTATATGGGTATTTCACTCCCCTGCTTAAAATCCTAAAAAGGCTTCCCATTTCTCTTGGATAAACTCCAAATTCTTTAACACAACTTACATATTCTAACCACTTAATACCTGATGCCAGTGTTTCTTCCCAGTCTTATTTCATCTCTCCATTGGAAAAAAAGAAAAACTATATTTTAGTCTCCATTTATACATGATTATCCTTCTTCCTAGAATTCCCTTTACACACCCTAACCCTAACCCTAACCCTTTACAGGGTTTAGATATTATTTCCTCTGGGAAGACTTTTTTGACCCATCTATCTTCAGATAAATATTCATTTTATATTTATTTATTGCAGACCATATTTCTGTATAAATCTTCCAGAGGCAGTTCAACCGTAAACCCAGAACCAGTCAAGGCTTATTCATGCTTCAGATTCTAGGCTCAATGCTCCTTCTTGTTTAGAAGGATGGAGACATTTGTTCCTGTAGTCACTTCTCCCTGTTTCTTCCTGCCTGAAATTAACTTCTTTTCAAGACAGTTAAGAATAATGATTATTTTTTCATTAGAAACTACGGCAAAGTAAGCCCCATCATTTGGTTCTAACAAGGTAATCACTGAAAGCCCAACATTAGAACATTCCACACAATTGGGTAATCATGAATATCATAGTCCTGCCTACCACACAAGTACACCTCTGTACACGTGCATGTGCGTTGTGAATATACATTGTAGATATCATAAAAATCAAAGCTGAAAGGTATCTCAAAAGATACTCAGATCTGTTCTTAAGTCTCAAAAAATGCCTTCTAAGTGGTTATGCATTTATGCTTCAGTATCTCCAATCACTGAAAGTTCAATATTTCACTAAGACAATCCATTCCAAATTTAGATATTTCTGACATAGAAATATCAATCATATACGAAGTCAAAATTTATCCCTCAATACTTTAAACTCAGATATATTCATTAAAGGCTATATTGTCCAAATTTAATTCCTCTTGTGATAGTATTTGCAGTATACGCACACATATACACATACTAAGTTTCTAAAAATCACTGTTCTAACCCTTTCAAATAGGTGTCTTCATACTGCATATAAAGAAATCTAGTTGTTTTGGAAAAAGGAGGAGAAGGAGAGGTGAGGCCAGGGGTGAAATAAGAGTTGGGTATTTTTTTTGAATGAAAAAGGTTAAAAAGTCTGTATGTGAAGAAAACAGTTTGGGGTACTGTTTGTTTTAATCACCATAATTAAAAGACATTATGGCCTATGTCAAGGTTGCAGAAATTTTCCTTAAGAACTTGTTAAATATCTACTCAGAAACCTGGTACAATAACTTTTTTGCCTCTCTTAGGAAGAGGAAAAACAAGTTATTTTCTTTACATAAGTGATGTTTTGTCATTGCTTTCAGTTTTCATCTATCATTTCCCTCCCAAGCAATTGCTCTTAAATCTCCTTGATGCAGAGCACTAGTAAATTTTAGAAAAATAAAATCCAACAACTTTTGGATATTTTCACCTTTCATTTTTGGAATTTGTTTGGGTGACTTAGGGAAGCAGATGCTTCTTTACATCATGAATAGACCAAGCAGATTCAAAGCTCAGTGCAAATGGCCCTGCATATTCATCATACTCCCCAGTAATAAATGGCAAGGCAACAGTGATCCTGTTTATCAGCACTAAGCATTTGCTATTCAGGATCATGGTGAACGTATGGGAATGTTCTAGGTGTCCTTGAGTCCAGAAAATTAAGAGATGGTGAAAATAGACACAAAAGTGTCTTGTAAACAAACAAACAAAAAATCACCAAATGTTAATGCCAGCATCCATATTCATTTTAATCTCCTTTCATACACATTTATAAGATGTGATACAAATTAATGCATTTACCATGTGGTAACAAATTATTGCTAATATATTTCAGCAATATTATTGTGAAACAAATGTCCCCCTATTACAGGATCAGCCAACAAAACTTTGACATGATTCATAAGGATTGTTATGCTATTGACTGTGATGTCTAAAGAGCAAGCCATGGAATTTATCATCATCAAAATACATTTTACGGCATTAGAGTCAGACAGTAGGACTGTATAAATAACCTTTAAATATTTCATATACTATAACCAGCAAAGAAAGAATGAATTGATACCATTATTGCTTATTCTAGAAAATCTGAGGCACTGTAAAGAAATCTCTCCCAGATTACTTAAACGAAGGAAGATTTCAGAGAAACCTTAAGTCTTCTTTTCTATGAGAAAAATATGAATTGTTGTATATAAAAGTGACCAAATCCACCATGGAATATGGGCATATAAAGGCAACAGTTGATGGAAGGAGCATCTATGTGTCAGAGGAAAACTGCACTTTACTGCTCTTATATCCATGTTTTGAAATCAATGCTGAGACCACAGCTAAGCCAGTTTTGAATGTTTCTACACTTCTTGCTAACAGAATAAACATAATCAGGTTGATTATGTACCCTAAAAAGAGAGGGAAGACTCCTCATATCCCCACTACTCCAGACACTATTTACCATTCAGTCTTTTAAAGAGAAGAAAATCTATTCCTCTATTTTATCAAGAAATTATGAATTACTGAGTTAGACAAGGCTGTGGTCCGTGTGATCCGACTGGCTAGTTGTCTGTGATTGCCCTGTCCCTGCACCTAGCGTGTTACTTGGGTTTCTCTTACCTTGGACGTGGGGTATCTCTTCAGGTATCTAGTTCCAATCTGAAGGAAGGTGAATCACTTTCAGAGATGCTGAGACTAGATGATAGTATCAATGGCCCAGCAGTTCTGTATTCTCTCCAGCTACCCGAAGTTTTGGTGACCCACCTAAACACTCACCTAATTCTGACCTTAATTTTAAGCTCTGTTTTCATTCTCAAGCTCTTAATACCCTGATGGTATTAATTTTCTTTAAACTGTAAAATATTGTAAAAATTATGTTCTTGCATATGCCATGCACTGTGCTTGAATATGTTTTTATATAGTCCTCACCACATCCTTGTGAGATAGGTATTATGAGCTCACTTACTATGAGAGGAAATAAAAGCTTTCAACTGGTGAACAATAGAATAAATATCCTACAAATTGTAAACAGGGGGGCCAGAATCCAAACATGGGACTGTACAACTCCAAGGTCCCAAGCAGTATCTATTAGAGATCAAAGTCAACAATGCAATTCATTTATTTTACTGGGCCCAGAAAAATAAGAGATGGTACATATCTTACATCAGGAGTAAATAAACTTTTCTCTGTAAAGGGATCTATTGTAAATATTTTCAACTTTGTGGGACAGATAGTCTTTGTTACAATTAAAACTGCCATCACAGTAGGAAAGCAGCCATAAACAAATGAACATGACTGTGTTCCCATAAAACTTTATTTACACAAATAAGCAATGAGCCAGCTTTGGCCTATGGGATATAACTTGATGAACCCTTTCTCATACTATTTCACAAAATGTTCATCTTGATAAACAACCAAAAATTTATTACATGCAATAAAGTTTTCAATTAGAACATCATATACATAAATCATATAAGAGTTTTCATCACATTATCATATAAACATGACCCACATCAGGAGTCAACATGAAGGCCTCAATGCTGTTTGTAGAATTAGTCCTCAAACTTAAGTCAGAAACCCCCACTCTTGGCATGGATGGGGTCAGTGGACGGAGGCCACACTCAAGATACCTAAGGGTAGGCTGCGAATCATTCTAAGGTCTTTTCTATATAATTATACCCATGTTTTCATATATAATATACTATAATTGATCTCTTGAAATAAAACTTCTATATTTTAAAATATCAAGGTAGAATAATAGGTAAAATTTACCATTAGGCCTGGGCTAAAAAAGAGAGATACATAATATATATATGGATTAACATTTAGAAGAGACGTTAAACTGAGCGGTTGTCACAACTGGAGAAGGTCATTATTCATTCCAATACCAAAGAAGGGCAATGCCAAGATTTGTTCAAACTACCACAAATTTGCACTCTTTTCACATGTTAGCCATGTCATGATCAAAATTCTCCAAGCTAGGCTTCAACAGTACATGAATCAAGAACTTCCAGATGTTTAAGATGGATTTAGAAGTGGAAGATTAGAAATGGCAGATGTTCAAGATGGATTTAGAGCTGCAGCCGTGAGGGCGCAGGAGCTACCCCTCATCCAAGGTCAGGGGCTGCAGTTGAGAGGAGCTACCCCTCATCCAAGGTAAGGAGCAGCAGCTGTGCTTTGCTGGAGCAGCCCTGAAGAGATACCCCACATCCAAGGTAAGAGAAACCCAAGTAAAATGCTAGGTGCAGAGACAGGGCAATTACAGACAACGAGCCAATCAGATCACACGGACCACAGCCTTGTCTAACTCAATGAAATGAAGCCATGCCATATGGGGCCACCCAAGACAGGCAGATCATGCTGGAGAGGTCTGACAGAATGTGGTCCACTGAAGAAGGGAACTGCAAACCACTTCAGTATTCTTGCCTTGAAAACCCCATGAAAAGTATGAAAAGACAAAAAGATAGGATACTGAAAGATGAACTCCCCAGGCCAGTAGGTGCACAATATGCTCCTGGAGATCAGTGGAGAAATAACTCAAGAAAGAATGAAGGGATGGAGCCAAAGCAAAAAACACACCAAGTTGTGGATGTGACTGGTGATAGAAGCAAGGTCTGATACTGTAAAGAGCAATATTGCATAGGAACCTGGAATGTTAGGTCCAAGAATTAAGGTAAATTGGAAGTGATCCAACAGGAGAAGGCAAGAGTGAACACTGCATTCTAGTGTTCTGTTGCCACATATCTAGGTCTTTAGCAGTAGGCAAAGTTGTTACTGGCACTATCTTTTTCTGTTAATGTCCTTTTTTTCTTTTTAAGTCCAGTAAATCTAAAGCATGAAATAAATAAAATTCAAAACAGAAAAAAAAAAAAAATAGAATGCAGTAAACTAAAATGGACTGGAATGGGTGAATTTAACTCAGATGACCATTATATCTACTACTGTGGGCAAGAATCCCTTAGAAGAAATGGAGTAGCCATCATAGTCAACAAAAGAGTCCAAAAGGCAGTACTTGGATGCAATCTCAAAAATGACAGAATGATCTCTGTTCATTTCCAAAGCACATACTTCAATATCACAGTAATCCAAGCCTATGACCCAACCAGGAATTCTGAAGAAGCCGAACAGTTCTATGAAGACCTAAAAGACCTTCTAGAATTAACACCACAAAAAGATGTCCTTTTCATTATAGGGGATGGGAACAAAAAAGTAGGATGTCAAGAAATACCTGGAGTAAGAGAAAAATTTGGTCTTGGAGTACAAAGTGAAGCAAGGCAAAGGTTAATAGAGTTCTGTCAAGAGAATGCACTGATCATAGCAAACACCCCTTCCAACAACACAAGAGAAGACTGTACACATGGACATACCTAGATAGTCAACACCAAAATCAGATTGGTTATATTCCTTTCAGTGAAAGATGGAGAAGCTCTACACAGTCAGCAAAAACAAGACCAGGAGCTGACTGTGGCTCAGATCATGAACTCCATATTTCCAAATTTAGACTTAAATTGAAGAAAGTAGGGAAAACCACTAGACCATTCAGGTATGACCTAAATCAAATTCCTTATGACTATACAGTGGAAGTGAGAAATAGATTTAAGGGCCTAGATCTGATAGATAGAGTGCTTGATGAACTATGGACAGAGGTTCATGACATGGTACAGGAGACAGGGATTAAGACCATCCCCAAGAAAAAGAAATGCAAAAAAGTAGAATGGCTGCCTGAGGAGGTCTTGCAAATAGCTGTGAAAAGAAGAGAAGCAGAAAGCAAAGGAGAAAAGGAAAGATATACCCATTTGAGTGCAGAGTTCCAAAGAATAGCAAGGAGAGATAAGAAAGCCTTCCTCAGCAATCAATGCAAATAAATAAGGAAAACAATAGGATGGGAAAGAATAGCGATCTCTTCAAGAAAATTAGACATACCAAGGGAATATTTCATGCAAAGATGGGCTCGATAAAGGACAGAAATGGTATGGACCAAACTGAAGCAGAAGATATTAAGAAGAGGTGGAAAGAATACACAGAAGAACTGTATAAAAAAGATCTTCACAAGCCAGATAATCACAATGGTGTGATCACTCACACTCACCTAGACCCAGACATCCTGGAATGTGAAGTCAAGTGGGCCTTAGGAAGTATCACTATGAACAAAGCTAGCAGAGGTGATGGAATTTCAGTTGAGCTATTTAAAATCCTGAAAGATGATGCTGTAAAAGAGCTGCACTCAATATGTCAGCAAATTTGGAAAACTCAGCAGTGGCCACAGGACTGGAAAAGGTCAGTTTTCACGCCAATCCCAAAGAAAGGCAATACCAAAGAATGCTCAAACTACCGCACAATTGCACTCATCTCATACGCTAGGAAATTAATGCTCAAAATTCTCCAAGCCAGTCATCAGCAAACATGAACTGTAAACTTCCAGATGTTCAAGCAGGTTTTAGAAAAGGCAGAGGAACCAGAGATCAAAAAGCCAACATCTGCTGGATCATCGAAAAAGCAAGAGAGTTCCAGAAAAACATCTATTTCTGCTTTATTGACTATGCCAAAGCCTTTGACTCTGTGGATCACAATAAACTGTGGCAAACTCTGAAAGAGATGGGAACACCAGACCACCTGACCTGCCTCTTGAGAAACCTATATGCAGGTCAGGAAGCAACAGTTAGAACTGGCCATGGAAAAACAGACTGGTTACAAATAGGAAAAGGAGTACATCAAAGCTGTATATTGTCACCCTGCTTATTGAACTTATATGCAGAGTACATCATGAGGAACACTGGGCTGGAAGAAGCACAAGCTAGAATCAAGATTGCCGGGAGAAATATCAATAACCTCAGATTAGCAGATGACACCACCCTTATGGCAGAAAGTGAAGAGGAACTAAAAAGCCTCTTGATGAAAGTGAAAGTGGAGAGTGAAAAAGTTGGCTTAAAGCTCAACATTCAGAAAACGAAGATCATGGCATCTGGTCCCATCACTTCATGGGAAATAGATGGGAAAATAGTGGAAACAGTGTCAGACTTTATTTTTGGGGGCTCCAAAAATCGCTGCAGATGGTGATTGCAGCCATGAAATTAAAAGACACTTACTCCTTGGAAGGAAAGTTATGACCACCTTAGACAGAATATTAAAAAGCAGAGACATTACTTTGCCAACAAAGATCCGTCTGGTCAAGGCTATGGTTTCTCCAGTAGTCATGTATGGATGTGAGAACTGGACTATAAAGAAAGCTGAGCACTGAAGAATTGTTGCTTTTGAACTGTGGTGTTGGAGAAGACTCTTGAGAGTCCCTTGGACTGCAAGGCGATCCAACCAGTCCATCCTAAAGGAGATCAGTCCTGGGTGTTCATTGGAAGGACTGATGTTGAAGCTGAAACTCCAATATTTTGGCCACCTGATGTGAACAGCTGACTCATTTGAAAAGACCCTGATGCTGGGAGAGACTGAAAGCAGGAGGAGGAGGGGACAATAGAGGATAAGATGTTTGGATGGTATCACAGACTCAGTGGACATGGGTTTGGGTAGACTCCAGCAGTTGGTGATGGACAGGGATGCCTGGCTGCTGCGATTCATGGGGTCACAAAAAGTGGGACATGTCTGAGCAACTGAACTGAACTGAACTGTTTTATTGACTACGCCAAAGCCTTTAACTGTATGGATCACAACAAACTGTGGAAAATTCTTAAAGTGATGGGAATACAAGACCACCTGACCTGCCTCCTGAGATATCTGTATGCAGGTTAAAAAGCAACAGTTAGAGCTGGACATAGAACAACACACTGGTTCCAAGATAGGAAAGGAGTACGTCATGGCTGTATATTGTCACCCTCCTTATTTAACTTATATGCAGAGTACTTCTTGAAAAATGTTGGGCTGGAAGAAGATTGCCAAGAGAAATATCAATAACATTAGATATACAGAGAAAACCACCCTTATAGCAGAAAGCGAAGAAGAACTAAAAAGTCTGTTGATGAAAATGAAAGAGGAGAGTGAAAAAGTTGGCTTATACCTCAACATTCAAAAAACTAAGATTATGGCACCTGGTCCCACATTTCATGGCAAATAGATGGGGAAACAATGGAAACAAGGCAGACTTTGTTTCCTTGGGCTTCAAAATCACTGCAGATGGTGACTGCAGCCATGAAATTAAAAGATGTTTACTCCTTGGAAGAAAAGTTATGACCAGCCTAGACAGCATATTAAAAGAAGAGATATTACTTTTCCAGCAAAGGTCCATCTTGTCAAAGGTATTGTTTTTCCAATAGTCATATATGAATGTGAGAGCTGGACTATAAAGAAAGCTGAGTGCTGAAGAAATGATGCTTTTGAACTGTGGTGTTGGAGAAGACTCTTGAGAGTCCCTTGGACTGGAAAGAGATCCAACCAGTCCATCCTAAAGAAAATCAGTCCTGAATATGCATTGGAAGGACTGATGCAGAATCTGAAACTCCAGTACTTTGGCCACCTGATGTAAAGAACAGACTCATTAGAAAAGCTCCTGATGCTGGGAAAGATTGAAAGCGGGAGGAAAAGGGGATGACAAAGATGAGATTTTTGGATGGCATCACTGACTCGATGGACATTTGTTTAAGTAAGCTCCAGTAGTTGGTGATAGACAGGAAGCCTGGCATGCTGTAGTCCATGGGGTTGTAAAGAGTCAGACACAACTGAGCGACTGAACTGAAATGAATGCAGAGTACAATATGCGAAATACTGGACTGGATGAAGCAAAAGCTGGAATCAAGATTGCCAGAAGAAATATCAATAACCTCAGATATGCATATGACTCCATCATTAAGGCAGAAAGCAAAGAGGAACTGAAGAGCCTCTTGATAAAGGTGAAAGAGGAGAATGAAAAAGCTGGCTTAAAACTCAACATTCAAAAATCGAAGATCAGGGCATCCAGTCCCCTCACTTCATGGCTAATAGATGGGGAAACAATGGAATCAGTCACATATTTTATTTGTGGGGGCTCCAAAATCACTGCAGACAGTGACTACAGTCATGAAATTAAATAAACTTCCTCCTTGTAAGGAAAGCTATGACCAACCTAGACAGCCTATGAAAAAGCAAAGACATTACATTGTCAACAAAGGTCTGCATAGTGAAAGCTATGGTTTTTTCCAGTCGATATGTATGGATGTGAGAAGGCTGAGTGACAAAGAATTGATGCCTTTGAAATGTGGTGTTGGAGAAGACTCTCAAGACTGCAAGGAGATCAAACCAGTCAATCCTAAAGAAATCAATCCTGAATATTCTTTGGAAGTACTCATGCTGAAGCTGAAGCTCCAATACTTTGACCACCTGTTGCAAAGAACTGACTCATGGAAAAGACCCTGATGCTGGGAAAGATAGAAGGCTGGAGGAGAAGGGGACGACAGAGGATGAGATGGTTGGATGGTATCATTCAATGGATGTGAGTTTGAGCATGTTACGGGAGATGGTGAAGGACATGAACCCTGATGTACTGCTCCATGGGGTCACAAAGAGTTGGACACTACTGAGCAACTGAACAACAATAACAAACTATTATTAACTGGATAAAAAATTCATTTAAGAATTGTTATTGATAGTTTTTGTCAAATAAAAGAGGCATCTTCATTTGATGACACTGATTTGGAAGCTTTGCCTTCAGATCTGAAATATTTTTTACAAGTATAGAGTAAATAGCCAAAGCAAGTGTTCAGCTTAAAGGAAGATAACCTCAAGAGGAAGGTCAAAGGTCCCTGCTTCTCTGTGATGACCTAACTTTATATTCCCTTTGTCTATTTATTACCAGCATGATACATAGCTACACACTTAGGCATGCATCATATTCATGTAATTCCTTTCTATTTTCAGGTTCCAAAGTTTTTATCAATGTTAATAATATAATGATATAACCTTACAAAGACTTTATCATTACAGTTTTATAAATTTTTTCAGTACTGTTTTTCTAAAATCAGTAAGGTTCTTATTGGTCAGTTGAATTTTTTATGCATACTTTTCTGAATTTGAGATAAAAATCACATTTTGAAATTGACTTTATGGATTTATAAAATTAAGAATTCTTAGGGTACATTTCTCATGAGTGTTAAAAGGTATGTGTGTGTGTGTGTGTGTGTGTGTAAGCATTCAATGTACAAAGAAAGTTTCCATTGTGCTTCTTTCTTATACCTCCTTACACCGTTTTGTACTGATTTGTGACATACTGAGGTGCCTAATGAAACATGAAATGTTTAATTTACTGTCTAATATTATTCTTCCATGATAGATTAGAAAATCCATGAAGGTAGGAACCATATTTTTCTTGTTTCCTGCTGTGTCCCCAGGCACAAGTACAATGTCTGAGATGTAGTAACCACTTAATAAATAAATTCTTGTTGCCACAATAAATTAAATCATATTTTATTTTATTTAGAAGAAATATAAAAAGAAAATTGTGTCTCAGACACTCTTCACACAAATAATCTTCAATGGGTCTGTGAGGAGTGGATATCTCATTTTAAAGACTGAGGTTTACATTTATTTTCTAGAAGGTGCCGAAAACACCCTCACAGGCAAGCACCAGAGAGAAGAGAATGCTTTTGTCTACATCTTGGGCTTTGTCAGAGAGGAGAATCAGTCTTCAAATGCTGTCAGCTTAGATGGCTGCACTGAAACTGTTCAATTAAGCCTCTGATAGAGGATCAAGCAGACTGCCACTCTGGGCTCTAGATCAATAATAATAATTCCCTGTATTTGTCTAGCAAGCACTTAAACTTCCGAAAAGTACTTTCACATCTATTGTCTAATTTTATCTTTACAAGAACAGGGTCAGATATGAGGGTCAGATCACCTTTTCCGTCTCACAAATGAGAATAGTTCAGGACCTGAAAAGTTAACTACCATTGTCAGCAGAGATGAAACAAAGCATAAGACCCTAGCTTTCCTACATCTGAGTTAATTGCTCTGTTCACAGGATAACCCTGCCCCACGATATAACCACCTTTTACGATGTACACATACTTATATTTCAGTTCAGCAGCAGAAGTGCAGTTAACCATATACCTGCCATTTCTGAGAAGATATAAATGATGAGGATTAAAGCCAGGAATCCAATGATCTGCTACCAATCAGAGACAGCATCCCAATGGAAACACTGGTGGTACAGTGCACAGATCACAGCGTGCAAAGAACTTGTGTGTGCGTACTAAGTCGCTTCAGTTGTATATGATTCTTTGTGACCCTATGACTGTAGCCCGCCAGGCTCCTCTGTCCCTGAGATTCTCCATGAACACTGGAGTGGGTTTCCACACCCTCATCCATGGGATCTTCTCAACCCAGGGAGTGAACCCGCACCTCTTATGTCTCCTGCATTGGCAGGCAGGTTCTTTAACACTAGCGCCATCTGGGAGGCCCTTCATAGAACTTGGAACCAGACAAATACAGACTGTATCTATTCACAGCATTGGGACATACTAACCTTTACTATCATCTGCAAATAGGACTATTTACGGCTACTAAAGGATTTTAAGAATTAAATCTAACAATGAGTGTGTGAGTAGGCAGTTTAGCATCAAATCCATTTTTCTATACTTTGTCTGAGATTGCATTGTCCCAATGTCCATTTGTCTCTTCTATATTATCCATACTAACAACAAAAATTTCATTTAATAGTGGTAACACTGTATTCACTAAAACTCTGTTTCCCAGACTCCTGATAGAGGATAATCTAAAGGGTTTTGACCAATGAGAAGTAAAAATAAGTTGCTTTTCAGGATTTACATGGATGTCAGAAACAGCATGTGCCTTTTTTTTCTTTGCCCTTCTACCTCCTGCCTGGTACCTGAATAGGAAGGTGGAGCAACAAACTTGTCACCACAGAGGGGCACAACCCCAGGCTGAGGATGCCAGGATAGATCTCAAGCCCCTAATGACATCATGGAGCTACTGCATGACCCCTTGACCCCTATATGCAAATCTTCATTTTGTGACAAAAAGTAAACACCCTGTTTAAGTCACTGTTTGTGAGAATTTCTGTAAAAGCCAAACAAATTCCCATCTGATACAATGAATTTCCTTTCATTCAATTTCTTTAAAGGGTTTCATAATCCATCCTGAGTAGCACTGGTAGGTTAACATTTGTAAAATAAAAATAAATAACACATTGAAGACTCTGTCAGCTTCTATACTAAGAATACAAACATGCCTTAGTAGCAAAATAAGTTACTGGTGGAGCCAGAGTTCAAATTCGAGAGGTACACAATCAGACTTAGACTATGCACTGCTCCCTGTGATTTAAGGGCCTGGTATGGTATGAGTTTTGGTTTCCTGACTTGCCAATTGTGTGACATTGCCATACATAGACCGAAAGACTTGATTTGACCTTATATAATAAAACTAAATACATCCCAAGAGGTAGGGACCACTATTATCACATATTACAGATGAGGAAAGAAAGGTTTGAAGAGAAGAATTAACTTCCTAGGAGTACATATCTAGTGATGAGCAGAGCCATGGAAGCAGCTCACTGATTCCAAAGCCACATTTCTAATGAATACACTTTGCTGTCTTAAGTCCACGTATAGAATGTCAACATCCAATTTCTGCTATGAGAAATTTACTACTAAAAGCAGGAAACCTCTTCAGGAAAGTCTGAAAGCTTATATGCATACAGAAGCCTTTTCTTGTTGGAAATGAGGCCACATCATGTTAGATTTTCACTCTGTTCAGCTGTGTTTTAGAGGGCTCATGCTGACTAAATCCATGAAACACGATATAGTCTGCTGTTAAGTCACTAATAATATGACAGATTTCATATGCTTAAAGAGTCAAATATATTCCTCAGAATGTTTTGTTCTTGGTGGCAGATATTTACATGTGTAGGAAAGTCTGAGAATTAACCCTTCAATGTCTAGGGATAGAGATAAATCAGTCTCTACTCTCTAGTACAAAATTATCCGCCTTCTTATTTCATTTGGTTTTTAAATTCTCTCATGTGAAGCCAGACACCAGCATTTCTGTTTCCTTCCCCTTAGCATCTGGAATATCTATGATCCAGGAAGTATTTCTGCGAATTTAGAGCCTAAAATGTCACCACATGCTGCTGCTAATAATAACACATCATAATAACTGCTGTGAAAGTTCTTTAGCTGTCAGCTCTATTTTTATTTCATTTAAAAAATAATAATTTCAGTGCCCATTTCTGTGCTTCTGAGTGCATTTACAAACCAAAACCATATTTTCCATTTTGAAAAAAGTAAAAGAGCAACATCCAGCTCATTCAGATCTTAAGCCTCAGGCGAAAGAACTGCCTAGGCTTCCTGCAGACAAAAAAAAAAAAGTGGTGATGTTTAAGTGGCCAAGAACTGAACGAGGGTAGCAACAGAAGTTAGATTCATGGAATCCAGAAAGCAGGTATCCTTGAAGGTTATCTGAGTCAACTATCACCTGTTGTATTAACATTTCCCTCTTCATGACCACATATAAAAACGCAAATAAGATATCCCCGGAAATGACTGTTTACCATAGTATTTCCCTTCATTGATGGGAAATTCATTCTGAATCAATCAATTCCATTTTAAGTCTTTAAGTCAATGGCAAAATGTTTTTGTTTGTTTTTTTGCTCTTATTTGTCTTTTCTATTTTGTTTTTCTATAAGGACTAAACTACACTCCATGAGAAGGAAATGGCAACCCACTCCAGTATTCTTGCCTGGAAAATCCCATGGACAGAGGAGCCTGGTGGGTTACAGTCCATGGGGTCACAAAAGAGTCAAACAGGACTTACTGACTAAACAATAACAGTACTCCATAAAGCTTCTCGGAGAAGGCAATGGCACCCCACTCCAGCACTCTTGCCTGGAAAATCCTATGGACAGAGGAGCATGATGGGCTGCAGTCCATGGGATCGCGAAGAGTTGGACACGACTGGGCGACTTCACTTTCACTTTTCATGCATTGGAGAAGGAGATGGCAACCCACTCCAGTGTTCTTGCCTGGAGAATCCCAGGGACGGGGGAGCCTGGTGGGTTGCCGTCTATGGGGTTGCACAGAGTCGGACACGACTGAAGCGACTTAGCATGATGCTTCTACTCAGTAACTCTGCTTCTGAGTCTTGTAGCCAACAGACTAGTCTATCCATAATCTTTCAGTTATTCAAAGATGGCAAGCATTTCTTTAAGTCCCAAGACTTATATTATGCAAAACAACTTATATATAAATTTTAAGTGACTCTAAAACATTTAGAGTAGAACATATTCAGCTGACTCTTAAAAAAAAGTGTCCATATTCAAAATTAGCAAGAATTCCAGATGTAGTTTAAGGATGTATAGAACTGAAATGGATACTTGTAAGCCGCAATGATCTTTCCTATGAAACCCTTCCTCACTGAAGGCTATAAGGATGGTCTGGATACCTTCAACATCACTATCTTCAACACCAATCATCACATAAATGCTTCATTTTTTCTGAGAGTATGGTAGGTGTCCCCTTTTCCACCTTGTCTCTCCTTCTCACTTCTCATCTCCTCTTTACCTCCTACCTCCCACCTCCCTGGAGTTGCAATCAGCAGATAACTGCTAAAGGACTTTGGCATGTGATTTCTCCTATTGCAATATATTCTTAATTCTTAGTGTTCTTTCAAATGAAAATGCATTCACTGTTTCCCTGACCTCGTAAGTCAGATTTCATGTTACAGTCTCATAACACCATTGATCTCTACATCCACAATTTGTAAAACACATCAGCCATTGTGATTTTACATTTATTCAATAACCATCTGTCTACCCATTTAGATTATAAACTCCATAGGGAAGACAGATTGCTTTTGTCTTTGCTTATGTATCCTCAGCACTAAGCTCAAATCTTAGTTCATAGTGGATGATCAGTAAATGTTTGTTGAATAAAACATTGCAGAGATGATTGAAAGGAAAATGAAATAAAATTTTCATAGAGAGAAACTAGGTAGATTGGTGGCAATAAATTTAGTGGAACGAATAAGCTAAAGCCTCACTGACCCTGTGAATGCAAGTGTGCACACTCTGAAATCTGAGAAAAACAGTGTTCTAGACATTTGCAGATACCTACCAACCATCCTATCCTTTATCAGGCAATAATTATAATTTTGTATTTTATACGGCTCATGAGGTTCTCATGGCAAGTATACTGGGGTAGTTTGCCATTCCTTCCTCCAGTGGATGGAAAGAATACAAGGAAGAACTGTACAAAAATATATTAATGAACTGGATAACTATGATGGTGTGGGCAGTCACCCAGAGCCAGACATTCTGGAATGTGAAGTCTAGTGGGCCTCAGGAAGCACTGCTGACAAAAAAAGCTGGAGGATGTGACAGCATTCCAGCAGAGCTGTCCAAAACCCTAAGTTGACGCTATCAAAGTGTTGCACTCAATATGTCAGCAAATCTGGAAGACCCAGCAGTGGCCACAGGACTGGAAAAAAATCAATCCTCATCCTAATTCCCAAGAAGGGTAGTACTAAATAATGTGCTGATCATCAGACAATTGCACTCATCTCACATGCTAGTAAAGTCATGCTTAAAATCTTGCATGCTAGGCTTCAGCATTATGCTGAAGAATTCCCAGATGTCCAACCTGGGTTTAGATAAGGCAGAGGAAGCAGAGATCAAATCGCCAACATTCACTGGATCATAGAGAAATCAAGGGAATTCCAGTAAAAGCATCTACCTCTGTTTCATCAACTATACTAAAGCCTTTGACTGTGTGAATCATAACAAACTGTGGAAAGCTCTTAAGGAGATGGGAATACCAGACCATCTTACCCGTCTCCTAATAAACCTGAATGAGGGTCAAGAAGCAACAGTTATAACCCTGTATGAAAAAATTGATTGGTTCAGGATTGAGAAAGGATTTTGACTGGGCTGTCTGCTGTCACTTTGTTTATTTAACCTATACACTGAGCACATCATGAGAAATGCCAAGGTGGATGAGTTACAAGCTGGAATCAAGATAGGCGGGGAAAACATAAACAATCTCAGATATGAGGTTGATACCACTGTAATGGAAAAAAGTGAAGAGGAACTACAGAACCTCTTGATGAGGGTGAAGGAGGAGAATTAAACAGCTGGCTTAAAATTAAATATTAAAAAAAAACTAAGATCATGGCATCTTGCCCATTACTTCATGGCAAATAGAAGGGGAAAGTGTGGAAGTAGTGACAGATTTCCTCTTCTTGGGCTCTCAAATCACTATGGATGGTGACTGCAGCCATGAAATCAGAAGATGATTGCGTCTTGGCAGGAAAGCGATGACAAACCTAGACCATGTGTTGAAAAGCAGAGACATTTCTCTCCCAACAAAGGTCTCTGTAGTTAAGCCTATGGTCTTCCCAGTCATCATGTATGCTTATGAGAGCTGGATCATACAGAAGGCAGAACGCCAAAGAAATGATGTCTTCAAACTGTGGTGCTAGAGAAGACTCCTGAGAGTCCCTTGGGCAGCAAGGAGATCAAACTAGTTAATTTTAAGAGAAATGAACCCTGAATACACATTGGAAGGACTCATGCTGAAGCTGAAGCTCCAGTATTTTGGTCACCTAATACAAACAGCTGACTCATTGGAAAAGTCCCTGATTCTGGGAAAGACTGAGGGCAGATGGAGAAGAGGGTGTCAGAGAATGAGATGGCTGGATGGCATCACTGATGCGATGGACATGAACTTGGGCAAACTTTGGGAGATGATGAGGGACAGGGAGACCTGGCATGCATGGGGTCATTCCACAGGGTCACAAAGAGATGGACATGACTGGGCAACTGAACAAAACAACAATTATAACTTTGTATTAAAAATACCATTCCTCCCCTACTCTTAGTCCATGTGGATTCTGTGTGGCTGATACTACCCCCTTGCATAAGGTAATACATATGACCCAGATGCAGCAAATGAAGGCATTTAATACAATATGTGGTTTAGAAATAGGACCCTAATCCAACGGATACAACAAGATTGAAATACGAATCCACACAACTGCTAAACTCCTACACCATCAGCCTGGAAATTCTGCCACAATAAGCTGAGACACAATCAGAAAATGAAGTTACCACAAGGAACATTAACCCCAGAGAAGGGGAAAGTTGATGACTGATAGTAATGTTTGGATCCAGAAGCACCTAGATTTGAAGCCAAAAGCCAATAAATTCTTTTTTGTTGTTGTTGTTTAGTGAAAGTGACTTAAGCAAAAAATTGGCTAAGGCTTTAGGCTACTGAACAGAAATATTTTGAATTCTGACAATGTTGGAATAATAGAATGAAGTCAGAAGTCAAAGAGAAGGGATAATTTATTTGTGCTAATTTATTTGTATTTTCAGTATAAGTGATAGACTTAAAATTTAAAGATAATCAAGTAATAAAACATAAGTATATTGGAAGATACAGTTGTGACTCAAGAGCCAATAAATATATTCTGATGGTAGTATGTAAGTGAAGGGAAATTTTACCACCAAAATATAGTATGGTGGTAGAAGGGAGGGGAAGGAGAAAGTTGTAGCTATAGAAAAAGCTAATCAATATTATAAAAAACTATCGATTAATACCAGAAAACTTCTCATTTATTGTTTGTGGGAGTTTCTGTTACTCTAGCCTCTAAGGGGCAATTTGGAAATTTATCTATTTAAATTAAAAATGTGCATATTCTTTGGTTCAGAAGTTCTACTCCTAAAATTTATTATGTGAACTTAATTATACAAGAACACAATGAAATATGCAGAAAGATATTTAATGCAGGACTTTTATTAAAAAAAAAAAAAAGAAACAGGTTAAATATGAATCTATCAGTTCAGTCATTCAGTTGTGTCTGACTCTTTGCAACACCATGAACCGCAGCACACCAGGCCTCCCTGTCCATCACCAACTGCCGGAGTCTACCCAAACTCGTGTCCATTGAGTCGCTGATAAAATCTAACCATCTCATCCTCTTCCATAACCATCCATGTCGTCCCCTTCTCCTCCTGCCTTCAATATTTCCCAATATAAGGGTCTTTTCAAATGAGTCAGCTCTTCACATCAGGTGGCCAACATATTGGAGTTTCAGCTTCAACATCAGTCCTTCCAATGAACACCCAGGACTGATCTCCTTTAGGATGGACTGGTAGGATCTCCTTGCAGTCCAAGGGACTCTCAAGAGTCTTCTCCAACACCACAGTTCAAAAGCATCAATTCTTCAGTGCTCAGCTTTCGTTATAGTCCAACTCTCACATCCATACATGACTACTGGAAAAACCACAGCCTTGACTAGACAAACCTTTGTTGGCAAAGTAATGTCTCTGCATTTTAATATACTGTCTAGGTTGGTCATAACTTTCCTTCCAAGGAGTAAGCATCTTTTAATTTCATGGCTGCAATCATCATCTGTAGTGATTTTGGAGCCCCTCAAAATAAAGTCAGCCACTGTTTCCCCATCTATTTGCCATGAAGTGATGAGACCGGATGCCATGATCTTAGTTTTCTGAATGTTGAGTTTTAAGCCAACTTTCACTTTCATCAAGAGGCTCTTTAGTTCTTCATTTTCTGCTATAAGGGTGGTGTCATCTGCATATCTGAGGTTATTGATATTTCTCCCGGCAATCTTGATTCCAGCTTGTGCTTCCTCCGGCCCAGCATTTTTCATGATGTACTCTGCATATAAGTTAAATAAGCAGGGTGACAATATACAGCCTTGATGTACTCCTTTTCCTATTTGAAACCAGTCTGTTGTTCCATGTCAAGTTCTAACTGTTGCTTCCTGACCTGCATACAGGTTTCTCAAGAGGCAGGTCAGGTGGTCTGGCATTCCCATCTCTTTCAGAATTTTCCACAGTTTATTGTGATGCACACAGTCAAAGGCTTTGGCATAGTCAATAAAGCAGAAATAGATGTTTTTCTGGAACTCTCTTGCTTTTTCCATGATCCAGCAGATGTTGGCAATTTTATCTCTGGTTCCTCTGCCTTTTCTAAATCCAGCTTGAACATCTGGAAGTTCACGATTCCCATATTGCTGAAGCCCGGCTTGGAGAATTTTGAGCATTACTTTACTAGCCCGTGAAATGAGTGCAATTGTGCGGTAGTTTGACCATTCTTCGGCATTGCCTTTCTTTGGGATTGGCATGAAAACTGACCTTTTCCAGTCCTGTGGCCACTGCTGAGTATTCCAAATTTGCTGACATATTGAGTGCAGCACTTTCACAGCATCATCTTTCAGGATTTGAAATAGTTCAACTGGAATTCCATCACCTCCACTAGCTTTCTTCATAGTGATACTTTCTAAGGCCCACTTGACTTCACATTCCAGGCTCTAGGTGAGTGATCACACCATCATGATTATCTGGGTCATGAAAATATTTTTTGTATAGTTCTTCTGTGTATTCTCGCCACCTCTTCTTAATATCTTCTGCTTCTATTAGGTCCATACCATTTCTGTCCTTTATTGAGCCCATCTTTGCTTGAAATGTTCCCTTGTTATCTCTGACTTTTTTGAAGAGATCTCTAGTCATTGCTATTCTATTGTTTTCCTTTATATCTTTGCATTGATTGCTGAGGGAGGCGTTCTTATCTCTCCTTTCTATTCTTTGGAACTCTGCATTCGAATGGGTTTATCTTTCCTTTTCTCCTTTGCTTTCTGCTTCTCTTCTTTTCACAGCTATTTGTAAGGCCTCTTCAGACAGCCATTTGCTTTTTTGCATTTCTTTTTCTTGGGGATGGTCTTGATCCCTGCCTCCTGTACAATGTCATGAACCTCCGACCATAGTTCATCAGGTACTCTATCAGATCCATCCCTTAAATCTATTTCTCACTTCCACTGTATAATCATAAGGATTCATAATCATAATTCATAATCATATGAATCTATATGACATATATTAAATGATGCTATGAGGTCACCACAAAGGATGAAATAGTTTTATAGGACTGGTATCTAAAATATATATTTTAAGTGGAAAAAATCAAAGCGAATAATATGTAGAATATGCTGTTAGTAGAAAAACTGATACACAGATTCTTTCAAATGTAAAGAGCTTCTCTGCAATGAATTGCCAAGAAATTAGATTACTAGTAGACAAAGAATGGAGACTTGTCTCATGCAATTATTTATTTCACCCATTTATTCTTTGGATCCTTATTTTTTACAGTATGTGGAAATATTATCTATTCAAAGAATAAATGATCTTTTTTATTTTAAATTAGTAAAGCACAAGCAGAACCAGAAGACTTTATAAGTGAGATTGAAAAGGAATCACCAACCAAGATAGGGCAGAAACAATATGGATTGCTGCAGATCCAAAAGATTTTGAGGAAGAAGATGTGATCATTTCAAAGAGGTCTTATACACCCATTTTCAGGTTTTCTACACATGCATTTATCAAATCCCTGACACCCAGATAACTCAGTAACAGCTTGTAAAAAAAAAAAATTGTTGGTCTGGAGAACTATTTTATATCATGACTGAAAGATCTATGCTGCAAATGCCCATGGAATACAGAAAGGTGAGTAAGCTGTCAGTCCTCTCCTGAGAAAGAAAGAAAAATCTGCCAGTTATGCAGAAGATGTGAATATATATTTTTTAATCTAAATGTATCCCTAAGCATCCTCTCAGGATAACACTAGTTATTAAATCTCAGGTTACATTTTACAATTGAGCAAGACTTTAAGTGAAGGAGCCAAAGGATCAGGAATTACAATGCCTTTCATTCTGAAAATGTAACTGCCTCCAGTGTGCTATACTCTTCATACTCGAACTGTAGGGGAAGAAACTACTGGGTATGCGTCAAACCTTTGGCTGAATATTGTTTTATTAGCTTTTACTATTAATACATTATGTCTGTTCATAGTCATTTGCCAAAGTTTCCAATAAATGTTTCATCTCAAATATTTCATAAAATGCTTCTATATCTTGAAGTCATCAGGAAGATGCCAAATGTGCAGAGGGAACAGGGGGGAGGGGACACCTGATGGGTTTATTTGTGAGAAAATCATATCCTTTACATTTTTTGTCCAGAAACTTCTACACAACGATGTTAAAGACATCAAAATATTTAAACCATTTGTTTAGAATTCTCCACTGTTCCATCTGTTTGATGAACTCTAGAATGCAAACCACAGAAATCAAAATCAATGTTCCACATGCAAAAAATGTGGAAATATGATAAATTGATTAAAAACAGAATATCTCTCAAATATATCATTTTTCATCATGGGGACTATTCCTCCTTATGAATCTAAGACAATGGTGTTACAGAAATGTAGGGCTTATTACATTAGAATGCTTGATAGCAAAACTCACCTCCCTGTACTGTCCTCTTTCTGACCCCCCCACCCACTGCCAAGGTCTAGTCCAGAGCTGGGTTATATTTTGATATAACAGACACTCCACTTTCTATTATCCTCTCAACCACTGATTGGAAAGGAAAAGCTGTTCCTATCTTACTCATTTTTCTCAGCTACCTGGAAATATTAAAATCCTGTCACACATCTTTTTTTTATTGACAAAAGTGTTCATCAGAACCTATTAGGATGATAGGGTCCCTCGAGACAGACGTTTGTAAGAAAAAAAAAAAAATGTCATGTGTCAAGTATAATGACCCCGTAATATGCATGCCACTAACAGAAAACAAATTGTGTGGCTCATTTAAAGTTGATACTGCCCAAGTTTTCTGGTTCCTTCTTTCATGTCCCAAAAGGTGATCTGAAGGAAAAAAATCTAAATAAGCAGCTCAAATAAAATCCATGATACTTTATATACATAGCAGAGAACAGTGTATGTAAGTTTTCTCAAGGGGGTACCAGGAAGAAATTTGTTAATAGCAACGATGGCAGAAATCTTGATTATTATTTCTAACATTGGTATTGGGTTTGTTGTTTTAGTCACTAACTTGTGTCCAGCACTTTGAGACCCCATGGACTTGGCCCACCAGAATCCTCTGTCCATGGGATTTTCCAGGCAACGGTACTGGAGTGGGTTACCATTTCCTTCTCCAGGGGATCTTCCCAAACCAGGGATAGAATCAGTGTTTCCTACATTGGCAGGTGGATTCTTTACCACTGAGCCAACAGGGAAGTCCATGGTATTATATCAATAAAGAAGTTGGAAAACTTTATAACCTACATGTGATAAGTATTTTGGTTATATAAACATCTATTAATCAAGTTCATAATGTTTTACTGTTTTTTTTTTCTCAGTATTAAATTTGCTTTCTTGTAGCTCAGAACTTTTAGTAAAATTCAATAGAATCTTAAGGGTATTATATTCATATATGGTAGCTGTCAATGGAAGGGCGGGATGGCAGGTGAGAGCAAAAGCAAATACAATGCTAGACAATCATTTGACAAAACATTTAAATATAACTTCTTTAAAAAAACAATATAGGTAAGGTGGTTTTCATTGAAAATAAAGAATGGTATCTTCTAATAACTGTTGGCATTTATTAGCATTAAAAGTCATCAAATATTTCTACTTAGAAAAAATGTATATTAAGTCTTGGCTAGACAGTTTGAATTAAATAAAATAGGACCTTTTCTTTGGTTCAACATGTATTTTAATCAAAGGATTTGTTCATTTAGTTTCAGAATCTCTACTTGTTATCCTTTATCCTGACTACAGTTTTTTCAATTGGTTTGATAATGAAGATCATTTGAACTTCATTTTCCCCCATAGTTGTCCCTTTTTTGTTCTGTAAAGAAAAGAAAAGAAAGTGAAGGAGCTTAGTTATGTTTGACTCTTTGAGACCCCATGGACGGTAGCCTGCCAGGCTCCTCTGTCCATGGGATTTTCCAGGCAAGAATACTGGAGTGGGTTGCCATTTCCTTCTCCAGGGGATCTTCCCGACTCAGCGACTGAACCCAGGTCTCCTGCATTGCAGGAAGACGCTTTACTGTCTGACCAACCAGGGAAGCATGGTGAAGCTAGTTAAAAAAACATTTTTATATTTAGTTCATTTCAGTTCAATTGCTCAGTTGTGTCTGATTCTTTGTGACCTCATAGTCTGTAGCACACCAGGCTTCCCTGTCCATCACTAACTCCTGGAGCTTACTCAAACTCATGTCCATAGCGTTTGTGTTGCCATCCAACCATCTCATCCTCTGTCATCCCCTTCTCCTCCTGCCTTCAATCTTTCCCAACATCAAGGTCTTTTCCAATGAGTCGGTTCTTCGCATCAGGTGGCCAAAGTACTGGAGTTTCAGCTTCTGCATCAGTCCTTCCAATGAATTCCTTTAGGATGGACTGGTTGGATCTCCTTGCAGTCCAAGGGACTCTTAAGAGTCTTCTCAAACACCACAGTTCAAAAGCATCAATTCTTTGGCGCTCAGCTTTCTTTATAGTTCAACTCTCACATCCATACATGACTACTGGAAAAACCATAGCTTCAACTAGACATACCTTTTTGGTAAAGTAATGTCTCTGCTTTTTAATATGCTGACTAGGTTGGTCATAGCTTTTCTTCCAAGGAGCAAATGTGTTTTAATTTCATGGCTGCAGTCACCATCTGCAGTGACTTTGGAGCCCCCGAAAAATAAAGTCTCTCACTGTTTCCATTGTTTCCCCAGATCTATTTGCCTAGAACTAATGGGGTTGGATGCCATGATCTTAGTTTTCTGAATGTGAAGTTTTAAGCCAACTTTTTCACTCTCCTCTTTCACTTTCATCAAGGGGGTCTTTCATTCTTCTTTGCTTTCTGCCATAGGGGTGGTGTCATCTGCATATCTCAGGTAATTTTTTTATATTATATGCATTTATACATGCTTGTGTGCGTGTGTGCATGTGTGTGTGTGTGTGTTTATAGAACATGTAGTGTAAGTTGCTCAGTTATGTTCAACTCTGTGAATCCCTGGGACTGTAGTCCACCAGCTCCTCTTTCCATGGGATTTCCCTGGGCAAGAATACTGGAGTGGATTGCCATTCTCTTCTCCAGAGGATCTTCCCAACCCAGGTATTGAACCAGGTTTCCTGCATTGCAGGTAGATTCTTTACTGTTTCAGCTATAGGAAAGATCACCATAGTATATGTAGTTGTATGGTAACTTTCTTCAGATTATGCAAATCATAGAAATTTTATGTTAAGAACTTACTTTTAGTTCCATTCAATCTTCAGTTTTTAAATCAAGGTTGTTTTATAAAATTCTTTGAAACTTACACTAACATCACATATAAAGGTTTGAAAATTATCAGTCAACACTTTCTGGAAAGCCAAAAAAAAAAAAAAGAATTATAAAATAAAAAAACTCAGAATTCAACCTAGGTTTTTTTTCACCTTAGTCATTTGCTTATGAAGTTTGGTCAGAGGAAGGTCCCCTGGTCTTTTCCCCACTGTGAGTGGTGGGAAAATGTTCTTATCTTAGTTAATGCTTAGTTTACATATTATACAAGAGCACCATTGTAGACTATAGGCCAGCGAACCAGAAATGGCAAAACAAAACAAAAAAAGCCTGACCTGGGTTAACAGGAGAGTACTTACTAGATTTAAATTTACAAAGAATTTGATATGACATCCATGTTTCTACACAATACAGGATCTGTTTTCAGCCACATTTCACTCTGCCAATTAAACGCGCCATGAAAATTGATCCAAAAGTTTTATCCAAAACAGACACAGACATCACTGGTGATATTTTCAATATAGTGTGGGATGTAACCAACCTTTCTTGAAGATGATCTGGTTTTCTAGTGTGTGTATCATTTTGACAGCAAATGTACCATTCATTACTGTTTTAATAATTCCATAATATTAGAGATTAATTTTTAGAAAACTGATAGCCATGCACATAATTTATGTCTAAAAGCATTGCAAGTAGTCCTTGTCTAAGAGTATTTGTTGCAAGTGATTCTTCAACAGCAGCAGTTCAAATGATTTCTGGTCATTAGGGATAGTAATGCAAGGATTACTATCTCTTATTTAGCACACATTAACCATTAACCAGTCATATATTCACTAGCAAATTTATTTCTGCATTTTTTAACTGACAAACTAGAAAAACCCCAATTCCTCATATTCCTTTCAAACCAGGTTTAATATCAAACCGGTTCTTTCATTAACATTAATAAAAACTTTGACATATTCATCTTATATTGTTATGAGGGTCATGTTTTTAACTTTTTGAAAATTATACTTTAGCACTCTAACAAAAGTCTTTGACTAATAAAATAGCCCTCCAGTGATGACTAAAGGAACAAAAGGCTGATCACAGAAACACAGAATAAACTGGCAGGCAAATAGAAAATACTCAAATTTGACAGCAAGTTAAAAATCTACAGAATTAAACAAAGAGCAAATAAGGAATCTAGTTTTTTAGGGCAATACAAAAATCTTAGAGCTCCATGGCACCAATGCGGTGAGCAAGGCAAGCTTCTCATGAAGGAAACTGATAAAGAGCAGCAAGGTGGCTCACTGTGTACCTTCAAGTGTTGCTTCAAAAATAGACATAAAAATGAACATGGAAGAGGAACATGAGAGGACTACTTGTAAGTAAATGTGAAACATTTCCAGAAAATCGTGACTTATTTTTTTTTTAAGCTGTACCATGTCACATATGGGACCTTAGTTCCCCAGCCAGAAATCGAACCTGTGTTTCCTGGAAGCACAGAGTCTTACCCACTGGATCCCCACGGAAGTTCCAAAAATAGCATATTGAGAAATTAAAAGCACGGTTCCTGGATTACAGAGCATTGGGTTCAAATTATATCATCTCATTTACCAGATTTTTTATAAAATTACTTAAATTCTCTGTGCTTGTGCTTTCTTAGGGAAATCATTATTCCAAAGAGAGAATAATGATATTATCTATCTGAGATGAATATTAAATTTGAAAATGTACATAAAGCACTTAGCACAGTGTCACACACATACTAAAGTAATTTGATAAACGACTTATTACTTCTAATGACTTAGGAAGATTTTGAAAGGTGTAGATAATCTGCAGTGCCTTGAAGAAAAGATGCCATCAAACTTCAAACATTAATGTTGCGATCTTATTGTCTGCTGAGGCTGGTGGATCCAGGGGAATAACTGGGTTTGCTGAAGCTAAGATAGATACAAATGCTGGGTGCTAAGTCTGCCCTGAGTAATGGTATTTGACAAAGAGTGATTATAATCCACAAAGGAGACTGTAAACTAGAACACAATTCAGATTATACAAGATTAAGGTGACACATATTAGAACAGATGGAGAAAAATATAACCAAGCAAAAAAGAAGTAAAATTGAACAAGACCAGATGTGAAGTATTCAGGTTCACTAAGGATATTTCTATTCCTAATAAATTATAAGCCTGTATCTAAATCATTCTAATTATTATTTTAAAAATTTAGCCTACAATTGTGCTTACATTCACCAGAGAGAATATATGCCATCCTATCATGCCTCTATCAATTCAGTTGCATGCATGCATACTCAGTTGCTCAGTCGTGTCCAACTCTTTGCAACACTATGGACTGTAGTCCGCCAGGCTCCTCTGTCCATGGAATTTTCCAGGCAAGAATACTGGAATGGGTTGCCATTTCCTCCTCCAGGAGATTTTCTCAACCCAGGTATCAAACCCATGTCTACTTCATATCCTGCATTGGCAGGTGGATTTTTTTACCTTCAGTGATTTATTTCTAATTCTTGATATTCAGAAATACCACTCTGAACATAATTGGCTATCATAGTAGACAGACTAGTGAAAAGAATCTATTACAGAAAGGTGTGAGAAGTACCAAATACTGCAGAATATAAATTTCTCTTCTCACCACATATTCCACCCTTTTATCAATCGTAAAATAGCAATGTTGGAAGCATCCCATTTATCCTTCTAATCTCAGCCAAAATCTGATCTCAAGAACAACAGAAGGAGATCAATTGTTCATTTCTAACTGAATGAAATCTAGGATAAAAGAAAGAGTAAAATCTTCAGAAGATTCTTCCTATTGATGTCAGGCCACAAAATACACATTTTTGAGCACAAGACTCCAAAGAAGTAAAAAACATAACTCACTGTCATTCCTCCATATCTGTTCATAACCAATGGAAACACCAAGAGTCTTAGTTTGAATCTTCCTTCCAATCTCTTGCTTATTTAGTTTAAGATAAAGTAGAAGAAAACATGTTAATCGTGACCTCATTTGGCCCTTAAAGGAAAAAGTACTGTTATGTATTGTCACCAATGTATTGAATTTCTAATAGTCAATGTTCCTGAGAGCCAAGGGGCATAATGGGATCTCTATAGAATCAAAGGAGAATTTCTTTGAATGATCTAAGGGATTTCTATCTGAGGTCTTTTAGTATCAAATAGAGGAATATAAAATGCTTCTCCTTTTACATCTTTGAATATTGCTAGGTTTCATATTTTAACACATCATATTTTACAGTTCACTCATAGGATATTTTAAATATGCCTATGTGAAAATGGGGATAAAATGGTTATTGAGGTAAGGTCGGAAAAATAGATGTTAAAATAGTGTAACATTGATTTCACTCCTAATAGTAAAAACAATCAAAAGAAATAATAAAAGTTATCTATTTTGTAATCCAAAATAAATATCACATTTGAAAAACCAACAATTCTGGTATCAGCAAAATCGAAAGAAAATACATAAGAAAATAAAAACTTAAAAAAAAAGAAAATTGATAACCATAAAATAAAATGGGTAGGAAATAACAGTCAATTTGATGATTTTTTTTTTTAATTCCACCCTTCTTAAATATGAACCTTCCCTTTCTTGACAACAAATTTTGGAGTTCAGTTCAGTTCAGTCCCTCAGTCATGTCTGACTCTTTGTGATCCCATGAACTGCAGCACGTCAGGCCTCCCTGTCCATCACCAACTCCCGGGCCTACCCAAACTCATGTCCATTGAGTTGGTGATACCATCCAACCATCTCATCCTCTGTCATCCCCTTCTCCTGTCCTTGATCTTTCCCAGCATCAGAGTCTTTTCAAATGAGTCAGCTTTTTGCAGCAGGTGGCTAAAGTATTGGAGTTTCAGCTTCAACATCAATCCTTCCAATGAACACTCAGGACTGATCTCCTTTACGATGGACTGGTTGGATCTCCTTCCTGTCCAAGTGACTCTCAAGAGACTTCTCGAACACCACAGTTCAAAAGCATAAATTCTGCCCTCTGCTTTCTTTATAGTCCAACTCTCACATCCATACATGACTACCGGAAACACCATAGCTTTGACTAGATGGACCTTTACTGACAAAGTAATGTCTCTGTTTTTTAATGTTCTGTCTAGGCTGGTCATAACTTTCCTTCCAAGGAGTAAGTTTCTTTTAATTTCATGGCTGCAGTCACCATCTGCAGTGATTTTGGAGCCCCCCAAAATAAAGTCAGCCATTGTTTTCACTGTTTCCCCATCTGTTTGCCATGAAGTGATGGGACAGGATGCAATGATCTTTGTTTTCTGAATATTGAGTTTTAAGTCAACTTTTTCACTCTTCTGTTTCACTTTCATCAAGAGGTTTTATAGTTCTTCTTCACTTTCTGCCATAAGAGTGGTGTCATCTGCATATCTGAGGTTATTGATATTTCTCCCAGTAATTTTGATTGCAGCTTGTACTTCTTCCAGTTCAGCATTTTTCATGATGCACTTTGCATATAAGTTAAATAAGCAGGGTGACAATATACAGCCTTTTATAGACAGTACTCCTTTTCCTATTTGGAACCAGTCTGTTGTTCCATGTCCAGTTCTAACTGTTGCTTCCTGACCTGCATACAGGTTTTTCAAGAGGCAGGTCAGGTGGTCTGGTATTCCCATCTCTTTCAGAATTTTCCACAGTTTATTGTGATCCACACAGTCAAAGGCTTTGGCATAGTCAATAAAGCAGAAATAGATGTTTTTCTGGAACTCTCTTGCTTTTTCCACGATCCAGCGGATGTTGGCAATTTGATCTCTGGCTCCTCTGCCTTTTCTAAAACCATCGGAAGTTCATGGTTCACGTATTGCTGAAGCCTGGCTTGGAGAATTTTGAGCATTACTTTACTAGCATGTGAGATGAGTGCAATTGTGTGGTAGTTTGAGCATTCTTTGGCATTGCCTTTCTTTGGGACTGGAAGGAAAACTGACCTTTTCCAGTCCAGGCACTGCTGAGTTTTCCAAATTTGCTGGCATAGTGAGTGTAGCACTTTCACAGCATCATCTCTTAGGACTTGAAATAGCTCTACTGGAATTCCATCACCTCCACTAGCTTTCTTCATAGTGATACTTCCTAAGGCCCACTTAACTTCACATTCCAGGATGTCTGGCTCTAGGTGAGTGTAAGTGATCACACCATTGTGATTATCTGGGTTGTGAAGATCTTTTTTGTACATTTCTTCCGTGTATTCTTGCCACCTTTTCTTAATATCTTCTGCTTCTGTTAGGTCCATATCATTTCTGTCCTTTATTGAGCCCATCTTTGCATGAAATGTTCCCTTGGTACCTCTCATTTTCTTGAAGAGATCTCTAGTCTTTCCTATTCTATTGTTTTCCTCTATTTCTTTGCATTGATCACTGAGGAAGGCTTTCTTATCTCTTTTTGGTATTCTTTGGAACTCTGCATTCAGTTGGGTATACCTTTCCTTTTCTCCTTTGCTTTTCACTTCTCTTCTTTTCACAGCTATTTGGACGGCCTCCTCAGACAGCCAATTTGCTTTTTTTCATTTCTTTTTCTTGGGGATGTTCTTGATTACTGTCTCCTGTACAATGTACGAACCTCCATCAATAGTTCATCAGGCACCCTATCAGATCTATTTCTCCCTTTCTTGACAACGAATTTTGGAAAGGAAGGACTAAAAGAATTTAAAATGGTCTCATTCTCAAGTGTAAACTTTGAAGTGACTTTGAGAATAATGCTTTTTACATAAATAATAAATAAATAAAGCCCCCAACTACAATTAGCCAGGAAAAAAAACAGACATATTGGCTGTTTTGTGATTTAACTACATTATATTTCTTATTATGAGATCTGAAAGTAATATACCTGAGTAAAAATATTTGAGTATATTGTTCCTACACAGCCACCTTTGGACACTGTTTAAGCGGCAACATTCTCTGATGTTAGTGAGTGATTGAGGTTTTCTTTTGCTCTCTTAATGTATCTATTAAGTTTCTTAACAGGATAGAAAAAAAAAAAAAATCAAGGATTTAAGGAGGGCGGGGAGGGGGAAATAATATCCAGACAGCAGCTGCAGAAGATAATGGATGACTAACTTTTTTCATTTTTAATCACATGGACTAGATAAATAATTTAAAAACCTTAAATATATAATGCTTTCAAAGAAGGGAAATGGACCAGGTTTCCAAAGATATTGACTTCCAAAGTGCTATACAGAGTGGCAAAGTATTAAATTTTTAAATATTCTGATCCTAATCTTTACATTACGGACTCTCTGTGTATTGATTGGAGCAGTACGTTTTCTTTCTTCTACCGAAGGCCATTTACAGATATCACTTGCTGTCATTCTGGGAAATGCATTATTGCACCATCATTATCTCCCCACATAATCAGAATCTCTCAGAGTTTGTTTTATAAGTTTTTTTTTTTTCAAATACATAAAACTTGATGTGTGGTCTTTAGTTTCATGAAGAAAAGTTTCTTGTGTATTCATTTTTCACTGGAGTTACTTAAATACTATGATAACCATTCAATTCTGAATTTAAATACTGAAACTGGAAATCTACTGTTGCTGAAGTTTATTTTAAAGTGCAATGCAAAATCTGTTAACTTTTATAAGGACTGAGCTGTGACTAGCTGTCATTAGGTCAGCCTCCAAACAACATGGCATGAGCAACAAGCACTCTGTCTCCATGTGATGCTATTAGAGAGTGGGGATTTACTATGAAAGCATTTATTGATTCATATGATAAATACTACATATCCAATGCCTTCAATCACTTCGAAATTTCAGTTTTTAAGAAGAGTTCAGTTAATGTATCTCTAATTATGTATTCAAAGCACTGTCTACCATGTCAGGTATGAGTCAGCTCTGTCAGTGTTTCTACAAACAGGAAGGTTAGGGAATCAACTTCTATTTGTTTTTTCCTTTGCATGAAACACAAGCATCATGCAACATGTCACCTGATTTATGATATGATCATCAATTCGAAATAGTTAGCATTAGTTCATCCCTGTCCAGTGTTACAATAAGTGGTGTTTCAGTGAGTACCAACCCTTTAAAATGCTAAAATATATATTTAGATAAAAGGAAACAAATGTGAGAAGAACTGCTTTTTAACTTACAGGAAAAATGAAATAGTTCCATAATTATCTCTGGAGTCAAGAAGAACAAGGATCCCGTTGTTCAAAGAATACTTTGCTAATTTTGTCTTTTATTATATCATTATTATCCATCAAGATTATGCTCTTTCCTATTCCGGTCCTGACTCGAACTTGCTCACATCATTAACTCTGCCTCTCACCTCAGATCTCAAGTCTAATCTTGAGAAGCTCCGCGGAAGCTTTCCTCGTTCTTCTTAACTAACTAGCATGCAACTCCCAGCTCCATGTAGTTCTTTGTGATGATATTCACCACAGTTTCAAAGCGAAGCTTACTTCTGTCATTCTTTTTAATTCTCTGCTTAGCTCACTAGATAGTGAGTGGAAGGAGAGTTAGAACTGTCGCCCCCACCTTCTCCTGCCTCACTCTCTCTTGTCACTGAGACTCTAGAACTAAAGAAAGTGCTTAACAGCAGTCAAGTAAAACCTGTTGGATAAATGAACAAATGAGGGAATAAGGAAACCAGTGAAACTGTGAACCCTGAAGATGGATCATGAACAATTAAGTCTTTCAACAGATCTTATAACCATAGAAAAACGTAGCATCTCATATGAAAGTGATCTCTCGTGGCCAACCCATAATTTTACATGAAAGTTTTTCAAATGACTAATGGCAAAGATTCTTTGCACATCGTCCTGTGCATCGATACCAGTTTATTATTTAAGATTTTACTATTAATTCTTGTCATAAACACTATGTGCATAATGTCCACAATTACTCAAAAGGATGTCATTTTTAAGGAGTATTCCCAGAAACATATCTCCCAAATGCTTATAGTGCTAATAAAATGAGATGTAAACAATCTTCTGCCTTGAAATGTGCATACAAGCTAATGGTAAAGATACTTTTAACACTGTCTAATTTTTATGCAATGCATATGAAGATTCATATTCATTAAGGTCCTAATATCTAAAAGTTGTGTTATCTTTGCAGTCTTCTTTCCTAGATGCTACTATGACTCTTAAAGAACAGCAGAGTACCCTGCTGCCAGATCTAAAAATTCCATATATTTTAATGCATGCTGCCACCTGATGTTGTGGCATATTATACATCTTAAAAAAAATGTTTCATCTTCTTTCTCTGCTAGGAGGTGATTTTTACCCTGAAGGGGACAATTTCATGAATTCAATATCAAATATTACAGTAGGCCTAGAAGGGGCCTTGGGGGCTTTTCTCAATCTATTCTTGAATCTTCAAACAGGAGAATATCTTAACCATTACATAAACACATACTGGCCCATATGCTGATGCCTTAATGAATTCAGGACAGGACTAATGAGAGTTAAGCAGTAGATGTTAAATTTTAATCACATCTAACTCTTTAATTCCTTTCATTTTGATTTTTCAGTGGATGCTGAGTGTGACAGAATGCCAAAGTTTGCGTTGAACTGATTTAGAGATATAGAGAACAGTATAAAGAAATGTGAAAAGTTGTAATGGGAGCTTGAAGGTCCAGCAACCACCCTTTACCTTGATAAGAGCAGGATGCTGCACGCCTACTAGGGAAGCCATTGTCTCAGTTCACAAATTTAAAAAAAGAGAGCGAGAGAAATAAATATTATATTCTCTTTCAAATATCATCAGTGTATTGACATCAGCCACATGTCCAATCAAAATCTCATATTGCATTTTAAGGTCATTTTCTTGTCTAGTCTTTATCTGCATTTCCTGGATATTTTAATACTTCTTTTCCATGAAGTGAAAGTGAAAGTTGCTCAGTCACGTCTGACTCTGTGTGACCCCATGGACTATATAGTCCATGGAATTCTCCAGGCTAAAATACTGGAGTGGGTAGCCATTCCCTTCTCCAGGGGATCTTCCCAATCCAGGGATTGAACCCAGGTATCCCACATTACAAGTGGATTCTTTACCAGCCACCAGGGAAGCCCAAGAATACTGGAGTGGGTAGCCTATCCTTTTCTCCAGCAGATCTTCCTGGATCCAGGAAGATCCAGGAATTCCTTCGACCCAGGAATCGAACCAGGGTTTCCTGCATTGCAGGTGAATTCTTTACCAGCTGAACTACCAGGGAAGCACTGACCAATTAAAATTTTGTGACTGACTTTCAATCCAAATATCAATTCAGTTCCTACTCTAGATATTTGAATACAAACATGGGGAATATGAAAGCATACCTTATCAACTATACTGAAGGAAAAAAAAAAAAGGAAACAAAACCAAAAAAACTTCACCCCACACACTGGTAGCTATGTATGCTGGGACATACTGGCTACTTGGAAGACAAATTCAAACAAAATTATAAATACATCATAAAATATAACCAGGTTGGCTACATAATTTGAAAGGTCCAGTGTAAAATGAAAACATGAAGCCTCGTATTCAAAAATTACAAATTTCAAGGTGGCAATAGCCAAATATTAAACCAAGCATGGAACCCCTCTAAGTGCAGGACTCTGTGTGACTTCACAAGTTGCATACCCATGAAACTGGTTCTTAACAACATAACTTCCATCTTATATTAATTATTAAGGATGATACCTGTAATACGTGTTCTTTTTAAAGTGATGGAGTATCAATGACTCTAAAGGAAATTCTTCTCTTTGGTTAAAGTTGGCCTGTATCTGTTTGATATTTAACCTGGTTCAGATGATACTCGCTCTGTTAAAACAATATTTGATTACTATTAGTCGATTGATTAAAATAGGCACAAGTAGTATTTTTTATAAAAAGGCTTAATACATAATGCTTACAATCTTTCTCCGAGAAAATAATAAAATTCCAGGAAGTTTGAGGCCTTATGATACTTAGAAATGTTTTACACTGATAGACTAAGATCATTCAAAGCATTAGTGGACAATATAAGCATAAATTAAATTTTTATCTTAGCCCAAATAATGAATTTTGTAAGAGCTGAAAATGATCTATGGCTAAATCTAAGTGGAAGCAAGGGAGAAAAAAAAAAGAGAGTACGAATTTAAGCACAAATAAAAGTTAAGTTAGAAGCAAGGTGCCAATGCGTATTTAAGTGGCTGTTCTTCTCTGTTCCTGTTATGCTTTGTGCTTTACACTTAGACATGAAGTTTGATTACTAATAGATTTTTTGTTGCTTAAGCAAACATAATAACTGTATGAGGTTGCCGAATGATACAGCCCTGCTCTGTCTCCTGTTTAATGATGACTTGAATGGACGTGAGGCTACTGTGCTTCTTCACTGAGACATCACACATCTGCTGCAGACTTCTGAAGGAAACAAATGGCATTTCCAAAGTTAAAACTGGGTCCTGGACCTTTCCTGAAAGCAGGATCTCAGAATTACCACAATGATAAAGCTCACTGGGAGACTTACGGTAACAATGCACTTAAGGGTGCAGCATCTTAGAACTTCAGAAACTGTGATGTTAAAGCCATTTGCCATTTATTTAGGATTTTTAAAATCATTTTATATAATAGATTTGACTTTCAATCAGAAGCATCTCAAAATTACATATAATAAAAGGTGCATTACTGCTTTAAATGAGAACTTGAGTATAAAACAAGCATGGCACATGCCTAGGAGAAGGAATGAATCAATATACTTAATCCATTTCTGGGAAAACTATGCTGGGAGGGGTGGGAGGAAGAAAGAAGTCTTATGAATTGTAACTGATTCCTTGAAATCCTTAAAACTGATCGGTAATAACTTTATCTAAAAGAAGTAATAGGTTCTATTAGGGCGATTTACTAATAGGGCTCCATGTTCAAAGTTGTAAACTTCCGTGAGTCAGAAGATCCATTTAATTACCATCCTCTCTCAATTTATTCATCTGACCAAGAAACCGAAGTTAAATTTATCAATAATGTTCACTCACAAAACAGGTTGTGTTTCCAAAGATAGTTAAGTCTGTGAATTAAAACTGGATGAAGTCGCTCGCTCAGTCATGTCCAACTCTTTGTGACCCCGTGGACTGTAGCCCACCAGGCTCCTCCATCCATGGGATTCCCCAGGCAAGCATACTGGAGTGGGTTGCCATTTCCTTCTCCAGGGGATCTTCCTGACCCAGGGATCGAACCCAGGTCTCCCACATTGCAGGCAGACGCTTTAACCTCAGGCAGACGCTTTAACCTCTGAGCCACCAGGGAAGCCCATAGACTGATAGTTTAGCAATTTATTCAATAAACAACTTACTACTAAATACAGTAATATCCTGCTCACATTAATTCAATTGTCCACTACAGTTATAATAGAAACAGAATTTCAATGAGAAACATGACATTTCAATAGTTACTATGTGATGACTAAAAGCTTCACCCCAGACCACATCTGGCCATTTTCCCTCTATATCCAGCTTTGCACTCTAGGGCCTGTGCATTTGCTGTTCATTCTGCCTCAGATGCTTGTCTCCAGGCTTTCAGTGGCTGACTTCCACTAGTCACTTTCCAACTGAAATGTTGTAGAAAAGGTTCATTTGAGGATGAATCCATCTAAACATACTTATCTAAAGCAATGAAAAATTACCGTATTATCTTTGATCTACCGCTCATCATATCTTCATTATTTCATTCTGTAAGTTATCTTATTTGTGTATTTCTTACTTATTAACTTCCTTTTTAAGGTCAGAGAACTTCCATATTGTGCATTTCTATGTAACTGGGACATAGGACAATTCCTGACACATATTTGTTGAGTAAATGAATAAATGTATTAATTAAAACTTAACAGCAACCTTCAACCTTCAATTCTTCAAACATGTACTAATTTTCTTTATTTTTAGATGAGGGAAATTAAGTTCAAAGACATTAAGTAAGATGCTCAAGTTCTCATAAACAGAAAATGCTAGAGCTATGATTAAAAGCCACAACCGATTAAGCTTGAGAGATTGTAGAGTTAACTTCTATTACTTCAAAAGTATCCCTCCTTCTGTAAATAAGAGCTCAGTTTCTTTTCTTGTTCTCCAGATAGAATCTACTTTCATCTCTTACCAGTATTGAGAAATGGACTCAACAGAAGGATAGAGGGAAAATTTTTTTCTCTCTTACCCTATAGTTAATTAATCAAACATCATAATAGACTTATAGTCTCCCATCTTCATTTGATGCAATTTTTCCTTCTTCCTCCTCTGCTCTTCTTCTCTCCTTCCCTCTCTTATTTCCTCTTGCTCCTCCTCCTCTGCTGCTTCTCTTAGCCGTCCCCTCCCTCTCATGCTCCTTCTTCTTTCCTTCTTCAGAGAATTCAGGCCTTTTCAACATCTCTTCCAAATTAATATAAATATCCACTGAGGCAGTCAAGAAATAGTCCTCATAGAATCAGCACTTATCCCAAGTCAAGTAAACGTGAGAATTATAAAGGGGGAAAAAAGTGCTTCTAGTCACATCAGGGACATCTTGCTTGGGCACCTTAATAAGTATGTTAACTAACTCTTTTCTCTGTGGCATTTTCATTCCAAAGTGTTCTGACTCAAAGAATAAGAGAAAATGAGGCCTCCCTTCAGGTAGGCTCATAATATAGAAGCCAAGGGCAATACAGGTTTGGTGAGGTAATATCTTCAGTATCCAGGATAAAATTCTAGATGTATTGAGAGGTTTTATGCTGAATATGCCCTAGCACATGCATCTTTTTGTCATAAGTGGCAAAATCCGGCTTTTAATGAAATCTTTCCCATGGATCCCTGGAGAAGTCACCTTAGCTTATGATCACACTGTAGATGATTCCAAAAGTACTTTCTCTTGAATAATATACAGTTTAACTTATTTTGCCCTTGTTTTTCATTTTTCACTACCCAAAGAGGACAGTGTCCATTGTGTGGCTGAAGCTATTTTGAATTAATAGTCACGGTTCTGAATCTTGCCTCCACATATAAATACTACGAAATAGGATTCGTTTTAGAGAAAACGAAACTCAATAAGAAAAAAAAAAAAGAAAAGAAAATCAAGACCAACAAAATGATACATATATTTATAACTGCACAACCAGGCTTATGGCATAATGCATTACAGTTTTGCAAACAATCGATACAAATTATTGGATATAAAATTACTTTTTGATGACCACTGTGAAAATACAAGCTGTTCAAGTCATTCCTCACACTATTATTGATTTTACTCTACTTTTTCTATTGCATTTTTAAAGTACTTGGTGTCAATTTTTAAGTCTCTAGTCTCTAGTAAAATACTAAGCAAATTCACGTAGACTAGAAATTTCTAAGGAATATCAAGGAAGAAGAGATTCTTGAGAAAACTTTTGCTTTGAATTTCACATTCCAACAAGTATCTCTTTTTTTAAGATTCAAAAATGTCTTCAAAGTCACCCTCCAATAAACATTTGAAACTGTTACAGCATTTTAAGGCTAGCAGTAATTCTATTTTTATCATTTTTTTCCATAGTGTAACACTTTGTTGTTGTTGTTGATTTTTACTTGCTAGGTCATGTCTAACTCTTTTGCAACCCTGTGGCCTGTAGCCCACGTTGAATGGGACTTGTGTTTCCTGCATTGATAGGCAGATTCTTTACCACTGAGTTAGCCAAGTGGTTCCCATGAAGACGGTAATGCTTTCTCTCAAACATGAAATCACAGGCAATTATCATGTTTAAATACAGGATTTTCTGTAATTAAATCTTTATTTATCAATTAGTATTTAATATTAATTTAGGATCATTGAAAATTAGATAGAGCTACCTCTATGACCAAATTTTGATAAAGCTAGTAAGTTTCCAACAAAGTGTTTTAGGCTGGGGTCCAAGAAAACACGGCTTTCCAGGTGACTCAGCAGTAAAGAATCTGCCTGCCAATGCAGGAGATACAAGAGACTCGGATTCAAAACCTGGGTCGGGATGATCCCTGGGAGTAGGAAATGGCAACCCTCTCCAGTATTTATGCCTGGAAAATTCCATGGACAGAGAAGCCTGGTGGGCTACAGTCCATGGATCTCGAAGACTTGGACACGACTGAGAGACAGCACACACATAAACATCTTCCAAGGAAACAGACTCAGATCAGTTCAGTTCAGTTTAGTCACTCAGTCGTGTCCGACTCTTTGCGACCCCATGAATCACAGCATGCCAGGCCTCCCTGTACATCACCAACTCCTGGAGTTCACCCAAACTCATGTGCGTTGAGTCGGTGATGCCATCCAGCCATCTCATCCTCTGTTATCCCTTCTCCTCCTCCCACCCCCATTCCCTCCCAGCATCAGAGTCGTTTCCAATGAGTCAACCCCTCACTTGAGGTGGCCAAAGTATTGGAGTTTCAGCTTCAGCATCCGTCCTTCCAATGAACACCCAGGACTGGTCTCCTTTAGGATGGACTGGTTGGATCTCCTTGCAGTCCAAGGGACTCTCAAGAGTCTTCTCCAGCACCACAGTTCAAAGCATCAATTCTTCGGCACTCAGCTTTCTTCACAGTCCAACTCTCACATCCATACATGACTACAGGAAAAACCATAGCCTTGACTAGATGGACCTTTGTTGACAAATAATATCTCTGCTTTTTAATATGCTATCTAGGTTGGTCATAACTTTCCTTCCAAGGAGTAAGTGTCTTTTAATTTCATGGCTGCAATCACCATCTGCAGTGGTTTTGGAGCCCCCCCCAAAATAAAGTCTGACCCTGTTTCCACTGTTTCCCCATCTATTTCCCATGAAGTGATGGGACCAGATGCCATGGTCTTCGTTTTCTGAATGTTGAGCTTTAAGCCAACTTTTTCACTCTCCACTTTCACTTTCATCAGGAGGCTTTTTAGTTCCTCTTCACTTTCTGCCATAAGGGTGGTGTCATCTGCATATCTGAGGCAATCGATATTTCTCCCGGCAATCTTGATTCCAGCTTGTGCTTCTTCCAGCCCAGAGTTTCTCATGATGTACTCTGCTTAGAAATTAAATAAGCAGGGTGACATACATATACAGCCTTGACGTACTCCTTTTCCTATTTGGGACCAGTCTGTTGTTCCATGTCCAGTTCTAATTGTTGCTTCCTGACCTGCATACAGGTCTCTCAACAGGCAGGTCAGGTGATCTGGTATTCCTATCTCTTTCAGCATTTTCCACAGTTTATTGTGATCCACACAGTCAAAGACTTTGGCATAGTCAATAAAGCAGAAATAGATGTTTTTTTCTGGAAGTCTCTTGCTTTTTTGATGATCCAGCGGATGTTGGCAATTTGATCTCTGATTCCTCTGCCTGCACAAATTTTATCAGGGAGGGCCCTTAATAATATCTTCAAAAGAGTTAAATAGGCAGAATTGGGCAAAGAGAGAATTTTCCAGGTCATTGCTAATTCCTAATTCCAGGTCAATTAGGTCAACTAATCCTAGAGGTCAGAGAAGGCGATGGGACTCCACTCCAGTACTCTTGCCTGGAAAATCCCATGGATGGAGGAACCTGGTAGGCTGCAGTCCATGGGGTCACTAAGAGTCGGACACGACTGAGCAACTTCACTTTCACTTTTCACTTTCATGCATTGGAGAAGGAGTGGCAACCCACTCCAGTGTTCTTGCCTGGAGAATCCCAGAGATGGGGGAGCCTGGTGGGCTGCCGTCTATGGGGTCACACAGAGTCGGACATGACTGAAGTGACTTAGCAATCCTAGAGGTAGTTTGGCAGCCGGACAGAACCTCTGGACTTGTGTAAGTTAAGAAAAGGGGAGTCCATGCATTTGTATCACTGTTTGAATGACTCCTTAGATGCAAGTCAACCCAGGGAAGACAGAAGGTATGACCTCAGGGAGGACAACTACTTTCAAACAAAGCCAGTTTCCTTTAATAGCCTGTGAAGGAATGAATGCCTCTATCCTCAAAGAGACACCTGGATGCTATACCACAGTGTACACTCTGAGTAGTAAAGGGTATTTTTATATTATGAGACCACACAGTCTAGAATTATTTGCATATGAGAGCTTGGTAACTCCCTAGCCATTCATATCTTGCCTCTCTCTCGATGCCTACTTCTCTGAAAATAATTTTTACTTAGCTCTTTCATTCTACCCATTGTTTATCCCTCCTTGAGTTTCAATTTCTATCTGAACTTCTGTTGTTGTTGTTTTTTTTTACCTATTTCAGAATTTCAATTGAAAAACAGTGGTTTTTGCATATTTTGCTTGAGTAATGCTAAAATAATTTTCAAAATAACCATGGACCCCTCACACATTTTAAAGGTGATTTTTATAATTTTATAATTTATTTAAAAGCATGTAAAGGATATAATGTGTGATGAACTTTACATATTGAATATTATACAAATACATTCCATCATGATATTAAAAGTACTACATAGCATAAATATAAGAAATATTAATATAAGGCATAGTTCTTAGCCTATGGTATCCCAAATTATTCTTAGATAATTGAGACATAAATTTGAAAAAAACAATTAGTAATGAAAGGAAGGATATGACACTAGGGAAATGAGTTAGTGTGAATATTCAGCCTATTGTGAAATAAGATGGCCATTCTACTGCCTAAAACCTTTCAGGTCCTTTCCAGTGTCATTGGGAAAAGATGTAACTTTTCGGCCACACATACTATACTCACTTTTCAGCTTTTATTTCTGCTGTATATTTCTTTATATTGAGAGAGTAAATCCTAGGCAGGTAGATAAGAAGTCTGGAGTTTTCGAAGAGGAGATCAGTTCAGTTGAGTTCAGTCGCTCAGTCGTGTCCAACTCTTTGGAACCCATGGACTGCAGCACACCAGGCCTCCCTGTCCATCACCAACTCCCACAGTTAACTCAAACTCATGTCCATTGAGTTGGTGATGCCGTCTAACCATCTCATTCTCTGCAGTCCTCTTCTCCTCCACCATCAATCTTTCTCAGTATCAGAGGCTTTTCCAATGAGTCCGTTCTTTGCATCAGGTGGCCAAAGTATTAGAGTTTCAACTTCAGCATCAGTCCTTCCAATGAATATTCAGTACTGATTTCCTTTAGGATGGACTGGTTGGATCTCCTTGCAGTCGAAGGGACTCTCAAGAGTCTTCTCCAACACAACAGTTCAAAAGCATCAATTATTCCGTGCTCAGCTTTCTTTATAATCCAACTCTCACATCCATACATGACCACAGGAAAAACCACAGCTTTGACTAGATGGACCTTTGTTGGCAAAGTAATGTCTCTGCTTTTTAATTTCTGTCTAGGTTGGTCATAATTTTCCTCGCAAGAAGCAAGCGTCTTTTAATTTCATGGGTGCAGTCACCATCTGCAGTGATTTTGGAGCCCAAGAAAATAAAGTCTGACACTGTTTCCATTGTTTCCCCATCTATTTCTCATGAAGTGATGGGACCAGATGCCATGATCTTTGTTTTCTGAATGTTGAGCTTTAAGCCAATGTTTCACTCTCCTCTTTCACTTTCATCAAGAGGCTTTTAGTTCTTCTTCACTTTCTGCCATAAGTGTGGTGTCATCTGCATATCTGAGGTGATTGATATTTCTCCCAGCAATCTTGATTCCAGCTTGTGCTTCTTCCAGCCCAGAGTTTCTCATGATGTACTCTGCATAGAAGTTAAATAAGCAGGGTGACAATATACAGCCTTGACGTACTCCTTTTCCTATTTGGAACCAGTCTGTTGTTCCATGTCCAGTTCTAACTGTTGCCTCCTGACCTGCATATAGGTTTCTCAAGAGGCAGGTCAGGTGGTCTGGTATTCCCATCTCTTTCAGAAGCCCAGTTTTATTTAAAGATGGCTTTTGAAAGCCATCTCCATTTGGCACCTCAACATTGCCTTTGGGCTCTCAAAATGTTTTTCCAGCTTCCATCCCTCCTCCCTCCCTCCTCTCTCTTTCCTTTTTCTCTTCTCTTTCCCCTCCTTCTCACTTAACTTGACTTTAACCAAGACACCAAAAGTTCTGTGAGATGCCACTTCTCTTGTTTCCCAGCATCCCATATGCTCTTCTCTCTTGGTCTTTACCACACCTTGCATCATTACCTCCCTGTATCTCAAGTCAATTGCCAGGATCTCTGAAGCTAAGGGCCTTCTAACTTGTTCACTGTTATATATCCAACGATTAATACACCATCTGGTAAATAGTTCAAACATAATTAATATTTATTGAATAAATTAAATAGTTACTGAATGGTGAAATTAATAAAGTTAACTATTAGAGGAGATAATCTTTACGTTTTAAACAATGTATGAGAATTGTACTGGAAGACAAAAAGTAAAGGATTTCTGGTTTCATTTCTTGAAAGATGACTGTTTCTTTAGAAGCAGGCTACTTTTCTAGAACTACATCCTAAAACCTAGCACAATATTAGTAGAAAAATAACAAGTTATGCTCTCCTGGCAAATTTAAGTAATATATCTTTACTGACAAAATATAAAGATTACATTTCTCTATCTCATCCCCCTCTTATCCCTCCCAATATAGGACTTCCAGAAGATGGAAATAAGTTTTCCGTCTAGGAATTAAAACTTAAAACAAATACTAGATAAATAATAGATCAGAGTAGTGATAAGCAAATCCATTTTTAACCAAGTACTTTCTATGTTACAAGTAGGCTTTTTTCACACATTTTATGCCACACTTAATCCTGTGGCTAAAAAAACAAAAATTCTAAATTTGCTCTATCTCTTGGGTTCTGTCTATAAAATGTAAATATGTCTGGTTGATTGAAGTGTCCAGATGTTTTGGTGTGATATAAAAACATCTTTAGACTACCAAGTACTTCACAGCAATAATTGTACTTTAAATAGCTGATAGAATTATTTTATTGTTGACAGTTTTTGAACCTAATTTTGGTGGAATACTGTTCTCTTGGAATAAAACTATTTTCAGAGTCATTTTTCTTGCAGAATATAGTAAAATGTATTTGTGCCTCCAGCTGCTTCTTACTGAAACTGTTTGTAAGGTCTGCTGATATAAAACTTTCATATCTACACTGGCTATGAGACTACCAGAATTCTTTTTTATCTCTGCCACTGACCATTTGATTGACTCTGAACAAATCATCCTATGATCCTGGTCTCAGTTCTTTCATCTATAAAATTAAGACATCAGAGAGGTGATTGCTAAGGCCCTTTTCAGTTCTAGTATTCAATGACATTATAATTTCAAATCCTACCTAAAAAGAGATATCGTGACATTCTTAACTGAGTTACGAATCTATGGCTTGTGCTACAGATTTTGATTCTCCCACAGGTGAAGGGAGAGGCTTCTGTAATACAATATAATCTGTTCCAGTACATCTAGACTTTGCCCCTTATTTTCAGGAGCCTCTTAAATTTGATTAAGTTTACGATAAGGAGGGTATGGATTATTTGAGCATAAAGCCCATTTATAGCTCATTTATTTACCCATTTTTATTTCAGTCTGTATCATTTTCCTATAGGTATGACAGGTAAGCAAGAATGTAGTCACTCAAGGACACATATCTTAGCTATCATGTTGGTAACAAGAATAATGAAACAACAGCTGCAAGCATTTATGAAACAAATGATTATGTGTCAGACATTAGTAATGTAATGATCCTAAGAAATATGAACTATTATCTCCATTTTTAGTGATGAACAATCTAAGTCCAAGAGGTACTTACAAATACTGCTAAATAACAGGGTCAGTATTAGAAACTATTTGGAGACTTTTAAAGTATCCATTTCTAAGGGAAGCGTAGAATTTAGGGCCAATGAACACCGAATATTCTGTGTAAACTCCGTTCAATTTAACCCAATTCCACAACAGAAGTCACAAGTAAGAACAACTGGTTCTTAATATGGAAAATATTAAATATTAAGAGTCTGGAATTTTCAAGAAGGAGGAAAGGACATTTTCTTTTCCATATTCCTTAGTATTGAGTGAGTGAGTGAAGTCAGTCATGTCAGACTCTTTGAGACTGCATGGACTGTAGCTGGCCAGGTTCCTCCAGCCATGGGATTTTCCAGGGAAGAACACTGGAGTGAGTTGCCATTTCCTTCTCCAGGGGATCTTCCACCCAGGGATCAAACCTGGGTCTCCAGCATTACAGGCAGACACCTTACCCTCTGAGCCACCAGGAAGAACAGAGAAGAATCCTTTGTCTTAGTAAGAATTATATAACAACAATGTATTCTGCAAAGACGGGCTCGATAAAGGACAGAAATGGTATGGACCTAATAGAAGCAGAAGATATTAAGAAGAGGTGGCAAGAATATACAGAAGAACTGTACAAAAAAGATCTTCACGACCAAGATAATCACGAGGGTATGATCCCTCACCTAGAGCCAGACATCCTGGAATATGAAGTCAAGTGGGCCTTAAAGAGCGTCACTACGAACAAAGCTAGTGGAGGTGATGGAATTCCAGTTGAGCTATTCCAAATCCTGAAAGATGATGCTGTGAAAGTGCTGCACTCAATGTGCCAGCAAATATGGAAAACTCAGCAGTGGCCACAGGACTGGAAAAGGTCAGTTTTCATTCCTATTCCAAAGAAAGGCAATGCCAAAGAATGCTCAAACTACTGCACAATTGCACTCATCTCACACGCTAGCAAAGTAATGCTTAAAATTCTCCAAGCCAGCTTAAGCAATATGTGAATCATGAACTTCCAGATGTTCAAGCTGGTTTTAGAAAAGGCAGAGGAACCAGAGATCAAACTGCCAACATCCGCCGGATCATGGAAAAAATAAGAGAGTTCCAGAAAAACATCTATTTCTGCTCTATTGGCTATGCCAAAGCCTTTGACTGTGTGGATCATAATAAACTATGGAAAATTCTGAAAGAGATGGAATACCGAACCACCTGACCTGCCTCTTGAGAAACCTATATGCAGGTCAGGAGGCAACAGTTAGAACTGGACATAGAACAACAGACTGGTTCCAAATAGGAAAAGGAGTATGTCAAGGCTGTATATTGTCACCCTGCTTATTTAACTTCTATGCAGAGTACATCATGAGAAACGCTGGGCTGGAAGAAGCACAAGCTGGAATCAAGATTACCAGGAGAAATATCAATCACCTCAGATATGCAGATGACACCACCCTTATGGCAGAAAGTGCAGAGGAACTCAAAAGCCTCTTGATGAAAGTGAAAGTGGAGAGTGAAAAAGTTGGCTTAAAGCTCAACATTCAGAAAACGAAGACCATGGCATCTGGTCCCATCACTTCATGGGAAATAGATGGGGAAACAATGGAAACAGTGTCAGATTTTATTTTGGGGGGGGCTCCAAAACCACTGCAGATGGTGACTGCAGCCATGAAATTAAAAGACGCTTACTCCTTGGAAGAAAAGTTATGACCAACCTAGATACCATATTCAAAAGCAGAGACATTACTTTGCCAACAAAGGTCCATCTAGTCAAGGCTATGGTTTTTCCAGTGGTCATGTATGGATGTGAGAGTTGGACCGTGAAGAAAGCTAAGCACTGAAGAATTGATGTTTTTGAACTGTGGTGTTGAAGAAGACTCTTGAGAGTCCCTTGGACTGCAAGGAGATCAAACCAGTCCATTTTGAAGGAGATCAGCTCTGGAATTTCTTTGGAAGGAATGATGCTAAAGCTGAAACTCCAGTACTTTGGCCACCTCATGTGAAGAGTTGACTCATTGGAAAAGACTCTGATGCTGGGAAGGATTGGGGGCAGGAGGATAAGGGGATGACAGAGGATGAGATGCTGGATGGCATCACTGACTCGATGGATGTGAGTCTGAGTGAACTCCGGGAGTTGGTGATGGACAGGAGGCCTGGCGTGCTGTGATTCACGGGGTCATAAAGAGTTGGACATGAGTAAGCCATGGTACTGAACTGAACTGAATGTATTCTGCTTGAATATTTCTCCTTCTTGAGAACCTTTTCACTAATCCTGTTATCTTAAATTTTTATTATGGGAGTAGGTCCTGTAAGATCTTTCTATTGCTAGGTCCAATCCTGTCATCTTAAAATGTAAATTGCAGCAGTGGGTCTAGTAAGATCTTTACAAGCTTGAGAGAATCTTTTGATTTATTGTAGCAATCAATTAAAAAAAACTATAACTCTCTGGCTTACAGAGAAGACTGTATATTGTCACCCTGCTTATTTAACTTACATGCAGAGAACATCATGAGAAATGCTGGGCTGAATGAAGCACAAGCTGGAATCAAGATTGCTGGGAGATATATAAATAACCTCAGATATGCAGATGACATCACACTTATGGCAGAAAGCAAAAAAGAACTAAAGAGCCTCTTGATGAAAGTGAAAGAGGAGAGTGAAAATGTTGGCTTAAAACTCAACATTCAGAAAAGTAAGATCATAGCATCTGGTCCAATCACTTCATGGCAAATAGGTAGGAAACAGTGGAATCAGTGACAGACTTTATCTTTTGGGGCTCCAAAATCACTGCAGATGGTGACTGCAGCCATGAAATTAAAAGACTCTTGGTCCTTGGAATAAAAGTTATGACCAATCTAGACAGCATATTAAAAAGCAGAGACATTACTTTACCAACAAAGGTCCATCTCGTCAAAGCTATGGTTTTTCTAGTTGTCATGTATGGATGTGAGAGTTGGACTATAAAGAAAGCTGAGAGCTGAATAATTGATGCTTTTGAACTGCGGTGTTTGGGAAGACTGTTAAGAGTCCCTTGGACTTCAAGGAGATCAAAGCAGTCCATCCTAAAGGAAATCAGTGCTGAATATTCATTGGAAGGACTTATGTTGAAGTTGAAACCACAATACTTTGGCCACCTGATGCGAAGAACTGACTCATTGGGAAAGACCCTGATGCTGGCAAAGATTGAAGGCTGGAGGAGAAGTAGACGACAGAGGATGAGATGTTTGGATGGCTTCATGGACTCAAAGGACATGAGTTTGAGTAAACTCCAGGAGTTGGTGATGGACAGGGAAGCCTGGCATGCTGCAGTCCATTGGATCACAGAGTCAGAAACAAGTGAGCGATTGAACTGAACTGTTTCCCCACCTTCTTTCTTGATTAAAAAAAAATAATAATAATGAAAGAAAATAGATTCAGAATTCAAGGATTTTCTGATATCTTAGTTCCTTTAGAAATATTGCCTCACTTCCCTTAGCTTCAGAAACTCCATGTATTAATATGAAAACCTACAATGCTGATATTCTCTCTACTGATTCCAGTTGTCTTGTTCTCTATCTCCATTTCATTCATTTTCTCTAGGTCAAAAGTAAATGAACACTATAAGCTGCGAACATAATTATTCTTACATACCCAAATTATAGTATTAAATGACAGAAGAGGGGACAGAAAATAATAGTGTTTTTAGATGACAGAATACAACCTGTTTTCTCCAAAACTATGAAAAACTTGTTTATGTGTATAAACAATATAAGACAGTAGACTTGGGAAACAGCAAAAATAAATCAATAAATAAAACAAAACATAAAACATATCATTGCAGCTATCTACATCATTACTATCAACTTCTTGACTGAAACTCTTTCCAAATCATCAAAAACAATTTTTATAAATGTCTGTTCATTTCCATTACATTGAAATGTAGCATGCATAATTTTATTCCAAATTGAAATTTATTTAGCTTTGTGTAGATACATGCTTCACCTACAAAAATCAGGGATGTTAAATTTTACTAATTCTAAATAATTATATTTATTTATAAATAAACCAATATGCAACTTGGGCTGAGATTTCATTTCATATTTATTGACAACCACATATCTCTCTGATATTTAATTAGTGTTGTTATTTATCTTATAGTCACAGATACCTGAACCAAGCAAATAACTGAAAAGCATATCTTTTCATTTAGCTAGCTAGACAGTTACTTTAATATAAGCTTACCTCCCCTGCTTTGTAAAATGCAAAGATCTATCTTTCTTGTTTTTCCTACCTGTTTCATTTCATACAGAGGTTTCATGTTTGAATTCTAATTTGCTAACCTTGAGAGCTGGGGTCTTCCATATATTTAATGAAGTTGGTTAATAAATCTCAGTTCTCCTCAAGTAAGCAATCCTACTGCAGACTCAGCTCTCTCTCCCTTGACTTTTCTGGAGCCCAAATAAGATTTGTGCTCTGACAGGGTGAACATTTACTTTATCAGAAAGCATATTAGGGTGGGCATGTCTCAGCATAATGTGCACCAGAATCAGAGAGGATGACTAATTTGTTCTGCTATTAAGCGGATAATAAAATGATTTAGGCATGTAGATATGAAACAGCCAGCACTTTAAGAATTATATGTAGCATATTTCATCTTATATCTGGCCAAGACTAAAAATATTTTATGTATTAAGTGACATTTACAGGAAAGACAAGGCTTACCCAGAACTTAGAAATGTTTACCTAAGATGAGTTAAGAAGATAATAACTAAAAATTGAAGTTAGGCTCAGCTATGTGCATTTTGAAAATTTTATTTTATACTAGCTTAGATTTGCCAATTTCTTTCATGCCTAAATGTTTTTTAAAAACAGCACAATGTCAGGAAATACAAATCAATGCAGTATAAGAACATTAATTAGAATTTTATTCTAAATAGTAACCTGTTGATTACCAAGATAACTGCTAATGTGTATGCATGCATGTGGGTTTCTATGTATATAGAAAACACTAATTATCTTTAAAAATCCAGCTTATGTTTATAAGACAGGCAGTCTCTGCTAGAACTGTAAACTGGTGTACTCCTTCTCAAAATAATTTGAAAGTACATATGAAGAGCCTAAAAGATGCAAAAATTCTTTGAGATGGCAATTCTACAATGTCCAAGAAATATCCTGAAAAATCATCAGTGATCTGAGAGTAAGATGTTCATCACAGACTTTTATCATAACAATACTTAAGGAAATACTCAAAATATTTCACAAAGGAGGAATGATTAAATTTTAACATGTTCATAGAGTATCATGTTATCATTAAAAATTATATTTTCAAAGTTTTAACTGTATACAGAGAAATATATACAGCAAAATTTTAAATAAAATGTCAGATACAAACATATGTATCTTATGAGAGCAGTACAGAAAACAAAATATTTAAAATAATTGCTTTGTTTATATCTGGTTGAGAAACTTATTCTCTTCTTTAAATATTTCAGTATTTCCTATGCTACAATGAAAACATGCTTCTTAGTAATTAAAAAATAACAATTAAAAATAACCATCACATAAGTTGATTATACTATAAAACACTTTTTTACTGGTCACATTTCACTAAATCAAAGTATCTATTAAAGTTCCCAAATACCTTTTTGAAAAGTGATCAGCTATGTAGACTATGAGAGTCATAACTAAAAACAATCGTTGAAAAATACACACAATTTACCTGTGGTGTTTATAAGAAGTTTTATAAAGAGTTAACACTCAATACTTCAAGAACAAACTATCTACATTCAATTTTTTTCAATGATTTGTTTTTTCTTTAGTTTTCATACAGTTGTTCATCACTGTACAATAGTCATCATCTTTTTTTTTTTTTTTTAATGAAGTACAGTGGTTTCAAAGCAGTCTAAAGGGCCTATACACATAGGAATGAAACTTCATTTATAAGTCTAGCAAACTACGAAAAAGTGAAATCATGACTCTTGTACAAATATAAAAAGAAACTAGTCAAAGATTTTCTTCAGTGAACTAAGAAAACTAACAGGCTGTTGAAACTAGTTTAAATGAGAATTTGACTTACAGAGATAAATATTCTGTACCGGACAAAATTCATTTTCCTTGCTATGGTCAAGAATCATTTGCATTGCCCTCAGTTTTCCACAATTTACCCTCTACTCTTAAATAGTTTAAAATGAAGTGGACAACAGAAAGTCATTCAAAGAATCAGAATGTCCTATAGTCTCCTTTGTCCATTTCTAAGCCCTCTACAATTTGTCCTGACAGCCTCGAGTATTATTTCTCATGAATTTTGGTGAAACATTACAATTTTTCAGTTAAAAAAAAATGTACTTTATATCAGAACCAAAATTTCTCTCTCACACAAAAGCATTAGAGTTACCTTCCATAGATCATATACCTATTTGTTACCAGCATATGCCTCTGGGTTACTGTCTCCAACTTTGTTTCCTTTTTCCCTTTATTTAAGATTAATAGGGCATGGTTTAAATAACTGCCTGAGAAATATGGAAAAATCTTCCACAAGCATCTAGAATAAAAGCACAGACAGCGGTTTTGGGTGTGTCTGCTTTGTTTTTCAAAGCCATGTCACTGCTATCGTGGCTGGAGTACAGGACAAGCCAAATGAACATTTGGGGAATGAAAAAGGGAAGTCTAAGAAATCCTCTTTGTATCTGGACATCTTGATCCCTTAAGAAATAAAGTGTAGATGTTTTACATTTCCTGGAAACTGAGGACAATGCTCTTCATTTAAACTGGTGAGTAAAATACTATTCCACAAAGATTAGTCAATTGTAGGGAAAGGTGTCACTAAAACAGAAAACCTCCCCTGAGATAAAGAAGAACCAAAGCAGGGTAATCATATACCGAGGTTGGGATGGTTATCCAAAAGAATTCTGGTTATAAGACAAGTTTCCACTAACTTCCCCTATATCCTAAGCTGTGAAAAATCAGGAGGAATTTTCTCAAAAAAGGAACCACTAAAAAGCAAATAATTTAGGAAGGTTATGAGAAAGTGGTTTGAAAGTATGTCATCAGTATTAAGACTATGTAGAATAGCAGAAAACGCTCGGGGAAACAGTCTCCTTTTCTTTGGGACCAAAAAGAACTGTGGCCCGCAGTGAAGGAGGTGGTGCACAGTCAGTGATCTCATGACCCCTGAAGAGTAGAAAACTCATTACTGTAACATCAGACAGGAGCATGGGCATAAAATTAGTAGTGATATGAGTAACATTAGTGTACTAGGAGAGAGAGAAGCAGGAAAACCAGCAGTAGTGCCACCCCGAAGCCATGGAAAAGTGGCATCTTTCTCCCTCCAAACATTCTAGATAGAAATATGAATACAAAACTGGACATATGGAAGATGCTGGCCCATAGAGAAGTGGCTAATCCAATTTCATTTTAATGGTAGGGATAGTAGTCTCTATTTTTGGGGCCAAATTTTGATTTTCCCAGTGTTGGGTAGTGTAGAGGGATATAAGAGCTATAAGCATTCTCTTAGATGCTGTGGCCCATTTACTTTAAGTGACTGGGCCTGAAGATGTATAGAGAACAGAGCGAAAATGCAGAGCAAGCCAGTGAGCCTGGGCCTTAAATGCTGCATAGGCAGCAGCCCAAGGGCCATAAGTGTTTGTCTTTATTTCTATTTCCAAATCTAAAACTAGCTAATATCCCAGCATCACTAAGCCTCCTGAGCAGTGAAGGAAGGAATTTAGAGACTGGAAACCTGAAGAACTGCTATTCAAAGTCTAATCATTTTGATAATGCATGAAAAACTGCATGTGTTGATTGTCGAGTGCTTTAAATGCTAACTCCTGTTCTCTGTATCCTTTTATTTTCATGGAGACAATTTCAGCGGACATGGGTTACACACTTTCCCTGCGTTGATCTCTCATCTTAAATTTGAAAAACATAGTCTAGGAAGGAACTATACACCAGAATCATCTTTATTGTCCTCCAGATATTGAGGCAGATTGGCTAAAACACTTGTCAATATGACCAACTTTATGCTTCCTCTAGCATATATAGGCTGTTTCTCCATAGAGTAAAATTGCTGCTAAATACAAAGACTTAACATTATAGGATTTTTACAAATTCCCAATAAACTAAAAATCACAATATCTTTTACTAATATGTATCAATTTCCCAAACATACACATCCAAAGCCTATCAAATCAAGCCTTATATTTTAACATCAGATGTTCAAAAATCTCTTCAAATGGTCTTTTAAAATCATTCCAGTTTGTTATAATTGAATTGTTTCAATTAAGTTTTAATTATGCGACTTTCCTTATGATTCTTATGGTTATGGTTGTTGAAAGAATGATGGCAAGTCAAGGAGTAAATAAGGTAGTCCAGGTTAAAAATGTTGAATAGGTAAACCAGGAAGTCTAGGCAGGTTACGAAATTAACTGAAGCCAGAACCAGAATCAAGAATTAAAGAGAATGGGATGTGACTGCTGAGTAACAAGAAACCACAACAGAAATATTGCTTAAGATAAGAAGGAATGGAATAAGAAATCTTTTAGGGATGGACATTTTGTAAAAACCTAGGCATCTCCCAATAATTATTTTCATGTCCTATAAAACAGTCATTATTCTAGCTATTATAAAAAAATAATATAAAAGACTGATTATAGCTATTATAAAAAATAATATAAAAGACTGATTATAGTTTTTCATTCAAAGACTTTATCATGTATTGTGGGGAAAGAAAACAATGATCACTGAACTTTCAATAATGATAAAGCCTAAGTTTTAACCATGATTGTAACTTAAATGATGATTAAAGTCACAGAAATCAAATTTCTATAAATTCGGCAGCTGGGAAATAAATGGTTGGTAAAAAAGGATATTTGAGATCTTTCATAGCTCTGTTTCTCTTTAACATCTACTCTGAACTCAGGTGGTTGGTTACCAGAAACAATAAAATGGACAATGATATTGATTACAGATAGTATATCTGAAGACTGAAAAGAAGACAGCGGGGTTCTGACAGGGCAAATGATTTGCACGAAGACAAGTAAAAGCAGATTATAGGGAAGAAGTAAAGAAGATGCTTAGACATGGTGACCAGAGAGAGGGAAGCTTAGGAGAATCACCTGATGGAATAAATCACAGGATTCAGATTTAAGGACAGAAATTCAGATCTTGATCCCATTACTACAATCTAGGTCTGTAGTATTGAAGATGATAGTTATTTCTCTGACCTTAATTGGCGCTTGGACCTACCTTACAGTGTGCTGTGTGCTAAGTCGCTTCAGTTGTGGCCGACTCTTTGTGACCCCATGGACCACAGCTGGCCAGACTCCTCTGTCCATGGGATTCTCCAGACAAGAATACTGGAGTGGGTTGCCCTTTCCTTCTCCAAGGGATCCTTTCCAACTCAGAGATCACACCTGACTCTCTTATATCTCCTGCATTGGCAGGTGGGTTCTTTACCACTAGTGCGACATGGGAAGTTTTTTTCACAAACTTCTATAGCTCCACCTTACAGAAGTTTGTGAAAACAAAATGCTGTAAATATATATTAGTTACATTTGTGAAAGGGTATCTTAATTAAACATTTCTTACTTACTAAGATAATTGTATATTTTCCTCAAGAATAAAAGATCAATTTCTTTAACAAGAAAATTTAACAATGAATTTACTCAATTCATTTTATCATCATTTTATTTGTCTACATATATACGTGTTTGTGTATACATATATATGTATATATTTATCTTATAACTAGAAATGTCTGCTTGTTAAAAATGCTGATTCTATCTCATCACCACCAAATATTCTGATTCAAAATATTTAAGATTTAAGACTCAGTCCATAAATTTATTTATTAATATCTGAGGTGATTCTTAGAAAGCATCACTACGAACAAAGCTAGTGGAGGTGATGGAATTCCAGTTGAGCTACTTCAAGTCCTGAAAGATGATGCTGTGAAAGGGCTGCACTCAATATGCCAGCAAATTTGGAAAACTCAGCAGTGGCCACAGGACTGGAAAAGGTCAGTTTTCATTCCAATCCTAAAGAAAGGCAATGCCAAAGAATGCTCACACTACCGCACAATTGCACTCATCTCACGTGCTAGTAAAGTAATGCTCAAAATTCTCCAAGCCAGGCTTCAGCAATACATGAACCGTGAACTTCCTGATGTTCAAGCTGGTTTTAGAAAAGGCAGAGGAACCAGAGATCAAATTGCCAACATCCGCTGGATCATCGAAAAAGCAAGAGAGTTCCAGAAAAACATCTATTTCTGCTTTATTGACTATGCCAAAGCCTTTGACTATGTGGATCACAATAGACTGTGGAAAATTCTGAAAGAGATGGGAATACCAGACCACCTGACTTGCCTCTTGAGAAATCTGTATGCAGATCAGGAAGCAACAGTTAGAATTGGACATGGAACAACAGACTGGGTCCAAATAGGAAAAGGAGTACTGTATATAAAAGGATGTATATTGCCACCCTGCTTATTTAACTTCTATGCAGAGTACATCATGAGAAACGCTGGGCTAGAAGAAGCACAAGCTGGAATCAAGACTGCCGGGAGAAATCTCAATAACCTCAGATATGCAGATGACACCACCCTTATGGCAGAAAGTGAAAAGGAACTAAAAAGCCTCTTGATGAAAGCGAAAGAGGAGAGTGAAAAAGTTGGCTTAAAGCTCAACATTCAGAAAACAAAGATCATGGCATCTGCTTTCATCACTTCATGGCAGATAGATGGGGAAACAATGGAAACAGTGTCAGACTTTATTTTTTTGGGCTCCAAAACCACTGCAGATGATGATTGCAGCTATGAAATTAAAAGACGCTTACTCCTTGGAAGGAAAGTTATGACCAACCTAGATAGCATATTGAAAAGCAGAGACATTACTTTGCCAACAAAGGTCCGTCTAGTCAAGGCTATACTTTGCCAACAAAGGTTTGTCTAGTCAAAGCTATGGTTTTTCCTGTGGTCATGTATGGATGTGAGAGTTGGACTGTGAAGAAGGCTGAGCGCCAAAGAATTGATGCTTTTGAACTGTGGTGTTGGAGAAGACTCTTGAGAGTCCCTTGGACTGCAAGGAGATCCAAGCAGTCCATTCTGAAGGAGATCAGGCCTGGGATTTCTTTGGAAGGAATGATGCTAAAGCTGAAACTCCAATACTTTGGCCACCTCATGCGAAAAGTTGACTCATTGGAAAAGACTCTGATGCTGGGAGGGATTGGGGGCAGGAGGAGAAGGGGACGACAGAGGATGAGATGGCTGGATGGTGTCACTGACTCGATGGACGTGAGTCTGAGTGAACTCTGGGAGTTGGTGATGGACAAGGAGGCCTGGCGTGCTGCGATTCATGGGGTCGCAAAGAGTCGGACACAACTGAGTGACTGATCTAATCTGACCTGAGTCAAGGCTATGGCTTTTCCAGTGGTCATGTATGGATGTGAGAGTTGGACTGTGAAGAAGGCTGAGCACCGAAGGACTGATGCTTTTGAACTGTGGTTTTGGAGAAGACTCTTGAGAGTCCCTTGGACTGCAAGGAGATCCAACCGGTCCATTCTGAAGGAGATCAGCCCTGGGATTTCTTTGGAAGGAATGATGCTAAAGCTGAAACTCCAGTACTTTCGCCACCTCATGCAAAGAGTTGACTCATTGGAAAGGACTCTGATGCTGGGAGGGATTGGGGGCAGGAGGAGAAGTGGACAACAGAGGTTGAGATGGCTGGATGGCATCACTGACTCGATGGACGTGAGTCTGAGTGAACTCTGGGAGTTGGTGATGGACAGGGAGGCCTGGCGTGCTGCGATTCATGGGGTCGCAAAGAGTTGGACACGACTGAGTGACTGAACTGAACTCTTTAAAAAAGAAAATGAAGTAATTTTACTTTCTAAAATATAAATTAAATAAGTAGGAATACTGGCAATAAAGATACCTTACACCTAATCAGAAATAAGATCCTTTTTTTGTACCTATAAAATTTTCATTAGGAATTTATTTTTGAAAAATCTTTCTAGGAATACAAACATTCCCTTTTATTTAAGGTTCTGAACATTTATAAATATAAGGCATTAAAATTAGTTCCAAGTTAAAATTTCATAATAGCTACATAGTCTTTTCACTTATTTCAAATATCAATTTTCATCAACAATAAATAATGAATGTGGGAGGAGAAGGGGACAACAGAGGATGAGATGGCGGGATGGCATCACTGACTCGATGGACATGAGTTTGAGTAAACTCTGGGAGTTGGTAATGGACAGGGAGGCCTGGTGTGCTGTGGTTCATTGGGTTGCAAAGAGTCAGACATGACTTAGTGACTGAACTGAACTGAGCATGGAACCATGAAGTATATAAACTTTTGACACTGGTGGTTATCACTCTAAAGAAAGACCTTGAGATCCATCTAAATGGTAATGCGTTTATCAATAGTTTGTTCCTTTTACTGTATGGGTGTACCACAGTTTATCCACTCATCTATTGACAGTGAACTGAAGGCGAATTAAGTTCCTATTGGGCAATTTTGTATAGATCTGTCACCACCATCAATGTATAAGTTTTAGTGTAATCAGTTTTCATGTCTCTTGGATAAACACACAGGATTAAGATTATTGGATCGTTGAGTAGTTGTGAGAAACTACTGTATCATAGCTCAGTTGGGAAAGAATCCGCCTGCAATGCAGGAGACTCTGGTTCGATTCCTGTGTTGGGAAAATCTGCTAGAGAAGGGTAGGCCCCCCACTCCAGTATTCTTGGGCTTCCACTGTGGCTCAGCTGGTAAAGAATCTGCCTGCAATGTGGGAGACCTGGGTTTGATCCCTGGGTTGCGAAGATTCCCTGGAGAAGGGAAAAGCTATCCATTCCAACATTCTGGCCTGGAGAATTCCTGGACTGTATAGGCCATGGGGTTGCAAAGAGTCAGACACGACTGAGAGATTTCCACTTTCATTGTGCAACAGAAGCATTCTGCTTTCTCATAAACAAAAGAGTTGCCTATACTCCATACTCTAATCAGTCCTTAGCATGCTCAATATTTTTTATTTTATCCCTTTTAGAAGGTGTGCAGTAGTATCTTACTGTGGTTTTAATGTCCATTTTCTGATAGCTTATGACATTATACATTTTCTTTTGTGAATATGCCATTCTTTTGTACTCTTGTAAAGTACATATTTGGCTTTAGCTTCCTTGGGATTTTCTACAGATATTTTGTGTCTGAGAACAAACAATATGTATTCCTTTTAAATTGCTTTTTCCTTTCCTCATTGCACAGACTAAAACTTCTAGTGAAGGAGTAGTGAGAAGAATACTTTTGACTTATTTCCAATCTTGGGGGAAAAACTTCACATATATATGGTTTTAAACAGTTTCACTTCCCCTAGTTTCCTGTAGTTTCATTTACTTTGAAGTTGTTTATGGAGTGATAATTGCTCTGACTTTTCATATGGATTCTTTTCTTAGAAAATCAAATGAATTTATGTGTTATTGTCATTAGACATCAAGATTACTACGAGAAATTATATGGACCCAAGATTAAAAACTTTTAGTTCCAGACATGAGCTAGAAGGGAAAAGGCATGGTTTCCTGTGGAAATTGGACTGCTATTTACTGTTATGATGGACCAAAATTAGCAAGTGCATGTGTGCTGTCACTTCAGTCTTATCCAACTCTTTGCAACCCTATGCATTATAACCTGCAAGGCTCCTCTGTCCATGGGATTCTTCAAGCAAGAATACTGGAGTGGGTTGCCATGCCCTCCTTCAGGTTATATTCCTGACTCAGGGGTTGAATCCTCATATCTTATATCTCCTGCACTGGCAGGCATGTTCTTTACCCCTAGTGCCACCTGAGAAGTCCAATATTAGCAAGGGTCAGTGCCAGTTATCTAAGTTGATTAACATACATGAACATTAACTATTTGTTTGTAGTAATCAAATCAAATCAACTGTTGGAAAGCCACCAGGAAGAACTATGCCAAATTTAACCCATACCTTAATCCATACCTATTTATTATAAGATGACACTCAAATGGATATGAGAAACCACATCTGAGAGATAATTCTATTGATATCTGATCAGATATGAAAATTGAAAGAGAATGAGAACTGTGTTATTGTGTATGAGTCCAGTTCAGTTCAGTTCAGTCGCTCAGTCGTGTCTGACTCTTTGCGACCCCATGAATCGCAGAACGCCAGGCCGCCCTGTCCATCACCAACTCCCCGAGTTCACTCAAACTCACGTCCATCAAGTCGGTGTTGCCATCCAGCCATCTCATCCTCTGTCGTCCCCTTCTCCTCCTGCCCCCAATCCCTCCCAGCATCAGAGTCTTTTCCAATGAGTCAACTCTTCGCATGAGGTGGCCAAAGTATTGGAGTTTCAGCTTTAGCATCATTCCTTCCAAAGAAATCCCAGGGCTGATCTCTTCCAGAATGGACTGGTTGGATCTCCTTGTGTATGAGTAGCACTATAAAATTCACAGTTAGACAAGGCCATAGGATAAACATTAGTTTGTGTTATTTTGCTTCAATGGTCAGCTCATCACAACACTATGCAATTCATTTTTAGAGAACTCTTAATAGAAATGAGAATGATACACTAATGAGAATTTTCTTAGTATCTCACCTGATACTATACTATAGTATAAATATAAATTTATATTTATGTGATATATAATTTTTAAAATGTATTCCTTGAAAAAAAAACAATAAAATGACAATTGCCTATTATAGCTGTGTGTTGAATACAAAAGTTTATTATTTTATTCCCTTTACTTTGTGTATATTTGTTAATTTTCAAAATAAATTAAAAAACAATTTTCATGAAATCCCAAGATCCCAATAAAAGCTTTCCATAAACACCATATGTGTAGACTTTTATGAAATTCTAATATGCTTGTGTAAGTGGAATAATAAAATGTTACCCAAGAAATAATTAAGAATTTCACATGATGCAGCCTTGAAAGATTTGGCTCAAAAATGGGACAAATGAAAAATCACCCACCAGAAAAATAAGTTAAAATGAGATTGACATAAAAATTTTTTAAAAGCATGAAAGTGATAAATTAAAAATTTGTAAACAATGAGCAATATTTGAGCTATAGTATTTTAAAGTCAGACGTTTGTTTTCTGTGTTATTCACTTTATAAATGCACGTGGATGAACAAAAGTGAAAGTGTTGGTCACTCAGTCACGCCCGAATCTTTCTGACCCCGTGGGCTACAGGCCACCAGGCTTCTCTGGTCATGGAATTCTCTAGTTAAGAATACTAGAGTAGGTAGCCATTCCCTTCTCCAGGGGATCTTCACAACTCAGGGATTGAACCCTGGTCTCTCACACTGCAGGCAGATTTCTACCATCTGAGTCACCAAGGAAGCAATTGCATGTGGGTTATAGAGACTAAAGTAACTAAAATGGCTAGAGTCTACTTTTAATTCATTTAAAGAGCCAAACAATTTATCAATGGTAGTATTTGTTAAGTTTCACATTCAACCAACTGCTTTTTTGGCACAATTCACTGTAATGACCTATTTATTTGCAAGGGGATTTGACATATAAATTGGTGATCAATCTCCAAATAGCCAGTTTAACAGACAATATAGATCATTGTCTGTGCTTAGAGTCAGTCTGATAATAACAACTAAAATGTATCGAATATTTGTTCTAAGTCAGGAACTCTAATACATGACAGGAGCTGGAATTCCATTTACTCCTCACCACAGAAACTGCAATGTAGGTGTTATTATTCTCATTTATAACATAAATGAGAAAACCCAGGTTTAGATATCTTGCCTTCCATGTAGTTTTAGAAATTTGTGTGAGTGTGTGCTAAGTTGCTTCAGTCATGTCTGACTCTCTGTGATCCTAGAGACTATAGCCCATTAAGCTCCTCTGTCCATAGGATTCTCCAGGCAAGAATACTGGATTGGGTTGCCATTTCCTCCTTCAGGGGATTTTTCCAACCCAAGAATCAAAGAGCATCATTTGCCATCTCCTACATTCTCAGGAAGAGTCTTTTCAACTGAGCCCTTCAGAAGCTTGCTGCTGCTGCTAAGTCGCTTCAGTCGTTACCGACTCTGTGCGACGCCATACACGGCAGCCCACCAGGCTCCCCCGTCCCTGGGATTCTCCAGGCAAGAATACTGGAGTAGGTTTCCATTTCCTTCTCCAGTGCATGAAAGTGAAAAGTGAGAGTGAAGTCGCTCAGTCATGTCCAACTCTTGGCGACCCCATGGACTGCAGCCCACCAAGCTCCTCCATCCACGGGATTTTCCAGGCAAGAGTACTAGAGTGGGGTGCCATTGCCTTCTCCCTTCAGAAGCTTACCTTTGTTTAAATACAGAAATTAAAGTATGGAAGACTGACAAAGGAATGTAATGATAGTTTAACACTTATTGGTAAAAGCACTAATATTTTCTTATTCCTAAAGTATACTGTAATCTTTGAAAGTATTGCAGTAAAAAGCAAAATTCTAAGGAAGTTATTAAAAATTGAGTAGTCTCTGCTCATGTGGGAGTATAGATTCCACCTTCTGAAGGGAGTATTATGCATATCTCTAAAATAAAATGCAAATATCACACAGAGTGGCTGGATAGCCCAGTTGGGTTTCCATAAAAGTTATTACCTTGAAATCTTAAATACAAGAGTAAATGTATATTCAAGCAAATGTACAATTTTAAAGGAACATCTTAATGCAAGTTAGCAGAATTATGAAACTAAGTAATTAGCTGGATATAGTAAAACAAAGTGAGATGAGTGCAAGGTGGTAGAAAGATAAGTATAAAAAATGGAGGAGGGATAACTAACAAAGCAGAAAAGGACACTATTCCTTGAGTACAGGATTTATCTGGAAAAGGCTGAGGTCTTTCGTTATATGGGAAACAGAATCCTTTCACTTAAATTTATATTTTAAATGGAAGAGTAGATAATTTCTAATTTCTATAAACTCCAAAACCTACCTTCATTTAAGACCTACTTTGATCTAAGAACTTTAGTGCTAAGTTCCATTAAGCAGATTAAAGCATACCATGTCTGGTGTTCAAGTGCATTTTTTTCTGAAATTTTAACTCAGGAAATAATTTCAAAGATAAAAATTGATGACACAAATCAATTGCCTAAGAACAGCAAAAAATGAAGTATTTGTACTTATATAAGTCATATGTGTACTATACAAAAATGTTTGCATTTTAGCAAAGTGACTAATATTATAATAAAGATTTTCATATAGTTTGACAAATTCTTTACCTAATTAGATAAAATGAGCAGTTATCGAGATAGAGAGTTAAAGAGATAGATAGTATGAATCTATCTCTTAGTTAATTTCATTTTAAAGAAAATTTACCCATCAGAGTCAGTAGCAGCTCGACACATTAAAAATTTAAAACAATTTAAGATTAAAGTCAAGAATTTTACATATAATGTTCAAGCATTATATAAAATTATATGATAAATTATCTTCATAAAATATTTTACTGTTATCAGCATAAAATCACTATCAATTATATTATGGTTTACTCACCCTTGAAGAAAGTTTTGCCATGTGCAAACAGTATTTCTTAATTTTAATTTTCTCTCCCATTTTTCAATGCTGAAAGGTTATATAAAGAAAACTGAAAAATAGCATGATATTGCTCAGTTTGTTTAAAAGGTCTATTCAATTTAAACTATATCTGCAATCTATAGTGACAAAAAACAGGATTATATTATATGATAGAAGTATTTTAATATATTTAATTAAATGTTCTTCTCAATTATACACTTTTGCTTCCTTGTTATGATTTTCTTATATGAATGAAATGTCATATTTTACATTCATATACAATTAGGTTTAAATTTAACAAATCTCTAAAATGTATATGCATGCAATCATTTAATACTTCAAAAGTAGAACAGTAAACCAATTTTTTAACTGTTATGAGATTTTACTCATAACATTAATTATAAGCAACATTCATGCCAAATAAGAATGAATAATGCCACTTAAAAATGCTGCTTTTCTGTCAAAAACATGATTGGCTTCTTCTGAGAATTTGCTGTTGTTCACCTTAATTCTTCTATTATATTTCATAAAACCCAATATACATCTAATTGCTTTGCCAGTATTCATTTAGAATTCCTGTAGAGTACCCAACAGTGGTTGTAAGGTCAAATTCTATATAAGTTTCATCAAGAAATGTCATCTTTAGGGAAATCTAGGAATTACTGAATATTATCTTCCACTTGTCTGTAGGATGCAATTGCTATCACCATAATTGAAACCATTACATCTCTTGGTAAAAATTTAGTGCTCTATATTACACATAAAACTCATGACTTTTTGGGCAAAGTTCTGTCTTACATACTTTTTTCTTCATCAACTTTGTTACCTCCACTTTCATAGACTTTTCCTTAATAATGTTTTAAAATCAGTGCTTAAAACTGAAAACATTTTTCATTGCTCATATTAGTCTAAATCTGTACTTTAAAAAAACAAGTGTAAAACCAATAAAATATTCATTAAGTTTGATGTCTTTTTTTCCTGTTTATTCAAGTGTGGGATAAGAACATTTTTTAGCATGATTTTTATTTCTGCCGCATCACGGTTAAAAGACTTTTGTCTTTGGTCTAATTTAGTTGAAGAGAAATTACTCCTTATTTTATGTATAATTTCTTTCACAAATTATTACCTACAAATTAATGTATATTTTGAGCTCATACCTTTTATAGCAATTATTTTGTTATTTCTATTTTATTTTCCAAGTAAAAATAACTCAATGATATCTACTTTATCTATAAATTTGAAACACTGTGCTAATACCATGAATATGAAAACACATTTGGTGAAAAATGCTTGAAACAAAGAATATACTGAGAATAAATAAGGCTATTAAATAGTGACAGTAAAGTTATTTCATCAATTAGACATAATTAGAAACTTATTGAACCAAATAGCAGAACTTCAAGTACAAGAGTCAAAAACTTTAAAAATTTTGAGGGAAAGTAGACAAATTCACAGTTTTAGTTGAAAATTGCTCTTAGTAATAGAGAAAACATACAAAATCAGTAAGAGACTAGAACACATCAGTAAGAATGAAAAACACTAGCAAGTAACTTGACCTAATTCAACATTTATAGAACACTTCAGTCATATGTAACAGAATACACATTCTTTTCAAGAGTACACGAAATATCTACCAAAGCAAAACATACTACGGACTATAAAACAAGAATCACTAAATTCAAAAGGATTCAAGTCACATCAAGTATGTTCTTTGGCCACAGTGGAATTAACAAACTCAGTTGGATAAAGGTCACAGGAAAATCTTCCAAATGGTTGGAAACAGGGTTCTAAAAATAAACGAGTCAATGAAGGAACCATTAGCATACCCTAGATACTAGAAATATAAAACAAATTTCTTTAAGAACACCTGAGTACCAGTGTCACTGTGGATCCTGCACTTAACTCCACAAAACTCCACCCATATCCTAAAAATTCTACTACTGCAGAAAGCAATACTCAGGCATCTATAGAATGCTGCTCCACCTCATTTGTTCCATGTCCTCAAAGCAAAAGATAACTGGACTAAAATATCATGTTAGGGTAGTAGTTTGCTATAGTTTAAATTGGAGAATACTGCAGAGTACACCTTCCTTAAGACTACATTATGATATATTATTTTCTGGTATTGTTCTGTATCCATTTACTTGCTTCTTTCTGGATTTCTATTTATTCATGGTTCTGGAGCTACATATGAATTAATAGAAGACCTAAACAGACATTTCTCCAAAGAACACACAGAGATGGCCAACAAATACATGAAAATATGATCAATATTGCTCATTATTAGAGAAATACAAATTAAAACTAAAATGAGATATCACCTCACACTGGTCAGAATGGCCATCATTAAAAAAATCTATCAACAATAAATGCTGGAGAGGATGTGGAGAAAAGGGAATCCTCTTGTACTATTGGTGGGAATGTAAATTGATACAAGCACTATGGAGAACAGTATGGCAATCCCTTAAAAAACTAGGAACAGAATTACCATAAGACCCAGCAATCCCACTACTGGGCATACTCCCTGATAAAACCATAACTGAAAGAGACGCATATACCCTCAATGTTCCAATGTTTGTCGCAGCCCTTTTTCACAATCGCTAGGACATGGAAGCAGCCTGAATGTCCACTGACAGATGAATGGACACAGAAATTGTGGTACACGTATACAATGCAGTGTTACTCAGCTTTAAAAAAAGAATGCATTTGAGACAGTGCTAACGAGGTGGATGAACCTAGAGCCTATTGTACAGAGCGAAGGAAGTCAGAAAGAAAGTGAAGTTGTTCAGTCGTGTCTGACTCTTTGTGACCCCATGGACTGTAGCCTACCAGGTTCCTCCATCCATGGGATTTTCCAGGCCAAGAATACTGGAGTGGGTTGCCATTTCCTTCTCCAGGAGATCTTCCCGACCCAGTGATTGAACCTGGGTCTCCTGCATTGCAGGCAGACGCTTTACTGTCTGAGCCACCAGGGAAGCAATACGTCAGAAAGGGAAAGACAAATATTATATATTAATGCATGTGTATGGAATCTAGGAAGATGGTATTGAGGAACCTATTTGCAGGGCAGCAGTGGAGACGCAGGTGTAGAGAACAGATTTGTGGACACAGTTTGGGAGGAAGAGGGTGGGACGAATTGAAAGAATAGCATGGAAAGATACATTACCATATGTAAAATAGAGAGTGGGAATTTGCTGGGTTACACAGAGAACTCAACTCAGTGCTCTGTGACAACCTAGATTTATGGGATGGGAAGGAGGTGGGAGGGAGGTTCAAGAAGGGGGGGACATATGTATACCAGTGGCTGATTCATGTTGATATATGGCAGAAACCAGCACAATATTATACAGCAAATATCATTAATACAATTTTTTTAAATGTACCTTTTATAGTGTTCCAGTTTCTTTAATGACTATTAACACTGTGTATCCTTTTCCATCACTTTACTTTTTAATCCATTTGAGTCTTCATTTAAAGAGTATTTCTTACAGACACCATATAGTTGTCCCACTTTTTATCTACTCACAAAATCTGGCTTTCACTCTAATTTACTTTTACATTTCATACGATTGATATGCTTTGGTTTATGTCTATTATCTTACTGTTGTATATTTGTCGCATTTATTTCTGTGTTCCCTCTGATTATTTTTATGATTCCATCATATCTTCTTTGTTGGCTAATTAGATATAACTCTTTGCTTTTTACTGCTTTTGCTCTATTTTTTTTTTTTTTTTTTTAATTTTGGCCTCGCCACCAGAATGTTCCTTGACCAGGGACTGAACCCAGTCACAGCAGTGAAAGCACGGAATCCTAATCACTAGACCTCTGGGGAACTCCCTCTATCTGTTCTGTTTTTAATTGTTGGGATACATTTTTACTTATCATTATCTTTAAGCAGTATTATTCCACTTCACATATAGTATGAGGAACTTACAGTAATATATTTCCATTCCCCCACCAACTGTTATACTCTGTCATTCAGTATATTACATGTATACATAAGTACATAATATGTTGCCACTATTTTATATTTAAATCATTATTTTTAAAAGAGATGGAAATAGGAAAAAGTTGGCTTTACTGTAGATTTTCAATATGAAACAGTGGGGAAAATAAACCTAGCTACCTAGAGAAATGGCACATTTGACTGACTATGCAGTAAGCATATTAAAGAAGCTCAGATAACTTCTCATTATTAAAGTATAGCTCTTAGTTCTTTGCTTCCCAAAATCATAATTTCTTGCATATTATTATTTTAATAAAAATTCATATTTCTGTTTGTTTCCCATTTTCAATAGCTTGATCCCAAATTTCACGGTTTCATTTTCAAGTTGTCAGATGGTTCACACCTCCAGATTTAATATTCAGTTTTATCCAATAGCTCTTCTAATGTTGATAAGTATGCAAACTGAAAAAAGAAAAATTCATCCATATGCTGTTATTTTAATTGTCTTAATGGGTTGGTTAATACAGCTTTTCCATTCATTTATTTTGATATTTCCTGCCAGATTCTCAATAACTCTCAAATAAATCATTAACAGACTAGGATCAAGAACATAATATGAGATAAATCACTTATTTTTAAAAAACTGTGATAAAGATTTATTGTCAGCTTTCCAGATACACATTTCACATTTTAGAAGGCTGCAATATAATTCAATTTTTAACTCCATAAAGGTGAAGTCTCAACTCAAGCTATAATTATAGCTTTGAGGAGATAAAAGAGGTTCACATTTCATACGGAAAGACTCCTAGACATAGACACTATAAAGATTTATTCATATGTGTCAATAAATTGAGATGGTCAAAATATTCCTTATAGTTAGAAGTCAAGCCTATATCAGAAAATATTAAAATTTTGAACTATATAAATTGCATATTATCAATTAATTAACATTTACTAAAATTAAAGATATAACAAGACCAAAAAATTAAATACTACAGTAGGAAATAGGGTAAAAATTTAAAATCTTTTAAATCTCAGTGATGTGTTTATGTATGTTGGTATATTTAATTATCCATTATATAATTCTCTGAAATTTTGCTTAAAGATTGAAATATTTAATAATTTAAAATGCAAAAACAAAAATACCGTGCTTTATGGAAAGAATAATACTAATAGGAATCCCCAAAAAGTATTCTCATTATTAAACTCTCTGTCTTTTTAAAGATTTATCATGATGAGGTTGAAGATTTTGCTTTGGAAAATGTAACTTTGCTTCAGTAAAACTTTTCTTATGGTATATGGGATATTAATTATTGGTTCCTATGATGATTAAACCACTAATTAAAAATAATCAAAAGTTAAAGGGCAGCAACTTAATTGCCAAATTAGGTCCTACCCTACAGGAGAATATCTGCAATAGTTAAGGCAAAGGAAGAGAGAAGTGCTTTTCATTTAGACCTGGTTCAAAAAATACAAAAGTACACTCTACTCTAGACCTAGACATGGAGTATGCTCCTCTCTTAACATGGAACCTTAAGCAAAGTAGCCATTGCTCAAGTCCCAGAAATGCTCTTTCAAACTGTCTTTTCCATCTGCAACTTTGGGTCCTATCTTGTTCCTTGATTCCTCCTCATAGGTTAGGTATCCGGACCCACAGTGTTAAGAGGATTATATTCTTTACCTGTGGCTAAAAGGAAAAATCTTTTTTTTTTTTTTTTTCTTAATGGATCCAAGTTTATAACTATTAACTCTTGCAAAAATCTAGTTATGATAGATGATATAATGGTTTTCCAACACTTTAAGACCTTAAGATGCTACTATTATGACAAAGATTGCATGCTTTTGTAATGAGAAAACAAAAATACGATGTTACATTTGTTTAGAACTACAGTTTTATATAGTCACACATTTTAGTTTTTTCATTTTACCCTGGAAATAAGAGTATGAGATTGGAAAAAAAGCAATTCATTTTATTCATATTTTGCTGAAGAGAAATATGTCATGTAAGAGAGGTTAAAGGATTTGGTTGAACAAAATTCATAAAAGAATAAAATAAACTTGAATGTGAAAATTTTGGCTCACTGACAGAGGGAGACAGTAGAATCCAGAAAATATAGGTCAGACAGTGTCACTAAGCTCTTAGAATCAAGGTAGACTCAAATATTACAAAGGAGCTGCAAGTTTTGAATGATATCCATGGGAATCTGACCTATCTATGGGGATAATTATAAGAAATCAACATCCTTAGGGACAAGAGAGATGGACAGCCAACAGGGTACTGTTCATTCTATACAATCAAAAGAAATCAAGGACAGACAGTCAAGAAAGTAAGGCACCAGTCTCAATATAAACACAGTCCTTGACTCTTTTCCAGCTCCTAGCTAGAAACTATTGACTGAGGAAAAGACAGTCCAAGGAAGGAACAGCCTTGCAAAACTTCAGAAGGTGTACATGATAGGGACTGCCCTATTCCTTTCCCAAAAGGACCCATGACCATTCACTTGGCTAAATATACCAATTATATTTTATGGCTAAAGGAGAATACATAGATGTTTTGAGTGTGTGACTGCATATTTTAATTCAAGAAAACTCAGGCCATCCTAGTACCTAAACCTGGGGAATCATCTCATAGCTCAGTTCAGTCGCTTACTTGTGTTTGACTCTCTGTGACACCATGGACTGCAGCACTGTAGGCTTCCCTGTGCTTTGCCATTTACCGGAGCTTGCTCAAACTCATGTCCAGTCATCTCATAACCTCACCTTCAACAGCTCTGAAGTTCTACTCCCTCTGTCCAGCTCTACCCACTCCCTTACAGTTGCTTCTGTAGGCACTCCCCAATAAACTTTCTGCATGCAAGTCATCTCAGAGTCCATTTCCCAACTTAAGACAGATGCTAAACTTGGGTATTATTACAATGGCTTCATGAAAATGCAAAAGCACTATTGTTTGTTTCTATCAGAGTGTCAAGGTTAAAAGGTTAATGTGAGCTAGTATTGTACAGGAAGTGAAAACAGCCATCACGTTAAGGTGAGCTTAAATTGATACTAAATTTCTAAAGGCCCAGTTCGAAAAATACATCTATTCCAAGTGTATACACATTGATTCTAGGAATTTTTCTTTCAGGAATATGTTCAGAAAATTATGAGTAAGAGTACAGATAGTATACATATAATTTTTCATGTCAGCACTGTTCATAACAATAGATTATAATTCTATATAAAAAAATAAAGTTTTGTTATATCAATATTCTTAAATAGTAAGAATTACACTGTCACATGGTGTACATGTATATACATTTAAATGTTAATTTAAATAGTATAAATATATTAAGTGATTGGTTATACATATTTGGATATACTATGAACCCAAATGTATCTATAACACTAAAAATAAATACATATTACAGTATCATTTATAGTCTCACCATGCTTATGTGTTCTCTTCTACATTTTCTGCATTTCCTGACTTTTTAAATAAAAATTGATAATAAAGTTATCTTATTTAAAAATGATGACAAATCTGGGTCAGAATTTGGTTCTAAGTGAACTGATCTAAGTGACAAATTATGTTTATCCTTATATTTTTTATGTGAGATAACTTCCTAGCCTTGATGGAGTAGAAGAAAAAATCAAAGCAAGTATAAATGCATTATCTTTAGAGAGAACAATAAATTAAGATGTTGTTTACACTGTCTTCATCCATAATTTTTTTCCCCAATTGAGTTGTATAAGTTACAGGTAACAATAAATACCAAAATGGGCATATTTCTCTTTTCATAATCTTTCTCTTGTTCTCATTAAGGGAAAAGCCCTTTAATCTTTTTTCCCCTTTGACTTGAATTTGGACTTTTGCCTATCATTATCAGATCAAAGCTTCTACATTGATAAATTGAGATAATTGGCATAGCACAGAAGCGGCACATAGGAAAGCTGTAATATATACTAATTTTGTGGATTACAGGCATCATTAGCATTGTTTAATCTGGTTGGTGGGAAACAGGGTAGTCTTTTCACCAGTAACATTTCCGTGTCACTGTCCAATTATTTCTTCAGATATAGAAGTGCAATATACTGCTTGGTGTTCTCAGAATAATGCTCTCCTAAATCTTCCTGGCACTAACAACATAAGTGCATACTATAAAGTCCCAGTCACTGCCCACAGCAGTCCAGCAAGAAAACTGCTTAATGCGTATATCCTTTGTGCATGTTGCTTGCCATGACAGATGGGAACAAGAAAAAAGAGGAAGTTTCAACTACATCAAATTATGTCAGATATTGACAGTATAGAATACACACATATAGTAAGGGTGATGAAAAAAATGCCTCAGCAGTTTCAGAAGGAAATTCACCCTTAGTCAGACAAGCAGAGGGAGAATGTGAGTCCCCAGAGGTTATAAGACCTGAGAAGAAATGGATGGCTTGAAGAAAAAAGAGTAGTGACATAAGAAAATAAAGGATATTTCAGTCTCAGAAAGAAAATCAATGAAAATGATGAACTGCTATTCAAAGGAAATAAACTGATTATTCCAGTTTCCACAAGAAGGAAGGTGCTGTAGGTAATCCATCAGGATGAGCAGGATTTTGGAAGGTAAGGGAGAAAGCCTACATGCAATCATCTAACTATCTCTATTCTCATCTCCCTGAAAAGAGAATTAGTTAGATGTTGGAAGCAATTTAAAATTAATTTCTTTAGTTCAATGAAGCTCATATTGATACATATATATTTTTGAATTCTTTTCTATGCTTTTCTTTTATACTTTTAAAATAAAGTGTTGCAAAACTATTAAAGATACAGTAATGTTCATGAAAAGTTTAACAAATAATAATAAAACAAAGCACCCATGAACCCTCCAAACAACTTAAGAGAATTTATATCTGTATCTTAAAAGATGCCCGGATTTCCCATCCTGGCAATATTTCTCCTTTATGCCACCAAGAGAAAATAACCACTGTCCTGAGTTCTGATTTAATCACGTGTTTGACTTTCTATCAACTGTAAATACACACATAACCAACATATTAGCCAATGAAATCAAATCATATACATATACACTTACTTTGCTATTTTCATTCAACTTTATGGTTTGGGATATAATTATGTTTATTGTATATAGTCTTACTGGGGCTTCCCCGGTCATTCAGTTGTAAAGAATCTGCCTGCCAATGCAGGAGACACAGGTTCAATCCTTGGGTCAGGAAGACCCTGGAGAAAGAAACGGCAACCCACTCCAGTATTCTTGCCTGGAAAACCCCATGGACAGAGGAGCCAAGTGGGCTACAGTCATGGGGTCACAAAAGAATAAGACATGACCTAGCAACTAAATAACAAATATAGTCTTATTGTATGATATACCATAATTAATCTATTTAATTGATTTTTGAAAGTTTGTTGCATTGTTTCAATGTTACTACAAATGAGGATACCTTTGAACACAGGGATCTCGAGTATGTACATGTTCAAATGTATTACATAATAAAAGTTTTTTATAGAGATTTTTAAAATCAAAATTTGAACCCCATTACACTGCATCACATGAGAGTTCTCTTTGTTTTTCATCCTCGGCAAACCTAGTGTCATTCTATCTTCTAACTTGCCAATTAAGTATTCTCCAATATGGTTTTTATTTATATTTTCTTGAAGATTAATAAGGTTGGACACTTCCTCATAAGATATTCAATATCTATATTATCTCTTTTGTGAACTTCCCTCTCATGACTTTGCCACTATTTTGGTATGAATTTTACCTTTTGCTTACAGTTTTGAGCAAATCCTTCACATATTCTGGGTATTAAAACTATAAGTTGCTGTAACTTTGTTTTAGATTCTAACTTATTTTTTAATTCTTTTTTTCTGGTTTTCCTGTATGCAGAGAGATCCTTAATTTTAAGGTCACCAAACTTATCAACTGTTTCCCATACGGGTTTATATTTGGTGGTCTTGTTTTATTTTAAAAGAATTAAAAAAAAATACTTCTAACATCAGATAAAAAGAATAAATCTTCACTATTAACCTTTAAATTTTTAGATTCTT